>NC_053452.1:27482394-29887394 GCF_015227805.2 Hirundo rustica
CCAGCTGAGGGGAATGCAGCTACATAATTATAACAAAAACTTCCTCCTCGAACCCAGCCTCTGAAATCCCTGTGCGAAGAAACTCTGTGACCCATTGGCAGGCACAGAAGCGAGTTCTGCCGTGGCAGGGCTGCATTCTTCCTTCGGCAACTTCCTCTCTTTGTAGGGAAATTGTCCCAGTCCCGAGTTCATTTGCGGTCCCTCGCTGTGTCGAGACGGCAGTGGGCAGAGGAGCAAAATGTGGAGTGTTTACAGCTTTAGGAAGGTCATGGCAGCATCCCAAAGCTCCCCTGGTGCCGCGGGTCTCAGTGGGAGACCCCCGGGCACACAGGCTGCTGGGAGCCGGTCCCGCTCTCGCCCTGGCACAGGCTAAGGGCACGGCCCCTGAGGTGGCACATTCCTGAAGCCTGGAGCGCGCCAGGGATAGCTATACTGCTGAAATATAAAATTGTACATAAAGATTTCATGAACTAGATTATATTTTCATCACCCTTATGCATATGAAGTCTTTTAATTTCTATAAATCTTACAGTGAGATAGAATTAAATCGTATTAGTGTGAATAATAAATGTTTAGGGATCACTCATCTAAGAACTTGTAGTATTTAATTTACAAGGACTATACATTTTTCAAATCTCTTAACAAGGGACTTTAAGCACTTCTTGAGGTTTTAAAAAAAGGAGAAACAGCCAGAAAACACAACAGATTTGGAAAGTAAAAATGCTCGATTTTTCCCAGGATCCTGAATGAGTCACTCATGAGGTATTGTAATTGCAAAAGCTTTCTGTGTGTAAGAACCTGGCTAATACTCTTATTAGCATCTTTTTTAATCCAGGTAACATAATAGTCAAAGTGTCAGATGAATGTCTCAGAAGTGGACCATTAAAAAATAAATTGTGAAACCTTTGGGAGATTAGCATATGAATCCAGCCAGAAGCTCCTTGAGGTTCTTGGGTCTGGATCAGAGTCCTTAATGTATAAGTTGCTATCACAAACCACATCAGCCTCTAAGTTGGAATGAGAAGACAGTAGCCACAATTATTAGTCTTAGCTCTGGAGTTGCTTCTTCTGGGAAGCAAGTTAGCAAAATGAGTTTTTTCACTGCAAAAAGGTTTCATTTTCTCAAACTTTTCATTTCTAAGGAGGTTTTAAAAGCAAGCAACAAATAAAAAGTACATTAAAACAGTATTTCCAGGGTAAAAACCTGTGGTTTAATTCATAATAATGATAGTTAGCTCTCAACCAAGGCTAATGTGAACTTTGTAGATTTAATGTGCTTTTTAGAGTCGTTGCTTACATAACTTTCTATTTCTTTCTTGCATTATTTTCCATTGCATCAGCTGATGCAATAGAAAATAGTTTACATTTTCCCATGTTGGGAAACTAAGGCAAAGAAGTGAAGTAACACATAAAGGCTCCATGACAGGCAGAAATGCATTTACAATGCAAGTTTCACTCAAAGACAGTTCTTAAACAGCAGACCTTTAACCATCCATCACAGTTAATTTTTGTGCTAGATGTTGGCACACCCTGGGAACTGCATATTTTTCATCATCAGGTATCATTTGAAATTTCCTGAAGAGGTTATTGTTCCTTCTGATGGATGGTACAAGTATTGGATTTTTCAGCAGAGGTACTGAAATACTAACAGGGATGCAGGATGTATAAATAGTATTTTAATTTGGCATTTCCTTTCTTCTAGTGCATTTCAGCAGCAAACTGCTCATTTTCAGGGGATCGAGTAAGAGCACTGAAGAAAACGTGTGGAACTTTGTCAGATTTCTACAGGACAAAAAGCTGTTTATTTGCTTGAAGGGAGCACTGATGGACATTACTTCATCTTCATACTTTTTTACTGTTCCTACTGCTATGCTGTGTTCCAGGAGTTGGGGATGAAGCTTAGCAGGGGTGGCTGTAGGTTAACTCCTTGTGATCTCACCAGAAATCTGCAGAAATAGTTTGGGCCATTTTCTGAGACAATTACTTCCACAAGTCTGCAGGCTACTAGAAGATTTAGGGATGAGGATCCCACATAAAGCTTTGGGCGGCGTTAATTTCCAAAGTTCTGTGTGAATCACAGCAAAGGCATTAGTACTGTGTGAGTGTATTCAATAATTGGTGCAAACAGTTAAAGCGGTGACACAACAGGAAGCAAAGTGGTGACTTAACCTTGCATTCCCTGTGCAGGGAACACCAGCAGCTCAGCAGATTGCTGCAGAAAGGGCAGGTGTTTTTGTCATGGCTCTACAGCAGCTTGTGCCAGGTGAGGTGCATCTGTGCTTTTCTGTGCCCACCCTGCAGACAAGGTGCTGCCAGATAACTGCATGGGGAACAAAAAGGGGTCATGTCACAGGCACCAACACTGGGAATCTGCCAGCTTATGTAGTGAGGTAGAAATATTAGCAAACACGTGGGCAAAGGGTCCATTATGGAAATAAAGGGCATGGGAGAGCACAGAAACAGTGAGCCGTATTTTACAGTGGTTTACAGGCTGCGCAGAAAAGAAATGAGAGGGAAAAGATGAAATTCTCATCGGAGAGGGAGGTATTCACCATGAAAAAAACAGTTTGGAAAGGTGTTAAGCTCAGTTAAAAGGCAGCCCTTTCAAAGCTCTTTCAGAGTTATTTTCAGCTGTGAGCAAAGTAGGGGAATATTGCCACTGGGTAGAAATTGCTGCCAAACAATGATGGGTGGAAAGGATGCCTACTGCTGAACCCCAACCCATTTCAGATCACTTTTGGCCTGCTCTTTTCTTTGTTGTAAGGCCCCTTTAGTGGAATAAGGACTGCAAATCCTGGCCCTCCATACCATGGTGGCAAGGGTTGGAGGCTTGTGTCCAGGGCCTGAAGGGCTGGGTACAGGCTGCCTAAAGCATGGGGAGGGCACATCCTGTCAGGTCACGGAATTAAGAAGGTCCTGCTTGTGCCCAAAAACCAGGAGTGAGAGTGAAGCGGCTCCAGGTGGGTTCATCACAGGACAGTGAATAATCCTAACAGGCACGGAGCTCGGTGAGACAGCGCACCAGCAGTCGGCACACAGACCCTGAGAGCAGCACAGGGCGATGCAGGTAAGACTGAGCACCTTAAAATCTTCTCCAGAGGAAGAAAATCAGTACCGCTTTCAAGCTTTCCCATACCAAATAACCACAGGCACAGGAACATGCAGACCACACACCCGTGTGCATTGAGGAGCCCAAGTATGGGCTCCCATTTGTGTTGCAGTG
This sequence comes from Hirundo rustica, assembly GCF_015227805.2. Classification (NCBI taxonomy): domain Eukaryota; kingdom Metazoa; phylum Chordata; class Aves; order Passeriformes; family Hirundinidae; genus Hirundo; species Hirundo rustica. The sequence goes on from NC_053452.1 coordinate 27,485,618, forward strand.
CATCTGTGGGATGTGCTGTGTGCACTCACCAGGAAAGATAGAAGGTGAAGGAGCAGCAGGGAATGCTGAGTGCTGGGAGGGCTCACCTCATGGTGTGTTGGCTTGCCTGGATTCAAGAACACAGCACAAAGGCAGCATTTGAATGTACATGACCTGTGGTTCTGCTGTCACTGCTGCTGGATGGGATTCCCCTGTCCCAGAGCCACCAGCCATTTTACCTGCTACTCCAACACACAGTGCTTCCCACCTGCGCCAGACAGGGTCAAGCTGAAATGAACACTTGCATGAACAGTTCAGATCATTGTACTATCAGATATTTGAGTTGCAGAAGCATAGCATATTTTTCTACTGCTATTTAGAGGCTGATGTGTGTAGCCTTAACAACAATTTGTTTATTCATCCGTTTCAGTAGGTTTGTTCCTGCTGACTTCTATCTAAAATGCGCTGTAATGCACATTTTATGAGCTATAGAACAGTTATGGCTTAGAGTGAGTCCAGATGCACCAAAACTGGGGGAAAAAAAGGATATTTAAAAAATTTCATAGGGTCTAGGTTGTTGTTAGTATTCCTCTTTGCTGATTTCTTATCTTTTCATAGCATAGAAATAAGAATAAATTTAATATGTGATGCTGAATCTGGGTATATTTTCAGTGTAAGGAACATGGAGATAAATCAGAATATTCAGAAATCTGAGCTTTTCATGAAGTGTTGAAAAAGCTCTTTCAAATGAGGAAAGAAATGTCACTTTAAATTTTCATCTTAAAAATATTGATGTAGGAATATTGTACTCTGCAATGCATCTTTTATGCTTAAAGCACAGGAACAGGTGTATTCCCAGATTTCTTTTAAAATCTGACTTCCAAACGCAAATTGTCCTGCAGTGATAGTTCAAAACACTTGTGCTTCTCTGAGGGATGTCCATGGTACTTTAAACTGCAAGCTGACTGCAAGCTTCATCTATGTTGACCTCAGTGTACTAAACCAAGGAATACACTCAAGGTATTTGTGCTTCCTGTCCTGGCTCTGGCCATCTACACATCTGGCCAGTGAAAGTCCTGTGGTTTGTGTGCAAATGTCCAGTCTTGGCCTGTATGAGCTTTCTCTCTCAGGGAGGAGTAGCCTAAGAGTAGGCTGCTTATAAACCCAAATCCTTCAATGGACATCTTAGGGACCTGATAACCAGGGGTTTTTGCTACATTCTTAGATGGGATGTGTGGAAGGCCATGAGCCTGTTCTTTGTGCCGTAGACCTGTGCTAAGCAGGACCGTCAGTCTGAACCCTCTCTCATGGCCTTCCCTGAAGGTTGCTTCTAGCCTGTGTTTGAATTTACATCCTCCCAAGGTGCTCCTGAGTTTGTGTGCAATACAGACATAACCAGTGACTCTAGATTTTCCTGTGCTGGACCAGCCCTTTTTCTCTGCTGGTTTAGGTAGGATGTAATTCAGAAACTTCTGCCCCTTTACACTTCCTAAAGGAAAACACAACTGCACAAACCTCCACTTAGCTTTGAAAGGGGGCTCTGATAATTGTCTTAAAACCAACCTGAAAATGTGAAGCATTACGAAGCATTACACCCGAGCCCGTTCATGCTGCTGATATAGTAAAAGTTTATTTCTACAAGCAATTGCGGTGTCTATTGCATTGAGACCCAATAGGACCTTCTTGCAGGGCCCTGTGACCCCATGAGAATAGAGGCAATTCTCTCTGGGCAGCTATGGATTACAAAGGAAGTCACTACCACTGGGAGTAATGTTATCTTAACAAAAATCTCCCTGCTGTTGCCCAAACCTTGACCTACTGTGCAGCTCTTTTTCTGCTAATATAACTCACTTGACGCCTTTACCTTTCTATACCACTTTGCTGTAATTCCCCATGATCCTTTTAAAGAACTATAGTGGTGGTAGGGCTTCATGGCAAAGATGAACTGCAAAGCATAGCCAAATTTGAAGGGTCTGGAGGGACTAATAAAGGGCTGGTTTTTATTATTTCATATATAGCCCACCCTAAAGAAATAATAGTACAAGACGCATGGCAGTGGAGATAGTGTCAGCCCCCTGTTCTCCACGGAATAATTGCAATGGGGTATTCCACACAGACCTGTCCCTTCTGAAGCTTCACTAATTGGTTTTATTGCGTCAGGGAAAGCAAAACAGCAAAAGTGAAAATAGTGTTTGAAGTTTCTGCACTTCTAACATTAAAAACAGATGGTTGGCTTTTCTTTTCTGAAGGATCTAGGAAGGTCTGAAGCTCCCTTGTCCAGGCCATGGTGTCATACATTATATCACTTGTCAGGGCTCAAGAGAAATCAGAGCAGAATAGTATCAGGTGTTGTATTTTCTCATTCAGCTGTTTCCCAGCTCCCTGCCTTCTTCAAGGACTCTGTGCTCTATGCTCTGCGTCCACAGGAGGAGGTAAAGGATGGTTTCTGGGGATGCAGGGTGGTGGTGCACAGACAACAACAGTTTATAGGATGTGGTAGAGCTGTACTCAACCAGATTTTTTTCTGAGGTAAAATTGGCAACATGCAGACATCCTCTGAGATTCTAACTCTGCTGCCTCCTCAGTCAATGCTTGTACTCTTCAAGGGTAGTGAGGAAAGCTACATCTTCTCTTTTTGATAGGATAATAGAAGTGAGGTTATCCACACTGACCTACACCTTCTGACTTTTCAGTCAACCAGCAAGCTTTATTCCATCAGATGAAGCATGACCTGTTTTACTCCCCTGCTGTTCACTGGTACTTAGATAGCTGGGTAACATGAAGACTTTGGAACACAACAGGAGTTAGGATGCTGCTGGAGAGTATGGAAAACCTGCACACAAATGCTGTGGTTTTGTCTGCCAAACTCATCAGTACTCACTTCTCCTTGGGACTTGCCATACCTTTAGGATTCTCCACCTTTCCTTCTGTCCCTGCCACAGAATACTCCTTGCTGCCATCCCTGTGACACGGCTCCTCAGGCTGTGGAAGGTATGACCCAGCTGAGTGTGCTGAGGGCTCAAATGTCAGCAGCATTTAGCCCTCCTGTGGGCAACATTGTCCCCACCCCATCTATCCCTAGCACAGGCCTTTGTTTGCACCCCATGGGAGGAAAATAATCCCCTTGCCTCTGACCACACCTGGATTCAGCCTTCAATTTGGCACCTTGAAAAGTGGGCCAATTCTCTAACACTCTTGCCAGGACTAAAGCCAGAGTGAATGCAGCTAATTTTCACTGCTCTAATTAGGTTTTGAGTTAGCGAGAGGAGACCTCACCTCTTAGAATTTTTTTTTTTTTAAATAGAGAGAGAAAAGGGAAAGAAGGGAGGAAAGAAGGCAGGCAGCAAGAGAGAAAGAAAGGGAGAAAAAGAGGAAGGAACAAACAAATGCACTCCCTGAGAAAGAGAAAAGAGCGCACTGAGTACATGACAGGGGTGACAGGAAGGGAGACTGAGAACAGCCCCTTTCTTGCAGGTCCAGGACAGAAGAGGGTGTCCTACACAGATATGAGGTTGGAGGAGCACTGGGGACCTGGGGAGCAGCCACTGAGGGAATGCCTTCCTACATTTTCTGGCTTGTTTTGGCTGTAGGTCTCTGGGGAAGCCTTTGGTGTGGAAATCAGACAAAGGTGTTCCTGTTGTTACTCATGAGAGTTCAGTGGTTCAGAGAAATGCCCTGAAAACATGTTGGAATTCAGTTATGCAGTCTCAGACTAACAACAACAAAAAAATCTTCAGTAGTGCTTCACAAGCTCTGGCCAAAAATCAGCATTTTCCCCAGCTTATTTAATAATCAGGTGCCTTTCTCTCCATCCCCCACCTCCTACTCCCCCGAAGAAAAAGGAACTCACATCTGCTGTAGATGACTTGAAATAAAGGGGGCCAAAAGCTGTATGTATGGTTTTCTTAGCTTCTCTACACAGAGAGCCAGGGCCATGGAAACATCAGACTAAGAGGCTTAGAGTAAATCCTGGCAGTCTCAGTGCTAGAAACTCTCCCACTGATAACCAAAGCCTAATAAATAAGTTTGAGAGAAAAACTAAATGCGAGTGCGTCAATGTTGAGCAGTTAATTAGGATACCTCTTAGCATTTGTGCTGCAAAGAATGAGAAAATTAAAGAATATAGAAACATATGTTGGCAAGAGTGAGAACATGCTAAAAGTAAATACTGCTGTTATTATTAGCAGTAAAAATAATATTAATTAGTTGTATTACAGTAGCACCTAGTGGTGCTACTGGATCTCATCGCCAGATGAGATCAAGGTCCCCAAAATATAAAGGCCTTAAACAGAAGTTGGATATAAGTGCATATATACATATAACATATGTGTATGGACATGTGTACATAACATATAGGTAGACACACAATTCAAGTGATGAAATAACCTCAACAGATGGAAATCAGGCTACAGAATATTTTGTGATTTGGCTTCTCTTATTCCTACTTTTTTATGTGCTGCAGGGCAGCTGTTTGCAACTGTTATTTATGATACAGAGAATAGAGGACTGTATTTGTAATTCAGGAGTCAGAGTGTATATATATGTGTGTGTCTGTGTGTGTATTAAAATATAGATATGTCTGTACATCTCTGTGTGTACACATACACATATATGCCCATTCAGACCACATGGAGTTGTATTTTTCCTAACTTGGATCGGGACAACACAGAAAGCTTGGCAGACAAAAGAAAAGCTATCCCAAAGGCTCCATTTACTCCCCAAGCACCATTCCTTTACTGCAGTGGAACTGGCACTGTCCTTTCTGTGCTCGCCTGGGCACTTTTTGGAGAGAGATGTCTCCCCACCACACACTGTAAAATTCTCCTTAAAGAAAGTCACAGCTGAATACTGCCTTCAGCTAAGTCAATATAGACTGAAAGGGGGCAGAACTGCAAGTTGCAGTTGCAGCAGCTGCTTCTGTCTTCTACGAAATAATAAATAATAAATTGGGAAAAAACTACCACCTTTCCTGATGTGGATTTGCATGCCACAGCAGGGAGAGGCTATAATGACCCAGATGACACACAGTTAACTCCGGATTCCTTAAGACATGGGAACTAATTTAATTGTTAATGTTTTACTGCCTGGGTTTTCTAAGAAAATGAGCCCTTGCAGATTATCTGGGTTCCTGTTTCAAACAGAGCAGTGCTGAGGGCTTTTTAGAAAAAAATCTTGTTTGAAATAGCAGCAGCAGTCTTGAGATTTCCAGTGAGGAAATTGCACGGCAGGTCGGGGCGTCAATTTAATGTTCGGAGACATGCTTCGTTTGAATGATAATTTCATTAGATTAGTTTGTAAACTTTTAATGCAGGTTGCATTATATGTCTAAGAAGAAACAATTTGTGTGACAGACTATCCTTCATAATCCCCCTCTTCAGCCTTCTGCTAACAAAAGACCCTTAATACTGAAGATGTTTTGTGGGAGGAGAAACATTTTCCAAACAAGTAGTTTCTCTATTCCAGCCCAGGTAACAAAGAGGCCTTAGGAATTTCTGTGGGCCTTGTCAGGACTGGCCCATTGGTCTTAAAGCCACCTGCTGCTTAAGCCATTGGTCAATAGATTAACTGCTGCTATTACTAAGTGTTTAGGAAAGTAAGTTATGTGGCAGAGCAAACAAAATCAACCTCCTTAACACATGTTAATTCAAAATTTAATAAATCTGCACTGAGAACAGTAAAGCAATCAAGGACGGTGGGGTGCGCAGGAAAGCTCTTCGTATGCACTGCTCCTCCAAGCAAAGTATCACATAGCAGATAAAAAGTCTTAAACAAAAGGATAATACTCTATTTGCTTTGCAAAACTAGCTTGACACTTGCCTCCACGCCTCTGCCTTCCTCCTTTTCTTCTGGCTTTTGGATGCTGTTTTGTGCTGCAGATTTTGGGCAATTTCCAAACCTCAGTCACTGAAATTCACAATAAACAGTAATAGTGGAGTAAATTCCTGGTGAAAAGGTGGGAAGGATTCAAATTCTGGCAAAAGTTGTGACACTCCACAGCCTCACATATTGTTCTTATTCTGTAATAAAACACAGGTTTTAACAAAGTGCATCTCATCAGGAAGAGAAAACCTTCTTCCTGCCCTCACATGCTACTGGGGACTTTGCATGGCCCTGAAGGTCCAGAAGGATTTTGGCAGGGGAACCAATGCCTTAAGGATCTGGCCTGTACACAGGTCAGAAAGGTGCTACCAATTTTTCTTAAACTAAGTCATTTAAATATCATTTGCCTACAGCTCTATGCTATTTCAAGAGAAAAAATAAAGATTTTGAGGGGGAAAAAATTGCTTTTGCATGCAAAAAAGGGGATAGGACGATACCAGGTGTTGGTGCACATCGGCTTAGGAGTTCCCGGTTTTCTGTCACATGCCTCAAGCACTTTCTGTTTCTCATACTGGTAAAATACAGTTCTCATTATTTTAGAAAGATCCACAAAAATTCTTGGAATGAATTTCCATTTTTTGTGATATCTTTTCTTAATTCTTAACTTTCAGATTCCAATGTTTCGTTAATAAGTCATTTGTTTCATGTATGAGTTAACAGTGATCTAGAACTGAAGATTAGGATTATGGCTGCCCTTACTTGGCTTAGAATCATGGATGTTCCTGTATGCGATGAGTCTGTGTTTTGTCAGTGGGTATTCAGGAGAAGAGAGCAGTCCAGAGCAGTGGCAATTCGGATCACACATAAGTTGCCCGCCAATGTTTTCCCACTGAGGGTTTGAGGGAGGCGGAAGCAGAGAAAGGCACTGAAATGTATTCCTGCTCCAGCACATGCACAGTTCTATCCCCGGTGAGGTGTGGCAGCTGGCACTGGCCTTCTCTTCAGAAATTTGACCATTTGTTACTAATGGGTTTGGGATCTGGGTTTCTGTAGATTTCCCACAAGTCTAATACTGATTTTGCCAAGTGCACTCGACTGGTTCCAAACGTACATGTTGATGATCAGGTACAGTACTTTGTTAGGGAAACAAGGCATCTTCCAACCAAATTTTCTGGGGGGATTTCTCAGGTTCCACAGGCTGAATCGTGATTTCCTTGGTCTGGCTTTGGCAGAGCCTTCCTTAACCTGGCATGTGAATAAATGCTATTGCAGACCTCCATCTGTGCTGTTTGGAAGGCTGAAAATTCCCCCTTCGTGAGGCTGCAAATCTCCTGAGAGGAGAATGCAGCAGTAACTCCAAAATGTTTTCCTTGCAGATCTTGTTGAGCTGTTTTTTATCTTGGTAGGGGAGCATTTAGACCTCTATGAACAAGATAAGATAAATGATTTATTATGGCATGGTAGGTATTGCTAGGCTATCAGCTGCCATCATGGAGCCCAGGCTGATGGTTGTAGCAAGATATTAGGGGCTATCTTTGAACAGGATATTTATCTGAGATTTTTATAATATATCAAAGTTCCTTGCATGTCTGGGAATATGTGGGGGTCAGAACATTCCAGCAGGACTGCTATCCTTCCTTTCCATCCCATGTCTAATCACCCTGCCTTCAGGCAGTCTGCTAAAATTGTGATGGTAGTTAAAATCAGAGATCTGGGTATAACAGAAGTTTGCCTGTGTCATATTCTGAATGTCTTTGACTCCAGGACCTATACCCCTGATGGAAACGGTGTAAGGAAAGCCAGATCTAGCCCTACATTTGTGCTCTGCTGTGAAGACACAGGACATTTGTGTTCAAAGTATCTTTTCCCAAGAAGGTGGGTGGGTATCTGTGTTCACAGCTGACACCAAAGCTGGTTTTCAGCCAGTCTGCTGGCAAGAGACACGAGTGAGTACGGTCCTGTTTGACAGCCATAAGCTCTAGGTAGTTTAATGGAATGCAGTTAAAATTAAAGCACTTGCCTGGTTTGTTGTGCAACATCCCTGCATTGCCTCAGTCTGGCAAGGTCAGCTGGATGATATTATAGATGGATACTCCCTGGTTCCTTTTCACTAATTTTAATGTGATGTTGCTTTCAGTATACATATTAATTGTAGAAGCCAAGAAAAAAAGTGGAGTAAAGGAATATATTTTTAGATGTTACTTTATTTGGAAAACAAGGGATGCAGTCTCTTCTGGAATTTGATACTCGTAAGCTGAACAGTGCTTTACTGCTGTGATGCAGTTAAATCACACAATTTCTTTGCTGCCTCATAATGAAGAAACCTGAGCTCAACTATTATTCTCATTTGAGGCTAAGAATGCAAACTCTCTTTGAGAAAAGACTGATTTAAGATCATTTTCTGCTCTGAGTGTGCTAGGCATTACACAGGGTGCAAAGGCAATACACAGTGTAGCATGACACTTAAACTGTTATTACACTTATATTGCATTTAGAAAAAAAAAAATCTTCAATCATTCATAGTTAACCTAGGAGAGCATTTTCCCCAATGTGACACTTAAATGTTTTTAAAATAATGGGATGATTTGTTTCTTTCCCCTTGAATACGAGGCAGCGAGGTTAGAAGGGGAAGCAGAGGGGGGATGAAAAGTGCCTTATATTGTCAAGGTCCCTTTAACTGTTTAGCAGTGGGGAAAAGAATCAGACTCCTTTCCTGGGCGAAAACAGAGAGATATTCTCCACTGATGACTGTCCTTCTAAGCCTTTCCTATCACAGGCTAGCAGTTAAAATAATACTCACCTACTGGGCATCCAGCAGAGTTGATCTACCTTTTCTGCTAGGAGGTTCACGTCCAGTCAAGCCTGATTAATCTGTTGCAAGTCCTGAATGATCCCAAATATAACACATAACAGCTACACCTGTTTATCAAGTCAGTTCATTTCCCTTCCCCTATTCCACACTGAAAAGGAGCATTAATTAAAACAGTAAACAAACGAGCGCCTATTCTAAATCAGAGCTGCAGGCAAAGAAGAGATAACTTAGGCTCTTGAGAAGAGGGATTTTCAGTTAATTTATGGAATCTACTGTCACTCTCAGGGCAAGGGAGCTTACGTAGCTGGGAAATTGAAGCAGACAGGCTTTGTCTAAATACTTCTTTTTTCACTGAATATCATCTTTTTTTTTACTATTTTAATTTTTAATCAAGCCCCCCCCTTTTTTTTTTTTCTTCCCTTCCATTTTTTTTTTTTTTTTTAAGGTAAGAAATTGCTAGATTTTTCCAGTGTTCTGGTGACTCATACAGCTCCTGTGAGATTCCCAAAAGGTAGAGAAGAGTGAGGAGGAGAGGCAGGAAGCTGAGCTTTAAAAAAAGCAGTGTGAGAATGTGAAATGCTCCTTTAGTAAATTATTCCCCGGAAATTAATTGCGGTGTTTCAATCCGTTTTATTCATCATTTCCCCGGCATATTCCTCGGACCAATGTTGGTGCGAGTGTAGGTTTTTGCCCGCTCAGATCCCCGATGAACTGCAGGGAGCCCACCTGAATTAAACAGTTGGAAAATAGCGTCCGCTCTGTCGCTGTAGTAAGGAGCTGCCGGGTCCCTGTGCAGGGGCTGAGCGTGTGAGCAAGCTTACAGCGCTGGGACAAAGGGTCTGCTGCTGCCAGAGGCTGCGAGGAGCGAGGGCACCGAGGGGATCAGGAGGGACTCGAGTCTCAGTCGTGCTTTGCAGGCTCTCTTTGCACCCATCTCCCGAACTTGGGGCCGCCGTGCCCAGCCCCGGCTCTGCGGGAGGAATGGCGGGGGGCATTGCTCCGGTGGGGGTGCGGCAAGGTCAGGGCCCCTGCTTCAATATGGGTTTTGGTCTGCTTTGTGTTTTTGAGGGAAGCACGTACACATCCAGTTTTTGATAGAGGGGAAGAAGCAGCAGAAGAAATGGGGGCCAGACACCCCTGAAAGCAAAGCGGTGATGTGCTCTGAATTCCCCCTCACAAGCACATTGCTGAGCTAATTGAAACTGGCTCTCCCACATCCCTGGAGAGTGCCATGACCTCCTACCTCCCGGCAGATGGGGGGAGGGCTGGGAGGCAGGAAAAAACCCTCTCCGTCTTTACCTCTCTCCTTCTCTCCTTCTCTCCCTTTCCCTCTCCATTTTTTAATCAGCAGTTCAACCCCAAGAAACCTTCGCTGCTGCAGCTCCTGCTGTACACACCCAGGAAAACTTTCAACAAATCACCATTTTCTGTCAAAAGATTCGCAACCTGCTCTTGTTACAAGCTGATTTTTCAATTCTAGAACATCGCTAAAAAGATTACTGCTCTGCCCAAATAAAATACAGGAGGGAGACAGTTTAAACTCCTATCAGCCAGGATTTGTCACAATGAATGCTGCGTTTCTCAGGAAGCTAACTATCATTTTACTTCTACAATACTGTTGGGACTCTCTCCCTGGGCTAATTAATATATTAGACATTTGATTTTATTTCAGACTGAGATTTGGAATAATTCAGTTTGTGAAATTACATTGAAATTGTAGTTTTCATAAAATTACAGACAGACCAAAAAAAGTTCTGTAAACCTTTGTCATTTCAGATACAAACCTCTTTTAAAACTACAGGAATGCCTTCTACATATTTCAAGTCATCCAGCTTTTACTGGTGGCATATCCAGTAATCATGTTGACAAATTAATGGTAGAGAATTAGTTTTACATTAAAGATTTAAATTATATTATGCGGCACATTGTCATAAAATGATATAAAACAATTGGCAAATAAATGTAAATTAATTCCAACTACTGACATGTAAGACGCAGACTGACATCTGTATACTTCTTGCCTTGCGCAGCTGCCATACTTTCAAACGTAAAGCAAAGTGGGAAGAGGGATGGCGCGGTGCAGCAGCAGGCAGGGATGGGCTCAGGTCCGGCCTTTGGGAATGGCCGTGGGCTGGGCAAACCATACCTCCACTTCTAAACAAATTTATGTCCAGCATCGCCCCTGTGTGCCCCTGGGGGGACGGTAGAAAAGTTTCCTTTGTCAAGCAGGATGAATACCTTGTCATGACAATACTTGGGGTTTGGTATTATCCCACCCTGACCAAAATCCCGCGAGTTCCTGTCAATACCGAAGCGTGATTTCTTCCCGGGGCACAACCCCGAGACTTTCAAGGGCTCACACACTACTGTGCTGGCTAATTATACAGATTCCATTTCCTGTTACGAAGGAATGCATTACCTGCAGCAAAGGGTGCAGAAAATATTGGGCGCGGGAGGCGCTAGGAGGAAGCAGAAAGCGGCCATGAATTCAAGCCCCAGCCCTGGGTTTATACCCACAATCCAGACCCATGCTGAGAGCCTAATCACTGGGGCCATTCTTTGGGCTGTTGTCCAATCAGTCCCTGAATAGCAAAACCCCACAATGCGGAGTATGAATTAGAGGGGGGGAATAAACGTGGGCGCAGACTTTTTTTGCAACAATACCTAACCGGGCCTTTCAGCCAGGACAACTCACGGACAAAAGCACGGCGGAAATTGAAGTAACTTTTGGAGGCCCTCATCAGTAAGAGCTGGCTTGATGCGGGTAGCGCTGGCTTCTTTTTTGTGTGGACTGGATCAATTATTCTCTGAGGGGGGAGAGGTGGAGGAAAAAAAAAAAAAGTCTTAAAAATCCAACATTTGTGTTGCACTGGCCTTGGAAATCATGGCTGTTCGCTGAATAAAACCAAATATTTTTGTCTCCTCCTCCTTTCCTTGGTGGATGCTGCAGTAATTTAGGGGGTGGCTGGTGGAGTGCTTGCATTCCTCACCCTTCCCTCCCCCTGCGCCCAAAGAAGAGAATAGCTTCTTGAGCTATAGAGATGTCAGGTCCGTGTTTTAAAATTTAGCTTTGTTTACCCAACAGAATGGAATTCATTACTGCGCAAAAGCGGTTCAATTTTCTGACCTTTTTTATTCAAAATGTTGGAAGTAGCAAAAAGCTCATTTGAAGGTCACAGGTTTATGTATCTATTCTCTTAAGTGTTTTAGAAATTCATATGGAGGACACTAAAGGTGGAATATGTGAAAACATACTGTTCATTGTTTACCCTAACCTTGCCATGATTATTAGATAAATGAGGGAAGCAAAATGGCATTAAAAGCCATTGTTAACAGTGATTTTTTTTCCCCTGAAGACTGTTCATTTTTGCCCCCGATCTGCAAAGGTCATGTTATAATTCTTTTCACTGAGTAGTTTATATAACTTCTGCATTTCAAGTCTATAAAAAGCTTTTGCAGACTTTTCATACTGTAAGTAGTAATTTGTTTCATTACTGTTTGAATTTTTATATGTAATTCCTATGGACATTTTGCTGATATTGTCAGGCTTAAAAGCTGAGAGGCTTTTCAGTTTTTTTTTTTTTTTTTTTTTTTTTTTTTTTTTTTTCCTTTTCTTTTCATTTTTTTTTCTTTTTTATTTTTTTTTTTTTTTTTTAGGCCAGATTCATTCTATCTAGATAAGTTGAAATTAGTCGAATCAATCAGTCAGCGATTTAAAAGCCAAACTTTGTGGTGAAAGATATTTGGAGTAAAATTATTTTATTTTTCTACATCCGCATCTGATATGAAAGGCTTTTTCAGCCAGTTATCCAAAGCCAATATTTAACTGTTACTTATTCCCCTAATTTCTGTCCTTTGTCAGGGCAACTTTCCTCGCTAGATCTTGTTGCTCCGTTCCGCGCTAATTGCAGCTTACATTATATAAATGGCTTTGTAAAGAAAACTATAACCCCCAGCCTCGAAAGTTGCATGTTTCTATTTGCTCAAACTTGATGCACTTATTTTGAGAGGGTCATTTCGAGGAAAGCTGTGTAGGCACTGAGAATGTCTTGTATAATAAGCTTAAACAGAACCTTTTGTCCGTCCTCGTCTTCTCAGGCCCGAAAATTAGGCCTCCTTTTTCTGGCGGGGGGCTGAAGTGGTTCATTACCGCAGCCTCCTCCGGCAGGCCTTGGCCCAGCCATTCCCAGTACTCGAGCTCTGTAACTTCCTTAGAAAGGACGAAGGAAAACATGGCACACAAAGGTCTTGTTAGCACTTCCTATGTGAAATTAGCAGCTTTCTAAAAGGTACAACTCCAATTACCTCACATTGTGGGGACGCGCACAAACCCAACAATGAGCCCAGTCTTGCAAGTGACATGCTGTCTCTCTGGAGTTACTTCCCTAATTAGGGATGACGAAGCCCCATTCTGGCGAGTGCATCTATTTACAGTGGGCCACAATGCCTTAACTCGAGCATCCTCCTGAAAGGCCAGTGTTAAAAAACACAAGTGCTCTTTTGGCGGAGCCGTCCGTGGGGAAGCGCCGCATTCCTCGCAGCTACACCCTGCCGAAAAGGGTGGCCGCTTTTCCCCGCATTGTTCACACTTCAGGATTCATTTGGGACAATAAAGCTCCTGCCCCGTGAGCGCTGGGAATTACAGTGGACAATGGCCAGGCTTTCTTAACGGGGTCTAATGATGGAAAAAAAGAAAAATATTTATTGCTTTTGACAGTTTCACAAGGGGCAAAAATCCTTGTCGTGGCTTTAAGTTTCCACAGCTGTTGGAGGAAGGGTGGTCATATGGACTAAAACAGTTCAGCTTCTTTGTTAAGAGGCTGAGCACAAGGGCCAGGCTGTGAAATTAAAGATTAAGTTCGTTAAGGTAAGATAATTGTGCTTGCATCCTTGTTGATACAGGTGTGTACAGGCAAGGCCTGGCTCAACAGACCTATTTATTTACCTCCTGGCTCCTTACCTTCATGAGGCAAATCACCTCACGAGGGTGAGGTGCTGGAAATGGATCTTGTTTGCATAGCCTGGGACAGAGCTGGCGACCCACAGCCTGTGTTCACCATGGCCCCATCAAGAGGGGGGAGGAGGGTGGAAAACATTTGGGGGCACCACCAGACATACCTTTGCCCAGAGGAGACACCCACCCTGGTTTAGGGCGGGGGCACAAGTCAGCTTCTTTCCTCAGAGGAGAAATGCCTTGAAACACCAGTGGTGCTGCGGTGAGGGAGGTGAAATTAATAATTCCCTGGTAGCTTATTTGGCATGAAAGTGCTACTGATTATTAGTTTGCCGCTGCTAAGTGTTTGGATTCTTCGCTATTATTGTGTTATTTGTATTTTTAACAGTTCACAAGTTCAACAGTTTCAACTAAATTGCGCTGTAATATTAGGGTTCCAGTATGAAATTACTGCAGTTAATAATAAAATAAGACCTTTGTGTAGGTATATAGATAGCTTCCCAAATTCATTAAAAAAGCCCTCGTGAATTAGCACAAACATACTGCTGGGGGTTGTGCTGTTTTGGATCAGCAGATCAATTATCTATTGTACTATTTTGGTGAAAAAGTAGGATGATAATTTTGAGTGATTAAAAACGCTGCAATACAGTTATTTCATCAAAATAAACATGAAGCGGGGGCTCGCATGAAGGAGCTTGGTGATTCTCTTTCGCCGGTTTCCTTCCTCTCACCCAGCAGCCGCCTACCCCAGCATCCCGCCCGGACTGCTGCAAGCACATCGCCTGTGCTCCAGAGATGGCTGAGGAGCAGAATAATTTCCAAACCTGATGCTTAAACCCCATGCCTTTCAGGGCCTCCCCTGTGAGAAAGAGCCGTTTAATTCACTGCTGTTTCCCCTGCAACAATGCTGCTCCCCGATGCAATCCTCCCTCCGCATGTTGCACGGTGCCAAGTGGTTTGTGATAGCATGCTGAGGTTAGGACACGCGTCATCTCTCTAATATATATTCTGCCACAGATATTGTGCAGGTCAATGTCAACAAGTAGGCATCAAAGATACCTCAGCCTGGTAGCTGTGCTTCCCAATATGAGCCTGTGCACAGAATTAAATTTTCTGTTCCACTCGAATTTGTCCCGTTTGGGGAAAGATATATGGCAATTACTCATGGTAGAAAATCCCCAAAGACAACATCTTTTCTGCAAAGCCGAAGAGGTGTCTGTGTTAAGAGGCACATGAAAAAGACCAAGTTCCTTGTCCTTCAAGCTAACAACGCATCAAGCCCAATCCTGCTCCCACTAAAGAATCAGTTTTATTATTTTCTGCCTGCTTTAGTCTATTTTCCCCATATGGGTGCCTAAGGAAGCAAATAGTAGTTCAGGTTAAAAATGTGCTGAGATATAGATATGCTAAATATTGGAAACCTTGCTACTTTACAGAGACATTTGCTTGTACACAAATTCTCTCCTTCTGGAGAATATAAATGACATATCAGTGGTTTTAGAAAGCAAAGGCGTTCAAGTAACCTTCATACACCTTCTTTAAAATTAAGGATTTAGATTTACTCCTGTGGCATAGATAATGAATTTTCTTCACTATTGCCTGTTACAGCTAATACAACATTTCATCATTTGAACCGCTTGATAAATACAAAGAGAGTTGCAGGCAGCTTCTGAAATGTTTTAAAATCTCACTTTATATTTTGGTCCTAGTGAAAGCAATCATTATAAGGTTCTTTTTGTGGAGGTAAAATGATTTTGATTCTTCTTTTTTTTTTTTTAATTTCTATTATGTTTTTCTGTAAAGATCTGGTTACTCTTAAAATAATTTCAGACAATTTCAGCTGGGAGAAAAGTAATTTATGAAAAAAAATTCATTCAAAAATCCCTTTAAAATATAAACTTTCATCTTTTTTAATTTTAATTTTTCACAGGCTGTTGAAAAATACATGTAAAATATAACTGATCACTTCATGAGATAACCTGCCTAGAAATCATTAAATTAAATCAGCTTTACTTTCCTGCATGTAGACATACCCGAGGAAATATAAGAACTTCCAATATTTATTAAATAAATCACAGCCTAATAAAAATGTATATTTTGTTAAGTTAGGTGAAAAGAAAGTGAAGAAAATTGGTGTTTTACCCATGCTTATCCATCTATGTTTGCAGGTGCTGTACTATTTGTGAAAAATAGTGTCTCTCAGGTAGATTGTTCTCAGGAGGAGGTTTCTCCCTGCAGCAGTTCACGTGTCGCATGTGGGAATGTTCCACTCTCTACCATGTGCATATGCACACGGTGTTACAGGCCTTAGTGAACAACTGTGACACATTAATGTGGACAGCAGTGAACACAGCAGAGAGTGTGCACATTAATACAATGTCTGTACAGATGCATGCGTGTACACTGATTTAAATACTTTGGCAAGTTCGTATTACTTGATATATATTATATTGTGGGTTGTTCATTACAACATTTCCTGGTCCGCATAGAAGTATAACAAATCCAGTAATAAGTAAAAAAAAATAAGTTACTTTGAGATAAAGGACTTCCTATAATGCTGTATAATTTCTTCTGCTTTGACACCTTGCTGCTATAAAAATAGTGAAAACTTTTAGGAAGCCTTGCCAAATCTTTTGTCTTAGTAAACATACACTGATTTTTCACCTGTGATTAATGGTTACGGTGTTCCATTTACTTTGTGATTGATCTTGGAGCTCTTCTTGGAGAGTAATTTTTCTCTCCAGGCTATATATCCAAGTTGAGCAGCGCCTGTGCTTTGCTAAACAGACCATTGAATGAAATACAGTTCACACAGTAGTTTCTACCTCTTCTCTGAAGGATAAAGCTACACGGCTGCAGTTGTGTACTAGGAAGGTCTCAGGCCTATAAGACAATTTCAGCGTGAATGCAGGATGTTGGGTTTTTTTCTGATTTATATGCCAGGTGGTTTTGACTAACCAATATATAGTGAATATTGTTAAGAAAATGATGAGATTGCATTTCCCTGTGTCCTCTACAGTATGTCCTAGAACTGTAATCTTACTCAGCGGCTGAGTCCACCTCCTGTTCTCTGTGGATTAGTTATTTAGCTTGGGTATTAAGTATATCAGAAAAGCTTAATCTAAGGGTCATTATATGTGTTTTAATATTGAAATTTGTCTTTGCAAAATCAAATATTAATATTCTAAAATATGTTCATCCCCTGTAACAGCATGATTAGAAAACGTTTTGCAGGGAAAATATGTGGACAAATTCAGTACATGGTTTTCACATAAAAGGTTATTCTGTCCTGCTGTAAGTAAAATGCTCAGAGAGTTTTTTATTGTTATGAAATATTTTTTAAAGGTTTAGGCCAGCATTTCTGAAGAATCTTGTATGGGCTAGAAAGGTTGTCACAAACCATCTATGCTCTTTTTGGAAAGAGAAATTAGCCTTCCTCAAGCTCCATACTAGCTGCTGGTAGAAAAATTAGCATACATAGTTAGACTCCAGTGCAAGTTATTTCTTTTGAAACTAATGTTACAACTTTTTTTTTGTAAATTACCAGAAATTCTTGGGCATAAAACCTTGTGGGCATCAACTGAGAAATGCAATCAGCTTGTGCACAGGGACACTTCAGCCATCAGGAAAGTCCTCTTGTGAAATCCTGTAGGGACTCCAGGATAAGCACAGATAGGCATCTGAGTGGGCTAGAGTCAATTTTTTTATAAAAGGTGAAAGAGAAAGATATTTAAGTGAGCTTGGAAGTTGCATGCCAACTTGATCACAAAAGTGTGGAGAAGCCCTTCTTGCCCTACTTATCTGGCTTCAAAATTACTGTAATGGTTTCTTTCTACACAATGTAAGAATTGTCAAAAATGGGAGAAGTTGCTCCTTGTATTTCCTACCATTGCACCCAGCAACCATTCCCTCCATCAGATGAAAACTGTTTGTGCCTCCTTGGTGTGTCTACTCTGCAGGGCTACAAACTTCAAACCAAACAGCTCAGGCACAGCACAGAATCCAGCTGAGGAGCACAATGGTCTTGCCCGCAAGGGACTTTGACCTCCTGGGCCAAGAGCACTTCCAAGAGCTAAGCCAGCGCGCTGCTCCATAGCACTGCAGTCTTCAGTGCAGAGTTAACCTTGGACAAAGAGCCATCATGTAGCCAGGAACTAGAGAGTCCTCTCTTGGAAAAACTCTGTTCTCTATTCTTTTGCCTGTTTTTCTACACTTCATGACATTTATCTTCTGTGGTTCTCAGGTCCATTCTGAGGAGGTTTGTGACTTCAATTCTTCAAGTAAGGCAATGCAGGACTTGGATGCTGTTATTCATCAAGTGGGATCTGCTATCTCAAAACCTGTATTATCAAATTTTAATTTTAAATAGACCCTGAAAAATATCAGTGATTTTAGTACACTGATTATTCCTAAGAATAAAATTAAAATAATTGTATTTTCTGAAGAGTCTCAGCACTTCTGATACACTCTTGCATCATGTTGTTCCTCCTTTTTCTTGCCTTTTTATGAAGAAATGAAACATGGAAAATAATAATGATGGTCAAAAGGGGTTGAAAGGCTACTTGAATGAAAACAGAGGCCAGGGACACTGTTTCAAAAACAGAAGAAGAAAACATCAGGAACTACTTATGGTCCAGAGCAGAGGAAACAAGTCGAGGGAACTGTACGACATTAGACAAGAGAGTGAATTCAGACAAAATAAAGGGAATAAAATCTACAGAGAAATGCTGGCAAGTATGCAGACATTTTAGACCACTACAGGCAGGGATGGTGAGTTTAAAGGGCAGACAAGGAGCCAAAGAAAAGAATAAATCCATGATGTTGGTTGGAAGAAGGCAAAAGAAAATCTACTTAGTGGTTGACTCTGAGTGTTTTTAAGAATACAATTGAGTCTAAGTACCTAAATAGCTCCTCAGAAAGCAAGCAGATGACTTGTAATAAAAAACATATATGCACCCATGTACCCTGATGAGCTTTTAATGACAGCATTTACACAGATTTCAGTGAGGGTGGAGCTGGGCAAAAAAAGTTGCTCTAAGCGAGTTACATGGCCCGCTGAACAGAAAAAGGCTAGTGCAGACGGAATGCTAAAGGTAACATATCTCTTTATATTCCTGAGATTCCTACCAGCTTTTTTTCCACACCCTCTGCATTAATTTTACAACAGAGTGATAGCATTCAAATTTAATCTAAAACTTCGGGTCTCCTAACTTCTAGCCCTGAGGACGTGCAATATTGTAGCTGTAATACACAACTCTTTCACTCTTCACTTCCACTGGTTTAGGTTTACTTGAAGCATTTATTGAGCAGAGAGATGTCTTTGACTCTGGTGGATCTGGAGGTGCAGCACAAAGCTGTTCAGACACTGCTCTTGCTGGGGTTGTAGTTCTGGGTCTCTTTTATTATTTCCAGGTGGAATAGCATCGTACAGACAGTGAGCAAACTCGCTTTAAATTCTGCACTTTTCTTTTCACAGAATCTGACGAATCCTCACTTCCTCCACCTTTAGAGTTTTGGCCTTTTATAGTTTTGGCCTGCTGCCATCATTGTGTTTGCTGTCAAAACCGAACCAACTACCAAACGTAGTTGCTGATTCACATGCAACAGTGGAGTGTACCTAAAGAGAAAAGTTTTATGTCCTGGCACAAACACTTGCCTCCACTTTCTTGAGGTGCCAGTGGTGGACACATGACGATTCTTTATGTTATTGAAATCAAACACTTAAATAGGTTATAGCAGTGTCCTCTCACGCCTCCAGGCGCGCAGGCTAGCTCAGTTCTGCACTGCTACTACGAGGTTCGGTCGGGGTTACAGGCAGGGCGAGTAACCTCCTCCCGGTGGGCTCTTGGTTCCCCACACCAGCGAGTGGACCTGATGGAGTTGCGACTGCGGCGACGGAAAAAGAGTCGTCTCTCTTTAGGCAGGGTAGAAGGTAGTTTATTAAGGGGAGTCCGGCAAGGAGCTCCGCCTCAGACCACTGCTGCCCAGAGAGAGAAGAGATCAAAGCTTTGCGGCCACTTATAAACGGGGGAGGGCTGACAACGGGTCAGCCAGCCAGGGAACACAGGGGTGGTAACAGGGGTGTCAACCTTTGAACAATTAACAAATCACAGGGGGGTAGGAGGGGATTCCCCAGGCACCAGCCTATCACTCGACACCTCTCCTGGATCTTCCCAGAATCCAGGGAAGGGTCTCGAAGTGACAGACAGGGCGACCACGAGGAGGAGGGGGAATTGACAGGGACAGGTGCAGGGAAGGAATGACTGACAGAAAACATCTGCTTAAATACCTAACTCATAAGGGGAAAACTAATACAAAACACAGGGGGGTACAGTGGACTAAACCATTTCAAAAATAACTTAAAAATCTTACAAAAAATAACTTAATAACTTAATAAAACCACTCTCACACCACTACAATAGGTGTTGGAGGAATCAGGATATGGACAAGGACACAGAGGTGTGACACAGCGAAGTATAACCTTGAGGTTGGGAAATAAGTGATATGTCTTTTGTGTCGTAAAGGTTCAATTATTAATGTAATGATAATACTCATGTTTTCTAGTTTCAGAAAACATTGACTTCCTGTTGTCTCTGTAGCCCCTTGTTTCTCATGGCTACATTTCTTTGTTCTCTCTCTCTCTCTCTCTCTTTCCCTCTCTTTCCTTCCTTATACATCAGTTTGGGCCCGTGAGAGGAGTAAGAATTCAGGAAAGATAGTTTCTAGTGATGCTGATGATCTGTGATGGTGGAGGTGGTGTTAAAAGGTATTCCTTCTACTGTCATGGAGACATTTCATGCCCAAGAAACCCTCCTGGTTTGTTAGCTCAATAGGTGTTTGATGTGACCATGATAGTGGCTGATGGATAACTTCTTTTTGAAAAAAAAATGGTTAAAACTGTCACAAAAATTAGCAAAGAGATGCTATTGCTAGCTAAATCTTAGTGCCCTGAGATTCAAGGAACACCTCAGGCAGAGTAAAATCTATGGAATATATAGATTGACTTCAATAAGGCCAGGACTTAGTACTATCAGTGTCCAATATCTACTGTAGTTGTGGTTCTCCTTACAAATGTGCTTCACCTGTGGAGGAGGCTTTAAGAGAAGTTTCAGACAAGCTTTCCATCACCCAGATGGCTACAGATCAAAAACTTGCACTGCTCTGACTAGACTGTAAGTTTCCACAGTACCATGACAAGAGAGGGCTGTTTTTGGCATCTGGAGATTCAGCTGAGAGGCTGATGTCCATTAGATGGTGCTGAGCTCTGTTTTTAAAGAAAATTCCAGCCCTTCCCCAAGTCCCAGGAAGGCAAATAAATGCAAAGGCCAGAGCTAGTCACAAATTGTTGGTTTTTTGTTGTTTGTTTGTTTGTTTGTTTGTTTTCCCAGAAGATATCATTAAGTAAAAATCAAACGAAACAAATAAGCACACATACAGAAACAAAACCATTTCAGCACTGAACACTGCACATTCCTTAATGTCCTGATTTCCTGCATCTTAACTCCCACCTAGCCAGGGTTCCCTTTTCACAGGGGCTTTTTTTCCCCAGGATGTTTTATACACGGCCAATCCATTCTATTCAACAAAGAAAGGTAACTGTAGCCATAAACAACTACTTTATGTTTTGTAGCTGCTTTCTCTAGGGTGGGTAAGTTCCTGTCATGTTTTTCTTCATTAAACAACAGAAAAAGTTGTTTCCTGTAGATCAGGAAAAATAAAAGGCAAAAGTCAAACCTCAAATTTTCAGTGTTCCCAGGGTGGACTTTGCTATAGAAAGATTTTTCAAACATTTTAGAAATACTAGAATTTAAAAGATAGGAAAAAAGCTTTCCCCCTCTAAAAGCTGATGTGGTGTCTGTAGCTGGATGTTAAGATTAATTTTGCATTTTTTGTAAACTAGAATTAAAAATATCCACAAATTGAATAATCAGACTCTGAGTCAATTGAGGCTCTGTATAACAAGTCCAAACTTGGTAGTATGAAAAAAAAAATTCAAGTGGAATTGATGTGTATCTAAAAACAAAATTTCAGAACTGAGTGCAAAAGTGGTTGGAGCATAAGTGATACATCACTGAAATACTTCATTCCTTTGACTTCCTTCTGACCATCTGTCTTCATCACTGGGAAAACTGCCTTCTCCTGACTTTGGTTAGTAGAGCTCCAAACCTCTTATTTCAATGTCGGTGCTAATCCTGCAGAGCCTAACTCTGGTGGCAATGCAAGGTGAAATTAATATTAGAGTTTTGTGGATCAGAAGTTTTTAAAGAATATTTCCTTTGGCCTTGCCCACCAAAATCAACAAGAAAAGGCATTCTAGGAAATTATATACAGAAAATTCTATTAAAAACCTGTTATTTGGATAGAGATCTGAAATCATAATTTTTGTTCAAACTTCCAACTCAAATTTGGCCTCTGTGTTAGGCTTTATAAGGCCTGGCTTTACCTGCTTTTCAGAGGATGGAAGCTTGCTCTCACTAATGTGATACATCATGCTAGAGGAAAGGATGAAGACTAACATTGCACAGGTAACCAACCATAAGTCTTAGTAAATCTTAGCTGCTAACGTTTAATATCCCACCAAAATGAAGCAAATAAATAATATTTATGCATATGCACATACTTTTCTAATTGGGTGAAGTGCATTGTTCTTGTCTTCAAATTGCCAGTGTGGTTTGTTGGGTTGTTTTTGGGGGGTTTGTTGGGGTTTTTTTTGCCCCTGGGCATTTTCCCCCCGCTTTCATCCTGCTCATACCATGTAGGTTGACAGGTTTTGGAGTGTTTGACATTGCTGCTGCCATTATAAATTGAAAGATGGAACCATGGGCCGAATTGCTTTTATCTATTATCCAGTTTTGATCTTTTCATCTGCTCTTTGCCAGGTAATGTCAGCCACAATTATTTCTAACTTGCCAAAATTCTGAACAGCTTTTAAACAGGTGACATTTTCCTGTGAAAAGACTCTACCACAAGCATGTTTCTTTTTCCAGCCCCAAATGTCACCTTTTCTCCCATAATTACAGTGGTCTAAGTGACACATTTCTGGACTACTGACAGTTTTAAAGATTTGCTGTTTGTGGGTATTGCAATTACTGTGCATTACCTTCTCCCTTCTGAGAGGAGTGAAATTATTTCCATAGAAGTTGCTCCCTTCACAGTTTTGCCTTTGCTTTTGCACAGCTGGCTCTAGACTAGATCTAGACTTGGAAGTTGCTGGGAATAACTTAGTGTCAGGCAAACAAAGAACTTTGGATTTAGCCGCTGTCACCACTTAGATTAAATCTCTCTTAAACTTTTTCCTTCTTGCCTGAAAGCATTTGAAAAATATTGTACCCTGAGTAGACTTTGTGGACTAAAATTTTTGAGCCTAGGGTTGCTTATGAATGTCAACAACACCCCTGTTATAATTATCCTTTTGTGTGGGCACATCCCCTGCCAGTGTCTGTGCTGTGTGAGTCAACCTCGTGTGGTGGTACTGCATTTAGCCCATGGGCTAATGATGACACAGGCAGCCCCTGTATTTCTGCTGCCATTCCACCTCTTCATATGGAGGAAGAGTAGGTTGAAAATGAAGTCAGTAAACCGTCTGTTGTCATTTACTTGGTCTGTCTTCTGCCTTTCTATTTCACAGGACAAACAAAACACAGTGGCCAACAAACATTACCGACCCAGACATCACGCAATTTAAATGGCACTTACTGTAAAGAAATCTGATAGCTCCTTGTCTCATCACTTCTTTTGTTTCTAAATAAACCCCCAGGAGTGAGCAGAGACACAAACCAGATATTTATTTGTGGACTCTTCATCTTTTATTCTATGGATCATAGCAAACCGTTCCAGGGCAGACTTACTCAACTCTTCTATGAACTGTAGAACTGGGATTCTCACAACTGTATTTGAAGACTAGCCATGAATTTTAATACTTCAGATTTGAATAATAAAAATATATATAAATATGCTGGTCTGCACTACAGATCTCTAGGACTAAAAGAAGAACTATACTAGGAATTTATTAAAAAAACAACTCCTTTATGATGAATTCTGGACAATTGTTTTATAATATATGCACATTTACATCCAAATGTTACCTACAGATATTAGGAGCCTGCAACAGGAGTTTAAAGAATGGAAAGAACAGAAGCAACAATAGGCTTCACAGTCAGTTTCCTTTAAGTCTTTAGTATAGTCATGAAGTTAAGATACAAAAGCATTTGCAACAACAACATAGTGGGCAGAGAGTATAAAAGAGAGGCCATGAGGCCATTAAGGCAATTAAGAAAGATTAAAATTGCTTGTGGTGGAAAGACCCATTAATCAATAGGCCAGAAATCACAGCATGTTGCAGAATATGCTCCACCTAAAAAAAAGGAGAACAAACAGGCTAAATATATCCCATACCAAAGGGCACAGAGTTCTCATTAATGAGAAATCATATTAATCCCTCAGACATGGCTGGCTCCATAGTTAGCTTTTCCATTTGCACACACAGGAACAGCACTGATGAAATGCACTGTAAGCGATGCAGAACCACTGCTGAAAACATTCCCGTCCACAGCCAGCAGCAAGACAGATCCAGCAATATTTGTGGAGGGAGAGCAGAGCTTGGTCAGGAGGGAATGGGTTGCTGCTGCTCAGTGTTCTGCAGGAGAGGGAAGTGACTGTGGTTATTCATTGCTGGCAACAGCGACGCGCAAGCCCCCATTCACGAATGTAAAGCTGTCGTACAACGATGACACTGATGCCTGTCAGAGGACCGGTAATTGAAAATCCTTGAATTTGCAAAATGCCTGTGGGCACCTAATGCAAGTCTTCATATGGTAATGAGGAGAGGAAACAAAGTGGGAGGGCTACTGCACATGCTAAAACTTGCACCTGAAATAATTGGAAATTGGCTTAGACGGGCATGTAACCAGGCTGAAACCAGCTCTAGGGCAGTCAGCTTCATCTTCAGCAGCAAGGTCACCGCCCCATTCCAGGCCTCCGCATTTTGTCTGAAGGAGCAGCCACAGGTGGGCAGAAACAGATTTGCTAAATGGTTTTGTAGAAATAGCTACAGCTGGTTGGGATTATTTTTTTCTTATTTTTAAGCCAGCTGAAAAACAAGGGTGGAAGCAGGTGTGCCTCTTTCAACAAGAGGTTGGTTTGAGTAATTTTTGAACCTGAAACTACTTCCTAGAACTGTTCCTTGGAAATTTTCTGTTTCTTGATTCAGAATAAAGTTTTCTTCACTAATTTGAGCCATTAATAGGGAAAAAAATAATTAATTATCAAAACTGCTGAAATGAAATATTTGAATCATCCAAATTATGCTGGCTTGATTCATTGGTTTGCAAGCATTCTTGAGATGTGTTACTGTTTCAGGGAGGGATTTATTTGTTAGTTTGAGGGTTTTTGATTGCCATTCAGGTAAGGAAAATGCTTTCTTGCAAAATTGAATGTGATTCTGGAGTATATAGAAACCATGGATGAGGCATATTTTGCATTAATGAGTTAAATTATTATTTGGGGGTGCTTTTTTTAATGTAGTCAGGATATGTTTCTTTGATTAATGTTACTAGAATGTCAGAGGCATGGTATGAGCCAGAAAAGAAGGCTGGAATCAACTCTGCTTCATGGTAGTTTTGCTGTTAGGTGTATAGTGATTAATATGGGATAGAAACCTTTTCTACTGAAGATATTCCAGACAAAATTTGACAGCTATCCTCACTCATTTTAGAGAAATCAAGTAGCCACAGTGTTTCATCAGTTTCAAACACAGCTGCAGGCATCTGGACTTTCTTATAATTTGTATACGTTCTTTTTTTTTAAAAACTTTTTTTTTTTTGTTTTTTTTTTTTTTTTTTTACTTTTTTTTTATTTTTTTTTTTCTTTTTTTTTTTTTCCTGTGCATAACAACTCACTAAATTCCCAGAAAAGCAGGGCAACTTATATAACAAAACTTTCTGCAGCAGCTGATATTTTAGGATCCTATATCACTGCAGAACAGCACAATCTGACATAGGGTACCTGTGCTCTAGCTTCTGCTGGCGAATAATTTCTTTAAGCTGGTTATTCACAGTTAACAAAATCCCACGTGGTAGCTTCTGGCTGGACAAGCAAGCCTGAAGAGTTGTCAGTCTCCTTGACTGTAGAAAGAAAAAGGTCTTTTCCTACACAACAGTTGCACTGTGCTTATGAAGATCTTGATACCAAATGTGTGCTACTGTTTTGGGAGGCAGAGGCGCTCCCAAAGTCCCAGAGTAGAGGTTGTCCACAATGACAGAGAAGCCTGGGGTTTCCAAGTTTCTTGATCTTGGTACTACTTATATTCTAGTAGACATTTTGTTGTGTCACAGTAATGTCTGAGAAAGGTAGCTGGTTTCTAGCTGCAGTATGTCTGTTCTCTGCCATGCCTGTTCTGTATACCATCGCCTCGTCTTCTATTGCAGCTTCTCAGTTTTACTACACATAAACACGCCTTCTATCCTATTGCTTATATGGATAAGCAATGCATGGAGCAAGAAATTAATCTGACTACACCATTCTGGACCTCTTGACTTTTAAAGAGAGTTGGGATTTAGACAGACCGTAGAAGGAATTGCTGTATTCAAGATGTGAAGCGATTAAGATGTGAACAAGGATTTCAGCAGAAACAAGGTCAAGGTAAAGATGAACTCAAGGAGAATTTCAGGGGTGGGAATGAGAAGAGTGGGGAAAGTAGTTTGGTGTTATGAAAAAGCCGTTTATTATTTAAAATTTTGCACTGCTGTGGTAGAAATACAAATGTCTTTAATATCCTTTAATCGTGCTGTGATAGGGCACAGAGATGCTAAACGCAGTGACACCTTGCTGTAGTTTTCTCTTTATTATAACTGGCCTTTACAATTTTAATTTACTTCTGTGCTCAGGAGTTCAAAACTCCTCTTGGTGTCAAAGAAGTCAGCACATCTCTCACTCATGATGTCTGATACCAGGGAGAAAAAAAAAATTCCAGGGAATAATGGGGTGTTTCCAGGTCAGATTAATTTTGCTTTTCCCATTATCTGTCCTTCTGTAGTGGTTCTTTCATATACAGAATAGCTTGTAATTATCAGGCCTACCGGTGGAAAACCTCTGGTCCCAGCCACTGGGAGAATCCTCTGCTTCTGCTATGTGGAGGGAACCGCAAACAAGGAAGGGTGAAGTGCAAATCTTTGGAAGGGGACAGCAAGACTGCTGGACCTTTCATAGTTTGACAGTGCTCGCTTTAGCAAGATTCCTTCTTTGGTTAAAAAACTCAGTGCAATGTATTTTGATGCTTATATGTTAATTCCAATGTGCACATGTAATGATTAACCACACTATTTGACTTTTCACACTAGAGAAACCTAACAGCTATATCAAAAAATAGCCCACCACTGATATTTGCCAAATGTTTTCATTCCATCTGTTTTATCATAAGGCTCTACGTTTTTTTCCAGTTCCCTTCTCCTACTTTCTATGGCATGCTTTCTCCCACTGAGTATTTTTTCATAGCAATCTTACCTGGAGATGAGCTGTACTTCTGCTGATAGAACAGGTTAAAATAAGCCAACATTTGACTTGATAAGCATGCATTGTTTCATCCTTCTATGCATTCTTGGTGTTGTGTTACTAAAGTAAATGCAATTAGTGAAAAATCAAAATACTATATGAAATTTTGTCATTTCCTTATAAGAGAATTTGGACAAAAAATTTTGATTAAAATTTCCTGGCATTGTCAAAACATCATTTTGATGTCTTTGGGAATACAGCCTTTTCACTTCCTTCTTTCCAAACATTTTTCTTTTGAATGTCTTTAAATATTGTCTTAGGTACTGTAGAATGATGTAAAAAGATAAAAGTTAAAGCTTAATGAATCATCTCAATTACTTGAAAGCAAATTCTTTCTATTTTTAATTTTGGTGGCCCAAATCTTGTGCATTTTGGTCATGGTTGGAGTTTTAAAACCCCCTCATAACATGAAGGCTCTAAAACCTCTGAAAATATATATTTTTTTTTTTTTTTTTTTTTTTTTTTTTTTTTTTTTTTTTTTTTTTTTGTGGCTTTTATTGGCTCTGGACATCTGCTCTAGAGAGAAAGAATTTTTGAGTCCAAGTTCCTGATCTCATATTCTCCTTCAGGTTAAGCATCCTCACTGATTACCACCGCCCCATTTAAACAGGAGGGAGGCAACCTCTTCACAAGCAGAACGCCACTGAGGGCTCTTGGGGTGGATGCAGTCACCGTGTTGATGAGAGGCAACGTCGGCAGCACCAAGTTACTCTTTCATGTGTTATCAAGCATGTTCCATCCTGAGTCTTGTCAACAGGGGCAGAAAGGTACATCCCACTCAACTCCCCACTGATAAATTGCCAGCATGGCTTTAAGTCAACAACCTTAAATGCCATCAGGAAGCTGGTTGGTGGCCAGCACAGATCCCAGTGACACAAACTGTTTTGCAAGCCTGTGCAACAATTTTGGTATCTGACTGAGTAGGCTGCTTTGAGTTAGAGAGATGATGAGGACTACACAATACTAATGAAGTTTTTCCTTGGGAGATGAGCTTGCACTGCAGAGCTAAGAACAGGAGCTTGTGTTTTAAGGCTAGGAACTTTGCAAAGATGTTCAGCTTCCCTTTGCTTCCTCACAGTTTTACACTACCTTAAAACCTAATCACACAGCCAGGCTGCCAGTACAAATAACAAAGGGTACCTATTTTTGGGTTTTGGGTTTTTTTTTCTTTTTTTGATGAACAGAAAGCCAAGTCCTACTTCTCATTCACTTGCATCTAACTCTACTTCACCTACATGAAGTTCAGCCAGTGGGTTGTTACACATTTTCCACATAAGATATTCTACTCTTTTGGCCAGAATGGCAATGGAGCTGGACATGAGAAGTGCTTCAAGAAACTCTAATTTTCCTTATTACTTATTAAATATCAAACATGGGGCAGGTACTTTTACAATATATGTGAGAACTCCTGCAAAGAAAACAAGATCTTGCTCCAAGTAGTACCTTAGTGATATTCACCAGCAATGCCAGGTGAAAGGGCCAGCTCACTTTTGCCATATTTTCCCAAGAAATAGATTATTTTACTGTTGCAATCGTATCCATCTTCCATGTAAATGCTACCTCCTCCTTCCAGATGTTTAACCAGCTTGTAGGCTTTATCTGCTGACCTGGTCAGTAACAGCAGCCAACATTCGGTATCACCCTATTTTCTCTGCCGTATATAAAGATCATTCCCATTCTGATTAACTTTGTTAGTTTATAGTGTCAGATATTATTGATAATTCTCTTGGGGTGGGCTTAATGGAATAAAGTAGCTGGATACAAACTTGTTTTAAGATAATATTTCTTTCTAAAAATATAAAAAATTATCTGTTCTGGATTATACTTTGTGTGTGTTTTGTCTGTGGGTTTTCCACAAATCAGATGTATTTGTTCACATAAATTTCACATTTTCTATTGAGCCTGTCATGGAGGAGGAGGTGACAGAAATCATGGACTACCAAAAATTGAAACAGCCTCCACCATTACCTCATGTATTTACTCCTCCAGTCCAGAAGGTGTTTTAAGTAGCTGTGAGTAGAAGAGCAGTCATACTGATGTGGTCAAAGTTAGACATCTCTTGAAACAGAGCACATCAGATCCATGCATGTTTGATGTTTCTGGGAAATTTTATTCACAAATTTACTATGGTAGATGTCTGGCTTTCTAAAGATTAACGATATAAAAATAACTATGCAGATACAAGTCAGTAAATAAATTGACTTTATTGATGTAAACAGGCATTTTGAAGATTAAGATACATGAGCTTGCAAAATGAAGACAAACCCAAAAAGACAGTTCACTCTCTATTATACAATGAAATATGTCTACTTATTCATTGTTCATCGACCAATATTTTTATAGCAAATGAGGCATAAAGAAATTGTGCACATGAGCAGGTCTGGAAAAAAAAAATCAAAAGAATCCCTCACTTGATGTGACATTGTGAAATACTGTAGGTTTTTGAGCTCTATGTGTATATTTATCTGACTACTGTTTGTATAACAAAACATCAAAGAATAAGAGGTTGGTATGCACAGCAGAGGTAGTTTTTCTGAGATCTTTTACCTCTTGATGCACAGGCAATCTAAATATTAATGTTCATCATGATCTAATTTCCTTATTCCTATGCCAAGCCCAGAAACACTTAGAATTAAGCCTCTTCTGTTTTTCTGCTGTTTCATGTGGTTTTGTCTGATTTCACTTCAGCTTGTATAGTCCCACCAAAACAAGCAGCTATGCAAGATTGCTTTCCAGCTTCAAACTGTGATGTGTGGAGGAAATAAATTCCTGATGTGTTGCTGGTAAGTAACGACGTCTGCATGTCCATTTTAAGATATGACCCAGAATTCCCTACTGTGCAATAAGGTTTGTGTATTTCCTGTTGCGCTTTTTCTGTATCTTTTTAAAACCTTCTTAGGGCGTCCTGACCCTTAATAAAGTCGTTATTGTCTTCAACACAGCCAATTATTTATTCATAGTGTTTATGTAGATCTTGACTTCCAGCAATGCCTAAATTCTTACTTTTCCAGGTAGAATCTGTGGAACAGTACTTGTTGTAGACACTGAGAGAATCAAACTTGATAATCAGTAGGAGATTCAAAATATTTCCAAAAGTCATTATGCATCTCCATAAAATGAAGGGGGCTCTATCTGAACAGAGTTAAAATCCTGTCATTATGAAATGACATAATTAGAAAAAATATTACGAACCAGCAATAACGCTCTATGAGCTGCAACTAAATTACTAATGTCTGGATGATCTCAAAGTCTGGATGTAAAGATTTCAGAAACCATACATATTCTGGCAAAGATTGCAAGGCCATGAACAGAACTGTTCTGCCTAAAATCCCTTGAGATTTCACACTCAGAAATTCCTGCTATGGAATCCTTTCTTGGGTGGATGGTGCAGAGACCTATTTAAAATACCTTCATAATTCTGAATTTTGCTGGAGTCTGGAGCAGGGGTTGGCTTACATATTTTTCAGGGTGAAAAAAAATCCCTGTCCATGTAGATATACAAAAATCCTGTGAGGTTCTTAATTATAAAAGAAATAATCTTCTATGTCTGGAACCAACACAACTTCATGTGCACACTTCTTTTTTTGGTGATTAATTTTTCAAATCTGAAACAATGAAAAGGAATTTTGCTGCTGAATTCAATCACGGGTGTTATCCAGAGGCTAAATTCTTTTCCTGCTTAACATAAGAACATAATAAGAACATAAGAGGCATACTGGTTCAGAACAAAGGTCAGTGTAGCCCAATATCCTGGCTCCAATAATAGCCGTAAGTGGGTATGCAGGGAAGAGTAGAGAACCAGCCTTGCATATCTGATGCCTCCCCCTAAGTATTCTCCCACCTTTCAGCTACTCATGGCTGAAGAATTAATGAAATGGATGTACTTCCAAAGTGTTTAAAAACCCTGTAGATATTTCTGCTCTGTGGTCTTGCCCTGTCTCCCCTTGAGGCTATGTAAACTTACATCTGATGTCAAATGGGAACAGGACATTCAGATATTGTGGGAAAATGTGATTAATATCATTAGGGATAATGCTATCTCTGTATCTTCAATAATACAATGGTATTACAAAATACAATGGTTCTAGAACATATCTAGTGATTTACAGTTATATGATGAGAAGAAATAGGAATGTGTCCAAAATATTGTCATGTCTTCTTTAAAATATCGACACAGACATTGTGATCTGACGCGCGCGCGCACACACACACACACACACACACACACACAAAAAAAAAAAAAAAAAAAGGCGCGAGAGACTGGGTCTGGCAGGGTAGGACGCTAATAAACTCCTGATAAAAGAGTAGCCTGTGGGCTCAATGAAGAGATACTTAAACTGTTCAGGCAGGGTGCTAGGGGCAAAGAAATACGTGATTACCTTTGAATGACGATGCAGTTCTGAGTAAGAGGAGAATAACTGACAGAGGCCCGTGGACATTTTTCAGCCTTGCCTGGGAGTAGTCAGACATGAAATAATATATCAATTCAGTGGCAAATTCCAGTTAGATTGCTCTCAGACCAGACTACAAGAGATTCCTGTATCTGTCTTCCTCAATTTTTCAAATATTTTCTCTTCCATTTCCCCTTCCACGTCAAATAAAATTAATCTGTTGTTTATAGTTATATAGATTAACTTGCTGAGATCATGCCACTCATTTACATTTCCACATATTTGCTGGATGTGCAAAATGAACCAAATGCAAAGATATATACACAAGAAACCCTTCTGTCTCTAAGTGCTTGCAAACAACAAAGGCACTTGAATATTCCTATGACAGAGTTGTATTAAAACTGTGGCTAGACAGAGAGAATATTTTCTATGCCTACTGAAACCAGCTGTATCTCCTGCTGTTCTGAATCACTAGGTTCAAATCACTGGCCTCCAAGAATCCTGTAGCTGGAAATGTTGAAGACAGAAATCTCTAATGGGTCATTTTGGACAGCCTCCCGCCAGGATATGATTAATCCCTCCAGAGCTATGTTAGTGCTTGATGAACAGCAATGCTATCTACAAGTGAGCGATGTTGACCACAAACACAGATGAGCAGAAAGAAGACACTGGTGCCTGTGGTCAACAGATACCCTCCTCTGTAGCCTCTGCTTTTATTCTGTGTCATCTTTAATTTTATTCCTCATGTTGGATAGACAGGAAAAGAAAGGATTTTTTGAAATAGTCCATAAGAGACCAAAGTCCCTAATTTATCAATTTGCGTTGGTTTCATTGTATTTGCTTCTCAGATATCTGCATGTTTTTCCTAGTGTGTTGTGGGCTTTTTTTCTTTGAGTGTATCTGTGAATTTTGTAGGGTGGGAGATGTTCCGTCACCTACTAGTAGGCTTGGTGCGGCCCTCAAAGGATGTCTCGTTTGACCAACAAGTTGCTCCTGGTTCTTGAAAGCTTATGAGTCCTCACTGGCATCATCTGATTACACTAATGGTTGTTTTTCCAATGAGAACTTTCAATAAGATTGTTTCAGTCAGAGTGAAGTCTATAATCTTAATTTTTGGGAAAAGTAGAGTGATTTCTTGGATTGATGTTAAAAATCTTTGTTACCTTTACAGAGTGTGGAACCTGTTGGAGAAATTTTTAAACCTACTGGTAAGATAGTGATTGAACCTCCTCTAGCTGGTAAAATCCACTGGTGGGGTGAGACCCGTATGAGGGAAGGGGATTGTCAGCACTAGTCTTTAGTGTTCACTTCTAATGAAATTTTTCAGGCTTTTAGTATCGTCTCTCTCAATCTGCAAGTCCTCTAGAGTCCTTAATGGTTTCTGTCTATGCCCAAGGCAGTAGCTATGAATGTTTTCATCTAATCTACTTGGTGATGAAGCTGTATTCAATTTCATCTCAAGATTAGATCTCTGCAATTCGCCTACATCCAGTTACACCATGACACCAGAGCCAAACTTCAGCTGTGTTTTATTTGTGATGGGGTGTTCCACCAACAGCCAAAAATGTCTACGCTCCATTACTTGAAAAAAAAAAAAAAAAAAAAAAAAATCTGTTCTTTGCTGTAAATATTTATGATCCTTTCTACAGAAACCATCTCCATTTTTTTTTTGATTCAGTGTCAGTGAAGATAAACTGATGTGCCTTGAGGGATCAGGAGGGTGTCAGCCTTGTCAGCTCCCTGGCTGGTGGAGATATGCATCTTATAGTCTCTGCAGAACTGTAGGCTCTCATGTGACACTGTAAAACTCAAGTTTACCCAAATTTTTGGAAGGGAGGGGCAGATACCAATAGGGTATGATGACCACAAGGCATTGGTTTGTTTTCAGCTGTGAGGATTTGAGAGTATTTTTGCTCTGGTAACAATTAGTGATGACTGTGAATCTAGATAGGTGTGGTTTTATATTCTGAAATGTTAAGGGATAAGCACACTCTGCCCAAGCACAAATCCTTCTCAAAAGGCAATTTCTCCATTCTACTTGTGTTACATTTAATGTGCTTGGGGTTATACTTTCATGTATCTAATTAAATTATTCTTAAAGGACAGCAAAATATATGTGAGAGATAGTGTTTTCTGTTGCTAGCTAGCAAGGTTTTGTAGTTCTCCAGTTCCAGTTTCAAACATATTTATTGTAGTAGGTAATACTTAAAGCTAAACGGTCTATTGTTTACATCTATTGTGTGTTCCTCCTGCTGCTTCCCTGAGCCGGGTATGACAGTGTTACATATCCTCTGGAGGCTCACAGCTAAGGAAAAGTTGTTTCTCTATTAAAAAATACCTCTTCCACTGTGGCAGTCTTAGAAGGAATCAGATTTTCTATGTTTGGTTAAAGTACTGCACATCTCACATTTATAATAACAGCCTATTTTTTTAGGAAAATAATTCAATTCCTCACATTCTGCTTCCCCTTCCTGAACTGAACTTAGATATGAATGGAACTTAAGTACTTGGTCTCCCAAAATGAAATATTTTCCGCAGCTGGAACCCATATGCAGTGAAGCAGCAGGATGGATGGGGCAAAGGTTTGAGGTGTTGGTGACTCAGGAGATGTGCAGAGGGGACAGCCTGGACAGTTTTAACAGAGCTCCAAGAGAACTTACAGAGCTTGTTCAGAGCCCACTTCTGTCAGTGGCAGAATTCCCCACTCATTCAGCAGGAGCAGGCTCGGGCTCAGTGTTTGTAAAATGTATGCTCATTATCCCCAGGTTTCTTACACAAAGATGATGACTGTAATATTTTATATTACTTTTCTCTGAAATTATCTTCTTATTTGTTGAGCAGAATTGCGTGGTTTTCTCCTTGATGCATATATACAAAGTGCCTTTTATTTTTCTTGTATTTTTAGGTAGGATTTTCCGTCAGCATATTTTATTTGGGAAATAGCAGGTGCCACTTATGGATCGTCCCCTTTCCTTTTTTTTTTTTTTTTTTTTGACAAAAAGCACCCACAGTATAGAACAGCCTTGGAAAAGTCAAGCAAGACTCTGTATGCTGTGATGTGCTACAGTAACAAATGTATTCTAGTGCACATCAAGCAACATAAATATGTAAATGTTTTACTACATGTGTACTTACATATCCTACCTTCTTTTATCTTCTTGCACTGCAGACATAAAGTTACATGTATCTGGCAGAGTCTGCTCTGTTAATAATAGTGCTGAATATGTAAATCCCCCCAGTTTTATAACCAGTGCTTTAGGTTGCATTTACTGTAAACAAAGATGTATTTTTGGGGGCTGTTGGTTTGAGTTTATTGTTTATGTAAATCTCTCAGAATGTGACATAGCCAGATAGCTTCCTATGTTGTGCTGATCCACATTTTAGGCCAGCAGCCAAAGTATTTTATCTTTTACTTCATTATAGTGATCTTCCAATTAGCTGTGGTCTGTAATACCCTGATTTTGGTGGCAGTGGTTTGGGGAGGATTGTTTGATAGTTCTGCTCGAGAGGCAAAATGAGGGGCCTTATTATAGAAAGTGCAGAGGTTGTGCAGTAGCTGAGTTCTGTTGCAAAGTTTGCCGATAAGGGAAAACTGGCCCTTGAGCATCCATTCTATTCTGTATATTAACACTTCTAATCTGCACTGCTGATAAAACTGCAAGCCATTTGCCTTTGGAGGAATTAGTTCTGCCTCACTTGTGTAACCAGGCGATGGTGATTAACCTTTAAACTGTCCAATATTCTCAGCAGACTCCTGCTCCAGATTAGAAACTATTTAGTTATGACCAACTAAATTAACAACATTCCCTCCTCTGAAGAATAAGATTTGGAAGGTATGCATTTTAAGGTGGAATGTGGATAATGTCCTTATTTATTCACTCACCACTTTTGCTATATAAAACGTATTCATCAGTTTAAAAGAAAGAGAAAGGAGAGAAGGAGTTTGATTTCAGATTAAAACAATCCACAATTAGTTATGTACGGGAGGTGATTTGGGTGATTTTGTCTTGGGGTGCTGCTTTAGATGGCTGAAACCTGTTTCTGAATTTTCATTCTTAAGTAAAACTTACAGGGCAGGGGATAAAATGGGCAGGCTGGTGTTCTGGTGTGGGCAGCATTCTAGGAAAAAGATTTCCTTCCTTTGAAAGGAAAGGCAATTATCTCAATTCTTCAGAAGAGTAATTTTTGGAAGATTGCTAACCTTTCTGTCACAATCACGCAAAACAAAAGGTTTAGTACGTGGTGGTTACAGCCCGAAGTATCCAATGGACTTTAGCTGCTGTGATAACCTAGTACTGTAGCGTTGTATCTACATATTTTAAATGTGTAATTTATCAGTTGAAACATACCCTTCAATACATGTGCCATAAAAGAAAAGAGTGAGGGCAATTATGTAATAGTATAGTGTTTGTCTGACATGCCTTAAATCCCCGTATTGTTATTCCTCACTGAATAACAAATACAAAATCCCTGTTAGCAATGTTTTCCGTTTTACCAGTTTTATATTAGCTGCCTCCTTAAAAATTGCTAATCTAGATACTACATTAGTAGGATGTCAGTCAAACTGCAATCCACAGTGAAGCCTTCTTCATATACCAATTTAAATCATTCATGGTCCTTTCTTTGGCATTATTCAAAAGATCATAATAATTTTCTTGTGCCCACAGCACAAAAAAATCAATTATTTCCCCACAAAGACTTGAAAGTACTTAGCGAGTGCTATAAGAAAAGCTGAGGGTTATATCAAATTGAAATTGCACTCATTACACACAACACAATTAGTTGCCACTAGTCTGGCCGGTGCTTTAATTCTGAATGGCATATCTTTATTATTACAGAAACAAGCATGCAAATGGCATTGTTCAGGATTTGCAGAAATCAATAGGATATAGTGCTGTGTGTTTGGTGGCCACTGTCACTCAGTCTGCTGTGGATTTGAGATAATGTGTGTATTTGAATTAATGAAGGGAACGTGAGACATCATAAGTGACACCCAAATAAAAGAAATGGGTACATGATATTTGTAATTATTCTACTTGTGTTTTTGTTGTAAATACTTGTGCTTTTTGTTTTTTAATCAAAGGATTAATTGCATTTTAATAAGGCATTATGATTTTCAGAGCTTTAGTTAATTAAAACTTGTAGTATATAATTATGAAGTGATGCTGAGATTTGTCTAAAGATCACCCATACATTTAGAATATGTATATTTTTCCTTGTTAAGCAGTTGCTACATTTTATGAATTATATTAAATGTTTGAAAAATGATGGCAGTTCCAAATGGATTTCTGTAAATGGCAGCTCGGGATGTAGATTATATTGTTGGACGAATTAAAGCGGAGGAACTACTGGGGTTGGAAACATTTTTGGCTGTAGTGCTGGAACATTCATTTGCACAAATGTTAGCTTTCAGCCACAGGAGTAAGAACAGATGTATTTGTTCAATGTATCATATCATTCCGCCCATTAATTCTCAGTGAAATTGCTGCAGTTTGAAATTCTGAGGATAGGCCATAAAGACTCACTGGTGGTGTGTGGTAAAGATTATTTTTCACGTGACAAAAGGGTTTTAAAAGGAGGGAGAAAGTAGGGGTGGGTGGGTGGGGGGGTGTGTGTGTGTTTGCACAGACATCATCTCTACGTATCACTCAGGCTCACTAAGAGAGATGAATATTCCTGGCATAAATCTTTAATCACTCACATTCTAACCTGAGACATATACATATATTCATATAAATAAAGATTGTTTCCTGTGAGAGTGTATTATGTCTGGATTGATAGACTAATTTCTGGATAGATAAAACAGAGTTAAACAGTATTAGAAAGTTAAAATCTTAATGTTTCAAATGAAGCTTTCATTTGGCAGTATTTTAAAAAATATCTCCTCTTACATTGATTCCATTTCTTTTGTAAGTGTATATTGAAAATAAAAGCTAATTTTGCGCTTCTTTTATATAAAGTGGGGAAAATATTGCTTTGTCGTTAATAGTGAAAGGACTTTTCTTATTTCTTGTCAGCTGTAAAATGAAATACTTTTTTTTTAATGCAGAACAGTCCAGTCCAGTCCTGTATTTCTACAGTACACCCCCATGAACTAAAAAGGTTTTCTGATGATTTCTCTTGAAGTAAGGATCTAAAATTAGACCTCAGCATTTCCTGCCTGGAAGCTCGGCTCCTGCAGTGCACAAATGTTTATTTATGTGTTTGCTTGTTTATTATTTATTTATTTATTTATTTATTACACCCATGTTTGCAGATACTTTTTGAGACAAACCTACTCAAGAGCTCAAAATGTTCCAAGTGAAGTCGGGAGATGAAGCCTGCAGAGAGAGAGCAAAAGAAAGAACAAGAATTCTCAAAAAATTTACATTGACTTCACCACTCAAACCAGGGTTTTAATAGGTATCTATAAATGGATTTTAAGTAGGATTTTTCCATGTTTTCTCCCAAAGCCGATTTAAAATCTAACATTATTAGATTGGTCACAGCCTTCATATTTTAACTGTCAAACCCAAAGTCTGAAAGGTGATTCATTCAACGCTTGCTAAAATATTTGCTCAGCAGCACAATAGTGTGTGATGGAAAATAAACTCCTCTGGAGCATCTCACCCTATCAGCCATGGCCTGCAGCAGGAAAAGAATGAGGGAAGGTCAGTCAATTATGTGTGGTAATCACCGTAAGCATATTATCTGAGACACAGATGTCTTCCCTGACCCCACACGACATAGCTATTAACCCCACAGTAGTATAAAAATGGGGAGGAGGAGGAGCCGGTCCCCAAGGTAAACCAGACCTTTTCAGGCCGGGCGTGTCCGGCGGCTCGGCGAAGTTGTGGTGGCGAGAGCGCTGTCGTGGGGAGCTGGTTCCGCGCTCGGCGGGAGCACGGCCGCCTCTCCTCTTCGGGGACCTTTCTATAGACCTAGTCATGTGAGATAAATAGTCGCATCATCGGAAAAATGGGGCTGGCAAATTGACTTGGGAGATATTCCGGGAGCGTTAACAGCCCTGGAATGCCAGGCACTGCCCATGAATTTACAGGAAAAAACTTTTGTTCCTGAGTACACCTACACAGATGATGTATTAGTGCTGATAAAGTATAATACCGCTGTCATGCAATCATCTAATGCTTCTAGAAAACCGGGCTGATTTTCTCATTATACTGAGTAATGTGTTGATTACCACATACAGCTCCTTCTGAGTTCAAGTTCTGTGTATATTTACATGGGAAAAATGATCAGCTGCTCATTCAAGTGAAAGGGATTTTTTCAGGGTGGCTGTTCAAACACATGAAGTAAGCAAAGCGGTTTTTTAAACCATTTAAACTTTTGAACTTGAAGGGTCATTTAAATATTTGGTCACTGAATAGGAAATGTGCATCCCTCACCAGTTCTGAAATTTCAAATACCAGTCCTTAACCCTGAAATGATGGCGGTTTACTTCTTGTAGCCCTTGGAAAATGTTTTCTTTAGGTGATACTTTGTTACCTTTGGGGAAGCCATTTTGCATTTTCCTGCCAAAAAGCATAAATGACCATTTAGCAAGGTAAGTTATTGCAGTTCGGCACAACATACAGTGCAAAGAAGTCCACGACAGACCGGATTTGCAATTCTTCTCCTTGTTAAATAATTGATTCTAATGGCACTCTGGTCTTGTGATGCCCTTGAAACTGAGATCAGACTGAGCCAGTGAATACCAGTGTGAAAGGAATGCTTTGCTCATCAAATTTCCACAGAATGTAGCAGAGGAATCCCCAGGTTTCCTTTCTGACTAAAGGAATTATTAAGAGATATTCTCTTTGATACTGT
Organism: Hirundo rustica; assembly: GCF_015227805.2. NCBI lineage: Eukaryota > Metazoa > Chordata > Aves > Passeriformes > Hirundinidae > Hirundo > Hirundo rustica. The sequence goes on from NC_053452.1 coordinate 27,524,928, forward strand.
CTCCTTTCCCAGGTTTAATCACTGTGTGAGTGAACATTTGCATGCATTGCTGAGCTGCAGGTTAATGACAAGGAAAGCGGCGGGTTGAGCACATGAAGTTAGGCTTACGCCTAACCACTGGGTTACCAGGAAACTAAAATCTGTTAGAGATATGGGACTTTTCCCTGTTATAGGGTGAACACAGGTTGTCTTTTTCACTGACCTCAGGGATAACCTGAAAGTAGATTAAAAGGATGGTTGGAAGTGCCTCACTAGGATAGCTGGGCTGAAGGCAGTGTTGCAGGTTCCCATCACAGCCACTGCGGCCCAAATTCAGCTGGAGTCCAAAGAAGAGATTTGGACTATCCTCCTTATTAGTAAATCCCCTGTGGGAGTCTTGGCTATGTGGAAAGATGCCATTTACACTTCCTCCTGTTATTGTGGTCAGTCTTGAATTCTGGGCCTCTAGTAGTCCCTTATTAAAGTTCCATCCTATTGTCATTTTAGCCTCTGTCTAAATGTTGCTAAGTAACCTCCTGTGTCAAATACTTTTTCTGCTGGAAGAGAATCTTGCATCAGTCACCTATTGTGCCTGCCAGATTAGATACCGTAATGTGCTCGACATGGGACTGTGCTTTACTTCTATCTGGAAACTGCAGCCGATACAGGATTTGCCAGACTACTTGTTAAGCAGCATCTTTTCCTTGAGCATATAAAGCAGCCCTGAACCATTTGTACACTTCACTTACTGGTCCCTGGGCTGATTTTTAAGTTTAGATATTTAGGACTTCTTTCATTTTACCTTTCACAGCTAAACCCTACCTGAGTGAGCAGCTCTGGTGAAAAACACATTGGTCCACTTGCAAACAAATGGTAAAGGCTGCAAGTTAGGACCTTGCCTTTGAAAGAGAGCAAGCAGTGTGTTCCTGCAGCTTTAGTGAGTCATGGTTTCTGTGAGGCTCTTTTATCATGTTTTCTTGTGGGGCCAAATAAAAGCCAAATTCTGACAATCACTTGGGTAAGTAGAAATCCGGAGTAATACCATTTAAATAATATGTAATTAGGCTAGAGTGAATGAGAATGGAACTTGGTCCAAATTGATTATATATTTCAGGTCAGTTGACATAATGGAACAGCCTTTTCTGTCTCAGCTTAATGCAGTGGTTCTGAAGAGTTCATCACCTGCTCTTGGCTCTCTTTCCTATTCCCAGCTGATAAATCATCTTTAATGTGTTTCCTAATATTACTTTTCCATGTGGTTATAGTTATATGTGACAGCAATGGGGGAGGGGAAGGGAGAGCAGGCAATAATTTCACTGACACAGAAATTACTCTAAAAATGCATTAATGTGTCTTAAGTATAATTGACATACTTTGAAATATATATTGCCTATAGGCAAAATTAAATTCTGCTAACCAAACCCAGAGGTAGGCAGAACTTCCGTAGCATCATTCCCGGATACATATTTAATAGTAATGGTGGCAAATAGTATTTGCCCTGATATATTTGTAAAATATTATCAGATTTCACATATAGAAATCATGTCTTTTTCAACCATAATTTCTCAGTTTACCTTTTCTTATGTCATAGTTTATTTTTCTAGAAGAAATATTGTAATTTCAAATAGATTATTTACCATGTTAATACTTGTCACTTATCACAGTTTCTCCTTGTTGATTTTCTGTTAACCCTACAGGTCACAGCAAAAGCAGAGTATTTTCCATAAAGCTCTGGGAAGTCAGAATTTAAATTGGCTTTTCTTTGGTAAATTTTGTCCTAATTATAAATAATTGTGGCCAAAAAAATTTTCAGAAAACCTAAAACTCTTGCACCAAGGTTTTGTCATTTGCCTAAACCCTCCCCTGAATTATGAGAGCACTCCGAGAATTTTTGAGTTTTATTTATCCAAGTAAACCTATAGCTGTTTTAGATACCAAGGAGTTCAAAAGCACTGATTTCTTCATGGTACAGAAGGAAAATAGATCTCTGTGTACTTGATAAGTGTGCTGGTGTCAGACACTGCACATGTGAATCCCATCCACTACGTGTGTTTGACCATTCCACCTGCAGCACTGCTGAGAAGCTTCAAATAGCTGAAGCTGAAAACACAGTATGAAATGGGGTGTCCTGCCACTCTCACCCCTTGCACTAGTTTGAAGAGCATGATAAAGACAAGTCAGGTCTGGCTCAGTGACAGAATAACTGCCCTTAAAACAAACAAACAAACAAACAAACAAACAAATAAATAAATAAATAAATTTGGGCTTTCAAGTCATTTAGTTGAAAAAGACTGATGTAGATCTATATGTCCAGAGAGAAATACATATACATACACACACACACACACACACACACACATATATACATATTCTAAGTGCTACAGTATGATCAGGAAGGTTATATGCGGATTACAGGAGAGGAGGGAACTTTCACATCTAGTTTTTTAGTATTACATCCTGCAGGAAATACAGAGCATTTAATGGGTGAGGTGTCCCAAACCCAATTCAAAGTTATGTTGGCTATACCTACAGTGTAAGCAGGAGTTTATTTCTGCAAACTGATGTTTACAATTTTATGAAAGGAGTGGAAACCTTTGGGAAATTTGAGGATAATTGCTAAACACAAGGGTCTGAATTTAGACAAGGTTAAATATAGGTGTAAGCTCAAAAATATGTCTTTACACCAGCCCAAATTTTCTCTATATTAAACATTTCTGACTACATCTGTCACATTATTTGAGTCAAAATGTATTTTCAGTATGCCTCTAAGTTAAAGGGTAAAAAGGTTAAGTTGCTGTCATGCCAATGTGTGCTGCCCCTTCCATTTTTATGAGAACATTTCACCTGGGTTCTTGTCTGTGAGCATCTATGCTAGGGAGAAAAGTATGGCTTGGATATAGGAGTTAGGAGTAATTTTTTGTCTCCTACTGATCTGTAATCAAGCACAGTAAATACAAACTCTTGGCCTGAACCTCCTGTGACATTTGATAAGACTTTGATTGTGAGTCAATTTTTTTTTCTGTGAAAGTATTGTTGCACTGCTAGGCAGGAGAACATCTGAAATGAAGTGGATACCAAGTGTACTTCACTCTGAAAAAAAAAGTTGGGTTTTTGAAGTGGTTCATTTGGGTTTTAAGTAACATATTGACAGAATAAATTGTATTGTTCTGTCTGAAAAGAAATAGGGATTGGAGTACCTCCAGTTAATAACTGGCCTCAGAGATTCCAGGTAATTTTCTTCTTTGTCTGTTTAAAATTAGGCAGAAACAATGAACTGGGAAATTTCAAGTTCTCCCACAATATGAAATAAGAAAACCAAAATACTTTCAATACTGTTCAGTGCCCAGTAAGGGCAGATGCTGTCTACTGCTTTTGAAGAGGTCTTCAATATTTGCTGTATAAGCGATGATCTTACAGGGAATGCAAACTGAAAGAAGAAAATTCTGGAAGAGAAAGCTTAGAAAGAGGAATCACGGTTTTGCTCCACTGTTGCTGTGTGATACTGTCCAAGAAACAGCAACTTGAATTCCAGACCTGCAAATTCCTGGGTGAAGCTGAGAAGTGTATGAAAGTTTTGGCTTTGGACTTTAATTTAGGGTCTGAATTGTCAAGGTACCGAGAATTTTGCAGAACACAAATAATTTTACTGACCTCTGTTGTACTCAAAATCCTCTGAAAGGCTGCTCCCAGAGCTCTGGGTTACTAAATCCTCTTCATCTCTAATGTTCTTGTTGCTGTCATCAAGGCCTATTTAAATGCCTCTCACCATATTTTTTCCAGCGTTGCACTCATGCTGGGCTTACCATACTGTAGGCGCAGGTACCCAGGTACTCTCACAGGCTGGCACCTTGGCCCTTTTGTGATCCCCTTGTGTTCTCAGCTCTTTCTGCTCAATCACTGCATCCTTTGGCTGTTACTTGACCTCCCTGCTACCTTCTCCTCTCCTCTCTTTCCTGCTGCATCAGTTCTTCCTCCCCACAAGCCATTCAGACTCAGTTTTCCCACATTTCTCTTCCATGTCCTTTACACATGCTGAAAACAAAATTTAGAAGAGTGTCACTGATGCTTGCAACTTCCATGCACATCCTTTCCTGGTACTTGTCTTGCACATCCAGTCACCTACCCAGATGCAACTTGTGCATCGTTCCCTATGGATGCCCTTTCTTCCATTGCTTTATCCTGACTCAGCTGCAGAGATATGCAATAAAACAACTGGTTGGCTTTTTTTTCTCCTCTGCCATTAGCAAACCCTGGATCAGCTCTCCTAATCCTTACAAAGGTTATATCCTTTACCCTTTTCCCACAAAGCCCTAGTCCTTTCTGACCTCTCCCTCTCTATATTACCCTCCATGACAAGCGCCTCATCTCGTTAACAGCTTTAAGCAAAAAGCCTCTTTGCCTTGAGGAAAAAATTCATCAAGCCATACCTGAAGAAAAAAAAAAAAAAAAAAGCAGGTACAACACTGTTTGAAATATTTTTATGCTAGAAAATTGCAATTTCACTTTCCCAACACTGGCACAGTTTCTTAAATCATTGCCACTCTTCTTGTCTGCCTTTCACCTCTTTTGAAGATGCTTCATCTTCAGTATGGCCAAAACTGACCTCTTCTGCCTCCCTCTGTACTCTAGCTTTACTTTGTCTCATGTGCTTCCTTACACTGACCAACACTGCTATCATTCCTGTGACCACAGACCTGCTAACCTGCCATTTTGTCCCTCCAGGAAAGCAGCCAAATCCATCTTCCTTTTGGCAGCAAAACAAGGAAAACTCCCATCTAAACTTTTATAGTCTCTTGCACTGCTTCCTTTCGGGATTTTCTTGCTCTTGAGCACCTGTTTTGTCTCTTTGACGCACACAGAAAACCAGGCCTAGTATTCCAAGCACTCAGCTGCCCTCGTTCCTCCTTTCCTAATTCCTTCCCATTGCTCTAAGCTTAGGTCCATCCAGCAGCAGCCTTGCCTCCCAGCTGTCACCAGCCTGCACCCTGGTCCTGGTTAGTAGCTTGTCTGGACATCACCGTTTGTTTTTAACACAAATTAACACCCAGTGGGCACATTTGTAAGGCTCTCTTATTATTCAGCAATTTCTGCAAAAGCCACACCTGCTACAGCAGCACCTGGTGGAAACACCCCGGGCTCAGAGTTGGCACAGAAGTTTTTAATACCATTGAGAGAATGGAGAGGGGCAGGAAGGGGTGCAAATGCCCACAATGAGAGCAAGCACGTGTGTCTTTGGTTTTATAATTTTTGATTTCCAGCTATTTGTATTGCCTGAATTATTTGACTGCAAGCTCTCTGCGGCAGAGATGCTCTGCCTTGAGCATCAGAACCTCTGTGGGCTCCTAAAACCAGTGGAACCCTCTGTGTGCCACTGCAGCAACCTGACTGGCTCATACCCCCGTCCATGATGGTGTGCATTCTGGAAATTGTCTGTGTTTTCATCCATCCTCCTCACCCTCTTTCTCATATTCAGTGGCACTTCTTTCTCAAGCAAGAATGAGGTGATTAAACCCATCAGCTTCAAAATGCTTGTATTTAAAATGTGTATTTCACACATGTTTTGTGGAACGGAACTTTCACAGTCAAAATGTTTATATTAATGTAATGATATATTTTTCCTCAGGAAAACAGGAGGTTCAGGGCTCTTGCAGCTGTAAAGAATGATTGCTTTCCAGTTTGGCTAATGATATAATCCACTGTGGTTGCAAGTCTTGCTTTCCTCTTTAGATGATGTCAACATTTCCATGAGCTACACGTGTTGTATTCATAAGTGGTACTTAGAAGTACGTGTTCTGTAATCTCCTCCTTATGCCTGACACTTTGCATGTGTTTATCTACAAGGAGTGGTGACACTAGCTTGCTAATTTTGCCAGTGTACTGTACCAGTGAGGGTGTGAAAGACTGAGAAGGATATTTAAACTGGCAAAGAGAGAATTATTGACATTAGCTGCAAGTACTTTGTAAGACTCTGTTTTGGAATGTCATTTGTTAGAAAATCTTTGCTGCTGAAAGTCATCCATCATTCCCAGATGGACCTGCAAGGCTTACAGAAAACTCTCTTCCCAAATCCTACTCATTGCCAGTGGCCAAAAGCACTCACTTCGCTGGTTTGGGCTTGGATCGAGTTAATTTTCTTCCTAATAGCTAGTGTGGGGCTGTGCTTTAGATTTGTGCTGGAAACTGTGTTGACGATACAGGGATATTTCACTGCAGTGGAGCAGTGTACACAGCACCAAGGCCCTCCCTGCTTCCTCACATCACAATACCAGTGAGGGGGCTCGGGATGCACAAGGAGTTTGGAGGGGACACAGCCAGGGCAGCTGACCCCAGCTGACCACGGATATCCCATACTGTGTCACATCATGGTCCAAATAAAAAGCTGGGGAAAAAAGAAGGAAGGGAGAAATTCTCAGAGTGATGATGTTTGTCTTCCAATGTCATGGTTATGCATGATGGGGCTCTGCACTCTTGGAGATGGCTGAATATCGGTTGCCTGAAAATGGGAAGTAGTGAATTTATTTCTCGTTTTGCTTTGCTTGCACACATGGCTTTTGTTTTCACTATTAAATTGTCTCGATCTCAACCCAAAAGTTTTGTCCACCCTTTTTGTTATCTGCCCCATACCACCAGTGGCACTGAGAGAGTGGCTGTGTGGGGCTTAGTTGCCAGTTGGGATTAAACCATGACTGTCTTTTTTGGTGCCCAGTGTGGGACTCAAAGGGTTTGACAGATTTGATTGGAACGTGCTAGATTGATTTTATAACTCTTACTGCTTTTTCCTTGATAAGTGACAGGCTCCTGTGCTTGCCATAGGGTTTGCTTGATATAAATGATATGGAATAAAGGCTGGATAATATGCTAGTTTTACCTGAGATATAGATAATTTTCTTTGTAGTAGCTAGCACTGGGCTGTGTTTTGGATTTATCCTGGAAGCACTGTTGATAATAGACAAAAATTTTTAGTATTGCTGAACAGAGTCCAGGTCTTTTCTGCCTCTTACCCCAGTGAGGGGACTGAGGGTGTGTGAGAAACTGGGAGGGGACACAGTTGGGATAGCTGACCCCAAATGACCAAAGGGACATCCCACACCACATGGCATCAGGCTGATCATATAAAGCTGGTGGAAGAAGCAGGAATGGGGGAGATGTTTGGAGTTCTGGTATATTGTATTCCCAAGTGACTGTTATGTGTGATGGAGAGCTGCTTTCCTGAAGATGGCTGAACACCTGCCTGCCCATGGGAGCTAGTGAATTAATTCCTTATTTTGCTTTGCTTGTGCACACAGCATTTGCTTAGCTATTAAGCTGTTTTCATCCAAACCCACAAGTTTTCTCACTTCTACCCTTCTGATTCTCCCACCAATCCCTCCAGGGGGGCATGAATGAGTGGCTGCATGGTGCTTGATTGTTGGTTGGGGCTAAACCACAACACTTGCCTATTGACACTGGCAAACAAGACATATAGATATTATTCCCTGAGAGGAAGTGGAGTGTACAAATGGTATGATAAGGCATGGTTTTCTTGGCTGCTGAATGGACTTCAGTGCCGAAAAAAAAAAACCACTCATGTGCCAGCTCCACCTACACACTCCTGTGTATCCGTGGAACTCAGCTTTTCTTTATTAACTACACTGTTTGCATGATATTCACATGGTGAAGATACTCAGCAAGAGCTCATACTGCCCATGTAAGTGTTTTTTTTAAAGAATCAACCTCTTACCTCTCAAACTTACATTCATATGGTATTGTTCAATACGTATGGCTGACTACTATAGCAAGCACCAACAACGGGGTGCAATGCACTAAATTTATCCCACTTTGACTTTGAAAATATAATCAGTACTTAAAAAATTGTAAGCACTAGACTCATAGTAGTAGGATTATTCAAAAATGGGAGTGCTAATACATAAGAAAAATAGGTTTGCTATTCCTGACTGGCTCTTATTATCACCATTATCAGAGAAGATACACCTTTGGCTTCAACAGTATGCTGAAGCATAAATGCATATATATACATACAAGAGAGACAAGATTTAAGGTCATGATTGTTTTTATCTTACCATGAATTTTGTTCTCTTGAGTGGCACTGTTAGAGTAATAAGTGCAAGATCTTATGTCCAGTGGCCAAGTCTCATCTAGGTAATGAAATGGTAGCCTGATAAAATGCACGTAACTCCTCATTTCACATGATTCTGCTGTGCATTAGGCAAAAAATACCGTCATCCTTGATGCATTATGTATATATAATCTTACCTCTAAGGGCCTATTGTAAACAAATTGTTAGATTAACAAGCACAGTAGATAAAGTATCATTATAAAAGAGTCGTTCAATCAATCAATCAACCAATCAACCAATCAAAATCATCGCAGGCTTGGGAATTTTCCATGTGAAAGACAATGTCTGAAGTAAGAGGGTTTTTTTCTCAGGTTATGCTATGGAATCAATTTTTGCATATCACTGTTCTGAATGTTAAATTGCCTACCATGAGAAACTGCAAAGAGAAAGACGTAGTGATCTGGACACTTTTTGGAGGGAAGAAGTTGAGCATGGCATAAACACTATTGCCAAGTCACCCATGACAATCTTGATAATTTCTACTATGTCCCTTTCTGTGAAGTTTTCATTGGGTGCATTTCAGACTACTGCAGCCTGCTCCTGCCAGCCTGAAAGTTTGTGCAGCCTCCCTGCACTGAAGGTGTTGTGTCAGCACCGTGTCAGAGCATCTGAAGCCAGAACCTCCCCTCAGGAGTCCTATCAAATGTAATCTCTCACAGTCAAAGCTTCCTGGACTCTGCAGGGATTCATCTCATCCTCATCAAGTTGACACTGTGTCGACTTTGGGATTGTCACAGCATGTAGATGCATGGCAACCCCCCAAGGAAAACAAAGGAAAAAGATAAGTCCTATCCACTTGCCAAGGTAGGTACCTTGAGGTACCTTTGCAAATGAAAGCAAGTGAACACTGACCTCACCTCTCTTTCATAGCCCCTTATACATCTGGTCAGCAAGATGGTTGTAGCCAGGCTCTCACTGCCTGGTGAAAAAATGCTCTGCTTGAGCCTGCTTGATAATGAGACATTCAGATCCATCGCTGCTGTGCTAAGGTCTCCATTCTTGTAGTTGAGTCCGAGATCTTTGGTTACTGATGGAAAATGATCTAGTATTTGTTATGGTTCAGAACTGCATGGCTGAGACACGTTTAGGTGAGGTGGAAGGATTTGTTTTGGTGTAATTAATACAACGTAAGAGTGCAGTGGGCATGAAAGGCTTCTGCCGGCATTGATGGGTGGATTAAGTCTTTGGCTTTCATCTCATTTAAAATGGAGCTGGTTAGCGGCTCGGAAAAACAGTCTGCTAGAAGATGCTGATTAAGTGTGTAAGTCCTGGAACAGTGCTAGGCTGAGACATATCTGCCAGACAGCATCTGTTTTGATGGTTCATGCTCAGTGTTTAATAGAACACTGAGTCGTCCAAAACGCCTTGAGGTAAAATAAATTGTTGCCAGCAGCTTGATCTCTCCCTGGTTTAGTACATCTTAACAGTGATCTTTTGTCCTCAACTGCAAGGTGATTCCTAAACACGTCTTCCAAGGTTTTGTTTGCAAATGACAATCAGTAATTTATACAATAAGTGTTTACATTATTTGCAACAATAGGGACCACTGGCAATAGAATTGCCATGTGGAAACTGACTGATTATATCATAAAGGCACAATTTGTTCAATAGGCAAATTAAAGCATCCATGCCCTCTGCAAAATCCCCACAAGTGGATTTATTTGGGCTGGTGGACATCTGGTTAATCCTAGCTGTCTTCCCTTGGACGCTGATGTGAATTCCTCACGTTGTGAGGAAATTTCTTGTTAGCTGTTAGCTAAGACCAATGAGATTTGACTGAGATTTCCATACCCATGGAAGGCAGCCAGGATGTTGTTTGGAGAATGCATGCAAAGTGTTCCCTGAGCGCTTCTCAGCTGTTGTCTGTTCCTGGTGCTCTGGGTACAGGCAAAAACTCTGCACCACAATTCATAGGGAAGTTTGATGCCTTTGTGGATGGAGAAGGCAAACGAGTATTTTCACCTTGATACAGGTGCTTCAAAGCAGCTGCCTACTGCTTGCTTAAAAAGAGAGGTTTTTGTGTCTGTTCCAGTAGTGAGTCACTAGTACTGGAAACATCTGTCTGTCTTCTTTGGGGACAGAATCTGAAAGGAGAAGTGTTGAAAGTGAGCAGAACGTCTCAATCACTTTAATTCCTCAGCATTCCCTTAACTTTGTGTTTCAGAGCACTGACCCTGATGTAGCCTAGGATGGGCGTTTTCCCTGTGCATCCACCTCCTTGCTACTGATGATGATCTCGTGGAACACAGCTGTCTTCATCACTGAGGCTCATGAGGCACTGCTGAGTGGAGGTGCATGGATTTGCATTTCTTTCTCTTCAACATCTAGCAAAAGGTAACCTTGCACTTACAACTTTTCCTTTCTTGAGGTAATTTGCAAGTGTGGGATAGTAAAGGTTCTGTGTTTGTTCAAAATCTATGCAAGCACATCAGAAAAGGAAAAATTAAGTGAAAAGCTTTCAATGTGCCAATCTATCTTTAGCATATGACTTTACTTCAGGTATCCAAAGAATGTGGCTGAAGTTCTCTTCGTGTCTGGAGATGAGTCTGATAAATACGATGTAAAAACCATAAATCGGGAGAAGCAATTGGAAGTGGTGACTGCTGTTATATTATTCTACTTGACAAAGTACAATTTTTATGACTCACATTTGCAAGATGTAAGGACCCCACAAAGTTGAAAATGTGAACTATTTTTCTGTCATTTAGTAAAAAATCCATAGCAATATTTGCATTAAAATATTACTCATGGTTGGGTTTGGAGTTCTAAAATTTACTGATGCAGCAGCCCTCTAAGAAATGTTGCTAGAGATCTCTGCAAAATATGGAGTTGAGATTGATGGTCAGATGGAATCAATCCAGTTTAATATCCAAACTATCACAAACACTTGGAAAATCTCTTCTGGCTACTTACTGATTAATATTAGTGAAACATTACTAACTATGGCATGCTCCAGGCAGGCAGAATGTTGTACACATACTCTGCAAGTATTTGATAGCCAGCAGCCCAGGACACACAATTTGCACAGAAATCCTAAAATTCAAATGAAAATATGTGAATGTTTTTTTCCAATTCTGTTATGACCTTTAAATGAGTACTCTCCAGGCCAAATGAACTAGTCATTAGACTAAAAACGATTGAATGTTTAGGATTTGAAAACTCTACACTTTTTAGAGTGTGCTGAGCCCTTAACTGAATTGGATTACTGAGAAAGCAAAGGGCATATCTCCTTTATTTTTTGGTTCTTTGGGAATGCCCCTTTCCTCAGAAAACTCATTGCAGTTTACCAAAACTGGGGATAGAGGCAGGTAGTTCAGTAACTTAAATTAAGACTCGTTTGATCTATTCTTTCCTTTTAAGACATGCAAACCAGGTAAATGCTGAATTTTTAAGGTACTCCTGAGCACCCCCTGACAAGAACTGGTTGTCAGAGGTTCTTAGTACACACCAAGACCGCATCTCATATTCAGAGACAAAAAAGGACAGTACTTGAGAACTGTCACCCATGAATATGGAAGGTAGTAAGACGATTTGCAGTGGAGTTCATTTGCACATAAATACAAAAACAAAGGCAAAAAATCCCTGGACAAATATTTATCTTTTTTTTGTGGTGTTAAATAAATAATTTTATGCACAGCAGAATCTGTTTGTATGAGCAATTGCCTTTCCCTTTACTGAGCTTATAAATACATACATACATACAAATATATATATATGTGTGTGTGTGTGTGTGTGTGTGTGTATGTATGTATATATATGAAAAAAAGTCTTTGTAAATATCCATTGTATTATCTTGGAATTATTGGCCAGGTAGAATGCTACAGTAGAACACAAAATTATCTTCTTGTCTGAATTACTGTCACCATGGAAAAAATTGGAAAAAATATTATTTTGTGTCAACCAGTTGCACCCCACTGCACACACGGATGTCTCTTAAAGCCATCAAGATAGTATCTGAGCATGTAATCATAGCTGGAACAGTAAGGAATCCTCTTTTTCTGCAACAACCAAACAGCGCATTGAGCCCACAAAGACGTGACCAACACTGTCACTCTCAGCCAAAGTTAGAAACTAGATTTCTGCCTTATGGTCTTTGAGATATCTTTTTTCTCCCCCAAATGTGCAGACAGGAAATTTTGAAGACAACCCTGGCATACTAAGTAACTGCATAGCTAGGGCTAAAACTGCAAGCTTTGCAAGTCACCAGAAATTTTGGGCCAGAAACAAAGTAAGCTTAAATTATGTTTAAGAAGTATTTCTAGGTCTATAAAACTGTCCATCACCAGTTCTTTTTCCGAATAGTCTTCCTATGATATGGATTATGAATGTAATAATTCCTGCTGTATTTACCATACTAAAAAGTTTAATTGCTTCAACCAATCTATCTGTATTTTATTCAGCATTTGTTGTATAGCTCTTAAATATAAAATCTATATATCTAAAAATATATATCAAATGTTATATGTATATCTCTATATACACACACACACATATATATTTAAAGTTGTGTTTCTAACTAAAATCCTGATTCAAGGAAAGCAAAGTAGCTTTGTTTTAAATCTTAGTTTGCAAGGTGCTGAGTACTCCAGGCACCCTAAAATATGCAATGGGTGCTCAGCACCACAGAAAGTGTACAGCTCTTGACAGCATCCGTTTATTTATTATTCCATCAGCAACTTTCTGTTACCCCTAATCAACAAAACTACTACATGTTTTGGTTTGGCCTTTTTTTCTAATTTATGAAATTTTCCATTTTGGTTTTGTTGGGGGGAAAAAAAAGCAAACACAGCGGGTAAATATAAGTTGTCTTTCCTTTCACCATGTTTTCTTGCTCATGGTTCTAACTTTACATTAAAGTTCTGTTGTTTAGTTCTGCTTTTAAAAGCAAACCAAACATATTCTACACTGCAAGAAGTCTGTGGGTACCTACATAGAACTAATGCATTTGTTCTCTAAGTGGTCATTTTCCATAAAAGCACATTAAAGTACAATTTATCCAGTTTACAAAAGCACTGTAATATTTCTGTGTTTAGCATTTTGTTCATGGATGGATAACTATTTTACAACAGAATGTAATATTTACTGTACTTGCAATTTTCTACACTTTCTGGCCACCAATTACTAAGAAAGATGAACTGTGAACAAGTCAAATAGATCCTGGTCTATTAGTACAATGTTGTTCTATTGTAGAATAAACTGGCTGGAAGCACAGAGAAAGAGCATCACTTTGTTGATTTAAGTGAACTTTTGCAGCCCAGATTCTGGACCTTGTTTGTTCTGGGCATTTATGAAGCTGGATAAATTATTTGTTACTTCTGCTTAAATATGGTTCTTGTTAAATTGATTCAGGGCAAGATTTTCAAAACCTCATCACTAGGAACATTGCTGTCTGGACAAAGGGGAAAGGAGCTGTACTGGCTCAGGAACAAGACAAGGATCAGAGAAAGGTTTGATTGTTTTGGTGCACAGTTTCTGTTTCTAGGAGCAAAATTACACACTAACAAAAGCAGTTGCTTTCAGTGGTCCACAACAGCCTAACAATAGTGTTGAAATTATTTTGCCATTAACATAGACAGAAAAAAGTTGTGACTTAAAGTTTACATCAAGACATAGACCAGGTTCACAGCACCCTTAAACTAAAACTAGTCTTTGATGAAATTTCTGACACATCCAAAATTTTTCCTACTCCATTTGTGCTGGTACGTTTCTTGTATTTGATCAGTGTATCTGAGCTGTTAGTAACTCTTGTCTTGCCTTTAATGGCTATATGTGTTTTCAGTTCCAAACAAAGGGGGGGAAATCGTGTGTTTTGATATATTCTGGGATCTCTTCCCACAGACGTCAAGAAATGGAACATTGTAGATCTAAGGAAGGAAGCCAAGGGATTATACAAGATCCATAGTGGTGCCCACCCACAGCTTTCCTAGCAGATTCTTTCTGAGATGCAGGTATTTTGAGCACTAGAAGGGACTCCCCACATGTAGAGAGGGCAGTACCTTAGAAAGCTAGTGAATTATGCATAGTTTTTAAGAGGACTTTATCTGCATTTTGGTTTCATGAAAAATACCATCGTTTTCCATATTTTTTAATTTTGTGATACAATTATGCATTTTTTAGTATCTCATCATGTTTTTCACCACTGTTACAGGAAGTGGACCAGGCTGGTTGGGCAACATTTTATAACCTTGTACAAACAGCAGAACTGAAGGTCATATGAAGTAGTGCTACCAAAAGCAACTCACTGAGCAATAGAGAGTCAGTAGTAATTTAATTAGCTGCTTATAGCAGTCATAGCATGAAAAGCCAGCTGTGTAACTGCAGCCTTCACAATTTCCATCAGAAAAGTAACACCAAAACAAACCCAAATATATTCTTCAGGATTCTCAAGTCTAAGGGCATTTATTTGCCTTTAGTAACATGAATAGTAAACTCCCCAGAGGAGTTTGCTAATGACTACATACACTTGTTATATTACATATGCTTATGATGCTGGATTTTGAAATAAATAAATAGAGATGTGGATGTAATGAAGGCTTTTGGCTGGTGGGGAAATGGAAATCGCAAAGTAACTTTGAGTTTTCACCACATGGGAGTGTTTTTGAAAGGTTTTTGAACATAGATATCTTCCCCATAGCGGGAAAGTGGGAAAGCAACTGATGATCATTGTCGGAGCTAAACATGGCAGTAATATCCCTCACAGCAGAAGCAGAAATGGAAGCCCAGAGGGGACTTACACTGTGGCAATGTCTCGTGGCAATTCCTGGGCAGCCTGAGGTTCCTTCCTGTCTTCTGAATAGTGTGACCTCAAGAGCCAGAGGATTGTTGTGAGGTGTGCTGCTGTTGTGGGGTAGATGACAATAACATCTTCTGGAAGAGAGGGAGTTCAGGGTTTTTTTTATTCCCCCCAAACCTACCAGCTTGGTTTCTGCTTATTGACAACAGCCTTATGTGAGCTCCAGTCCAGGTCCAAACAGGCTTTGTGCTGAGCACAAAACTTGGTTTGCACTTCTCCTTTGGATGCTTCTCAGTGGTAAAAGTAGTATTGTTCCTTACAACCCCGCAGACACCACTGGGAGTACTGGGAGCTGGAAGTGCCACTGCCAGCCATGAGAGATTCACAAGTGCACAGCTCATTTTTGGAACTAATTAATTATGTCATGAAAGGGAGATTTATTCTTCCCCCCTCCTTCCAGCCCCCACCTTCCCCAATCCTTGCTAATCTTGCTTTCTGGATAAAAGGGGGGAAATGAGGAAGGTGTTTAGCAGTCTCAGTCGTCTCTGTGATTCAAATCACAGAATGAAGCCAGATAGCAAAACAAGTGCAGATCGGGAAAAGACTGCCTGCTCCGCTTGTGTTTTCTCAGCAAGAATCAGTTTCAAATATTAGGTGGATTTTTTTTCCTGTTGCAATTAACTAAGAAAAATGTTTCAAAGCTGTATAATTAAAGGCCAGCATTTTATTCGATTTTAAAATAGCCTTTATGAAATCTACTCCTGCCACTGGTAATTACAATGTACATCTTAATACACCTCTGCTAGGCCTGAGCTGGAGATAACAGTCCTGTGTGTATTGCATTTGGCTTGTGCATAGAAGGTAAAATCCTTTATCTTATCTCAATCTCCAAACAACCAGCCTCTCTTCCAATTCAGCCCTAATCTTCTTAGTAAATAATACTGATATTTTTCACCATAACAAAAATGGAGCTGCCAGATTCAGACTGATAACACCTCTCATTTACACACCATTCTCTGTCAAAATCTGCCTGATTTTTCTTAATCTCTTTAACTAATCAAAAAATACTTTTTTACATTCAGCCATGGTAAGTTCCTTGCTACCAAATAATATTATTATAAATAAATCTGTTGAATACAGCTGCCTCTTTGGGTAAATACTGGAACTCCTGTCTTTCCTGGCTTGTTTCCTTGAAAGATAACAAATTATTTTTGTCGACTTTAATTTTGCTGTAAAATTTGGTGTTCTAACAATATTACCTAAAAGGATTGTTTAACTGAGATCATGCCTAAGAGCCTTTTTTTTCCCTACAGGATGTCATCTCAGTTCACTTCTCTTGAGAATGTTGTCTTTGCACTGCCATCCTTCCTTTGCAATGGATTATCTTTAAAACAAGGGAAATTATAACCTAAATATTTGGATTTTTGTAGCTTATTAATTATCTCTGTATGATTTCTTAAATTGTAAAAAAAACACTGCTGAGAGAATGGCAGGGAAAAAAGGTGGATATCTGGACTTCTGCTTACAATGATTAAATGGGAAGACTATACTTAAATGTGACTAGCTTGTTTCAGCAGCAGCCTAAACTCTGAGTGACACAGGCATTGGGGACCTGTCCTATTGTGGCAAAAAATCCATGTAAGTAAACACTAACTCAGTCATTTTACCCAAATTTTACCCATTTTACCTGCTTCCACCCATTGCTGTACAATAGACTACAGGATACACTGCACCAGCAATTTTGGATTTCCCATAACAGAGAAAACAGTCTGAAAATATAGAGCAGAATATGGCTCAGAATTTCCAGATATTACAGCTGGCAGGAATAGGTATTTGTCTTCTGTAGAGCCTGTGAACCTGAAATGCTAGTTCATTCCTCCACTAGAATTTGGTGGATATACTTAAAAACATGACAAAAGGGGTTTTGTTCCACTAACTTTAAGGAGGGCTTCCCAGGGTAATTTTTACACCACTCTTTCTTATTTATTAAAGGTTGCAAATGTGTTTTTCAGAGGCAAGGCTGCACATCTTCATTATGAAGTAATAAGGTCCTATTTCAATGCTTGAAACATTGCTGACATGCTTCCAAAGTGCTAATTGGGCTGTTTTATAGGAAAACACCTACAACACCACTATCCGGGTTGGGATTATGGAAAAGATGTATCAGATTCTTTAGATAATCTGTCATCTTTGTGTCACTCTGAGAGAGATAAAAGCTTGTAATACCACTGAGTACCAGTGTAAGGCTGGTACCAAGAGTACCTTGTAAGGCTGCTGTGGAATGAGGTGTGTAGTTAGCAAGGGATGGGGGACATGGGTCTTGGCCAATAGATGACCTCTGGCAGGGCTACAAAACAGGTCCCTGACTGCTGTGGATCACTGCTGTTGGTTCTGTTACTCATTTGGTCACAAAGGTGTGCTGGGGTGCCAGAGTTCCTTAGAAGGAAGCACTTTATGAAGCTGATACAAACAAAAGATCCCTGCCTGACAGGCTGACATTTAGGTCTAAATGCTGTTATATGTGTTGTTATATATATATATATATGTGTGTGTGTGTGTGTGTGTGTGTGTGTGTGCATAAATGTTATATATATGTTCCCTGAAAAATGAAAGTAGCTCCCTCGGTCTGACCAGTTGTTAGCACTGGCTTCTGATAATATCCATCACACAGGATACACAAAGGGTCAGAGTCCTACTGCAGACTTGAAGAGGAAATCTTACATCCTGAATGTGAGTTAAGATACACCTGTTTATTTCCTAATGACAGCCTCAGTATTTATAGGTGTCCCTGAATGAGTTCTTTTTGGTTTAGTCTTTATTTTCTCTCTCATTTTGGTTAGCCCTCTCTGCACCTGGTCCTGTTTTGATTTATCTTGCCTGAGACTGTTTAGCAGGACTGTATTAACACTTACAGTGAGATCTCAGCAGGGATTTTTATAATGGAGCTAGTGGTCCTCTGTACACCTAAAATACACCTCCTGACGCATTCCTTGTGTGTCCTTTTTTACTGCAGTATCTCACTGCTTGCTCTCAGCTGTAGTGTGACAGACAGCAAACCTGGGGACCCTCTCCAGCTCAGTCTTTTCTAACTGGTTCCTAATTTTTATCATTAGTTTCCAAATGCATTATCTTCATTTGGGTATAAGTGACTAGCTTCATTATCTTCAAAACACTGCTTCTCATTCCTTTCCTATTACACCTGTCCTTACTGTCATCCAGCCATTTTCTGCATGACATCCTTCTCTCCTGTGTATTGATAGTGCCAACCTATGCAGTGTCGCCACATTCCAAATATTTGTGTCATGATCTTAATTGAAATAAGAAGGAGATCAGACCCATGACTGATCCATAAAGAATTCCACTGCTAACTGGTAACCCTCACGTTACTTTTCCTTTCAACACTATCTTTTGCTGTCGTTCCTTGAGACAGTCTTTACCTATCTTTCAATTCCTCTACTAATCCCTATCTTCTCCAGCTTAACAAATAATTTCCCATGTGGCACCATACCACAAGTATTACTGAAGTCTAGATAGATGACATTGACTCCTTTTCCTTTGTCTAGAAAATCAGCTATCTTATCAAAGGAAGCTATTAAGCTGGTCTGCCCAGATCTGCCTTCTCTTATTAAATAACCTACTGCACTATATCCAATAGTGCACCGTATCCAATAGTTCCTTTACCTCCAAGCCTTTATTTATCTATTCCTTCAAAACCTGTTCTGAAATGAGGCAAACGTTAAAGGTTAGGTTAATTAACCAACACTGGTCAAACCATTCATTTTTTTCCCTTTCATTTACTATACTTTCTGTTCTCTGATCATATGGCAGTATCTTTTCATGCATCTAGGGTTTGCTCCCACTTTTGGCTTGAAAGACAAACTTCTCAAGTTTTTGACTTTGAGAAATTCAAGGTCTAATTCTAATTCAAGTCTCTCAGTTGTTCATCATTCCACATGATCTAAAAACTCAAAACTAAATTGCATTAGTTCTCTCATTACTAGAGAACATTTGTTCTGTATTAATAAGTAAAATATTAGTTGCAACATTTTCCAAAGGCCTGTCATTTAATTCAAACTGTTTAGCTCATTACCCATTTTTGTTTTTCATAACCAGATTTTCATTTGGCCCATAACAGTTTTGATGATGGGTGTTAGTGTTTTGCACTGAGATGAAGGGGTGGTTTTTTCTTCATCCTTCATAAGTGATATCAATGGATCCAGATAGCTACAGAGGAGATATATAGGAATAGTGGGGCATCTGACTGTGAAGGAAAGGGAGCCTAGAATTTATATGGGCTGTTTTTCTAAGTAAACTGAATAAAAATTGAAGTTGGGGAGAATATTTTCAAGTTGATGCTTACTTCATGCAATTATTTAAGACTATCCAAACAGGGAAGGAATATAATTTGCTGAACATCCGTTCATGTGTACATTCATTTTTACAGCAGGCAAAAAGAAAGACACTATGAAAAAGATGACAAAAAAATCAGGACTAACCCTGAGGTGTCAAATCAGCTTGCTTCTTATTCTGACTTGAAAATCCAACATAAATTATCCCGATTCAAATACAAGTTTGACTATGTGCTCTTATCTCACTCAGCATTAAGAGTTTCCATGTGAATGTCTGCAGAGGGCTGGCCAAAGGGCAGAACAGACAGCGCTCCTTGGATAAGCTTACACTTGCAAATGTTGCTCTTATTTTAATTTTTTTTTTCAGATACTCCATTTGCCTAATTTTATTGTTCTCCTTCACCCCAGTAAGCTGTTAGTTAAAAACTATGAATCCAATTTCCCCTCAAGTATGAGTACATCTTCCTTGTATCCTGTCAGGGAGATATACTCCAAAAGCAAAATGGTTGCACCACTTTATGCCTTTTTAAGGTTCTCAGGACTTCCAGAATTAACTGGTTATATATCTGTTATATGCCTGTTCCAGCTGTGTGTGTGGAACTATTCTACCACATATGACTACAGAGCTGATTTATAGAATACTTAATGTGAAAAAAACTAAAGCACGTTCTCAGTACTGACAGAAATGTGGGTGTTCAAAAGTCCATTTCCTGAACAATATTTAAGGACCAAATGCTGTTCCTGGTTACACTGGCCCTGTATTTTTAGAGACTCTTACAGATGTCAAAGAATACACGTGAGCATGCAGCCTTTGCATATACTCTCCAAATGTGGTTTCTGCTGCATTGCCACTGAGCAGAAAACATCCAAGTTCAGGCGGGCTGTAGGATTGTTGTTTAAATCTTACAGTCAAATTAGACCCTAGAGACATGATTGCATAGCTTTATTCTCTCAGTCCCCATGAAGCTGTGTTCTCATATCAAATATTGTGTGTTTTAGCTTACCACCTACCGTACAAGTATTCATCTCATTGTTAAAAGATACCAGGCAAAGTGGTGCTTTGTTTATTTTTGCACATGCCAGTTATTTTTAGTGGTATTATGAGTGTGACACTACTGCCTTTTCCTGCAAGTCACAGGAACATGAAGTTCTACATAACCTTCTTAAAGATCTTAATGATGAAAGAGCCTCCAGGCTTTTTGTTAAGAGCAGGATGGCATTTTTCGTTTTGTCTTGCTTTGGAAGAAGGCTATTTTTGCTGTGAAGTGCTGCTCTCTTCTCTTTTACTGTGAAGTGCTGCTCTCTTCTTTCAGGAGATGTGGGTGTTCTGAGTGTGAGTTTTCGTGATGGCCCAAAGGTGCCAATGCTGATGAGAAAGCAGAGCCACATCACCGTGAGCTTGGCAGGCAGGGAGCACCAGCCCTTACCTGGAAGGCTGCTGCCATCCAGAGCAGTCTGGGACAGAGGGACATCAATGAGCCAAGAGGGATGCCAAAAATTGGTGAGAAGGATTTGTAAAGAACTACTTCCTTGAGAAGTCATGGTTCTGCTGAAACCAAATTACATGGCAAACATTCAACTTGATTTTACCTGAATTGTCTTTTGAAAGAAAGAGAAGGAAAAAAAAGTCAAAATAATCCATTTTAACATTGTTGGGGGTTCATTTTTCACTTGAAACTTTTTTTCTTTTGCTTTTATATTAAATTTTCTCTAATAAAATTGATTCTTTATTGCAGCACAGATGAAAACATTAACTTCAAAATGGGGTGTTTTGAATGACCTTGAGTATTTTCAAATAGTTTTTTGCAAGAAATTTTGAACTATCTGTATTTTAGTCATGGCACAGAATGAAGTTCTTGTCACCAAAGCTCCTTCTGCAAAGCCTCAGGGTAAGTTTGCAGCTGATTTGGGAAGTAATGGTTGAAGTTGGACTTGTCTCTCTGGCTAGCTTAGAAGCACTTGTGATTTCTAAGAAGTCTTGATCTATGGTCCTTTAAAGTCACCAGAAACCCCTTCCCTGGCTGGACCTTGGACCATAGACACAAACTTTTGAACACTTCAGTAGCATCACCATCAGTATTTGTCTGTTTCTTTAGTAGAGTGATAGGTGATATACAAGGAACTCTAGAAGATATTTGTAAGTAGGCATTACTGGAAGATGAGTTGAGATGACAACCCTTTTGGTCTTAACATTAACTACAGATAAAATTCAGACTTCCTAGTCTCCCTAAGACATTAAAACTGTCTACAGTTATGGCTGAAGTACTCTTTCTCCTATTTTTTTTTTTTTTTCCCCCCCAGTGATTTAGCAAAGATGCATTTTGCATTAGAACTTTATTTCTCACCTGTATAATTTATGCTGCTGGGTTGCCAATGTTTTTAAAACAGCATAGCTGTCAATTGCTTGTGTAATGGCACATTTTGTAATACTATCAGATGACATATAACTTGTTAAATTACATTGAAAAAATATTGGAAATAATTGCACTATAATTAAATGACAATAATAATGAGACTAATATTAGCTGCTGCCATCAATTATGTAAGAATTATATATTTTTCAAAAAACCCTTGCTGAATGGTTGAAAACACATTTCATTCAAAACTCTGATGATGCTTTTAATATTTATAAAAATGTTAACCTTTGAATTCACATTCAGATGTTTATACCATGCCCAGAGAACATCTACATTTCAGAAGTTTGCTAAAGCTCTCTGAGGTTCTTTTGAAGACCTTTTATTAATTATTTAGATATTGTGCATTTTTGATCACTCTTCTTGTTTGTTTCATATCTGGGTCATTAACAAGCTATTAAAAAAGTTCAGGCCAGATAATCTAATAAAATTAAATTTCCATGTTAATTTTCTGTTGACTTTTGAATACTGTTCAGTGCTATTTTCTCTCGGTGAGGGTACATCTCTTCAACATGGTCCACTTAATGCCATTTTCAAACAGCAACACTAGCACTAACACTTACATAGTTTCACCTCTGAAATATCAGCCCCTACCTACTTTTACACTGCAGCAAACATCTTCTGTTGTGTTTTCAACAGCCTGGTTCTGCTTTTGTCTGCACCAGATCATCCTGCCCTGGCACAGGGTCAGAACTGGATCTGGTCAGGAAGCCATCCTTTGCAAATCTGCTGGAGTCCTTTGGAGAGGCCACGGAGAATGTGCGCAGAGGAGGTCGGCTGATAAATTTTTGGTTTTCATTTTCAATAGCATCATTCCACAGAGGCTCTTAAGGAATTAAACTGAC
The DNA here is from genome assembly GCF_015227805.2 of Hirundo rustica. Classification (NCBI taxonomy): domain Eukaryota; kingdom Metazoa; phylum Chordata; class Aves; order Passeriformes; family Hirundinidae; genus Hirundo; species Hirundo rustica. Next base: position 27,547,364 of record NC_053452.1, read on the forward strand.
ATGAAAGAAGTGGTAGGAAAAGGGTTTTACCCACTTATGGTTAAAGGTTAGGAAACATAGTCTGTGAATGACTCCTAAAATTTTTTTTAAACAGAATAGTATTTCCAATGAAGTCTCACAGCAATTTATTTGTAAGGTATTGCATGTTTGTAAATTATTTAGAAAAGCAGTGGATGCCAAGGTATGCACATTGTTGGTCTGAGTTTCTTAGGAATGTAAAAAAAACTGCACATGAGGAGCTTCAGAAGGAGTTCATGACACCACGTGTCTGAGCAATAAAATGTTAAAGAAAAGTCGGTATTAAAAATATATAAAGTGATTGGCATGGACTTTAAATCCTGTAATTTCACATATAATGTGATGATCATTCAACTGCTCAGCAACCCTGTGTGTATGAGCATCTTGGAAACTGCACAGCATTGATCCCTGCTCAATATCCCCAGCCCCAGGGGAAAACAGAAGGAAAGGGAAGGGAAGGGAAGGGAAGGGAAGGGAAGGGAAGGGAAGGGAAGGGAAGGGAAGGGAAGGGAAGGGAAGGGAAGGGAAGGGAAGGGAAGGGAAGGGAAGGGAAGGGAAGGGAAGGGAAGGGAAGGGAAGGGAAGGGAAGGGAAGGGAAGGGAAGGGAAGGGAAGGGAAGGGAAGGGAAGGGAAGGGAAGGGAAGGGAAGGGAAGGGAAGGGAAGGGAAGGGAAGGGAAGGGAAGGGAAGGGAAGGGAAGGGAAGGGAAGGGAAGGGAAGGGAAGGGAAGGGAAGGGAAGGGAAGGGAAGGGAAGGGTGATTTAACACTTGTGCTGGAGGAACCAGGGATTTCTCAGTCTAGGAGGAGATAACTAAGTGGGATGTGATGGAAATGTTTAAAAATCACAAGTGGTGTGGAGCATTTTGAATGATTTTAACAGTGCAACAGCTGAGGGGAACATAAGAAATAGACACACAGAAGTACAAGAAGGTGAAAGAATATTCTTTCTCCTCTCAGTTCATAAAGTTCTCTTACTCATTTGTGCAGAATATTGAGGATGTTCACATGGATTCAAAGCAGTCCATGGAAGTTGTTATAACACAGAGGTGTCACCTCTGGCTCAGATGTCACTGAGTTGCCAGCTGTTCTAAGGTGAGAAAGCACATCTGGAAAGCAATGCCCTCTGCTTGCATGGTGCAAATTGCTGTACTGGTCAACTTCAACTGATACCAAACAACAACTGGTGGCAAACCAACCTCAGGAAAAGTGCTGAGGGGACATTGCATTATTCAAACTCCACTAAATCTTTAGCTGAGTTTTGTACACATTCTTGATAATGTCCTTTTCCTGTAGCAGGTGGTAGAGAATAGGTAATTTCTGAACCAGGCCTCAGAAAATTATCACAAATAGTGTCAGATCTTAAACGTTCTCTGGTTTGAAGAGGGTGAAATTGTAACCACAACCAAGAATGGATATACAAGCTGCAGAGCTTCTCTTTTGTCCTTGTTTTACACTGTTGCCACTGCACAACTTACAAGGCTGGATCCTATGTCAGAAAAGGCAGCAGGATAGGAGGGTTCAAGTTCTGTGAAATGTAACCCTTAAGATTTAAAAGTGAGAGTAAAAAGAGGAAAACCTAATTCTAAAGCTTAATAATAATAATTTAAAAAAAAAAAAAAAAAAAAAAAAAAGTGCAATAGCCTGATTGGAAAAATAGGATAAAATATTGCTAGCAAATATCTTCCATGGTGGTGCTATGCTTGAGCTTGTAGTATGATGATAGTGTGAGGGGAAAGAGTTAACTGGTAGACTTGCAGAACACATTTTCAGAGGAATAAATGATAAAGTAAAGGTTAGGTGCTCATTTTTTAGGGCTGTGGAAGTGGTAATAAAATGGCAGATGAAACTCAGTGCTGATCAGTGATACACATGAGAAGAAACAGCCCTAACTTTATATATGCAATAAGGTAACTAGCACTGGACAGGCAGCTATTAAAAGAGGGAAAATGCTCTTTCGAATGGTAATGCTTTTCTCAGATAAGAAATGTCCTTAGGTAACAATGTAAATGGAAATATATTAAAACCGGGCTACTCAAATGTTTTGCACTAGTGAGGAGAGAAAAAACAAATAATTGCATGTCAGGATGTTCACTCACCAGGTTACACAAGGAGCATGAGCCTATTTTGGAACCAGCCTGCTCTCTGCTTATTATCTCTGTCAGACATTACAAATATGCAAAATACTCCGGTCGGTGTTGTTTTTGAAGGATAGTTAAAGCAGATGGGTGAATTGGCTTAGGTGAAAATAGAAACTGGCTTCTAATCTGGTCCTTTATTTTTTAAAGTGCTCTCTCTCTCTGAACCTATTTTTCTGAAGTTTAATAAAATCTGAGATTCACATGCTTCTGCATTTCCTGTTTTTGACCAATAGAGGAAACAGAAACACTGAAATACTGTAAGATGTTATTTTTAAAATCTTTACACTCAGCCAACCAGGAAGTTCTGGAAATCTTGCAAGAAGTCTAATCCTGTAGGCTATGTAATCCAAAAATTGTTGCACAAGTTTGTCCAGTATTTCAGGTATTTATAGTCCTATCTGATGAGGATCAAACGTATAGAGAGAGCTCTCTGTTAGCGTGGAAAAAATTTGGCATGTGTTGCCCTTGAAGAGCTTAATTCCCTGATGGGAAATATGCAGTAACCCGAGCTGCAGCTGAGTGCCAAATGCCAAGGGGCCGTGGGGAAGTGGGGGCTGGGTTACCACACAGGGTAGGAAGGAAACTCGGTGGAGGAAACTGCAACTGCGGCTAAGGACACCCATTGCTTTCTGCAGGGTGGCAGGGAGAAGAGGATATTGGCATGGGAGGGATGGAGAGATGGAGGGATGGATGGATGTGGAGCCCCAGTAAGAGGACTGAGAAACAGGCAGGCAGGAACTGGAGAAACCAGCAGCAGCAGTCCAAAGGCTGGGATGGTGTGGGAAGTAGAGTGCAATGAAGGATGTGTAGGGGGCAGCAAGTCCATACATGCTGTGTAGCAGAAGGCAGAAGACACAGGGGGCTGAGGAAAATGAGGTGTGAAGAAAAGGGGATTAGACCAAGAGTTTTGAACACCAATGACAGTGTTGCAATATATCCAAGGAGTGTCAGTCTACAAAGGTGTGCCATGAGGTAGGCGGCAGTCAGGCAATGAGCCTGCGGAGAATGAATGTCAAAAGAAATGTGATTGACTTTGAAGCATGATAGAGACAAACAATTCAGAATGGAGATACCCATCTTACAGAAAGAAAGCAATGGACAAAATCCCCCCCAAGGCCTAAGTTTACGTTACAATCTTCAACTTTCTTCTGTACTTCTGGTATCTCAAAAATCTTCTGCTCCTTATCCTGCTGGAACTGGCTATTGAGAATTGTCCAAGTAGAAGCAAACAGTGCATCAGTGAGTGGTAGAGTACCAGAGCAGCTGCTAAATGACAGTCAAGATTAATTTAGGGGCGGTGCTTAACTGCTTGTGTATTTTTTTTTTTTTTTTTACTCTTTAGTTTAAACTTTTTCATACCATGATTACTGATGGTATGTTAGGCTAAAACAAGCCAAGGAATGGTTCAGATATGTATTGGAGAAGAATTTGGTTCATGTGACTGATGAAGCAAGCGTTTCCATATTGTGAAATATCACATATTTTAAACAACTTTTTGTGGGATTCTATATGGAAATCTCTTCTGGAACTGCGTGAAGGCTGCTTTTTTCTATGATATTAGTAAAACATGAGAAACTGAAAATGCAATAAACCCCAGAACAGTTCATATCATACACCAGAAAAAAAAATTAAGCTGTTTCATCATTTTCTAGACCAAAAGTGTACCTTACATCGCCTCCAATTTTTGTGAATTTTACAAAATATGTCTTGCAGGATGAATGTGTATGAGTACATTGTACTGTCCTTCAGTCAGATATGTAATGAATGGGAAGGGGAAAAAGAAGGAATTGTTTCTGTTAGTTGTGTCTTAAGAGCAAAGAGAGCTTGAAAGTCCTATGGGCTTCCTAAAACTTGGGTAGTAAGACAGTTGACAGCAGGAAGCCACCAAATCCCTTAAAAAAAATCCCTTGCCCCCACCATTGCTCTGGGAAGCACATTCTTGACTTCCGACACAGCCATGCCTGTGAGGCAGAGACCTTCCCCTCTTGAATCACAGGCTATCTGAGGTCTCTTTAGAGCCACTGCATCCACACCGCATTTCATTTCCAGGAAGCTGTCACAGATATCTTGAGTCTGTCAGATTATCGCCGAGCTCATCATTACCAGTGCCTCAACAGATGATATCTTCCTCTATTCAAAGATATCAGCCCTTAATTGTCTGTGTGTGTATTTTACCATCGGCACAGAAATACACTCTTATGGATGGCATTGTAAAAGCAAGTCACTTCTTAGCTGGGATGTGACAGTCTCTTTGAATCCTGAAAAATTATCTAGCAGTGATAAACTGTTAGACCTAGAGATTGTCCTTCCCACTACATAGTCCATTGCTCATACTGACTCCTTCCAAATGACTTAAACTGGTGGGGCAACCACCAAACCTGTTCCGTGTCAAAACCGCAGGTTCAACACATCGAGCAAGGGTTACCTTCAGAAGTGCTGTTAAACAGTAAGGCCATGCTCAATTAATGTCCCTAAACAGCATTAAATGAGAATTTAATTTAACACCATGCAGTTGCTTCAAACAGTAAAGTGAGCTAGAGTTTCTCTCCAGTGTTTGTTAAATTTTATGTCAGTGAAAAGTTTTTCTATAAGCTTTTTAATGAGTTGTGCTCTCTGCATGGAAAGACTTTGACCAGATCTGTACTTATGCCATTAATAAGTACTACACAAAAATCAGAATAGTAATTCCTGTAATAATTAGGCTATAGTATATTGTTTAATAAATATAACCACAAACATTTTTAGTCTGTTAGCAATGGATTTTTAAAATAAATATTTTAAACATGGAAGTAGTTATTAAAGGCAAAATACTATGAAAGAGTTTTGGGTAAGGGTGAAAAACATAAGATACTAAGTGCAGGAAAATTTATGACTCGTGCTTGTGGTTTTATTACCTAATAATACATTATTAAAAAGTTACTTCAAATTTACAAGATGCTCTCTGAAGTTACAGATCTCCAGAGTCCCTGTCACAAATCAGAGGTACTTTGATCAGGTGAAACGGAGAAAGAGATATGAAAAGACAAAAGAGAACTATTACCAGTAAGTATGAAACCAATTAGCCATCTATCAGTATGCAAATAGACTATTCCTATGTATCAAATAACCATGCCATAAACCATTATTTGCTTTTGTGCTCAAAGCAGAAGTCAGTAATGACTCTCAACAGCATTTCAGGCACCCATTGCCTGCTCAGAGGCAATATTAAAAAGAGAGGCAACAATGGCAGTCGGCAGTCAATAGGGTACAGTGTGGGCCATGCAAAAAATTAGGATGGAGAATTAAGAAGGCATTGGCTGGGTTCTAGAACAACTGGAACTTGATAAGGGGGAGGAGGAGTTTGGTGAAGAGATTTAAGACAAAGACTCCAAAGTGTGAGAATTGGCCTTGTATGCAGAAGCAGGGATTTGAATGTCAGAGGAACCAAAGAGGAGGAGAGTGGGTGCAATGGGTGTCAAAGCAAGTGATGGTGCAGAGTTTTTGATCACAGAACCATCAAATGATTAAGGCTGGAAGGAACCACCAGTGGGGTCATCCAGTCCGGCCTTCCTGCTCAAGCAGGGTCATGCTAGAGCCCATTGCACAGGATTGCATCCAGGGAGTTCTTGAATACCTCCAGTGAGACAGACTCCAAGCCTCTCTGGACAATCTGTTCCAGTGTCCAGTAACCCACACAGTAAAGAAATTTATCCTCATATTCAGATGGAACTTCCTGTGCATCAGTTTCTGCCCATTGCCTCTTGCCCTACTGCTTGGCATCCCTGAGAAAAGCCTGGCTCCTCTTGATACCCCTGCTTCAGAAACTGATAGTCTTTGATGAGGCCCCCTCTGAGCAATCTCTACTTGAGACTGAACAGGTCCAGCTCCCTCAGGCGTGAGATTTTGTCAGAAATACAGAGATTTTACATATGGTCTGGAGATAGGGCAGAAGAATACTGCAGGCTGTATGTGAGGTTGGAGAGGAAGTCAGAGACTGTCCTTAGTTATAAGTCCCAGTATCAGAGAAAATAGTGGCACAGAGAGTGTGGAAGAGATCAAAAATTTTTAAAGAACTATGAGGAGCTTAGTTTTTTTGTTGGAGACAGGATAAGGTACAGGGTTATGTGGATGAAGATAAGGTAGGATGGTACCTAGCAAAGATAAATTTCTGAGCCATTATCCCTTAAGTGAGGCTTGTTACACATTTGACTAAAGGAAAAAGATTGTGCTAAAAACAGACATAAGGAAAGAACTATAAAAACAAAGAGAAATATGACTTGATGATGGTGAGGATGTCTGAAGCTCTCCAAGGATACATGAAAGTCATGATGAGAAAAGCTCAACAAATAGTTTATTGAGAACAGTTCTGTGAGATTAAGGAAGTCATAAACATCTCAGCATTGGATCAGTGGGGATGAGTTAAAGCAGAAGTTGATGGAGTAGTTTAATACTCAGACAAAATTTTGTCATGCTGTAAGGACACATAGTTGGAAACTGTCTTTAAGAGATGGGTCTATGGATGGGAAGCATGCAATGGAAAGTCAGCAGAAAACGGGAAATGAAGGAGGCAGCAAATACAGCTGAGTAGTGGTGGAAGACAACATGAGCAGAAGATATCCAGATGTAGAAAGGAAGAATAAAGAAAAGTGCAAAACCAGAACTGCGCTCTTCATTGCAAATTAGCCATGGTTGTAGCCATCAGTTTTACTCTGTAATAGAGTAAATACTTTCATCCGTGCAAGTATGGGGATGGGGTAGGCCTAACATCCTTTCCAAATCCACGGAACTTTCCTGACTGAGAAGATAGCAATTGCTTTATGTAAGTGGATATATCTCACTGTTGCCTTCACTGCTATCTTGAGTAAGGATTCCTGGCAGTTTGTCCAGAAATCAATTTGTTTCCATAAGAGGTTTCATGAAACAGGCTTGTTTTTTTTTTTCCTAAAGGAAAGAAAAAAACAAAGCCAGTGTTAGAAGGAACCTTCTAATTGAAAATGGACACACATATTAAAACCTAAAGGTGAGATGCTTCTAAAACCTCACAACATCTAAAAATACGTTGAAGGCAATATATACAAGGCACAAAATCAGGAACCCAGAGGTTTTTAATCATTGGTTCACATATTCAGAAATGAAACACTGTTTCACTGGCTGTCAGATGCATCTGAGAAGTGCCACCTTTGTAATATTGTGGCCCGCTGCCCACGGTGTTAAGAGAGAAGAATAGCATATCCAACTGAAATTACAGGAAGGACCACAGGCAAAATGTAATGAGATGATCAGTGAATGCAAATGAACCCTCTCACTTAAGACTGTGATAGAATGACTTCTCTGAACAGTACAAAAATTTCACATAGGTTTTTATGCCAATAGATAAGAGCATATTGATAATTTTAAAAGACAAATTACTTGAATAATTATCCTCCTCTTTAAATATTTTCTTAATTACTCTCAGCCGTATCTTCAGTTTTAAAGCAGAAAGTTAAGTGTAAGACTGACAAGCTAGAACATGTTAAAACTTTTCAGGTATCCAAATCAGAGCTGCTGATAACTGGGCTTAATCTGTAGGACTGGTATGTAGGAAAACTCCCACTTACTTCCTAGATAGGAAATAAAAAATAAAGATGGAAGAATCAGGCCTTACATATTAATTATTCAAGGGTTACACTTTTGTACTGAAGAATCAACTAGCTGAGGCTGTGCATGGATGTATAGATATACAGATAGCCAGGCAGACAGGTAGAATTAAAATGCTTTTTTTCTTTACTGGCCTAAGTAGAGACCTTTCTGTCACTGATCACCAGCAGGTTTGCTTTTGCTCATACAGCACCAATAGCAGTTGTTAGCCATCTCTGACAGAGGGCTGAAATGCACCAACGTGGCAGGGACTGGGGACGGGCAGCACTGAGCAGATCAGCTCTGCCACGCAATGATACGCTTGAGCTCTGACAGAAGACTAACCCGGTGTCAATCATCCTGTCTTTACCAATCAAATGCACATCCTTCCAGAGGCGCCTGCAGTTGACACTGGCACCCCAAACATAGCAAAAGGTTAATGCAATGACATTCCAGAGATGACACACTGTCAGAGGCCCAGCAAAAACAGCAGAACCAGACGGTGTTTAGGAAAAACTGGTGTGTTTTACAGGACACACACATGACGACAATATTCCCAGAGGGGATAGGTTGGGTGTAAACACCCTTGAAAGACCTTGTTCAAGGAAATCAGGAGTTGGGAATGGATAACAGCATAATAAGGTCTGGCCAGGACCCTGAGGTTCTTTCTTTTCCCATCTGTGGAAAAACAAATGTCCTTTTGCCAGAGCTCTGGCTCAAATAATTCTGGTAACGCAAAAGCTGCGTATTTAGAAAGTCATATTCCAATATGCATCTCTGCCCAAATATGTACGTATTTCAGAGTTCCATTTCAATTTCTCCCTCCCTATCCCCATAAATTTTCCATTTCTTTCTATTTCTCCTCTGGCTTGCTTGTTTTTTCATGTCTCATGTAGAAGGGCCCCTCTGCCAGCATCTTCTTCCAATCTCACCTCAATGTGAATGTGAAGTGCAATGTGAACATTCATTTGACTCATTACTGTGAAGAGCAAGTGTGTTGGAAAGAAAGTCAAATTATTTCCTTTGTCCCTGACCACCAGCAAAAGAGCAGTTGAAGCAAGGACTCTTTTCTATCATGACACTTCCCATTCACTACAACTGATCTCTGTTGACCTATTGTAGTTACAGACAAAGTCAGTATATCTTACTCATTTATTTTTATTTCTGGGGTTGGATGTTTGTTGGAACTTCAATGCCGGCTGAAGACATAGTAAAGTGCATAAGCAGTCACTGGGCCTAATGGAAAAAGAGGAAGCTATTTCAGAAAAATTTGGGGGGTGAAAAAGAAATTAAAATGTAATGTCTGGTGATAAAGGCAAATAAATTTTATAAAAAGAGCGAGTTGGAAGGCAACTGTCTCTTCCCTGGAGACACTGGCAAGGAGTTGATGCCTGCTCTTAGCTGGGCCTGAGCTGCTTCTCCTTGGCATCTGTAGTAAAACTTCCAGTGGCCCCAGTAACAGTAAGATTGGAGTCAATATAAGCTCTTACTCTTGTCTCCTGCAAAGTGCCACAGGCTGACCTTCCATTATGCGCTGATCATCAGCTACTTAATCCCACCAATGTACTTTTAAAAATACAATTATTAAGAAGTATCATTTCCATTCTAATGAGTGTTGCCACTTTAAAAATAAGAGATAAGCCCAAGCCAGATGATCATATACAAAAGTTGCCCTTGAAATATAGGGTAATATCTTGTTCTGACACCTTAGAACCTGCTCCATGGTCAAAGGAGACAAATAGTAAATCCCTGGGAGGAAATCCCTTCCTCTGCTCTAAGAAAATTTTCATTCTAGGAGGCGTTTTTCCCTTTGGGGTTGCCTATGTCTTTTGCTTGGCTATGGAGGCAGTCTGAGCAATGCACAGCCGAAACGCCCAAGTGTAGGCACTAATATTTAAGTGAATTAAATCTTAACCTGAGCTGAAGTTTGACTGCAATGAACTTTCATCTCCTACATGCATCACCTTACATGTCTTAATCACTGTCCTGTGATATGATTTTTGCTTGCTTCTATCACAGAAACATCTACAGGAGAAACTTCTGTCTCTTCCAACAGTCTTTCTTCCTCTTTGGGACAGTTTCAGAAAGAGAGATCATCATCATTTACCAGCCAATCATCTGTTGATTTAATTACTTAATTAGACATGAAGGCCAGGCAGTTATATCCACACAGCACACATATAGCTGGGTGATGTGTGCTCTTACCAGCAGATTATATTTGACTCTAGGCTGGTTTTGAGACCTGTGTGGATCAGTGTACCTTGACAACTGCAAGTGGCATAAGCACACTTAGAGTCCTACGAGTAAGAGGAGTGTGGAGACTCTTATTTCTCAGTCTTGCTCAGGGGCTGGGACTGGAAGGCATTGACAGTGGCCTTGTGCTTACCCATTCCTCTGGTGAAAATATTCATGTGGTAGGTGACAAGGAACTGTAGAGACAGGTTGCAGTTGAATATCACTTTCAAGGATAATATTAACACAAAAATATCCAGCATTTAAAAAGCTGATGTCTATCCCCCAGAAAAATCAGAATGTTTCAACTAAAATCAACCCAGCTGTCAGATCCAAGCAGGAGAGATTCAGTGGTATCCTTGGACATATTTAGATTAAAGAATTTGGAAATTATGTTCTAGTCTAAGGAATACATTGATTGCTCTCTTCTCATGCTTGCTTCTGGACTGAGAGATCTACACAATTAAATTATTGTTCCACAGGAGAATATTTTCAGAAGACTATTCATAATCTGTATAGTCAATGAAATTTTACATAGTTTCAGGTTGAAGGCTGTACCCTAGCAGTAAATGTTATCTGTCTGAATTACCAAATGTTTCTATAGCTCAGCATAAGATAATTGAGGTATTAAACCTCTCCTTCTTTTACATTTGTCTTTGTCTGCTCTGAAATAGTCATGAAAGTTTGGTAAAGGGCAGATTGCCTATACTTGTGCACAAAAAGATTTATGACTTACCATTTTTTTCTTGAAGAGAAACTGTTCTGGCTGCTGGACAGTTCTTCAAGGCAAGCAGAGGACGCTTCTGAGCTTAGCTTGCTGAACCTACAGGTCACAGATGCTCTTGTTTCAGCATTTTGTTGTCATGAGGAAAGTAACAGAGTTAAAGGTCTAAGCTGTTTGCCCTATTCAAAGTGTTTCAACTGGTCCTTCCTGTTTGTGTTTTATTAAGCAGTACGTATAAATTTGGAAGCAAGATTTCAGGGTACACACTCTCAAATGTTGCAAATTTGTTTTGGAAAAGCGAAAAATCCCCTGTAGGACTATTCAGCCAAATAGTAATTTCTTTTTGGTGAAAGGTGAAATCAACTGAATAAATAAGGCAAGGTGCAAAAAGAAGCTTATTGCTGCTCTCCTCATTAACAGAAAACCCCCAAAAGTTATAATGTAATTACAGCTTTATGTTCATTCTAACAGGACTCTTGCAGCCAGTTACAGTCTTCTGTATCTGTTCTTAGACGGGCTTACACAGTCTACATGCATTCTGGGCCTGCATTGCACACACCAGGATCATCTCTAAGTGAAGGAGACATGACTGTGTGTGCCGTGTAGAGTCAGTTTTCCCTGGGTTGCTTACTCACTACAGATATATTTATAATGATTAACTAGAAAAGCTGTTACTGAATGAATGCGTAGCTTATGTGTCAGGATTTGGGATTGTAAGCTTCTCTTCAAGGGTTGTGAAGCAGTTGTATGCTGCCTGAGAATACTCTTACCAGACCCTGAAATTCTTGGAAGAATTCCTTGGCAATGGCTGAAAAACTTGTGCACGTTCAGTCTTCCAGATGGTGGTCTATAGACAGACCCTTTACTGTGCCTTGTTTATGCATTTCTTTGGTCTGCAGAATATCAGGAATCTTTCTGACTTAGCAATGAATTTTAACTTTGAGCCCCACTGCAAGGAAGTGAATGCAACTGCCTTTATTAATACAAATTGTGTGGTTGGACAAATGTAATGGCATGAAAATAGCATGCTGCTAACTCGCTTTTGAAAAGAAACTTGAAAGAGTCTGTATACAGTGTGACTATTACATTGTACAAAATTTTCCTTTGAAGAGATGAAAAAAATATTGTTATGCTTAGTATTTTCATCTGTCTATTAACCATTCCAAATATAGTCCTTGTTAAATATATGGGAAGGCAAGCTTTTTACAGAAGGAGCTTCTTTGCTAAAATTGCTCAGGCACATAAAAGGTTGCCTTATTCTACAGACTAGAAGTCAGCTAACACAGAACATGTTTTTGCATTATTATTAATTAATATTATTTTTCCACAGCCTGTAAAGCAATTATGTTCTGTGTATACAAAGAAAATATATGCATAATAAAGACACTGTCTTAGGGGGATGTAGCATGCAAAGAGCACTACAAGGTCAAATCCAGCCCAAACTTCTTTTTTCCCTTTCATTAATATTTTTAGAAGGAGTCTTCAAACTTGTAGGTGGTGACTCAATGGGATTTGATATGAAGATGTGACACCTCATCTTAAATTCCTTAACCACATTTCTTAAGTTGACAGGAATGTCAGGAAGTGTGCCTGATAAGGCCTGCTGTCCTCTCCGAGCTGACTAATCATACATGAAGTCTTGGCAAGAGATAACCAGGTTACAGTAGAGCCAAAATGACATCACATCAACTCAATTTCATATCCTGTAGACACCAGTGCCTATCACCACTCCAGGTTGCTAACATCCTTGACACACAAATGGTATTTTCAGTCTCTGATGTCCCCCTTTTACCCTGTGTCTGTCACTCTGGGGTAAATCAGGAACAAATTTGTCACTAAATGTAAAGAACCATTAACTCACGGGCACTTTGTCATCTGAAGCATAATTTTCTGTGCACAGCTCACCAATCCCTGGACTCTAGCTATTTGCATAACAGTTTGCTGTACGAATTTATGACGGAGGATAGTGCTGAACTTGTTAAAATTCCATGTGAATCTCAGCACAGAAAATGGACTGGTGCTTTAAATCTTGGAGAGTTGTTCACATCAATAATGAATTTCAAATAATTTATTCACTTCAAGTGTAAGTGGTTGGCATACAGTCCTTACAGCTGGTTTGTTGAGATAATTGATTTCCATATAGTTTAAAGATGGGGAAAAGAAACATATGACAACTACAGCAGGTTTCGAGGCAATTGTGAATGCCATATCAGTTTAATTATAACTCCATCTTTAGCTAACATGGGTTCTGTCCTATTGGAATGAAAATATCCCAGCAACTTGAAATGTAACAGTGATGAATTTTTTATGTTCTTCTACCTACCTTGTATGCTCGCTTAGGGCACCGTTACAAGTACACTTCTAGCTTTTTTCAGTGGATAGTTAACATGACATGCAAGACTGGTCTGCATGACACAGATAACTCAAGGGAATAGCAACAAAGTAAATGAGATGCATTAGTATCTGGATGTGAACTGGGGGATATAAGTTCTCAGAACTTCTTGTTTAATTTATAGAATTGGGTTTTTTTCCCCTGTGCGTAAGATTTCAGTACGGTAATCATATTCAGGAAATGAGCTGTTCCCACTTCAGGTACTAATATCAATATGCAAAAGATAATCATTAACCAGATGTACTACTCAGCAGTGCCTATTACATGTAAGCAAACTAGCTGAGGTAATAATGGAAGCTTTTACTTAAAATGTAGTTATATTGACCATGGAGACACTGGGAAAACTGCGAGGATTTTTGTTTCGGTGGGATTTTTTTATTGGCCGCTCTATGCATGAGATAAGGGCTTAGAGAAACAAAGAGTGTAATAAAAATTTGCTTTGCAGCTCACAGCTCATGTATGAAACAGCCCCTTTGCTGAGGTCCAATCTGGCTGTCCCTACTTGGGGCCATTTTAAAGGAGGTGGGCTGCACCTCCATATGCTCAGATATAGGGCATGCAGAGGAGCAGAGAACCAGGAGTGCTAGAAACCCCAAACTTCACTCCTTTGTTTTTTCCTTTCCATTAAAAATTGATTTATGTAAATTGTAAATAGAAGAGGTTTATTTCATTCTTACTCCATTCATTCCTAAGTTTCACAATGTAGTTAAAAAAAAAAAAAAAGAAAGTAACAGACAGGGTGTCCAGTAAACTTTCCAGCAGTCTGGAATTCCTTACTGTTTCTTCTGGAATTCCTTACATCAGGTTTCTGCGTCACCTGATGTCACTTCCCTGATTACCATCAGGGTCCTACACTTAAGTTCCAGTGTTAAGTTGAAGCAATTCCTGTGGGCTGAGACCATAGTATTGTTTTAGTTTAATAGAAAAATTCTGAGTATATCTCAAATATTTTTCTGGCATCTGAGCAAGCTGGAAGAAATGAGAAGGGACCCTCCTCTAAATAAGTTATAAACTGTAATGGTGAGATAAGGGCTTCAATGGTCTAGTTTGACATAGATGTCACAATGTTCCCTGCCGTTAACTTATTTTTTTACAGATATATATACAAACCTTTGTTTTGACATTGCCAAAGAGCAGAAAGTTCCTCTCCAGCTTTCAATATTTCTTTAGGAGTAACAGTTGAGGATCTACAATTTAAGGCAAAATACTTGGTAAAAAAAGTAAAGGCCTAAGTCTTCTGGTATTTACTTCCAGCTCCAATTCCAGAATACTAGGTTTCTTTTAAAATAAAGCAAAACAGTTAAGATGCTGGAAAAGATCCTGCTGGTCCCTTACAGTCACCACATAAATATTCTGGGATGCATAATCACATGCCAACTTTGCTCCCTGTTTGTGGCTCCAATATGTACCTTTGATTCTGTAAGTGTGCACTATGAACACATATTCATAATTTGGGGTTGGGGCTTGGACTGAGTCGTGTATCAAGAAGTCCCTGTGGGAGTCACGTCAAAATTGTCTTAGCTGTCTTAATTTAAAGACAGTAAAGACAGTCCTGGAATGATGACCAAGAGCTCTGGGGACATAAAAAACCTTATTAGCACACAGATGCATTAACACTAGAAAGAGCTGAGATGGGTAAAGAAACTAAAATGTGGGCTCTATGCAGAGGCAACCCTCCCTGGCATCTGTTTTTACAGTACAACAGAAAATTTTGATTGCGTAAGAAATGTTGGTGTTTGATTTTGTTTGCAAGCTGTTCCTGAAATGTATCAAGAAGTTGAAGTGAACTGGAAATTGTAACAGAGAAATTACCAAAGTACCATCAAGAATTCCTATGGGAGAAAAAATTGCAAAAAATACCCTTTTAGTGTTAAATATAGGCTCAGGTCTTGATATGCCTGAAGTGGCTCGTTATGGGCAAGCAGGAATTCTGCCAATGGAGATAAGGTAGCCAAGTATGAAATCTGCTACAAATAAAGGAAGTATTCTGCAAAAGCACTGCGCCATGGGATTTAACCTTCTGCAACTCTGAATCTAGTCAGGTGAGTGGCACACACTAATAAATAGATGCCAACAATTTTTTTGTGTGCTTCGCACTTTCATTGTATATTTCAGGTTGCATTTTTGCCTCCCAAACTGAGGAGCTAACTTGAATACCAAATAGATAGTGGGGACTGACACTCTTCTTTTTAGTCCTTGACAGTAATTTGTAACACCCTGCTTCCTCCCCTCAGCCTCCCCAGGGAGAGAAGGGAAGAGCTGGAGAATAGAATCTCTCAATCTCCAGTGATGGATGCCTGCAAAATGGTCTTTGACTTCAGAGGGGACATGGGCTATCCAACAATCTTGTAACTTTTGGAGCTTTTAGGAGAAATGTTTTTTAGATCTCAGAGTACCTGATTTAGTTGCCATCCTTAGCCACTGAACAGCCATATCCAATTTCAAAGGAAAAGGCTTAAAATCCCAGAGTTATATAATGTTTTCAAATATCATAAAACAACATTTCTTGTGTGCCATTTTTGTGTAAAGGTTGTTCATATATCTAAGAAGAAACAGATTATTAATTCTGTATTTTAAAGTCTGCATAGAATACAAGGAATTGAGCATAAATTTTCCATGACTTCTAAGATATGACATAGTGAGTCAACGATAGGACTTTGTCCCTCTTCAAGTTAGTGAAAAAAAACCCTTGAATGGTTTAAATCAGACTCCAGACTTCCAGCTCTTATTTTTGGTGATTGATGAAAAGTATTTCTCGATACCCCAGACCTGCGACTACATGGTAGAACATGTCTTTTCAGCTTTTAGAATGTGCTGTGTACTGGGGCAAGTTGGTAGTCATGCAACAGGATTAACCTTTTGGGAAGCCATTGGATAACTATATCCACAATTATGAAAACTGCATTCAGTAAGGAAAACAACTTGGGCACTTTTGTTGCTTTCCTTGCTGAGGGCTACCCTACTGGTGTATGCCTTGAGAAGTTCTGCAATAGCAGCAGAGCTGCTGGCAACAAGAGTGGCAAAGTTTGTAGGGTTGGGTTGAAAAGCATGGATGTTGATGGGAGAATGATCTTTTGGACACTGGAACCATCCCCTGCATTGTGCCTAGCTTTGGCTGAGAGTTTTTTACTTCCATGTCAAACCTGAGCACTTGATTCAGACCCATTGTCCCAGCCAGGTGACATCTTGCTGCCTACTGTCTTTCATTCAAGTGTTTCTATGTACAAATGGATGTCATCTGCTGGCTCAAAATCTTAATATTTCCTTTCAGTTTCTGGCCAAGAAGTGGTGTTTGATTTTTCTGAGTTGCTGAGAGAGTAGGCATGATTGAATCAGTGTGTTGCAGAAAGGATGTCAAGACAAATTCATACGAATGAGAATTTATTAGCAGGCTCCACAGTTGATGGCACATATCAAAAATGACAAAGAAAAAAAAAGAAGTGGGTGGAAGGAGGGGTGCAGAGAGACAACTCTCTCCAGTGGCAAGCTGGAAGGAGAAGCTGTGGTTGGCTTCCTGAGATGGACAACTTCCTCAGGCATCCTATCCAGGGCGATAGGCGGTTTCAATACCGTGCTTTCCCTATAGAAACTACATTGTTTTGTTCAGGACTCACTCAAACTCCCTACTGATTGTTCCCATTTCCAGTGCAAGGTTTGATCAGGGAGAGGTGCTGTGTGGCTGGTTGGTTGGTGAGCTCTGTATTTTTGGGTCCCTTGGTTAAAACCCAAGGCACAACTAAAAGAAAGCCAGCGGAGAAGGAGCTGGTAATTCTTGCCCTGGTGACAGTCACTTCCACTGGAACGTGCCGTACCAACACTATTGGAGTACACACACAATATCCCACCCACCTCCAGGAGGGCCCAATGGTCTCAGGAAATCCTGGTGCCACTGCACAATTTCCATGGTGCCAAATGCATCATTCATCCCTTCCAGTGACATGCAGCAGAGGACAAGGAATGCTGTGTGTCCCTTCACGGTAAAAACCATCAACGTTCCAGCCTGAGCAGGACACACCAGTCACTGCCCATGGGGAAGACAGGCTGCTGCAGGGAGTTTTGTTCACCTAAAAGGCACTTGGAGGTAGGCAGAAAACTGTTGCTGGTGACCATTTACACACTTGTAAGTACTGTTAAAAAATAACAGTAAATTCACCAGTAAATGAATTGGTACTCCTTAAGTGCTTGATTAGCTGGTGTGAAAAATACATTTATAAATCCTACACATTACTCAATTGGCTGTTGCCTAATATTTTAGATTACAGAAAAAAATGGAAAGCTGTGTCTCACATTAAATATTTACCTCCCCTTGCCAAGACTGCGTGCAAGGACTCTCTAAAACTTCTCCGCAGCAGAGTGTAAAATGTTGTTTGTAGAGCAGAGGACTCAATGCCACTGCTTCTATGCTAAACTATTTGTGTTTGGATCATAGTGTGCAAGTACTGATATTTGTGGCGATGTAAAGATCCTCAATATGTAAAAAATAATATCATATTTAAAAAGAATCTGGATAGCAAATTTTAGTAGTTTATAATACAGAAATCCCTGAAAATAAAATAAATAGTTATTAAATAAGTGCATTTTACTTCTCCAAATACTGCAATAACCATTTCACAAATAGTCTGTTAGCATAGAACCATGCTATGCTGGACATGATAATGCAAGACAGCAGGCATTTGACGTGTAATCCCTATACTTACTCTTTTCATATGAAATTCTGCTTACGTACACCATCACGCATACAAAAAATGCACACTATACTTGTCTTCTCCTTCCTAATGCCTCACACATAGCAATATCAAAAAACGGCTTTTATCCATGCATTTCATTTGATAAAAAATAAACATCTGAATGCCCATGAGCAAAAAAATAAACTAACATAGACCTTTTTACCTTTGCTCTTGAACCTCCTTTACTTCTAACTGTTTGCATGAGCAGCCACACGTGATCTTTGTCTGGACTCTGCTGTTGCTTTGTGCCATCTGCGGAGCTGCATTGATGCAATCTGCATGGCAGTGCACCCATGCAAGGTGCAACCTGCTGGCCCCAAGGGACTGCGGGTACCAAGACTGTGATGGAGGGTTAGAGACACTTTGTGACCTTTCTCCAAATCATTTCTAAATTTTAAAATTTTGGTTGATTAAATCTGTGTGTGCTGACACTTATTTAAGTGGAACCAACCAATCAACCAAAAACCACCCAAAATAACCCAAATAAAGAACAAACAGTCAGAAGTGCTGTTTTTTATATTTATGCATGGCGGGAGGCCTTGATTTATTTGATGTTTGTTTGCATAACTCTAACTAATGTTGTTTATCTAGATTATTTACTATTCATAGACCTCTGTAAACACAGGCCACATGCACCATCAATACGTTTGCACTTCTGCATCTGCAGTGATGGATTCTGACCAGCATTTTAGAAATATTTCTTAGTCACCTCATTCTAGAAACAGCATCTCACTGTTTAAGGAATAAATATGAGCTCTTGACCCCATATTCAGCCATTCCTTTGTGTTAACTAATTTCAGATTAATCATTAGAAATTGTCATCTCTGCATAAGTTTACAGATTGTAACAATGAATATGGCGTAGAATTAACTTTTCACAACTGGACCTGTGACATTCATATCAGGTATACAAAACCTAAACACATATAAAGTAATAAATAAATATTTATTTGTCTTCTTTTTACTTGTTCTGATGATAAAATATCAATATCTTGCAGTAGTTCTCAATTAGGATGAAAAACATTTCACTTATCAATTAATATTCTTTTTTGCTGCTTTGTCTATAATGATAAAAAGCAGCAGCTAACTATAGAAAGATTTATTTTCACTTTTATAATTCACTTGCAAGAAGTTATTCTCCAATTACTTATTAGCTGTGGAATAATACTGAAATTAAAATGAGAACCCCAGTCAATACTGCACGCATCAAAAAGGATGAAAATTTTCACTTACTGAGAACTGTGAAATGTTTATTCATTTTTAGACACAGAGTCCTCCAGGGAGTGCTACAAATCCACACAAACTCACTGCACCTTCAGTGTTGCATTTGGAGTGTTGATTTAGATGGAATACGTGTAAAAACTCCTGTCAGTAGACAGCTCTCTGGTGACAGATCTCTATACATCTGCAAAGGCTCAAGAACATAAACTATTGCCACATGAGTCTGGAATAAATTGTGCTTACCTCACAAATTCTAAGTCTGCTTGGTCCACAGTAGCAAAGAAAAAAACTGTTGTGTTTTAGAATTAGGGAACCAGGGTTTATTTCATCATCCTGTATATGTGTGTGAAATTTTAGACCTAAGAAATTTTTTTCCTAAGAAGCAGAATGTTAATGAAATCAGCAAAGGAAAGAGGATTGGTGAAAGTAGGACATGAAGTGATGTGATGTGAGATTCCCTAGCCTACCTCAGAGCTGAAGGGAAAGAAGCTGCCTTCTCTTCAGGAAAAAAATGAATCAAGCTTTTTACCCAGCAGCATCCTACTTAGTTCAGATCCCTCAAAGCTACTCTGTATTCCCTGCAAAGATAAAAGCGCTTCTAGTTTGTCTCTCATAGATTATCAAAAAGGTCATTCATGTTGGAACAAAACACCAAAACAACAAAACAACTTTTCCCAGTATTCTGTCTCCAGAAAACCAAAGCAACTACACAGTGATTCATCACTTGCTACTATTATAGACCCAAATTTTGCATTCAATAGGTGTTTCAGAATTTGCCTTCCATGAATTTACTAAGTCTTTACTGGGTTTATTTATCTTTAAGGATCGCAACAACTTGTGGACATGAACGAGTCTCACACTTCAGTGCCTAATCCATGAAAAAAAAAGCTCTCTTTCATTTGGTTTGTTCCCAGGTAATGTCTTGTGTACTACTTGTTCCTGCATTGTGATAAATTCTCAATAATATTTCATCTTTGCCTTCTGTGTCTCCTGAAGAAATGTTAACCCTCAGTTACTTCTTGTCCACACACACGCCTCATACTCTTTAAGACATCCTCATTCGAAGGCTAATCAATTGACCATTCTCTCTGTATTTCAGTGTGGTTTTTTAGGTTTACCCATGTTGTTTTTGAGATGAGGTGACTGTACACCACAGGCTATGTATCAGCAGAATAGTTTCTGATCTGTTCTCCAGTATTTTCCTAATGTTCTTAATTGGGTTTGCTGTTGTTGAATACAGGGCTGACATGTTTATCAGGCTCTCCAAGATGTCTTTCCTGAGATGAAATTGTTGATTTAGTGATCACGGCCGTGTAGATGTGTTTGTTTTTCCTATATGCATTGTCATTACTGAAATAGAATGTATTGACTATTATTTTATTACCCAGACACTCACAGAATAATAGAATCACAGAATTGTTTATATTGGGAAAGACCTTTAAGGTCATCAAGTCCAACCATTGACCCAGCATTGCCAAGTCCACCATTAAACCACGTCCCCAGGCGTCACATCTAAAGTCAATGAAATACCTCCAGAAATGATGACCCAACCACTTCCTTGAGCCAGCCTGTTCCACTGCTGGACAACCCTTTCCATGAGGAAATTTTTCCTAATATCCAATCTAAACCTCCCCTGGTGCATTTCCTCTTGACCTATCACTAATAACTTGGGAAAAAGGACAGACTCCCACCTGGCTACAGCCTCCTTTCTGGCAGTTGTAGAGTGACAAAATCCCCCCCATGCCTCCTTTTCTCCAGGCTAAACACCCCCAGTTCCCTCAGCCACCTTTCATCAGACTTGTGCTCCAGACCCTTCCTCAACTCCCTTGCCCTTGTCTGGACACACTCCAGCAACCCAATGTCTATCAAAAGGTGCATATCGAGAGGCTTTTTTTCTTTAATTCTTCACATAATTAGTTTTTCTATCTTGATTAATACTGTGCTAGTACAGATCTCAGCCCAGGTTCCTGTGGGTCTCCAGCAGTACCCTGTTTTCACTGAGAAAACTGGTCATTACTCTTTCTTCCTTATTTGGTTCCCTCACACTTTTTTCCCATGGGGAACATGCTGGGTTTACCTATGAAACAAGGCTGATTTGTGCTGTCATACTGCAGCTACAAACACCGTTTCAGATGATGAAATATACAATTAGTCTTCCTTGTCATTTGCCTTTTTACTTTCTTTACACATTATGCCTTGATATACTTCTTACATCCTTTCTGCTTCAGTTTTCGTCTCTCTCACTTTCCCTCCTTGTGTCTTTGTGTTCACTTTCCCATCCAAGTTCCTATACAACATCATTTCCTGTTACCCTTTCCTGGATGACTTCAACCCTCTCCTCACTACTCACCTCTCTTTATGCAGGCTTAGTGCAGGCACAGTGTCTGCATCATTTCTCTCATTCTGCTGTCCATCTCTCAATAAAAATGGCAACCAGTTGTAACCTGTGCATGACCTAAAGTCATTGAATCTAGAGGAAGTCTCTTCACTGGAGTTAGTAGATTTTAGAGTTAAGTTTTCTGTGAAATCACGCTTATTTATGTGTGAGGCTGGTTTACAGACACCGCAGTGCTAGTCCAGCAGATTTAGGGAATAGGAAATAAGCTGCTTCCCCTCTTGGGCTGTTTGACCAGGTGACTTGGATACCATGATAAGAGGGGGACATCTGCCCTGATGGCGTGAGATGCACTAGGCTGAAACACATTCCTCTTGGATTCATCTGCCTCTCCAGTGAATTACATGCAAGGAGTGAGTAGCTCTAGGAGGAGCATCGTGAAAGCTCAGGAATCTATGCCTCTCCTAGTATTTGGCAGCGAGGGGATAATGGAGCTGCCAGCAGATATAGAGAAGAATTAACAAAGCCATGCACCAGTCAGGAAGTTGGTTAACTCACATGGGCTTGCTGCAGTTGACTGTAGAGGCAGCAACAAAACAACCAAGCATTGTTGCCACCCGCCTAGAGAACTGTGCTGAATTTTGCTCTTTAGTCCCATGGCTCCTTCAAAGAGATAGCAACCACAGTACTTAGGTACCTCAGCATGAGCACAGCAGAGACAGAGCAGCCATCCTGTCACCTGTCTGTCACCCATGACGTGGAGCGTCAGATCTGGGACATCATAGTGGAATTTCTTTACAGCAGGATGGAGCCTTCCCACATGACGGGTCTTCTTTCCTCATACCTCAAGCTTTGATTGTCTCAACTGTCCTTTTTTGATGCCAGCATTTCCTTTTCTTCCTCATACATCCAACATCCTTGTCATCAATCCTCCAGTCATTATCATCCAGTCATCACCAGGGAACTCCGTGGGATTCAAGGTTCTGAGTATGTAGAAAATCTCATGAGATGAGAGTATCTGGCAATGGCTAAGAAAGTGGAAAAGGCCATTTCTGTGATGTAGCTTGTTACCTTTACAGTCCATCTCTACTGGACTCTGCTCTTATACTCACAAATGCCTTACTCCTCCAATGGCACTGAAACTAGCAGAGATATCTTGTAGGGTGAGACATCCTTCCCACCAAGTAAGTACCCTTTGGGAGAAAGAGTGATGGACTGAATCTCTTTGGCACAGAGAGGCAATCTGAGGACAGAACGGGGAGTGAAGGTGCCACAATCATTTCAGGGAAATTGCTGAGTGAGTCGGCTCTTACGTGCTAGAGGTGCTAATGGCTGTAATGACCACACCTTGTGGCCACTGCTCTGCTTTTGCCAAGGGTTGTCTTCTGTTGGGTGACCTCCTCTTCAGGGTAGGCAGAACACTTCTGCTGTTGCACTGCTTTTGCACACAGGTTCTTTGTGCCAAATAACATCACTGTTTTTTGTTGGAGGTTCATGGTTGCTGTTTCTTCAATTCATCTCTAAGTATTTTCCCAAGCAACCCATCATCTGCCATCTATCAAGTGGCAAGAAGAAAGAATGTGACTTCCACTATGCTGGAGGACAGGGGAATATGTGGTGAGATTAGACAAATTCACATCATCACCTCACAACAGCTTCTTTTATGTGATAGGTTATGAATCATAAGGAACTATTAAGTCTGCAGCATAGAAACTAGAAAGGTAAAATCCCACAGACTAAGGAATTGCAGAGGTGTTACGAAGCAAGAGATGCTAAAGCCCTTTCTGGTCTAATATACCAGTGACCACAGTAATACCGTTTTTGTAGTGATTCTTTTCAGCCAGTAAGCTAAGTCCTTATGGACAATGCCCACAGTTTATACTTCTCGTAAGAGCAAACGTGTTTTATCTTTTATCTAAACTGTTTCCACATTTCCGTATGCTTCCAGTTATTTATCTTAATTGTGGAAACAAAAACAAATACACTACATGTAAAGAAATGACTTGACCTTCCTTCCATAGGCCACATCCTACATTCTTTGTGTGCTCCAAAGCTACCTTGCACTCTGATTAACTTGACTGGGAGCGGTGTTTGTGTATATTCTCACACAAAATATATATATAACCTGCCCTCACAGAGTTCCACAGGGCTCAGCTGAAGTCCCAGAACTTCAGTGGTGGTACTAATCATGTATTCATGATGGAATGTAGGTTGCAAGAAAATATTTAAGAGTCCATAGAAACTTTTCTTTAAAGTATGCAATCCCGAAATGTTTGAGTTCACATTATAGTCCTTTAGCTAGGATTTATTAGACTATTTCATATTTGCCTTTCTGTTTATTTAGTAAAAGTATACTTGTCTAGCACACATTTTTATGCCAGCCTTGCTTTGCATTTTTACAGTCTGCTAATTAGACCATTTTAACTAATTTGTTTGCATTTTGTATGAGCAAGTTGGGCTTTTGGATTGACTAATGTAATTGCAGCCAGTTTCTGCCAAATACAAATTACTCTTTCTAGTGTGAGCTGGAGAGAAAAGTAAATATTTAATAGCCATCAATACCCTTGAAGCATTCTAGAGTGTGCTTTTTTCCTATGGAAAGTTTAAATAATTTCTTCAGTGCTTGATTGCACTTTAATGTTAAGAAATTATTTTTTAATCTTTTTTGAAATAATAATGAATTAGACATTTTAGCATGTCCACAAGGGTTTTATTTCTGTGCACTTTGCAGTTTTAAATTCCAAGCTTTAAGATCTGGTACTTTTATGTTTGAAGTTTGTTTGCTTAGCTTTTCGTGTACTGAGTACCATCTCCTGAAAACATTTTACTGGGATGTACTTGGATTTCAGTGTTTCTAAGGGGAGGAAGACAAGCCTTATAGCAAAGCTAAATTGTAGGAGTTTTGCTTGCTTTCTCCATTTTTTTTTTTTTTTCCAAAGGAGCATAGCAGAAGACAGGAACTGGTTACCAAATTTTGATGGCTTTGGTATCTAGATTTCCCACAACCAAACATCCGCATTAATAGTATTTTGAACTGCAAGTCTTATGTGCTTCATCTCTGCACAAGTGTACATAAAGGCATAAGAGGCCCAGCCTCCTTCCTTTCCCTCTTCTTCATGTCTCACTCCCTCTGTTATCTATGCAAAGAACAGGAGTGTGTCTGCCTCACCTGAGAGACTGCCTCTGAAATGTTATACACAGAACACATTTCTCAGGTCAGGGACATCATAAAAGCCCAAGAGGTGTTGCTCTCTGACAAAATTTGGTGATGGTGCTCCACATCCTCCTGTGCACTTTCCCTAGGGTGTGAGTGCTTTGGTCTCTACTTTCTTCTCCCACATGAAGCTTTCAAATGCACGAGTCCCAAATGCATGGTCTTAGCCAATAGCTTAAGGAGTGGAGCAGCTGTTGTTTTCTGCCACCCACTGAATGTGGGAGTAATCCGTGGAAAGTAGGAGGGTTTGGGCAGGAGTGGTGGGTACAGGTTAGGGTACCTGGGTTGCCTTAGTGCATTTCCAACCTTGCCTTAGCTCTTGTGCAGCTGCTACCAGGATGCTGTGGGAAAGAGAACCTGCCTTTGCCCATCTTTCTATTTCATCTGATGAAGCTAAAATGATTAACAGATCAACAGTGAGATCCAGCGCTAATCAGAGAGAAATCAAAACACCTTTTAGCCAAGTCCTTGACATGTCAGTACTCATTTTATTTTCAGATAGGGTGTTAACACCATGTCATGCAACATCCATAATTATTAATTAAGACAGTGAATATATGATCACTTCCAAATGACAACAGAAGTCCTCATCATCAGTTGGTTGGTTATAGAACCAGGTTCTGGATTTCATAATCACAACAACCAAATTCCTTCTCTCTGTTTCGTTCCTGGTACAATAAATGTGTCACACAGCATGAAGCAACAAGTTTTTGATGGATGCTTCATCACAGTCTTCACAAACCTCTCATCATGTGTTAAGAACAGGTGCACTGCAAAAAGTAATAATCTTTTTTTGGTTTTTGTATTTGCCTGGCCTAGATGGATGGGCAGGTGATTTGATCAGTGAATTAATCACTCTGTTCTGAGAATGTTACTATTAACTGGCAGTCTTACCTGCCCTCCTGGATAACTTTGTGACTTTTTTTTGTAAACCCAAAGCTGACATTCTTGGATTTCTGCAAGTTCCACAAACACAAGTGGCAAATTTGAGTGTATCTCTGTAGTAGAAATTGTCTGCTTGGATTAATTTTTTAACATAACTAATGTTATGTTAAAAACATAACATGTAATACTAAAATTTGATACTTAGAAGCTGGAATTAATTTAACTATATTTAATAAAAGTAGATTTAATACTAAATTTCTGGTATATATTTTCCATTATGGACATGGTTGTTCTTTGGGAACAATGCTCTGTGGTCCTTATATACTGGATTTCTTAAGTGTGTTTTCATGAAAGACAAAGAGAAAAGTACCTCCATCTGTATCCTTATATTTTCTATCTTGGTATCAGTATTTTGGAAATTAAGAGGACAGATTATTTAATGGATTTGCTTATGTATTTTTCTAAGTGTGCCCATCTGAACACATATTGAAGAGCTAGTGTGATTTTGGTACCTCTGAGAGGAGGTAAAAAGATGGAGTCATTGAAGATGTTGGCACCATCACACAAGAGGCCTGTCTAAAATAACTGCACATACCATCTTTAGAAGGGAGAAGGAAGTCAGGTTTTTTTCTCACTTCTGGCCATTTTACAATTTTTCCATGCCTATGTTCCCTTGCTGCTAATAGGATTATTCACACAAGGAACACAATAGCACTTTAGCCTAAAGCAGTTGGCCTCTGCATTGATACACAAGTGAGCATGTCAGCTGGTGTTTGCTGTGATGCAGAGAACAAACTAACCAAGAACTGGACTGGCTCTGTTAGAAGCCATAGATAACTGATATTTATTTTAATAATTTCTGTCACAGGAAAGTATTTTCTAGATGTGTTATGTCAAAACATCCCAAGAAGTGACATGTAATCCAAGGCACATGTTTTATTCTTGGTTACATTTGCAAATTGAATCTCAGTGCTTTCAAGGCATTTTGAATTTAAAGTAATATTGTTGAATGCTTGTGTTCTTGATACTTAACTAAAGCAGTGGCACAGGAATATTCAATAAAGGACTTCAGCACAATAATTCATTTATTCACTGAATACCTTGTCTTAACAACTGACAACTTTTACAGATCTGATCCCTCTCCAGAGATTTAGTCATTCTTCAACACACAACAGCAAGAGATGAGGAGATGATAAAAAAATTTATAGTACTTTTGATATTCAAATAAATATCTAACATAAAATACAGGTGCTTTTCATCACAAGACCTTTCAGTGTTTGCCCTCTGCTTCTCAACTCTTTATTTCTTTAAAAGCCTATGACACTGAATGTCTTTGCAGTGTCAAGTCCTGGTGAAATTTTACAGGGAAACAAATACCATATGTTTAGCTTTCTAAACTTTCCATGGTGTCTCTCACACAGACTCAGCCTCAGTTGTGCTAGGTTGTCCGAGCAATTTTCATCATTCCGCATTTCAACTTGTCCGTAATTTTGTCAATTTCTAAGGCCGGCATTTCTGCACTTGAAGAGTAGCTTGAATGTAAGGGGCAGTGCATCAGTTCCTCTGTGTTACTGCAACAATCCAGTGGGAAAATTCTTGATCCAAATGATGGGCACAGAATATGGAAATGCAGTTATTTCTTAAACATATACATCCTCTCATAAATTTGTGCTCTGCCCATGACATTTTTCCACTACAGACAGACACATTTAGAGGACAAATTTCCATGTGAATGGCAAGACATTTTGCAATCACTGTGTGAATGAAAAGTGGAAATGACAATCACCAATTTTAGACTATTTTATTTAAATCAAGAAGTAGCTGTTTCTAGTGTTAATTAAACTCTGTTTAGATTATGAGAACTGTGAGATCTTGTCCAAGATAAATTCATAGCTCATTTTATGTCATTTGTACCTGTAGTTTGGATTTAATAGACCAAAATGAAGATATGTATGGGGAGGGTATGTGAGAAAAAAGTGCATGCAAAAGCAGTAATGTGAATAGTGTGAAAGAAGGAAAAGCCAAAGAAGAAAAAATAATGATCTGACCAGATGTTGCAGAAATTTCTACTCACCTGTGATAGAGAGAGGTGCTAACAAAGCTGGTCCTCATAGGTTCTACATTAACACAGGAATTCTGCAAAATTGAATGTCTCGATCAACATGTGGGTTTGCACCCCCAAGAGCATTGATTTATACCTGGCCATCACTTAAATGATGCACTTTGACACAAAGCATTTCTCATGTTGCTGCTAACTATAAAATTTTGTTTACAAAGATAAGCATCACTTTAAAACCTGATAAACACACAATGAACAGGAGCCAAACTTTTCAATTGCTGACCCATTCTATAATGTACATAAAGTATACAAAAAAAGCCAGGAATGCCAGTTATGTTTGCAAGTGGCTTCAGATTAACAAGGGCAGATATAATCCAAAGTACTGCTTAAAGGTCAGTGAAAGGTTTAAAGGTTAAACCCTGCTCCTTTTTTTTTCACTTCGCACTCCAAGGGTTTCAGAAACAAAGGCCATTTCTACTCTCAGCTACACTAGTGTGAATTTAATATTCACAACTGCTTGGTCTTAGTTGAATTGGTGTGGATTTACAGCAGAAGGACTTCCAGCTCTGGCCTTATACTGCAGCTGTGCTGAACAAAACCTGTTCAGCTGCCACTTTCACCTAAAAGAAAAATAGGTAGAGCTATATCTATATCATCTGTATCTAACTATCTCCATGAAAAATTGTCCATGGATTTTTCAGAGCAAAGAAGCTACACAAAATACTCCAAATACACTGTAGATGTTGAAAATACATATAATTGGAAAGGTGAATTTTCATATTGAATAACCTTTTTTGATGCTCGTTATCTAGAAGCAAGAATAACATACTTCCATCAGCAGTTGTACAGCATTTTTGAATGTAGTGAAAACATTGGATTATATTTTACTGTTTTTAAGAATAAAATCATCATATGCTTAATTCTATAAAAACCTAACAGCTATACTGCTGAAAAGAAGAATGTCGTATCTCAAATGAGGTTCCCAGCTAAGATAATCTGAGGAAATATGTAACAACTGTGATCCTAGGACAACTTTATATTTTCTTTTCTACTTGTTTCTCTACTATTAGAAGCAATAAACCCATACTATTTAGCAAAATCTTTAAAAACTCTTAGTCAATATACAAGAATATTTACATCTTTTCTTCCTGGAGTAATACAAGTCTCTCAATTTGTCGCCACGCTTCCTCACATTCCCTGAGGACAGAAAATCTTCCAGGGCTTGGAAGGTTCAGGGTCACTCCTGAAATAAATTGCGAACATGATATACTTGAGCTCAGGGGCACTGCCTTCACCTGCTCTCTGCCAGCCACACTACCCACCAAAAGTCCATCCACAAATGTTCTCTCCTGGCTGGGCTCATAAAGAGTCACTCCTGGAGAAAGCTGCTTAAAGAAAATGATCAGTGACGAATATAAAGAAAGTTTGCAAACCACATTCTACAAATTCCTTTTAGGCATCTTCCCACAATGTTATCCAGAGAGGTAGCTGGGTTAACAGCAGCAAGGAGCCTCATAGGATCCCTCACCTCCCTCTCGCTCCTACAGGCTCTTTGCACATCCCTGTTCTGCTCCTATGCCCTCAAGATCATTCTTCCTCAGCTCTTTCCATTTTATATCCCACTTTGTCTCCAAGTGTCCTCTCAGAATCTCTGCTGCTCCCCAAAGCCCCTGTACCCATTCATACCACTGCCACTTTCCCATGCCTGCACAATATTGTTCCGTGGGCAGTTCTCATCTAAAGGTTCCCTGCTTGGTTTCTAAACCAGATAGCACTATGGAAAGGTTTTTTATCAATTAATAATTTTAAACCTTGTATTTTCCCTTTTGGAGCTCTCTGAAGGAGCTAGACAAGATTTAAGTCATCATCTCATGCAGAAGGAAAGGTGAAATGTTGCATGAGAGATAAAAAAGAGAAATGGCAGCCTTTTTATATTACATCCAAAAATACAGTACATTTTTGGGAATTGCAGCTGGTTTTAAAACCCATCTGACAACTCATGGCTTGAAAATCTGAAAGATGTTTCCTTCCCTTGATCACATACCTGTAAAAGCACTTCCAGCTAGAAGTGTTGCCAGTGTGACCTTGTGGGCTTTTTTCCATTTTCGACCATAGTAAACAGTCATACAAATAAATTCAATTGCTTGGATATGGATAGAAAATGGATCCACAAGAATGGCAATTTGGGCAATGTATACTCATTTCAAAAGTCAAGAAAATATTGACGGAAAACACTTCTGCATTTTCCACTGGAATTACTGAATATATTTGATTAAGCATATAAACTTCACTTTGCTATTCAAGTTCACCAAGCATGTTTGGAATAACAATTATTCTATTAACATACTGACATGATCTAGTCAAACAAAATTAAACGTGTTTTGGGGTAATAAGATGTAAATCCTTATTTAAGTATTGCCGCTTATTTAAAACAACGGAGACACAGAGATATCTGCAGAATCTAAACAATATTCCCACAAAAACTGTAAATTAAAATCATTAACCTCAGCCTTGACATAAGCATCTTTTTCCTCAGGGGCATGGACCAGCTGTCCTCAAAGAGAAATTTTAGTTTCAGAAAGCTCTTAGGAAAAATAAACAAAATACAATGGTATGCTATTTATGATATACAAGAAATCATCTCTAATTCTGTTCCTAATCAGTGTAAGGCCAGAAGAAAAAACAGAATTGCTTTAAAATGAAAAATTCTTATCATCTTAGAGATTTAGGGAAGCATCTGAAAAAGTTTAATTTTAAGTAAGGTCTTACATTCTAACCACAACATTGACTAAACAACCCGAACAGGCTCAGGTGCACCATCCTGCGCCAGATCTTCCAAACTGTGAAATTCGAATGATATTTCTTACCTTGTTCAGAACAGCTGATATACATTAGTTAGAACAATATTTGGGTTTCTTTGTCCCTTGCCTACTCTGGTGCAATAGTGTCTGGCTTTTAAGCATTTTACCGTGGCATCTTCGTTATCTGTTACCTCAAAGTTTTCGATAGTGCCATACATACGTGCACGATGCTTTGTAAACAGCAGGGTTCAAAACTGCTGAACCTGTGCACCCAAGGGTTAACCTGCATGCAAGAATAATCTAGTTAATGAAAAGATGACCAGGGAAAGCTAAGTCTGTCTGTAAGCTCAGGACGTGAGGGGTAGCATGGTCTGTGGCTGGCACTAAGAAGACCTAAAACTGCCACTGACCCATTGCATGATTCTGAGGAAGCCATTTCACCTTTCTATTGCGCTTTTCTTCTCAGCCTTCATCTCTCCAACCTGCCAGCCCCTCACAGCAAGAACTGTCTCTTATGATATGTCTCACAGCAGGAGCTCAGATGGGGCTTCCAAATTAGAGCTGATTGGGAATTTTGCAATGAAATGAATTTTCATTAGAAAGTGCAGCTCAGTTTCAGGGCAGTTCTGCAGTGCAGTTGTGGGGATGCTCACCCAGTAAACGAGGAAGCAAATTCAGATAATGACTCTGAAGAATGCTTTTTTATAGGAAGTAGATCATCTCCAGGAGGAACTGTGGAGCACACCTTGCCTGAGGATAACTATCAGGCTGTGGGTGAATTGACGCAGTCCTCTGCAGCTAGAGAGACAGCAGGTCAGGAATTTGAACCCGAGTATGCATGGGGAGATCATGTGCTCTTTTGGTGGGAGCTGCATTTGGTTGCTTGTATTAGAAACAAACCTTCCAAAAGCACTTATGTTTGCAGCAAGAAAGAGCTGGAGCATCAGTGGAATGCTGGGAAGTTTCATGGGTAGATTTACTTGGTCTAATTGGTTCTGCTCCGAACCCTGCCTGCTGTTAAGAGTGAGAATTTTTGTAAATACTTACAGTCTAAATCAGACAAACAACTTCAGAATAAACCATGATCAAATTTCTGAAGAGACTTAATGACAAAAAGAAAGAGAACTTCTTTTTAAAAGAATTCCAAAGGGAAATAGGAAGGCCTTCTGGTAATCAGGGAAAACAAACAAAAAAAACCCAAACAAACAAACACACAAACAAACACACAAAAAACCCACCCACAAGTTGTCCCCGGCTTGAAGAAGGAGACCACAGTAGGTAGGTGTGGGCAAAGGGAACAATCAGATCAATAATTCAGAAGGAAAAGTTAAAAAAAAAAAAAAAATCAGTAAAGAAAACAGGCACAGAATTAAAGCACAGAGCTAGGGGGAAAGTGATTATGGGGCTCAAGTAAGTTTTGATATGTTCTAATAAGAGAAGGGCAGTAACCAGGAACTTGCAGAAGTGATACCACTATGGTTTTTAGAACATTTCCTTAGTAGCTTCTGAGTATTAATTCTGGTAAAACACACCAAAGAGAGAAACACTTGAGAAATATTGGGTTTTATAAAGAAAGTTCTGTAGTTACAAAGCTGATCTCCACTACACACCAGCATAAGCTGTTACCTGTGTAGAACATTGCAGCAGTCCCAAAATGGCAGTGCTGAAGGGAAGACGTCTTTTCTCCCTTTTCTAGCTCCATTACAGCTCCTCTTACTGTCTGCTGGCATAAAATACCCTGTGTGTGTAATCCAGAGAGCAGCTGAGTCATGTTCAATTCACATGGCCACTTTGAGCTGAGTACAACTGCATTACCTATGTGGCATCTCCGAAGAATATGCAAAATGTCATTTGCTGAGACGGCAACTCCGTAAGCATGTCTCCAGGGAGCATTTTGTACAAAAGTTAAGAATATTGGGAAGACGGTATCTCTTCGGCTACAGATTTGTACTGAGCTGCTCTCTCTCCAGCTTCTGCATACCAAACACCCGTCCTGTGCACAGGGCTGGGAACCTGGGGTGAGGGTTCAGGCTCCAGGGTAACTGCGGTCAGGACACAGTCTGCTGCGTGGTGTTGGCTTTGCCACTGTGCTCACCTCCAAGGAAAATTAAGGCCTTGAAATAAGCTTATTTTGTGTGTTTCCATTCTCTAATTTTTTACTTTAGACTCAGCCACAACAAATCATCTTTCCACCTTGCAGAACAATATTTCAGGAGAATATAGGGAGAAACAAGTCCGACCCTGGTGGAAAGCTCAATCAAAACAATCGAATCGACTGTACTACTTACTAACAAAACCATAGATTAGGCCCCTTCATGATGAAGACAGTAACTCTTTCAGTGCAGGGTGGTGACCTGCATTACTTCCTCAGCAGAAAACCAAAAAAACTTTGTCCTTTTAAATGATATCACTAAAAAGAACCCAACAAAGTATGGAGTATTTTGCAGGGAAAAATGTTTGCCCGTGAAGCTTCTGCTACATAAATTCAGATTGAAATGAGAAAAATCTGAGAGAAACAAGCACTGACCTGTGAGTGAGAGTTAAACAAACATATAGGTGAATTCAGAGATGCAGTCCTGTGATGGGAAAATATCTAAGGTAATAAATGTTTACAGAAGAAAGTTCTGTGGCTTTTCAGGCAGGGGAATAGCAGCGGTTACCTCCTGCTGAAATATCATAGCCGCAGTGAGGTGGCAAAGACGACAACTGACATGTCAGAGACACATAAATCTATCCTTACAGGGCTGACAACTTGGTATGATCGCTCTCCAAAGATAACTTTATAACTTGCTGAAGTGTGACTTAAGGATGCCCTGGAGCAGCACTAACCTGTGTACCTTTCTTGTGGGTAACTTCTTATAAGCTGTAGCTTTAGTTAATAGCTTATGCAATTTTTCATTTGACCTACGGGTGTCCCATGTGGGTGGGATTTTCAAAAACACTCAGGCCCAAATCCACAAAGGGATTTACACAGAGATGATTGCACCCATAATATGTATTAGGGAGCAGAGCAGAAACTTGGCCTCAATTTAGCCTGTAATCTAGCAAGGATACAGGAGAGGGTCTGCAACACCTTAAATGTTCACCAGGAAATCTACCCATGCTTATAGGTGTGAAATTTCTCTGGACTGTAGTCATACCTTGCCTCTGCTCCTACTACAATGGAGTAGAATTGGGCATCAGGCAAGTGCTTTTGAAAAGGCCGGTAAGAATATTTTCTTTTTCCTTACTGTAACTTTGATGCTTTCTAAAATATCTTTTGGAAAGAAGTACTTGTATTTTATTGTCAGGTAGACCACTTCAGTAGGAAAAACCTGTGTGGTTTTTATTTCAATGTTTTGTTTTTCAAGCAAACCATTGGAAAACACACACACAAGAATAAGAAGGATGATAAAAAGGACAATAATACAATATCCAGTTGGGTCCCGGTGATGTTGGCTGTGCTTAATCTGAAGCTGTTGATAGTCTCTGCATGCAACTTGAGATTTTTTAGTATATCCTCCCTTTTGACGCTGGCAAAGAGCAGGAGTGGTATCTTCACATATGTCAAACACTAGGATAAATTTTGTCCTCTGTGGGAAACAAGCCACAAGCAGCAGTGTGACATATGAATACGCCCTTATTAGGGAAGCTGCTTTATTTCCACTTTTTCACTGTCTTTTTACAAAGCCAAACCATCCCCCATGGCATTTGGACACACAGAAGACAGTTGCATTGGAAAGGCCATAAACAGTCAAACTAAATAAACAGATGTGAAAAGCTGAATCCCTTGCAATGCCATGCTGAAAAAACACGTGCCAAACTGGCAGCTTCTGCATGAAGGCTCGGTAGTGGTTTGCTTCCTCAGCCCCAGAGAGCTGTCAGTGAATGTCTCTGAAGAAGTGCAAAGAGCAGGTCGATCTGGCCTCATGCCTGTGGAGCAGCAGAGATGCTTCTGAAGGATGGTGCAGCGCCAGAACATTGTGAGCTAAACTCTCAGAGCCATGCTCAGACCTCAGTCAGTAGCAGAATTTACCCTCCTCTGGGTGGGGAGAAAGTGCCTTTGAAGCAGTAGAAAACCCCAAGGCTCTTTAGGGCTGCTGAGGTGCTGGAGTGTACAGGTAGCAGAACATACTCATCTGGCTTTCACAAGGACAGGTAGAAAAGGCAGTAATCCAAACTCAGGGTAAACTGCAGAGTGAACTGGAGAAAAGCCTTTGTTTGTCCTCTAGGAGCAATGTTAGGGAAAAGCCTTTAAATTTTAGAATTTCTAGATCCGAGCACAGAACCTCTGCTGGCTTCTAGAAAAGTGTCAACTGCAGATAATTAGCCAAGGCCTTAAAAGCGTAATAGGTCTTCATTTCAAAAAGCATTTTATTTTTCACCCCTACAGGGCAAACAGAGCATGGTAATACTGTAGCTGTTCCAGTAGTATGGTCTAAGAAGACGATAAAAACTGCTGGAAGAGGCAGTATTTTCTCTTAGACCAACTGAGACACTGTTTTAACCATGGGAAAAAGCTTTCAGACACAAGTCCTCCTTTGTACATAGAAACCTTCCTCTAGATGGTGCTTTCAGCTATTCTAGTAGGTGATGCTTTTTTTCCCTTGAACTTTCCCTTGGAAACAAAGTGAGATCTAAACTCTGTTCTAAAGCAAAATACTGTGTGATCTATCTATACAGTAAATAAGCAGTGAAAACGTTAAGTGGGAAAGCTGATGGTCTCATGACAATTCCTAAGACTGATGTGATTTTAAAGTTAGTCAGAACAGAGGTTTTCCCCCACCAAGCATATTCTGTAGGCATAGGGATTTAAAGTCACATCCTTGCAGGAAGTCATCATGGAGTGTGTGAACACTGAAGTCCTAAGAGTGAAATACGGACCTCCTGGAACTGGTACGGATATGAGAGTGCACAGGTCTTGTAACAGCATGTTTGTTGGTGTAGGGAATGGGAGAAAAGGAAGGTAGGTTTTACTCTAAATCACTTCCAGCCTGGCTTCTTCTCAAAAGCCAAGTAAGTATTTTGTGCTGTACGTCGCTTCAAGATTTACAACCTCTTGTCCTCACTGATGAAGAAAATACACTTAAATGCAAGTAACAGAAAAGTCACATAAAAATAATTTCATCTACTTCCTACTTCATGGCATGATCTAAAGAGGTGCTGCTGTCCCTCAATGCCAAAAATGCCCCCTTTGTCAGATAAATTGCACCATTCATAATTTCCTGTAAAACAAATGTTGGTCCTAGCAATGTGTTCCTGTTGCGCTTTCTAGCTCTTCAAATGAGAGGAAATCTGGGCATGATGCTTTATGATCATAGAACAGGGAAGTAGAATCCTTTTTAAAGGTCTCTTGTTCCAAGGAACTATGATGTTTCTTTCAAGTATTAATGCAAAGGCAGGGAAAACTGAGGAAAAGTGACATCAAAGTACCATCTGCTGTCAGATTTAGGGTGAATGCTCTCAAAAACTATTCTGTCTCACACTAACATATTGTGGACTTGAGCATTTTGTCCAAAAAGTTGATCAAGAACTGCTGAAAAAGGAATGAAAACCTAAAGCAGGATAGTCTTCTAAGATCCCTGAGTCCAGGGCAGGTACACTGTGTTTCTGAGGCTGCTTTAAAGCCTAAGTCAGCCTCTCTTGACCTATTTTGGTACCTGAACTAAAAGAGGGTAGTAACACCATATCATCTCACCTATTTATTTCATTTTGTGTTCATTTTAATCACAGGTGACACCAGAGACTCTTTCTTAATGCATGTCAATACTTTGGCCAGCCTGGAGGGTTTCCCTCAACACCCCCAGATGCAAGAGCAGCATAAATATATCCAGTGCTACAATGACAAGCAAATTCTTTGAAATAACCCAGATCTCAGCATGCATGCATATTCAAACATAAGCAGCAAGGCACATGCAGCCTTAGCCTGAGCAGAGGACATCAGGTAACAGAGCACAAGTGCAGAAAGCAGGTATAAAATGAGCCTTGATCAAAGAGTTTCTACCTCATTTGCTTTTGCCCTGCTCTGACTGGTGTAATTTATAATTAGTCTCTGCCTGCAGTGCTGTGGTTCCAAAGAATGGTGGATTAGAAACTCTAGAATTTCTCTGTAACTTGACAAGTCATAACCTGAAAAGCTACACTTAGTCCATTAAAGATTCTTCACAGTGACATTTTAGTGCAGCTAGGGAAATATGCCACTGTGCCATTTATCATTTTCAGGCCATGGACAGTGGAAAAGAGGTTGCTATGAGTAACAAAATAAAATAGATTACATGTATAGAAGTGAGGTGAAGAATACTGATAAATATACACCACTGAATGTCAGCAAATGTCATTTGAGAAGCCATTTGCAGCTACCAGAACAGTCTTGCAGACCAGCAAAAGTAGCAAAACCAGGCAAAACAAGTTGGGTGTACTCACTTCCACATGAATAAGCAATAAACCTCTCTGAAGTTACACCAGAAAGTTGTTAAACTTGATAGATGAATCTTTTCCAAATTGTTCTGTCGCATAATCTGTATGGCTACAAAGGTCTCTGGATGGTTTAAAGTGAGAAAGAGAATGCATTGCTGAGAATGCGACAATTGAAGCATTTTTGTTCAAACATTTGTATTCTGCTTTGTATTAAAGGGACAGTATGAACAAAGAAGTGATTCATCACACCACTTTTTTCTTCCATAAGGCTGTGCTTTTTTTGTTGTTGTTTTTTGTTTTTTGTCTGAACTTCGTTGTCAGAACTTTTGCATTAGTACCATTTCTCCTTTAAATACACTTGCCACTCTACCAACGGGACTCGGAGTTAAATCAGTTTGGGTTTGGTAGGCAGAAACATTGCAAATTAAAGCTTCTCTGCTGAAAAACTTCTAACGGTAGCTCTCTATCCCAGAATCTAAGTGTTAGTGAAAGACCTGCAAGACATCTATCTTTGCAGCAGCATCTAGTTGTAGATCTAAGGATCAGCTTCATTTTGGGTTATAGACGTATTGACCTAGAAAAAGCTCTCCTTCTGAAAGTTACTTGAGAGACAATATAAATATTCCTTCAGGTTTTTTTTAATCTGGGCCGTCTGCAGCCCCTTGAACCACTGCTCTTCACTGATAATAAACGGGAGATCTTTGACACATTAAAAAAAAATCTCCCAGGAAAAAAAATGGGGGTTCTTAAAATTTCAGAAACTATGTCTGCATTTATATTTAATTTTCCATGAGATTCTTCCTCCCAAATTCTAATTTATCTTAGCAAATTTAGAGACAGCCTGCATCATTTTGATTTCATGAGACTGTTATCCCCAGACATCACACTCATGCAAATTTCAGATCAGTTTTGTTTTCATTAGTGAAAAGCAGCAACATGGATCACATAAATGGGGTCACACAGGAACTTCTTTATACAAAATATTTCATACATGCTAAGATATGGTGGTTGTAGGACTATTTCACTCAAACTTCTCACCATATGTTCATGTAAAAGCTATAAACAACCAGCCCTACAATGGCATCCTGAAGACAAGCAGCTTAAATCTTTGAGGAGAACAAATTTTTTGTACTTACAAATCCTGTAGATGGAGTATGGGTGAACCTCCCTTTCTCGGGCAGGATGTTTATACAGTGAATTTTCTCTGTACTAATCTTCACTCTATTCTTGCAAAATCAAAATCAAAAGTGATCCTTATTAGTCAAACCAAACCCTTTATTAAATTAAGTGTAAAGCCTGGTTTAGAAATTAACAATGAAAATTGGAAAACAAAGATTAAACAAATGGGTTGAAATTTCCTGAACCGCTCTCTGCCCCCCTCCCCCCGATTCTTTGAAAACCGAAGTAATCTTTGAGGAAAAACAGGCATTTGACAGCATCTGTCATACAGAACTTCTGTAGATGTTGTGCTGCTTCTTTGGTCTTGTTTTGAATCTCTGTCAATTTGAATAGACACAACAGAGTCTCCAGGAGTGTTGCTCACTCACAAGCTGAGAAGGTAAGGACAGCGTGGGATGCAACAAAAGGGAAAAGATCTATCAGTTTGTTACCTCATCATGAATATCAGCATCCCCAAAAAACTTCTCTCTTCATGCAAAAGAGTAGAGTTTGGTGAAAAGCACAAGAAAGCTTGTTTATAGTTTACAGTTGAAATTTAATATGTTACATAATAATACGCCTAACTTTTTCCAGAAATTCTGAGGGGTAGTATATTTGCACACACTCGTCTTCGAAAGAGACAAAAATACAATTTCTTTAAGCGTATTTGAAAAGTAGAAATGCTTGGCCTAGAGATTTTAAATAAATTCCTGAACAAATAGGCAGCACATGAATAAATACGCTGATTTTGCGACGAGCGTCTGAAAAGAAACTCCTGGTTAGCAGCCTGCTTAACCTCTTGAATGGTTTAGTCCTTCCTTCCTCCATCCTAAGCATGAAAGCTGCTATCCACACCCTTGACTTGATCTAAAGTCCTGAATGTGATAGAGAAGTGCCTACTGATGCTGGATCAGGCCTGGGAGCCTCCAGGCTTGACCCTGTAGGCCTGAATGAGCCCAAGGGCAACCTGCGCTTCCCCATGGCAGGAAGTCCTTCCAATGCAGACGTCAAGGTACGTGCAAAATATTCGAATTGCTTGATCAGACAGCCCCGGTCTTTTGAAAAAATGTAGAAATTTTGCCTGAGTAAAACAATACGGATTTGCTTTGGTACAGATGGTAATAATGAAGAATCAAAGTCACTGTTATCAGGGTTTTTATACAGTTGTCTGAGTAAAGGGAACGTGGAATGGTTCTAAAGGGCAGGGAAAGAAGATTGTAAGTCTTTGCCCTTTTTTATTTTAATGGCTAAACATTGTAATGCTAGCTAAACACAAATTCTTGTCTGTTAATAGGTTCCTCTAGTTTGTAATAAATAGGAATGCTAATGACTAAAATTTGGTATTTGGTATGCATTAGCTTTTGTAAGTCTTTTCTTTAGAGGCTTCATTGACATTCAATATGGCAAGCTTCCTTTGAAACATATTTATAAAATAACTACAGTATAATTAATCCAACAAAGCCATCTTTTAAATTAGCTTA
The DNA here is from genome assembly GCF_015227805.2 of Hirundo rustica. Classification (NCBI taxonomy): domain Eukaryota; kingdom Metazoa; phylum Chordata; class Aves; order Passeriformes; family Hirundinidae; genus Hirundo; species Hirundo rustica. The sequence continues at coordinate 27,586,739 of NC_053452.1, forward strand.
ATAGCTGAGTTTTTCACTCTGTAAATTTTTTATTTTAAGGAGGAAAAATAGTTATACTCAATTCTACTCTATATTTCATTTTGCATATAATATTTTCTTTTTATTTGCAATCTGTGCATATCTAATTCTTGACAACTGTGATTATTAATAAATGTGCATGAAAAACATGCTTCAGAGATTCTTCCACAAGATTTTTTTTTTTTTTTTTTGTTAATGAGAACTAAAACATATCTTGACAAAGACGATGTAGGTTATACATATGTGCATGTATACATATTTCAATAGCTAATGGTGGTGTAGTTAATACAGAAAAATGGATTAATAGATGTGGCAGGTAATACTCGAAGTGGATGCTGTTTGATAAATGTAACTAAAAATATTTTAATTATATAAAAGCAATAGGCAAATAAAAGCAATTATATTTAATTTTGCTTTCAGCTTGTGAGCATTTTCTGTAAGCTTTAATAGAGGGGAGAGCCTGTGCAGAAGGCTAATGGTATAGCCACTGCTAACGTTACTCATTACGGTTTCTAAGCAGTGCTTATTCGGAGGTATTTCTCTGGAAGGCTACACTGTTCTTCATAAGGGTACTTGGAGCCTGATAAGTCTAATTCATAATAATATCTACCTCATTCAGAAAATTAAAGTTTACAGAGTCCTCAGCAGTTTGGAAATCTTTGTGCTACTTAGAACCACGATCGTGTTTACTAAAGGACAAGGTAAAAAGTGATAACTCGCATTATAATAAGTAAAGTGGAACCTCATAACTGTTTCTTAAACACTGTCCTCTACAGGCACAATAATATTGAGACCCCATTTACGGTATGGTGAATAAAAACAGTTGACATCATTGTTATAACCTTTATTTAAAACTGTTACCAAGGTTACTAATTACCATCTCTGTGTGCAACAGGTCCCTCCGAAGCCGTATCTTCACAGACGAACTGTAAAGTGTAGGGCTATAATAAAAGGCGAAAGGGATTTTGCACAAGCAAAAACGCCGAAAATCGCACCAACCCATCTACATTGTACGGTGCATCACTTTGCAAAACTTCCGCTTTCAATGCTGAAATACACATGGCGGCTTTTTGTTTAATTCCAGCATTCAGAGAGATGTTAACTGTGCCCTGGAGTGGCTTCACAAATGTCGGGGAGCAGAGGAGGTAGGGGTTACGGTGACCAGCAAAACCTGCTGCTGCTGCTGCTGCTGCTCCTGGGAAGTGCTCTCACCTCCGCTCCGCTCTTCGCGGGTCACCAGGTGGACGGGGAAATCCGCCGGCCTTGTGTTCGGCGGGACTGCGGGGAGAGAACGCGGAGCTGGCGGGGCAGGCCCGCAGCCCCAGAGGTGGGAGCTCTCCCGGGGTGCCAGGGCGGATAAAGGGAAAGCGGGGCGGCAGGTGACGTCCCGCTCGCCCACCGGCAGCCACCTCCGTCCCCCGCTAAGTCACTCCACCCCGCCCTCAACTTAATGACACAAATCCGGGCTCTTAAAGTCTTTGCGACCGATCGTACTGGCTCATTTATAAATAATGATCTCCATACAGATGCATAACAACAACATACCAGAAGTGTTTGGGGAGAAATCCGATTAAAGTCTATAGCTTTTTTCCCCTCTCTCCCGGAGCAAAAGTCCTGCCGCAGGTCAGCGGCCGCGGCCGGCCCGAGCCGCGGGGTTAAGGGGAAGAAAAGGCTCCAGGCGGGCCGCGGCCCCCGGCGGAGGGAGGGGCTGCCCCGGCCCGGGGCGCAGGGAGGGAAGGAGGCTCGGCAGGGAATTTTGGGGGGAAGGAGCCGCCGGCCTGCCTCGAGCGTGAACTCTGCGCCCGGGACCGATGTCCCCCCCACCGGCGCCAGCATCCCCGGGCGGGGGCGTGGGGCCACCTCGCTCCGCCTGGAGCGGCCCGGCCTGGGGTGGCGGTGACGCAGGACCGTGCTTTCCTTTCCTCTTTCGGGCGATTTAGGGGAACTGGAAAAACAAACATCGCGCCGTTTCATGAAACGGTGGAGAAAACTCCGAAGGGAATGAGAGCGGGGCACATCCTTTTAGAGGAAGGACAAGGGTTCTCTGAGGAGGGAAAACAAAAGATGACAGTGGTGGCTGTAACCCCACGATGAACCAGGGACCTTCTGGCCACGCTCGGAGAGCTAACCTCCCCGGACTTCCCATTACCTCTCCATGACACTTCACTAATGCTCACACAATGGCCGACTGAGCAGTTTAAGTAAAGATATTTTAACCTGAACTAAACATTGTCTCCAGACAATAGGATGCAAAGCAACATCTGGTACCGCACATAAACAATGCCGTGCAACAGCATATGCTCGACGTCTAGAAGTTTATGTCAGCGCTAAGCAGTCGAGGAGGGTGTCGCTGCTCGGCATGAAATCTTAATAAATGGCTGTTTGCTGTGCTTCCGACATGACCATCTAGGATCCCTCCTCTCCGGGCATCATCCTCTTCAGGTTGAGATTACTCAGTGAGACATCTCCGGACCCCATCCGCGCCTCTCCCCTCCTGCCCTAGAAGCAGATCACTAGTGAGAAATGCCACGGGGAGAGCCTGTGGACCGGCCTGGGGACAACGCCGGGTTACCCCTTCCCCGCACGGCTCGGCCGCCGGTCCCGGTGGAAGCGGCGGGCTCTGAATGGGCAACTTCAGGGAAGCGCTTCTTTAAAGAGGAGTCTCTAGGCTAATGAAACCACGGGAGGTGACTATTGCAAACAGCTGTTCCTCATACATATTTCATTATACAATCAGATAATGCGTCTTACCACCTTCTCAATTATTCACAGATAAACATTTTCAAGACGTTTTGACATCTGTCTTAGGGCCTGCTATTAATTTAGTAATCACAGTCGTTAAAAATGTATGGGGACCGCACCTCACAATAACTCGGATTTTCTTAGGAACAGCTACCGTAAGAGCTCGCCCTAAGCAGCTCCTCGGGTCAAAGAGAGCCCCGACATGGAGGGAGCACAAGATCTTCGCCCCGCAGCCCCCGGGCTACCGCTCCGGGGGTGCTGCGCCGTCCCCGTGTGCCCGGAGCTGCGCAGCGCCCGGCCCCTCCCTGCGCCCTCCGGAGCTCCCGGGGGCAAGAGATGGGCGCAGGAGGCCGAGAGGGGGAAGCGACGGCACCTTCCCTCGCAGGCAAGCCACAAAAACACCCGGAGAAGTCGCGTCTGCCTCTTCCGTCGGGCTCTGGGCGCAAGCGCCGCCGCCTCTCGGCGGGCGAAGGGGCTGTGGCGGCTGCCCGGAGTAGGACACCTGCCCAGCCGGGAGAGCGCTCCGCCAGCCCTCCGCCCAGTGTCCCTGCCGGCCGGGGACAGCGGGGCGCCGCTGCCAGCTCCCGTGGCTCCGTTCCCCGCGGAACAAAGCCGGCGGGTCGCCGGGCGGGCAACGAGACGCGCTCCTCCTTCCTGAGCCTCGGTAAACTTCTGACAGCGAGTTCGTCTCGCTGCCGCTGAGCTGGTTGTAAACCCGCAAGGCTCTAGGAAGTCGCAGCATCTTCAAACTGTCTCTTTTGTCTCTTCCTTGGCAATTATCCCTTTTCTCAAAATAAAGCGCACACCACCCCCAAGACGCAGTTGTACGCGCACAGCGCCAGATGTTAAACTAGCAAACAGGAGAATCAAATCTCGTCAACTATTTCAAAAATTTTATTGATTAAATTAAGCCACTCAGCTCCTTTCCTCCCTCCCCTTCCCCAGGTCACCTCTTTTGAACCTCAAAATCCACACACAATCGGCGCCTTTCACGACCACCCCCCTTCCCTCCCACGCCCAGGTAAGTAGATGGAAACGCTTGCGTACTTCCCCGTCCTGCTACTCAAGATCTTGGCCACAACTAGTTTCTAGAGCTGCGGTCTCGACAGCGGTAAGGGGAGTCGGTTTTGCAGCAGGAACAAGACCCACGCGTAAGCCAGTAAGAAATTGTGGTTTTAGCCTGGCCGGGCTCCTCTCCCCGTCCCGCGGGGGCACGGCCGCCCCAAGCCGCCCCCGCGTGGGGACCGCGGCTGCCCCGCTGTTCCAGCACTTCCCGAAGCGCTGGCCGTCCCCGCTCGGGCCATCCCGGCGGGTACCCGGCTGCGGGTGGATTTGGTCTAAAGCCTCTGCCGGAGTCCCGGCCGTGAATTTCATTTTAATCGCTCTGCCAAGTGCAGAGCCGGCACCCAGGTCGGCTGAGAGTAAAGGCCTTTCTGTCTCGCAGGTGACAAAAGGCAGAGGAGGATTTGGGAACAGCCAGAAGAGGTGATGCTCTGTGAAAAGGAAAAGAGAACTCTTAGTGCTCCCTTCAAAGTATTTCCCACATTTGGAGACCTTGCTTTCCTTTGAACGCTCTGTAAAGAGCGAAGGGTTTAGTGGTGAGCTCTGAGCCTCTGGTTCAGATCTACCTGGAACCCATGGTTTTAAAAGTCAAAATAGGGGAAATCCGGCTGTGAATGTGCGGAGGAAAGACCCTTCTACCTCAGCAGCATTCATCATATTTTAATGTGAAGTGTCAAAAGCCCGGGATCTTTCGGGAAGATCTGGAATCTTTCGGCCAGTGGCTCTTGAACAGGTGCTGCACTCGCTCAGAGCCGGTCTGTGCCGACCTGTCTCTTGACTTCAGCTCTCTAAACCCTTGAATAGTTTCAACACTGTACTTGCAACTGTGCCCCCGCAGAGCCGTCCTACTCCCCGTCCCTACCCCAGCCTCAAGACGTCCTTGGCCCTATTGATGTGTGCTATAGCCACGCAGGGGAAAAAGACGAGAATTGTATTCGACAGACGCTGCTCACTCGTGAATAACAGGTTCAGCGCATACGGTATCTCTCGCCATTATCCTGTAAGTTAATATCGAGTAGCAATAGCTGTCTAAATATCAAAATCTATTTATAGGGGATGCAGAGCTGTGACCTCTCCATCTGACCTTCAGGAACGGCAGGCTGGAAAACAGGGCAAATGAAGAAAGGGAAAATAATAATAATAATAATAAAGGAATAAGCCCAGGATTACAGTGAAGATTCGTGCGTGGCGGAACTGGGCTGGGCTGCCTTTGTTCCGAAATCCTGAAAGGACTCGAATCTTTAGGATGGCACCGGCCCTGTGGCCCAGGGGAGGAGCGGCTCTGTCCGGTTTCTCTGTGTCCCTGCTGCAAAAGCAGTGTTGTTTCCTCCACTTCGGCACAGCTACAGAAGTTGTTGTTGTCGGGTTTTGGGTGGGGTTAGTTGGGTTTTTTTCACAATGAAAAAAAAAAAAAAAAAGGCGGGGGGGGTGGGAAAGACAAAAGAGAGCCGTTGACCAAGGAGCAGGTCTCTGTGAGAAATGTGGGAGCGGGGAGCTCAGCAAAGTGCAGACCTGCAGCTTAGGAAATCATTTTGCACCTGGGGAAAGGGGTGTTGGGGATATTCTCTTGTTTTGAGCCTCCCAGCCTTCCCAGCACAAAAAGGGTGTGCGCGGAGGGAGCGAGGCTCGGGGAGTTTTCCCCGTCCCTCCCCGGCCAGCAGCAGGATGGGGAAAGCTGGGCGCTCTCGGGCTCTGCCTGGGGGTGCCTGTGGCCCCCGGCAAGGCGAGTGTCGGGGCCTTGGGCAGGGCCCCCGTGACACGCCGTGCCCTCGGGGATCGCCCCCCGCTCACCCCCTCTCCCCGCGGGCAGGGAGGGGGAAGGATGCTCCGTAGGCAGCCAGAACAGGCATCAGTGTCACAAAGCGCATCCCCTCGGGGGAAGCTGGAAAAGGGGGGTTAGCAGGGGGAGCTAAAAAGAAAAGAATAATCCCAAAGTACTTTTTCTTTTTTTTTCTTTTTTCTCTTTTTATGGAGCTATCGAATGCTCTTCCAGTCTGAATTAACAACTGCGTAAAAACTAGACTAAACTGAGCACCCGCCCTCCCTCCGCCCCAGCCGCGGCTCCCGGCGGTAATATGGCGCCTGCGAGTGAGAGAAGCACTTTTCTCGGTGTTTAGCAGTTGAAATGTGCTCCCTGAAGGTCACACCAGGCGACGCGCCCGCTGGCTGCCGGGCCGGGCTGGGCTGGGGGCAGCCCCCGTCCGCCATCCCGCCGGGACAACAGAGAGGCTCGGGGAGCTTCCCTACAGCCAAATATGCCCCGGCTAGGCTTTTTCTTCCCCTTTATGTTTCTGCGTCTACAAGGGAGTTTCCCTCTCTAGCTCCCAGTTTCCTCACTATCTCACAAGAGGAAAAAAAAAAAAAAAAAAAAAAAAAAAAAAAAAAAAAAAAAAAAAAAAATTAAAAACTCCCACCAAAACACCCAACAATCGACCGCCTAAACCAACCCGGGGCTCCGGGGGAGTTATTCCTTGTGTCTGGAAATTAAAAGGCTCAAATCTCCTACGTGACCATGTTGAGCACTGTTCGCAACTACTTTAAAGCGCCAGTCCCAGTCGGTTTGGAGGTCGGAGCTACTGTTCTTCAGTAAGAGAAGTGTAGTTCAGGAGGCAAACTCTGTCCCTGGGGGGTGTGTAGGCTCTCTTGCCGCCGTCTAAGTGCACCTACCAAGGGAAAAGAGAGGCAGGGCTGCTCACCGTGCTGCTTAAATGTTCTCTTCTTTCTGCTGCGGGGGGCTAAGCAAGGAGCGAGCTTCTCTAGCTTCCCAATAAAATTCAAAAGACGAATTTTAAAAAAGCTGTTCTCGGCATTTGGGTCCCACTTGAGAAAAGTGTCTGAAAACAAAAAATCTCTCAAACTCTTCCCAACACACTTGGTAATAATCTCCTTTTAAATCTTGGGTCTTGCTACCACATTAATCTCCGTGATATTGCATTCCAAAGAAAATAGTCTGGGTATTAGAAGAGGAATCCCCTCTTCCTAATGAATATTTACCCTCAGGTCATTACATCCGTAATGGTCCTTGCTAACTTACCTTGCTCCCCTCTTTCTCTGCTAGAGACTGGGATTTCAATCACAATGCCCTCGATTTTAAAGTGCCGTGTACCATTTAATGGCGGGGTGCAGGAGAGGTTAGAATATTATTGACTTCATGCAATATATAAGATGGATGCATTTAAGACTTTTAACTTTTTGTTGCGATGACACGCTGTATTTTTATGAGATACCTATTATGCAGACAGAACCATTGTGCTGTAGCTGCCTCACAGTTGCTGGATCGTATCTATCAGATGAAAGATTTTGAATAGTTTTCTTTCAACAATGCATCCTTTTGGTCTTGATACAAAGAACGTAGGCATGGTATACACTTAAACAGCTCTGTCACAGAGCAAGATTAAATAGAGTATATATCGAGCCCTGTCTGCAGTACAATACATACAGGGAACAGAACGGAGCTCCCTCCGCCGCTGAAGGAGCGCATTAAGGTCTGATGTCCTGGGAGCATCTTCCAGATTTCCCTTATCTCTGATATTTCGTTAGGCTGTTAAAAATCTTTACGAACGGGCTTTAAAAGGGGCTGCTTCTCGCAGAAAGACCGAGTTTGATAAAAGAGCCCTTTAACAAAACCTGCCGCTGGCTCTCCGGGAAAGGGACAAGTTGAGTTCTATCCAGTCCCCCATCCCGGCCCCCGCGCCTGTCCCGGGCAGGCGGCTTTTTCCTGCCCCGTCGCCGAGGCGAAAGAGGGGCACCGATCCAGGACGGCCCCCGGCGTGCGTGTGCCCACCCCCGTCCCCACCCGCGGCGGCAGCCCCGGGCCGGGATGCGGGAAGGCGGTGCCCGCGGCCGCCTGCGCCGGGCGCGGGGGACTGGGGGAGCGGCCGCGGAGGCTCCGCGCCCGCCGCGACCCCCCTCCGGTGCTCACTCGAGCGACTTGACCAAAGTGCACGTGCTGAGCCCAACTTCCCTCGGCCCAGCTTTGTGCTCTCCGCTGATTGAGTCCCCATATTAAGCTCGAGATCCTTTCTAAGCAACTGCTAAGAAGTCAAGAGCATCCTTGCTTGCTTTCTCTCCGTGGCCTTTCATGCCCTCAATTTGTTATTCTACTGACACTTTTCTTAAAGTTAGCGCCTAGCATTGAAACATTAGCAACAAAAGCCCTGGAAAATCTCTCCCTCCTCGCCGCTAAATCCTCTAATGGGTCTGTGCGTGTCGAATTTTTATTTGATTTCCAATAATCTCTAGCGCCTCGATATTAAACCTACCTCAGCCCAGTGCCTCACCTATGGGATATTTTTCAGCGTTGCTTTGGAAAGTAGAGACGCTCAGATTTCCTTCCACGTGCGCCCACTAATTTATAAATGAGTGTATACAGCTGTCTTCGCGTATATCTGTGTCTCTGTATCTGCAGTAACGCTTTCATTTTGTGTCAAAATAACACATCCTGTCACTCCACGCCAAAAGTATATTTATCGAATGAAATAGCACCGCAAGCTGCATCTTCTTTATCAAACCTTCATTTCTGTTTTACCCAATTGTTAAATATCTTTTCATTTCTCTTCCTATTTTAAAATATGTATTACAGTAATTGTTACTTGGAGGTCTTTTGTGTGTCTATAGCTCCTTTGATTCATATCTTTTCCTTTCTTTTAATCTTGTTGTGCGAAATTATATACACATTTCTCAGGAAATCCAAGGAGCATAACTTGATTAAATAAAAACCTCCTAATCCTCGAGGTTTGCGGCAAATACCAATTTTTAAAGTACACCTTCTTAACCCACTTTTTTTTTTTTTTTTTTTTTTTTTTTTTTTTTTTTTTTTTTTTTTTTGACGATCCCTAAGTCCTCTTCACTTTATTACACGGATTTGGTGAAATGATTCTTCAGGCTCTCTAATTTAAATAAGTTTTAGTGTGAACTAAGAATGAACATTATCCTCTAACCTGAGGTCAAGTGAAGGGTGATTTACATGACAAAGAATAATTCCCATTTTGTCCAATATGAAACAACTTCACCTTCGGCATCATTAAGAAGAGTTTAGCACTTTCAGGGCTCTGGGGGTTGGGTTTTTTGGTAAATAGTTGGCTATGTATAGCGCAATCTCCCTTTTATAAATCACAATACAAAGACTGACTTCTTGTGCTCTTGAATTTCGGCATTATTTTTATAGCCTTAAGTAGAGTGAATGTGCACCTGCTGGTATTTAAACTTTAACATATTAGCTGGGGAGGACTTATCAACCCAGCGCACTGCCTCGAAGCAAATTAACAATCTTCATTAAAATAAAGGGAGGGAGGGAGGAGGGGGCGAGATGTGACCGTTTAAGACGCTGTCCCGGATCTCTCCGATCTATACAGGTTCCGAGTGGATTATTTGGGGTCTTTACAGCAGCAGAATTACCGCTTAATTCCCCCTCCCCCCAGCACATATTCGCTACCAAATTTCTACTTCTCGCCCGGCGCTTTAACCCTCTCGATACCTTCTTCCCCTCAGCCTGGAGCCGTGCCCTGCAGAAGAAGGCTGCGAGGAGGCAGGGGCAGCTCGACCGCGTACCCCCGTCTCAGCCTCGGCGGCCTCCCGCTCCCACCCCACCTCCCTTTAAGAGCACTCCCCCAAAAAAGTCAGGTCGTGCCCTCGGTGGTTTCTTCTCTCTCTTTTATGGTCACTTTGAGCTGAGCGTGCTCCCTCTCCTCGTCTTCCTCACATTCACATACTCACACAGACGCACGCTACAGGAGCCCGTGAGGAAGCGATCTTAATCTAAATATCAAACTTACCGTCCGGAGGATCCTGCCTTGGGAAAGTTCTGCTCTGTTGGATGTCAGAGTTAAAGAACCCACCGTCATCCCTCTTTAAGAGCTCAGGTCTTGGGGAGAGGGGCTGCTGGCGGAGGGCCACGGGCGGGGAGCCGAGCTCCCAGCCCTGCCCGCCCGGCGATGCCTGCCGGCTCTGTGCCCCGAGGGGACCCAGACCCCTTTTCCCGGACTCGGCCCCGGCGCTCTCGGGACGGGGCGCCCCAGGCAGCGGCCCCGGGATTTCTCCCGTGGGCACGGGCGTGCGCACCAAGCCGCGGCCCCGCGGGGGGATCTGCGGGGGGATCCGCATGCTCCCCGCGGCGGGAGGGGGCCCCGGGGCAGCACACCGGCTCTGTCCGGCCGCCAGCTTCCTTACGGGGGTGGAGGGGTGGTCTTGTGCTTGTTCACAGCTACACCGGGAAAGTGGGAGCATTTCGTGTTTACAACCGGCTCCGGCTTGTGTCGGTGAGATGCAGTTCAAGCAGCGCTCCTGTGCGTCGCGGGCTCTTAACTGGAGCTTTGCTCAGTCATTGAGAGCAATAGAAAGTATATGGAAATCAATATATAGACAGTGTGGAGGGCAGATAATGGATTCGAGTCAGTGAGTGTTATAATCTGCATTATGGGCTTCCTATTGTTTAGACAGAGCACAAATTTCCAAAGGGTGAAGTGTTGGGTTTGGGTCTCCCCCCCCCGCCTCCTTTTTCTTCTTTTTGGAGGGCTTTGTGTGTATAGGGGGAGGGGGAGTGTTAAATCCTCCTGCCACAATTATCAGAGTACACCCACTCCCCCCTTCCCGCCCGCCCCATCTGATTTTAAAGGTAGTGCTTTCACGGCGAAGCTAATGACTTTCATTTAATTGAACATGCCCTGATGTAGCGGATTGTTCTCGCAGCCCTACGCCTTTGTTGCTTTTGGGGGGAAATAAAGCTAATCAAACCTTTTGTCACGGCCAAATTCTCCCTCAGGGTCTCCCAAACATTTGTTTGAATAATTCACCTCAAGAATTGAAAATACTAATTGATTTTAAAATGCTAGCCCGGAGGGACGGGGAGGTGGGGGGTTGGGGTGCGGGGGGAGCCTGGAAATTCGAGGCGAAGAGCAAACGTCTACCTGCCAGCAGCGAAGCCTCCGCAGTCGCTGCCCCCGCCGGTAGCCGCGGCCGGGCTGAGCCCCCCCGCGGGCTGCGCTGCCCCCGCCGCCGCCGGCCGCACTCTCCGCTCCGTGCCCTCCCTCGGCCTCTTCTCCCCCTCCCCACCGCCAAACTGCGCCCGGTCACCTTGGTCCCGGATTCTCCGCTAAAGTGCCGGCGGTGGCAGGGGTGGGCTCCGCCGAGCGGGGAGGGGATGCCGGTCCGGGCGCCTCGGCCCCATTCAGGGAAGAATTTTGATGCGATTCATTAGAAGTAACGAGTTGACATAAGGTAAATCTACATCGAGGGGGCCTTTCTTTGAGTGCATGGGGAAGCTTCATTAACCATCGCTAACAAGGCGTGCAAATGCTCTGATTGGGCAGCTTTCTTGTAACGCCAAGGCCTTAGCAGGATGCCCACCTAATGAGGGTCACTACAAGAGACTGATAAAATATTCAAATTTTCCGTCGCACCAGGAACTTTGTACTGAAGGAGAAAGTTGAGACAACTGTGTGCTTGTTTACCTTGGGAAGGCACACTCGGGGGAGAAGGCATCTAGCTCTGACATCTCCATCTCGCAGAGAAGCCCCGAGCTGGATGGTCCCTGGTTTATGGACGTTTATTTGCTAAATTCGTCAACAGATTTTCCCCCGCTTTTTCTCCTCTCCCCCATTCTAATTGTGTTTCTCTCGGGTTTAATGCGCTGATTAATAAATAACCTGTCTGCGAGGTTCCACACTTTTCTTCGCTTTTCTTTCCTTTCTCTCTCTTTTTTTTTTTTTTTTTTTTTTTTTTTTTTCTCCTTAAAGATTTATTAAAATCAGCCTGATGGCTTTAATGACACGTCAATCATTTCAAAGTTGCTGCTTGTTGCTAATATGTCAGACTCTGCACACATCACCGCTACTTTCCTCTCTGCAGCGTTTAAAGCCTGTCCCCTCCTCTCCCCACCCCGCAATTTGTTTCTTCAAGTTTTCATCGCTAGGTTACGATTTCTAATTAGAGCTAAGTATTTCACTTAATATTTAATTTAGACGCCCAGCACATATATCATACCTAGATCAGTCAATCAAGTGTCCCTTGTTGATAATGCTACATCATTAAGAGTTGTGTTTAATTCAGGAGCAAGCGACTGTACGGCTGCTTCTACTACAGAGCAGGTAACTTCCGACTGGCGGGAGCTGCCAGCGGATCCAGAAGGATGGGGGAAAGTAGCTCAGCCCAGCCGGGAGGCGGCTGCGGCTCCCTCATCTCCTCGGGAAAGTTTTCTGCTTCCCAAGCCGTCATCTCATCGCGAAGGAGAGCTGCATTCTTTTTCCCTTTTTTTTTTTTTTTTTTTTTTTTTTTTTTTTTTTTTTTTTAATAATTAAAAATTGTTGGTATTTCACGTTTCACTACTTATCCAGCCTCGGTGTTCATGCAAAATAAAGTGTGGGAGGGGTCCCCGGAAGTTTAGCTTGGAAGCTGAAGCAGTATTTTGGACCACTAATTAAATACCCCCTCGACTTCTTAAGCCAATCCAAGTAACTAACTAACTAAAAAAAATAAAAAAAAAAAATAAATAAAAAACCAACCACCAAACCCCACCACACTTGCCACTTGTTTGTTATCGCGACCGGTGCAGCACACACGGCATCCACAGAGCTCTGTTATGGGAGCCGGATGGGCCGCATCTTACACATCCATCAGATGCGCTTTCATTTACCCCGGGAAATCGTGACTAAAGAAAGAGAGGAAGAAAGAAAGAGGGAAGGAAGGAAGAAGTAAGATAGACGTGTTTTTAAAGATAGCATCCGTACAAATTTGTCAGCCCTCGCCCCTTAAGACTGACAAAAATCCAACTAAATCGTTGTATTAATAATATAAAAAGCCTAACAAGACCAACGCGATGGTTCTCCTTTACCTGCCCCTGGCTCTCCCTTTCTCCCCCCCTTGCCTTCCCCCTCTCCGCGGCCGCAGTGCTGCATTTTCTTCTCGCCGGTACCTCGACCGCTACGGCCCGGCCCCGTCTGAACCCCTGCCTCCCTCGATAAAAAAAAAAAAAATAATCGGCGCTTGCAAGCGTCGACCGAGTCACTCCCGAGTCAGGATTAAGGGGCACTAACTAGGCAGCAGAAAATCGCAGCCTCCTGGGAGCGACCATCAAAACAAGCAGTGAAATAAAAGAGCCTCTCTCTCTGTTTCCCTTCTTCTACCCAGAAAAGTGCTCCAGGTTGGCAGCCCGGCACACGGGCACGACTTCGTAGGGCTCCCTCCAGAAGAGAGAACTGCCTTGCCCGGGTTTGTTTAGGGGGAGGTTTTTGGGGAGAAGGGGAAGGTTGCTCCCTGCCCTGAGGAGCCACATGTCATTCTAGCAGCTGAAACAATAAATCATGCGGGACCGAATAAGACTGACTGGAAACGGACGGCAGGTTCCCCGGCCTGGAGAAGACGGCCATCGTCAGAGCAGAGGGACCCCGCCTTACGCGGCCCCGCACCGCGGGCCCCAGAGCGGGGGTGGGGAAGGGCCGGGGGGGTGGGGAGAAGGGGGAGGCCGCGCAGCCCCTGGGCGCTCCCCCGCGGGACCTCCGCTCGCCGGTAAGAAACTTACAGGATCCGGAAAGGATTTCCCCAGCCGAGAGGGCAGCATCTGCTCCGCTCCGCTCCGCTCTGCCCAGCCCCGTCCGCCGCCGCCGCCGCAGCGCTCCCGCCGGCCGCCGGCCGCGCCCGGCTCCGCGCCCGGCGGGGCGCCCCGCTGCGCGCGCCGCTCCGCGCCCGCGGCTGGCGCCCGCCCGGCGGCGGCGGCTGGGAGCCCGGCGGGTCCGGGCTCGGCATTAGCCGATCCATTGACAGTTGTGCAGCCAGCAGCTGCAGTCATTAAAAGCCATTTACACCCTGGCCTCCTCACACAAAGCTGGAGCGCCGACAATTATCTGCTTGCACATTTCAGGACATGAGAGTGTGTCCCTAACAGGCTTAGGGGAGCGCTGAATCCCCGGCCGGGCTGGGCGAGCGCAGGATCCGCTCGCCGAGGTCTGGCCGACCGGCACCGCGCCTCGGTGACCCGCGTCTTCCAGCCGCGGGAGCCGGCGGAAAGGTTTGAGGATGCTGGCTGGCTCCGTCGCCGTGAGAGCCTCTGGCCAGCAGAGCTCCCGCGCTGGACCTTCGCGGCACAGAGAGCAGGCTGGGCTTCAGGGTGACCTCGATGTTAGGTGATGGGCAGGATTGTGGGTTTCTTTGGTTTTAAACACACCCGCACACAGGGCACATGCACTGAAATACCATACGGAAGGTTATTATGGAATAAAGGTTTTCGCCAGAAATGCAGCTGTTACGTGTTTCATATATCGGGGGGGGGGGGGGGGACGGGACGGGACCGAAGAAAAAGAGAGAGAGACAGAGAGAGAGAGAGAGAAACAAAGAAAGAAAGAAAGAAAGAAAGAAAGAAAGAAAGAAAGAAAGAAAGAAAGAAAGAAAGAAAGAAAGAAAGAAAGAAAGAAAGAAAGAAAGAAAGAAAGAAAGAATATATGTAGAAGCTCTTAGAGATTCATCAGGAGTGCTAATAGAGGGGTTGCGACCTAAAGCTGAACTACCAGTGTCTGATAGTCTGTGAGATTAAAAAAAAAAAAAAAACAAAACAAAACAAAACAAAACAAAACAAAAAAAAAAAAAAAAAAAAAAAAAAAAAAAAAAAAAAAACACCACCACACCACAAACCCTCACGCTAAACAACAGGCGGTTTGGATGTTATTCTGGAAATACATTTTAAGGTAGTTTAATTTGCAGCTCGAAGAAAAATGGAATCAAATATTAAGAAACTCCCGCAGGAGTTCCCCCCACTCTCTCCTAAGTAATCCTTTACATAAAAGGAAAGGATTACAAATAAAAAGATTTTGTGTGTGTGTGTGTGTATTAAAATCTTTGGCTAAACATATTGTTGTCCAATTAATACCTCCAAGTCGATTTGTAGAGGGGCTGAGAAGTCTCTTTCCCTCCTTAGCTGAACGACTGGAAACATGAGCCAGGGAAGGTGGGAGGGTAAAAAGAAGTTTTTCCCAAGTCTGTTAACAGAAGTGCTTAAGCAGATCACTAAAAATTAAGAGGGCGAATTATTTCCATTAGGACTATGAAGCCATGTAGCACACCGATGACAGTTTAGTGGAAATCAGATGAATGTGTAATACAGCGAGCTTCTTCCAGTCCAGCAGCTCTTCCAACTGGACCTATTCATCTGCCACTTGGAATTATTTCACGAGGAGTGCGCTGTGAAAGGATCACAACCAGTTTGGAGCGCAGCTAAAGAACTTCTACCACCCATAGCAGTATTATTATTATCCTTCGGATAGGGCAAGTCACGCTATGTTTTCACATTTTAATTGTAATATCTCACTTCCCCCCCTCCTTCCCTCCATTGATGTCTGAAAGTAGTTTGGGCTCCAAGCCTCACCCCTCGATCTCCATCGGAATGCAGAAAAGATCTTTAAAAAAGTTTTGAATTCCTCAATGATTTTTCTTCTAGAAAGGCGGCTTAGGATAATTATTTCAGCTTTATTGAGGGCAGATTAGTTGAAGTCTGGATGCTGCGTTTCAATACTCGTTGTACATGCCTTTACAATGTCGGTATTGTTTGCTACTGTGTGTGAACCTATTCAAAATATACACTTTTTAACACCAAGCAAAGTCCTGTCTAAATATACACAGTAAGTCTGGAAAGATGTCCATGACCCGTACAAATCTCTGTAAATCACACTTCCATAGCTACAGAAACCAAACAAAAGAGTTACCAGCTCAAGATGCTGATTAAATCTTCTTAAAAGCAACATACCTAATAATAAATATAGTTGCATGGTAGCAAGGTCTGACGCCCCAGCTGTGTCTTACTGAGGGATGGACTCAAACCTCCACCACCACGGATATTTTCCCTGTTCTCAATTAAAAAAAAAAAAAAAAAAAAAAAAAAAAAAAAAAAAAAAAAAAAAGGGGGGGTGGTGGGGGGTGCTCAAATCCACTTTTACCCGCACCTCTTTCCTCTTCCTCGCAGAAGACCCTGGCAAGTTGGGGGCAGAAATTTCAGGAAAAGGAAAAAAAAGGAGAGGTACAGTATAATAGTATAAAGCCTCGGCGGATCTGGGGGTGAGGAACAGCGTCGCAAGGTCGCTGGGCTCCGGAGAAAGGAAGGGGCGAGAGGAGGTGAGGCGAGCGGTAGGAGGAAAGCCAGAATGCAGGAAAAGCAAAGTGAGAGAGGGAAGCGAGAGGGGAAGGGAAGGGAAGGGAGGACGAGAAGGAGCGGGAGTGCGGGGAAGCAAGGAGTGGGACAGGGGACGCAGCGAGAGGGGCGCCGCCGGGGTCGGTGCCGGAGCCGGGCGGACGGAGCGGATCCGGGCTGGGCGCGGAACTCCGCGGGCAGCGGAACCCTCCTTCCGCGGAGAGGGGCAGGGAGCGGGAGAGGGGAGGAGAGACTCTTCGGTGAACCGGGGCTAAACCCAGCCCGTACTGTATGTGCCTGCTTCTGGGAGGGTCACCGGCGTGAGGATGGGTCTAATGATCTCATCTTTCTTTTCTTCCCCGGCACTATTAGTGCTCAGATAGGCAGAATGAAGTGAAACTACGTGCAAATCATGTGTAAATTGTCTCAGTTAGGCGCCCTTTATCCGAACGTGTATCCCAGCCTGGCCCATTTACTTTTCCCCCATATCTCCTTTAGCTTTAACGAGGCTCGTTAAGATCACAATAATATTCCACCCTCTAATTGCTCATCCCATTCAACAAATATGTGCACACTGCTTTTCGCATTATTTGATCCCTTATTTAGGAGGGGTGTGGAGAAGGAGGGGGGAGAGACAGAGAGAAGGGGAAGTGCTGAGATTAGGAGTTGCAAAGATTAAGGAGGAAAAAAAAAAAAATCCAAACAACAAACCAGGCTTTTCCACCAACCGCCCGGCTTCCCTCCCCCCCGCGCGTTTGGGCGAAGTGGTAAAAACCTTCCTTACGTACTCCGTAATGATTGGCAGGGCTGACAGTGATTGGCAGAGGCTGCCATGGCAACGCCACAACGACACTCAGAAGACCAATAGAAAAGCGAAACAAAATGTTTCAGCGCTGCACTCACTGTGGATTTAGGGGAGATATTATGAGGCTGTTGTCATTAGGGCGATCGCTGTTGAATCACTGAATCCTGACTCGGCGGCGGCGCGGGGCCGGGTGTGTGTGAGTGCGTGTGCGTGTGGGGTGTGTGTGAGCGCGCGTGTGCGTGTGCCCGAGTGTGCGTGTGAGTGTGTGTGCCCCCGTGCCTCTATGTGGCTGTGTGTGCGTGTGCGGGTGTGGATGCGTGCGCGGTGCGTGTGCCCTTTCCTCCCTTCTTCCTCCCTTTCTTTCTTTTCTCCTTGATTTATCTTCCCCTCTCCCCGGTCATCCCATGGTGTTCAGGTCCCCGCTAGAGCTTTATCCCACCCATTTCTTCTTGCCAAACTTCGCCGCCGATCCGCACCACCGTTCCCTCCTTCTCGCCAGCGGCGGCGGCAGCGGCAGCGGCTCGGGCTGCAGCCCCGGTGCCGGCGGCGGTGGAGGCGGCAGCTCCCGGGCACCCCACGAAGAGTTGTCAATGTTTCAGCTGCCCACACTCAACTTCTCCCCGGAGCAAGTGGCCAGCGTCTGCGAGACGCTGGAGGAGACTGGAGACATAGAAAGGCTGGGGAGGTTCCTCTGGTCGCTGCCGGTGGCGCCGGGGGCATGCGAGGCCATCAACAAGCACGAGTCCATCCTCCGCGCCCGGGCGGTGGTGGCCTTCCACACGGGCAACTTCCGAGACCTCTACCACATCCTGGAGAACCACAAATTCACCAAGGAGTCCCACGGCAAGTTGCAGGCCATGTGGCTAGAAGCGCACTACCAGGAGGCCGAGAAGCTAAGGGGTCGCCCGCTGGGGCCGGTTGATAAATACAGGGTGAGGAAGAAGTTTCCGCTGCCCAGGACCATTTGGGATGGCGAGCAGAAGACGCACTGCTTCAAGGAGAGGACTCGCAGCCTCCTGAGGGAGTGGTACCTGCAGGACCCTTACCCCAACCCCAGCAAGAAAAGGGAACTGGCTCAGGCCACGGGGCTCACCCCCACGCAAGTAGGCAACTGGTTCAAAAACCGAAGGCAGAGAGACAGAGCAGCGGCGGCTAAAAACAGGTCAGTGGGGCTGCGGTTCCGCTCTCCGGGGCGGGGGGCGAGGCGGGCGGCGGGACCTTGCTGGCGGACGGCCGCGCTCCGCCGCTCGGCAGCCGCCTGGGCGGCAGATCGCCTCTGCCTCTCCCTTCCTCCTCCTCCTCCCTTTCTCCATCGGAGAGAAATCGGTCCCCCCGCCGCGCGGGTGGTTCTCCTCCCGGCAGCCACGGGGACGCGACGGGGACAGACACGGCTCCAAGTTGCCTGACGTGCCGCCAACCCTGCCCCGGCTCCCTGCGGGCTCCCGGGGCGCGGACAGGGCCGGGGCTCCCGGCGGGCGTGGGCAGCTGCGCGGGCGCTCCTGTGTGCGGATGTGCGCGGAGCACATCGGCTGCGGCGGGGGCAGCGCCCGACTACCCCGGCCTCCCTCCTTCCCTCTCCCCCTGCACCGGCGGCTGGCGCGGAGGACGGGAAATCCCAGGGCTCCGGGTCGGCGGGCTCGGCTTTGGCTTTCGGCGCGCCGGGATCAGCGCCTGGCCGGGCTCCGGCGCGGTTCCCCGGCCGAACGGCCGAGGCAGGCTGTGCGCTTCAGAGCGGCTTTCGGCGCGGCGGGCGGCTCCGCTCCGATTGTTCGTGCTGCTCTGCATGCGCGGCGGGACCAGCTCAGGCGTACCCCAGAGCTCCGCGTACAAAAACCAAACAAAAAAAAAACATTTAAGAGACCGGGAATATATATATATATATATATATTATTTTTTTTTACCTCCTGCAACTCCATTTCTGTGTTTACACCACATGGCGACCTGGCCTCCTGGTCTTGTGTTTCCTGTGCTTTTACACTTGCATGTATTTGCGTGTCTCTCGGTGTCTTTCCCTCCCCCCTCCCCTTTATTTTTTTTTTTTTCTCTCTCCTTTCTGCTTTGCCACGATAAAAGCGAGGCACCCTGCTTCCTTTATTTTGCCTTTTTTTTCCCCTTTCTTTCTCATTACTGTCGTAAAAGTTAGTTTGCAAATGAAAATGGACCCTTAATCTAGTTTGACACATTGGTTTTATTTTAATTTAAGTTTCCCTACCACTGTAAGCGTGTAAACAAAAACTTTTTCTTGTAAATGCTGTCTCTTAAATTCCTCCTAATTATGGCACTGGTGCTACTGCTTAAAGATTCTGTAGGAGAAATGCAACCTGAAAGTGCCTGGCTATTTAATTTCCATTAAATGGAAAACAGATCAGCTTAGGACTGTAAATAAACAGAAGTTGCCTACGGATGCTTTTGTTGACTCAACGCTGTTGACAGCAGATGAATGCACCAGGATTTGTAAATGGGAGAAAAATAAAAGACCCTGAAATTAGACAACTTAGAGTAATGAGAAATGTAGAATAAACCGGCTACATTTTTTCCTGTTCTTTGTAGGAAGTTAAATAAAAAATACTCCGGTAAGAAACATTTGAGAGAAGAGTGTGTTTTGATTCACACTGGCAACCCTAGGCGCTAGAGGTTAAGGCTGGCTGCTCAGTCCAGGACTTTTAGCTCTCGTCCCTGACTTAGGCTTTCTGTGGGTTTCGAGCAGAATAAACGGGCCCAGAGGAATATTTACAGTATGCTAGGGAACCTAAAAAATATGCATTGCCTCTCAAAAAAAATATTCAAAGGTAATACTCCCCTAAGCGTTGACAGTGTCAGAATAAGCGCTTTAAAGCTGACTATGGCTTTCAGATGAAAAAAGGACTCAAATTTCGAGGGGAGAGAGACGCCGTGTTCCACATTCTCCTTCTTTTATTTTATTCATAGCGTTGCGTCCCTGGGACAAGACCTCCCTCCTTCCCTACCGCAGACCCAGAGGGTCTGTGCGCTGGGAAATATTTAGGCAGGCGTTAGCCAGAGCGCAAGATGGGGATCCAGTAAGATTCCTGCCCGCTACGGACGGTTCCTCGAAGCTTTTCGCGGCGTCCGAGTGTTAGAGGGGCTCACCCACACGCGGTTTCTCCTAGGCCCGCCGCGCTGCGGGGATGAATGAAGGGCTCTCCGGGGAAAGAGAAGGCTCTGCTCGCGTTTTCCGGACGCGGGCACAGGGAAGCGCTTGTCCCGTTTCAGACCGCGGCCCCTGTGGCTGTGTGCGCTGGGCTCCGCTCCCCCGGGGCGGCCCGGGCGCACGGCTCGGCCCGGCATCCCGCCGCCGCTCCGGGCTGCCCGGGGCGCTGCGGGAGAGCGCCCGGCCGGGCCGGGCAGGGCCGGGCAGCGGCCCAGGGCCGAGGGTCCGCTCCGTCCGGCTCCGGTCCCCGGGAGGGCGCAGGGTCGGGCGGGCGCCGTCCCCTCGGCCGCGCCCGGTGTCTGAGCGGGGCTGTGCTGTTGTTTTGTCTCCCGGCGCGATGCAGGCTCCAGCACCAGGCGATAGGACAGAGCGGCATGCGGTCGCTGGCAGAGCCCGGCTGCCCGACACACAGCTCGGCCGAGTCTCCGTCCACGGCGGCCAGCCCGACCACCAGCGTCTCCAGTTTGACAGAAAGAGCCGAGACGGGCACCTCCATCCTCTCGGTAACCTCCAGCGACTCGGAATGTGATGTATGATATCGGAAAACAAACAAACAAAAAATCCAAATCCAAACGGCCAAGCACCCTCTCCCCGTCCCGAGCAAAACAAACCGAGGCAACCTAGAATCAGGATACACACACGCATGCACGCACACACACAGCCGGGAGGAAAGAAAAGGCCAAACCCGACCCAAACATAATAGCAAACAAACAGACAGGGATCAGAGAATCCACCACCACCACCGTCAGCCAACACCACCACCAAGAGATGGAGCTAAAACTTCAACAGTCACAAACGCTGGTGCTGCAGCGGGAAGGGTGGGGGGGAGGGCGGGAAATAATAATTATTATATATATAAAAAGAAAGAAAGAAAAAAAAAAAAACAAAACAAAAGTGACAATTGTATTCTTTTTAGGACAAGCACGATTTCTCCTTTGCGCTTTTCCATGGACGCATTTCACCCACTTGCATGATGATGATGATTAAATTTGTATCTGGGAAAAAATATTCTCTATAGTAAAGGAAAACAAACAGAAACCAGACAAACAAATACAAACTCCGATCGAATTTGTACAAAAATCAAAAATAAAAAAAAAATTAAAAGGAACTCCTTGAAGAGGGAAATAACAAATGTTTATCGCCTTTTTGTTGGTCCTATTTCTCTCTCTTTCTCTCTTCCTCTCTCTCTCTCTCTATTTTTTTTTTTTTTTTTTTTTTTTTAAGTCCAAGTGATGGTCTAGCCAAGATGCAATTTTCTGCTTTTTTGTTCCGCAGACAATCATTTTATTCGTAAGCACCTTTTTTTCTACACTTCTGTCACTGCCTGTGTGGGTACTGGTTATAAATGTGGAAAAAGAATAGTTATGACTGTAACAGATTTTTATTTTTATTTCAAAATTTTATATGAATTATGTATATCTTAATGATGCGGTCATTTTCCCAGTTTGTAATATATGTGTAGAAATGCTTGTATATGATATTTGCTCTCCTCTTTCTTTCTTCCTTCCCTCTCTCTATCTCCCTCCCACCCTTTCTCGCTCTCTCCTTTTTATTTTCCTTGACTCGGTGTTCCTTGCACAAACTTAGCTGTCAAAATCTGACGTGCTAGGTTTCCAAAAGGGACCTCAGCGATAAAAAAAAAAAAAAAAGAAAAAAAGAAAAAGAAAAAGAAAAAAAAAAAAAAAAGAGCTTAGGGTGCAACTGTAGTTATCTTATGCAAAAGCTATTTTGAGTATTTCATAGCAGCTTTGGGGGGGTCTCTTCTTAAACTCCACGTAGGACGCTTAAACTATTGTTTCCTTAACTGCGTGTTTATCTATATGTACAAACTTTCTAAATCAAATACAGTATTCCATTTTCTTATCTACCCAGCGATGTTGGTGTTTCTGTCCGCCACGGAAAATCCCTCCTTCCCCGTGGGCTCCTGGCCCCGCGCTCCGTCCCGCCGTCGGGCGCGCAGCGCTGCGCGGCCCCTAAGCCCCTCCGGCCCCCGCCTTCCCCGGCTCGGCGGGACACTCCGGAGGGATTTTACAGGGACGAAGCCACCCTGCGTGGAGGCTGCGGGCGGCAACGCGGACACAGTGCTGCGGCAGCACGGCCGTGTCCCTCAGTGTCCCCTCCGCCACGGCGGGCTCCATCGTCTGCCCCCATCCCGGTCATTTTTTTGGTGCACTGCGAGCTATAAAGGTTTCTCCGACCGCCTGTCTGCAGGGACGGGCGTCTCCAGAGAGCGGTTAAGGCATTTCGGGAGTTGTTTTGTAGCTTTAAATGAAAACAAAACCAAAAACTCCTCGCCCTTAACGGGTTGCAGCTCCTCCCCTCGAATCCGGAGTATATTGTAATGTGCTGAAAGAAGCCTTTATTTGCATGACTAACAGTATTTCAGCATCTTTCTTTCTTTCTTTTTTCCTTTTTTTTTTCTTTTTTTTTTTTTTTTTCTTTCTTTTTCCTTAAAGTTTTGCGTTGCCCTGGGCAGATTATTCAGCCGTGAATTAGCAAGAGGTAAATTCTAAACTTGTTTTTACTTGAAAATACAATTTTGAATATTACCAGGGCTTTAGAGAGAAACGTGCCTGGAATTTCTTGACCATTTCCAAACTAATACGGACTCCCGATCTACCTTTGTGTTGCCCGAGTCCTCTCTCCCTCTTCCCTCCTACTTTTTTTTAGTGAAGTCCGAGCTAGGTCTGCGGAGAGACACAGAAAGCTCGTGGGCTCTTTCCCCCCTCTCCCTTCTCCCCCACGCCCCAAGAGGCTACCTGTGGATTTGGGAGAACCGCCATAGGGTGCGAGATTTCAGACCAAGCCACTAATGGGTAATTTCGAGGAATAAACTGTCGTGTGAGTACGTTCGCACACCTGAGGAAAAGCCGCTCTGGTGAGCGCAGCGAGCGCGTGGGGATCACGTTCCCCCGCGTGGTAAAGGACACGCACGGCCCCAGGCAGCGGCGGCCGGCCCGTGGTGGTTCGCTCAACGCGCGGCTCCACGGCGGGGCCTTCCCCACGGGCAGCTCCGGCCGTGCCACGGGCCCGACGTCAACACGAGTGGGGAGTTAACAGGAAACAAATCCCGGGCGTACGAAACTGGAATGGACGGGAATTGCCTGGGGGCAGACGCACAATAGGGCTCCGGTGTTCCGCGTGGGTGGTGTGATGGACCTAGTTCTTCCCCTCCCCCACGAGGTTTTTGAGGGGAAAAATATTACCCAGGAGGGGATAAAAGGTTCCCCAGTGGCTTGCACCCTCGCCGGGTCTCACGCTAGAGCTTGGGTTGTTTTTTCTCTCCCCGCCGGCAGTGAGGCAGCGGAGAAGCCTTTAGAAGAACAAACTGGCCTTCCAGCACAGGGGAGGAAGATCTCTGATGTCCGTACATTGTTTTTAAGGGCAGTATTTCTGTTCCTCTCTGGTAGCACAGTCGTTCCCATCCAGCAGTGTTTTAAACGGAATTTAATACCTGAAAGGATTCAGAGGCGTGAAAGTTTGGGGCGCTTTTTTTTTTTTTTTTTTTTTTTTTTTTTTTTTTTTTTTTTTTTTTTTCCCCTCCTCCTTTCTTTCCTTCTTTCTTTCTTTCTTTTCATTTTCGCATCCCGAATCTGCAGCTAGAAGGCGTCAAGCCGGCAGCAATAATCCACCTCAGCTCGGCCTCAATACTGATAAGTTTGCATTTTTCTTCCCTCCGATTAAGCCTCCCGAAGATCGCCCCGTCGTGCCGCGGCTGCTAGGGGAGGTCAGGGATCGCCCTTAGCCTCGGCCCACCGGTACCTGGCCTTCAGCTGCAGCACAGCTTAATCTTAAAGGCAGGGCCTTTACTCTCCCACGCCATTTGTCATCCCTGTCCCCAAAACGTTGCTCCTTTGGTCGGATCCCCTTCCCAAACCCCAAGGAGGCGCTGCCCCAGCTGGAGCCGGCGGCGTTTGTTGGGGGAGAGGACACATCTCATCCAGAGGGTGTTGGTGCCTGCATGGTTTCGGGGTGCAGAGGGTGCAGCTAATGATATGCCGTTTCAAAGCCAGGCTTCGTAACGGACAAATGATGTTGTTTTAGGATTTGCATTAAAAACCTGAATGGCTGATTGAGGTGTAAATCTATGAAAAGCTGCGTTTAAGCCTTCTCGCCCACTAAGTCCATCTGCCCCGGGAAGATAGGGCCTATCGAGCCCCGCCAAATCGGAGGGCCGCCTCCTCCCTGCCCCTGGCCCTGCATTATCCACAGGCCCTCTCCAGCATTAGTTTGTTATCCGCGCCGAGCCCGGCCGCTGATTAAGATGAAATTACTCAGAAGCTGAAGTGCGTCTGATCAATATTTAAGAGAAAGCCAGAGGACAGGAGGCAGATGGCCGGAGCCCGGCAGCCCACCGAGAGGTTTCCCCGGGAGCCGTGCGGGGCGGTCCCGCTCCCCCGGCCCGCGCCATCCAGCACCGCCGCCTCTCGCCCGCCGCCGCGGGGGCACTCCCCGCCCCGCCCGTCGGAAGTCGGGCCGAGACCAGCCGGTTCCGGAGCGGTTGGGAGACGGTAGTTAACCCCCTCATCGCCCATCCCTCGCCTGTACCACTGCTATAACACCGCCTTCATCCCCAACTAGCTCCGGATCCACCGGCGTGCGTGCCACCCGGCGCGGAGGTCTGGGGACCACCGACGCCACCTGCCTCCCTCCCTCCCTCCCTCCCTCTCTCTCTCTCTCTCTCTCCGTGGTGGCTGCCCGAGCCCTTTAGCATGGCTGGGGGTCCTTTGTGTGCCTGCTGGGCCGCGGCTGCTGCTGGCCCTCCACGGTCGGGCGTGGGCTTCGGTGACCCCCATCTCTCTCTGTCCGATCAATTACAGCAGCCTTTTCGAGGGACTTGAGTCTGCTTGCCCGTTGCCCTTAATTTTTAGCACATCCAGATGAGGTTACCGCCCCGGCCCGAAGTGAAAAGAAACGTGGACGTTGGTGCCCTGGTATTGCTCTGATTTCCTCGGTTAGCTGAGCACAACTTTCTATTCGTGTTTATTCATGCAGTTTCTTATTGAGCTCCACATCGCACTGGCCTGGATTCCGAGCGCAGGGAGAGGACAGACAAACATTGCCTTTTTCTAGAGCACACACATGCACACGGGTGTGCAGATTGACACACACCAACACACACACACACACACACACACGAGTACAAAATGCAGAAGGTCTGTAGCCACATCACCACCCCGCAGAGAGCCCGGATACACAGAAGTTTGCTAATGGTGTCTAAAAAGGGGGGAAGTGAACCAATCCATCCAGTTACTAACCGACCAAGGGATGGAGAAGGCAGGGAGGCGGGTGTTTGAGTGTCTCTGTATGTGCAAGAAAGAGTTGGGAAGGGTAAGCACTAAGGATATTACCGACAGTCATGGTAAATATTCTCTTCTGGCACGGTAATGACAAAAGGCAAGGGCTGTCGGGTTATAGCTCTGATTAAATGATACGAAAGGGATTTGTGTTGCTGTGTCTGGAGGGAACACGGCTGCGAGGTTTTGGTTTTGACGCCGTTCTTTTTTTTATTTTGAATGTAAGGTAGTTTCAGACCAGGAGGCTTGAGTAGCTTGGCACTTCGCGATCTGCAAGAGAAAAAAGACTTTAAAGAGAATTGAATAAAGTGTGGATGTAAATACCTCCAAGTGCATGGTTAGAATCACCTCGCTTACAGCAAGGTGAAGGGGCAGAATCGTTTCTCCCTGCGGCAGGCAGGTCCTTTGCAGAACAGGTAGAAAAAGTGAGACGAGAACTACACTAGAAGTCAAGACCTACAATAGCTAAATTCGTACTGCGACTGACTTTAATTCCAGTCCTCGTTATTAGAGGGGAATTTAGCTATATTGCAAATATTTGATGGGGGTTGTTGTTTTGGGGGTTGTTGTTTGGGTTTGGTTTTTGGGGGGGGGGGATGGTTTTTTGGTGTTTTTGTTTGTTTGGTTGGTTTGTTTGGATTTTTGTTGTTGTTTGTGGGGGTTATTTTTGTTTGGTGGTGGTGGTGGTGTGTGGTTTTTTTTTTATGGGAGGGTTTTTGTTTTTGTTTTTGTTTTTTTTTTTTGTCGTCATAGAAACATCGTTGGGGAAGTTCATTTAATAATAAGGTCACTTGAAGAATATTTTTCAGAATTGTTTTCCTATACTGGGTTAACCTCTCTAGCAATATCTGGCAACCATAAAGTTATGCTGCAGTTTACCAAAATTCACGAATTTCGACACGACCGGGAGGAGCGTGTGTAATTGCGTGGGTGTGTGTGTACGTGTGGACAGGGGTGAACCCACACACCCACAGAGCGTGGCTGGCTGGATGTGTGCACCCCCTGATGGGGTGGAGCTGATGTATGCAATGTCCACGCATAGAGAGGAATCTATATGTGTACGCGCATATGCGTGTTTTCAGATTAAAGGAGCTCTTGTAATATCTTGTAGAACACCGAATATTCCCTTTTAATATCTAAATAGGTCAGTAATACAGTTCAATAACATTGGAGGTGTCTGTATATTCTCTCTCTTCAGCCTGTGATAAAACATTCTTTAAGACTATTGGGATTTTACACTGTAATTCTATTAAATAGTAATTGAAGGGGCGCGAGAGGCTATGATACAGGATCAGCAGTGTGTAAGCCATCCGTTTGAACTTTAATTTGGAATCATAGGCAGATGGGATCACGGCCTCTTTGTGGAGCTTGCAGATTTAAAACTAGCCGGCACATGGAGGGGGGAAAAAAAAAAAACCTGCAATGCAGATTCATTCATTAAACATGAAAGGTTAATGCTAGAGAGGATAAACGTTTAGACGTCTAGGTAAATACAGAAATATACTTCACTTCCCTCCCTTCGCTCCTACCATTACCTCCAACTATCTCAGTTACTGATTTTCTATTGTTATTACGAATAAGTTTTCTTTATATCCCCAGTAGGGATAATAGTATCTGAATGACATATTTATACCTGAATCACTGTCTGTCTGTGAAACTTTAATTCCGCTTGCAGCCAGGGGGAGGCCAGATTTATTTCTTTATTTATTTACTCTTCTGCTGCCTCTTCCTTGTTCTTTGGATCTTTTTAAAGCTGTTTTGGAAAGATGGCTGGAGACAAGCCCTTCTGTGTAGGGGACACGGCAGAGAAGGAGCGAGCTGTTTTCTAAAATGAAAAAAAATCAAATTAAAAAACCCCAAACAATAAACCCCAAAGAGAAAAGCTGTGGTATGAATTGATCTGCCTAGGTCGGGAGGCGAATGGTAACAGCCACTTTCTGCAGGAGAAGCCGTGGGAGTTACTGCTGCGTGTGGCGGGGAGCTGCTGAGCACGGCCGAGGTGGCGTGGGTGCGCGCCCGTGGGTGCGCACCCGTGGGTGCGCTCCCGTGGCTGTGTGTTGGCGAACTCTTAGGCCCGACGTCGCAGTTCCACCTTATCTGAAAACAAAAGACTTTCCAACTGAGTCAAATCCGCCCCTCCTCCTCTCTTCCCTGGCTGTATCGTAATAGAAAGGAGCTTTCATTGTTTATTTCTAAATATTTGTGAAGCAGACAGTCTATGGGTTAACCTAATTAACACATCCATACTGTATATTAGTGGACCAAACGGTAGGACGAATTTCTAATGCGATGGTTGAATGTGATAGTCATTTCTGTGTTGCAGGAGATTACAGCAACACTGGAGCATTTCCAGATTGTAGATGGTTTTAGATGTTGAATTTCCAGATGAGTATTTACCATCATAACTAATTTAAGACCATTATTAAATAGAAATTCTCAGCAGGGCTCTTTAATGATGGAACACGTTACTAATTACAGAGTTTACGCTCTGTTTTGGCTAAGCAGTCTAGAGGGATGGGATTGTGCTCTGCATGCAAAGCCAATATTACTAACGAGGAGGCATCATACCCCTAACATTTCAATCATACTATTAAAGAAAGCCACTTCTTGCCTTATCTGCGCTAGGAGATAGCAAGAGCGTTTTGTTTACCGGCCTCCCAAGTTCCGAAAATAGCCGGAATGGAGAGCGCTGCCTTCCCCTACTCCCAGGGGTCTGGGGGCCGGGGGGGCTGCGCAAGAGGGCCGCCCCCTCCGCCCGCCGCGCCCCGGGGTTCGCTCCCCGCCGCCCCCCACATGTAGGGGCCGCCCCGTGGCCCCCCGTGCCCGCAGCGGGCAGGCTCTGCCGGGCACCCGGAGCCGGGGGGAAGCGCAACAGCGAGGGCCAGAGCGGAGAGAGCCGAGGGGAGCTCTTCCCCGCTCTCCCGAAAGTCACGGGCACAGATGCACGCTCACCGGGCAGCCACGCAGAACCGGCCTGTGCGGGGAGATGGGTACAAGCAGTCGAGTAAGTAAATGGAGTGTAGGAACAATTTTGGTGTTCTCATCGTCCCTCCCTCCTCTGCTCCCCGGGGCCCACGTCCCGGGTAGCGGCCGGGGCGTTTTCCCCGGGGGCCCGGACGGCTCTCCCTTCGAAGGCCGGGGAAGCAGATCCCCGCCCCGAGGTTTGTATAAAAATGGCAAGATGTGTTCAGGGCTGGGAGGGAAAAGACCCCAGTGGGAACAGGGGAAAGGGGGATCCCGGGGTCCCTGTCAGGAGGAGCCCCTGCTCCCGCGGCTCTGTTCCCTGGGCCACCTCGCACGTGCGGGACCGGCGCTCGCCTGCCCTAGCAGCCTTTGAGACTACAATACCTTTGGAGACAGGAAGAAACCCAGATCTGTGCCTTATTTACCCATCTCAGGTGTGGGCCACCTAAAACTACATTTAGGTTTCCTGACAATGGCAATTTTCCTCTTACCCACTTACTTCCTGGCCCACCTCCTTCCCCTCTCCTGGTTGCGGAGCACGCTATTCCTTTCAGTCCCGGTGTCAGTACCGCGTTTTCGCTGCCCTTGAAAGGACGACAGACGGTTCTCAGCCTCTTTTCATTCTCGCTATCCATTAATGTATTTGATCTGGACGATTAATAAGTACCCGGGACAGGTTTGCAATAACCTGCTATTACCTTCAGCGTCGGTTCTGCCCGAGTAAAGACTTTTTGGATTGGCTCGCTCTTCTTGTCTTAACAAGGTGCAGTATCCATTCTCTGTACAGATGAGATGCATACATATGCGTATATAGAGAGCCAGGAGCGCAGAAGCACGTTTTCTCTTTATACACCTAAGTACCTGCAAGAGCAGTTGGATATATTCCACACATCCCCTTGCCAACCTGTCCTTACAGAGGACGAAAATTGAGGAGGCACAAGAATAGAAACCAGTGGCCAGAGGCTCGAAAGGTCCCCACCCCCCCCGCCCCTTATTTTAAAGGACCTTTTTATGTCACCTAAACAACAATCTAAACATAAAAATCTTCGGATGGATTTGAGGGAAATTAAATTGTCTCCCCCCACTGTGTGCTTGTGAGCGAGTCAGGCTGTGTTAACTTCTAAATGGATTCTCTCAGTTTGTCTACTTATGTGTTTTACTGCAGCGTGTCTTGTTCGATAACGCAGGATGTGGCGCTCGGTGAAAATCCGGCCGCTCTTTTGGGGCCTCGCTGCTTCCCGGTGTCGAGGAACTTACATCTCCGAGGCCGGGCCGCTCCGCACCCGGCGTCTGAGGCCCAGGACGGGGATCCTGTCCCTGCTGCTTCAGAGCCCTCCGCACGGGGCGGTTTTTCCCGGGTCTGGGACTCCCCCATCCTCCGGGCAAGGCTAAGCAGAAGGCAAGCCGCGGAGACGGACGTGCATCCCCTGGGAGCACGCGTCCCGCGGCACAGCCATCGCAGGTGGAAAGAAGGAAGGAAGGAAGGACATCGGCCCGGGGCTGCCGCCTTCCCTCGGCGCTCTGACCGGCCCCAGCCAGGCGGGTCCTGCCGGGACCGTGCCGAGCCGAGCCGAGCCGAGCCGAGCCGAGCCGAGCCGAGCCGAGCCGAGCCGAGCCGAGCGCTGCCGGCAGCTGCCCCTTCCCGGCGGGTCCTTCCCGCCCGGCGTCCCGGGCGCCGTGTCCCCGTCGCGCCGCGGTCCCGCCGCCACCGACGGCGCCTCAGCCCGTTTGGAAACCGACTCATTCTGTAAATAATCTTTGACGTCCCCACAAAGCCGCCCTTCGAGAGGAGTTTATTAGCACGGAGCCATTAAAACAGATGTCATGTTAGCTTCCCCGTGACATTTGGGTGACACATCTCTCCCGATGAATTGCTAATTGTCTTCCAGCCCGCAGTAAACATCCCGCTCCATTGTCTGCGCTCAAGAGAGTTTCTGCCGCAAAATACAGTCCTGCGCGGCGGAGAGAACTCGCCCTGCGCCTCCCCGACCCCGGCCCCGGCCCAGCGCCCCGGCCCCCTCGGTCGTACAGCTACCCTTCTTGCTCCCCTCAGAGCCCGTCTGTCCCTGCCGCCCCCGCGGCTGCAGCCCCGGCCCCTTCCCAGCACCTGGAGGAGCGGCAGGCCCGGCCCGACATCCCGGGCGCTCTGCCCTGCCCTCCGCCGCCGCTCCCCGGGCCGAGCGCGCCCCTTTCGGCACCGCGGGGATCCCCCCGCCTGCGGCAGCCCCGCTCCTTTCCCGCAGGGCTCCCGCAGAGATCCGCGCCCGCGGGGCGGGAGGGCAGCGTGGCCCTCCCGCCGTCTCTACCCTTCTGGTATAACACCCTTTCCCAGCTCCTCCGAACTGTTTATTTTGCCTGGAACAAAAGGTGTGTGTGGCGGGGTCGGGGGAGGCGGCCCGTTTCCTGCTAAGCCCAGGCGCGGCGGTGACCTGCGTCTGTCATTTTCGGATGCGCAAAGCAGGGATGTGCGGTGCCGAGTCTTCTCCTTATTCCCTGGCGGAGGCACTGGGAGGAAGCTGTCAGAGGGCTTTGAGAGGATAAGACAGAGCAGTCTTAAGAGGAGCTTTGCAGCTGAGTGGCTGACTGAATCCGTCTTACCTATGTACGTAAGGTTTCATATTCATAGCCGTTGTCTGTGCGCTGATACATAATCTCTCGCCCTTGTTAATTCTCAATAGATGCAGAGATAACTAATCCTCCCAGATAGATAGACACGAGCAGATTATGCGAGTGCAGTCTATCTACCTATCTGTCTGTATAGTCCCACATGCATATATATAAGCACGTAAGGCGATTTCACTGCGTTTTCTTCCACAGGAGTGACAGGGAGTCAGCAGAGGCAGAGCCCGACGCCTTGCCTAGAGGAAGTAGAAGTGTTCGGCGAGAATAAACACTCGTGTATCACTCACATATTCGGGGCTACTTGTTGTTAGAGTTTCTATGTCCTGCACCCACTTTCTCTCCCTCTCCTTCTCCACAGCGTACTCGAGTTTTATACAAACACAAGCTCTCCTAGTGAAGAAAATCCGGCAAGAGTGAGAGGGAGGCTAAAGATTGGGTAGTTCCGGCGTCTTTATAAAACCAAACCAAACACAACTCTCCCCCTCACACCAATCAGCAAGACCGGACTTGAAATTATTTATCTGCTGGACAAAGAGACGTATCTGAAGTCCAGGGAGATATCATTTTCATTGTCCAAAAGTGTGCCCGTCCTTCAGGCCAGCCAGCATATATAGCGAAGTTACCTGGGTTCGGCTTTGTTCTGATTTTTAGCATGCATGTTTTGTGGGTGCCAATCGCAATAAAAAGCGATCTGGGGATGCCTGCTGAATGTTGCCCCGAGTGTGCCTAGCCTTTCCCCGCCCCGTTCCGGGGGTGCTGGTCCCTCCACTTCCCAGGAAAGCCGGGCACGGTGGCATCGGTGGGGCAGCGCCCGTCCTGGCCGGCTGCGCAAACCGTGGTCTGAACTCGGCCGAGTTTGCCAGCGTCGTTCAGTACCTGCCCGCCTCCGCGGATGGGGTGGCTTTGCAGCCGCTGGGAAGATGCCCGACTCGGGTCCGCCGGGAGCAATCCCACGGGTGCCGCAGAGTCTCGGTCACCCTGGCCCGGCCTGGCCCGGCCGGACCCTGCCGGGGCCGGTGCCTGCAGGCGCTGCCAGCCACAGCTCTGTGCAACGAGAACCCTTCCCCCGGAGAGGGGCGGGGGGTGGCGGTGTTCAAATGCCACCTCACTACTCCTCGGTGAATATTAAACATCATTGTCTTACAAATGAGGAGAAACAGCTACCGTCAGAATAATAATAAACTACCTCCAGAAACCCTCTTACAGCGGGGCGTTAGAGACGAAGAAGCTCTTAGCGCTAAAATCGGATTCCTCCCACCTGCGACTTCCCTGTGTCCTCATGTCCTGAAACTGTCCGTCTTGTCTGTCATCTTTGTTCTGCTATTAGCCACACGGTACAGACAGGTCCCCATAAGAACGATGGAATGGTTTAATCCCGTATGAATTACTGCAATCTTTTTGTGAGAAGGGAGACTTTCACTACGGTTCTGCCCTTCTGATGATCAAGTTGTCTCCTTGACTGGAAACACGGGGCGGGGGGGACGACGCGGAGCTCTGTCACTGAATCTGGGTCAGAAGAGGAAGGCAGCTTATGTTCCCTGGCCAAGGTTTTTCCCTTCGGCTAATGACTTTGTCCTACGTCAGTGAAGTCACTAAGACTTGTTTGTGTCTGCAGGTCCAGAGCAAACTTTGAAGAATCTTTGAATTCTACACCTCTCTGCTGCGGCTGTGAATGAGTGAGTCAGTCACTCGAGAATAAACGTGTATCAGAGGGGAAACAGCTCCCTGCAAGCAGGGATCACCTATTGGAAAGCAGCTTCCCGAGCTGTATTGTTCCGATTGATACTTACTTGTCTCATTGCAAAATCAAGAGACTCCTCCGTCTCATGCAACATCCTAGTGTCACATCTCGGGAAGGGAGAGGGAAGTCCGGAGAAGTGAAGGAGACGGGTTGGAAAACTGAGGCAGGAAACAAACCCCACCACCCTTCCAAAACAAAAACCTCTTCACCCAAATATAGCACCAAATAAACCACGAATCTATACGTAATCAATAATGATCCGGAACCAATCTGTTCCCAGCTTCGTGCGGATCCGGGGCTGCAAGTGCTTGTGATTACAGAGAGTAGGAGGGTCATTTTCTAACAAGGGTGCTCACTGTATCTGAGCTCCAAATTATCCAGAGAGGACAGATGGCCCTTCTGATCTTATAATGAGAGCAGGGAGTGATTATCAGCCTGAACCAAAAAATGATGCTCTGCTGACATATTTTCACAGTTCTGAAATCTGTGCTTGCACTTATGCTTCGCTTCATATCCCTCTTCGTTTAATTTAGGCATCGTTTGGGATTTTGGAGGGCTGTGTGAAATCCGTTCATTTATCTCTGTCTGTGCGTCTGTGTCTCTCTCTCCATGTATCTATCTAGGACATGTGTACAGACACAAAACAAAGGAAAGCAAAAGGTCACTTCACAGGAACTCTTAACCCAAATCACGCTTGGCAAAATATTTATATATAAATATATTTGCCAATAATTAAGAAGCCCAGCTGCCTGCCGGATGACTAGATTTTATGTCTGCTTCTTGGCAGTTTTCTGGAGCTGTTGCATTCCATCTTTGCAATTACTACACTACATGGTGAGTCAGCCCAGACCCTGGGTCCCTGTGGAAAAAAAAAAATAAAGAAAAAAGTTCAAACTTGTGTATGTGCATATTTGGGCCTTGTGTTCCTGCTTTAACCGTGGTTGGTTTTGTTGTTGTTGTTGTTTGTTTGTTTGTTTGTTTTTTTCTTCAGACGGATCTGTAGCAGAGAGCAGAATCACCCATGAAGGGGAAAAAAAAACCCAAACAAAACATGATGGCGGAGTGTAAAGGAAGATATTTCTTTCATTTGCAGATTTCTGCGACCTTTCAGCCTAAAAGCAGTGTTAGTCACCTTTACCCTCCACAGAAAGTGTAACAGAGAAGGAGGGCCGGGGAAGTTCCTGGTGGCTGGAGGTAATCCGATCCCCATCCTTCTTTCCAAGTCCCTCGGAGGTGAACTTGCAATTGCAGAGAAGTTAGGTCAGTACAAACAAATTAAATCAGGGAGCTATTCGGTGGTTACACAGTCATTTCGCTCTCCTATTTGCACTGTAATATTGCATTACCCTCTAATTGTCACATATACTTTTCGCTCTCCAAATATGGAAGACAAACACCGAATCCGTTTAAAGCGGCGCGGCTTTCCCGGCCGCCCAGCTGGGGAGGAAAGCCTTTTCTGCGTGTTCTTGCTGCCATCTACTGGTCCCACGGGCTCAGCCCGTGTCTGTGACACTTCCCTCTCCTTTCACAGACCAGAAGGGAAAGGTCCGTGGCGAACAGTGGGAGATGCGCCTAATGAGAAAAGGCGTGAAAATGTGGCCGGTGGCACAGGGAGGTCACCACGCCGTCGGCTTTAAGCATAGAGGAAAACGGCGCTTTTAGATACTGCAGCTGAATTCTCCTCCTTGGAGCTAAGCACGTGCTGAGTGTCTGGTACTTTTGCAGATTCCAGCCCTAGGTGTAAGCTGACTTTATACGGCAAATAAGGCAGTTATTTCTTATTTTTGGTGCTAAGAGCTTTCAATAATATATTTTTTTAAGAAAAAAAAAAACCTTTTTTTTTTTTTTTTTCAGAAAAAACCCCAAGTTTAGATATCCTATGTCATTATCAGCGTCAGATTTAAAGGCAGCCAGTGGCAAAGATTTCTCTACTCCCTTTTCCTTCTTCAGTATCCATCTGAACTCCACTCCCAAATCTTGGCAGAAGAGGTGTGTCATACTACATAAGTAACATCAGTTTGGCTTTGTCTGTACACTGCAAACACTTTTTTTTTTTCATAGCAGCGGTATTTTTTTTCCTGAGGTACCACCTTATGTTATTGTCTGTTTATTTCCAAATGACTGCTGATTTGAAATAATGACACCATCGAATAATTTTATCTCATGAAAATCATACCATATGCATAGAAACTTCTCAGAGGAATATGTGGTTAGGAGAAATTTCTAGAGCAATATGCTCCATTTCCACCTGCAGATTGCCTGGGCCAGATCCACTGAGGGCTTGGCTGTCACAACTATGGAGGCTTGAGCTAAGTCCCCTAGGTTCCTATGCTCCCTGCAGTAAAGCCTTCACAATGCCCATGCTCCAGAGACACAGTGAATAGGAATTTTCTGAAGACACCTAGAAGCTCTGGGGCATTCTGAGGGCAATGAGAAGTTTTAGGCCTTGGGCCCCTCAGCTCCCTTGGGTGAAACATCCCTTTACAGAGCCCACCTGCAGGGCCTCACTCAAGGGTCAGAGATTTGCCTTCTTAAAATACTGCCTACTCCACTGTCCCCTGCAATGTGAGAAACTTTGGTGTTGATTTTTACTCCAAACAAGGCAGGGTATAGCCGCAGCTAACCATAGAAAACCTTTTTACTTCCATGTGACAGAAATACAGCTTAAGGAAAGGAGCTCTGGCTGGATGGGCCACATCCCTCTAGGGCAGTGACTTATCTGAGTCCTGATTCCTTTAATGCCTTCGGTTTAATTTTTAGGAAATAGGTTTCTGAGGTAGACTTTCTGAGTTGCATTTCTTGATTCAAAAATCTGCCTGACTATTTTAACCATCCCCTGGCTTCACGTTAAGCTTCTGGGACCCCCTGACCTTTGGTAGCAGGGATCTTCACCCAAACGAGGTTAAGAATGCAGAGTTTAAAACTCCACTTGGCAGGAGAACACCAACAATTCAAGTGGATGCAATGCAGAGACCTTAAGATGTTTGTGCCTCATTCTGAAAAGCCAGCAAAACAGAATGGTCTGAACACAAGGAAACGGACTCAGGACACACCATGCTTTCCTTCATACAGCTAATCAATGAATGAAGCACCGCCCACAGATTCCCATCTGGCCTCGACTTCAGCATCAAACAAAGCATCCAGATGTTTTTAAGGCTATGCAAAGTATTATAATATGCTTTTTGAGGCTGTAGATTTTTAAAGTAAGACCAAAGACATTTATACTGTGTCATGAAACAGGCATGCCCAATGATCCTCTCCCACCCCCCCTACACACTCTGTGTAATTTGACATTTTCTATGAGGTCTGAGAAGAGGAACAGTCTGGTATGAGGTACCTAAGATATTGATCAGCAGAATAAGGCCTTCACACAATGGTAAAGTGTCACATCCATCTCCATGAGATCTCTGAGGGTCACTCCATTAAATGTGGCTTGTTTCTGAATAAGCTGTGCAGTGACAGTCACACTTTTAGAAAGCAGATGTGACAGCTTTTGGCTCCTGAGTGACTAACTAGCCATCCTGGGAAGTCACCAGCTACCTGCTTTTCTTTTACTGCTGTTAGTCTGGGTTTGCCTGTTCAGAGGGATTCTGCCTCAGCATATACGAACATCAAACAGCACATTATCTTTAAAAGCATCTAGTCTCTTTTTTTTTAGGAGGACATAATGATATTACGTTCTGCTTTGCCAGTGTGACATTCGCATGACAGCTTATGACCACGCATTTTTTAATCTGCTAGCCACTTTCACTTCCACTTGCACGATGCACGATGCAGGGCTGTATCGAGGCACATCCTGGCTGTGTGCATTTAACCTGTGCGCTGCTCTAAAATACCTGTGCTCCCGAGGTTGAACAGATGGCTGCAGAAGATGTTACACGGTATCTCTGGTTAAATGCCTCTCTGCACATGAGAAAATTATTTTTTGGGCAGTATAGCATATGATCACGTGGGTCCTCTGTGACTGAGATGCGAGCATGCTGAGGACACAGCTGAGGCGTGTTCTCAGCTTGAGTTGCGGTGCAGGAGAAAGATTTGTGTCATTTTGCACATTCCAAATCATTTGGGGATCATGGCAAAGAGCTTTGTGTCCAGACTGTTGGCTGGCTTTTATTAAACCAGAGATTAATTTTATTCAAGGGAATAACCTTGGAATCTTGTATAGAGGAAGACATCAAGACGGATTCTACAAAGCCCAGTGGAAAAATTATGTTATTGTTGTTTTAAAGAGTGTTCAACATATGACACTGTGAAACATAATGAGTAGCCTGAACATCTTGCTGCATCACTAATTCATAGTAATACAATTCTTTTTTTCTAAGATGATTTGTAGTACTTCTTGTACCACTTGTAAGTGGTACTTTGAAGTCAATAGATGCTTATTGTTCAACATCTTTAGCAGATTTCAAAACTGAGGGAATTTATTCCATGCAAAGGTTAACATTTCAAACTTCTCTATTAGGAGAACAAAGAGGCAAAATTTTGAAATTTTAGATATTAATGAATATCTACATGAATTACCAGAAATCATCTGTTTCACTAAGTTTGCAACACTCCATGCTAGCACGGATTTCTTTTGACTTAATAATATCAACTTTTCTATTCTCTTAAAATAAATTCTGAAAACAAAGGAAAGCACTTCAACAGCTTCAAAATTAAATGCTCCAATATTCTTTGCAAAGAACATCCACAGGACTTCCATTGACCAGTATTGAAATTGACAACTTTGAACTTTTATAACTGGTCCTAATTATCAGATAATAAAGTGACTAGATGGACAGGAAGTGTCTGCTCTGCAAGATAATAATTTACACTAAAACTGATAATTCTTATTACTATGATTTATATGCTAAAATATGTGCATGTATTAGGAAATGAGGGAACTTACATTTAATTCAAATAGCATTCAGAGGACAACTATTGAGGTATCAATGCCTTTGAGCAATACTCCATGTAAGCTGATATTTATTTATTTTTCTTATTTTGTTTTAAGAAGAGGAAAACAATATTCTATTGACAGCCTAGCAATGAATGCTGTTTGGTCTTCAAAACTACTGTGAGGTTAAGTGGAGAGGAGGACATTAGCTGTGCACCTTTACACATGAATTGCAAACCCTGCTCCTGGTACTGAACATCCATTTGGGAATTACCCAAGCTTACCATGTGGATCTGGCCTACTCTATGTACACATGAGATGATGTGGTTAACGAGTACATTTTAAGAATTACCTGTTTGAGGGTCAAGTCCCTAAATTTCTTGCAGATCTGTGTACCCCAATGAGTGGATGCTCCAGTACTTGAAAACTTTCCTTTTTCCTCCAAATTACATTCAGAGAACATTAAACACTTTCCAGTCTGTTCAGCTGAACTGTATCTGGTGAACTGCCTTCCTCTTTGATTTTTTCCATGCTTGTGCCAATGGGAAGTATAAAATGAAGCCTTGCTTTCATAGGGGACCAAAGCATCTCTGTGCTAAATCTGATGCTGCAGACTGGATAGATGAATTCTGAATGAATGATGGTCTTATTCCCTGTGATATACACTTTCAGAAAATCCTTCATGGCTCATCTTCCCTTCAAATTTATTGAAGTGACATCTTTTCTGGCCTCTGCTGACTTCTGGCTGGACTAACTTGGTCTTAGCAATCGTAAATGGTGTTGGAAATACTGTGCATTTTAGAATCGCAGCTTTGACATGATACGAGTTAGACCTCGTTGAGCAATTTGGATAATCATGAGTTTTATGGCTTTCAGACATTCTTGCTGTAGCGTAAAGGTCCATAAATATTTAGAACAGAGATTCTATGGTCCATTTATGCCTATTTTATGTAGCATTGTTTTTCTTTATTGAAGCTTGTTATTATGTGTGTGACAGCAGCATTGTAGTTTTCAAATAGGTTTTTTTTTTTTTCTAAAGAGTTTCTTGTAACACAGAGGCATTGAGGTGATCAGAAGATGAATTCCATTTTAACATCCACAAACTGGAAGATATCAACAAAGATTAGCTGAAGGAAAATAAAGAAATAATCTATGACAGTGCTGAGAATGATTCTCAGAATTTTAAATACTTGTTAAAGGCTTTGCTGTATTTCACTTCAGTAAACATCATGCTCCAGTTACTACTTGAAACCATAGGGGCATTATCCTGTGCAGCACTTATCAATATTTTAACACGTGAAAGTCAAATGATGTTGAAACATTGAACTATATTTCCATCTGTGCAAGCTAAAATGGTACAAATGCATCCTGTGTAATGGAATACTACATCCCCAGTTACTTTCTTACAAGTGATACCTG
This sequence comes from Hirundo rustica, assembly GCF_015227805.2. NCBI lineage: Eukaryota > Metazoa > Chordata > Aves > Passeriformes > Hirundinidae > Hirundo > Hirundo rustica. The sequence goes on from NC_053452.1 coordinate 27,625,563, forward strand.
ATTTCTCTGTATTTTCTGTGGTTGCTTCCATTGCTCTGATGGTGCCCAAAGGAAGACTATCTTTTAAAATTAATGTTTATAGCATTTAAGGAGTTTTAACCCAACCTGCCTTAAATCCAGAGAAAACAAATTCTTGGAAATTGCTACAAAAATTAATTTTCTGTTGCCCTTGCCTTAGTGTTAAATCTTTCTCTGCCTTTTGTGTGAAAATGGGTATTGGTACCAAAACAAAGACCCTGAGGTTGGCTAGAACACAAATATACTGCTCCCATGAGAGATTCTGGGAGCTTGTGTCCAGTGGAAAAATGTACTTAGCAGGCAATAAAAAGAAGAGATGGAGTTTGCTGCCAAAGGTTGAATATTTCGGAGGGATTTCTCTGAAACCCCTGGGAAGACAGCTCCAGTCACAGACGTGCAACATGACCCCACGCGCCGTGGTGGCAGAGCCACCAGCAGCAGGCAGAACTGGATGGCCTGTCGAATACTAGACCAACCACCTGGTTTCACCCTGTAAGTCCACGGAGAAGGATCCCTGCACTGCAGATGGGTGTGACACAGATACGGCAGCACAAGAGTGTGAGACACACCAAATGTTAACTGCATTGCTCAGTGTCTTTTGAGAGTTTTACCCTCACAAGTTCTTCTACCGACAACCCACACAGGTTAAATCGTTGATATTCCTTCTGTGGACCCCCTCCCACAAACTCGTCTCCTGTTGCTTACGTTATATCTGACATTGCAAGCCTTCCATCTGGTCACTGAATTCCTTTTCCCGGCTTACATCATGTTGTTGGATTTGTTTCACATTCTCCTTTTTTCTCCTGACTTTTGTACACAAGGCCTTCTATACTTATGTCAAGCAGCCATGTACTTTATTTCTTGGAACTATCTGAAGCGTTCTCTCTCCATGGTCATGTGTCTGTGTTTCTTGTAGGAGCTCTCTCTCCTAGTGAAGCCCGGACTGCTGCTGCCGTTTGTTGCTGCTTTAGAAAAGAGCTTGAAGACTGTCAAACCTGCTTAATTGTGGAGCTGCTTCAAGTGCTTTTCGCCAGTCATTTGGGGACTGCTCCTTGAGCTACCATATCTCTCTGTCTAGTTACTAGGCTGTAACACCAAGTGAAGCAGACTTCATCTTCTCCTGCCCCCTTCTCCTGCCCCTGCCCACCTTATCTGTGCTGTTGGGAGGATGAATTTTTGAATTGCAGCTTTGCAGGTCTGGACTTTCTTCCCACCTGATCTGATGTCTTCCTGTAGGTGTTCAGGTAGATCAATGACCCAAAGAGAGAGCTGAAGTAAACAGAAAACTGACAACAGTCTTTATTTGGCTACATCCCTACATGTGGTAATCAGGTCTGCGCTTTGCAGTGCCCTGCTCACCAGCAATGGCCAGGACTCCAAAGTTCGAGTTATACCTGTGTCCAGTGAGAAAGCTTCTCTGTTTTCATGGGTTTCCCAGCTTCTCACACTGGCCTTAAATTAGTTTCATTTAATATAACCAATCACTGCACATATTTTTCCCAAAACTCCACTGACTCTGCTTTATATTTTTAATTCTTTATGTGAGGATAGCTATGGACAGTCTCTTACTGTTGTTTAGCAGTGTTTCTTGGAACGGATTTCAGAGGGCTTCCCATCCATCTGGAAGCGATTTGATCCATTAGCCTGTAAGTGGCTGTAAGTGCATCCAGTAGAAGGGCTGCAATCTTTTAGTCAATACGTTTCTTCTACAGCACATGCATCTAGAGCACCTTCAGCACTGGTGAAATTATACAGCAGACACTGCTGCTTCATCAGAAGACCAATCCTAGGGCAGCTCCTCGCTACCAAGGGATAATCATGCTGCTGGAATGTAACCTGAGTCTTTTTGTAATGCTCCACTGTACCCATGATTGATTATAGGCTGAACATTTTCCCTTCTTTTTTTCCATTGAACCCTGACATCTGCATTTTCCATTTGTCTGTCTGCCTGGCTTCCTACTTGTTTTGAACTAGAGTGCTTGAGAAGTGCTGTTGTCTGTCAGTACTGAAACCCTTTCCCCAGCAGTTCAGCTGCTCTCACTGTTTGGATTAGTTGCTTCAGGCTGGTGTCTCTTCGTATTCTTTTCTCTGAGTTGCAGTGGAGAGTCCCAGGCAACACAGTCGTGGTGGTAGGAAATGACAGCAGTGGCTGGACATGAGACAACATCTCTGGGAACCCTCTAAAGGCTCATGTGGTTACCACGATCAGCCAGGGAAAATTATTCTATATCCAGCAGTTCAGTAGGCAGCTCTGGGTTAGAGACACTGTGGCTTCGTGAAAGATTTTGATTTTTTGAGCTCTTGCACAGATCACCAGTACATAAATCTCAGAAGACTGGATCAAGCACTTGAGTTCCAAGAGGATTGAAGTTAAAAAAGGAGATCATAGGGCCTTTTCAAAAAGAAATGGGGCCTAAGATTTGTGATCTAGAACATCAGGTAACTCTAGCTCAACAGTAAAATCAATTTTTGATTAGCTTTGGACTGTAAATAGTAAATATGGTAAAGAAATTATTTTAACCAAGACTGGAGAAGAGCTATTGTGTTTGAATATCCACTTCTGAGTATCTTAATGAAGTAGGACACAGAGATAATGCCAGCTGAGTTGTGTAATGCCAAGACCAAGTGTTTCATGTTTGATACCCAGCTCACCCTGGCTTCTGTTTGTTGTGTGCTCCACGACTGAATGTTGCTTCCAAATTTATGTGTGCATGCCATTTATCATCTCTGTTAGGTAAGTAAGTGCTAAAAGTACTTGTTAGACATTTTAATACAACCTAATGGCCATGTAGAATTTTAGATGGGCTTTTGAAATTTTTCCTCCTGAAGAGAATATTAAAAAAAATCTTCACATCCTTATATAATTATATTTTATGCCTGACTCACTATACAGGACACATTCCTACTCTCATCCTTTTACTAAATTTTTGATCTGTAAATGCTGTATTTTCAGAAGTGTGAGTCCTCCCACACAGTTTTTTTTTTAAACTGTATTTTGTGTGGTAGGTATGCTATGTTTTCTTGCTCAGGACATTCTTTGATATGAACCTCCATAAACTAACTAATGTCATGCTCTGTAATGTACTAAAGGTAAAGTAATTCTGCCCTGAGATGGCAGATGAAATTCAATGTAAATAAATGCAAATGCATATAGAGAAAAAGTGACCCATTTAAAGTGATGGCTCAAATCTACTGCATACTCTTGCCACGTTATTGTTTTGTATGTTGTTCTGAGCCCCTCATCTCTAAGAGAGTATAACAAAGCTGGAAAAAGTTCAGAGAAGAGTGAAAAGGTGGCCAAGTCTATAGGATAATACTTTATGAGAAAAAAAGGGGAAGATTCAAAACAAACAGAAGGAAGTATTCCTTTACACATTATGTCTGGAAACCACTGGAATACTCTTCTGTGGGATGCTGTGAATGGTGAAAGCTGACCTCGATTCAGGGAGAGATAGGAAAGATTAGCAAAAGAGAAAGCCATCAATCACCCACTAAATAAAATAATTTTGGATTTGGACGTCCCTGAGCAGCAAGTGGTTGCAATGTGGTTATGTGAGTTTGCTGTCTCCCAGAGACAAGTCGTTGTGCTGGATGGATCTTTGCTTTGATCCACTATGGCCACTCTTAGCATTTAAATTAGAAGACTCCTTATTTCTAAACAAAATGACAGCTGGGCAGTGGCTAGTCTTCCACTTTAGTTCCTGGCCAAAATTGCAAAACCATATTTGAGCCCCTTCCCTTTGAACCTGGCAGCTGGACCAGGTTCTTCCATTTGTGCCTGGAGTTATGAGCAACAAAACAAATCTACAGCACAGACTCTGCTCTAAAAGATTTGGGTTTGTGCCAACAAGGAGCAAAAACACATCCTGAAATTTTTAGTGTTGCTGCAAAGAGTACAGTGGTGTAGGGTGCAAGTTGCTTCCCGATGACTTCTTTAACAATCTCACCTGAAAATGGGTTTTTCCCCAGGTCAGATGGAGGAAAGACACAAAACCTTACCCTCTTCATTGTCCTCTTTGTTTAGACACTGCTTTTGAAAGAGATTTTGGAGAAATTGGGATAGGGTTTGGGATCCAGACTAAACAAGATGTTTATGGAGTTTCTATACAGTTGGATGTCACTTAGTTTGGCAAGATTGTCCTGTACCTGGAAAGGTAGGCAATAAAACTGCAACCTGTTTTCTACCTAACATATGGTGTCTAACCCCACTGGAGGCTTGTGCTTGGCAAGCAAAGGAAAAACACTGCAAATTTGATTTAGGCATATATTCAATAGTAGTCATATGGTTTCCACACGCTCTGCTTTGGACACAGGCCAGTGTGTATAAACAAGGGAATATATAATACCAGTAGTATGGAATTTTTTTCCTCTTTTCAGTTTTCACTAAAAATTAGGTGTCTTTGTTCAGGAGCACAAACCATTCCTTCTGGCAGAATAACCTCCAAACCCCTGGCCTTCCATTCATCTTCCTTGGATGTATGAAACAAGTTATGAGGTCTAAAGGATCACAAAAAGGACAGGAAAATACATTCATAATCTGTCATCATTATTTACGTTTTGTTCACTTCATTATTCACTTCATTATTTATTTCAAGAAATGTTATCCGAAGCTCAGAAATATGTAGGAATCCTAAAGCAATGGCAGCTGTAAGGAGCTGGTGTCTGTGAAAATAAGTCATATTGGACATATGTGTTTGAGTTTCCGCTGCCTCAGTTTACCTGCCTAAAAAGAGGAGAGCTATATCTGCCAGCTGACTAGGCTGGTGCACTGTGGGATTAAATTGGTGATTGAAAAAAATGCTTTGACGTTCCTGCCTGAAAGACATTGTGCATTTGTGAGGTGTTACAGTGTTTAAACAACGAGTGATAGCATACAAGTTCAAATTATTCACAGTACTATGTAAAAGCAATGCATTAACCTTTTTCGACTGAATCGCAGCTTGGGATGGATTAGAGGTCTCTCTAAATGCATTAATACCTGAGAACATAACCAGACAGAAGAATCAATTTACTCGAGAAACAAGCTGCTGCGGTGTCATCGTCAGCAGGAGCCAGAAAGTGAGGAGACTGCACCAGAGTGTGGGTCGAGACAGTGGTTACAGCTACTGTTAAACAATTCAACAGCACAGCAGCTCCTCTTCCTCCTCCTTTGCCGTCTGAAGGCAAATGGTTACCTGAGACACGAACTGGAGCATTCAGCCCATGTCATAACTCCTGCTACTTTATGCTTGCCTTACTGCCAAAAGCTCCAAAGACTAGGAATTTTTCTGCTATCCTTGAGTTTGGGAGTTTCATTCATTTAATTATTGCACTTGAATCTGAATTCTGAATGAATATTTTGAAGAATAATTGCGAGTTATTTGGAAATGAGACAGTTCCTGTGGACTCGTACACTGAAAATCTTGACTTTATTTGGGAACTGTGCCTCTGGACATAATATGAAGTAATTCCCCAGCAGTGAATAAGCTTCAGAGAAGCCCAGCTGTAGGCAGTCATGTGGCTACTGAGTGTTCAGGTAGAGCAATTGTCCTGGGATCTGTGGGTTGCAGAAACAGTGCAATATGTTGATATTAGCACTCACTGACGCTGAAGCCAATCCATTTACTGGCACTGGCCCCCATCTCAATCACATCATGTTACTGAGGCTGGATAGAGATACCAATATTCAGGAAATTTTGCTCAAATAAGGGGTTGGTGTGGAGGGCAGCATGAGTCCTCAAGGTATTTTGATAGGATTTGTTTGAGCTCAGATGTGGCCCTGTCACTGCCTAAACAGAATATTTGTTACTGCACCTCCTTAAGGCAAAATCTGTGTTATCGCATTGTTGAGGTGGAAGGAAACACGAAGACCATCAAGCAAAATTTACAAATTGGGATTATGAAGTAAGGTTGCTAAACCACATTTGGGAACAGATGTTAAGCTTGGTTTACAGGGCAGTCTTGTCACCTGTTGGACATCTGATGTCATGTGCCCACACTTTTAGTGACAGTTTGGCTCCTGTGACAGGGCAAGAGATTAAAAGACATCCTAAGAGACTGTGAAATGTATATTTTTTCTTGTTTTAAGATGGAAGGAGGGAAAAGATAGAGATGGAGATGGAGATAGATGGAGATGGAGATGGAGATGGAGATGGAGATGGAGATGGAGATGGAGATGGAGATGGAGATGGAGATGATGGAGATGATGGAGATGATGGAGATGATGGAGATGATGGAGATGATGGAGATGATGGAGATGATGGAGGTGGAGATGGTGGAGATGGAGATGATGGAGATGGAGATGGAGATGGAGAGAAACATTCCTGTCTGAGAGCACTCAAGCTTGAGGCTATTCCCCGTGTAACTGTGACGCTACCACCAAAATCCAGGGTAGATTTGAACATGTCTATGCAGGGCTTCAAGATAGGTGGGTACTTCCAGAGCGCAGCCACTGTGTCCTTTTATATTGATAGACCTATTAAGGAAACAAGGTGTGCAGGCGTTGTGTAATCCTCAGGGCTCAGGAGGAGAACAGGAAAGAACAATTTGGCTTTCTGATGGAAAGTAGGCCCAGGGACTGATGATACTTCCTTGGGTCAGATGATAAGGGAATTCTCTCCAAAAGCCATATTCTTGTCTCCTTTCATACACAATATATTGATTCTGGCCACTTTACCTAGGCTGCAGGTTCAGGAGGTGGAGGGGAAGTTTTCCACAACACTGAAGACTGACTCACTGACACATTCCTCTCTCTCTTGCTGTTTGGAGGGTGACATTACAGGTCCTGTTGATGAATGAGCATTGATAAATACACTGCACATAAGCGTGCATCTGGAACAAGGCATTTCAGCTTCCCTCTCCCCTGGAGAGTCAAGCAGAAGTCAGAGCTGTGCATGTGAGTGTGAAACACAAAAGATCTTCATGGCAGCATGAAATGAATAGGGGATCTTCCACAGCTGTCCTCGCCAGCAAGTATGACACTCATTTTGGCACTTCTCAGATGCCTTTCAGACACGTGTACTAGAGAACTGTGCAAGCACAAAACCTCTCAGAAAGGGTTTTACAGTGAGAAACAAGACATTAGCTGGACAGGTGGGTCTTGCAGACAACCCTTCAACATTTTCTGGGGCAGGATGTGTGCATATGTGTATTATAGTCCCAAGGCATTTAATGAGGAACTTTCCAAAGCTGAAGTATTCCCCACTATCTTTTGCTTATTGAACAGGAAAAAAATCACCCCAAAACACGCAAACTTGCGCTCACAATAGGTAAAATTGCAAAGGGTGTGACTGCTGTTGAAGTATAAATCTCTGCTGTTTTTGCTCTTGGGAAGATCCTTCCATATATTAAGATTTCCCTACTTCAGATACAAACATGGGTACAGATTTTCTACTGGGAGAGTGCAGGTATCAGCAGAGAACTGGACCAGGGAATTACCATCCCCCCCCCCCCCATTGCTGATATATCCCATTGCAGTACACCTCTCTTGGCCATGCAGCACAGAGGAAGCCACGTATGGAGGCACCTGGCCCTACAACTTCAGTGTTACAAAAAGATTTTGCAGTAATTTTTCATCCCTCTTGCCTGACGATGGGGAATACAAGCTACAAATGACAGACTATGATTTTAACGATGTGAAGACAGCTCCCCCCATCCTTGCCCCTGCAAAGAGGAGGAATGCTGGTGACAAGGACTGCACCTAGGTGTGGTGGTACGCGAGGAGGCAGCAGAGGCACACAGGGCAGGCAGTGTCCCCAAGGCACAGCTTGCTAAGGTAGCCCCATCACCAGTTGGCTCAGACTTTTCCCATCATACCCATGCGGAGTGCTCTGCGTTTCAGGGTTTGCTTGTCCCCCTCCCGGGGACTGGGGATGGATTTTGAGGCTTGACACAACACTAGCACCAAAGTGCCCAGGGCAATTTAGGGAGCCAAAGTACCAATCATCAGTCCTGGTTTAATCAAGAGAAGTACCTCTTTTGCTCACAATGGTTGATTCCTCCTTCAATACTATCTACAAGGAGTTTAAAATCTCTTTAAATATTATTTCATGGAGCTTTTATTAACTTTCCAGACAGCTCACTCAGTTTGCTACCCTTCTTCATAGATGCTGAGAAACTACATTTCAGTCGCCAGTTCTCCCAGTCTTTCTGCTCGTTTGTTATCATTCTTTCTTATAGCAAAAATATTCTTTGTACCACTTACCAGAGCAGCCCTCTCCTTAAAAAAGATGTTTTTTGCTGATTCCTCCAGAATGTTCCCTTGTGGTCAATACTATTCTTAGGCTTATATTCGTAATAAATATAGAGCAGCTTCATGTTGTGCTATACTCACTTAGACTGTCCTGGTGGCAGTGCTGACATTTATTGACTGATCTATTCAGCTTCAGGTGTAAGTGCTTTCTAAGAAATCAGGTTCCAAGCACATTCATAACCATATCCTAACTGTACATCTGAACTGTGGGATTATATTCCCTACTGACCAACAATTCACATTTTAAGTAGAAGTCTTCTTGCTGAAGACTTTAGGTCTCACTTTACTTTTATAATACTAGATGTGAGTGGCTGCAGGATGAGATCTTCATTGATAAGGAGGGGGTGCACAAAGGCGGTGTCAGAAGCCTGAGCTCTCTGAGCTTTCACAGGACCACAATTTAATCTAGGTGGGTTAAAGGTGCTAATGAAATGAGACTCTCAGACATGGCATAAAATTTATTTGTGGTGATTAGGGAAACCCTATCATTTGGGCTGTTTTAGCACATATGGCACTTTTTAAAGCTAAATGAGTCCCTTAGCACTGTATAGCTCTGCTCCGTCTGTGAATCCGTGCTGGCCAGCCTGTTGTACTTACTGTCATCCAGTCTGTCCTTTTTATGCTTCAGTGTGCTCTGTTCTGCTTTGGAGATTATTTCTCTTCCATGTAAAAGACTATTTTGCTTTCGAGGTCCATTAAGGTATTTGTTTCTGACACAAACACACACAAAAACCCAGCAAAGAATGCAAATGCATTTCCTTTTATGGCAAAGACAAAAATTAATATGAAAACAACTTTATTTTTGTTGGAAAATTTAGAGGGATGAAACATAACAAATTATGTCGTGACCTAGGAGACAAATGGCCTAATTAATGACTCATCTTTCCAGAGATTTTGTAATTTATTTTCTGTGGTATTTATTAAGGAATTTGCTGATGCCGTCCACAGAAACATCTTTAACAATGAACATTCTACTTTCTAACTGAATTCTTGCCCAGATACCAAAGGCAGAGACCTAGACTTAGCAGAAATTACTTTCAGAGGAGTGTAATTGCAACCCTGAAATCCAGGCAATTTCCTTACGGAAGACAGTATGAAAGAGGGCCCTTAAAACCTAGGAAAACTGGAAGACAGAGTTGCCCATTCTGCCTGTTGCCCCAAAAGGAATTGCGATCATGCCCATTCATTCTAAAACATGAGAGAAATTTAGGGCGTATTCTCTGTATTCTTCTACTAACAAGAAACTCCTACTTCTTCCTATGGAGAGTAGGCTGTAGCTGGACCATTGCCCAGCCAGGGTGAAAGAATAGTAATTTGGGAATATACGGGGTTCTTAATGAAGAGTAGTTTAACACAGAGTTAACAGGCAATTTCTGAGATGTCCAATAAGTGTCGTTCTCAGCTCCCATTATATTTTAAAGGTTACTGTGTACTGAATCCTTCCAGCCTCCTTTAATAACCTTGCCAAACCTAGTGAGGTCTGAGTATATCCCACCACAAATAATTCCTATCCCTACTCCTTATAAGGACAGAGGATGTATAGGAATGAGGAGGGATTGGGATTGAGTTTCTTTGGTTTTCTGGAACTTAGAGATGCAAATGCAATTTCTCATATGACATTAAAGGCAACTAGGTGCATCACCACTGTTTGAAACCTTTCTGTGGCCTGGAATCTCAAGATCACACGGGTTTCAAAATCCGTCTAAAGTCAAAGGGTCCTGAGGATCAGTCTGAAGACCTAAACCTTAGAGAGAATTTTCAAAAGCACCCAAGACACAAATTTCCTGTCAATACTGCATATAACCTAGCTGATTTCCAAGGAAGAGAACACAGAGTTAGCCACCAACTGCAGTGAAACACAGGGGTTGATTCATTTGTTACAGGCTGAATGCGTCTATTAAACCTCCATTCTCAATCTGATTCTTCACCTGGTTGTCATTGTGCCTAATTCAGTGCTCACAAGTTCTTCCCCTGCACTTACCAAACATGCTTGTATCTGCGCCTGAAAGTACTCATGGGAATGGGAAAGACTCATCACATGCTTTTCCAGGCATTACCATTCCACCTTTAAAAAGCTGGTAGCAATGTCAGTCGTGAGGTTATCCAGCATCTGGATTTTTTTAAGGTTCCGGTACCCTAAAGGTCTTTAGTCAAGAGGAATTCAGAAAACCTATTTCTGACATGAATTCTAGCCCAGAGAGATAAAGACTGGTTCAACAGCAGCCTTAAATAAAGAAACATGACTAAACAGGAGCACATTCTTATTAGCAAGCAGTTGTCTGTCCTACAGAAAGCAGAACATGCAAATATATGTAACCATAAAGACAGACTCCAAAATATTTAAGTTCATGAGCAGAGGTGTTGACAGTTAAATTGAACTTCTGGCAGGCATTTGCAGCTTGTGAGGGAGCAAACAGCAACTCTTCAGCTTTCAAAACATTTACCAAAGATAATAATTACAAAGCCACATAGTTTCAGAATGACTTTCATTTGTCAGGACAGTTAACAGCAGTGGGAAGCAAAGCCAAGAGAAAAGCCAAATGCTAGCAGGAAAACACTGACAAATCACTTGATGTAAAGTTGAGTCTTGTAGTATGACGGGAGAGCACAGGACCTGCCCTCTAGGCCCAGCAGGCCCACACTGAATCTGTTTTGGTTTTCTGACCTGGGGAGGAACCAGGTCCTGCTGGGATTGCACCCAAGGGTCTGGTGCAGCCCTGGGGCAGGATGCCCAGTCCGAGAGTGTCGCTTTCCCCCTTCGCCCCTTTCCAAGTCTGAATGGGTATGGGTGGGGCTGCATCATGTTCCAGCCAACAGACTGAGAACTTGTGCTTCTTGATGACAGGGAAACGGGGAGAGGAAACAGGTTTCTGGGAGTAGACAACAGGGATAACCACCCCTGTAGTAAGGGAAGCATCTGTGATATTATCCTTTTCTGCTTGACAGGAGCAGGAAGTGTATCACTCAGTGGATTTGTTTCACCTTCTGCCTTGGCATCCACCTCCAACCTTCTTCTCCTGCTGCATTCTCTGTGTGTCCTCTAGCCATCTCTCTAGACTTATTTCTTCAATTCTGAGGCAAAAGCAGCTGTTGGCAGCCAGCTATCCAAAGCCAGGGCACCTCTTAACTGGCCTTTTATCGGATTCTAGTTAGAGCCACTTCAGCCTGATGAATTTCACGTGGGCTCCACAAGACACCCTGCTCTCCAGGCATCTTTGTGGAAGCTAAACTTGCAATATCAGCTCTAGGCAGTGCACATTTGGGATGTTGGTTCGTTTGTAAAGGTCTTGCAAGGAGTGATCCCTTATCATCTCTATTAATTTCTGTGCAAAATAAACATTGGATTTAAGAGGGAGGAGATGGGCCAACTGATTTTGGTTAAAAAACCTCTAGCAAACTAAAGTGGTTTCAGATATAATATAGGTTGCTCAGGTTTTTAAACTTTGCTTTTAAACTCAGCTAACCCTGAGCAGTGTTGGTGCTCTTCTGCTTTCTGTCTTGGAATGGATCCAGAAATAGCAAAATACATTGCAGAAGAGGCTGTTCACAGAGGAGGTCTGGGAGTACAGAAGTAGGAGAGAGAGAAATTTTATGAGTAAGTCTGTTCATATTCATCTTCTGTCCTGATTACACAGATTAAGAATGTTTCAATAAGCCTGTATTATTTGCAGTGCAGAAAGAAGTCAGCCCAGCCAGGATGCAGACCCTCCTGAGCTCTGTCTATCCACAAAGGCTAGAGCAAATATAAGCAACAAGGGCTGCCCATAAGATCTGACTCTTGGGAGCAACTCACGGCTATAGCAGCTGACACCAACTGCAGTTGCTGCTCAGCTGGGGAGACTACGGTAACAAGGACCACTCTAAAACCAGAGGATATCATACATCTGCTGCCTCATATGCGGCTCAGAAAAGAGAATGTAAAAATATTCTAATCTTGCTGTCAAGCCACTAGCTATCTTCAGTGTGAGGCTGTCTCTGCAGTGTGAGGACAAAACTCCCAACAGATACTCTAGTCCAGTGCTACCCATGTGGATGACTTTCAAATAAAGATTTCTGAACACTGATGAACTGTAGCAGCCTGTATAACACATCACAGCCTTGCCATGATTTGGCAATATCAGCAGAAAGATGCTGAGGTGTTACCATAGTGCTTTCCTTTTCAAACCTCAGTAAGTAGTTAAAAGGGGTATTTAACCACCCAGTCTCCATACTGTCATTCCTTTCTAAGACTTCTGGTGGTGGTTCTGCAGATAGATGATACCAGTGTCATGCTCAGGTGAGGTAGAAACACTCCTGGTAACTGTGCGTCCTTACAAAAAAAATTCTGTTTGCAGAGAATACCTGGCTTCAGAGCAAGACTAAACAAAGTTGGAAGCTTAGTTCATTGCACAGACATTAAGAAACATAAGGCAATTACACCTCCTTTGACTCAGCCTTTTTGTGTTGAAAGCATTGCAGATCTACAGAATTATTTATTATGGACTTCTGCAGGTGCAATGCCATACGTGGTGCTGCTGCTGGGTCTCCTGGGAAATGCCATCCTGAGTACTTGGAGATACACAGAATGACACATTGGATATGGTTAGATCAACTGTAGTTATCTGTATTACTGTAGTTATGTTATCTGTATTACTGTAGTTATGTTATCTGTATAATTGTAGTTATGATGTATTTTCTAAGATTGCACTTTGCCACTCAGAGGTTCTGTGTTTCTGAAGGGCTTCATAGGGCTCCTTTGACCCACAGTTATGAACAGTCAAATCTGTCTTCAGGAAAGAAGAAAGAAGAAGAAAGAAGAAGAAAGAAGAAGAAAGAAGAAGAAAGAAGAAAGAAGAAAGAAGAAAGAAGAAAGAAGAAAGAAGAAAGAAGAAAGAAGAAAGAAGAAAGAAACTACAGAAAGAAGAAGAAAGAAGAAGAAAGAAGAAAGAAGAAAGAAAGAAAGAAAGAAAGAAAGAAAGAAAGAAGAAGAAGAAGAAGAAGAAGAAGAAGAAGAAGAAGAAGAAGAAGAAGAAGAAGAAGAAGAAGAAGAAGAAGAAGAGGAAATCCAATTTCTCCCCCAGTTCTGGATTCCTGGATGTGTACTGAAGCCCTTGATGGTTCTAGGTCTGGTCAGGGATGATTGTGACAATGATGACAATTTTCTGGAAAAGCAATAATTAATTTAAAATAGGGGTTGTCCTTTCAGACTCACATTCTTTTGAGGCAAAAGAAGTAGATTTCAATCATCAACATCCTTGGCCCATGTCAGCACAATGAGCATTCTTTTGTAGCCTATCATTGACCAGATGAGTTTGGACCAAAGTCCAAAGAGCTTGACTGAAAATTTGGTTCATTTTTTCAGAGTTTACTACAAGACTTTTACTTTAGTTTTACTTTATGTAGACCTTTGGCAAATGGAGGAGAGTATATCTGCACAAAAATATGGGGATGCAGGCTTTACAAACCAAAAAATCTGTGCTTGGCACAGCATGGAAAGATACATTTTAAATGCTGAACTCAGTCGCATCTCACACTTATTCATATCATTTTCTGTGCCATTCTATCTGTTCCCACAGTGACTGCACCCCCTCCTTAAACAACCACACCAGTCTCTTGTCTTTGGGGCTAATCTTCACTCACCCAGACTGTAATGACCCAGCCCTGTATGCTCAGCCATCTCCCAGCCCTGCTCAGGGGGGGCCTGCGGCTTTCTCTGCCGCACTAGGAAACTGCAGGGTTTAGGGCAGCCAAGTGACCATCCAGGCAGCTTCCACGCAGGCAGCATCCAGGAAGCCAAGCCCCCCTCTGTACATGTGCTGGGAGGACCAATGTCAGAGGAGCTCCACAGGGCACATTTGAGCTATGTCTGAGCTTCCTTTTAAGGGTTTGTGACTGATGCGCCTGGTATCAGGGCAGTTTTGGAGCTGCCTGTAGCGCATGGTGGGGGTCCGCCCTCAGGGCTTGGTGATCCTTCTCTTCTAATTATTTCTAGAGAATTACACAGATGAAGAGTACAGCAGTGATAAGACTTACCGTGGATTTAAGGAGTACTTATGTGTGTCATGGGGAAGCTGTGGGAAACTACACTCTGCTCAAAGTATGTGCAGCAGGAATGGATCCTTCCCTTGAAGGGATCTAAAAATGCTCCCCATCACTATACTGTAGTTGTGTAAACCCTCTGCATATAGGATTAGAGGACTGTATATATGGAAGTCTCAGGACAGAGGTACCATGGTCACACAGTAATTATAATACATGACCTAAGAATTCTCTTTTTGTCTCACATCACAGTAGCAATGCATTAAAAGCATTTTGTCCCTTTCTGTCTTTCTTTTTCTCCCTTAATTCTCACATCATTCTGGTGTCTTCATATGTGAAGATTAGAAGAGTTTTTCTTTTCAACTTCATGTCATGATGACATCAGGATTGGGACTCCACAGGCTCACACTGAAATAATTGATGCTATTTGCATTTCACATTCATAACAAGATCTCTGTAGACTTGCACTGAAATTGTTTTCCCACTGAAGTCTTACAACACAGCAGCAATATAATGACATTTTAATGGGATCCCTATAGGCTTGCCATGAAATTGTCAAGGGAAAATAGTGGCAATGTTAATTGAATTGGGAACTAATGTTAAAATCAAATGCGAAAAGTAATTTCTTGGCTAGAAGAATCACAGGAATTTAGGTGCTGATCCTGTGAAGATGTATGCATTTGCTCTTCAAACCAATCCCGTTGAAATCTACTTCTCTGGGGAATAAAGTTTGGAACTACAAGAAACCTATTCATCATACCTTCTGTCTTTGTAAACAAAACAGCTAACCCAAAGGCAACAATCAAACACTGTGCCTTAACTGTGACATTCTCTATGCATGTCTGTGCAGATGCTAAGCAGAAATTTTCTGGAATCTTGGCACTTGACATCATGCATCCTCTAAGTGTACATAGAGTAACAGTTGCTTAGCTGGTAAAGCCCTTGGGTAAAACCATGCTCATAATGAAGCTCCTAGGAACTGTGTCACTGACTGTAGCAGAGCTAGCTTGCCATTCCCAATATCACCTCCCTGCAGATCCCAAAATCTCAACACACACCTGCTATGGAGGCTAAACTTACTGGGTGAAATGCTGTTCATTTTAATACTTCCTTCTGAGACATGAGAATCTGTTTGAGGCAAGATTTTCTTTATAACTTCTAGTGTGATGAGAAAAAGAAAATTTAAAAATCATCGCTGCGATTCTCATGTCGTCGTGTGAGCATCAGGTTTTGGAGTTCAGTTATTCAAGATTTCAAGATATACAGATTTCAAAAGTGCCGGAGTGGGCAATGGCATCTGTCTGTGGAAGACAGGGTGAATGTTCCAACCCTTGCTTACATCCCTTGCTTATAGTATTGTCAGTAAGAATTACACTAACATCAACTGGCAGTTTTTCAGTTGGTCATAAAATAGCCAGGGCATAGCCAAACATAATCCCACCTGACTAGAAGGACCTAAAACTGTTATGACAAACATACTGAGTTCTATCCAAAAATAAAGTGTTTTTTATGGGAGATATTTCTGAGTTCCTCACATGCAGAGCCACATATCAGGAGGAGGTAAGAAGATCAATACACAAAACAAACCATTAGCAATGATAAATTCTTCCCTTTCTCTCAAGAGAAGCCTGGAATCATTGATCTGTCATGGAATCCAAGCAGACCTACTCAGATGAACAAAAGGCTGAACAACAGAATACTGATAGGTGGTCTGATAACCCAGGAGATTAGTGCAGGGCTGCTGGGGGACTCTGGCTAGAGGTCCAACCCATCCGCATGGAAATCGGATCAGAATTTCACTATTGACATCAGCAAAAGCAAGATACATTCTTACATCTGACAATACCAAAACTAGGAACCGAGTTATTGGGGAAATAATACAAAGAGAAGAAGACAGAAAATATAATTATGTCTGTGTTTGAATTCACTTCAAATATCTCATGCCTTTCTGGCATTTCACACTAAGAATCTCGATGTAGTTTATGGGAAAAAAAAAAGTAGAGAGGGCAAAAACTTTGATGAGATGTTGGATTTTTTTTCCGTTTAAGGAGAAATTGAAAAAATCTTTAGATTTCACTAAGGACTTGGAAAGGATGGAAGGCATAAAGAAGGCGAGAAGTGTGGATATAGTTATTATTTCTAACATCACAAAGACACAGAGACCCTAATGAAAATTATTGCCAAATACAAGACTGAGTGAAGAAAGCCCTTTTCTTCAGAAAACATAATACTAAACTGAGGAACTCACTGATGCAGAATATGATATATGGCAGAAGCAGAAGAAAGTCTGAAAAGGATTATATGTCTTCATTGTTGATAGATCCAGTGGTAGGTTTTAAAAATTATAATCTGGATGCAAGCAACACTGAACTCAAAAATTCCTTCATCCAGAGTTGGGTAGATAAACAAGGGAGAAGGGCAAAATGTACCTGCTGGAATTCCTACACTCTGAAGTACTCATTTGAGCTCCTGTCATGGGATTTACCGGGACACACTTGGCTGTGGTGGGATGAAGTGCAGCTGAACTGAAGCACTGCAATGTTGCGTGATATAAGTCAGCAGTCTTTCAGAGCAGGAAAATTGTCTCCTGATCAAACTGCTGCTCCACCCAGCACCTCTGTGCCTGTCAATTCTACCTAAATTACGAGAACTTCAAAAAGTAGAAAGTATGACTGACATTAGGCTCCCACCTATGTACTCTTCAAGTGATCTGGGAGTACGCAGATATGGCAGAGAGATGCTTCCTATGATGTTTGCCCTGTGTCCAAAGAGAGAGTTTCAAGTAGAAATTTTACCAGTCACTATGTTCTTTGCAGACTAAATGTTCAAGTGCACAATGCCAGCACTTACCTAATGGATTCTGAATTGCCATTTTAATTTTCAGAAATTGCATAATATTTTTTAGAAGAACTATCTGCTTTTTGGCTTTGCTTTACACCTAGAAACAAAACCAGACAGTGAAGCCAACCATGGCTCCCCTTTGACTTCTTCTGAAATGCCTAAAGATGAGCGCATCCGACCAGCTCAGCTGTGCTGGACCTCCTGGCCAAAGAGATCTATTTATTATAGGGTGTGATTGTCAAGTTACTTATTTCAGTGGCTCCTCCGCTGCAGTGCAGAAGAGCTGGGTGGTCCTCGAGGCCTCTGTGAGTGCTCTGCACCTGGGGCTGCAGAAAGTATTAAGAAGTGAAGCACACACATGACTGGCTTGATGGACTGTGACCAGTTGGTCCAAAGTTGTGGGAACCACTGAACGAGCTGTAATCCTTTGGGGGCCAGAGTCCGTTCTCATGTATTCAGAAAGAGACCCGTAATTAGAACAGCTGAAACCAGATCAGGCACCAGAGCTGGACAGGGGACAAAACATTAAGTTGTTTCATTTCATTCTGACCTCTTTTTATGGCAATAACTGCTAAAAGGAAAACAAATGTTCGTAGAGATCTGCTTTGTTCTGCCATTACACGTGAAGCACACAAGGGGCCTTTTCATGCAGAAAAATGCATAAATCTCTCCCCTACTTTTACTTATGGGAATGCAGCATTTTCTTATTAGAGAAATACAGCCAGTAACGACACGCACAGACATCCGACAAGGAAGAGTAAGCATTTCAGAAAAAATAAAGGAGATAGGATTTAGATATTAGCCCAGATGAGGCAGGAAGCTCATGAGGAAATGTGATTCAGGAATTATGCAGGGAAAGAATTTCATAGATGCATACAGGGCCAGATTCCCAGTAGCTATTGCTAGATATAGCTTATTCATTTCAGAGAAAAGACTACAAGAAGTCAGATACATGATTTTCTTGGGGTCATTTAATTACTTGCTATTCTATGACTCTCCTTTTTTTGTGTGTGTGTGTGTGCATCTTCACTTGTCATAAAAATATTTTATTGCTTTTTACAGGGTCAGATTCAGTGAAGCATCAGACATCCGGGGTGAAACAAAAACACTAATGCTGATGCAGGAAGGTAGGTGGAACAACTGGAAAATGTGACAGAGAAGACGGAAGCAGACCACCGTTGCACCAATAATATAATGGCCTTCCAATATTCAGCAGCTGGAGATACAGTGCTGTAGATATAGCATATAGACAGAGGTTTACTTGTCTTCTTTGAGCAAGAAAACAACCACAGGAGGAGATCAAAACAAATGTTCTTAAGGTACAATCAAAGTAACATGATAAGGTCACATCGTATCTGTATCACCCCAGTTAGGAGAACTAGATGTTTGCTTTCAGTAAGACATCACCCATGTCAGGTATTTTAGGACTGCAGTGAATGATAGCAGAGCAAATCTTCGCATATGATTTTTACTCCACACACTTAAAAGGTAGTTTTGCTATAGCTGGTCAAAACATAAAACTCACATTAATAGAAGTTAGCTGTGTTTGTTTCAATGTGGGATTAGAGCGGGTGTTTTTTTAATGCATAAATACCAGACTTGGTATTTATTATATAACAAATATAAATTTGTTTTATATTATATAACAAATATGTTAGAAGGAACTATATTTGTAATAAGCTTTCAATTTGTTAAAATAAATACTATAAAATGTGATTATATAGTAAGAAAGCATATATAATATGATGCTGTAGAAAAAGGCTTTAAAATCAGCTCATGTTTCACTAAACAATTGCTACAAATGCTAGACTTGCTGGAAATGGTTCAAGCTTCACTAATCAATGAGGAAGTTAAAAAATGCTAATTTCTGGTAGATGACACCCACTACGACCGTTTCACTCTCTTGCCTATAACCCGTAGTCTTTAAGTACTTGTAAATTTTTAGGAAGGAATTATAGATTTATTTAATATTTGTAGCTGATCTGACTGGTTCAGTCTAGATCTATAACGAAGATCATAAAACTTGCTTAAAACTACTGTGCAACAAAACTGCCACCATGATATCTTAGCAGAGGATTTATAAATAAGCATGTTACAAAATCATCTTATGTTTTTTGTTAATAGGATGTTGTTTTCCTTCACTAAGGGTCATGCAGCACATAGACTACATAAATAAGAGAGAAACATTCTCCAAAAAGGATGGGACATTGGTCATATGTGGTACACTCCTTATAAAAGTCAAATCCTCATACGAACACTTACATCAGAGAAACTGTTTGGGAAAACTCTTTAGGAACATTTGTGTATGCTCTTCCTCCAAAGGGCTAAGCCTCTAGGTCCTGTCTGTGCTGCACCTTTTTTCTAGTTGATAGCAAATCTGGCTTGCAATTTCCTTCTGTCCTCTAGCTCTCCCAGATGGAGTAAAACATCCCAGATGAAAAATTGTCTGTAAATAGCATGTGTGGATATCCTTTAGGGAAGAATACAAAGGGACCTCTCCAGACTTCCCCAGAAGTCTCTGGTACCAACACAGCAGGGGAGCAGAGCAGACTCACCTCCTGGTAGTTTGCTTTGTTGTGCTGTGAAAGAGGCCAGTGTGTGAAAACATCGAGGGTGACATCATTGCCCTGGGCCTTCAAGAGATCTTCACAGCTCCAGGGGCTGTGTGTGCTCCATGCATCAGCTGTGCTGCACCACAAACATCTCAGAATTCATATTGCTCCCAAGATTTCACTTCCTACCTATATAGTTGCTCTGTGGACACAAGTGCCTTTAAATTCTTTCTGCCTTCTAAACAGGTACCAGAGAGGTCTCTTTGGGGAACACACCAAAGTCTAACACAAGTGTCTACCACTTAACATTTTCAAAAAGCTTTGGAGTTGACCAGAACAATTTCTATTGCCTCTGCAGGACAAGACGTGCTGCAAATTAGACCGTGTTTAACCATTCTTTAGTGAAGAACAGGCTATAACTTTCAAGAGAAAGGGGCTTAAGTTTCACATGGGTTGCTCATCAACCCTAGATGCTCCTGAGAATAACCTGTGTAGATGGGATACTTTTCTGTTTGAAGTCCTGTCAAAAGACCACTTGGAAAGCTGTGTAAAGATACTCAGGGTGGCTGTTGTGTAAGACAAGGAAGTGCGGAAGAAGACCATGGTTTGGCCTTAATTTTTTGAAAGACAGTCATACATGACTGCAAGGAATTGACTAGAAAAACTTGTAGACTGAGTGATCCCCAAAGCCAAACATATT
This sequence comes from Hirundo rustica, assembly GCF_015227805.2. Classification (NCBI taxonomy): domain Eukaryota; kingdom Metazoa; phylum Chordata; class Aves; order Passeriformes; family Hirundinidae; genus Hirundo; species Hirundo rustica. The sequence continues at coordinate 27,645,922 of NC_053452.1, forward strand.
ACATGTGCACAGAGGAGGAGAGAAAAACATTGCTATATGAAGGATTATTTGCATTCAGATTCAATTACTATTCCAACCAGTATGTGGCATCCCACTTCATAATGGCAGTCCTGAAGAATTAAAATAAATTTACCATCAAATAATACCTCAAAGCTTTCATGCAAACCTGTATTTGATTTGAATTACTCCTGCTGTGGTAGTTTAAACATGCATCCTTCTTTGTATGGGCTTCATCAAAACTGGCAGGCAAAACGCAAAGAGCAGTGTCAAACTCCATGGGGAAAGAGGAATGTATGAAACAGAAATGAGAAGTAGCAATTTGTTAAGGTTTCCTGCCATCTATTACTTAGCAGTTGTTGATATGTAGTTCAGATGGGCAGTTCATCCGTGGAGTGATCTTCTAATCAGATTTGGACAGGAAATGCATCATTTTCAGGCATCATGTGTGCTCTTCCTCAGGATAAAGCACTCTGGGAGGGCATGGTTTAAATAATCATGGATGCCACTTGCTGAAGACAAACCTTGCTGTTTGTAGTCTTCTTCATTCCTCGGAAAGGAAAATCACTGAAGGTGTCACAGACAGATACCTCGGTGAGGCAAATGCTGTGATTTTAATGCAATCTGCAGGAATGTTTACTCACCATGCCCTTATCTCATTTTGGCTAAAAGCTGTAACTCAGTTTTTCTTACAGTTACCTGGTGAGATGGAAGGAAGTTTTCATCTGGACTTCTGTTCACATACAGGTGTCTTCAAATCCTCTTTGAGAATATAGGTAGGAAGCTACTAATCCATTGGGTTTGGAACCAAGTGCCTAGTACTTGTAGTAGAGGTAAATCACTGTTCTCCAATCGATATCGGGGGCTCTGGCTCTCTAGAGACACTCACTCAGGCATTTTATGCAATAAAAGATAACAGCCATGCATTTTCCTGAATAAGAGAGTCAGTGCTGCAGACTTTTATGTGGAAAATGTCCATGCACAAATACACATTTGTGAGGTGATTATCTATCTATCTATCTATCTATCTATCTATCTATCTATCTATCTATCTATCTCTCTCTCTCTCTCTCTATGTGTGTGTGTATGTGTGTATGCACACATGTATGTTTTCCTACTATGAAAAAAACAGACTGCTTTAATAAACTGCTTTCATTCTGAGATCATAATCACTCTTGCATGCATATGTGCACACACACAAAGAGATTCAGACAACTAGATCCCTAAATAGAAACGTACACATTCTGGCTGGTTTTGGCTTTGCTTTTCTCTCCAAGCCTTCCAGGCAAATGGCAGCAAGTCTCTAACTCTTTCCAAGCGATCCTCCTGAGGCTTGTTTGCCTGAGTTCAGGCCTCTCACAGGGAGCACACTGAGCTGAGCTACCTAAAAATCTGCCCTGCATCCTTTCTGGCATCCGTGCTGAGTGTGTGAACAAGATTATGTTCCCTTCCTGAGGTAGGCCTAAGAGTTCTGTCGTATTTAAGGGATATCAATAGTGCATGCAAGGAGTGCACACTCCTGCAAACAAAAGGATTGCATTATGACGTGAAAAGTGATAGGAGACACCAGCCTCAGGTTTCCTCAGCCCCAGTGAGCAGTTTAACAAGGCTTCATGATGCATGTCACCTCTCCTGCCATGCCCCTAGGACACGCTGCGTGTCTTTATTCCTTGTGCATACTGTATCACCTCATCTGTAATTATAAATATATGTTTAGTGTCACTTCAAAGTCTTCCCTTGACAGGGGTGTTCCCTTTTCAGGGATTTTGAACCTCTGAAATTCTTTCTTCAGAGACTCTGGAGCAGGGTGCGATAGCCTCCTGCTGACAGTTACCCATGTTCAAAGGGACTGCCAGAGAAAGCCCATCGCAAAGCAGAGAAAACTGACTTTTGTGTCACCCGCTGAAGATGCATTGGCTTCTTTAACAAGAGGTCATCTCCTGTGCTTGACTTTTTTTAACCTGGAAGGTATTTAAGGATGGGTACAGAGAGTGGATTTGTAAAACATGAAAGAGTTAGCAACAGTTTAGATTTCCCGTCAGGTACATCTGATGAACAAAAACTTCCTCTTGGCTGTGCTTGTTCATTACATATGTTTTATATGGTCCATCTATGGAAGCTAGAACTTGGCTAACCCATTTATTTCTTTTGTGGCATTTTCCTGCCTTTTTTTTTTTTTTTTTTTTTTTTTTAAGGTACCCATCTGTCAGTTTACTATATTATTACATTACAGTACCATCTAGAGGTCCCAAATGGGATCAGGGCTGTGCATAGTTGGTGTATCATGCAGTTGTCCTCTGGGAGAAAAAGTATACAACCTAAGGGGATAAGAGAAAAAGAAATAATTACTGCTCCTATCTCACAATTACATATCTGACCCCATTGTATGAATTATGTATAGAGTAAGATGCACACAGTCAGTCAAGGAATACAGACCTGCGAAGTCTGTCATTTTGGTCAGGACTTTATTGTTTTTAGAGATAACCCACTGCCCTACCTAGATTCCACCAGGAATCTACTGGATTTCTGGCTGTCTGGCAGCTGTCATGAACTCCCAGACAAAAAGGCTGTTGTGCAGATCAGCACCTCTCAGACACATCCAGCCACTTCCTTTGGACTGGCCAAGAGTTATGGAAATAAGAGACAAAGCTGGGATGTGAACAGGGTCTGCTGAGTGTTTAATCACAAGGGTCTCCTACCACCTTACTGTTTGTTGGTCACAGACACCCAAAAATGAGAAAAACATTGGCTGGCAAACTTTCATCTTCTTTGTAAGGGGTTCATATTTCTGAAAGACTTTTCATCATGTAGGATTTATGAACATATTTCTGAGAGGGTGAGTTTCCAGACCCTCAGCTAAATAAGTTTCCATAGATTTCCTATGAAAATTCCACCATGCAATGTCATTGAAGACAGCTGTACTACAAACCTAAAATCAGGGCAAATTTGGACCATGATTTGGAATTCATATATGGAACTAGAAGCCATAAGCTATTTGAAACATCTTTGCTCATACAGGTTGAGCATTATTTTCCCAGAAAGCAGTAAGGCAGTAGTTGATCCTAATGAAGGTAAATTAATACAGTATTTTTTTACACATTAATAGGTTCAAATCACCTAATTTAGGTACAGCAACACTTAACTACAAGCCCCTTTAGCTCCAGGAAGAAGACCCAGTGCATCTAAATGAGTCACACAGACCAAATGCACAGTTAATAGATGGAGTCTCTGGAAAGCAATCCAAAACCCTGGTGCGTTGTGTGGGAAAATGTGAAGAGACAAAACATGCTAGATGCATGGCAGCAGAATATCTGAAAACTCTGCTTCACAACATCAGATGCTTTTAGTCACCTGAGTGTTAGAATATTCTAATATTAAAATATTAGAATATAGGCTATCACTGCATTGAAGCATTGTGACTCTGCACGCCAGAAGCTTCCTCCAGTCTATCAGGCACTTGTGTCAGTGTTACATTCCTCCATTTTGCCGAGGCTGGCTTGTTGCAGAGCTGGGAATTCAAAGTCACAAGGCCAGGAAGGAGGGCAAGAGCAGGGACAACCCTGCACTAAGGGCAGAGTGCTCAGCTGGGAGAGCAGAGCCCCAGCCTGCCTTTAGCTCCTGCCTGTCCCTTTGCCTCTTCCCTTTTTTCTGCTCTGCTAGCATAGACAGAGCCTGACAGGGTGCTTTGATGCACAGCATGGAGGTGGCACAGGGTCTGGTGGTTCTAAAAACTGGGCAACTTGGGCTTTCTTCTGGGACCTAAATTCATCCCTGATGAACTCCCCCATCAGGGTCTAGTTCAGACAATCTAGACTTTTAGTAGTCAAAGTAGCAGAAGTATTTATACTGCAGAAGGGTTTACCTGTCCTGTGCCTTGGGCTTTCTGAACTTCTCCTCTGTAGCACATGACTACCCACAGGGTTGTCATCTGTTTCCTTCTTCTTGGATTTGGATTTGGATTGCCATTGAGTTGCCATTACAAAGCTGTATCTCTTTCCTAGTCAAACACTTCACTAACCAATGCGTGATGCAATACAGGGCATCAGCTCTGAAGAAACATCCTCACAACTATAAGGATGATACAAAACTCTTGGCCACATGATAGAAGAAAAGAGGTTGGGTACTGAAAGAGAGATAGAAAACATTTACTTCACTCTCTATCCCTGTTCAGGCTTTGAGAGTAGGCAGGACAAAACATGTCTTGGAGATATTAATTCCATGTGAAAGTATGTTCTGTCTTTTGCTTTTGTGGCAATGGAAGTTCAAGATTTTGTAGCCTGGCATCATGCCTCAACAGCAGTTGAGACTGCAACAGTTTTGAATTTTCACTTTGTCTTACATGGTCTTACCTGAATCTAGCAAGAACTGTGAACGTTCAGCTTTTCTGCTACTAGATGCTTGAGTTCTCAACCCTCCTGGACCAAGTCTTGACCAATGGACTGTACTGTCTGGGGGTTTTGTAAATATAGAGGGGATTTGGCGACCTGAGAGATGCTAAATTGGTTACATTTAATCTCATTTCTGTGTATCTACTAATAAGGTATCCAAGACTGCTTAAATATTTTTTGGTAAGCCTTTATTTTTCTGTTCAGGATGTTAAGTTGAACTTCGAATATGAAAAGGAAATCTGTTCCTTCTGTCATTGGGCATGAAGGTGTTTGGGGCCATATGCTAAAAGTGACTATATTGGCATATATTCATGTTGCATAGCTACATAACGACTCCTTCCTCTGGACTGGGGTGAGCTCAGAGCACGGAGTGAGGACAGGGAATGGGAGCATGAGAGATGAGAAAGGACAGCAGATCCTCCATGCTGGATTAAACTCCAATCCATAAGAGCTATGCAAAACATCTGTGAGCTTTCATATTATAAGGTGTTATTTTTAATGAGAAGGCAACCCCTGAAAGTTCCTATGGCCCAACAACACAGATATTCTATTTTGATGTATCTGTCTTTAATGAAACAAGGGCTGTGCTAGACACTCATGACCTTTGTGACTGTGGACCTAAGATCCCAAGACCTCTGGATAACTGGGCTAGGAGGCACTCAACTCTGTTTAAATTGCCTGTAAGAGCAAATTCCTGTGGCTGGCTTCATGCCATTGTACCTGTCCCAATGGAGGCTAAATACTGTGTTGAATGACTGACCTACATATCATTACAGAAGAGAAATGTTCCCTGCTGCAGTTCCTGCCAAGTGCTGTAGAGCTCTGATTGGACAGATGAATGATGGCAAATGCGCTCCTAATAAAGCCAAAGCCATTAAGTAAGAAAATGAGGCTGCTGTCATGTACGAGTGGTGGCAGAAGCATTTCTAGCTTAACAAGGTCTGACAAGACCTCCTCAACATGCTCAAATGAAATCAATGTCAACACCTAATCAGTTAAGCAGGTAATGGATTATTTAAAAAAATTTAAACTGTAGCTGCATTAACTCATTTAGAAAGAAGGAGCACGTGACTCCTACAGATAATGCAACACATTTTAACAGTTGTCACATTTGCCAGGTTCAAGGAGAAGCTGCTTTAACCAGAAGGGCTGGGGTCTGTACAGCAGCATGGCGGCAGAATGTAGGGCACGTTGTGGATTTATGGACAAAGGAATTTGCGAGCTTTATCAGTCACTGCCTGGGTTTGCATAACAGGTCAGCTCAATGAAATATACATGAACAGCATCTGTTTCTGCTTTTAAGAACACAGTGTGCAACGTGAACCATCACCCACTGGATAGAAACTGGGTGATAGGATGTGAATCCAGCACTTTAATGAGCAACGGAGGAAGTATTTGCTGTTGTGTCTGGGAAGCTAGGGAAAGACACTGGACAAATTACCTGACTTTGAGCGTCCTTAGATCCTCATGGATTACATAGAGAAGTTAGAACCATAGCTAACAACCTCAGATAGGAACCGGATAACACTCCTACACATGCAGTTACTAAACTGGATTAGAACAAACTCCTTGCCTTGGGGTCTAGTCCATGCTTAGGGCACAGAAATGAGGCAGGTATTTGCAAGGCACTGACACAAGAGGGTTCCCATGCCTCTCCCTGCAGCACGTGCAACGAGGCAGTGTCAGGCCAGGCCAGTGGATTGGACGGTTAAGCCTGATACAGCGTGCCTACTCCTATGTTCCTAAGAAAAAAAGTGCTTTAGAAAGCCCTGAGAATCACCACGCAGCTGGACTGGAGCTGCTGGCCCCTCTCACCTGAATAAACAGCCAATGTTCTGCACTGACCTGCAACTGGTTCTTGATCCCTCCTTCACTCCCCATCCTAAGGCTGCCCCGGTCTTCCCTGTCCAGTGTCCAGTCCCCATGGCAGCAGTGTCAGCAACAGGTCCTTCTCCTCGGGACTCCCCATTCCCTCTGTTACAACGGTCTCATGTCTCACCTCTGGACCAGAAAACCCGCGGCCTCGCTCTCACCCTGGTTTAATCAATGAGCGACTTGGCTGGACTTAATTCGAGAAACAGAGTTGGAGAAGGAGAAATGAGAATCGGAGAAGGTGAAATGAGAACTGGAGCCCTCTCATCTTTTGTTGTTGTTGTTGTTTTGCTTCTCACTGGTGCTACTGAGACACACTGAAGACCTGACAGGCATGTGCTATGCGTGAGCCTGAGGCCATCGCGGGCGAGCTCTCCTGCAGTTATTAATCTGAGGTGTCTAAGTCATACAGGGAAAAAGTGTCTGAAATGCAGAAAAAGTAAAATGCGACACCTTCACTACGCTTTAATGGGTCCTCAAGTGTCATAACCTATCATCGTATCATAAAACCGGGGGTTCATTAATACACCAGGAGAACGGGAATTGCAAAGTTTTCCCTCTTTAGCATCCCACTAATAATCAGTTCCCAGCCGTCTGCCTCTAAAGAGTGGAAAACACTCATTTGCTGATTAACTCCCCTAACAGCGCAGCAGAAACACCTCTCTCTGTTCCGAGGGGTCTGCAGGACCACCCGCCTCTCCCCGCTCCGCGGTGCCCTCAGGACCTCCGGCCTCTCCCCGCTCCGCGGTGCCCTCAGGACCTCCGGCCTCTCCCTGTTCCGCGGTGCCCTCAGGACCGCCCGCCTCTCCCCGCTCCGCGGTGCCCTCATGACCGCCCGCCTCTCCCTGTTCCGCGGTGCCCTCATGACCGCCCGCCTCTCCCTGTTCCGCGGTGCCCTCATGACCGCCCGCCTCTCCCCGCTCCGCGTTGCCCTCAGGACCGCCCGCCTCTCCCCGCTCCGCGGTGCCCTCAGGACCTCCGGCCTCTCCCCGCCCCGCGGTGCCCTCAGGACCGCCCGCCTCTCCCCGCTCCGCGGTGCCCTCAGGACCGCCCGCCTCTCCCCGCTCCGCGGTGCCCTCAGGACCGCCCGCCTCTCCCCGCTCCGCGGTGCCCTCAGGACCGCCCGCCTCTCCCCGCCCCGCGGTGCCCTCAGGATCGCCCGCCTCTCCCCGCCCCGCGGTGCCCTCAGGACCGCCCGCCTCTCCCTGTTCCGCGGTGCCCTCAGGACCGCCCGCCTCTCCCCGCCCTGCGGTGCCCTCAGGACCTCCGGCCTCTCCCCGCCCCGCGGTGCCCTCAGGACCGCCCGCCTCTCCCTGTTCCGCGGTGCCCTCAGGACCGCCCGCCTCTCCCCGCCCTGCGGTGCCCTCAGGACCGCCCGCCTCTCCCTGTTCCGCGGTGCCCTCAGGACCGCCCGCCTCTCCCCGCCCTGCGGTGCCCTCAGGACCGCCCGCCTCTCCCTGTTCCGCGGTGCCCTCAGGACCGCCCGCCTCTCCCCGCCCCGCGGTGCCCTCAGGACCGCCCGCCTCTCCCCGCCCCGCGGTGCCCTCAGGACCGCCCGCCTCTCCCCGCCCCGCGGTGCCCTCAGGACCGCCCGCCTCTCCCCGCCCCGCGGTGCCCGTAGTAGCGCGGGTCTGTGCGCGGGGCCCGCGCCGCCGCAGTGCCCGCCCGCGGCCAGCAGGTGGCGCTGCGGCCCCAGCGTGGCCCCGCGCCGCCTCAGGGAGCGCCCGCGGCGGGGAGCGCCGGGGTGGACGCGGACGGGAGAGCGCTCCGAGACCCCTCCGGTCACCGCGATCCCTCCCGTGTCACCGTGACCCCTCCCGTGTCACCGCGACCCCTCCCGGTCACCGCGACCCCTCCCGGTCACCCTGGCGTCTGGGAGCGGCCCGCTCGGGACACGGGCTCACTCCGCGGCACAGATGAGTGACAGACAAACAGGTGACGGACAAGCGTTTGCCTTCGTGTTTTGCATGAATGATCTTCACGCCCGCGTCTGTTATTCCCTGTCAGGTACTGTGACAGCAGTTGTTCAAGGAATCGAGGAGGAAGCGGAGCACTGTGGCGTGGAGGGGTCTTCTGGAGAAGGCGATGCTACAGCTCCAGTCAGCATTAGGATCCTGGGACTGGTTCTCTCTTCCCAAAACTACAGCTGGAAACAGTGGAGTGGCTCCCGACACGAGGCACCCCAGCCTACAGCAGGCTGAGCATGAGGCACCTGGGGCACACGGGAACCCTGCTGTAAGGAAATGAACTGGGGAACGGCTCCACAGCTGCCGGTTCCAAGGCCAAAATCGACTTGGAGACTGATGGCCCTTGTTAGCCTGCTTGGGGAAGTGGAGAAGGGGCCGAAGTCTGGCGCTGGGTGACACAGGCCCCGTAACGGTGTGGTGTGGAAGTCAGACCAGCTGCACAGGAGGCAAACAGAAGAGGCACAACTGAGGGCCTCTTGACCCGTCTGACCTGTAACTGGTAACTGTGGCAGGTGGACTGCTATATCTTATGGCATCTGAAGAAATTAAATGGGGTTTTTTTTTTGCAAGGGATAGAAAATGAAGGTGCTAGAGGAAAAGAGATTAGTTTTTGGTACTAGTAAAGCCCTTTTTTTTTTTGTAAAATGCAGTCGATTGGTGCAGAATTGATGCCTCCACTGACATGCAGGCCAAAGAAAATGAAAGATTTGGTTTATTTTGCTTTCAATGCCTAGATTTCATCATCCCAGAGGTCCATTCAAATCTTCTACGTGTATCCCGCTTATCATCAACATGTCTTCCTTCTTTCTAACCTGTGATTTCTGGTTACTCCAGGAGGCTTCTCCCAGCCAACTATAAATGGGATGTTTAGAGTCATGTCATTTCGAAATCAGTACATTAAGAGATAAACCTCTGATGTTTGGAGGAACAGGATGAGATATTCACCCCCCCCCCCCCCACACACACACAAAAAAAAAGTATATATGGTACAGATCTCATCAAGAATTTGTTCCCCTTCTTTCCCCAGGAAGTTGGCCTTTCTTGATTAAATGAGTTTGTATTTTCAGATAGCAAACTACTTTTATTGTGACTTCCTCTTAATTTGGACCACACTGGGAGTTTTCCACTCTGAGGCTGTCTTGTTGACTGTATACAAGTTGCCATGGATATGCGTCCAACCCAAACTTTGTCCTGGAAGCTCCAAGGGTCTTCTCCCCAATATGACATTAGTCATGTGAGGGAAAAATGCTGAAATCCTCTAGGAAAAACAATGACAAGGAGTGGCCCGTGGCATGACAATTCATTCAGCCAACAGACTGCTCCTTCCTTCAGCTCAAACTGTTCCAGGAAGCAGGGAAAAAAAAATCAATTGTTTGGGAATGCACTAAATTAATTATTCCACATGACAACTTTCCCTCACTGCTGTTATCCTTCCTGGATCCTCCTCGCACCTGGGGCTTAAAGTTAGTGCTTGTTTTATACCACATGTGCAATAAATTCATTACTTCAGGGAAGCATTGGACCTCTTTTACATGTGCAAACTGACTGCAACAGAGCTGTCAAGAAAGAATCCTGACATGGAAAACTAATCATTCATTTTTCTATCTGATCACAAAACTGGATGTTGAAAAAGATGCAATAACTATATCTGCATTTTATTGGATATTTTCATAGTAAAATCTTGCCTGGAAATTAATTTTAAATTCCTGAGAGAATGCATGAAGTTGGAAAGGTGCCCGAATGGCTCTAAAAAATAAGCATGAGGGTTAATGGTAGTGTATCAAATAAAGAAAGGAGTATTTAGTGAGAGCAGTATTTGACATCATCTTTGACATCTGCATTAGCAATCAGAGGGAATACAATGCATATCACTGACACGTTGAAATGACACTGGGTTAGGAAACATTGCTGAATTGAGAATGAAGCAAAGAAATCCAGAAAGAAAAAAAATATGGGTAGAAATTAACTACATGAAATTTATCTAAAAAAAAAAAAAAAAAAAAAAAAAAAAAAAGCAGCATAAAGATGTCTATGAAAAGTAATTAATAGAAAGCAAAAATAAGGCAAGCTAGTTAATGTCAGGGTGGATATGCCCCTTCATTTCATTGCTGTGCCAGTCCAAGCTGTGGTAACTGATTTAGGTGTTTGTTTATCTCATTAAAGAGTGTTGCAGTAGTTCTCACGCAATCCCATTCCACTGCCTTGTTATGTTAAATTCAGGACAGTGTTATTCGAACTGTAGGGACAAACTGGCAAAACTTAGGGGAAAATCAACAGAAACGGTCTGAGATGCAGCAGAAAAAGAAATGTGTACGAATTTTTAAAGCACTGCATAAAATGTAAGATGTATTTAAGGGGATTTATTCTTTAGCAGGGTCAGATCAGGATGTGTGGTTTTTCCCTAGTAATGACAGAGAAGTGTAAAATATCCCCTATGCATAGAACAGATACTTAGACAGTTTTCAAGGCTGTGCCAACAAGACTCACATTCCAGGCACTGGACACTCTTTCTTCTAGAGCTCATTATACCTGACGTTTATGGGTGCCTCCTGTTTAATTTTGGAGGTGGACAGTTCCATCACAGATGACACTGAAAGGTAAAGTATAAGCTTACAACAGGGGACTGCAATCTGTGAATTCCATGCAATAGAATGAGAATGGCAAAACAATTTCTCCTCAAGCTATTCTATCAAATAGATAAAAAGAAATGAGCACCTGTTAGAGACCATGTACATCAACTGCAAGACTTTTTTTCAGAAACAATGACTTGCTGACAGCATTTTGCCAGTGAAACTCTGCCCAAATCACCATTTCTTTGGTGACATGATTGGGAATTCTGGAAGAACGGGCTATGATGAAATGCTAACTGTACACTGTGTTAGGTCCTATCAGGTCACAAAACCTGCACTCGTGATGTATTGTGATAGAGAATGCTGATGTAGCGAAAGATAAAATACTGGGGTTTGGCTTTGTAGTGTGAGAGAACAAAGCTGTGTAATTAATAGCAGCATTCTTCAGAGGTCACAGCAATGCCAGCCCCAGTGGACAAAGCTAAACTTGATGGGCAGAGGGGGCACGACTTGATTCGCACATGGGAAAATGTGTCAGTGACACTTCCGCGCGTCTTTCTCAGATGCTAAGGGAATTTAAGGCTTTTTTGGTTGAGAGTTTTCATCTACAAATGAGTCTTAAAAGGTCTTTGAGATAACACTGGGCTATCAGGAGTTTGGAATTCCAGGCTTGTTAGCCAGTTCCCAGTCGCTGTCCTGTAAAATGCTGCTTTTGCTTCCAGGTGCCTGTAGCCGTACCAGTATCCTGAAGCACACAGGTCACACTGGGTGTTCTTCTTGGTGACCTTCACTCTGTAATGGACAGTCAGATTAGCACTCTTGTCTGTTTTGAAGAGTTGAGTGTGAGTTCTCATAAATATTCTCTCCCTCTTTTTTTTTTTTAAAGCATTGTCAATTAATCTCCACATTTAGTTAAAAAAAACACGAACCCACTGCATTTGCAAATCCTCCATTTCAACACAACCATAGATGAAATGCAGCACTGCCTTCCATCACCTGTTTCAACTGAATAAAACTTACTTGTTTGTAAATGACAGAAGAAGTTCTATGAAATACCAGTGTCACCGATCTGCTTGTACACAGTGATTTTGTTTCTGGTTGAACGTAACCAGAGACCAGATACAGTTGCTACAAAGTTAAAAGGTGAGATTAATTGCTATTATGCCATGAATAAATGCCGAGTTCTATGAGCTCTATCTGGCTTCTGTCCCTACTGCTTCCCCTCTGGTCTTCCCCAGCTAGTACTGCTGCAGCAGCTGGAGATGCCAGTGATTTACACCTGAGCAGGAAGGACTGGGACCAGCAAACACAGGTTTCCAAGTCAGCGTTTGGGAAATACACACAAACGTACAAACTCTTCCCACCTACCCAGCTTTATTCACTCCTTGGACAGCAGGGATTTGCAAGAAATTTGGAAACACTAATTATGACAATGTCTCTTCTGGACATACATAAACACAAGCAGATTTTGCAGATGAGATGTCAGTGTGTGCTGGTGGAAGTGGGTCCGTGAGCTGGTGTTGGTGGATAAAACCCAGCCACCCATTTGGTCCTCCCTGGGCCCCCTCACCTCCCTGGGCTCTGCTCTGGTGGCTGGGTCACTGACGGTGCTGCAGCGCTGACTCGCTGACACCACTTCATTTCTGCATGACACAACAAAACAGGCCTGGCAGATTCCTTCATAATGCCACAGATAGACATAAGCAGATGCTCCAAACAGATGTAATCAAACACAGATGTGATCTGAGGAGTCCCAGGCGGGCTCTGGGGTCCAGCCAAACTATAGGGAGCACAGACCGAGAGCAAGCTGAAAATGTAGCAAGGGGCTCACCTTTCCCCCCTGCTGAAGCTGGCTGAGCAGAGAGATAGGTGTGGCAGATATGAACATGCACCAGCTGCCGGGGGACACCTGGGGGCGGCCAGGCTGCAGGAGCGGCCCCTCATCCGCCACTAGTGCCTGCCCCTGCCCGGTGCCGGATGCACCGTTGTCCTTGGGGATCCGTTAGTGGATGACTTCGTCAAAGTCAGCTGTTTTCATTACGAGAATCTACCCAAACAGCCTGGTCTTCCAAACAGGCTGCATCCAGAGACCTCCACCCTTTCCTTTTAGTCGGTGGTGAGTGGCAAGGGGTGGGTGAGTTTTCTGTAACTTGAAGAGGGCATTAAAGCCATTCCTACTCATGTAAAACCACTTATCCTGGGGCATAGTCATTGAAGGGAGGTGGGGGAGATTGCAGAGTGAAGAAAGTAGGGGAGTTAATGCCGGAAATTAAGAATGGGAAGCTTGGGTCTTTCTTTTCACGTCATCGTGTCTGGTGCTGCTGTTGGGGCTCCAGTTACTCCCTGCATCTCCTAATACATTTGCTGGAGGATTAAGGGAAAGACAGATCAGAGGGCAAACAGTGACAAAAATAATGGGTTTGTGTAAGAGTGGTGCTACCTAGAGCAAGTCCCAAACGGGAGGAGAACACCTGGCAGGGCGGGGATTGGGGGGGGGGGGGGGGGGGGGGGGGGGGGGCAGAGAGGGCTGGACCCTTCAAGGAAATTTTTAAAATAATTTATTCACTTAGGACCCTAGAATATGGGGGTGAAAAAAATCCTCGAGATACAGTTATCTAAGCAAAGGCTCTCTATGAGAGAGAATTAATCACTTCTTAAATTGACTCATGCTATGGGCTTGATCCAAAGCCCATGGAAAAACTCTGACTGACTTCACAGCTCCTTGGGGTGTAGGTGGGAACTTTGCCAGTGTCTTCAAAAAGAACAGGGCCAGGCTTTAGCCCTTGGCTGAAAAACAAATCAAGGAAAAGACACAAATCCTTTTCAAATATTTTAGAAAGAAATTATTATTTGAATTTCTATAGCTATACTGCTACTAATAACATTAAACACTCGTAAATCTATGTTTTAAAGCATATTGTACCTAAATAGAAATTGTACCCATATCTGCCTACGTGTTTGTTGCACGAGTCACTTAATAGAAAAAGTAGTCATGAAGATTGTATAGATTGAAAGTAACATGTTAAATAGCACCACTGAGACCTTCAGATTTAGTATATTTAGTATCAGCTCTTTTCTGGGTAGTGCAAATGACCACTTTTCAGATTAACTGTTTTACTTAACTTTTCTTACAGGAATGAGCTGGGTGACAGTAGCTATGATTTCAGCAGAGCAGGCAAGTGGAGATTTTTTCAAAAGCTTATAATAATAAATTGAAGACAATACGAAAAGTATTAATAGGAAATATAAAATATTCATTTGTCAAAGTCTGTATCACCTGCAGAAAAAATATAGTATTTTAACAAGCTTTCTACATAAAAACCTTGTAAGACATTGAAATGATTGAAAAGTTTTGGAGAGGTCTTTTGAAATGAAGTAGTGGTTTTAAATTTAGATTAATATACAGTGCATACACATAGTAAGATTTTTAGAAAGAGGCTGAGATTGTGTTCACAGTTATGCTAACTACGAAAAAATAGATTGAGATTCGCAACACTTTCTGAGATTTTTTTTTTCCCCTACGTCCCGTTTTTTAACTTCTTTTAGATTTTTCCTATCTAAAAATAGGTGACACCAAACTAAACTGGTTTTGACCCGAGCTGCCCTTGTCACCAAAACTGTCCTCGGAAAGTATTGACTTTCACCGGCTCCACATTCATCCCGGGATGATCTGAGCATGTGGTTTGCGTTCAAGAATGCCCCGTAAATATAAACAACTATTACTACTGGAGTACACTTAATGACAAAAATGTGCTAATGCCGCGCTGACGACACTGGCCCTTGAATTACATTCCTTATAAGGGCGATGCTGCTCGGCCCGGCCGGGCGGGCGGGCTGCGGGGCGGCCCCTTGCCGCACTACCGCCGCCACCCTCTCGTCTGTGTCCGCAGTAGAATAACCTAAAGCGAAGGTGTGTGCCGCCACCTCCGCGGGTGTCCCCTCCCGGCCCCCTGCAGGGACGCTCACCGACCGTGCCGGTGACACGAAACACCGGGCAACGTGAGAGCAAACCCATCTCTCACCCTGAAGTTCTCGCTCCTCCGAGCTGCGAAGAAATAACAAAATGTTTCTGGGGAAAAAAAAAACCCAAACAAACAAAAAAAAACCCCCAACCAAACCAATAAAAACCCCAAAGCAAACAAAACCATTAACAATAACAATAATAACAACAATAACACCACCATAATGATAATAAAAATAATAATAATAAAGAACCCCCGCCCCCTCGCCACCGCAGGACCGAGAAGGGCAGCTCAGCCAGCGCCCACGCGTGTGCTGACGCCGCGGTCCTGTCCTTCCCTCACCCAGCTCGCAGGGCAGAGCGAGGTCCGGGATGGTCTCCCGGGGGAGTTTTGGGGTCGGAGGCCGTGGTCCCGCTTGGCAGCCCCCACCCCAAGGCCCGAGCCGCGACGCGGAAGGGCTGGCGAGGGCCCTCCCGTCCAGCTCCCGGGACCGCTGCAAGGGAAGCACCCGCCTACCGAGGAACTGCTCTTAATTAGGCTCGGTAATGACCTTCTCCTCGGCCAGGGGAGGCGAGTCAAGTGCTTTTGCAGTCCTGGCCGCCATCCTGCGGCTTTGCCCGAACTGCTCTTGCAGTTGCGGCAGCAGAAGGGTTAAGAAAGCCCCTGGAGCCCCGGTGGCCGGAGCGGGCCCCGCCGCGTCACCGACGCCCGAGGGTCTCGCCGGCAGCGGGCTGCGGCAGAGCGGGGCCACGGGCGGGCCCCTGTGCCCCACGTCTTTCCCTGTCACCCCGACGCCGCTTCAGGGCGCAGATCCCGCTCCTTCCGTCTTTCACACCGCCCAAAATGACGGAGAGGGGCAAAGGGTTTGTTCTCCTGTTTTCACATTTCGAGGAGAAATTCCGCTTTTCCCGGCGTTATCTATTCCTTTCCCCGCTTCTACGTCTTCTCTGATGGAAAAAGAAAAATCCCGGCGGAGCCGCTGGGCCGGCCCAGGGCAGACGGGTGGGTTAGGCAAGGCCGCGGCCGCGGCTCGGGGCTGACGGCGCCCTCGGGAGGAGCCCCGCCGGTGTCCCCGCCGATGTCCCCCGCCTCAGACCCGCCTCAGGCCCGGGCACGTCGGCGTTCGCCAGGCCACCGAGCGCCGGAGCCAGCGCTTGTCCCTGCCGCTTGAGCAGCGCACAAGCTGTTTCGGAAGGTGCCCAGGGCTTGAGGAGCGAGTGGGGGACCCGCACCCGCGAGGGTTAAGCGGGGCCACGGCAGCTGCCGAGACCTGCCCCCGCCAACATCGAACCGGCACGCGGGGCTTTGTCGGCCCCATTGGCCCCTCTGAGGGGGCATCTTCCTAGAACTGCAAAGAAAATACTGTCTTGCAGTCGCTGTAATCCACGGTTTTCATTTACTATTATTCAATCAGGATTTATCTCTGTTTTTTTAGGAGGCTACTTTTCCAGGGCTGTTACTCGATACTGATCCATTAAATCATTCCAGCTGAGAGATTAAATGTATGATTTGCAACCAGCTGGATTTCTTAAATGGTGTCTTCGCCTCCCTTCAGAGTATGAGCGGACCCGACGGGAAAACACTTTGCTTTGGCATGGAAACTCGCACATTTGCCCGAAAATTACCACACGGAGTTCATTCAATGCCAACAGTATTCTCTTCCTTTCTCTTCACTGGATTAGATTTCCCCCGGCCATAAAAATGACTCCAAAAGCGAGATACCATCGAAATGGCAACGCATGCCAAGCGAGCGGGTAGGCTGCAGTCTTAAGCCTTGCCTCGTTCTAACACCGCAGCCGCTCTCTGCGTCTCCCAGGGCTGCCCCGGCTCCGGCGAGCCCGTTCAAGCAGCGCCGGCCCCGGCGAGGGGGGAGTCGGGGCGCCGCTGGGCACGCACGGGGGGCTGGGATCCCCCCACCGCTCATCCCTGGGGCCGATCGCGGGGGCCTTCTGTGTCCTCGCAGCGTGGCGGGGGTCAAGGACAGGCTGGTGAGACTGCTCCCCCCGGACAGACCTCCCGGCTGTGCCCCAGCCGGGCGATGCGGAGGAAGGAGTGACCCCTTCCCACGGACACTAGTCCGGGTAATAAATACACTCGATTTATGGTAATTACGGGAGAGCGACTGGCCGCCCTCCACCTACGGGGAACCCCCACGGGGACGGCGTCTCGGAGACCGGCCATCAGATCTCAAATACCCGATAACGTGGGAAACACACTCGCTTTGGTTATGCCAGTCTCGCCCGAAAAAAAGAAAAAGACCCCTCCAAGCTAAAAGGGATCTGGGGCTTTTCTCCGACCGAAGCCACGCCGTAGAGACACCACATCTGGGGGGATTTGTCCACCTATAGGGGACAAAGCATTTTCTGGGCACGCTCGGGGAGACGGAGCCGGTTCCGCACCCCCCGGTAGCAGTAGCAGAGCCCCGTGTCAGTCAGCGACGCCTCTTCCCTCTGACCGCCTTGGTTTCTGCTAAAAGCGCCTGTGAGTTGGGATCATCCACTTATTCGGGGAAGCAGCGAGGTGACCTGCTCAGGGACAAACCCCAGTCCCACGCCACTCTCTCCACGGTCACTCGTGAGGCCCGCTCTGCCCGGTTCCGCGCCCCGCTCAGCGCTGCCAACGCGTCTTTGCCCCATGTCTGGTTTCGTTTGGTTCAGGGAGGTTTCCTAAGCGTCCTGACTTTCCAGTTGTTGATATTTAGAGCTGTTGGGTGTGCTCTCGACACCCTCTTAAGAACGATGCCCCGAACTGCTCATAATTTTTCAATGTCCCCTCATTTCCCCAGCTCCAGCCGCGGCCTCGCCCGATGCGCGGTGAATTGCGCTGAGGATGCTCGCCCCGAGCATTGGGCTCTGATTCAGTGGGTAACCGAATATCTCACGGTACTGCGAGAAACCGGCCCCGGCCCCGCAGCAGCCGGGGAGCCCCGTTCACCGGCTCCAGGACCCTGGGAGCCCCGTTCACCGGCTCCAGGACCCTGGGAGTCCCAGGGGAGGCCGTGCCCTTGCCCCGTTCCCCCAGCTTTGGGGTTGGGCGGCGAAGCGGAGCGGGCCAGGAGGACAGGGCTGCAGGGCGCAGATCCCGCTCCTGTCCCGACGGTGGGGAACAGCCCCCGACAGCCGCTTGCTTCCACGGCGTCGGGGGAAAAGGACGAGGGATCCCAGAGCGGCGCTGCTCGGTTGTCGGGTCGGGCCTTCCTCGAGGATTTCACTGCCTCAGTCTCTGGTAATTCCCCGTCACGCGGTTCTCCGGTGACAGAAGGGGGACCGTGTTTAGCCACTTTCGCTTAAACGCGTGACGCTGAACCAGAGGTGTTCAGTCACCTGCACCCCTCGCGGCAGCACTCCAGGTGTGCAGAGAGAGATGTCTCACCCAAGAGTCACTGGCTGGCCGTGCACCTTCGCCACCTCCTTGTGAAGGACAGCGTGTCCCCACGCGGCGTGGGTCCACCCGCTGCCGAGGGGGCCACCCCCCCGCCGGGGCACCTGCCGCCGGCCTTTCCAAAGCACCGGGCAAAAGCCGGGCCCCGCCGCGGGGACAACAGATGCTCACCTTCACGAGGAGGTGGGAAAGAAAGGGAAGAAAAGTGGAGAGCGGGATCAGATGTCCCGTCGGAACTTGCCCGCGCTGTGTTCGGCCCCGTACACAGAGTGGTCGGGGTTCGGAACGATGAAACCTTTACTGCTTAAGTGCTCTCCGATCTAGTTCCCTGCTCTCTCCCTTTACCTCCAGCACGTCTATATCGCTTTGGAACGGCGCGGTCGGGAGTATCTCTGCCCAGACCCAAACCCCTGCACGACTAGAAACCTCTCTTCCAATATGATTTATTGGAATTTGTTCAGCTTTGCAAAAAAGCGTAGGCTTGATAAAGTCCCTCTATAACTCTTCACACACCCTGGGTTTTTCTCTTCCTCCCTGTTGCCAGGCAGTCTTGCCCGGGTTGATACCCAGACGAGCTCCTGACAGTCACTTTTCAGACTCAAATATTTGCCTCACACGCGTTAGCTCCAAATGCTGCCTCGGTTTTCACGCTGCAGCCTATTTTTGGAGATCAGGGCAGCGCAAATGAATATCCCCGATGAAGGTAGCTTTCAACGGATTCTTTAGAAAATCTATTCCCCCTTCCTCCCTTCCACCCCCTGGGTACACCATACCGAGGTTTGCATTTTTCATGGCGGGACAAGTAAGTCTATAAAAGGCATGTTTGTTTTTCCTGGCTGATTCAAATATGTATTTCCTGGAGGACTTTGCATCTGATGGGGTCATCAGAAGCACATGTGCGATTTTCATCTTTCCAAGTGATTTCTCCTCTCCTACCGTCCTTCCCTTACCAGCACTCTATGCTGATTTGACATTTTACCTGTCCGTCCACCTTATTTTCCACTAAACCAGTCTCTCCGTCCCCGACTCTTGGTGAGGTCCCAATTTGTTTCGGTCTGTCTGACTAGGTCTTCTTCGTATTGTTTGTTTGTGTTTTGTTTTTGTTTTTGTTTGGTTGTTTGTGTTTTTTTTTCCCCTTTTTCTTTTTCTTTTTTTTTTTTTTTTCGTACAAGGTTTCTGTTGGAGGCGATCTGCCGGCCAGCTGCACACCGGGACTCCGGATAAAGGCGGATCTGATATTTAGAGCTGGAGATGGAGAGTTCTTACCCAAATCCGGGAAAAAAAAAAAAAAAAAAAAAAATCGCTGATAAACAACCCTCACCTCCCATTTATTTTAACGGTACAGAGATGAACTTTCTTCCCGATCAAGGAGGCGCCTCCTTGATGCATGGAGGGGAAGCTTTGAGCACCTCTCTCCTCAGCAAAATAGGAAGAAAATTATCCCGCAGCCCAGCTCCGAGGTTTATGTATTTTTTTCCAAATCCCAGAGCTCCTCTCCTTCAGACAAAACCCTCACCTTTTCCTTGTGTACTGAAGCACTGAAAGTTCCTCTGAGTATATTTTTCTTGGCTGCCTCAGCCTCAACGTTTTGATTCACTAAGCAGAAGTTAAAGAACTATGCAGTAAGGGCCAGTGCCCAGTGTTTTCATCGCCACCCCCTTACATTATTTGTCATGCTCAAGTGAGGGTTTGTTCAAGGCAAAAGCCTGCTCGTACTGGGCTGCATTTGTTTTTCCTAAAGAAGGCAAGAGATTTTGTTTCCGGGTCCGGTAACAGGAGCCCCAGTGCCTTACACAAACATCGTTGGGCGGGCAGGGGCACTCCCAAGGCTTTTCGTTCCGGGGCTGCAGCAGCCCCCCTCAAACACATTGAGGCGCTGCTTAGGCCCGAAGTGCTGCACCGGGTCTGGGGAGAAGAGGCGAAGTAGCTTTCTCCGGGTTAGCTCACAAAAACATGCCGAGCGGGCGACTTCTCCCCTGTCGAGTGTCTCCAAAATGGCTTATATCATCCAAAGGAAAATGCAGCCACCCAGCCTTGTGGATGAGTGTCCTGGTTATCCCCAAGAGCCTGGAAGGGCTCGCAGATGGAAGGTGTTCAGCCAGCAAGCTCTGGCACACAGTCTCCTACTCTTAGGAAAGGCTCTTCCTCCTATAAACTGGCTACCTGTTCCCAGAAAAGTGTGGGAATTGTGCCGCATCTCCAGTAGCCTGTCGGGATGCTCTCTCATCGCATTCATCAGTATTTCCCCGTCAGAGTGACGAGTTGCACCTTGTCAGGAAGGACAGAACTGCTTTGTGTCTCAAATGAGAGATTTCTCTCATGTATCTCTTCGGCACAGCACCATGTCCGTGAACGCTCATACAATAAAATAGAGCAGAAAAAACCCCTCTGCCCTAGTACACGTGAATATCCAGCACCCGGCTATCTAAAGGAATGACTTAGTTTACACTTTGGGGGCCACAAATGCTGAATACGTTGTGTAATTTAGTAAGATTTTATTCTGAGGTCAAACACCGCACACACATATATTACGTATTCACATATATACATATATATGGGTGTGTATGTGTACGAGACAGACAAGAGAGTGCGGTTCTTCCCAAATTGTCCAAGCTATAGGGGATCTGCCGTGCCACATCCTGGCCTCAGTCCGAGGTTACCCAGGGAGAAAACCTGCCGAAACCGAACAGTCTTTTTATTTATGCTTCAAAACCCCATGCAGGTACCCCAGGAGCAACTAACCCTGAGATGAGATATGTCCCATGTAACCTAATGCTAGTGAATCATAACTAATCTGTTTAAAACCAAGGATTAGTCACGTCAGTTTCGGCATATTCCTCTATCGGGAACATTTTTTGTGCGTGGAAAATCGGATGGATTTGGGCTAATTTACCAAACATCAGTACTAAGGCAAGTATGGTCTGATAAAATGAGTCTTAACATGTTCGGGGTTTCAGGTTGCATTACACACGTCCCATCATTGGGGCTTTGAGCTGTGTGCGTCCTTAAAGCCAGATTGACCCGCAGAATTTTTTTCTTACTGCATGATTTCTGTTTCTAGCCATCTGTAAGTGGCTTCAGCCACTCGCCTTCTCTTAATTCATCCGTATATAAGTGATCCTCACTGAAACGTACGAGTTTTCACAGATCCCACTGTCTCAAAGGGCCTTTCTCACAGTGTCAGCTCTTCACTTACTTTCCCCGATCGAATTCTGCCTCCTCTGTGCAATATGACCTTTTATTAATCATGTAAACCCCATCCTGTTTTCATACTGCCTCTTTAAATATTCCCCATCTTGGCTTTACTCTTTCTCATTTTTTCTTTCTCCAGCGGGCAAAGCCTTAAGGCTTTATTTCGGTTTCGAGGCCATGTTGTATTAACCCAGACATTCAGTTTTCCTTCCCAAACTCATTTCTATCTACAAAAATACAAAATAATTAACTAGCCGATTAATTAATTCTTTGCCATATTGTATCACTGAACGTGTTATTTTACAGGGAGCAGAGATCTTCTGCAGCTCTAGGAAGAAATGGTTCCCCCACTCGCAAAATGTTTATTTTTAAAGAATTAAAATTCATAGCCAGAATTATTAGATGCCTCTCAACGGAAATAAGAGGATCTTCTGTTTAGACCCTGACGCACGTAAGGCCACGCTGGTATGCTTCCACAGCACAGGCATCAGCCACATCATCTCTGCTGCCGAAAAAATCACCCCAAAGAGCAGAAGCGGGGGCACCATGAACCCGAATATATCACATTTTCTCCGATAAAGCATCGCCCCCGCTGCACCCCAGCATAACGAGAAAACTGGATTTATAACCACGACTAAGGGAGAGTTTTTTGTTTGTTTGTTTGTTTGTTTTCCCCCGGAGACCGGACCTCCCCATTACCGACGTCCATACATTCCCTTCTATAGATTTTAACGGGACCTCAGAGAAATGTGCTTTTAGCGGACACCCGCAAACTCACAGAGGCGTTAATCCGGACCCAGATTACATCAAATTAGGACACTGCCCGCACAATACTCCCACTGATTGAAATTTCAGCCAGCATCTGAAACCTGTACACGATCTTTGCTGATCTACGCTTATTTCTATCGCGCTTGAAGTCATATAGTTTTCCCAGTTATTTTGTTTTGTTTTGTTTTTCCACAAGAAAATAATTCTAAAGAAGTTTTTAAAAGCCCAAAAATGAAATTGTAAAGCTGTTTGCAAGTTCTGAGAACATTTTAAGCACATAACACGTTCGGCTTCTAGCAAAGACGGACAGCGAGGGAGCAAGCTGGGAGAGTCCAGAGCTCTTTTAATGGGGAGAACTGGCAAGCTACCTGCCTGTCTCTTTTGCCACCCGGTGCTTACAGGAAAGGAAATCAACAAGAAAGAAAGAAAAAGGAGAGGAATAGAGAAATCCCTTTCCCAGCATCCCGCAGGCTCCGGAAAGGCGTTTGCAGCCCAGCCGTGCTGGACCCCGGAGCGGGGTCTGGCTCGGTTTGCCCACCCGCACTGGCGGCGAGGTGTGGGGGGAGAGGGGGCGGCTTTTTGCAGGGGCAGGCTGACAGCGGGGCAGAAAAGCCCGTAGCCTGGCCGGCTGTGCCCTGGGGGAGCAGGTGGGCGACCTATCCCCTTCCCTCCGGGCCCGCTCCGCCCGTCCTTCCCCGTGCCCTTGGCACTGCCCTTCCGCAGGGCGACATTCAGCTGCCCCCGGAGCTCAGCCCTTCCCGGACCGGGCTGGGGGAGGCCCCGGCGTGCCCGGGCCAAACGGGGCAGGGCGGCGGGGCCCTCTGCCCGTCCGACACCGCCTTCTCCACCGAGACGCCCGCTCTGCTCCGCTCGGGACTGAACCCGAGAACACCCCGCGCGCCAGTGAAGTAACCATGCGCAGAGCTAGATTTCTAAATTTTATTATAAAATAAAAGCAGAAATATTTTCCAAAGAATGTATTCACATAATATAAACAATAAACAAAACTAAGGTGAGTGACTTTGCGGTTGGTACTGTCATTTAGGTCTAAACTTGAGCAGCAATTCCTGTTTTCTTTTTAAAGCCCGCTCCAGCCCGCCTTGCACACCGAGGGGAAAATCTACTTCTGCCTTCCCTCGGGCCGGGGTCGGGCCATCACTTCCTTTCCCACCCAGCAAATGGCGAAAGCACCACATGGACAAGGCCAAAGAAGCTGTCTCTCTGCATAGCATCGGCTACAAGAAGGTTACAGAGTCTGCCTAGAGCGCGTGTTGCTGCTATATCTCGACTACAACTTTTGTATTCTTAGCTGAAATTGTACATCGTACACCTGCCACGGATACATAACTACAATAGAATAACGGGAGCGATGTGTAACTTTCAAACAGGCATGGCAAGAGCAGCCTTGCGTTCCCCTTTCTTCCCCACCCCCCAAAAAAATAAAAATATTATGGTGTGCCTCTTCCTGCACAGACCGGCCCGATCGAGTGACACCGCTGAGAGATTTGTGAAGTTAAGGCTGGAATGAGCTGCTACACCGATCAGCCTTACAGCCTGCCGTGAAAATCACGGCTCCTGTCCAACAGTCCTTACACGCCTGAAAACGCCTGTAAGCAACCCTTAAGGCTTTGCACATCATCAGCTACCCACAGCGGAGTCCACTACCTTGCAGACCCGCGGCCAGCCTGCTGCCAAAGGGCACAACACATCCACTAAGGTGTTTGTCATTGCTTTCAAAGTCCCTAGTAAGATTAAGGGAAGAAAAAAAAAAAAAAAAAATGAGTAAAGGAGTGCTGGCGCGAAGGAGGGAGCGTGTACACGGTTTTAAGAGCCCAGATCGACCAAGTTAGATGACATGGGGTTGAGAATGGAGTCCTGCAAGCTGTGGTGGTGCATGGGGTCGGCGCTGGGCACGGGGATGGCGCTGGGGCCCTGGGGGTGGCCCAGGCCGTGCAGGGGCTGCAGCCCAGGGTTGGAGCTGAGCAGCAGCGCGGGGCTGGAGGAGGTGTGATCCGGGGTCCCTGACGGAGTCTTCTCGTCCTCTGAGCTCCCCAAAACTGTCTTATTCCCGTTCATTGACGCCGAGAGCGGGTTGTGGCTGTTGGAGTTGGAATTCTCGTTGTTTTCCCTACAGGAAACACAAAAGAGGGAGGGAAATCACCATGCGGCCGTCGCTCCGGGGTGCGCATCGCGGGAGCGGGGGCTGCGGGGAGCTGGCTCCGGGGGTCAAGGGAGGAGGGGAGGCAAAACCAGTAGGTTTAAAAACTCTGCCAACCTCCAAGGCCTCTTCATCTGGCACCCAGGTCTAAGGTCCGCTAAGCTTGTAAATAGTCCACCACTAGCCCAGAGGAAAGTGTCACTTTACCAAACCATAATTTTCTGCTTCCAAAGGGTTTGTGCATTGTGAGGAGGGGGGCAGAAGGGAAGGGAGGGAGACATTATAATAAAAGAAGAAGAAGAAAATCCTCAAAACCTAACAAAACCAAAAAAGCTTCCGACTTTTAAACTTTAAAACTACTCTAGGAGCCGAAGAGGTGTTCAGCCATGATTTCTCCTGAGAAGGCCAAAGCCCAGCGGGCTGCAGAAAGGACTGCTCCGTGCAACAGAACAGCCTCCCGGGCTCACACCGGGAGAGAAAGTCTTCTGCTTAAGTAACTGGACTTGGGGTTTTTTCTCCCCTCGCTCCTCGCTTCAAGCTCAAAACATAGCCCAATATGGAGGATAAGGAAAGAGAACAGAGTTAACCCGCTGCTTTCCCCGAGCCTCTCGGGAAATGATCCGCACGCCCGCCGCTGCTCCTCCGTCCTCTCCTGGGGCGGCGGGGGCGCGGCCAGGACGGGCCTCGCTCGGCTTCGCGGCGGGGGCAGCCGGCACCGCCGGTGCGCCTGCCGACAAAGGCTCGGAAAGCCAGGACGTAGTTTCGAAATTCATCACCGGGTAAATACAAAGAAATCGCTGGAGGCGGGCCAAGCCCTCTCGCAGATATACCTATATATTTATATATCTATGTATGGGTTTGGTTTTGTTTTTTGGGTTTTTTTTTTTTTTTTTTTCGGAAACGTGAGTGGCAAGAAAGGGTCGGGGTTGCCGTTCTGGCTTACGCGGCCTCCACCACCCTCGTAGAAATACTTTAGACACTGTTCTGCCTAGAATACTGAAGGCAGTGAAAGTTTCCGCAGAAGTTTTGTAACACACTATCTGGCAGAGGGGCCCTATCCTGCAGGATTTGGTCGAGAGAAGTCAAGCTATTGCACTGACGGGTTTTCCTCACCCAGAGCTGCAGGATGTGGCTGGAGACTTAGCGCCAAAAAAATAAAAATAGACAAGAAAGCTCTGTTTGAACAGGCTTCCTTGAGTGGATGGCAATCCCATGAACGGTCTGTTTTCCAACGCCTGGAGTGTAATATTAGGTTGACTGTATTTTTCAATGTCAAAAATATTATTTGTCTCTGGAGACCTTTAAAATTTGATTCCCCGGGAAAAATAAAATAAAATAAAATTAAAAAAAAAAAAAAAAAAAAAAGGAATGGAATAAGTGTAAGTGTAACCTTCATTTCCTTTGGATATTTGAAGGTGAGTCCCTGCTATCAGCAATAAAAAGGATCTCTAACATCTCGTAAAACCAACACTTGTGAGGATTTGAAGGAAAATTAAAGCGCTAGCACAGTTTCAGGAAATGAAAAGAGCAAATCTGCGCCCGAATTTGCCGGACTGCACAGCAGCGTGGCCACGGCGCTGCTCGTTTCCGAAACACGGTTGGGAGAAACCAAAGATAGAAAGTATTCTCCTCGGAGGCACGGATTTACAGGATTCTGATCCGCTAATTAACCGCGCAGATCATACAACCATACGATTGCCTGCACGGACCGGGCGATTCAGTGAGCTAGTGAGCGCACTAAGAGGGCCTTTTTTGCTTCTTTGAACAGTCTTCCTGAGGCACGGGGACTACTGATGCAAAAGTCATCCCGAATAGCCAGGGACGTAGGCATTAACCTCTTCCCGGCGATTAGTGGTCCCTTCACTCCACTTAGCGTGAAACACACACACATATTCGGCCTAAGAACATGCACCTATTGACGTGCGTTCATGAGCACCTTGCTGGGCAGCGAATAAGAACTGCAATGTCATGAGCGAGGCAAGAAGTTGCTCCGCTCAGTCCTTGTCCGCCTCTCCTGCCGCCCGCCAGGAGCCGAGGACAGAGGACACGCTCGCTACCAACCTCCAGCCCCGCGCGTTGCCGGCTGTTCCCCGGCTGCCCCTTTCTGCACCTCAAGGACACGCTCCGGGCTCTGCGGTGCGCCGAGCCCTTGTCCTTGGGCCCCGCGCCGCCGGCCTCTCCCGACGGGCCGCGGACCCCACGGGCACCTCCGGCCGCGGCTCCTGCCCGGGCTCCGCGCCGGCTTGCTGCGGGGAGGAGGCGGCAACGCTGCTTAACCGGGACTCGCCGCAGGCCGCGTGAAGCGTCCCCGGCAGCGGGGGCTGCCCCGGGGCCGCCGCGCCGGCTCTGCGGGGAGTGGGGCGTCGGTGGGGAACGGGTCTCCGCCGCCTCTCCCGGAGCTGCTTTTGGCGGACAGACGCCTTCACCGAGCGCCCAGCTCGCTCGCCTCTGGTTCTCGCCTCCGAGGCGGAGAGCTCGTCCTTTCCCGGCGGGCCTTCCGCAGCCGGGGCCGGGACAGACGGGGAGGCTCGGGGTGAGCCCCGGGTTCGGGGAGCCGCGGGAGCAGTGGGGAGCCGCGGGGAGCCGTGGGGAGCCGTACCTTTCCTTGGCCTCGGCTGCTCGGTCCCGCTGCCGGCGGTTCTTGAACCAGTTGCTGACCTGGGTGGTGGTGAGGCCGGTGGCCTCGGCCAGCTCCCGCTTCTCGCGGGGGGACGGGTAGGGGTTGTGGGCGTACCACTCCCGGAGAACGCTGCGGCTCTTCTCCTTGAAGCAGTAGCTGGTCTCCTCGCCGTCCCAGATGGAGCGGGGCAGCGGGAACTTGCGGCGCACCCGGTACTTGCCCACCGCCCCTAGGGGTCGCCCCCGCAGCTTCTCGGCCTCGATGTAGTGCGCCTTCAGCCAGAGCTGCTGCAGCTTGGGGTGGTTGTGCGCCGAGAACTGGTGGCTCTCCAGGATCTTGTAGAGCTCGCGGAAGTTGCCCCGGTGGAAGGCCACCACCGCCTTGGCCTTCAGGACGCTCTCGTTCTTGTGGAGGTGCTCGCAGGCAGGGAGGGACCAGAGGAACCGCCCCAGCCGCTCGATGTTGCCGCCTTGCTGGAGCACCTCGCAGACGCAGGCCACTTGCTCTTGGGTGAAGCCAAAAGTCGGGAGCATCGACATGGTGAGCCCTGCCGCGCCGCGCGCCCTACGGCCGCATAGAGGGGAGCGGCGCGGGGCGGCGGGCAGCGCCCGGCATGCGGGGCCGGCCCCGGGGCGGCGGCGCCCGGCGGGGCCCGCTCGGGCGTCACGGCCGGGCGCGGGAGGCCACGGCCATCGGCGGCGCCCGGCCCCGGGGCGGTGGCGGGAGCCGGGGAAGAACAGCGAAGAGCGACGAAAAAAGTCTCGAGAGCCCGAGCGCGGTCGGCTTTTCCCCCCGGCCGCCGCCTCGTTTTTGTAAGTCCAAGTTACGAGAGTAACTTCGTGCCTCTTTTGTCTCCTATCTGCAGCGCTCGCAGCGGCCGCGGCTCTCACACCCCCACCCCCCTCGGCCGCCGGTTTGGGATCTCCCTGCTTCCCCCCCACCCCCCACCGCCAGATCCCACATAATATAGTGGTAAAGCCCTGCTCACTCGCTCCTCTCCCGCTCGGAGTTTTCCCCCCTTTCTTTTTCCCCCCTTTCTTTCTCTCTCTCCTTTTTTTTTTTTTTTTTTTTTTTTTTTTTTTTTTTTTTAATAATATTATTCTAAGCTGGCATGAAAAGTGATTATCCGCGCTGTGATTGGTCCGGTTATCTGACCCGGGGACTGCCAGGAGAAGACAATAGTTTTAGTCAAATTATTTTCCATGGTGACGCTGTCAATCAGGAGTAACCCGATCTGTTTTGAGGTGGCTCCCCGGCTGGGTTGACAGATTGCTCAGATCCACTCAGAGGCGGCCCTGCGAGCTGAGATATTAGCTAGCGAGGGAGAAATTTCCGTCGTGATTGACGCTGCAGGCGCCCGTCGGGGGAGAGGGGGAGCGCGGAGCCCGGGCCCCCGCTGCTCGCCGCAGGGCACTGCGGCGCGGCGGGACGGAGCCGCCGTCCCGGCCGGGCCCCGCCGCCCTGTCTGGATCCCGCAGCCCCATCCCGGCCCCGCCGCTCCGGACAGCCGGCTCTGCCGTCCCTGGCACCCGCGGCTGCGGCGGGAGGAAAAGCCCGTCTCCGGCCCTTGCAGAAAGATTTCTTTCTGAAAGCGTTCCCTTAAAGCCCCTCTCCCCAGCGCCCAGTAACCAGTGTTGGAGAGCTTTATAAGGAAGGCGCCTCTCATGTACAATGGAGACCCTGTTCGTGACCTGGGATCCCATTACACGCTTCTCGTACCTGCCCGGGAGCGGGAAGAAGGCACGATGATACGGGGCCAGAGAGGGATTGCCTCTCCGTGAATCGCCGGCCGTGCTCCGGCCTGAAGGGCTCTGGCATTTGTGATCACTGTACGCCTGACATTTATTTATACTCGATTTCCAGAGCGTGTCGGGTTGTTTCATCCAGGAGAGGAACACGTGTAAAAGCCAGAAACACTTCGCATGATTAAACGGACCCTTATCACCCACGCGTGCCCTTTGCACACCGCGTTTTAAGTTTACCGAGCCTGCGGGGCAGGGACCCGCATCGTTTCCCGTCCCTTGTAGGTCCACACGAAGTGGAAGGCTAGGGAGGGAGGTTGTACAGGCTGCGAGGTCGTGGGAGAAGGCGCGAGGAGCGGGTGAAAGGAGCCGCGGTGCCTCCTCTGGAGCGGCGCACGGGGTGGTGGCCAAACGGGACCGCCGGCGCGGAGGCTGGCGCCGGGGATCGCCCAGGTGAGGGCACTCGGGAGGAGCCTCCCGGCCACAAACTCAGGGTAGTTTCCACTACCTGTTTTGCTCCCCTTTTGCTGAGAAATAATAACTAATTCCACAAGCTCTTTCTACGTTATTTGCAGTCCTGACAGGAGAGCTCTCTGCAGTTGCGGGTTCCTGCCACGGTACCTTTTTAGCCGCCCCGGCGCGTCAGGGCTTTAGCGAAGCCGCAAGAGACCGGACTGCGGCTCCCCGCCTCGCAGCCTGAGCCTCCGCGGCCGACGGAGCGAGGCTCCGCGCCGGCCCGGGCGGGCGCAGCCGCCGTCCCCGGGGGAAGGCGAGGCTGGGGCTGCGGAGCACAGGACGGCGGCTCCCGGCGGCGGCGGCTCCCGGCGAGGAGCCGCGCCAGGGCTGCGGCCGAGGGAAATGCGGCGGGGGAGGGAGGCAGGAGGAAGAGGAGGAGGAGGAAGAGGGCGGAGTAGGGGGGCAGCGGATCAACCGTGTTCAGCTCCCGGCATGTCCGAACGCCTGTGCTTATCCGAGGCGTGCGCTCGTACTTTCTCGAGTGCACTCCGCTGTGGGAGCCGCGTTGTCCCCCTACCTGTCCGTCCGGCCTTTTCTCGAGTGCTGCCGTAAGCAAACAGTGGCAAGCAGGCGGATCCCGCCCTGGATCCTCCGGGGACGGAAAACAGAGGATTCTTTTTCAGGTCGAGAAAAGAAAAGCTCAAATTCGTTTAAAACAAAATCGGGCACGTTGGTGATGGGTCGGTAAAGCCCCCTCACATGATGCTCCCTCCGTCCCCTTGCGAAACGAGCTCTCGACCGCTTAGTGCCTCGATTCCAGCTGATCCCTGCAGGATTGAAATTGTGCTCGTTTGTAAACGAAAGCATCCCCATCTCAGCGCTTCCTAGCCAGGCTAAGCGGCTGGAGAGTCCACAGCCGCAGCTGTAGCGAACAGCGACGGGACGGGACAACCGCGCCGCTTCAAAGGCTGCTCTGAGCAGAAACGGCAACAAAAACACAAATCCCCCCTCCCGTCCGCGACCTCTGCGCGCACACACCGTGTCCCTTCCGCAACTTCCAGCAATGGGGACCGTGGAAATAATGAAAAATGCTAGCGAGGTCTGAGCTGTCTCTCACCTCCCCGCTACCGTGCTCGGTCGGTCCACATTTATTAGGGATATACCTGCCTCCTCTTCCTCTCTTTCTATCTCACAACCACAGTGGTTGAATCTGAACGGGAGCAGCTGTTAGCCCTAGCTGGAAAGAAGACGTCAAAACCTGTTGCATAAATTTAGACCGGAAAATGAGTCTTCTTAGCACCTTAAAATGTGAGTACAGAGTTTACACTCCAGCTCCTCCGTAGGCGCTTTCACTTTAGGCTGTCTTAGTAGGGCTGCAGCTTGCATGTAACCTAAGTTCTCTTCCCGGAGAGCTGGGCAGAGGCAGGGCTACCGCCTTCCCGGGCACCCTGTATCAGCTTGCGTCCTAGAGCAATCGTAAATTAGTGACATCTGGATCCAAATTCTGCATAACTGCTTTTATCTTTCGGGAAAGAGAAAAAATTCCCTACGTGCTGGAAGTCAGAGCAGATACTGCCTGCACAGCCTCGGCACCGGGCGAATCGCATTGTAGTGCCTCGCGAGTGAAAAAGGCGATTGGGAGAGGAGCTTTTTTTGGCATTTGTGAAGGCTCTCGTTCCCTGCCATTATGTTTCAGGGCAGGAGGAGCGAATAGCCTGCTCAGGTTTGCCCCTGGACCGACGACATCGTTTCGCCTGGCTGCTTCAATTTCTCTCCCGTTTAGCTGTCGTGGAAAGTTTTAGCTTAGCAGACCCAAATTTTCGCTCGTCTCCGCTGCCGCCGGGCGGAGCAGGCCGGGGTTTCGCCCCGGTCCAGGACCGGCTGTCACTTTGCAGAGGGCCCGCTCGGCAATCGCCTCACCCCTCCGCGCAGCAGCCTGCGAGGCCGTCAGAGTCAACACAATCTTTGGGAAACACGAGTAAAATAAAAAGGCAGTTTTTACTGCGATGCTCCTTTCGTTAGCTGTGACACAGACTGGCTGAGGAACGGGGCGTGGGCGGGCGGTTTTCCTCCGAGGAGCTTTTCCTTGCCCGGAACCGCTCCGTGCCCACGACTGAGTTCCAAAGGAGAGCTGCAGTTATCTGGACGTCGCCTTTTCGGCTCTGCCTTCACCATCCCTCTGTAGACAACAGCCTGTACGGGAGGCTGCAGGCCCGCACCGTTCCTGTTAAACACGGGACGGATTCACCCAAGCTACCTGGCACCTTTCTGCCAGCCCCCTCGACCACTGCTTGTGCGGAGCCCCTCATCCTTTTCACCGGCCTGGGCTCGGGACAAACCTGTCCCCGATTCCGACAGGGCTGTGGACACATCCGCTCCTGCCAGCCAGCCGTGGGCTCGGCAGGGGGACAGGGCCACCTCCAAAGGCGCTTTTATCAGCAGGGGTAGCAAACAAACGGTAAACCCCACAACTTTCACATGCCAGAAAGAAACACATCTTCCCCGCAGATGTCCACTACCGTGGCGAGGACTGTAGGGAGAGCAACCTAAATGACAGAAAACTCCAAGTTTTCGTTCCTTCCTTCTTTTTTTTTTTTTTTTTTTTTTTAAGTTTTGTAAAATTTCTTTTTAATTTTATTTTTTTCCTTTTGGCGGGACTGCAATATGCTTTCCCTTTAAAACCGGTCGGGTTTACCGAGACCGAAAGCCTGCCGCAATTAAGCTGTTGCTCTGGCTAGGTTTTTCTTTTTATATATATGTGTGTATGTATATATATATATTTTTTTTCTTTTTTTTTTTTTCTTTTTTTTTTTTTAAGACGTCTAGCGACCTTTGCTGCGCTACTGGGCCTACCCGCCCCACACCCTCCAACCCGGGGGCTCAGCTCAGGTTCCCCGGACTCACAAGTTTTTCCGTGGCGGGACTAGGGCTTCTTTAGGCGGCCAGTGTTCACCCGGGGTTCCTGGAGGCAGTTTAGCAGCCCGGATCCGCGGGTTGTTCCCCTCGCTCTCACGTTATTTATTCATGCTTTTATTTATTTTTGAGTTTTGTTTAAAACCCGAATCTATCTCATCAGAGATGGCACTAAGTTCCTGTCTCTACTGAAAAAAAGAATGCACGGCAGACTATCGCTGCACATAAGTAAATTAAAACAAACAACAACTGCTTGTTGTTGCGTGATTTGGGGAGAAAGGAATAATTCAAAGCTTTTGCTGCGCGCAATGCACCGTTCCTCAAGGGGACGGGTCAAGGATTTCAGATATGCGGCGGGTAACTCGATTATGCTAACAAACTCCCCTTGAAAGGGAGCGCTGGCGGGTGCGGGGCGCGGAGCGGGGCGCTGCGGACCGGGGCACTCTGCTCCTCTGCCCCTCTGCCCCGCGGGGCCGTCCCGCTCCCAGCGCCCGCAGCTCCGCCGCTCCTCTCAGCACGGAGCCGTTCCCCACCGGCTGGACCCGAGATGCTCGAGTGACATCTTCCAAAGAGATGTATTAATCAGGAGATGGGGGCCTGATGGGACGTGACAGAGTCGGCCTCGGTGAATCTTCCCGCCCCCCGGCCGCCCCTCGGTGAAACGGGACTCCGGAGGGGGGGGACGGGGGACATTGTGTCCCCAGCTCAAGGCGCTGTAACCTCCAGAGCTCCCCACGAAACACGATAGCCCCCCCCAGCCGATTAATGTGGCCGGTCCTGATTACTTGTATATTACCCCTTCCCAGTCTCGGGCGAGGGGCTGAGAGTTTTCACCGAGCTCTGCCATCAGCACCCTCCCGGCAGGGATATTTATTTGGGGTGTTCCCACAGATCCCGCGGAGTCCACAGACGGCTGGGGGGAGGACCGGGGGGCACAGAAGGGGGGCCCGGGCCGGTGCCTACCCAGCCCCCGCCCCACTCCCGGCTGCGGGGACCGCCTCAGATGCTCGGCGGCACAAGGGGACTCTCTCGGCACACAGTGTACGGCTAAGAGACAAGACAACAACAACAACAAAAGGCACATATGGTTAAAATAAAGAGAGAGAGCGCGCTTTCTGCCTTAGGGGATTGGCAATAACTAGCCAGAAATGCAGGGTATTGAATCTAAACTTCTGGTGGGCTTCTGCGGGATTGACAACTTAAATCACACTACAAGCATCAATTTGACAATATTTGTAAACTTCTTGTTTCCAGGGATCTTCTTGATCAGAGATAGACCAGGTTGGTATGAGCTCCAGCCACGAAGGTCTCCTTTTTTCCCCTCCTCCTTTCCCCTCTTCCGAGTTGATGAATAGCGATCATGTTTCTTTTAATGGCTGCCCCCTATTCTCACAGCCTCCCACAACTAACCCAAGAGCCTGTTTCCTCGACCTCAGTTAATTCCGCTGATTATTCCAAGATGATGAGGAAAGCACGAAGATTGTTCACTGTTCCTACCGATCCAAGGCATTTTTGTTACCATCTCCACCCCTGGCTCACGGGGATTTGACCGGGGAGTATTTTTAGGAAGAGGCTGCCGTCTCTTCCCTCCTGGCTTCCCTCCCCAGGCAGCAGAGAGCTCCGTGGCTCTGCCACAGTCCCGTCGCTCCGTGGGCGCTCGATCCCCGCCGCGGGGCCGAGCACAGGCACCCTTCGTGCGGGGGTCCCGGGCCGGGGGCACCGCCAGCATCTCCGGGGCGCTGCAGGTGAACCCGGCATCCCAGGGGCCTTTTCCCAAAGGGAGCAAACCGCCGGCCATGTCCTGCACCACCAGAGGGATTTTCGGTTCTCCCCGAGGAGAGAAAGGGACTCCTTCGTCCCCACGGGCCGGAGGCAGGGATCCACTCCTAGAAACCTCACTAGAGGGCTCTAATAACTCAGCTCCGATGGCTGCTGAGGGGAAACACGGCTCGTCCTTAACATCCTTTAGTCTTCCAGATTAAACCTGGTAAAGTCTTCCGCAGTCTGTGAAAGGTGATTCAGGGATGCCATCGCCGTGACAAGAAATCCCTTACCTTAGCAGCAGCCACTAGCTATCCTGCCAATCTGCAAGTGAGCGGAATTCACGTCCCCTTCCTGGTGCATAATGATACCAGAGGATTTCTGCTTCTGTATCCATGGCAAGGGAAGGAAGTGCAGCCCCTAAAACCCCAGACGCAGGTATCCTTGCCAAGATGTAGGGACAAAGCACTATATGCAGATACGTAGACTTTTTTTCCCTTCACTGTAGAAAGAGCTTGTGTAAGATCATGGTCTGTGCCATTTAATATGCTCATAAACATATCCATCTTTTAAATTCTGCAAGATTGAGGCGAGCTGAAATGTGTTAGCTAGTGTTAGCAAGTAATACCCAGATATTAATGTTGAATATTGATGGATTTAGCTGCAGTTCGTTCAGTTTGGGGATTTTTTTTTTTTTTTCCCTTTTAAATAATTGCTATGATTTGCCATTGGAAAAAAAAAAACAAAAAAACAAACCAGACAGTATCAATTAAAACTAAAACAATTATTTGTTGTAAGGGAACCTTCATAGTATTTCAGAATGCATTCAGCTTGTTACAACTCCAAAATATCTTTGGTAATAAATAAGTAAATAGCCTTATTTGCAGAAATAAGGAAATGCAATTTAGTTGCTTTTCATGTCTTACAATTTTTCTGAGAAGTTTTGTGTACAGCTCAAAACTACAGGAACAACTTTGTGGAAAACTAGATGTTTTATATAGCATCAGTTTAAAACTGATCAACTTTCCCCTGGAAAATTTGCTACTTCTGATCGTGTGACAATGTAATGTTCTGTATTTTCCTCTATGGATTGTTTCAGCCTCCTTTTTGCTGAGTTAATTCTGGCTCTGTCCTTTGATGTTGTCTCCGCTTTATTTCATAAGTTCTTGAATCAGCTGAAATACGCCAGGGACCTTTTACTTCCCAGAGAAAAACCTGGTATCCTTTTTTTTTTTTTTTTTTTTTCCCCCGTCAGTTTTATTCTCCATATAAACAAGGACTTTATTACTAGACTAAGAGTGACTTTGTTGTTTATTTAAGATATGGAAAAGGCCAACCCAGTGAGCACTGAATTGGTTTCAGTCAGTTAAGTCACTTTAGCAGGCAGGACTGAGATTGTATACTGCACTGGTTAAGAAATAATCTGCTGCTGCGGTATCATACCCACATCGTATTTCCTCCAACAGCCAAGTCATGTGTGCACAAGGTGCATAAGGGCACCAAATCTCCCCTGTAAGCAGATGCTGATGGCAGCGAACACCGATGTTACACAGTGCAAGGAAGGGGCAGGACCTAAGCACACCTTTTGGCTACTACCACGCACCCAGGCACAGCTTTGGTTGTTCCAGAGGGCACCTGGTTTGACTCCCTCTGTCCTGCACTATTCCAGTCCTCCAACACCCTTCCATAAGTTTCTGCTGTCCCTTCCGTGCTCTCAGTCCGCTCCCTCCTTTGGCTTCCTGTAATGAAAATGTCACTTGAAAAATTTACAGTGCATTCCCTTATGTTATCTCTGATATTCAGGGTTAGAACCTCACGAGAAATAGGTTTCTTTTTTTTCAACCACAGAGGCACTAGAAGACCCAAAGACCTAGTGACAAATGCCACTTATTCTCAGAAACAGAGAGGGGTTGTCAGCCCTGTTTAATTTAGCAAGAGACACATAGTTCAAACACATTTGCAAGATGGGACTAAACTTCTCACCTTCTTGAGAATCAAAAATTCACCATTTTTCTAACAGAGTTCAGTCACTGCTGCAGTAATTTTTAGTTGTGTTATTCTCACCATAGCTTGCTGAAGAAGCTGATACTAGGCATAGGGCTGAAGATTTCATTGAGTGACACTGAGCTGCAAAGCACGGCATTCTTGTGCAGCTACAAATTTTCTATGTCTGCTACCTGTATGGGCAGAAAACAATAAGGAAATTACTCTTTAAAGTGTGTAAATACACACACACACACACACACACACACACACACACACACATATGAATTTATGTGTACTTATGTAGTCTGGCTGTTTTAATTAGCATTTGTTTAATTTTAATTAATGGAAAAAATTGTATTTTATTTAAATCCAAATATTTTATTAAATAGTAAGATAACAACATCAGAGTGATACAACCTGGTAAACATTACCTTAATTTTGAACAATTTTTCACCTCAGTCATATAAGACAAGTGGTGGAAGGAATGAACAGAACCTGAGATTTCTCTCTCTCTCTCTCTCTCTCTTTTTTTTTTTTTTTTTTTTTTTTTTTTTTTTTTTTTTTTTTTTTCAAATCAACATCCCGAAACAAGTACAGTTGTGGGTGAGGGTCATATGTTCCCATTTATTTTTAAGTGGAAGAGGGTTAGCAGCAGCATTTGGCATGCAGTGAAGAAGTCTGAGAACTGGACTTTACAGCCATCATGAAGTGAGCTTCAGCTTTCAAGAAGAGAAGAAGTCAAGAAGTGTAATGGGGTGAGTTATGCGAATTATAAGGTGAAAGCTGCAATGTAATGAGCATGTTTAATGCACATAAGGGAAGGAAATGTTCTCAGTGCCAAACTGGATGCCAGATTTGTGGCTGGCAGGGGTGAATGAGTGGTATGAATACATCAAGGAGTGGGATGTGCCTGAAGATGGTTTTCTTAATCCGTCACACTGTTCCTTGAGACATTTGAATATAGAGGACAAAGGTGGGGCCATTAATTTAAAGGATTGGGGCAAAAGAATGAACAAATAATGCGAACTGAAAGGTCTAAGCATGGTCCCAGCAACACCCCAGAGGAGAGTGTAGGCATCACAAATGATCCAGGGATTGCTGGACGCTAGCCCAGGGTGACTGCAGTGACCTCTGGCCTTAAATAAGATGAAGTCTTCAGCTAGCTGAGAGACTAGTGGAGGGTTGGAAGCGGTGGAAAGAGTGGGAGGAAAGAGGATTTGCCATGAGATAAGAAGTAGAAGGAGGTTTATGATAGCAAAACTTTCAAATTGTGTTGATAAACCTCTCTCAGGTGTCTACCAATTAGGCATGTGGCACACAGAGTGGCAGACAGTCTAGGATGGCGCAGGTCTCAGCAGTGCTATGGGACTAGCATTGTCACAAGGCAGAACGGTTTTGAAAAATGCATAAAACTTTTTTCTTCAGGGTCAGGCAAGCATTTTAGGAAGAGAAGTCACATTATTATTAATTATTATAAAATGATGGCTCTTAAATGGATTCGATTCCTTGGGGACAAGAAGATGAACATTTATGTCTCTGGTTACATCTCTTAGAGTACACTAAAAGCAGCTAAGAAGTGTAAGATTTTGTTCCTGGTGTGTATTTCCTTTGTGCTAGTCTTTCAAGACTCTGAAGGTGTTGAGATATCGTTGATATTATGTAACCTTCATTAATTAAGCACATGTAAATGTTTATTTTTCTTCTGAGAAATCTTATTTGATCTCTGGAGACCCATAATGTGATTCTTGCTCAATCATTTTGAGCTTAAAGGGCACTTTTCTAAGTACTATAGAAGCTGCAAAGTTGAAGTGATAGAATTTGATGAAGCAAACGCCTCCTGCCATATGTTAAATGAGCAACTAGTTACTGGGTACTGTGTGGTGATACATGTCGATAATCTGATGCTGAATAATATGATGTCATGTGAAGACTTAAACTATTTCCTTATATAATTCCCAAGAAATAATATTTTCTTTGCCCACATCTGAACATTCACAGGCAAATATGCAACCAATCAAATCTTGTACAAATGTTAACACCCAGATGTGTGTGTTTCTGCATGGAATTATTGTACAACTAGCAGAACTCTTGGATAGAGAAATCCTGTAAAAATACAGATTAGGCACACATAAGTAAAATATGTCTAACTACTCTGCCAAGAATGTATAGTTTTATGAAATCTGTTTTAGGTACAGAACTCTCAATATTTCCTTCTAAAAACTTTCCATTAGCATACAAAAAGGAGTGCAGATTTCTGTAATAATCAGCAGAACCTTCCCGTTTAATGTAAACAAATCAAAAGAACCATATGACCTTAACTTCCAAAGGTCAACCCTTGCCCTCCAAACTCCCATTAGAAGTTAGACCTTGAGTAATCCTATCTTTGAATGATAAACTCTACAATAAGCCCATTTTATTTAGTAATAATCAGTAAAAACAAATTTGTATGTTGGGTAGAACTTTTTGAGAAAGACTGTCCAGCATTTGCTATGCTAAAATCCAGCAGTACTTGATTTGACCATTTAGAGTGTCAATTTAGATACATAACGAGAATGGGAAAGAGTGCAAATAGCGAGAAAATATCCATATCTGAGAAGACCTGTGTCTTGTTCAGCTTGATGCACCTTATATCCCCAGTAAATCAGAAGGGGCTATTTTAAATTTGGGGAGCCCCAGGGGGCCAAAATCAGGTAAACCTCAGCACTGGAACCCAGGGTGAATTCTCGCAGAAGTTCAAGCCTTCACACCTTACCAAGTTCCATTTTATTCAACAGCTAGTTAGCCAGGAAAATAAAGGAAAGGTTTCTCTCTGTCATTCTCTTGTTCATTCTCTCAGTGTGCCCGAATGTGTTGTATGTGTGCATACGTAACGTAGGCACACATGCACACACACCTGCGTATCCAGACTTAATATTTTTATAAATGTGGTGTGAACCCTCCTCGCATCCTCTCATTAAATCTGTGGGAAGTTTGCTGAAACAAAGCGCTCTGAATATCCATTTCTTTCTATTTCTATATATTTCTAATCAAATCTATTTCTTTCGCAAATGATGAGACGTGCAATAAAGTTGACAAGCACATGCTGTTGTGGTGTAGGCACCAGCCCTTTGAAGTCAGCAAACAGAATATGCTATTTATTGATGTGTAAGTTAAGTTCTTCCATTGCCACGCTGTTTGTTGAAAAATTTGGTGAAAAAGTGAGTCACTACTGAATAGAATTTCAGATATATCTTCATTGATGTACCAACTTGACCTAGAAGGCTAGTGAAGAAGAAGAAAAATCAGAAGGAAACTAATATATTGCAATGTGCGTTTGAAATATTGATATGTAGCATAGGAATTTTTTGCATTTCTCCCAATGCTCTCTACTGCCATGCATTACATTAATCTAGTGTCAGTTTAGGGTGAGTAGATTCTCATTAGTTAAAATTTATGGCATATACAGGGCTATTTATCTCTTCCTAAATGCAAAGTACTAAGTATTCATGCTCCTCTGCATCAGAAAGGTGGCTTCCTTTTCTGTCTGCAGAAGTAATATGCCCCAAAA
Source organism: Hirundo rustica (assembly GCF_015227805.2). Taxonomy (NCBI): domain Eukaryota; kingdom Metazoa; phylum Chordata; class Aves; order Passeriformes; family Hirundinidae; genus Hirundo; species Hirundo rustica. The sequence continues at coordinate 27,685,202 of NC_053452.1, forward strand.
AATGGGAGAACCACGTTCAAACCCCATGACAGCCAGTGGGAAATTGTAGAAATGGACTCAGATATTAATTTTGTATTGAGAAGGTTCATGCTTTTGGACATGTAAAAATATAATCTAGTCTGAATTGATACATTAGGGTCAAAACCAAGCAAAGCTGCAGGATCTTAAATCCACTCTAAACTCTGGAGTTCAAGGCAGGTTTATTTCATCCTGATGATGTGACTATTTAGCATGCCGTTAGTGCTTTTTCATCTGTCTCTGATTCAGAGACCCAACTTGATTACCTGAAGCAGGGTCTTTTTTGAGAAAGGCTGAACAGCCTTGCCCATGACATTTCCCATTTCTGGCCTCACTCCGACACTGCGTACTTTCCATGTACAGATGGTCATTGACTGATCACAGTACTTTCTGGATATCTTCTGATGGTTGTTCAACCCCAGAAACAAAAAGGGAAAGTTGCCAAGTCCATTAGCTGTATGTGACTCCCCACTTCATTCACACAAGAAAAGCCTCTTTAACCTGGGCAGTTGATGACTGGGTTTTTTCTTCAGGTGTATCCCCTAAAACTGAGCTGTGGGTTTGAGAGGAAACAAGCTCAATATGCCATGTGCTTCCTATTTGTTGTAGGCATCAATGCTGAAGCTCTGTTGGCATGTTAAAATGTGAACCGTTTTACAATGTAGCAGGTTATGGAAGCTGCTCTTGATAAATTCCAGTAACGGCATTTTACCCTCCATGTGTTCCTTTCTGTGAATGACAGATTGCACTATTATGTCTCTAAAGAAGCTCTTGACAAGGGTGATTCAGGCACAAAGAAAGTGGAACACGTGTCTAATTCAGTGTTTCTGCATTCTCTAGCACACTTACATACGACTGTGATCTTGTTCTCTCTGATATACCAAAGGAAGAAAAAACATTGTTCAGTCTATGTTAGATAATAACATCAGAGCCTCTGCTGATGTAAACCTAAAAACAAACCTATGAATATGTTTATCTCTTTTTCACTCTTGACTGAATCTAGAGCTCTAAGTAGGAGTTCACCAGATTTTTTTTCCTTTTGGCTGGACACCAGAAGGGACTGTGGCAGACAGACTAGAGGTAGATGATGTAATTTGTGGGATAGTAGAGGTTAGAGATTAACCAGTCTACCTGAGTAACTACTAGAAGTCTTTGTGCTGAAAATAGAATAACTAAGTAAAAATAACTGACACACATTCTGTATTCTGAAAGTGCTTCTTTCAAGAAGATAGTTCATAACCTTCCCAAGTGGGAATCTTGCAAGCATAGAGATTACTACCGGTTTTATCCATTTGGTGGAACCAATGGGAACAAATTTCAAAGATGTATTATTGTTTGTGATTGACTAAATACTTAAAACACATATCATTAACCACTAGGTGCTCTCTAAAAACAGCACACAGATCCAGTTGTAAATTCTAGAAACACTGTGCCTGATTTGGAAACATTCAGGATAACCCCAGCATTCCTCAAATGCACAGTTATAACTTTGCTCAGGTCTGTTTTGTGGTTTATTCCTCAGCCTTCTAGATGGATACATGAGTTTCCATTTCGAGTCTTAGCTTAATGACTTCACTTAAGGAACAGGAGAAAAAGAAAGCTGTATGAATTAAACACTACATAGGATTTGGCAAAGCACTTACAGGAATTCTGTAAGGAAGAGTTAAAAAAAAAACCCAACCCAATTTCTACATAGCTGCCCAAAGTTCGCAGTAACAACGAATAGTGCTGTTACCCTCTAAAAGTACACACTTTTCAGTCAGCCTTGGCTGGTGAAATGCAGAAGCTTCATGTGGATTGTGCTTTTAAAAATCTTTTGACATCAAAAATAGAAGAACTGTAGTGTGTTTTCGTTTCAGAGTACTTTGCATGCAATCTCAAGATAAATTGGAGATACTGATTGTGTTTGTACCTGTGCCAGACGTTGTCGTTAGATATTTCTGTTTTGTTTCATCAGCCAGATGAATTTACCCAGGGACATTGATCAAATGCCTACATTTAAAAGAACACACTGTCAAATTAGTGGATAGAAAGAGCACATTATGAGAGAGAAATTATCTGGTGAAAGATTTAAAGACTGACTCACTTGTGTTTTGTTTCATTTAATGTGGGGTAGTCCCCTTTCATTTTCCATTTAGCATGAACATACTTGTACTCCATTACAGCATCAGCCTCATAAGAGGCTTGGGATACACATGGAGCGTCCTTGGAAAAAATACCTCTTCCCTTATTACAGATTCTAGATTACCTTAAAATACAGTGCCTGGGCTAGCTGATCCCACAGGCCTTCCTGGAGGTATTCCCATGCACTCCAGTAGGTCTCATGGTTGCAAAGTGTTGTGGTGCACGGCAGGAGCCTTCCCAGATGTCCAGAGTGGTGGCTGCTTCTCCAAAGGGAAGGGCTTGGGACAGCAAGCAACGCATCCACCCCTCTCAGGGACACAGAACATATTCTCAAGAGGAAAATACAAAAGCCTCTAGGAAAACTATTCAGACATTGTCTTTCCTCTCCTCCCTCTTAGATGCTCTTGGAAGAAAATCTTGATCCTTTTAGTTAGTGTCAAGGGAGTAGCTTATTGTGATAATGGAGGGGTGAAGATGGGGCTGGAGAGTGAGTATATGTGAGTTAGGGGAGATCCAGATGAACAGAGAAAAGAATGAAATGGATTTTAAAAGGCTTCAGAAGTCACAGCTGAGAGTATTTTATCTTTGTTTTGGTAACACTGGGTAATGTCATTCAGGTTGGTTAAAAGCTCTTGTTCTTCAAAAGAGTTGCCAAAAGATTTATTTTATAAAAATGTAAACAAAAGACACACTAAACACTTTGTGTTTCATGTTTTTTAGATTTTTGTCTCAGTGGTTATATCTTGCTGTCTCATTTATTATACACAAAGTATCTCTAGATAGAAAATACTTCTGTCTTCTGATTGATACCTATATGATACCCAGCTATTTCTCTCTGTATATATTATCTGGATAAATGTATAGAACCCAGTGGACCCTGGAGCCCACTCCCATCCTGCACAGCGAGAGCAGGCCATTGCTGGCCCAGGCGAGAACTCGGGCACCTCTAATAATTTCCATCCCTGTGGCAGACGCTGAAGGGCCTTTGCCTGATGCGGCAAGGAAGCCCCAGGGTGGGTGTCCTGGGGGAACCATGTGGCTGTAACTGAGGCCGTTCCCCGTGTGGGCTTCCCTGCTTTCTGCCTCCAAGTGTCCTAACTTTCCTACTTTGGTGCAATATTGTGGCGCAAGAGAGCAACAAGTCATCAAGGGCTTTGGTTGCCTGCTGAGGCCATGCTCACCTTCAAAGCCCACACCTCACGTGTCTTGAAGCCCAGCAAGCGGGCACGGAAAGGGCTCCCAGCAGGCCGTGTTCACACAGTAGAAACCCAGTGTTAAACTTAGCCCATTAGCCCTCACAGTCCGCTGGACTAGTGTGCGCTCCTTGCTGTGAGGGATCCTGGCAAATGGGCCCCTCACCTCGCTGAGGAAGAGCTTCCTAATCTGGGTACTACCCGGAGAGCTGCCGTTCCAAAGCCAGCTCAGACTCACACTTCATAGAGGAACTGCCCCGTATAAATGGTCAGCTTTGAAGCCAAACCCTTCCCCACTTTGCTTGCACGGTAAATCAAGCTTTGGTGCTACTTTCCATCCAGCTCCATTACACAAGTAGTCTGATTTCGTTTTATGGCAGAAAAGTGTTTCAGCTAAAATGGTATTTTTCACAGAGTGGGGGACAAACACGACTATTTTATTTGCAAAGCGAAAGGCTATGAGATAGTATGAGATAAGCAGGCACAGGGAGTGCAGGTGCAGTTTCAAACTGCCTGGCTGTCTCAGTACCTGGGCTTGGTGCCTGAATTCTCATGCTCAGATCTACAGCAGCACCACAACAAATCAGAACCTTCCATGAAATTTTCACTCCTCATATTCAAAGGGACATTTTCATTCATGCCTGTGAAATTTTGCCCTGCATCTTTTGGAAGTTAAAGAAGCCAGCCCCCAGAACTACTGTGCCATCCTTGTTCCCCAGAAATGTTTATTCATCATTAAAATTATTAAACAGTAAATGGCTGAGATGTGTTATTACAAGCTTGAAGTATTTCCTTCGATTGTTTAAAAATCTCTGTTTTAATTTGAGTCATCTATTTTTTTTTTCCCTTTACAGTTTTGAGAGCTCTATATTACCATATGTGAAACATTTCTTAAAGGTGTCAATGTGACTTGTCATGGGTTTGGAATGAGAACTAAATTAAATGTCCATACTGTAACATACTTATATAAATAATGAGATATTCCAGTATAAACCATTCATTTGGCAGTCATTTCTACATCAGCACGTACTAAGTGCTATAGAATTCCTGCCTAACTTTGACACATGCAGAGAAAATCAGGAAGGAAAATGTGTGCGTCTGTGTGTGTGTTTAGAATTTTATAGAAAAAGACAACCCCTTGTAGTCTGTTGCCATGAAAGTATTTCTAACGTTTTTGGAAGTAGTGCAAGGAGTTTAACAAAATACTCTGGATTCACAGCAGAATGCTGGAGCATTGATCCGTCTCCCACTGAACTCCAAAACTTGTTTCCATAACTCAGAAACAGAAATGGATTAAAAAGACATTAATGAGCACAAGAATGATTTATTATGGGTGATACAGCGTCACTGCTTTTAAGAAAAAAATACATTAAATAAGAATTCTTTACAGAATAAAAAATGCTTCCTATTGAACATTGCTCAGAATTTGCTTATTAGTGTATTATATCACCACATTGCCAGGTCTGGCATTTCTCATCCAAATAACGTTTCAAAGTTAGGCCTGTGGGCTGCAGAGCAAACCATGTTAGGAATAATACGTGTATAGAAACACAACAGCAGCAAAGTTAGTTTTGCTGGAAATCTGGGAACAGTTAGCACTGGAGGGCCCTTTTGTCTCGCGTCAGCTTCACAAACTTTCATGGCACCAAGCTAACAATATTCAGAAATGTAGTTCTAAGCTGTCTTTCAAACTGCTGCCCAGCTGCTTTAAGCCAGTGTTTTGGCTGAAAGTCTTTCTCACTCGAAGGTCCAAGCGCATACTCTTTGACAGCACGCATGGTAAACAAACCTTGTACTCCAGGTGGATTTTATCTTCAGACAAGTGGCATCACCTATCTGTTCTAATGGTGTCCTGGTTTGATGGCAGCAGATCCCGCACCTGCTGAAGAGCATGTCACAGACCCCCAGTCTGACAGGGATGGGCAGTCCGGCCCAAAGCAAGCACAGAACTCTCCCACATTTAAAGACACACTTCAGGTTTAAGTCTGACGTGCTGGTTGGGACACAGAGGGATTTTTTCCTGGCACCAGGTGGGGCGTAGCTGTTTATTGGTCTTTATATTTGCCCATGATTCATCTCCAAAAACTGTAACTAGTATCTTGGATGATCTCTGAAATCTCTCTAGATTAAGAAATATATATGTTACCCATTCCACTATTTCTCTATGCCTCAGTGACTTAAAAATAGCTTGAAATTGAATTGAAAAATTGAAATAGTTTGTCACTTGGAATCAAAGTTCATACTATAGTTACCAACTTGTAGCTTTTCAGAGATTGCTTCATGTAAAAGCAGAATTGTTTCTAAGCAGTTTACAGATGCATTTCAGTTATCTTCAAAACATGGTTAATTGCATGAATTCACAAGCTTCCAGCAAATAATTTGATCAAATCTTAATCTTTGTTGAATCATGTAAAACAAGATAATTTTTTGTCTTTATTGCAACTGACAACTGAAGTTTATGGTCAGGAAGCACAAGCCTTCCACTGCACCCTTCACAATTGCGTCTCCAGCCTGTCATGAAGAGAAAAAAAAATACCTGTAGTGGAATTTGAGGAGCACCAAAGTCCTAGCAAGTGTAATGGTGTGCCTGAGACAGCTACCCATGATCTGGGTCGCATCTATAGCATATAGGAGCTCACGACGGCACCAGGCACCCCAGAGGACTCCAGAGCACATAAACAATTCTTAAATTAGACTCATGAGGGGTATTGGGATAGGAACTATGGGCTTCTTTCATGCTCTTACTGTCCTCAACATACTCTTGCAATAACATTGCAGGGCTTTTTTTTCCATCCATCTACTAGGAGTAATTTAATGACAGTTCATTGCTCACTTGTCCATGGGTTGTACAGGTTTCATTAATTAAACACCTATTTTTGTTAAACCTTTTGAACTATATAAACCAACAAAGTTTCTACGAGCTTTTTGCTTAAAATCCTCTCTGACAAGAATCTCACTAACTATTTGCTGATCTCAACTATGTTCCTATGGCTTAAAAACCTGTATCAATAACTCAAGGGTAAAAATGTGTCAAGTGGTTGCAATTATCTTCTAAACAAACATTGGAAAAGAAAAATGCACAAGCTAAGCCATAGAAAAACATGGTTAATGCACTCCAATTTACCTTGTCCAATAGTGACTCCATTGCATAATGATGTATTTATGATGAGTGCAGAGCAGAGTATGAAACTTTATTTTTTTAGAACTGCTAAGCTTTAGGTGTGGGGGGTTTTTTTTGGTTTGTATTTTTTTTTTCCTCCTTAATGGTGTCATGAGTCAGAGTGGAATTAAAAGACAGCTAGAGCCATATTGCACAACCAGGTTTTAAGCACATTTGCCACAGTGTGATACATCCCACAGGGAAAAAGTCCTTTCTGCTCCTGCTGCCCACTCTGCACTAAACTGCATGAACACACCAAGTGGGACAGCTTTGGAAAGTGATTTTTGTGGGTACCACTTAGGACCTCTGCTCCATCATCACGTCCTCTGACCATTGGCCAGAAGGTTTCCTGTTTCAGAGACTGCTGGGGTAAAGATATGAATGAGGAAGCTGATTATGTATTGGCTACTGATTCCAGCTCTGCAGAGAGGCAAAAGTAAAAACAAAATTCACTATTTTATAACATTGTCATAGTCTTTTAAATATATTGCACTCTGAAGACTTCTGAAAGTCTCAGAGCAGTATTTTGATGTATTAATTTGAAAAAAATGTGTTTTAAGAGAGTTCACGGAGACCTGATATTTTCTTGTGTTAGCGTTTCTGTTTTTACATTGCTCTGCTTTCCCCCAATGTTTTATTTCTCCATTAATTTTAATTATATTCTCACTGGATTTCAAGTACAGTAAAAGTACAGAAATGGGAAAGGTTTCTTGCCAAGACTGACCAAGATGTCACAAAGATATAATCCTGCATCCTCCCACTCTTCATGTCTAAGGGTTTATATTTTCAATACAACACATGTCCCTCTCCTGCTCCTCTGCCCCAGATTCAAACACTAGTGGAATCCATAGTGTGTTGACAAGTTCTTATATTAATAAGATAGCTATTTATTGAGTGGGCACTCACATTTCCCCTTGTCTCTTAATATGTTGCACTCTGCCATTTAAGAAATATTGGTGGTGTCAGATTCTCAGGCTGAGAGAATGACACTGAAAGGGCACTAAATCCGTGTCATTGGCACCTGGAAACAGCTGGTGGAGGAAGCAGTGCCCAACCCAATGAATATGACCCCATGAGCCAAAGTGTGTAAGTGTGTTTCTGGGACCATGGGCAAACCTGTGGGCCTGGTAATCTCTGCCTTGTAGCATTGTATCCAGATTTGCTGGTCACAGTGCTCGGAAAGAGTGAAGGTGAGAGCGCAGTATTTGTGCTACATGGGCGTGGCCTTGGACTAAATAGGCTCATTGACACGGATGAGCCCTTCGTGCGTTTGGTGTTCTCTCCATAGCCAGACAAATCATTGGTCGTGCGCGTCCGATGGCAAATAACAAATGGACATTCCTATCAGTGATGTGGGGTAAGAGTGAATCCTTAAAATTATACATTTGTTCTTATTACTAACCTTGTGTTCTTCTGCATGAAAAGTTCTAAGGAGATACTGTTTCTTGCAGCTTAAATCATGGCCGCATTAGACTGTCATTTTAAAGGGACAAAGCAACCCTTTGCCTGAAGCGGCGAATTGGAACAATGCCACCTTCTCAAGGCTGAACTGAACAGTCTCTGGGTTGTCCAGAGTATCAGTTTAAATTTCTTTTCAGAGCAACCATGAGGGATATGTATGTGGAGAGGGTTGCAGGGAGGTGGTTCTGCCTGGCTGTGTACCTGTCCCTTAGCTGACTCTTCTGGGTAGCCCCCTCCCCATCCCCTCAGCCACCCAACAGCATGCTTTCTGCAATGGAAATCCCACTCAGAGCACTTCCCTCCTCTTTTCTCACCAGGGCTGAGCTCCAGGGAATTTCCCCCCCACCTCCCTTTCAGCAACACCTGGCCAAGAGAAGAAGAGAAAGAGAGGAGAAGAAAAGAGAGAGAGGAGATGAAAAGGCCAAGAGCCTTGTCTGTTACCTCATATTTTCTCACCACCTGGATCAGGGAGAAGGGAAAGCAATTGGATCTTGGCTCCTTGGCAGCACCCCTTCCCAGCCAAGTCTGGGGCAGAGGCTCAGAGGTGGAACTGTGGTGGAACTGCACACCTGACATGGGCAGTGGGACAAAACTTCTTCCTGGTACAGATTACTATATGGGAATGACATCTCCTTTGGGTGAAGTTGTTTTTAATGCTACAGAAGTACTGTATGCCCTTGTCTCAGATGCTGAGAACTTTCTTATCTTTTAGGCAGACCTTAGGGGAGAAGTTTACTACATAGAAATGTCAACTTGCACAATTCCCCAGTTCTCAATAGTCCTTGAACAGGATCCAGATGATGTGGACTCATGAGAAAGGGACTGAGCCATGATTACAAGTTAGGGTCTACTTCAAGATCACTTCTACTCAGACAAATATTTACTTCCCACAGACATGGAGCGACACATTCTGTAAGACATTACATTACCTTCCAGTACTTGGAATCACCTGATCTGTGTTTGGTTGATCCGATAGCTGCCTGAAGTACAGGTCACAAAAATGAGTTATCACACTCTTCTGGCAGCACTGAGTGGAAGGAAAAAGCTGTAAGAGAAATGATCCATTGTCCTCAATTGCATGAACTTGGAATGGCAGATAAGAAGCAGATCCATTATTTCCATCTGCAGGAGACAGCCATCTTCTGTCTCCGTGATCTTTACTGTAGATAAAGGTGAAGTAGACCTCCTGCCTTACAGAAAGTCCTCTGCCCTTTTGGTTTAGAGCATAAGCTCCCCTGGCATGCAACAGGCATAAAAGTGAAAAAGCAGACTTTTATTAATACCTCCCAAAGAGAATAAGCATTTAATCATATGTTTTATTTTAAGCTTGTGCTTGAACTTCTATGACTTTTTAATTTTGGATGTTAGTAAAAATGTTTTGTGAGAGCGAGTGAGTAATTCATAAGTGTATTTATAGCTATTATTTCCCAATTCACTCAATTTCCAACCAAATCTTATTGGCAAAGAGAGGTGTGGGGTTTTCTGTCCATGCTAGGTTTCCACAACAACCAAGGTCTCCTTTCAGTCTTTTTTCCAACAAGATTGGATTGATTAACTATGCTACTGTTTATTTTGCTGTACCTGCCAAGTATATGGCAACGCAGAAATAGGAAAAATTAGCCTAATGTGAATATGTGGATAACAGAGAATGCCAGAAAAAATATCATCCCTGAACATGCAGCAATTCCCATTCGATTTCATTTCAGGACACCCATGTTTCAGATGCACCTCCCAGACAAAGAAAACATCAGCTTCTAATTCAAGTTGGTAATTTTGTAACAAAACAAGTTGAAAACATTTCCCAGAAAATAGTTTTATTGAAAAGTAAATTCTATTTTTCCCTTCCCTTCCCTTCCCTTCCCTTCCCTTCCCTTCCCTTCCCTTCCCTTCCCTTCCCTTCCCTTCCCTTCCCTTCCCTCCCCTCCCCTCCCCTGCCCTGCCCTTTTTTCCTCTCTCAACAGGGCCAGATTTACCCAACCAGATCTCTGATGGGAAACACAGAAGTGTATGTTCAGAAAGGTAAGGTAAGAAAGGAAAGCTGGAGGCACAGTATGCTTTCAGAGCTTCAGGTTTTGTTTTAGGATTAGGATCCCAGAACAACGTTCATCTTACGTGGAGTAAGTAATAGACTTAGAGAAGACAGGAAACTGCAAGACAAAGTAATGTTTCTGCTCCTCCTTCTCAACTTGATGTTGCACATGGAGAAACACTGAAGAGAGCCAATGATGGAGGGGAAGAAGATGGTGCTCCAAGCTGGAAAGCCAACCCTCTTCTCATGTTTTCCTTTCTTCAGTCCTCACTGTAATAACCCATCAGCAATACTCTGGGTATGTGGCTGGACACTTCGGCATGAACTTGTCATCATATGTGTACGCCCTTCAATTTCTGTGAAGCTTTTCTGTGGATGCACTCAAAGAATTGAGGCAAGAAATGGCAGGAAACATAAATTTCTGCAGCCATTTCCTTTCAGATGGAACAGTGATCATTTAGGTAACATTAACAAATGTTTTTCTTCTGACTGTAATATCAGTAGCATTCTCAAAAAGCTGGACTGAGGTCAGAGCTGAGATTCAGGATGTGTACTGTATAGGGAACATAATTACTTACTGCTATATATCCCAACCTCACACACAAAAATCTGAACATGTTTATTGTTGACAAAATTTTACTAAGAGTTCATATTAAATTCTAAGAGTAACCACTGGACTTTGAATGGTTTGGATCAGAGCTGGGAAGAGTATTTCATTCTCAGTTCTTACAGTGACAGTGGATAAAATCGAAAGCCTGTTTCACGTTTTCTTTGAATTACAATAATTCAAATTCCAGATCATAGCTCTGCTGTTCAGTGGATATATATTCATTGACATTAGTGTTTCTGAACGGATTAACTCAGCCACTGTTGGAATAGAGATCCTACAGTTTGCTTCAAGATAAGCATGAGCAGTGTTAGGGCAAACATTTTGGATACCTTCCAAGAGAAAAGGCTTGCTCATGGAAACTAAATGTTCTGTAGAGAAGTTGTGAATTTGATGCATCTGTTGAAAGCATTCCAGCACGTGTCTGACCAAAATTTGACTATTTTTCAGTCAGTTAATCTATGTTCCTTTTTCCTCCCAGGCTCCACCGAACTCCATGGGCTCACATAGACCCACAGAAAAACTGGGAAAAATCAAAGGCAGCTTTGGGTTTCTGGGGAGCGTATTTTGGACTACAGCTCCAGAAAGCTTTACAGTGACAATACTTGACTGTCCTTCAGGAAGAAAACTCTAGGATTTTTGGTTTCACTTTCAATAAGAAGCTCTAAAACTGTCACTGTTCTCCCACGAGAAAAATAATTCTTGACACGTAATTTTGTGTCATTATGGCAATCCACCAGAGTTCTGCCTCAGCAATCACTCAGGGATGTAGATGCTGCATCCAGATTGCTGATGTCTGTGATGTCTTTGCCACCAGGATCAGACCCACTGGAGAAAGTGAGGCCAGGATGCGCTCCAGCTTCCCACAACACCCTGGTGGAATTGGAGCTGTTCATGTTCTTGGACTGGGACTAACTCCTCTCCTGATTTATCCTAAACCCAAAGAAGGCATCAAGTGCAGCATCATGGGCTTTTTTGTGTACCAGAGAGAAGAGCTCAGCAGAGGGCACCAACTATGTCCAAAGAGCCCTTTGATGGAAATAAACATTGGTAGTTATGGAGATATTCTAGATATGACCTCATTAACCAGAAATGGAAGGCTTTCTATATAAGCCATTTACTCAAGTAAAATTATGCCACAGGAAGGAATATGCTTACTTTCACCGTCTCTATTTATTAAAAACATTGTTAACATGTTCCTTGATAACTTGATTTATGAAGTTTATGACAAATTGCTTTCTTAATTGAAATATGTCAGGTTTCTCAATACTGAAGTTAATTATTGCTTCTTTTCTAGTTGAAAGCTGACCTTTAATTATACAATATTAATCCACATATTGTATGAATTATGTGAAATATCCATTTTGTATGTAGAGGGAGACATGCATGTGTTATTGTAGTGGAGTACAGTTACATAATTATTTTTAATTTAGGATATCAGCTTAATTAAATACTTGCAGAAATGAAGCTTTTTCAGGAAATTTGCAATTACAATCAATTTGAATGTACAGCTACATTAATATGGTGACAAGCCCAATAATAAAAACGAACTAAGTAATTATGGGCAGGTGCTGAACAGATGTGTAAATACAAGGTCTCTGCATGGAACATAGTTATATATCATTTTGAAAAGCAAAAGAAACCTGTTATCCATAGCCATTCGTATATGCAGCCATAATCAGTCACAAAAAAGTTAGTTCTTTCAATTTAGATAAATCACTTAAAAATGTGTATGGCACTTAGGCTTTCATTTTCTGTTTCTGGAAAGAAAGTCTAGTTGATTGAAGACTGCTGCTCTACTGTACTCAAAGAGTCTGCCGCACTATTGAAATACATTCTTCTTTCAACACGTTTATGATGAGTGGGTTTTCAGTTTGGAATGGTTTAACAGTCAAAACAATTCACATTCCATATTACAAGTTGAGCTTTATTTAAAGAAGGAGAGAGGCTAAGACTAGTTTAGGGTTGTTTGCTCAAGTTATCAGGTTGCCAAAGCCCAAATTTAACCTCCAAATAGTTGGAAAACAATTACATTGCATTATCGCTGTGAATTGCTTTTAGATAGATTTACAGTGTATTTTTTTTCCTGTGCATTTTAGTTTCTTTTTCCAAGCCGGTGTATTAAAATATGACTTTTCGAGTCTTCTATTTTCATGTGATGTGTGAGAAGTAATTATATCTGTGATGTAAGCAACTAAGCTAAACTGAAATGATTACTATAGCAATCATGCAAAAAACCCAAGGAAGGACTGGCATCCAAGGAAAAGTGAACGTGAGCCATCCCCTTGTATGGAATGGGATGCCCTCAGCTCTCTATGGAAGATCACAATGTTTAAAGTAGCCATGTCTAAGCAAGGGGCGTGTCTAAACTAGACTTTTTCAGGAAATTAGATGCTTTATTCCAAACTGCAGAGATCTGCCTTGCTGTCCCCAAGGTTTATGGCTCTTGGACCCCAGTGACCAAGCCAGACCCTTCTCAAGCAATACTGAAAAGCAGAAATGTATTTTTTCTCAGTCTCAGAAATAGTGACTACAGCTGTTGGCACTATGAGAAGCTGTGAGAAGCAGCTGGATTTGTGCGCATCTCTCTTTCTTATTCCATCATGTGCAGGGCCATCATCTTATCTGGAAAGGGAACAATTGACATGTCTGGAGAGAGATTAATAATGGAGCAGTGCTGCTGCAGTAAAAACTGTCTGGACAGGTTCCACTCATCTATTTAATTTGTAAAAGGGCAGACTTCTAAAGCTTAAATTTGTATTCCAAATGTGTTATGAAATATTTCAGGTGGGGAGGATGAAGTGGGGACCTCACCGTGTTGCCTTCTAGAGTCCTCTGCAGCTGAATGGTCCCCATGGATGACACAAACAGCAGTGACTTTTACACTGTGTGCTGGTATAGTACTCTTCCATACTATTACAAGGCCATACTCAGCCTGTGGACTGTATTATAGCAGAAAGAGTAGAATATTTGGTGTGACAACCTTGCTCTCACTTCCAAACTCCAAGATATGCCAAACATTATGTGTAAAAAGTGAAAAATGAAGCAGTAATTTTTTTCCAGGAAGAGTAAACAAATCCAAAGCAGAGGGAAGGACAAAACAATCTCAGTTTTGAAAAGGAAACCCTGAGGATGCTTACTGACACCATGTGCCCTCCTTGCTACAGGAGCATGGCTGAAAGGATGGGCAGGCTCTTCATCATGCCTCAGCTACTGGACCAGAGGAGGTCTATTTTAATGAAAGACCTTGTGTTTCCAGTCAGAAAAGTTGGAACACAGCGCTTGTCTTTGTCAGAGGAGCATCTAATTGTTAGTCAGACTTTGAATAGGAGTTGTGAGAAAGAGGAATGTAGTATTCGGCATCATATAGTATCTGGATTTTCATTCTTTATTCGTGAAGTCCAGTAAGGTGGGATATAAATCAAACCTCATACATTCTGGCATGGAATGATTTTGCTTGTCATTTCATAACCAAAGTGGTTTGAATTTCCTACATTGCCACAGTTAGCCACACATGCCTCCTCCTACCTCTGCTTGCATTCCCTTTCCAGCTGCTCCCAGAATCCCCCAGTTCATCCATGTCTGAGGAGGCAAAAGGGAAGATTTCAGAAGAATTTGTGGAAGATCCATGCTACAGGCGCCGAGAAACACAAGCCAGCTCACACCCAAGGGCAGTGCAGAGATAGTCCTTGTGAGCCACATGAGTTAGCACCAGAACCAGAAGCAAGATTCCTGCTTCATCACCATGTTGAGCCAACCTGGCCATATCCTTCTCCAAAGGCACCAGCAACTGTGCTTGACTCCACAGCACATTCTATTAGTGTTAGGGCAGGAATCTTTGCAGAGTACTTGAGGCACTTGTGGCCTCAGTCCCCTTGTCAGAGAACTCAGTGCCTCCAGCTGCATTTTAGCTGTGTGGGAATTGTTTGAGCTCACTCCTGTTGCCACAGCTGCTTTAGGAAAACATTTAGTTAAAGATGAGGGTAAGCACACATTATAGGTGTAAGCATATGGCTGTCACACTGCTGCCCAACAGCTTCTATAGATACGTGGGACGTTATGCTATCCAAAGCACTTGGAATTTTTCAGATAACAAAAGTTAACGAAGGCAGCTATTACAGCTTTATGTGGCACTTGTTTCCTGATAGAATTGCCAATCCAGTGCTTTGAATTCTGTGCCAGCAGCTTTGACACAAGTGAAAGAGCAAGCTGTGCTTTTAACAGATGTGAATGCTTCGGTTCCAGTGATCATTGCTTTTTCAAAATCATTATCACGTACAGGGGATTGCAGATGCATACTTTCTCCAAAGTATGAATTTGGAAAAAAATAATACTCAGACAATCTAAGTAACTTTTGTTGGAATAATTGGAATTACTTGCACTGGCAAGACTTTAAGAAGCAAAACCAAGTGGCATCATTAGCAACTATTTTACTGTCCTGCAAGTGCTTGTGTTGAACAGATGCACAACATGTGGCTGGCACAGTTGGCAATGTCCTGCACTGCAGCTGAAGTGTTACACCAGAAGCAATCCATGCTGCTGAATTTCAGGGAATCCACAGTCCTTTCATGACTGCAGAATGAAGACAAAACCAACAGCATTATACATGAAATTACTGGTTAAATAGTCTCAATTTGAGGACAGTTCATTTTCTATTCACTCATTTTCATTCACTCTGTTTTTCCATGTCTTAGCCTAGGGAATGGCTACTGAAATAGGGTGATATTTCTTGCTCTGCTTGAACAAGGTTGCCACAATACCATAAGAACCAGATACTATCTATTTGGTTCTTGTAATGGCAATTTCAGCAAGGAAATGGCAATTTTTATGTCTGCAAAGGTGATGAATATAACCTAGACATACCGGAATGCAGAAAACTCTCTTCCACGGGAAAACCTCTTCAGCCAGGAGTGCCTAAGGTTTCTCCAAAAGGCTGGGGCTGAAAAACAGTTCTTTTGCAGGTGTGCTCTGGCTGAGGAGCTGTGCCCCAAGTGAGGGAGCTACAGGAAGAAGTAAACAGGCTACTTAGTATTGGAGTGAACAAGAGGAGATAGACCAATTGTTTTCAGAGACACTACAGTCTCCAGGCTCTCTGGGGACTCGAACCTCCATTGTAGTGGAGAAGCTGATGGACTTGATGGAACACTGCAGGGTTCTAATATTCAAGGGACTATTAGTCAGGGATCTGTTAAAGATGAAGGCCGGATATTAGGAAAATGTTCTTCACCCAGAGGGTGGTTGGGCACTGGAACAGGCTCCCCAGGGAAGCACTCACAGCACCAAGCTGGACAGAGCTCAAGAAGTGTTTGAACAATGATCTCAGGCACAGGGTGTGACCCTTGGGGTGTCCTGTGCAGGGCCAGGAGTTCAACTCGATGATCCCTTCCAAGTCAGCATATTCTGTGATTCTATGATTCTGTGAAGTATATTGTCAATTCTAAACCTTTGCTTCACATGGACAGGATGTGGCAAATCTTGGCACTATAACCTATTTGTCAAAGAAAAATACAGTCGAGACTTCATAAAGCCTTGACCCTTGAAGTGTTTGTCACCCTTGGGCACAAGGTGTGCAGTCCAATGCAAATGAAGGTTGGGCTGAGGAACCAGTGAAGTTCTGCTTTGAGTCATCTGCTGAACAGAAGCAATTCTTAGCACAATTCCCCACGCAACAGTTTCATCACTAAAGCAGAGCATGATCTGAATGAGAAATACTATGCCAAAAAAATTCAAGTTTTTGGCTGGCTGGGAAAAATATTTTTCCTGCCATCTTTTTAAGCTTAATTACAAATGAGAAGAACCCACATTTTCCAAAATTAAACTTTCTTTTAAGGTAAAACCCCCCAAGTTTTCTTGACTTTCTCCTACAAACTTTGAAATCTTTTAATCTTCATTACATTTAAATGTAATGAAGTTAGCATAGATTCTCCAGAACATACTGTTTAGGAGGAAAAGGAAAAGGGATTCAGGAAGATTTTTACTCTACTGACATGAAAAGCCATGTCATAAAGAGACAGAATCTTCAGGTAGAGACATTCAGTCTGTGCCTTTGCAGAGTAACTAACCAAAAAATTGTGCTCTCATCAACTCCTGCTCTCCTAATCTTTCTCTTTCTTCTTCCTGTCTTCCTCTTTCCATTAGTGGATTTCTTCACATTCAAGCTGTCATTTCTGAATGTGCAACTTGCAGATTATTGCATAAATTAATAAAAATGTTACTCATGATCAAATTCTCTCTGATCAGAACACTTCCTTAGAGACTGTTCTGGCCCAAGCCACAAGCAAAGTACAGAAATATTTCCTTCTCCTTGTTTGTTTGAAAAAAAAAAAGAAAAAGAAAAAAGTTTTTCTGAATGTACAAGGTACAAAGTAACTTCAACAGGACTGGAGGGTTTGTCCCAAGAATAAAAGACATCCTTTCTGAGCATAGGCTCTCTTTGTGTTTTTATACTGTCTATTTAATAGAACTAGAATCTTCACAAGGTTCTCTTATTCAATCAAATCACCAGGTAATTTAATGACTTTTCTGTAATTTTCTTACTTCTGTCATTTCTCTTACTGCAAAGACCAATGACTAATCTGCTGTCATAATCCACAGAGGTATCAAATGGGCAGCTATAATGCACTGACTCTGTGTACCTGGGTGTCATTGCTCCCCAACTGCTCCTGTACCTGGCAGGACATCTCTGAGGAGATGGCAGCATGTTGAATGCAAGTGACAGGCAGGAGATTGGCTCAGGAGCCACTGAGATCATCTTCCCACAGCAGAGGTTGTCTGTAAGTTCACACTGGCCACAACAGCTGCACACTTCAAGCCACACAGAATCTAAACTGACCTTGTAATCAGGGCACTCACATTT
This sequence comes from Hirundo rustica, assembly GCF_015227805.2. Taxonomy (NCBI): domain Eukaryota; kingdom Metazoa; phylum Chordata; class Aves; order Passeriformes; family Hirundinidae; genus Hirundo; species Hirundo rustica. The sequence goes on from NC_053452.1 coordinate 27,702,650, forward strand.
AACTTAAAAGTGCCCCATCACATTTCAGGTGATGAAAAAGACTTTATCAAACAGTTCCTCTTTTTAGTGGACGTGGTATCTTCTCTGAAGAATTCAAGGAGAGGCAGGAAGGCTCTGATTACAGACTTACAGTGGTTTCCACATAGACATCCATCTGCCCCGATTGCACAGGTGCTTCTTACTTGTTTATGCCCGTAAATGACACCGCCTACTCAAACAGGCCACTTTGGACTTCAGGTGACACAAGGTAAGATTTGGAGTGCCTAAGACACCTGGATACCTAGGCTGCTCAGAATATCCTTCCTAAGATATCCCCTGAATATCCTTCCTAAGATATCCCCTGTTGGGGCTCTCACTTCCAGGGCTCCAGAGGATCTTGCTCCCAAACTTTCTCCTAGGGTATCCAGCTATAAGCCAAGACAACCAACTAAACCAATGTGTAGACCTCTAAAATGCTCAATAAGGATCGCAACGTGGAGATATCTGGCATTAGGCAAGGCTTTCAAGCTCCAGAGGATACACAAAGTCCATTATTAGATTGGTTCTTCATTAGCCAAACATCTGGCTCTCAGCTTCTCTCATGGTAGTGCTGTGGCTGGGAAGCTACCTCAACTTCATTTTCATAAGCTACACTGTTCAGTGATTTATATCAGTCTGCTTTTAATCACATCATGCCAAAATTAACCAAATGTAATTGTCAGTCAGGGTAGGCCACCTTCTGGAAAGGCCATAAATGAGATTAACCGTGAGGGCAGGATGCAGCTGCATGGCTGTGAAGTGGAACAACAATCTGTGCACTAGCTTGGCCTCTACCCCACTATGTAAGTGAAAGAGCATGGCCCTAATGGGAAGAAAGCAAGACTGAAGTATCTGTGATTTCATGCTTTCCCCACCTTCTCCCCCCAGTTTTCATTATGTAAATTTTTCAGCTGCAGAGAAATGAAAACATCTTTATTTTTGTTTCATTTCTTAACCAGTCTGTTTAGAAGATCAATTAAAATATTTAACTCTGAATCTCAAAGTACTTTCCCTCTCTTCCTCCCATAATTTCAGTTTGTCAGCAAAAATGCACCCATAAACTCATCATGTTCACATATGTGTGTACAGCATCCAAACCACACTGAGCTCTGCAGCGCAGTGAGAGCTTTTGCATATCTGGAAGAAGCAGAGGAATGGGATCTGGAAGGTGGGAAACTTTCAGAGCATAACTTTTCTCTTTTTGTGCTTCAGATCCAGCACTGGCTGAAGTCAGAAAGTGATCTTCTAGCAGCTTCAGTAGGCTTTGGAACAGGCTCTAACAATGGAGTAAGCAGAAGATACATGGTTATGACATCAGCTTCATACCAGTTGCCAATATTTTTTTAACTAGGAAATATTAGCAAATGCGTTAACACTGTGAAATGTGGTGATAATAGGAATACTGTTCATATCTTGTTCATTCAAGTTATGACACAAAGTAGAAAATACAATTAAAACCATGTGGTGATCTTTAAAGTATCTGGCTTTGTTTAAAACTGCCCTTTTTTTTACAAGAACAAATGTAAAACGAAGTCTTTACAAATAATTTTGTTAATCAGACAATGGTGGCACAAAGATCACTGTAAACACAGAGGGAAAAGGGAGCCTGGCTTTTGTCCTGCTACTGCAGAAGTGGAGGAAAAAGGGATCAGAACACAGAAAATAGAAGAAGAAGAGCCTTCCTCTTCCTCTTCAGTGATGTCTCTGCATAAATCAGCCATAGGAGTGGACTCTTGGAGGTCTTTCCTGGCGGGAAAGAAAGAGGTTATCATAAGTTAGCTGGCTTTAGAGCTAAAAAGAAAACTGCCACATGAGCCCAGCCTTGAAATACTACCAATGTAGCCAGTAATCAGTAACAGCTTTCCTCTTCAGTGGAAGATACAAGAAACCCACAGCACGTTCTCAGCGACAGTTTTGATGCATGCCTTGCTATAAAGCTGTTCAAAGAGAAACTTAGAGACCAAAACTGTTACAGCTATACTCTATACCCTACAGAGCTAGATCCTATAATCCCATTGATGTATCTTCTTTTTTTCTTATGGTCAAAGTCTGCCACATAAAGACTGATTTATTGTTTATACTTCTATAATTACCTCATGGAATATAAGCCCTTAGATCTAGCAAACACCTCTTCTTGTAACATCACACCTATTCTTTCCTCTTTCTCTTTTCCTGTCTTCTCACATCTTTACTTCTTGTATCTCGATTCTTTGATGTTCAAACCACTGTCATAATTAACATGTGCCAACTGGTCCCCATCCCCGTCCCGCTCCCCTGTGAGCAGGAAGGCGGGAAAGCATTGCCCACTCACTGTTCTTACTCCACTTGCGTCTCTTCTCCTTGCTGTGCAGAAAAGGAGGGAGTGGAAACCAGCTGGTGTTTCTGCTTGTACATATTCGTGGGTAAATGGGAAGAGTCAGTAAAGGTCAGATGGAGAAAAGAGTCCCGGACAAACTCAAAGCATCCTGACAGAGTGTCTACTAACCATAGGCAAAAGCCACCAGCAGAAAAGCTGTGTCTACAGTTTCCAAGAGCCATTGGTGGCTCTTCAGTATAAAACAACAGCGAAAGAGATTGTTGAAGCCACTGTTAATAATATGCCTGCTAACTCAGATGTATTCTTTATGGTCATTATCTAAGGCAGCTCTGGATTTTATTTTATGAAGGCCAGCAAATGAAACTTTGAAGGAACTTTCTTTTTCAGATGGAAGGATGGACTCAATGCAGTGACACTTGGCAGACAAATGAGTAAACTGAAGCTCTGCCAAAGCAGAATTGAAAACTAATCTCCAGAACAGAGTAAATTTCATTTAGGCTGAATTCAGCTATGAGGAAATCGCAGATAGTATGACTTTAACTAGACAAAAATGCAGTTACTAATTTTGTACGTATGATATTGGATGCAGTTTAGAAAATCATTCCTTAAGTGAGGATTTCATATCTGTAAATAGGAAAAGTCCCTATCACTGAAGCTCTGAGCAGACATGCATTGTTGCTAAAGTGCACAGGAAGTGAATTTTCAAGGACCCTCAGCACCAGATTAGCCCTGGTTCCTTGGGGCAATTCTTGCTGACTTCTGCTGGAGTAGAACTAGGACAATCAAACCAATTCTTGGAAGACTTCACACACATTCTTGTTGTTGTTCCGGCTTTACCCAGTGAGAACTGCCAAAGGGACAAGTACTGCACAGGGGGAGCCAAGCACAGCAATTCCAGGCAAGAATGGGCTATCACATATAAATTAAAACGTGGGCTTTTAGGCCTGAAGCAATTGAGGTGTCCTTATTACTAGATAGCTTATGTAGTGTTTGGCTCAGGAAACACCCAGCCCCAGGCCTAAGCCATGTGGCTGAGTTTTTTCAGATTAACAAGTTGCTGAAACATAATACATATCTCTATTTGAAGCCACAGAAAAACCTTGGCTCAATTTATTCAGTAAAAATGGCACACAGAGAGTGTCACTGAAACTTTTCTGAAGTATTTTGTCTTAATCTAGTCCATAGTGAAAGCTGGTGCACACACAATTTCTGAAGATTTTCTGGCCCAGAAAGCAGTATTTGTCACACATTTGACAAGCATTTTGTATGATCCCATCAAATTACCTTTTGAAATAGAACTTAATTCCAAGAGCATGGGCTTATGCCACATGAGAAGCACACTTTACCACGTGGTATTCAGGATTTGCTCAGCCAGTATTGCATTTTGACAAAATTTCACGCATATATCACAGGATCACAGGAAAGTTAAGGATGGGAGGGAACACGGGATGTCATCTAGTCAAACCTCCCTACTCAAGCAGGGTCTCACAGAGTATGTTACTCAGGATTGTGTTCAGAAGGCTTTTGAGTATATCCAGTGACAGACACTCTACACCTTCTCTGGACAATCCTTTCCAGTGCTTGGTCACTGCACAGTGAAGAAATTCTTCCTCATGTTCAGGTGGGACTTCCTGTGCATCAGTTCCTGCCCACTGCCTCTTGTCCTACTGCTTGGCACTACCAACAACAGCCTGACTCCTCTTGACACCCTCCCTTCAGATACTTGCAGACACTGAAGAGATTCCCTCTCACTCGTTTCTTCTCCAGGCTAAGCAGGTCCAGCTTCCTCAACCTCTCCTCATAAGGAACAGGAAATGTAGGCAGGGGCAAGCATGTCACAGTTTAGTCCATTTCTTCCAATTAGGACTGTCTTTCACAGGTAACCAATTTATATTGGGAAGTCCTCATTTCCTGACACTTTGCTAATATTTTCAGTTAGAGTGTTTAAAATACTTATAGGAAGTCCTCCTCTTTATTATTATAGACTCAGCTGTCAATTGAGAAGCCTCCTTTTGCATAGGAAAGCTCTGCTAATTATGACACGCTGGGTGCCTACCGCAACATTTATTGGAGGGGCTCAAGGATTGACACAAGTTGGTACCGAGCACCTGGTAGTAAATCAACGGAAAGTCCTCCAGGTTCTGGCACAACTCTTGAGTCAGACTAATTTTCTCAGTTGAGAATTGCTCCCAGGTCAAAAATCTGGGCTTTGGAGCAAGCACAGCAAAAATATTACTAGCAAAGAGATAATATCTAAATCAATGATGAGTGCCCAGCACACATGATCACCTTATAGTTAAAATATGAAGGAAGGGCTTTTATTAGTTTAACAGTTGTGAGTAGTATTTTCAAGTAATGCCAAATGTGTTACAGATGTCGATAGGAACAACTGCTGACTTCAGTGTGCTCCAACACAGAGCTGAACTACTTTGGAGAAATCCAGATCAGAACTTTGCAGCCAGCCTCCCTGTAAATCACGAACAGCAAAACACTGTAAATAATACCAAGCCAGTCCAAGATCCTACATCCAATTCTAGGTTTTGGGGAATTCGCTGACTTGGCTGCCAGCTGCTTGTGAATGGCTGAGGCAATGTTCTCCATCTTAAAACAACACAACTTGATGAAAGTCCTGTCTTGGAGTTGCATACAGAACAGGGTATCTTGTTCAAGTGCTGGCAGGGTAATCAATGTGACGTAACAGATGCTATGTACTGCATTAAATTATTTTGCACATCAAACATTGACTCTGTGGAAAAGAAGACACATCATATTCCAGAGCATATGAAGATGATGCCTTAAATGCAAGGAAGCAAATAGTGAACACCAGTATAAAATTCATCATGTCTTCTTGAGCTAACCTGAGAGCAACTGGTACTGCTTCAAGAAAGGACAGTTAGCCAACTGGGCACAGTAAATGTGACCATTATGACTGTCCCTTGTTCTCTCTGAAGACATAAATGGGATATATTTTCAAGTGTTTTGACCAGTTTTACGCTGACCATCCTGTCCAGGATATAACTCACTAAATTCCACTTGGGATGAGGCTCCAGAGACCAATAGAACTTATTCCAAAGAAAATTGTTTTAAAAACCAAGTCCAATTTTTCCATCTTTCCATCTTCAAAACTGACCTCTTAAAGTTCATTGTAACATTATGTCACGTGCATAAATTTTTAAGCAGTCTGCTGAGATAATAAATTTCTGATTATTGAAGTAATTAGTGAACTGTGTGAAAGTAACATGACAAAACTAAAACCTAACCTGTCTTCTATGTGTCACTCTTATAATGCTACTTAGATGTCTGTTTTTGCACCTCTGTAGTTCCAATCTGATTTTCAGCTTATATAGAAGCCTGGAAATATTTTGCTTCAGAGTGGAAGAATTGTAATGCACAGTGGAAATTCTTGCTTAAAATGGCACATGCACACCTCCGATCCAGATTTAGGGATGTGAAAGGTTTCTTCATAGCCACTTATTTTAAACTCAGCAATATATCCTACAGTCTGATTTCTAGGCATCTTAACTTTGCCACTAATAACATTTATTACAGTTTTCATGTGAGCCAGCTGTAATATCAGATACATTCATGTTTTCCATTACACAAGCGAAATATCTGGTGATAATTGGAAAAGCCTAGATAAATGTCTTGCTGGTAAGTCAAACTGTGACAATTCCCAATTTTCCAGGCGAGTTCAGGAATGATCAAGACCATAGCAGGACTCCAAAAGGATTAGAAATGTATAAGGATAATAACACAATTATGTCAGATCAGAATAAAAATAGATGGAAGAGCAGTCATGTATAAACCCACAAACTGTTTTGGTCTGCAGTCCTTCTTAGGCTCAGTGTCTTATTGGCTCTCCAGGCTTCACTGGGTGGTTCAGGTCATGCAGGACACACTACGGGGCTAAGACTTTGGCCTGGGAAGAAACTCCTGTCTGGAATGCTTTTTCTATAAAGGTCTACTATGTGTATGTTTCTTGGGCTTACAACATCTTGTCAAACCTAAAAACAAGGTAGTGGAGTTATCACCATACCAGGTCATGAACAAAAATCAGCCAGGCTGAAGGCAAATCACCCCTTTGGCTGTGACTGTGGAAAAGGAGGTCAGCTGATAGCTCATCCAGCTAACTCCACACTTCTGGGAAAAGGAGACGATTTCAAGGACAAGAGAAGCTAGACAAGGCTGGGAGAGCCAGCTCTTCAGGCTCACACTCAGCAAAGTGATCTTACATTACAAAACCCACTGTATTTTAAAGATAATTTCTCTGTAGGTCTGGCTAAACTCTGCTTTACCAACAGGGCTGAGGGACTGCAAACTGGCTCTGCTGGGATAAAATAAAATCATAGGTCTGACCCTCAGTCTGTGTGCTCCATGTATCTAAGCAAACTTAAGATGACATCTGCACTTGCTACCATGGGGGATGGCTCTCTTCTCTGAGACAAACTGTGAGACTCATTTATGTGATGTATAAATACATTTACAGTAAAAAAGGAATATTACAATCATCTTCAATGAGGAGGGAGTCCCCTTTTCCTAGTTCTCTTACAGTTCCAGGATGAAAAATCCAAGACTCCTCGTAAGAAAAACAACCCTTTTGTTGTTGGTGGTGGTGCTTTTTATGGGAACTTTGACTTATTCAGTGAAATTCTGCTGCTGAATAAAAGCAGTTTAAAAGTCTGAAATGTGAAGTCCAAAACTGCAACAGTTCAGAATTTAATTTTTATGTTAAATTTTCTCTAAACTCCTATTTATGACAATGAAAACCAGCTCTGTATAAGGATATTTTATTCCATACTCACATAATTCATATTTATGTACATTAAACAGAGTAGGGAAAGATAATGACAAAGGAGAGAATACAGAATTATATAGCAATTTGGAATTGTCTAATACTCTATCTTATTATGCTCTTTAGAATATGTGGAGTTTGTTGATCCTTCTGTAGATGACAGTCTTTATTTATCTCATGAAAATACAGTACATCCTGGCAGCATCTACTATGTCATCTTGTCCACTTTGTGCTACTTGTTAACATGGCCTCATCCTGCTTGGGGAGACACTGAAGACAGAAAGAGGCAATTAAGATTCTGTGCCCTTATTCTCATTTGTGAAGGTTTCTAGCTGTGATAGATGCGCCTGTCTTCTAAAAACAGGAACAAGAATAGCTCCTGATGTGCATGTACTGGAGTACACACCCACACATCTAATTTATCAACAGCATATCCTACTGCTATGTCCTCAGCTAAATATTTGAGACAAATTCAAATAATTCTGCTGGGTAGCTGAACCACCACGTTGCCAGTGATCTAATCAGTGTGTGTGCGTGTGTACATACATGTGTATGTGTCTATGTGTACGTATCAAAGAGAAAAGAACCCTGAAAGTAGGATTCTACTGCACAAGATGCGCTATAAGGATGTTGCTCTGTGAACTCTCTGAATAGCAGGATACTTGGCACACATATAAACACCTTGGGTTTTTCATGAAAAGAGAGCAAGGAAGGGTAAGAACGATTTCCAGAGTATGGAAATCCACTCTTTGCTTTGGTTTCAGCTCCTCTTGGTGAACCTGTCATGTCTGTTAATTTCAATGATATTTTGGTAGCTGCTGATACTGAAAAGATCATGAGATTGATACATTCTGGCATGTAGATGCATATACAGAATTTGCTTTCCTTCAGGAAATATTTATTTCTAAGGAAGATGAGAAAAGACTTACTGGGATTACCATGCAGCCACTTCCAACAGTATTATGTACCACACCTGCACCACCTTTCCAAATAAACAGTAAGATGTGATGTTGTCATTTTAATGTTATCCTTGATATTCTATTTCATAGTCAAAATTTTAAATGTGTGGGATTTTCCCCAATGTTCACTCTCACTGTAGTTTTACGCAGCTACAAATATCTCTTAAAATCTTTTAGTAAGTATGCAAAAGAAACAGACCTGAGAGCCAGGGGAAGATTCACTTACTATAAAGTCTTGAATGACTGTATTCTCACTGGCAACATCAGCAGATGGTATCAGTCTATATGAAGTGATCCTGCCTTGAACTCAGAATGCATAGTCCTCTCCCTCCCTCCCTTGGGCTCCTTGATATTATCTCCAAGGGATATTCACCTGTGCTGCTCTTCCCCTGAACTTTTGTTCCCTGCTCCATCCCCATCCACATTTATCCTTCTCTAATTTCCTTCAGGCGAGTGGTCAGCTAATGGAGCGTGATGGACACCACTACTGCGATCACTGTGATCACCCCGTAGTGCATGTGTTGCTGCTCCTAATTTCATTTGCAGCCTTGTGGTTTATTTACTCATTCTTTTGCAGGAGCTTTTGACCTCTTTTGCCTCAGACCCTACATAGTAATAACTGCAGTTTTAATTTAACAGTCCTGTGCTGGTTAGGGAATTTTACAAACTGATAACTAGCTGCAGCTACTCCGAAAATACCACTGCCTCTGAAGTGAAAAGCAATAACCCTCACGAGGACCAGAAGAGAGCCTGCAGCATGCAGCAAGTCCTTGCAGCAGGCAGAGAAAGTATGGCAGGGCTTTAGGTAAGTGGGATATAATTAGCCATGTTGGAATTTGACCAGGATATCAGGGTTAACACCGCTGCTCCTGTGAGAAGTGCCTTGGGAGTTCCTCAGCAGCAGGCAGCCAGGACCTCTTGTTTTCATCACATTCCAGGCACTACATGACAGCTACCCAAATACACTTTGCCTTAATGAAACAGAAATGCGCATATGATACCTACCAATTTGGAACCAAGGTACGGACTTCATCCCAGAATGGATTAATTCAGATTTGTGATTAATTCAGAGTGAAAAAGGACTTCTGTATTTTGGTTCTGGACCTTGTCTGTCATGAAATAGTAACCATAAAATCAGCCCACAGGTTACTTGAACAGCTCGATGTGCTTGTGGTTGGCTGATAAGTCTAGAGGTGGGCATTTCTTGCACTGGGCTTTTATGCATTTCCTGCAAAATCTGTTTGGAAAGAGCTGTGGTTATGGGAATTGCAATGTTCTGGGCTGCGCATGGAGATTGATGGGCAGGCAGAGGTCCCAGTACTTTCAGCATCCCAGAAGACTCACCCAGCTGCTTCCTCTGCATGTGCTTTTCAACTACTTATGTTTCTATCTTAAATGAGCTGCTCCAGCTCTCGCACTATGAGCTTGTTGCCTTCCTGAGGCCTTTTCTAGCCCCAGGTTTTTATTACTTTCCTGTGAGTCATGCATACCATGGATTGATGCAGCTCTGCTCTGCCCAGGAAGACTGTGGGGACAAACAGCTGCTGGTGGTGGGAGGAATGGAGCTTCTTTAATTCCTGCAGCAAATATCTGTTTGCTACCAGCAACAACCAGAGGGTTATGGAAAAGTGGCCAAGAATTTTGCACTGATTAATGTATGGACAGAGAGATTTGCTGCATGCCAATATTTTCCATAATCCAAAATTATTAAACTGGGTAAACTGTATTCACCTAGGTTCAAATATGTGCATTTATCACTAGAAATTTCTAAACAATTCCATTATTCCTCCACAGACAAGAGACTGTGAACACTGGCAAATTTTAGACCTTCCTATTTTATGCATGTTTCCATATGTTGGGCATGGAAGAGAAACATATCATTTCTCTCCCAAATGTATTCCCTCCTGTGTAATGTGAATGTATTACGTGTAATCATATTCCAAGGCAATAAGATTAGACAAATTACTGTACTCTAAAAAGTGACATTAAAAATTGCCTCTCCATCTTTATTAGCTTACTTTTTCTCAGTCAAATATGTTTGGCTTACAAGAAAAACGATGTTTTTCATTCTGACCTCAGGCTTCCCAAATTCAAACAGAGCTATGGGTCAATAGCTGAATGAGTAAAGGTTTGTCAGAATGATTCAGATTCTTTTTGACACCTCAGCATCTTCAAATTACTGCTTATGTCAGGCACTGGTTATGCCTGACAGTGAAAGGCTGGGAACAAGCACATGGTTCAGATGATGATCTGTGTACAGGAATTCCGATAATCTTGTGGTAGCTCTGTTCCACTCCACGCCAAATGAAAAAGGAACATAACTTTTTTTTGTCACCACAGTTAAAGCAGCAGAGTAAGACAAGAGTCGGCCAATGTAATGAGTTAGAAATGTTTTACATTAGCCTTCCATAGCAGAGTGAATGTGAATCTTTTCTTCATGTTTTGTGCCAAAAAGTGTTTTGAAGATTATCTGTAGGCAATACATACCAGAGAAAATGATTTTGCTGCATGGTTATTAAAAAACAGTACTGCCACAATTTCTTGGCTAGAAAGGGTTATACAGAAGCTGTCTTCTTTCTGATGGCTTTGGGCTGCAGCAGAATTCAGGGATTCCGTGTGGGCTTCTGTGTCATTGCAAACCTGACAGGTCTCCCTCCAGCTGGCAGGAGCCCAGGAGGAGCTTCCCAGGTGGTCTAGGCCCTGAAGAAGGATGGGTGTTTGGCAGAAAAATGAAATTATCTCCTTTTCAGCTTCGTGGTAATTTTAATAAAGTGTTAATAGAGCTGAGCTTGTAAGCTTTGGCCTTGAAATTGCCATTGGCCACAAGATGAAGAGCAAAATTAAGATATGTGTAAAGTGGCACATGCAAGACGATTCACAACAACCCACAGCTGCAGCTCCATTTAGAGACAGCCGTCTCCTGATGGCACATCTCCATTTCTGGGCACAGAGGGGCACGTGTGCATCCAGCCTTGCTGCAGGACTGGGGACCCTTAATGAAAACTGCAGGTAGGGGACATCCTGTTCCATCCTCTAGTCGTGGGGCAATGGGAGCTGAAACTGTGACTGCAGATAGAGATGTTTGCTCTCGAGTTAGGAAAAACAGCCAATAAGGAAAAGTCCTATTGAATCAAAGGAAACAAGCAAGTAGCCAAAATACAGCAGTTCCTGGTGAGGTGGAGGAGATGGTGTCCAGTTCCACACCAATGGCTCAGCACTGCTTTACACTCTGAATGGGCTGCTTGTGCTTCTTCAGGCTCGGTGCCTTTGAACAAGAGACACAATTGCAGGGATTGTTGCTGGCAGGCTTTGGCTGTGGCTGAAGGCAGACGCCCAGGCTGGTGGAAGACCCCTGGTGGGTCAGAGCAGTGGTGTGAGGGTGGGACAGCCTGGCTGCCATCACTGCTGCTGCCGGGTGTGGGTGCCACAGCTGCCCCTGCTCACACTGGCAAATTCAGCTGTCTCACAGGCAACCAGGTGATGGCACAGCTCTCCAGCCTGGCTGGAAATGGCTGGGTAACAGCCCTTGAAGTGGATCATAAAAATGCTGCTACGTAGAGGCCATGTGTTCTACCCTGTTTCATAGCAACCAGCACATGGCTGGAACTCAATAAGCTTTGTGTGACATGAGCTGTTTTGTGCCTTCCATCAGGACTCTTTCTTTATGCTTCATTTCTTTCTTTTTCCATCTTCTGGGAATTGACTGAAAGCTGTAAACAGGAGGACCTGGGCTGAGCACCAGGCAGAGAAACAGGAGCTCTCCAACGGTGGTCCATGGTCTCTGCTGAGGCCCGAGGCAACTCCCTCAGCATGACATCATATCAACTTCCACCTGTGAAAGTGGGAATAATACTCTCTTCCCCCTTCCCATAACCAGCCTGTTTGCACAGTGCCGGGAAATTCTAAAATTGCTTCTTAAGCTTAATGACATTTCTTTCCTGGAAATCCCCAGGATGACAGTACATCAGCAAAAAAGTATTGACAGGGTCTGGGGGATGCCCCCAGATCTGCTGTGACAGGAGGCTTCACTGTTGATGATCCTGTCACAGCCGGGTAACTGGCACAGCAAAAGCAAATGAACAAAATACATAGGGTAGGGAATTTTGGTTTTTGAGTAAATTGGAGACAGTCCACAGAACTGCTTTTCTTTCCAGGAAGAATATTGTGATGTGGAATTTTGTTCCCCATTTGTTTTATGTGTTTTACATAAAACACATTTGTCGAAAATTAAAACAACTTAATTTGAAATAGGTCACAGGCAGTCTGGGCAAGTGAGTGAACTGTGTTTTAACAAAGTGTAATTACATCAGCTCACAGATGGCATTCTGAATTTTGGAAAGCTCATTCTGCTTTAAGGTTTAGCACTTGGGATTAAAGACAGTACAGTATAACTTAAAAGATTTAAGAATTATGCTCTAGGAAGTCATGCTGTAATAAGCTTTAGATCAACAGTTCATATAGCATCACGGGATTCTTAGACCCCCAAGAGAAAGAGTCCTAATATACTGTAACCTACAACTTTCCCCTTGAAATGTCTTAGTTCTGCAAAGCAATAAACCAGTCTGGACTAAGTTACTGAAGGTCTTTGAAGTACTGGAAGACCCATAAATAAGGTGAGTACTTTGGAAGGGGGGGCTCATTTTGTGGTGTACATATACAACTATTTCATAGTCAAGTTGATTTGTAGCTGCCTGTATGTCAGTTTCCTGGGAGCAATAAATCTTCATTCAAGCAAAACTAAAATGTCACCAGTATTTATTTCACGCATTTTTTACCCCATCAGGAGAAGAAAAAGTCAGCATTCATGTAAACTTCTATGCCCAGCTTGCAGCTCTGTGCTAAAACTATGCTTCATAGTATGAAATTTTTATAAATCTAAAATGTAAACATTGGGTAACAGATGTACCATTGCGTGGCCAAAAAAGAGTGGTAACTGTCACTGGAGAAATAAAACTGAGTTATTGTTTCCAGTTTCAAAAGAACAGCAACAAGTCTAAAAAACTATATGTGATCTTTGTCCTTTTTTCCCCCTCAGACACCTGCACTCATCTAATGTTTCACTGAGCCCTGAAAAATAAATGCATAGCTTCAGTCTCCTAATCCATGTGGCTCCAGAGACCACTGTTACATGAGAACTTAAACTGATGATGCTGAGCGTCCTAGGGGCAGCTTAATCTTTTTTAATTCAAATCAACTGAGTCCCATGTGGCGCTAGGATGATACTCTATATGCTGCAATCAGACTGACCTAGACTTCTTGTGCTCTAAATGATTAATGAAACTGCCTCCTAGTTTGTTTCTATGGTGATCCGAAACTTGACACGATGTAGGAATCTGCCATTCACGCTGAATGAAACGAGGAGGAGATAGCCCAGGAACAAAACTCCATCAGTTGTACAGAGAAGGCTCAATTTTAAGTCATTAGTCTCCTTGTACTTGGGTTGTTGACTCTTGAAAATAAGAGTGAGATAAAATATCCAAGTTAATATAGCTTTAATTGGGAAGTTTACTAGTAAATTGTTTCAGTATTAGAAAAATGGTTTCTCTGAAAAGAGCTTTCTAAGTTTTCTTTTGATGGGCAAATGTGGGATAATGTTAGAGCAATAGCTACAGAGTTTGCCGTTTCTTATAAAGAAGCTGATTCAACTGTGAAAGCCCTGCAATGCCTTTAAATAGTGTAAATAATGCTCCAAGAAAAAAATAAAAACAAAACTTAGGAAAAGAAACCCCATCTATGTTCAGGTTTCATTGAGTCAATGAAGAAGACTTCTTGTATCCTGTATTTTGGTACTGACATTTCAAATAAGGAATGATTTATTTCACTACAATACTTTGAGGCTTTCAAAGCAAATAAATTACTTTCAACTTCATTTCCAGAGGGAGCACATTACCAACCTTCTTAATATTTTAGGTAGTCCTGGGACACTGATCAATATCTTTAGTCACACTTAGTGATTGTAGTGCTAGGGTAAAAAACACTTGAAAAATTATCAGTAAATTAGCGTAGCTGCCGTACCAGCACCATGAAGACCAGATCAAACCATGTGCCTGAATTTTTACTCAGAGAGCCAGGGTAAAGACCTATGCTGGATTCCTAGAGGACATTGCTAAATTGTAGGCAGTGCTGGCATTAGTTAATCACTGAAGTTGACTTGGTTGTGCTACTGCTGTAGCTTGGGTGTATTTAGAGCAGGCCTCATCTTTGCTCCTTTCTATTCCCAGGCAAACACATTTGAGCCCTTGAGCCAAACCTCAAAGACCATCCAAAGACGTGCAAAAGCAAAGGTTTTCTGAAGACAGTGAGAGCAGTGGAGCCCTACAAGCTCTGAGATAATTTGGAGTGCTCTTTCTGTCACTTAACGCTGTCTTTACTGCCTCCCTTCCGAACTCCCGAGTGCTGAGCACAGCACTGTTTTTTGCCCTTTCACCAGATCCTGTCTCTCCACCAACACAGTGAGAGATGCTGCTGCTCTTTTCCCTTCACGCCCCTTTAAAGGGAACGCTGTTGGCCGTGTATTTGCCTCTGGTGGCGAGGCTACCCCAGCACTGATTTCACTGCATCTCTCTACAGCTTTTCAGGAGGGCACAGCACACCCAAATCATCTCATCCCTTCATCTGGAATCAATCACAGTAGGTCCACTGATGTCAAGAAAACTATGCTCATTTGCATCAGCACGTGACCCGGTCCTATCTCTTTGTGATCTTTAGATCAACAGTGCTCCCACTGGGATTCATGATCTTAGAGGAATCTAAACCCACTTTCTAATGTATTTAACCAGCGTCTGCTATTCTTCTTCCCTATCATAAAAAACATTGTGGCTACAGACCCAAATTCATAACAACTCAAATTTTTTTCTTATGAATCTGAGGCATTTTTCTTAACATTGCACCCTGCATTCCGAGACTTTAAGGATCCAGACTTAGCAGCGGGTCTAACGGATACTATATTTCTTAATAAATCTGTTACCTTTGCAGATGTGAAATACTTCATGTCCAGAACTTTGAAATGAATCTGAAGTACCTAGTATTTTCAAATATGACTTGATAATCCTTGCCCCTGTATTTCTTTAGCTGTTTCTGAATATTCTTGTTTGTGTAATTGCCACATGAAGATATTATGGTGCAATAGTTTGCATTTTTACCTGGCATCAGACAATACTTTAAGTATACTTCAATTATCGTTTTCAGAAGAAAAGGCAGAGAGAAACAGAAATTCTTTAGGATTCCCAAGACAACAAAATCTACAATGCTGCACCCAGATTCCATTTTTAAGACAATTCTTTTTCAAGGGAGGAGTTTGAACTTGCTTAGAACATCTTTGATTAGTAGTAATAACTCTGTAAGCACATGTCTCACTGGAGTTCTTAAAGGATTACTGGAAAAACCAGTAATTTTCCTTGGGAAAAAGAATTTTTGTTTGTTTTCACAAGAAACAGAACAAAAAAAGAGTTTGAACACAATATTTGGCGGCTGTACAGGTCTCTTTGGAAGAGTGTGAAACCATGTTCCTGTGATGCTTGTTGGGAGAAGCTTCCCTTCATGAGTTTCCACATACCAGGCCTTTGGGTTCTGTTTACTTTGCTTCACTTATCAAAATAATTTATCAGACCAGTGGGAGAGGAACAGTGGCAGTCTTCTTATCAGGGCCCTCACCTGGGATGCAGGAGACCCAAGTTCAACTCACTGCCTCAAACCATATGGGCCAAATTCCTGCAATTTGTGTCTGCAGAGCAGCCCTTCTAGGATTCAGTGAGCGCAGTGATTACGAGCCCTGTCTCTTTTGTGTATAAAACCACCCAGGAAGGAGGTGAGAAACTGAGCAGCATTATGATCAATTATTTTGGCTCATGTCCTTTTCTGGAGGTAAGTCTGCACGACAAACCTTAGTGTCCCTCTGCCACCACCATTCCAGGGAAACAGCCTGATTCCTGAGAGGGTGAACTAAGCACAGTTCTAATTTCTCTGTGTTTGTGTCCTCTCCAAGCAATTAAACCTGAGCCTCTAGGGCAAAAATTAAGAACTTGTTTACATGGTGAGCAGCAGAACTGCCTTGCTGAGGATTCTGCCCGGACAGCCAGGTGAATTTGATGCCACCTGCCAGAAGCCACTCTGACAGAAATTTTCATTCTCTGAACTTAAGGCCCAGGCTCATTTTGGAATAAAACATGCATTGATCATTGATCATGTATCAGTGGGACTCTGCTTCTTACACGTGGCACGTTTTTGGAAAACAAAGGCTTTGCATCCTCTCAGGCAGGAGAATGCTCACTCTCCTGGCAAATGCTTCAAAATGTGGTGAGAGCCACAAGTTCTCCTGGGAGACTTTAGCAGACTTCATGCAGTATTTGAAGAAAATTATGTCCTGTGACCCTCACAGGAACAGAAAATACCTGTTTCCAGTTCAAAGAGAGGGTGCCAGAATGCAGACATGAAGAACTCCAAGAAGGACTCTAACGGTGATGCCAATGATCCCTTAAATATTAATGACAGGAATCTGTCTTGTTACAATGGCTCCAGTAATATTTTCCCTGGGACAAACATAATTTCCATTATTCTAATGCTCCCTTTTATATCTTCTGAAAACTACGTATGTGGAGGAGAAGGGCGAATCTTCATTTTTGTGAGACGTGACAAGTGTTGAAGTATCAGTTTGAAATCACTCACAGCTGGGATATACTTAAAATCCTGTAAATCTGAGGAACCAGTAATCGCATATGAGTACAGAAGCTGGCAGTCTGGTTAGGAGGGGGCATTGTATGCCTTTTTTTTTTGTACAGAGCAGCTCCTGCCTGCTCCCATTGGCAGCTGAGGGACAGCCTGCGTCAGCACATGGACTTACAGAGCAGCGTGAGGATTTGCGGTGACTAATTATTTGAATACGAGTCAACAATGCAACGCTGTGGCAAAACAAGGAAAATGCTCAGCATTGAGCCACATTAATAAGAATGTCACGCATAAAAGAAATGAGGTAATTATTCTGCTCTACTTCACTTGATAAGCCTCTGTTGGAACACCACATGCTGTTGTGAACAACACATTAAGAAAGAAATACATACTAATTGGAGAACTCAGAAGAGAACAACAAGAATGAGAAATGATTTGGAAAACAACCCTTATGTGTACTACTGTTCATAAACACATGAAGTGCTATAAAAAAAGGAGCAATTATTATTATTATCTTAATTTTATACTAATACAGTCATTAAGTATGGAAGAAATTGAAATGGGCAATGCCAGGGTTACAGGCTGAAATGCAACATAGAAACAATACTTTAAGAGCAAGAGGTCAAAAAACCTCTTGGCATCACCATTTGTGGAAACAAACCGAAGTAGCCTGGACTGTAGAACTGGCTGGAGGACAATTGATTTCATTCTCCAAATGTTTCTGAGGTTTCCAAATTTATCTTCATGTCAAATCAGAAAATGTTTGCATCCTCTATAGAGGAAAATTTGATGAAAATGGCACATTAAATAAAAGTTTTCTGTTTGGCAAAATGTATTTAAAATGAAATTATTTTCTATTTCATGCTATAATGAAAAGTGATGTGTAAAGGAAAAAAACAAAACAATTATCCTAAAGGTGACAAAATGGAATACGTCTAAAATATCCTCAAACATGAAAAGGAGATTTAAAAAGAGTTCAAAAGCATGATACCATAAAATAATTTCAACTTTCAGTAGAACATTATTTTAAAATTAAGTGTATGATTTTATTTTACCTTATTTTATTGTACCTTATTTTATTTATTTTTTAAGCCAACTTTGTGAGTGACATGCTCATCAGGGAAGATTTAGGAAACGTAGCTCCTGTTTCGAGAGTTGTAAAGTTATTGTATAGCAAGGGAAACAAAGGAAGGTCTCTGAGGCTTGCTCTTGAAATTAGAAGATGCTTTTGGAGACAGTAGTCTCTACTTCCATTTTTTAACAATTTATTTCTAGTACTTGAAAAATACCTGAAAAAGCACATAGATCTAAATTTCATGCAGGAGTGTTGATCAAATGAGCAATTTCACATACACAGTGTTAGTTTTCAGCAGTAAAACGGTCCAATTTAAAATCTCATTATGGCTTTTTACATTTGTGTAGGAAAAAGAGGATTTTTAGTAATATCCACTTTAAGCTACTAGAACAAACAATGAGACGGACAATACAGCTCTATAAGACATGTACCGGATGCTGCTTTTTGGCCCTCACGGTCACGCTGCCCCTTCTTGCCTTCAGATTGCTACATTAGCAAATTGCCCATCAGTTCTCTGAGCGTGGCACTCGGCCTCTGCAGCCCTGGGGATATCAGTAACACGAAGATTGCCCCTTGCCAGCTGCAATGACCTGCGCCCTACAGCTCTATCTGTCACGTAAAAATGTACTGCTCTGCGACTGTCACTTTTCACAGCTCCATCTCAGTATCTCTCTTCAGGTTTCCTGCTGACTGACAATGTCAGTTACAACATTTCACACGATTTTTCTTCTCTGTGTGTGAAATTACATATCCAAGAACTGTAAAAAGAGAATCAGCAGGTTTCTGGTGCTCTTTCTCTGTGAGGAAGAAGAATTAGCCACCGTCTAAGAAAGCAGCACAAGGCAATAGCTCCAGGGGAAAAAAAATCTATGAGTACTTGTTCACATCTTAAAACACATCTGCTATGATTTTGTTCAAACTATTTGTTGTCAGAAGAGAAGGTTCACAGACACTACTTACCTTAAGGAATTTTAAAAGACATTAGCAGAGATTAATTCCTGAATTCTTAATTTTCAGAATTTTGACTGGAAAGTTGATTCTAAGAATAGTGTTTATCCAGGGAATTTCAAGTTTTAAATACTGCTTACTAACAATGTACAGATTAAGGATTATTTGCCTGATAATTTCACTTGGTAAATATGGCAGGTTTATAAACAATGCATGGGACAAAAGGGAGAAAAAATGCATTTATAGACAACTATTATCTTATTTCTCCTGCTTAGCAAAAGTAAAGTGGGATAGATGATATAGCCATAGACCCGTGGCTTTTTGTTCTGCCTCACTGACTGAGGAAAAATACAGCAACTCGTTCACCAGAATAAAACCAACCCATTTTCATTATGTTTGGTGAACACATTGCGCAGCTATTTCTCCTGACGCATGAGGGAGGGGCCTGGTGAGGGTACTGAGCGTGGTGAAGATATGTGCAATCAATCCTTTGCCATGTGCTACACCTCTGGCTTGGGTTTTTTGTGTCATTGAGATTATGCCCTTTGAGCCACAGCACCAGCACACCTCCCAGTGATGGGGCCATGGAGACTTACACAGGGTGAGACATGCAGACCACACGCACATTTTCTCACATATTTCCCCTTCACAAAAAGTACCCCCAAACAACCAACAAAGAAAAGGAAGATCAATACAAGCAAACCCGATTTACAGTTAATTAGAGAAATGGGGCAAGGGCTCACTCCAAAAACTTCCCTTCTGCTTGTAAAGCAGCAGTCAAATCCTCACTTAGGAGGCATTCATGTCATCTACCTCAAATGCTTACGCAGAAATATCAATGGCGAGAGGGCATTTTGTATGTTCTTTTTGCTTCCATTAATGTAACTGAAAATTTGGGAAACAAGGACAAGAGGCAGCTTCTTCGTGATGGCAAGAACTTATTCTGGGAGTATTTGACTACGATCTGAAGAAAGAAAACATTTGCTAATGAAGTACAGTGGAAATGGAAATGCCTGTCCCATGCTGAAGCCCTATCTATAATGTATCAGGCAAGTGAAGTCATTGATAAAAATGAGTGCCACATAACACTTTCCCCCCCATGCTTTAAATAATTTTTCAATAAATAATTCCTATTAATGTAAATTTGATTTTGTATATGTTTTAAAATTTTATTTCTTGCTCTTGTTTGTTCTTTTCTTTGCCCATTTCCTAAGCAGTCCCTGACACTAAAACAATGTTCCTATGTCTAGATTATGCTGTTCTTAGCATTTAATTTCGGGCAGTTTTTAATCATGAAAAATTAGATATGTAACTTAGAGCTTCTCCAGGATAATTTTGCATATGCTACCAGGATTTAACACACCAGATCAAAATAGATCTTCCAGGCCTTGGAAGAGATCCGGGAGCTATAATTTTACAGGAATAAACTGTTCTTGTACACTTTCAGTTCATTAACATGAACATTGTCTTCTTTAGAGTTAGACACAAAAGTCCTCTCTGATTTTATCTGATTGTCATGGTGACGCATTTAATATATTTTGTGCTTTGTAACAGTTTATGTCCATGTCCTAGAAAGTGGTAAAGAGGTTTTTATTTTTATTACCAACAAACATAGTCAGTGGGGGTTTCTTATCATACTGTGGGTTTTTTCCTTTGCAGGTAACTGAAGAGTAAAGCAGAACTGCAGGACAACTGATACCCTTCCTAAAGATTCTTGTGTAAGTTATTGCCCCGGGCACCTTAAGTGTTCAAGTGCCACAGGGCAGCACTTGAGTATCTCTAGAAGCAAAGAAATATTATAAACCCCAGAGACCCACGCAGGTTACAGATGTTCTGACACACTGCACTGATAGATTGTCATGATGGGTCCCAAGATTTGGACTTTCAAACCCAGTTTAGCCAGGGCTTGTATCAAAAAGTCAGTCCAAGAAGGAAAGGTGTGTGTCAGTCTTGTTTTCTAGCCTGTCCTAATCACGGAAGAATTTTTCTTTTGCCTTTTGAAAACAATGAGACAATGATAAGTTTTAATTTTGTATCTATTCACTATTATGTATCTATTCACTATTATGTATGGGTGTCCAGCCTTGAAAGACTATTCTCTACAACCACTAATGTTTCATCTTTTAAATGTGAGCTTTTGCTGCAGACTACTATGCTTCTGTGCTGTGTAGGATCAAACTACTTGGCAGGGCAGCAAATTTGATTTGCACTAGGAAAGGGATATTACGCATATAAAATTTCACAGTTCGTTTTATATCCTAATCATCAGAAGCCCTTATTTGAGGTCTGAACCAGAGGGATTTGCTGCTCAGAAAATAAGTGTATCCAATATCAAAATATTTCAAAAAGTTAATTTCATTTCATCCCTCCAAAGTCAGTTAATGAAAGGTGCAATTCTAATGAATAGTCTTTGGTCACAAAACTCTCAGAGTCCTCTTTAGTTTCATTAAGAGAGCGAATTAAGGTAATGTTAGATGCTGACATTTAAGGGTCACTGCACTCCTATACATTGCGATTCAATGGATACCCATTAAAAATATTATAAGACTGATCCTGCAAACAGTGAATCAGATGATGAGGATGCTCAGGCGTCCTTAGGGGCTACTGATTTCTAGACAGATCTCTGATGACTCAGCTCTGCTTTTCTGATGCTCATGTTCTCCATCTTGTTGTGACTGCTTCTTGTTCCTGGCTCACTGTGAGCTTCACAGGGATCTAAACCCTACCCTCAGGGATGTGCCTGAACCCATTCCTACTGAAGAAACAATGATTATTGTCAGAAAAACCCCTGCTACTCAAAATCAAGTGAGGGAATGTCTCCTTTTTCCTTTGTTGAGGTGGTTCAGAAGGGAAGAGATTTGCAAACTCTGAGGCAGACCTGTCGACATTTTTCCTCATGGTTACAAACAGCCAAGAAAAAAAGAGCAGAGTACTTGGATGAGATTAATCTGCCATGGCAAGAGTATTTATTTTACTGACCTAAACCTTGGTTCTCCCACTTCTTCTCTCTACAGCTGTGGACCATTATTGGTGTATCGTTCTTAATTTATAACATTCTGAAGTAAAATATCATTAATGTTGCTGATTTTTGGAACGGAGTGTGTCTGAGGCTGGCTGTGCCACTGCCAGAGAACAGTTTGGTCTTCTGGTAGAACACACACAACTTTTGGTTCAGCAAAAGCTTAAATTGCTGCACTCCCACACTGGGTTCAAGGTGCTGCAGACCTTAAGCTGATGCAGAGGATGACAGTCACACAGTCTCAGGTCTGTTCTTTTGCCCACATTAGTGGGTGCCTTCACTGTGGCTGCTGAGCTCATCCAGTCCTCAGACTCCCTCAATGTCTCACTGAGGGATGTGTAAAGGTTGCTGGAATATATGCTCTATCTTTCTAGAGAAAATAAAAAAGTTTCACTCGTAGGTCTGTGTTGGTGCTCTGCTCACGTATTACTCATCCAGCGTGAAGTCAGCGTGAAATTCCCAGGGGTCCGAGCCCGGACAAACCGGACCCCTTTGAGTTTCCTCGAGACTCAGCTCCTGGCAGCTTTATAGAGAGAGGCAGCCTTGATCCAGTTGCCCAGGAAAAGAACTTTAATAATGTGAAAACAACTAACAAGTAGCCCTACACTGTATTTGGACCAAGCTTGAAAAATATAGCAACAAGGGGCAAAAAGCAGGGGCTGGCCTCAGAAGGGGATATTTATACAGTCTGGTGTGGGAAGGGGGTTAAGGCAGGGTCTGAGGGAACGGTCCAATAGGGGAGAATGATTAGGAATATTAAAATTTCTGCACCAAAAATTAACTTATGGTGACGCAAAGAGCTAAGAACCTTCTAGTAACAATCTGCATACTTGAACTGAGGGAGCATGGGATTCAGCCTCTTGCTCACTACACTTAGAAAGGGGTTTCCCATGGCTTTTAGCCGAAGTTTTCCTCTTCCCAGGGGAAACCACTCTACATCGGCTGCTCAGGGTGGTCAGGCTGTCTTCTGGCTGCTGCCACTGGCCTCCTGAGTAACAAAATCCCCTTCATTGTTCAGAGCTCCCCACCCAGATCTACAGCACTGAACCTCTGAGTCCAATCCTGAGTTAGGGTCCTCTTAAACCATGCACAAAAGTGGCAGGGGGAAGTTGAGAGCTGGTTGCTGACCTGAGAGTCTGCATGTACCTGCAGCAAAATCACAGGCAAGTCACTTCATATTCAGTTGTTCTATCTGTACTGATTTCTCTCTGATCTCTGAAGACCATGACTGAGAAATGAATGTAGGCATCAAACCTGAGTACCAGCCTTAATAAAACCCTAATTGAGAAGAAAACCATTAAAACCTAACTAATATCCATACTTTGACACATACCTATGGATTACTGTTAGCATTTAATTATAATAATCTACTTTGTGTTTTTAAATGTTAAAATAATAAAATGTGATTTTTATTATTCATTCAGTTTTAAATCACAATCCAGCTGTAATTAATTTAAACAATGTGGATCTTGATATGGCTATTTAATAGGACAGTTTAAATCCTTGACACATTTAAAACTGCAAGTTACAGAATTTGTTTTGTTTTATCATCACATCTAGTGCCAAAAACGATAGTGCTGCAGCAAAAAAATTACTTATTGTATGCAAAGTTTTAATAGTTTTCAGACAGTTCTCTATACCTTTGGCATAATTTAAGTCTCTAAACTTCTCTAGACATTGTGGTGCACAAGTATAGGCTGATCAAGAGCAAGAAACTCATAAATCCAAAATGAGCCCGTCTAGCAGTTTCCAGATGATGCTCGTGCTGGAAGATGTGGGTCCTTTAGGGTGTTTTGGTATGTACAGTGTAGTTGGTAAGACCCAGCTTTTGAAAGAAATATATCCTGCTTCAAGGCAGGACATTTTAGCCCAAGAGCCAGCAGTTACTACTAAAAATACAGTCTCTGACCATGAGCTCACAGTTCTAAACTACTGGTTATGCCGGGGGGTGGTAAGGCGTGTCAGACTCCTGGTCTTCATCAGTACCTCTCCCTTTCTACTTCCAATCCAGTCCCTTCCTCACACAAGGATTCATGTTGAAGTAGAAGACTGTCTGGTCAGTCAGTCCTTGCAGTCATTTCTGCCGCTGTGGTTGTGTCAGCAGAGTCAACTGAGGAGAACAGATACTTCAAGGTGTGTTAGGCAGGAAGTCAGGAAGCTACATGACCACCCTGGAGGAGGCTGCCTACATCAAGCCAGAATCTGGCCTGTGTTCTGTTGTAGCACACTGACCTGTTCTATCCGTAGGTTGTCACAGCTTTGAAATTATTGTTAACAAAGTGGAAAATAAGAGCCCTGTGATGATCTTTACATCTAATGGACAGTACCAGAGAGCTGTGCAAAATACAAGTCATCAAGATGCATAAATCAGCGTCGATATTTCATTACCACAGCTTGTGTCCAGCTAATTTTCCAGGCTTCAGCCAGCAGTTGTGATGAGTCATTGACAACTAGCAAAGGAAGTGCACATTAGTTACAGGCCTACCAGGGAGGCTGAGTATGAGCTCACTTTCCAAAAATTCCTGAGATTTTGGGACAAACAGTCACACACTGGGGGTTCCATCCATGATGCATCGCCTTGGTCTTCTGGTTGAGTGAAGGTAAATGGCATTTTCCTGCTGCTGTGACCACAGCATGTAACCACATACTGTAACCACAGATGGTAGCACCACCCCTTCAGAGGAACTGCTCTTTTCCTCTCTCTTCCTCGTACCTTTCCCTCAATAATTCTTATGCTACAAGGAATGTTTCCACAGGACTCTGTGGGTTTTATGTATTGAAAGATCAAAGCCTTGTACAGAGAGCTATTGGATCAACCAGGCTGACTTTTTACAGTCCCCGCGCACCGAATTTCAAGACTTATTTTCCAAGCCCTTTTTCAAATGGGACACAGGAGAGTTTGTACAGTGCTGGTATCCTCACAGTTCAAGCACATATCTGAACAGAGAAAATATTCATCCTTTTTGTTGCAGACACGCGATTGGATATGCTATGTTCTTTCAACTGCTTGATTGCTATTTGGCAGTAGTTTCTGAACAATTTCAAATTTAATGGTTGTGTGTATCAAATAAAATGCCTGCAGTAAAGCAGACTCCAAAGATATGCATATTTTATGCCTAGATCTAAAATTAATAACTGCTGTTAGTGCAAATAAGTAAAAGAAGTAATATGTCATCACTGGACTTTTGTTTAGACCACTTTCTGTGATATCTGCTCTACATCAAGCAATACAAACATTCTTCTCTCCGGCTCCATTATTAGTACATACATTTGGAATGAAAATAGTATGACAGGAAAAGCAACTTGCTATGCTTTTTATTTTGACTGAAGTACTTTTTCCAGGAAAGAATAAATTTATTTAAGGTAATAGAAAAGCACTGTTCTTTACCTCTAGAACTTCCAAGGTTCTCCTCTGAAGCCATGGGGATTTGAGAATAGTCTGGGTAAATCCACAGGTAGGATTAAGTGAGGTGCAGAAATTATTCACGGCGAAACATATCACATTGTCCATCCATCCACCTATCCATCCATCCAAGCTGAAAGTCACAATGCAGGACTAAAGAGTTGGTCAAAACTAACCAGACACCTTGAAGGCAAAGTACTGGGTCTTTCCTCTGATTTCAGACACTCATAAAAGAAAGTATTGTTAATTCAGCCATTGCTGATTTTAGTGAAATTGAGGGGGGGCTGAGGTAGCAACCCATACCCAAGGGATATTTGGATATTTGTCACTGCACCAGTCTTGCCAACAAGTGGGAAATGCACAAATGAAAGCTTTATATGTCGTGGAGGTCTCTCCCTGTGGCTTCACAGAGCCCTACTGTGCGCCATTTCCTCAGAAAGCCCTTCAGAAACACTTCAGATACCCATATATGATAAATATTCAGTGAGATCCTTGGCAGAAGACTAAAGTTTTAGCTAACATAAATGACTGCTGTCTGCAGCAACTATCAGGCTAGTCCATGGAGGGAGAAGCAATTTCTTATTTAGTCCTAAACAATACCTGGGGCCTCCTCCAAAATGAGGGATCACTCTTTTTGACAGTAAAGCACTTGAAATCAACATTCCTATAGCAGTGAACGCCAAAACTGTATTTTCAGAAGGGGAAGTACATAAAAGTGAGAAATCCTGTTAAAATGGGATTTAGAAGGAGAACAAAAAAAAAAAAAAAAAAAAAAAAAAAAAAAAAAAAAAAAAAACCCACCCAAAAACAACAACAACAAAAAAATCCCACAAAAAACAAAAAACCAAAAAACCACCCATAGATCCTGTATTTATACACACTATTATAGTTTCAGAATAATTGTATATTACATATCCAAAAAACCCCTCAGAACCCCAGAAACCAATCCTGAAAGGACCACACAAAAAAGGCAGCATGAGTATATAGTATAGTAAGGGCAGCTAATTGGGGTAAAAAGAAATTCTTCAAACAGTGGAGCTCAAGGGAAGCAATGAAGAAAATAGCAAAGAACATAAACCATAATAAGTCAAATGTTAACTCATAATAAAGGCAGCCAGAAAGATTGTAAGGAACAACGCACGAAAGGAATAAAAATTGCAATAATTTTTTTTCTCCAACAATTAGAGACATTGTAGGGTTGAGAGATGATTGTGCTGTAATAGTAGTGCTTATGAATGACAAGTAATATGCATGAGGCAAGGAACCCTAATTGCACACATCCAGTTATGAGCTCTAGACAAGCTATTATCACTGAAAAGGAGATCTGGTAGTTTTTGTTTTTGTGGGTAGTTCAGTGAAAATGTCAGATCAGTACTTGGCATCTACAGAGTACCAAGCAGAATGTTAGAAATAATTGAGAAAGGAATTGAAAAAATGTAGCAAACGCTGAATAAAATTCAGGGAAACCAAAACCAAAAACCAAAACCAAAACCAAAACCAAACCAAACCAACAACAAAAAACGCCCCCACAACACAAACAAACAAAAAAACCCCCCTAAACTTTGGGTTCTAGGTACTGTATATTCTGGGGAATGGTGGGCTGTCTGTGAGCATTTCATTCAAGGTTCTTCTTTCCATCCCTGAAAAAACAATAACTCGGGGTGATCTCAGTGATATAAGCTTGTTTGCTAGTTTTTACTCCTTTAAAAATAGCTCTTACAGTTGGTGCAATGAAGTGTATGAAATAATGCTCTTACTGGAAAAAGATAATAGCTTACAACCTTTTTCTCAGCTTGATACGACCACATGTTTACGCATCTTGCTACTTAGGAAAAGGCATTTTCTGTTATCACAAGCCAAAATTACTCAACAATTGCTGGGTGGAGTCAGATGCTTACACCGGGTTTCACAAAATCTACCCTCTTTGGTAGGGAACAGCCTGGTGGAGAGCTGAAACTCCTCCCAAGGACTGTGGTGTGAAGACTCCCAGGTCAGGTGAGAATGCTCAACCCCGAACCTTCCCCAGTGGAAGATGTCCATAATGATCCTCACTTCCGGAATGTGGCTGGGTGAGGGGATAGCAACAAGCCCCCATTTCCTCCCTAAAAGGAAATTCAAGCATTTCCTTGAAGCACATGAGATCTAGATTATTACCTCTATTGCCTAAGACGATGTTCACTCCCAGTAGACTGTCCTCGGTATGATCTCTGAGGTATCCATAGGTAGAATACTCCAATTTCTTCTGGAGAAGTCGGCACCAATCTGTCTAAAGAATTAACTACCGATGAATAAGAAAGAGGACATGATTCTATAGTCTGGTGCCTGAGTCACTAGCTGGGGAAGGTGAGGAGGTCTGGATTGGAATTGCTGCTCTTGTTTATACTCTTACCACATTGAAAAGTATCCTATCCAATAAGTGACAGGTCCTTTTTCACTGTCTCCATGTATCTGAGACCTTGAATCCAAAAATGTCTTCTTACCTAGTGTTTGAGAACCTCTCTTACTCAATGCACTTGAGAATAGATTTGAGTTCTCAGTCCATTAGTAGTGAGAATAGCAACCTATAGTAAATACTGACTAGTCTTAAGGGTCAGCCTGCTTAATGCCAACGTGACCTGGATCTTTCTGGGTTGGCCTTTCTGTCTTAGGGGAACATTCATTTCAGAAATGCAGCCACCTGCAGATCCATAGGTGTTGAGGACTTACACACAACAGTGGCAAGAAGATCCTCAAGTTTTTTTGTGGATTTATTGCTTACCTAACTGCTGTCACCAGTTTCAGTGAAGTTGATCTCTGTGGGACGATCACCTTTTTGCAGGTCCAGCTTTTTGGTCACTGGTTTTAAAGCTGAACATTTTTCTAATGACTTTCTTCTGAGTTCATGCATCTTGAATAGCTTAGTCCTTATTTGAATCTTCATCTTTTTGTTAGGTTTTTGTTAGTGTTGAAAGGAAGCTACAGAAGAACTTACCTGTTGGTGGGGGACAGATCTTTTGGAAGCTGGTCTAAGACTGGAAGGAATGCTTGTTACCCCAGAAAATCCCACATACCTCTTTAACTTCTCTTCCCAGGGCGAAAGAAACTCCCCCAACCTCACTTCTCTACTAAACACATAATAAAACATCAAAAAGGGAGGTTTTACACAAATCTGTGCACAACTTCTTGGGGAAAGAAAGAGAGCAAGAACCACACGTGGTACATTGCTTTAAAGTGCTACTGGATAGCCATCTGATCCTGCTAATGAAGGGTGTGGTGTGGCAAGGGCCAGAGCAAACCAGAAAATGAGACATTGGCTTTTACGCTAACATTTTGTTTGCCTTTGAAGAAAAACCAAAAGCAAGTTAGAGAGTTCAGAGGAAGAGATCTATTTTATGGTCCGTGCCTTTGATTTCCTTTTGAAAGCAAGTTTGCTTCCTTTCCAAAACTGACCTTCAGGACAACTTTTTTTTGTCGCATGTTGTATTTCTCTTCCTCAGTTTTCTTATCCATAGATAGGCCAACAACATTACAACCTCTGGAATTCTGAAATCTTTGGCACAAGGAGGAAGTTATTGTATAAATCTGCTCTAACAGGTCAGATCTCAGCTGGTGTGAATTGCTGTAGCTCCACCAGAGTGTTGCTGACTTATACTAGTAAATAATATGGGTCTGTTGCTCTAACTGCCAGAATTCATACTTCCTTCAGTAGAAATACCAGGTCCCATTAAAATCCTTCAGTTGGTTTCTGCTGGACAAGCAGAAGCCCTGTTACTCTGTTCCAATATCTAATTGCCATCTGGAACCAGTAGCAACCACATGAGAATGTTAAACTGCAGCGTTGAGAAGCCTGTCTCTGTTTGAGCTCGATTCACTGCTGCAACACTATGTGTAACTTCAAAGAGTTAAGTGGAGTGCTCCACGCTGGATTCAGTGCCCTGTACTTGCCTAATCACTTTCCTTACACCTATAATTTTTTCTCATTTTCCTTAGCACTTATTTCGTATGTTTTGAAACGTACGAAAGGAAAGCTGAAGGAAAAGGAAAGGAAAAGATTGGCTCTAAAGGAAAGCTGAAGATTCTGTCTCTTCTGTAAAATTAACGTTTCCATTCTCCATTTACCAACCCAGTATAAAAGCTGCTACATATTCCCTCTACACTTGCTTGTTTCTTTTTTGTTGTAGTCACTCTCGCTCTGAGATTTTTTCATTCTTCCTATGAGCTACCATTTTTATGAATTCACCTTTAAATTCTTCCCCTCTAACTGATCCCACATGTTGTTTTGTGATAAATACAAGCACGTTAGCAGAAAGGAGCATTAGGATGATTAAGCTTTGTGTGCCGAATAGGGCAGGTTAAAATATTGGCACCAGTGATTATATTTTTCAATCCAATCAAAAGCTATTTTTTGTCCATATGCACGTGCAAGGAAGATACCTAGACTTTAAAGATTTCAAGTGTGGAATTCACTCTAGGGAAATTATTTGAGGTTTGTTTGTTTGTTTGTTTGCTTGTTTATTGTTTTTGTTTTTAATGAAAAGAACGACACATTATCTTCTTCAAAAAGGAACTGGCATAGTGTAAGTAACAGGGTCCTGATATAAACATCTCTAAAGCTGCCCACTGGTGCTTACCCCAGCAACTACCACTTCTGTAGCATGGAGTGATCATCTCCCAAACACATGGGAGCCACAGTATCTCCAACATCTGCACAAAGGCTTGGCATGTCCCATAAGAAAGTGTGGTTATAGACCCAGGCAGTAGACAAGATCCTAAGTCCTCTTGAATCTGTAAGACAGAAATCCGCAGGCCTCGTGCATAAAAGTAAGTTCAACAAATGGATATTAGTGTGAAATATCTGTACTATCAGACCCCCAGCTTCCATGTGGTGCTGAGTGTTTTTAAATGTTGCAGATGAAGATAGGAAAGACCGACTCTGGAACCAATAAAAGCAAGGCATGGTTCTAAAAGAGCAGAGAAGAGGCAATGATTTAAGGACTCTGTGCTAGAGATTTCAGCACCCTCCAAAAAATCTGGGAAAGGTGAGAAGAAACGTTTCCCTCACTGAAAAGGAGAACTAATCTTTGAATGAACTACAGTAGTTTTCTAAGAAAGAAATAGCATATGTTCAGGGCTATTTCTGCAGTGTCTAGAGTATCATAAACCCAATACAGTTATGGATGCTAACAGCCCTGGGTTCTTCTTATTAGTCAACCAAGTATACATTTCATAAGGTATTATTCATACAGAATTTGCTTCCTGCTTGGTCATGTCAGTACTTGACCCTTAGGACTCCTCAGATACATTGTGTATCCTTTTTGGTCATTCACACGGACAGTAACACCTTTGCTGTGTTACAGAATGAGGATGAAATTGGAGACTGACAACACTGTGCTGCAGGGGATACAATAATATTATTTATTTAAAACTGTACAGGCTGCATCCTGCAACTAACTTCTGCTCCTGCTTGCAAAATAGATTTATTTTCAGAAGTTAGTGTGGCACCAAGAGGTAACAATAAAATGGAACCAGTATTAGAGAGGATTCCTATCCTTGGTTTCCATGCTCGTTGTACAGCGGCAGCTAGTTAATGCTAATCATAGAATCATAGAATATCCTGAGTTCGAAAGGACCCACAAGGGACATGGAAGTCCAACTTTTGGCCCTGCATAGAACAGTCCCAAGAATCACACCATGTGTCTGAGAGTGTTGTCCAAATATTTCTTGAACTCTGTCAGGCTTGGTGCCATCACCACTTCCCTGGGGTGCCCAACCACCTTCTGTGTGAAGAATCTTCTCCTAATATTGATTTAAACCTTCCTTGACTCAGCTTTGTGCTGTCTCCCCAGGTCCTGCCACTGGTCAGCACAGAGAAGAGATCAGTGCCTGCCCCTCCTCCTCCCCTCCCGAGGAAGTTGTAACTGCAGTGAGGTCTGTCCTCAGTCTCCTCTTCTCCAGGCTGAACAGACCAAGTGACCACAACAGCTGCTCATACACCTTCCCCTCCAGGCCCCTCAGCACCTTCCTTGCCCTGCTTTGGACACTCTCTAAGAGCTTTATATCTTTGTCTTTATATATGTTCGTGCTGCTCTCGAGACTTACATCACTTGGACATCCCTCGAGCCACAGTGTCTCACAGACAGAATTTGCTGGAAGATCACAGACGTGGACTTCCACAGGACAAGAGATGCTACAACCAATGCACAGCCGGTACAGAGGGTGTTCCCAGATCTCTTCTCACCCAGCCATGAGAGTGCTGGAAGGGAGCAGGAAGGATCTGAAAAAGGAGAATCAAAAATGAAACCTCCTCAATGCCAATATTTCTTGGATTCATCCCTATTGCCCTGTCTACTTCAAAGAAACTCAATCAACAAGTTTAATGTCATACCCCCCCCCCCCCCCCCCCCCCCAAATTGTGAGTGAAATGAATAGATTTCTTTTTCAAATAATATATCTTGCTGGCTGGTTTAAAAAAGGAGTCAGTGATTCCAGCCAAGTCTCCTACTCAGAAATTGAGTTTTAACAGTCTGTGAGATCTGATTTAACTTCAGTTGCACATAGTTTTTTACTTCCACTGTTATTCTGTGTATTTTAAGAAACTATTTTACTTCTTTATGTGTTTACTTCGAAGTAACACTATGAGTACAGTATAATCTTGTCTGCCCTAGGACTGAGAATAACATGGGACATACTCAGAGAAGTATAAAAGAAATACTCTTTCTACATGGCTGTTATATTCATGTTTTATTTGCACATATTCCCTATAATTATAGTTTAAGTGGGCTATTTTCCATACCCACATAGGCAGTATTTTCCACATAAAGGTTCATGTTGGCTTTAGACCCATCCACAAGCTATTTACTTGCATGTATACATATAATGACCAAGCTCATAGCTACTTCAGCCAAACCTAAATATTTTAACTTGTGCTTCTTTTGCCAGGCATTTTCTCCTGAACAAGTTGCTTCCAGTTTATACAACTGCTTTTATAAAGTTTCCGGTGCAAAGTGTTTGCTCTTTCACGTGGGTATTGACTGCAGTCCCAAGTTCAAACATAGATTTTCAGCAATCAAAACATTATGAAAGTTTTCATAAAACATTTTATTTTAGCTGTTTCCCAAGGTATAGGCTATTTGCAGAAGCTGGATTTCACTTGAAATTTAATCTTTTAATCCCTCAAAAGTTCAGCAGAACTAAGTCATACAAATTTTCATTTATTTTACTCTGTTCATCTATTGGACATTGACTTGATTCTAATTGCCAGACATTTTGAATTTGCAAATATGAGAACAGGCAAAATACTAAGCAGCAGCAAAAGCCATAAACCCATTTCCCACTCAGTTTTGGACCTCTCCCACTAAACACTTCCTCAAGCTATTCCTAATGGCACTATTGTAAACATGCTCTTCTCCCTGGGTTTTCAGATGGAAAATGTGATGACATGGTAAACTGCAAAGCAGCATGGAGTAAGTGAGGACATCTCTGCAACAGGGAGATTCCCAAAGAAATATCATCTGCATGTAGGTCCCTCGATCTCAGGGAAATGTCCTCTCAGGCTAGAGAAAATTTCCGGTTCAGAGCAACTCCCAAGGTTATCACTCTTTTCAAAGTGGACCATCAGTGTAAAATGAGCATTTTCTCAAAAGAACACCTCCTAAGCACAGGAAGTTTTTCTAGGTAGGGATATTCCCAAACAACACGAAAATCCTCAAAAGGAAGGCACCATGGGATGTGAAATCTAGAGAAAAAGAAGGTAATGTACACGTACATGCATACAATGTGAAACCTTTCAGGAAAAACATTCTGTCCAAAGTAATATGTGGAGGGTTTTGTTTTGAAGAAGCCACCCCCTGCTGTGGCAGTAAGTATGCATGTATGATTACTAAGATGTCTAATTAAATTATCCTTATCTGAATGCCAGCTGAACTTAACAAAGCAGATAATAAGTTCCAGAAACACATACCATGTGGGGGGCAAATTATTTTACTTCAAAAACCTGGAGCTTGAAATTAGAGATGTGTAAATAATAGAGAACATGGTTTCCCTCCACCCCCACTGTCTGCACCTGAGCTGGTATTTCCATCAGATGGATCATGGAGTCGAAAGGGAGCTACTCTGGCAGCTCTGCATCTGTGAAGAGATTGCAGTCTGCCTTCTAACTCCACTTTTAAAAGTGGTTCTCCTACAGATTTGCGCGTGGACGAATGGGAGTGATACTGTCTTATATTCTTGCACAAATTAAACATGAGCTATAAGGAATCAGTATTATCAGCTCTTGATTATTCTTCAGAGTTTTGTCTTGGCTGCAGATTAACTGCATCGTGTGTGGAGAGGCTCCAAAGAGGGTTTTGCATGGAGCTAACTCTTCTGAGGGAAAGCCATCCATTGGGGCACTGCCCAGCACATCTAGAGTCTCAAGACAGGTTTGTACAGGAACAATCAAGTCTTGCACACAACCAGAGAGTCCGGAGAACACTGTGCTTTCTGCATTTCCAAATATATTCAATATGTGCCTGTGTTAACTTTACCCATCACTGGCCCTGCTGGATCAAAGCTAGGTCCTAAAAATCCATTGGATCAGACATTTCCAAGAACCTAATGGACTTCTTGAAGTGCCAACACAGGTCTGATGCAGCACCTGAGAGAGCTAGGGCTCCTGAAGACCCAAGCAGTACACTGCAGAGACAGATTATCTTTAGCATCAACACAAGACAAATATAATCAGCAGTGAGACAGGGCTAATTTAACCTTTCTAATCTTACAACTCATCTCTTAGATTTAGGTTTCAATAGCTTTCCCCAAAAAGCCTCATGTGACAAATTATTGGCTCTACAGCACAGGAGTGGTCCTGGCTTTTTGGGGCAGTGCCCGGTCAGTGCCCAGCTTTGGCACAGGGGACTGCTTTGCTGGGAAGTGTTTTTTGGAGCCAAGGCCCCTCTGGGAAAATATGGTTCACAGAACAGAAGAGGGGACTCCTCTGGTTGGCCTTAAAGCCAGTTCAGGCCTCTTCCAAGGACTGCAAGCAAGCAGCCAAAGAAGCTGGTGATTTTGGCACATCTTGGACTTGGCAATGTATATGTGGAGTCAGCAAAACAATGCAAAGCAATTTATTTTTCAGTGCACTGTGATAGGAAAGATCAATACTAGAAACATTATGCCATGTAAGATGTGATCATCTAAACAGTCTCTTGGTATCTATAGAAATTGCCTTCTACTGATTCTGCATGAAATTCACTGATCCAGGAAGCTTTCTGCTCCTTGGTTAATAGCAGAACATAAAAAAGGGGATCAGATGTCAGTCCATTTATTAATCTGAAATGCTAGAAGTTTAGCTGAGCTTCAGGGGGACCTTTCCTGCGGGCAAGAGCAGCTCACAACAGCACCAGCCCTAAGGGAGGGTTCAGACAGAGCAGATTTGCAGTTGCTTATCCCAGACAATGGACTCTGGTAAAACGACCTCACACGTCTACACCGCAACTGGGCACGACACCAGTACCAGCTACATGCCAGTGGCTGAACTCTTCTGTGGAGAGCCAGCAGAAGCTTCTGTCCTTGCCTGGCCAAAAGTTGGTCAGGGAAATTTCCTCATGCTTCAGACTCATTATAGACAGTAATATAAGTACATCCTTAGAGGAGCTAATAGATCTATTACCCATTATATGTGTATAATGTACGTAGTCTGTACATTTGCATGTGTATTATCATAAGACATCCATTATGTTACATATACAATACATAATATTTTTATGTTGATAGTCTATATACTGTGAAATAAATAAAAATGTAGGAACATGTAATTTATGAACAAAATTTTCTCTCTTAAATTTTCCTTTGTTTTTCGTAAAAAGTGTGTTGCAACAGTAAGCATGAGGGAACAATATTACAAGACTAACACTGTTGGAGTTTGAAAAGTGTGTTTTATATTGATAGTATAAACCAGTATATTTTAGGAAACTAATTTTCTAGGAAATTAATTTTTTTCTGAAGGCTAATGTAATAAATCACATAAAACAGACTTTTGGCTTGAAATTCTAGTGATGCTGTGAATGGTCTTAAAGACTAGATTTGGCTGCAAGAAATGTCTATGGTGAAGGTAAAATTCCTAAGGAATAAAGGTTTTCTTCCTCGTGCCGGAGGCACAACCGCAGTGCAAAGTCTTGGTCAAGAACGGTTCATCATTCCTTACAGATTTCCTTTGTAATATTGCCAAAGCCAGCTTCAAAGATTTCATAGAAATTATGGTCGGAAGGGACTTTCAGATCATTCAGTCAAACTTCCTGGTACGCCACTAGTCAGGAAACACTAACTAAATTCCTTATAACCACCTAAGGAACTTGGATGCAATAAGTATTTCAGAAGTCCAGAAGACTGGAAATATTCAATATTAGAACAATTTAAATACTAGAGCAACTACAGACAGATGCTTTTAGGCCTAAGGAATTTTAGATGAAATATCATTAGTGAAAAAGTGGAACTGTGGTTCAATAAAGAATTAAGAACAAAAATAAGACTACTATAATATATTACGCTCCCATGGAAATTTGGCCTGATCAGATGAAATTATTTCTTTTTCCTCTCTTCATAAAATTACTTCTATTTACAAAAGACAACTGCACTGCTTTATTATACTTTGACTTCTCCAAGATATTAGATATAGAGTCACAGGACATTAGAACAGAAAAGCATAGGTTACGTTGGCTAGAGCAGGATTGCAAATACGTCCGAAGTGTAGCTGATAATGAGGAAATATCAAGGTTCCCATTGAAATTCCAGCAGGACCAGCTCTTCGTACAATATTATTTTGTATTTACATGAAAAGTCTGATAAGTGCTGTAGAGTCCTTGCTGAAAAATCTGTCAGGATTTAGAGATCTGTGAGGCAAAAAATACTGAAAAGGAGAAATTACTTTTGCATGGTGATGTGGATAAAATGATTAAATGGTCATGATCTGACAGGGTGCATTTTCCTACATCTAAACGCCAGGTTTTAAATGGAAGACTGAGGAATACAATCTCTTCTTAGAGGATGACGGTTTTTATCCTACAAAACAACTCAAAGGAGCGTTCTGTCTAATTGTCTCAACAGGCAGCCTCAGGGCAAGCTGTGGCAAAAATAAAGCTAGTGCAAACCTTGGGTTTGCAAGAAAAGTATCAGTGAGAAGTAGGAAAGCCTTCTGCATCCTGCGGGCAGGTTCCTGGGGAGATGTTAATCTCTATATCTGCTGCCAGGTGAAAGAGAGGTTTAAATCCTAGTGGTCCTGCTGACTGGGCTGCACATTCAAGTAGGCTGGAGGAAGGATGCTGTAGCTCACTTCAGAGCGTCTTCCCAAAAATTCTATCCCAAGCCCAGGCTGTAGAGGAGGATTGCCCCCAGGGTTGGTACAACAAACCATGGCAGCCACAGGTGGGGTGTGACACAGCTACTCACACTGCTCGTGAACACTGCACCTCAACAGATCTACTCATGCAGGCTGAGAAAGGCCTTTGCTATTTGATCATTTTCATTCACCCTACAGTGAACAGTAGCAATAAATAACAAATGTGGAATGGATTTTGCTGTTTGTTTTGTTGACAGGGATTTTTTAGTTGCATTAAATTACAATTATTTTCCAAAAAAGGAATTTGTGGCTGACCTCGTATTTATTCTCAGCACAAGAACTATTTGTGTGCTAATTTCTTGTGCGTTTTAATTTTTTAAAAATTTAATTTAATAGGAATAAGAACTTCTATACCTGCTAGGGATTAAAAGTAGTATCATAACAAATAGGCATCTGCTGTAAGAAAAGAATTGTAAATCATTAGGGACATGTGCAATCCAGGCCTCTTTCCTCTCAAGGCTTCATTGAAACAACATGTAGAAAGAAACAGCCAATATTTTAGAAGCAACGGGAAAAAAAAAAAAAACCTGTACATAATTTGATTTTTTTTCTCTAACAGCATCTTTACTTCCACGTGACCAGATTATTAATCAAAAAACTGGCAATACACAGCTATAAAACTGGCTTTTCAAAGATTCATCACTTTGTCATGCACACAAAGAGATGCACATTTTACGTTTTGGAAAAATGCCCTCAGCAGCAAATAACGTTTATACAAACTCTGAGAATCCAGAATTCTATATCTTGTGCTAATGATGTTTAGTATCTAATAGAAAGCCCGGGAAGGAACTTTAACATGTATTAATAATACCATGCATTTTAGGTAGATATTGAGCACCCAGCTCTGGTGTGATGAATGTACACATAAACTTCAAAATTAGTCTTAAAAGCATATAAACCACTTCAGTTGTTAAGATTTTCTAAAACCAGCGTGTGTGGGTAATATCACTAAAAGCAGGTATGTTGGATAAAAATGAATGATGTTCCTTTTCCAGTATAAACCCAGGAGTTCATCTTCCAGTGTTGTTTATAAATAGAAGAAAGTCAATTTGCTTAGGATCTGCAGGACGTTTGGGTACTCCATTTAGATAATGACAACATTTTTAACACAGCTATCACTCATTAGGTCAAGAGGTTGTGATTAATCAAGAAGTGTTTTGGTTTCGCCTGATAGACATCTAGTCTCTTTAGTTTACAGTTGAATGAAGATGGCTTCAACAGTTTACAGAATGAGCTGCAATGATACATTAGACTGAAATTGAGATGGAAGAGAGATGTGTGATCTATTTTAACCATTCCATTTGCATTACAATGTGCTGTGTGTGAATTCATGCAGGCGTTGCTAGAGTAAATTAAAATCTGCCGGGAATGTGTTGAACGCATTACACAACAGGAATGCACTGGCAGGTTACAGCTACCAGTCTGCTGAATGTTACTAGGTGATATTGTTGGTGTTTGGACTAAAAGAGGAGCCTTTTAATAGCAACTGGCTGGTTAATGGCTGATCAGGAGATGAGAAAACTTGAGACAGAATGAGTTTTGACAAAAAAGTCTCAGTATTAAGTCTATTTCCATGGCGTATTTGGAGAAACCTCCAGATGGAGGTAGTACAGGTCTTGCCACATAAATTGCAGGATGAGGATTCACACTTCTGGGTGATTAACAAAAGAGAAACAAACCTGCAAACACTTGGTTGCTGTATGAAATGCCTCAAGATACTATAAAACCTCAAGGTCATGGTCTAAGATTATCTATCAGTCTTCCTCTCACCAAGCTCTGATCCACGTTTCTGGGGAGGTAAAGACCTTTGCTGTAGCAACACTTCTCAAGGAGCCAAGAGGAGTATGTCCCTGGGAAGCAGACTGCTCTCAGAAGGAAATGAGAAGTATAATCAGCTGCCCACATCATCTGTGAACACACATCTTGCACCCACAACCACAAATCACACCTGCAATCTGCAGTCAGCACTTTTTAAAACTTTCACAACACCTTTGTAAAAACCATATTGCCACAGCCCACATTGCACGGAGGGGTTTTTGGGTTGATCTTTGAATAATCAAGTAAATTAAGTGCTAATTCAGTGTAAAGGTCATAAAAATAATACATAGCATGACAGTTTACTGCTTTTTCAAAATATACTTACATTGCTTATTAGGAAAAAAAGTGGGTGAAATCTCTGAAACGATTTTTCTTTTTTAATGTGTGCACTTTGGAGGATGCAGCCTGAGGAGGTCCTGTCACCTTTGTGTTCCCTTTCTCCTGATCACACATATACATACAATCACACACATGCATGCATTCTTATGAACTTCCTTTCAGATGATGCTGACAGTTTGAAGGCAAA
Organism: Hirundo rustica; assembly: GCF_015227805.2. Lineage (NCBI taxonomy): Eukaryota > Metazoa > Chordata > Aves > Passeriformes > Hirundinidae > Hirundo > Hirundo rustica. The sequence goes on from NC_053452.1 coordinate 27,741,542, forward strand.
GTAGCACCAGGTGAGCAAATAGAAATCCTGCAAAACTTTATAAAAAAGACAAATCTCATGAATTTCACTATTTCTCTCCAGATTATATAATAATTCTATGCTAAGCACTGTATACATGCTTTCTTTAATGCTACAACCAATGAAAAGTATGAATGCTTGCAAAATACACACATTGGAATCTGTGTGACCTCCAATACTGTTATTGATTGAAGGCATCTGAAAAAATAGAGTAACAACACGCTGTTGTACTTAGCATTACAATTTTCCCTGGTTTAAATTAGAGAACATTCACTAGAAAGTCCAGAAGTTGCATATGAACTGCTTTATGATTCTAAGATGACTTAACAAGTATTTCCACACTTGACAAAGATTAGCATCAATTAAGAAAATCCAGTAGGCACTGATGATGCACACTACCCACAACCCTCTCCAGACTGAAACACCTTCCTCAGGAAGGGAATTCCTCTATGTGATATTCTGCTGGCTCTCTCCCAGGGGACACACTTGTCCTGCTTTTGGCATGACTCAACTTCTTGTTGAGTCGACCTTTGCCCCCTTAAATGAAAGGGTTTCATGCCCTGGAAACTGGCTCTCTTAGCAACTTCCACTCAACTAGAACCTTATTCCTCCACAGCAACACCGAAGAAACATAATAAAATACCTGCTTGAATTATTGAAAAAATAATATACTTGGGGAAAAGGAAATACCAGGCAGACCTAAAGCTCCTAAGCAGGCTACATCAAAGTGTGCATTACACATAGCTGGAGGATTAATGTCCATTTATCTAATTAATGTTTTTATAATTTAGCATGTTATTAAAGAGATTTTAGTGAGAACAATACTTTCGGATAAAACCACAAATTCTAATCATTAGGCAGCTGCATCTCCTGATCCTATTATTAAAACACATATCCTAAGTAATCTCTGAAAAGTCAGTACTTTCAGAATATATCAGGAAAGCAAGATATTATTTTGCTCCTGATTTTCAAAAGAAGCCTATGGAGAGAGAAAAAACCCCAAACAATCTATCAAGAGCTGTAACATTTCCTGAATGAAAGTAAATGGAAAAAAACAAGTAAGTGAAATGCTTTAAACAATTAAAGGGAAGGATTTGCACAGGAAAGGACTTCAGTAGGAAAAGTGAATAAAAGGCAAATGGTCTAAGAAGACAAAAACAACTGAGGCAGTTATTCAGCCTTGGATTCAAGTTTTTCTAATGTTTGATTAAGTGTGATTATTGATCCTGCAACAATACCCCTAATGATCTCATCATCTACCGTCTAATACTGACACCAAGAATTTAGAAAAGGGATCAGTTCCTTGCTGAAGTTAAAACAATGACTGCAAAATGCCGAGGAACAATTACAAACTCAAAAGCAACAACAGAAAATTTGGAAGTCCTTACATTTCCACACTGGCTGTGGAGACAGGCTCTCTCCTTGCACAATTGCCCTGGCAAACAGGTGTCTGATGCTGTAATTCATGTTAAACAGCAGTCACCCATCAGAGCTCCGACAGGTTGTGGCAAACTCCCCTTCTGCTTGCGGCTGGTAGGAAGGAAGAAGACAAATTCCTGTTTATTGTAAAATGTCTTGGAGTGTGGAAAAGGTTCAGAAGTCCTAGCAAAGCATTTGAGGACAGATCCTTAAAAACACGTAAGTATCTTATCCCTCTGTGAGCTAATGAGAATCCAGCTTCAAACCTGACCCTTGGCCCCATTGCACAGTGTATTTGGCTTTTGCTCCTGATCTGGTCTGACGAAGTCCTTTACTACAGAGGTGATTTTCCAGCATTATACTCTAAATAAAAATACAGGCTCCTCTTTGTAAAGGGGCTTGGAATTAAAGTTTGGTCCTTTGGTGGAGAAAAGGTATTGAATTTGTGCCTGAAGCCAGGCTCATCTCCAGAGGCCAAAGTAAGACTGGAGTGGGGACATCATTCCGATCCCTTGCAATAAGGGTGTTAGAGCAAGCTGGGTGTGGAGGCAGTGGGGCATTCACCACCCCACAGTGGTCTGCTTGAGTTGCGCCTCAAGGACAACAAGGTGCTCATTGCAGTGACTTAAAATCTCATGAACTTTGAGCTGCTGACACAACTTCCAAGCCTCAAACTACCAAAACAGGGATTCCCTTAAAATATATTTTTTTAATTATCTACTGATGATGTTAAGTTTAAAACATTTCATGGGCGTTTCTCTTGACATACTCTTTGTGTCTAGGATGGTACCAGAAAGAAGAAAAAATACACTAGCTTACAAATATAGGGCTGAAATAAAAGAACTCCAGCATCTCCAAAACTTTCTAAATGAGGCCCAAAAAGCCCTTTGCAAATATTAGGGAAATAACCTTATGTCACCATCAATATGGCGGGTATCTTATTCCTATTTTATGGAGGGTAAAAAGAAATTAGAAAGAAGCTGTCCTTGATTAATGTAATGATTCTGTCTGGCATTAGAGAGAAGTTACTTTTTCCCCCACAAACCCTCAAAGAAGAGCCCTCAAGACAGACAGACTCCCCCCGTGCTGCCCCAAACTGCCCATGACACAGCGGGGCAAGATTCGGTGCTGCCTGAGCAGAGGACTGAGCCAAAATGACCATTTACTCTCCAGATCTAGGTCTTAGGAGAAAGGCAAAAAAAAGAGCTACCAGTAACACCATTTCTTGCAGCAGCGATCAGCTATGTCTTTGAATCATTTCTGGGGAGCAAAGAGCTTGTGTTTGCACAGCCCTTGAGAGACATGGTGTCTGCAATCCTTTTATTTCTTTTTCTCTCCTTTTTTATTTCTTTTTCTCCATTGTCCTTCAGCTGCTCTAACTCAGTGCAAGACGTTATCTGAAGAGTTTTGGGGCGTTGCTTTCCACAACAAGCATTGCACAGCTGAGTTAGGACTTACTGCATGTACAGCAGAAAAATAGACTGGGCTAAGGTTTCTCCAGTTCAGCAGTAATGGAGTGGGATTTCTTTTAATTTAGTTAAATACTGTTGCTTGACAGAATGAAATCTGATCTCTAAGGTAGAGATTAAAACTGGTGGACATAGTGCAAACTATTTGGGGTTTTTAATTATTCTTCTGGTGAATTATCCTAATTAAATTTGTCAGACAATCATAGGATATACCACTTGTGTAGAAGCTGATAATAGCTGGCCATTCATCTCCTGCCTAGTAGCTATAATATTCTCTAGATAAAAATCACATGAACTGGAAAAGCAGCATTCAAAATATTGAAGTTGATGCACAATCACCTAATTAACTTTTTATTAAGCACTTAGAGAAAGATGAAGTAAGTGGAGAAAGAGTGTAATTTATAGAGCTTTTGCCAAATTATGCTGTTGGTCACACCCAGTGTTGTACATGAACGCATTTTGCTGGATGAAGAACCTGGCACAAGATATTGTTTGGAAAGTGGAGGGGAGGGAAGACAAGGCAAAGCAAGGCAATGCAGAGAGCTTTCTAACATTTTTCAGCTTGTGTTAACAGATAATTGGCCATCTACTGGACAGAATATTACTTCACCATCCTAATAACTTGGCTGCACATAAGAAAATCTTTTTATGCTGCAGCTTGGCTCTGAACCATCAACTTTTTTCTTAATAACAGTAATAAAATAAAAGTCAGTCCACAATTAATTCCCCTCACCAGACTTCAGCAACCTAAAATATGTAGCCTCCTTTGGAATTCTATTAAACTCAGTGGTTTCTGATGGATATTAATTATGTTTCCATGCATGCAAACAGCCACTCATCAAGATTTTGATAGATACTATTAGGAATTTATATTGTACATGTCTAAGCTTCTATTTCAGACCTCTGTGGTCATATTGAAGAAAAGGTTTTTTGACCTTAGAAACTGTCATTTGCAATTTCATACACCAGCTTTAGTTAGCAAATAGCTTTCTCAGTTGAATTTAATTTTTTTCTGCATAATAGCCAAATGTCTGTTACTGATAGCGATACCAGAAAGCAAGAAGTAAGACCAGATTAAAAATACTGAATGGTTTTATTCTAGTTAAGTTCCTCGATGGAATGATTTAAAAAAACCAGACATTTTAAAATTTACAATAACGCAAATACTCCACATATGTTCGAGTACAGCTTTTTTATTTTCCCCATACAGCATGCCAGGAACCATGGCCTGGCCCTTGTGACAGCGGCTGTTGCTCCTCCTGAGCTTCCAAGCCGCATTTGTGGCGCCTCAGGGACATGTGCTGTCCCTCTCGAGCCTGTCTGCAGGAAGGCAATGGGACAAGGCATAACCATGGTGCTGCAGCAGCAGCCATCTAGGAAGAACAATTGGAGTCAGAAGATTTCTCTGAGCTCCACTAGGAGACCAAAGAAATGCCTGGAGAGACACTCCAGAGGCACTGCAGAGTAAGGGAGGTGTAAGTGTAGCTCTCCATGCACGATGTGGCAGTTCTCCGTGCATGCTTTCCCAGGGCACCTGTGTCATGGTTTAAACCCAGAAAGCAGCTAAACCCCCCACAGCCACTCACTCACACCCCCATGACAGGGTAGAGGAGAGAACTGAAAGACTAAAACTGAGAAAACTCATGGATTGAGAGAAAGATGGTTTAATATGTAAAGCAAAAGATACACACGCAAGCAATGCAAAACAAGGAATTCATTCACCACTTCCCATTGGCAGGAAGGCGTGCAGTTCTCTTCAGGAGAGTAGGGCTCTATCATGCATGATGGTCACTCGTCTTTCCAAGTGCCATCACTCTGAATGTTCCCTCTCTTCCCTCTCCTTCCCCAGCTTCAAATGCTGTATGGTATGTAATATCCCTTTGGTCAGTTGGGGTCGGATGTCCCGGTGTCCTCTCCCAGCTTCTTGTGCCCCTCCAGCCTCCTCTCTGCTGGGGTGTTACGAGGAGCAGAAACGGCCTTGGCTCTGTGTAAACTCTGCTCAGCAGTAACCAAAACATCTCTGTATTACCAACACAGTTTCCAGCACAAATCCAAAACACAGTCCCATGCTTGCTACTATGAAGAAAATTAACTCTATCCCAGCCAAAACCAGCTCAGCCTGCCTTTCACCACAGTCATTTAACCAGACCAGAGAAGATGTCTCCAAATGTTTGTCAACAGCTGCAAACTGATGAGCCTGTTTAGACACAGCTGTCCTGAGATGTACAGGTTCGCATACTCACTCAAGAATTTAAATTTTTTTTCACCCATTTATTCACAGAACAATTACTGGAGAGCGTGAAAGGGAGCAGTCTTGAATTCTGGTTTCTGCTCCCCACGATCCTGATGTGTAACCAGCTCACCAGTGAAAAGCATTTCAGCCATGGCATGGGGGCTGGAGCTGGGATACATACCTCCCTTGTGCCAGGGCCAGCCTTAGGCTCCCTGCTTGCAGAGTTTCTTACAGCTCCCAGCTCCTGCTGGGGCAGTGCAGGTACAGGAGGGGTGAGTGGGGCTGCCATGGCCTCGGCCTGATGTCCTGTGTGGCAGGAGACCTCACCTCTCTCTGGCTAAGCAGCACGAGCTGTGGTTGTGCTGTTGCTTTGCCGGCTCCTGCACGTCCTGGCCAAGGCCTCCCAAGGGCAGGGGTCTGCAGGCTCTCAGCAGTGTGAGTGGCCAGCTGAGGGCAACGAGGCCCAAATCTCCTGATTTTATGTGTCTCTGGCAGCAAGAAACCTTGTGCTCACATCAGGACAGTTCTGAGCGCAAGGGAGAAGGCAAACTGCGGTCACCCCCACCTGATTGGGGTCCAGTGCAGAGGAACTTGCTTGGTGCCCGAAGCCTTAAGAAAGTGAGGAGCGGGTGTTTTTATTGCATTTCTCCCATAGACATTCCGTATCAGTCCACACTTCTTAACTCTCCCTCATTTTCAATTTCTTCCCAGCGACCAGAGACCCAGCTGCTAGTGTGGTCAGAGCCATGGCAGGAAGGAGAACAACCTTCATGTTCCCAGATACGCCCCTCTCTGTACAGCACAACAGCACTGGCTGGTCATGCTGTTAGATCATATTGCAAATTCAAGTCTAATTTGACCCTGAGGTCTCCTGCAGTATTGCTGCTTTCTAGGATTCTCCCTCCCTTTGGATGTCTGTGTTTCAAATTACGTTTCCCTGGGTGTACTGTATTACATTTTCCCATGAATGCCATCGTTATTTTCCAGCTCTATATTTTACATCACACTACTACATTTTAATTATGACTACATTTATTACCTCAGTTTTCATTAAGGCATTCAGCTGAGAGTAAGGACTGTGAAAATAGAATTGTAGTACTATCTGTGGCTTCTTTCTTTGCTCTTGCAACTGTCCAGCACCCTTTCTCTCACTCTCTGCTTTATTGAAAACATTGAAGACACCCAGGAAATATCCTCTATATGACATAAGCTGCCAGATTGTACCTTTCCCAGCTTCCATTGGTATCTCTTCAGAATCTCTTGCCTTTAGAGTCAGTTTTTAACCAACACATCAAGCCCTTTTAAAAGTACTTGAAGAGAGACCTCAGAAAGAACACCATCTGCCAATACTGCAATGAGTTTTACACTGTGAAAAGTTCCTTATTTTCTTAGACTGAATCTATACTGATTTTAGGATATTTTTCAAAGGAGATCCCTTGTGTGATGAGTCATCTGGTTTCCACACATTCCCGACTCAGAGGTGACGTCCCCAGAGGCTTGGAGCCTGATGCAGCAACCAGTTGCAGAGACAACAACCAGCTGAGCCTTACTAGGGCTGGACACTGGTTTTAGTGAAGTTAAACTCTAGACTGCTGTTGGCTTAGTTGGCAATTGCTTTGTCTGCAACTTATTTGATATTAGGCTTTCTCTCAGTTTTCATTACAATTTTGATTTAATTTAATGTTTATATTTCAGTAAGTGTCCACTGTCTCAGATAAGAAAACTGTATTTTCTCTACTCTGAGAGACAATCCTGAAATATTTGTAAGCCTTTGGGGTTTTTTCCTGACTAATCAAGAGGGGATCTCAGGCTACATCTCCCTTGTCTCCCAAAGGATCAAAATGCCGTGCTACTGAAAGTCATGGGCATGGTAGAGTTTGTCCTAATAAAGAAATTTAGAACAGATGTAACATTGTATTCTTAAAACAGAACTATTAAGGCAGCTTTACAGGACAGAACAATAGGGTGGGAAAAGTATAAATAGGGTGGGTAAAGTATATGTAATACATTGTAATGAGTTTTAGAAAATTTTTGTGAGTGTTATACACGTAGTACTAAAGGGAGGGATAAGAACTGAGCTACCTTTTCTGCTGCATATCCTGTGTGTCCACAGCTCACATCAGCCATTCTGGAACCCCCAATATTTTGTAGGGTTTTGAATTTGCTGTTTGTAAACCATTCCTAGATCAAACATGTGCACTCAGGGCAAGCTTCTGAGGTTTCCGGGGCTCAGAGAGAGCTAAAGAGAGAGTGTTCTCTCTTTAGAGAGAACTAAAATTGCAAAGAAAATAGATTCACATCGTTCTTTGATTTCACTGTCTCAAGGTGCTTTCAAATTTTTATCCCAACTGTTCACAGAATTAGTTCAAATGCTCCTTGCTATGCTTTCAGTCAAATGTTTCCGTTGAAAATTCAGCATGACAAAAAAGTAAATAAAAAGGAATTATTTTGGAAATAAAAGTGCAAACAAAACCACTGATTTCTCAACACCATATTTTGTGAACAATACCTCCATCATAAAATATTTTAAAAAGCCATCCTCTCATCACATGAGTGGCAAGAAGCTACCAGTTATCTCTTGCCCATGGTACTGCTCAGTCCAGTCCCATTTTAAAGACAACCCTGTGGCTGCTGGTGGCATGCTGCTGCACTCTTGCTGCTCTATTCTAGTTTTTCCAACACCCAGCACATGGAAGGTATTTCAGTACTCAGACTTTCCTCAGTGTTGGACACGACTGGGAAGTCCAGCAGTATAATTGGAGCACTGGTGGCAGTATTTATCAGTGTATAATCATCTGTAGTCTGGTCCAAATCTCATAATGCATAAAGGCATCAGAGGGCACTGGTTTTGCTTTTCCCAAGAGTGAAATGTTTTGATCCTAAAGCAAACATTAAGAAAAAAAAAAAAAAGAAGGAAAAAAAGAAAGAAAGAAAAAAAAAAAAGAACACATCCCATGATCCCATTCCCACAGGCCAGATTTTATTCTCATTTGCTCTAAAACCAGGAACATCAATAAAGTGGCACCAATTCAACTGTGCTTAGAATCAAATTTCTAACCTTGTACTTTCAGATAGCTCACAGCATTGAAATAATGCGGTGGTAACATCAGGCTAAATCCTGTCTCACTCAATTTTGCCAGACTATTTTCCATCACCTTCAGTGGGGCCAGAATTCCACAAAGAATATTTTACTTTCTTTAAGGGAAGAATTTGCATTCACTCATCTGAAGGAAAGTACACCAACTTGCTGAAAGTACTGCCTGTGCCGAGCACAGAAACACCAACAGGAAACAATTGGCTGCATTAATCCTCACTGTTGGTTTCTGAAGTAAAGTTACAGACAGTTTTTTCCTCTGACTTTACTTCTCATCTTTGCAACAACCTAGACATGCTTTAAACATAATCCGTGTGCAGAACGGGGTTAAAATATAAAATATAGCAAACCCAAATCCCTACAACCGAGAGACCGGGGACTTGTGGAGAGAAACTGCTAAACACCTCTTGTCAGTCTAGAAACTATTCCATGGCTAAACCTGCTCATTTCAGAGATTTATTTTGCTAGAAAGGATTTTAATCTTCACATTTCAGTTCCTCAGAGGAGGCAAAAATCTTCCAAGCGCAGAGTCTGCAGCAGCGGTGAATCAACTATTGTAATACGCTGCCTCTTAAAATACTTCAGGGTAGTCAGGCATTAGGAAGGCTCCTATTTTGTGTGAACTGATCAAATACAGATGTTGCCAAAGAGTTGACCTTATTGACCGTGACTTAACTAGAGATTGAATGGCAGACAGACGGTCAGTAGTAGGGTGAAACCATGTTTTGGCGGTAGGGTGTAAATGTATATACAGTTTACAGGATGTGAATGACACCAAGCAAACATCTGTTCTATTGATAAATACTTGTTTTACTTCCAAAAATTTTTATCCCAGGGAAATGCTATGTGTGTGTGTGTATATACACACACACACACACACACATATATATATACACACACATATACACTTATATAACACATTCTGCCTAATATTGTTAGGTGCCTCATGTGCATGTCGTGGTCCTGAAATATCCTTGAAATAGAAAAATATTAAAAATGGTACTAACTTTTCTTTCTTCCTGCAGTATCAGATTTCATATAAAACTCATCAGCTGAGCTGAGTATTAGTCTTGATCAATGGCAGGAAACCAGGGGATCAAATGTTAATAAATCAGAAACAGATACCTCCACTTGAGCAGAGATATATCACCAACCTGAAAAATATGGCAAATTATTTGACAAATTTTATATGCATATACCTAGAGGAAAAAGGGTTTTCGTAAGATTCCTTGAAAGCCAAAACAAAGGACAATTGTAGAGAAAAAGTAACCTAACGAGGTAATAAACACAGAACATGAAGTCAAAGAGTCCTAAAAACACCTTTGTTTTCTTTTGGATTGATATAATAATAATAATAATAATAAAAAAGATTAAATGAAAAGGCTTTTGCTAATACAAACCCAACGTATTTCTATTTGCAAATTAGCTCTGTCCTTCTGCTGCGTGCTCCTCGGGCGAGGGTAGTGAAGGAACAGCCTAGGCCTGGTTTAGTGTGTGGTTACCTTTCCTCAAGAGCTAAATAGTAACATCACAATTATAACAAAAACTGTGCACCGGGTTTGAAGTGCTCAGAGAGTCACAGTGCTCCCAGTATCTCGGAAACTTGTAAAGGCACAAGGACCAGCTGTAACTTAAATATTTTTAAGGTGTGACACTTAACTCTGTTAGCTCAAAGTTCCTTACATTCATTTCAGACAAGCACCCTTGGAGTGTGGTCTTCTCTTCAAATTGAAACTATTTGCTCCTGTGCATAGCTTGCTAAATTTAATTAGAAAATCCTGGTAGGCCAGCAGGACAAAATTTCCCTTCCTTCCTATTTTCCCCTTCCACAATATATCACCTAGAGTAATTAGGAGCAGCGAGGGATCATCTTCACTGGATTAACCTTAACTAAATTGTATGCATTCAACATGTGCTCTTTTGATTAACTTGAGCCTGGACTGCTGCCTGTGGTACACCCACCTTGTAATTCTACACACTTAATTAATTTCAGATGAACCGTGAAAAGGATATACTGAATTCTCCAATTAATAAACTAATATTAGTTAATGTATTTTAGCTTAACTTTTAATTTTCTTTCTGTGTAGGGATATAGGAAAAACAGAAAATAGGAGAGGGCTGGAAGGGAACAAGCTTTGCCAACAAGCTTGTAACGACTTTTCAGGGCCTGATCCTGCAGCAGTCTAAGCAGATAACTTTTCCCCCCGACCAGGAGAGGAATTTTGGCAAAAGGATCAGTCCCTACATTTAAAGTATAAAATGCAATAGGCAGGAACAGGATTTTTTTTTCTCTTTCAAAATGATAAATAAGCATTATTTAAAACCTCCTCACCTTAACTCAGTTTTCCATATGGTTTCACTCATGCGTGGGTTTTCCTCCTTATTAAAAAAAATACTATAATGTCACTGGCTATGGGCCCAATCCTCCAGGCCTTAGTCCCACAGGCTAAGGCTATTTTTCTCTTCCCTACTGTCATGGGGAGCTGCCTAACAGCCCCATCCTAGATGCATTTGCCCAGATAAGTAATTTTGCTTTTGAATCTAGCCCTTGTGAATTCAGTAGTATCTATCAGAGGAATTGAATTACTCATGTAGAAAAATATTTGCAGGAATAGATCGTAAAAATGTTCCTGGAAACACAAAGAAACACCCAAAGAAAGACACAAGGGAAAGACTTCTTAGTTCTTTTTGAACAGAATTAATTCAGTTGCTAATTTTAAGCAGGGCTCTTAATTTTCTCTGAGTGAGTTGCAGTGAATACTCAGTTTCTTGTTTTTAATGTGTAGCTCTGCTGAAATTTCCCTCCAACACTGGTTTCAGTAAAACTGGTAGGATTAAAATGAAATCTGCATAAAAGTATTTTGCTGAAATGAAGATTGGATGTTCTGTGTCTTACAGGATTGAATGAATTTTGAGTGAGAGCAAAATAAAGTTCACAGAAAACAAGATATCTATACAGTCAGATGTGTTTTTTAAATTAATTCTGTCTCTGTAAAATCATTCACTGTTTTTTCATCTCCAGAAATCAATATTCTAACAAATGCTGCCAGAAAAATACAACAAATATTAGCTACATAATTCTCTTGGAGATATTTCTGAGGGAGATATCAACAAGCTGTTTGTGCATGATTTATATTGACTGCCAGTACTTGGTTTTTCTACTAATAAGAGTAACAACAAAGAGCTGTAAGCAGTAAGATGGCTTAGCAAGACTTTTTGTTTCCCAGTTGTTATTTGATTGCTTCATCAAGTCATCAAGTAGTATTTTAACATTTGTCTACTATTAAGAGATGGTAAATCATTTGCTGATTATTTGATTAATAATCTTTCAAAAATCACTGGAAATTTATCAGGTAGGAACGTTATATAATTTTTTTCAAACATCTAAATAGTCAGTGAGCCTTTGTCTCTTTGCAAAAGGTGCTTTGACACTTTAATCCCTTCAGTAATATCCCAGTTCTTGGGGATACCTTTGACAGCTTTACCTCCCACCTGTAATTATCTTTAAAGAAATCAGACAAAACGGTTTGAATAGCAAAATCCTCTATGAGGAGGGAGGAAGTAATGATAGAAAGTCTTAAAGTAAAGTTGTCAGTATTTTGGGTCATTATAAAACTATGGAACATGCAATTCCTGCCAAATTTCCACCATATTTCTTTTGGTAAAATTAATTTAAAGGGAAAAAAAAAGAAAAAAGAAAAAAGAAAAAAGAAAAAGCTTACATTTTTAAGTGTCTGTTTACAAACACTTGGGAAGATTCAAAGAATGTTTGTGATATAGAAAAAAGCAACTGAGAGGGCAGAAAATAAAGGGTTGCTTAATACTGACTTACCTTGTAGCCAGTCAGTGTGCGAGGTCTTCTGGCCGAATACATTGTTTTTATTAGTGTCAGGTACTTGATTTAAAGTGAGACCTCGTCACCTTGCAGAGAGATATTTTTCCTGGAGTATATGCCCGTATCTATTTATCTATTGAGTGTGAGTGTGTTTATACACGCACCTAGCAGTAGGCCTGGTTAGTGTCGGCCTGACTGAGAGAGGATGTTAGTAATTACTATTTCTCTAAACACTACTTTAGCATAGTTTAGTGTATCAGCTGGCTTCTGCTGCCAGAGTACCCGTGCTGCCTACCGGAGGTGACTGTAAAGCCAAAAGCCACAGTGAGAGCCATTTCCATCCCCAAGGAACTCAGTGGATTTTACTGTTGATTCCTGAGAATGGGATGGTGCTTTTCTTTGTTTCAGGGTGTCCGTGGCCAGCAGGGACCATCCTGGGCAGGGTTGTGTGGGAAAGCCCAGGACTGGTGCAGGACGCAGGCTGGACTGGTGTGTGCCAGATGGGAGAGACTGGAGCCTGACCCACACCGCTTATGGCCACCGAGCCAGAGCAGCTGGTCACAGAGAAGAAATTCAGCTTTGGCTGATGCTGAAAACAGCAGTAACAGCAGCTCTGAAAGACCTCAAACTTTCCCCACACCTGCACAGGGGTGCTTTTGCAATGGACTTTCTCTGGTTTCCCATTCCTTCCTTGTGAGTGTGTTTTCCAAGGGTCACCCTGAAACAACAAACGCAAGCTGAGAGCTGTTGATCTAGCGACTGATGCTGCAAACTCTTACACAACTATTTTTCTCTTCTGCAGACAACATTTCTGCTGTTTCACAAACAGATCAAGTGAAGCTTTCTTGAACTGACACTAAGACAAAAAACAGCCTTTGTGCATTAGCAGTAGAATGAATCCATATAAAGAAGAGCTTCTGGTCTTATATTTTGTGTGCCCAGTAAATCAAGAGCATTAAGGAAAAATAGGACATTGCTGTTTCTTGTGTGTCTGCAACACAGAAATTTCCTCATGCAACACTAACTGGGAAAAAAAAAAAAGTAAATTTCCCCCTCACATTTATTATTTAATATTTAGCTAACTTTTGAATCTCTCTAAGCTCCAAAGAGCTCCTTGAACCAACAGGTTTGGGAGTTTTGTTTTGTTTCATGTTGTGGGGTTTTTTTTCTTATATTTGTGTGGTCTCTATAGTATCCTTCCCATGAAATGGTAAAGCTCGCCTGGTGATGTGTTACACAACATTCTCCTCTCTCTGTGTTCTCTGCATTCTTTTCGTGTGTTGCTTTTCTAAAACAGCTCTTGAAACTCTTCTTTACGTGCTTGAGAGGCATCCATAGTATATCACCAGCTGCAACCTTATTAATGTTTAATTTTTACCTTGAAGTATTCTTACATCAAATCATTAATCCCTATTGTTCAGTTTTGACTACAGTATTATTAAGCAGTCTATTAAGTAAAAAAGAGACCTAGGGAATGTCTAAAAAGGCACAGTATTATTCTGATGACGGCTTCCTGGTGGTCCATCATATATAAAACCAGCTATTAGGAATATGTTTCAAACTGGCACCATAACACATATTTCATAGTTGTTAAATTTAATTGTATAAATAGTCACTGACTGTATTTGGACAGTTTCAAAAAAGTGAATGTGTAATATATCACCCCATGAAAAACATTAATGGAACATCCTCAACAACCACAGCTAGGACACAACCTTCATTTTTTTGTCAATAGTATCTACAGCAATTAGCTCTGATATTGAGCAAAATTAGAACTTGATCCTTCAAGCATTTATACACATGAGTAGTCCCACAGGGACCAATCAATATCCTCTGTAGTCATGGAAATATTTGCATGCATATGGTCAATCACAATTATGCATTTTTCAGGAATGGGGTGTTTTTTCTGACAGTGAGCCATTTTTAGGGTTCAGTCCTGCTTTCTCTAAATTTTGCTAAAGCAACCCATGTTAGTGAGTGTAGGCTTTTGGGCAAATGCAAAATAAATTCTGAAAACAGTAAACGTGTTTTTCCTGTTAGTGCAGTGACTGCTCTTAATACTAAACCCTCTGCTTGACATGAATAACCACCCAGCAGGGTGATACAGAGCACAGGGTAACTTGGGCATAAAGTGCTTTTTCTGCAACCTACATGGTTCTTTCAATATTGACATATTGCATAGTTTCAGTTGTTTTCTTCAAACCTTGGTTAGGTGCACAGTATTCTTGCATTGGCAAGAGCCAGGGCAATGCAGCGTCTTTTGCAGCAGACATTTCTAAGCTGAAATATGATTGGTACTATTTATTAAATGATTTCCACCACAGGCAGAAGAAAGATAAAGCTGCTGCTTTCAATTATGCAATCAAGAATGTAAAAAAGTGAAGTTGTAGATCTCATATGGAAATAATTATATTTGATAAACTGTGTCAAACAACAATAATGTTTGTGCTAATCACATTTTAGAAGGCTGCTATTGTAGTTGATTTTGCTACAAAATGGAAAACGGTGAATTATGAAGTCCCCTGACCTACCCCAAACAGTCCTGCCTAATCAACTCAGTTCTAAATAATTTTTGGCTTAGACAGTAGTCCAATATGCTAGTTCCACCAGATTCTCTGCTATCACTATCTGAGACATCAATATTGAAGTCAAATCAGACTCCTTCTAAGAATTCTGCATTAATGACAACCGGACACCCACCCTGCTATCAAAACTTGCCAATTGCTTTAAATTCATCCATTGCATTCACATTTATAAAGATCAAAGCTACAGCTTTTGGGCCAATTACTGTTGTGAGATATTCCCTCTTCATAAATGTTTCAGCTCCCTGTTGGCAGGTAGGGGCTGAGAACTTGCAGCTCTGGATGCTGTTGAGAACAGAGAATATGAAAACATATTTCGGTCACATCACCACATCAGCTGAGTTGTCTCCCCTCTCTCCTTTCCCCTAGGAGACTTCTCTCCCTGGCCCTGCCCTACTCCAATGAGGATACCCAACCCTGCCTGCTTAACCAGGAGGGATCCCCATCCTGCCCACCTGCCCTTCCTGGCCCCAGGCAGGTCAGCCTGTGCCATTACCAGCTCCAGAGCAGCAGGCGCTGCCACCTCCCCTGCCCTCGCAGGGACAGGCACCATCAATAGTCAGCGTGGTGTGGGCTCCAAAGCCCTTGCAAATGTCACCACTAATCTCTAAATCAGGGCAGCATAGAGAACAGCCTGAGTACAAAGCCAGCAAGGAACAAACATGTTTAAATATCAGTAGGAAATCTGCTGTATAATCACGCATGGAAATTGACAGCTAGTGAATTGATCAACATGAATCTACTACTAAGAAAGAAGTAGCAATCAGATGATCTTCATAAATTACAAGAGGAGGTTTCTCTCTCTCGTTGCTTCTCCTTGAATGACTGTTTGAGATAGCATGAAATTCTTTGTCTGTTGTCCTAATTAGATCCTCCAATCTAATAAAAGATACTACTTCTGAGAGAAAGCCGTATGTATAAAATAAAAACATGCATTTTTGTCCAGTCCAGATAATCACCAAAATAGTTATACCTTTTTAAAGTGATTAAAAAACATTCATGAAAGATTGAAGCTAGAAGCTATTAATACTTCAAGATACCAGAAATACCAGAATATAATGTCTTTTCAGTTAGCTATTTTAGGGAGAAAAAAAAAAAAAAAAAGTGTGTCAACACTGATTTTAACTCACATTCTTATTTTTGAGAAGTTTTGGGTTTGTTTTTTTCCATTACCATTTCCTATAAACAGATATATTATAAGTAACATACTCTCACTTCAGGAATGTCTTCATTTTTATCCTGGCATTCACATCTGTCCCTGTTTAATGCTCTGCTGGTGGTCTGGCTCCATGGTATGCCCACTGCAGTGTTCATCTTAAACAATATTTACATTGATTAGGGACCCCAGTGCACTGGAGACACTTACTAGAAAATGAACACAATACCCTGGGATAACAGTGAAGATCTAACTGTTTTATTTTTGAACTTTCTTTAAAAAATTATTGTTTAAGTATATATACAGTGTCAAAATGGAAAGCTGGTGGAGAGGGACACCGTGTGAACATATAATATAAAAATCTGTGTGGAAAATGTGCAGTTGATAAACATGTAAGGAATGGACACAGTGATGCATTTTTATTCAAGTTATAGTAGTGTGTGCTGCAAATCTGAACATTTTCTTCTATGTGTACACCCACTAAAATTCTTTCCTGACACTAAAATACTATAAGCTTAGTAACAATAAAACTGGAGTAGGAAAGCATATCTTTAAAAAACAAAACAAAACAAAACCACACACACAAAAAAACTCCACCCCCCAAAAAAAAAAAACCAAAAAAAACCACAACCAACCAAACAAAAAAACCCCCAAACTTATGGCAGGACTTAATATTTTGCCTTATATCACATAACATGTTAGTAGCAAAACCAAAGTTGAAACCTACATTTTGTTCTGCATGTGAAGAGTACCATAGGGATATAAAGATCTTTTCAGACTAAGGCCTGAGCTGCTAAATTTGGAAATATTCCAGCTGAATGGTACTGTGGAAAGCCATGACAAAGCTCTTGTGAAAGCGGGGTGAAAAAAATCAGACAGTAGCTTCGGCAAATTTCTTAAAGCAGTTTTACTATGGGACCCCAGACCTCCAATTAGGATAATATTTAACAGGCCACTGAAGAATAGGGAGCACAGACCTAGTGAGGAGCAACTGCACAGACTAAGAGGACGCTTGAACAATTGCTATTTTTGGTCTCCCAAAACCCGAGGATTTTCATTTTCATATCTGCCAACAGAAAAATTTAAATGTCACTGTGTGGGAGAACTGTTTGGGTGTTCAGAAGCACTTGGAGCATAAGCAGAGTAGGAATCTGCAAGGAGTCAGGGAAAAGGGATGTCAAATAAGGGAGTGTTGTGAAGCAGAATTGGTCAGTGGGTTTTCTCTCCTCTACTTTCAGCTTCTTCTGTCTCCGGTTGCATCCTGCAAGGAGGAAGTAAGCTGGAGGAGAGAATGACAAGGATCTTACATGTCTTCATGTTCCAGGTTGCTGAGGGGCTTCATGCTCCTACTGAACAGGCCAGTCCTGAGAGCAGCCACTTCTCTGGGACCTTACAGGCAAGAATATTGTGTGATCTGAGAGGGAAGGCTGAAGCTGTGAAGTCCAAGCCCCTCGCTCCAACCTGAGCTCAACAAGAGCACGTGTCCTCCGTGTGCCGTGCCACAGACATAAGAGAGCTCCAGTAAAGTGGGCATAGATCAAGGAGGAGCTAATCCATCATTGCAATCAGGTTATCATATCTGAGAAATGCTGGTGGTACCAAAAGCATTAACAAAGTCTGTCTTCTTCCTCTGGCTCAGGATAGCAGTTTCTGTCTTTCTATTAAAAGTGGCTGGTACAGTTGATGTTCCACAGAATTTTGCTCCCATTAGGTGAGACATTCTCTTTTCAGCTTTCTCCTTGGTTCAGAAAGGGTTTGAGGTGACCAGAAAAGGTGTTGTGCAAATTCTTAGCTGAGAACCACGACAGTAGGAAACTCACAGTCCTTTTTAAAGATTGCTTACAAATTTGCTTTTGTGCATGCAAACTATTTGTGTATGTGCTTATACCTGCTCAAATCTGCACAAAAGCTGATCAATGTATAACCATCTTGTGATCTTGTGCTGATTTATTAGCTGAAGAGTAACATGCCTTCTGCTGCTCTTTACTAAAACATTGTTGATGATGATGGAGAGGGAGATAATGTATTTTCAGCAAAAGATGGGAAAGCACCCCCCCCCCCCCCCAAATATTCTTTTGAATTAAATTATGCTCTCTTATTTTTTAATCTCTGAACTCTGTACATAGCACATGAACAATCCCAAAAACTTGGGGACGGGAAAGAGCAGCCATTAAATTCTGCAAATCAAAAGAACGTTTACAGGTACAAAATGTCACTTTACTGCAGCATATGAGTAAAAAACCATCTGTCTCAAAAAGTGATTGATTCTGACATATGTGGAGTAGGTATGAGCAAATAAAAAGTGATCCCTCTAAATCTTGTTTTGTAAAATGTGTAAAATAATGCAAGCTAAATATTTAAGATGCAACCCAAATTAAATATGCTTGTGTTCAATCTGTCTGTGAAATGAGATCTACTGCTACTTTTTTATGTCACAGAAATTCCCTAGGACTGTTTTATGAACTCCTTATAGTTTATTTTTAATATTAAAAGATGGAAAAAGGCCTCTTTCTGTTTCGCTGTTCTCTACCAGTGAGTCATGGGTCCCTTGCTGCTCTGAGAGGAAAGTTGTTTTAGTAATTCTGGAAATAAACTTACGGCTGAGTCAGCATCACAACAGAAAACGACAAGTTTCAAATTAAGAAATACATTAGAAATAAGAAATAATAGTGTATCTCTCAGCCTCCCCCATTAGAACTGGCTGGTGTGTCAGGAGCTGATTTAGGAAGTGCCATATGTACTGGATATGAGAAAGGTATATTGGCAGGACAAAAATATCAGGTTCATTTAATGGGAAAGAGGATAAAAGAAATTGAGGTAAAATGCAGGGTAAATTTGGAAGCGGCCTTAAATATATTACTGATCATGGCCCTCCACCCTGAAATGCTTAAATGCGTCCCGAAAGCAGAGCAATATGAAGAGATTTTTGTTTTCAGTTTTCTTTGCTAGGGGTTTTCAAACAAGCAATTCTAATAGCATTTCTAAGTCACTGTATACTTACAAATAAACCACTGGGATTTTGCTACTCTGTTTATCTGGGATTCTAGATTTTACAGAGAAACTAATTGGAAACAAAACATTGCCCAGCAATCAGTCTACTCTTTCTGATTTGTTAAGCATGTCCATATGTAGTTATTGCTTGTATTTGGAAGATTGGTAGCAGTTTTAGAGGAGAAATATGCTAAACTGCAAATTCAAGTAGTCATTTAGCAATCATAGGGGAAGCCTTTGTCTTTTTTTTTTTTTTTTTTTTGTAAAGGGAACTCAGGAATTTAATGCTACTTATACCATAATATTGAACCACATTTTAAATGGCATAATTTTAGTCTGTTAAAGTAACACAATCAATTTTTCAAACTCTACCCAAGGTACTGCGGAGGAGAAAACTGCTGCGTCCTTCCCCTCTGCACCTTTGGACCTGATTCTGCACCTTTGGACCTGATTCTGCCCTGTCAATGGTCCACAGATCACCTGGGAAGCCGCCACTGTGACGGCATCAACCCTTTGTGTTCTCTGAAATCTGAAAGAGCTTTTGCCAGTGGCTAGTTTTGACAAAATTCAAAGGCCAGTGAAACAAATATGAATCTTAAGACTGATTTGAATTTAATCTGAATTGGAGTCATTAAAAAAAAAAAAAAAAAAAAAAAAAAAAAAAAAAAAAAAAAAAAAAAAAGCAGTCTCCGATAGGCAGAATTTCTGAAAATATTGCATTCTCTGATTAAAATTGGGGTTTTAGCCCAGCGAAACGCTCCATAATTGCATGAAGTCCCTCCTGACTGTACAGAAACTCTTGACTGGAATCTTTCACTGTCTAATTTGTTCCTTTTCTGTCTTTAAATACCTCACTAAAGAGCAGACCTGAGGCATACCAAAGTCTTCTACAAATACATAAATATTTCCAACTAGTATTAACATGGTACTAAATATTGAAATGACTTTACATTAAAAGTGTCACTGTGACTTAGGCTACAAAATTTTTGCAGAGGAGGAGAAATTATTAGTACTAAATAATGTGCTTGCTAAATATTTTTACACTAAGAGTATTTAAGATTATAGCTTAAAAAACTCAACATTAATATTCCCCGGGACTTTTAACTAGCAAGTGTCACTATGAAAGATAAGTAAAAAACTTACTGTAAAACTTCTGAATCCTTTTTGTTTTCTTTCCTTCTCTTTTGCTGTAGCATGAATATGTGCTGAAAAGTCAGAATCGTGCAGAAGAAAAATATTCCGAGACACTGTAAATGCGCCTTTCCCTTTCTCTCAGCCCGAGGGAACACTGACTATTTCAATAATTGGTGCGAACTTCTTGGTTATGATTTCTGTTTCCTTTCTCTGTTTCTCCCTCCCTCTCAATTTTTTTCCACCATCGTAAGGGTGTTTTCTCAATAAAGGAAGTAGAAGAGCTGCGTGACAACATTTATTGAAAGAAAAATACAAAATGTGTATTAAAATGAGAGAGAGTTTAAAAAGAAAATATGAGGCGGGAATTACAGTCTTAAGAGAGGGGCGGAAAGATGGCAAATACGACGGGAGAGCAAATTATAAATACTGAGCTTTTGCTCAGCATGAAAAGCAGCACCTATAGAGAACAAATTCCATGCATTTTACCATCATCCCTGCTTCAGTAGGGATCAGTGCTCCGACTGGAATAACTGTGAATTATCGTCAATATAATGGAATCCTGCAATTTACCAAAAGGAGCAGGAAAAATGGTCTTTCCCTAGAACTTTCATACTTTTCACTCAAGCTTCCCTAGTCAGACATATGGACTATGTTAGCACTTTGGGTTACTGGCCCAAAGTCAACATTGAAAATTAATTTCCCAGAAATACAGAAATTGCCATTTTTCACACCTTAGGTAAGGAAGGCCAAAACAAGTAAAGCTAAAAGTATTCAAATGCTAGTTTTGAATCAGTTGATTTCCTCTGAAACAGGCGCTATACCAGGATGACAGGAATTCTTGTATACAGAGGCATGTGACCCATCGCAAACCTGGTTATAATTACGGATTTCAAAACATTATCTAATAAGCCGAGACCCAGACAGCAGTGCACAGCAGTGGAACACGTCCAATATTCATTAAAGATGTCCAATCTAGAAGTCCAGGGTTTAAAGACAGTTTTCAGACACAATTTTCCCACTTGTCTCAGGAATAAGGTAGAATAGCAAAAACAGAGGTAATAAAATGTGGTCAACCTCAATGACTTGGCATGCATTCTTGGCAATAGCGAAATAGAGAGACCACAGCTTAGCTCTGAGAGTGAACTTGCAACACCCTGAATTTTGCATCCTTTTTTTCCTGTGCCTGTTTTTGTTGGACCAAAAAAATAATCCGTTTGCCCATATTTTCAAAGATGACACACCAAAACCTCATCTACCATAAAAATACACTTAAATGCACCACTGTCTCTGGGAAATAGCACATTTCTCTCTGGGAATTTTTTTGATTCACCGATTATCACAAAAACTGGAAAGAAATATTGATATGCAGTAAAGATGGAAGAAGGATTATGGCATGGAAGGATAAAATCATGATCCTTGGCTTTTCTGTTAAGGGTTTTGGGCCCACATGAGAACACCTCTGGCTAGGTTGCCTGCAGTGTCTGAACCTGTAAACCCTGGATTTAAAATAAGGCCCTTGGAGGTAAAAGGTGAAGCCCATTAGAGAATTGACAGAGCAGACTTGTAAAATTCCATATCTGCTATTGCCACAAAGGGGGAACATGTCCCAGCGCCAGAGTGGGAAATATCCGGATTAACTATCCAGCCTATGGTTGCCAAAATGAGAACCGAAAGTGCAGTGTGTGAGTACATCCATACATAATCATCCAGATGAGCTTTTACCTTTGGGTTTCATATTTGTAATAACTTGCCCAAATGTCAGTATAATTTACAGTAATAAAGCCATGTGCATTTGCTATTATATGGTCTTTAAGAAAAAAAAAAGCCTCTTGGACACATGACAATGGTAAACATTGCCTCCAAATGGTGCTTATTTGTAGGGAAAAAACCTCTTGTTCTAACAGACAGGCATTTTCTGATGAAAGGTTCTTTTGCAGATGCACCTCTCATTGAAAAATACCCCGTTTGGTGTCTGTGAAAAAACCAAGGCTGGCTGTTTAGGAGGTTGATGCCCCTCTATTACAAATCCATAGTGCAAAAAATACTAAGGAGATTGTGACTTTAAAAGAACTCATTTCATTATTTGGCTTCAGCACAGTGCGAGAGGGATGCAGTGGGTGAAATCTCTGGATCATATACCAAAATAAACATTTCAAATCTAATACACACACACAGAGAATTGTTAAGTGTATCATTCCCTAACCTAATATAAATTTTGGTACAACTTAATCTGTTAGAAAGTAAAAAAATAATCACCACGCTTATAATATGTAATCTCTTAAACTGTTTAGAAATATTTCTCTGGACTGAGCAATTTCTGGCTTCTGAAGGTGCACAGGTAATCTGTATCATTCTGAACCATCATGCCCAGAGCCAGGACTGTAGGTCAATATGTACCAGTCCTGTGTGTGACATGATGGTCTTACTCTTATTCTTGAAGACCAGAGGTGTTTTCCAGTCAAGCGCAGCACAGGATTGAGAGCAGAGGCCATGGTGATGTGTAGGCGCCGAGAGAACCACTCAGCACCTCAAAAGGTCAGATTGCAACCCCCTGCAACCAGCACAGCAGGGTGCAACACAGTAAAAATAAGATTTGCCAACCCCCGCCACCCCAAAAAAAGAAAAAAAAAGAAAAAAAAGAAAAAAAGAAGAAAAAGAAAAAAAGTGACTCACTTTCACTGAAGTTTAGACATGTTAAGGAACTAAATCCATTTGGGTCCTCTCTAAGCTACCGTGGCAATATCTTGAAATTTCCCCTCAAAAGCAGATGAGAATTTTAGCCAGGTTTCTGGAGAAAAGCATGAAATTCGTTAAAGTAAATATCTTCCCATTTCCCTCTGTTTCACAACAGCTTCCTTCTTCTTGAGCTGGAGTCCTGGGGACCCAGGCACAAGTGGGGCCGTCTGCCTCCTGCTGCGTGCCTGTCCAGCTCTGCCCTTGCGTGGCAAAGGTCCATGGGGATTTGGCAATTTGCTCGCTCTGACAAGATGAATATCTCAATTACAAATTCTCACCAAGCAGCTAGAGACCTTTGGTTTTTTTTGTTTCTTGGTGTGTGCTAAAGGAAGTTTAAGGAAAGAAGAGATTGAGACAGACGTGAAGGCAGACCAATGCTTGTAGTTATCAAGCAGGGCTGTGTTGCTGAAATTGGTCCCACTTTTAAAGTGCACAGCTTGTATATTAACAGCTAGTGAAGATTACCTCAAACTGAAACAAAAACTCCTGGGTATCTTCCAGAAAATTTGTTTTCGCTGTCCCTCACCTATTATCTCGTGAGCTGATTCCCGTCAGAGGTAACAGCAGCCTGCCCTTTCTATTCTTCCAGCTCCTCTGGCATCTGTTCCTTTCCCCCACTGCTGATATACAAGACTGAACTGGTGCATAAGAAGGCAGGGTGTTTGCTTTCAAACAGGAAGAAAAAAGGACAGAGTCCATATGGGGTACGAATTTAACCATGAGTTCCTTGTGTGACTAAGTGCGACTATGTGCCATCCGAATTTCCCCTTGAAAATATGACACGGATGGAAGCTGTTGAATACACTCATGCTTGAAGTGAATTTAAGCAACACTGTGCTAAAGGGCAAGGAGTGCTTCATTTCAGAGGGAGGTCAGACTCTCCTGATATCCCAAGATGTCATGAGGAGCAACTAAAAATAACTGCCTGGAGTGGATTCCTCGTTTGCCGTGTACCAATTAAGCGGGAGTCGGCACGGCTTAGGTCATATGTAGATGGTGGTGAACGTAAACGCAGCCAGGCTCTTGCCTTCCCCTCCTCCTGAGGAGGCTGAGGAGATGGGCAGACCCCTCCAGCTGTGCTGTGCATATGCCTCCCTTCACCCTTCCTGCTACAGATTGATGCTTCCAGTGAGCCCTGGTACGGGGATGGATGGCATCCAGAATGACTCATAACAAAGAGCATATGGCAGGACTAGATGTAGCAATCTAACATCTGTTGCACTGCTTATTATTAACATTTCTCACTTCTCTTGGAGCTAGTAACCAAAACCAATAAATATCGTCTTCACAAATCCTACCTGAGGAAATCCCATATCCTCTTGGTTTTTCACCACTGATTGTGTTCAGTGGAAAAAAACGGGAATTGTTTTATTCTTTAGGCATTTTAAACAATACAAAATTCTCTCACTCAGAGCTATTTGAACAAGCTACAGTAAACAATAACTTGTCTTTTAGTTTATTAGTGTCCTAAAGATTTAAATTGCTCCTATTCCACATCCCAAGAGCTGAAGTTTTGTTGTTGCTGCACTAGGGTGAAGGGGATGAGTTAAAAATAAATAGGATGAAAAAGCATATTCCAAAAACGTAAATACATCATCATCAACTCATTGTATAGTCTCCCTTACAGTATGGTAGCAGCAGCTGTACCTATCAAAGGAAATGTTCCTGAAGGAAGTAAGAATAATTACCCCTATTTAATTTTATATTTTTCTCAGATTATTTTTTTTCAGAGAAAAGTGGGACTGCAAGCACAGACATGTAAAATTGGAAAATCAGCTGATGAAGCAACATGTCCACTTCGCAAAAGATTCAGTGAGTGAGGACATGAAATATAGTGGGCAGCCCCTCGCAAACAGAGATTAAACCATGTATCAAAACTAACACTTTGACCATAAAAAGGTATCCAAAGAACAGTGTTGTGACTGGATGATCTAAGTTACTCCCTTTCAGCCTAGAGATGGAAATAGTTGCCAACAAAAATGTTAGGATTTGACAAGACTTGGCAAATTGCTGGGATATAAAATCATGTTTTGTGAGTTATAAGGCCTTCCAGGAGATGTGACAAATCCTGAAAAAGGGTGGAAAAGCATGCACAGCCCAAAGAAACTTACTCCCTTTTCATGGATGTGCCAAAAGAAAGGAAATATGAAAAAAAAAAGTGCACAAGAGAGTTGCCAGTGCCAGACTTACCATTTCATTTAATAAGCACACTTCATAAAATGTTGAAAAAGATTATTGTAATAAAGACTATGCATATTATTATAAACAGTGACTAGTTCAGAAAGCAAAAGTGTTAATTTTTTTCCCTGGAGACAGAGAAGCTATTGATATTGGGATCAAATGTCTTAACCCAAAGAGTCACAACTAAAAAAGAATTAGAATCCCATTAGTGGTTCTCTATATTATGTATAATTTTTCTCCTTCCCTATCCCTTAAAAACTGATCATTGTTAATATTCCAAATGTTAATGGTAATGGTAGGAGCCACTGACCACCATTGTCCCAACTCTTCCCAGAGTGTATGAAAGCTAGAGGTGTGCAGAGCAGACCTGGAGGAGGAGCAAGAGAATCGCTCTCAGGTGTGTGAGGTATTGGAAGTTGTTCTTCATATGATCAGTTGTTGTCCATAACAGGCAGGAGTGGGAAAGTGGGAACCAATTTTGTGCAGAGCACGAGTGACTGAGGAGAGAAAGCAGCCCTTCGTGGAGCCTGCAAGCCCCCTGAAGATTTAAAACACAGCAAACCTGTAGTAACCCTCCCTGACTCCTTGTGCACGCTGTGCACTCGTGGTTTTAACAGGATTTCAGCCCTGTTGCTGGCATGAGCAAAGTGAGCCAGTGACCCAGGCTAACCAAGCACCCTCTGCAGAGCTGCCCGAGAAGGGGAGGGTGACGTGAGCATTGCGTGGTCCCAGAAGCCGAGAGACAGCTCTGAGAGGGGGATGAATATGAGAAAAACTTTTTGTGGCTGAGATAGCTTAGCAGAGAATGGAAAAGCCTCACAACAGAAACAGTTCCCAAGGTTCTCACTTTGGAAGTTTAAAACTGAAGGCTTGTTACCCGGAGCGATTCAGTTGTGGCAAGAGGTTGTAGTGGATGTGGCAGTGGTTTAATACCATTTCTAGCGGCTATCCATATCCACGCTATCCGTAATTTCTTTGGGGCTCAAATGCAGAGGAATTTGTCTTAAATAATAAACAAATTTAATGGAACATTTCAAAACTGACCAAGTGCAATATTTAATAGCAGAGATTCTGCATTTTAAAAGACCATAAGTAAAATGGAACTAATTGCTAAAAAACTTTTCCTTCCTTTGCTTTTTAAAAACGTGTCTCCTTTAATTTCCTGAGATAAAATGTGACGTTTAGAATATAAGGTTGCTCATAATTAAGTATTCTAACATACATAGTGGTGGAATTTATTTTAAAATATTGCCCTCTGTGACTGCCTCATGGGATACACATCCTGTTTTCCAGACAGTAACAGGATGTAGCAATTGTGCCATTATGATTGGATTAGTGGATTTAATTATGTGAATGACTATACTAATTTTCCATTTTGATATGCATCATCTCCCTAGTCTCTGATAACGGAGACCTTCCATTATATTATCTGGAGCACAGTGGCATCAGAATGAGCCCTCAAGCACAAATTTAAATTGGACACTTGCAACACAGACACCGTGCAGCTTAGCATATCCCTTACTCCTCACACCGCCTTCCCAAAGACCTTCTTCACATCTCAGGAGGACGCAGGAGAATGGCTTGGACCGAAATACCCACATATAGTCATCCTCAGGTCTTTTCAAACTCTCCTTACTTTATCGCTCCAGAACGAGATCCAAAAAATGACAAAACAGTCTGTGAAATGAATTTTCAAAATCCCTAAAAAATACATCAGACTCTCTTCAGGTATGTCAGGACTGTACCTCCTCTATCAAATGCATTTTGTTCCCTATTTACACTCTAACAATTAAATACGCACCTCAGCTCTCAACCCAGGTGGAATGCAGTTCCATAGTATTGAATAGTTGCCCTTCCCTTTTGCCCCAAATGGAATACATATGTAAATATATATATGTATATATGTATGTACAGTAAATATATACTTGTATGCACACACTGAGGCAGAGAGAGAAAAAGCTTGAAAATAATCTAATTGCTTACATAATTGCTTACACAGTGGCCTGAATTGTCATCTGAGAATATTTCCCTTGTTTCACTTTCCGCATAATCTGGCTTGCTGTAGTTTTACAGAAGTCAAAATAGTTGCTCAAGATGTGATTATCTTCTAGAAAATAAACAGAAAAATGTAGTCCCACCACTTGCTACCGTAATATCTTCATTTATATCTAATTGCACTCCATTTCTGAGAAAAACACAATTCTTCTTGAAGAATGTGCCCTTGCATGCCCAAATATGCATCAACATTCACATGCACAATCACATATACACAGTTCACTAGAATATCTGGACCAGGCATGGGCTCCAGAGTAATTGTCTTCTGGCATTAATTTGTTTTTCGGTCAATAATAAATAAGACACAAATTGTGGCTGATGTCATCAGAGTTCGAAAGTTCCACCCCCTCAATTGAGATGTCAGGTCTCTGAGAGAGTCATGCTTCAAGCTTGCTGCCAGTCATCTCATCACCAGTGTATTTCTATATCCTTCTTTTGACATGTTCAACTCACAGAACATATTATAGAATATACTAGGGTAATGAACATGTGGTATATAATATGTTTTAATATATGAAGGTTTAGCAATTTGAGAACTAGTACTTAGCCTTATTTTGGCTACTTCTGTTTCTTACTGTTCTCTCTCCAGGGGTTTAAATAATTTCCACATGAACTGCAGAAGAATCTGACTTTCTCTCTCCCTCTCACTCTCTCTCTCTTTCTCTCTCTTTCTCTCTCTCCAAAATCATATCCTGTCTTAGAGCTGGCAGGAAATTCCTAGAGGTAAAAATAAAGCTCATATTTTTAATCTTAACGCAGTACGATTCAGTACACAGCTACACAGTTCTTGTACTGTTCTCAAAATGGCAATTTTCTCATTAGTTATAAAGCAAAAATAAACTGATCCAATGAAGTTTTCCTCAGAATCAGAGCTGGAATGAACAAGTGCTATTATCCTTTCAAAACACAAATCTCAACATTTTTATTGTTGAGATAGGCTCAAAGTATAAAACAAATTGTAAATCCCCGAGTTACTTGTTCTCTCATTGTAGACAATTTAGTTTCCAAGCAAAAACCAAAGTCAATAAGGACAATCTGCTAATTTTGATTCAGACCTGAACTCCAATATTGGATGTCCTGATGAGCCTCCCTTATCGAGAGCACATCAGAGGTTGTTTTTGTATTAGGATTGGCCTTTACCCGAAAGCAGAAACATGTTTTTGTTGTTAAAGCTCTGAAACAGCTGGTTCAAAAGAGCAGAAATACCCCACTGTTTTGTGGAAGGAGCTATGCCAATGAGCACCTGAAATACAGGCTGGGAACTGTCTGCCGTAGATTTCAGACAGGTGATGGACTGCTGATGGGCACGTAACTACTGCTGGGAGAATTTAAAATGAAATCTATCATTTGATATTGTGAAAAAGACGGGGTTTGAGTAAGACTCCTAGATAACCCACCTCAGCACTGGATTTCATCACCTCCTTTGCTTTTTTTCCTCCTGTGGTGAAGAGCAGGAGAGGAAAGTATGGGGTAACAGGAGGGAAAAGGCATCTCTTGTTAGTATGACATAAACTTTTCCTTCAGAATTGCAGAAAATACTTAAAACCATCCTGGGTTTTTACCCAGGCTCAAGTATGAAGTGTGGTGAACCCAAGGAATCATCTGCACAAGTTTTCTTCAACCTTTCCTGTGATGAATGTAACATTTCGGGTTCTTGCTCTCAGCTGTAGCACGCAGCTTTTCTAAATAAATAGGATGCTGCATGCGTCTAGGGCATAGATAGCTAAAACAGATAGCTAAAACTAGGTGATGTCAGGCTAGTCCTCGTTGGCATCACTCATCTTCAGTCATTTTCAAATAGTATTAGAGAAGATCATTGTGTTCAAACTGCAAACAGAAATAGTTCTGAGAGAAAGACCCATTTAATGGAGATCTCTGCCTGCAAAACTCCCCCATCTTGATATTTTCCAAAGTTCTTGTTCTACTGATCCAAAGTAAAGCTACTCTGCTGCACCATCTAGTGACAATGAGAATTGCACTTCAGACAATTGATTTAATTAAAATATTACCCCTTTCCTCCAGCCTTATCTTTCATTAGTTACAGAGTTAAATCCCAGTGCCTTTGAAGCCACAGGAGACTTCCTGCTATCTTCAGTAGGCTGAGGATGTCACACTTCCAGTAATGTTGAAGGAAGAAAAAAGTTCTCCTAATTCCAGTGATTCTTTCTGGCCATAGTGCCACCACTCTGTGCAGAAACAATGCTGAAGTTCAAAGTCCTGATGGAAATACAAACCTTCCCAAAGCTGTGGTTGCTCAGTCTCAGGTTTTGCTTTGGGAGACTCCAAGGCTCATTAACTGCAGTTCATTTTACCCTGGCCATTATATTAGAGGTGATACGAGTTTTGCACAAGGAAACCTGTTTCTTTTATTGCACTCTCTTTACCATCAAACTGAGACATGGAGAATACTCTCACTTGAATGGAGGTCTGCGTACTTGTGACTTTGAGACTGAGCTTTCTCAGAACATGCAGCACCCCTAGTTAGAGATAATAGCTTTTTTAGAACTTAGGATTTGGCTTAGTTCAATGGAAAGTTCTTGAATTTCTATGGGGTTTTTTGTCTGTCAAAGTTATTCCACAGACAGCTGGATTCTCCAGCTTTCTCTGGACATCACATCAGGATAGTTTTGATGATGACAGGGCCACTGGATAAACGACTAGCTCTGTACAGTTTATATGGCCAAAATAAGCACATTTAATTAATATATTTCACGCCTGATTCTTCTCAGCTTATTGATTATAATAAGCTCATAAAAATACATAATTTTTAAAATAGCTGGTTAGAGAAATTTCCCCAGGTGCGTGGAAGAGGTGATTTGCTAAAGGGCTGTTTCACGGCTTGCCTAGCACTAGGAGTGACATACGCTGGGGATTGGCTAGGTGGCACTGGTGCATACTTATGTGGCACCACGCAGATGGGACTGTTTATAATGGGATGTTTGTTGGTTGTATTTCCTGGCATGTAATTGTTCATCTGGAGCTTGATGGTGCTATTGCTCTGCACTAATTATAGCACTGGTAAGGAAGAAAGATGCTTATACTTAGTTCTCCGTGAATCTTTCACCCTGAGTTCACCTGTAAGCTGTGTGTTTGCTGCAGGAGAAAAGAAATCAACTACTTTGGATATTACAAGTCCACTGATTCAGTGCCGATGGTTTCTATGTCTTTTACACATTTCTAAATATCCAACACGTTCTGCAAGTTTTGGCTCTGTATTATTTTTCTGCACCTGAAGTACAACCAAGGGTAGACAGAGCAGCACTCTTGACTCTGTGCCATTGTACGCACATCAAAAGGCGATAGTGAGTACCCAAAGTTTCTCTTTTTTTTTTTTTGTTTTGTTTTGTTTTGTTGTTGTTGTTGTTGTTGTTGTTGTTTGGTTTTGGTTTGGTTTTGTTTTGTTTTTCTGGGAAGAGCAGTGAACTTTATTACAGTGGTATTTCAAAGTTATTTGTTCTCTACAACTCAAACCTCTTCCATAATGTGAAGGAACCGATTTCTCCAACTCAGAGACAGTGACTCTACCAGCTAAAGCTTTACTGTGCCACTGCAGGAGCTTGTCCTGATGTCATAAGCGACTGATTAGAACAGTTGGCACTAATTCCATCTATCTGTCCTGGCTAGGTAAAAGATGAAGATATGTATAACATCTGTATGCAATGGCACTTCCTCTGCTGGGTGTCTCTCCCTCCCTGTTGCATCTGTGACCCACAGAAAGGGATTGCCTTTGTATGGCACGTGCTGGGCTTTGTCCTGAATACAACCTCTGGGAACTAGAGGGATATACATGAATATATAATAACAATAAGTCATCATTCAAGTTCAGCAAATGGAGAAAATAGTTAAAGGAAGCCTACATGAGTGATTGCTGCTGAATGCAGAACTAACTGCATGGAAAACTACATTCAGGAGTAATCCTTAGACAAGCCTGCTGAGTAACTCACTTTCTACTCCTCAAAATAGCATTTGCACTGTTCCCATACAGCAGAATTAACTCAATTTTAAGGAGGTTGGAATTACAGTTCTGTAGGATATACCCCAAAGAGCATGGAGTGATTTTGCATTAAGAATAGGACGGGGCGGGAGATGGAGGAAGAAACAGGTTCAGCTGCCAGCTTCCTGCTGCCAAAGGGAAGCACAGCTGCCTGGTCCACGGAGCCACAGACAGCATTTTGGAAATACGACACTCATTGACATTGTATCTATTGCATGCTCAGGTCTCCATGTGGCACTCCGGAGTCTCCTCTCACTCCCTGACTTTGAGTCGGTTGCTGAGCTGAGCTCTGAGGACTCTTGGGAAGGGATGGTGCTATGGCACAAGGTATGAGAGAGTAGGAAATTCCTCGAAGAAAGTAACTCGACAACAGCACAATCTCATCTCAAAATGAGTAGCAAGAATGCTGTTCTGTGGCAGCAAAGTAATTATTTGCGTATTCTAATATCTGCACTGATCTAATACTCTCCGGAGTACAGCCTTACATAGTGCACCCACACAGTTATACACTTTCTCCATGCTCCTAAGTTCTGTATTTTGAACTCTGTAGAATCCTTTCCCCTAGTTTTGCCAAAGACAGGCTGACTACACAAAGCTGTTTTAAGGTCCTCATGAGATGTTCTGTTTCTGTCTTTGCATTCCTCTCTGGGTTTCTCCAGCAGCGATAATTTTTGAGGCTGTTTACAATCTCCCTCCAAACTTCCTTCTTTCAACATCTAGAGGTCAATCCTTGCCCCCAGCCCATGATGCCAATTTCAATCTTATATTCCTCAGATTTTGAATAAACAACTCTGCTTTTTTCCCCAAACTGTCTCTACAGTCTGGGGCACTGTAAAACTCCTCTAACTTGGAGGAGTCTGCCCTTAAGCTTCTGCAGAGGTGCTACTGCGAAGCTACCTCCTCTTGTCAGTGAGAGAGTTCATACAGGTAATAAAATATATGAGATAAGCTCGCCCATCAAATAATTATTTATAAAAGCCATAAAGTAGACAATTAAGTTAAATTATACTCTATGTAAATGCAGTGTAACAGAGCTGAAATCTAATTTAAAAAGCCATTACCTGAGACACTACTGTTATGCTTCTGCCAGTCCGTATACTGTATTTATGAAATAGTGATGCTGGTAGGCTGAAAAACTAGCTGGTATCTACTTTTCTTAAAAAGAATAAGGTTAACCTACCTCTGGTATCTTACAGTGAGAAACCAAGGGGGCTTTTACAACATTGCCTCTCAGGGACTCTCCTGCTGTGGTGAAAACCTACAGCTTACGCCTTTAATTGACTTTGTTGTTTGATTGGCATCAGTGCATCACTCTGACTCATCAGGTGATGCGAAAGGAGGAAAATAAAACAAATCCCGTTTCTCTTTGCAACATGGAGAACTATTTCCTTCAACCAGAAGGGATTAAGAGTTAACTAAGAACTAATCTCTAAAGGAAATAGTTATTTTCAAATGTTTATACCAATACAAAGGTGGAGGACACACTGTTTGTACGTATGTGAGCTTTCAAGGGCCTAATTATGAAAATATGACATGCAGAGTAAAAGTATGACAAACACAACTGTTCATAACCACCAGTCCTTCAGATTCTGTGTAAAATTTTCCAGAGTGTTGCACTTCTTGCAATCAAAGGGAACACATTTTTTGTGTTATGAACTTCTATTTTGTGATGGAAGATGATATCATAAATCTGGAAAATCAGTCCAAGACTCACTGGTATTTGTAGCACCCATGGGAGAGACACCAGCCCAGGATAAAGATTACTTAAGACATCTGCTGTGGTACATGGGCATGCCTGATACAAAACTAAATTTTGCCAAGCGATATACTAGATGGACAAAATTTTCTTGCAGTAGCCTATGATCATTAAAGGAAAGCATAAACCCAACCCAGAGCATGCTGCAGCACTCACTCAGGCATGCAGATTGGCAGATGTGATCACTTTGTATCCTTTACTGGGACCTGCCTCAAGAAGTGCCAAATTTATTCTAAATTATGCAACGGTTGTGGAACTCCTGCAGGCATTAGCACATGATAACTTTAGTTTGTCTGGACAATTGTTTCCAAGCCTTGTTTTCAACTAGTTCAAGAACTGGACTGTTAGAAATTACCGCTTCCTTTGGACAATCCTTTTTGTAACTGTAGATGCTCCACACTGTGGTTTAGATGCAATGTTCAAATGAATGAAATGAAGTCTGAAAGAACGAACACTTCAGTATTAAGTACAATAAAATCAATGTTTGCCAATAAAAAAAATCTTTTGCTTCTAAGACACTGGATACGTGTTGTGTCTTAAAATTAACTGTCTCTTAAACGGCAATATCATTGTCAAAAAATCTCAATGTGCAGCACTTCAAAATGCTGCTGTAGATCTCTTGTGAGAGATCTCTTCCTAAGTGATAATACATTGAGTACATTGAAACACTTGGTTCTATGAAAACTCTATATTGAACACACAAAGGAATTCAAAGTGTCTATTAAGACTTACTTTACATTGTAAAGAATATACTCCTTCCTAATGTAGTATGTTGTAATCTTTTGTTTTATATTCTTACAAAATCATACGTTCCGTGTCATTTGAGTTTAAAGTAAAACCTGATACTTCAAAGTTGTTTTATTTCTACCATCTAGATGGATATGCACAACTCCTCTTGAGCTGTAGGAAACGGGTGACCAAGGCTTCCTCCGCCACATGCATGGGAATCATTCTGTCTAGAAACAGACAGAAGTTCTTTGCAAAGAACCTCTAATTCCCTTCAAAATCCCTTGCCCAAGCAGAGGTACCTCTTCTGGCCTTCACTGCCCCTACTCTCCCCCGGAGCAGCAACCATTCTGTTCTGCTGAGGTCCTTGTCCTTCACACCTCAGATATCTCTGCCTGAGCGGTTTACTGCTGGATATATTTATCTACTGCACTCCTGCACGCTGATTTCTTCTGGCAGCTCCAGGGGAGGATGCCGGTCCCCTTTGGTCTCAGATAACACTTCAGGGAGGTGTTTCTCTGGGGCTCTTAGTCCATCCTGGATACCCTTCATGCTCACAACCTGTCATAGCACACACACCGTGATGGCTGAGGACATCCTCTTGCTGTTGGGTAAGTGTCCCACATCCCTGCTGAAGTCCGTGTTTCAGTTATCAAACTGCTTCCACAATCCTCTAAACACCCCCTCCAAGAGTTTTTTCCACTGTAGAACTTCTCTACATTTAATCAGCATTCCATCCTTCCTGTACCTGTGTATCAGTCAATCTTTCAGTAGATATAAATTTTTCTAATTACCTTAGAATTCATCAGGCGGCCAAGATGACTTGAAGCAGGAATGGGTGATGTCTCAATTTAATTCAGCACCTGTCTTGTGTAGCCTGGCATTTAAATTGCACAGTCCAGTGGATGCACCTTTTCACCTCTGCTAAAAACTTCAGGGTGAAAGAGGTTTCTGACTGTGATTTTGCCCAGTGCCTTGCACAGAGAACCTGGTTCCAGTAATCTGTTTTCCACGTCACCTCTCAATCCCACAGTGCAGATGCTATGCTGGAGACAGGAATGAAAGAAGAGCCAACTACTCTGAACCTGTTTAAATATAACCACCCTTTAAATAGAAAAAATGCAAGGAGTTCCCATGTTGCATGGTCTCCTGAGTTCAGGGCTTGGGTAATGGGTTCTGACATAAACTACAACCCTCAGCAGAAAAACTGCTTATTTAGCATGGATGGAGCAGCCCCATGAGAATGATTGCTACAAGCCACAACATCACCAGCATTGGCTGATCCTCATCATCTCGTTACACACCTCTCACTGCACGATGCTTTGTTGGTGATGTTCCATCTCACCATGATCCATCCCCCAAGGTGCAATTTCCTGCTGGATGGGAGAAGTCTGCACCAGGACAATATTTAATTCCCTATTATTCTGTTCAAAAGAGGAGTATTTTAGTTTGTTGCAGCTCTCTTACTCTAAACTGCACACAGCAAAAGGATGAAAATTCTGAGCAACAGTTTGTTCCAAATGAAATAGGATGTATAACAATCAAAACCAATTTATATCTATATTTGTATCTGTCTATATATATATAGCTGTATATCTATATAGTTATATTTCTCTATCTCTATCTCTATCTCTGTCTCTATCTCTATCTCTGTCTGGATACTTTGGGCTTCTGGAATCCTATATGCCTATCTAAGGTGTTACAGCTTCAGCTAGATTTTAGTTAAGCCTTTTCCCTGACAAAAGAGCTCTGGGATGCTGACTGCAAAGCACAGCTGTTGGAAAGCCACCCCTCTAGTGGCCAGATTCGGCAGGGAGCTTCCAGCAAATTACACAAAAGCAAATCTCTGCAGGGTTGGGGTTTTGCCTTCTTTTTTTTTTTTTTCTTTTTTAGGTCTGGCAATTAAAAAAAAAAAAAAAAAAAGTCACATTCGTGTTTAAATGCAGTGCTACCTAAATTAAAATAATGGGGGAAATACAGTATTGTTTAGTTTCCCAGTCATGAAGGTATTGTAAACATTGGAGCTGGATTGATGCACTTCTTGATGACTTGAAGTGGTTTTCATAAATGAAGTCCAAATATGTAATAGCTGCTCTCAATTTTCTATGAGAAGATTTATTCAAAAATAAATTTAGCTAAGGGGAAAAAAGAGACAGATTTGAAAGCTGAGTTATTGCCAAGAACTCAAACATTGAAGCAGCCAGTCCCTTTTGAGACAGCTGCAACATTTCATGGTGTAAAGTCAGCGAATTTCCACAGGCCCTGCTGCCAGAGACCACAAAATGGTTTCAAACAACGGCTCACTTCATGATATTTTTGTTTTTTAAAAAAAGTGTCCTTGTGCTGCTGAGTGGGCAGTGTGCGCTAAGTTAGCAGATTAATGAAAATGTTTCACTGGCACAAGATTTTGATTGCCCCAGTGCAAAATTGCTTGCAGATTGGAAAACAGCATGTTTCATTTCAAACTCATTCTCTTCCCATACATTAGCACTTGTCAGTGTAGCCATTAAGCACAGTCAGTGCAGAAATTTAATTACAAAACCATTTATTTTATTGAAAGAAAAATAAACCTAAGCTACCTCAAATGCATTAGGTGGGTTCAAAACATGTTCGGCTGATAACACCCAAGGGTAGAGAGGCTGCTGTAAGAATAATGTTCCTTTCATGTGTGGTGGGGACTCAATATTAGAAACAGCTGCCTATAAGTCATTCTTTATTTAAGTTCTATTATGAATTAAAGAACAACTGATTTAATGAAGGAACTTTTCATATCTGAAGTTACTCAGCTGTGGTATTCACTCAGTCTTCCTTTAAGAAAGAGGTTAAATTTTAAATGCTAAATAGGTGAACAGAATAATGCTTTTTAGCAAATACTTTTTTTGCCCTCATTTTTTGCTCATGTTAGCCTTTTGTTCTCCTAATGCTCAAAGAATGTAAGGTCTGCAGTATTAAAGGAAGTAACAAAAATGTGCTAAACACATCAAAAGTAGAAAATCTGTATCTTATTTATGCCACAGAATTCTACACTCTGCATGTCTTATAGGCATTTGGAAAGGCCCAGGAATAAGGATCTCTAACAAAATGATAGATGTGGGTCAAGCAGCACTCTGATGTCATGGTACATATTGCCTCTGTCTCACTACTAATGAGCTGCCAATAACAGGTCTGTTTTACTGTTCTGCTTGAAGAAGAAAAAAAGGAGTTATAACCTTAGTGGTTTGGACTGATTTGTCAATTTAAGCACTCTTTTCTTCCCTGTCTGAGATATTTACCCACAATTTCTTGCAGACGTACTCTCATGTAGTCCACCCAGCTGAAGAGCCTGGAGCAGGAGATTTTGCGTGGTTGGCAGCACCCTGGGATGGATGGCAGACAGAGAGACCACTGCTGCTATGGGGAAAACCGCAGCACAGAGAGAAAGCTTAGTGGCAGACACGATGTTTGCTGTGAGGAGGGTGGCTCTGTCTCACATAATGATTCCTCCTCACCACACTCCTGTGCCCAAGCCACCAACATGAGTGTGCCTCTTGTGTGCCAGGTGGGAGCGGGAGGTGGAGTTCTCCCCACATCCCAGACATCAGTGCTTTACACGTGACTTTGATCATCTCCTGACAAGCATAGCCAAGTATGGAAACAGATGCTATTAATGAATATAAAAGGTATTTCATACAGCCACAATACTTCATGTAATGTCTTCCTGTGCTAGTCAACATTATCATGTCAGGTTCCATAGCACTGCCTTTCATTAACAGAATTAACAATTAAAGGCACTCCTTTGTTTTATATTATTTCCTTAAAGACCTGTTTTCGCTTTTTCTCAAGTTTACCATAAAGAGAAATACGCTAGTTTTTTCTGTTTACTTTTACTTCTGTATTTAACATTACTCTTGTAATGAGAACATGTGTTCTTCTCTCCACCAGCAGAAGTGCCAACCAGAGGGACACACCCTCAGCAACGAGAGGGGCACAAGAACCCACTCAGCTGCACCCTGCACTGCAACACTGTGGATTGTCTTGCAGTAAACAGCACGAGACCATGACTCTGTCAGCCCTGCCCCTCCCAGGAAAAACATCCAACCCTTTCCCACCTTGTCCTGCCCCGGAGCCTGGCAGATGGAAGGTGCTGGAGCCACTGATGCTCCAAGCGGAGGTAACCTATCCCTTCTACATCTTCTACATCTGCATTTAGGAAAGCTCTGTAACAAAACAGACACTGCATCCATTCACACAAAACTGGGCACTAAGTACTGAGCAAATAAGAGCCCAGCACACTCCAAGAGGGACATTCTGTGCCTGAATTAGGGTATTATTTATACCTGGATTTTACATTTGTTAATCAGATACATTTTCTCTCTCTCCAGTTCTCCTAGAGAACTGGCTCACAAAATAGTCTCAAAACCTAGGAAATCCTAGACTTGCATTTCTGCCCCGTTATCAAAGATGCATATATCAGAGTGGCAGGAAAAAAAAACCAAACAAAAAACCCCACAAAAAAGTAGGAAATGACCCGTGCCTGAGTTTAGTTTCTGAGTTGAAATCTATTTGCAAGGCAGCCAATGGGGGAAAAAAACTCTGTCAAAAGATATGCAGAAGGCAAGGCTTGAGGGAAAGCCACCGCCAGGTTACCGCAGGGGATGCTCCCTGGAGGTTGGGAAATGTGCTGTGTGTTGGAGCTCTTCTGAAGCTTCCCATCTCACTCCATAAAACTGCCTGCCAGCACTACCCTCCTCCTTCCCTTGGGACCAGAATCAGGGAAAAGCTGATGGGTTCAGTTCTCCCACTTGGTAGTCCCTGAGTGCATCCTGCTGTGATAGTTGGCTTG
The DNA here is from genome assembly GCF_015227805.2 of Hirundo rustica. Classification (NCBI taxonomy): domain Eukaryota; kingdom Metazoa; phylum Chordata; class Aves; order Passeriformes; family Hirundinidae; genus Hirundo; species Hirundo rustica. The sequence goes on from NC_053452.1 coordinate 27,779,743, forward strand.
GGGTTTGGTTGGTTTAGGGGATAGGGTTGGTTTATTTTTGCTTTGGTTTTTGGTTTTTTGTTTGCTTGTTTGTTTGGGTTTTTTTGTACTTTGACATAAAAAGTTTCCAAGGGCAGTTTGAACATTACCTTGAAAGGCTACTGAAAAGGAGACGAGCACAGGATTCTGCAAGGGAGAACTGCAGAACAGAAACCCAGAATCAAAACAAGTGCCCCTTCTGTGGGGAATAATCACCTGCAGAAGTTTCATCTCTGTGGACTATTTGGGGTTTTAAAACTTACAAAATGGTCTCCTGAAAGTGTAAGATGAAAGACAGACAGAGAATAACTGGATCATGTATCATAAACACAAAATAATTTTTCTGGAATGGAGCAATTTTGTCCATTCCCTGACTTCTTATGACCTCTCTATTTTAACTTTTTCTGAACTATTCCAAATAAATTCCTGTCTAGACAAACATTTTGTTAGTTATCTCTACAATGAAAAGAAGCTTTCCTTTTTAAAGGCTGCATGTATTTCTCTCCTACTATTCTTAGGCACATACATCTGCCTGTTATAGGGATTGACAAGCATTCTATTACTAGTATCTGAACTTCTCAAAAAAAAAAAATTACTGTGCACATGTGAAGTAGTGAAATCTCATTTCCATTTTACAGCTGAAGAGAAAAAGAAGGTAAAATGAGATTCTATGTTTTTCCCAGATCTGGAAGTCTACAGAAAAGTCCAAGGCTGCACTAGGCTCCTGGACTATCTTTTATCTCTGTCAGCTCAAAAGGGATTGGGAATCGGAGTTATCGGAGATTTACAGGAAAAGCAGCCTCTGTTATCCTAAATTTAGGTTTTCCCTGTGGTACTATGGTCCCTGAGTTCAATCCTTATTCAAGCCACACAAGTGAAAAGTAAGCCCCGTATTGAGAGTCATTACAGGAGCTCAAAGTACACTGAAGCAGAGCACACCTCTTCATGTGCTGACATCCCCTGTTGTACAACTCCACTTACCTCTGCCCTAAGATGTTATTTTTTTCTTCTTAATGTAATGTGAGAAGCAATATAGAATGAGAAAAGCCAGAGAAGGAAAGTTGCAAAGACTTTTTCAGAGCCTCAAAGGAAACATGGTATAATAAAAGGATACTGAGCACAAGCAAATGCACAACCTGCACGTGTCTACAGTAATGGGACACCTCAGGGTCTGATTCTTCAGTTCAAAGAAAAATAATCTGTTTTCTCTTAATGCATTAAGGAATAAGACACAATAATCATGAAAATTCTTAATGTAGAGTAGAAAAATGGGAAGGATTACCATGATAGGAAAAACACTTCCTCTGTCAGCATTCAGAGAAATGCTACCGGGAAGACAGGGATGTTGATCCACCCCAGACACCACCCACAACTGCCTGTGCCTTCACACAAACCCCAGGTGTACATGAGAGCAGCTGCCCAGCCTACACAAGAGGTGTAAATGTGGCCAGAACCAACTCAGGGCACAGCATTTCGGCCAGAACAGGTGCATGTCCCACCAACAGAGGATGTGGAAGACACACCAGCCTGTGGAGAAGCATCTGTATCCTCAGCTTCAGTGTGTGGTTAAAATGATCACTTTGGTCTGTCTCAAGATCCAGGGCAGAGTTATCAACTCCATTTTGTTTACCTCTTCAACGTCTGACAAAATAAATTTAATACCTAAATCCACTGTGGCCTACAAACAGCTAACCTTGGAGAATTCCCCAGACGAAACAAGGGAGAGCTGCCCACTTCAGCCTACCACCTTCTGCAATCCATGCAATGCTACATCCGTAAAATACCTCATCCAGAGGAGTAAAAAAAAAAAAAAAAAATTGAGACAGCATGAGTGTAAACATATTACCATAACACATGAAGTAGGGACAAGTGGACAAGTACTTGACTATATGAGTTTCACAGCTCACTGGGTGTCATTCCAAAAAGCATCTGTCACCGCCACTGGCAATAAGTTTTGAAAACAACTCTATTTTGCTTCTCAGTTTAACAGGATTGCACAGCTGCAGACAAACTACCTAAGCCGAGAGACCCAGAAAATGTGCACCTTACCTCTCCAGATCTTGTCCCTGGTTATATTATCAGTGACAGTCGTGACAGTGCTGCTAGGATGGTGTTAGACAGCACATTCACACACAGATCTGACTTGTCAAGTCAGTACTTTATGCCTGAACTTTCACACAGTTCTGTTAAGAGTAATTTCTTTTTTTGTTTGTTTGTTTGTTTGTTTGTTTGTTTGTTTTCCATACTATGCATGTCTCACTTGAGGTTTGTAAACTTTTACCCATTTCAGTAATTCCAGAAGAGCAAGTACAGGATTAGAAAACATTGTGTCTTGCAAGAAAAACAGAAACCACTTGCCGTCTCCATGCTGAGATGTAGGTGCAGGAGAGACTTTTATAGCAACGAAAACTCAAAGAGGAAGGGGAGAAGGGCAAAGACAGAGGCCTCCTATACCACTGGGAATTTGGCTGCAATAGCTTTGGGATTTATTCCTACCTGATTATTATTCTTAGATGTGAGAAACTATTGCACTGAGGGCCATATTAATGCATAGCAAGACATAACTCCATAACACAAAGAATGAAAATTTTCAAAGAAAAAGGATGGGGAAAGAAACAAGACACAGCAAGTTAAGTTAATTAGCTTGAGTTCATTGGTCAGAAACAAAAGCCACTTTTCTATTCCTCAGCATTCAGTCTTCTGAAATAAGTCGTTCTCCCATACAGGCCTGTTTGAAGGCTGTTACTGAACTGTGTTGAGGAACTGTTCCTTAGCCAGAGATAAAACAAAAAATTAGAATTTAACCATGGACAAAATTACTGATTTATGCTGTTTTAGTCTGCTATAAAAACAGAATATAAAACTTTTATATAACTTTAAATAGCACCTAAGTTTACCCTTACCAGCGTACCTGCAAAATTATTGCTGAGAAAAAAGTCAAGATGGGTCACTGTTTTTCATAAGAAAAGACTTAATTAAATTTGAACATTTTTATCCCAAAGACCCACTGTCTCCTGCAGAAATGTAGGGAGTGTTGTTATTCCTATCACCTGCTCTGGCTGACAACACACAGAGCTGCTGGACGAGGAGTGGGCATAGGCAGTAACCTCAGCATAAATTTGTCCAAAAGAGGAGGGATAATCCAGGCAAGGCATCCTGTGGTCTTATTAACCAATGTATACCTTTAACCGTCCAAACACACTAATCTATTTTTGCAGTGCTCAGCTCAGGGATGTTTTGGACCTAAATGTATGGAGATCTTCTTTAATGCCTGTGAGTGGGAAGAAGGAAAGGAATGGAAGAGTCAAAGGCGGCAGCGTGACGGCTCGGGTTGATTCCTACTCCACAGCCCACGCTTTCTTGTTGCAAACACTGCTGGTGGGTGACACAGTTAAGGGCTGGGTGTGGCAGTCCAAGGGCTGTGAAACTGCCCACACACTTGCACACATCTCTGTTTAAAAGATTTGTTTTCGTTGCTGATGTTTCTTCTCTTGCCCAGAGTGTATTCTGGTTTGATCTTGATTCTGGGCCCAGCTGGGAATTCAAACACCTACTTGAGCATATCTTCCCAACCACTGTTGTAGTAACATCAGTTTCTACCCTACAAATAGGAAAAATATAAAACTTGAATCATCTCTCTCCCTTATGAGAGATGATCTCCACATCTCTTTTTAATACAGAACAGAAAATATACCTGGTTTTGTTCATGATTCTTATAGGCTGTGAGGTGTTATTGCCCATTTAATATATGTGTATGTAAAGATTAAATCATGTATTGGAAATCACAAAGTTTTTTTCTTCCTAGCAGCTGTATAGCAAGTTAACACTTCTGTTTTTCTGAGAGACTGTCTGCATTTATTAGTGGTCTTTAGCTAAATTGTGACAGAAAAACTAGGTTAAAACAGAATAACCTCTGCAGAAATGAAAACAATGTTTGCAATAATTGCCTAATGATGTTATTTTCTGCTTCTGTGCTAGGAATTGTAGCTCGTACAAACGCTTTACAGGGGGGTAGTAAATTGTCATTCTCTCTCTGGATTTACAATATCAATCTCAGTAATTTGTTAGTTACAGTGTATGTAATGTGATATTATTGCTCATGTTACACAAGAGGATTACACGGCTTACTAAATAAAGCAGTGGTCTTTCCATTAGGGACCGTACTTCCTTCCAGACTGATGCCAAGACGAGTGAAATTAGATTGGTGATCTCAGCCCTAGGACCATCTCTGGCGAATATAGACTGAGATCCCCATACAACTAAATGCACAGAGCCAATCACTCTTCTCTCTCACCTTGCTCCTAACACCTGGATTCCAGATTGTTACATTTTGTATTCATCACCTGTGAAACACATCGATGTGTGGTTTTCCAGTGCAAGATTTACCTTGTCTCAAATTTGTACCTATGCTCCTGTTAGTTTATTAGAGGCCCATGAAATTCTATTCAGATTGTGTAAGGGCACATTCAATTAGTCTGACAGGCTTCAGCGTTGTGCAGTTTGAAAATCCATCCCTATTTCATCTCTGATTTCAACATAAGGAGATACTGTTATTACTGTGTTGGATGTTTGTTGCAAATCAATGAATAAAAAGGAGAAAGAGCTACAAAAATCTGCAGTTCTGTTTGGGTCTAACTTTATTGCTTGCAACACTTTTGCTGTCAAAGCTCTTTCTGTGATATTCTGCTGCTCAACCTAAAATACTTTTTTTTTTTTTTTCTTTTTCTTTTTAATTTCACTTCTCACAGATTAAATCCTTTTCCTCTGTCCACAAAGTTTGTCCTTTTTTATTATCTGCACTTATCTGTCTATAGTTTTCTTATCTCCCCTCCTTGTGATAAATTGTAATATTGTTTTCTGAGCTCTGGCAAGCATTTCAATGTATTTCAGGTGGAGTGGGTCCTACAATCGAACACAATATCCCACACGTAGCTGATTGAAGGAGAATGGCATCTTAACCACCTATAATAAAATTGTCATTGCTTATGTTTATTTTACTATTTTCATCATTATAAAACTTTTGAATAAATTTTGTATCTATTAAAAGAGTTGCACTGACAGCTCCAGACTTGCCAGTCTATGTTTATCTGCATAAAGGGTAAAGCTCAGCATTTCTCTGTCAGTCTAGATCAGCCCTGATCACAAGGGACTTTATCTGTGGCTGAAAGTCTTGCATTTGAGTGAAGTCAGCCTAGCCATGGACCTCTAAGAACTGGTGACTTTTGATAACTCTCAAGTATCTACTAATCCTTTGCATAGCAAATTCAGTGAGGAAATTAATGGCGCACAGATTTTTCAAATGTGCCTAGGTACTGAAAGACACGGGGCACATTTAGAACAAGGGCTGACCTTGAGGTCACTCTAAATCACAAACTCACCACTTGTTTCTGCAGCAAGCCTCTTAGACTGCATAAGCCTAAGATCCTGGTGTGGTCCCTGTGCTGAGGCCAGATCCACTCCTGCTTCTGTATCCTCTTCTCCCACTGTGGGTGGTACATCCAAGTGCTGGAAGCATGTTACTGCCAGTCCCACAAAATCCCTCTTCCCAATTTAGGACTCATCTCTTCTTTATCTCCTGAAAGCTTTTTGTGGGCCAAACCTGGAAAGGCAAATCAACAGTCCATGCCCCATTTCAGCAGCTTTGCTGGCCTCAGACTGCTTGAGGACACTCCTTGGTGAAAACTCTAACAATAAATGGGGCTTAAAACCAAACAATAGGAATTTTGGATGTGATTTGTTGAATTCATTTGAAAACAAAACTCAACTCCATTCTGTGCAGCCTTTTAAAGTTCATATATATTTCTGGGGAATACTGCTCCGTGGCACAACCAAAATTGTAAACCAAGAAACAAATAAATAACACAAGGCCCCAGTTGTCTTAAGGCTCTACTGAGAGAGGCACAAGAGTTCCACTTGCTTGCATAAGTGAGCTTTTTAGATGAGACAGCTGAATTATTGGGAATGGAGTTGTGTCTGCCTTGTTGTTTTAAGTGGACAATAATGTCTGTTAATCACTAGCTTCTGGTTACCACTGACCAAGACTACTTGAAAAAATAGCCTGGAGGTCCAAGTATCTGCATCCCATTACCAAGCTCCAAAAGCCACTTAATCACTTCACCACGAACACTCCAGCTGCCTTGCAATATGCCACAGACAGATCTAAGGAGCAGTTTCAGCAGCCTTGGTTTGGCTTCGTGCTTTGCAAAAACACAGGCATGATAATGGGCAAGAGATGGGCAATTTGTGAATGCTTTCTGCATTTGTTGTTGTTGTTGTTGTTGCTGTTAAAAGAGAGCAAGAGCTGTCAGCGGCTGAGCTCAGTGGAAGCAATACCAGCCCACTGGGCAGAGGCAGCGAGTGGCTGGGCTGGGGCTGGGGGTCTGTGCTGGTTCACTGTGGCTGCTGTCACCAGATCATCTCTCCTTACAGGCCAGGGCTCAGGGGACAGAGGTCTGCGTCTGGAAGGGAGCTGAGGAGCAGCTGGAGATTACAACACGTAATTCTGAGCCAAAGGAGAGGATGTGGTCCTAGTGTTCTTCCACTTCCGTCCTGTCCCCACCTGGAGATTGTCTCCAGAAAGGGGCAGACCCAACGCAAGACCAGCAGCCATGGGTGGCTGCTCTGAGGAGCTCTTGGAGGGAACTCCAGCTGTACCACATGAACACCATCACCCAGGGGCCACGGCTCAGAGGCAGCAGAGTTAAACCCCTCTTAGACACCACTGAGTCTGTTGGTGATCCCCAAATAAAACAAATGTCAGGGAGAGATGGGGGAGGATAGAAACCCACTCCCCAGAGATGTCAGCTGAGGTCTGACAGGAGCAGTTTCCCACAGTTTATTGCTGACAGAGACCCCACGTGCCTATGTCAGATAGCAGGAAGAGGAGGAGCAAGGTCGTCCTCTTAAAATCAGCTCTGTAAAAGGATTACTGCTTTATGCAGAAGAGAGGTGGGAGTGGGAGTGACAGAGCTTGGGAGTTCTGCTCCTTGAGATTTTATAAAGGAGCAATGAGCCAGTGTAATTACCGGGCTGAAGCTCACAACAGAACTTATAAATTTATTGTCAGTGCAGTTGACTCCATTCCCAGATTCTTAATTCTAGTTCAGTCTTTCCCCTCTGTTCACAGGTACAAATGCCTCTGGCTTTGTGGAATTGACTAGAACAGAACTGACTTGCTACTTTTTACCCTAACAAACAGTTGGTAGCCTACAGGTAGAAATCTAAAGCATGTCAGTTAAGATTTGGGTGAAGTAAGACTTGTACAGCATTAAGGATGTTTTAGTGCTCAGACCTGCAAATTAGCCCGGTCTTCATACTTTTCTTGCTTTACCCAAAAATCTAGAGTGAAACTTGCCATTCCGGGTTATTTCACCATCAATCACATGCACAAACGAGGCTTTGGGCACACACCTTCCAGGCTTTTTTCTCAAGTGGTTACAGAAATATGTCCAAAGAATGAGAGGGCAGGTACTGATCATTTAGAAATCCTTAATAACGAACAGTGTTAATAAAGTCAGTTTAAATTAGTTGATACAGCACAAAAATATGCCAGATTTTTTTTTCCTCTGGTGTATTGGTGATTAATATCTTAGTAGAGGAAACATATGTTACAGTCCAGCCAGCATCATTTAAATAACGCTATGGTATTATCTTGACAATGAATGTTCAGGAAGGTTTACTTACTGAGAAATTATCTACAACTTTGGGTTTTGAAAATTGTTTCGTGAAAACTTCTGCACTATATGTTTGGGTTCCATTTTCAAACAAACTGCAGCTCATAATCAAACGCAAATTTTAGCATATGGCTTGACCGAAGTTCTAGGTGGGTTCCACCAGGATACAAAAAAGGTGATGTCTCCAAGATGGCAAAAATACTTCTAACAGAGACAAAAAAGATATGTCCAAAGGCTCTTTTTTTTGAGCACCACAGAAAATCAAGTTGCCAAGGCTAGGCAGGTGGGATGAGAAAATTTTTCCCTCCACCACACTTTCTCCTAAAGGCATCAGGAATCATTTTAGTCCATGCATTTCAGGAGACTGACACAAAGTCCCTTTGAATCAAGTGGGGGATTCTTATTAATATCAGTAGGCATTTGTTGGGGAGCCAAAAGCCTGTGTGAATTAAATCACTGAATCAGAAATGGAAGAAGATGGAACCAGGCCCAGGCTGGACTTCAGAACACAACAGAGTATGTTTCAATCAAAGGAATGAAGGCCAGAGCCCCAGCTCCAGTATCTCCCCTCTGTAATCCCTTTGTAGGCTGCTGCAGTCGGATATACTAAGGGACACAGCTGCTAGGGGTGAAAATAACAGTTTCCCCATTCTAAAAAAACAACTACCAGCCAATCCTGTTTCTCAAACCAAGAACTCTGTCAGTGGTTCTCCAGGCTTTGCCATGCTTTATAGGTTTAAGTAAAGGCAGAGGTATCTGGAGTCCCAAGAGGGACAATTTTCATGTCACAGGCAGTATCTTACACTCTATTTCCAGCTAAAACACCCAGAAATATTGATTTCTTTCTAATTTTCCAGAGAGAGCAAAAGAAAGCATGCCACAGCAACATAATCCTTCATAAAATTAGGCCAGTAGTAATATTTTTTAAAGTTTTGTCAATGGTTTGTTCATATCTCCTACAGAAAAAGAGAGAATGACATGTCCCTCATGTCAAAGCCCCCAGCAGAAATAAAACCCACATGAAATACAGGGAGTTTTTAAGGGGGTGTTTTATCAGCCTTCTTCCCTCTGTCTATTTTCCCAGGAGATAGCAAAAAACAGCACAAAGATATAGAATGAGAGGAGCTGAGGAGAAAAAGGCACATCTCCAAGGTATTGCCCATCCCAGCCCTCTGCTCCGTGGCAGCTCCCACCTTACCAGGTGAGGTGGTGGTTTCCTCGTTGCTCCCCCACCTGCCTGAAGCACACATCCAAACACGTCAGAGATCCCATCTCCTGTATTTTCCTGGGACAGGCTGGACCAGGAAGCTCAGCACAAGACTGAAGGTTGACTGCTACTTTCCTGGAGCATGGTGCTGTTCACTTACCCACCCACTGTGGAAAGGCAACCAGTTCCTGGGAGTCTGTAAGCTCCAAAAGGCAAAGGCTCTCCAGAGTCAGAGAGACTTCTTTTCTGGACACTAGGGTGAAACCTGTTGTGATGATGTCACCACATACAAATGCTGTAAGAGATGAACCTCAAAAGGTAAACCTAGTTTGTACTGAACTGATGGCAAATGCTCTGAAAAGACTGTGGAGCTTTAAGAAGCTCTCAAAAATTGCTACAGAATTTTTGAAGCAGGGTCATTTTCAGAAACCTAAGTCAAACACACTTGACTAGATGGAGGTACCAATATAAAGTGCATCCTCATTTACTTAAAAAGTAATTGCTTTCCATAGTGGAAAAATAAAGAAGTGAAACATATTGTTTAAAAGTACACTTGATTAGCTGAGACAGATCTTTACATGTGCCAATTTTTACATTTTACTCCTGAGATATCCATCTTTACTAGTAACATATTTTATGGGTTTATTAAAAACATCACGTTGTCTTATCCTACTTAACTGCAAATAATTCAAACAGAATGTTGGAAGATTTCCTTTGCAGCTTGTAAGAAAAAAATGTTATCTTTCCAAAACGGTTGTTTTAAAAAATCCTAAATATTTCAGAAATTATTTCAATAGTCAACTGAAGTCTAACACACAGTGAAAATACAATTCCTTAATACTTGTGGATCTTCACCTGACAGGTTGTTGTATAACAGCTTCCCCCTTTTCAGAGGAGCTCTCTGGAAAAGCTCTGGTCTTAGAGTGCATTGAATGCCATCTGGCTGCAGAGCCTACCCACAGAGGCAACGCTCATGCCTACAGAGTAGCAGAGAAGTTCAATTCCAATCCAAATATTTTCCCTTTCAGGCAAGGCATGTTAGTTTTTTTACTAACATAAATAAATAAAAAAAGCGCAAATACTTCTGTAAAAGAAATCTCACATCATCAGAATTAGAGCTACGTAAATGATTGGATCTTTTGGTGTAGTCAAATGAAAATACTAGTAGGAATAAAAATAACAATTAATTTTCAGTCTTGCTAAGTTTATTTTCTAACCTACTTGTCACACTTATTTTCAGAAGAGCAAACCACAACACATCAAAATTTTATTCATTGAAAACCGTGGGTGGTGACCTGCTCCATCCAGGACACAGCTACCACAGCCTGTGCTATCCTTAATAAAGCTCAGAAGAGGCAATCACCAAACCAGGATAATTTTAAATACTGCTGTTGAAAACACCTTTCAGCTGAACTCTGAAACTCTGAGATGTGAGTGCTGTGGTTAATTTCAAGTTAACTGATTGGGAAAGAACTTCTAAATCATGCCATTCATAAGAAATAAAAATCTTCTTGAAATGAGTCCAAGACAAATGTTTTTTATATACAGGCTCAAATCTAGATTTTGAAATCATGCAAGACTGTTAAGTCCAATCAGATTTTCCTCCTTCACAAACTCCATTTTCAAGCATAATTTCATTCCATTTTATAAGTCTCCCAACATTCAGTGACATTTCTCTCTAAGTATACGTTTAGGTCATATGAAGACAAGTATGGCATCATAGGTCCATTCAAGATTAACTACATGAAATAATTAATGTACAATGAACAAATGCAACCCCAAAGCTGAAGGTCAGACCCTGTTAAACCTATCACTCTTCATACTTACAGGAGCCCCTGTTATCTTGTACAGGATATCTGAATTTTTTGCTATCTGGTCCTCACAATGTGGGCCAGGGGTTTTGTGAGTGTTTTAGAAGTTTATCAGCCTTTTGTGGCAGGACTCTAAAGTAAAGTGTTACCTGGTGTGCCAGGAATGTCCTGTTTTCTTTGAGAGGAGGCTGCCAAGGTACTGCATTACCATCATGTGCCTTTCATAACCGCTCACTACTATCAGCTTCTCAGTTTCATCTCTTGGATCAGCAGCAATTTCTGGAAAGTATTTATTTTCTTTGCTAGCCCAGCAAAGGGCTGTCACTGCACATTGGATTACACCAGCAAACAGGCCCAATGGAGCAGCAAGATGCTCGTCCCTCCCCAGCCTTCTGACCCTTGTGTGGGCATTGCTGGGGGTGCATGCCTGGGTCACTCAGAGAGGAGCAGGAAAGGTGGAATACAACTTTTCATGCCACGGGTAGGTTTTGTCTGCTGCCATGGATGGTGCCCATCCTGCAGCGGCACTGCCCAAGAGCAAACAAATTGCTGCTGTACTGCACTAGGCTGTAGTAGACAGCAGGTAGGCTGGCAATATTTTTCCCAGAGAAGGATGATTTCATTGCCTGGTTAAAAAAAAAATAATGAAATCTTCTTTCCTCCACTTTACAAACCAAAGAGCACAGGAACAGACCAAAAGGACCCTGCATACTCTGTACCAGGCTGAGGAAACCTTTCCTGTCACAGCTGCAGAAGAGGACAGCTGAGAACCCACTCACAAGTGTCAGCAGAGAGAGCTGAACTTGGTTTGGGAGAGCAAGATGCGGTCTGGGTTACATCTACTGCGACCTGGGGCAACCTCTGCAGTGCACTGGCTCCTTGGAGGCTGCTAGCTCTGCCCCAAGAGCCACGCTGGTGTGCTCACCTCTTCTGTGTCTGTGCTGTTCACTGCGCCAGAAATTGCTCTTCTCCCACCACCTCTTCACTGCCCGTGCCTGGGGCACAGGCTGAATTAGCAGGAGCATAGCTCCATTCCCCTTGGCAATCTCACCTATCAGCAGCAGGCAAGACAGATGATGATTTTGCACTTGCAGCCAATTGTTCCACTGGACACGTTTCTAAGTGAAATCAAAGCCTTAGATAGGGGCATCTCAAGGCCATTGCATGGACTGCTCTAAAACTGAGAAAAATCTTATGGTCGAGTGGCCTCACCAGTTCCTCTCCACCTAAGAAATGAGTTTGGTGTTACACTTGAAGGTTGTGTCCCCAGGGTCATCCTTCCATTCTTATCCTTCCCAACACGCGCGGAACAAATCCCCCTGACACGACCTGTGGCACAGAAGACCTCAGCAGGCAAAGAGAAACTTTTGACATTTCCAAGAGCTCCTGCACACAGCACTTCAAAGAAGGTCAAAAACTCTTTGTCTCGCTGTTTCAGACTGATGGCTGTCACCACTGTGTGTTCTCCGTGTAGAATCAATTAGTAATAGCCAGTCTCTGGTGACTCTGCAGAGGCGGGCTTTCTTCCTCTTCTGAAATGCCATCATCAAAGGATTATGCCTATGACAAGAAAGCAAAGTAATTTAATATAAGCTGAAAGGGAAATGGAAAACTCCCCCACCCAAGGCTAAAGCAGGGACTGCTGTATCTGGAAACACCACTATAGTCTCCAAAATGATTTCTCACCTCTGCCTCAAAAAAAAAAAAACCCAACCAAAACCCCCCAAACCCTTTAAAAACAGTCTTTCCAGAGCATATATGTGTAAGAGGGAAGAGGGTAAATTGGCTTAGGTCAATCCCATACCCACTAGCATAAGTCATTCCCTATTTCAGATACAGTTTTGTTATTTGTCCTGCATGGAAAGAGGAAAACCACTGCAGACAAAAGTGAGGTTTCCAAACCCTGCTTAGACTCTTCCTAGACCCTCTTTTCAGTTGTTTGCAGCAGTGAGTTTCTGACCCACTGAGTCTAAAACAGGAAGCAGGTCTATAAGATAAATGGCTACAAATTTCCTATTACTTGGTACATTTTTTTAACGTAATGCATCCTTAGGGCAGCATACCACAAGTATTATGTTCTGTAACAAATATTTAGTGAAGTAAACTTTTAAAAATACGACATAATTTGTGGATGACCATGGACTCTTAGGTGTGTGTCCATTATTTAAATTAGTCTGACTGATGGCTGCAACCCTTTTTCTTCCGCCCCCCCCCCCCCCCCCCCCCGCCTTTTTTGTTCATACATTTTATTTACCAATCTAATTTATGAGAGTTAGAGGAAAGGTACTGTCAGTGCTTTCCTCACACAGAGCAGATTCCGGAGACATTTTAACACAATTCAGAAAGAGAGCTTGGCAGGCCTTCCCTGTCACGGTAATTCACACAGGCTTGAGGCTACCACTCAGACAGAAAGAGAAAACAAATATGAGTGGAGGAACAATTTTCCTAACTGTTTACATTTTCTGTGAGAACTTATTAATGAAACTTGTGGCTCTCTACTTTTTTATATGCTCTCAGAGGATAAAGCAGTTCAGTAAAGAAAACAGATGTGGGGGTTGTTTCCAGTTGGGTACTGTTTTCTCATTGTGCCCATAGTTTCAGAGACAAAGAATCTTCCTCTGCCTTCTTTGCTGACCCTGCATGTCATGGGGTTCTGAGGTGACAAAAAGAAAGAGTAGAACAAAACAAAATCAACTAGTAAATAATCAGCATTTGAAATCTACCCACCAAAGAAGGAGAAACAAAGCAGAGCGAACAAGAGAAGGGCAGGAAAGAGGTTGCTTTGGCCTTACCAGACAGAAGAACAGACAGAGCACTCCCATCCCACATGGCACCACTACCTTCTGGGACACAATTTCACATGGTAAAATACCAAATCAGGTTTTAAATGCCTTGTCGTTATGAGGTACTTTGTATCAGCCTTTTCTCTTTCTTTCATTCTTTCTTTCTTTCTTTCTTTCTGAGAAAGAATTGCCAGTAATTTGGATTCCAAAGAGAAAATTCAAATTCACCAAAGAGAGAAGGCTTTCAGATCTGGATTATCTAGATTCCAAATTAATCCAAAACTTGTATAAATCCTGAACTGAACTTAACTGAGACTTTAAAGAATTGTCTTCTCTGTAACAAGTGGCTCCAGATGAAAGCACCAAATTGTCACCAAGGAATTTCTTTTGCCATTTTTTCCACCTTAACTATAAGCAGAAAATACCAGACTAGATAGCCTGAGAAAAGAAATATTTAAAAAAATTTATTTCATTTTGTTCTTTTGCTCTTGCTCACATCAAAATAATGCTGGAGAGTGAAGAGTGCTTTCCCAGTGTGTTCCCAGAGGGATGATTGAGTTGCCTACGGTAAGGGCAAACTTTCTTGGACAAGAGACACAATTTCCTTTGCAGCCTCTACAGAACTACAAAAATGCTCTGCTGGATGCAGGAGCCACCAGCCTTATTGGCTTTCCACTCCAGGAACAGGACTTATTCCTTCAATCAAAAGTTTATGTAAAAAATAATAAAACAGCACAAAACCCCACATAATGCAGCAGATATAAAATAGTCCTGGGTAGCAGGGTAAAAACTTGAGTAAAGCAGACCTGATTTAGCATCTGTGAGATTTGTAGTAGTAATCAGTCCTTAGCAAATGTATGACTTAAGAGGGCATTAAGGGCTAGTCTAAGGGATGATCCTACTTCAGGAATGCCGCAGAAACAAGGAAATGGAGGTGAGGGGAAAAAAAGAACAAAAGGGGTTAGAAGACAGGCTCCATTTGAGGGCAATATGTTATTCCCATCAAAATGTTTCCACTCTGAGTTTTCATACTTGAGAGGTTGGATAAGTCTTGGACAAGCCTCTGACCTTTTAAATGCCTAGCTGAATCTGGAATTCCAAACCTTTTGAAGCTATCCCATCATAAACACTAAGAGACAAACAGATTCCACATAAATATTAAATGCAAAAGACATAATTTACAAAAATGTCAGTGTGCCAAGGAATACTACTGAACCTGTACAAAGATGTTTTTTTACATGTACCACACACTGAAAAGCTGGTAGACTAGCTCAAGGCAGCTTTTAAAAGTGTTTCACTACAGCCAGCATTGCTTCAGTGGGACCCACACATACTTGGGTTGTAGCGTGCAAAATTCAGCCATTTCACTTTGCATCAGATTGCATTGCTATCTCCTTCAAGCTTGAGATCCTGAGATCATAGCCTGAACAAAGCAGCAGAAATCCCCTGAAGTCTGGCTATTAATATTTACTATTTGTATTCAGAAGCTCAGCTATGCTATCTTTGTGACAGACACATTGCAAGAAAATAATTTACTTCAGATAATACATATGGTGGCATTCCAGTTCTGCTAAAAGGACTACAGGAGTTCAAGGTTACTTGCTAGATCCATGTGTGAGATTCACAAGCCTCCTCATTTTTCAGCATACTTTTAAATGACATCTCTTCAAACCACTTAAAACTTCCCTGTTCCCTGGAAGCACCAGTGAATACAATTTTATAGATACACCTTAGTTCAAAAGAAGCAACAATAACAGTTTTTATCATTCAACAGAAGGATTCAGGCCATGTTTTCCATGTGCTCTTATTACAGCAGTCTCACCAGAAAAAGCCGGCATACTGGTGTTTACCATGGCCTATTTGTGCACATCTTTAAGTTCAAGCACTGCACACAGACTTTCTACCACTGAAAATCAGTCACATTGGCGACACCCACCCATCTACATTCAAGACATTCTTCATCAGCCACCAGTCAGCCACGTGAAAATGCAGCTCAAGGAACTACAGTGATTTGGGTAGCAGAAATAGTGTGGTTACTGGGAGAAAGTTTGTGGAAATGTATTGGCAAGATTAGTGGAAGAGCATTTCCTATAATTTGTTGACCACCAAATTAAAGACATCGCTCGATCTGACTTGTAGTCTGTTTGCAGCTTTTTGTACATGTAGTCAGGATAACTGAGCTCAAAAAACTGGGCACTCAGTGGCAGTGTGTCTTTTTCCTAGAAAAGTATGGTTGAATGAATAAGATTAATAGAATTCAAATACATACTTTCCAGAACAGCTATAACTACCCCATCTGTGCCTCTGCAGGACTCAAAAATACCTTCTATGTTCTTGAATCTTTTGACAGCATATCTGAGCAAGAGTCATTTGCAGCAACCGTAGCATAGACATAAATAATCTTTCAAAGTTTCAGCCATATAATATTCAAATGATCCAGGCTGTCATCTGTTTGTTTGAAGGCAAAGAACTATAGTTGATTTCACCTTGAAACAAGTTATTAGGACTTCTAAGCATATCTTTTTCCTAATTTTCTAAATGAACCAGGGTTCACACGCATGACACAAACCAAGTTTAGCATCTTTCTCTCTGATGTCATAAGAAACAAATGTGGTTTCTCAAGGGGAACCCATACAGCCCCTATGACTTGTATTTCTTTTGGGAAAGTGTCAATACATTAATTTGTCTGAGCTACCTGCCAGAATGCTACCCATATTTTTCTCCAACCCCACTCCTGCTTCAAGGGCACAAAGGGTAACTTGGGGGTGTTGCTCTTAACTCCTCCTTCCCAAACTAAGCTCTGCCCTTGGGCTCTTTCACCAGGTTGTTGTAGATCACAAGTCAGAGCAAAGTCACAAGTGCTCAGTGGTAGCAAGAATAAGTCACAAGTGGAATGGGACCCAAAGAATGTCTTTGTTAGGGCAGCCATTAAGCAAGGCTCCTCTCAGGCACGTGTGTACTGCAAACATATATGAGGCTCTAGATTTCAGTAAATGGTTGAACAAGTTTACTGACATGACTCATTCTACTGCTATGTCTAAACTGAATCAATTTTAGCTGCTCGGCTTTGATGAATGTTAAGGTCATAGCAATCATAAAAAAATAAGAAAGGCACCTGAAAACATTAACACCATGGGAAAAATATGGGATTTAGCTGAAAATAAACAGAAGAAATTTCAAAACAAAGAGCAAGTTTATTTGTTCTTTCCCAGAAAGATTACCTTCTCTCATAAAGAATCTTGTTATTAAAGTTCCTTTGCTTCCCCTGCAATGGTATCGTGGTTCTGTAACACTGTTAGTCTGGTCAGAGGCTATGTGGGCCACAGAACCAAGGCAATGACAGTATTTATGAGAGCTGGAAGCAAGATGAGGATGAGAAAGATGAGGAGAGACAATATTAGTCATCTACAAAATAAAGAGCTAGGCAAGAGGGCAAAATTGCTGAAGGGTAGATAGAGCTAGTAGTGCAGAAACACCGTCAATTTCTTTTTAAGAAAAGGGAAGAGAAAATTGCACATGCTTGAAGAAAAGTCATTGAAAGTACCTGACAGCCAACTCTGACTGAAGGGGAAATAGAAATTAATTTGGGGCAACTTAGATCCAGAAAAATCTCATTCTGTTAACCCCTTTTGTTTAGTAAATTCCCTTCGAAGTGCTTTTCCTGATAGGGAAATTTAGGGCCCAATCTCACAGGAACTTGTAGGACAAGGATTTTATCTCGTGGGCTCTGCTGTTGAGCGTTTGAGCTGGTTGAAGCCATAGTAGCTGGAAATGCTGAAGCACATCTACGTCTACACTTTATATACACTCCTGTTCTTGGTTTGAAGTCATTGCTGAAGTTCTACACAGGAGGTCACAATTTGGGCATCAAATACAATATTTTCCACTCACCAGCTAGAACCTAACAAACATTGCCTTAAATAAATTTGTGCCCATGCCAAATTCAAAATTAAGTTCCCAAGCCAAGCTAGGGTTGATGGGATGGGGCCAAGGGGCCCACAACTCTGCTGTTGAGCTAATGGAGCAGTCTCAAGCTGCCAATCCAACAAGGGAGACTTTTTTATTTAACATATCCATTACACAACGTGTGCAATATTTTCCACATTCAATGAGAAGACTTTATTTATAAGCTGCCTGTGTTGAAATGGTCTCTTATTACAAGGAAGCAGCAAGCCAGGTTGAGCCTGGAAATGAACTCTCATTTTCTCCTTCACTGCAAGATTCAGTGACATTTTGCTCATTCACTCCAAAAATATTTTACTGATGGTTTTGGATGTTTACTGGCTATGTAGGCCCTAGAATAATGAATTATATCCCCAAATCTTTTCATCTTGTTCAAGTCTTCATTACTTAGCAGAACAGACAATGAGATACCAAGTTTAAGGAATTGCATCTACCTCCAGGAGGAGTACCTATGATGAAGATATACAGATTAATTTTCAGCCAGAAGAGTGTATTTTGTCTTCAACAAAAGTTTCAAATTGATCAACATTTTGCAGATAAGTTTCAGATATAATTTTCAGTCTTTTCTACAAATGGAAAATTGAGTTAGATACTTCAGAGTTTGAAAGAACAGGTCTTCGCATCTATGCTGACTGCAATATCAATTGATACTTACACAAATAGTAAAAAATGTCCACAATTCTGTCTTCATTCACAGGCCTGGGATACTTTCTCTGAAAATTCTTACGTCCAGATTCACCTCTGATGTCAGTCAAATTTATCATCACGCAGGAAACTAGTCAACATCAAAAAGATGTCAGTGCATGTATGAAGTTCGTCTAATGCTGTGTGATAATAATTTATTATGCAAGCCTTTAGGATATCCTGCAAGTGTATATATAATCAAAACAGCCATTCAGTTTCTAGATCCTTGATCTTGTGTCAAGCGCTTTTGCTACACCTAAGACATTCAACAGAAGGTCTTGGGTAGCAAATCCCAGAGGAATTTTCTGAATTGTGAATCCTGGTCCCACAGAGGCATCATCTACCAGCTTTGAATTAAATATATATTCCTTACTGAGAAATGTATTTTCTAACCACAGTATCTTCTCTGTATTTCCTATTGTTGGACTTAAATTACTTCCGGCTTGTAGAGTACTCACAGAACCAAGAAGTACTGGTGGCTGTGAACTCTATATTGTATATCTGTCATTACTCAGGTACTCTCCAAGGAATTCATGGTGTGATTACACAAACCAGGGCATTGTCCTGTGGAGACAACTGAGATATCTCTGAACAAACCAGTTGTGCTGCAGGCAACATGACTAACTCAGGCTGATAGCTCTAATTTGAGCCCTGGAACAGCCTTTTCCACTCCAGGAGAGACCATATTCCACTCCATTGTTGCAACAGATGTTTGTTTAACAGAGGATGTATATTAACCTCGGCAACTGGTACATAATTATTCAAATGCTCTATAAATTAGCACTTTGTTTGACTGCTCTCTCTGATCAGGGAACAGAGACTAATTAGGAAACAGGAATTATTAATAACAAAGGACTCTTTTGAAATAGGCCTACAGAGGAAATAATCTCTTGTGTACATCAAAAAAGTCACATTGTAGGCACTTAAAATTAGAAGAGCATCAGGGGAGTTTTAAAATGAGAGGATGTGGAAAGAGCACAAAGATTGGTATGACTCATCCTCTCCTGGGAAAGCAATAAAAGCTCTCTATCCTTTGAAAAAACATAATTTAGGTCTGATATCAATAAAATTCTAACAGGAAATAATGACTTTTCAATAGCATTTCAATACTAAAGTCCCATTTATACAAAATAGACAAGAAGACCACAAGTAAATACTTCTTTCCATGCAAATAGTAGGAGTTTAACTGCAAGGTCTGTTTAAGTGCAAGGTCTGACCTAGGCAGTCTGGGTTAAGGGTCTCTTGGTGCTTGAGAAAAGACAGGATGACAACACTATCAATCTATCAGTGGAGACTGCTGAGTGAGATCAGAGCCACTGGAGGGACAGAAAGCACAAAGGAGTGAGGACATTTCATGGTCTCAGATACATGGGATCACAGAATCACAAATCACTAGGCTGGAAGAGACCTGCAAGGTCATTGAGTACAACCCATGCCTTAAGATCTCAACTAAACCATGGCATAGAGTGCCACATCCAGTCTTTTTTTAAACACATCCAGGGATGATGACTCTACCACCTCCCAGGGCAGACTATTCCAGAACTTTATCACTCTTTCCATAAAGAACTTTTTTGTAAGATCTGACCTATATTTCCCTTGGTGCAGCTGAAGATTGTGTCTCTCCTTCTATCAGTTGCTGCCTGCAGAAAGAGACCAACCCCCAGCTGTCCACAACCACCCTTCAGGGAGTTGTTGAGAGTGATAAGGTCACCTCTGAGTCTCCTTTTCTCCAGGCTAAACAACCCCAGCTCCCTCAGCCCTTCCTCACAGGGTTTGTGCTCCAAGCCCCTCACCAGCCTTGTTGCTTCCTCTGGACAGGCTCAAGCATCTCAACATCCTTCCTGGACTGAGGGGCCCGAACTGGACACAGCACTCATGGTGTGGCCTGACCTGTGCCAAGTACAGGGGAAGAATGACCTCCCTGTTCCTGCTGGCCACACCATTCCTGATCCAGGCCAGGATGCCATTGGCCCTCTTGGCCACCTGGGCACACTGCTGGCTCATGTTCAGCTGCTGTCACCAGCACCGCCAGGCCACTTTTTCCTCCTGGGCACTGTCCAGCCACACTGTACCTAGCTGATAACGCTGCAGGGGGTTATTGGGGGTCACCTACCACAACTACCCTTCTTTTTAGTGTTGGAGGTGGTGAACCATTGTCACACAGAAAGTGTGATTGGGAGGCCCACTGGGCGGATCATTTTCTTCCACGTCATCTGGCTGACTCTAAATCCAGGGCCTCATACCTATTCTGGAGTGGCATCTGGGCAGGTGCTGAGGGTCGGAAGGAATTTTCATTACCTCTCCAAGCAGGGTACTCCGCAAGGGGAGTACCTCCCCTTTCATCCATCCCCTTTCATCCACCAGGTGTCCTATCGCCTGACAGTGGGAGGCATGGGAGTCCTCTGACTCCTGGTGGGCCTCCCTCAAGGATGGAAGGGCAGAACTCCACCCGTCTATTTCCCTTTCATTTTCCCTAATACTCCTTAGTCTTTCAGCTTCGTCTCTAAGCTCAGCCACCAGCAAAAGGATTCCATTCACCTGTTCACACCGCAGGCAGGCTTCTTCTGATATGCTCAAACATTCCACACTGGAAGGGGTCCGGACAGACACATCCTTTTTGGAGGGTTCTTCTTGGCTACGTACACTTGTACTAACTGCAGTTTTTGATCACGTAAAAACCACTACTGACCAAAAAATCCCAAACCAACCACCAACAGAAACACAACAAACAACAAACTAAAAACCGCATTAGCAGTAGGAAACCTGCCACCCTGCCTGCATGCCCTGGCTGCGCAAACTGCAGCGCAAACTGCCGTGCCATGCCCTCAGAGCCGTGCCACGCCCCTGTTCGCCCGCTCCTGTTTGCTGTGATCCCTAGATCCCTCTTCTAATCACCCCACCGCTCACCGGAGGAAAACCCCATCCTGCCTCTACGTGGCTAACGAGAACCAAGCGCTGGACAAGTGCTGCTTCCCTCAGTGACTGTATTCTAGAAGCAACTGGTCAGGGAACTTCCCAAAAATAACTCAACAAAAAGAAACAAAAAACCCCCAACTGTTGGTTGATTAATTTCTCAAGCTAGACTGCTACCTTTGAAAATCTTGACCATGATTGTCATGGGTTAACACAGCTTAGGAAAGGTCAAAATTGGTGAACGTGAAACTGTTACAATGATGTATTTACAATCTATCTGCTTGGGGGACTTAAGACATCAAACCTGAAAACCTCAACCAGGAATAATTAATTGGTAAGTTAAACAGAAAGAAGTAAAAAGAACTAACACAGAGGTGTTTTGATAAAAATACAGAGCCGGCTGCAGATTTTGAAGATTGTGAGATCGAAAAATAGTAGAGCTAATTACCAGGGCAAAGAGGAATATTAGAAGCTAGAAGGCATGCTTCAAAATATGCAGTTTGTACACAATGGAAAAAACCCATTAAACAGTTAAATTAAGGCATGTCAATGGTAAAACCAGAGTAAGAAAGGACAAATATGACTTTGAGAAAGAACTTTCTAAAGCACTAAAAAGTAACAATAAGAATCTACTTCTAAAACATTACAAGCAGAAAGCCTGCCAGAAAGCCTTTAGGGCTGATAGATATTCATAGTTCACAGGAGCACTTGCAGAAGTAGAGTTAAGCAAAAAACCCCCAACTACTTACCTGTGATTCATTATTGAGAAACTTACAGAGGATTCTTTTTTTCAGCAGAATGAGTTGGAGGAACCATCTCAAATTGAAAAGTCAGGAGAAAAGTTCTTAAAATAGGTCACTATAACAGTAATAAATTGGCTGAAGCAGGTGACATTTGCCCAGGAGTCCTAAGGAAATTCATGTATGAAATTCTCAAGCTACTAGCTGGTACAATTTACAGTCTGTACATTTGTCAATACCATAGCAAGGGAAGATGGCAAACATGACACTGCTTTACAGAGCAGGCATCTGAGAAATTTAGGAAAGTACGAATCAGGAAGCCTGACTTTCTTATTGGGCAACTTGGCAGGAAGCGATTTGGGATCCCAGCTGCATATACATAGGGTTAACCCGGGATGTTAGTCTAGGTGCCTTCAGCACAGGAATGAAATGCAGAACAGATCTGTTCAGATCCTTTGTAAGAATAAATGAGATGAAAGCTGTGGTGTTCAGTAAAGGCACATGAAGAAAATGGCATTTTAGGAGTTATTAGGAAAGGAATAGAGAACAAAACAAAAACAAAATACACAAATACAAACATAATATTATGCCATGGTTCAGCATCTCAGCCCACCTGTGTTGTGCACCCCTTTAGTTCCTACATTTCAAAAATTGTGTGGCTGAGCAGGAAAAGAACAGAGAAAAGCAAGAAGGATGATCAGCAGTCCGGAGTGACTTCTGGTAGAGAAGAGAGGAGATGGACTGTGCTTCCTCAATTTGGAATAGAAATGACTGATGGAAGATATAACAGAGTCTTCAAACCATGACTGGAATATAAAGGTTAGTACAGGACCATTATTTGTTATTTCTCCTGACACAAGATCCTGGAGATGCCAAAGCAAACTCCCAGGCAGGAGCTGTAAAGCAAATAAAAGGAAGAAGTTATCCCCCATGGAATTTATTGTACATTAATTGCCATCCAATGTTGTGGAGGAAGAAACCTCCAACTATAAATATCTTCAACAAAAAATTTGACAAATTAATAACAGAAAATAGAAGTTCACCCAGGGTTATTAAATCCATGGATACAGACTTCAGTCATGAAGGTCTACAGGAGTAAGTAAAGACTGCAGAAGTGTTTAGTAGAAACGCTAAGACTGCATGAATGGAAAATGAAGAGGTATGTCTGGTGCCTGGAAGCACCAGAAAGACGAGCAGAAAAAGGAAGATATGAATTGTAGGCACTGGTGGCACCCAAACTAACATATGCTCAAATTCCTGGCACATCTACATGCAGTTTTCCAGAACAGTTGAGGTGGGAAGGCATCTCAGGAAATGATCTAGTTCAGCCCCCTGCTCTAAACAGGGCTACAGCCAGCTGAGTTCCAAATGCCTCCAAGGATGAAGATTCCACAACCTCTCTGTGTGAGCCATTCCAGTGTCCAGTATTTCATCACTGTCACAAGACAAGAGTGTTTCCTTATGTTTAAATGGATTTTTCTGTGTTTCAGCTTGTGCCCATTGCTCCTTGTCCTCACTGGGCACCACTGAGAAGGGTCTGGTTCCACCTTTTTACTTCCCCACATGCACACATTGATAAGAGCCCCTGAGCCCTTTCCAGGCTTCTTCAGCTCCCTCAGCCTCTCATCATATGTCAGGTGCCCCAATCAGCTTTGTGGCACTAATAGCCTTGCCTCTGAACAGATTTCAGACTAAGTTTTGTTTTCATGTTCCTGCAATGGCACTTCAGTACATATCACAGGTGAATTATCTCTGGATTTGCCTTATTCAGAACACAAGCCTTTGGCTGGATCCAGTACAGCTGGTTTTAGGTGTCTTCACTGCCCTTCCTGTTTTCCTTCCCTGCTGTCACGCAGGCAGTCCCTCCCCCAGTCAAATGATCATCTCCAGTACAATGTACCCAGTGTGCTGGAGTTCCCACTTCCCTCGATGCAAATATAGTTGAATACAGTATGAATAAATTTACAAAGAAAAGGCTTACAGACCTTTTTCTGAAATGGCTCTGAAAAGCCAGTGCTGCCTCCCAAAACACAATGCTACATTCCAACAGAGGAAACCAGGGGAGCTCAGCTGACAAAAGCAGAAAAGTCTAGTTGTGTTATATTTTTTGCAGCCCACACAAGAACAGCAAATAAAAGACACAGCAAAGTAATGGGGGACTTTAACAGAACTTCAACTTCCAGTGACATAGCTGGGAAATTGGTTCCCTCTTTTTATATGTGTCTCTATACAACCTTCATTTTGACAGCAAAGGTTTCTCAAAATGGTTTACAATTTTATAAGGACACATTGAGGTAAGAATACAGACTAAATTATTTGCCACATCACGAAATGGACTTTTTTACACTCAGACAATAGGGAGTTTTAAATTCACACTGCACTTCAAGCATGAGTTATTTAAACTGGGAAAATCTTTTTAAACTTCAGACAAAAAAAAAAAAAAGTGAGATTCATTATATATAGTGCAAAAGCTACCAACTCATATACATGACATCAAGTCATATATTACAGACATGAAGCTTTTCACATTTTACCGAATGTCATAAGGTTTGCAGTTCCCACATTGTGTTTCAGTATTCCTGCCAAAATTGCCAACAAAGAACGTGTCTTTAACTTCTCTGACCCTATTGTGTCAAAAACATCTCTCATGCACCCCATACTGTATCTTTTAGACCTACTTAGTGTTCATTTCTGAAATTTCAGAAATGCTCAATAGGAAAACCTCAGAACACACAATACAGTTTCTTTACATCTGGAACCATACATCAAAAATCATGGCTATGAAAAAATGTTCTTCAATTTTTTCCTCACAAATTAATGAAAGAACTAGTAGTATTTCCACCAAAATAAGCTGAATATTGTAAATGGCTAAAAAAAGAAGTTACTGAGCTGATAAAAAAGAAATTACTTTTGCTATTTAACTCTTTGGCAGACCTTAAATATCTACCGAGAAGAAAAGGCAGAGCTCATTAATTCTAATTGAAATTAATTCTAAATTGAAATTTCATATTGATTAGTGCATTATTCACTGCATAAAATTACTTTCTGTTTAGATTCTGATTTACAGCCACCCTTAAATGTTTGCCTCCTTACTCATTAGGCATAGCTAAAAAGAAATTATTATTCCAAAGTAAGCATGTAAAAGGTCAGTAATTCTTGCCTGTATCTCAGCTCAACAAAATCAAATATGAAACAAGTGTAACTCCCTTCTATTAATTAGTGTTGTGTATTCCTATTCCTATTTTCTTTTACCAACCTTATGGATGTTTGAAGAAGAGCTCTGATTATGATCCAGAAAAGATGCGGGATTTCCTTTAGGCAGAGTCTTCCACTGTGATCCTCCAAAAGTACCATCTACTCCATAAAAGTATTTATCAACACAAAAGCTCCTTTGAGAAGGTAAATGCTTTCTTTTAACTCATACAAGAGGCATGAATTGAGCCACAGGGGCAGAAGAAACCTTTCCCTGGTTGAACTTAAAGAGGATGCTGAAGATGCATTTCTTGCAAAAGTTAGCATGATGGAAATAGTTCTCTTTTATTGTTGAGAACAACCTATCACTAACTAAAGATGCACTGAAGAATAAAGATCTGACATAGAAGCTGACACTTGTGTTTGAAATGCAAGCAGCTTGGCATTTGGTAAACTTCAACCAGTGACAGGTAGCAAATGGCTGGGACTTACACTTTGGCCAAAGATTGTCAATCCTAGGAGCAAAGCTCAGGAGTGCCACAAGTTACTCCCTAGAGTGTGCAAAGACTGTCAAGCAGATGACGGCCCTATAATCTGGGTGCACAGAACTCTCCAGTCCAGAACACTGTCTCACTGTATTTGACTTCCTGCTTTGTCTCTGCAGCTGTACAGCATCCTGTTGTGGAGGTAGGGTCACACCCCATCAGCAGCACCTACTGTATTCTATCCTTTTTCAAAACCAGGATGTACACAAATATTGAATTTCTGCACCATCAAAGTAATATTATACACTTTAACTTGTTATAGCTCAAAAGCAAACCCTTGGCTGGTTCTGTGCACCGTTGGTGGACATCAAGCAGTGGGGCCTTTTTATCACTAACAGCGAATCAAATTCACACAGATTTTCAAATGCAACATATTTACACAACCCATGTTTTAATTCCTGTTTACATAATAGCCATAGCACTTAGGCTTGCTCAGTAACAGAAAGGCACAAGGACAGATTTCCCACAAAGTTTTCTATTTCCTTTATCAGGTCACAGCTGCAGTTACACCAAGAGTGAAATTCATTCTAGAGTCTGTTTCCATGATAAATACTTGGGCATCCAGGTTTTATTATCTTGACTGAATCCTTGATGCTTTCAGGAGCATCCTTTTTGCAGTTTTTCATCAAAACAATTGAAGACAACAGGTTGATAATGCATGGAAGATATCAGAGAGATGAGCTCAACCCTTTGAGAAAGAGATTGGCTTCTTGACAAAGAATTCTTTAACTCCTCAGTGAGGAATAAATTTCCTGTGCTAGATGGCTTTCTAGTATTTCTGAGCTTTCTAAGCTTATTCTCTTTACCAGTGTCCTTCATACTACCAATGAAAGATGAACCAACTATTCCTTGGTGTTTAAGAAGTCTGTGATTCTTCCATTATTTCCAGAAGTTTGGTTCAAGATCTGTCCTGACCATGCAATTACAGAGAATGTACCAATACTCAAGCTTTTTTTTTTTTTTAAATAATTTGGATTATAAAATAATTATTATCAAAAAGTCTACAACAAAGACTGAAGGAAGCAGACAGTTATGGATGTCCAAAATACATAGTGCTGCATAACCTTACAAATCTAACAGAGAAGATAAGACTAACTCGCCTTTCATTAGAAGGCTCTCTGGCCATGTGCTAAGGTCTGGTGATAGACAGGTTTTTCAAATAAAAGAGGAGCAAAATTTGCCCAGGATAATAAAGGGATCATCATTCAATCAGCCCCTGTGTATTCACCGTGTAAATGAAGATGATTATGCACATTACTACGAACATCAGCAGGCAAAGAGAAGAAAAGTGGGTTTATCTGATACAGAACAGAAGCAGGATTCCTGGCATCCAAAAGGATGTAAGATGTACTCACTATCTATATTATTTTTCCTATTTCTATATTATTATTATAAAAGAAATTTGATTATGTTTTTATAAATATGCCTTTCTTACAGAGTTCCACAAAGAACCAGCTGCCCCTCTGTTACAGAACACCCTCCAAGACAATAGATACGGCCAGAGGAACTGCTGATGCAGCTGAACTCTGTTGTTGGAAATCAGAGCTTGAATGATATTGTTTCCAGAGTTCATTCTTTTGGTTAAAACATAGAGAGCTCAGTTATCTTCCCTCTCAGAGCAGGTATGATCTATCTGTCTCAGGAAACTCAGCCTTCCTACCAACTATATTGTAATGTCTAAACAAATTTTCCACTAGCTTTGAAAAGGAAGAACTATCAATACGTTATCAGATTATGGATTGTAGATGCATGTTTATCCATTATGACTACAGGCTTGAAGAAAGAAAAGTGCAAGCCAAGCTTTATGCCCAACTCTGCTATGAACAGCCACAGTAGGTAAGACCAAAAGTCCATCCCAATATCTCCTGGTAGTCTTAAATACAGCTAGTAGAGATGCTTAACAGGAGAGGTCAAAACATAGGCAAGAACACAATGAAGCTTTGTCCAATTCACTAAATTCTGGTGAAGTTTAGTGATTACCCAGTCTGCTGATGGATTTTTGTTGTAGTTTTTTTTGGAGGTGGTTGTTTTGGTTTTTTTCCTTTCTGCAATACAACCTAGTTTCTTAAAGGGTCTTTGCCAAACACACCTCGGAAAATGCTTTTTCTGAAATCAGGGTTCAAATTGTTTAACCTCTTTACTCGGTCACCTAGATGGAGAGATAAGATTAAAATGTCTTTCGCTGTGAAGCATCTTTGAGATATCCCAGGCCAAGTCTCCATATAAATGTACAGTATCAGATTATTAGTATAATTTTTGATAGGGCTTCTGTCTTTCATTTTATCCTGAAGTTAGTAAGCACAGTACTTCTCATATTCCACTGTGTGGTTTGCTTTGTCAGACAAAACCTGATATCTACTTCCCTACTAATATCATCGCACTGTCTGAATGTATTTTAAGAGCTTATGATACTTGGCAACGACTGGGTTTGCTTTTGTTGTTGTTGGGTCAGAAAGCAGTGCATTTAATTTAAACGTTAGCACAAGATGGGATTTATCTGATCAAGAAATCATGCAATAATAGAAAGGGGTATATTTCCTTTAAAAAAACAGGGACCCCTTGATATCTTTTCAATGCCAAAGGTTTTCATCCGTTTGAATGACAGCCACATACTCCCATTACACTGACTTAAACCAATAACAAGAGCAGGGAAGCTGGACAAGGATGCAAAAGCAGATTTTTCTGGCAGCTGTCTGTAATACATTTGAACTTGTGAATGAAAGATGGTGACATGCCTTCAGCAATCTGAAGGCCTTTATCAGGCAAAAATATCCTTAAAACATATTTGCGGAACAGTTTTAAAGCAATTTAAAATTATCGATGCATTTTTACTGGAATATGCAATTAGGAATTTAAGCCTTTCCTTGCAAATGATACAGATTAAAGGAGCATGTCCATGAGGAGTCAGCTGCTGTGCTCGGTAGCCTTCAGCACCTCAGCCCAAAGCAGCATTTCCAAGCTGAGTCCCCATCACCCAGACACCAGCACGGCTTCCCTCACCCATTGCGTGTCACCGAGCCCCGGCCAGAGCAGATGGTGCAATCTGGGGCTGCAGGCCACTGCTCCTGGATCAGCGCCACTCCCGTGCTTCCCAAACCGGGGCCCCACCGCTCCTTGCCATCTGATTAAATATGATGTTTCCGTTCAGTAAAAGAACACATGCAGAAACGTCACCAAAAGTTTGAACCTTGCAATAATTTTATTAGTGGTGACAGCAACATCTGGGTTTTCCAGAATACACACCCCAACATAGTCACATATTTCTGCAAAAAGCCACCACCCTTTAATTAAAGCTTTTATGTTTAATGCCCACCTTTACAATCACACCATGTCTGACACAGGTACCTGGGCATGGCTTGCACTTTTGAAAGAAATATTTTGAGTGCATATTTCTGTCTTTTATTATGTTTTTCTCTCCTCCCATTTGGGTAGTGGCATATGTTGGCTCTCCTAAGCTTTAATAGCAACGTTCTATATATTGAGATTCTATCTGGACAAGATATGAGCAGCCATATTATACACAGCTAAATAAGAAAACACCGATTTTTGTGTGAGACCCCGAAGGCCTACTTTGTCTGCGCAACAGTTTGTTTTTCTTTTCACAGAATTTAATTTGGCTGTAGCCAAATTGATGGTGATTATATTTGAAATCCCTACCACAAATCTGTCACATAAACATCATTAATTTAGGATCTTTAAAATTATTTGGATAATAAATGCATCTTCTTATTCATTAACAGATACTGGTCATTCCTATAAGATCTGCAAACAATCTGAAACATTCCCTGTGTCAGCAGCCCTTGGGTGCCAGGGTTTGCTACTGCTTTAATATATTCCTAATAGTTAGAAACCTATACAGCTTTGAGCAAAAGAAAAAAATTTGAAAAAAAAAAAACCACCTCAAGTAATATCAGATGTCTTATTAGCCTAAACTATGCAACCTGAGCAACGGCCAATTTTGCAGGTTCTCCTTTTGCCAAATAACAACAATAAAAGCCAACAAACCCTCCACCCTTAAACAGATTTTTGTAGTTTGATACAAGGTAAATCCTGAGCTTCATCCGTGTTTATGCTGATAATACTGGTAGATTTGATATCTTCGAGCAAAATTTAAAAAAAAAAAAAAAAAAAAAAAAAAAGGCAGAAAGAAAAAGCAGTCTTGAGCTGCTGCAGTGAAAGGGGCAGGAAGTGCCCACTGCAGGGTCTGTGGTCCACACAGCTTTTATTTCATGGAGACACACAGACAGCCTATTCCCCGGTGACAGCTCTCTGCGCTTTCCAATCCTGCACAGGATTTCCTTCTGTCTGAAAGTGTAAGAGTCGCTCCAGTAAACACTATGCATATGTGTTCCAGCTGCTGCGCTCATTCTGCCAGCGCAGCCCAGTGACAAGAAAAGTATTATTTCCTACTGAAACCTTCTAATCACCAGACCATGCCATTTTCATCTGGCCGTTCCAGGCATTGAGAACTTGCATTGCTTTTGGTAACCTAATCATGATTAAGAAATTAGCTATTGCATCCCAGCACAGTAACCCCCATCTCAGGGTTCTGCAAGCTGAACTTGTGAGCAGGCTGGGCTGTGCTGAGAGCTCAGTTTCCAGGAGAGCTTGCATTGATTAATGCAGGCTCCAGAACATATATCCCTGAAAATATTGATACATATGCAAATGAATGTAAATACACACATCCATACACACCATATATTCGTGTTCATATTATATATAGTACATACACACGTGTTTAAAAGAAATTACCATCTGTACAGTTTGCTGATGTCCCTATTTAATTTGGCAGCATCTTGCTCTTACAGGAAGAGGGCTCTTTTTGTTGCAAAGCCCTGCACAGCTTTGCCATCCCTTCCTAGAACAACTGCATGGAACACGATGGAGAGAAATTTTCTCAACCTGCAGTAAAGAAAATAAGACTTATGAACAAGCTTAAGACATATCCTATTACTATCATAACAATGACTTTTTTCAAAACTGGACTATCCTGTCCCTAGGGACATTTTAGCAGATTTTTTAACCCTTTCTTTAGAGAAATTGTGGAAATGTTTAAAAGACTAATTCTTCAAATATTGTTCAAAGAATACATTTTGTTTAGTACTAATACTTTTTTCCTTTTTAGGGAACCACCATCAACATCTCTGCTATGCTGCAGTTCCATATATCTTCTGGAAAAATAAAATAAAACACAAGTCCAACTCTCATCAATTTTCATTTTCAGGTTTGCAATTTTTACCCCTCTTCTTCAATGAAACAAAAACCCTCACAACCCCTTCCCTGCACCCACAACAGGAAGTTTTTAATTGTTCAGCCCATGTATACTCAAACGGGACTGACAGGAGAACCCCGGTTGTTCAAATGGAAATTGGAGCATGGTAATTACACACTCAAAACTGACTTCAAATAAAGGGCAAAGCTTTTTCTATACCGCACAAAATATGCAAACCTAAGTTCAAACAAGGGACAATTCAGCAAAATACACTTTTCTAAACAGCTTAGAGCAATTTTGGGATGAAGAAGATATTTTAACTCTCATATTTACATTTTGATGATTATTTTAATGTATTAATATACATAAAGGAGGCCAAGGAAAAGCAATCATTTCCAGACCTGTAAATATGATGGACGTATTACCAACATTTATGTTGGCACCAGATTTCCCCACTTAGTGACACATTAACACAAAGCTTTGCATTTAAAAAATTCACACAATTATGTTTTTCTAAAAAATTATGTCTTTCCATAACCCATTTCATATGAAAATATCCATGTTTTATGCCCTTCCTTTAAAACCAATCAAAATATTTTACTAGGTTGATGAAGTAGCTTGGTAATTTGGCATCTACGTCTGCATGGCCATTGAGGAATACACTTCAATTCCCAGCTCTACGAGCTGAAACAGATGTGGAAACCACACCACTGATCTACATGCTGTAGAAAGGAACTCTTTCCTTTGGAAGGACTGCATTTCTTGAGAGCAGAGTGCCAGGTGAGGGTACTGAAATGAGCTAGGGCTATGAATCCCCAAATAATGGGATCTATGGAAGACTTGCCTGCTATGGACAGGCACTGTGATATTACATGCCATCTGTATTGGAGGGATGAACTTATCCACGTTAATATCCGTATGATCTACGCTTAAAGCATAGAAGAAAAATATATTAGGAGAAAAAAGCAAAATCACAAAGAAGACCTTGCAATATTTTGCTTATTAAAAATAACTCCTTTGGGGTGTCTTTAATGAGGAAAACTTGACACAAGTAAGCCTTTTTGAGTGTCTATCAGTGATGGGATAACCATGTTCATATTCACACCTAGTGCACTCACCAGTTAGTCCGTTCTTCTTAATACTGTTCATAAATTCATTTTTGGTAAGTCTCTCGAGACAGTGCGTATCAAAGGGATTATTGCACTTAATGGGTGATTAAAGCCACTTGCCCTTCAGCCTCATGCCTGCAATGCCACCTTAGGCATACAATAATAACCCTGAAATGACTAGCTGTCATGTCTCATTGCTTAATTATATTGTCATGAGGGTGCCCTTTTCAGGAACCTTCTTAGAAAATCCAAAAGAAACACACTGCAGTAGTAGTTTTCTTTTCTTCAAAGGTTTTCACAATTATTATTATTATTTCTTAAGGACTTAGAGAAAACACCAATAGTCTTAAACAAGCAAATCCATAGAGCTGTGAGTCCAAAAAGTCCCAGACCTCAAGACTGATGTGAAATATCTCTCAAGAGATGGAAATCCTGTCCTGGCAGGAATCCACTGTGGCAAAGAGCAGCTCAGTGGTTATTACAGCCTTTAATTCCTGTTGTTTAGCAGTAATTTTCATGGGAATTAATTTCAGTTCAAATGACGTGTCCAGGGACTTTCCACACACCTTGAGTCACTGGCTGCCACATTGCTCTGGGAGGGACAGCCTGAGGGGGCCTCTCGGGCACAGCCTATAAGCTTCTTGGTGGCCCGAGCTGTAAGAAGTGTAATGACCATCTCATTTCACCTAGTTTGGTTCAAGCCCAACACGACTTTTGTGGCACTTCATGGGCAACCCCAGACATTCCCTGAAAAAGCAGAAGACCCACAGGTTTTCTTCATGCAGAAACACTATGGAAGGGACTTAATTATTATTATTATTTAAATTCTCCCCAAACTTGCCTGTGTACAAGTCAGCAATTGCTATTTTTCATTATGTTTTTCCTCAGGAGTAGATGATGTTGAAGCCATTCCTAGTCACTGATGTTACCATGTGGAGAAAAAAAATTATGCCTATGGAGCTTAACACAGATTTCTAATAATGCCCACAGCTCTCCTTCCTTGCCATCCAAGGGCACAATGGAATACAGGCCATGTGGGGCAGTCTCCTCCCATGCATGGAACCAGGTCTGAGAGTGATTTCCTCCTTTTTGTGCTTTTTTGCGCATTTATACACAGGCACATACAGAATTGTAACTCATTTTCAATAAATATGACCAAGGCCAGTTCCATTAAAAGAACTGCTACAAGAAAGGCAACAGCGTAAGGGAGGAAACCACTCTGCAATGCATTAATCATGAAATTATAAGAGTTAGACAGCTGCTTGTGATAAAACATTGAAGAGTTTTACAGAGCTGTGATTTGATAGCTTCGTATTATGACAAGCCAGTCCTGTCCGTTTGTGTTTCAGTGATTAACTCCCATCACTCTGTCCAGCTTTGTGCCGTAAGAGCAGTTTCAGTGGTGGAAACTTTGTCCTTCTGCTACTTAGTCAGAGCAGCGATGATGAGTCTGTCATGACACTATCAGCAAGAGACAAATCTGGGAATACAGCTTAGGCTAGATAAGCCTCAGGAACACTGCAAAAGAGCACAGACCCACAAATCTACTCCCCTAATCAATTTTTACTTGCACACTGGTAGCAATGAAATTCATGTGCAGCCTTGACCAAGTATTCCCCACTTGCATGTTGCTTTTACATGATGCTACCTGCACCTCCAGCTCTGATGCCAAACCAACTACATTTATAGCAACTATTAAGCTGCAAACGCAAAGTACACGACACATAAATAAGTAAGAAATATTATGCTAAAAAAGACCTATCAGAGTTTCAAATAATGTCTTACAGTCCAGCATTTTAAAGTTCATAGATGGCTTTCAGAATAACCGAAATTTTCATCTGGAAAAAAAATGATCCTGTTCTTTGTAATTTCCATATGTGGGCTCAAATCCAGTCCATTACAATTCAATTCACTGACTCCAACAGTAAAGAAAACAACCATTGGCTAGCAACCTATAGAGATTTCCTTTCTTCTCATGATCCAGAGCCTTTAATCTCTTTGCAAGCACAAGTGTCTTGCTGAAGTGCATTTGTTCAGGGCTGTTTAAAATATGAATTAATGCAGTTGTAACACTGCCATAAATGAAGATGCTTAACATTATCCCTAAACATTACAGCTAGTCTACAGTAGATTTAATCCACTGAACACCCAGCTACACATATTTATGCTAGTTGGGTGTCTAGTAAGGTGTCGTTATTGGAACAATAAGATAATTTAGCCATGACTACTGCATAGCTACTACTGTTATTAGAAGACCCTCTATATTAGTACAGAGCAGCAACAGTTAATGGAGTTATTTTTTTAAAAAAGGCAAGCATTACCTCAAGAGGGAATAGAGTTCTTCTTTTAGAAAAATGACTTTTAAACAGAATCCTAAAAGTCTAGCAGGTCATTAGTCATTTTCAATAATGACAACAGGTAATTTATTGTCATGCACATGCCACGCAGTTAACAAAGGGTCAACTCTAGGTGTGTTAGCAGCAGGAGTTCTCAAAATAGATGTGCAAGGAATGGTCACACTAATCTAAAAATTAGGTCAGATTTTCTATGCTTTATTTTGAATCAAATTATTCCCTCATAGAAATACTAAAATTTTCAATGAAAAATATCCAAAGAATCAGGTTACATTCTTGAAAGCTGCTAATAATTGTGAGCATTCAATTGGCAATGCATTAACATTTGGGCTCAGATTGTCCAAAAACAACAACAACAAAGGCTATTTAAGGTGCCTAGGATAATTTCCACAAAGGCAGAACCCTCTAAAAGTGACTGTTTCAGAAAATGTACCCGTTAGTTCGTGTGCTGAAATGCTGTAAGGCCACAGACAGGTACGTGAGTGGTGACATCCATGTAGTCATCAACCCATAGCAGATGACAGCACCATTTGCACCTGAGCATTTTTACGGCCAGTGTCTGCAGGTCTCCTGGATGCTGGGAAAGAAGTCTCTCTTAACTACATTATTGCACATAAAAACATATTATGTGGTCACTTTTTTTTGTTTTAAAGAACAGCTGTCACACAATGTTCTATCACCACCAATACTGAATCACCTTTTAGCCCAGACTAGAGCATGAAGTGTCTGAAAATCCATCCATCTGAAGAAAAATGCTTAGCGTTTTCATAATGAAAATATATTTTCATATATTCATAGTATCAGGAATATTATCAGGGGAACAAATCTGTATGATACCTGGTGGAAGTCTGTTGCCAGGGTTCCCCCAAGCTCTTCCTTAACCTGCAAACACCACCTGGGATGTGTAAGAAGCTGAGACTTGCTGCCTTCATAACTCCACTGGCTTGGTGACATGTTATGAATAGGAGAAATATTAGGAATGATTTTAAGCATTCCTTCCCTGACGGTCCAAATCCCTTGTTTACTTTATTGCCTGAGAGCTGTCAGATTGGCCCCTGAGTTGACAAGTCTCGAAGTTGAGTGAAGCTGTCAAACAATGATTTGCAGTAGGCAGCCATCTCCGAAGGGTTTCAGTACACAGGAATTCGAAGAGAAACAGTGATAACCTTTGAAACTCCCCTGGCTTTCTGCTGTTTGACATGCACAGAGTTTGAAGCAATGCCATTTAATACAAAAACATCAAACTAGAAGTAATTACTCAGCTGCACGGGAAGAGGTAGGAAAATACTTTGCTTTTCTTAAACAAGATTCCAGGTGGTGCTGATCTTGAACCTCAGAAAGTTTTATCAAAAATTATCAGCATGGAAAAATACAGCCATAGGAAAGCTGCTATTGCAAAACCAATATGACTTTGCAATAGCAAACCAAAGCCAGCCCAAATAATTAAATTCAAACCCAAGTATGAACTAATGCAAAAGTTTGGATTTGTTTGGGTCTGGAATTTTGATGAAGTTTAAGCTCTCTCTCTTTCGGTGTATAAACCTAGGGAAGAGTGACAGTTTTGACAACAGTTATTTGCCCGAAAAGAAAGTTTACAACTTGATTTGGAAATTTCTAC
This sequence comes from Hirundo rustica, assembly GCF_015227805.2. Lineage (NCBI taxonomy): Eukaryota > Metazoa > Chordata > Aves > Passeriformes > Hirundinidae > Hirundo > Hirundo rustica. The sequence goes on from NC_053452.1 coordinate 27,815,568, forward strand.
AATTTGTCATGCAGGAGGGGTCCTTTGGGTTCCTCCCTGCAAACTGCACAGACTATTTCAGTACTGAACACTTTTCTTTAAACAGCAACTTTAAGAGGAGCCCGAAGTACAACAAGAATTTCAGGAAAGTGCATACACTTTTCAATAATAAATCCATCATTAAACTTCTTGGCCTCGTGGCCTGCATCTCTTAACACCTTGTGCCATTTGTATGCGTTCTGAAAGGCTATGGAAGGATGCTGTTGGCTGATGGCGCTGTGCTAGCAACTCCAGATTTAAGGAAGAACAGAAATCCTTTTCATTAGTAAGATGATCAGCTTGGTGCTCAATGAATATCAAAAGAAATAAATTCATTTTGCAATGAAGTATGTAACTTTTGTTTAGAATATAAGTAAGCAAAATATATTTCCTTATTTATCTTTAGATTTACATAAAATTGTGTCATAAAAGAATGGCATGAGTACATATGACTTCTGGTACTTTGGAAAGATGGAAGTGTTTTCTAGTTTTTTAGATTGCTCTATCTTTCTTTTCTGATTTAATAGTTAATATTATATACTCATGATTTATATTTTCTGAAGAAATCTCACAAAATTAGAGGTAATTCCTCTTTTATGAAGTTAATTAAATCGTCATCCAAACCTTTCCTGACTTCCTCCCTCAAGTCACAAGAAAAAGAGTAAAATTCCCTGATTCACTATTCTCTTTTAAATCAGTCCAATAGAAGGAAATGAAATTTTCAAAGGGATCACATGGAGGCTACAGAGTGGGGACTGGCAGGGTCCATTCTCTCTCCAGCACTGGTATCCTCTGTGGCCTTTGGCAAGGCACTGAGCCACTTTCCACTTCAGTCTCCCTGGAGGGAAGAAAAGGATTTATGTAGCGTTAGACACATCAGCTACGAGACTCTTGTTCTCTTATTTCCTACAGTACTTATATGAGTCCCACTCACTTTGAAAGAGGTTTCTGGCAACACTTGGTACTACACAATCGCCAATACTAAACTCTAACCCTTCACAGGAGGAAACTGCTCCTCTGATTAAACCTGGTCCAAGCAGCATGCACTGCGTGAGAGCTGAGCACTCACCTCAGATGGAGGAAAAGGTGCAAGAAAAAGTGGCAAATGCTAGACTTCAGTCAGGTCAGCCAGCAAGAGACTGCAAACTGCTCCAGGATTAAACTGAGACAAGAATGCAGAGCACACACTACTCTCTTGACACTGCAAAAAGAAAAAGAAAAAAAAAAATTAGCAAAAAGGCAGCCAAACAAAGCAAAACACCTGCAGCATGAATTTCTGGGCTTTGGCATGAGAATTAGATCATGTTGCTTATAGGACAATAATTAGGAGGGGAGTTTCTAGGCTTATAATTAAAGAGTTAAGAGCTTACCAGCCCTGAATAGCAGATGTATTACGTGCCATAAAAGGTGTCAAGAAAAGTTCAGGAGAGTTGTGAAGAAATCCTGCCAAAACTCATGCCCAAACACATTTAATAACAAAATATGTGTACATGACAAGCATGTCTGACAGTTCAGTTTTCTAGACACTACATGGTGTTTTGAGGAAACATTAGATGTTGATGGATCTGCTTTTTATATTTAGTGGTGCAAACCAAAAGGAAAAAAGAGATAAACATTGTATAACCTAATTAATGCATTAGTGTAGCTTCTTCCTCATAAACCTTGGCAGCAAACCCTTTTATTTTTGACAAAGAGCTATTTTGATCCTGTTGCAAGGAGTTCTGCTTGCTTGGTGAAAAGTAGTAATATTTATTTCAGTTCTGGATTCTTTCCTGCCCACTCCTCCCGCTTCGTATTTGCTACTTGTTGAAACAAGTGATGTTCTTTCAGTCCACAGGCTATAACAGAGTTTGCTAAAAATATCGCATGGTTCATTAACTTCATGCCAAATGGTTAATGGTGATGATAAAGCAGAGGGAACCCACGCCTGCCAAGGCTTTGCACCCACTCAGGGACTCCCTGAGATGTGTCTGGGGGTGTGAACACCGAGGTCTTCCATTTTTGCAGATGCTGGATGGAGGATCAGGGTCCAGCAAAGCAAGGCAGGCAGATCCCACACTGGCAGATAGGAGGCTGCCCTCTGCTTTGCATCTCCCTGAGGGTGTCTTGTGATAAAAGCCTCTCTTTCTTGCGGTAGGAGTTAACATTTTAAGTCCTGATTCTTTAGGCACATGCTGAACTTTTTCTTCCTGCCGGCAGTCCCGGGAAAGTCAGTAAGACTGCTTGAAATGCATACAGCCTGTATATCTTTGCAGGATCAGGGCCCAGAACAAGCAAACCTGTGCCATTTAGTTTTGTACTATATGCAGTCCCAGAGCTTAATACTATAGGGCACATACTATATACAGAATACAGTTTTGCCTTCCCAACTGCAGTAATTAATTAGAAGCCAGTAAAGCTATATGTGTGTCTTAGGAATGGCAAATGCAGCCCTGGGAAAAGGTTAACATCAAGAGCCCCCTAAGGAGGCCAACAGGATGGAGTTGCAAGCATATTTTCTCAAGAAAAGCAATTAAAAATGACATGATGTTAGAATAAGTCAGTCCAGAAAGAATAACAGAACATTCACCTGCAAGTAATCTCAGGAGACTGGTCAAGGCTTGGAGAAAAAAAGTGGTCTCACAAATTGCTCAGTGTTTAACTTGAAGTCCATTTGTTAATTTTGTAAACACTGCTGCTTCCGTTTCGCACTGACACGCTATTGACAGTGGGACTTGAATCCCGCCAGGAAGGAAGTGTCAGGTTTCAGGCAGCTTTGGGACGCTGCTCAAGTCTATCTTCACCTGAAGGGCTTTGGCAATAGTTACTGACAGAATGGTGCAATATGGGCTCCATACGAATGAAAACTGCCGCGTGTTTCGGGTCTATGTTTGAGATGGTGGCACAGCCGGTGCCTGCAGCCAGCTCAGGTGAGGCTGCTCTTCCTCTTACCAGCCTTTACCCAAGGGATCTCATTTGCCCTGCACCAGCCGTAGTGCAGCACCAGCTGACAGCAGATTCCTGCTCTCCAGCCACCTTTGCCCTGGTGAGGATACAGCCAGATGGGCTGGGAGACCTTCATGTGGAACTGGGTCTGGCTTCTTCAGCCCAGCCACCCTTCACGTTGCCCTGTGCAGCTGCCAGCCATCCCAGCTGGTTTCCCAGGATGATTTCACTCATTGCCTATCCCATTTGGCAAAACTGTGTCTTTAATAACATGGGTGCTACTCTGGCTGTAGGGTGCTCATCGCACATTCCTTGTTCTGAGCTAAATGGTTTCAAACGGAAGGCCCAGCACCGTGATTTTTGAACATCTTTCCTGCTGGAGGATTAGATGCAGATTGCTTAGGATTTCAGAAATGAAATTCCACACGTACGATACTGGAAACTATAGGCCTATACCATATTAATAATGCAGGCAGGAAGGTACCTTAGCCAACAACTTATTTAGTATATGTACTAAATAAAAAAGGAACTGGCCTCTAGACACTTTCTGGGGCACTGGGCATTGTGGTCACATCATTTCAGATTACACATACAAACAATTGTGCGTGTCCATATGAAACACGGGCTCTTGTTAGCTTTGGTCTACTAGTTTCATATGCTAACTTTGAAGGTTAAAGTATTTTGTTTTAAAAGAGTATAGACAGTAACTTGGCAAGCGATCTGAAATCCATCTACCTATCAACAACTAGCATGTCCTGGTGAGCATCACAAACCAGGAGAGAGCTCCTGAAGGTGTCCCATCCCTGTGAATGGGGTTGTCCATAACTGAGGTGCCCCAGGCAGCTGTGGGTGAGGTGCAGCCGGCTGTGGGTGAAAAGGAGCACCCGAAGAAGCACAAGTAGGTCTGGGACACGGCAGAGTTGTACTGCAGCCAGCAGGGCTCCTGCAGTCCCAGCTGGTGATCTCCAGACACTCTCAACCAAGTCAAGGCATTGCCATATTGGCTGCTCAAAGCAAACCTTGTGTCACACCCACCCACTGCATTTGTCGCCTCCACACAGGGCAAGAAGGACACACTCTTTGGGGACCATCACTAGTGGCTTTTTTATGGGTTCAGCTCAAGAAGGGAAAGCCCGGTCAGCATTGAGTGGTGCATGAGAATGTACCTGTGCTGTGGAAACCTTTGAGGTCCAAGGTAACTCAAACAGCTGCATTTTCATTCCAATTCCCATTTTTAAGACACACACCTTTTTTCCTTTTTCTGTTTTTTAAAGCCCTGCTTCCTTTATTTATATCTCAGGTACATGTGGTATGAAGGACTAATCTTAAACATTTACAGCCTGAGGTTGGTTAGCGGTATTTATTTCAACTTATTATATATTATGGTATGTTTTTGATTATATATGACAATCAATTTGCTGGAATTTATAGCTCTCTGACTAATATGCTTTCATGATGTACTTGCCCTTAATTTGTGGATTTTATGGAGAGTTTATTGAGCTTGGATTTCCCACTTCACTTTCCACTTGCTCTTTTTAAATTTCAATTTGTGTACATGCATGACAGAGAAAGAAAGAGAGAATATGAAAGTTTAACAGTAACAACAACAAAAAAAGATAGATAGTTTGTCTCACAGAATAAAGCTCCCAGAGCAGTCCCACAGCAGCCTTTCCAGGGCTCAGTGACCGTTTGGTGGAGATCCCCTCTACCTTTGAATTTGGTCCCTCAGGACAAACAAAATTTTTTGACCATATGCAGGACCCAAAACGGGAATTGTACCCAGCATCAGCAGGGAAGAAGAGATCAAGAATTAGGGTGGGCCCAGCCTGGCAGGACACAGCTAGATTTACCCTTTTTTTGGTAGAGCCCAGTCAGCAGCGGCATCCATGCTCCCCTCCCCAATGCTTCCTCACTACAGCTCAGCTCCTCATCTCTTTGCAAACATCCCTTCTGCCTTTGCCATGTATGCTGAGATCAATGAGAGGCATTTAGGAACAAAAGAAAGAACCTGGACTTGCAGTCCAGGCATGCACTTTTAAGTGCTTCCCAAACACTAAACACTTTCTAATTTAAACCCCCTGGTTATGGGATTTAGATAGTTCATGACCAGTGTTTGTTTGATTTTTTCAGACCAGATTAAAAATGTTTCAGGTTCTCAGCAAACAGGATTTGACACTGTGCTGAAAGGTAAGAAGTCAGAGCAAAGGGTTAGGATTCAGCTCAGCATCTCAGGTAACGAAGGTGCAAAGCACAGTAAATAGGCCACAAGTAGAGGCAGATTGTAGCAAGGAGGAGGTAAGAAACCTACTGTGAACAGAGCAGGGACCTCAATCAGTCCCTCCCCAGGCAGTGATTATGGCAGCAATGACTGAAAAGCGTGTAACAGCCGTGGCATCTGAGTCTGCCCAGACTACCTTCCTGGGCAGGCACCTTCACAGGGGCTGTCTGGAATGAGATTAAGCTGGACACATCAAAGAAACATCAAGGCAGGTAGAGCTGTGAGCTGGAGGGAGAGGATGACATAAGATGACACCTGATACAGGAGGAGATGAGACCTACTGGAGCCTGAGGCTGAGCTCTGATGCAGTGCCAGAGGGTCAGGGGGATGGAGAGAAGCCAGAACAGAGCAGACAAGAGGTATCACCTACTCACCAGTGCAGGGGGTGCTGCACCACGATAGCTGTGGAGAGCACACCTTGACTTTGGTCTTCCTTCTCATTTCTTCAAGGATTGTTGATTCATATGGCCTCAAGACAACTGGAGAGCTGTACCCAAACTGACAAAAACAGAAAAAAACAAGAGGAGAAATGTTCAGAAAAGGGAAAATAAAGGTGCTTAGCAGCCCAAGTTTCATTAAAATTTGATGGGGCTGAAGATTCTGTGTGACTGAAATGCTTATAACAACATTCCTATAGGTATCTTCTGACCTTAGAGAGCACCCCAAATCCAAAGCAACCTAAAATTTGGCAAAGAAAACCTGACTTGCTATAGAACTAGGAGAAGGAGTCTCTAGGGTATAAAAATACCTTAACAGAAAAAATACACAACTTTTTAAAAACGGTCCATAGATTTTTAAATTAATTTCTTCTCAAACCTAATATATCTCTGCAGTTCTTTGCCATGGCACCATCACTGTTAAATATGATCAGGCTTTTCCCATGGCCTTGTCACTGCTCACCCTCCTCACCCAGACTCACTCTCTTTTCAGGGTAATTCTGGTTTGAGGTGCTGGTCTTCCCATTAAAACAACAGGAGCCGTCTGAGAAATTCCTGTTTGTTATTATTCAAGATTCATCATGCACTGCCTTTTGAGAGTGAGGAGGGCACAGCATCCATACGGGGGAATTTCCAGGGCTGTCCACATAGTGCTAAATGTCTTTTGGGCGCACCACATGACAGGGAAGGGGGAAGTTATGCAGTCACTGCCTTATCTCATGAACCTTGCTTTTCCTTTTCTGATATCCTCACTGAAAAGACTACACAAAATTACTAGACTGCACAAAGACTGTAAAATTCTTTACTTTGCTCAGAAGAGGGATTACGTGTATTTTACCTTATGACACTACAGGTCTCATGACACCACAAACTGGGTGAATATTTTGGGACATCTGCACTTCTGAGCTCCTGCCTCAAGCTATTCCTCATTATTTACTGCTAACTAATGAGCAGTCAGGTGGCTGATTCTTTTAACAGAGGGCACCGTTTAGACTGCTGTATACCCTCGAGCACCATTTACCATCTCACACTTTGGTCTGGGCTTTTCATTTAAGCAAATATCTCCCTTCCTTGAAGCACTGCTGGATATAACAGATAGAGAGGCAGCCATGTACCAAAATAGACGTATTTCTAAACATTTCCAGCTGCCTTTAGGGCCCATATAGTATATGAGGTGAGATACTGTGAGGTTTCACCACACAGTAAAGAGCAGCCAAAGGGCATTTTCTAAACTTTTTTTTCCTACTGTCTTCCATTTGATGAAAGACTTGTGGTTAAACCTTTATCTTCTATAAACATTTAAAAGTAGGTTACCTTTTATTTTCACGTCTCACTTTTGTTTCATTAGAAGACAGGTTTTACTGCAGTAATTCAGGTGATTGATACCTTGGATCACCTTCAGAAAATAGATGTTAATGATCTGTATCTATGTCTGCATTCCAGCACAGATGTGAGCACAGATGTATTTGCATGCAAGATGCCCACGAAGCGGTGTTTCTTTCCAATGGCATTTTTTCTCTGCTTTTACATAAGGCAGCTCCCATGCACGTGATACGGAAACCTCAAAGCGCAGTATTTTTGTCGGATTGCTCCCACTCTCTTCTCCTCCTCCCACGCCTCAGCAAGGACCTCCGTGCCATCCAGGTTTACTGATATTTTTAAATAGCAGACCATCACTGATTCTGTGGCAAACATATGGATGTGGTTCATCATCAAGAGGGTCCCCAAATTATTATTTTTTTTTTAAGTTCATTTTCCTCTGCTTCTTTTGAGAGACCTGGCCCTCACAGCTGGTATTCCTAAATTCTCTCTGTAAATTCCAGTCACAGCCTCACCGCTGAGGGAAAAAGGAAAAACACAGAGCCTGCAGAAGAACAAACATCTTCTGTCATCTTAAATGGTTGTTGCAACTAGCTGCACTTCAAACCCCTGCTGCAAAAGAGCTCAAGCTCTGCCTGGTGACTTGCAGTCTCCGTGCCATCACCAGCCATGGCTGCACTGCGTGTCCAGCAGGGACCACGGGAGAATTGCAAATGTTTACTATTAATAACACCCCTGTCTCCCAGTGAAGAAACTGTGAAGGCGTTGCTGTCACTATACTCTGAATGTGCAGGTTGAACAGGAAAGTGGCACTAAAAATTAGGTAATATCTAATATATTTCCAAAAGTCAACACCAAATTAGACTGCACAACTAAATGAACATTAATTCTTCAGTGGGGTGATAGTTTAATTTAATAATTGATTAATAAAATTAATAATTATTAATTAATTAATTAAATAGTAAACTGTTAAGAAAACTGAAGTTCACACAGGAAAGCTAGAATTATTAAAAGAGCTCAGAAAGCTACAACTATTAAATCTCCCTTGTCCTTAATGTTTGGGGTTTTTTTTTTTTTTTCCTTAGCAACCAGATCAAAATTCAAAAGATGCCAGAAAACTATGAACTTATTTTAAATGAGCTGTGGAAATCTCCTGCTGTCCTGTGTCTCTCTGTCTGAAGCTATGACCTTCCTGTCCTAGTGTCATGTCTCTGATCGTATAAAGAAATAATTCATAGTGCACTTTTACATTTTACATAATTGATTAAAAATGCTTCATATTCTATTTCATTTATTTAATTCACTTACTAAATTTGAGTCCAAACAAACAGTGTTAAAAGAAGTTTGGTTTTTTTAAGCCCGAGAGTTTTTACACAGCAACAAAACAATGAGAAGTTGACCTGGAGAAAACATTTATTGGTGCAGATGAGAAAAATTACATCATTTATGTGTTAAAGAGAGATTCCTATGAAAGCATGAAGCATATGCAAGTATGCAAGTATATGCAAGTATAACAAGACATATGAAATACACTTTAAATGAGGAAAAAAACCCCAACTAACTAAACAGCCCCAAGTGCCCAAGACTTGAAACAGATCTGTGGAATGAATAGCTACTTCTGTTTACTAAACTCAAATATTTCTCTTAAAATAAAAAACAACAACAACAACAACAATTTTTTTATAGGAGAGTAATTTCCTAAAAGAGGTAACTCAGTCTGCCACAATGTTAATTTAAAAGAAGGTTCTGTTTTGAATGTATCCTTAGAACTGTGAAAAGCAGACGAGCTCTTTATTCTCAGTAAATCTCACCTCCCTTTCAAGTATTCCCTCCAGTGAAAAATAATGCCAGAATAATGCAAACAAATGGGTGAATCATGACCAGAAAACACAGGGAAAAGAAAAGAGACAAAATTTAACCCCAAGACACAAGAGGCAGGTGCTTCTGCAAATGACGTCTGGGATTTCAAATATTAGTCCCAAAAGCAGCAGTTCCCGCCTTGCGCTGGGAGCTTAGGTTGTGATTAATTAATGGCATTTCACTCTCCTGAACTTTATTTGGAAGGTCTTTAAAAAGGCTCTGGAGGGAGATACAGATTTCTCCACTGAAAGAAAAGGAAGCTGCAGATTCTCTCCCTGCTACTGTTTAACATCATCAATTCACAATCTGTAGTTTTTGCATATTCAATTCATCAGCAGACCCAGCCAGGAGGGACTACAGCCCATTCAGTTTAAAGAAGGGTGGGCTGTGGGATCTATAGGCCTTGGAACCTTAATCTAGTGTATAAACTGACTTGGCAGAAATCTTCAGAATACTTCAGAACAAAACTCTCAAGATCTTTTTCATAATGAAAGAGAAATCTTGCTAGTTCAGAAGGAAGAACACCCATCAAGAATAATGTGGATGATGAGACATTAAAAAATGTAAAAAGAAAGAGCCTGGCTATTTTTTTTTTTTTTTTTTATTCTGCCAATGACTTTTTATCTGAAATGAGAGGGTTTGAAAATAATAAAACTAAAGGAAAAGAAAAGGAAAAGAGCTATCCAGTGATCCATATCAATCAGCAACAAGAGAAACAAAAGCACTGCTAGTCAAAGCATGAGCCTTTATGGGCCTTGAGAGATCTTGGCTGAAGTCAGTAGAGAAATGCCTCTACTAAATACCCCCCTCTCCCCAGCTAATCCCTAACTCCTTCCCACACTTAAGGAATGAGCTCAAAATATCCACGTTTTACTGTGAGCACAAAGTTTCTCTCTCTCACTCTCTCACTTTTGGTGCTGATCACTGATTTCACCCTCAGATAGTGCAGCTGAATAGAAAAATATAAGTACTGGCAGCTTTCAGACTCACCTTTTCATCGAAAACTCGATGGGAAGAGGGAAGCAAGCTGCTGAGCTATTCCTGATCTCTGGAGGTTTTTTTACCAGAGCCCAAGTCTCACAGCTCACAGCAGCTTTAATCACAGCAAGGCTCAGGCAGCCATTTCTTGATTTCACACACATTTAGTGCACACACACATCTCGTGCAGGTTCCCAGGTATGGGAACACTTGTGAGAAGATTAGAGGAAAATGTGGGGAGAGAGTGAAATGGCTGCAGGCAGGGATGCATCCCAACAGTGCATTCCCTGTCTGACCCAGCAGGAGAGGAAAATGTGCAGCACTCACTAAAACTGCAGTCCCTTCTTGTGGTTCAAGCCCAAAATGACTTTTTATACACACTTAGATCTGTATAGGTTAATACTATTTCCGAAACTGGTTTTTTTTCCTCTTCTGCATTCAGATCTAATGTTTCTGACTATCAATTCTTCAGGAAAATTAGCAGAGCTGGCCTCTGCAAAGAATAAGATGGGTAAATGAAACTATGCACTGAACTGGGCTTATAACCTGATGGGTTATTTGCTTATAAAACAGAAGAAACACTGTTAATCTCATTTACTTTCTGTTGATGCCAATTGTTTTTAAAAATAACTTCTACTGAGTGCAGAACCTGGTTCCTATTGAAATAGTCAGAATTGGTCATGGTCAGAAATAGAAATGATACATTTCTGTTTGTATCTAGATTTGATCTTATGCTGGAACTCATGCTTTTGTACTCTTCTGAGCACAAAAACCTCTGATCTAGTAGCTGTCAGATAAACAGCATCACCCACTCCTTGCACATACATGTAGAAATACCAAAAAAGGTAAAACAACGGGCTTGTCTGGTCATTACTCTGAATCTTTAGTTTTGCGTCAGTGACTCCCAGTGATGTTCATTTCCACAGTGAACCCAGTCCTGTTAAATGTCCAATTTCTGGTGCCAAGCCATTAATCAAACTAAGAAGCAGTTAGTTTTTTTAAAAATAATTGACTTCTATCTGGAGTCATGTTAGATCTTCTTTAATGGATAATGTTTCAGCTTCCTGGTTGTCATCAATCTCCTTTAGAAACGTCTTCAAAGAAACATTTTACTAAGATACTGAATCTTCATCTCTCATTGTTGCTGATCTCTGCTGGCTTCATAGTGCACCTAGGAATTAATTCTTTTGTTTCCCTGTAAGGAAGGGAGAGATTCTGCAATTTTTTGTGCACAGAGAAGGGAGGCTGTCACCCATGAGCTGGAAAAGCTGTTGGCAGTGGCAAAGCCAAGTGAAGGCTCCTTGTTGCCAGCGGGAAAATTAAAGTGTTAACGTTAGTTCTGTCATAAGGTATTAAACCAATTCCTTGTTTCAGACCACTGCTATCCTGCTGAAAGGCCAAATCAGCTCAATTATTAGGCATGAGAAAACTCAGCACAACATGGAACTTGTTGCAGGGAAGAAAAACCCTGCCATACCTTGCTTCCCTCCTGCAACAAACCATTAACTTGCTGAGGGAAAAGGCAAGTGTTGCTGCTGAGGAGATGACCCAAGTTCAGAGAGGCAACTGTATTCCACTTTGGAGCTGGGTCTGATGAAGTAAATTTCCTAAGCCATGCCACTCCTCCTCTTTAGCAATAACCCTGAACTACACACCCTACACTATTACACATTTCAGAACACCCCCACGGCAAGCTGCAGCACAAAAATCCAGATGTTAAAGTCTTATGGTATCAGTCCTTTCCTCGTCATTGTCATCACAGTTAGATGAGATGCTCTGAGACAACTTCCCTGTGGTTCTGGACTTTGTCCTGGGTAGGGGCAGACAGTCCTCATACTCATTTGGGCTAACAGAAGACTGGGGACAAGAGAGAACCAACGTGCCAAGAAACACCTCCTCTGTAAAAGATCAGCTGGGCATTGCCTGCTCCTGCCAGAGCCTAAAGAGCTGCCTGAGAAGGCAAAGTCATGGTGGTGGCTGCAGGAAACATCGTTGACATTGCTCGATAGGCGAGAGCCCAGCCTCGGCACAACGTGAGCGTCCCGTCGCTCTGGGCTGGTCTAGAGAACACTGAAGGCAAGGAGTACTTCAGCTGCAAGTTAAATGCAAACTGTTTTCTGATTTTCTAATCAAGATAGCTTAAAGTAGTGAACAGTTCACTAAAATTCTTAGCACAGCTTTCCCAGTTATTATTGATTACTGCACATGAAGTTTTATACAGCAATGGATGGTGCTCCCACAAAGCAATATTTATGTTTTAACACAGACTTAAACATTTGGGATAGGGAAATTTTGTCTCATTTTGAGTCAGATTTTGAAGACTTACACATCAGCTTTCTCCCAGAAAAAAACACATACAGGACTGGAGTCATTAGTTAAATTCTTTGCAAGTGTATGATTTCCACTTCTCTCTACCTGCTGAGACAAGCACATGAATTTTCACATTGCTGAATGAAACCACTTGACATAAGCCTTCCTGGCAAAACTCCATCCCCATACAAATAAAAAGCTTAGTTTCATTATAAAGGAAAAAAACAAAACCCAAACAAACAAAAAACCCAAACCCAACCAAACACTGATTTTTGAATGATGAGTAGTATACACTCCATTAAAAAGCATAAGCTCAGATTACATTTGAGACACACTGCATCTGCAGGGTAACAAGGGACACCAGACTGCAATTGTATTTTAAATCCACTTTTGGAAATTTTGAGGACTCTTCTTGTCGATCCTGGGCAGCATCAGAAGCCAACAGGGCTCTGACATTTCCGCATATACCACCCCGAGGAAAACAACACTTTCAGTCCTGCCTATCTGCTCTGTTCTGCAGCAGCTCATCCTCAGAGAGGGGCTGTTTAATCTGTATTTTTCAAGCCCTGACCTCTTGCAACAAGGGCTGACCAACACAGGTACAATCAAAATAATGCATTAGTATATCTAGACAAATGAGTTCCTCCTTTTTCTTCAGTAGTGTCATCTTGGCTTGTGCACTCGCTTCAGAGATGTTAACAACTGGCAGCTCTGCTCAGGAAGATCACTGATCTAATTTATTTTTTCTTCCCCCTTTAGGGAATGCTATCACAATGCTCTAAGATCATTGCCTTGTACATCTCACTCCCCTCCCTTGATGAAATGGCTCTGAAGTGTCACCACCTGATCTGCGGGGGAAGCTGCACCCTCACAAGCCCTTCCATTAACTATTCCTGCTGACGGCTCGTTGTTTCTTCAGCGAGCTGTCTCTGCTTACCCAGGGGGTTGCTTCCACAGGACCTTCATCGCTGGCTTTTAACAGCCTTGTGATCACAGCTCACAACATACTGGTTGACAAATTCTGTTTTATCGATATTTTACCCTCAATGCTATCTTTTCCATGATGTTTGCTCAGCCTTAGCTGAGGTTCCATGCCATGTCTCAATGTGTCTAGGGCTTAGCAGAAATAGATGTGTTTGGGAACCTCTATAGCCCCATCTCTGAGGTCACAGAGGATGCTATGTCTTCTCCTCGTTTTTGAGGCATTTGAAAGGCTTCCACCAGATGGAGAGAAACTTTACAGGTTTGTGCTTGTTCTCAGTGTGTGTTTGTTCAGCAACAGCTCCTTGTAAATGGCTGATTTGGGGCTGTCCTTAAACTGGAACACATCTCAGAACGGTTGGATGGAAAACATCTTACTGGGAAATGCAGTCACCTGGAGGAGGAGTTGCTCTCTGGGGCCAGCACACCAGCCTTTCCTAGCAGGATAATGTTGATGTTGTCTGAAAAAACATAATACATAAGAAAATAAAAGGAAGCCTGTGTCTGTTATTGTTCCTATGCACTGTGGCAATTTTCTGTGGCATGCAATACTTCCCACCCTTGTGTTCATGCGTTCCTCCACACTGCCCCCTCTCTTTGGGATGACTTGTCTATCGCAGCTTGCAGAAGTAATATTTAAAAACCTAAATATTACATTTCTCTTCCTTCCTCAGTGCAACTTTCTGCCTTCAGACACGCTGTGTGTATGCTCCCCCACAGCAGCACCTTTGTCCCACCCATTACTCCTCAGCAGAGCTCTTGGGCATCCCCTGCTTTGATGGAACAGAGGACAGGTGGCTTTACAGCTCTCCTCCTGATGAGGTACAGCTTTTCTATTTCTCACACTAGCACTAGAAAACTGACGGCTTGTATGCCAGTGGGAAAACTATCCCTTCCAAGATAACCTATTCTCCATCTTCATGCAGAGTATTTCCTTCAAAGATCAATTCACAGATTTTCTTAGCCTATTAGATGTTTACCAGACCTTACTCCTGCATAAGCCTTTTTATGCCTAATTTTGCATTTTGCCATCCTTATCTACTATTTTACTGTGGCAAATACACACTGGAATATTTACATATTAACATACTGGCCTTTTATGTTTCAAGACAAAAATAATTATCTCGCTCAGGAATATATATTCATTTTCCTTTTCTCTTATCCCTATAAATATGTAGTCAGACTCTGCATCACAGAAGCAAATGCTCTTGGCACTTTAATAAAAAAAATTAAAATTCTTCAAAATTATAGCTAAAACCTCCATGACTGCACATACAGTACAGAGTAATGTCGTCTGATTCATTAATCTCTTGCTGTTTATTAAAATGCTTCATGAGTTTCAAAAAACTGATAAATGAAAACAATGCATTTACATAAATTCACAGCATGAAATAACTAGAAGTAGGGACATTGGAGGTATTCATTGTTATTTCACATTTTTATATTTAGTCACTCTTATTATTCCATGATAGCTGAGAGAATATTCCTATATAAAATATTAATATGTCTATATATGCATGTATTTATGTATATACGCACATATGCATGCATAAAAGATAAGCACAATGCAATGAAGACTACGTCTTGAAAAAACTTGGCAGCTGTAGGAGGCAGGTGTTTTCCATGGCTGTCTGTGAAAGAGCACACTGCTGTTAACAATGCTGTGAAAGACTGCCTGTGGACCAGAAACATATGCATCAGCAGAAGATTACAGCCATGACAGACCTGCAGGTATATGGGTAAAAACAAAAGGCTGAACATCAGTGCACTCAATACACTCAATCCTACATCTAAAAGCATCTTTGAACAAAGAAGTTGCTGTCTAGAATGATATACACACCGGCAACGTGGGAGCTGCAAACATTGCTACTTCCGCTCTGGAATAAAATCAAAGGCGAAGGGCCAGATTCCTAAAAGGCAACGTTCAGTCTCCCACTTTTCCTCTTAGGTTACATGCAAGAGAAAGTAAGGCACAGGATCACATTCTGGTCGGAAGACTATTGCTATGAAAGGCTCCATTGAAATCAATGTGTAAAACTCAGCAGTTCCTCACCATGTAATTCTCTACATAACATTTGTGCCATTTCCCACTGGAATTAACAGTAACCCTGAAAATCTCCTGAATCTGAAGCTTGCTCTGCAGAGAGGATGCACAGCTGCAGAGGGAGAGAGGGAAGTTTTGTCGTACCCAGCGCTCCCAGAGCCGTGCCTTATGCTGCAGCACTTTCTGATCTGGGAGCAGGGTATGCCACTTATAAGAAAAAAAAAAAAAAAAAAAAAAAAAAGGAAAAAAAAAAAGATAACACTTTCACCTTGGTTAAGTAGCCTGATAAACTGCGGTATCTTGCCCATTTGGCCCACAGCAGACAAACGGGCAGTAATCTTATCAGGGAAATACAATCCTGGAAAAGCAGTCCAGCCTCACAACGCAAACTGCCCTGTCTCCCCAGGCTCAGCTCCCCCCTCCAAAGCCAGTCACTGCTCCTACCTAGGCTTAGCCCTGCCTTTTTGTAGTCAAGGATAACATACTGCACATCAGAAATTATGCACAGTATGCCTGGCTTTCCAAGTCTGTAAGCCAGCAATAGCATGTTTCTACCAGTAACTGTTGTTGTTCCTGAAAAACTATAATATTTTCTTTGAGCTATTTAAAAAAAAATAAATAATCAGGCTCCTTCAACCAAAGTTAAAGGCACCTCCCTCAGGAAACCCTTTTAAATCCAAGAAAACAGCAAATGCAAGATACTTTCAGGTGAGTGGGTTTTATTTATGATTCTAGCAATTTAACCAAAACCTAGAGACAGCAGTCATATCATAACCCTTATAGTTTCCTTCTGTTTACCTGGATAGGCTCTAATCACATATGCAACATCTGTTGATACTCTGGCATGACTGGCAAGACACCAAAATAACCTGGTGTTCTGCATAACAAATGGCTGTGGTTTTCATCTCTCTCCTGGTCTCTCTGCTCCAGCACACAAAGCCACAGCAAGCTCTGCTCTGCCTGCCTGCCAGGGTGTGAGTGAGATCAGAAAATGTCCCTTCAAGGGTGTGATAGAAACCAGAAATGCATGATTATGGTGTGTTTTCAAAAATATGTCTTTGGGCAATTTTCAGTTCCTGTATGAAAAGCGTAGGATTAGATGATAAAAACTAAACCACAACCAGAGCTGCAAACACCAAGCCCTTTTGGGCACAGACTCAGAAGCACTCAGAGAGAACACTGGCTACTCCCTTCAGATTTCTAAAACACATCTTTTGAAGCACTTCTTGTGCACTGATTTTTTTTCAGGTTTGGCAGGAACCAGAACCACCCTTGCAATGTGTTCTAGGTATGCTGGGAGTGACTGCCTCGCTCCTACGGAGTCTGAAATCAGAGCAGAAGAGGAGAGCAGCTGAGATCTGGAGCTAAACTGACTTTCTAAAGAGTACAAACCAGCCCAGAGCTCAAAGGAAATCACATCACCACAGTGGAGTTTTTTATCTCTAGGTTTTCCCAAGTTCACGGCCAAAAGCAATGTCAGTGCTGCTCAGACTCTCAATCTCCTTTTTCTTTCATCTTTTCCATTTCCTTGCCTTCTCCCTGCTCTGTACAGCTGATGTTTCACAGCAGGTGAAGGTGCTCTTCACCCAGTGAAGTGAAGGTGCTCCCACGCCCTGGGGAGCAGCTAAGAAGATCTCCACCACCCCATCTGGGCTTGGCCCCATTGCCCAGCCCTGCTGCCTCTCTTCCTCCTCCCTGGAGGTGGCGGTCAAGGAGAGACCTCCTAAGGCTGGAACTCCAGTGTGAGACGTCACTGCAGTGGCAGAGGTGCCTGTGTGCTCAGCAAACCTGCAGGTGCCACCTCCACTGTCACCAACCATCTCACAGGCCCCCAGGAACAGGGAATACGAAGCTGCCAGGTTACCAAAATGCTGAGGGAATACAGGGATGCATAACAGACATGCTTAACGTGCTGATTAAGGGCAGTACAGTTAACTGAGGAGCAAAGACAAGGGAAGTCTTTATATAAATGTATTTTCAATTTATGACTCACTGCAGGTTGTTTTTGTTTTTTTTTTTGGTTTGGTTTGGTTTTGTTTTTTTTTTTTTTTCCTTCTCAAACCCTTTAAGTTTCAAAAGAAAAAAACACAAAAAACAAAGCAGGTCCCCCAGGGGAGAACAACAAAGTACAGGGTACATGATGAGGAAAATAATGTGCTTTCCCGTTGCTGCAAAATATCCTACACATTTGGATTACTTCAGTTTGTCCTCAAAATTAATACAGATGCTGCTTGACCATTTCCCTTTTATACTGATTAGCTTTTTCCAGGAAGTATTTTTGCCCCCCGCAACACACTTCTTTCCTTCCTGAAGAAGCCCGGTTCATGCTAGAGGATGTTTCTGTCAGAATGGAGTCAGAGGGATATTTTTAAGAGAAAAATCTTGTGTAGAAGTGTAAGACTCATGAAGAGTGTGAAAAAACCCCCTCAAAATATAAGAAAACTTTTCTTCCTCATTATAATTTTTTAAGATGAGTTTTATTTCATGGAGGACAGGGCTCTTTAAAGTTTTAAACAAATGTAACTGCATGTGCTCATCCCACTCAGAAAATATTTCTACCAATTATTGAAAAATATTTTGATAAGGCAAGAGTGAATATGAGCAAGTAACTCCCATCATTGTCAAGGACGTTGTCACATGCACTGGGTGTGTTGGTTCCTGCTTCAGTCTATTCCCCACGTTTGTTTGGTAGAGGAACACAAACCAATCCGTGCAGGCTTGATAGAACTTGTTGGCCCTATTTCTATGTGCCTTTCACAATGTCATTGCCAGAATGAACTCAGCCAAACTTGGTGTAGTGGGTGATATCAGCAATAGTAGTCGTAAAGGTAAATAACCTGAAAATTGAGATCTGTATAACTCATGGTGTAAAATCAAATATATCTTCTGGGAACACTCTGGACTTAGGCATCCGCTTTACACAGAGGGATTAAAAGGGTAACACAAATCTTGGGACGAGATTTTTGTATCCTGAAATTACAATTAATAAAGGCACATTGCATGTTAATTAAAGATACATAAATAACTATTTATTACATGCAAATATTTAAAAGACCTATTGCTGCAAACCACAGGGTTTCTGGCTGCATGTCAGTGCTAAGCAGTGCTTTACCAGAGGAAGATCCGATCCTAAATTTAGATTAAATTTTAATTGGTGAAATTTTCCTAGGGGAAAAGAGGCTCTTGAGGGCAAGGGAGGGCCACTGAGAGAGTTGGGACAATTCTGTGAGGTGATTTCCAAATTAAAATTACTATTCTTCTAAAGCTTGAAACGCAGCTGAAAATTCAACCTCGAAGTTTAAGAAAATCACCCCTGTATCCATCAAACTGCTGAAAGGCTACAGCTCCCAGGCAAGGGTAGAGGTCCTTCTTTTTCTCCAAAATTAATACATAGTCTTGTTTCCCTCACTTCACTGTTAGGCTCAAAACAAGAAGCCCCAGCCTCACCAAGGAACAGGACGGTCTGGAGAATGAATCTCTTGCTTCCCAGTTAAAGTAACAAAATCTGATTCACTTGTCCAGCTGTGACCAAAGTCTTTAACAAATCAGCAAACAGCCCCATTCAGCAGTGTTTTAGCTTTTGAGCAGTCTTTATGATATTTACTCCATTCCTTTCTATTAATTTCCATGAATTACAAAACCTACCTCTTAGGAACATCTTTGCCAACAAACTTGCCACAAAAACACACCTGGTGTAGCTTGAAAAGGAAGAAGACTGTCAGGCTCTCGTAAGTGCCTAAAGAAAGTTAAAACAAGCAGTGAGTCAGTATGGGACAGCTCTGCTTTCTGGTCCTTATACTCCCTCTTTGCTGCGCAGAAAATTTACAGCCTTCAAGTTGCTGAACGAACACCTTCGCTGCTAATCGCATTCACGAGTGATATGATATTGCTGTAAAAATAATCTCCAGCTGACACTGCCTAGGTTTGGTATTTCCTACCCAAGTAAAGCATGTGATGCAAAAATCACATTTCCTTGCATGCTTCAGAGGTCCATGAGTGTCCGTGTGCGCACACATCCACAGGCACAACTGCGCATGGGGACCATCTGTCACAATCAGTTTCTTAAACTTAAAAACATGATTAACTCAGAGACAGGAAGGAGCCTCAGGAGCAAGGGGGGAAAAATTTTTAAGATAATTGTTTTACTCTAAATAACCTGACAATCTCTCCTTCTTTGGCATTTTTTAGTAATTTCGAAATACAGAACATGACGAGGCAACTTGCATGACCAGTGTCACCGGTTTAGAGTTTCTCCAAGCAGCTGAATTTATAATGCTGTAGGGTAGAATAACTTTATTTTTTATGCTTAGCTTATAACTATGGAAAATCCTTTATAAGCATACTTCCTCCTAGAACACAGTATCTATCCAATCTATGCTGAAGCATGAACACTGACCCATATTCTTCCTTTCAAAAATGGCAACAGTCCAAAGACTTTTCCACTCCTACAAGTTTGGGGTTTGGTTCTGTCTTGAGTTTAGGAGCTAATTTCTCCTAAACTTAGCATCAAACTCTTACAGATTCTCAGAGAAAAGATTCACTATCATGAACCATTTACTTGCCTGATGAGTTTGTTACAAAAGTGGGTGGGAAAAGGCTGTATGACCAGTACAAGGCACAGCAAAGTTATAACCCAGCCCCAAGCTCTACAACAGTATGTGTAGATCCATTCCATGGCTCCAGTCAGGTTAAAGGGACCTTTCAAAGACAAGGAGAGTGAAGAAAGAAAACGAGAAAAAAAGTTTGTTTATCCAGCATGTGAGCAAGTCACAGCAGGACTGCACAAACACACCAGATGACACGGTCAGCAGGGAAGGAAATACCCAGAGCACAGTCCTTGGTGAGCCAAGATTATCTATGAATCTAAGATTGTGGAAAACAGAAAATATGATCACAACCCCTACTTGAAAGGAGGGGAAAAGTCCTGAACTCTGGTAATTCCACCCTGTTCAGCGAACCTTTATTTCTTCACTTAAATCATTGAAAAAATAAGAAAGTTTGCTGCTGGTGTCTGTTTGACCGCCTTAATCAAAGGCACTGAGTGGATTTCTTAATGGTATTTCAATAAACACTGCAGTGAAACAGCAGTAAACTAGATCTCAAGCAGTCAGAAACCTGATTAGCACATACAGATCTTTATGCACGTATTTTACTTCCTTTCATTTTAAAAATATCCCAACATTTTCTTCCACAATCCTGGAATCATCTTCATTTATTGTGCTAAAATTAATATAAAAACTTATAAAATCCAAGGGGTCATACACCTATCTTAAGTTTTAATAAGAAGCTAATAATTTTAATTTGCAGACCTGAAAAGGAAGACTTAAAAGATTATTATCATTAAAGAATCTCTCAGTACAGTTTTTCCACAACAGGCTTTTGTTATTGAAAGAGCCAGCTACTGCAGAGTACCGAGTTCCTGAATCTAGACTGAGCTGCCGAGCAGCTGAGCCAGATTGGATTGGAGGTGCTTTGTACGTTTCCAGCAAAAACTTTGCACTTTTTAGGGTTGGGCTTTTACATTTAAAACACGTTTTAGAAAAATGGAAGTTAGGGAAATATCATTCATACATAAAATTGAGCTGTAGGCTTCATCTCAGGATCCTGTTACAGAAATCCCTCTGGCTGTCTTAATAAACTTGAAGAAGATTTCATTACAGCATGGTCCTATTTGATGGAAGACATTTATCTTGTGATCAATGTGTAATTATGCTCAATGTTAAATAACCATTTCTTCTTCAGAATCTCTGAAAGATGACACAGTGTATAAATGTTTCAGAGAACATACTTCCCTGAATTACACTGAAGAAAAAATATATGGTTTCAAGAAATGCATGTTGGATTTTATTCAGCTTTAAATTTTAAAATTAAGAATATTTATTAATCTTAATATCAGAGCAAGCAAAGTTTTTTAAATATTTACCTTTCAAATATTTTGGTAACTACATTAGTAACAGTTACAATTTTTATGGTTTAATGTTTCCAAATGTAATGATTTTTAGTTGTCTCGAGTTCTCACAGTGTTTAACCTCACAATGCTGTGTCAGTTAAGACTTCTTTGGGATTATGCAGACTGAGATAAAAAAAAACCCAAAACCAGAGGATTAGACATCTAATAGGATTTTAAACAAAAAAAGGTTGTGAATCTTCCTAGGAGACATAATAAATAATAAATTGATATAGATAGAGGGATTCACACATATCAGTAAAAACATTCTGGAAAAAAACCCATATATAACACATTCCTATTCATAGCCAGATATATTTTGTGTTTTATATATTTTTAAAATTTTCACTCTTTCTTATAACTTCTTTGGAAGCTGTAGCAAAAGCAGGTAAAACAAAGTTCGCTATGAGCTCCTCACTTCTGGCGCTGGAGCTGAATTCTGGTCTCAGTGACATGGCTACATTGTTTGTGTAAGCCTATGGGAATTTCATCACTAAAATGGAAAGTTTTCTGGTTTTACAAGGCAAGCTGAGAGCAGAATTTGGCCCCACACAGGTTTGGCATGTAACAGCTAGAGTCTACCCAAGTGCGTTGCTACTACTGGTACCAATATCCACCCTCCTCTGCCTCTGTGTTTTTGACACTCTTCAGCAGCAAACCACAAGGCTCCCCCAGAGCTCCCAGCAGGAGAAGACTTTTTCACTCAGGCTGATGAGGACAAACTCAGCCCTCTGTCCTCAAAGGGGATGGAATAATATCTTAGTGCTGGAATTCCTCACCTTCAGGTCCCTCCATTATTTAAATAATTTTATTTTACTTATTTATTCACATTGATTGACTATCACCTTAAAGTCATCCTGAGATGAAAGTCCCATTTAATATGAGTCACTTTTTCAAAATTAGAGGAGTCTCCTAGAACAAGTTGCTTATACCATTATTATTACAATAAATTCCAAAACCACAAAGTCCAGCAAGGAAACAAAAGGAAAGAAAAGGCAAACAATTTTTTGTCAAAACTGACTGCTTCTAAGAAGAGCATTTTTACAAGCAATACAAAAAGCAACGAAAAGGTTCTCACTATATTTTGATGAAATATCTCTGGGGAAAATCCATTAGAAATACATTTGCAATCAGTCCAGTGTCAAATTTCTACTGTAAATACAGCAATTAAGAAGGTCAAGTTACCCGAGGTTGCATAAGAGTGAAAGGAGCAGTTCAAAAGGAATTTGTGTTGTGAGTATTTTGTATGCAATTTATGTCTTTTACTCTTTCTTAAAAGACATCACACATTTTCTTATGTGTTACAGGACTTCATATTCACAGTAATAGGCTACTGAAATAACAACCCATTGCTGCCTTCCTTAGCTCCATGCAAGCTCTTCGGAATTGTTCTTGAAACCGGTGCACAGATTAGCTGGGAGCTGAACCCGTGCCAATGAGAGAATGGCTGTAAATTGTTGGATGAGGGTAAATGACACCCACACCACTGGTGGAGCAGAGAAAAATATGTAACTTGAGATTACGAAGTGTCCTGCTGTGACATAAATGGAGTGGAAAGGCACTTAGTCCAGAGAGGACCATAAATGGTTTAAAGCCAAAAAATGCCCCAGTAATGTGTATGGGTAGAAAGTGATTAAGGAGGTGACAAAAGTGAAGGTGGCTATCTAACCTCTGGTGCTCTGGGGTTTCCTAACAAAGCTTCATCTGCACAGGGCTGTGATGCACAGCCACAGCTGTGCTGAGATAGATATTTGGGGAACTGCACAGTGAATGGAAGCAATGAACTCACTTCAATTTAAGCCTTCTCCCTGATACACCAGAAAGGTTTTCTGGCCCCAGGTCATGTCATCACAGCACCACACTCTACCAGAGGAGAAGATGCTGCTAACACACAGTGTCTCTGGCACAGAAAGCCAACATGTGCATCTCTGTGCTTGTGTATGGCTCTGGAAGTAGTGCCTGTGTGCACATACATGAGTCAGGAGAGGCAGCGTCTCACACCAGGGACAGCTCTGCTGTGCTGCAGCCCCAGAACTGCAGCAGAGCTGTTCCTCCAGGCAGCAAGTGGCAGCCCTTGCATGAACTGATAATGCTCTGTTCCCTTCAAAAGCAACATATGGGAGAGGATCAGCAGCTGTGTGAAAAAAAAAAAAAAAATTATGCCAGAGTCACGAAGAAAATAAAGAGCCTGAAAAAGGTGGCATTAGGAAAACAGAAATGGAACACAAAACTATACAGGGAGGGGAAAAACAAACAGCTTGCAGCCATCATGAAGACACCGGTCAGAAACTTTTAGAGAGCAAATGGTAACCAGTCTCAAAGGACAGCCTCCAAAGACAAGGTGCCTGTAGAGGCCACAGAATGAAGGAGACAATGAAACCCCCATCTATTGCCTCCATGGACAGCCACCAGGGTCAAAGGACTTTTGATTTTGCGCAGTAAGAGACCAACCCTTAATGTCACTAAGGACTGGAGGGAAGCATAGAAATGTCTCCTGAAGATGTTTTGTTTACCTGTTCTCCACCATAGCGTCTTCAAAGCATTTCATGGCTGTTAGAAGTTTATTCTCACAGTGCTCCTCCGAAGGCAACACAGCAGTGTTATTGCCAACCTGCAGGAAGGAAGACAGAGAGGGAAAATTTTACTTGCCCACACATCACAGGATGCCCGATGCATAGCAAGGAAGTGAGCTCAGGTTTCCTATGTCTCCCCTTCATATCCTGCTTTGTCCTTTCCTACTTCTTTCTCATCCCTTATGAATGGGCAATGATTGGAAATGTGCCACTTCTATGCTCAGAAATACAACAATTATGAGGGTAAACAGCGAGAGCCACAGATGAGTCCGGTCTCGGTTCCATTTAAATCCATGACTAAATGAACTTGAGACTGCTTTAGCAGAGCTTACTAAGAGTCCTAAGAGCCATGATTCATTCTGGAGAGGGAACAACTCCAACCAAAAAGACCCCAAACCTTACCATCAAGTCAACAGTAAACCCGAAACAGTAAGTAATTAAAATATATATAGATAACAAATTATATTAAGGAGGATAGTATTTGGTAACAATTCAAAGTTATAAAATGAAAAATTAGATAAACAGGACCTGTCATAACTTCCTGTAAATCTAGCCTTATGGTCTTGAGGAGAAATACAATTTTTTTGGCTGACTCATCACATAACTGTAAGGAATTAACTTGGAGTTTTCATACTCCTTTCCATTCCCTTCACTCACACAAATGCCCTTTTCCACAGAAAGATCACATGCAGCTTCAGGAGAATCATGAAAGGAAGTTAATTAATCTTGTAATGCCTTTCTACAGCTTTAATTTTGCTGAGGCAAAGAAAAAAAATCACAACTCCCTTGCTTCCTCGGAAATTAATCCTGCAGACTACAGACTTGCTAGTCTGTCATCCCCACTGGCTTTAAACATCATCCACATTGTTCTGTATTGATACACATAACCTTTTGCTCCCCAAACTTATGCCCATATGTTTAGATGCTAAAGTTTCCTTCAAACTCGTTATACAGGCTAACAGTGAAGGAGGTGAAAGTAACATCGTAATTAGCAGTGTCACTGACGCATTTCCTACTAGAAAACCTTCCACTGAACCAAAAGTTTCCCATATGCTTCTTTATATTGATTTGCACCTGTCATCCATTCTGTGCCAGCAGAAATACCTGAAAAGAGTATGAAGAAAAAATGTAGGGTTTCTGGTGGCACCAAAACCTTTGACGGCATGTCAGAGTGACTACCAGCTGCCAGCCACCCAGGGACGGGTTTCAGCATCCTCTCACAAACCCAAGGCAATCTCTTGCAGGCCAAATAGATGAAGCTTGACCAACACTGTTGCAGTGTTTCTCTTGAGTAAGAAAATATTAGATAAGACACATCTCCAGGGAGAGTAGGACTAGCTGAGCACTGCCATTAACCAAAGGATGCTGTAGTTAAATATTGAATTGACCTAAAACTCAGTGGCCCAAGGCTCAGCAAATACAAGTCACTCATAATCTGGCCTTTGCAGAAAGAGTTTTCAGAAAAGGAGAAAACAGAACAAGCATCTGAAAGTCACAAGCTGCAAGTGTTAGCAGGCTGTGCCAGGTAAGTGGGAGGTTTCTGTTTTCACTGCTTTCCCCAAAGTATAAACATCAAGCTGTTCAGTAAACAGTGTGAGCCCAGGAGCCTGAGAAAGTTTTTTGCAGTCGCATGTTTGAATTCCTGTTGTTGGTCATGGGGCAAACACACAAAGCACCCAAACAACAAACACATACAGTATCTTCCATGTAAAATTGATGTGTGTCAGCTGCCTGGGTCAGGCTGTCTCATCCTGCTCTACTTGTCCTTGCTTTCCTCCTTGGTGCTAGGAAGTGTTTTCTTATTCCCTGCTACTGAATGTGTCAATGGAAAGCAACACCACTGCCTACTGTCACTATGGCGAATAGAGTGAGGATTGCTTTTCAAAAAAGACATGTTGATTCAGAGGTCCTGAATCACAAGTTTTTGCTTTGTCACATTGACTCTCCATACATTTGGCAAACTTCTGGTGGCGCCGTCACTTGCTTCCAATGTTTCATGTCAGTGAAGGCAACTCTCCTATGAGAGCGTAGGCAGCTCCACCCTCCACTAGCACCATTCTGCTCTGCTAAGGACCTGCCAGAATCTGGCCCTAGAATCCTTTTCAATAGAAGGTTTATTGTGCTAGTACTTATTTGTTCCAGTCTGGAGACTGGGAACAATGTGGAGCAGTGGTTGCATTTCCGGGATGAACAAGCTGTGGCTCAGTCAGGTTGTGCTATACCTACTGTATCTAATGAAAATGCAGTCAAAGCACACAGCCTTCTGCTCAGGTACACCCAGTAAAGCCATCACATCAAAACAGTTATATTCTAGAACATATATGTAGATTCTCTTAGCCAACGCAAACAAGACCACCTACTTTGCTTCAGGAGCCAGTTTTTCCTAGACCATCCACACAGGACATTTCACTCGCTTTACATTTCTAGCACCAGAGATAGGCCTGAACAACTTCCTCAGTGACTGTTATTTGAGGCCAGTAAAAAGCAGTTTTGGCCTTTCTCTGATGTTTTTCAATCCTTAAATTACCTTAACATGTTTTTTCCTATAGCAAAATTCCTACCTTCAGGCTCTAAGTCCCATCCTCTGCAGGTGCAACGTCAGTCCTTATTTAACTGGAAGTTGAACTAGAAGTGGCAGGTATTCACATATACACATGTGAATTGTTTAGTACAAGTCTTCTGTAACACAAAAGCTCTCCCTTTTTTGTCATTCAGTGTGCAAATAATATTTGTGTGGCTCAAAAGAACCCCCACATTTCCATGAAGGAGAGACATGACAGAAATTTGTGTGTGCTCAGCTACATGAGCACTTTGACCACTGCTGTTTGTTTTAGTGGCTCATACACACCTAGTCTCCAATTTTATTAGAGAAAATTGTATTCCCGAACACTGCACTGATGACACGCTCCATGAAACAAAAGCTTAGACGCACTTTCAGTAGCTAATGTATTTCCCTGCCTCTCTTATTCTTAAATTGCAGTTTTCCAAGTTAGTATTTACTACTAGCTTTCATTTTCTGAAGACTGCTATGTGAGATTAGCTTTCATCTTAATCAAAAGCTATGTTGTTTTTTTCTGGTATTGCACAAGAGTGGTCTCACCTCATGCACTTGCATCCAACACAGAATTTAAAATGTTCATTTACTCTCAGATGAAAGTCCTTTACTTGCTGCAACACTGCTTGCTGCTCCTATGAAGAGCTCCTTTGAAATTTTAAATATTTTGTCATCAACCACTCACTATGCTATGCTTATTCTGATAGCCATTGTTTTCTGTTACATTTTTGGAAGCAGCTTTTAACCTCAGATATCCGTTATAATCCTGGTGTTTTCTACTAGAGCCTGAGTTACCTTGTGTCTTACTAAGAATACACACTGCATCTACAGGAAGAAAACCAGGCATAACAGCTGGATGGACCCTTCATGTGAGAGCATCCATCATCAGTTTAAATGTAGCCTTAGCTTCCCAAATGTAGTTCTTAACCTTAGATCAGTTACACTGATTTTTCACTTTCGTTTTCATAATCTCCATTTGAAATACATCATTCCCATTGTTGGGAGGAGGGGTACTGTGGCATGCAGCACTTCCCAAATGTGTGCTATATACTGAGCAATAGTTAGCCTTCTCTGCCCAAGTTACATTAAACCCATGAAAAAGAAAGAGAAAGGATGTCAGCAATAAGGCTATCTTCTAATTGCCTTCCCTCACCAGTGCGCCTGCTGCCTAAAGCTCCAGCAAAGTGCTCTTTAAGCTGCTTCAGCTACCCTCTACTTTTCTGGAGAGTTCCCATTTCTGATAGGTTTAAAGAGCTCCACGCTTTCACTCAGGCTTTTTGTTAGTTCATTTTACACCTGGAGTCAGTGCAGGTAACCATGCCATGCCTTGCAGTGTGACTGAATCCCTTGGCCTTGTATGTGATGTCTGACAAGTCACCAACCTGCAGCTTCTGCTCCAGGAAGCTCACACCTGAAAGGGCAGAATGCATCTTCATCACCAAAAGGACTTCAGTCCAGCATCCCCCAGCAACTTCCATGCAAATTAGATTCACGTATCTTTGATTCCATGGTGATTGGAAGTTAAACTACATAAAGGCTCACATCTGGGTCAACAAGACAGAAAACCAGGTCAGAACAGCACACCTTAAAAATGCCACCTGAAGAGGTTAGCAGTGTTCCCTTCCCTACCCTGCCCTTGCACTACTGCCATACCAGCTCTACTGACCCAGGAATCCTAGGGGGGTTTTTGTGATCTGGGAGGCCAATGAGATAGTGTTTTACTTAAGACTTGACTTTCTTTTTTAAGGCTTATTTTTAATGCACCTTGTAAATGAATTCTAATTTGACCTCTAATTTGAACTAATGATCAGTACTAGTATTTACATGAACCAGATATGGGACAGTTCATAAATCTCGGGTCATTTTTTTTTTTAATTATTTGCTCACTGGGACATATACATAAAGCACAGAACACTGCAAACTATTAACACACATCTTTTTCCCTTATGGTTCCAAAGCCAAAATGTTCCTCCCTCTCCGATTAATTTTTTTAATCTCCTCTGAATCCATTCAAACTTTATCCAATAAGTGTCTGTAAGTGATAGTCACATTGAATAAAAGCAGAATTAGTAAACCCTCTAATTCCAAAGTGTTTAGCTTTGGAGCACAAGAAGTTAAACACTCTCTTGCAACACATTGTAAACATGTCAATGTGTTTAACATCTTAAATGTGTTCTGTTCCCTCGCGCATGTGTTTAGAAAAGAAACAGGTTATGATATTTAACTAGTGAATGGATATATGTGCTCATTCCTACCAACACTTTTTAAACACTTGCGGACACTTAAAATTATGATGTGTTTAAGATTTGAACATGTATGCTTTTCTACGCTCCTAATCCAATGTTTGATGCATTTATTTAGAATACCAAGATTTTACCAGGCTAGCAAAGCATACCATTTCTAATTAGCAATGCCCAATTTTTCTTCTATAATTTCTTCAGACTACTTAAAACTAGAATATAATCCAGTGAGGTTTTAACACAGTGTGAAGAGATTTTCTCCACCACAACTGAGCTAAGCTGAATCTGATCTTATTCGTGAGGTGCAGAAGTAGCTACAACATTTCAAATGTGCTTTCTTTCTCAAAGCAAGAACTCTGAATTACATGGGAAACACAGGAAGTTTCAAAATGGAAAGAAAAAAAGCCAGAGGAGAGAACATCTGCAAACATTTTTAAGGAGGTTTTTTTTTTGTTTGTTTTATTATGTGCTCTATAGTTGGATAAAAGCATAAATTATCTGGAAATCATAGAATCATAGAATGGTTTGTGTTGGAAGGGATCTTAGAGATCATCTCATTCCAAGCCCCCTGGCATGGGCAGGGTTGCTCAAGTAAACTGACTACACCACTCACTCACACACATATGGGGCTACTCAGAGAGAAAGTGGCAGAGGCTCGTCCCTCTGACTCCTGCTCTACCTGAACTCTGCTCACAGGTCTAGCTCTGCTCAGGCTGCTTGTAACCCTCCAAACCATGAAGCAGCTGCTAACAGCTGTCATCAAAAAAACCCCCAAAAAACAAAAAACCCCCAAACAAACCAAATGTCAGCAATAAAATTCTATCTATCATTCCTCCAAATTAGCTTAACCTGAGGCCAAGCACAGGCAATGCTCAGTGCTTACACCCATGACATGCTATTTCAGGACTTGTAAATGAAAAAATGGGTTCTTTTTTAGTGTGATAATTCGAATTTCCCTGTAAAATCCAATTGCAGCGGTTGTCAACCTTTTCCATACCACGATCCTGTTACAACAAAAGAATAACTTTGTGTCCCCACTCTTGCCCATTGCCCCCATCTTCCACCCTTAAACCTGTCCACAGGAAAAGGAAGGATACTTGGGATTCCCAGAAATATCTTTATAAGACAGAAACACAGTATTTAAAGTCCATCCAGGATTAGGAAAAAACACATTATCTTAAATAGAGAGCCAAAATTAATTAAGTTCTTAAGGGTATCTAATGTGTCTGTCTCAATTCTTTCTCTTTCAAGAACCAATAAACTTGGATAATTCAGAAAGCTGGGGGGCTATTTTGAATTTTGACAGCCAGCCATGCCAACTTAGTTCATCTGTCTTTGCATTCCAGTTGTGCCAGTAAGCTCAGAAACCCCTGTATCCTTTTGCTAGAGGCTGTACAAGGCTCTGGAAAGAATTTGCATCCACCAAGGATGCCAAAACAGAGACAGAGCATACCAGCTCTTCCAGTTCCCCCTGCAGGTCAAAGGAAGTGAAGCCCAGCTCTCTCCTGACTTTTCGTGCCAATTGGCCCCACAGAGCCACCCTGCAGAGAGGGAAATGTCAGGCAATTTACAAATGAAAGAGAAACCAAAAGATTTGTAGATGTCGCACCTAGGAACACTGGTTAGTGGTGGACTTAGCGGTGCTGGGTTAAAGATTGGACTTTATGATCTTTGAGGTCTTTTCCAACCTAAATGATTCTAAGGTTCTGTGATTCCACAATACCCTCTTGTATCAGCCTGTGAAATGCTTGACCTCACTCCCAAGACGTCAGCAGGAATTTCACTCTTCCCTTCCTGGGTGACTGCCCAGCCTTGGCACAACCAGACTTTCTGGAGCTCTTCATCTGGTGTCCTGTCCTGCAGAGAGGAAACCGTACAGGACATGCAGGACCTTGCCATGCTTGCCCCTGGGCAAGACAGCAGCACAGAGCTTTTATTAGCAAGAAAACAAGGGTGATGAAGTTGGGTCATAGTGTAGGGTACACAAGCTTACTGTGGACCAGTGTTCAAAGGCACTTTCTGAAAATTTTCAGCCTTCACTAGCTATGTAAAATCTCAGTGCTGGAGTTGTTTAAGATTTGAATGCCAGCTGCATTTTTATTGGCCGTCTGTGACTTCAAAGGGCTTTTCCTCCACTAATGTCCAGACAGGTAGGCTGCCCTGAAATCTCTCTGCCATGTTAACTTACAGATTTTGAACTGATTTTATCTGCAGGCTTATGCCTGAAAATGAGCATTATACATATTGGGGTAGAAATGAATTTCAGCGTCTTGCAGTCCAGCTACAGTCCTGACACTTAATCAGGCAGGGGACAGTTAATCTGAAAACATGGAGCAAAGATGTTCTTTGTAGTCATACAAACCTTCATCACTTATACTTTAATCCCCAGACTTTAGGACAAAAACTTCAGAAAAGCAGATACACTGCTGCTTTGCCAAGTTTTTATTGGTAAGAATAAGGAACAATGAGGAAATTCAGTTGGATGCTTAATGTATTTTTCAGTTTCAACAACCAGGTCTTTACTGCTCCATTTTGTAAGAATATCCAAAGCCCTCACCCTAGCTCAGGTCCCCATCTGACTAGCTGCTGCTTTGGTGTAAAAAGGGACAGGCCTTAGTACAGAAAGTGTCACTCTGAAGGGCAGAATTATTTCAGCGGACTGTTTCAGGTACCACCTGCCCATATGGGTTCATCCACAGTACTGTAGAGAAAATGTTGGGGCTAATACCATATGACAAAAGCCACTTCTCTGTATGAAAATGGATGGATTATTTAATTAAGACACATGAGGCAATTTTTCATCTGTTTCCTGAGTGTTGTTCCTTGGAACATCTCTAAACCCTGTTCCACTGTGTGGTATGAACAAGTTACAAGGCTCCAAAATGCTGCAGATACACAGGCATGACTGAACTTACAAAGCCTGATTGTGAGGTATCACTGACCATAGGCAGATTCACTGAAATGTTGGTGGTGCAGGCAAAGATACTATAAAGATAAAAGACACATATTTCTAAATGAAAACTCAAAAATTAATGAGTTCCTCTTATATGGTAATCAACTTGGCTTACTTCACAAACAGTACCAGCAGGCTATTAGATTTATCTAATTATTAGATATCTTAAGTATTAAAATTCAGTGCTATTGTCTGAAATAACTGGGTCATTCTGTAGAGTATCTGACACCAAAAACAAGCTAGGGAAAATTTAGGCATTGTTGTACTTCAATATCTTTTTTTTTTATAGTCACAGAAAACTGAAGATTAATTTTCAGATTCATTTCAAGACATACCTGCTGTGCTTGACTTTAAGGAGCATTACAGATATTTCAGGGATTTCTTCTCAGCTGTTCAGGATGTTCAACAGTTGTGTGTTCAAGATGACTGACAGACCTCATACATTCATCAGTATTCCTAGAGACACTTGCATTTCTTCCTGATCACACAAAGAATCTTGCCAAAGAATGCCTCTTCAAAAAGAAGGAAGACCAGGATCCCCCTCACCTAGCCAGGGAGGGAATTTTTTTTTTAAGCAAGACACGTGCCAAAGTAATAACAGTAAAGCTAATTTTCAGGTGGAAGAGGGAAGAGGAATAGTGGGGCTGTAGCACATTTGGGGTAAATCTCTTTTTACTGTCAGCTTGTCATCACATGAGTTTTATGCTAGAAACAGAAACAAATACCCTGTCAAAATACTTTGGGCATCTGTTACTTACACAGATCTCTCTGACAGGTGAAATAACAGAAGAAGGGGGGAAACAGCAACACATTTATTAATGACATAAAAAAATTGAAAATTTTAAGCAGCTCAATAAGAACATATTTTCAAGATGTTGCACACTGAAAACTAATAGCTTAACTTGTGGGTAAAGCCATGTTGAGAATCAATAAGCCGGGAGAGGCAGGTTTGAGGGCAGCCCAGGGTACCTGCCTGGGCTTTAGAGCAGGAAAGCCTTTGAAGCTGCAGAAGGCCAATAAAAATGCAGCTGGCATGCAAGGCTCACACATCTCCAGCATAGGTTTTATATCAGTAATGTTTAAGCTGCAGCTGACTAACCAGAGAATACTCTGTCAGTTCTTGCACATATACAGCTAACAGCCTGGCTGGAAGCCTCTTTGATGCCCACAATCTAAACAGAAAGGTTCTTGTGCAATTGATGCCTTCAAGGTAAGTGCAATTGGCCATCCTTGCCATCTCCCTCCTTACCAGTGCTTTTCAAAGTGTCTAGTTTTGGTCTTGCTGAATATACAGTTACAAGTCAACTACAATCTGCATTAAATTTGGAAAATATACTTTACAACTTTCTGATTAAAATAACATGGGAAATGTTATCACTTTTTTTTTTTTTTTTTTTTTTTTCTGCTAAGACCACTGCTATATATGACACATTTGAAGTATATTTCTATTTTGGATGAGATTTTACCACATCAGATAAACAGTCCTCTAAAAATGACTAACTGCAATCCCTATGCCTATTTTAATAAATTTCTTCAGACATATACATTTGGAAAGGAAAGAAATAGATACTTCTTCAGCATCCCAATGGTAGAGTGGCCTTCCTAGGAAAACGGAACTGGACCAGTAAAATAACAGCATCTGCTATTTTGACTTTCATCTTAACATGTACAAATTTCAGGGTTTCCAGCTGATCTGACAGAACACTTCCTGCTCAGGAAATAAATGTGTCAAATGATTTCTTGATTTAAAGTGATGGATCACAGTAGCTCTCTGTACTGCAGGGGTGCTATTCTCATAAAACATATGCAACCTTTATTACTAAAATGAAGGGGAATTACTCCAATATCACTTAGGGCAATTTCCTCAGCAGTCACCACATATCTCCAATGTCACAAATCCCAAAAGGAGTAGGAGGAGGGGTGGGAGCTGGAGGTAGCTTGAATCCCCTGCTTAGTCTGGTGTTGGGGAAAAGGGAAAACACTATAGCATGTTTGCAATTTGCAGTTCAATTTAAAAGAAGAAAGTGAAACCCTTTTTTTAAAGAAAAGGAACACAGTTGAAGTTTAAGTTCTTTCATGAGGTATGGGGCATTTATTTCCAGAATCACTTTGGTGCTTAAAAAGTTCAACATAAAGTTTCTGTGGTGGTAAATGAGGGTAGTGGTAGGTCTCTCACACAATGTGATCTGACTTGTCCAAAGAAAAGGGGAAAACCACAATCTTTTTAATAATATTCATCACAACTATATAACTCAGGGCAAGGAACTAGATGTATTATGTGTGATCAAGAAAAGGAGAATGGGAACTTGGAAAAGTTCTAAGCAGGACACAAGGAGCACTAAGTAACGACTCACATAGCTA
Organism: Hirundo rustica; assembly: GCF_015227805.2. Classification (NCBI taxonomy): domain Eukaryota; kingdom Metazoa; phylum Chordata; class Aves; order Passeriformes; family Hirundinidae; genus Hirundo; species Hirundo rustica. Next base: position 27,849,347 of record NC_053452.1, read on the forward strand.
AGCAAAGTATCAACACTTGGTTGAGTAAGCAGCATTCAGGAGGAAGAGCAAGGGCTTCCTTTCCACAGCTTATAGCACAAGCTGTGCTGGTGTCATGGGTTAGTGCAGTTTGGTTTTTTAGTTATAGAAAAATGTAGAATAATTCTCCAGGTCAGGACCTGGGAATTGCTTTAGAAAAGACTGGGACCTATCAGAGAGTTAGTTGGAATATTGGCATCTGTTCTGACCACTGAAAATTGTTAGCTACGACTTTGGGAAGTACCATATAAAAACCCTTGATTTCCTGTAGGTGGGCCTTATTCTTCTTTCCTTTGGCCAGAGAGAGACAGGTAACATCGAGCTGGGCGTGCTGCTCCCCACTTTTGGGCGGGAGCTGGCCTGAGGCCTGGCCAGATTCCATCGGTTCCCAGGTGAAGGGGGGGGAAGGAGAGGTTGCTGCTTTACAACAACTACTTTCTCCAAACTTCCCTGAAGCAGGGAGAGATCTCTGTCGGGCCCCTGATGAGAGCTATGGGCACCATTTGGGCTGAGGCCACCCCGATTTACACCAAGGGGTGGGCTGAGAAGGCATTTATGATCCTGCCTGTTTTTTTTTGTGATTCCAGACTGCCTGAATGCTCCGATCTCTGATGTTTCTGTGAGTTCTTCCTCCTTCACCAGCGCGGCCTTAAACATCTAACACCACGAGCTACTTCAGGGGAGAAGAGACTCCGAGCAGATTTAACCCATTCCTAGCAACATGAAGCTTCCAGAACTTAGCCCTTCTCTGAGAGAGTAAGAAAGGACAGAGTGAACATAAAGAAAAAATCAGCATGAAGTCAGTAGAGCAAGAGTGAAAAGACTATTAAGACAGAAGGTTGACGAGTTAGTTGTTCCATTTTTACTTAAGCCATGGAAATGAACTCTGTATTTAGATAATTCCTTTAAATCATGGGAAAAATATGCATTTAGGGAGATGATTGTTTTGATTTATGTGTGGATTTGAGCAAAGGTGTTTGTGATGGACTAAGTAATATTAATCTTATAAGATGCTTGAAAAGAGATAGAAATGAGAAGCTCTCTGCGCCAGTGAAGAAGTGAGAAGATATCTCTGTACCTTAAGATGAAGAATCCTTTGTTTTAGAGTTACTCATCTTTAAAAAGTGACACTCCAGTATGCAAAAGTCTAAGACCCATGACCCATAAGCAGCCTAGGAAACTGCTCCTGGGAGGGTCACAAAAGCAGGTTTCTCCGGGCGGTTGTTTTTGTGACAGTTTAAAATGCACAAGAGAACTGTTCTAAGTTGTCAGTGGGATCCATGACTCTAAGAGAGACTCTTCCCCTAAAGAATTAATGAAAGACTATTGTCAAATAGTAAAACTGAGTGAAAAGTACAAGTTTTATCTCTTTATATTGTTTTGTAAAAAAGTTAACAGTTTGTAAGGGGGGGGGAAGAGTGTTTTTGAAGTTTCATTCTGTTTTAGTTTTTTTCCAACTTTCTTTTTTCTATTCTTTTAGTGTGTGTTAATAAAACTATTTGTTAATTTTTAAGGTTGAGCCTTCTTTATTTTTCTCTTAGTCTCTCTCTCACAAAAAGAGTAAGTACTAGACCAGAATTTAGTGAACGTGAAACCATTACAACTGGGACATCCTTACCATTGTGATGACATCATTACTTGGCAACTGGAAAAAGATAGCAAAAAAATTGGAAAAGATGACGGAAAAAATTCTAAGATGTTGTATTGCATAAAATGTTAAAAGAAGATGAGACATATGTCAGAAGTATTAAGAATGCCACATGCACCCCAGAGCCAAAGCCCGATGGAGCTCCATTGAAAGTAGAACACTATGTCATTTACCAGACATTGGCATAGTAAGATTCCAGACTTGATATGGGAGTTGAAGTCAAGTTGTGTGATGACCTGTCTCTCACACATTCCTGTGGATCAGATCATGGTGAAAACTACTTCTATTGTCAGGAAACAGCTGTTTGCAACCTCCTCCAAAAAGCAAGAGCAGCACTTTGACCAAGAGGAAACCAAAACAACCAAAGGGTCAGTTCTCTAAGTCCTCCCTCAGAGCAAAATAACAGAGAGGCTCAGGGAAGTGTCACAGCAGGGGCAAAAATGAATCACAGCCTCAGGAAAACAAAGTTCTTCTCTTAAAAATCTGCTTTTCCCTAAGTAACCAAAGCCAATTCACAGCATTTGCTGAAGAGGTCAAAGTACCCCTGACATACCCTCATCTGCTGTTTGCAATTTCTTTCATGTACAACAGGATGGGTAGCAATGGAAAGGATCTCATTTTGCTTTATTGCCTTGCCACATCAACACTAAATGGAAGTGCTATCATCTCTTCCATCCAGGTTCTCCTCCAAAACAGAAGAACCAGGCTGTTTGTTCACAAATGACTGCCAAAGACATCTCATAACCTGATCTTACAGCTTACCCATGTTTCTGAAACAAACCTGAATTTAAAAGGTGAATTTTATTGTTGAATGCCTGACATGAGCACACACAAACTTACATGAAGACAACTCAGGCCACAGTTTATTTTCAGTGTTCACCCAGATATCATTACACAACCACAACTTTAAACCACGTCTTTTCCAATTTCTGTGCAGTGAGTACAGCTTGCAGCCTACTTGATAGTAACAGAAAACCTAAAATGACAGAGCCACTCAGTACTAGCAGTATGGAAAGAGGAATATACTTAAGTTCGAAGGACATTCTTGCTTAAAACCTAGCAATTCCACTGGGAATTTGTTTTGGGACTCCTCCTATAGTTGCATCTAAAATTGCAAGATGTTGAAAAGCTGAGCAAGCTACCAAAGGAAAAGTAGAGGAGACCCCTTTCTCTTGAAGGAGAAGGCAAAAAAAGAAAGCTTACAGAAGGAAAGTGTAGATTTATCTTAAAATGTCTTTAGTAGACTTGCTTTGAAAGGTATCAATTTCAACTAAAATATGGAGAGGCTTTTTATTGCTGTTTTGGAAGAATATCAGCTTTGAAGAAATGGATGTGCACGAGGATATTGCCTTAATGCAGAAGGCAAGTATAAATGACTATTCCAAAAATTATTGCATGGAAGTATACCAGACTATTAAATCATCTATCATTTTATACCATTTAGACATATATTTATTAGAAGACAAGACTAGACAAAGTAGACATCAATTTACTTTTAAAAGAGAAAACCTCAAGGAAAATATCATGTTCTAGAAGTTGGAGTTGGAATGAATTGCATTTTAGATTCCTACTGATACTGTTTCTGTGCTTTGACCCACAGAAATCAGAGGCTCTTGGGGCTAGACACTGAACAACAACTCTGAGAAACTTTTAATTAAATGCAGAAGACCACAGGGATTTGCCCAAAAGGCAGTGGCAAAACCAGGTGTAGAAGCCAGACCATGCTTCAGTTCTCTCTGCTTTGCAACCAGCCAAGCTGCCAATATCAGTAGTAACTGGATTTAGGAAGAATCAAATTTCATACCCAGAAGAAAGCACTGAGAAGTGCTTTTCTTGAGAAAGGTAGGGAAAAGAACCCAGTCTGCCAACGAGGCAGGAAGAAGACACATTATTTTAGCAAGGAGACATATTACCCTGTTGTGAATAGGAGGCTAATGTACAAATGACAGGACAACTACAAACTACAGCTCCTCTTTCCATGAAACATGAAATGTGGCTTAATTTCCTCTCGCATAATGAGCATTAAAAGCCTTAAGGTTGCGCTTGTACCTTAAGCAGAGTTTTGCTTTTAATTTTAGCAAATCCTAATGTTCCCTCTCATTGATATCCCTGTTGCCTAAAAGTATGAATTATTGATATTGCTTGACTTTAATATTTTATGCTGCTGGGGAATGCATAGCAGAGCCAAATCACAGCCTACAACTAAATTATGAAGGTCATCTAAAAGAACGCTGAGCAACCAAAGTCTGCTTCCCCAGATCAAAAGAAGGTCTGCAAATTTTCTGTTGAGTTATTATTTCCTCTATTATTTATTAGTCATACACAGCTGAGCAAGGTTTGAAATAAAATACTGGAATCTGAAACACATTCCAGGAAAAAGGCTTGCTGTCATCAGCACATGCTATTGGCTACAGTATTTTGTAATGAACTGTAATCTTTAGTGACAAGCATTTACTTCTGTCACAGATTGCAAACCAGCTTCTTGCAAAATAAACCTAAGTAGCCTCCAAGCAACACAGCTAATTTCAGGTCTACTAGACAAAACCACAAAACATAGCTGAAGGTAATGACCAAACGGCCATTTAGAACTGAAATGACTGATTTCTCAGAGATCCTTACAATTAAGGATCGTATTCAATAGCTTACAACACCATTTATGATATCTGAGAAAAAATAGCATCTGTAGCACAGCTGGAGCAGCTGTGTTGGAAAATCAATCATTGCCTGGCAACTGAGGAACTGATTTTCCATCAATCAGTACACAAGGCATTCTGTTAGGTTTATAAAACACGTAAATTTGTTGCAGTGTCTGCAAATGCAATAAGTTGGTTAGAAATGTGAGAGCAATAGATAAAAGACAGGTTTAAAGTGGCTATGAGGCTTAATATGAAAAGAGCTGTGTTTATGCGTGCTGCAAAAACAATATTATGGTAATAAACAGATGAACTGCTCAGTGTGATTAGCTTTGACAGCAGATAGAACCAAGAGTAATCCAGAAAGTAGGACTGTTTCCACTGTGGCAAACATTTTGTGCTACATAAATCTAATTTTTTGATAAAACGGCCATTCATGGAAACAGTTACTCCCAACTGTGCCAAGAACTCATAAATCCCTGCAAATTCCTGCAGCTTAGGCCTTTTTTCTAGAATTTTATTGGCTTAGCTGAGCCCATCAGTAATACTGCAAATCTTACCATTCTGTTGTGATTACCCCTCTTCTATAATAATGTCTCCAAGCTCATTTTTAAGGGACAATAAAGATTGTAATCATTCTTCTAATTCTAACATGAAAGAAGAAGTGAGGGTGGGGGAATTATACCAGAAATTGTACAAGTTAGTACTAAAGCTATGACATTTTAATACTCATAAAACATAAGCCTACTGCCTGATGTCAAGCCTCAGTAAGGGACTGAGATGCATTTGTGTGTAAGGTGATAGCTATAGCTCATCGCGTTACTTACCACACCCACAACAGTCAACAGCCCAAGCTGGCAACCCTTGAGAAACAGATATCCTCCCCCCTCGGACACTGCTGCCTCTGTTTAGACATGGCCATCTGGAAGGCAAAACTCTCTTCATACAGCATTCCCATACTGTGTTAGGAAACTCTCTTTCTCCCAACTCTGTTTTATCTCCTATGACCCCAGCACCCCCAGCCTCTGTGCCCATCAAACATCCCCCAAGAGCGCCGAGCTGGCCCAGAGCTGTGGAACACAGCATGGTCTTACATACCAACAGGAAGAGCGCCCAACACACATGAAGATTTGTGTATTTCCTTAAGTAGGTCTGATCAAAGAAAAATTACAGTGGTTTTAAATAACTGTAGGGAGGACAACCAATGCTTGGCATCCACAAAAACAAGGTAGTTGGTTATCCATGCAGTCAGGCAATTGTAGCCAAAATGACAAGGCAGGTGTGAGAAATGCATCACAAAGTTACCACATGCCAAGCTATGGCCAATCATTGTTATTAGCTTAATTCTTAATCAGTTTAATTCATAAAGCACTTCCCAAAGCAATTTTCCTCCATGTTTGGGAGATACACAAAGAATAGCACAGAGGTAGCTTCCTGTATAAGTAAGTGATTCAGGAATTTTGATACAGATCCTGGTAAATCTACTGGTCACCATATTCTATGGTGGGTACTAAAGTTTTGCAGAAGCAAGAGACTACAATGACATACAGAAAAAAAAAAAAAATAGAAAAAAAGAGAAAAAAAATCCACCTAAGTCTGGTAAAATGCAGCTTATTCTTTATATGATCCCCAGCTGTGAAATCCAACCCCGTGGTGCCACCATACACAATCCTGTAAAAACACAAAGACCAAAGGTTTCTGATTTAGCCGTACTGATCCAGGTAAAGAGAAGTGTCCCTCTTGCACTTTTTTTCACATCCACAGGTGCTGTCTTCTAAAACTTCTAAAAGTATATTTTGAGGAGACTCCAGAACTGAATGGTCCTTCGTGGAACAGTACCTAGAAAAATCTCAGACACATGAAATAAAAACATTTTAATTGACAACTAAGAATTCAAAAAAATTCATAGTACTTTAATCCCCATGTCCCAAATATTTTCAGGAATGTTAACAATATTTTTTTTTTCCTTTTTCTCTAAATTTTTTTCTGTTTCTTGAAACTGTTTTTCTACATATTTGCCTTTGCCTGCCATCTATTACTTTGAAAAATGTGCAAACAGGACTCAGGATCTTTGAAGCCGAGAGTAAATTTTTGTAGTAAAAAAGAAATGTTAGGCTTAGAATGCCAAACAGGATTCAAACTTTCCACTAACTAAAGACTTCCAGTTAGCACCAGGTTTTCAGCCCAAAAGATAAAATTAAGTTGCAATATATTTGTGAATACTTGTAAACTCTAGAAATCTTTGATATTAGTTCTGACAGTAACAGACAAGAAAATGCAGAGGCACATTTTAATTACCTGTCAGGAACTAAATAAAAGATTTGTTTTATTGAATACTCCCTGTGTGTAATATAACTATGGAAACAAGTCTGAAATCCAATTGACTTTCTATTTACAGGCTCCTAAAGAGCTATTAAAACATAAAAGTGAACTACTTAAAACCTGTTTGAAGTTTTATTCTTCTTTAATGTATTTTTCACCTGTTTGATGATTGTTTATACTTTGTAGCATGATGAACTGTGACATTTTTTGCCATTTCATCAAGTTGAAGATTTTACTATATTTAAGTCAAAACATAGCAATGTTTGCCACAAAAATAAACCGTTGTAAGAAATTTGACCATGGCAAAAATGTGTTCTAAGCCAACAGTGACAAAGCTCTTCACAGTAACTTCCAAGCATTCATTTCCACTCAGTTTGGCTCCATTGCAGATGCAGAGAACAGAGTACTTGCTGCACTGAAGAAATGATCATCTAAACAAAGTAGTCAGGTTAAAAAATTAGTAAGAAAGGCCCTGCTCTTACTACTAGTACAGATATGGCAAATGGAAGCCTGGAAAGACATATGACTTGCATGAGAGTTCTTCAAGAAGCATAAGGCAAAGGCAGGAATTGAACTGTCTACTGACACCCTGGTAAATATATAATCAGACAAAATTTATGTTTCTATTAGTGATGTGCAAAACCTGACAATCTAAAAGCAATATTCTCCCTGAATAAACATTGTGGAATCCCATGTTATGATATCCAAAAAATTTGAATTGCATTCTTACAGAAGATCATATGTAAAATATTGTCTTCATAGAGAAGATACCTCAGGCCTCACCTTAGGCACACTTCTAAATTTAACCCCAGCAGAGTTCTGGTCAACTGAAATAGATGGATGTCCTGGCTCTCTAGAAGGTTAGATTAGAATTTTTTAATTGTAAATTAATTTGCCTCATTTATTAATTTTTGACCAATTCTTCCTGTTCAAAATCAGCTGAACTGACAACACAAACTTACAAGACAGCAAGCTACTATGCCTTGGTTATTATTCAAGCACTATTACCATTCACTACTATCGACAATCCCAATACTTAGGATAAGCTAATTGGTGAATATTTGGTCACAGGTATTCAGCCATGGGGGGCAGAGGAACCTAGTTTGAGGTATTTGATTTTAGTTAGTCCCATGTCTTAGAAATACTCTAGTATTTCACATACTAGCAAAACATAATAGCAAAGAAATAGTGCTTCTATCATACCCCGTTAGTTTATCCTAGCAGGTGATAAATGTTATCGAACTACACCATCCTTCTCTCAAGTATGGACTAGGTGCCTACACAGGGAGTACTCAGACAGCTGGAAACTCCAGCTGATGCCCTAAAATACATGGCCCTGAACATGTTACTTCTCTGAGCAGGGAGACTTCACTAGACATTCTCCAGTGGTGCCTTCCAACCTCATTGATGCTGTGATGACACCTCCTCACTAAGATGAGTGTCCTGGGGTGACTTTATGATGCTTGTATCCCCAATTGTCTTTGAAATACAGTCTTTAGAGTCACCACAGGCATGTTAGCCCTGTCCCAGCTCCCTACCCCAGCCTTTCACAGAACTTGAAATGTGTACAGGATTTCCCGTTCATCTCCTTGAAGGGCTTCCTAAAATCCTTAGGTGTGTATCCCTTCTCTCATACAATGGAGGTCTCCATAAAGCAGAGTTTGTCTCCTCAGGAGATAGAAGTCTTCTCAGTGATGGGTTGAGCCGATGGAATGAACTCCCAGAGGAAAAATAATCCTATTTCCTGAGACTTAGTTTTACCACCTTCTGGCTCCAAGTGCAAGACATTTCTTCTGCGTTGTGTTCTCCATCAGAATCTGCAACACATGCAAAACCAAATCCCATCTGACAAATTAATGTACCAGACCATGATCTCCCATCTACTTTTCATTCCTTCTGACAGAGGATGAGTACAGACACATGGTGGATTCCAATTATCAAACCGAGTGATCGGTAAACACTCTAATGGAGACAGCTGGAGCGCACCTTTCAGTGCGTAAAGGGGTGCACTCTATGGAATTATGTACACTAGAGCTTGCAACTTGCCTGGCACTTATGGAAAACCATCAATAAATAACAACGAGGATTGTTTGGTCATGGTACAACCTCTTCTCTCTCCTAGCCTGAGGAGCTGGGAACAATAAAGGTGATTGTACACCAGGTGGTCCTGAAGCTTTCCTCTAATTATAGTAATGTGTATACAAGATAAAATATGCTTGGAAAAAATTGTTTCATACACACTTATCTGCTTGTATAGTTTGACTTCACTTCCAATTCTTCAGTTAATTGCACAGAGAGGAGGAGGTGGGTCAAAGACATGTCTCTGACTGTGCAACCTCAGCTCTACAACTACTAGCCCCAGGTTTTACAGTCTGGAATGAGATATGCAGGGTCATTTCAGTTGAATCTTCCTGTTTCAGTGGACCTTACTCTATACGTCCCAAAGCCCTTGATAGCCACAAGTGTTTGGAATATCCTTTCTTATTACTGAAAACTACAGATAACTTAATACTGAAGTTCTAGAAGACTTTTGCCATTCATGTTCTGTACTCAATTTGCCTTCTGAGCCTTGTCTTGAGTGCTGAGAAAAATGGAGGTATTGGCAGTGGTAGTCACAAGACATTGACAGTGGTATGTGTTCTCAGGGGCTCTTGATGCCTCAACTTGTTCCTCCCCCTGTGTGCCTAAAATACAACATTACTCTGAAGTACCCTGCCCATTTGTATCTATACCTGAAGAGCTGGGTTGAATGCAGACAGCCTTTTCCAGAAAGAAGAGGGAATTTCAATGTTTTCTAGGATGCTAACTCAATTTAATTGTGTTTCTAAAGACTGCTATGTGTATAAAGACTGAGAGGGGTGGTTGGTTGGAAAATATCCACCACAGTTTTGGAAGCTCAGCATCGGCTGTCTAGAACAATTCAGGGTTGGGTATCATATTAATCCCAAGGAAATTACCTCAAGCAATTATCTAATTAGGCAGAGTTTTTTCTCTCCCTTTTCCCTCTTCTATCCCATCTCTACCACCATCCTAGCTGTCATCTCATTTGTAACCATCACCCAAGGGACAAGTATGATGAGAAAGTCTCTGGCCAAACCTCCCAGTGGTTATAGACAAATGACAGATTTGAAACACATTACAAAATTCCTTCATTCCTACATTCCTAAAACAGCCCAAAATACTCAGTTCTGTTATGTGAAATCTGTTTTCTGCTGTGAAGATGAAAAAGCCATTCAGCTCACAGAAAATGCTGAACAGAATGTTTGGAAATTTTACATATGCATATGCAAATATACTCGCTCTGCTTAGGTGGAGGTGCTCCCTGTAGCACCGCTGATTATCGGATTATCTAGAAGACATTGCATTTTTAATTTAGCTCCATTTTTTATAAGCTGTGCTAATAAAATCTGCACCCCACGGAAACCCCCTGCTCATTAGCTATTACTCACCCTCAGGCAGCACAAGTCTGTTTACATTACAAATAAAAGATAAAATATGCTCATTGCCAGCTTCCCCCTTCCCGAGGGACACTTGTCATGAATCTATCCTGCAAAACTATCTCTTCACTACTCTCCCCTGACTTCCCCTTGCCCCAGGACACTTTGCCTTCATTTATCTCTTTCGGACTTAACAAACCACTACAACTACCTTAGATCAATTTCTCAAATCACAGTTTAATTATTTAGAAGGAAGTGAGCTTTTGCTCTCCATTAAAACAACAATCCCTACCCCCAAGGAACAACATTAAATCATTGTTTAATCCTTATTACTGCCTTAGGCCTCCCTTGGTACTGCAGTGTTGTTGAAACTTCATTTCAATATTTACCACTTAGATCACTTAAGGGCTGTCAGCTTTAATAAAATTTTATCAATTGGATACTTATATTATTCAGAGTTTCATAAAAATAACAAGACCTGCCTTGGTATTTCACTCATATACGGGCTAATTCCTTTGACTGCTAAGGGATTTCATTTTATTAGCATTTAAACATAATAGGAGTGATTTTTTAAACCGATATATATTGCATGAAGTTAGTAAACAACACTATACTAAGTTACATGAATTTTAATATATGTACCACTAAGTTTACAACTGCAATACACACAAATAAACCAACAAGGCAGATATTACTGTGCAGACTCCTAAAAAGCCCGATCTTTAAAGAAACTTGTCTATTTTAAATCTTCTCTGCAGTGTACAGACTAGTGACAACTCTCTCTGGTAGGTATGTAATAAAGATATCCCAAATTCTTGGTTTCCAGAGTCTTTTGCTGTCAAAGAACATATTAAGACTTCCCATATTCAATAAAATAAAGCAAAATTTAACTGGAAATATACCAGCTCAATCAGTAGGCTGGTATTAATACCATTACTTCATATTTCCTCTCAAACCAGAAGAGTGAACGACACCGTATCTGGAAAAGGCATTTCCAGAGAGTTTTGCTATTTAGCTGTACTAATTCAAGTCAGAACAGACAATTTCTCCAACTCCTCCAGCTCCTTCGTCAAGAGAGATATCTGGAATCATCCAGCTACAACTACAGCCCAAGCACTTCAAAAATTTCTCAGGTAAGTGCATTTTGCCACTGCGTCACTAATAATACCATGACCTGTTTAAGCCTAGAAGCTACAGTTACTGTGGTCTCAGGTCTGCATTAGCTACCAACTAGATACTCAGAATCTGTAAGACAGACCCTGCTTTGGACAGGTACAACTGGCAGATTAAGTGCTATGTTTTTCAGATGATTGCCTATGCAAAGACTTTTCAGACACAACTTCTTTATCATATGGTAGAACTGTATTCTTTCTGTTAGAAGAAGGGACAATGTTTTCCCCAAGCTGATGTGAATTTATACTTTAGAGGCAAGGATACTGAACTTTACATTAAGTTACAATGATTAATGCATTGCAAGTCTGAGAAATTTGCACAAAAGGGATAACAAATATGTCAAACACATCAGTGAAAAGTGCAAACTGCTTTTTTTCAAAATAAGGATTAGAGACCAACTAACATTCACAGGACTATCCATGTCTATCCATTCAGCTTTTGTCTGAAAACAAGTCCCATTCCACACTCCACACTTCCTATTAGACTTACATCTCCTTACCATTGTGACAATAACCCTCTTATTCCTGTTTTTAATAGGGTCTCTTCTAGCAGCAGACATTTTTTCCCTTTGGTCTTCAATGTTTGACCTTCATCAAATCTCTTTTGAAAATATCAAACTACTTGTTTCTTTTGGTTCTTCCATCAATTTTAAACCTCTCTGATAACAGAGCTTAGGTACTTGTAGAACAGGTAAAATCCTGAAGACAAAAAGAAAAGGTAGAGGACTTAGAAGATCCTGGATCAATTTAAGTAATTAATCATAAACTGAGGGTGCTGAGTGTGAACTTACTTAGAGGTCTGGATGGTGTTAAGTCACTTTTGGATATAGGATTCTCAACATGCTTTCCTATATGTAATCAGAAATAATGACCCAGAAATTGTATAAAACTGGACTACACTGAATAGGAGAAACCTCTTCCTCTGGAATAACAACAGGTACTGGATGAAAATTAAATTAGAAAGAATTAAATTGAGACTTGGTCACCCTGCTTTAACCTGTATCCACTTTGGAACACACACTAAGGTGCCAAAGTCAACCGACTGCTTGCAAATCCTCTAACACTACTTAGCTCCTGTGAGCAAGGCTGGATTTTCATATTAAAAGTTATGAGAAAAATACATTAAAACAGAAAACAAGGAACTACTCAAATTATACTTCTTCAAATTCAGTATTGTTTCCAAAAAAAGCTTTGTCAATTATAAGTGATCAATGCTGATACACACATACTCCCTTCCCTACACTTAAGTGTGCAGACTTTCAGTATTTTGCCAAAAATGGTGATTGCGGTTTTTAAGATGATAAGTAAACAGTACTTGGAAAACATCACTAGTTTAGCTTAGATAGTAGGGTGAGTTAGCACCCATGATCATTTACAAAAGGAGAGTCACACCTGCACCATTTCTACTGATGTTGGTGGAATTTCTGCTATCAGCTTCAGCTGAAATCAGGCTGCATCTATAAATTGTTTGGATGCTTATTACCACTTATTTTAATGGCAGTAGTAGGAAAAGGCTTGAGTTGTAGATCAGGATGCTCAACATACTCAGAAAAATTCAACAAAAAGTCAAAGAGCCTCCAGTCTACAAATAAGCCATAACGAGGCAACTGAGGGCCACAACTGAGAACTGTGTTATATGCAGTGGTCGTAGCAACCCGACTGCCTAGGGCTTGTTTATAATTAAAAGACACCCAGAAAGGCTTGATTTTAAGTGGGGCCTAATAATTAACATTGAAGTTGAAAGAGTAGTAAGCAGGGAGCATGACAATTAAACATGCCCGAGAATGTAAATATATGGATACAAAGTGCAGGGTAAATGTTGCCAATTTTCAAGTCAATTTTCCTAGTGAAACCTCTAGTGGGGCAGACAAAAAACAGAGCTTATAAAAGAACCTGGTTGCAACCTTAGCCACAGAGTCTTGACCACAGCTCCATAATAAAATTACTAGTATATTAAGCATGTGAATGTGGGGTGATATAGAAAAGAAGATGGGGCCCCCATAGCTGGCTGGCAAGCCAACTGTGATTTTAACTAAAAGCAGATGGTTTCCAAGAACGAATAGGTGCAACTTGCTCTTTTATGCAAGTCACGCTCAATCCACAACCATTTTCTTAGATGTACACCTTCAGCACAGGAGTTCATGTGGCCTAAATTGAATGTAATAATCCAGATGGGAGTATAGCAATTCTGCATCCTTTCAACTGGAGGGTCATGTTACGCAGCCCTCCCGTTTAAAAGCATATAAAAACCCAAGCTATTCAGTGTGCAGCTGAGAGTGCAAGGGCTTTAATCTTTACATTATCCATATGAACGCACTTTCTATTTTTGTTTATTGTGCCACACAAACCTAATTGCTGTTGCTTTAGAACCACCAATCCCTAAAGGGTAACAAATAACCTCGGGCTTTGGTAACGCCAAGTTTCACTTTTTGGTCATCAGTTCTAACTTAATCCAGGTCAACCATAACCAAAAGCTGTCACCAGCTGGTGGTGTATGTAAAGCCTATGGTCTGAATCCACTTGCACATATAAAATGAAGACAAAGGAATGCCCACAAAGAGGAGCATGACCAGTTGCCTGAACTGCAGCACAAGCAGGGAAACCGAACTGCACCCGTGTCTAAAGAGGATCCCTCTAGGCAGATGTGGATAGAAGAGCTGCCCTCATCCATTAAAACATTATTTAGTTGGGAAAACATTTGAGAAACCTCCAAATTCAGCTCCTTACTAAAGGGCAAAGCTCCACCAATATCATTAAGAGGTGACCTTAATTCATCAAGTACTACTTTCTTAGGAGGATTTGTGAATTTTAAAGCACTTCTAAATAATTTCATATGAAATCTACTTGAACTGATAGGTTTTAACAGATGTCTTCAGAAGGATAGGTGGAGACCTGGATAATCTTTTCTGTTTGCTAGCCTCCCACTTTTCATTTTGTCCTCTTGAGCCAGATTGAAATATGCCAAATTGCGTGAGCTGTTACCTTATGGAGCTCCTTACTCACAGAATGCATATTTCATTACATATGGAGGTGTTAATCCCCAGGTAATCAAAAGCTGAATTAGTTCATAATGAAGGTGAAAGACTCCCTAGTTTATGTTGCTGCTGAGCCTCATAGGTTTTCTTGTTTTGTTTTATTCAAAGAACAATGGGGCGTTAACAACTTCTGCAATAAATCAAGTAAAAGCAATATAAAACAAGGCCTACCAGTAGCTCCATCCTGGGTTTTGCTTGCACAAGGAAATGCAGCTTGGCATCATCACAGGCACGTTCTAAACACTGAAGTATAAAAGAAGCACAGGAACTTCTACCCTTGTGCCTCCTGAGCCTTGCCTTCTTGTCTAAATATATCCAACCAAACAAGTGTGTTAATTCAGCTGTTTTCCATGTCAAAAAGCTGCATAGCTCTGGAGAGAGAGTTCAAGAAATCACTCAGGTAATCCAAAAGTAGTTTATACCTGCGATGTGATTCTTGCCTCACATGTCCTCCATGTCTGTGAATCAATTCAAACTTGTGACTGTTTACAACAGGCCAAAATGGATACTGTTCATTCAAATTTTTGTTCAAAGTAGATGATGATTTTATATGTTCATAACTCTATGTTCATCAGCTCCACATGCAATTACTAAAAGGATCAAAGTTAACCAGTGCTGCTGTATCTTACAGATTTATAATTTTTACTTGAAAATTCTACCAATTCTATAATTTCAATAAAGCTTGCACATAACTTTTTCTTCTTTTCCCCCCCAGCACTCATTTAAGGATGGAAATCTTGAAGCCATACAGATGGAAATTTGAGATACACAGAAAGTGGCTGAACCAACCAAAGTTACCCAGGAAAGAGTTTGAGCCTAAGCCTCTTTAGCAGAATCTCTGCCTCACTACTTGCTCAGCTTGGAAATATTTTCTACTCTTTTTACAGTTTGAACTTCACTGTCAACTCTCCAACCCACATGTTCACTGAGTTCACCCACTGACTTCCAATGGATTAGTTCAGTTTCTTTTTCATTCCTCTGTACTTGAAAGCAAACTGATCATGAATAAACATAATATTGTACAATTTCTGCTGCAAGTGGGAAACAGCAGAAATGCACAGTGCTCTTACTGTTCAATCCAACAGTAATCAGCAATGCAAAGATGCAAAATAATGCCTTTAAAGTGAGGTCTCTCTTTGGTCGGCCATTTTCAACAATAAAAATAGGAAATTATACATTCAGGTTCAGATCTGCAAAAATAATCCTTCAATCATTGCAGGCAGATTTCCAAATCTTAACAGAATGAGATACACAGTACACAACTAAGGACTCTAGGCAGTGACTCACATTTGAACAGTTACACCATGAAGATGATCCTATGTTTCCCCCAAGAAATATATAGAAATATAGAAAGAAATGTTCTCTTTGGATTAGTCTTCATTTAAAAGGCGTGTGACAATCAAATACAGTGCAATTTGGTATTATAAAGTGATCAAATAAAACAAGGGAAAGATAAACCAAAATGCACAACCCAAAATCTGTTTATGTTATTTGGAGACACTGTGGATTTGTCAGTTGCTGTAGAAGAGTTTCATGAAGATATAATTAAACTCCAAAATCAAATCACTTTTCCCCCCTCTCATTATATATAGGCTGCTTTATAACAAGGCATATTAAGAATACTTGCCTTACTTGTATGAGAAAAAAAAAATAAAATCCTGTTTACTTTTATTATCAAGCATCATATTAAGAACCCCAACCTGTAAGTGCCACACCACTTTTTAAAGAAACTAATTGCAAGCCACTTTCAATATTTCTTCTGTTTTTAATTTAATACCCTCAGAGATACATAATTGGGCTGGAAGGGAGAGTATTCACTGAAGTCATGAATTTGCTGTATAAATACAAACAAGAAGGAAAGCTAATACAGTAAGGGACTGTGGGATTAATTTTGAAATTGTCTGATTAGTGGATTGCTGCCCGTCAATAATTGCCTTAGACGTTCCCAAGGCCCCATCTTTATTGGAGTCTGGCAAGTGCATCTGCCCACAGATTCCGTCAATCAGGCCTTGCAGCTGGGAGGGTCTTCAGAGAGAACACAATTGTAAGTCTGCTGGGGCGAGTTGTTAGACAAAGCAATATATACCAGGCATGATGAACAGTCAATCTCTGTTCCATTGATAACATTCTACTTGTTCATTGGTATAAGTGCCTTCAAGAATTATTTTCACAAAGTAGTGTTTGAATTAATCTGAATGAAATAACAAAAAAGGTGTTTCTTCAGGCTGCAGCAAGAACATTGCAAACACCTAAATTACACAGTAAACTTGGGCCTCTTGCCTCCCCCCTCTCCCTTTTTAAAATCTTTGCTGCTGAGATGATCTTCGCTCCCTCAGGATGCTATCAAGAGAAGTATGGAAGTACGCAACACTGTCATTTTGCAAGTGCTAAAGCCACTGGGTGAAAAAAAGAAAAATTTAGAAAATCATCCAGAGAACCTAAAGGACATGTTTCTAAGGTGCACCTCCATTTAAATAATTCTTTAAGTCATTTCCATAAATATTTCTAAGCAAAACAAACCCCAAAAAATTGTCTCTGTTTCCTGCATTGGTAGAAAACTATGAAACTGTTAGCCTCAACCAAATGAAACATGAAAAAAATATTATTTGGCCTGTTGGTCTGCAGAGAGAAGTTCTTATGACCAAAACCATCCAATTTCTAATATCACAAAAATACATATTTTTAAAACTCTGTATAGCTTGTTTATTGCATGCCCATTCCTAGACATATCTATGTCTGTCCTGCCAGCATTTAGCCAGGAATATACAAAACAGATTAATTGATGAGCAGTTTACAAACAGAAATAAAATAATGGAACAAAGATCTCACATATATTTATATTTATCAATCATTTTCAGCTACACTTGTATGTTTTTGTAGTCATAAAAGTACAAAGAAGTTCCTGGAATGCTGTAATTGCTTACATGTAGAAAAAGTTAACAAATTCTGCCTCCATTTTATTGTGACCAGCAAAGCTTCAGTTTGAAATGCAGACCAACAGCATTAATGTTGTAATCAACACTAATTTTACAGCCCACAACATTAGCTTCTGTGGATTTGACAAGGGAGCTGATACCCAAAACACAGCATCACCTGTACGTTTGTGTAAATTCCATTTGAACAGTCACAGTCCTGTTTGGGTCCAACTGAAATCTCTGTTCACTGACATTGGGCCTATGTTCGGTTGGGGATTTCCCCCGTTTCTTTCTTTTTTATACACAGGATATAATCATTAGCTCCTGTTGGGTAATACTGATGGGTAATACAAATGGGTTTTTAAAAGAGACTCAACAATCTTACAAAAGGGCTTCTCTACTGAGATGCCTGTGATGGAATCAGATTGAGCTCACTGGAACTGGACTCAGGACGGCTCTCCCACCTTCTGTTCTTACACAATCTTTAGTCTCCTGTTTAAAGGACAGTGCAGAAAAGAACAGGCATTAGAAATTTTTGGAAAAAGACTTTCCTTCATGCTTCTAGGGGGCTAGAGAAAATACAATTTATCTTTATCCTTGATTTCTAGTTCTGCTATGGATAGGCACTAAGCCATTGCTTTGCCTCAGATGAGGTCATCACGTAACACTTCTCCTTGTGGAACCCATGCCTTGTTTCATGCTGAGGATGGGCACTCCTCTGATCCTTTATTAACTTTTTTCCACATTTGAAAATCAAAAAATATCACAAAGTTCTTCTTGAATAGACAGTCTGTGGAGCACTATGCCTTCCCACATGGTTGTGATACGATAGCCACTACATCAGTTAATACTGTACTGTCACCCTGATTATATGGGAAGTGTTCCAGTATTTCTCACAATAAACCCGGATACAAGTTACACTTAAAGGACATAGAACATATGCTGAAATAATGAAATTGTACTTACATTTGAAAACAAAGCTCTGCAGCACTCTGGTTTCCCTAGATGTGAATAATTCACTGCAGATCAGCATTAGAGGAAAACAACAACAACAACTACCAAACAAACAAACAAAAAAACCCACAAAAACCCAAAAAAACCCCCAAACAAACAAACCAAAAAACCCCGCCAAAGACAAAGAAAAAAGATTGGAAAGAGAAATTTTGATAAACCAGTGATATTCTGGTTCAACAAAGACAAGAGGGAAAACTTGAGGAAGCCACTCCTCTCTCAACTGAAAAATTGTTTCAGAAGGTTTTAACTACGAGCAAACTCGGTTTTAGAGATGAGCTGAACCTCCATTTCCATAGGTGGGAATGTTTTTACTGTCATTTTGCTGGTCTGTAAAAGATTGTCACATAAGTGACACTGGTTCCCCAAAAAAACACATTACTGCAACTTGATCCAGCTGAGAAACTCAGTACTCTGAAACATGGGAAACAATTGTGCCAAAGACTGTCAAGGAATTCCTACTGGCAAGACAGACATTTTCCTTTCCTGTCATTTTGGATGACACAAAAATATTTATATAAGCTTAATGAATGACACAAAATTTGAAGTCCACTTTTTAAGCTTTGCAAACCCTCCTTCTTTTCCACGAAGAGTGACCACGTATCATCAGACACAAAAAACTAAGACTCGATCAACAGCAAACATTGGACAATGTTTCTGTCAGCTCTTACATTGTGACTAATTTTGTGTCCCAGAAAACACAGGCCTCATAAAACACACTGAAGATCAATATGTCTGGGCTACTTTGGATCAATTTTAAACTGGACAGTCTGTAGGAGACAACACCTTGAGAACAAGCTCAAATTTAAAACTGAATAACTCATAGACTACACCATTGTATTTCAGGTAAGCAAAGAGGCTAACATGTGCTTACATAAAAAGTTAATTATCAGTACAGATCTTAAATCACTGAGGCTGTGTGCTCTTGGGAAAAAAATTCTAGCCAGTATACAAATAGCTGGATTTTCTGCTATATTCAGCTTTTGACTGGCTCTGCATCTACCCCCATGCACTAAATATAGCCACCCAGTAATTTCGAGGGATCAAAGAAAGGTATGACAAAATAGTCTTTCAAGGACTCTTCCTGCTGGGTATAAATGATAAAAATTCTGTTGGTTCCCCCTGCCATATGTCGATGGACAACACATATGTCGCATATGACAGCTGCACTCTGTCAGCCAGTAGCACTGATGAGCAAGGACTGATCTGCTCCTAACAAACTAGCTAGAAACAGCAACACTGGCAAATGAGAAGCAAATCAATTAAGAGCACATACTTTGTGTTTCTCCCTTTTGAAGCCAATTAGTTCCATACTACTCCTTAGTTACAATATGCACTGATATGAGATACGCAATTTCCATTAGCTATAGCAAATAGTTATGTGAAAATATACTTCCCTCTCGCCACCCCCCGGCTCTCGCTAGCTCAGTTATTCAGGGGTTTTAGGGAAATATATTTCAGAGAGACAGAATAGAGATTTCAAAAGAGTGGCTCTCACCCCCAGCTTCCGTCCAAGCTTTATTCTCGATGTGATGTTCCAGGAGGCCGAGGAGAGAGAGAGCGAACCAGGAAGAAACAGGGGTATATCTAGTTTTGGGCCAAGGAAAGATATTGGCCCTCAGCCAATAGGGTCAGGAGTAGGTATGATAGGGAAAAAGGGTTGAACTACATAGCACAGGTTTCAGGGGGACTCTGAGGGGAAAAACCATTCCTCAGAGGAACACAACATCTATGCTTATTTTTTACCTTCATAGGAGGAACAGGAAGCAAGAGACAACCAGGCTCAGATTCCACTAGTACTACATTACCATTACATTACTGCCATTTGCATTTCATCATCTTAACTTCATTCCCATAAGACCATTTACATCTTGCAGGATGTTCTTCCCCAAATCCCTCCATTTCCTGCCCCTCCCGCTCATCACACAAAAAAGCAGTCACAGTGCCAATATACAGCCTCTGGCATGTGGTAGCTTCTGCTCTCTGCCAAGATATTCCACACATTTAATTCTGAGGTGAAAGTACTTTCCTAAGATTTCACTTCTCTTCGGTCTTTGTAAATGACCCTCAAGCACAACAGTTCCTCCCATGACATTATTTCCACATACCTCATTGTGAGTCACATGCAAAAAATTCTCTGCTTGACCACAAATAAAGGCAGTCTTTCCTAGAAATATGAGTGTCATTGAGGTATGAGAATGCAAAATTCCAACTTAGCAGATTGCATACTGAAGACACTTTTCATTTAGTAACATACAAGTGTAGTAGAATATATGGATCTGTAAGATAAGGAGAAAATAACACTGATAAACTTTTCTGAGGTGCTGGTCTCCTGATTACTGCTTAAAGATGACTTGGACTGCTGTGTTGAACATGCCTTAGTGTTTTTCAATTCCACAAGCCAAAAAAGGTAAAAGCTGTAACCAGTAAAAACAAAGGGCAAGGTGATTGATTTCAAACGTGTGTCAGCTTCCAGTCAGGGACAGAGAGCATGTGAGATGAGATTTGAATGCTTTCCCCTGAACTTCTGGTTAGATTTAAAATTATCAGTGGGATGACTCATCCTGATTTGGACATGGCCACCAGTCCTCTCTCACTTTCAAAGCATGGAGAATCTCTTAGGATTCTTGAAGGAGCTAGAAGATGCTCACAGGGGACCTAACAGTCATAGAAACAGCATGAAACCCAACAGGCTTGATTAAAAGCAGCAATCCCCATTGAGGAAACTCACACAGAAGCAATGATCCCGCATTGGTCCCTCTCAGATAGAAGAATTTTGTTATTTCCAAGTTGCAGAATTTTGCCATTTCCAGCTTGCAGGAGCTGTAGTAAAGCCTGTGGTGCACTACACACACTTCTTATGATTTGCTGTTCAACTCCAGGTGTCTACAAATTGTCATCAGTTGCTGTCTAAGTGACTTTATATCCATCTGAAAAAATACCCAACCAAAATTCTAACATGGATTAGATGGTCAGCTCCTAGAAATACCTGTCAATAAGCAGTGATCTCCAACAGGCTCCTGGCACGAGGTAGCTGCAGCCGGCACAGAGTTACAACATCCACCAGAGGGACCATTTAGAGGTGCAAGTGGAAGCAGGCAATTGAAGTTCTCTATAAACTAGTCACTGACGTTTGCTGTGAGAAACACATCATTTACTTGTGAAGCTTTGTAGAGTACGGATTCACAAGGATTTCTCAAAATGAAACACTTCTAAACAGTTACAGTTTCTACATGCCCATGAGGCGGGTGAGGAAACGTTGGGACCAGTATACAGAGGTGCTCTCAAAACTTCAGGTGGTCCCTAACAGGAAGGAGTGGAATTACTGACTTGCCCAACACTTACCTAGCCCTGGAGACACACAAACTCCCTTGCAGCTCTTTCTGAAACCTTGAACAAAAGGGAGACAGAAGTAACATAGACTGGTATTACCAACTTGTTCCTTCCACTGTCTTAGAGGATTGATAGTCTTGAAGCTGGATGTGCTTAAGCAGAGCTAAGTAGCTAACATAAATTACCCTCAGGAAGCTGAGAAAAGCAAGGTGCTATTCAGGCTGAACCGAGAACTCACTCAGCACTCACTTCACAGCGGGTAAGGCTCCTCATAGAAAGCTCTGAAATTAGGCAAATATGATTCATGTTTGGTTTCTAGCTTCCAGGCATAGAGTTTCTAAGTGTATTTGTTGTTAAATAAATACAGACACCAAGTTCAAGACGCACTACCACAAAGCTGTTAGATTATTTGTTCTCCTGAATTATGCATTACTTTCCCATGGTATGCAGTTTTTCTGACACAAGTACCCCACAAAGCCCAAATTCCAGCATGTCTATATGCCATATGGACCAGCTTCTCCAAATGTCTGCTCCTCATGGAAATTCTATTTGTTTTCCTATTGATTTTATTATGTTTAACAGCATACTAAATCATTCCTGAGGTTGACATGTTTCTGGAAAATTGATATACGCTGTCTAAAACTGCCTGAGGCAGAAATAAAACCAAAACAAATGGCTTCTTTTAAACTCTTGTTTTGCATTACTACAGCCAGGCATACAAGTGCCATCTTGCTTAGTAGAAGAATTCTTCTCCTTTGTGTAAAATCTGAAGCACAGGAAATATTTAGAAGCTCTTCTTATGGGTCTGCATATCAGGGGAAGGTGATTGCAAAACACCAGATTATTTGAGTGAGGGTGGGACTAAAAAGGCAGATTGTCATCCAAGATCAATGGGCTGGATTTTCTCTCTGGGGAGAGGTGGAACTACACTACAAGGTGTGTAGATGCCTTGGAATCTACAGCTTAAGGCAAAACTAGAATTTTTAGTGAGACTTGAAGACTTGTATTTACTTCTTTTGAGAAACTGTACTTTGAAGCAATTAATTCAGATCAGGAGGAAGCAGGGGTTTGTTTGTTTGTTCAAAATTTTGAAGGCATCACCATTAAGCAGTACTGAGTTTGTTCCAAAGATTGGACAGGATTTCAAAGGGGAAAAAGCATCCATCCAGGAAAAAAAAAAAATAAAAAAAATTTTAAAAATATTAAAAAAAAAAAAAATCCACGTCTTGGTTCAGAAACTAAAGATGAAATACAGAAAACAGTTTTGATGCTTTGATGTCAAAACTCTGAACACCACAAGAATTCAAGATGAAAACTGAGAATTAGAGAGAGAAGAAATAATTTTTGAATCTCCAATGATCTGACTAAACCTGAGAAGTTCATATGTATGCATATTCATCTTTGTTAGACTCTCACTTGGCTGCTTTAACTGCTGTGTTCTGGCAAGGAAAAAAAAAAAAATGCAATGAAAAACTATTTTTTTGGGAAGTAGTTAAGGCACTGCACTAGCTGACAAATAATGGGATTACATTTGCAGAGCTACAGACATTTAAGACACATGACATGAAGTCATATACTTCCCATTTTGGTGTAGTTAATAAATTTGAGGACACAGACATGATATACTCCTACAGTCCCTGTGATGACACAGGATAAGCTGCTAAGTTCCACTACAGAGAAAGCAAACGACTTTTGAGTATGTACACTGAATTGTGGGTCAGTCCTCTGAGTAGGCAAAAGGCCTCCTGTGAATTAACAGTGAGAGAAATAGCCTCAAGATGTCTTTCATTTAGAGAATTTAATAATAATCCAAGAGACATACACAAAAACGCAAAAGATGCTGCAGTCCTCACAATATTACGGATTAAAAAAATGAATTCCAGTAACAAACAAAATACCACAGAAAGAGAAAATACTCTTTCTAGTATTCACTAAATTGAGCTTCAGGAAATCAAGTTTATCTCCTTAGAGAAGACCAAGAAAATCCAGTTAATTTGCTAAGTGCTTAAATACTGCAGAGATCATATATATAGTTTAACACAAAACATTCTACTGATGGACATATGTGAATGTATCATCTGCAGAAAAAAAAAAAAAACCAAAAAAACCAACCAATTTCTTTGCTTTGCATCTCTGTTTTCCAAGACAGCAACATTGTATTAGAGTTTCTAGTTTCATAACAACAAAATCTACCTTGAAATATTACAGGAAAATTTCAAAAGGCCTGCAAAAAAAGATTCCAAGGTGTGCTGAATTTAATGTAAGAAAATAGTTGTCTTTTCTTCAGTGGACAAATGCAGTGAAAGTAGTAAGATTTGCCCTCCTTTTTTCCGTGTGCTAAATGATTCTTTAATCTCCAAAATACACTGTCTACAGCTGGCTCATCATTTTGAAAACTAAAGCACAGAGCTGGGAGATTAAACCATGCTAACCTTTTCTTAACTCATGCATAGACCCTGTGCCAGCAGCTACTTGGACATTTGTAGTTAGAAACCTTGTCATCGAAGATGTTTGACACTTGCTATAGTATATTTGGGCTCATCTGTTGCAGATCAGAGCTTCTGCCAACTTACAGGCAAGTTTGATGACTGCAAAGGAATAAATACTCAACACACCAAAAACTCTGGAAGTCCTGGAAAAACTACATACATATCTATATATCTCTTGTTGCTGCAAACTAATCTTCCAGTATACCTTTGCAAACTTGGCTCAAGAGGTAAATCCTTTAAAATATAAAATACCACAAAAACGAGAAGTCTCTAGTTAGAAGAAACAAACCTTCTGTGCTAGGCACTCCTAGGAGGAAACTGTGAGCAAAGTGCTAGTGATTAAGCACTGTTTTGGAAAGAAAGACAACTAGAACTGCTAAACCACTTGTAGAACCAATACACTGAGAAAAAAAGATGGACAGAAATGTTTTTATTTTGCAGAAGTATAGAACAACACAAATGTCTTTTGAAACCTTTGAGCAAAGTTTTTTTAAACTGCAAGGTACATCCAACTGTGTTAATCCATGACAACTGAACAAGCAAAAATAATACAGGTAAACAAACTTCCTAATAACGTTGGTCAAATAAATTAAAGATAACTATTTCTGAACCATCAATAGTTTTAGCAGGTGCTTTTTCCTCAGTCTACTTTCGATGCAACATCTTTCGATGCAACATCATTACCACTTAACTTAAAAAGAAAACTTTTTCCTACCACTAGGAGCCCTCATTTAGACTGTCAATGAGAAAACAGGCAAACTGAATGGCTGTTTTTTGGGAGGGGAACTATAGATGTGTCTGCTCCTGCAGTACTAACTGAAGATTAAGCAAATCTTGCACAGACAACAGATAAGAGATCTGTCTGACAGGCCAAAGGAACTTCATTTGCTCTGCAGACAAAACAAGGTTGCTTGGAGGTAATCCAAAAACCTGTTCCAACAATTATTAACAGAAAAGATTCAAGAAATGTGGTGAAACTGTTAAGCTAAAATTTAAAAAAAAAAAAAAAGCTGGAAAAAAAAGAAAGGCAAATAAAACAAGGCGCTGAAGGTTTGAAAATGTGTTCATTTTCAATACTCATTAAATGCCGGAGTCTCCATAACCTTGCTGACATTCCTTATCCTTTAAAGTCAAGGCTCATTTACTGAAACCCCTCTCATAAAACACGAATAAGATCCAATGTTATCCTCAATCGAGGAATATCAACATTAAGCACTTTAACTTCCACTCTTTCTCCAGGACCTAGGCCCAGGCTTCTTCTCTTCTTCACTTTAGAGAGTTTTGCTTCTGTTATGCTTCGCACTGGAATCAAACCCGCTTTTCCCACGCCAATATCAACAAAAACTCCAAATGGCGTTGCATTTTCAACTTTTCCAGTCAAAACAGCACCAACACTTAAGTCTTCAAAGCAAACTATGCTTCTCTTGAAGTCAGGTTTATCAAAATCTGTTACGGGAAACAAGAAACACAGATAAGACTGGAGAAAAAGGGGTTTTAAGGGTTGTTTCCAGATGATTGTTTCTAATTAATAAGTCATCCCAAGGTAGCTCTTAGGTCCCAAATACTGCTTTCTGTGCATTTTTAAATAAAGACCTATCTGTGACAAACAACTTGTTTCTCACATTTTGTGAATCACTTTAAAAGACTTAGATTATTGAAGTAGTATGTATAGTGAATTTTGTATTATGAAACTATCATAAGGGGATCAGAAGCATGTTGTATAGTAGGAAGTGATGGGGAGATTCTTTAAATTTTCTTGGATCTAGGGAGAAATTACATGATGTAACTTGAGCTACATCAATTATACATGAAATTCTATTCCTGTCTTTCTACAGGAATTTCTACACATTCACAGGAAGATGAACACTCAGTTTCATCACGTACTAAAAGAAAAGTCAGCAATGCACTGTTCTTAGGCTTGCTCTTCATCTGCATATGACATCATAAAACTTCATCACAGTGCCGCTTTGCACCAACTTGAAAATCACACAGGCATGATCATAAGAAGGGATTATACTGCAATATTAACATTCACGTTCTGCATTTAAGGGCACCAATAGATTTTTTTAAACTCTTTTATTTCCCTACCACTTTCTGCTTCTGCAGAAAAACCCTTCTGAGCCATCTCAACAATTTCTCTTCCAGTCTTTTCTTATCATTATTTGACCTTTCCAAGATATAATAAAGACTGAGGTTTTCCACAAGGAACATCACCAAATGAGAATTGCAATAATTTTTCTCAGTTCGCTTTTGAGAAATAAAATTCAGCCTGAACAACTTCATAGCTAAAATGCATTGGGCATTTAATCAGTCTGTGGATCTGTATTGGCTTAGCATGGCAATGTTTTGGTATTTGTGTGTGGGCTAGAGTGAGTGGTGGCTTCTGCAGCTTTGCCTGTGTCCAATAGATCCACTGCTGTCCAATGTCGAGCCAATTAAAAAGGGTGGTAAGTGCCTCCGGGATGAAATATTTTAATAAGAAAAAAAAAAAAAAATCCCTGTGCAATATAGCAATTGCAGACCAGGAGAGAGAAGTGAGCATATGCAACAGAAACAGCTCTGCAGACATCAAGGGAAGGAGGAGGAAGAGCTCCAGGTGCCAGAGCTGTGGTTCCCCTGCAGCTCATGGAGGGCCCTGCACCAGAACGAGTGGATGCCTGAAAGAAGGCTGTGACCCTGTGGGAAGCACACACCCCGTGGGAGCAGGTTTTCTGGCAGGACATGTGAACTCATTAGGGAACAATGAAATTCTGTTTCTAAAGGACTTCATTCCATGGAAGGGACCCATACTGGAGCAGTTCATGAAGAGCTGCAGCCCATGGGAAGAACTCATAATGGAGAAATCCATACAGCTACATAAGGCTACTGGGCTGCCTTCTTCAGCCACAAAGTCTGTCTAAAGTAATACTGAATGTCCTAGATCAGCAGAAAACGAATGTTTCCACTGAAGAGTCTCTCTTTTGCTTTATGTCTTCCTATGATAATAGCTCATCCTACTGTAATTTAGGTGTGAGATCACCAGAACAAATTGAGATATAGAAAATACACATTTTCAAGATCACTAGTGGGGAATATTTAAAAAATAGGCACAGAAACCATTAATGAAATAAAAAAGGGGGACAGAAATGTTGCTTTAGCTGTTCTTTAAGCTTATGTTTATTATCGGTTATTACAAGCCTGCATCTTTGCTGTGTACCTTTATCTCCTGCTGTCGTAAGAGAATCCAGCTGTAAGTTTCATTACACAACAGCATCCCCAGATGTTTAACTTCATCTTTCTTTGCCTCAGACTGTTCAGTACTACTGCAGGTTTTAACCAGGGTAGGTCATGAGCCACATGCATCAGTTACATCGGTCACCCAGAAACCAGGGTAATAAAAGAGCAGAACTACACACTACTGCTCCACAGCACTTTATTGCCACTATTTCACCTGGGTCTCAGCAGTCCCATCTGTGATGGAGAGCCAACACAGATTCAATCAGTAGAGAGTCAACATATTGAAATTATTTCATTTGTTAACAGCCATACAACTCTCCCTTCCTATGGCTGAAAATGCCATGATTTAAGACAGGATTCACACTCCTTACCTACAAAACTGAAAAGAAAGATCTGACTATGATATAGCCCTTACTTTAACTGAGAAAATAAATGAAATTACATGTCCATGAAAATCTGCTACTGATTTTAGAAGATGAAAATGTGCTGTTTTAAAACTGATATGTAGAACAAGCAAATGAAATTACAACCTTCCAAACTGAGGTTTACCTGTTCGGATGTCGTAGCCTTCAGGTTGAGTGAGACCATCAATGATCAGCTGCAGTGTGTGCACGGTGGTATTGAGCCTTTTGGCTGTGCCTTCCAGTCCTTCCTTTTGAATAACCACATCTACTTTTTGCTGCATATCTGATTTTCCTATGTCATTTGCATTTCCTCCAATGAGAGATAAAAACCTAGGAAGATTAAACAAAGATGGAAAGATTTGTAACATCCTTTAGCTGGAACTGAACCTTTGCTCTATTGTTTTTTCATTGATGCATGAACAAAACTTCTGATAAAATATATGAACAGCTTCTGAAGTGCATGTCCTCTCAACTCATCACTGATCTGACACATAAATGGAAACTTATCTATACACGTCTATCGGTATATGAATATCTTCTGGAACAGATTGCAAAACTGGAAGCAAAAAAATAAAATTCAATTAAAATCTCTTCTCAGACCAATTATTTTATCTCACGATAGAACTGAATTTCCTTATTACCAAAAGACGCCTTTTACCGTGAAAGTTCCCTAGAAATCAGTGAGAGTTCTATAACAAAGTTATTGTAATTGTCACTCTTATTCAAATTGGAATGAACGGCAATTTAGTAAAGCAACAATGAATAGTCAAAAAATTAAATTATTATGAAGAATCTTTAACTTATGAAAAACTTTGTATGAAATACTTCACTAGTCTGTGAACTTCATGATTAAGAACAATTAGTTTTTCAGACACTAGGTAATGATTAAGTCAAAGCAATCACGACACCAACATCTTTATCTTTCCTTATTGTCACATATATACACACATTGCAGACTGAGACAAATTTGGACTGGTATCTAAAAAGCTGAAAAGAAATAAAAAGAAATACTTCTAAATAATTACGTCCTGACATGTGATCTCTGCCATGACCTGCATCTCACCATGAGTAAGCCTCATCTACCCTGCTCTATTATGCCCCTTATTGTTGGCAGGAAGCACAATTTTTTTTGCATGTTCTCCACCACAACAGGCAGGTAGAATTATTGTTCCTGTCCTCCACAGTCTGAATAAACATTCCTTCCAAATTGCTAAAAGAGATTCCTCTTTCCTCTCCTTATCCTGCTTCACAACAGGTATAAACTACAAGTCTCAAGGTAAGAGCTGACCAGCAGGTTCATGCCCTGAACTTGGTGGGAGACGTTCCAGCTCTGTATGAAACCCTCCTTCCCCTACCAAAATACATGCTGTGCTTTTATCAAAACCTGAGGCTAGTATTTCTTTTGTCAGGAGACCCAGAGGGTTTTTTGCTTTCTCTTGTTGTTTCCTCTTTTTAACCCAAGGAACCAACTGAGATTATTTCAGATGGTGAGCAACAGAATGTTATACTGATTGAAATACAAAACAAATTTATTTTTGACAAAATATAAATTGAAGAGACATAATTCAAGCAATATCTGACTTACAGTAAATCACAAAATTTACCTTTGAGCATAAAGGCAAAACTTCAATTAAAAATGTCCATTAATTTTGCTAAAGGAGGACATCTGTTACAACTGGCTGTCATAACTTCCACTTCACGAATTCAAGTACAAGCGTAGTGACTTAAGTGTACTGGTAGCTCAAACACACAGATTTGCACTTAGTAGTGATAAATATAATTTTCAGTAATTTTTTTAGGGCATACACATCTGTCATTTGGCAGTGTATGATGAAAATTAATAAGGACTCAGTGGATGGTGCTGTTCTCCATATTTACTGAATTTTGCTTTGACTGCATATCAACTTTCGACATTACTTTTTAAAGTAGTTTAAGGTGGTTTGGAAGCAAAGCACATAGCAAAACAGATGGAAAATGCCTTATAATATCAAGTGTAATTTTTTTTCTGTAAACAAACCTCACCACTACTATTTGAGTATTTTTTCTAATAACAGACATGAAATACATCAGATGTTCTGTGAAACGAAACCACATTCTTTTGCAAAGGAGCCTCAAACTGGTTGCAATGATAATGCTGAAAATGAGCCCAGGTGAAGTGTTCCTCCCCAGACTGCTGGGGGCTGCTGGCTGCTAACAGCGGACAATGCCCCACCAGAGCACTAGTGACAGGCAGCAGCTGCCCCAGCTTTGACTGACGTGCCAGATGTAACATGACAAACCCGACCAGCCTCATGACTCAACCTTCTAAATAATGTATGCTTTACCACCCACCCCTATAAACAAGTTTGCTGACATTCACGTACTTGGCTTTATTTCACTGCAAATGGAAACTCAGCTTGAGTACATCCAAGTAACATTTTCTCACCATTAGAATTTTGCAGAAGCACATTGACTTCGCAAACTGATCACGGGGTGGT
This sequence comes from Hirundo rustica, assembly GCF_015227805.2. NCBI lineage: Eukaryota > Metazoa > Chordata > Aves > Passeriformes > Hirundinidae > Hirundo > Hirundo rustica. The sequence goes on from NC_053452.1 coordinate 27,879,457, forward strand.
CTTCACCGCTAGTAAGTGCAACCACACAAAACAGCCACTGACATATATTAAAAAAAGCCCTGTTACATACAAAGATGTCACACATGTGGATAATGCAATCAGAGTGAACAGTGTTACGTGCACACAGCTGGAAAGGAGGACACAATCCAAGTGCCTGAACCTTCAAGCACGATTCATGAAAGGTGTTTTACCCCTTGCTCCTTCCCCTGCAACTGCCTCCCTCTGGGTATTCCAAAGCCTGAAATTTATCTGAAATTAAAAAAGGATTCCTCATCTAGGCAAGAGTGGTAGGTTTGAGTCCTATGTTACCAATCGCAATTGTGTAAATAACTTATTAATGTAGTTACTGCTCACAGTAAAATTTTTGTCTTCACCTGAAGGTGTTGCTTAACCATGTAGCCAAGTCTAAGTACATGAGAAGTCCCACTGACTTTTACAGAATTTTAGTTTTAAAAATCAGGCATTTTGTTAAGAATATTTCAGAATTACAGGTTATATATCACAGGAAAAACAGAGCACTGTAACAAAGCCCAGCATGCACATATGCAGAGAAGAAATACCCTTAAAAGAAACGGTATTATTTCTGTTTTGGAGATATTCACCATTTTAGGCTAGGTTTTGGTAAGACCTATAAAGTATTTCGAAATTAAAGAAACTTCTTAGTGATTGCAGATGCAGTTAGTTTTAGAAATACTGTTGAATCTAATTATATATTTAATGTATCATTTTTAGTGAAATGAACATAGCCTGAAGGCACTCGGACTGAAAAAAAAAAAATCAATATAAAGCACAACTCTCTGACTGAACAGTGGTGCATTATATTGATAATTTCTATTTTAAAATGTCATTGCTAAGAACAAAGTTAAATTTCTCCTTATTATAAAAACAAACCAACAACTTCCTTCAAGAGTTATTTCAAAGTCAGAAAAAAAGAAAATACAGACACAGTTGGTAGTAACACTTAGATACAGCTATGGGGGGAAAAAAGAGGTTTCCCTAAATTTAAATATTTTGATTCTTATGTTAAACTATTTCACTGCAATCCTTGAAATATCACACTCACACAATTCGTAAACGTCAGTTCCAGCTGCACAACATAAGAACATGAATAATCTGTGCAAAAATGAAAGTCCTTAAAGTATTTTCCTGGCTACATATGTGAAATAAATAATATTTCAGTATATATGCTCAGTAGCTCAAGTGCTATGTTTATCTACTCGAAAGAAAAAACCTAAAGAAAAGTTAACAGAAATGGGGAAGATGAGACTTTTTTTTCTGAAGTGAGGTCATTCTTATAAGATATTACCCTTCCTCAAATGCTGAGGATGTGAATGAATGGTGAACTTCCTGCTCAAGGTACATCAACTCAGATGAAAGCTGCCAGAGCCTTAGGAAAAACAGGGTGAAATTTAAACAGTTTAGAACTTTGAGTTTTATGATTTTGAGATTTAGAGAACACTCAGAAACTTCTGCAATCACCTTCATTTTTAAAGGCAATCTTTGCAGTCTTACAGGACCTGCAGAGAATGGTCATGGATAAATGACTGATGTCTTTATTTAATACATAATTTCATCCATCTTATCCAAATAAAGAAAGAAAGAGAAGTAGCATAAATGTAACAAATAAGCACATCATGTTCACTTAACATACACATCTGCACAAAATTATAGCGCAGGCCTTGCGATGCTTAAAGATAATGTAAATTTCACTGGAATGCAAAAAAATAGTCAGAAAATAGTAAAAATTTTATCAAGGGAAGCCTATAGTAAATTTTTAAGAAGTCACTCTAACCACCACCCAAAAACCTTCTTATAATGTGCAGGAGTTTTAAAGCTTTGCAAGGGTTTTAGTCACAGCCATTTCTGTTTTATGTAATCATTTCCAGCAACACGACTTAAGAGCTGGGAGTACTGGATTTATTACATTAAAGCAACATGATACGCCATTACATCTTGTCACAGTGCACACATGAATTAATGGCAAGGCAACATAATCACTCTGAAAACAAAACAACTCTGCATTAGCATGCACTTTGTTAGGTAAAACGTACATTTATGACAGCAACAAACTTAAATTATGCAGACATTTATGTCTTAGTAACGTTTTGAAGTGCAAAAGCGGTAATAATATATTATTATATTAAAAGCGGTATAATGCAGATGTTGACTGCTTTTGTTTCCACCAGTACAGATCCTCAATTTTTGATTACTGATGAGGACTATGTATCAAACAGTATTTGTGCATTACTTTCTGTAATTAATTGCTGGACACAGAGAGCTAAAGATTCAAATATATCTAAAACTATTTATGTGGTTTAGCCAAAGTTGTTTAACCAATATGTTTTTCTTCAAATGCATAAATTACTAATAATGTAGATAATTTGACTGCATGCAGAAAGCACTCAGTTTATGACATTTTGAATTTATAAATTTTAAGAAACAATGAGTTTCTAAATGAGAAAAGAAATTCAGACACAGTTCCACTGCAGCATAGCCACTTTGCTCCCATACCATTAGGCACGCTGCTGTTGGCTGTTCTCATGACTACTGATATATCACGTAACTTAAGTGCAACCCGAGATACAAAATAGTGAAACATGATTAGTTATCCACAAAGAATTAGTACACTACACTTAAAGGAGAAAATTCCATTTAAAAGGTCTTGTGGGGGGTTTGCCCAATATTTTTTTCCAAATGCAACTAGTGGGAAATTATGTAACTTCCAAAAATTTCAACAAATTAAAAATACCATTTGATTTATGGGTCTGGTATTTATAGTGTAAATGGAGCATATTTCTCCATTATTTCTAAATTCTTCTAATCGTTCTTGTTAACTGCTTTTTACAACACATTGAAGTTTTAAAACGTCTTTATTGGATGGCAATTGGCACTGAAAGCTTTTTCTGGTCTTCTACTTACTGACAAGATAACTTTCAAAAAAACCCCGCTAAGTTACTAGTAAAACCTGTGAATGAATTGGCCTTCTGAAGTGATGAATACAAACAGTTATTAACAGCACTTAATCGCCACAATTCTGCAGGTGTTCTCCTTAATTAGGGCTGGACACTGGCTATTGGAAATAGTCATAAATGTTCATTAACTGACTGAGTTTAACTTTTTAAAGTTTCGTTTTAAAAGCCCCAAAATGTAAGACTTTAATAAGTATTAGTCTGCACATTAAATAACTTGAATACCCACACACGTGTGTACAGCAATTACAGTCTCATTCAAGCAGACAAAAGATATTTCTGATGTCTTTGTAAGGAAAGTCCTCCTACCACAGTAACTCCTGTCCTCTGTGAAAATATTCACCTGCAGCTTGCATTATTAAATAGAATACAAAAACTAGTTTTCATTGCTCAAATACCATACCGAGTAATAACTCCCTCCATGATTTCTACTCCCCCTAAGCCTTGCCTTAGTTGTACGGTGACAGCTAGAGAATCTGGACAGAGGCAAACCAGCCTGCCAGCAAGCTGGAAATGCCATCAAAAAGGACAAGCTTCCAGTTGCATAAAGGGCAGGAGAGGAAAACCTCTTTTTCTGTGGCCTTGTCAACAGTTTTTCTTCTACATGTGCCAGTACTTGCTTTCAAAGCCAGCAAATGCAGCTTATCAGCACAGCAAATGAGATACTATGGATCAGCTGTTACATCCACCCACGTAGAGTACAAGAAATAACAGGGATATTTGAAATATGACTGATTGGCCTGGAATGGAATAAAAACTGTTATCAACACAAACACCTTGCTGAAATGAGTGCCAAATCAAATTGTTTTGTTTCAGAGAAGAAAAAGCCCAAGAATGAGTGCTTGCTGAATTCCCTTGGGACTTGGAATTCCAGCTGAAGATATCAAGCAGCATTATCAATACACAGAGAATAGCAAGACGTGAATCTTCACTGCAAGTGACTCTGTCCAGTATGTCAAACTCTTAAGGCATAACCAACCACAGTGAGCAGGACTGGCCCCTACCAGGCAAAGTCCTAAATCTGGCTAATTAGCCAAGGAAGATCATCACCGCTGCTATTCTAAGTCACAGCTTTAGATCTGTTACATTGGCAGAAATTTGTGTTTCTAGGTCAGGCAACCTGTCTGCCAGATGCTGCAATCTGTGAGCAGCAAATAGACATTCGGAGTGCCAACCTTTTGCAAAAAGCATTTTAATGAGATGTAAATAAAAAAGTCAGCAAATGTTAAAATTCAGTCACATGAAACCAACTGCACCCAGCAGACTGATAGAACAAAGAAAAAACATTGCATTTTCTTTCCAACATTTTGGTTTATAAGCATAACCTAGTTGTAACTTCTGGGGACTTCCTAAACATTTCCTCAGTTTTCCTACCAATTCTTTAACAATACATACCAAGAAATTGGATATGCTCTACATATTGTATTAATTGTATGTAGAAGATTCTGCCTCTATAAACTGGTTTTCACATATAGACTTTTCAAAAACTTGGTTCTGCTTTGCAGGAAAACAGGCTGTCTATAAAGTTTTGAGGTTTTTATTTAGCTTTTTGGAAATTCCGATTCATAATATTTAGAGGTGTTCATAACCTTGGTCACTGCACATGACAAAGCCAAGCTTTGATGATGTGGAAACCATGAACAAAAATGCTTTGGTCTTCTACAGAGCGTGTTAAATCACTAGTAGGATATTTTCCAATTATTTTACAGAAATTGTACAGATTTTAACTTAAGATGCTTAAATGCCATAAATCAATCATACCAGCACCATTTGTGCCACTGTAGTAAAGATTACATCAGTGTTTCCATCATAAAAACCCTATGTTTCTAAATCAGCCCTAAAAATTGGCTCCAGCCTGAAGTTTGGCAACCAAAGTCACCACTTGGGAGTAATTCTTTTAACCATATTTTTCTTTAATGGATTGGCTTTTCAAGCTACAAAATAGTCCTGAAAAAGAAAATTAGTGGTTTCAAATTTTGGTAAATTTCAATCCCTCAAAAACATTGTTTTAAAACCTGATAATTTTGCATGTCATAAATCTGCAATGTAGACTGCTGCCTTTGGGTAATTTGGCTATAAGCAGTGGATAAAAATCACCATCTTATTTAATTTAAAAATAAATGCATTTTTCCATGAAAACTTTTAATCCAATAAAACTTTCAGAAACTACTTTCTCATAGCAAGATGCAGTAGGCATTGCATGAGGGAGCCTTTATGATTCACTTATGTAGCAGCTATTCCATACATTTTAATTTTTGTGGTAAGAGGTATGTAATACTGGATTTTTGATCAAATCTGGTCATATTCAAGACAATTGAATATTTGGCAGCACCGAACCACCTGTGAACTTGACAGACTCTCTGAAAAAGTTTAGTGTAAGCACAGAAAAAGAAGAAATACTCTGATAGCACTAGAGTCACAGAACTCATTAAAATGTATTATTTAAAAAACTTTATTACTAAATACTGATTCTAACCGACATCTAAGAGTTTCAATTTTTCTCATGCATTTTATTTTAAGTTGTAAGAATTATCAATTAGGTTTTAACCTGGTTTAATTCTAACATTCTAGAAAGACTTTGAGATACTGGCTAACTTCCATAAGACACCTCCAACCAATACCATGAACATGATTTGATCTTCAGGCTCTCAAAAGCTTTCTAACGAGGGTAGGCTCAGCAAAAGGGAATTACAAGCCCAGTCCCATCCACTGCCTGTCAGCAAAACTCACCAACAGCGCTGATAAGCTTTGGCCTGAATCCTCCATGCAGTCTGAATTTCTAGTAAAATTTTTTCTTAACTCACACTCAGGCAGGAAAAAAGGTTTTGAAAGCTGTTTTCCTAAGTCCTGAGAAACTCAGCAGTTCATATGCTTTTTTTGAAATGTCATTTTAAATATATAATCATTGCTAAATTATAGCATTAGTTGCTTGAGGGGAGGATGTCTGGTTTATATTTAGTCCCTATGTTACCAGTGTCAATTGTTAATACTATGCATCTTGGCTTTTGTCAGTTTGCTGCAGAGCTGCATTTTCTTTTCTCAAAATAGCTATTTGCGATGAAAAAACATTAAAGATGTTTGCCCCCTTTCCCACACCACTTTGTGATATTGAGTTGCTGCACAGTCATGCTTTTTTTACCCCCTATCATACTATGTGTAGAGGTACTATAAATGTAAAAACTACAACAGAGAAAGTCAAAAGGATGCAGAAAAGACTGATACAGTTAGCTACAGATAGAGATGCTATGCTTATTAGCTTTGATGTTTCATTAGCAGATATTGTAATTGTTGTTTCATATTTGCTTTGTAATCAACTTAGATACTTTTGCACTAAAAAAACAAAAAAGAACCACAACAAAATCCTGTATGGTACAATATCTATGACATGCAATTGGACCTAAATACTTCATCTGAAAATTCTGTCTAGGATGGCAAAGTGTTTGGTGAGAAACAGAGAATAAAAAATGGCACTGCTGGAAATCTGCTGTAAAATACTTGCATTATCCAAAGAGAGATGACGAGACAGATTAACACTGGTCTTCAGCCATGTAACACTTCTGCATTGGCTTAGAAGCCAACAAAACCTGAGTCTGAAGCTGCACACATTTTATGACTCAGCAAGGCACCTTCCAGTGTTGGCTGTGCCATAGGTGCCAACCCCCCTGCCAAAACATGCATAAGCCTGGGACTCAAGATCCACTGTCTTGGTTGAGATGTAAAAATCGTGCTCATTAATTTTTTTAATTCTTTTTTTTGTTAAATGGTGCTAGTGGTGGGTTCCCAGTTAAATTTCAAATCACAAGTATATGATCTGTGACTCCTACTAACATTATACAATTTCAGCTGTATGTGAATGTCTGTTCTACCCTATGCAGTTATAATCCCACTCACCACTTCAGATAGAAAAGTCACCTGTTCTGCTTTGGAAACAAAGTCACAATTCGGTATTTTCTTACCATCCTTTGTGAAAATATTATATGTAGGGAAATTACTGTAGCAATCCATCATTAACTGCATATACTTCTCTCTAAAGCAATCCATCCACATCAAGCTTTTTAAGTAAGGCTGGGAGCATTGTCACTATTTGACTAAGGATGTTATTAGTGTACCATGGCTGGAAAGCTAAAAACTAAAATCCAAGTACTTGAATTTAAATTAAATGAAAGTCAATATTGAAAATCAAAATTATTTTTGAATAACCAATTTATTTTTGTTTTTCACATTGACTCACACTGAATAATCTCCAGTTTAGGGTGACCAACTGCACACCCTATAAACCACCTAGCAAATGTAAGATCATTAAGATCAGGACCTTGACTGATTTTTTTTCCCCACAGCTACAAAGTGCAGGGACTTTGTAACAAATGTTGATACATAAGAAAAAAGGGAAATGGCCAGGGAAAAGGGAAAATCAAAGTCATCTACACACTGCAGAACTGCAATAGACTCTACCAGGAAATTGCACAGTGGGTCCTAGAATCAGGTACAAAAAAGAATGAACTGTGGCAGAGAGACGATGGGAACAAAAGTGCACTGCATGCCTAGCAGAAGGAAAGCAAAGAGACCTATGGATAAGAAGAGAGAACAGAGTACACACTGAAGGGAAGAAGTCCTAAAAATGCAAGGTCCTGTATGACTTTTTTTAGGTAAGAAGGTCAAGCTTTGTGAAGTCAGAAATTCTGCGTCTCTCTGAGATTTAAAGATAGTTTTGTTTATAAAACAGGAAGCACAAGTTTGTTTCTCCAGGCATAATATTCTCAACAGAGATCACAAGAATCTTAAAGCAACTGGCTACTGGTGAAATTAGCTTCAGTACTTCTTAAGAAAAGAACCTGTTTGGTAAAAATCAGTTGAAAAATAAATATACGCCCGCTTATGGTAGGAGATAATGTTTTCTGAAGAGGAAAAGCAGAGTCCAATTTCAACCAGGGCTGCTGATAGAAAAGATCACAGTTTATAGTAGTATTTCAGAGGCACACAGGGATTCCTAATTACTTTTTTCTGACATACACAAAAACCATTCCCTTCTTTTAGTCACTTAGTAAAACAATCATACTATTCGTGTATTTGGGAACTCATATATACATCTTAATTAGATCTTGCAATATCAAAATTTAATTTTAAAGGCCCAGAGTAATGGAATATGTCCATGTATATCCGAAGCATACCTTTTTCTTGAAGAAAGGGGTGAAAGCTTCAAAGCAATATAAATATTCCTGTCTCAAAAGGCTGAGAAGGCTGTTGTCAGAAAAATCAGTACACTGATTTTGAAAACTGATGGTGTCAACGATTCAAAAGCTTTCCCATCACTTACCTCATTGCAATGTGGTAAGACTCTGGATGAATACAAGTTTGGTCCAAAGGATTGGGCTGTTGTGAGGCACATGATGTTAGTTTACTCTTCTTTTTACCCAGCGCACCTGCTTTAGCCAAAAGCGGATGATTTCCAAGTTCATTTTTCTTATTACTGCCAGAAATCAAAAATAGACAAGTCATTCTCAATGAAGATGATCCTGGCCCAGTGTCCACACACAAAACCAACGCATTCTTCTCCTGAAGTTTCCCTCAAACAAAGAAATTCATCAGGACACAATACAAGCATGAAATGATTCCTACTGCAAATACTCCTTTCATGCCTCTTTGTTGTTTTTTTGTTTGTTTGTTTGTTTTTTCCCCCTAAATCACAAGTGGTTCCTGCTTTTGGAGGACAAAGGAGAACATATTGAAGGACCTGAAACTAGCCGTGGAATTTTGCTCCACTCATCAACTGTTGGCAGAAATGCAAGCATATTTCCCTCTTTCCATATCAATTTTTAAAATAAACACTGTGTTTTAAATTTCAAGTAAAAAGCACAAAAATTATTTCATAAAGCAATCTAGAGTAATCAAAATTATTAGAAAGGATAAAAATGAAGCTTCAAAGTTCATTTCAAAAGCCTCTGGTTATGTCACCTGGACCCACAAGAAGTGTTGTGGAGGCAGTGGTGTTAGAGCTTTACTTTGGCCTCAAAATCCATTTCTCAGGTTATACAGTGTTCCCAAGTTTTATGGAATCTGACTAACATCAGAATCATGTTCCAGGAAGGTTAAAAAAACCCCCAAAACAATGTTCACATTTCACCAGTGAACATTTGGGAGGGAAAAAAAAAGCCGTCAGCCTTTTTTTCATTGGTTGCATTGCAGCATAAACTAGAGAAACTAGAACAGATCTGTACAAGGTAAGACCTATCAATCATAGAGAGCTTTGGAAGCAATTTCTTTGGTCTTCTGGTGCGTACAGTGAGCACCATTTGGCCTGCAGCCTTATGTCTGCCTGCCAGATGGGCAACCAATCTGTATACCTTCCACCCAGGCAGAAAGCCAGTCCCTATGTGCCCACGTCCTGCCTGGAAGTTACGCGTGTGCTGTTCGGCCAGCAGCGACTGGGAATACAGTATTGCTTCTGAGCACTGCGTTGGCTAAAAAACAGCATGTGCTTCCCAGGAAAATATTTTTTTGAGAAGAGCCAGTAGCAAAAGTGTGGGGATGGTGCTACCACCATGCCCTTTCTTAGCTCTTTATTTTGGAAAGAGAAATGAGGAAAGACAGAAGAGACATTGCACTAGAAAGGGCATTTTCAGTTGCAGAAAGGTCAAGAGGAGCACTATGAACGGCTGAAAGAGTAGAAGACTTGGTAGAGAATCAGGGAATCAGATGACAGGGAAGAGGATGATGCATGGTTGACAAACTGGACTTGAGAGAAGGCCTCACATATTTCAGACAGAAGACAGTCACATCACATTTGCTAGGCACAGGAGAATAACATAGACACAGTTTGATCTAGGCAGCTACTCAACTGCCTCTCTCCAGGTAATGAAACTGAAACTCCAAAAATCTGTACTAGTTTTCTACCTTTGAGTTCTGCAGAATAATCTTTAGCATATTAAATTAATTAATTTACAGATCTCTGTATTGTGCCTGAAAAACAAGACTAAAGTTTCAGTATCTCAGATCACAACAGTGCCGCATGTCAATTTCTTTTTTTTACCAATTCAGTGGCATAATGTTTAATCAAACTTCAAAATATTTTTTTTAATTAAATAAGCTATGACTGTTCAGAGAAAGAACAATCTTAACCCATGGACTTTAGCAAGCTAACTTGTTGTCTTTCAGAGCACAATGATCTAGGATTCCTTGAGCCTCAAGCATGAATACAAAGCAGAAAAGGGGAAAGTCTTCTCATTCTATTTCAGATAATTTAGTCAGAACAGTTAAAATCTCTATTACCTGCAAAAATTCTTTATATATTCTTGATTGAATCTGATGAATCCAGCACATTGTTGGAAGGTTTTGGGACCCAAACCTTTAACTTCTTTGAGCTGTTCTCGGTTTATAAATGGTCCGTTCTTCTCTCGATATTCAATTATATTTTTAGCCCTGGTAGTATTCAGTCCTGCAATGTGTCTGAAAGAAAATTTACAAAATACTTTTATTACCATTGAACAGTCTTTTTTGCAAGTGCTACCCATTACAAGGATACACATTCCTACAGAAAATCTGGTTTACAAAATTTTAAAGCTGCTAAGAAATTAGTAAATAGACTGCCAGACCAAAGGCATCATCTGAAAACGGATCCCTTCTCTTAGTTCTGTGGAAGGAATCCACTCAAGTCAAGAAAACTTAGTACAGCAATCCGGTTCTGTACATGCCTAACTAGTAAGCCAGGGACGTGTAATTTATGATCTGTTGGCTATTTCCGTAATGCCAATTCAATTTGTCATGTCTTATGGCCTGCCCCCAGCTGCCCTCTTCAGGAAACAGCGTGGGAGGAGAGTGCAGAACAGATAAACTGTAAGAACAGTCCCCTCTCAGCTCTTCCAGTGATACTGAAACACCTTGCCCCAACATGAAGGGCTCATGTCTGCAACCCAGGAGAGTGGCTGGGAGCAGCTTGCCTTCCTCAAACATTTTACCTGATGCACAAAGCTTGTTTCTTTTCTCTGAGCTCTTCTTGAAATAAAAGGCAGCTGGGAACAGGCTGCATGACTTGTTCTGAGGGTAACTTGGACCTGGCCAAGAACTTACCTGCGAAGTGCAACATCAGTTAGCCAGGTTCTTTCAGGAAGCAGTGGGTTTGCTGCACATCTTCCGTATGCATGTGTGAATAAAACTTTCTCTGTGTGAAGTATGTTAATCATAAAAAAAGAGAAAAGAGCTCTCATGGGGAGTTACTCATGAAGGAAATGTCACCCACTAGGCTCTATATATCAGATGCCATTGCTTTAAGTCAGCAGCAGCAGTGACCTGCTTGTGGAAAGGCATGAACTGATTCTAGAAAAACACCACCAGCAAACCCAGCAAGAGGCATAAAAGCTCAGGGAAAAAAGAAAAAAATACTTCCATGATTCTCATGCTCAAGCAAAAGTCAAAAAAATAGTCCAAATTTGCTGAAAGCTCAGAATGAAATTAGAGGGACACACCTTTAACCACAGACAGATTATTAATCATTAGGAATGAAATTTTCTTAAAAAAATTCTTAGAAACATTGAGAAATCCAGCTTATTTACACTGACAAGGGAACTTAACACAGTTGACAGGATTTTCCACCAATGATCTCAAGTCTTTCAAGCACAATACTCAGCAGTAATATAAATACTGTAGCACTGTCATCCCCACCCTGTGTGCTATGTGTCAAGAAGTGTATTTGATGCATCAGAAACCACAAACAGAAAGCTCTGCTCAGGCTGCAATCTAGCTAGGGTGACAATCTCATACACTGGATGTCTGAAGTAAACTTAAGACTGCATCTACACAGAACAGCAGACTTGAAGAATTGTAAGCCAAATTAATTAGACCACACGAAATACTTACACAATGTGGTTACCACCTGTAGCCCTGTCTGGACAGGTTTACCCCACATTCAGTTTTGTGAAGGCACAGCAGCATCTCAGGCTGATGCTCCCTGCTGAAGTGGACAATACAGCTGTTCCTTCCAACTCAGCTTATTCTATGATCCTATTCTGTTGATTCTACAAATGAAAGCTTCCTTTGTCATTTAGGTACCTTGCTATCTTCCTGAAAGCTGATCTAAATCCGAAAGCATGTAAGACAGAAGGAATCAGACATTGGGTAGCGGCTGGATACACAGAGAAAGAACATGAAAGTGGAAAATCAAAAAGAATACAAAGAGCATCTCTTGCAAAATATGGAAAGGTGTTTTTAAGAAAGATTCTAAGGGGCTAAAAAGTTAAGATATAGAGCTAGCAAGAATGCATTTTTCCTAACTTTCATACTTAATATAATTTTCATTACTGATTATGGACAATAATATTATGGAAGAATATGGACTGAAGATTTTGGACATTCTTTTCCTCCCCCTCCTACTATGGAGGATGACAGCAGCACTTTTGCTCTTCTGAGAGTTTGTCACCTAAACCATACTGAATTCTACACACTCAAGAGAGAATGAGCTTTTAGGCTCTAACCATGAAAAATAAAGTCCAGAACATTCTTTAAATAAACATGGCATAGCTACATAACAAAAAACAAACTGTAAAAAGGGATAAATTTTTCAAGTTTCCCCTTAAACCTTTCCTTTTCTCCTTTCCTTGCCCAAGTTTTACAACCTTTTCCACTTAGAAGTTCCTATAAAAATAGCTTCTAAGAGACAAAGTACATTGGAAAATACCTCTCTCCGTGTAAAAATACATATTACTTATATCACGTTTTTCTAAAACAGCAGTGTTGGTTGAAAATTTTTAAATATCTGTTTTTCTCTGAAGAATAGTTTTGCCCTGAATAATCACACATATCCTTAAAACTTGACTCTTAATGATTCAGTGAAATACTGACTTACTGTGTCATTTTTAAGTAATTGGAAGTTTAACACAAGAGCCGTTTGCACCAGCTGAGCTTGAGTCAGATGGCAGACTAAACAGAGACTCTGAGATCCAGCGCCATGTAATTACTGGAATAGGAAAATGTTTCACTCACCTTAATAGTATTTCTGAGCAGATGTTAATATCAACTCCTACAAAGCTGACACACTCTTCAACCACGCTGTCCAGAGTTGCTTTGAGCAAAGTCTGGGATACATCATGCTGAGAAACAAAAATGGAGATATCTGGTTACGGAAGTATCAAAATGTACATAAACAGGAACTACATATAGCACTAATACAGCAAAACATGAACTGTGGAATATATTTTTTAAAATGCCCCCAATATTTCTTTAAAAAATCTTTGTCATGATACAAATCTCTCAAATAAAGACACACTTCATGACCCTATATTTTTCTTTAATAACTATTTCCCTGCATCTTATAAATACAAAACTTTATTTAAAACACGATTACTCAAAAAGAGTAATGCTTATGGTCATCCACCATGTCCTCCTCTTTAATCTGACATTTATTTACCTGTAAAATAAGTTTATTTTTAATAAAGTAGAGAAGAGATCACAAATGCTGTACTTTTGCACTGGTACACAAATATATTTGCAAAATAGTCCCATTTATGAGCATCATACTACAGTGCAATTATTATTTACTAAGAAAAAGCCACGTACTGTAGGAAGGTAGGCAATACATACGGTACTTATCAATCCCATGGCAACAAAACGTTTCAAATTTTGAACAGATATTTCTGGGAAGATTGGCAGGTCCTTGACCAAAGCACCACTAATGGAAATGTTCACAGAGTTTTCCCCTTTTCCCCCCTAAAAGAAAAATCAGTCACACTTGTCAAAGGTAAAAAGTTCTGAAGCTCTAAGATTTCTTTTCCTCCCAAATGTAGGCATACTTTAGTCTGTAACTGCAAGCTCCCCACACAAGCCCATCATCAGTGCTTAGAAGTCTGACCTGGAGGGAGAAGCCTCTCTAAATGCAGGAGCTAATTCAATCACCATGTTGGCTTAGCTTCAGGGCTCTTCTGCATCACTCATGTAAATCTGGGTTGATCTGTTGTGGTTTCATGATGCATTCATTTAGGATATCAAGCTGGATCCAAGCCAAGGCACCAAACACTTCATCCATTACTTTTTTTTTTACGTACTAAGCCATTCAGATCTTTTAAAGATTTCACGGTTAAATTTAATATGCCAATAGCATCAGTCCCAATCTACTAACACTGGTAGTTCATTAAGCAGTGGTTAATAACTGAGCCAGTCATAAAACTTCAGGCAATGCATTTCATAGCTCTCTATTTCCGGTGATGGTAATGAGATGCATTTTCATCATGTTCAATACAGTAAAGTTACTTACAAACACAGAGCTCATATTTTGCCAATATTACTCTTCCTATATTAATTTTGCATGCAAAGCACCATGTACATGCATAAGTACTGGTATTTGCACACATTCTTGGTCTCATAACCACAAAGCTTGCTTATACTTTTGGCGGATCGAACATCAGTTTCTACTTACTACCGTGTTGCTACTACAGCATAATAGCTCCTTTTTTGAATAAAGAGACAAACAAAAAACCACACCCTTAAAAGAATTATGTTTCCTTATGTTTTATTTTTCTGACTTGCTGAAAATGTATTCTTTAACAAGGAATATATTCCCTCCTCCTCCTGGCACCAGCCATGTAATATACTAGAGCTAGAGGATTCCAGCTCACTCACACACTCCTGCAAGGATGCATTTATATAACACAGCACAAGAACCAAAATAAATGTTCAGAAGCAACACCCACATCTTCTCTTCTTTGCCAAGCAGAGCTGCCAAATACCAGACTAGGTTTTTCAATAAATGTTTTATTTGAGGTTCACTGGAAGATAAAGATTCTAATTTTTTTTTTCCATTGTGATGAAGAAAGGCATAAGGACAAAAAAAAAAATGCAGAGGACAACTTCCTTCTGCTTTTAGGGAAGGCTACTGACTCCAAAGTACTTGCAAGTCGATTATGGTACAGTTTCACAAGTTACTTTGACAAACTGCATTAACTGTAGCAGTTCTTGGCCACCTCTAATAAAATATCTTGCTCTAGACAACTGCTCTGAATATACAGTCTGTGGCAAAGAAGTGTAGACTGCTGCTTCCCCAAGTTTCAGATCCATTCCTTCAGATGATGATGATTTTTCAGTAGGAACAATACTATTCAAAACAGTCACTGCCTCCACAGTGCCTTATAGCATAGGGTGTAGCAAAGAAGGAAATCCATTAATCTGCTCTAACCTTTCTAAGGGGTTCTTTCCCTTAGAACAGACTTGATTCAGCAGCTTTATTTCCAGCCTTCAAAAAGTAAACCTAGATAGTAATTCAGTCTACTATATTCCCGGAAAATCAAGGAAAGGATCTGTCACAACCAAAAGCTGAGCATCCTAAATTTCTCCGCTAACGGATGAACTGCCAGTGCTCACAGAACCTCACTTTCAAATGCACCATTGGCATTTATCCAAAGACCTGAGTCTGTGATTCAAATAGTCTTTGTAAAATTCATGAGATACAATACACACATCTTGAACAAAACTATAGTACTTAACTGTCTCTTTCTCTTGCCAAGAAGACAAAGTTCTCAGGTCTCTCAAAGATGACTTGCATCTTAACTTTATTTCTGTTTGACGGTCATCATTAAAAAACCAAAACAAGACATGCACAAGTTGTTCTTTATTGCTCCAACACATAAGAGTCATGTGACCTGGAATGGACATCACAGCACGCATGTGAAGGCACAGATAAAGTGGACAGGCAAATGTGACAGAACAGGAAAAGCACAAAACAATCCCTAAGATACCAGTACCTCACTGAAGTAACATACATTTAGCGAGTGAATGACGTTAAGTTGTAAAAGCTAGGAAAACCTTCCAGGTGGCAAACCTGCCTCCCAAGATGCAGCTACTGACCACCAAAGCTTCCTTTGGCTATAATGAAGAAATTTTTACACCCCTCTTTACACTGAAACAAGGCACAGAGAACTGTTAAACGTGTAGTTTCTAAAAGTAGTTAAAAACGTTATCATCTCAATACCACTGCCAAGACTTGCTACTGCCCAAAGGTCACACTTCAGAAAGGTTTAAAGTACAGTGCATTTTCCACTCTTCCAACAGTTTTGCCGATCTTCTCAAATATCAGAGGTTAGATGATGCTATATACTTCTGTGTGCTATTTATATGCACTGGGGTGGTATCAAATGAGTCAGACACTAGAAGCACACATATACTCTGCTCCTCACTCCCTACAACAGGTTTGTAAAGACAGGAATGATGGTCTGTGGCATTAAGTGCATCAGAACAAAACCTGCACAAGTAAAGCTCAAGTCTAAAATGCCAGGCTGCTTTTGATGTGAGGTTATGCAGAACTTGGCGTTTGTTGCACAGTCTCTGACAACCCCTCCACACACCACTGATCATCAGCTGATCCCCTGCAAATCCTTCTAAATAAAACACTTTGATAATAGCACTGACTCTGAATATATCCTGCTGAATGAGGGTGTCCCTGCTAAAACTGTTCAGTATAGCCTTTAAGCTCAGAGCCAAGCACACAAGGGGCTATCACAGCTATGTCTAACCAGTAGAAACACATCCTTTGGTGTGACTTTCAAACACCATCTTGAATTTACTGGGCAAACAAAGTTTTGCTAACAGGATACTCAGAAATGGCTGCCATTAAAATATTCGCTGTAATACTAGATCTGAAGCAGAAGACTTAATTTGATGATCTCCAAAAGGATAGATACTCTCAATTTATGGAAACTAAGGCCAGCAGTAGTAAAGGGCTTGCCACAAAGATCAGGATGTCCAGTGCAAAACTGCCAATTTTTGTTTATTATCGTTCTTCAGAAAACAAAGCCACCTTGCTTTACAGATAGTATTAGCAAGAACTTACAGATTTGTTTGGTTTGAGCATTTTGTGGGAATGACTGTAAAAATCCTAAGAATTGTCAAGAACTGTAACCAAATCTCAGTATTTGTTTTCTAAGGAGTTACCAAGCGAGCCAAGGAACAAGATGCCAAAAATCACTTGATTAATTGAAACAGTAAAGAATTGTCAATCATTAAATGAAATTCAAACACTACATTTCACTAATATCTTTATAAGGAGTATCCCAAACCTAACTTACATTCATGAACATGGAAGAAAATCAAGGGCAGCTATTGAGTTCTCTAGTCACAATTACTGCTCAGATTAGTCCAAACTTGGCAAACTTGTTATAATTACCAGAAAATTATCACACATTTCAAACCATTCTGCAAACTCATACTAAAAAAACCTAACAATCAATATAACTTCATTTAATGTAATTTCATCAACCATGGTAC
Organism: Hirundo rustica; assembly: GCF_015227805.2. Lineage (NCBI taxonomy): Eukaryota > Metazoa > Chordata > Aves > Passeriformes > Hirundinidae > Hirundo > Hirundo rustica. The sequence goes on from NC_053452.1 coordinate 27,896,667, forward strand.
CAAATGTTTACCCCTGAAGAACAGTGTCTAAGAACACCTGTCTACTGTGCACATGAGAGTTCTGTTCTATCATTATGTCCCAATACTTCAGCTATCTTTACTTGCCATATTGAATGTACCAGAGAACAAGGATTGTTGTTTCACTCAGTTTCAAGGGCTAAAAACACCCTTAATGAAAATAATTAACATTACTAAAAACTTATCTGCTCCCTCAACTGTAACTGAAATCTCTTTTGCAGTTTCAAAAACCTGTTGATGTACACAAAAGGAAGGCAGTATTTTAAATAGCCTCTCAGCTCAGTTATTTCTAGTAGAGCACGAGTACAGACACTGTAAAAATACATTTGTCATCAGCATGGCAAATTTATCATGTCAAAGAGCTAGTGCTCACAAGCAGCCTGGAGGCTGTACTTAGCCAAATGTGCATGAGCATGGATGGTGGATCAGCACCCTAACTTGGCCTGAACTCTAGATTACCAGTGCTAGACTAGAATGGGCAGCTTTTATATGCAAGTGAATTACAACGCCAAGATCTTTACCTTTGGCAACTCAAAAAAACCCCCACAATACCAAACCTCTATACAACACTAATAATTAAAAATTAAAAAGCATTTGGTAGTGTTTTCTTGATTCCCTAAAAAATCATAATTTCACAAAGGATGGTATGATTGCACATGTATCTGAAAGACAAATTCAAACAGCTTAAAGTTCTACTGCAACACACAGCAATTCTGAAATATTTTTTTTCCATTTACAAACATTAGTAGACATTGACACAATCAGCCTGTGCGTCATTATTACTTTAAAATGCCCAAGAGCCAAGCAAGGCACCTTCCAAAACAGTCAAGCAGGAATTACTTGTACCCTGCAGAGCCTACAAATGTAGTGCAGACATGACCTAATGATGTTGGTTAGAAAGCAGTGGGGAGGGGATGAGTTCTCAAGTCTGGGCAGCAACCTGCAGGTTCTTGACCCAGGCTCGGCATTACAGTACTATAACAAGATCAATATTCATTCTAAATAAGACTGAGCTGTGTGCCAGACAATCTATTTTGGGTCTTGATCAAGTTATACCTCACTTGTCCTTTGAATCCAAAAGTCAGTCTTCAATGAAGTAAATGCAATTTAACCTTTTTTTCTGTCCGATTGAGTCCTGAAAGACTTCTAACACCTCATAAAACATAATTTTGTTGGTACCTACTATTAACTTCTGTATCCATGAGTTTTAATATTGGCATGTGAGACCAGACAACATGCCTCTTGAAAAATACTATTTTTTCTTTAAAGAGTGGCATAACTGTGCAAACTGAATGACTTTTACTGAAAGAGAAATTAGGTGGCAAAACACACCCTAAACAAAGTTAAAAAATATATTACTTTACAGAGATTCAATCAATGGCAATGTGCTTCAAAACCTAAAAAATGGAAAAACATTACTAGTGCTGTAACCTATATACAATCAGCTTCATTTCAAATGCTTGTGAAACCACAAAAGTAAAATGCATTCATAACAAACCCTTAAGTACAGCAGGACTAAAGGAACAGAAATAGTCCAAGGAGAAGCACCTTTTCATGTCCAGAATTAGAAAAAAATGAAAATTATACCTTGCATGTCAGGTGAAAAAGTTGGAGAGTTCGGGATTGGGGTTTTCATCTCTAACATCCTCTGGAAAATCCCTTCCAGTTAGAGTTTAAGAAAACAAGCTTATCCCTCTGATGTTTGATAAAAGGATCTAACTTGTTTTGATTTTCTTTTGAAGATTATTTGTGGTTTGTCTAAATGTTATATTGTTATAGGATATTTTGTTATCGTATGTACTTAGCTCTGATTCATTTCTTGTTTCAAAAATCCAAATTCTGTTTAACAGCATATTACTATTACTGAAATATCCCAGGAGAAAGAAATGGACTTAGATTTTCAAAGAAAATGTTAAGAACAAAACCAAAATCTTTCAGCTCTAACATTTTAAGAAAGTAAGAAAACAAAAATGCAGCAGTTTATCATGTAAATGCTTTGAGTCACTTGCAAATTTCTGGAATTCATTTTATATTTACATGTGCTTGTGTCCTAAAAGAAGCAGTAATACTGCCAAGTTTGTTACACAAATTCAGTTCCATCGCTGACACATCTTATTTCTAAAGCTAACTTCTGTGACATGAGCAAGTTAGCAGAAAATGATGTATACCCAAAAACATCTTCTTCTTTCCAGAGCAGGTACAAGTTTTCTCCAATGCATATGTGATTAAGGAGCAGCAATACAAATTTCAATTATAATCAACTACACCATTCCTGGAGATTTCAGAGGGACATTTTGGCCAATAAATAGCCAACGCAAAAATCCAAATTACTATAGAAGGAAAGCCTTGCATTTCATTTTCAATCCAGACATGTATTTTGGGGCTCTTAAAGCCCACAAATATAGGGGATATCCTGCAACACTGCGGTAAGATAAAGCAAGTACCATAGGGAGTGGAGCTTCATAGATCACATGGTTAAAGGGCAACAGTCAATCGAAGACTTCCCGGAGGACTGCTGAAGGATAAGAGAAGGAAAAAAAAGAAAGAGATTGCACTAACAGAGGGAGAAGATAGAGGTTACAGAGCCCAGGTGAGTGTGGTCATCTGTGGCAATTTTGTTTAGTCTAAAGTCAGTGACCCTGCATCGCCCTTCAGCAGATGGGTGAGGAACAGCAGTTCCTGGGTATAGCATTCCCACCGGCCTTAGTCAGAGCAAAGGGAGTGAGTCCCCAGAGGCCGTGACAAGCTTGGCAAGAGGCTGCATAAATACACAAGCTTCTTCCAGCTCTACTGAACCCCTCTACTGGGGCTCCTCTCCTCCATCCCTAATGAGGAATGTGGTACTTGAAATATTATTAAAAACTACAACAAAAACCATAAAATAATTTAAGGGTATTTTCCGTAAAGGAAAGATTAGTATAGTTGATGGATATTTTATTCTGCCCTAGATGTCTGATATAAGAAATTCTTGTCCTCACTGGCATTCCTAAATTTAGTATACACACTTAGCAACTCTTACATCAGGCTCGTATCAGCGATGCACTGAGAATATATTTGATACAATGACCCATCTGTTCCCTCATTAGAAAAAAAACCATAGATGCCAAAAACTGACATTTAGTAGTTTTTTAGTCCCATACCCCACAAAATTGAATTAGTGATTATATAGAAATAGTCAAGATACAATTAAGAAGAAAAAAAAGTTTATATTTAAGGTGATACCATCTCCTGAAAATGCTTAGTGAAAAAAGCTTTAAGGTAATTCAGCTTTCCTCAATCCCAGTCCCCACCTTTTTTTTTTAAGTACATCAGCTCAAATGGAATATGCTTGAAGACCTCTTGCAAATCCTGCTGCTATTGCCCTCTCTTCTATTTGGCTCCTCCTTTACTTTGATCACACACTCCTTCCCCTTTGGTTCCCAAGCTGTTCCATAGCCTAGCTAAAAGGAAAAATGAGCTAGGAATGAAACAGAATGCAAGACACTGTCCTGCAGCAGACAGCCAAACCCAAATAAAGCGAGCTTATTTTTCTCTGCTTGCTAAAAAGCAGAGAAAACAAGTGTGATTGACACATAGCAACTCCAAGAAGTCACTCAGAGTAGTGTTTACTGAATGACCCGTGGAAGACTGAAAGCTGACAGAAAACCAGGAAACGTGGAAAAACAGAAGTTAGCTCAGTTGTCAGCAGTTATGGATTTGACAGACAGAGTACATAAGAATCCATTGTGTCATTCACATCTTTGATCAATGAAAGCAATTTCAGCACCACTCATTACAAGTAACAGCAAAGTATATTTAAAGCAAAAGAATAAGTAAGCAACTGGAATAAAATCACTATGATATAGTAAGCTTATGACTTTTCAGAAATGTGTTCTGCACTAAGCTTAGCAAAATTTGCATTAAAACATGTATTTAGCACTTTTCCTATTACATATATAGCACTAACAAAGTGCACATAGGAGGCTGAAAAGTTGACAGGTCTCAATAATTAATTAATTGTGCTAACATGTCAGCACTAAAATGTTTTCAATGACACTTTTTACAAGTGAACAAGAACACAAACATTTCTGTAATTCTCAAAACCAAGTAACATTTCAGAACCACCATCACCATCAAGAGCATACGATTGTTACTGCTAATGTTATTAGCATAATATAAAAAGTGAGAAATCAAAATGAGCCAGTAGAATGGCATAAACAAGAACACTACATGTACTACCCCATACATAAAACCAGCAATTTAGTACTCTTGTAATAGACACATTTTTATTCAAATAAATAAGACCTCAGCAGGTAGAAGGAAGAAAGCACAAATCAAAGAGCACTCTCTTTACCAGCATCCCTGACAGAAACTGTGATTTGTGCCCTTATAACATAGTCCTTACTTATAATCAAGAACTGGAAATTCCTTCAGCAGGCTTTTTTAAAACATTAAAAAAATACAGCATTTGCAAATGTGTAAAATAATACATAATTATACAGTGCAACAAATTTAGAAAAAATGCTTGGAAAAAAGCTTTCTCAGGCATACTCTAATGTAAAATCTGTAAATAATAATTGCATTATTATTATGAATGTATAAAGACACTTACCAAGTCAGAGCTTTTAACTATCGCATATATGAATATAATCATTGCAAATCTGTAATCTGACCACAGCATCATTCATTTTAAAAACTGACCTCTTATTTCCCTTGAAAAATCTTTTATTTTATAATTGATCTTAATTGAAACTTAAATAAAGTTTTAGGCAAGCTTGGGGAAAAAATTAGAAACAAAATATTTGAAAAATTAAGACCTAATACTTTAGAAACTCTGAAAAACATAATTTTAAAATCAGGTATCATTATAAATTCTAATTATAACAACTTTTTGTCCAAGCAAAAAGCAACTACTGGCTCAGTTTTAATAACATTTAATAACATTAGGGGGAATAGAGCTCTCTACCTGTACAAACATTTACAACTCCAAGCTGGTATATCACCGAGCAAGAGGGAAACTAAAATCACCTCTGATTTTGCAGCATTCATGTCTGCCTCTCACCACCTGCAGATGACTTACGACTCTCAGAATCAATGCTCCATTGAAATCACTGGCTGATGTCCCTTTACATTAATTAAGGACAGAAGTTCACTAGCAGTTTCATCTGTGCTTTGCAGCAGTGGGAGTTAGGAGATGAGGTAGCAGATGGATCAAATATTAGACAGGATTGTTCAGTGTGTGTCAGCTTCAGCAAATTATTAGTTGCACTAAAACAATCCAGAATTTTTAAATATGAAAAAAAAAAAAATGCTACTGGGTGTTCTTTTTTTGAAGAGAATCAGTATTTTAGGAACACCGAAAGACAGTTGTTCTAAATAACCTTGATTAGGGCATCAAGCTTCCGATGGATCCTCACACAAGTTAGCAGTTGCCCTGGTAGGAAATTAGATAACTGAGACACCTTAGATCAGGTATGGCCAATCCTCCTCTTCTGCAGCACACAAAGGTGGGCAAAGAAGCTCAAGTGCAAGTCTTGCAGTGAGTTCTAAGGCACATGGCTGGGTAAGCTGATGCAGAGAGTGGAGCCAGTTCAAATACTGCTGCGATGGAGAAGATAGCTTGCCTGGAGACTCGTCATCACTAACTCTGGCCCAAGCAACATCACCTCTCCCCTGCAAAAGGAGGTTGCATGGACAGCTAATGCCATTCCCAAACTGCAAATTTATCTCAGACTGAGATATAACAGTGAATGGAAGGCTTGGCCACACAAAGATTTGCTGTGTACCACCCAAGGTTCAAAGGCAATTCTTGCACCCAACGGCAATCCCACAAATACACACTTCCATGGTAGATAGACCAGCACACTTAGAATAATAGTTAGCTTTTCATATGATTGCAAAAACAATGAAAAGTTTGAGGAAGACAAAAATATGAAGGTCCATTAAAGGAAAAGTTTAAGAAAACCACTCTATTTTTTACTCTCTAAAAACACAGGCAGTCAAGAATGTGAAGAGAAAAATGTAGCTCCTAAGAGTCTAGAAAATCTTTATGTTAGAGTAGCACATTCTCAAAAACTCTGAAGTCACTTCATAAAACATCAGAAATACTCAACTTCTTCCAAACTTTCAGTGGCAGAAAATGCATAGGTGGTACTGCAGAGATACAAAGTGGTGACTCTTGGTTTTGGTGTACTTTACTCAGATGACTTTGACCTGGAGGTGACAGAACTTCTGGGAGATATTTGCTTACAGAAATAGTTCTGGTTTTGCTAAGCTATTCCAAAATTAGAATTGTAATAACCTCCCCTGCCACAGTCACACACTTATTGCAGAACCTTTCACACTACTTCAATATAGGAACCTGAAAACAGTCCCAGTCTCACAGATGACAAATCAAACCCACAAGAACTTAGTGATTTCTCTTAAACTAAAAAATAAGTAAATGAACCAGAAAGGATCACAATTCTTCATTTCCTGACTACAACCCAAGCATCATTACCCAGAAGCAAACAATACACGTTTTGCTTCTCTAATATTTTATGATGTTCATGCTGTGTTTGCCAATTGCTTGGACTAGGCACAGTTTACAAATGTTATTGTATCTTCGTTTTCAGCTGTCCACATATCAGTACAAAACAATTAAAACACAGCTTCTAAAGTAAATGATATTTAGAACTAATACCAGTTCTCATCAAATTTACTCATTTTATAGATTTATTACATGCTGTCTTATTTATTACAGCAGGAGTAAAAAAAGTGCCGTAAAAAAAGTAACCGAACCTGTTATATCCTCTTCTGGAGGAAGTGATGATGTCAGTTCATTGATTAAAAATTAGTCTGCCTTCATAAGTTATTTTCAAGTAGGAATCAAGATTTGGATGCAAGTAGGCTGTCTCCTCAGATTTAAGGTCTGGACAAGAAGTTGGAAAATGGAGCTATTTAATACTCAGTCAAATCCTAGCAGTGGGAAAAGGGTCTTCAAAAACTGGTTCCCAAGTTCTCCTGTTGCTCTTCTAGCAACATCAACTAGATCACCTCACATGTACAACCAAATAGGACAAATGCCCCCAACACTGTTTTTCAGTGAAGTGTCTTCCTAAGCTACTGCCTTTGTAAAACAAGGTATGTGAAAAAATTAAAAATGGCTTGTACTTTGATTTGAGGGTCGGTGGGGTTTTTTGTCTCTATGTTTGCTTCTGCTGTTTTGTTTTGTTTCTCGCCTTTTCAGCTAGGCAGGATTTATGGGGAGCATATTTTCTTTATTTCACATATACATCTAAAAGAGAACTGGAAACAAACTTTTAAGTGGTTCAAGTTATACACATAGCAAAGACCTCTAAGTACGAGGTACAGAAAAGTGGTCCACAGTATATTGAAAAATGGGTAAGTTGGGAAAATGAAAGAATTGCACATAGATACACACAGATGATGTCACATCAAATGAGAGAAATAATTACTTCCTCTTGAAAATGTTTCTCAACAGAAGACAGAAGGCTTCTAGCCGCAGCAGCCATTTTTAAACTTATACTTGGAACAAACAAGAAGCTACAACTGATGTTTTTTATAATCCTTATGCACAAATATGTTCTTTAAGTACTCTCGGTCTTCTCCATCATTTAATTCTAAAGCTTCAGAAAAGAAATGGATACCTCATCAGGTTTTTCAAGAAAGCTTAATTTCTTCCTTTTCCATCTGCACACACAGTGCACCTCATTGTGGTAAAATATTGCATTTTCTTCATCTGAAATTCTGTCTTTAAGTCATAGACAGTGAAAGAGTTCTCATGGAGAGTTCAATAACTACTTAACACAAAAAAGCACAAAAAAGTTTGCTATGCAAAACTTATTGCACAGCAGACTGAAGTCTCGGAAACAAAATTTCTTTGTCACATACAAGAGTGCTGTAATACAGTCCAGTTCCAGCTTATGGTCACTTCAGATACCAGACATGTAAATCCATGCTGCTATTTTCAGAAGACTATTGCATTTGCCTAGAATTTACTCTTATTTTCAACTGGTTCAAAGGTTTCAGAAAGCATTCATATCTTTAAAGAGTTTATATCTTTATCTATTTCCTGTTTGTCCTAGTTACGGGACAAGAAAAATAGGTAAAAACCACACACATGGAAAAAAACCCCACATTCTGAAAGATATCTCAGGATGCAGACACTCCAAGAGACAGAACCCTTAGCAAATTTCTTCCCAAAGCTCTGAAAAACTAATCCAAACAACACATTAAGATATGCCATTTACTTGGGACATTAGCTTTTCAGAAAAGATTGAGGAAGAAGCATAATGCCTTCTTAAATAGAGCTGAGAAATTATATGGTACCTAGTAATAGCAACGCTGGATCAGATCTCAGGATGTGCTAAAAGAGAAAGACACTCTAATGACAAGCACACAGAGAGAAGGAATGCCATGAAAATAAAGAGCATGGACATACTATTTTGCACACAGTTCAAGCCAATAACTGCACCATTACCCTTCTTAACATTACCCCTCTGTAACAGCACTGCTCAGAATCAAGTACTTCTAACAATGGCCCTCGGGTAAGCAAGGAAAAGCTATGGCAGGACCAGATTTACCTGAGACATCCAGCACAAATTCATTCATCATAACATATATACATGACATCCATCAACACAGCTTTACTACAGTACCGCAGAGAGAAGCAGTTGCAGAGGAAGAGGTCCCTGACAACTTACACTTTCTAAGAAGACAAGACAGAGAGCACGATCAGAAACATTGCTTTAAAACAGCCTTAATTGGGATTAAAAGTAGCCTTTACCTATAATTTAAGAATAAATGGATTTGTCACTGACTTCTTTCACTGAAGAGACAGAAATTTAAGGGGACATAACAAAAATAAAATTTCCTTTACTTCCCCCCTCCAGTTCATTACATCCATCAGACAAATTAAACTAAAATGAAGGAAAACTACACAGCAGGAATAAAGACTGGAGAAAATAATATTCAAACAGATGGGGAGGAGTTTAATATTTAAAAAGATTGTCCAGATTATCAACCCATCTACTCTGAGGTTTTGTGATGTCTAAATTTATCCTAATCTTAAGGGAACAAACAGGTAGGGGAATTTTCATTCACAGCATTCACATGCTTCTATACAAGTTGAGGAAGTAAAATTGAAATAAAGTACCATCACTTAATTAATTAGAGGAAAAGAAAAAAAAAAAAAAAAGTGTTACAAGGCTACTAAATTCCAAGCCCAGACAAATGTGTCAACCCTGGAAAAAGTCCAGGTCCATCAAAGAATTTTTATTCTGCTCCATAATAATAATATACAGGGTGGCTTAAACTACTCCAAATAAGAACAACACTTGTTCTTGTAAAACAAACCCTAAATGTACGCTTACCCGGCTGAAAGTAATATTGTTCATTGAAATTTTAACTTGCAAGCCAAGATTTCTGTGATTGCAAATTACTAGTGCCTTAGTCCTTCATTTGATAAACATGCTGTCTTAACATACCCTTCTCTAAAAAAAAAAAAAAAAAAAAATCACATGAAATAACCTTACACATTAGTGAAAATTTACCATAGATTGCTAAAGAAGGAATACCAGAAAAAGTTACCATTAAATATGCAATTTAAAAAACCCTAACCAATTTTAAATGTTAAGCTCTGTTGCTGAGGACTTACAAGAAAAACTCAACTTGTGTTATTATGCATGGGAATAGCGTGAAGCAACTGCTTGTTGGTTAGTCTCGCCTGTTCTCTATATTCTCCTAATTATTTTTACATGAAAAACATTTCTTTGCAATCAGTAATTCATGAAGAGAATGTATTTCTATAGCAAATGACATGGCAGACAGCATTTCAAAAGGGTAACCATGTTCCACAGCATCCAATGGGACAGTAGCCATTTACCTATAGCCCCTTTGCTTCCAAGTGCAGTTCAAGGTCCCAGTAGTTCCCTCTGCATTTTGCACCATTTGAGTCCAGCTTCACAACTGCTGAACTTTCCTTTGAAGCACTGCCACATTGGGGCTGTTTAAGAATGAAATCTGCTTGCCCTTAGGGCTTGATAGAGTTAAAGGGCAAAATCCTGGCTCCATTTGAAGTCAGTGGGCAGTTTGCTGTTTAATTCAATTGGTCTACTATTTCACAGAGACCTTAAGGGTATACCAAAAAGCTTGTACCCATGTATCATGCCTTTACTTGCAGGAAAAAGGGGTGGCATGTGTTAGCTTGTAACAGCAATGTCTGGGTGGCAACGACAATGCTTTTACTTTGAACGTTCATGTGAAGCTCACAAGCATTCACAGAAAATTACAGAACAGAACTGTAAACATTGGTTCATCAACAAAGTTTATCTTCTGATTGGAGCTCAAAAATTCATCTTAAAATTTAGAAACTACAGAACAGGCACCTGAGAAAACATTCCGTTTTATTTCATCTAGATAATTTCAAAGAAAAGGATGAAGCAAATAATACACATTTCAGCACAAGAAGTCCCATGGTTTTTAATATTAACTAAAACGTGGCTGTACCAGTGCCAGATGACAAACATCCCAGGAGACATAAGCAGGACATATTTCACATTACCACCTTAGCATCCTAAGCAAACTACAGTGGCATAAGGTTGGATGAATATATAAATTTGTGTATCAACACGGGCAGGTGCAAATCTATAGTGGAAGATTTATAAAAGCTATTAAGCAATTAAAAGAACAGTTGATCAAAAATTCTATTTGTGGTATAAAGAAAATAATATTTTTAATCTATCAGCAGCTCAACAACTTACAGTTACTTGTAATCAGTCGCACTGTTACTCATGTCTTTAGAAAACAAGATTTAAATGCTCCCATATACAAATTACACAAATTTACTCTTACAGGACTGTACAGAGAGCCTGGGGAAAATCCCAATTTTTTTCCTGTGTTTTACTTCTCACACTGGAGTAAAGCCATCTCTCCAGTGACAGATGCTGGGATGCTTGCATCTTTACTTTTTTCAATTCCCTTACATAAATAGTAATCTCTTTCAAAGTTAAAAATATTTTTCTTCCTTCTCACCTAATGTATATTGGTACTTTACATCCTTATTTAGAAGCTTGGCAAGAAACACACAGGGAAATTGATTTTGCATAATGTCTCTCTCTTTCCTACTTTCAACATTCTGGCATTAATATTAAAGGCCAACTCAGTAAAGTTGACAGCAGAATATTTGTGTTATGCACTGCTTCCTCAGTTTTTGACTAGAAATTATGTCAGTAATCAATGCTCAGAAAAATTGTTTCTACTCTAAGATTTTCCTCATACCCAAAATTTCAAAAATAAATAATATTTTAAAAGGCTGCAGTTAGTAATTTTTATCTTAAGACAGACACTGTAGTATTTGTACAGTCATTAAAAAACTTTTTTCCACTTATTTTCATAATGTAAAATGAAAATATATTCCATCACTAAAATTATAACACAACCTAGCTTCTCCTAGCTAGCCAAGGAGAGGGAGAAAGGGGAATGCCAATTAATCCAATTACTGACAGAGAAGCTATCAGGATGAGTACTTATTAGGTCAGGTTCAAAAACACATCAGAAGCAACAGTGTTAAAAAAACAGAAAAGAAAAATGAAAAAAGAAAAAAGCTTGCACTCCCTGTGCTGAGTAGCACTATTAAATTCAGATGCAGGATTGTGTTTAGGTTGGACAGGCCCCAACAGTAGAACAAAGTCAGTCTGTCTTAGTACCATAACCAAATTCTACAAGTTAACAGCTTTTCATGAAAAGCTGCCATTTCAAAATGTCAATCAAACCTGAATATAAGTGGGAACTCCTGCAGAAATAACCAGCTGCAGGTTTGAAAAACATTTTTCACTGAAAGTGGAAACACAAAAGATGTTTGAATGAGATCTCTTTTCATTCCTGTAACAGTAGACGGTCATTTTCACAACATCAAGGACAAAAACACAAGACAAAATTGCAAATAATGTCTTAAAAGAACCATTTGCAGGGGTGATGAATGATTCAAGTTACAAATGACAGAATTATTGGCAAATGGAAACTCATTAATATGAAAAAGCTTCTCTTATAAGACTGCAGTTTGTCTCCACTTTCTCTCATTGTGTCTGAATGATTAGGTTGTATGTATTAATTTCATCGCATGTTTAATATGGGCTTTTTCACCGTGAAGCAGCAGCTTGTACTAAGATCATCTGATTTGCAGTATAAGTCATTTTTGGGGTTTATGTGTTTCGTAAACAACTGAACTACTTTCAGTTAATAAAAATGCATATTCTAACAGAGCAAAGTTAAAACTTATGATCTAACCACAGAGAGAGCACAAGTTTTCCAATTCATTTCTGGACATACAAACATAAATGATTCATATTTATTCAATAAACCAAGGGAAAAATATTATTTATACAAGTGTACATTATAATGGAAAAGCAGCTTACCAAAATCACTTTGGCCACATTCTCCTTTCTAAAGAATATGGCATGAACAAAGTCATTTTCTCTACCGTCTGAAAGATGCATACCATATCTGAAAATGAATTTGCTGTCCAAATATGGGCTTAATCAGTTTCTCATTCAACAACTGGAGTGATGTAGCAGTGATTCGTTTCACGAATCTCCACATTCAATGTCATGAAACAAATTTAGTCAACAGGGAGACTTAGTGAAGAGTCAAACCAGTATATAAGATTTTCCTCTCCAAAATGTAACACCTGCACTGTAGTATCATTATACATTTTGCTTATTATAAACAAGTAATAAAAGAATAATTTGCACAGTAGATGAACACCTCAGCATGTCTCAGAATTTAGAGTATTCACACAGACATAGTGCCCTATACATATTTATCTCCTTCCAGCATGACTATCAGTAGAATCATCACACAAATGAGAAAATCTTAACTGTTGAGTTAACACACCCTTAAGTTATGCTTTCCACCAAATTCAAAACACATTTACAAGTTACATAAAAATCACAAATGAGGATGTGATGAAATAGCATAGTTATATTAAATGTAACTGATCATACGAAATTGTAAGAGTTTGAAGAGTTGGGAATAACACAATTCTTCAGCAGCATTCACTGGAAAATAAGATGCTACACAATATAAACTGAAACAACTTATCACTACAACCTCACTGCACTGAGATATCAGTTACATCATTCAATTTCACACTATAATACTGTTTTCTATGGAATACATTAATTTCTGATATTCCAAATCTTAATCTTCATATCACTCAATATATGCATATTACACTGTAATATGCATTTCTCTAGCTGCAGGCTGGAGCACACTAGTTACCTTAGAATGTTTCCTCACACTTGAAGTTCACTTCAGCAGAATCGGAACAGAAATTTATCAATACTGCTCCCAACAAGAAGACAAAAAATACAGCAAGATTTTTTTATAACTAAATCATCTTGTTCTTATCACTTTGCATCACCAACATTTGTTTTTAAGTAAGCTGGGGCATACACGTTCAACTCCGAGGTTTTGGGGTGAATGATATGCAATATGAAGAAATAGCTGAAGCAAGATTAACTTGATCATAAAATGCTGCTACCAAGCCATTTAAAAACTGAGACAGAAGAAATAAAAGAAGGAAAGAAAACTGTGCCAAACCTAGTGCCTTAGCAAGCAGAGTGTTTTTGAACATTCCCAAAAGCATTTACTATTTACTTCAGGAAACAGCTTACAAGTCAACACACGCTGGAGATTTTTTCATTTTGTTTTGCTTCGAGCTGCCAATTGTTAGTCAAGATTACTATTCATTTTACAGGAGTGTTAAGAATGCAAATGGTTAACAGTAGTATAAACCATATACTTAGTTTAAGTTTGAATGTCTAAAACTATTACACACTGCATTCATCTGCATTCCCTGTTTATGGGAATGAAATATGTAGTCATTTGAAGTCCACAATATGTATACTGTGTTTGTAATAACTGCAGATTTTACAAGCACATTATTCTTTCCATTAGGATTAAAACCTCACCGAATAGCAATTTGTGAAAGAATTCTAGCAGGGCCCTGAGCCCAGAACTCTGACCTCTGATGAGATGCTTGGCAGCAACAAACTCTAGGTCTAAGCAAAACATCTGGTTTGAGTTAGACTTCCTGAAAAAATAGCCCCTGTACTGGGGAAACTGGTATTCACTCAGCTTTGTCTATACACTTTGACTGACTGCAACACTGTTGGGGGGGGGTGGGGGTGTGAGGAGGAGAAAAAAAATGCTTTGCCAGAATGCATGTCAATCACTGTAGACTTCTTGGTGGCCTCCGAAGAGCCAGGCACTTAGGCTAAGAGACACTGTACGCGTTTGTTCAAGCTTCTTGGGATTTTTGCTATTGTATTCCATAGCCCAATGTTTTTTACAGAATTAGTGCCAACTCTGAATTATCTAATCCAAAACTACAGTCGAGTTCAAAATATAAATTTTGCCTGAAGAAATAGTTTCTGCAGATTCTTTTTAAACAATAATTGTTTTATCATCATTTTTCTTACAAATTTAGACAATCACTGTCATCATAAAATGAATGAGGGTATTCCCAACAAAAACTCAAACTCTTGCTGCCAAGAAATTTCTAAGAACAGCAACAGCTTTTGGTTGGCTCCCAAGATTTTTCATAGGCAACACATTGTTACGTGCAGTACCTAGAGACAGGAGTAGGACAGAAGGGTAACTAAAGAGAATGCTGATACAGTAGGGTGGGTGTCCTGAGCCTCCTCCTCCCAGACCTGTAATCAGCAAAAGCTCCAGCAAGAAGGAGAAGAAAAGGATAGAGCTGGTTCTTGCTTCTCATTTTCCCGAGATGGAAAACACACGCTATCACGGGGTAGGTGAAAATGAAGAAACGCACAATTACAGGCTTGGCAAGAGTTGCACTTTGCTCAAGCTGGCAGCCCAGGTAAGGAGCACAAGAACAGCTTGGTGCAGTGGGTAGGACACAGCTTCACTTATAGACATGACTGTCAAGAAGTATGGGGCCAAACTCAATTCATCAGATTTTTTTTTTTTTTTTTTGACTCTTTGCATTTTTAAGCATCATATTGAAATCTTTTTATAATAGTTTAGCCATAATAATGTAACAGCTAGCAGTAGTTACTGAGACCTGTTACATTAATAGATAGATACACAAAGTAGCATTAAATATCTTATATAGGCTAGGGAAGCTCAAGATAATTGAATTTGAAAGCAAGAGATGAGAGAATTTAATGCAGATCTCTGTCCAAACATTCATCAATGCTGCATATACACACAGGTATGTATAAGAGATATGTGATAAAATTTATGTATTCACAACTTTACTATGTACAGAAAAATTAACCTTTAGGCACTATTAGTAGCACCTATTTATATTAGTTGAATGCTTTTTCTGTCTACTTAATAAAATGTATTGTGGTGAAAAAAGCATCTGAAAAAATATTTTCAACTATCTACTGCTCTATTTTACACAAGTCTGTCACATGACTGTATATTGTTAATGTGCTCACAGTTTATTTTCTTCCTGTGATTGCTAATGCAATAATATTTTTATGCCTGTTCTAGCAGTAACTTTACACTGGAATTAAATGTCAATTTCTACTTTCCACCTCCAAAATTTTAAATTAAATGCCATGGATACCGACCCCCTGCATTCAGGCAAAATGCAGCCACCAACTCACAAAGGGACATTTATAAAATAAGCCTTGCTTGTTTGAACTGCAACACCCCCATCGCTGGAGTTTCAGCTGGGAGACTTAAATAAATAAAAACAAACCAAAGTAATAAACACCACGTTTTATGGAGCTGCACAGAACTGAAGAAGAAGGGAGGAAAAAAAAAAAAAAAAAGAAAAAAAAAAAAAGAAAAGAAAAAAAAAAAGAAAAAAAAAAAGAAAAAAAAAAAAAGAAAAAAAAAAAAAAGTCCTCCTGGCAAACTTGAAAGATTAGACTTAAAAGCTGCCTCTCTCATTCTCTCATTCCGGAAGGCTTCTGGCCCCCGCCAGTCAGTGCCATTTATGCAGGACAGTCAGCTGTGGGCAACAGGGCCACCCACACAAGTGCCCGTGATGCCCTTTGGAGCTGCAATGAGATGCCCTTCTGTCCACGACCATATAGAACACAAATCAACATTCTAAAGTAGGGCAACTTAGGAAATTTCTGAGTGCAACAGGAATAATGAATCCTACAAATATCTCAAGCAACACGAGGCATGTGGAAAAACAGAGCTTCTTAGCCCAAGGCTTTGTAACATATAGTTATGTTCTCCACGGAGCTAAATTTTTCTACTACTGATGGCAGTCCAGTGGCCCTGTTATCCAAATGTATGATACGAAACTTTTTTTTTGCTTTTGAAGAAATAAAACACATATGTCCATAGACTTTAGTTTTCTGGAAGACTAAATATAATTTTAGAATCATCATCATCAGCTGGTTGACAGCAATAAAGACAACATTCACTTTAAATAACCCTGAATTATATACAGTTGAGTAAATTTAAATTTGTTTTGCTTTAAGGTCTTCCAAAGTTGAAGCCAACATGCTGAACAAAAATATTAAACTATCTATAACCCTGTGTCAACATATGATGCTACTGGGAATGGTAAGTGAATTAATTTTCCAAGGAAAATTAATTACTTATGACTTACAGTTGTAAAAGCAAACAACGTAACTCTGGATTAGGGCACATTTAATTTCTGTTTGGAGTAGCGATTAAATTAATTTCATATAATTCATGGTATGTAATGGAAAGCAGAACAAAGATGAAATCTTAGACAATGACTGACACAGAAAAAAAGTGTATATTTATGTTCCTGATACAAAAATAAAGGTCACAGATATTAATCACTGTCTAGCGAAACATGATTTTAGTTTCTAAAATGATTTTTTCAAAACTGTTTGTTAGGATAAGTGTTATTAGCAAGATAAAAATCAAAAAAGCAACAAATTACAAAACAGAGAAATCCTGCATGCTACATTGTCTCAGTGAAAAAAGACTACCATTTTCAGTGATGTCTGTTGAATGACATAACTGTCAAAATTATCATGAGGAACAGCAACACTTAAGTTCCTCCTACATTAATTTAAGTTCATCTTTCTTACTCTTCAAAAGAAGAAAAATTTGATCACAGGTTCAATATTAAAATAAATACATGCACTAACATATTGTATGAATTTTATCAGTTATTTACATTTTATAGTAAATAGTTAATTAGAAAAGTAAATTCATAGCTTAAAAAAACACATGAAAGAATTCTGGCAGCATTCCATAATTTGGTATTTGTTCAAACTACATAAAATTAATTACTTAATGTATTTTATTGTGAAACATCAAGTTCTTACTTTACTTAATACCAACCAAACCATATGTATTAGCAAACCATTTATGGTTTTAAAATATTTTAAGAATTTTACTTGCCACTTCAGTTCTCCTACTGACCAAAAGCACAAATTTACTGCTGATTTCAGATTTTTGGGTATCAAATCAACAGCTGCTGTGCTATGAACTCACATGGAATCACTCAAAACCATGCTAGTATTAGTATTTTTCCTTATGAAAATGAATATACTGTTAATTCATGAAACCAAAACAACAGATGCAACAGATGACCACTCCACAGCAAGCAATGACTATGGAATTCCACCAACAAATAATATTTACATTTGCGATGTTTAAACTGGCCCCCCACACACATTCAAAGCAAGTGATTCACATCCCTTCTGCCACTTTTACCTGACTTCAGACACTAAAAAGATGTTCTTACTATGGTAATAGTTTGAACAATTTTATCATTATAATATTCATATTAAAAACTGAAGGCAGTTCATAATATAACATCTTAGAAATTAACTTACTTCACATAAAAGATGACTGAGCCTGAAACACAAATAGCTCATAATGGGTACAGGTAATGCCGTAAGTAGCCTGCAGCTCTCTGGCTGTTTTTTACTGCAGTATTTCTAAGACTGTCTCAAAAATGCAAAGAACTTTCCTTAGGAAAATTTAACTAAAGCCTAGATGAAAGGAGCTGAACAATTCTTCAATGCTAAACTCATGTATTTTCACTTAAAGTTGTTAAATACTTGAAACGTAAACAGGAAACCCAACAGCATCTCATACATTTCAGAAGCTGTTCGATCAAAATACTTTTACAAAGACAGACTTTATGCTCTTTTTTGTTTCAGCTTTTAGTCAGCTGAGTTTTTTCAATCCAGTGCACAGAGAAGACATATCAAGCCAATTTGCAGGATCCCAGCCTCACAACTCCCATTTTGCTCCTCTTGCCACTTGGCTCCCCCATCAGAACAGTCTTTCAAAAAGTTTAATTTGCCTGGGTGGATCTTCACCCAGGTGGGCCACCTATGTTTGAATTAGCTCTGCCCAAGTACATTTACAAAACTGGGGGAAAAAAAAAATCAAACTGAAATATTAAACAGGCTTGCAGACAGGTTACCCTATATCTGAGCAATCCTGCTCACAACTTTCTATGTGCTTCTTTTATGGAGGTCTGCAAGTAAACAACTTTTACACCTATTTTGCATGAAGAATAACACCTAGCACTTCAACCCTACTACAGCATGAATCATGAGTCTACTGTCATATGGTGACAAAAAAACTTCCTAACAAACTTCTGCCAAGAGAACTGGTAATTAAGCAATCAGAAACAAACTGACAGGGAGGGCAAATCTGTCCGGCTGCTGTTTCCTATTAACACCCTTAGATCATCCCACCTCAGTACACCAACACTTCTGGAGCCTCCCTACTTTTCCTACAACCTCAGCAGCTCTGTAAAAGCCCACATATGCAGGTACAAACTCACTAACAATAAATAGCAGCAGTGTGAGAAGGGGATTATTAGCAGCAATGTCTAAAATTTACCTGCAGTTCAAGTTGCTTACAAAGGCACATCTCTGACAAGTTTTCAAATGCTGTCCACAGTGCATTTTTGGTGACAGCAGCAAAAGGAGATGCAGTCCATGGGCAGCTTCATGAGTGACATGTGCAGATGGGGTGATACCGCTGTGCTCTTGCACTCTTTGTAAATACACATGCACACATTTTCCTTCATTTCCTTAAAGGGGCAGCATCTCACCTCACTGAGCTGGCATGTTTTCCTGGAGATGCCAGTAAATACAGTGTACTAGCTAAAACAACTAATAATACAACAGTTATTTCCTTCTATATCCCTTTGCTTTGTTGGAAATGACTGTAATAGACTAGCAAAAGTTTATTGTGCTTTGCTGGCAGAACATTTGATTTTTCTCTGCCAGCCAGAGAATAGGTAGATGCAACCAGAGAGACTGCCAAATTACAGGATGTATAAACCACTCCTGGCAGTCAGCAGAACTGCTGCTGAAGATTAAATTACACAAACTTGCCAGAGGTGTAACTTACTTGGAAAGCATTCTTAAGTTTTGTGCACCTACTTCAGTGGGGTGGGGAAGCATCCAAAACATTATGGGGGTTATTACCTCCCCCTGGCAAAGCTGTCTGCAAAGACTTTGCTCCCATTGGATGTCAGATGGTTTGGTTCACAGAGATTTACTTTTCAAAATGCAAAGCTTATAATTTGCCCTAAAAATGATGTTGGGCAAAGAGCACATATGTCTTTTTTTTTTTTTTTTTTCTCTTACTTGCTTTCCTCACAGAGCTAATATGTCATCACTATTACAGGAAAATGAAGGGTAACTTGCTCATTGCTAAAAATCCTGTATTAAGCACAAACCTATTCACCAGCCTACATATCCATTTAAGTAAAGAAATAAATACAACATTTTCCTTACTGACAAGACACTAGCTTTTTGGACTGCTCTTAATATTTTATAGGTACAGCCACCACACCCTGTCCCTCAAAAAGTTTTTGGAAGCCTTAAAATCTTCAGTACTTCTCTCCCTTTTCCACAAATTTCAAGGCAAGCAATCGCTTGCGTTATGCAGCAAAAACATTCAGCGACAATAATCTCTTTGCAGGAGACTACAGGTTCACAGGAGAGGTTTAAGTTTCCTTTATTGAGGAGCAGAGCTAAGAGCACAGTGAAAGACTATCCTGCGTGTCCCTGTCTTTAAAGTCCCAGTGAGTTTATTCAGAGATGAGATTCAATACAGAAGCAGCCCAAAGTTGTCCAGTTACTTTTTCTTTCTTTAATTTACAATAATGGCAACATATCCTTTAGCCTATTTTTAAAATTTATATAAGTATAGCCAGTTTTTTTCATTTCAGCCAGATTCCAGTCCACTAGCATATCTCCTTTCATTAGGTTTTTCAACTTAAGGTACATCCATAACCAACCAGCTGCCACATACAGCCAAAAAGGAGTGATTTACATTTATTACTAAGTTTTTGATTACTGCAAGATACACACAACTGAATATTGGTATTCACACCCTTAAGACTTTGCTTTCTTTAAGCAAAGGTTCTCTCTAGGCAACCACTTCAATTTAAGTACAGAAAACCATAAACAATCTCATGAAATTCCAGTGCTATCCAAGGAGGTTCAGTTCTTTGCTGAACTGTGTGTGTATATTTCGTGCAGTAATACAGAAGGAATGCTGAAGCCTTTTGTAGAAAGGCTGTTCAACTGGATGTTGAAACCTGCAACCTACAATTCTGACCAGCAAACAACATTCCTGCTGAACTGTGCTTCCACAGTTCAATCACACAAAATAAAGCACTGCTCACCTAATAAGATGTCTCATTTTCTCAATCAAAAAAATGTGAGTTGCGAACCCCTACAAACTTGTTTATTAAAACATGTACTGTTTTAATACAGCAAGCTCAAGTTTAAGGCTGTTTTGACAATCCCACCTCAGAGGTTTAAAAAAAGACACTCTTGCACATCATGTCATCATACATAAGTGATTCTCCTATGCTACCCAAGTAATACACCTAACTACTCATAATACTCTATGGATCAATCAAAAAAAACCCCCAGCCCCCAAAACCAGAAAGTAAACTCCTTAAATATTTAGTGAAAAACACACTCTCCTGACTGGAAAAACAATCAGCTCTAGTACTTCGCTATTAAATAAAAGCATACTACATGAAGAAGATATAACCAAAATCAGATATCAAGAAGGATATAAAGTCTCATATATTTCACCATGAAAAATTGTGCATCTATTCTAAGAAAAAAGAAGGTAAAGGTTTTCTCAAACTAAACAATGATTCTTTGTGATGACATTTGTTTGATGAATGTTTGGATTATGACAGCTTGTTTTCAATCACTAGCTACTTCACAACTTTTTTTTTCTTAGAAGCTTTCTATTTAAACACAAATTTTCAAGTTTCCATTACTAGAGAAACAATACAACATTTGCTTTACCCAAACAAAGCTACTGAGTTCCTGCTGGAGTTTAAGAACAGGCTAACAAATACCTGCAGTGCAAGGGAGGAGACAGGTTTTGTTTCAGTAGAAACAACAGAAATAATGCAGAGAGTTTTTCAGTGCACAGATGAATCAGGCTGACCCAACTATACCTGGCTGTACTCTTACACTTAGAGGTAGCCCTGAGGTCTCCCCTTTTGATCCCTGTATTTTCCAAAATGTTGCTACAATTCAGCTCTCAGATATCTCCATTGCATCAAATATACAGTCAGATTGTCTCAAGAAATTAATATGTATGATGAATGTTCACCAGTGGAATCAAATTTTAAGTAGTACTGCTGTCAAAAGTGAGGTTAAGACCACACCTCACAACAGGAGGGTTAATAGCCGTCCTGTTGCAGAGGGACCAGCTGGAGGTAAAAAATCCTCAGCAGTGATGATGCCAGCCACAGACATCTTTTGAGGGAGGAAGACAACTAAAGAACGCAACAAATGAGAAGGGCTATGTGCAACTCCAGCCACGTGCAGGAGAGGCCAGTAACATCCTTCCACCACTGTCTCTCAGTTGCCCCTCAGTGGCCCTGACAAAAGAAAGGAAGGCAAGGATGGCCTGTGACAGCAGACAGCATTCTACACAGACTTCTAAGAGAATGAAAAAAGCTTCTTCCTTTCCAACTGAGACACAACTTCCCGTGAGACGCCTCACTGCTAACTGTGGATTTTAAAGTGGTTTATATCTGCAATGCCATAATTAAGAGAACTGGTCCAACTAAAGAGAAAGTGTATCTGATTAAAAGCATTCTCTAAAGTTGCACTGTCGTTTACCAAAACATACACCCATATTCTTTGGGGGAAAAACACAACCTAGAAGGAATATCAAATTGCAACTGAAACGATAAAATATCCTGTAGGTAATAATCAAGTGCAAAACCAATTCACTCCAATAACTAGAAGACCATAGAAAGGAAGATGGACAAGAGGAACAAAAAAGATATTTTCAGATTTAGTTATTAATCAGACACCTTGATTAGGCTTTATGAAATACTCCTTTGATCAGGACCTTCCAGCATTATATAGAAAACTGTCCTAGGTTACAATGTAAAATGTGCCCAAAGTATGTATTCTATCACCATCTACATGAAATGTTGTTGTGCACCACTGTTTCCCGTGCCCCCTCCCTCCAGACTATCTTCTGTTAATGGCCCATCAATACCGTCCTGCATGACTCATAGATAACTCTCCCCAGGAGCTATCTCTGTTTAATAGGCAATCAAGGACCCATTGCAAAACTGATAAAATGATATCAGCCCATTGTGAGATGCTCCGCCCAGGGGGAGGAGCCAAGCATTCCCACCTGGATATAATCGGGGCCTTGGGACAGCACAGGCAGCCTTACCACTGGATTCCCAGAGGACAAGAGCTACCAGACCTTTCTGCAAAGAACACTGCTTCAACAAGACCACTTCATCTGGACTGCCACCACCACGGTTTCAGGTTGTATTCTGACTCTGTCAGTGATCTTTTGTACCATTGCATGTGTTTTATTTTATTTTACTTTTTTTTTTTTTTTTTTCCTCTCCTATTAAATTGTTTTTTCTGACTTGGAGTCTCTCGCTGGTTTTGCCTTCAAGCCAGCACATATATTTTGGCGCCCAACGTGGGGCAGGAGGTACTGAGAAAAGTCAGAATTACAATTTTGTAGTGAGGAAAAAAGAAACAGCTGTCCGCTATGATGCTCAACATGCTTTCATATATCTTATACCTAGCTCTCTACATTTTCCCACACATGGGGCAGTATTTGCCGGTCTTAATGCTCATGTGTAGACCAGGGTATGGTACCAGAATTGCTGTATTGGTCTATTATGTTTATTGTATGATAACCTCTGAGGCAATGAGCATCATTCGGAATATATACTCTATTTTGTGTTCTTGTCCTGGTCCAGAATGCTACATCTGGGCTCTCAATAATCGCACCCAGCCCCTGTGGGGAGGGGTAAAGAATGATTTTTTCCAGTCTTTTAGGTATGGCACAGCAGTTTTCAAAAGTATTGAGTTCTCTCTAGGTGCCAAGGACAGCATAATATTGTTGTTAGTTCTGCTTTGCCTTCTCTGCACGGCCTGCACCATGCTCACCATGTTTAGAAATCAAACACTACATGGGGTGGTGCAGCGTCTCCTTGAGGAGGAGGGAAAAAGAAACAAATGCAAAACAACGGCATCCGTGTCTACACAAACTGTCGTAGAGGAAACAGGAACCGCATCTATGCAGACTGTCACAGAAGAGAAAAGAACCAAAAACAAGGCAACAGTTTCTGCATCTACTCAGACCATCACAGAAGAGAAAGGAACCAAAAACAAAGCAACAGTTTCTGCATCTACTCAGACCATCACAGAGGAGAAAGGAACCAAAAACAAAGCAACAGTGTCAGTGTCTACACAAGCTGTCACAGAGGAGAAAGAAACCAAAAGTGCCATCAGCATCTCCACACAAACTATCACCGAAGCAGAACAACCTAAACCAGTGGCAGTTGCCCCTGTTCAGAAGAAGAAATCAAAGAGCAAATCAGTCCGCATAATGACTGATGAGGATGTGGCAGGACCTTCGCACCCAGCAGAAGAGACAGAGCCAGAGATCATCACCCGCTCTCTATCCCTGGGTGAACTGCGTGACCTGCGGAGGGAATTCACCCGCCAGACAAACGAGTCCATCCTAACCTGGCTGCTCCGCATCTGGGACGCTGCAGCCAATGACACCATTCTGGATGGAAGTGAGGCCAGGCAACTGGGATCGCTGTCTCGGGATGTGGTCATTGACCAGGGGATCGGGAGAACCCAACAAACTCTCAGCCTCTGGCGGCGACTGCTAACAAGTGTGAGAGACAGATACCTTTGTAAAGAAGACCTCCAGGTGCACCAAGGAAAATGGAGCACAATGGAACAAGGTACCCGATGCCTGAGGGAATTGGCTGTGCTGGAGATCATTTTCTCAGAAGACGAGAGATTTCCTAAAAGCCCAGATGATGTCCAGTGCACATCGCAGATGTGGTTGAGATTTGCACGGCTTGGACCAGAGATGTACTCCCGTTACCTGGCAACGCTGCAATGGAGGGAAGGTGAGGACAAGGTGGGCGTCTTGGTCAATAAACTAAGAATTTACGAGGATACTGTCACCGCCCCATTTCGTACCCATGTCTCATCCGTGGAAACAAGGCTGGCTGAGCAAGTCCGGAGCTTGATTGAAGAGGGCCATCAGAAACTAAAAAAGGAACTTAAGGAAGAAATTTACCACATCTCGCCAGAACCAACAAGAGTCTCTGCCATTAGGAGCAGGTACCCACCAGCCAGGGAGAGAGGATACACTCCACGGGGTAACCTCTGGTCTTTTCTTCAGGAACATGAAGAAGACATGAGGAATTGGGATGGAAAACCCACCTCCTCCTTAGCAGCCCGGGTACGTGAACTGAAGAGAGAGACACCTACCATGAAGAGCTCATCTAGAGCCAACACTGCTCCAGTCTCAAAGGCACAGAACCCCAGACAGTATAAGAAGAATGATATGACTGATCCACTTGAAGGGACCTCAGGAACATATTTACAGGAAGAAAGCAACGTGTACCATGACCAGGAATAGGGGGGCCCTGCCTCTAGCCAGGTAGAGGAAAGGGACAATCGGATCTATTGGACTGTGTGGATCCGATGGCCTGGCACATCTGACCCACAAAAATATACGGCTTTGGTTGACACTGGTGCCCAATGTACCCTGATGCCATCAAGGTATGTAGGAACAGAATCCATTTCTATTTCTGGAGTGACAGGAGGGTCCCAGCAGCTGACTGTATTGGAGGCCGAAGTGAGTTTAACCGGGAATGGGTGGCAAAAACACCCCATCGTGACTGGCCCAGAGGCCCCATGCATCCTTGGCATAGACTACCTCAGAAATGGATACTTCAAAGATCCAAAAGGATATCGCTGGGCTTTTGGGATAGCTGCTGTAGAGACAGAAGACATCAGACAACTGAGTACCTTGCCTGGTCTCTCAGATGACTCCTGTGCTGTGGGACTACTAAGAGTTGAAGAACAACAGGTACCAATCGCCACAACAACAGTACACCGACGGCAATACCGCACCGACAGAGACTCTGTGACTCCTATCCATGAGATGATTCGGAAACTGGAGAGCCAAGGGGTGGTCAGCAAGGCTCGTTCACCTTTCAACAGCCCTATATGGCCAGTGCGTAAGTCCAGTGGAGAATGGAGACTGACTGTGGATTACCGTGCTCTGAATGAAGTCACCCCACCACTAAGTGCTGCTGTGCCAGACATGTTGGAGCTTCAGTACGAGCTAGAGTCCAAGGCAGCAAAGTGGTATGCGACCATTGATATTGCCAATGCCTTCTTCTCCATTCCTTTGGCAGCAGAGTGCAGGGCCCAGTTTGCCTTCACCTGGAAGGGCGTACAGTACACCTGGAACCGACTGCCCCAGGGGTGGAAACACAGCCCCACCATCTGCCATGGACTGATCCAGACTGCACTGGAAAAAGGTGAGGCTCCTGAACATTTACAGTGCATTGATGACATCATTGTATGGGGGAACACAGCAGGGGAAGTCTTTGAGAAAGGAGAAAAGATCATCCAGATTCTGCTGAAAGCTGGTTTTGCCATTAAGCGAAGTAAAGTGAAGGGACCGGCCCAAGAAATCCAGTTCCTGGGAGTAAAGTGGCAAGATGGACGGCGGCAGATTCCCACTGAGGTCATCAATAAGATCATGGCCATGTCCCCACCGACCAGCAAGAAGGAGACACAAGCTTTCCTAGGCGCCATAGGTTTCTGGAGGATGCACATTCCTGAGTACAGCCAGATTGTGAGCCCTCTCTACCTGGTCACCCGCAAGAAGAACGATTTCCACTGGGGCCCTGAACAGCAGCAAGCCTTTGCCCAGATCAAGCAGGAGATCGCTCATGCGGTAGCCCTTGGCCCAGTGAGGACGGGACCAGAGGTGAAGAACGTGCTCTACTCAGCAGCCGGGAACAATGGCCTGTCTTGGAGCCTTTGGCAGAAGGTGCCTGGGGAGACTCGGGGCCGACCACTGGGATTCTGGAGCCGAAGCTACAGAGGATCTGAAGCCAACTACACTCCCACAGAGAAGGAAATCTTAGCCGCCTATGAAGGACTTCAAGCTGCCTCAGAAGTAATTGGCACTGAAACGCAGCTGCTTTTGGCACCTCGACTACCAGTGCTGGGATGGATGTTCAAGGGAAAGGTTCCTTCCACGCATCATGCCACTGACACCACATGGAGCAAATGGATTGCCCTCATCACACAGCGCGCCCGTATTGGAAACCCGAATCGCCCTGGGATTCTAGAAATTATAACTAACTGGCCTGAAGGTGAGACTTTTGGATTATCTTTTGAAGAAGAGGAAGAACAAGTGACACGTGCCGAGGAAGCCCCACCGTATAACGAGCTACCGGAGACTGAAAGACAATATGCCCTTTTCACTGACGGTTCCTGCCGAATTGTAGGCGCTAATCGGAAATGGAAGGCTGCAGTATGGAGCCCCACACGACGAGTTGCACAAGCTACTGAAGGACAAGGTGGATCAAGTCAAGTTGCAGAACTTAAAGCCATCCAGCTAGCTTTAGATATTGCCGAACGAGAGAAGTGGCCAAGACTCTATCTCTACACCGACTCGTGGATGGTAGCTAATGCTCTGTGGGGATGGCTGAACCGCTGGAAAAAGGCCAATTGGCAGCGCAGAGGGAAACCCATCTGGGCTGCTGAGATTTGGCAAGACATCGCCGCCCGAGTAGAGAAGCTGACCGTTAAGGTTCGACACGTGGACGCACATGTGTCCAAGAGTCAGGCTAATGAAGAGCATCACAACAACGAGCAGGTGGACAAAGCCGCCAAGGTGAAAGTATCACAGGTGGATCTAGACTGGCAACACAAGGGAGAAGTATTCTTAGCCCGTTGGGCCCATGATGCGTCTGGTCATCAGGGGAGAGATGCAACATACCGATGGGCCCGTGACCGAGGGGTGGACCTTACTATGGACAACATCTCACAGGTCATCCACAACTGTGAGACCTGCGCTGCAATCAAACAGGCCAAGCGGGTAAAGCCTCTGTGGTACGGTGGACGATGGTTGAAGTACAGGTATGGGGAGGCCTGGCAGATTGACTACATCACCCTTCCCCAAACCCGCCAAGGCAAGCGCTATGTGCTAACTATGGTGGAAGCCACCACTGGATGGTTAGAGACCTACCCTGTACCTCATGCTACTGCTCGGAATACTATCTTAGGCCTTGAAAAGCAGGTCTTGTGGAGACATGGCACTCCTGAAAGAATCGAGTCAGACAATGGGACCCATTTCAAGAACGGCCTTATAAACACCTGGGCTAGAGAACATGGCATTGAATGGATATATCACATCCCTTATCATGCACCAGCTGCCGGGAAAGTTGAACGGTGCAATGGGTTACTTAAGACTACCCTGAAGGCGCTCGGTGGGGGGACTTTCAAAAATTGGGAACTGAACTTAGCAAAGGCCACCTGGATGGTCAACACTCGAAGGTCAATCAATCGAGCTGGTCCTGCCCAGTCTGAACCCTTGCACACAGTGGATGGAGATAAAGTCCCTGTGGTACACATGAAAGGCATCTTAGGAAAAACTGTTTGGATTAATCCCACATCAAGCAAAGGCAGACCCATCCGTGGGATTGTTTTTGCTCAAGGACCTGGTTCCACTTGGTGGGTAATGCAGAAAGATGGGGAAACCCGTTGTGTACCACAGGGAGACCTAATTTTAAGTGAGAACTGAGTGTAGGGTTTCATTCTGTATATGTGTATATTTATCTATCTAGCTGTAAGAATGTATTAATTTAGGTATAATGTAGATGGTCATAGAATAAGGGGTGGATTATGTCCTAGGTTACAATGTAAAATGTGCCCAAAGTATGTATTCTATCACCATCTACATGAAATGTTGTTGTGCACCACTGTTTCCCGTGCCCCCTCCCTCCAGACTATCTTCTGTTAATGGCCCATCAATACCGTCCTGCATGACTCATAGATAACTCTCCCCAGGAGCTATCTCTGTTTAATAGGCAATCAAGGACCCATTGCAAAACTGATAAAATGATATCAGCCCATTGTGAGATGCTCCGCCCAGGGAGAGGAGCCAAGCATTCCCACCTGGATATAATCGGGGCCTTGGGACAGCACAGGCAGCCTTACCACTGGATTCCCAGAGGACAAGAGCTACCAGACCTTTCTGCAAAGAACACTGCTTCAACAAGACCACTTCATCTGGACTGCCACCACCACGGTTTCAGGTTGTATTCTGACTCTGTCAGTGATCTTTTGTACCATTGCATGTGTTTTATTTTATTTTACTTTTTTTTTTTTTTTTTCCTCTCCTATTAAATTGTTTTTTCTGACTTGGAGTCTCTCGCTGGTTTTGCCTTCAAGCCAGCACAAAAACAAACCAAGAATTACCTCTATTTTTTTTTTTCCTTGAGGGAATGCTACTTAAGAGTATTGTTTACAGATTTTATTTATTTGACACAAAATGTTCCAGATACATCTGTAATCAAGTATTCTCTCACTTCAGAGGTCACAGAACTATACATATTATCCTTTACATCCTTTTAGGATGCTAATTTCCCAAACACATTCACCAGTGAAGAGGTTACCCCCACCCCAAAATAGATTATTAACAGATTCTTTGAGTCCCAAAATTATAAAAACCAAATGGGATGCTGCTTCCTCAAGACCAGACATAGTGCATTTTTTAATATTACACAAAATTTGTCAAAAATTGTAATCTTACAACACAGATAACATATTTTGTTCATAGGCTACAGATGAGTTTGACCTTCATCTATCTCTTTCTCTAGAGGTTACTATTTTTTTTAGAATCCAGGGATTTTGTACATCAAATGAACATCAAAAGATCAAATAAACTTAACATACTCCTTTAGCTCTGTTTCTCACTTCTCTGCCTTATAACACAGATTCAGGTTTTGACATTTTAAAAGCATATTAATTTAATTCCCCTCTTTACCAAGATGAAAGCTTAGTGCTGCTTCACTCACCTCTGAAAAGTTTTATTTGCGAGTAAAGATTCTTGGTTTTCTTATTCATTTTATTTGGTCTGAAATTCAATTCCCTAACAACAACCTTTGTGAAGCAGTTTTGTTCTCAGCTCTTATCTATATCTTCCAAGATCATTACAACTGCAATGGTAATTCATCGCCAAAATTCAGTGTACAGCATAATAAAGTTTTGAGCCACTAACTGCTTCTCCCAGCACAGAAATTTAGCTTTGAACTGGCATGGGGAGGTGACCAAGCAAACATATTCTGTATTAGGCAAAATCTGGGCATCATCTTCATGTTCAGCTACAGAGGAAATCATACTAATAGGGCCTGAAGGTGATAAATTAATTTTGGCTAGGTTCCTGTCTGGGAGGAAAGAATAATTTTCCTAATGAGATAAAGATGAAGACAAGGACCTTTAGGCAATAGGAATTTAGTCTGAGAGAGGCTCTAATAAATCAGGTTTACTTCTCTTTGTTTAAGGAAGTACCTGTTAGAAGATGTGGGGCCTGTTTACTTTTCTCTGACAAACCTGATTTTCTTGGCAGTGCACAAATTCAGAATCATAAATTGAAATGAGAATAAAAGCAGGTGGTCAAGTTCAAGTTTCTGGTTTTTTTTTAATCTAAAGTAAGTAAACAAATTTCAGCCGATGGGACTCAATTTACACAGATCTCCTGCTACTTGGAAATTTGCAACTCCATATCCAAAGTATCCACACCCAGATGAGCAGATTTGCCTGGAAAAGTTGCATTAGAAAAACCAGAGAACAGCAATATTCTCACAAAGATGCACACTAAATACCAAGAGACCAGATAGGAGGGATCCAAAATCCCATGGAAGTAGCAACTGGAGAAGATGCAGCCCCTTCACTCAGTTCCCTTTGGGTGGCACACACTCCACAGAATTTGGGCAAGCTCATATTGTGAGCAACGGATTTAGCACACGACCACTTCACTTTCCTGTAGCTCTGCTATCATTGCTGATAGCAGCAGAGTGTGTCCTGCCCAAGGGGGAACATACAATGTTCCTGGTACCACAGTCACATTACAAAAGCTACAGCCTTCATCAGTCTCTCACTTCAAGAAACGACCTCTAAGAAAAGACAGGAATTATTGTTTTTGCCACTGCCTCTGAAGTAGAGTAGTTTGGGATCTCTGGCTGTCCTAAACTGACAAGGGGCCATGTCCCAAGTCAGTCAGGCTGCTGTGAAGGCAGCTGCCCCAGCTCCACTTCTCCACAAGCTGTGCACTGCTGCCCCTCTGTCATGCCAGCCCAGGACATCATGTTGCCAGTACCAACACCACAAAAAGACTGGGGCACATGGGTAGGAGCAACAGAAAAGGCAGGACCATCCCCTCAGGGCATTCACACTTTGATCAACACACAGTGAGCGCGCAACCATCCCCCGAGAAAACACCACGTTGCTTGGGCTGTATGACTTCCATGGTCACAGGCAGCAGCACAGCCTCAACCTGCCTCTGTCTAATTGCTGACAGACTAATCACCATCCCTCTTTCTGGACAAGAATGCCAAAACCTGGATTTGTCAGATTCTTAAATATCAATTTCAGGGTGTTTAAGAAAGGAAAGGTCATATTTAAATGCTAGGTTTAAAGTTACAATAGGCTAAAAAAGCAACCACCTCTGTGAAAAGACTGCTGTATTTCTGATCTAGACTGTGCACTGCATATTTCACCACAGAAATCAATAAAAAGCTACAGCCAGCATTTAGATTATAAATTAGAATGTAATAAAACCTTTCAAGTTGCCTTGGATATTATAAAATTCTGTTCCTGAAATACTCTTTATCTGAAGGATTATATCAGCCATTACTCAAGGACTCCCTGTACAACAAAACAGCTTTTTCCATGCCTGTCCACTGAGACACCAGCAAGTGGCTCTCTAAAAGGAAGACAAGACAGAAAAGCTTAACTCTTCTTCTCCTCCCATTCCTTTCCTGTGCCACAAGAGAGCTGTCATGCCCAAAGCGCAGCAGACCCTTTAACTTTGTTTTTGAGAGTGCAAATTTGCTTTCAGTAATGTCACATGAAGATCCAGCACTTGAGAAATTTATGTATCTTTGGACAAACATGCTAGAGCTTCTGTGGTGATTCTTAAGAATTTCAACAGGATGTGTATCTTCCTCAGAGATTTATTCAAACCATGACAAGAACTAAAAATGCATATAGCTGGGAATGAACAGTATTTGAGGGTCTACCTCTATCCTATGCTTGTGGGATTTATTTCTCTGAAACTTTTCATTTAATCATTTTGGACAAGAACAAATAACACAGTTGGGCATTTATTCGCAACACACCTGTAGCGGATCAAGAAGGTTCTCTGGAAGGGCCAGGAACATGGTACTTACCTTGCTCTTAGTGAATGAAAAGTAAATGACACCAGCTTCAGTCTCTGACAGTGCAGTGAGGTGCTGCAATATTGTTCACTTCAACATTCATCTCATAGTATAATAATTGCAAAACCACATAACTGCCACCAATTCCATGTTTTTTTGCTTTACATGTATGCTTGTACAATGTCCACATGGGCCACACAAGATGGTGTGCATTTAAATCAGTATCTTCTAGACACAGCAATGCAAGCTCCTAGTACTTAAGAATTCACAGTATACGGCAAATAGTAAAATGTTCCACCTTGGAACTGTTGTTAAAAAAACCCAACCAATCAACTTCCCTAAATGCTAACATAGCATTTCAATTTTTTTTTTTTTTTAATACTTCTTTCCTTAAAGCAAGGATGAACAAAATCTGTATCACTTATCTGTGATTCTCTAAAATTCTCAGCTTCCAGGGTTCCAGCACTTTTCATTATTTCTGTTTCAACATATCCCTGCTACTGTTATAAATTAAAGCCCTGGGTCTCCACAAGTAAGGAAATGAACTGCACTTCAGACTGAAGCTCTTCTTTTTGCCAGGTGACCATACCCATATTTATAGCTGCCACCGTTAAAACACATTTTTACTGAAATCTGGATACATATGTTAAACAACTCTACAGTGCTTCAGCCCTTCAATACAGTCTCCTTCAAAGAGTATGGCATAATTGATTCCAAAAGATTATTTAAGTTAGGTTTACCAATGAGTTTGCAGTTAGCAAGCAACATGAGTAAGTTCTATCATCGGTGGTAATGCAAGTTGGACTTACAAAAGCAGGTCTGAATTCTGCTTTAACCAACTAAAATGCTGACCTCAGTTCTGTAAAAACAAAACAGGACATACATTTTCTTGGAAAATTTTCATAACACCTTCTCTTTGTCACACTGCCTTTAGCAGTAGTAGCAAGGGATTCTAGGCTGCGAATTGCATTCTATCCCATTAACACTCATGACCTGACCTGAAAGAACAGATCCAGACAGTTCTATGCTTTCTGTTCTGAATTCTGCTGCAGTATTTCAAATTTGCTCACATTCTATAGTTTCAAAAATATAGAGAAAAGCATATGCCATATTTTCTGGAAAATTTTTTTTGCTTCTTTATTTGGTGTGACTTAAGCACATGCATAAATGCTTCCCTGAATGGATGCCAATATGCTATAAAATGACAATAATTTATGTACCACTTCTTAACATAATGATCTTCGTAAAAAACTTGGCAAGTAAAAGTTTCTACTCAGAAATAACCTACAAAAATGTATAAAAATCACAATTGTCAAACATTTTCCAATTCAGCTTTACTACATGAAAAACTTCAAAACAAACCCTTTTATTACAACTTCTAAGAAGGAATGCACCTAATAGTACAAATTAATGGCTTCTAAATGGAGGATCAATATCTCATTGTATTTTACACAAAGAGCTAAAACCCCATTGCTGTACAGAAAAAGAGAAAGCTTCACAGATCAGGTTACCTGTCTGATTTGATGTTTTTAATAGACTATACATCTGGCTACAGCCATTTCAGTCTCAATCACAATCATTAAAAGCAGAGATTTAAAAAAGGCAGTTTATGACTTTTAAGTATTTACTACCGTTCCATCAACACTGAAAACGTCTTTTAGAGGAGATATAACTAGTTGACAATTATAAAGCAGCATTTTGGTGTTGCTCTATATCATGACAGATAACTTAGATTAAATGATAGGTATTATCTTACCTGATACATTCCAACTCCTATGTGTTTGGGCTCGATTTTCACTAGCTCAGCTAATGGGTCCTGGACGCGTCTAGCGATGGAAACTGAAAAACAGAATTAGAAAACAGCTATCACTTTTCTCTGTAAAACCTGAATCAAGTAATTGCTTTTGCTAAGGTATTCTGGGTTTTTTTTACATCTTCTATGCATTTAATTTTTTTTAACCTGGAAATAATAACATAGCAGAATCCTTTTTCATTGTTAGACAAGGACATCACATGTATATTAATCAAACTCTTAATTTGAATAATTCCAGCACAGACCTAGGGACATTTTAAACTGTAACCATGAAATTTAAAAAGCTTGTCTGAGTCACAGTATTAATAAATAAAACTGTGTACACTACATTTTTCCCTTTGTGCCCATACTAAATGCATATGTAACATTTAACATTAGACTCTGTAAGAAGCTTTAACCGGAAATCACAAATACAAAGAAACAAAGAAACATTTAAAAATAAAAGTATCTGTTCACACTTATTAACCTGATACAGTGTTTCCTAATGTATGTATCAGATATTTATATATTATCTAATTCAACCATAAAATTCGCGTTGAATTGAAACACTGTTCACTTTGAAAATGGTTCTTGGACTCAACCAATCTAAACTGCACACCAAGGCACATCAATTTGCAATTGATATAACCACATTTAGAAAAACAAAAGCAATTTCCCACATTCCTGATGCCATTAAGAGCATATGGGAAGAGCCTTTGGTCTTCTAAATCCAAATGTTGAATGAAGACTGTGTTTTTGAAGGCTGTATTTATTGATAAACCATTTTGCTTACCAAAATCTCATAAGAAAAAGCATATTTCCAAGCATCAATTCATAAACTTGGTCTGATTCTGCAGATATTGGGTTGTATTCAGTGTTTCCAACTGTGCTCCCTCCCACATATATGAAACTAGAAGAGTTCTATCTACCAGTATTACATCTATAAATTATTTTTTTCCTCCTGACTTAAGACAAAACAGGTTAGCTGGCTTAGCAGCTCTTAGAACATTCATTCTACCTAGTGAAGGAAGCACTAACAAAAAACAAGTGTTGAGAAGTATTCTTTCCAAATAAGGACCAAAAATCATAAAAAAAAGCAAACAAACAAGTAAAACGCTATACTCCAAGAATCCCACAAAACGCAAAACCCAAAAGAA
Source organism: Hirundo rustica (assembly GCF_015227805.2). Taxonomy (NCBI): domain Eukaryota; kingdom Metazoa; phylum Chordata; class Aves; order Passeriformes; family Hirundinidae; genus Hirundo; species Hirundo rustica. The sequence goes on from NC_053452.1 coordinate 27,931,357, forward strand.
AAAAAACAAAACAAAAACACAACAGAAGAAAAACATCCCAACTCAATAAAAATTAAAATAAACCCCTCCAAACATAAAAAAAGAGCAAACATAACAATGCCTGACCTTATTGCCAAGACTGTTTTTTCTACCACATGCACTTGTGCAAGAATAAGAAAAGCAGCACTGAAGAAAGCTGTGGGCCTTTAAAAGCTATGTCCAGAATCAACCCCACAGGGCACCAGTCATTTCAAGAGTGTTTTGCATTTAAATAAATAAATTTTTAAGCAAATCAGGAGAGGACTAGAGGAAGAACAGACAGGAGTCAGGGGTAAATAAATAAATAAATAAATAAATAAATAAGCAAGCAAGCATTGTGGTTTGGTCAACAACACACACAATGCTACAGCAGAAATACTGGAACTACCTCCAGTGTTCACCAGCTGTCTTCACACATACACATATGAAAACATGAACATGGTTATAATTATCATATCTATAAAACAATCTATAAGCCCCTTTACAGAAGCCATGTATGCATTCACAAAGGTGTTTAGGTTGGACACAGCTCTTGTGAACATGGGCTGCCTTGTCTAAAGCCCCTGCTGAAACAGAGTTTGCTACAGCAGGTTGCCACAGATCATGTCCAGCTGGGTGGAGACATCACAACCTGTCTGGTCAATCCATGCCAATGCTGGTCCACCCTAACAACAGGTAAATGTTTTCTCGTGTCCAGATTGAGTTTTCTGTGTTCCAATCTGCGCCCATTCCATTGCCTCATGTCCTAACAGTGGGCTCTGCTGAGAAGGGTCTGCTGCTCTCTTCTTCATTCCCTTCCATCAGGTACTTACAAACCTTTTTAAGATCCCCCTGAGCCTGCTCCAGGCTAAGTATTTCCAGATTTTTTGTTTTTCCTTGAATGAAAGGTTCCCCCAGTCCTTAATCTTCCTTGTGTCCTAATTTAAACAGCAACCATCACTACTGCACGGTGTTAAAGTCTCCATAGCATTTCAGAATGGGACTTGACTAAACATTTGTACTTGAAGCCAAAACAGTAGCCAGAGATATGCAGGCTCCTCAAACCCCAACTGGAAAGTTTATCAATTAAACGCTGCACTAGAGACTTCACTTTTAAAGACTTGCAATGTTAAATGCACAGTTAACATGAAGTTCATTGCTCGGTCATGCAAGACTTTTCATATCCTTTAATATCCATTTTAACATGCTGACAAAGGCAGTTTGCTAGCTAGGCTCAGAAAGCACTGTGCTGGTGATATCTGATATGCCTGCTTCTCTGATAGAGAAGTTCTGAATTCAGAGACAATCACGTATGCCTTCTTGTCAAAAAAAACCCCACAAAAGGTTAATCAGTGTAAGCACAGCAGTTATCACTTACACCAGTATAACTCACTGCAGAAATGCTTTCCTATAACAATAATTCATATTAATGACTTTGAAATACAGTCACACATCACCTAACAAACAAAAGTGAAACAAAACACCAATGAAAGTAGTATTGATCCAAACCAGGAAACACTTACAAGGACGTATTTCTTCTGAAGGCACTGATGCCTATGCATAGAGACTATATTTGTCCTTCAGCAACCATCATTAAGCTCAGCTTCATTAATACACATACAGTGTTTTAGAGAATTTTCTTTTAGTTCTACCTAATGGCAAAACATTTCAAAAGTTACATTTTAGATAAGCTGAGAGCAAATACCTCTCACTGTCTGCATCTCCTTTCACTATATCATTTAAAAACAGACAACTATATGGATAGATTGACACAGGAATTTTCCAAGCATAGCTTTCCCTTGGGAACCTTCAATTGAAAAGTAAAAGTTAGACTCTTTTTGTCATATTAGCTTGGTTGACAATGCTGTCATATCCCTAGGAGGCTTCCAGTGGAGGCGTAGGACCTGACCCAGCAAAGCACTTCAGCACAGATGCATGTCGGAATTCCCACTGGAACGAACAAAACTATTCACACGCATAAAGTTACACAGACATTTAAGTGCTTTCCTGGATCAGGCCTAATAGTTCCAATATTGCAGCAGGAAGATCAGCTAACAGTCAGTTACACGATTAAGGGATGCAGCTCCTACGGTCAATACCAGCAGGAGAGCTGACCTGCCTAATTCCCACTAAAGCCTCAATTTCACTCCAGAACTTTTCCAATTAATAAATAAAAGAGAGCACAGCGGGAAAAATGCAAGAGTTGTCCACATTCTTTCTGTCTTTCAAGACAGAAATTCAGTGAAGATTAGCATCTACTGCCTCTTGTACAGGCACACGCGTTTAATTTTTGCTTGAGTAGTTGCACACTGCAATAGATAGATCTTTCGCGGGGGCATTGATCTTGGATCTCATTGATCCAAGTGGCTGGACTCTCACAAGCAGAGTATTATTGAGATCATAAGGGCTCTGCACAACTGTGAGGTCTACTACCATGGAGCAGAGACAATAAAACAATGGTCTGGCATTTTCTTCTTAAAAACTATATCAAGACTATAAAATTTTTTTTTCATTTTCAACTATTTTACACTGGTACATTTTAGAAACCATGTATTTTCAGAAAACTATCAATGAAACAGGTAATGCATTGTAGACTTGTGTAGATATTATGGTATTCTTTGCTTTTGCCCAAGCAAAAAAAAGATTAAATTATATTATGGCATGCAGGGCAAAATGAGAAAATCAGAATTCTCAAAAGTTATCAGCATGGCCAAAAGTTCGAGAGATGCCTCTATTAAAATATGCTAGTCTAAGTAAAATGTGAAAAAAACCCTAATCAATAATAAACAGGGTATTAAAATCAGGATGACACGACCCTCTATTAGAAAATCACAGGACTTGCACCGCCCATAAATGCAAAGCTTGGAGTTGTGAATTAGGATGAAAATATTATTGCAACACTTGGAAAGGCAGTAACATACTGTGCTGCCTTTCAATAAATTTATGTAAAGTTTTAACACTTGAAGGGACAGAATGGTCTAGGTGGTCCTCTGACTTCAGTGTAAATGTACTTCATATCCAAGTGCAATAGGAAATAAGATTACAGCAACATATATACTGTAATCCTTAATCCTGTCTTGTCATTGGATAGGACATACTCTGTCATTTCATGAGAAAAGCCGTTTAATTGCTTGGAAGTCTCAATTAACTGCATACTTTGGTTATTTGACAAGACAACCCCAGCAGACAGTAAAGTATGTTTGTGTCAGGAATGAAGATGCAATTGTGGTGGGCAAAAAACATCCGTAAGAGTTGCTTGCACAGCTCATGCCAATCTCTGATCTGTCTGATTTTCAGAAAGTGAGGAATTACAATTAAAATGTTTTGTTTCCTAATGGCTAATAAGCAGATATGCTCTCATGAATTAGCAAATATACCTAATTATGTGACTATTTCTGTCTTAAAGATCAAGTCACTAATTTCAAATGAAGAAATTTAAAACTAAGACCATTTTCTTCAAACGTTCGTCAGATAACTTTGTTTCTCTAGTAATTTCTACAGCAAGCAATAGCACATCTCACACAAATCACAAAGGAGAGTTTTCACTCAGGAATATTGATAATAATTTTCAGGCTAAATCTTTTCAGATTAAAGACAGAAAAAACTTGCCACACTCAACAGCAAAGGGCCAAAACAACACAGCAGCCTTACTATTTCCCTGCATGATATTTGTACAAGGGCCACATCAGCAGCCAGCCCCAAAAAACCCAGAATTAGTGCTAACTTGTTCGGCTACCTGCCTCACTTCAGTCATGGAACAGGTCTAAAGCAATAACTAAGACCCAAATCAGACGTGCAGACTATTTAGGGTGCAAGGGCAGCTGGAAATCTTGTCAACTAGAAGAAATTTATTATGGTTTCAAGTATTGTGCCCACTTTGGGGCAGGCTGCCAATTTCTGTGTTCAGACAATTGCATATTGAAATGTTCTCTTTTTGCACTGCTTTATGTAAGAGCCACACCATAAAGCAAGAGTTTAATGGCTTAGATAAGGAAAGAGCACAAATGTGAATGTTTATGGGTAGAAGAACAGAAAAGTTTCAATTTCTTTCAGTTATAGTGGCATTCAAATGTTGCTTAACACTGTAAGCAGAAAAACGTTTTTGGCCAAAAGTCCAGGATGATGGGATTCCTCACATCTTCACATAAGGATAAAAATGTGTCAGAGTCAATAACTGTGACAGCTTAGCTACCCCACGTGAGCAGGAGCATTTGTTTTGTGCTTTGAAAAAATGTGAAGCTTCCAGATGTGAAGGCATTAGATAGCTTTATAACTGCTTTACAAATAAATATATGAAAACCACAGGCTATTAAGCTATGATGAGTTCAACTTCAATTTTGTCATAAATAAGAACATTCTGTATCTTTATTATAAAGCCTCAGTATTTCATTCTTGCTGAGACATGCTACTACAACATCCAAGTAACATCCACCCTCTTATTTTAAATTAACCATTGCACCTCAAAAGTTTGGATTGAAACTTCAATGTCAATGAAACAAAAAAATAATATCTTAAGGTAATAAGCGACTAACTCACAAATGCCTAAGTAATTACTGCCAATATATCATATCAGAGTAGATATGGAAACATTACAACTTTTTAAATCCTATTATAAAGCCTATTATTGTGTTCAAAATCAATTACTCTCCATAAGTATCTGCAATAATGTTTACTCAGTGATCGATTGTTCAGGTTTCCTGAGTCCTAGATGCTTTCTATCCTGTTGACCTGAATTTCACCCTCCTTGCAAAGGATACAGTGAAACGTACAGTAGCCTTTTCATTAAGCATTCTTTCTCAGGAGGTCAGGATTTGTGACACAGTTTTGAATCCTCATATATCTTCTTGGTGGGTTTAAAGTATGCAATTTATTTTAAGCAACTGTTCAACAGCTGCATTTCATCCAAAGCTCTTCTGTAGCAAGTGAGCAGGTTTTTGTTTTAAAAAGGTTACATTTTAGTTTACTTTTAACTCCATAAAACTGATAATCTATTATTTCCCTAAGATTAATGAAATAATGAATGACAATATTCTACTTATTTATTACCAAAAAAATCTTTAAAAGAAATGGGATGAATACAACAAGAAAGTTAGAACTACGTTTAAAGAGAAAACTTCGACAAGTGACTGTTACGATGCAGCTTTTTTAAATCAATAATTTTTCTTAGAAACACTTTCAAAACCACTTTTCTCAAGTATTAGTAATTTCTCTGTCACAGAATAGTATCCATTTTTATCCAAAATGAGATAGGGGACATATAATCATTTTATTGAAGCCTGATGCGATTTTTCACAGAAATAAGTTAGTCTCAGAAGATGGTATAAACTGTGAAAAAACTTGTCCCCACCTGTTCAGTTTAAAAGGCAGATATCATCAATACCCTTTTCACAGTCACACTGCTGGTACTAGCTGCATCACTCTACGTTGATTACTGTTACTAATAAAAGTAAAAAGTTACTTGAAGTTCTAATCTTACAAGAGCTAATCACCTGTATCTTAGAAGAATTAGTCACTTGTATCAACAAGAAATCACTTTTGTAAGTGATCAGAATGTTCTTTCTTATGCCTGTCGTAAGAAAAGCAGCTTTGGCAAATAACACATCAAATCGCAGTATTAAAAAGAAACCAAAACTCCTTGAATTAAAGAGCATCCCGGTACTGGTCACTCCTCTAGCTCCATGCTTCATGGAAGCAACAAAGCCTTCAAAAGGAAATACACAGACCCATGCAGAGAGTTACACCAGAAGCGGGGAGATGGATGGTTCTCATAGCTCTTTTATGCTAAGGGAAAGCAGCTTGACCAGAACACACAAAACTTCCAGGTAGGAAATCAAACCCTTCTACTCCAGCCCACTCCTGAGCTCTACAGCTTCACAGGAGATACAGTGCCAGTAAGCAGGATATTAATTATTATACACCATCTCTCCCACATATCCTGAGGTTTACACAGGTTAGAAAACATTAGATTCTTGTCTAGAACAACAAAAAAACTACAAGACTACAAACATCTCTAACATCTGTGTAAAAACCCATTCAGGATTGTGCTACTGCTTTGGGGCCATTCAAGCCTATTTTTCTATTTCTCAATATCCTTGTACAGGCACATGTGCATGCCCAGCTGGGAGAGGCTCAGTCATTTCCTGACTACCTGCAGTTAGGGACTGCTTTTTGATTTCCTATAGAACCCACAGATTCCCTATTTAATTCCTGTTTAAACTCTAGAGCCTAGCCAACCCCTTGAGATGAGCTTCTGCTTAACAGCGGGAACTGGTCCTATGGGGAGACAAGTAACAAGACCCTCCTGCTCCTGTTACTAATTACTTATAATACTATTGTTAATGAAGAACTAATTATTGCTATTAATATTATTTTAGTTTATTAATACTACTATCATTAACATGTTCTATCTAACATCATACTGCTGTTCACCACCCCTTTCACTTCTAACCACCGCATATTCATCACTACAGTGTGGTTCTCTGTTCCCAGTCTTTCCAAAACTGTAATTTAACTCATTTTTAAATGCTACAGAACACAACAGATGAGAGATGAAATATGATTTCATTTCATACTGCTCTAATTGCATACCACCCAACTAAACATTGGGCTGACAAAATTTTTTAATGGACAAGAATTCAGTGCTTACTTTCCTTTCTGAAAGCTTGTGGAACTTTCACCAATTCTCTCCAACGAGGTGTAGAAGAAAGCTTCCACTTAGACAGCAGTGTGAACATTTTAACCGTAGGACTAAATAAAACAATAAAGTTTTTGAAAAATGACCTTCTCTCCTGAGTAGCCAAAGGGGAGCAGTGCTCTTTTAAGAAGATGAAGAAATTAGCTCAAGTAGACATCCAGGCACTATGTCCCACACATCTAATCATCAAATTGTTTTACTTTCCTTAAGATAAAGTCAAAAGAAATTACATTTTTTCCAATCTCTACCTTCTACTTCCTGGCCAGTATGACAGCTCTGAACTCTATGTCTCTAACAGGACCCCAGGGAATGAAACCCTGTAGCATAACAGTCTGAAAGTCCTAACAAGCCCTCAAAGCCTACAAGGCTTTCTCTTGCAAGGAAAAGTGCAAGTGGTATGTTGAACTTTGAGCATACAATAATGCAATGTGTTCTGCCCTGTGGAGAGGAGACAAGCAGATGGGATTTGACAATGCTAAGGCAAGCTGTGCTGCGTGACCTTTGGCTCTCAGATTCTTCCTTATCCTCAGAAAACACCCCTTAGAAACAACAGTTTCCGTACTGGATCATACCTGTGCATGCAGCACAACACATGCTCGCCCTGTCGGTTTTCCAAATCTTCAAAAAAAGTAGATCTAGGGAATATTTTATCTACCTTTGTTGCTTTCCTAACTGGGTGACACAATTATGTGGCCCTGACAGAGCCCTAGTCCTTCATGTCCAAGAGGAAAATGTACATTTCTTAGAGCTGTTTTATTAGGCAAGCCGAGGTATGTTGCTCTTCTTTCAACATCTGAACACAGAACTGCAAATCAAAAACAAGTGTGTATGATTGCATAAGGTATAAAATAGAGAGGCTTAACATGAGATCTCTTCTAACAAGTGGTTACACAAACATGGTGTATGAAAAAACAGCCCCTTTCTCCCCCTTTTATTTTACATTTTAAGTAGAAAGAAAAGATGGCTTATTTGTTAGAGCCAGTCACCTCAAAAGGAAAGGTAATTGATCAATTTAATGAAATGAAGACATTTCTCATTTATATAACTGAGTCTATAATGAAACCAGAGTAAAATCCCAGCATGACTACTGCTTCATAGCAATTCTCTACCATCAGGCCACTGTTTCATGAGAATGCATCAATTTCCTCTGATTCTTAGTTATTAAGCAACATTCATTTCATTATGGTATCCAAAAGGTGGAGAGGCAGCAGAAGAAAATTCTTTGTGAACACAAGCCAAACAATCGGTACATTCTTCATCTTTTTTACACTACAGAGAACAAAACCTCCACTAGCTGGCCATACCCTAAAAAGCTCCCAGGCACCTAGAAGATACATAAGCTCCATGTTCCTGTGTGACAGTCCTTCAACACGAGTTGTACGTGCTTAAACTTCCTATATACTTTACCTATTCCTCCACAGTCTTCCCCTTTTGTCTAGCCAAACTTGCTCAAGTCAAGAAGCATTTGCAACAATGGGGTGTAGGAGCGGAGAAGCACTGAGAGGAAAAAAAAGAAAGCCTGGAAGAGTGCATGTGTTGACACCTCTACTGACATCCTCCATTTCTTAGCCCATAAAACTTATTTTTATTAGGAATACAGGCTCTGCACAACAAAATAAAACCTTAGGCAAAACTATATAGAACAGGATGGAAGAAAAGCAACAATATCAACCTTTGGAAAATCGTTGAATTCCAGGATTCACAGGCCCAGTGACAGCAACCAAACCCAGACTGGTATGGACTGTCACAGAGCCCATCTGTCTCGGGGAGGAATGCCTGCCACTACTGAGTTGAACTTTTTTCTCCTACAAAGAATGCCACTCCAAGACAGCGATCTCATGTGTTCTGGCAATGAAAGACAAGCTGCAACCAGTGAATTTTAAACTTGCAAGGCAAAGTACCGTGCCTAGTAAACTGTTCTTTACAACTGCTTCTAAGGGAAGCTTCTACAGGAAACTTGCATCCAGGCTTTCCACTGAAAAGAGGCACAAATAAATCTCAATCACAGAGACCCACAGCAATACAGGAGATTTTACAGGCAAGTTTGAGTGCATAACCCCTACTTGAAGCTGTCACGAATAAAAAAGAACCAAAGGCTAAGCATGAAATGGTGTACTGATGCTAGGTCAGAAAATAAATAAATTTTAAAAAGAAGAAGCAAAAACCCCAACAAATGAACAGAACAACCAAAAAAAAAAGAATTTGACAGCTTTATGAAAACTCCACCAAATGAAACATTTTAACTACTTCTTCAAGAGGGTGGCCAGAGGACACATGCCAGGGCCGAAATAGAACTGCAGTCATCCACCCAGCCTCACGGCTCCCTCATTACCAATACATCATTGCAGCCTCAGAGCTGGCAGTGACAGAGCCTTGGTAGAGCACATATTAATAACTTCACAAAGGTGATCAACATTTCCAGCTTGCAAAGTACTCTTTTCGTGGTCTCCATTCTTCCCTATAAAACCCCTCACCCCAAAGCTCAAGCGTGTTCTTGAGCACAGCTTTTGAGAAGAAGAATTCAAGGAAGCCTCACACTCCCTCCTCTGTCAGACTGCAATCCTATCGCAGGTTCATCCAAAACCCTCCATTACTGAATTCCAGTGGCTTGCTCTCTAGGCAGAGCCCTCCTAATCTGCTACAGCTGAACTTCCTCAGACTATCAAGTAGGAAATCCTTTTATTGCCCTGGCCTATAAGCCTCTTATCTCCTAATTCTGTGAGGCTGAGAAATCGCTGTTCTGCTCATTAATCCTACAATGACTGTCAGAAGGGGATATATACCTTCTCACTCTACTCAAACACAAAGTAACTAGGTTTCATCAAGTTCTTTACTCTCTACTTAGCCGAGTCCCACTCCACAAGATTTTACAAGAATTGCAGGAATAGTACAGAAGCTTCTGCACTTTCATGAAATATTCAGGACCCTTCTAAAGTTGGAAAGACCCTAAAGTTGGAAAAATCCTATTTCATTCTCTGTACTGTAGATAACAGAAAATTGTTTTAAAAAAAGGTCTTTTTTATTTTCTTTTTTTTTTTTAAAGCAAGTGCAATTTTGGCTAAAAGTGCTGTATGGATAAATATAAATACTTTCCTCTACAGTTTGTATGTACACCATTGGTTTAAAATGAGATCTTTCTCAATCATTTATTACAAACTCGTGTCATCCGTGACCTTCAAAGACAGCTCAAAGGGGAAAAAAACCCAGCTGAGACCTTGGATTAACTAATACCTTTAATTAGCACCCCCAAGAAATGCTGAAGTTTGCTGGTTTTTTTCCCATATAGGATACTCAGCCAAGGAGAAATGATTAAGCTAATTTTTCCATCAGGATTGATATCTTCTATTTCTCTGTATAAAGCAAAAACTGACTGCAAACAGTTGCTAAACACCATCGCAAATATTACAGAGATGAGAAAGTTCTCATATAACATGTATTATTTAATATTTTACATTTATGTACCCAATTGACAAACACAGGCCTATCTGTGTCATTCAAAAAACCTTCTATAAAGTTTTGTTGAGAAAAATGTTAAAGTGGCAAATAGCATTAAGATCACAGATATCTCACGTCAGCTGTACCTTTTATTTTAACTATAAATGTCACACTTCATCATGCAGCTGTCAGTTTCCTTTAATGTACTAAATGCTATCGTGTAAGCACAGAATCTGACATGATGTAACACAATAATTAAAATAAAAAGCAAGTCAGCTTTGACGCAATGTCACTTCCCTGTATGCTGCAAATTAAAGGAAAATTGAAACTACACAAGTAAGCTAGTCAAGAAAAAAGTCTGAAAAAGCCTCAAACATCAGTTCTTGTTTCCCTCTAATGTTACGTCCCATTTTTACATTCAACTTCAAGAAAACATCCATAGCTTTAGCACAGTGAATTACAAATTTACACCAAAAGATGCCAGGAAGAAAGCCTAAAACTTCTAGAACACCTTGATTGTAACATAGTTCTAGCTGTCACTTTCATAACATCCATGGAACTAGGCAATTATTTTTCAATTTCTATCCTACCCTTTTTCAATTTCTACCCACTCTGTGATATTGCTGTGGCATGTTAAAATTGCTAATGCTTTTAAAACCAGATGCAACAGCACTGAAATTAAGTCTGAAGAAAATCCTAGTAATAATGGAGCAATTATTAACTCTAGGTAATTATTATTTGAATTGATCATGTATTACAAATTTGATTTCAATTTACTGTATTTGACGTACAACACTGAATAAAAATATCTGGAATGTTGAAAAATTAAATTGGAGAAAATGAGAAACATGTACATCTGGAAAGGCATAATGTTAATCATTCGATTTCCTCCTTTTCAGTGTTTTTCGTTCATTTACATCAACTTTAAAACTACATTTAATATATCAGCACCATAAAAAACTGTGGCCCAAGGGAAAGCTAGTTCTATCTGTCACAAATACAGAAATGCCACATTCCTAATATTTGCTCTGGCCATACCATGACACACTTAAAACCTCTGTGGCCCAGGGAAGAAATAATCACAATGGAGTCTGTTCACAGGCAGGGAAAAGGGAATCAAGAAAAAGAAGCTAGAGACCTCTCCTGCAAATGGAAGGGCTGATAGAGACATTCCAAGAATATTCCTGTAAAAACATTCACTTGAAACATCAAGTTAACACTTTCCCCTTGGTGGAAATAAGAGAAAAGTGAAACATGGGGAATTCTATAAAGTTTTACTCCTGAATACCACGTCAGAATTCTTTTCTGCTGATCTATACCCTCTAAAGGATTTCCAGGCCAGTAACCTGCTAGAAAAATATTAAATTTAACAACATTATAATTTTGACTGGAAAAGTTTTATATACAAGTGCTGCTGCATTTTCCAATATGCTATATTTGACTGAGTATGACAGCAAACTGCAGAAAAACTAAGAACAAAAAAACCCCCACAAGGTAGATAAAAACAAACACAATAAGACACACAATTAAAAATATGTAAGTGAAGTAATACAAAAATAACCTCAAACCTGCCCTCACAGCCATCTCCGAATAAAACAAATCCATGAGTGGAACGTGGATGCAGACGGAGCTGCTAGGAATTTGATCTTTAAAGACTACTCTTTAATCAAACACCAAAAATTTTAATACTGGCAACATTTGCACATTTCCAATTTCTGTGTTAGACCTCAGTGACATTTATGCTGAGTTAGATAATTTTTTAAAAATAAAACCTAAACAGTATATCTTGAAAACTGTATTCAGCTACATGAGGACTCCAGTGATCACAACAAACGCACACCTTTAAATTATCCGTTCTAGTTTTACATTGTTTTTCCAGCCCTTGAACGGTTTAATTACTGCTAGAAATACTTATGTACACACAGAGAAGAGGGAAGGTCAAGCCCCTGTGCGCATGGACATGTGCAAGTTCATGCAATTCGTTAGTTCTATTCACCGCCATAAATTCTCCTGTACCAGCCTGTTGAAGGAATACATCCACACGGATCTTTACATTACAGGCGTTAGCAGAAGACGATGTCATTCATTTGCACGCCTAGGACTTCAAATGTGAAATGACAGAAGAATTAAGGTCTAGAAACAAAATAGTCAAAACGTTTTTCTACTTTTGGCTATTATTTCATTTAATATTATAAACAAAACAGTCTGAGAACTGAGACTTGAGCTCCATGTTGAAGTGTGATAAAATTAAATACTCTGCATACCGGCACTTCTTAGGTTAGGGTCTAGGTCTGGCATTTCCTTGGATGCTTCTGGACTGACGCTGTAGATCGATGCTCCCGCTTCACTGACAATGCTGAAAAATAAAACAGCAAGTAAGTAAAACAGCACACAACTGAACAACACAAGTGAAAGGCTTCACAAGTGACTTAAGTGAGTATTTAGATTTTTTTTTTAAAGCCTCTGGTTTTAAGTAAACCAAATGATTACAAAAGTAAGTCAGTACAAAGGAAAATATCTCCATTTAAGTCAAAACACCTCCCTGACTTGCAGCATTCACTCTTTATCAATTCTGGCTTTATTATAAATACACACTGTGCATGATCTCACTCCCTATCTCAGCCTTTACAAGAGGAAAGAAAATTAATACGAGAAACAAGTGCTACCAGAAGTAAATAGGCAAACCAGCTTCCATAAATGAAACTAAACCTGACCATTTCATTAAAAACACCCACATTCTAAAGTCTAACATTCAAGTATCACTTGAATCCAAGCCATGAGCATGCACACACATTGCCACAAGCCAGCTGCCCCAAAACACTCAAAAAGCACCAGCTTGATACAGAACTGAGCCACAGAGCTGCAGCTCCCTTCTCAGCAGCATTCAATACCGTCTTCTCCCAGCTCTCACTGCCATCCCCAAAGAAAAAAAGATTGCTTGTCTTCAGGAACTTAAACTACAGTTCATGTATCTACCACACACCTCAAACTCATTCAGAAATGATGATAAACTCAGCAATTCAAATCAAACACATAATTAAAAACCCCTCAAGTGCTCTAGTTCCACTCAAGAGAAAAACTGCAATCAAGTATTCAGTCTGAGTTTATTTTCAGCTGTGAAATTCTGACACCACTGAATCAACAGTATATTTCTTCAAATAACTTCAACAGAACTGCAATTTCAGGTTGATAATTATGGCATCATACAGCTACTGCACTGGAGGTTAATACGATCAGTTTCAGAACTATTTTTACTTTTACTATTCCACTTCTAAAATAACCTAATCTTTGCCATAAGGAGAGAAACCACAGTCCTTAAGAAACAGACCTTTCAGCAAAAAAACCATAACTTTTTTATATTGTTTTAAAATTGGACTATAAATTTTCCTTTTAGGAACATTTATTGGGTCAAATTTTTAAATAAAGAAACTGATACCTAGAAGCCCCTCCCTTTCGAAAAAGCTGGAAAACAGCTCAGATGTTAAACATATTCCCATTCAATGTTCTAAGCACAGTAACAGTAAATAGTGTAAAAGGCAAATACACAAGGAAGAATTTCTTACTGTTTTTTTTACAGATTCCACTCTTCCCTAATCAATACTGGAATTTGGTGGTGGGCTGTACACACAAGTCAGATTTTAAAGTTATTCAAAACTCTAAAGAACAGTAGTAGTACAAACAGACTGGATCTTTCAATAAATACCAAAAATAAAATCCTGTTATCTTTTAAATTAATGTAACTTCAGACCCATTCCAACACAGCAAAAAAATCCTCAGACCAGGTGAACAGGGCAAGTGAAAATGAAACTATTTCACGATCTTTCAAAAAGATTCAGTGTTATGAGCACTCCTTCACTACGAAGGACATTCATAAAACATTCCCATCACAGCACTCAGAAATAAGACTGTACCACAAAAACCTAACTGCTGAACATAAAGATGTTGACAGAAGACTCATAAAACTGATTTCTCTGATGAACGAGTAATTTAAAGAACAATGCAGCAGAACGTATTTCTTAACCTGTTCACACCTTATAAAGGCAGCATCTGGCAAGCGCTCCCTTTCTGGATAGTGCTTCCAAAAAACCACACATGAGCACACACTTTTAACAACTTTTCACTAATCTCTCTTCAATCCTCGTATTCCAACAGATCCCAAACGTTAGCCCACAAGCAATTTTTAAATTTAATACACTGATAATACAGTGTAATATAATTTTAGATTTTAAAAAAATCGGTGTTTTGTGGTCATTTTTACGGTGCTGTACTATAAACTGTACTGTATTACTGAACACAGCCTTTTGCTTGATCCTCTCCCTGTATTTTCTGCAGTGAAAAACCTGATGTAATCTTGATGGGAATTTTAACACACTTGACATTTTAATGTTTCTCATTAATACTGCACTGACAATTTGCAGAAGCAGAAGGATTACACTAACACTGTCATTCTATGGTAACATGTGACTTGTGCCAAATTTTAAGATAGGCAGTACAAAAACTCCTTGCTAAAATGAGTAGATAAAATTAAAACTCAGGATAGGAGACAAACATTTGAAAAAGGCATATTTCCTTTCCTCAAGGGCAAAAACATTGACACACCGGGGTGAGAAGAAGGGGGGAAGCCAAGTAAAAAACTATCACAAGAAAAAGAAGATCTAAAAAGCACCTTCAGAAGCAGCATACACTGGGTACTTGAGATCCACTCTGAGATGGTTTAGTACATGCATGCAGTTATTCTATGAAGTATTTGGTGTAGCAGACGTGGAAAAGGGGAGCAAGAATTTCCACTCACGTAGAGCCTCACACTGCTCTGCCCAAGACAGCAAAACCCAGACATTAAATAAATCTTACCCAGATTAAACACATACGGCCATACACTCCTAAGAAACCATCCTCTGGTTCATTCAACAACAGTCAGGCAAACTTTTACAGAATTATTTGTGGCTATCACATGGTTTGATATGGCTACAGTGAGGTGATGACTAATGTGACAATGGCACACAGTATGCTAAAACATTTAGCTTGGTCAAAATACTATTGTTACAAGCTTTAGGGATTGACAGAAGTTGCTCGGGATTTTACTTTTTGACCAGACAGGAGACAATCACTTTGGTTCACTGACATTTTGTATGTTTTCCAAATTCTCATCATTCCCTTTAAAAGGGGGATGGCTTTATAGCCAATTTAAGCTTATATAACATTGCTAAATGCTCTACATTGTGTCTTTTAAATAATGTATATACATTCTATGTCAGGGCATATTAAGAGAAAACCAAACATGC
This sequence comes from Hirundo rustica, assembly GCF_015227805.2. Lineage (NCBI taxonomy): Eukaryota > Metazoa > Chordata > Aves > Passeriformes > Hirundinidae > Hirundo > Hirundo rustica. The sequence continues at coordinate 27,946,765 of NC_053452.1, forward strand.
TCAACTGAGTAGGCAATAGAAATTTGAATAGAAACTCCGAACTACTGTCCACACTGTTCTTCAATCTCTTCTTCCCATTTCTGTAATGGATACAATTCTCAGAGGAGTGAAAAAACCCCAAAACTCATAAGAGCTGGTGAAACTGTATTAAAATCTTGTGAATCTTCAAATTTTGTTTCTATTTTGACTTTTTAAGTCGCTTAATAGATGAAACCAAAAGAATTGGCCCCATAATGAGATCCTCATTGCTGTGCATTCCTTAGGAGTAAAGATTCTCACCAAATCTTAACAGTTAAAACCACTTTAGTGCAAAATTATTTTGCTTTTCAAAGTCAATATGTAGTAGGTAAATTTGCACATGGTTATGATATGATACAATATGCTTCTAGTACATGAATGAACAAGTCTCATCAATTTCTCTTTGAATTAACAAAAAAGCAGGTAAGGATCTGCAACTATGCCTCCTTACTGTGCTTCCCATGTCAGCCACCCTATGGATAAGGGGTTTTTCCTCAGCATCTTTATCCAATTTTTAAAAATTAAAAGTGCCCAAATCACAGAGCCACTACACAATATTACAGTGTATTCTTTTCAATTGTACAAACTGGCTTGTTGCATATGAACTAAGTTTTCCTGTACTGCACCCACCTCATTCACAGTTGTTAAGACACGTTTTAAGTAGCTAAGGCAACATTAAACGTATTCCACCAGCACCACCTGGTGGGCCCTCAGCTTTTTGCTAGAGACCATGCCACTTATATCCTAAATACTTCAGGGAGCCTTTTAACATTCACTAAAGCAAGCTGTTTTCTTACTCAGCTTAAATAAGCATTACCTATTTGGTCTGAAAAGATTATTTGATTTTGAAAACATTCAGATTTTCCATCTCCTAATTTTTACAGGAAAAAGAGCCCTTCTTTTAAAAAGGTAAAAAAAAAATAAATAAATCTGAGAATACTTACAATTTCCTCTTTTTTAAATTCAAAGCTATTACATATCTAAAAGAAATGCACAAAGATTGCATGTAACCAGCTAGCTAGCAACAATGGTTTAACTAAATTACAATTTTTAAAACTATCAAGTTTCTTAGGTAGTAAGTTTTCACTGTAAACCTTTTCAAAACTACGTAACATCTAATGTACGTAAAACAAAGAAAAAATGTATCAGGCTAGACATTTGTGGGCTTAAAGATTAATGCACCTTCCTGACATTTTCATGAACCTCACCAACATTTCAGACTTCTATATTACATTGAGGTAATTTCCCTACAATCAAAAGCAACACTGGATTAATAACCTACAGAGAAAAAAAAAGCAACTTGATCCATCTTTACATAACTTTCTGTTCCTACAACCTCCAAATCCCTTATCTACAACTTCAATCCTTTCAAATAACATTTTAAGAAACAATACCAATACAAAGAAGAGTCTGGTGTTTATTACTTGGAATAAAATCCTGGTCACTCAAAAGCAAAGGGTATGTCAGCCTCAAAATGGGCCAAGATTTTCGTATTTGGCTATAAAAAGATGATCCGCCAGAAAAACTCCATTCATAATCATAATTTAGTAATTGTGGCTAATTCCTCTAACCCAACTTTTTACATATTTATTTATAAATATATTGTTCATAAACTTGTGTCTACAAAAGCCAGAGGCTCCACAAAGTACAACGGTAAAAAAAGAATCAAAGGTTTATTCAGCATTCTGTACTGAAATATTCAGGTTATGAATCACCCAGGACAGAAAAATAAAATGAAATAAAATGACAAAATATTCTCTAGAAAAGAACGCTGCGTTTAGACACTTAGTTGGAATGCAACAAGCTTTAATTATGTTGACAGATGTTATGATTAAAACCAACTAAGAAGGGACAGGGAAGACTTAATCAAGCACATACTCAAAAGAAGATTGGACTACTTCATGACTGAGAAATCCATTGGGCCTTGTTGAAAACACAGAAGTCACAACCAGTTCCTGAAGAGCCTAACACCCAAAAGGGTTGAGAGTCTCACTATACCATCATCTGTTGTTAAATCTCCCTACACACCCATTTTTGAAGACTAATGAGAGCCACCCATGCAAGGCAGAAAAAGCTCTTCACAGGAAACAGCAATAACCCCCTTATTTGCATTTTGACTTGTCTTGCTCTTTCCACTCCTATCAAGCAAGACATTGCACGTGGCAGCAGCAACTTGAGCAGCCCCTTCAATCCCTCACCAGTACCAAAGGCAGAGCTCCCTGGCCCTCCTAGAAACTCCTGTTTGGGCACACGAATACTCCAGCACCCCTGTGCTGCGCACAGCACAATTCCTTCTGCTGTGGTGGTGACTGTGGCCAGCTGGAGCCTGCAGCACAGGCTGTGATTCGTGCAGCCACACGTGCTTAGCCACAGGAACAACAGGACACCAGCACTGAGAGACCCGGGCTCTGACACGGCTATGCCATGGCATTTTTTCACATGAGGAACATAAATCATGGAAGTGCAAGACTGAAAGGTTTTGGTATACACAGAATAATGTATTCAAAGAATAAAAAGGCCAAAGAGATTTTCAAAAGCCTGTTCATTCTGATAGATGAGAGAAGAGCCATAATCTGGTGTTGCTCCATCACCAATAAAGTAGTGGGATAGCAAAGGAAGGTGTTAGGATCACGAAAAAGGATTATACCAGAAAGCAACCATTATTCAATACAATTAAGGCAATAAGCATCCAATTCATTTGTGTTTTCAAAATAATATAAAGAATTAGCTTTAAATGTTAAAAATATAAAGAACCTGGGAGATATTTTTGTTGTAAAATATATTTAATACTAAAACCACTGTTAGATAGGAAAAGAATGTTCATCAAATTTCCATAGCTTTACTCAAAACTTTTAGTTATTACACACCATAAAAATGTCACTTATATTACAGTCCATCTTTCAAAATCAGTCAAATTAAACAAAAGCTGTTACAGTCATCTTGAGCAAAAATATTCCAAAAAAGCTCACAGTGACAGTTGCAGCTAATCAGTTAGATGCAGGAGGGACACCATAAGCCTTAAAGTACAGCTCCTGCTTCAGAGCTCCCGAACACACAAGAATTTAACCCCACAAAGAGTCTTCAGAGAGCACACCAAATGATGAGCAGTGAAACAGACCCCACGTGGTTGCTCAGCTGCATTCTGTAAGTTTCCACATAAAATATTAGGTGGAATTCTGCTTACAACTAACGTTTTGAAATCAGAACAAGAAAGAAGTCAGTCTTTCTAGCCATGTATGAATTTGTTCTGTATTTTATGAAGTTTATTAGAAATTATGCCATGCAAAGAAAGGAATTTGCTCTTGACCAACTCAATCTATGTAAAACTACTACATTATTTCATATCAGGGACTCTGCTTTGCAGCAGACTACAACACAGAATAACATCATCTCTTTCAGTTACAAACGCTACACTTGAAACAGCTTGCTGATCCCACAGCAGGGACAATAAATAAACACCTTATCAACCAGCTGCTGAAATGACAGAAGTTCAAAGCAATCATCCTTTCATTAGGAATCATTTCTCTCCTGTTCAGCCACAAATGATATTCAGCAACAGTTAAGCTGATGGCTTTCCTGGTAGACAGTATAGATCCTTAGAACCTACTCAAGTGGAAAGAATTAGGCCTGTTTCAATCCATCTTTAGCAAGACAATCTAATCAGTCTTGGTATTGTTGCTTCAGATCATTAAAAATTACTTTTCTTAAAATAACAGTAGTCTTACAATGATACTTTGTTTCCCAATTTTTCTAGTATGCTTATGCAAAACTAAACACTACAGAATCGAAGTACAGTCTTTCAGATGAAGAACAACATGCAAAATTTAAAGCCTTGAAATTCCAAATTAGAGTCTTTCAGGAACGGAAAAAATGCAAGAATTCCCCAATGTCTGTTCAAAAGAAAACACTCTATGAACTCCCAAGTCAAGAACTAGTTACCATGCTAAACTAATAAAACTAATTGTATAGCTCCAGTCTGGAATCCTTTATTCAGCTGCGCACGAACCATGCCCTCAGCACATCCCTGCAAAGGGAAGAATGATCAGATATCTGTCTTCATCTTGTCTGAAAACGATGACATTTTTCAGTAAGAAAAGGGTCCAAATGGCAGGTGTCAAAGAGCTTTAGCTTCACACGTGGTGCTAGGAGGCAGAAAAAACAACAGTAACGTGTGGCCATGTCAGAGCCGCACAGAGGCTGCCGTACAAGCGCATATCTGAAAAGAGCAAACCTCAGAGCCTGTTAAATCAATCTAGTGCCAGATGCTGTTATCAGAACAAAACTGGTGCTGTGGATTCATCCCCAGAAGAAATACACGTCCCGTGTCTGCAGTGAAAAGTGAAAGACCTAGGGTGGCATGTCTCAGGACTGAAGGTGACAGTCACCTGTGACTGCCCCCACCACTTTCATTGGCAGTTTCGGAAAACAAGTGCTGTCATTGCTCATAAAGCAGCTGGAGTTGAAGCTCTTTTCTGCTCTTGCACAGAGCTTTAAAATCTGAGCTTCGGGTCCAAAATCTACTTCCAAGTTAACCATCCAACTAAAAAGCAGTCAAGTAATTTCTTTTTACTTAAAACAGTATAGTACAGTAGGAACTTCAGAAAAAAAATAGCTACTGCTCGTCTCCTTGCTGCAGCAATGCCAAGGAAAGAAACTGTGACAATAAGGATAATGTTGTAGAATCAACATTATTTTAATGCAGGAGGAAAAGTTTAACTCAAAAGAAGCACATTTTATGTGATGACCATGCAATGGCAGTTTCTAAGCAGTATAAACAAAAAATGGTTGTATTAAACTATGTGCAAAAGTTACCTATCTATAATCAATTACCATTACAAGAAAGGACAGTAAAAAAGGCTTTAGGACTCACACAGGAAACTAAAGTCTAGAGTCCATTTCTAAAATATAACAGGCATGGATATAGGTATGCTCTTTATATATATACTTCATAATTCCAAGACTAATCGTGCCAGCACTCAGCAGTTTTGCACAACTAAATTATCCCACTAAATTCAGGGGAACAAACTGTACACACAGGATTTAAAAAACGTAGCCAAACACGGACAGGATTTTGCCTAACCTGTTTTTACCCAGGAGGGAAGCACAGGGAAACACAGAAACACAACCGATTTTGGAAGACAGGCTTCAAAAAGAATAGAAACATTAGGCAATGTTAAACACTCACATTTCATACCCTTATAGACAATCTTGAAACAAAATCTAGATGCACACTAGAAACATGGCACAGTCCAAAAAGATGATGATACTCCCCAAAAAGTCTATGAAAATTGTTCCCCACTGAAGGGCTCAATAAGTAGGCATTTTTAGCCCTTGTCCCTCACAGTTCTCAAGCAGCTGGTGAAGATGGCAAGCTTGACTCAACACCATGAAACACAGCACACCAAAGGAATCTGCAAATTCCAGAGCAGAAGGCTCTCACCAACACTGTCCTGCCAGCAGCTTCTTCTCAGGTCAGCCAAACAGAAACCCCAGCAGTGATAGTTCCATAGCAAAAGCTGGTGTTTCACCCAGTCGATTTCCAGCCCTGCAAGATCTTACAAGAGGTAAGATCTAGCCTGGCTGTTTCTAGAAACAGCAGAGGCAAAGGATAAAACCCTGAATCCTGGTAGTTCATGTTCATGTATAGTAACTCAAATTGAAGTATTATCAAATATCAAGGTTGTGGAAAAAAACAAGACTTAAAAAAAAAAGAAAAAAAAAAAGAAAAAAATATTAATAATAATAATAAAATTCCTGCCAATAAAGAAATACCTAGACCTTACTAGCACCACCTGTATTTGGCATTGTCACTGACAATTTATAAAATAGGGGGGGAAACTAGTCCGACTAAAGACTAATTAATTTTTAAGCCAAAACATTTCCCTCCCTATTGCCTGTACTGTCATACCCACATCACCCTTCTGCTGGACACAGGACATTCAAGAAAACAAATGATCCACTGAGGAGAGTCCATCAGGTTCTTGAGTGAATACAGATGTCTCAACCAATTTATTTGTCAGTGAACTTCATAGAGCATTCAGATTTAATCAAATAACATAGCATTAAGAAGCATCATATGTGAATAGTCAGTTTGAAATTACCTAGAAAGGCTACAAGAACACGGCATTCCAGTCTTATAATTACTCTCACTAATCATTTTTAACTGTTAGAACGAGCAACACAGATGTAGCAACTGCTGTGCTTAAAATGCAGTTAGTTAATCCAGACCAAAGGCTGGAGCTTAGAGTCACATCAACTCCCAGGGACTTTGTCCCCAGAGTGGAGCATAACTGGACAAGACCACAGCATATGGAGGAAAATGCCTCTTGGAGATCGGCACCTCCAGCAACTGTCATTTTCTTTAATGCTCACTCTGGGCAATTGGGAGGCAGCATGGCCAGTGCTGCTGTGCCGCCTCCACAGCCCTGATTCATGCAAAATTCTCACCTGTAGCTTTGGCCAGACAGGCTTTATTCTGTTTCCCCTCTGTGCTTTCTTACAATACCACTGATCTTGGTACTCAATCTCTCCTTACTAGCTCAACCCTCTCCTCTGAACAGGTCCAGGGGGAAAAGGTGGAGTCAATGATATCCCTTCTACTGGCGTTGAGCCTTCAATGTAGAAAGACTCTGCAATCACAGATCCTCTGCTGCTGCTCCTTTCTGCTCCCTCCCCATCCCTCTTAAGTGAGGCTGTATCCAAAGACTTCATATTAAATATTTTTAACCTACAGACGCTTACTTGGCACAGCTTACAGAACTCTGAAGTACCCAGGTTTTCCACATAGAGAAACTCAAAATAAATTAAGAGTTCTGGAATCAGAATAAATGCTGGCAGGAAAAACTCTTTGAGATATTAAATACTAAGAAAAACTGGTTTTTCCACATCTTTCTAGCCTTGTAGTTTCTTTTTAGTTTACCTTCATTTGGAATTCACCTAAAAAAATAAGTTGTCTGTTTTGGTTTATAGAAGTTTAATGAGTTTATTCTCCAGCTCAACATACTCAAGACAAATGTTGTATAAAGTAAAAGTGCTTCATGTAGACCCAATCAAAATTATATGCTTCTACCTTTCAAAAATCACTTCGACAAATTAAATCATGAGAATGCACTTAAAATTTTTAAAGTATGCATTTGCTGGGGGGTTCTTTTTTAAAAAAAAATACACGACAATACAGTTCCTTCTATATTTTCCTGTGATCTAGTTTATAACCATTCAAAGCTGACACTTACCAGGAAGTGTTCCATTCTGCCCATCAAGGAAATATTTTTCTTCATTAAAAAAAGGTTGTGAAACTGAGGTACTAGCTTAGTGTTTCCAGTGAGAAATCTATTAAACCCTATGAAGGAACTGCAGCATTACAGTATAAAAAGGATTATAGCAACAGACAGGAAAAAAAATCAAACAAGAAGGTTAAGAAAAAGAGTAGGTTACTCACTCTTCAGAAACCGGTAACATTTTTCATGTGAAACTAAAACAACCCAGAAAAAAAAAAAAAAAAAACCAAAAAACAGTTGAAGCTTACTTTACCTTAACAAGCACTTTTAATAGCTCAGTTACTTTTCTCAGACGGATTTAAAGACAGGAAGATGTACTCAAATGTCAGTAGAGCAACATAAGTAGATTGAATGCCTTGTTATTAAATTACCCATTCTTCTCTTTTTAGGCCTCTACGGATCATCCATGACTTCTCTGGTCTCCCCATTGTCATAATTTTAAATATTATTATTTTTCTTCTCTCATATGCAACTACCAGGCATCTACAGTAAGAGATCTGAATAAAATATCTCCCAATGAAAGTAAACCAAACATTAAGTATACTATATTTTATCCTTTAATAATTTACAGCAGTGGACACCCTCTCATTCATTTTGCTTAACAAATAGATGTATCAACAACCTCTGGAAAAAAAAAATACACAAATAAAAGTAATGACCAAATCCCCACAAACTTAAAATGGATTAATGAATTGCATGTTTTTACAGACAATAAACTCCTTTCATAAGATTGTAACCAAAAGGGGGGAAAAACCTAACGAAAATATGTATCTGGAATTAGTGAAATAGAAGTCCAGTTAGGTAGCACTAAATTTGTTTTCCCCCTTCATTTAAGGGGAATAATTTGTTCCCTTAGGTTGTGACAGATCCACACAGGAGATTTTCTACGAGTAATATCACTAGAACTGGCATAAACATATGCTGAAAGACCACTTCATTTAAAAGACATTTTTCATTCAGTTACAAACACTTAAAAAAAAAATCTTCAGGACAGAAATTACTCATGTTTCATTTCTAACCAATTACTTTTAGACTCGAAAAGAAAATTCCAACTATAGTCTTTTCTGTTTTATTAGTTATCCAAATATATAAGCACAGTCTGTCTAGTTTTTAAGAGATACTTATACCTACTAAATCACAAAAATGCAGCTTGTTTTATGTCCTGCTTTTTACACCACAATTTTCAAAATGATTCTCCAGTCATAGATATGCCACATAGCACTCAAATAATCAACAATTCTAGCAACGAAATTCCTTAAAATAGTGTGAAGGTGCATTAACACATTTACACATCTAATTACTCATGAGTCCAACAACACATTTTGCAGAAGAACACCTTGAAACACACATTTTTTTAACCATATAACCCCTTTTTTCATCTCCACCTTACTTTATAATGGGAAAGTCTCTTAGAAACATTTGAAAAGCTGTGGTTCACTTACATGTCTTTAAACAAAGGCACAAACAAAACTAAAATGGGTAACCCATCCTTTTCAACTAACAATGTCGTTTTCTCTCACAGATGCCAAAATTTGCACCAGGAAGTTCATGCTCCGTTTTTCTACCCTGCCACGTGGGCAATAGGCATCTATCCTACATCTGCTTCTCTGGATTGCTCATTATTCTTATGACTAGATCCTGCAAGACAAGCCACCGATGAAAAGTGAGGGTCTTGGAATGATTCTTTCAGCTTTTGGAAACTGCTGAATACCTCAGAATCACAATGGTTGAATCACAGTCACAATCACCTCTGGAGATTGATTGGTCCAACACTCACTCAAATCAAAAGAATCAAATTAAGTTGCTCAGGGCTGTGTCCAGTCAGGTTTCAAATATTCCCACAAACAGAAACTCTAAAACTTACTACATATTAATAAGAACATTTGAATCCTCTGTAGCTAAGACCTGATGTTTTGACAGTATTAAGCTGAGATTCAAAGATTTTTTTTTAATGGCAGTTTAAAAATTTAGCACCATATATACACTTCAGAAAAGCACGTCCTTGCCCTGGCACAGTGGGGCATAAATAACTGGAGATTTTAAGAGTGAAAACTCTGTTTCAAAAACAGTACTGCACTGAGAACTCACTAAAAAAATCCCATCTTCCTCAAATGCTGTAAGCAAAAAGAAAACATGAAATTGTCTGAAAATCAAATCAACGGAAATGCGTGCCCTGCTGATTCCAGCAGGAACAGAGCAGGCCTACTTAATTTCCACCGTGTGATGTTAAACTGTTAAGACTATTCTTGCAGCTGGTAATTAACAGCTGTTACTTTAAAGAAAATGAACAAAACAATAATTTGGAGAACAGGGCTATGGAAGAGACAGCACAATATTAGAACAATAATTGTCCTGATGAGAAGCAGAGGTTATCTGAGAGAGACTCCACGGCAGCACAGCGGCGCAGGGCCTGGAGGGCTCTGGCTGATGCCGACAGCTCCCGCGGGGGGTTATGGAGAACATATGCCAGGGTGGGATGTGCAGCACCCTTTAATACGGCAGAGCATCTCCTGCCCCCGGGCGCCTGCTCAGCTCTGCTGGCTACTGCAGGAGGTGGCAGAGCCAAGCCTTGTCCTCGGCCTGCCCTGGAAGCCAGGCCAGCAGCGCCGCTGCTGTCAGCGCGCCCACGGCCCCGAGCCAGAGCGGCGCGAGGTTCGTGATCGTGCACCAGCATCACCACGTGCAACAGCCCAGACCTGCATGGGCCAGCCTGGGGCTTGGACAGCTGGGCATGAGGCTGACAGCATTTCCTACACCCACGAGAGATGGGGTAACGGGCTCCTCCTCCACCAAAAGAACAAGGCAAACAACGTTAAATATTCCCCTTTGCCCCTACAAGGAAGGATAGGCTTCCCAGCCTAACCACAAACAAAAACAGCTAAATTCAGATCCATATTATATTAAGGAATTGTTGGTGGAGATTTTAGTATTAAGGGTAAAATTGCCACTATCCTTATGCTAAAATGTAATGTAATTATTTCTAAACTATATATTTGAAATTATTTTATAAAAAAAGCCACAGATGGATATGTTCGGAATTCTGTCAAGATTTTGAAGTATTTTCTTTTAAAAAGTACAAATAATGCTTTAAAATTACCAATACCTCAAACTGGCAGATCCTGGATGTGAGTTTCATCAAACCCTGAGAACTAGAACAAACACATTTCACAAGCTCCAAGTCTTGACTTCCTCTGAAGTTCATAAAGGCTCACAAGATCACCATCATCACATGCAATATGTGATTTATGCAATCTAATTATATTAAGTGTGGCATGCTAAAGAAGAAACCCCAAACTTGTACTCTGTCGTTAAATCCAATGGAAACTTAACTACAAATACTTTATAAACAAGAAATAGACATGAACTCAAACTATACATACTCCATTAAAAATCCGATGAGACCTGTTGTAATCACTAAGACTTCAACCTGTATTGAGTGCTAGAACTGGTATTTCAGATGACCCAAACACAATTTACATAAAGAAAGCATCTCGCTCCAAGTCCACTGTACTAATTATAAATTTTATTTTACCACAACCTAATATGAACCACAAGCTAGCTTTGCATCATAATGCTAATGGTTACAGTTGAACCAAAAATAATCAATTTTGCATTTTATGCATCGCATACTAAATAAAATATATTGACACAAATCAGCATTTCATCTGTATCTTTACTTTATAAAAACCTGGAAGAAATTTCCTACAGACCATAAAACTGAATAGAATCTGCTTTGAATTAGGTGCCACCATTTTTTTCTTCTCACATAACACCAGAACAACCCCAGGCTTAAAATCTTGTCTCAATCAGAAAACATTATTCCTGTTAGTGTAAGAAGTCCAGTAACCTACAATCTACTGTAACTGCTTTACCAAAGAGAAGCCAGTAAGAGGAAAAATAATTTCCTCGAACTCGATCCGCTGATAATGAGCTCAGACTTTCCAGTGAGTGGTCTTCTGCAGAAAAGCCATGAGATCATCAACCAGCTCCCCCAAGGAGAAAGCTGCAACCAAGGCAGCGCTAAGTGCCTGTGGACGCTCAGGGACAAGCCAGCGAGATGACGGCAGAGCCATTTCCCTACAGGAGCAGGGGTTAAACAAGAGGAACAGTCAACAGGAGAGCCTTAAGCATTCCTCTAAAAGGAGTCAAACATTCCTTTAAAAGTCTTTTTACTGTTCTTGTTAGCTAAGAAAACAGGATATATTAAAAAGATACTATATCATGATATCAAAATTATTTCATTTTAAAACATTCAAATAGACAATGTCTCTTTCTATTTTTCCTTACAGCAGAAAATTAGAGTTAACATTTCCTTTTTCAGAGAGTGAACCACTGAGAACTAACACAGGAATATCCAGTTTGATTTACTTAAAAATGACAAACTTCTAGAAAATAACTTGGACCTGTGATTTCATACTATGAGGAAAAATAGACCAGGAACAAGCAATAAATATATCACTGATTTTACTGGAAGCCCACTTACAAAGTGTATTTACAGTGCAACATCATAACGGTGACAAGAGAATCATCCATTGAGGATGCATGTTTCCCTGAAACATTTACATCAGATTCAAATGTCAAAATGTATTCTATCTAAATGTTAGCTCTAGTTCAACCCAATAAAAGAACAGAACAGGCAGTAGGCATGTTGCCTTGGCTGCCAAAGGAGTCTTAGAAAACATAAAAGTTAATTAGGTTTGAGAGAGAAGTTTTATGTGAAAAGCCAATTTATTATAAGCAATAACTATAACTGCTTATAGACAGACATCATCACCCGCACCTCCAGGCTTTTTATTTAGAAACATCCACAGACAGCAGAGCTGTTTGAATAGTATTTGCTGCCACCAAAAAATCTGATTTAATTAGAAACTGATAGTAGTTGCAATTGCAAATAGGATTAAAGCAAAAATGCTATTTCCATGTGGGCAACAAATTTTCTTTCAGGAGCATTAGGCGTTGTAAGGAAAGGAAAATATCTAAACATGCAGGAACTGCTAGATGGATGTGATTACATTTACAACAGTGCACAGAGTCACCCAAGCAATATCAATCTGCCCCCAAAACTGAAAAGGAAGAAGAAAGCCAACATCACTCTCTCCTCTCTGCCCTCTCCCCTGCACTCGCTCATTGTTGCAGCAGGAGGGCAGGTACTGAAGATGCTGCTTCACGCAGCTTGTGCATTTTGATGTCTCCTTTCAGGAGCACTTTCTTGCCTCCATATCACTCACCATGACAAACAGATCATTCATCCCTCTCTCCGCTTACTCATCATTGACAAAACTGCTGGGATTCAGTTATAGAAAGGAATTATCCTCAATAGGCACCTTCAGTTTCAACCACATGACACTGCAGTCATCTAAGTCTAATCCCTTTTCAAGCTGAAATAACCTACTCAAAGTCCCTTTGAGACACACAGCATGTCTATATTCTCTGCCTCTCACGCTCTGAAAAAAAGCAGAAGTGTGCTGAAGTATCCCCTATTGCTGTGGCTTCTTACAATGTCATTCATGGAGCTCTTAAGACTGCCATGCACTTTGTTGATAAGAAAAGTAAGTGAGTCCAGGCAAGCATAACCCCCAGTTTCAGCATTACACAAAATTTCTCCAAGGGAAAGTGCAACATGGGCAGCATTCACTCCTGCACTGCCAACAGCCTCTAAGAGCCGATAGCCGGAAATCAGGAAGAGAAACTGCAATTTCAGGTAATTGAAGAGGGAAAGAGCTCTTGCTTTACTGGCAGACACATTGCGTTTACTTTCCAGTCCTGGAAGATTCTTGGGCTATCAGACACCTAGAGGTCACAAATGTTCAATTTTCAAAATCCACGACATTTTGTCTTTTTGGGGTTTAAATCAAACATTGTACCAGTTGCTCTCCTAGTACTGGGGGAACTTGTTAGCAATAGTCCAAGAGGCAATTTCCTGAGGTTTGCTACTAAAAAAAACCCTTAAAATATTTTTGGAGAAGATTTCTACCTAAACTTAGGATCTGCCCACAAACTTTCATTTTTACCAGATCTCAACAGTATTGATACTTCAAAGAATAAAGAAGCTTTTCCCCACTAATGAGATCATTTATGACTTAGGATAAAATATTTCATCCCCAAGGTACCTCTCTCGACAGTCAGAGGACATTGAAATTAAGGTATCTCATGTTTGGCAGCTGAATGTAACCTAAGTGCCTATTCTAAGTTTCTGCTATCAGCAGCAAAGATAATAGCACAGTAAGTTTAAATAAGTAAGTAAATCCATATATCACAACAATAAATGATGACAGTAAGAGCTGAAATGCAGAACAGCAAATGAATAGGTATGAAGTTAGGCAGAATCACAGTTTAAGTAAAAACATATTACTGGCAAACTTACATAAATGGAAATTTGCTTACTTCTCCATTAGGTTCTTACAGAATGTCTACTTGAAGACAAAACACTATCCAAATATACAACCAGCTCTGACTGCACAATAACGCTCAGTCTTAGTACATTACAAATCATCTTGTATTTATATAATTTTAATCTTGATGCTTGCACTATTAATCACATTATATTTGCATGCTTCCATTTAAATCAGTTCCTGACAGGATTTCACAAATAACTCCTGTTGGCACTTCTTTACATAGTAAGGAGGCTTAATGCAGTTTCTCAATCTTTACTAGTAAAAATGTACCTACTGCCAATTACAATAGCTATTTTATGACACAGTCACTTAAAACACAAAAATCAGTGTTTCCGATGTCTCTTATTTATAAGAAGGATAATAGAGTAATAACCCAAATGCCACAAGCATCATTTATTTTAGAAAGGCCATATTGGCACAAAACATAAATTAACATTTTAATGATTTTAATTTGTGTTCAATTCCAGTATCAAAGATTTTGTTGTTAGCACAACAATACCATACTAGTGTGGGGCAATTCTACTTCATCTAAGCAATGGGTGAAGACCAACAGCTAAAAATGCACATATGGGTAACAAGAATGTCACTCCAATTTTCCATAATTAAATTCCCATAACTGAGGTTCTGCAAATTCAAATGAGAAGGAGGATTTAATCTATTTAAAATAGATTTCCATTCTATTTGCTATTTAAAATAAATTGTACTTTCTGTTATTTTCAGGTCCAAACCCAATGGTTTTCAACCTGTGGTTCACAGGCTACTTCCAAGATGTTTAAAATAGATCATGGAAGAGCACAGCCCACTGCAAGTAGTCTTACAGTCTCCGGAGTAATTTTTTTACACTGCCATCAGTAAATTTCAATGATCTGCAAATCAAAAATACATCAAAGAACAATCATTATTCAGCTCAGTCACTTTCAATCTCATCTATCAGGTAATATCCAAATACGACTACATTCCATTTCCACTACAACAAACTGAGATTAACCACACACGTTACTTCAAAGAAAAAAAAGAAAAAGCCACCTGAAACTACAGAACCGCACAAGCTCATTTTGGAACCTCTTAAAAAGCTGCTGCAGCAGCTTACCTGAAAGACTAGGCTTTTCTGGATTGTTTGAAATCAGTATCAATACCAAGTTTGGAACAATTAAGGCTTGGATTATTAAAGCTTCACTCGTTTTCTTCATGTGCTACCTCACACTAACGGATCAAATCTTAACCTGCTAAGCTTTTTGATGAACAGACAGCATTTTCAAACACACTCTGAAGATAGATGAAATAAGGGTATTTAGCTCACTCCAGCTTAGAAAGAAATTAATAAACATAGTACTGGAAAAAAACCTCCTATGTCCAGATGTTAGGAGTCTTCCCCAAGGATCAGTCTGAGAAGCAATATTATGTCATTAGGTCACATTTTTCAGCTAAAGTCCAAACCTCAATTGTAAGCCTGGACTGAACACCACCCATTCATGCACACAAATTATCAAGGAACAGGAGTGGGAAATTTCTCTTGACATAACCTGCTGCACTGAACAGGCAAGGAACACACAGCTCAAATGAGGTCACAGTGTACAAAGTTCCCACAGGCTGTACTTCAGTGTGTCTGTCTAGGGGAAGCACCTTCAAAGTGCCAGGCCCCTTATTCCCTGACTGCACCCATTCTTTCTACACCACTTCCTCAAGCTTCTTGCATTGCTTCAGCCATCCCTTGACCCTGGCAACCACTGAGACACCACTTAACAAAAGGCTCCTTGCCTTCTCCTGCCAAGAAGTACAAGATGGCACACAGTGCTGATACCTGCATACAGCCCTTCACAGTGATTTTCAAGTTCCATCCTTTGGTATGTCTACTCATACTGCAAACACGGTAACTCTTGGTTTGGTAACTCTTGAGAGAAAAAAAGTATGTTGAACGAAATAAACACAGCAATTATGGAAGAAGTGGGCATTTTATACTATCGTCTTGTGTTATGTTCATTCTGCTAAATAAGCACCCTCTCTATGATATTAAACTGGTAAGAACCTTGCAGTGTTGACCAAAAAGCACAGAAAAACATCAAAAGTTGTAACCACATTAAATAATAATCAACTTTAGTCTGAAATAAAAGCTTTATTTTGTCCCGTTACACAACTTGCCTCCTCAGAAATAGCAGACACAGAAATTTACTAGTTTTCTTACACAGAATAACCTGAGTTGACAGGGACCTTCAAGAATCATCAAGTCCTACTTCCAGCTCTGCACAAAACCATCCCCAAGAGTCACACCATGTGCTTGAGAGTACTGTCCAAACATGTCTTGAACTCTGTCAGGCTTGGTGCTGTGACCATTCCCCGAGGAGCCTGTTGCAGTGCCCAAACACCCTCTGGGTGAAGAACCTTTTCCTAATACCCAACCTAAACCCAACCCAACTCAGCTTCAGGCCATTTCCTCAAGTCCTGTCACTGGTCATGAGAGTGAAGACATCAGTGCCAGCCCCTCCCCTTCTCCTCATGAGGAAGTTGTAGGTGCAATAGGGTCTCCCCTCAGTCTCCTCCAGGCTGAACAGACCAAGTGACTTCAGCTGTTCCTCATATGGCTTCTCCTCAAGGCCCTTCACCATCTTTGTTGCCCTCCTTTGTTTGACTGCAACAATCTAGGAAATTTCAGATGTAGTCATCTTCCTTAAATTTATTGAAACCTTTTTTATTTATGGGCTTTGGAAATAGCCTTGAATGAGAGACTTTAGGCCAGAGGAATCTGTTATCACAGAAAGCCCTTAAGAAAAGAGGTTGTATTGTAAACACTGACCAGAACACAATGTGAAGTGATAACAGTTTTAAAGACTTCTACTAATGAAATCAAACACAACATAAAGATATAATCTCCTACTCACAATATAGTTTTGCTAGTCCTGTGCTTTACATTTCAATTAAGACTAAATCTGATTTTGTCGTAATTGAGTTTTAGGAAAACTCCCAGTCTTGCTCTACAAACATACTGCATGCAATACACTTCCCAAAACTGCCCTCAGGGGACCTGATGGGCACACTCTGTGCCAAAATGGTCAATCTTGCTCACTGCATCTTCTTTCTCTGGTGTTTCTCAGTAACATTTTACCTTTCCAACAACTTCTTGTTTTGTGTTTGCAAATATTTTTTGAGGGTTTTTCCTCTTCACCTGACTTCTGTTGCACTGCAGTACTAGATTAATTCTAGCTGATTAAGATATTTCATTAATCTGAAAATAACAAAGATCTACAAGAAAACCACCTGTGTTCAAATTACTGCTCAGTGGGGCACATAAAATTCAAAACAGAGAATTCATTTTGCAATCCTAAATATAAATGGCTTCTCTGTGAAAAAACAAAGGAGAGAAAGAACTTACCATGTTCAATTATCTGATTTGCAAAAGTGTATTTGGATCAAAACATTTCTAACTGAAGAGAATGCATTACTGTCCTTAGACACATCACACATTTAATGGCTTTCCATCCTAAAATCTTCCCTTTCTTCTATTTGTTTAGTATCCCTTAAATTTAGATATTGAGAATGCACAACTTTCAAAAACTCTCAGAGAAAACACAGAAGGGAAGCTGCACAAAACTTTCCTCTCTCTCCCACCGACTGTTTTACCACAGATTCCCTTGGATGTAAGTCAAATGACATGTCCCAGTGTTCTGGAAAAATGGACTTTTTCCTTAAGATTTAGATTTCTTTCACTAGTAGCATTTGCTTCCTGACCCCCTGCCTTCACATTGCTGAAATCTAGATTCCATATGCAACTTATTCTTTGTCTGAACTTAAAGGAATTAAGGAATTAATCTCTTTAACTACATTGAAATACTTCCAATTAGTCCTTTTCTCATCCTGAAAACTATGTATTATTTCTCTGAAATATCAAAGAGCTTCATAATTGTCAAGTGTATAATTTATACAGTTTGCTTTAAAAAGTTTCAAATTCATGCTATGCAAGCCAGAAGCTACTATCTGGTTTCACCTGCCTGACCACAACTTCAATGCTTACCCGTTTCTTCCCCTCCCCTCAGAAAAGCACAGCTAGAGATGGTGTGGGTGGCTGAAGCCAGAGCAGAGGTGAATCCTTGCTTCAAAGGCAAAGATGACCTCTGTATTTCTCATTTTGAATATAGTATGGGTCCAGCTCAACAAATACCAGTCTATCCAGGAACAAGCACTGGATCCTATTTTAAATGCAGACACTTGCTCCAGTCCACATTATACCGAGCAAGAGATAAATTGCTACCCAAGTTATGAACAACCAAGGGTAGCAGGAGGAAGACATCTCTATGCAGAGTGAGGTTCCAACTTACTGAACTGTCTCCTCTAAATATAAGTACAGGCAAAATGGTTTCTCATTTCAAGTATGCATGATCATTCAGCTGTGGTAAATAATCACAACAGAACATAACTTTTATGTAAGGGACAAAAGACAGTTTGACTAGAAATTGCTAATCACATAATTTAAAACGTTTTCATTGACTATGTCTTCTTCACACACATTTTAAACCTGTTTGTTCCTCAAAGTAGTTCTCCATTGTTTAGGATTTCTTATGACTCCACTAGAGCTTGAAAGAGACGAAAGCAGAACAAAGGTTCTTCAGTGCACATTTCAGATGCGTGCATTGTTTCTGCTGAATACGTATTCCTTTAGCCAAAACTTTCCAAACTACTTTCCACCTTCTGGATCAGACAACTAATGACCTAAGGTGTGTAGGTGTGCGTACATAAATGTGTCATCATGAGAGTTATATAGCTTAACAGACAAAAATAACAGCTTAAAGGAAACACAATCAAAAAGAAATAGGAATAAAGTTTCCCATATCCCTACCCCCTTCATACTCTCAAGAGACTTGAAACAACTGCATTAATGCAGCAAGCAATAGCTTGTAAAAGGATGCAAACCAGCTGAAACATTTGACAGACAGTGTTAAATACCAGAGGATTCATATCAACCACTTTATTTGAAAAGGTGCTTTGAAGTTGGCTATCTTTCATGTACCTCTTTCATGGCACATTAATAAGGAAAACTGAGATGGGGTAAATTAAGTCCCAAGGTCATATCTAGAGTTACAGCACTGTGGGTACCTGATGAAATACGGATTAATGCTGCATGAGCACTGAATAAATAAAACCACTTCTGTTAACCACTCAAACAAGTTTTACAAGTAGTTCTGAACTTTATTCGGCAACTAGACTTCAGACATCTTAATCCCCCCACACTGCTTTGAAACTTAATTATCATAATGTGAACCCGAATGTTAGGTCCCTTTCAAACTGCGAGTGCTATGAAGCAGAAAAGTAATGGGAATTAAGCTAGTGTAACATTAGAAATGTAGAGGCATGGAACTTGAAAGTGGCATTTGTTAAAGCTGAGAGAGCATAATGTAGATATTCAACAACATAAAACACACATTTAAATTGAAAAGGATATTTAAAGCATGTGCAGACACCTATAAAATACAAGAGGACCTAAAATCCCATAGAACAAACACGTCTAAATCAATTTCTTGCCACCAAGGTCCAACTTCAAAAGGTATTACAGACCTATTCTACCTTAGCAGAACATTTCTAAGTATTCTAAAGCAGACAATTTAAACATTAAAGAAAAACCCAATGAGAACTTTACAAGACATTACAGACTTTTCCCTATTTGTCACAGTACAGAAGTGTTTGAACTTAAACAGCAGTAAATTATTAATTACATTGCTTATAAGGTCTTGAGAGTAAGAAAAGGTTTTTCTGTAAGTGGCAGAAAAGGATTTCGCATGAAGTAAAAAACCAAGTAGACAGAAATTAAGCACTAACCCATCTAAACAACAACAAAAAATACACTTGACTGTCTGCATTCTATGCTGCATGTTGAAAACAATTAACAATTCCTGACACTTATCAAACTTTGCTTTCAATACAAGCTGAAATACTTTATTCTGAGTGAGCATTAAGGCAGCAAGCACATAAGAAGAGTCACACCAGTAAGAATTGTGACAACAAAACCATTGAGGCTGAAAGAGAAATTGTGATTTGATTTTGCCAAATACAAAGATAGAGATGGTTGTTTTGTCCTGCCTCAGCATAGTTCACCTGTCATTCAGATAGCTTTCATTTCCAAGATGCCTCAAACTGACAGCAATCAAAGAAAAACAGATTCCTGAAATATTTTTTCAAGATGTTAATTTAATCCAAAAAGGCCAGTGAAATCCTAAAAGTTCATCATCTGCCATGTTAATACTGAACACAATGTTGTTTCATTTACATTTCTGGTCCCGTTAAAACAAATACACTTGTCTAAACTAGAACATCTGTTTTGGTTATAATACAATGTATCTTTGGCAAGAACTCACAATAGAACTAACATAAATAATCAAGAATATTTATTGAACCCTGTAACAAAAACTTATTTGTAACAAAAAACCCAAAGACTAGATATGACTGTCCCTGGCTCTAGTCCAATCCTAATCTAAGTCAATAAACACAGCTCTAAAAGGGAAACTCCATAATAAAAAAAAAAAAAAAAAAAAAAGAAAGTCCTGCAGTTATTTAGGTTGGATGTAGATATCTGAAAGCATGTTAGTTACAAAAATAGTGAAAAATATTTGCTTTAAATCAAAAACTGTCAAGCTGAGTCCAGACAGGTTTTAAAGCCACATGAAAAATCATGCCATATCCCTCATTTCCTACTACTGTCTTCATTGATTTGTCTTCTCTTTGGGAAATTTCAGTAAAACTCCACGCAGTTTATATTTACCATTGCCAGGTATTTTTTATTTTAATCACTTCATTGTCATATATTATCTTTAGCCTCCAATATTTGTGTGTGCACCAACTGCTCACAGCTTTCTGAAAATACATATTCTATTATTGTCTCATTTCCCTGAGAATGCATGACTCCAAGCTCTAGATGATGAACTGGACATTAAAGTATGAACACATTTTTCTCTTTTTATAATCATTCCCGACCCCATTCTCCACTGCTAATACTTCCCAAGGAAGCTGAAGTCTGCAGCACCTCCCCATTATCCACCTTTCTGAGCAACAGCTTATGTTGAGTGCTTTGCATTTAAAGCCCTATAAAAAAAATGCAACCTCTTTTGCTAAGCCCCTTTATATTTGGACTCCTTTAAGGAAAAAAAAAAAAAAAAAAAAATCAATGCAGATACAATTATTAATTCTCTAAAACTTGCACACAATGCATTTGCAATGAGCTGAGCTCTGTTTTTCTGGGCAAGGACTTCCACCTTGATGCAGCTCAGTGCATCCATGTGAGAAGCTGAAGGCTTGGGAAATGGTATCACATAAGATGCAACTGACTCATTCTGTTACAGTTCAAGTACTGGATGGGGTTTTTTGTTCCAGGGGGTTTAGACTGTCTTCTTTGGGGTTCTCTGTTGCTTTGTTTTCTCCACACTTCAAACATTATATTGATTAGCAAATCCATTATTTACTACTGCAACCTGCTGAAGCAGGCTTTCTTTCAGAATGAACTGTTCCAACAATGGCTGAAATTATTTCTTATAATCTATATTTCTTACAGATTTTAACTGAAAAAGAATTCATAAAGATCACTTCATCCAAAAGCATACACAGGTTTCCACAGAACTGATGAGAGATCTGTATTCAGCCTATGTATAAATAAAGTCCGCATACTTTTAAAAAAAGCCTGTCATGAGAAAACAACCTAATCTAGGGAAGAATTTGAACACGGAAGCAAATTGGTGATTGGACAGCACATACTCTGGAGGACTTTACTATTTAAAAAGAAGAGGATCAGCAGAGCATATTCTTCCGAGTCACCTTTCACAGTTCCCTCAAAAGGTATAGCAGTTATCCCAATGTACACCCACTGTCACCTATTCCTCAAACAGTAACACTGTACTAATTGCTCCTCATTTAGCAAGTATCACATTTAACTCAGACTGACGAATTCCAGGCCTTTCACTGGATTATCAGAAGTGGGAGTTGGATGGCTGGAGTCATCTTTCCTTTCTGTTACTAAGAAATACCAAGGAGATGAATGCTTTCTGGACCTAGAAAGGAAAAACTAGCTACCTTGCTGGATTCAGCAGCATGGCTTGGAAACCCCAATACTGGATAAAGCAGTGAGATGTACCCAAAACTAGTTTATCAGAAACAGATATATGGGAACCCTGATCATTACGAAAAAACTCAGTACAGACCGACAAGATGTGAAGAGACGCAAGTACTGCATATGGAGCCTGTCCGTAAACTCACACACATAAATGCACACACAGACAGCAGCACACAAAGTTCAAGAGCCCAAGATGTCACCTATAGCATGAACTATTAAAAAAAAAAAAATCACTTTGCTTTAACGTGCAGTACCTCATGGCTCTGCACACAAATTCTGAAATACGGATTAGCTCTTTGCCGTATAAGCACAACACAAGAAAACCATTAGCAATATACATTTATAAATAAAAATATTTTTCATCACGTTAATTTTCAGGATATAACATGGCAAGTTAAACATCTGCAGTTTTAGATTTTTGCTACAAATATCAGAAGTTTTGGAGAAAGTGAAAGGTTAAAAAATTATTCGTCATGACTAGAGAAAGCAACAAACTCGTTAACCCAACCTCTGCCTTACAGCATTTATACTAATTCCTAATTACACAAGAGCTTTTATCAGTTGCAAGAACTTGGTAACTTAAGTATTACTTTGAAAATGTTGTCATCTTTAACTATTAGCAGGGAGAAAATATTAAATCAGAAGAGGTAAACAATCGGTATCACATAAATAAATTTTTATGTGTAAAACAGTATATGATCAATAAATAAATGAAACCACTATTTCAAACAAAGTGCTTATAGCAACAAAATGGATTTTTAAGCTATATTAAGTGAACAATAGTGAAATTAAACATTTGCCAAAACCCACACAGTATGAAGTGTTTTGCACTCTCTACAGTCGAAAACTTTCACTGTTTTTCCACTGGATTCAGTAAAGAGGATGCCTGATTTTTCAGAAGGTAGAATAGTCTCTTCCCTTTGCAAACAATTACAATTACAAAACCTTTACTACATTTCCTGGAATAAAAGAGTGATTTAAGAATGGAATCTTGCACGAATTTACTTGGGAATCTTAGAAACAAAGAACAAGTGAAATCACATCACAAGTTAGTAGAAATAACACATTTTAAACATATCTGTAAGGCCACTTCCTAATTTATGAAAAAAAGGCACCTTAAAATGTATTTAAATGTAGCCTGAACAGCAAAAGGTTGTAACCTTCTTAAAAATATTGAAAACTTATTTCTGTTTAAGACAATGAAAATACTGCTGTTAAATGTCAGCACAAAAGATAATCCAAAGTAAATCACAAAAAATGTTCTAGAAAAAAATAAAGGTGGAAATTAAAAAAAGAGAGGAGTTCTGCAGTTCTGCACAGTAGAAAAGAAAGTGATATAATACAGTTTCCATCCAAACCAACAGAAGAATACTTTAGTTCCAATTTAACAAACTAATGGATAAAATTTGAAGTCTGAAAAGGGTAAATATCTTCACTACTCTCCACTTGGTATTAACACAATATTTATTTCCAGATCATTTAATTCCCATAGGATGGCAAGCATTCCATACTGCTGTCAGACAACAGAAGCTTTATCACGTGCAGTTAAACCTCATTTAGGAAGAAATAAATACACAATGCCAAAGGGGTCCTTAGCTGTTAGCGTTGCCATTCTCGAATACTTTGTTACAATGATAATAGCAACAGAGGGAACCTCAGGAAGAAAAAATAAAACGCTCCAGTGAGTCTCTCTTACTGACTCAGGATAACTACTGTCATGCTTCAAAGGGCTACAGCCAGTTTTCTTTGGCTAGAATGATGGGTCAAGCTTGACTCAAATACAGACCCAAATACAAGGCAGCAAAAAGAAATACTTCAAAAATTACATCTAAAACTGCCTGTTGAGTTAAAATATGCTGAACAAATGAATAATATCCCAGCAAAGGGATCTTACCAGTAAACAACATCCAGTGGTGCAAAATATTTCTTCATAATTAAGTCAGCAAAGTAAGCTTCAGTTTCTCTGCAAGCCGTCCCATTGCCAATCACAACAGTGCTGCAGCTTTGTGTGGGTTAAAAAAAAAAAAATCAAACAATTACTCTTAAATATTATCTTATACCTTTTCATGCATAGTATTCAATCCACCACATTGACCAATAAATCTGATTTTAGATAACACAAGGCCCAGATGTAATGAGAAAACATTCCTAGAAGAATCATGTTGTGTTTAACAGGTTTTCAATGTGACAGTTCATGAAATGAGTCAAAAACTTTCACTTCTTTGTAACGGGATTGTACAGTGGTAGTATAAGGAGAAAATCAAAAAATGATACTTCATATTAATAAATGGAATGTTATTTATAGTCTTCAAACACTTTCACCTCGTATTTCCCTCATCTGGTATGAGTCATGAAAAAGAGCAGAAGCCAAAGCAATCAGCATCTGAATTCCTTAATGGGAATATCATAGTTTCCAACAGCTTGCAAGGTCATTCCCTCTGACTGCCCACAGCACAGCCAGTCTCCAAATCACCTTGTTTAAAGCCAATCTAATGCTTATAGACAAACTGGACTGTATGCTGTGGCAATTCAGCAGCTGAGTCAGTAGACCAGATGTCTGTCCACAGACATAGCTGGACACAATTTTAACCATGCTGCTCCTGTTTGTAATTCCATCTGGAGATCTACCTTTGCAGGATTTCCTTTGCTTGACAAAACTCAACCAAAACCTAATGCAGCTTTTGGAACAAGGAAAGACTGATGAGTGATTTGGGGGTTGTGGGGGGGAGGAAGAGGAAGGCTAAACTTCCTTAGCTGAATGCTAATTTCCATTCTTAAAATTAAATGGATTGACAGAGTTTCATGGGGATACGTATGTACGTATGTAAGGCACGCAGCCTTACTCATAGTCACAGCTTGATTTCATGTGCTTCTAACATATATGTACTGCAAAAGCATGAACACAAACAAAAAGCAAGCTCTGAAAGAGACTAAAGAAAATAAATCTCCAGTTAAATCAGTGGAACTCTTATTGCACTCAAAATCAATATATATAGTGAAAATTTTAATCTTGTTTGGTAAGACAGAGCAATAAATGGAAGTTTCTTTAGCATACTTGTACTGCAGCAGAAGCCTCTTTATCTTCTCAGCTTCACGAAATCCTTGACCAGCATGCAGATAAACTACATCAGTATGGAGTATCTGACCTAGAATGAAAGGCAAAGCCATTTGATTAAAACTACAAAGATCCAAAGGCCATATCCTGCAGAACTACTGAAGTCAATTTGATGATTCACAAAGAAAGCTTCTCAATAAGGCACCTTTCCCTTTGATTTTTGTATCCATTTAGAAGAAATGTATGGTGGGCATAGGACACGAATGCTTTGGCTGGCAAAGAAAAACAAGTTAATACATATTGTAGTTCCCTGCAGACATGTTCACATAACAAGTAATGAGCATCTAAACCCCTCAGCAAATATAATGTGTTATGTTACAGAGAAAAGGAGCAATTTACTATAAACAGACTTATTGTTCTAGTGTAGTACAATTTACAAATCCAGTAAAGAGTGATGAAAATTAGAAAGACTAAGGACTTGCAGTACAGGAGTTCTAGAATTCCAGTGCTACCTCTTGTCATAATCCCATCTATCACATTTGGAAAGAACTGTATTAGCTAGTACGGATAGCTAATGGTGCAATGAAAACTCAATCATTTACCTCACCTTTATTGCCTTCTAAAGAACACACCTTTGTTTACATTCCCCTGGTCTGGACATATTTTTAGGCAAAAAAGCAACAATAAAATAAAAGGAAAAGAAATAGTTTTCACATAGGCCTAAAGAGGTGGGTATCCCCTGAGCAGACTAGAATGGAAAGGTTCTGTTCTATATGTGAACTAAGAAGTTTTGAAAAAACAATGCTTCTGACTTCTTACATTAGCACACATACTGCTAAACAAAAAGTGAAAAAAAGTGTCCAGATGTCCAAGATACTAGCCATGAAAAAAGCAATATTATAGAAAGTATTTAAATTAAAATTCTTTGTTAAATAATAAAAATGCCAGGTGTTCTCTTTGCTGACTACTGAGGGGCACAATCATTTGAATCTGTACTCAGGAAGGCAGAAGGCATTTTAAATTCTATTTAAGAGAGCAGTAATAACACCAAAGAAGTCACTGGAATCCAGGTGCCAGAAACTCAGAAACTGGCTGAAGAAAGGAATTTATACAACAGGATGTGTGTAAAATACTAAAAGCTTCACAAAAAACCCAAAAAAACCCCAAAACAAAAAACCAAGCCAAAACAAAAACCACCACCACCAACAAAAAAAATCAACACAACAAAACCCCCAAAACCCCAAATTACAGAAAAGTAGGTTTTGAAATTATCTTTACTCTAAATGAATGTATTTTTATCAGTCCTTCCCAAAACATTTGGAACTGAAACTTACTGGTTGGTGAAATAATTGCCAACTTGCAGCCATGTTTGTAGCCAGGATCGACTCCCATCAAAGCACGGCCCCTCACAGGGCTGGTCAGAAGCAGCTGACGGAGGTTTCTCCCAAACATCATCACAGACTCTTTCTCTGCATCAGATGTCAACTTGGATCTTACAAAGAAGGAAATTACAAAAAAAAAAGCACCAAATATTTTTCTTTCAATTAGCTTTCAAATACACTATTAATTGTTCCAAAGTTGTAAGGCTTTTTCCAAACATGTTTCCATCATCTTTAATTAGATGTTACAATTCAAATCAAGTTGTTGACACCTTTTTCAAAAGGAGTAGCTATGTATCATCTCCTTCTTGTTCTAAGAAAGTCAGTCAGTATAAAAAGTACAAGAGAAACACTTGGAAGAACATACACCCACCAACTACCATTCAAACATCAACTCGTAATTTTGAGCAAAGAACAGCTTCCTTTCAAAGCTGAAACTAATTATAAAGAAAAGTAGAATTGAAGGAGGAATGGATCAAACTCATCATAGTTTCACAGTTCTAGAAAATAATAACAACCCAGCAAAAAAAGGATGATGGTTTACACTGAGAGGAACCAGACAGAAACTGGAAGGGTCCCTCCAATTAATTGCTAACACTGACTCCTGCAGCATTTAATTTTGTCTTTGGATTACTTCATTTAACAGACAGGAAAAGCATGAAGACTTGAGGTTTTTCTAGGAGGGTATTCTGATTCCTCAGAACCCAACAGAAAGCTGCTGTGGCCACAGCGTTCCTTTTCTTTTCCAAATTATCTTCTTCAACAGAAAGAAGTGAGGCAGTGCAGCAGGGATTGACTCAGAAGATGACTTGAAGCACAAACACTTACTGCAGGGTGTCACAAGAAACAAATTAGTCTTGTTGAGTGAAGATGTAAAAGATGCACAATGCCCTACTTGTCAGATGTGGCCAGTAAGATAATGACTGACAAGGACAAGTATATTTGTTATAGTATGGCACTTTTCTTTAAAACAAAACAACCAAACCTGAAGGAATAATGGGTACAAAAATATACATCACCTCACTGATTTCTTTTTCTTTTGCAGGTACTCATTACCACCTGCATATGCATTACGTGGTCAGTAATTCCAGTAATTAGCGAGTCAAAAGCAATCCAGTAAAGCCTTCATTTAAAGGTAGCCTATGCCCTTATTCTCCTTTTCTTTTTACCTGTCAGTGAAAAACTCCCACTATCTGAGTTTATTTCTACAGAATGGAAAAAAACTGCATTACAGTTAACTAACCCTATCAGAATGGGACAAGGGAAATTAGATCAATCAATGTATGGCACAAGTAGGCTACAAATAGTTCAACGACAACCCTCATAAGAGCTATCCGACATGATGGAATATGAAGCTGTTCTGAGCAGTTTTTGGTTGTGGAAGAAAAAAGCCTGACTTGAATTTGGCGAGGATCCAACCAATCAACCAGCTCAGCCCTGCTTCATCCCACATTGGTACAGAAAGAACTAATAAGACCTCATTGTCTCTCATCTGTAAAGTAACCCAGAGAGAGGTCTAGATCCTCTTTCACACATTGCTGATTGAGCATTTCCTAAGGAAGTGTGCAAGAGAAAAAGGCTCCCTTTTATCCATGTGATCTTTTTTTCTGTATCAAGTAGATGTGATTATCACAGACAACTTCAACTGAGATGTTGAAGGGCATACGAGCACTACAAGGCTCCTCAGCAGTTCAAATGTGCCCTCAGAGAAGAGCAGATAGTCTGTACATCACCACCAAATGTGTGAATGGCTGCACCAGTTCAGCTAAGTTGTTCTTCTATGCCAGTATTCTGTCTGCAAGCAGTTGCCTAAGCAGCTGATAGAGCAGCATTAGCATCTATCCCATAATATTGTCCTAGCCTCCACCTGCTTCCAGAGTATTTCCTGGGCTTGACATGACCTGCCCCTTTTACTAGCTTGTTGAGCTCTTGCTCAACTATTCAATCTCCTCCTGAAAACAAATATATTTCTCTCATCCATGAAGTCTCTTGGCAGAGTTTTGCAGGTCCATCACAAACTGTGTAAATAGCTGCCATCTTTTGGTTGGAAACTGCTTCTTTTTATTATGCTCCCCTAAGCTTTATACTGGAAGAGAGTAAAAATGTATCCCTAGAAACCTTGTTCCACTTTTCACACATCATTTGTCTCTAAGTCCTCCCTTTTCCAAGTTGAAGTCATAGTGTAGCCATTTTTTTTTTCTTTCCAGAGAACTTATTTCATTCCTCCTTCCCCTTCAATGGTCTTTTCCAGTTCCAGTCAATTGTTTTCCTGCTTCTTACCTCCCTCCCCATGTGAGTAGACCAAAATGGACAACAATATTCCAAATACAGGGCAAATAAATCAACGATTATTCTTCTTTATGCCTTAACTAAATAATCTTATATTCTGAGCACACAATCTTCATGTGAAGCTAGCTTCCATGGTACCAAAGCACCTCTCCTGTGGCAGGATAGCTCAGAGCTAATAGTTTTACTTAAAAAGATAACTACTTCCCCTTGAAAGCATAATTTTACGCTCATTCCACTGCATTTCAGTTGCTATTTCTTGATCATTCAGTCTTGCAGTATCCTTCTCCCTTTTTCCTTTCTCTAATTAAAATAAAAATTAATAATCTAAACAACAGAACAAGCTTCTTCTAGGGAGAGTCCAGAGACAGAACAATTATACGCCACTTATGAGAGACCAGAGAAAACAAAAGCAAATACCTCAGCTTCACAGAAGTATGGATCTTCCATATACACACATAACAGAGAATCAACCAGTCACCCACCCATGCAATCATGAAGGTTAAAAGTGGCTTGTAGACAAGGGAAGGGAATGCCCTTGGACCAGAGGCTTTGTACAAAGACAGGCCGAGTTCCATCTCTCCATCTGTGCCAAAGATACAGGGTCCCAAGCTGCCCACAAGGCCAAGTTCTCCTACACTGCAAATTCCTGTCAGTCCATCTAAGAAGGGAGACTTGTATGGGAATTCAAGTTGCCCCTAAACACATGCTATTAGTTAGGTCAGCCTTATGGAAATCATGTTTAAAATTGGCATGGATACACAGCAACTTTTACAGTAATAGGAAATGTTACTGTAATTGCCAGGTGTGTAGGGGGAATGTCCTATTATGTAATATCCTGTATTTTAAAACTTCAACTATAGACATCTCTTTCTTCTCTGTCTCTTAACACTTGTATCAATTACATGATCTACTGTCGGAAGCAGAGGCCCTTAACTTCAGGCTTGGTATAATAATTTGATACTTTGGGAAAAAACAAACAAAAAAACCCCAAACCATCAAGCTATCCAAAACAATTTAGTATCATTCTCTTTTTCAGTATGTTGCTGGTTTCATACAAATGGCAAGATATCCAGCTTCATGCTTTTCCAATTTACGACAGTTCACATTAACATGGCAGAGATAAAAGGCAGAGAGTAGTCCTCCTCTCCAAACACAAGAAAAATGGCTATTTTGGGAAAAAAAATAACAAAAAACAAACCCAACAAACAAACAAAACTCAAAACTCTTCGGCTCCTACTTTATGAAAAAATATCAATCAAGTCTGGACTTTAAGCCCCTCCTTTGAAGTCTACAAAGCACTCAAACTGTAGATCACTAACAGGTGTATAGTAATAAAAGCAAATAACCTAATCACGACCTACTACTTTCTACATAAGATTTAGTTTTTAAACTGAGGTTTAAAACTCCCCACTTCCATGTACAGTCTGAGATGCAATAACTTCTGAGGAAAAATATCTGCAAACTAGCTTCAGGTGTGAAACAAGATATACAGAGAAATGTTTGTGTCCCTGAAGGCAGAGAAGAGAAAGCACTCTCTGCAAGAAAGCATGGAAAATTATGAAAGGATTATCCATTAAAAAATATCTCCATATGTCCATGGCACATCACTTGTGTGAAACCCTGATGGAATCATTTCATGCAGTACTGCAACAAGATAAAATGTATTTCAAAGAGCCAAAAGCAACACTGGACATTATTATACCAGATATAAGAAATTATATCTGACAGAATGGAAGAAAGGAAATTAAACAATAAATAAGGTAATCATCTTGCTGGCAAGTTTCATTCTTCTTCTGATCACTAGAAGCACCAGCAATTTCAATACATCCTTGGAAACTTTCTGTTCCAACATTTAATGATAATAAAAAGGAAAAAAGAACAGCAGGAGGTTGGTTGGAAATATTAATGCTAAAAGGAGGTATTGAATACTTTAGCAGCCCTTTGCTAGAGTCTGAAAAATCAGCTCCTGGTGTGTCCGGAAAGAAAATAGAAGGAAGATAATGGTTAAGTGGTCAGGGACCAGAATACTGTAAGGTGCTATGAGTTCCTCTCTACAGGAGAGGTTTCAGATTTTCCTATCCAAATTCCATCAATCATGCAACACCATCACAAAGACTAAAACCTAAGCACACATCACCTCAGGAACCAGCAGTAAGCTTTGTGCTCTTCTCATTGATAACTTGTGAGCTGCATCTAATAAGTAGTAGAGAAGGAAGCTTTTATTTTCTCCTTTTGATGAATAGAACAGAAAACCTTCAGGAACCTACTGCTCCAGCAGTCCTCGAAGTATTACACACCACACAAGCCACAATGGTCCTGTGATACAAACTACTGAATAAAAACACAATAAAAGAACCTTGAAGCACCCCTATGTCAGGTTGCTTAGTTCTCTTAAAACCAAATCCCACTAAAAAGTAGGTCTCTTTATTTTAAAAGACTTTGATTGTAGAGATGGCTAGAAATGACAACTATTTTCACTCCCATGTGACAGAAGCCAACAACTGAACTCTCCACCATGAGATGTTCACCATTTTGACCATAATAGACACAGTCCCTCCCCTAGAGCAGCTGTGATAAACATTAACTATTTTTTGTTCACTGAAGATCAAATAACTCAAGATAACAAGAAGTTACTATGTCACTATCTAAGCTGATAGGCAAACAGACCCTTGCTCATTCCTTCTCTACTTGCTTAATCAGCTTTAAGTTTCAGGAATTCCAGCTTACAACTACAGCCTTCATCTCTGCGACCACCGAGGGACAGAAAGAGACCCTCCCAGCAACACGTCACACATACATCATCGGAGGAAAGAAGCAAGATAAAAGCAAGACTGAAAAATCTACCAATTCACGGCAGTTGGTGGAGCGAGACTCCCCTGCCGTCCAGCGCTGTATTTGCCTTTGCTTTGCCTGCTGTAATGTAATAAATTCCTATTGGAACTTTTCTTCGTGTTCATAGTCTATTACAATTTGGTGCCGTGACTCGGATCCACCTGTGAGATAGGACTTTTGGTTCTGCCTGGGGGGCGCCCCGCCGATCAGTCGGCGGCCCTGGTAGACCCGATTCCTGTCTCGGTTGGACCGACGAACCTAAATTCAAAGCATTAGGCAAAGGAGGCCGGCAGACCCTATAAACTTTGTGCACAAAGGTCCGGACGAAGACGCAAGACGCGTGAGTATCTGTGTGGAAGATTCCGTTCGGTCTGGGTCGGGTATCCTGGAGTGCTGCGAGTGTGTGTGTGAGTGAGAGGAGAACCGGCAGCTCGGATTTTCCAAGTGATTGCGGACCCTCAGTAGTGCGGTTCTCATTGCCCGAGAGGGCGTGAGCCACGAACAAGGGGAAGCGAGCGATTTCCGCACCACGCTTGTGTGAGGGCACTCCAGAAGATGGGACAGGGGAAGAGCAGGCCCTCTACTCCCATAAAACAGATAGCCCACTGGGGTTCATAGTAGACAATTGGAAACATTACCCTAACACAGGGGGTAAAGATAAAGCTAAAATGATCCATTATTGTGTAGTAGTATGGGGTGGAAAAGAGATTTCCTGGAATATTTTTTAGCCTATTTTTAGATCATCAGAAGATTAGGTGAAGCAAAAACTCAACTTGTGGGTAAACACTAAAATTCCTTTTAGTCAGGAAGAAAGTGAATATGCTAATGTATGGGTTACAAGACCTGGGGGTGAAGTGCTCCTGTTTCCCCTCAAAGAGGGAGGACGAAAGAAAGACAGGAGTAAAGAGGAAGAAGCCTTACTGATCCCACCCCCTTACATACCCCCTCAGAACCCCCAGATTCCGGATGCACCTCCAATAGAGCCTCATGAAGCAGGGAGTAATCCCGAGCCCCCCGAGGAAGTGCAGGGACCCATAACCCGAGGTCGGGTTAGACAGCATAACCTATATCCCCTAAGAGAAATGCCTGTGGGGGGGGGGGGCAGGGACCTCACCCAGCGATAGGGTTTGTTTCAGTACCTTTGAGTTCTGGGGATGTTCGAGAATTTAAGAGGGAGATGGGGAGCCTCCTGGAAGATCCTTTGGGGGTGGCCGAGAGACTAGACCAATTTTTGGGACCCAGTATTTATACTTGGGGCGAGTTGCAAGCCATATTAAATATTCTCTTCACGGCCGAGGAAAGAAATATGATTAGACGAGCGAGGATGCAGATACGAGATTCACAACATGCACAAGGACCTTTAGCAGACACCAAGTGGCCTTTGCAGGATCCCAATTGGAATCATCAGCAGCAGGATCACAGAATCAATATGCAGGATCTGAGGGGGATAATAGTACAGGGGATCCGGGAAGCGGTGCCTAGGGGGCAGAACATCAACAAAGCATTTAATGAGAGACAGAAAAAGGAGGAGACACCTACGGATTAGCTAGAACGCTTGAGAAAAAAAAAAAAAAAAAAAAAAAAAAAACTGCAAATGTACTCGGGCTTAGATCCTGAGACACCGTTAGAGCAAGCACTACTAAAAACACAATTTGTGGCTAAATCGTGGGAAGATATCAGAAAGAAGTTAGAAAAATTAGATAATTGGCAAGATAGAGACCTAGATGAGCTATTGAAGGAAGCACAGAAGGTATGTGTGAGAAGAGATGAAGAGAGTCACAAGAGACAAGTAAGAATGATGGTGGCAGCAGTAAGGGAGACTAAGAAAATTGATGCCCCTCCCAAAACAAGTCAAGTGGCCCAGAGAAATGGGGGAGGGGTTCTCCAGGTAGAGAAAAAGGATGGAGGCATATGTTTCTACTGTGGGAATGAAGGACACTTTCGGAGAAACTGCAGGAAGCAGCTGAGGGATGAGAGAGTCTTCAAAGAGGACTGAAAGAGTCAGGGGCTTCATTTGCTGGGGACACAGAAACATCAGGAGCCCTTGATAAAATTAAAAATAGGTCCTCAGCAGCAGGAATTTGAGTTTTTAGTAGATACTGGAGCTGAGCGATCGACAGTCCAGGTACTACTGGAGGGATGTAAGATATCAAAAGAAACTGCTCAAGTGGTAGGGGCGAAGGGGGAGCCCTTTGAAGTCCCTGTTATTAAGAATGTACTGGTGGAATCGAGGTCCAAAATAGGAATAGGAACCTTCTGCTAGTACCAGAAGCAGATTATAATTTGTTAGGGAGAGACTTAATTATAGAAATGGGTATTAATATAGAAGTAGTAAATGAAGAAATCAAAATAAAACTCTGTCCCTTGAGGGTAGAGGATGAGGAAAAAATTAACTCAGAAGTATGGTACACTCCTGATAGTGTAGGAAGGTTGAATATACCCCCCTTCTCGGTAATCATTAAAGATCCAGAGACACCGATAAGGGTTAAACAGTACCCCATCTCCCCAGAGGGGGGTAGGTTGTTTGTAGATGGCTCATCGCGAGTAATTAATGGAAAAAAGGTCTCTGGCTATGCAATAGTTGGGGGAGAAGGACTTGCAGTTATCGAATCAGGCCCTCTAAGTGGATCTTGGTTGGCGCAGGCCTGTGAACTTTATGCTGTACTGCGGGCATTGCAGTTGTTGAAGGATAAATCAGGTACCATCTATACTGACTCAAAATATGCCTATGGGATTATACACACTTTTGGGAAAATATGGGAAGAACGGGGGTTGATAAACTCCCAGGGAAAAAAACCTGGTTCACCAGGATCTAATCAGGAAACTGCTGAAGGCCTTGAGGGGACCTAAGAAAATTGCTGTTGTTCACCTGAAAGGGCATCAAAAGGGATTGGATTTTAAAAGCAGGGGAAATAATGCAGCAGATCAGGAAGCAAGAAAGGCTGCTTTGCAGACGTCACAATCTACCCCCCAGAAAGATCCGAAGGCTAAAAGAAAAGAGCGTGAGATTAGCAGAGGGAATTTGCAAAAGATATATAGTTTTACTATGCAGGAAGAAGAAAAGATGAAAGAAATGGGGTTGAGAGAAGACCCAGAAGAGGAATGGCGACTTCCAGAGAATAATAGAACTGTACTGCCTAAATCAATAACTATGGATATTATGAGGAGAATACATAGCAAAACATATTGGGGGGCACAAGCATTAGTAGATCAATTCGCCACCAAACATATGTGTATTGGGGCAGATGACTTGGCAAAGCAGGTAGTGAGGGGGTGCGTTACCTGCCTAAAAGTAAATAAAGCCAATTTAAGAAAAACCTTAATAGGGGGGACGACCTACAGCATACCGGCCATTTGCTAACATCCAACTAGACTTTACTGAGTTACAAAGACTGGGAGGTATAAATATCTATTAGTAATAGTGGATCACCTAACCCATTATGTAGAGGCATTCCCTACGGCAAGGGCAACGGCCTAAACAGTGATCAAGACCCTATTAGAGCAGATTATTCCCAAATATGGGGTCACGGAAACCATTGACTCGGACAGAGGCCCCCACTTTACATCCAAAATAATTAAAGAAACCATGGCAATAATGGGAATACAATAGGATTATCACACCCCCTGGCACCCCCAAAGTTCAAGAAGAGTAAAAAGAATGAATGGAGAAATTAAAAAACAATTGACCAAACTTGTGATTGAGACCAAACTGTCATGGGTAAAATGCCTACCATTAGCATTGCTAATATCCGGACACAACCTAGATCGGATATGGGAATATCTCCATTTGAAATGTTGTATGGAATGCCCTACAATATAGAGGAACCACAAGATCATCCAAAGTTGAGGGATCAAAATATGAATGTATACATTACCAGCCTAATGAAATATAGGGAAAATCTATAGAATAAGGGAAGGTTAGCTCAGAGACCCCCGCTAGATTTGAAACTGCACCAGGTGCAACCAGGAGATTGAGTAATGATAAAGTCCTGGAAAGAAGCAACCTTAGCCCCACAATGGGAGGGCCTTACCTTGTATTGCTTACTACAAATACTGCAGTCAGAACAGCAGAAAAGAAAGGGACCCATGCTAGCAGAATTAAAAGGCCAGTGAGCAAACTGACTCCTAAGTAGCAGGTAACAAGCAATCCTAGAGACCTGAAGTTACGGATCCAGAGGAGAGATCATCAATGAATGGACACCGTGTAAAATATGCACCAGAACCACACTACACGGAGGAAAGATTAATTTGTAACTCTGATGTTAAGATAAAGTGTAGAGACCCAGAGTGCAATTGTTATCCCTTTGTTTGTTATATTTGTAAAATCTGCGGGGACAGGTGGTGGAGTCATTGTAGGCGAGGAACCCCTCCTAGAGGAATTTGCAGCCCCTGTTGGGTACTGCAGCGGAACATAACTGATTGGATTCTAGAATATAAAGTTAAATATGAGGGATTAGTAGGAGAATCAAAAGAGTGGTGGAGGATTTTTGCATTAGGGATTAAACCAAAATATTATTGTTATCACCCTAATGAACCCATCCCGTTCATAGCTGAAATTGTTGACTGCACCTGCCGCACACGCCTAAAGGGAATCCGGTGTGATACACCCCCGGTTAAGTATCGGAACTGAGATTCCTATGTCAAGAGGCAACAGAGTCGCCCCCGGGGACCTCCTGAAGAATATCCCTGCTGCCGAGAAGATGGTACCCCCCGTGGCTCGAGGCAACCGAGTCGACGGGAAAGGCAGAGGGGTAAAAAGCTGTGGAGGAAAGAAACCCCAGGGGTGGGATAACAAAACAATATTTGAGGAATTGCCTCAGGAATAGGAATAAGAGCAAGGACCCTGGGCAGAGAGACAGGTTGCAGTCTATAAAATAGAACAATCCTCAGATATACTCCCATTCCTATGCCCCCAATGATGCTCACCACGTGACCCAGCCGATTACTTTTCTTTTGCTGATGTTATACTTGAGAGGGATTAATGCCTTAGACAATCTACCACACCAACCCTTTAAATGGTCACTATGGCGATGGGATGACAATGAGATTTTGCAAACTGTAACTACTGTAGGAGCACCCAGTTTCAGAGTAAGATTGTGTGATCTGACCAACATAAATCATTGTAAAAAGTACTGAACATAACGGAATTTTACAGGTGCCCAAGCTCAAATCACAGTAAAGGATATTGTAATTATCCTGGGGAATATTTTTGTAGATATTAGGGCTGTGAAACAATCGCCTCTGACTAGACACCCAGGGGAGGGCATGATAAATATTTGCAAGCAGACTTTAGACCATGTATATTTAATAAACTGATTACTATAGTGAAAAGCCGGCTAGAAGCGGCACATCTTATGCTTCTTAGGACTAAGTATGATCAGATACCTGAAGAAGAAAATTTAAAAACTTTAGAGTTAGCTAGACAAGAACTGCAAAGATACAGTGAACAAAAATAAGTAAGAACAAGAGAAATGGGGGAATTGTGATAAACATTAACTATTTTTTGTTCACTGAAGATCAAATAACTCAAGATAACAAGAAGTTACTATGTCACTATCTAAGCTGATAGGCAAACAGACCCTTGCTCATTCCTTCTCTACTTGCTTAATCAGCTTTAAGTTTCAGGAATTCCAGCTTACAACTACAGCCTTCATCTCTGCGACCACCGAGGGACAGAAAGAGACCCTCCCAGCAACACGTCACACATACATCATCGGAGGAAAGAAGCAAGATAAAAGCAAGACTGAAAAATCTACCAATTCACGGCAGTTGGTGGAGCGAGACTCCCCTGCCGTCCAGCGCTGTATTTGCCTTTGCTTTGCCTGCTGTAATGTAATAAATTCCTATTGGAACTTTTCTTCGTGTTCATAGTCTATTACAGCAGCTACATCTATTGTGGTCAAAAATAATAAGTGAACTCAGTATTTTTAGAACTCTGTGAAATTCTAAGTAACAAAAAACCAGGCTCACTAATCAAAAGAGGAGAAGCAATCTCACTTGCAAAGCAATAAGCAAACACAAGATACTGCAGTGAAGTGCCCAAAAGCAACTGGAAATACATGCTGGAACTGGAAAATCAGGAGCTGATGGTTTTGTTCAAAGAGGTAGAACAGAAATCATTCTTGCAATGATGTTCATGAAAAGGAAAACAACTCCAATTCAAACACAAAAGCACACCCAGGAAAGTACAGACAACAACATGGTTGCTGATTTTAGGTACTAGATAGCATGTCATTTTGATATAAGTCATTTCAACATTTCTGGTCCGAGAAACAGGCTCTCTTTGATAAATTTCATTTTGAACTACCTCAAAAAAGCATTAACATTTAGGTACATATCAGAAAGCCTTGTCAGAATCAAACATGTTATGTAGAGCTTTTCTGGTATTGAAGAATCACACCCTAAGTGCTGTTAGCTATTAGAAGATAATGCTTTTAATTGACATATTCAATAATTTTCATTATGTGGTAAACTCTTATACTGCACCTCATTTAATTCATGCTAATTTGATACTAAGTTTTAAATTTCCTTTAAATTTAGAACAGTATTACAGATCTTAACAAGTGACACAGTATCCAATGACATCATCACTACAGTATCACCAGCAATAAGTTCACTGACTTCTCTAAAGACATCACAATGCTCACAAAACAGTCTCAGACTAACACTATGACTAATTAGTTTGCCACAAAATACAGCTGGCAAACACGAGGGGTGCTTCCAACCCTAACAATACTTTGCTGAGTTCCATTAAACAGGTAAAAGAGTGAGTCAGAAGAGTGTCACTGACAGTACTCCTGCTGTGACATGAAGAGATGATGGGAAAACTCAGTGACATCTTGGTTTATGCTATTACAAGAATAAAAATACAACTATCATGATAATATAGTTCTAAACTGTACTTCATTAGATAAATGTACAAGTATCTAGCATGCAAACATGTAAAAATGTCTTCACAGAAAGAAAATTTCTCTACTGTAACCTAAACTGGATAGGATCAGAAATTATATCTATAGAACCAAGACTACATAGTTTATTTCTTCTGTAAGCACAGAGGATTAGAAACATGCTGATATTCTCAAATAGATAAATGATAGTCTAACAAAACATTGGGAATTGCTAAAAAAATCAGTAATATGAAAATACAGATTTATTCCAGGCTTACCTGAATTCCCTGCAGAGAAGAGGATATATAAGGCGTTTATATGCATCCTCCACAGAACTCCGTAGTAGCCTCATAAATTCTGGTTTTAAAAATTGTTTTGGTCTCCACCTGAAAAAGATCGGAAGGAAAAAGAAAGAAATATCTTAAGAATATATGTAAACACATAGATAGAAAAGGAATTTTCCAGAAAGGCTTCTACATTGTTAAATCCTATAAACTGCAAAATTACTACAATAATTAGGTAACTAAATCATGAATCAAATATTAATGGAATGAGAAGTTGCTCATAGTTCTAATATCACACAAGGGGCAGGCTTATCTTTTCTCTTCTTAGGTATTAGAACACAATTATGGTTTATCTCTTAAAAAAAAACATAAAAAATTTCTCCACTTTGAGAAGTCAAAGCTTATTACAACCGAACAAAGAACTTGGTTCCATCATTACCTTTAGGGTTGCAATTTTGCTAATCCTCAATACATTAGAAAAAAAATGACTAAACATCTTATGTAATTGTCACTGCAAAGTAACTGATAAAAGGCAATTCGGCCCAGATGAAGATTAAGGAACTAAACTAATGCCAATAAATGAAACCAAATTCAAATTTCATTTGGAATGCATCGAGTATCTCTACCCAGCTTCTAAATGAACTCTTACTAATTTTGCAGCAGTTTTTAAACCACAAAAGCCAAAAACCTTACAAATGGTTTTTCTATTTTACCTGTCACTGATATATTTAAAGTGTAAATAATAATATAGGAAAAGTGGTAACAC
This sequence comes from Hirundo rustica, assembly GCF_015227805.2. NCBI lineage: Eukaryota > Metazoa > Chordata > Aves > Passeriformes > Hirundinidae > Hirundo > Hirundo rustica. The sequence goes on from NC_053452.1 coordinate 27,986,033, forward strand.
TCAAGAGTTTTCTTCGCTTATTGTATTATTTAACACACCTGTATCCCAAACTGTAATGGGAGACACTCAGACATAGTAAAAAATAAGCATGCAAGTCTTCTAAGTTTTTTGTTTGGTTGGCTTGGGTTTTTTTTTTTAAATTAAACGTGGTAAAATTATGGTCATAATTCTATGTCGAGGTAAAGACAAAAACAGAACTGAATTTTACTTTTGACCTTGTTTACTTGCAGCCACTCATAAATACTGAGAATTCTAAGATTCTCCTCCCCAAGCTTTTCAGTTGTCTAAGGGGATCTGCAACGTTCTGAAACAGCTTTTCTAAGTGTCTGTGCATATAATAGTTGAGAAATGTGTGATTGAGTCAACCCTGCATTGAGCAGACAGACATGGGAGCAGAATTAAGCTCACCATTTAGTTCTACAACATTCAGGGTTGTATTTCAGTGCTTAGCCACATGATCTCATCACTCTGCTAACAGTTTTTGCAAATAGTTATATTATATTTATAACTAGAGACTCTTTCCATACCAATATAAAATTAGCAAAGGCTTTAACCCTTTTATTGCCATCACATTCTATAAACATGAAGATTTCACAGGTGGCAAGTATGACAACCCCAGAAAACATCCTCAGCTCAAATAAAAAAGAATTTGGAAACCTGGCAGCTGTTTCTCCCTCTCTTCCATCCATTAAAAGCCAGTTAAACTTTTCCTCTGTAAGTAGGTTATCACAACAGATATTTTTATTGCCTGTCTATATTTAAGTAAAAATTTAGGCAACATTTTGTTAGAAATTGCTATAAATGAGAAAACATTCAAACAGCAAGTTCGATCGTAGCAGATACTGCAGTTTAATAATTTCAATACTTCTTGAGAGAAGAGAAAAATCCACTTTGCTGCAAAAAGCAAAGCAAAAATCACGTGAGTATATTTTTAAAGATCATCACAGCCTAGTTAAGTCTCCCTCTAAGAATGGATTTTTCTTGATTATTTAATCAAGGTCTAGCTTTTGAAGCCAAATTTTAAAAAAAGCTCCACACCAAGTGACATCTTACTCTGGATTATCAGCTCTCCACATCCTAGTGCTCACAACAGGGCCAACAAATATAAATGGCTTAGACTACTGAGACACCAGAAGGTGGAACTACACATAATTAACAGAGCCCACATTAAGAACCACCAGTACTGATTAATAACTGCTCCAGGAAGAGGTCAGCTAGGCTTTTAGGGCAAACAGTGGAGCTTTGTGTTCCTCCAAGACATTATATAAAACATGGACCAAGTTAGTAACCACAGACAAAGCAAGCCTTTAAGGCCTTTACCATGGACTTTACACAGGAGCTGAGAAATTTGACCAGAAACTGAAAAATCAAACTTCATTTTCAAGGTTGAAATCCCACTTGGAAACAAACTCTCACCCCCAACTCCATGTTGTTTTTAAACGCAAAGCCAGCTAATCAGCCCCTCTGGCTCTCTCATTGATCATTTTTCTGTGTTCAATTTCACAGCAAAGTCTTTGGGACCAGGACAGTTCTAGTGTTAATGGGAGTAATTTACTGTCAAACCACAGAGATGCCATTTTCAGGGGAAAAATACAATCCATAGGGCCAGGCATAAAGATATTCCTGAGTTTTCTATACAAACCCAAATTGCAAGGAAAGAGATGCTTATACAGGTTAATAAGCATTCTGAACTTGCAAAAAAATTTAAAATATTCTTAGACAGAATCTACATAGAGCTCACTGCAATAAGGAACTTTAGTCTTCCAGACTCACATTCTACTGCAGGAGCATTTAATGCTAAAAAAATTGTCTCAGAAGAACACAAAAAGTTCAGAATATTTGCTACTAATCCACTAGGCAGTAGGTGATACTGTTTTGTGGCTAAAATACTGGCCAAACTCTGTAGCAAGCTGGCATTTCTGGTTCTGCAACTGACTGTGTGTGTAAGATCTCTAGCAAATTAGTTAATACCTTTGCAAAGTTTTGAAACCATTGACTCAAAAACTGTTATTAACCTTCTCCTCTGACCAGCAAATCAGCACAATGAAAAGAATGCAAATTCCACCCCTGGACAATCATTTCAACACCTGCAGGGCAGAATACGAGTTTACTATTTGTCAGTTCGAAAACACAGTTGTCAAACTAAGGAGGAAGATCAGAATCTGTCCTCGATGTTAATGCACAAAGATGTACTAAAACCATTCCTCCAGAAGTTTTCTAATGGTGGAAAAGTGTCCTTAAATAGTAAAAAGCCATAAGCATATATAGCCTTATGAGTGCTAAGTATTAATCAGTATTCATTTTCAAGGTCAATCTTCATCTTATCCCAGAATGATTCACATAACGGTAATCAACCAAAAATATCTCAATTTCCATTCCACTTTTATTTGTGTAGCAGTGACAAGCTGTTCCATTATCTGTGGTTCACAGTGCTTCCAAATTCTGTCACAGATGCAGTAAAAGCAAGACTGACAGCTATGTTCTGCCTACAGAATATACATCTTGAAGGGAGGACAGAAATTCTGTTCCAGGTACTAAAACTAGAAAAAAACAGGTGTGTTTATGACTCCTGATACTTTCCTGGGAAAATAAAAAAAAAGGTTACTTAGCATAATATGATCTAAGAGTAATAGTATCTGGCCAAAAAATATTTTAATACTTTCAGAGCTTTATTCTTCCCTTTCAGAGGGAAACAGTCCTATTAAACTTCTGAAGTGAAACGGAATATTTTTGCCACATCCATTTTTGTTGCACTTGTGAAAAAGAAATACATGCTAAAGCAGTATCACTGTATTCAGTTTTATACATTACAAGGCACATTTCTTCCCATTTTCCCCCTCCTTTTGGTTATTCATTTTTAGGATGCAAAGGAAGGAGTTTCTAAGACACCATCAGAACAATGCCCAATATCTTAAAACTACTGAGAAAGAGAAAGCGGTTTTTTATACACAGAAGGAAGATGCACAGTTTGGATCACAATATTCTCCAGCAGAGAACATCAAGGTACAGTTTCCAAGAAAAATCTGACAGAGATATTGCACAAAACCCCATATAGTTAGCCTAAACATTTGCAAAAGACTTTGAAAATTATGCAACACTAAACACCTCACTACAGGATTAAAACACCGAGACAACTTATACGAACAAACCAGTAGGAAATAAAAGAATCTGGTTTTTACAGCCCAGTTTTCTAACTTAGAGATCAAAATGCAAGAGACTGTTCACACAGTATGTGAGAGTTATGCATTGAAGGCAGTTACATTTACCTTTATCTGTTAAATCCATTAAGTTCTTTTTAAACGTGTAATTTCTTACATTTGTGAAACCTGAAGTACTTCACAGATCTAAAATCTGACATTGCCCTATTTAACCATTGCAATTGGGCATATGAAGCTATTTTTCGAAGTTTAGAGTATACTCTCTTTGATTCTACAAAGACCTTTCAGTAAAGGCTACTGGATGTGATGCATATTACAATTTGAAAATATATTCGCATTTCACCGGCCTTTGCATATGTTTAAAAAAATTCAACTGCTTGAAGAACGGTGCCAGAACTTGCAAATATAGCCCAAGGCATGATCTTTTCAGCATAATGCTACAGCAGTTGGAAATACAGAGCTAGAATTATCCACTTGCTAATTTTATCTAATCTAATAAATATTTGTTTAATTTGTTCTCCTAATGTAAGGAGACATATGAGGTACACTTCAGTATGCAGCTGTCTATAGAAAAAAAAGATTTCTGTAAGAATATGTATCCATGCAAACCTTTCATTGACACACCACCAACAGAATTCATTCTTCACCCCGTCAGGAATGTTGACCTTCACTGTCAGGATCTTCAGATTTTCCCCTCGGTTAATGGCCAGAATCTGAGTGCAAACATAAATGGCAGAGACAGATGACACACAAAATATCCAAAAGATAAACTTATCAACATTTGTGTACGCGCTTGCCTGACATTCTGTAGCAAATCAGGATGGTGGTACAGTAAATCAGTTCACAAAGTACTAGCACGTACAGATAACATCCACAATTTAAACAGAGATTAAATCATGCCGTGGTCTAACAAATAATACATTTTTCCTGGAGTCTGCAATCTCAGGATCCAGTTTAATCTTAAACACACTTATAATGCAAGACAGCATGAATTTTGGTGGTGGAATAATCTTATTTAATAACCCAAATTAAAACCCAAGAAATTAATTGAAGAGTTATTCCAATCAGAACTAGACATCAGAAATGGAAAAAGTTATTCCTATGCTTCAGAATCCATTTTTCTTCCCAGTATTAATCCAAATTTTAAATTAATTATGAATCAGAACTTGTGACAGCTTAATTTGAAAGAGGATGAAATTAGTTATTCATGCCTAGTTCACAAATAGCAGAAAAGGATGTAAACACCCACTCTCTTTACAGTAACCCTCCATCCTTACATCATATCCATGTACTTCTGACAGAGTCTTGTGTACATAACTGCACAGTCATGATCTAAAGCTAAATCTGGTTGCATTCGTGCTACCTGCACACCGAGTTCAAATTTAAATGGAAGACTACGACTCCACATTTAAAACCAGAAGCACAACACAAGTGGTGGATCCTGGAGGATCCTGGTGGATACCTCCTAGTCTAATCTCACAATGGAGACATTGAATGTTCACCTTAATACTGAGAAAACTCACTGACCAGTGGATTTTAAAAACAGAACAATACTCAGAAGCAAATAAAATCCACATCCTTAGATTTCATTTTTCTTTCCCAAGTATTTTAAAGTAGAAAAATACCAAAATAGATAAACCTGCACAAAGCTGACATTCCTGTATGACTACACATGTTGCTGTATGTAGCAGGCCCTGAGCACTGTCACAACAGAGCATTCTGTGTCAATCATGAACTTTAATTCAATCACTAGCTAACTCAGACATGTCACATATGTTAAATACAATGGTTTAAAATGACTCCAGGACATAGTACCAATTTATATTCCTCAGCCTTACTGCTCCTGTGACATACCAGGCCTGACATATCATTGAACAACAAAGCTAATAATAAAGATTGCATGTGAAATATTATAGCATCTGGTACCTTGACTGCCAAAGCAAATGTTTTCACGTAGAAATTAGAAAGACACATTTTAACAAATCAAATGCTTTGGCATCTATTCTGATTTTATTTTTTAAAAAGAGAGAAAGTTAAATGTCAAGTTAAAATGAAATCAAAGTGATGCTCACAACAGAGAATATATGTGATAGAATTATAATGTTATCATTCAGCATGCTGTCAGCAGGGTCAATATTTGCATCACATTTTGTTTCCTGGCACTCCATCTGCAGAATGTGTCAGTCATGTAAACTTAAACCAGCTGTTAATTCAGTCACTAATATTATTTATATTTTTTATTCTCAAACATTGTTATTTATATATTTTATTCTCAATCTGCCTATCCTGTTCTAAGCAAAGAATACAGAGAAGAATTATCATCCACTAAATACACAATTAAGAACAGAATTACTCAATTTCTCCCTCTGACATAATAAAGCTTTTTTTGTTTAGCTTGTTGTGGGTTTTTCTTGTTTTTAAGTAACAGGTTAAAATCTGGCTATTCTAGTCACAAAGCAGTCCTCATTTCTGGAAAAAGACTTTTTATATGAGATTGGAACAGATCCAAGGCCAGGTTTGTTAGAAACAACCAACATTTTTCAGAGAAAGCAAGGACAACAATAAGATCCAGTCACAAGGTTCACCAAATCTTATTCTGTTTATCATAAAAATACAACATGCTTCATTTTTCACAGCTCTGTTATACGTTGCATATTGACTTGAATTCACAGAATAAGTTCTGTATACTTTGCCAAGGACTTTAATTTCCAATTCCTTTTTAAGTATGAGATTGAAAATGGAGCACTTGCCTCAAATGTTACACTTTATTCATGAATTCTTTTCCTCCCACTATTTCAGTTATCTCCAAATACAGGAAAGCAACCCCAAGGCATACACAAACACCGAACTGTTTACAATTAGTCAAAAATTCAAATAAACTCTTGAAAGATTTTTTTCCTTAGTTATGACAGTGTTGGTATTGCTTCTCAGCTATGTCCTAAGAGAGTCCGGGCAGGTTCTTGCTGCCAAAGGAAGAAGCTGTGACTGAACCTCCCGCCAGCAAAACGTTCCAGCTGGAAACACCCACGGGGTATCTGACCATGTCAAAACTGGAGTCAGCTTTTAAAGCTGACTAAAACAACAAAGTTTTTTTTCTCGTTACAGTTTCAGTATTTTAACTTTCTCAAACAACCTGACTCCACGCCAGTCCTGATTACTTCCCGATTCAAACATGACAAAATGACATGCCTCAGCAGACAAAATGACAGTGGCACAGGAAGTAACCCAGACCTAGAGCAGAACCAAGCTGCAGCACAGCTTACTGCACACCGCTTCAACTCACTGCTACACGTGCTGCAAGGCACACTCGCTGCCAGGGATTTGGTCACAAAGGCACAGCTTGTTCTGCTACAGGTACCATGCCAGGCTCCCGTGCACCCCCTACACTCACACCTAAGCCAGAGCAGAGTCAGGGTGGTACCCAGGTCTTTACTTGCACTTCCATACCCAGGTGATGAGGAGTTTCAGTGAGGTATTTTATGGAATCTTGTGTTTGCAGCTCTGAAAAGAGGTGATTTAAAGCTGACTTTTGCCTCTATCTAAAGGCTTTCAGAACACTTGTCTGTGTGCAGCCATGATAACAGTAGAGAAGGTCTTCAAAGCAGTAAGTCTTACAACTGTTCTTTAAACACGCCTATTTAACCTCAATTTCTGGGGGATTAGTAAATTATATAAATCACTCTGAGGTTTGGGCTTTCCTATATCTTTTTGAGGTATAAGCTTCTTTTAAAAATCTTGAGCCAAACCAGAATTCCTTCTCTTGAACTCTATTCTTAAAAAAGATATTTTTACCAGTTTTTAAATGCACAAAGGAACTATCTCGTCACAGTCTTAGGTGAAGGAAAAAATAAAGACTTTTAGGTATTGAAAAGGATGGTTATAACCCAAGAAAATAAAGACATTAAAAAATGGCAATTTACATCAGTAGGGGAATAAGGTCAAGTAACAAAGAAAATTAAGATGATTAGAAAGACTTTCACAAGTACAATACCAGGGTTTAAGCTTAATGGAGAAGTGGCAGATAAAGAAAAAAATTCTCTCCTTACTTCATTATCAAAATACGAAGGGGAAAAAGAAACTGACAAATTAAGAAAGAACCCAAGTACAAAAAACAGACATGAAAAGTTACAGTATATTTACAAAACACATTTTTACAAGTCAGAATTTTACATGTCAGAAACTATCATAAAATGCATTTTTTGCTCAAGTAATATCGAGCAGAGAGAGCCTTGTCACACCTTGAGCCTTGAAACCCTACTGAAGCACAAGTAACTCAGACTTCTACAATTCATAGTACATAAATATTCAGTGTACTAGAAGAGTTGATAGCAGAAATATACAAATGTAAGTGTGTAAAACTATCCCATGATTATAGGACTGCCAGTTGTAAAATCAGTTCTTACTACTTCTCTGAAGAGCAAGAATGGGTAAAGAAAGAGGCATTCAGGTTAGCAGCAGACACAGGGAAGAATAAACCAAAGCAGATTGAGCTAATCTTAGCATCCAACAGACAAACTAAGGACACATCCTGGACAAAAGACAGTGCAGCCACATAATCAAAGTGCTGACCAGGTTTGGCAAATACAGTTTTAGCCCTCGCTGTAGCTAAGCAACAGTTTTCCATCACTAAAAAAAGGATAGCTTGGACAAGAACTAAATACTATCATTCCAGGAAACACTTATGCAACATGTAATGAGTGGACACCGTGGTGTTCACCACTGTGAATGCAGGTAAAACCAAAAGCTCTTTGCCACCTCGAGTATTCCTTCAACAAAAAAGCACACAAAAGAATCCATACATCCTAACAAAATGAACCCACCAATCTTTGTCAACGTCACCACAGCAGCCAATAGGTTGCTCTATCAACTTTTCCAGACACTTTAAAAAAAGCAACTTTTCACCAAATAACTATCAAGTTATATAAGTACAGTAAATATTCATACTTATTACAAAGAGAAAAACCACAGGCACCTCCTCAAACATTTATGCAAGACCAGCCTATTGAAATCAACACAACTATTTAGTCTTTCACCTAACACCTTTCCTATTGGAAGGGGGAAAAATAGCTTAAAAATTAGCCTATCATGAAATGATTTTTTTTTTGCAATAAATGAATCCTTTGTTAATTCAAAATACACTAGTTTAAAATAGAAAGCACAGAAAAAATGAAAGCATATCAGAGCCTTCTAAAGGGAAAGGACACTTCTAGTTAGAAGCATCAAAGTGGTTTGTCTTCTGTAATACTACAGTTTTTTTCAGGTTTGGGATTCTCATTTGGTTTTTTAATGGGTTATTGTTTGGTTTGTTTTGTTGGTTTTTTTTTTAAGCTAGGTGATTGTAAATAAAACAAGAGACAATTCACTTGGCAATTAGTTATGAATTAGCACAGAGGTCTGGACAGCTGCACTGAGTGCATCACACTTCTGCCTTTGAACTTCAGTAACAGGGGTAGCCTAGCTGTAAGTCATCAGCCAGTAAGTTTGCTTCAGCCCTCCTTTCTTTATCTAGTTATGTAAAGCTTGGGGCTTAGGATAACTGAAGATGCTTCACAAAAGGGAAAAATTATGACTTGCAAAACAAGCCCATTTTAGGGGTACTGAATAGCACTCCTTTGCTCTGTTTCTTAAAACAAATCAAGAGCTTATTTCTGCATTTCAAGAATTTGAAAGCCTCTTTTACCTCTGATAACTGTGAGGAAAAAGAAATATCTTTAGAATTAATTTTAAGCAACAAATTCAAAAACAAAGCAACCTTTACCAGACTTAAAATTCTAAGAAAAAAAATTAGAATTTCAAGTTGTACCTGATGATGCTGAATATTCTTTATATTACAAGAAAACTCATGGTACAGATGGAATTTATCAATATCTTTTTCATTTCCAGTTTTGGATGACACTTTTGCCAATGTTGACTGGATGGAAATGTACCTTTGCTGGCATCTAAATAGAAGAAAATCAGATTTATGAAGTATTTTAGCATGAAACTTGTAACAAGTCATTACCACATAGATGAAATAAAAAAGAAGTTTGGAGCCTGCTCAATTCCACAATGTTAACTCTAATTACCTGCAGAACTGGATGACATAACTTCATGCTGAGGTGGCATAATGTGTACTGACTAATATACCAAGATAAGACATTCAAGCAGGAAAAGCTGATCACAGCCCTCCTCAAGGGAATGGAAGTGCTAAAGCCACCACCTGCACTTCAGTTCCGGGTTCGACTTCACACAATAAATGTTCAGAAGTTGCAAAATAAAAAAAAGACAATCAATCCTGAATGCTCCTCGTGATTATCATACAACACACTTCAGATGAATAGGCTTCATCTGTAAAGCACTGAGTATTCAACTAAGGAACGTCCAGTGGTCAAAATAATGAAAGTGACAGTCAGGTAGGGACAGCACATCGCTTACAAAACAATCCCCCTCATTGAAATTATCACATTGCTGATTCAAAGCAACTCTGCATGTTCCTAAGGTGGTACATGCTCTTTGAGAGCTCTCTTCTCTGCCCCAGATGGCACACAGCAGACAAGATAAAACAACAAGTGACTGTTGCCCTGTCACACCAACTCCCCAGACACAACAATACTGAAATCAGTTAACCTAAGAACATTTAAATTCAGCTAGCACGATTAAAGGATCAGTAAGTCCTGCTTTGAAAACAGTCATATTCGTTTGCCTTATTGGCTACCAATGCCAAAATCAACCATCACTGCACACTAGTTACACTGACTGCTGTCAAGTCAGCTATTGGAGCAAGAGCTTAAGCAGATTGACTTCTAAAGAGTTATAGCTTGAAGAAAGCACAAGTAGAGAAAACTCCCTTATGGGTCACTAACTGCAAGGGAGATCTGCTATACAGAGGGCAGAGCACAGAGCTTTCCATCCTCTAGGAGTTACAGCATCACGACATGCTCACAGCAGATCTCTACTGCACTGACAGTCAGACAGGCAGAAAGGCTAATGAACATACAGGAATGGCCCTAAATCCATCCCACAGGAACAGCATTTTCACATCATGAAGAAAAAGTCCTGTATCTGCCACTAGGAGACTTCATTTTATCATGTGAGCAAGAATGCTTAGAAACTAAGAACGAAACTTACAATTTCCTGATAAAATCCAGTGTATCTTTATCTTTAGCAAAGATGTCTGCTAAAATATGCTGCACTCCAGCCTCTACTTCCTGGATATTTGCAAGACCTTGGAAGAAAAATAATTACAGAATTATAATTATATAGAATGCAGTCACTATAATACACAGTTAATAATCACAGAAAAACCTAATAAAATTACTTTACACAACTGCACAAGCAATAATATATGCAAGCTGATAGGAAACTGATTAATGTTATCTGAGTGACTTGCAAAGGCTTCAAAGAATCCTAATTCATTAAAATTTTATCAGCTAAAGCTTCCTTTACAAAACATCTGGAATTATATTTTTAATGAGCCTGAAGTGACCAATGCATTATCCTAAGTCAAAATTACATTAAAATTAGAGAAAAATATTTTTTTTACTTTGACATTAACAGATGTTGATATCTGTGATGTAGATAGTGCAATATTAAAATTAGATATTTAAATATAATTTTTGAAAAAATTAAATATAATTTTGGTGTTTTAATAAAATGAACAACTGCAGCAGAAGTCTACATATTTTGCAACTGGTATGAAAACTGCCTAAAATTCTTTGCAGGTAATCCTGTCCTTTTTCTGTGAAATAGTTTTATATTTCCATTGTACTGTAGCAGGAGTCTGCACAACATCACTTTTGAGGTCAGGGTACCATCAGCCTCTCCTACAAAACACTGAAGTTCTAAAATTTCTCCAAAGACATGAGGTTATAAACGTCTTCATATCTCTGGAGAGATAACAGAATCATCCAGGTAATTTCCAACACTAAGAACCCATTCTATCCTTCAGATTGCCAGAAGAGTAAGCACATAATTCTCCTTAGCAAAGGGACTGAATTAGACCAGAAGCAGAGATAATGAAAAAAAACAGCCATCTTGTATTTTAATTCAATATATCTAGCTCTGCTTCTAGCAAGAGTCAGTAATGAATGCTTCAGAGCAAACAGCAAGAATTCTAGAGCTAGCACATGCAGCATTAACTGTCTTTTGCAACACTTGCTGCTGTTTACTCTGCTGCCTAATGGACAGCTTTATTTACACCATTTTAACAGGCTGAACACCTCTACCTATTCATTGAACCCAGAACCCTGCTTCTGACTAGGCTATAAAGTTATGCATTTAAAAAAAAAAAAAATGTATATAAATATATATATAAAATAATTTATCTTGCCTATTTTTAAGATGAGGAAGCTAAACTTACCTGCCAGATAGGAAAAAAAAAGTGAGAATAAGAATATATTATTCAATGCCTAAACCTATAAGAAGTTGTAAATTTTGGATCTTTACATCTATGAGTTACTATTTCTTACGGTAGAAGTGATGTCAGAACACAAAGCTAAGGGAATTTGAAGACATGCATCATACTGAATGCAGACTGAGACACTCAAGTAGTTTATTTGAACAAGATAGCATAGGCCCAAACAAGTCAGAATTTGGGAAACAATCAGAAAATTCCCATTCAACAAGCACCGCCCACACAGCACTTTACTGTGTCCACCAGCACCTGCTTGTGTAATAAGAGAAAATTTTGACCATGCATATAACTAAAAAGAACAAAGTCTTCTGGTTAGCCTGCTTCTTTAACTTTTAAATGTCGGGCCTTAAAACATGAACTGCTGTTTTTATTTTGGTTTATTTTTAGGACAAGTTGAAAAACACTGAGAATTTAAAAGAACAAAGTATTAAGATTTGATGAAAACTTCTCTACTGCAAATGGCTCATTCATTTTTTTTTTTTTTTAAAGTTACTCTGATCTCAAGTTGTATATAAGCTGTCAAACTGGCTCCCAAGGTGATAAAAGTGACCCAGTTCATAGATGTATATAACTTCTGATGTTTTTCAAAGGCAGACCATTATATAAACCTAAGCAGCATTATTTTTAGCATAGAATTGAAAAGAGGTGTACTGGTTTTCAAAAACTAATGTTTATGGTGCAACAAATAGCACTTCCTTTTGAATATACTCTAAATAATTTATCTGAACTTTCACAGTGAAGATTTTCTTTTGCCTCTTTAGACTGCACCACAATAGTCAGATATATGGTTGCAATACACTGCTTTATGAAGTAATGAGATAAGCTGAAATGCAGTGATTTAATAACCAGAATATTTGGTAACTGATTTTCATTGTCAAATTAGCAGAATTTTATAAGTAATATTTAAATAAACTGAAGTGGGAAAAGCACAAGTCAGCCTTAGTAAGGAGGTTCAGTACCTCTATGCCGAAATTCAAAAAGCATGTGTTGGGGCAGGGAAGAATAAACGTACATCTCTATTTTAACATCATACAGAAGGCTGCAGCAATCTTCACATTTTACTGTCAGACATTGCCCCCTACAGATCCACCCATAACTGCATTCACAAAGATACACAACTCCGCAGTCTGTATGTGACAATCATGTTGTTAAAAGTTCTTGCTCAAATTGCAGAAATTACATCTTCTCCAATCCCTACTGTCACTCAGACACAAAAACTCTCCTGCTCACTCCCAATCCCCTAGGCCAGTTTTTATTAAGATATGCTTTGCTGGGTGACATTTCCTTTGGTACAGAGTATGAGCATAAGCCTCTTGTACAACCAGCACTGAATCTTCAGGAAACAATTCAAGTAGAACAATGGAAGGGCCTCAGGTGTGTGGAGTAGTTCTCTCTCTCTTACCAGTAAATACAGATGTCAACTATAAGGTCTTCAGATTTATGTCATTTCTGGACCATAATTATTACAATTTACAATACAAAGAGAGAGGAAAGGCTCAAGAGTCATTAAATGTGTTAACATGTTACCACATGTTGCTAAAAGCACTTTTGAATTTCAAGTATTCGCCTAACTTCCAGCAACATCAGAAAAATTAAAGTAATTTCCCTTTTAAAATATTTTCAGACATTTAGAACATTACTGCTCAAAGAGGCAGAGCACTTACCTTTGGTATTGGGTCTAATGTAAGAAAAAAGGTTGAGTTCCACAGGATTCTGCAGGAGGGAGAGAGCAGCAGGTTCTAATCCCAACTGCTTGGCCCTCTGGGCTTTGGTGCCTTTACTCCCAGTTTTATAAGGTGAAGACTTATAACAAAAAAAAAAAAAAACAAAGCTAATTATTAAAAAGCAAGAAAGTATTTCAATCATGCTGTGCACTTGACATTATGCACTATTTAGTTATGCAAGATAACATTTAAACTGTTTGATCTGAAAAAGACTAGAGTACTGACCACATGGTCTAATTCTTCCAAAGTTCTGCAATTTAGCAATCCTTTTAAAAGGCAACTGGATAACTTTCCTTCTTTCTTCAACTTCTGTATCATCGAATGTGTCTTTTTTGCAACAGTACTAAAATGCAAGAGATTAATGTTACCAGTCACATTTCACAGTCAATTAAAATGTCTATTGATTGTGACCTTGCCTTTGACACTGAAACTCTCTAAGACCCCTGAAAATTTTATCTCATGTTCATCCTCAACAAACCAAGTTGATAATCCAAAAGCTTCAACCGTATCTCTTCTCTCTTCAGTTAGTTCAAAACTGTATCAAAATATCTTGTGGTAGCTTTAAGAAAAATTATCAAGCAACACCGATAGTCATTACTGCCCCACATATTCCTGTAATATTACTGGTCTGGAAGCCAAATAAAAAGCCCTAGAAAAAATCCATACTGATGAGCTCTTACAGACGCAATTCATATCAAGATAGTTCTTCAGCATCAGGTAAAGGCTAACAGATTGAAACTCCTGGGTCTTCAATAAGATACATGGAGGCAACTGCAAGCAGCAGAGGTATTTCGTTGTTACTTAATTACTCCTTCAGACAAGAACCCTCTCAGGCCACCTTCCCTCCTTGGAAAGAATCTCTTGGTAGCGGATAGAGGGGAGTACAAGGAGGACAACACCAAGGCAACAGAACAGCTGATCAAACTGTTCCCTTGGCATCTCAAGAACACAGGGCCACTCAAAAGCAAGACGGAATGAAAGCACTCTCATCCATTGCCACAACAAGCTTTGCTGACCATCTCTTTCCTGCAGTTATCTGGGACAGTTTAACCTCATCTCCTGGTACACTCCAGCCTAAGAAGGGCTCTCCACTTTAAGCTTCCCTCATCGAAGCAGGGAGCCAAGGTGTTCTTAGTGATTTTTCTTCTGAGAGTGGAGCTTTCATCTCCTCCTGCTACATATTTCCAGCAACTACTAACTATTCTTTTAGTACAAGTTTTTCTGTGCAGTTTTAACAAATTGAAAAGAAATTAAGATGTTAGTTTTTTCTTTGGCAATTAATAACTCTAGTTTTCTTGTTACTTAGAGGAAAAAAAAACCAAAAAAAACCCCAACACCTCAACCCCTGCAAAAACCCAACAAAACCCCAGACAGGTATCAAGCATAATTAATTTAAACTTTTTTCTTTACTAGCCCCTTTACAGCTATAGTGTGTACAAGCAGGTAAAACAAGGGACACAGGAGGAGCAGCAGCAGCCAGTTGTTACTCAGCTCCCACCCAGATCCCTCCTTGTGCTGTTGACTCACTCACCGTAGCTCTTCCAGCGCGTGCTGCACCTCTCGCAAGGCGTCGGCCTCCAGGTTATTGATGAGCTCTTTTCGGTACCGAGCAATAAAAGGGATGGTGTTTTCCTCTTCAAAGAGCCGAATTAAGTTTGCACATACCCATGGTTCAACATTCGTTATTTCTGACAAGGCCTGTCATAGGAGAGGAAAAACCCAAACACAACAACCAAACACATTTAAGAGAGGAAAAACCCAAACACAACAACCAAACACATTTAAGAGATGGTAGATTCCTTTACACAGCCTCTCATTCAACATTCAAAACCACCCCCAGAACGTTACACTGGCCAGCAGAGACCACGGTCATCCCCAAGACAGCATGTCAGGCTTCTCGTGCATCCAGCCACCACACCCAGTATTTCAGCAAACTGTGTTTCCAGAAATTTGTAACCACAGTAAAAAAATGCAGGAAGCAGTACCTCTTTGGAAAAAGGGGAAAAAAAAAAAAAAAAAGACAAGGAAGAAAAAAACATAAAACCAAAACTATAAAGAAAAACAGAAAGACCATAAACTGTACACAGCAACTCAGAAAATTTGGATTTTTTTTTTTAAGCCAACACTGACATACCTCATGATTCAGCTAAACAAACAAAACCCAAAAAGCCAGAGCTGATCCAAATCCCACTCAACCAATAACAGGAAACTAGTTACATTACTGACAGTTTCAAGACAAACCAAGCCTTGCAAAGTTAAACATGATTTTGTACAAATTGAGCTACAAAGTTATAGTGTATCAAAATGGCATCACTGACACCCCTATGCAAGCCGCTTATCTAAGTAACATTTTAGCCATCACGATTTGTTTGCACTTCACTACAGCAGTTACCATAGATGGCTGATACAAAAGTCTTTCCAGAAAGTTTCATTCTGAAGCCAAAATATGTAACAACACCTGCATAATCATATTCACTCCTTTCAGAGCACACACAAAGATCAAATTCTCTATATGTATTTCCAGGAATATGTGAGAAAACCCACAAAATTTTACAGCTTTCTTAAGCAGAATGTACTAAGGATGATGAATACAATATGTCCTATCTATTCCCATTCTATTCATATTAAAATCTTCCATGATCGTAACCCAAGCTTCCAGCACAAGCGCTATGCTAAAACTACCTCCACCTGAATGGCTTTGAAGTTAAAATCCTACAAAAACAAAGATGATATCTCCCTTGTTGTCACTGTTGTGCGAGGAACGCAAATCTCCTTCCTGATGGAACCATAAATTGATAAATACTCTCAAATGGGTCTCTGCAGTTAAATGATCCACACTGACTGAATATTAAGTTGTAGAACTGCACACAAACATCCCAAATCTGTCAGCATAACTTCCTGTAGGAGTTTCAGTTGAGTACATCCACAAAAAAACCCATGTGCTCATACAGGAGAACCGTGCAAACTGTTACAAGCAAGCTTTGTCTTAGACACCCAAAGTCACAGATATTAGAATGATGTAAAAGTTTTTAGTTTTAACAGTCACCAACCAACATCTATATTTATACACATTTTATGACAACCTAAGCAGAGGTTAAATCACAGCTTCAGAGGACTGAAACTGTATGCTAAGATTCTAAGTGCTAATTATGCAAGAAATAATTTCATTGGTACCTTAGAAAATAACTCATACCTGTACAATATCCCAGTTCATCTCAAATTCTTCTTTTATTTTGTTGCCTCCCAGATTTTTAACTGGCTTTCCTTCAGGACACGCATTCAACTTAATCTTTTTAGAGGGTTGTTCATCAAATGCAAACTCTTCCTCGCATTTCTCTTGTTTCACTACAGGAACACTTGTTGAGGGTTTTTCATCACTCACAAAACTGTTTTGATTTTTCCCTTGGAATGCATTTATTTCCATTTTGTTAGGCACTTCTGATATTCGATTTGAACTTTTTGGTTTAGTGCCTGCATTTTCTTCCTTAGGTTTTAGAAGCTGCGTTTTATTATCTTCTACAGGTGCAACAGGAAAGGATACATCCTGCCAAGAAGACATTAAAACCATATTAAGCACTGACTGTTACAAAGTGGTTCAACATTTCATTTAAATTCTAAAAACACTTGCTACAAGACATCATTTTTAGATTTAGATTAAAAAAAAAATCCTGCAAAGAATTTATTAGGACCTTCCTTCAGAAGACACTGACCTACAATCTTTGCCTCCATTCATGTCAACAAAACATGAAGCAGCAGGGAAGGAAGCACTTCCGAGGTGTTAGGTTCCCAGCATGGGAACTGGAACTGAGATCTGGGGTGCCAAGACACAGTTTAACAACCACACCTTCTTTACTGACTTTCCCCAGAGATCATCTTCAGAAGTCAGAAGGACTGGCTTCTGTCATGATGTCATCTCAGATGCTAATAGTTGACAGAAGTATCTAATTTTCTATATAACTGCTTCTTATATTAATAATGAAACTGCCATCCTTCCTGGGCTGAGTGGCCATGTAAGTAAATGTAAGCACAGGCTGCCTGTTTTTTGTGATACCCAGACAGTGAAAAGGTAGAAGACATCAAAGGTGCAATACCAAAACCAGAGACAGTACAGAAAGAAGAGAGGCATTTATTTATTTACATGGTTGAAAGATGTCCAGGGAAAGGCACAACCTATTATCATTGGCCAACATTTTCAAGAAGGACCCTTAGATCATGGACACTTAATGCAAAACAAAGCCACATTTATCCAACATATTGAACACTCACAGGAAGAGTAGAATTGTATCAGCTGATGAGGCTCAGGCAACCAACCGAACCAGAGGCAAAAAACCTGTTCATGTTACTTCCCAAGAGCAGTAATTAAATGTCTCCTGCTATAGATACTCACCATTTCCTCTTTTATTGCTACCTTCTTGACCATCTTCCTGGCCAGAGCTGACCGTGAAGCAGCAGCTTTTTTAGTTTTTGCCTCAGTTTTCTTTGGCAAACGAGGTCTCCTGGCAATTTTGCTTTTTGGCTCCCATTCCTCCTCTTCCTCCTCTGATTCAGAGGTCCTGAAAAAACAAATGAAATCAACAATATTGCTTATGAGAAGAATAAAAAAAAATACATAAGCGAGCTAGTCTGAGAGGATTTTGGCATGAAAGAAAGCAAACAGGAAAAATTAACAGAAAGGTAGAGACCCAGCAGATACAGGTCTTTCACACTGCTGCAAAGCTAATGGCTTAAACAATCTACCAACTTTTATGATGTATACACACATCATGCCAATGATTCTGTTTGGACAACTGGCAATTGTAAGTAATTTACATTTTATAACTGAAGTTTCATGCATGAAAACTTGAGCCAACTACTCAGAAACTGAATGTTGTTCTTATGCAATTGCTCATGCTTAGCATAAACCTCTAAAAAAATCCTAAGGAAAAAAATGATCTTACGAATTGAGAAATGAAGGTAGTTCTTCTGATGCAAGGGCTTTGGGTTCAGATTTCACTCTCCTTCGTAGAGATGACATCTGAAACAGAGAAAAGAAGAGAGAAACATAATATTTGGTTGAAGCTCACTGTCAAATGTGCCCTAATAATGTCTTCAGCAATTACAAAAGTTCCCTCTAAAGCAAGTTTAGTTTTCTCAGTATCCAAGAATTTAGGCCACAGCAGCACACATTCAACAATCTTTTCAACTGAGCAAACAAACCAGCACTATAACCTCTAACTACTTTTCTCTTCACACTGGGGGTAATTATTTGGCTTGCATGTAAAGCTGTTCTAGTAAAAAGGGTACTGCTTCTCAAACGTTTTATTGGGTGTCACATACAGTATGCCAGTCTTTCCTCCATCCATTTAAAAAGCATAGCAATCAAATTTAAATCTAGTTAAGTGAGCTCACATGTGGTTTTGATGGAACAGGACAAGGCAACTGTCCATTTTCAGCTAGATTTTTGCATTTAAAGACTATCTGTTGTTTGCCTGCACAATGAAAGCTATTATTTTGAAAGAGCTGCTCACTGGAATACAGAAAGTGTACAAAACAATTACCAAAAGTAAAAAGGGGAGGCACATGCTGACCCAAGATTCATACCTGCAACAGCTGTATTTCAGTTAAACAGTTACACAATTTTTGTGGCTGGGACAATGAATTTCAATAATCATATTTAGTAGTCTTAATTTAAAAGTGTTAGGTATCCTCAAAATCTTATCTGTCAGAAAATCAAAATTTGAAAAACTTAAAAAGCAAAAAACCCCTTGAATTTATTTCAATTACTACAAAATTCAGAAGCATATTTTACCTATATCTGGTACAATTTCATAATTTTTCATATTTTCATGCCTTGACCTTTGATCCAGCCTTACTGCTGCAACGGGAACCTTCAAGTTCCATGTTTGCACTACACAAACCAGATAAGCATTTTCCAAAGTGCCATTTAATTCAAGGGCAAAACGCCCTTTAATCCAACTTCATTCTGGCCTCTGCTCAAGCATTAGAACACGCTTGTTAATGATGACTTTCAGCAAGTTTTCCTTGTAAAGCAGCACAAAAATTTAGGTGACAATTTTCAGCAGTGCATTCGAAGGAGCGGTATGGAGGCTCACATCACAAAGCACCTTGGACTCACTTGCAAAGCACCTGCTTGGAGCTACAATCTTGGTCAGTATCACAGGTCAGCATTTCCATGCTGTTCCATTATGTGACTGGCTGGAACATACATCTACCACAGAAAAACACAAATCTCCAAAGAGCACAACAAATATTACTCACCTTAGCAGCTTCCCAGGTGCCTTTTCACAGTCAGTTCTGAGACACCCCCGAAACCATCCAGCCACTCTGCTTCTCTGTGCTCCTTTGCTCTTTATACCTGAACAGTCATTAGCACAGTCCTGAATTAGTTATTTATTCACATTACCTCAGAGGCATGAAAAGAATGTTCCCATTATTATATCATATTTCAATGTGTGAATGGGAGATACAAAAAGTATTAAACACCAAGATTTCCACAGTTAGGTAACATCCAAGCCAGATGGATCCCTGATCCACTATTTTGAAGGTACTGGGACACTTCATGCTTCTTTTCAGCTAATCCAGAGAGATGGGTATTCTAGGAAAGTGCTCAACCGGTTTTTAAAACACTCTAACCAGCTTCTTCATGGGTAGCCATTAAATCACTGCAAGAAAGAAGGAAAAGACCAATATATGTGGTCTCTAACCTGAGGTCAGCATTGTCCCTACTCTGAGTAATACCACCCTGAACATCCCTGCCAGTTTGGAACACACAGCATATACCATCAAAGTTCTGGAGTCTACCCAGAAACCCAGGTAAAAGAAAAACCTCATCTGGAAGGTCCTTTTTTCTACTGGTATTTCCCCTCTCACCCCAAGTGGCCGAGGGTCTCAACACATCTCAACATTTGTGTTGTTACATTAAATAATATTATGGCAAGAATAATGCTCACTTTATAAAGTAAATTGCACTTCCTGACATCCGCTACTGGTGACCTATCAAACTCTTCATATCGGCAGAGCACGAGATGAGCTCCTTAGTAATTCCCATGAACAGCCAAGCTGTGGTCAGAAGCCAAAATGGGGTTCTACAGCTGAAAATAAAAGTCAATAGCAAGAAAGCATAAGTAAGATAAATATCAAGCATGGGCTATAACAAAGGATAACAAACAAAAAAAAATCACACTTCCACTGCAAGGTGGGGCCAAATTATAACCACCTCCCCTTCTCATAATGAATACAACAAACCAACTACACTTCATATTTGTAGAAGACAATCTTATAGCTACTACATATATAGCTTTTGTTTACAAAAAGTATTTTTTAAATTAGAACCCACAAAAGTACTTCTTGTTTAATTTCAAATTGCCAGACAGCTGTCTGCTAAATTTTCCTCCTGATCTGCTTTTGCTGGGGTGTGCCAACACCTACATTTAATGACTAAGAAAAACAGCCCTTCTGTGATTCACTGCAGAGGGGGAGGCAGGGAAGAGGATGAAAAAGAAACAAGTCTAAATGCCACTGATGATGGGAGATAACTAATACAGAAAACAAGCTTGGAGACAGTCCCTGAAGCGAGGCAGAAAGACTCAAGAAACAGGCAAAGGCAGAAAGACTCAAGAAACAGGCAAAGGCAAACACTGTAAAGCTGCACATGAGGCATCTACAACACTGACTGCATTACAAGGCACTCAACAAGCTACTGCCAGCTCCACACTCGGCTTCTGTGGGGATACAGTCCCCCACACCTCATGCCTCGAGTGCTGAGGGAACTGGGAACGGCTCTAGTCACCCTCCCACAGCATGCTGGGATCAAGCCAGCGTGAAGTTGGCCACTTATCGCCGATTATATTTTCCAGGTAGACTGGTCTCAGTGGGAAAACTGACTTTAACACTTCCTTCTCTGTCAGCTCCAGTTAACCATACTCCAAGTAAGAGTTGGTTTCTACCCCGAGGAAAGAAATTATACTCCCTTCCAAACCCAGAAGAATCCCAGAAGCTGTGGAAGAGCCAATTACAAATCTGAAAAATTAACAGAAACTTATTTATACAAGTCAGGTTATTTTCCCTCCCCGTGTCTGTGTTGAGTTTTGCTGCACCTTATCACAGATATTTACAGTGCTTGGTGTTTGCTGATCAGCTGAAGGAAGTAAATATGCAGTATCCAGAACTCTGCACAAGTTATCCAGCCACTCTGTTCAGGATTTCACCAGCTTGCCAATTGTCATATATTGAACTTCAACAAGCTCTGTTCTAGCAACTCTCCTCACACCTGAGGACAGTAAATTTCTGCCCAGTAACCTTCAGCTAACACACCTTTTCTTATTTTATGCACACTGTCAGGAACCTCTTACTTTCTGACAATGCTGTTCTTTAAGAAAAACAGTTCTTACTTTATCTCACCAACAGTAATTTATTTCCATGGCAGGCAACATGAACTAGGTCCTGGAAACTTTGGCCTTGCCCACATACTCAAGCTCCTGACTGCTGTTTCATTTCAAATCTGCCTGTACAGATTTGTAGATCTTTTGCTTCTGTAAGATAGGCTGAAACCTTAATGCTGAATCTTCACACCAGACCCTTGATCCTCTATTCAAGAGAAGCAAAAATCACCTCCTCGTCCATGTCCCAAACGACAGCGTGAAGCATCATCATTGCTTGAAACACACTCATCCATCACTAAAGCCTGGCTTCTCCACAAAACTCAGCAGTTATAGCATGTTCTTCAAAAGTACTTTCCAGGTAAAAATTAAAGAAATTCACAGAGCTGTTATGCTGTCCAGTGAAGAAGAGCTGAAATTACTTAAATCATTGCTAGTGTAGATAAATATATCTGCTAGGTCCACTCTCCAAATAGTTTGGCATCACATTTATTGCCAATTATTTTGTTTCTACCACTACCACTCCTATCCTCTGCATCCAATGCAGAGCTCCACATCACAGTTTGGATGGCTGCAAACAGTACACTTCTCCCTGCCTGTCAGCTACTCATTAAAATAAGGTGACTGTAGTTTAGGGTCAGGCCGTGCAAGGAACAAAGACTGACCAACCAGCTCTCATCCTTTACTGTACAGAAACTTAAAATGGGTATGCACAAAACAGACAGCGAGGAAGTAATCATTTCTCTGGTCTCTCTCCCCAAATAGGTCTAGGCTGCACACAGAATATAAGTAGATTGAGGTTTTAAAGACCTTATTATGTTAAGGAGCAATCCAAATCTCATTTAGAAACTGCTGTTCTTTTCAATCTCCCTATTCATGCAAAGGCACAACCCATTAAAAATAAATTTCTTATGTGAATCCCAGTGGCATAAGCAACTGCTTGCAGAAAGAGAAGCTTAATAACAGTTTAAAAGTAACTAGTTAAAAAAATTCTCACTCCCCACCACCACTTGCCTCCCCAAAAAACCCTGCAGCAGCACACACCTCTTTTAAAACTCCATAAGTAAAGCAATGATTTTCAGATTGAGAAATAACTCTAATAGATTTTTCTACCTGAAGGCACAGGATTTAAAAACAAAAACAAACAATAAAAACCCCAAACCCAACAAACAAACAACCCAAAACAACCACCATCACAAATACACTTGGAAATTAATTTCATTTCAGTAACTGCAAAAAGCCCTGTCCAGCTGAAAAGGACATCAAAACTTCTGAAGCTCTTTTCCAGTTAATCCAAAGCAACGCATTCCTCACAAAAAAGGGATCCCTCTATGCAGGAAGCTCATCAAACTTTGGTCTTCCTTTCTATCACAAATAAACCAGCAAGAATAATAGAATTTTGCGTTTCACCTTCTTCTTAAGTCTAACAATACTAGCCAAATCAATATTTATAATGTGAAGCACCTGGGGCAGGACAAAAAGGGCTCTATACAAATCCCATATGGCAAGGTGTCCTAGTGTAACTTTATGATGCCTGTATCCCCAATGGTCTGTTCTGTTTGTGCTCTATATTGAGTCCTGTGCCTTTAAGACTAGTTCTAAGAGCAAAGAGAAGCGCGGAGTTTGTTTTGAGAAAACTGCCTGACTCCTCCACATTCTTCGGCGGACGGGGTGTTCGGCTGAGGCTTAGAGAGACTGCAGGACAGAGATCTTTTTTTTGCTTTTAGTTAGTTTCAGCTAGCTAAGGCAGAGAAGTTCCCTGAACTGTTTTTTTTCCTTTTTCTTGAAACTGTTTAAACCTGCTCTGGACTGAAAACCCAAGAGAGCACTGAAAGCTGCACCTGCAGCCCACCGGGGCCTAGACCTCGGCATTTTCCAGCAGCGCCGAACAGACTAGGACTGAGGAGAAGCACTGAGAGAGAGCCAAACTACACCCACGGCAAAGACTTTCTCAATTTGCCATCTCACTTCAGAAAGAAAAGTTTTATTGTTTCATACTATTCATTCTTTATACTTGTATGCACTTCATTTGTTTAATAAAATAGTTTTTTCCACTTTTCTCCAAAGAAAGTTTTGGGTTTTTTTCCAGACCGGTTAGAAGGAGGGGCCACGTGAGTTTGCTTCCTTAGAGAGATCCTATACAGAAGTTTTCTCTCAAATTTGTCCCAAACCAGGACATATTTTCTACTGGCGCCCACTGCGGGGCACGAGAGAGTGGAAAAAACTTGTATTGATTATTATTAACTGCATTTTTTAGTTGTCCTTTGGGTAGGGATTAAACAGTCAGTGGCCATGTTGCTTCTTGAATTCCTAATGTCTCTTAGAATAGAGTCTTTTCTGCATTTCTGTTCCCTAGGCTTTTTTGAGGTTCTAATACCTTTCTGGTCCCTAAGTTTGTTTTCTTACCCAGAAATAGCTCCAATATTGTCCCTAACATACAGCTTTTACACTAGAGATGCACAAATTAGAATAGTTATTTTGCTGAGTTCGGTGATTATAGTTTACAAGAAGCTTATAAAGATACTGGAGTTTGTTCTGAGTATGTTCAGTTTATAGTTTTTTCGCCCTACCCTGCGTCCTAATTCCAGCGGCATGTTTTGGAGATTTATCAACAATTGCACCCAGTTTGTTAGAAGAAAAGTAGGAGATGAGGCTCTTCAGCCTCTTCTTTCCTTCTTCTCTTTTGAGTCAGTTACATCACTTTTGGAGAAGGTTCAGCATCTCCTAAATGTTAAAGACACCACCTTCCTAGTATTTCACCTGGTGACTTTCCTCTATATAGTTTATAGCTTTTCTAGAATGAGTCACACACTACTAAACACTGTAAAGCAGCAAATAGAAGCAAGGGAGCAGGGAGATAAATCAGTCACTCAGGCTGCAGCTAAACCAGAGAGTGAGGCTAAGACACCGGCAGTTGCTGCAGTAAAGAAGAAAAAGAAGCACACGGACAAAACCGATCGACCAGTAGACGATGATTCAAGTGAAGGATCCTCAATGCCTCCTGACACCCAGTCAGGAGTCAAACCACCTGACACACAATCAGAAGCTGAAGCAACTGATGATACACAGTCAGAAGCCGAACCAACTGATACAAAATCGGAAGCCAAATCAACTAGCACAAAATCGAGAGTCCAACCAACTAGCACACGATCAAGAGCCCAACCAACTGCTGCAAGAGCAAGAGCCCGACCAACTGCTGCAAGAGCAGGAGATACTATTGAGTCCTTTTCCCTGAAAGACCTTCGTAGCCTAAGAAAAGATTATACTCGACGACCTGATGAATCTATAATTAGTTAGTTAGTCCGTCTTTGGGATGCTGCAGGCGAAGCTACAATACTAGATAGCACTGAAGCGAGACATCTGAGATCCCTGTCACATGATCCAGTTATTGACCAAAAAATGATGAAAGAAGCTAATCCTTGCAGTCTCTGGGAACGGGTCCTAGGAAGTGTGGCACAAAGATATCTCTGTGCTGACGATCTCTATATGCAGCAAACCCAGTAGAAAACCATTGAACAAAGGATCCAGCGCTTGAGAGAAATGACAGTAGCGGAGATTGTCTTCTCAGATGACATAAACACTAAGAACCCCGACTTAGTACCATGTACACCTGTGATGTGGCGAAAACTTGTACGACTTGAGCCACAAGAATACTCCTCTGCTTTAGCAATAATGAAGCGAGATGAGACAGAAGAGACCGTGCTTGATATAGCGAAGAAACTACGAACATATACAGATGCTGTGCATGGTCCAACACATGCAAGAATTGCAGCTCTAGAAACACAGGTGCGAGGATTAGCAGACAAGATAGAAGAGAATCACAAAGAACTCAAGCAAGACATTCTCCAGATCTCTGCAGTACAAGTTAGGAGCTCTGGCACCACACGCAAACGTTCCCTAGATAGAGAGAGAAAAGGCATCCCACGGGCTAAGCTGTGAGTCCTCCTGCGTGAATGTAGAAAAAACATAAAAAAATAAGATAAAGAATCTACTAATGCTATGACACAACAGCTGCATGAATTGTTAGATGGCAAGACTATGAGAAAAAGTTCCAGCAAGAAGGAAGCAGCTCCGGTTACCCAGAGAAATAAAGATAATCAAGCTTAGAGGAGCCCTGCCTCTAGCCAGGTAGAAGCTAAGAAAAACCGTGTTTTTTGGACTGTGTGGATTCGTTAGCCTGGCACATCAGAACCACAAAAATACGAGGCCTTAGTTGACACTGGTGCACAGTGCACATTACTTCCATCAAGACAATGGGAAAAAAATCTGTTTCCATTGCTGGAGTGACAGAGAGTTCACAAGATTTTACTTTAGTAGAAGCTAATGTGAGCCTGACTGGAAATGAGTAGAAGAAACACCCTATTGTGACTAGCCCAGAAGCTCCATGCATTTTGAGCATAGACTTCCTCCGAAATGAGTATTTCAAAGACCCAAAAGGATTTAAGTGAGCATTCGAAATAGCAGCTGTAGAGACAGAAAGTGTTAAGCAGTTGAATACCTTGCCTGGACTATCAGAGAACCCATCTGCTGTAAGTCTTCTGAAAGTAGAAGAGCAACAAGTGCCAATTGCCACTTCAATAGTGCATCGCCGACAGTACAGAACAACTCGAGATGCTGTGATCCCCATCCACAAGATGATCCGTGAGCTGGAGAACCAAGAAGTAGTCAGCAAAACTCACTCACCCTTCAACAGCCCCATCTGGCCTGTGCGCAAGTCTGACAGAGAATAGAGATTGACTGTGAACTACCGTGCATTGAACGAAGTGACTCCACCATTAAGCGCTGCTGTGCCGAACATGCTGGAACTCCAGTACGAGCTGGAGTCCAAGGCAGCGAAGTAGTACGCCACAATTGACATTGCTAATGCATTTTTCTCCATTCCTCTAGCTGCAGAATGCAGGCCTCAGTTTGCTTTCACCTGGAGGGGCGTGCAGTACACCTGGAACCGACTGCCCCAAGAGTGAAAACACAGCCCCACCATCTGCCATAGACTGATCCAGGCTGCACTGGAAAAAAGTGAAGCTCCGGAACATCTACAGTACATCGATGATATCATTGTGTAAAGAAACACAGCAATAGAAGTGTTTAAGAAAAGAGAAAAGATCATCCAGATTCTCCTGAAGGCTGGCTTTGCTATCAAGAAGAGCAAAGTTAAGGGACCTGCTCGAGAAATCCAGTTTCTGAGAGTAAAGTAGCACGATAGAAGGCGTCAGATTCCCACTGAAGTCATCAACAAGATCACAGCAATGTGCCCACCAACTAACAAAAAAGAAACACAAGCTTTCCTAAGCGCCATAAGTTTCTGGAAGATGCACATTCCTGAGTATAGCCAGATTGTGAGCCCTCTCTACCTAGTCACCCGCAAGAAGAATAATTTCTACTAGGGCCCTGAACAGCAACAAGCCTTTGCCCAGATCAAGCAAGAGATCGCTCATGCAGTAGCCCTTAGCCCAGTCAAGACAGGACCAGAAGTGAAGAACGTGCTCTACTCAGCAGCCGAGAACAATAGCCTGTCCTAGAGCCTTTAGCAGAAGAAGCCTGGAGAGACTCGGAACCGACCACTAAAATTCTAAAGCCGAAGCTACAGAGAGTCTGAAGCCAACTACACTCCAACAGAGAAAAAAATCTTAGCCGCCTATGAAAGAGTTCAAGCTGCCTCAGAAGTAGTAGGGACTGAAACACAACTCCTGCTGGCACCTCGACTACCAGTGCTGGGATAGATGTTCAAAGCAGAAGTTCCCTCTACCCACCATGCCACCAATGCCACATAGAGCAAATGGATTGCCCTCATCACTCAGCGCGCCCGCATTAGAAACCCAAATCGCCCTGAGATTTTGGAAATAATTACAAACTGGCCAGAAAGTGAAAACTTTAGTCTCATAGATGAAGAAGAGCAGGAACAAGTGACACGTGCTGAAGAAGCTCCACCATACAACCAACTGCCAGCAGAAGAAACACGCTATGCTCTTTTCACTGACAGTTCCTGCCGTGTCGTAAAGATGAACCGGAAGTAAAAAGCAGCTGTATGAAGCCCCACAAGACAAGTTGCACAAGCCACTGAAAGAGAAAGTGAGTCAAGCCAACTCGCTGAGCTCAAAGCTGTTCAACTGGCCCTAGACATTGCTGAAAGAAAAAAATAGCCAAAACTCTACCTCTACACTGATTCGTAAATAGTAGCCAATGCTCTGTAAAGATAGCTAGAAAAGTAAAAAAAAGCCAACTAGCAGCGTAAGAAAAAACCAATCTAGGCTGCAGATGAGTAGAAAGACATTGCCACTCAAGTAGAAAAGCTACCTGTCAAAGTCCGCCATATAAATGCCCATGTCCCCAAAAGTCAGGCTAATAAAGAGCACCAAAACAATAAGCAAGTAAATCAAGCTGCTAAAATAGTTTGCTTCCTTAGAGAGATCCTATACAGAAGTTTTCTCTCAAATTTGTCCCAAACCAGGACACAAGGTAATTTCAGGCCATTGTTAGGAGAAGCAGAATGGCCCACTTCAATAATTATAACGAGATTCTCAACAGGCTGATTTCGCTTGTCATTTTAAGATACCTCAACTGCAATAACATTCTAAGGAAAAGAAAAATCAAAATGTGAGCATACAGTCAGCAACGATGGGGAAAGATGTTATGCAGACCAATGGTAGGGACTTGTATGGAAATCTGTCTCTCCAGGTTTTTATCCTGGAGAGATAAGTCAGCTGAGTTGTACTTCAAAATATAAATCCAACTTACTGTAATCCTCTTGAGGTTAAAACCTTGGAGAGCTCCCAGACACTTTTTCTCAGAGAAGCTAGAGCAGATTTCCAACAACCTTTCCTGTACACAGCCAATCAGGCCTGCCTGAGGAAGGAGTTGCAGACGTAATTTAGGAGCCTCCAGTTCTAACTGGAAAATGACAACCACAAAGACACAGAGAGACATATAGCGTACAGACATACACCAAAACTGTCCTCAAAACTAATCAGAGATGAAAAGGTGTTAGGACCAGCAAGAACACCACCTACTGTTTTTACTTACATAAGTACCATCAAAAAGGCAAAGTATAAAGGTTGTGCATCTAGAAGGTGCATTCTGTCCCATGCCTGTTCCTATAATTAGCAGTACCACTGAGGAAAAGGAATAACTTGTGCTATGCAGCACTCTGTAAATAAATCAGAAGAGGTCTGCCGAAGAAAGGGAGGACACAAACACTTTTCATGCATTTTCCTTAATCCATTTATCTCAAACCACCAATCAAACCATCATCCAAAATCAGGGGATACCGCTTCTGATGCAGCAACAGACAGCTACATCACCTGCAGTTACTACTTTTCTCCAGTCCACCAAACGAGCCCCACAGAAACACATCCATCCTTGTCCATTAAATGGGAAGTCTTCACTCTCAAAGGGATATATGGAACACATATATCTCTTCTGCATGGACAGAGCAACAGCAGAGTTTATCACACCAAAGCGCTCATTTTGGAGGCTTGGAGACACAAGGGGAGTCGAGAGCAAAGCACTGTTTGTTGCTTGGTGACTCACTACCACCCCAAATCACGGCTTCTCGGCCCAGAAACGCGACAGAGATGAAAATACACTCTATGTACTTCAGAGCCCTAGCCTCTCTCTGGCGACATCCTGATTTCTTCAGTCTCAAAAGGAAGGGCTAACAGAGCTAAATGTCACCCCCGCCGCCTGGGAAGGGCATCAGTTCCGTGGGAGAACCACAGGAAAGAGCCATTTCTCAATCGCCTTCCTGTCCCTTCCAGCTGTCCCGCCCCAGCCTAGCCCGGGGTGCCCGCCCGCACCCGCCGTCCCGCTCATCCTCTCGCAGGGCTCGGGACCTCTCTCCCCAAGAAGAGGGGGTGAGAATAGGGTGGAAGAACGGGCTCGTTTCCTCCTGAACAACCGAGGCAAGAGCGAACCCCTCGCTTGCCGGGCGCTGCGGCGTGGCACGGAGGGCGCCGGAGCCAGCACGGCGCCGCTGCCCGCCCTGCTTCACTCCCGGCCCGGCCCCAACGAGGGCCGGGCGCCTCCCGCAGTCGTTACCCCCTGCTGCCGCCGGCTGCCGCGTTTGAAAGGGCCGCCAGCGCGGCAATGGCGGACTCGCCCGCCCGGCGCGCCGCGGGGAGGAGCAGGAAGGGGCGGCAGCGCCGAGCCGCAGGAAGCGCGGCTCGGCCGAGGCGCACCGCCCCTAGCACCGCCCCTCGTACCGCTCTTCACACCGCCCCTCACACCGCCCCCGCCACCCCTCACACCGCTCCTCGTACCGCCCCTCGTACCGCCCCTCACACCGCCCCTCACACCGCTCCTCGTACCGCCCCTCACACCGCCCCTCTCACAGCCCCTCACACCGCCCCTCACAGCGCCCCTCACACCGCCCCTCACACCGCCCCTCACACCGCCCCTCTCACAGCCCCTCACACCGCCCCTCACAGCGCCCCTCACACCGCCCCTCACACCGCCCCTCACACCGCCCCTCACACCGCCCCTCACACCGCCCCTCACACCGCCCCTCACACCGCCCCTCTCACCGCCCCTCACACCGCCCCTCTCACCGCCCCTCTCACAGCCCCTCACAGCCCCTCACAGCCCCTCACACCCCCTCACACCGCTCGCCACACCGCCCCTCACACCGCCCCTCTCACAGCCCCTTACAGCCACCCCGGGAGCTGTGAGGGTTGAGGGGCTGACGGGGAGCGGCCCCGAGGTTGCCCCAGGGCGAGAGCATCCGCCGCCTTTCACTTAAACCGAGGACAAAGACCGGCGATCAGAAATGTCCCGATTCGGTTCTGGGTTAATGGGAGTTCGAAAGGTGTTGGCCATGAAACAGGGGTTTTTTTTACAGGGGTCGTGGGAAGCAGAAGTCGTTGTGTGAAGCTGAGATGCTGCGTCAAAGGTGACTGCAGAAGACGCAGAAATAAATACACGCCCTTGCAGCCCCCGGAGTAGATAGGAACATGTAGATCCCAATATACATAGGATGCTCGTGTTCTTTACCTGTGCACACTAAAATTTGCATTGTTTTTGTTTAAAAGCATTTGCACACTAGTGCTGGAAAAAGTGTTAGGTGCCTGCCTTAAAATTCCATCTAAAGTTATCTTTCTCTGCAGTCTGTATACCTGTTCCTTTTTCACCCATGTCTTCTAAGTTAGAGTTCAGCAAGGATCCTGTGAAGCCCATGTCTTGTGCAAAAACCTTAATGGGCGGTGGCTTCTGGAGCCATCACCAGAAGCGTGGAGCAAGCACACGGCTACATTAAAGCCGCCTTTCGAGCTTCCATTACCCTAAAAGGTCTTCTGCTTTGTATCATAAATATTTGTAACTTGTGGTCATAACTACGAGCCAGCTGTCCTGCAGCCTCGGAACAGCAACATCTTAAATGTACCTAAGGTGCTATAAACTTCAATAATTCACAATTTTTCATCTTGACTTTATAATAAATGTGTGTTTAACAGTCTGGAATGGTTTTAAACACAATAACGCTCAACGCATCTCTCTCTTTGCATGGAGTTTACCTGACCTCTTTAGCTTTCAGAGGCCTGGAGAGAGACTTATGCACGTACTTGTCTTTATGCATGGGGTTGTACCTCTGGTGCCAAACCTTCAGCTGATATAAACTGTCAGAGCTCTGTTGATTTAAATAGGGCCCGTGATTTACACAAGTTGAGGATCTGACCCACAGCCCTCAATAGGACTCTTCACATTTTTAAAGGTAGTCAAGAGTGCAGGTGTCTGCAGGCTCAGAGCTGATTTACCTGGAGTTTTGTCCTAGTAAGAGCTGAGCAAAGGGTAGTTTAGTGTAACGCAAGGGAGCATGAAATCATGTTAGATCACCAGTTTTTTGGATGAAACATTACAATTTGTAATAGAAAAGGTTTTGATACTTTATATTTCAGCTAAGATTCTATTCTTACGCCAAAACAACCTTTAAATAAGTATAGGCATTCAGTGCACTATATAACTGGGGACAAAAGATTGTGGCTATAAATACCTTAAAAGTTATATTTAAAACTTGGTCTGATTAAATTTTATAACACTTAGAGTGCAACTTTGTGCAGAATATAAAAGTGCTGCCTGTGTCGTCTGATTCCTTTGATGCACTGCATTAAAATTCCTATGTCTAAGTACATATCACGCAGTCAACTTTACTTCTCTTCTATTAATAGTTTGAAATTAGGTCACTGTTCTTGTAAGGGTAGGCTAAGCTTGTACAACTGATTTAAAAGAAATTACCTATACATAAACGTTTGGGTTCCTTTCTCATGCTCGCCTACAGGGACACAGTTCCTTATCTATAATCAGTAATTTTTCTGTCTGTTCTGGCATATGTATTCTATGCTGGCAGGTTTTTGTAGATTTGTTTATAGTGACCCCTGCTGCAAAAGATTAATACTGACGTTTCTGTAAGCCTTTAAAAAGACATTTACCCAATTATTTCTGAGTTCAAACACAAAAGAACCAACCAGATGTAAATCCAAGCATATAAAATTTGAAACTCCCTAATCTGGATAATTTTCAGTAAAATTAGTTGAATCATACAACAGTTTTTCCTCTCTTGCATAGGATTTACTTTCTAAGGCAGCACAATATAGTTGCAAAGTAAAATAGCTTCTCACTTCCTAGAGGTAAAGCTTGTTCTTCGTGTTATTGTTCATTGATAAAGGCTAGACTTGACATCAATAAATCAAAGTCTCAACTGCTACATGTAAACGTTTTCAGAGTTCCACTCAGGAAAGCACGTGCCTATGTTTATCTCTGTTCAGGATAGCAAACTAGTAAAAAAGCAGATTAAAGCATGGGACTAAGTTTAAACACAGATTACCCCTCTTGTTTCAAAAGGACTTAAGCATCAGTCTATTCCAGTATTGCCCTCAATAAAATGCTTCCTCAAGCTCGGCTTTAAAAGCGTCAGCAAAAGGTATGTGTATGGGTTTGTCTACAAGAAAAAGATATATGTGTGTTCCGTCCTGGGCAAAAGCTGTGCAGCCATAGGTAGTGAAAAGCTTAACCTCAAAACTTAGAGGCCCTGCTAACAGAGCTGCAGCTTCAGGCTGCTTCAGCTTCCTAGCACTCTGCAAGCTGCACAAAATAAGCATCTAGTTGCTTGTGAAAGGCACTTGAGGTATAGCCATGGTAAAACCTCACATCCATTTGTATTAGTGTAAATGTTATTGTACAAATATATGTGCCTGAAATGTTTTTTTTTTTTTTTTAAAGCTATGTTTAAAGAGTATTACTTAGGCAGCAAAACTAAGCAAAAATCCATGGTTAGAGCTCCCTGTGTAATCTTTATACTGCCCTTTGTGCAAATATTTACTGATGAATGGAGACATCCCATGGAAAACTGTGACACCAGAGTAGTAAAATAACCACAAGGAGGCAGAATAAAAATCTGATGAGCAACCTGGATTGTCTCTTTCCCCACTGAGTCCTTCACGTTGCATTCTCAGCAGCATTTTCGTATTACTGAGTGCAATTTTCTACATCTGATAGACAGGTAAAAGTTAGATTGAGTTGTTCCATATCCTCTATTACCAGTGAGGATTGAAACCTGTGTCTTTTCCACAGTAGCCACAGTTCAACATAATACCAGTCAACCTTGTAGTTTTAATGCTGGGTGATGGATTATGGGTCCTAACAGTGGTTGGGGGAAGAAACTCAGCATAGCTGCATCTTATTCTCTTTTTCTGGGATTTGGAAAATTGATGCTGCCTGAAATATCAGGAAGGGAGATGAACCATTGGGGCAATCTGCTGGGTCTCACTCCCTCCTCCTTGAGAACTGGAGAAAATCCAGTACTTCACAGTGTTCCCAACAATTTGCCATTGGGGGAAGATGCTCGATTACTTATGCTGTGAGAGTGCAGCCTGGTTCTTGGCCACATTGCAGTGACATGCTGAGGGTCACATGGTGTGTACTCAGGTTTCATACAGAATGTAATCCATACTTCTGTTTCCTACCTCAGTGCTTTGGCAGCTTGTGAGTTAGCTGCTTCTGCAGCCATTACTGCTGCTTTGGTGGTGGTGTGAGCTGAACCATGAGATCCTCCTGTGTTTTTATCATCTTGGCAGGCTGACAAAAGTTTCCTTAGGGGTGCGACTGGGAGAAGAGAGTCAGTGATTTTTAACAGTCCATTTCTCAACAAAAAGTGACAATGTGTAATGACATAAAGGTATATGTACATAGAGGAGGCCAGAGAGGCAGGACAGCGCTGCCAGTGCACTTAGCTTGTCAGACACCGGAAGGCCCCAGTCCAGAAGCAAGATAACTACATGAACCTAAGCTAATGAGCACTGCTGAGAGGCAGGGTATGTTATTTTGGGCATGGTGCCACATTAGCATGACTCTACATCTTCCAGACAGAAGCTTGCAAAGTCTGGGCAGCTCAGAGTGTGAGCAGAGTTTGCTTGTGTCTGTCTGCACCTGTCTGCATGGCCTTGCAGAAGAAAAAGCAGCCATTTCCCAAATAATTAGCTAAGACTTTTTGCAAACAATACAGATATGAGTACCTGCCAAAAAAAAAAAAGAAAACCAAAAAACCCAAACCAAACAAAAACCCCCATTGCTTCAACAGCTCCTTAATTTCTTTTTTCTACCAGGCCTAGAAGAGAGGATGATATTTTCAGTGTGTTTGAAGAGTTTCTGAATTGCTCCAGAAAGCCCTGGTATTTATCCTCACAGCCTTGTTGTTTCCCTGTTGTGAAGGACAAAGGCACAGACAAATTATGTACCTTGTGCAAACATAGAGAACTGTACCAGCACCTTCAAAATGCATTGGTGTTCCATGGATGAACAGTTAAATATACAGCTGCAGGAAGGTAGTGTAATTCTTCTTCCAACTGGTTCAGATTCCCTTTTGTAGAATTACTCCTGAAGTTCTGTTACATGCTCATATATCCAGTCTATATACATAAGAGAATGAAAAAAGGATTATGTCTTGGAAGGAAACAAACAGGTGCAAAGGATGTTTGGACTGAAGTGTAGGCTACTGTTCCTGGGTTACTGCATGCATTTATTTCAAAGAGAAGATGACTGGCAATCCTTGATTCTCTTCAGAATCAGAAACAAAGGTGGTTTAGGGATTGCCAGATGGAATTCCACTTCTGTAGGGACCAGTTCTGATTTCTGTAAATAACCAAACTCAGGATGATAGTAAATTTCTTCTGGGCTGTGAGAGTTTTCTGGAAAAAGTCACATTTGGGAGAATCGGAAGTAAAGTCCTTCACTCAAAGTCAGACCATTGAACTATGAAACCCCATTATTCCATTACCATTATCCATATAAAAAGATTTATTCACTTTATTTTACCCCATATATATATATATATATATATATAAATATATATATATGCCTATCAGTTTTCTCTGTGTGGGACTAGGATACCTCAAAGGCAAACCAGAGTCTCCAGTTTCCTCTGCTGACTCTGCAGAAGCACACAGGTCAAGACCTTCAGTAGTCACAAGGCCACATGTCTGATGGACTGAATCCATCACTTTTGAAAAGAGAAGATGATGTTGGCAAGTGGAGGAGCCTCAAAACGTGTCCAT
Source organism: Hirundo rustica (assembly GCF_015227805.2). NCBI lineage: Eukaryota > Metazoa > Chordata > Aves > Passeriformes > Hirundinidae > Hirundo > Hirundo rustica. The sequence goes on from NC_053452.1 coordinate 28,021,220, forward strand.
TATTCCTGTCCGTTCAAATAGCAACTTAAGTGCTTACAAATTGATCATAAGCTTTCACCAAACTACAAAAAAGGCTTAATTCTAGGGAACATGAATCTGAATCTCAGACTCAATTTCCTCCTCTGCTACAGATGTCCCGTGTGACCTTCGACAAGCGACCCTTTTTTGTGCCTTGGCTCCTCAGTGTTAAAATGGGCTACTAATAATGCTTCCTAAACAATGTGTGAGGATAAACAATGACTATGACATGCTCAGGCATTTGCACATAAAGGAGATGGATAAGCATATCAGATTTTACAGGAAAATTTCTGCCAGAAAAATTTGGCCAGTTCCAAGTCAGTGCATGGACACTAACAGTGTCTGCTGTTTGCCCTATTCACTGCAGGTCTGTTACTGGCACGACAGTTCATATAGGCATACATAAATATTTCTAACCAAGCAACCTGTGGATAATTTTGAATCAAGAAACTTTATATGTAGTCAAAATGCAGTCATAGTACTAGGTATCCTGATGCAGATCATCATTTGGAGAACTTCTTTCATTCTCAGTCCTCATTTCCTCTCTTTGGCCATCCTTGAAAGCAAGCTGATGTTTTAAAATCCAAAAGAGAGCTTTTAAGTGTGTGGTCAAATCCACACAACTGTAAAGATTAAAATAAGAGTCACTTAAGGCCTTTATCACCTGCCTGAAATTCCACTGTCTTCAGCAGAGCTGCAGCTGAAGATGGATTAGTCTGATCCTAAATGAGAAAAAGATGCAGCTCCTGGCTGCAGGGAGAGACGTGTTTTTAGATCCAGCCCTTCTGCCTTCCCTGGGAGAAGTTGGATCTTGCTTTTGGTTTGTGTCAGTATTTTCACTAGCATAGCAGCCTGCAGTTTTGTTAACAATACTTGGGAAATGGCTCTGTTAGCAATCCTAGTGACCATTCTTTTAAACAACCTCCATCAGTTGCTGCTCAGTTTGAAGTGTGCCCAGTGTTTTGTAAGGGGGCCAACATTTTGGAAGTAACATAAACATGTAATGTGTCAACTTTGCTAAATTTAAAAAAAAAAAATCCATTAAGTTCAAGAAACTGTGACATGGCAACCTCAGTTTTAATAGTACTAGAAGGCCTAGAAAATAGTTGCTTGTATTTGTTTCAGTCATCTTGCAGCATTGCAGGTCATTCATTTTCTGACAAGAAGTTCCAAAAATTCCAGTGAATGGACAATGTTGACACATAAAACTCGGTTGCTATTTCTGTAAAATAGCTATTACAGTAGCTAACTATATATAGCCAGATGTAATTGCTTTGGTAAATAAAATACCAGTGAACACATTACAAGATTAAAGAGAAACTTTGAGCTTCCAACACAGTTATTTGCCGGCTCCCAGCCTTATACACATGATGACTTTGCATTTATAGCTCTGCTATGCCACAAGACTTAATTTAGGATATGTGTGGCATATTATAATTCCTCACATTCCTAAATAAAGTGCTTTTCCATTAGCTGCTTAGTTTAGCTGGCCACTTCAGCCTTCATTAGTGAAGTACAGCCATTTCACCAAATATACTGCCATGCGATTATTTGTTAATCTTATGTTATAGTTAGGATTTATGCAGGCACAATAAAGGCTTCAGGTTCTCCTGGGCATTTGGATGAATTTTTAGACAATATTAATTTAAAACTCTCACCCTTTAAAAATAATCTCCTTCAAATGGCAGTTATAGGTAGTAAAAGTGAGATAAATTGATGGAAGATCAGATCAGAAGTGATGTATCTTAATAAATGTGTCATCCATCTTTGAGAGGGAAGGTGATATTAAATAGCTTGAATATCATGCTGCTTTAGGAAAAGGCACTGGTGAAATACTTTGAAGGTGGGTTTACAGTGATCTCTGTCATTCACTGAAGAGTTATTGCCCATAAACCCTGGGAGTTTTGCTTATTACAGCTGGTAAAATTAGAAAGCCTGCTGCTCATCCTTTATACCTTTTTTGGTAGGGATTTAACAATTTCACAAGTGAGAAGTATACCTATATAAGATTCAAAGTCCCTTATTTTTTATTTCCTAATCTGACATTATTCAGGTGAAGCTGGTTTTGCACTATCAGCTGGTTTTGGACCTCTTGGAATAACAGTGTTCCATTGCTATTAAATACCTTTTGCTGATCTGATCCTTATTTTTGTTTCTATACTGTCATAAGAACTGGAAGCTGCTGTGAAGGAGCAGGATCCTATATAGCAAACTATAGATAGGAGTAAAACCAGATGGGTATTGTATGTATTTGTAGGTGTCACAGCAAAGGAGAGCTTTGAGCATGAAGCCCAATGGGCAGATGGGCAAATCCCTTCAGGGAGCTATTAGGCATATGGACAACACAGGAAAAACCCTTCTGTACTTGAATTAAAACATGAGAAAGGAGTTTTCCCACTTCTAGGAGTCAGCGATCAGAGAAAGGTGTTGACATCTTGTTAGGAAGGAGCAACTGCAGGTGGTGTGGGGATGGGCTGCATAGGAACCTGAAAGTGAAAATCAACAGCATGAGCTTATGCAAACAGGGATAAATGAGAGTAACCAGTATGTTGTTTTAGGCAAAAACCTACACAAATCCTTACGAGACTCTGAATGAACAGGAGCAGTACTGGAATATATCTGTCATAACTGAAAAAGCAGGCTGATGCTCCATTGTATCTTGGACAGGCTGTTATTGAAGATTTCACTGCCAAAAAGATCCACAAGACAAACTCTGAAGATAATTTAGAGTAGAAGCTGACACCTATGTTATTAGACCTGACAGTAGTGTGACAAGAAAGAAGGTAACAAGAAAGAATCATTATGGGAAACAAAATTATGTTAACTTGTTTGTTTCGTCTCTCTGTATTTTAATATGTTTGCAGCAATTCAACATCAGCTCCTCCAAAAATGCAGATATTTGTGTTTTCAATTTGTTGTCAAACAAAATGACATCAAGCAACAACCCATACTTCAGCAGTGTTGCTTCTGTGACAACAGAAATAAATGCTGTTGATGGGCAATAACCCAGTGTCACTACGGTATCCCAGAGGTAAATACACATGGTACCAAAGAGCATTCCCACTACTCTCCCTTGCTGTACCCAGAATGGATCTCTTCTACCTAGTTTGAGAAACACTTTCCCATAAGGTGTCTTTGTGGAAAAAAAAATTAACCGGAAAGTTAAAAGAAAGAGAAAGATGGAGGTCCCAGGAGGCACTGAGTGTGTTTTATGTGGAGTTTGGAAGGACCTCCCATAGAGTTAAATAAATTTTTATTTGTCCTTCTAAGAAAGCTTTGGAATGCTGTCTTCTAAAGCAGGATAGGAGCAGGTATGTTAAACAGCTGTTTGAAAGACAAATCTAGAGGACACTCCTACCCAGGACAATTCCCAGGAACATTTACTTTAATCATGGAGTGTGAATGAATCCAATATTTCCCATCTATCGAGGCTGGAACATTTGTGCCTTTCAACTGCAGTAATTGCACCCTTCCAGCACAGTAACTTGCTGTTGCTTAGTCTGCCCTGCCTTCAGCTGAAGCTCCCTAAACTCACTTATGTCAAATGGAGATCCAGGTGAGAAAAGCGTTGTATGCACATGTCCTTTTTTAATCTGAAGCACTTTGCTGCAGTTACAGACATATTTTTACCTGCCCATACACTTCACTACAGAGCTTCATGGCTTCTGGACAGTTCTGATAGCATTTTTGGTTGCCTCCTGAGATAAATAAGCACTCACCTGCAAAGCTAGGAAAAAAAATCCCCATAAAGGGTATGTCGAACAGCTTGCAATAAATACGTTATCATCCACTTCATGCAACTCACTAATAATCAAGACAGAGAAGAAAACCATCCACGTTTTATTTTCTACGTGGCGATGCACTGTCCTTATGGGAAGAGGCGAGTGGCAACATGTCACAGCTTGCCAACTTCAAACACCTTTGTGCATGCTGTCTCTCATCAGTGGACTTGTATTCCCCGAGAACAGAGTATTAGGTTTCAGTGGAAGACCTGAACTGTTCAATTGAAGACCTGATGAATGAGGTAATATTCAGTGGTTTTTACTCAGACTCGAAATATTTGAACTCCTCATTTCTGCTTGTCTGTTTTCATGATAGACATTCATGTGGATCCAATCATCAGATAAGTTTCTGAATAAGCAGAAGACATCTGAGCTCTTTCCAAAGATACACAGTAGAGGTCACTTAAAATTAGTTATTTGAATCTGTTATACCTCAGTACAGTACTGGACCTTTCCAGACTGCTGAGTACAATGGGAGCTTTGCCTCATGATCTTGGCATCATCGTCCTTGGACACCAGAACTGTAGTGCTTAGATATCTTAGTGCATTTGAAAATACCTCATTCATATTTTCTTGAGGAAAATACCTCATTCTAAACTCAAAACTTTGGAACAATTATACTCATTTTTTTCAGGCTTGGGATTTTTTAGATCACACCAAACTAAAAAGAAAAAAACAAACAAAAAACCCCCCAAACATCACCCCCCACCCCCCAAACAAACAAACAAACAAACCCCAAAACAAAACAAACAAAAAAATCCCAAAACAAAACAACAAAAAAACCTAGTTGTGATGTTTCTGTCCTTTGCCATTATTGAAATATTCAGGCATAAAATATGCTACTAAAATGTCTGAATAAGGTTATGCTATTAATGCACACATAACTTAGAAATGTTTGGAACTATATTACTCAAGCTTTTATATTAAAATACATTAGGCAAAACTAGAAAATTTCTGTCCAAATGAAGTATTTTGTAAAATTGCAAATACATCAGCACAAGTTGGGAAAAATACATTAGAATTATAGATTAGATTACTTTGATTATACTGGATAATAGCTGTTTCTGTGACAATAAATAATTGCTAATTATAAGACCTTATTAGTATTTCTAACCTAATTGCTAATCCCCCTTTCCTTCCTCTCTCCCTTATGACTCCTTACTGCAGATCACAGCTCTCTCTATTTTGAAGCAAGTATAAGCTACTTCCATATGTTGGAGAAAGTGGAACCACTCATTTCATTTGTAAGTATGCATTTTTCCTAATAAAAAAGTGGCAACATTTCTGCCCAGGCTAAGCCTAGTATAAAAAAATCAAACTGGAGCATAAAGGCACAAAACAGAAATCTCATTAGTTTGAAAAGGAGACAAAGATATGTTAATGTCACTATAAACAAAGAGATAAAAATAAAAGAGGTGGGGGGATAAAACTGAAGGAATGAGGTATCGCATGATATGAATAAATTATAGATATATATAAAATATATATAAAATAAATAAAATACATAGTTTAGTAATTTATCTTATGAAGAAAGAAGGTGTGGGAACTGTAATATCTACAAAAGTAGTAGAGTTATTCAGAAGCAGAAATGGTTTTGTCTCTATGCTGCTTTTTAAAGCATCATATCTAGACCTCTCAAATTCTGTTCACTTTGCATTAGGATGCATTAGGATGGGTGAATAATACTGGATTCCCCAGACTCAGATAGATGGTTAAAACCATGGATATTGAAGACCTTGGAGATCTCCCAAGGACCCCCTGCAGTTATATTAATATTAGAGAGAGGAAACAGTTTTCATGAAAAATACTTCAGAAAAATGCAGTATCTTTACAATTATGACATAACTCTTCACCAAACTACTTTGACAGTTTGTTCAAATCAAACAAAAAACTCCTCAATGGTTTTATTAATATTTATTTTTTTTCAAAGAAACACAGTAACTAATCTAATTTAAAATTTTTAATTAACTACCTAAGGTTAAAAAAAAAAAAAAAAAAAAAAAAAGTCCAGTTATAACTTGTCCTATCTTGAATTAGCTAAGAGTCAGCAGCCCTACATTTGATTCCTTTGGATCAGTTACCTATTTGACTTTACAAGAGCAGCATTAGGACAAGTACACTTATACCAGTTTATTTAAATTCACATAACATGGAATAACTGACATATTCACATAAGATTTAGATGAAGGCAATCAATTCTCACCCATTTCTTTTGGAGTGTCTGCTTTACTTAAGAAAACCCCAACAAAACAAAAACAAACCAACAACCAACCAAACTGTCTATCATATTAAAGCTTTAAATCCCACAATAGATTATTTTCAGTTGATATATAGATTGGTTTCAGATACTGAAAAGTTGTAGTCTGTGGTACTTTCTTTTTGCCCCCAAATACCTGATATGTCCAAAAGCAGAAATATTTATGATAGGGGATATATTTTAAAAGTTATTTGCTAAACATAGATTTTTTTTCTTTGGCTTTATATAATAGCTATCATATCCCAAAATGAAAGTATTTAAGTGAAGAGGGTGCTTTGAGGATAGACATGTGAAAGTTTTGTAGATACCTATGAGGTTACAGAGGTATAATTACTAATTAGGTAGCACTAATGCAGACATCTAGGCTTTGGTCAGACTCAGAAATTCCCTATTACCTGTAATGGGAGTGGATCATGCCCTGTCTTGTTAGAAGCGTTCTGCTACGGGATCGCATCTTTTACTTTCTGCCCCTCTTGTGCTGTTTGAGCAAAGGGGGATTACACTGAAGGAAGAGATTCTTTGGATTATTAAGAGCTTCTAAAATCCAGAAGAGAAAGCACTAAGAAAAAGAGATGAAGCTCTTAGTTGGACTATAGTTAGGTAGGTATGTCTGGAGCATGTAAATGCAGAAGAGAAATGGAGTGCAACAGACTTAAAACCACACCCACAAACATAAAAAGGAAAAAGAAAAGTAAAATAAACTGTTGAGGAGTAATTATGGCCTGCTAATCCTTTGTGTCTTTATTCCATTTGTGAACTCCAAAGTAATGTCATGGCACTCTAGTGGTCAACTGTTTTCTGTTCTGTGTTTGCCAGCAGAGGCCCCTTAAACACCATTTTTTTCGTGGGAAAAGCCATCTCTGGCAGTCCACACCTCAAAGGTTTCACCCAGCACTGACACCCTTCCTCCACTTATGAGAAGTATGTTAGAGCAACAACAATTGCTGGACTGTCCGTGACCTTTTAAAATTGAAACTGCCACCTATACTTGAAAATGAAACTAGGCTTTAGCAACTACGAAGACATAAATACAAATACTTGTGAACCTATGTACTACAATTTAGTTCTCCAATGGCATATGCAGGAATCAGTCTCCTGAAGAGTCCTGAATCCTGATGAATCAGACTATATAGTTTTATGGACATACATATAGGTCTTTTTAGGCTTTGGCCGTCATTGCAGCTTATTAATGAAGCCAGTAAGAAATACAGCTCAACATATCCTACATGTGACTGCACTCCAATACTGTAAATCATTACCTCACATCTTTATTCTGCCTTTATTTATCAATTTTACAATGTTTCATTTCTTGAATACTACCATGGGAAAAGGCTAGAGGAAGGCTGTGATGATAACAACATACTGGTTTTATTAGTGACTCTTTTAATTACTCTTCATATTAGTGACTCTTCATATGTGAGTTTAAGCAGGTGATTAGGACTAAATTCTGAAAATTGTCCACCTGAGATACCTAAAGTATCTCTAGTCAGATATTTTAAAATTAAAGCAGGCAAAATTCAGAGGTACTTCCAAAATGTAGCCATTTACTCATTCTCTTTCTCATTCCTCTGTTTTAAAGCACCGATACTACCTTCTTTTGAAAAACCTATTCTTTTTACATTTCATTGATACTACTGAACCATCAGTGTGCATAATTTAAAATCATCAAGAAAATTGACAGAAGCTGGTAATGACAGTTACACTTTGGGCACACTTATACTCTCCTGCAACTTACCAATGGTGAAAGGAGTTTGCCTTGGAGTGCCCCACATATTAGTGACAGATGCTCTGAATCCTGCACAGGGTTCAGGGTAAGGCAGTAGGATGAATGCTAGCAGTGCTTCAATAAAAGTACATAAACTCTGCCACTATGCTCTGGAAACATTACTGTATCTGCTGATGGCTAGGCATGTAAACATCAAGCTGCCCAGACCTGAAGCTTCCATTATTTTTTCAAATTTCTTCTGGTGTACTCACACCAAATAGATCAGCAGAACAGTAAACCCTTCTAGCCTGGTATGCTGTATCCTGCAATGTGTCACCTGGCTTCCACTCCTGTAGTATATGGGAAAGCAGAGAATCAGTTCCATTTTCTGGAGGCAAACATGCTCAGATCCCTTCACAGTTTCTTTTGGAGAAGTCCACTTCGAATTAAGAACAGTTTTTAGGAGCAACAATACTTTGGTACTGTATGGAAGAAATAAAACCAACAAAAGCCAAGAGAAGTATGGGCAATTGACAGCTGAGCCCAGCATACATTGGGTGTCCAGCCTTAGGGAGCTGTAACAACCCACTGGCCAGCTTTTCTATCATGAAAGGAATCACACTCAGCATTAGACTGTGTTTGCCTCTTGCCTGAAATTGCGAAGCTGGTAGAGAAGAAAGGAAGGAAATGGACCAGTCCTTTTCCCTACTTACTGTGCATGGTTGGTTTGGTTTGTTTCTTTCAATACAATACAAAATCATTCATTCAAGCAGCATATGCACTAGGTTGTTGATTTTTGTTTTTTTTTTTTTTCCTGCGTGCTGCTCAAGAAAGCAACAGCCTGGAAAGGTAAGACTGACCTTCATGTTCCTGTCCTCTTCTAGTCTTGACGCAGAGAGTGAATTTTTTCATATAAAAAAATCTCCTCTTCTGTGGAGAGGGCAGGGGGTTGTCTCTTGAATCCTGATCTGTCCCAGAATTCTTTCCTCATCACTCTGTAGCAAAATTACTTCCAGCAATGACAAGCTAATCACTGAGTCTGAATAACAACAGACTCCTATTATAGTCCTGAGCAATGCCAGGTAACTCCAAGTTTCCCTGCCCCAAAAACCTGGTGTATATTCTCAAGGTGAGGGCTGATAAACCAGGAACAGACCAGAGCTCAGTTTTACCCTTCAGAAGTTTTCTAGCAATTCCTTGTATAGAATAGTAACAATCCTGCAAATGGCAAACCCACGGTAAATGCTGTCGGCATACTCATGTGAAGGTTGAGAGGAGACATGTGGGAGATGAAGTGGAAGCCTATTTTTATATTTGGGGTACATATATAAGTATAGAAGTTCCATTATATTTTACTAGAAAGATGTACAGTGCTAAAATTTTTATATCAAATTTTAAAAAATCACCATCCACTAGCAATAAAATAATAATACCCGCTCCTACAATGGTGAGAGTCCCTGGCACAGCTGGGTTTGTCTGAGATCATACAGCTCTGCCTGAGCCAGAAATCTCTAGCCTAGAAGTGACTTAAGCATATGTTCTGCAACTGGAGGGGTATGTTTTTGTAGCACGTGCAGATATGCTTAAACTGGCTGTGATCTATCTAGCTCAGATAAGAGCTGCTGGGAAGCTATGATATCATGGGGTTTAGTCTTGGCTAGCAAACCAGGTGCATACCTGAGAACAGGCTGGCTGGTAGACACTGCACTGAAGTCACCGTGTCGCCGTGCCCACCAGAACTGCGTTCCTTAAAGCTGCAAATCCACGCAGATGTACTCGGAGAGATTTATTCCTACTGAAAGCTAACACGCTCAGCTAGTGTTTAGTATGTTCTTTTTAAAGAGGTTGGGAAGACTACCAAAAGTATAATTACACTAGAGAGAGAGTTGGAGACCTAATTAATCACACATTGACAAGATCCCTTATGGTGAGACATTTCACAGGGAGCATTGGGAGTGCCTTAAGTAACTTCCTCAGGTACATACTTTGGGAGTGAAGAATAAATTAGTAGGAAATTGGCTGGACACAAAGGAAACCGTGGAATGGAGCTGGAGGCTGGACCAAGTTCACTGAGACTAGTCTTTTTCTTCATTTTCAGAAAAGATGGATTAGCTATTGGTATAGCCGAAAGATTATTTGCATCATGACAGGAGTCAAAATGCTCTTGAGGATGCTTTTTTCATAACTGTGCCTCCAAAATTAGGTATTAAATAATAATTTGACTTTCAAAGATAGTCAGCATTTGACAGCAATCTTTGATTTTTTGCCAGGAAGGGACTGATTCCAGTAACACCCAACTATTGCGCTTGCATAAGCATATCCATTAAGTTCAAAGGAATTCAGTGGATATACTCATACTGGTGAATATCTTCATATGCTTGGAATATAATCCTGTCCAGAATGGATTCAAAGTTCCTCAATTTTCGCAAGGCCTATAATGAGGTGTCTGGCTTTCATTTTTCCAATTTTTACATAAAGGTGTTTCCAAAAAAATCTCTCCTGCATTCAAGCCCGATTTTATTCCTTGTCAATCGGTTTAGTATAACGCTAAGAAATTATGCTCCTTTTAAAAATAAAACAACACAGAATCTCTTCTCCTTCTTTCATACGGCTGAACCTAGAAAAGCCTGAAAATTTGCTGACTTTTCTGCAATGTTTGAACAGGTTTTTATGACTAATGGGACTATTAAAAAAAAAAAAAAATCCTCTTAAATATGTAGTTGAACTATCTATCCGTCCGGAGCCACAACTCCTCAAACCCATTGCAATTGTGGCTGCAATAGCAGAATGAAGCCTAACGCGACTCCTGGCAGGACTTTACATCCTCTCTCCACCAGATAGTGCTGTTTCTCCACAGAGCTACGGAGGATGCACAGGCCAGGGAAAGGTCAGGGGCTGTCGGAGATGACGGGCTGCCCGCAGCTTGCTCGTCCCTCCTTGCCGCTGCCACCGCCACCACCTGAGACACGGCAGGCGCGACCCAAAAGGGATTCGCGGGAGTAAAGCCGCGCCTTGGGAGGCCGCTGTCTGCAGGTGACTGCTCTCTGCAGTGCCATTGCTGCCTTCTTTGATCGGTTTGATGTAGCCTCTTTCCTAAAGCAAGAATGAAAACAGAAGCTGAGGTAATTGGTCTTTTCCAGCAGAGCAGCACACACCGAGAGCAGCCCTGACACAAAGGCTGTTTGCTCTCAGAGTGCTGAACAGAGGGGCTTCTACCAGCAAAAGTTACTTCTGGAGAACAGACAGATCGCAGTAACCAATCCCGGGTCTAGATAGCCTGTAGACCTGCCATGTATTTTTTAAAAGAAAAAAAAAAAACCAAAAAAACAAAACAACAACAACAAAAAACCACCCCCCCCCAAACCCCAAAAAACAAACAAAAAAACCCACAACAACAACAAAACCACAAACAAACAAACAAACAAAAACCCCCAACAACCACCACAGCTGGGAAAAATAGCTAAAACATAAAAAATTTTCAGGCCATGGTTTCCTGCCCTGCTGCAGCCTTTGTAACAGAGTACATAAATGCCTCTGGAATACTCCTTACTGCCCTTCTGCAAGAGAAATACTGCAAGTGCTGCATCTTCCTCTCTAGACCTCCTGTGCAAAATAGAACAGCTTTTGTTTTTCAGCTCTTAAAGAACCAAATCCTTCCATATGCACAGCAAGAGAACAGAAAAAAAAAAAAAAAAATCAAGCAAACAAAATTTTTAAAAAAACTTTTCAAGTGGAATATGGTACTTATGGTTGAAATGTTCTTTGCTGTCTATTACTTAGAGTTTTTGAGACCACTGAACCAAGTTTTTAGATGCCAAGATGCATTGAAATTTTGCTCCATGTACCTGAGTTACTGGATTTTAAGAATACTGTTCCAGGGTACTTTGGTTAAGAACTGCTTAGTGATAAAAGTTCAGTCTTGACATAGACGTGCTTTTCCGAAATATAATTAAAAAAATATAAATCTAAAACCAAATTAAAACTGTGCAAGATATTTGTATTTTCCTAAGCAGTGTAAGGCTGGAGCTGTCTGATCCTAAGTGAGCTTGTAAATCCCTGTTCATGCAGGCAGTTATTTATCCTTCAAAGAAATGATTTGTGAAACCAAACTTTACCTTGCTTCAGTGCATGGAAAAGTGCAGATGGCTCGAATTAGGGATCAGGGCCTAGCTAGGTATGCAGTAGACTGTATATGTAATTAGCCAAATATAAGGTCTATTTATTATTTTGTATGCTATGTTAATAATGTCTGTATTCATTCAGACTTTCGTAATATGCCTGCATAATCTCAGAGAGATGCTAGGTCATTAAATTCACCATGGAGACTCTGTTTACTTACCTTGGGCATACAGAATACATACAGTTGCAGTTCTCTAAAAATAACCAGAAAAAAAAATTAAACAGTGTATCAGTTTGGCTTTCATGTTTTCCAATAAGTATCTAAGGAAAGGGAGCGTACTATTTACATTGCCCTGATTGAGAAGGAACACAAAGGCATCCAGGCAAAAGATTTAATCATAGAGTTCTTTTTCACACACTAAATGTAAGGCCATATAGCTTAATATATAGTACTATATGCATCAGGTAGTGAGCGGGGCTGTGAGGAAAGGAGCAGGTCCTTCTTGTATTTCTGGTGGGGCCTGCGAGTACGGTCCTTTCCAAAAGCAACATGATAAATGTGTCACGGCTGCTGTGAGCCCAGGAAAGGCTGAATTGCGAAGGAAGACATTTCCCATAATTGGCTCCATACCACAGCTTTGTATCAAACGATTCTGCTTGGAGATTGTCAAGATGATAATGAACATGGAGATTTTACTGTACTTCTATTTTGACTAGTAGACTAAGTGGCAACAGGCACCAGAAAGTCTGTCTTCCATTAACGCGAATGCTCTCGTGACCCATTGGCTTCATTAGTACCGCATCTCCTATCTGGAAACTGCTCTGGAAGCACTGATACTGGAGCTGTTTCATTAGCTCCAAATATAACACCTGCCTCCTGAGCCATTATCTGCAGAAATCCATAATTATCTGTTCTTTCCTCTCCAGTCAGGAATATCAGGTCCAGATCAAGGACTGGGTGCTCATCTTTTATGTCCTTATTCAAGTGGATCAAGGCAATCCAGCTTCTTTCTACTTTGGCTGATTCTTCGAAGCACCCCAGCCGCTCTCCTGGGCGCCAGAACTGATGTCTTTTCTCTTGTGATATTACAGCGAACTCAAATCCCATCAAAGGGCAAAGTCCATCCACTTCCTGGCGACTCTCTCAACACAAGCACACACACATACAAAGGCAAAATCTGCTGCTAAAAATAATTAAGGCGGTAATAATTTTCACAATGGGAAACCATCCAGATCCCGAGTACGTTTGTTCTGGGGAGGAGAAAGTCAGGCTGCATGTAGCTTCACGGGTATTTCATAGGGTACAGTGATGAAAAATGACTGAAATCTTTCACGACATGCAGATAACGTTCAAGAACACAATACGCGCACCCTTTTACCCTTTCGGAAGGGTGTTTTGGGTTTTTTCCCATTTTCAGTACGCCTGCAGGGCAGTGGCGACCGCCGGCCTTCGTTTTCCCGCTCAGCGCCAGCTCGGAGCAGCGGGGAGGCGCCGCGGGTTGAGGTGGGGCAGGCACGGGCCAGGTGACCGCGGCAGACAAAGGGGCTGGCAGTGCCCCACCGCCGCGGGGCGTGGGGCGGCCAACGCGCGGCTTCAGTCCCAACGCAGGCAGCGCCTCCCGGCCGGGGGAAGGGCGGCCGCGGGCCGGGCCGGGCCGGGCCAGGCCGGGCCGGGCGGGGAGGGCCCCGGGAGGCCGCTTCCCCCGGCGGCGCTCGGCACTTTCCGGCGCTCGCACACCGCGGGAAAACTCTTCCTCCGGCCCGGCCCGGCCCGGCCCCCGCTGACGTAGCGCTGTCTGTGCCGCTGCCGCGGCGGGCGGGGGTGGCGGAGACGCGGGCCGGGGCTCGGCGCTGTCAGGCGGCGGGGCAGGGCGGGGGCGCCGGCGCTCGCTGCCTGTCAAGAGGCGTCCCGGGGATCACGGAGGGAAGGGCGAGGGGCGGGAAGCCCTGCGGGAAGGGGCGTCCGCCGGCAGAGCGGCGCCTGAAGCGCCCGGCGTGGTGTGAGTGGTGGTCCCGATCCGGGCAGGAGCTTGGTGGTCAAGCACGTTAATAAAGACGGTCGGGGAGGAAGGCGCCCCGGGGTGCTTCATCCACGTTTGGTTCACCGCTTTACGCTGAGAGGAGGAGGAGGAGGCGGCGGCGGAGGAGGCGTGAGGCCGGGGCGGGCAGCGTCCCCGGCGGAAAGCCGCCCGGCGGGTGTGGAGGACCGGCAAGCCCAGCCCGGGCAGCGCGACTCCCGCCGCGGTTCCTGGCTGGTGGCGGCCGCTCTGCTCCCCCAACAGGCAAAACTTTCTACACCGAAACACACACACACAGAAACACACACGCACGGCCGGGGCTGCCGCCGCTCGCTCGCTCGCCCCACACACACACACACACACACTGACGTCTTTTGCGCATTTCCTGCGCTGGAGCGAGCGGCGGAGCGGCACCGGCAGCGGGCGGGGGCTGCGCGGAGGGAGGCGGCCGGCGGCGGCCGAGGGGAGGAGGCGGGCGGGGGGCGGCCGGCGGGAGGCGGGAGGGAGGCGGCGGCGGCTCTGCCCATCGCCAGGGCGGCGGCCGCCCAGCCGGAGCCCGCCGAGACCCGCGCGGGCCGCTCCGCTGCCGGCGCCCCCCATGCGCGGGGGTCGCTCCGCTGGGTCCTCGGCCTTGGCGGCGGCGGAGCAGGAGGCGGCGGCGGCGCAGGACGGGCGGCTGCGGGCGGCGGCGCGGATGGAACGTCCCCGGGTGGATGTTTGCCGAGCGGAGGCTGAGCAGTAGGCAGGGCTGGTGGGTCGGCCGGTGTTTCTGATCCGTGTGTGTGTGCGTGTGTGTGTACGCGTGTGTGTATTGTTGTGCGGCGCACGGGCAGGACTGGCGTGTGCGGGAGCCCGGGATCGCGGCTCTGCTTCCTCTGCGAGGACTGAACCAGGATTATGGTCAGAGTGAAGGGAGAAGGCTCTTGCTTGCCCCCCGGATTGATTATGCTCGGGTTTTGATTGCACTCGGGGGTTCCTGCAGCCGCGGCCGCCTCCCCCTCCCCGGCGGCCCCCCTCCCTTGTTTTCCGTTAGAAACACGGGCAAGAAAATAAATGTATTCACTGGGTGTCGCAAGAGCAAAGGCTAAATAATCGAAGGTAACAGCAGCAGCCAGGCGAAGAGACCCGCACCGTACCCTGCTCCCCCGCTCCCAGACCTGCCCTCCTATTTATTGGCGAGACCTCCCTCCCTCCCTCTCGGTGCGAGTGCGTTGAGCGAGTGTTTGATCCCGGGAAAAGTGCAGCTATCCAGCCATGGTGGTTTTCAATGGCTTGCTGAAAATCAAGATCTGCGAGGCGGTGAATCTGAAGCCCACGGCGTGGTCTCTGAGGCATGCGGTGGGTCCCAGGCCACAGACCTTTTTGCTGGACCCTTACATCGCCCTCAATGTGGACGACTCCAGGATCGGGCAGACCTCGACCAAGCAAAAGACCAACAGTCCTGCTTGGAACGATGAATTTGTCACCGACGTTTGTAATGGCAGGAAGATAGAGATGGCTGTTTTCCACGATGCCCCCATCGGGTACGACGATTTTGTAGCTAACTGCACTATACAGTTTGAGGACTTGCTGCAGAACGGGAGCCGTCACTTCGAGGACTGGGTAAGTGTTCACGCTGTAGGTACGTACATGTACGTACGGTTTGCAGTGGCATGGCTCTGGATGCAACATCTGTCTTGCAGGGCTGGGTTGCCAAGGGCATGTAATGCTTCCGAAGGCTTTTCATAATTTCCACACTTCGTTATACTGAGATAGTCATGGCTACTATATAACTAATGCATGTGGTCTACAGGCGAGGCAGGGAAGGAAAATATGCTGAATCTAAGAAAGAGGTATGTAGTTACCACGCAAGTTTCTGAAATTATGTGACAGATACAAATCTAGTTGTCTTGCTGAGTCTGAAAAACCCAAACCAAATGCATCTGTACAAAACATTACCGCAAAACCCAGATGCAGTGCTTAGATGAGTTTCATCATTTCAGGGTGAATACTCCCGGTTAAGCCTGGCAATGATGAGCCTTAAAAACCCGGACCTGACCTCTGATCCGAGACACCTCAGGGTCTTCCTGTCACTTGAGAGCTCACTGCATCAATGCTGATGCTCCTCCTTCCTTCCTCCTGGTGATCGACACCTCTATGCGTAGATCTAACGCAATGCTTGAGCTTCTTCAAGTGCTCAAGACTGATGAAGGAGTCTTAGTGGAATTTGGGCCCAACTAGAGAAATTCTGTTCTGTACACACGTGTCTTTAACAGCTTTCACAGCATCCTTAAGAGTCAGAGGCTAACGTGCCTCAGTGGGGGTACAGAAGCTGGAAAATCCTTGCTCTGATATCCTCAGGTAGTATGATTTAACAGGGAGAACCCAATCAAACAATGAAGAAATGGGAAATGTGAATATGCACATTTCACAGTTCTGCAGTTAAACGGTTAAAAGGTGGGCATCCTTTAAATGAGATGTATAATAAAACAATAGTGGTTATCATCTCATTTTCAGTGTGCCCTGCTTGACCAGCCATCTGAAATTATATATGCTCATCTTTGTATGTATTTATTTTTCACGGTCAAGTGTACTAGCCAGTATTTTTTTTGGCAAACAGACAAAGAACCTAGGACCAAAGAAAAAATAGCTAGGGCTAATAGGTCTGAGTTTTAGGTATTCTTTGGGGCTTCTTTGCTTAATGCAGTGATGTAGAGACGGTGAAATGATGAAAGGGCATGAAAGAATTAGACTCTATTTATGCTGATTAGGAGCTGATCAACTTTGCTGTTAAAACTTTTATGTTTACAACTTCAAAATATTTTTCATTTTTGCTACCTATGTGTTGCATTCTGATAATCAGGGTCTAGATTATTCTGATGCTCTATAAAAGCTACATGTTAGTGAGCTCAAATGGTAAAAGTGGGTGATAGAAAGAGGAAAAATAGCTATATCAGGAAAAGACAAATGCAGCAGTATTGCAGATGTCTTTTACCTGGATTGAATGATAATCAAGTTGGGACTCTCCTGATATCGAGTGAGGCTTCATCTTTGAGACCAGTGGGATGAAGAGGTCTGCACAGATTTTTAGTGAAAGAATAATAATTTTGTATGTTATTTTTGTGCATGGTACATGTTGTGAGTTTGTCATCAAATCTTTCACATTCCAGATGCAAAGTCTGAATTTTGGTGGGACTGGGATGCTTCCTGGATCTGATATTTAAGGTGAACTCAGATGTCTGAACACGTTCCCTAGATAAATAGTGGAATTTAACAGGTTGAGGTCCATTGTAAACAGGATCTGTGAGGAACTAGATAGCTGAATCAGATAAATGCTGGCTTTTATTGCATCAGGATTCATTGCTGTCCAGCATTCAGTGGGTGGGAGGAGACAAGGGAGTGACTTCGCCTGTTGTCTGTTGATGTGACAGAATTGAGGATATGGCAGTGGATCATAACTGGTCAGCCCAATATAATGCAGCTTCTGGAGCATCACAACTTGTTTTGTACTGTAAATCCTTACCATTAGGATTGTGTTCATGTGCTGTATAGACAGCATACACCACCCCCCTGTATCACAGTTAGAACAGGGGGGTGGTAAGTATTTAAAGGATTGTGCTTTACCCTTTCCAAAGTCTTGCTGTAAGTGTAATACTGAGTGTGTTTATTTGATTAATAGATAGGGACCTTCAGATAACTGACTCTTAAAAAAATCACACCAGTTTTGATGTGACTTTTTCATTGAGTTACAAGAAGATCTGTGGCCATGACATATCTATAGAGTCCATACTGAAGTAAATAGATTTATTGGTATCTTCACCAGTGTCTGGAGTCTATATTAAAACCTAACAAAGGAGTCGTCTGCAAAGTGAATGAGTTTCACACTACAAGGAAAATGCGCAAGGCCTAAACCAGCATTAGGCTAACATTTGCTGGTATGATACAGTTAGATTGTTCTGTTTAATAAGGAGACTAGTTCCTTCATTTCACTTTCGGCATTTAAGGCCGATATTTTTGTAGTACTCTTTCTGAACTCTGTAACAAGCAAATTAAAACCAGCAATCACAGTAACCCATTCTTCCTTACTGCCTGAAATATCAAATAAATGCAACCTAGACACTTGAAACACACTTGAAGACCATCAAGTCTTTTTATGCCATCCTGAGGGTTTCCTTTTAAGCAGTCCTGAAAGTTGGAGCTGGTACTTGCTGAGTGTGATCAGACTGATTGCACTGCTGCCCCTCCTTACCTTCAGAACGAGGCGCCGCTTATTGCAGGACTGGACTGGCACTATTAAAAGAGGATTGAGAAAATGCTCATGCGCTGAGAACAGGTCTTCTCAACATAGTAATGGCTTTAATGCTTTAGATCCATATAGTACTGCATGGGGTTTTTTTAAGGAAATTTCAGAATTTGTTTTATAATATCTGCACTAGGGTCAAGTTTATGTTTCTGGGTTTCTAGGTTTTTGTCAGAAATCCAAACTGCAAAAAAGATTAATGAAAAATAATGTTTTGGGGTTTTTTTTATCTCTAAGAGGAAACTGTTTCTCATTTTAGCCAGCTCACCAAATTTGATTGAGTTTTGCCATTGTGCAAATCCTTACAGTTTTTTCTCAGATGAGTTTGTTAGGAAAATACTGGATATTTTTCTCACTCTTAGGCCTGCGCTATATACGGATGCCATGGTTACAGTGGAAACAGTAATGATAAACAAGTACAAAGCTTGAAATCATGATAACGTCTATTGTATTAACACAAGTCAGACAGATATGCAAAATCCTGGTTCTTTACATCTACTGAGTGTTCAGCAGTTGCATTTAACCTTACTCCCTGAATATCTATATCTATATATAGATATATACATATATATATAAAATATTTTTTTAATTATTCAAAGTTGTGGCATAAACAGTGATTCAGAGATTACTGGATGAAAGCTTTTAAAAAAAATACATAGTTTTGTGGGGTCTCGGTAAGATTGATAGAAAATACTAGTGTGTGTTTCTCAAATAGGTATAATGACAATTAAAAAGATGGCTGCTTTTCCAGTGGTGCATCAATACAGACATAGCACAGTAAAAGTGTCAGTTTTGCAGATTTTTTTGTCATGGCTATACTGCAGTTTTAAAGAGAGCTTTAGATTTATGACATTTCAGGCTTTTTGTAAGCACAGAAAATGTCATACAGAATGTCACCGAGTATTCAAGAGGATGCTGGTGAACTTACGCTTTGAAAAACAGAAAATACAGAACAATAAACAACTTGCAAGTTCTGATTGAAAAACAAACTAGCAACTTGACAGCTCTGGCTATATTTTTTTGAGTTAGGTAATTCAGGTAATAATAAAGGATGTTTTTATCTGGCTTTCTTACATGTGGCATATGTAAATGATTCACTTGAGTTGGCAATGCAGCTACATTTTAATCAGTGGAATTGAGATCAGGAAGGAAAATTCCATTGATATTTAGCCGTGTGGTTCCACTCCTGCAAATTATCATGATCAATGTTTATGTGTGTGGATGATTGGTAGTATGGGTTCTGAGTTCAAGTCCACTTTCCAGAGTTGACGACAGATGAAATCAGCATGATTGGACCTATGCCAAAGACTCCATCTAAGGGTCTTAGCCATTAGCCTGGCTGTACATGAGAAAACCTATTGAGTTGTCCTTAAAAATTCTTTTTTGCTGGCTGAGTAGCAGAACTCACTAAATCAGTGAAGACATCACAACATTTAACAAGAAAAGCCTTTATTTCCACTTAAAATAATTTACAGCTATATTTAGGTTAATGAAAGAAATTTAATTTTCTGCTGTCTTAAAAAAATCCCTAATGCTGTCAGGAAAAAAAAAAATCAACTCATAGATTTCAGTGAGCTTTTCTTTGCTAAAGTATCTTCCATACTATTTTTTTCTTTCAGTGTGGCTTCTTCAGATCTAAATTTAAGCATTGTGCTTTCTTGAAAGCATCCTTTCATATTTCCATTTTGCCAGTGTAAAGTTAGTTGTGCAGCAGTGCCACCATTGCATAAAGCAACTTTATTATGAATTAATCTAATATCTCAGCAGCAACTGGGTGATGAGTTATAGGAAATAGCATGGGGAAGAAGTTGCAGTCTATACAGTTAAACACCTAGGTTATCTGAGTCCTTGGTCCTGTGAGCTGTCCATGGATGTGAGAAGGAGAACTGTCTCTTTCCATTGCCTCTAATCTGAATGAAACGGAAAGACTACTTAGGTGCGCTTTTTTTTTTTTTTTTTTTTTTCCCTTCTTTTAATGCCATTTCTGTTGTTGGAATGGGAACCCCTTTCAGTCAGCAGGTGATCTGTTGTAGCTGGCAGACACAGAATGGAATTGTCATCATTGTAGTGCAGGTCACCCTGTGCGTTCACCTCTGCTTGTGCCGTGCACTGCTGAGGGCTGGCATTGGGCTGGCAGAAAGTGACTGGAGCATATTTTCATTTTTATTTTCATCTGCTGACTGAATTTATTTGTGCTGGTGGTGTTGAAAGGTCTAGGATTTCACTTGCAAAAACTTTAGATCTCATCTAAACTGTGGTTCACGGGCTGCTGAAAAGCTGTTATTGGAATCCTATTTGTTGAAATGAAAGGGAAATTGCTGGGGTCCTGTTTGAGAAGTTTCTGCATGACAAGGTGGTCACGGAGCAAGGTCTGTCAGGCTTGTGGGGCAAGGCTGAGAGAGCTGCCAGGGCTCAGCAGGGTTTCACAGGGACTCTCATTCTGAGGGTAAGTGATGGTCAGCAGGAGCTGAGAGATTTTGGAGAGAACTTTGTACAGATAGGGCTCTTTCTTGCCTTCTCCCACAGTCTGTCTCCCTCCTGTGCCTTCTCTTTTCCCTCTCTGCTGGGGATGTGGTACAGTCACACACACAGCTCACCCACTGTCTTGTATCAATCCTTTTCTACAGCTGCATAAATCTACTCCTACTCCCTGCTAGAAATGTTCTCTCCTAACAGCTCCTGCTTACCTGCAGTGCTTCCCAGTCTGCTGAGGAGCAATAGAGGGGGAAAATGCAGCCTCTGCAGTTGTTACTGCAGGGAGAGAGAAAGGGCAAAGTGGGGAAAGGAAGAGATGAGGCACGGGGAGAAACCTGGAGGAGGTAATGAATAGTTGCTGCCGCACCGCGTACTCCAGCTGCTCTTTTGGCAGCAGCAGAAGGCTGCACGTGTAGGAGACAGGGGTGAGCTGGCGTAGGCAAATCGGCTGGTTGAAGGCTCTATGGTGATCACTGACCCGCTTTGGGATTGCTTTTTGCCTGCTTTGCTGAGTGGGTAGCTTTTGAAGTCTCACTTCAGATGTGAAAAAAAAATTGCTCAGGGCATGAAAAGTATGTAGTGGAGCGTGCATTTCACTTAACGCTGAATTATCATAGCTATAGGTCAGGAGTTGATCCCCGCACTGATCAGACTCTCATCCTATTGCTGCTAGTACCGAACACTGATACAAAGTTCCACATAGTGCTAGTAAATCTAGACTTCCAAGAAATGTCCAAGTGGAGTGAAAACAGTTCCTGCATGTCCTTCTTGTACCAGTTTTAGGACGGTGCATGTCATTATTCCAGCTCAGGTGGTTCCAGAGACACTGTGCAGAACTTCATGGTTCTGAGTAAACCACTGATCTCACTGGGTTCACTGGATGTCGTACAGGCCAGTTTAAATTATTCCCTCAGTAGGGGCCTGTGCTCCAAAGGAAGACCAAGAATAAATAACAGTTAATGGCATCCTTTGCTTGTATTTTTTTTTTTTTTTTCCTTACTGATTTATTATTCACCTGAAAATCTTGCATTGGTAAGTCTGGTTTCTGCTCTTTAGCATCCTGCTGAATTTCTGTCCTCCATGTCCAGAATTCTTTAAATATTGCCAAAATGAGGATTTGATATAAACTGGAATTGTAGAACTTGGCAAATAAATGTGATTAATTTTCGCTCTGTAAATAACTTTTATTTAAATGAACTTTTGGGAGGTTTTCAGGTTATGAAAGGAGACTGTGAATACGGTTAGTAAAACATTAGACAGGAGCTTTCTGGCTTGGAATTGGCTGGTTGAATTTAGTTCTGCTTTACCCAATATTATCTTGGTCTCCTTTCCCCCACCCCAACTATTATCTTGTAAGAGAAACACATCCTCTTGTAAGAGAAACACATGGTAAGAGAGGGTATGGGAACAACAGATCATGCAAGTAATGGGACATTTTTGGTCAGAGAGGACTGAGAAGAGACTTGTCCTCCATACACGAGGAAAGGTAGCGCTGGAAGTGTCTGGATATGGAATAAGATCAGAAGTCCAAAGATAGCTTGGAAACCTGACAGTTTGGGCTGGGGGAGATCGAACAAACATTTTTCCCAAGCTGGCCAGAGCAAGGCCTGAAGAATGGGGTATTTTCCGTGCCCTTCTGAGTTGTGCAAATTGTAGAAGTTACAGGGGTTTCAGCCATTTGGGGGAAAAGTGGTTACCACAGAAGTCTGACAAAAAAGTTTTAACCTTATGTTTTGAGTATTTTTGTGTTTGGCAGGCTGTCACTAGACAGTTTAAAAAGTATATTCAGTAATATTAATATGAAACTGCAACTGTAAAGCTAATAAGCCATTCTAGAGATTGGGTAACTTTCATGACAGTCATGTACTTTGCACTATATTTTAGTAAAGAAAATGCATATCAATATGGTGCAAGAACATCTGCAGAATTTTTATCTACTCTGATCATTATTCAGTCAGTAGCTTGAATTGCTAGTAAAATTGATTTCTGAGTGTCCTCTCACTTGCATTCCTCCAAGAGTTAACAAATCACTTACATTAAAGTATTATTGCTGTGATTTAACAGAAGTTACAGAAGCCAAGATTTCACATATTTCTGAATAGCACAGCTAAGAAACCTAGAGATATTGGCATGTTCCCATTAAATATAACAGGAGTTTTAATGTTTATTTTATTGGAAGCAGTGTTAGAGAAATGCTATGCAGTTCTCAGAAGTTTTTTTCCCCTCTGAACTCTGTAGGGCTTGTATTGTTGAGGAACAGAAGTAATGTCAGACCACAGCTTTTAAAATTAAAAAAAGTTTGATTCCATCGGAGGCTTGCAGGCAGCCATTTCTGCCTTATATCGGCTAACTTGAGCTGATTTGATTCTTCCAGACAATAGAATCATTTTGCTTGTTTCTGGTGTCCTGCTGGGGAATTTCATCACAGGCAGGAACAAAAAAGCATGAATAATGGCTAGATGTTACCAAATAAATTTCATGTCTGCACTGTTTGAACAGTAAACCCCCTTGGTATCTCTGTATCTTAAATGAGGAGTAGAGAAACCTAATACTTAGTGTTTCCAGCTTAGTATCTTTCAGTACGTGAGAGTATAAATAAGTTACAAGCCTCTTATTATGGGGGACCAGGATTTCTTAAGCGTTTATTACTCTCCATTTTTCAGTACATTGGCCTTTTAAATATCATTAAAAGACAGATGGCTTTGTCAGTGTTAATATTTATAAGTATATTTAGAGGGTGGTGTGGTAGCAGTGCAGCAGAGGTAATAGTGGTGGAAACATGAAGGGAAGACTGAAGCGTCCTCTGCACAGGTGATGAGGAAATGGCTGGAATTGCTTTGCTTTACTTCACGGATTAAAAACCAGTAAGACAGTAGTGTCCTTCCCTGTTTCCCTTCAGTTTCCTCTTTATCATCTGTTCTGTCTTCAGGCTGACAATTCTCTGTCTTTCTTTATCTGTTCTGGCTTTAAGATGG
Organism: Hirundo rustica; assembly: GCF_015227805.2. Taxonomy (NCBI): domain Eukaryota; kingdom Metazoa; phylum Chordata; class Aves; order Passeriformes; family Hirundinidae; genus Hirundo; species Hirundo rustica. Next base: position 28,044,848 of record NC_053452.1, read on the forward strand.
TCAAGAGATTGCAGGGCGACTTTTACAATAGTGCGCAAGATTTTGATGTTGGCAGTGCTAGCAGGCTATGTGAATGAAATGTCTTGCTCTAGATATCTACAGAGATCTCTTCCAAGTACAGCTTTCTTGCTGGGACCATATTTACTCATTGCATAAGTCTTTCTGGCATCTGTCAACTTCCCTTAATTTCAAGGTGAGATAGATCCACGGCCTTAGAAAATGATGTCTGAGAACGTCTTGGAAAAGGAAAGGCTTAAAGTCATTCATGCTGTGTCCACTGTTTTCTCTCTCACTTGGTTCTTTTTAGAGTTACTGAGGAATCTTTTTTCTTTCCTTTTCCTTTGAATTTCATTGCCTTTTCCTTCCTTGTGACCCCGTAGTGCCTTGACACCTCTTGAACATTTGACCTCTTGACCCACTTTTCTCCTTAATCCACCACTATCACCTTGTCCTCAAGTCCCAGCTGTCGTAACTCCTCCTTCATTTTCCATGCTTTTACTTCCCTTATATCCATATTGCCATTATTCCCAGCAACCCAACTCCTTCCCCTTTTTTGTCACTCCAGAGGACCAGTAAGATGCTGGTGTCAGTAGGACTCAGGAGCATCCCTGGTGTCTGAAGCTCTGTGGCTTTGCCCAGCCGCTGTCATCCAGAGCGTGTCCGCGCTGTGCTGCTCAGCAAGCAGGAGGGAGCTGATGATGCTCGTGCCTGTTGGAGCGGCTGCTTTCGGTCAGAAAGGAGTGAGGCACCGAGTTTCCAGCTGGTTGTCCTACTCTAGTGTTTGAGGGAGTAAATGTGATGTGTAGGTTTGAACTTCAGGCAAAATGCTTTGGTTTTAGCAGACTCAGTGGGGTGTTGTAGGAATGTGATCTAGCCCTGAAAACTGGACTCTGCCAAGCAATGGAAACACTATTAAAAAAAATTTTAGTTGGTACTGACTGTTGGGATTTTTAGGGACTTCTAATCCCAGAAAATACCTCCTAGTGTTCGGTAATTTTTTTTTTAAATTTAACGTGAAATGGTGGTTTCTGTCTTCAAAACATTCCAGTCCAAGCACAAGTCAAAAAGGCAGACTGGGGAAGCCAAGAGAAATATTAGGAAAATGCTTACCAGTGTGAAAGGCTGCAGTGGTAGTTGAGCAGCCTATTGGGTTAGCTCTGCTTGGTGTCCCTAACTTAAAATATCAAGGGAAGAGGCAAAAGTGGAAATTTTGCTGGAGATATTTGGAGTTCCTGATGCTTTGCATAATGTGGTGTTTCTCTTCAAGGAGTTGATGTGTTTAGAGGGACAGCCCATATGGTCTAGTCCATGATTCCTAAACTTCTAGTTGGTTTTTAGCTTCAAGAATGTTTGGTACTGCCCAATTTGAGGGAACTACAGATTTTTTCTGTATAATTCAATGAAAGGTGGTATTGTATTACTACATTAGAGCTTTTTTCTGTAGTGATAGGTGGGTTAGACCGCTAGCAGTACAATAATCAAATCTGGATATGATATATAGGGATTATAGTATGTACTAATGTCACTGGGCTGAGATAAGCTATGTTAAGTTTTATCACACTCCTTTACTCTTCCTGCTAGCAATTTCTCAGAGCCATGCCAAGCCTCTGAAAGGAAGAAAAGGAAAGAAGAATTTTATTAACACTTCATGCCTATTTTTCAGAAGTGTTGTCCATTGCAATGGACCCAGTAGCAAATGACAGGGTTTTTCACCTAAAAAGCAAAACCTTGGGCTTCTTTCTGATGACCCTTAGGCAATATTTTATATATATATAGATAGATAGATCTCCATATAAAGATACATTATAAAACTATATGTATTATATTATATATAATATAATGTATACTATATATATGTAATATAATAGATATAATTAGTTATATCTATGTATAATATATAACTTTAAAAATTATATTACTTTAGTAGTCATGTTTGGGAGGAAACTTTGTATATGCATTTTTATAAGGCTGGGTGAAAGGTTTTAAAATACAAGTTCAGCTAAACTTATTTTGAACAGTTCTGATGGGCAGCCCAGACACTGTGACCTAGACAAGCTCCTATAATCTCTTTACACGCTCTTTTCTTGCCAGTCCATGCTCACCCTTTTCTGCTTTGCCCATTAGTTGCAAGAGGCCTTGGGTAGGAGATAATGTTACCTTCTAGGATATATCATTTAGCAGAAATGTGGGGTCATGATTATTTTGAAGGGTGTTCACTTTACCATAGTAGTATGGTAGCAAAAATAGATGAGGAGCAAGTGACCAATGTTTATCAAAGCCCAGAACAGTGGAAAAAGCCCAGAAACTTTCCTGTGTTGGTTTTGTTGATAAGTAGATGTGTGAATAAGCAAAATCAATATACCTTAAACAAACAAGCAAAAATTGTAAATTTGTAGCAAGTGCTGTCCATTAACGACTGGAGGACAGACAGAGGTAAGTTGTCTTGCACACAGATTCGAAGCTGATGTTCCTATATTGATTTTAATGGGCAGTTCTTTGAGTGGTGTTCTCTGTTGCTGAAACTATTGAGAGTATGTGTATCATTTAGTTGCATAAATTCTGATTCCTCTGTGCTTCTAGCTAGTTACATCACCATCAATTGAATTCCTTCCATGTTTAACATTAAACTTTACATATTTCTCTGAATTGAGACCTACTGTAAATTTTTTCACCAACGTGGAAATTACATGAAAAATTTAGGCTCCTAATTCAGCAGCCTTTTGAAAGTGTTATCCAGCTGTCTTTTCCATGAGTGGTTGTATCTGTTTTCATAGAATCATAGAATCTACTGAGTTGGAAGGGACCCATCAGGACAACTGAGTCCAACTCCTGGCTCTGCACAGGTCACCCAAGAATCACCACGTGCCCAAGAGGCCGGGGGAGTGCCCAATGCCCAACAACCCTCTGAGTAAAAACCCAGCCACCACAGCTTCTAAACTGTGTACAAATGAGTTTGTGAGTACATTGTGAACTGCTTGTGGATGTGTTTGGTCAGAAGTGTCAGTTCTGACCATCAAGCCTACTCTTCAGTTTGGTAATGCGTGTTGTTTTGGGAGTGGTATTGTTCAGAGCATCTTTAAACAAAACAAACAAAAAAAAAAACCAAAAAAACCCCAAACCTTAACATTTTTTGTTTTTGTTTTGGCTGACACTTCATTAATAAAACTATAGTAAATAACTGGATATTGGAACAAAGTAAATGAAACTGATCTCTAGCCTTGTTTGAATGTACTCTGGACATCAAACTGACAATCTCTGACATGTTACATTTGGTTTAAAATGTGTACGCTCTAGCCAAGCACTGTTTTGTTATAACAGTGTTATTAATACCATAAAGCTTTCAAAACCCTTAGTGTATTCTAAAGTTTATCCTTTTTTAAAATCGTGTTTAAAATCAGATGTGAAGTTTGAGAATGTCATTTTGTCTTTCAGGCTGTTCCTGGAAGACTGAGGTTAAAAAAACCCCGATCTGACTGAAAGGGAAGGCAGGCAGAGTGAGAAGTGGGGGCACTTCTGGTGAAGCCTTTTCTCCCTACAGCAGTCTCCTTGCTGGGCTGTATGGGCTTCTTCTCTTTGGGACCTGGACATAATTGTGGCAGTGATCAGTAAGACAAATTACAGGCCAAATGTTTTGTAGAGCTGCCAAAAAGTTTGCAGCTCTTCCAGCAACTGTGAATCAACCCTGCACCCTATTTGTAGACTCGCAAGCAAAATGTGCTTCCCAGCAGCAGTGTGCTGCTCTGCAGAACCCCTCTATTGTAAGATTTATGCTCGGTTAATGAACTTTGCAATGCAAAAAATGTGAAGTCTCGGAGACATTTTATGCAGCTATGAAAATGTACTTGATGCTAGTGATATCCCAGTGAGACAGGAGCGAAGTGCTGAGACCTTGTCAGAGCAAGGATGCATACATCCTGGCAGCGTGACAGTTTTGAATGTAGGAGTTATTAGTTTTTCTTTGATTACATGAGGTTGTGCAGAAACAGAAAGTTCATAGTTTCTTCCTGTGGGAGCTTATGATGTAAAATAAGAAAAACAATCTCACTTTTGGAGTGCAATAACCTGTGTATCAAGCTAGATGTGGCCTGCAAAAGCCATGAAAAATGTGTAACAAAATAAAAACCTATACTTTTCAGGACAGAAGTATGCAAAATAAATAAATTATGTGTTATTGTAACTTTAAAAAATGTATTTGATGGCCCTTGGGGAAGCAATAATTGTCTGAGGAGTTAAAGGAGAGTGTTTTTATTCACATGAGTCAGCAGAGAAGGAGGCTGAAGCTTGTGTGCCAGACCAAGGAATATGTAAATATAACAGATGGTCAACAAAGTGACTCCACTTTGTAGTAGAGCAGTTCATACAAATAAGGGAGATCTTTTTTTGCAGCAGGCTTTGTTTAACTAAAAGTTTCAAAATGTCAAAACAGATCAACAACAACAAAAAAATAGCCATCATCAGTATTGATTGGCTTTCCTTAATGTTTCTGGTAACAGGTGGGGTTGGTGAATTAACTTTACAGTACACAAGGTATTTCTGATCCTGATTACATTATTTTTTGAAATTTGCATGAGCTGTGAGATAATGTGTAATAACTTCATTATAATTGTGCTTTCTGTGAACTGGTCATGCAGGTTTTTACCTGCTTAGTTGTCCTGCATCTACTTGTGATATAGCATGTTATCTCCTCTTTCTTCTGTAATTATTGCCTTTATTTCCATTGACATAATTCCTTCAAACAAATGAGCATGTCAGTAATGGAAATGATGGGATAAACATTCACTCATAATTCAAGTATAAAATCTTGTTGTAAAATGAATAATCTGGCCTTTCATATCAGCGACTCCAGAAGAGGCCTTTGTCTGCTTTTGATTTACATGTAGTGATACATAGATCTTATCTGTCTCAGGTTATAATGAAACTCATTAGCAAAATAATCTGTGTCTGGAGAATCTTGAGTATAGTCATATTCACAGCATTCCTGAGAGAAAGTGTAATGGATGGAGATTTCTCCATGTTGCCCAGAAGTATGGCACAAGCATTGTGGTTTTAATCTCGCAGTTTTGCAGTGGAAGTATCAGTTTCATTTCTACAGTGGGAAGACAGGGGCTGAGATCTAGACTGGTGAAATAAGGTGTCTCTCTGATACCTTCTAGGGATACCTCTTCCTGTCCTGAAGCTTCTCCCTCATCTGTCAATCTCTCCTTTTACTTTTGTAAATGGAGGAGTCTCACCATTACATTTCTATTTCCTTCTTGTAGCTTACCTTTTGTGGACTGATGGATTTATGGTTTCATTGGAAGGGTTTTTTTCTGCTTCAATTCTCCAACCACTTTATTCTGGGGATGCTTTCCTTCAATTGTAGTAAACAATCAGAAATGCAGAGCCTCCGTTTTCTTAACGCTGGAGCTTTTTTTGTAGAGGTGTGGATCTATAAAACCAGGCTTCCAGGCTGTCAAAGCAGAGCAGTAGTTGGAAGCTGAGCTACTCTTCTGGATGACTAGCTAGGGACAGCACCAGCTTCACTGTCCCAGTGAGAAAAATTACCACTGAGGGTTATCCTGTGTGCCTGTGCTCAGAACACCTCCAGTATTGAGCCTACCTGTGTATGACTATATATATAAGCTGTCAAAGGGCTGGAAGAGTTGAATGTGCAAATCCCTCTGAAATGTAGAACAGATTGTTTTGAAAAGTTTGAAACTTTGAAAGTTGCCATCCTAACTTACAATTTTGTATATTTTAATAGTCCCATAAGTGCAGTTAATATGGTAGAAAATAACAGCAGACAAAATGTAAACTCAAAGCGTTTGTTGTTTGATTGTTCATGCACTAAATTTGGAGGAAAGGGGACTTCCATTGGAGTCAATCATTTGAAGGAAACAGAACGTTTTACATTTTTAGGGTCTTGTCTCTTTTACTAAGAGTGGAAAGGCTTAGGATCCTCCAGCTGGAGTGGTGTGAAGAGGGAGTAAGTACAGCTGGTGTGCGCTGTGGAGCGGCTGTGCAGTGCAGCAAACCCTGATAGCCCAGCACCTGAGCCTGTTTATAAAACAGATGCAGTGAGATTGTATTGGTGTTGCCTGCCTGGCAGACTGGTAGGCTGTGGTTTACACAAGGCCGTCCCTGGTTTTGAAAAAGCCACAGATTCACTACACCGGATGTGCTGACATGGCTTGGGGTTAACATGTTGTGCTTCAGGACTGACCCCAGTTGGGAAAAACTTGGAGCAGATTACAGCAGCTGGGGCTTCATGAATTTTAGAAAGAGATTCTGGGGGAATTATAGGAGGGTGTTCATTTAGCTACTCACTGGTGTTTTGCACATTTATTTATTATTGTGTTTGGAGCTCAAACAGAGTGGGAGAAGGACACAACATACCCGTTACCCTCCTTTCAGAGTGAAGAAGAGGCATTCTCTTTGGTTTCCTGATACCGTGTATGGTATTCCCCTCTATGATCAGTATAAATTAAAATCTAGATTTGTAAGTGTAGTAAAGCGCTTTACTTACATTTCTTTCATCCAAAAGGTATTGTGCAGATGCTACAGAAAAAGTGTTGGAACGTGGATCATACTAAAAGTAGTCAGTGATGGGAATATCAATTATGTGATATTACATGAAGCTGAAGGCATTGGCATGCAAAGGTGGTGAATTTAAAGCTTCAGTTATTTACAATTTTCATCTGTTTAGAAGAATGTTCTTTTACTTACAACTTGCATTTCTATATGGCTATCCAAAATTTAATATTGATTTTGCAGTACTTTGCTCAGTGACCTGCATGAAGAAACCAGAGCCATTAAAATATTTTGATGGATTTGCTTCAGCCTTCAAATGTACGTGGCTCACGAACACCAATTAGAATAACAGCTTAAGGGCTGTTAGTAGCTTTATTTCGTACTGGAGGCTTATAATACTGTGACACCTTTCATCTCAGAGAAGCTACAATTGTCTTTCTTTAGGCAAATATTAAAAGGCATGGTGCCTAAATATGACAAATTCTCTTCAAATTCTCCCGGTGTCACAGGTTCACCTTAGATGTTAGGTGTTCATCTCAAGGCTGCAGAATAGCAGAAAAGAGAGCGTATGGGAGGAGTACTCAGCTGTCCTGAAAATATCCCTGCTTACAAACCAGATTCCTGATAAGAGCTGTGATCAAAGAACTCAGCTGGGTAATTCCTTTGTGTCTCAAAATGCATCTGCCCTGAAGCTCAGACCTCATGTCCCAGGGTTTGCATTTTCAAATCCACAGGCTCAGTCTTCCTTTCTTTTAACCCTTTTATTCTAAGGGTTAAAAGAAACTACTTTTCCAGTTCCACTTCCCTCTTGTACCTTTTTCTCCCAGTGATACTTGTAATTCCTGATTCATTGGTTGCTGTTAGCAGCTCCTCAGTTGAGAAGTACCTCTGGTCTTAGCAGAATTAAAAAACTGTGGTGACAGGCTACATTTACCAAAATCTCGTAGCTTGGTATTAAAGGGAAAAAGAAAAAAAAAGGGAAAAAAAAAAAGGTTTTGCCTCAGAATAACTAGCATAAATGGAAGTGCAAAGGGATGAAATAATTTATCTTCATTTATTTGGATGTATATGTCCAACTCATTCGTGGTTGTGGGTTTTTTTTTTGGGTTTTTTTTTTTCTGTTAGGAATCTAGGAAAGAATATGCCATTCACCAACACTCGTGTATTGTCTTGTTCCCTTTTTTTCTCTTGGAGAAAGTGAGAGTAGTGGCAGCTTTAGTTACAGTTAACATTTTTAATCATTGGAAAGCTTAATTCGAAGACCTACTTTGTTGCACTATGTTTCCCAGTGGCCCCATCTACTTGTGAGACACATATAAAGGATAAAATACGTTATGGCAGTGAAAATGTGTCCTAGGAAGAGGTTAAGTTGGTTGGAAGTTGTTGAGCAGCGTCCCTTATAGGGTTGTTTGAAACATAATTGTGTGACAGCAGATACAGGAACAAAATATGTTACTGAGAAAGAACAAAAGCAAATTCAGTCAGGTATTTCAAGGCCAAGGAAACTCAGTTGAGTTATTACTGGCACCTATTAATATGTCTGAAAAAAATAATGTTCTTTGCTTCAGCTGGGTGGCCCTCAGAAAGGGGAGAGATTCTTTCCTGCCCTTTGAAATCATCAAAGAATATGAGAGTAATCATTTCCAAAGTTATCTCTATGCTGGAAAACCTCACTGTTCAGGATAAGCCAGGGTAAACAAAGGAGAAATAGGAAGTGACTTTTAAAAAGTATGGATTTGAACCTGTGAGGTGCTGAGTGTCTTCAGTGAAATGCTGAGCTTGCTTGATTTTCAGTCAGTTTTTAGCTCTTGGTTCCTGACAGGATCAGGTCCTAAGGTTAGATTTACCCTCTGAAGTAAAATTAGGTTACTGCTGTCAGCTTTTTTTGACTGCCAATATTGCTTGTGATGCTTATCATCAGTGCTGTGGATGTACACAGACATGTACAGCATTTGGGTAAAGATAGAAGCTGATCTACAGGGACTTTCACATTTCCATTGTTTGTCTGCTGTAATAATTAGAACTCCAATATGATAATGAGACATCAAGAGGATGAAGCAAGGTACCAGATGCTTATAGAAAAAAGGAATATCTTTCTTCAATTTTACTGTCATGCTTAGGAGCATTTTTACGTGTTTTTTCCTTATGTAGAGTAAAATTACGCCAAATTTTTGTAGTACTTTTCATCAGTAGATTCCTAAGCAGATATCAATTTGATGAATGTATTGAATACACAATCAAGACCTTTTTGTAAAGAAGCATTGTACTGGAGTAATTCTTCACTTTCACATGAATTGCAAAGCCCTTCACATTTAGGGGTTTTTTAGCTTTCATTGGAGCCATTCATGTTGTATGGGCATCTCAATACACCGTGCTGTTCGTGGAGATTGAGAGGTTGTAAAGGATGTTTGGACTAGATTCCTCCTCTCCCACTAATACCTACTTTACTGTCCCTGTGAGGTTAATTTGCTACCAATGACTGCAGTCATTGTTGGCATTATTTGAACTAAGGGTGGGTATAATGAGACTTCACTGCTAGTCATGCTTAAGGGGAGAACAGTTTCTTCACAGTAGTTTTTTAGAAGTTATACAAGGAAATCTGTATGCCTTAAGCTTGAACTGAGAAACGCACATACAGTAGTCAGACTGATTCAGTCCTCACATAATTTGTTGCTCCTATGATTAGAAAAGGGCTAAAATGTTTGCGTCTGGTTATTGCAGCGTGTAGAAATAAAAATCTTACCTGAAATAATACTGACATTTTTAACAGCATGACAGATATGAGGGATGGCTTGGGTTCTTTTATTTTCTGAAATTCTAAATCTATGCTTGCATAGAGGGCTTGATTCAAAGGGATATTAATTAAATTGTATCTTTCCCAGGGTTGGTTTGTTTTGTTTGCTCTGTTTTCTGGGTGTTGAATAGAACTTGCGTGTTCATTGACCCTGCCAGTATATGGGTTATAAACAAATTGGAGGCAAAGGGGAGGAAAAAGAAACAGTGTTTAATTCTAGTAAAGCTCCTGCCTCAGGCTTCGGTGCTCAAAGTTTCATCAAACAGGTTCTTCTACCTCTGTTTCCTCATTCCTCCTGAGGAGAGTCAAGCTGACCATGCTTAATTAATCACGAGGCTTCAGAGCCTTCCTTGTGCTGCAGAGAAACACTGCCTCCTTTCCCCAGGACCAACCCTGCCCAGGAAACAGCCAGAGTGCAGATCCTGAGCTTTGATCCATTGAGGTGAGGGGCTGTTTGCTCGGACAAGTTGGTGTTTTTTATTCATTTGGTGCGTGGTGACACCTTCCAGGAGACCACAGGGAGACGAACCCAAATTTAGTGAGCAAGAAAAGTTACTCCTGTGCAGGGAGAGGCAGTCTCCTGTCAAGCCTAGGGAGCCTCGTTTCCCATTGTTCAATGATGCAAATCACCTGGGGAGTTATGCAAGGGAAAAGCCTGGGAAATACAGCATATTCTTTAATATACAGTAATCTTTGGAGGATAATATTACATAATCATGACATCACCATCTGGGATAAGACTGGCTATTTTGTAGCCAGTGTTTTTCCACTTACCTAAAGGGTGATCTTAATACTGCAAAGCAGTGCCGAAAAGGGAGCTATGCTGGTAGTTGCATATTTTTTAACCTCTTTTAGGTTATAGACTTTATGTTACATCTTCTCGATCCCAAGTATGTGATGTACAGGACTTCCCTAAAGACTACTGATAAGGGTAACTTCCTCTGAAACATTTGGAGACTGTGCTTTGAATCTCTTGGTTCTCGAAGTAAAAATAAATGTGCTTGACTGCCTACTGAGAAGAGACCAGACACAATCTTCCTCTTCACTGTGATCATGTAGAAACTTGTTGAATATTAGTAATTAATCTTGAAGCAGAAGATAAAACCACCTTTCCTGCAGCAGGCCTGTATGGATCAAGAGCTGGGAAAGATCTGTTTTGTTCGAGTAACTGTGTGATATTTTTGACTTGCAGACTCAGCTTCAAAAGGGCAGTCCAGACACCCGTAGAGCTTTAAAAGTACCTTGTGCTGGTTTTGAATATTAGGGCTAAATGTTCCTATTGTCCCTCTCCCCTTCACTCCCCCTGCTTATTCCCCTTCCCCCCACCATCTTTTAAAGAACTAAGAGAGCCCGGTAAACACCTTCCTTTTCCATAGCGCCTGTGGAATAAAAGATGGATGAAGAGGTACACTCTTTGTGACTCTTATTCCTGTTTTAGTTAATGAAGAGGACTACTAAATGGTGATAAGTTGGTTAGTTTGGATTGGGTCATTCTATTGGCCGTGAAACCCATCTCTGTGAGACAGGTCAGTTGAAAGCCTGGTGGGAAAAACTTGCACGGGAGAAAATTTCCTTCAGGGTAATGTGGAGCACAAGGATGGACTGTTGTTTGGAGAGTTTTTGAAACCCGTGTGCTTATCTGGAGATGCTTATCTGGAGATCTGACTGGCAACTGAGTGAGTGCTTCTTCTCTTAAATGAAGATGGTAAAGCTTGGTTTCTCACCCCCTTGTCTTCTGCTGGAGAGTGTGAATCAGAGCTGTCTGGGCTGCTGGTCCTGCTAGGTAGTACTGCCTGAGCAGAGAGAGAGGAAGAAGAGAAAAACTGGGATCATAATTGCATAAAAACCCACATAATGTCTGAAATACCTCAATATTACCCCAGAGATGTGTGTGTCACCGATAAATGAGCCTTGATATTGTCATCAAAAGGCTTGTGAGAAGCTTATCATTACAGGCCATGCACAGTCCACTGGGGTCTTATGAACTTAATAACTGAGTGTAGTGTGATCCCATAACCTGGCGACAAAAGTATGCTCACAAGATGTACTGAAAGGTTATACCAAACTTATTCCACACTGGGTGGTTTATAAAATTTGCTTATATAGAGAACTGTGTCTTTGACACCAAGGTCTTATTACATTAATTACAAAATTTTGTAGGCTCTTCTAATACCTCCGGTCCCAACTGATACCTCCTCCTCAGGTGATGATGCATCCAAATATGGGCCAAATAGATGCTGAGGGGGTTTGGGTCTCTGCTGTGTCCCTGGTGCTCTGGTCACTCAGTAGCTGCCCACTAGGAGGTTCCTTGCACCTCGGCTCAGTGCATTTTGTGGGGGTTACTGGAAGATTTCCTCACTCTGCAGACCTCTGGAGCATGGCAGTTCCTGTTTTCCATCTGAGGCTGCCAGAGGTAGCAGTTATGCGTACAGTATGGATAGAAAATTATTTTTTTCCCAGCTGGTGTGTGTGATCATCGACTGCTTTGATTAACCAGTTCTGGGGCTTAAAGTGAGACATTGTTTTTTCCATTCTTTGTAGTGTTTTTGGCAAGGGGTGGAGAAAATATAGTCATAGATCTCTTTTCTCTTTGCGTCTGTTTTGTTTTCTGCTCTTTGTGTTCAAGCACAAAACGAAATGGTTTGGAAATAAAATAAATATTAAAACTAGAAAGTAGTTTATATTCCCTCCTCACAGAAGTGTGTCTGAAGATAAATAGGAACAGATCATATTGGGAAAATATTACTTTCTCCCTGCTCTTTAAAATAAAGCAATTCCTCTGTTATTGAAGTTTTCTGCAAGTAAACCACAAGCAGACATACTAAGTGCAGCCAGCGACAGGATGATAGCCTTGTTTTTGTTGTTGTTGGGCTTTGGGGGTTTTTAACTGTAGATTTAGCCATTACAATTGAGCCACTAAGAACACATCAGTGTTATTTTGAAAATTCACAACAGATTCAGCTCAGACCAGGAAGTGAGGTGCTGTCCTTTTAAAGCCTGATATACTGAAAAGGGTATTTCTGACGCATGACCTTCAGTGAACAGGAATTCCTCTACTCAGAATCTCATCCTTACCATGAACTTCACTGCCACAATTCATCCTCTCACAGCTGTGTGCAAAACGACATATTGTGGGGGGAAAAAAAAAAAAAAAAAAAGCCTCAGCTATGAGAGATTTTCTTGTATTTTCTAAAATAATTAGCAAAGACTTGCAAAATATAGAGCATGACTTATTTGTTGAAATGTGATTTTAAGTTGCAAGAGGGCTTTTTCTTTTTTTTTTTTTTTTTTTAAGTAGAGTTCATTAGCTGTTAACTAACTGATAAGATTGTTAAAATCTGTTTAACTATCAAATCGTTAAGTATCACAATAGAAACTACTGGGGCCTAGGTTCCTGAAAATCTGGTTTGAATTTTGAGTGGTGAATATTTGAAACTCCACAGTGAAAAAAATCTGGCTCTGCATGCACTTTTTGTATATGTTTGCTTTCACTCTCTTTTTTTTTTTTTTTCCCCACTTTCTTTTGTGTGCTCTCTCTCACTCTCTGTCTTCAATTTAAAGGCAGTGAAAGAACACCTAGGAGCTGGCTGGTTTGAGAACTGGGCAAAAGTGGTTTGTGAGCATAGCAGGTGTGATGCCACGCTCAGCCGTGGTGGAGTGAATGAGCAGTAACAATTTTGTGCAGATACTGAGTATTAACTGCAGTTATATGCATGCAGAAATACAGCCTTTTTGCCAGAGTTGCAGACTGTGGAAGGTGTTGAATTGAAGCCTCTCTGGAGTAGGAGAGGGAAGTATCTGGCCGGCGTCTTTTTTAGGTCTCTGCACTTGGAGAATTTGCCAGTTCCTGCTGTTTTAAGAGCCCAGATTTGCTAACCTCCGGGACATACGGCAGGGCCTACTCTTTTCTTCTAGTCCTTGGTGGAAGTGGGTGTTGGCTAGAGCTAGATAAGGATGAAAACGGGATATGGTGCTGAGATTCCTCTGTTTTTGCTTTTGCTTTTGTTACGTTTGCTGGATTATTTAATTTAACCTAAGGCAATTTATTTCTAGTGTTTAATTTTAAATGCATGCCAGCAACAGAGAGATCGCTGAGCAACATTCCATTGTTTGAGCAAGAAAATGAATAAGTAATGGTTTTGTAATTCAAATTCCCTATAAAAGTATTGCAGCGGCTAATTATCTAAAACATGCATTATTTTTATCTGTAGGATGTCCTAAATATATAACATTTTTTCCACTAAGGAAGATGATTTCCCAAAAACAAGTGAATGCGGTGGATTCAAATAACTGATAAACCCTAACGAACGAAAAATCCTGTGGATTTTTCCTGGGATTTTCAGGTAGATTAGGAGAAGGGAGTATGGCATAGGCACCACAGTAGAGGCTGACACATGCATGCCATAACAGTGCACATCCATCAATAGAGATCTTTCATCATAAGACAGTTTTTACCTTCATTCATAGACTGGAAATGAAATAGAAATTAAAGAAGGGGCTTGGACAATCACATACCTGGAGAGAAAGTACTATGCCTACTGTGAGGGATGTGTATAAGCGTAGTGCCTGGTAGTACCTTTTTTTAGTTGCTAAAAAAATTGCTCATATTTGAGTTCAATATTATGTCATTGTAGTTAATAAGCTACATTGTAGTTAAAAACTAATCAGCTGAGGGGCAGAGCTAGATAGTATTTTAAAATGTTGGAAAAATAAAGTTTATGATGTCTCAATACCAAAATTTATGAACAGATATAAACCTTACTTTAAAAAGTCTACGTAATATGACTTTGCAGAAAATGTTCTAGCTTAATTATAGTAATGTGCTTCGAATTTTCCAATGGGGTCATTTATTTTGAGTATATGTCTCGTCTCCTATTACTGTAACTACGAATAAGCCTTTTGTTGGGTATGTGTTGTCTAAACGTGGCACATAACTTTCCTGGAATTTGTAAAGCTATTCTGTTTGACATTAGTTGGCATACCTTGTTTGCAACCTTTGTAATCCAAAAATAAAATATTTATGTGTCTCTAGTAGCAAAGTACGAAGTGCCATATTAAGAACATCCATATACGGGCCTGGCTCTGTAAGATGCTGACTGTTCGAATCCCCCTAGCTCAGCAGTTGTGTTTACATGTGTCTTAAAACTTGGTGGGACTGCTCTGAAGCTACAAATTTGAAACCAGAGTCTCCATCTGAGTCTCCATCTGGCTTGGCTGTACAAGGTAGACAGAGACTAAACTTGGTTTAGATGGCCTGGCAGTTGATGCACTGCTGTTGTGAGCAGATACGGCCAGAGATGTTGGTCTGGTGAGTGGGAAGTGGTTGCCATTTGATCACCAAAGTGAGTGGAGCTATTGGAAGAAGCTGGAGCTTTAAGAAAAAATTGTATTTTCCATTTCTCAGAAAGGACACTACCTTCTGGCCATGTCCAGGGCCTTGGATGAGTTGCTTGGCATGCTGGAGGAAGAGGCACTGGCCAGGCACCCAGAAGTTTATTCACAGCAGGAGAGCATGATCTTCCAGGTTCCTGACTGTAGGAGAGCTGTGCTGACTGATAGACACCCTAGTTACAAATACTGCACTTTCTCTGTGTTTTGTTTCCTTTATTTTGATGTCCTGTTGAAAACTTGTTTCTATGCCTAGCTGAGGATTATATTTTTTTTCTATGAGTCTTTTTTTGTTGTGGGAGAAGAAAGGGAAGGAGGTATGAGGATGGTTGGTGGGCTTTCAACCTGTCTAAGGCTTCTGTGGTATGTTGAGGATTTTCTTCCAAGAAGAATACTGTGCCAGCCATATGGTCTGTCAAACAGTATTGTATTTGTTAGTGCAGTGAGATTTGTTTGCATATATCTCTTCCCATCCTACCTCCTTTTTTATTCTGGTTTAAATAATTTCATTGTGGGATAACAGTAATAAAAAATCCTCAAAAATTTATGCCAGCTTCATGCCTCAGGGTTAGCAAATCAGGTGTACAGAGGGAGCAGTGCTATTCATCCATAGCTGGAGGTTCAGGAGGAATAAAGCATACCTGGATTGGAGTTTGTTGTGCCCCTTCATCTTGCTTTATAATTTTTTGCATGGGAAGGCTGAATACGCATAGAAGAGTGTAGAAGAAGGGAATCTGATAAGTAACAGCTGTGTTAATTACCCAATACAGCCTTGCCCCAATGAGTCACAGCTGTATCCAATAAAGATAAACGTGATAAAAGGGAGTGGGTTAGCTGGTGAAAGAGAATCATGAAGAAGAAGGTTCCTGTGGAGAGAAGGTCACTGCTGTAAGGTCAGTCTGGCTCTGCAGTTAGAGCCTGTTGTTGGAACCTGCAGTCACAGTCTAGCCAGGTAAAAGCCTGCAGTCAGAGTCTGCAAACTAGTGCATGCAGTCACAGTTTAGTGGGAAACCAGCAGTCAGAGGCTGCAAGGGAAACCTACAGCAGGAGCTTGCTGCAGCCAGAGTCAGTGAATAGTTAAGAGTCAGAATGGCTGAGCTATAAAGAGGGATAAACTAGAACCCTTTTTATGCTGTGATAAACAAGAAGTCTGTGTCTTGGCTCATTTCTACCCTCTAACAAGAGGGCTGCTGCAGCAGCAGAGGAATAAGATGAGTGCTGCTTGTGTAATTTTTTGTGTCATGGTGAATTTGCCCCTTGATATTCTATCATAGCACAGAAAAGTAGTATATTTCTTACTGAACACTGAGCTATTCTGCAACATGCTGTTTTACTTAGAGATAGGCAGCCGTTTATCTTATATTTTGTTCAATTTCTTTACACAGAAATTAGTTGCCAGTTGGTGGAAAATAAGGAATCATGTTAGCCCTGTGTAAAAATGGTGTTAATAGCTAGTCTAGGCTTTGAAGGTACAACCAGAGTGCTGCCAAACAGACTCTTCCTCTGACTGCACCAGGATATCTGCCTTTATAAGAGCTTAGAGGAACTCTGAGAGGAAGTCTTTCCGTGGCAGGCGCTGCTGAAGCCGTCCCATAGGAAACCAGTGAGAGGAAACACAGGGGTGGTTGCGGTCAGGAATACTCTTGCTACAAGTCACAAGGGGGAACTAATGCAGTGGGAAGGCACGGCCGGCATCTCTCATGGTCACTGGGAGGGTACAGTGCAATTATCTGGCAGTGGGGAGTGATAGCGAACCTATCCCTTGGTCCCTTTGTGGTTGTGGGGAGCAAAGTGATGGGGGAAGATAGGAAAGGGAGAGGCCATTTCAGGACAAACAGCCTACAGAGCTGGCTGGAACTTGTTATGGTAATGAGCATTCTAGTATTATGCTCCAGCTTCATGCTAGTTGTTGAGGAGCTATGCAGCCTGTCCTCCCTCCTTCCTGACTGATTGTCCTTGTGAGAGCACCTATTTGTGGGGATGTGTGATTTCTTGTAGATTAACCTTTTTCCATTTAGCTTTCCAAATTTGCTTTTGATGGAGATGGATGAGTTTTAAGTATCATTTGCACTCTTGTTCAAAGCATTCCTGGAACAGTTCTTTGCAATGGCCACTTGGACTATTTTAAACCTTGTTTTTTCAAAAAGTGAAGACAAGTGAAAAACAAGCCTTATAGAGTTGTATTCATCTGTTCTTTGACAAATTAGGACTGATTTTTGTAAAAAAACTACAGACAGAATTTGAGCAAGATATTAGCAAATGTTTTTATTTTGCATTGTAAAAACTACTGAATCGCTGTTAATTTCAGAGTTTCTAAAAGTCTTAGGAACTAGAAGGGTATTGACCAATACACCTTTTAAAAATAAAAATGTTTAATCTCTAAATGAGCAAAAATATGTATTTTCTATGTATCGCAAATTTCAAAGCCAAATAGCACACACTATAGAATTTTATGTATTGTGTGGCTTTGACTGATTCACGTGAATGCTAATGCTCTCTTCTTTCCACTGCTTAATTTCTGCCAAGAACTCTTGGAGCTTTTTAAGCCTTCCAGCAATATAAAACTGGAAGGAGGAGGTTCTTAGATTTGCAAGCCCCAAATAGCAAAGTATTCGTGTATTTTATGCTTTTCTTAATACATGTATCTATACGCTATTGCTCGTGTTTTGCTTGGATTGAGAAATATTGCATAATATAGCATTGATACTGTTTTGGAAGGGTAACAGTTTTAGACTCCTGTCTTTGTTTGTTTTAAAGTAGCCATCCTAAAGTTGTACCTAGAAAACCTTATACTACATTGCAGCAGAGTATTCTCAATGTAACCACGGTTCAGTGTGCCCAGCCGATGTGACCAAGCTCAATGATAAATGTTTATGTTGTGTGGGTCCAATTGTCTTTAAAATATGACAATATGTACTGTGTATGTTATTTTAATTAAAATATACAGGCAGCATGTAACCAGATTGAGTATTTCCATGCATGGGATATATATATATTTTTTTTTTTTTTTTTTTTAGCTGGAGAGTAGAGAGACACTCAGCTTCTCTGGTTCAGGTGATTCAACAGTCAGGGTTAGATACTAATGTGTAGAACACTTCTGTTATCAGTAGCCTAGAGAAGTGCAGGAATATTTGCCAGTTTTTCCTGACACACTTTGCTTCATGTATAAAATATCTTAGTGTATACCTGGTCAAATGCTTGTGGGTGCTGGTTGTGTGTGGAAGATAAATTTTACCTTGAAGATAGCTTGATAAATCATTAGTGTCTTTTCCACTGTCCATGGAATGAAGTTATAAATTCCTTGGCAGTCAGGGTTATTTGGAGACTAACATAAAGGTTGCTAGTATAAAGGTAGCTTGCTTTGTTACTATACATCTGTGAATGTGCCAAAAAGCAAGGCTAATGGTTTGCATTCCCTAGTTCAGGAGAAAGTCAGATCAGCAAACTGGAGACCTCTAGTCTATCCTATTTATTCCATCTGGTCAGGACTTTTTTTTAATCCAGTTCTTATTTTGGAAATACTGATCTGTTGCAGTTTTTTTCAGTAGAGTGTAACCATTTTCACGTAATTTACACAGCAGAAATATTTATGAGGTCCTGGGTGGAATTACCATTCCCAGCCAGGAGCTCGTGATGGGAGTGGTTCAAAGGCATGCAGGAGAGCACCTTCAAGGCCAGGTTTCTTTGCCAGTGGTGGGGTTCAGTGTCATATCTGTGTAGTCTGACCATGTTACTGTTTGGGGACAAAATGCTTTTCTCCTCTTCCCCAAGACAGTTGGTTTCACTTTAATGCATGGTAAAATAATAATTAAAAATGAATTGTAATAGGCATTTGACAAAAAGAAGTGAATGATGTTAGCTGGTTTTGAGGTGTTTTTTGTTAATGATTTTACTTGAAAGGGAGTGGAAAGAGAGATTAGTTTATGAAAGTTGAGTAGTACCCAGGTCTCGTACACCTTTAATCACTCTTATCTGTTCCAAGTACATATTAGCAAAGAAAAAGAGCTCGTCAATTTCATTCCATTAGATAATGCTGATATAACCTGGGCTTTTCAATGATGTGAAGTAGATGGACTTCTCTGACACTGGGATATGCGGGAGACAAGAGGTGGAAAACAAAACCATGAAGGTGGGTGGAGTAACTATAAAGAAGAATGAAGATGGGTTGTTTCCCTTCAGAACGAAGTCTCATCGAAGTATCAAAAATCCTCTTCAAGTTGTGTGTGTCACTGATGTGGAGCTTTTAGTCTTACAAACTGGAATGTCTAGTGAGGTTTATTTAGCGATTTAAGGAAGGGAGGCAGTATTGAATTCCAAGATGTTGAATGTTGCAATTTATACTGTTGCATGCGTGTGTGATGTTACTACCTAGGGACAAAAATCCATTACCTTAGTGTTACACAAATGTAACAGTAACCAGTTAGAATTCTTGCTTAAATGATTCTACTGCCTGTGATGGACACAGCAGATGTCTAGAACAGCAGGTTCAGATGAGTTTTGAGGTGGATTTAGCAGTTTGTGCAGAAGTCAGGTGTCTATGTGAGAGACAGAGGTCAGAGCCTTACATCAGACAGTCAAATAATAGTCATTGGCAAGTTTTTCATTGGGTGCTGGAGGCAAACTTGTGTTCTCCTGGATTACATATCAATACAATTAATGTTTACACGTCTCCTTTAATTTAGTTATTGCAAGTGTGTGGCCATGATGACTGAGCATAATTTTCACACACCATAACATGTGTAGTCTTTTCTTTTGGGCACTTGGAACTGCAGTTGTGCTCTTGGAAGGACTCATTTCCAAGTCCTGTACAGCTTTGGCTGGTTAGTTGTAAAACTTGTGTAAAAGAAGGAGGAAGACTAATTTCTTTGCTAAAGCTGGGTAGCTTGTGCAGCAGTTCAATGTTTCTTAGCATAGCTGTGCTAAAATCAAACTGGGAAAAATGATTAAAAATTTCCAGCAGCACAGTGAGATATCTGAACTTTTCTTTTTCTAGTGAAGATCACAGCATGAACATTTTTAACCTAATCAAGGCTGTTTCTTTAGAGGTTCTAATTGAGGCTTTGGGTTGGGGTTATCTCTTCTTACTAAGAGATGTTTCTACAGAAAAATAGGTGTCAGTGGTCATAGGCATAGTGCCTGCAGAAAAGGGATGTCTTATAAAAAATCCTGTCTATTTATGTTCTAGTTCAGCTAATCAAATCTTCTTTCAAAGTAGTGCAGAGAGCAGAGGTGAGTTCCTATGATGAAATGGCAGGAAAAAGCTATTTGTCCTCTGATTTAAGCTTGTATGTGTAACACTTCCTAATTTTGACTTTAACTTAGTAGTTATTTTTACATTAAAGAGTCTTTAATTTTGCTGGAGTCTTATACTTGTGTGCCAAAAGTAGGTACTTGTACAAAATGGTGACCTCTAGAAGTTTTGCTGCATCCTTAAATAATTTAGTATTCTGAATGATTTTGAGGTTGCCAGTACTTTTTAGAATTGTGACTCAACACCTTGATACTTTTTTCTTCTTTTTTTGGAAGCCAATTACCATCTTTTAAGATAATGTTGTTCACACTAGAGCTTGGGTTAATTTCTTCTTCAGCTTGCATCTTTTAACAATGAAGGGAATCTCCAGCACTGTTGCTGGCATGTGAAATGATAACACCATCTGTTCACCTTGAGAATCTGAATTGTAGTGCTTCATGTCCAGCCTGTAATTTTGACTTTTCCTGGTTTCATTTAAAATTCTATGTGATAACTGATGTCCACACACACTATGGATTTTGCTATTAAGCAGCTGTGTGTAATGATAATAACAAGCATAAATGCATATGTAACTTTCAGGAGATAGACTGATTTGGAGCCCTACTGATAATAATGGGTAATATGCCTACGGTTCCTAACTGTGCCTGTATAGCAGCTTATGAGTTCAATTGACTCTTACGATAATCTCATCCATGGAAGGCAACTGCTAAGAACACAGCAATGAGATATTTCTTCAAAGGGAAGTGATTTACTTGTTAGGGACACTGCATAAAGCATGTGTTACTGCCTGTGCTCCTGGTCCAGTGTTCTTGTTTGTCTCCTGTCCTGTTTCATTCTATCCTTGGTCCAAGTGTATTGCTTGTAAGCTGTTTCTTTTGTTTCTTATTCACCTCTTCCCTGTTTCACTGTGTTCTGGCAAAGCCTCTGTTGCTGCATTTAAAAACTATCCTAAAAATAGTTTTTTTTTTTTCTTCAAGGTCTTTGTGGAGCTAGCTTGTGAGGAGCTTGCAGAAATGTGTACACTGCAAGAGATAGTCTATAGACTATGTTATGTGGGATACATCCACACGAAATTGTGTTGAATTACTTCCTTTAGGATGGCAAAGCTGTAAATGAAGGTTCTAAATTCCTCGTGAGGTAGGAATTGAAAATTGCTATTGTTGTGTTATGAATTATTTTGGCAGAAACTTCCTGTAAAAATACAGCTTTACAGACACCCCATTAATTTGAAATTAACTTTTTTTTAAAGAAAAAATATTGAGTGAAATTCTGTTTTCAATGTAATGAGTAGCAAAGTTTCATGGAGTTATTTTATTAGTGCCAGCTTTGCCTGAACCTCTGTGGAATCAGGATTTCACTGTTCTTTTTTACCAGTTTTCGTATGGAAGGAGTCCACAATGTTTCTTTGTTACTAGATATGCTGAGGTATTGGTGAAATACTTTTTTTTTTGTTCTAGAAGGTATAACCTAGTCTCTCATTAATATAGAGAATAATTTTTTAAATATTCGTAACTTTCTGTCTTGAAAATGATCTGAGGTTCTTTAAACGGCATTTTTCTACCATTTCCCCTTTATATCAAAAAACAGCATCCAAGTCCTGCCAGCAGAAACAAATGAGAACTTTAATTATTGGACTTCTTATTCTTCTGGAAAGTAGCATCTGCAGTAGTATGGTAGACAGTGAATTTGATGTGTAATTTCCACTGTGTTATTAGGAACTTCAGTATTTCACACTAGAAGGTACGAAAGGTATAAACATGAAATAATGGATCTTGAAGCTGGAAACACAAATTCTCAGTTGCAAATTGCTTCTGCTGTCTGTGTGCTTTAACTCAGCAGAGCAGAAACAAAGATTGTGGGGTTTATGCTTTTGGTGAAGTGTCCCTGGATTCCCTTCATCAGTCTGAGCTCATGGTTCTTTGGGAAGCAAAGACAGCTGCAAGTTGCTGCTATTGCAGTCCTTTGTGTTGCTCTTTCAAGAACGTTTCTGTCAACTTTTTCTACTCTATGCCCAGGATCAGGTTTGGCTGGGGTGGCTTAGCACCCTTACCATCATTTCACATACCAGTCTTATTTAGAATGTAGCTGGGTCTAAATATTTTTGTTAGGAAGCTTCACAGCTGTGGGGTTTGCCTGTACCCCTGTGGCTGAAAGTGGTCTAATGTGCAGAAATGTGGAGAGAAGTGTGCAATCAGTATCACTGAGCTAATAAATTAGATGCATTGGCAGGTAACTTATTGTTTCTGTCCCAGATGCCCTTCTCAAAGCAGAATGGCCATGTCAATAATTTATTTAAATAAATCCTTATTAATAAGTTTAAGTGATTTCATATTTTCCATGTCAAATTGTGTTGAGTAGAATGAACCTGTGGAAATATTCCCACTGACTTTAGTGGAGGTACAGGAGTCACCCTTCAAGAAATTAACTATGACAATTCAAATCAATAGCACGTTTTTCTTAACTTGCTTGAAAAAGAGCTGTGCTGCCTATCTTAGGGCTGACAACTGCAGTGAGAGGAATCAGAGTAGGAGTCCACAACTTGGTGCCAAAAAATAGTGCAGTGTTTACACAGACTCGCTTGCAGTGGAGACCTTGGGTTTATACCAGCACGGCAGATTACATTCAGTTCCAGTTGTAATGTCACTAAAATAGTCCTCTGAACTGAAAGTTTTAATGGTTTTGTTTCCCCAACGTATCCTGTGCACACAGAGCCTTGTGCTTGCTGCTGGGAGGCTGAAGCCGGGCAGCGCCTGTGGGGGCTGAAGGTGTTCCTGCTTTCTGCGGGCAGCCAAGAGAGAGCAGGGGAACCACGTCTCGTTCCCTGGTAATCCTGCAGCAGCTGCAGAGCTGTTGCCGAAGGCACATGGCTTGTTCCTTCTTTACTGCTACAAGTTTGAGTGTTGCAGCTCCCTTGGCTAAGATTATGCTTACACAAGTAACAGCTGCAGGACTTTTAAACTGTTTTAAACGAAAAAGCGGACTAAGTGTATGAATTCCTGCTTGAAATTCCATTTTGAACGTGCAAGATAGGCAAGGCAGTAGATGAGGTATCACACTATACTAATTTTTACATTTATTTTCTGGCACCTAGGGACACTTTTGGTGTACTCTGTGAAACTTTGGATAGAAAATAGATTCATAGAAGTATGCAGTGTGTTGGCATTTCCTCTGTTTAAACGTTTAGTATTTGATTAAAACAACAGAGGAACAGTTATTTGCATAAAGAGAAATATTAATGCATGTTGGTATGGAATTGTTGGATTTTCTTCCGGGTACTTAGTTCAGGTAATTTGGCTTGGTAAAAAGTTGTAGCAGTTACATAACAATCACTCTCCAGAGAGAACTTTAGTGTGGAAGCTATTTACCCTAAGATGCAGATTATGGAAGCCCTGTCCTCGCTTTATCTCAGTGTAATGATACAGTTGGTAACTTAACTAAATTATTAATTTTCTTTGAAAGTTTCCAAGCATTTCTATCCAAAGTACTTACATGCAGCATGATATGTCAAAGATATTTTTATTACTGCTGGCTTGTAAAATAAGAGAATATTATTGATTAACATCCTCATTTTCTGAGGAATGACAATATAGGTCATAATGTTAGCTTTTTTGGGCTCTGTCTGTAGCTGTGTGGCTTGCTGACTTTGACAAGTTGTTGAATTAAGGTAGGAGAATAATATTTGCAATACTGTGAGAATATGTGGAATTCAATTAGTGTCTTGCTGGGGGTAGGGTCTAACTGTAGCAGCACATTAACACAATGGGAAAAGAAGTACTTAGAGTAGAAATCACAGTTGCTGGTCTGTTGCGCTGTCACATTTGTACCTTGCTACACAATCATTATATTTATTGTATATATCTGTGTGCAAAATCAAATGTTTGTAAGTCATGTAACAATATTCTCATTTGCTTCAGAAGTGCAGAGTCAGAATGGTGAAGAATGCAAAAGCTACTATGGACTGAAGTGTAGGAAGAGGGAATATTGTGTGCAGTGGTAATGCAGTAGCTCTCATGGCAAATTTCACTACAATGAAATTATTTCACTAAAAGCTTAGGTTTTTAATGGATGAAATGTAAAAGTAAAGTGTCCTTTGGAAGGTTATACAACAAAGTGTAGCATGCTTCTTTGTCATATAGAAGTAGTTGCTGTTGAAGCTTGTGATGTCAGTAACAGCTCAATGACTACTATATATCCCATCTTTTTTCATGATAATTATGAGAGACAACTGTACTACTCTTAAAACACATTTCTGAGCTATCTTCAACATGGAGAACCAAGTTGCATAGTACAGCTTGGTTAAAATTGGTGATGGCCATCTCCTTCTAAGGCCTCTCTAATGCCTTAGAGAATTTGAGGTGGTCACAATTTATTGTAACATGTTATAGAAAGGGCTTTCAGCCTTTTGGCACATTTGGTACCAGTTGCCTGGACAAGAAGCTGTTTTTTGGATGTTTTCCATTTCATGCACATCTGTGTTTGTAAAACTCCAAATCATGTCTTCTAGCTGGAAGGAAAATATTCAAGGCTTTTTGCCTTAGCAGGAAAAGTGCTTTGTTGCCTAAAGAGAACACAGTTTAAAGACAATTTCAAGCTAGAATAATTATTATTCTGTCTAGATAAGAATGTAACCCCCAAACATTTTTGCATATTTACAAAATTTAATTTCCTTAAGCTTGAAAATGTTTTAAAAAGTTTTTTTCTTGAAATAAAAATTCAGCACATTTTTCTTTTAGAAAAGAACATTGTTTTAGCAGAAGTTATTTAAATAACATACAAAATTTCATAAAGTATTATACATTTTTGAAAATACAACTTCAACCAAAACAATATAAATAAGATGCCTTTTCATAAAGAGATGATATGAGGGGTCTCTGTACTTGGCAATTAAACTGCCTGTTTGAAACTCTTTACAAGAATCTTCTATTGAAAAAAATTGAGAATCCTGAAGGTGTTGTCTTTGGCTTCTACTTTTTAAGGTGTTTGCTAATTGAATTTCTTCAAATGAAGAAAGCTAAACAACTATACTGTAGTTTTTGAATGTAAAGAATTTGTAAAATGACATTCTTCCTACTTTGTTAATCTGCTGAAATGACTTTAAGAATTAAAATAGAGTTGGAAGCAATTTACTTAAAATTAATCACGTAAGATAGTATTAAACATCATTGTAAGAAATTCAGGGCCTTGAACAAAACTTCATCTCAAGTCAAGCTGGAACCAACATTGTTTGCAAATTTTAGATACTTGTCATCTCAAAAGCTTCACAGCAGAGGCAAATCTATATAGCTCAAATAAATATGGGAGTTTGGTTTAGTGCCAAAATTGCAAGCAAAATCCTGACTGAGGCTGGGATTTTCTGCTGTAAAAAGAGCAGGACATGAGCCTATCCTTATGACCCAAGAGGTGTATCAAATCCAGAGTAATGAGTTCAAGCTCTTTCTGAATTTGCACCAAAGCTGACTGCCAGTCAAACTGGTTCTGTAGTAGTCAGTGCAGTATGAGAGGTGCTGACATGGAGTTAATTACACCACTTTCCTGGATAACTACATTCAACATGCCTTAAATAATGCTAGTCATATAGCCACCTCGGTTACCAAAGAAAGATTTTAATGTTAACATCAGCAAGTTTTATGGTAGTCATAAGTAAAAAATAATACTTGAATGTTAGAAGGAAGCTTCCAGTCACATAGGTAAAGAAGTTAAGGCAGTATTCTTGACCTGATGGTGTGCCAAGATGGAAGGCTTGTTTTGGGAATGGGAAGTGATAGTTCTATTCAACTAAGAATAGGAAAATCCCAGGATATAGAAAATTGAGTTTATTATATCTTTGGCTATTTGATGTATTGGTATCAGTGTAATTGAAAGAGGGTACTGTTCTTTGTTTCTGTCCTTGCCTAATGAAATTAATCACATGTTGTTTGGTTTTTAGTCACCTCTGAAAACTGGAGCAAAATTTGTTTTTATCTTTGAAACATGTTTTTGCACCTGATTTTTGTTTGTTTGTTTTTAGCCTCTCGTAAAATTTGATAAATGTTTCGGCTATAAACACAATGTACACAGACTATGGTCATGGTGTTGAAGTCATTCAGACAGTTTAGTGTGTGTATATATATATATATATATGTATATGCCACCTGTTAAGGTGATTGATTTTTCTGGGATTATGGAGTGTTTTCAGCCCTGATTGTAATGGTAGGGATACGATCCAGTGCATGACCATCCAAGATGGGAGATTTGGAGTGGTGCTAGTTTTGGTTTGTTGGTTTTTTTTACCTGTCTAGTTGGTCATGGGTATCCAGGCTATCTTTGATTCCTTCCTTCACACTGGAATCTGTCTTGGTACTTTAGAGATGTTGGTTTTACAAAATATCGATCTCTTTTTTTATCACCTTTCTGAAAACACTTTATCCTGGAAGTTTCTATTAAAGAGAGGTTGTTCAGGCATGTAAGCAAAGGACCACCATGTGTTTTATCTGAAGAGGATTGGGGTGATCCCAATTTAAAGGTAAACTGTCTCATCTCTGCTGCTACATAGGTGTGTGTCAGTACTTCTCTGCTCAGCTCTTGATGTAATTTCAACTGCAGAGTGAACTGCTGTGATCATACCCTTCACTAGGAGGCACTCCAAAGTACTTTCTTTTGCGTTTTTATCTCAGTTTTGGAGACTTGTGATGTAGTTTTCATAGTCACTACACACCTGCAGCATCCACAAGTGGGTGTTAAAACCCTGCATATTGTGGTGTAGCCCTTTAGCACAAGGACCCACAGCCTCTCCCAGGTGTGAGTAACCAGCCAGTCTCTGCTGTGACATGACAGTCCCAGGAGCTGGCAGGCTTCCCCCAAGGAGAGGTTTGAGTCAGCAGTGCTGAGACGGGACATGCAGCTCTGAGATGTGGTCGTGGAAAGATAATGGTGAGGAAGGAAGGAAGCATGCAATAGGAAAAAAGAATTGTTGTCTGCTTACCAGGATGTATCTAGCCCAAGATCCCAAAGAGGAGAGGGAGACCCAGACTTGCATTGGTGGGCAGATGGGCAATTCTGCCAGACCTGTCTGTGATGGATGACAAGGTCTCTCCCTCTGGCACATAAAAATAATCCAAATTGATACAGGTGTTGTGTACCGTTTGTGGTTAACAGTAACTTAATTGCTAAATGATAAAATTATTAATTGATGTGATAGTTGATGATAAACAGTATTTTGAATTATGGATGCACAGATAATCATTCTTACAACAGAACTTCTGTTTTGTTAAGAAAATGATCACTATGTTGTTATGAGCATTTAGTCACAGATTTTTTTTCTCCTAATTTTTCTTTTTAATTTGATGCCCATATTGCATGAAATTCAGTTGATGCTTTAGTCAGCCCTTTGTGTGTGTGTGGAGATATGAGTGGATATCAAGTTCATTTCAAAACTACATAAGACTGGAGCCAAAAAATTGTGTTTCATCTGCAAAATGCCATTTAAAAAGAATGATTTCACAGGATGCCACAGATGCTGTTGGTGTGTGTCTCTGACAAGACCAACGAATTTCATGCAGAGGGACGTGTTTTTCTTCTGTTCACTGTTAGGATTTCTACTTGAACCATGTCCTTAATATTTAACAGATTTTACTGCTTTATTTTCACTGTGTTTCAGAATTCAGACGTTGCTGTGCCACGATCTTTGCGTTCACCTGAGCGTCCCTTAGTTTCCTTAGCCATTCTGTATTGTGAACCACCATGTGCACTTGCATTTAGTATTCCTCAAGTCTGGGATTTCAGATTGCTGCTACTCTAGCTCGGATCAGTTCACACAATGTGGAGACCATGGTCTTGTTTCCATTTCACTAGGCTAAGAATTTTCCATATTCATAAGTTGAGAATTGTTCTTGAAAAGCAATCCCTCATAAGTGTGTGTTTTTCCCATGTACTGTGTTTGTTAACAGATTGCGAGAAACAGCGCCAGACATAAAAAGCCCTAAGAAATGCATTTCTTGTGAATACCAATTCCTTGGAGCTGGTGCTTTGATGTATATTCAGAGCTCTGTCAGCTCTCTTTTTCTGTAATACCTAGTGAACCTTTCATCTCTGCCTTTACATTTTGTGCCCATTTGCAGAGTGAGGAGAACATCAACTGGTATTTTGTGTTGTGTTATCTTTCCATCATAGCTGCAGCAACACAGTCTAATTGGCAGCCAGAAGTCCATGAAGTTAGTCTTCAAGCCACCTTTCTCTTATTTTTTGTGTGTTTTTCTGTCTTTTAAAGAGGTGCAGTGAACTTCTTTCACAACAGTGAGTGAGTGTAAGTGAGAAGGAGCAAGGGCCTTTCTGCAATATGTATGATCTCCACAGTGTTGCCATGAAAATCAAGTATAACTTCTTGGCATCTGTGTCCTGGAGACCAGGTTCAGCAGACTTTGAAGTAGGCACCACGCCATCTGGGCAGATGGGTATTAATGTAAGCATTGGATATAAATGTTAGACATGATTCCCAGTTCCAAATGTTATAAAATGTTGTCCTGAACTTCTACCTCTGGATGTAAAGGATTTGTTGCAAATCCAGCTCAGGGAAGAGTTGGATTTACAGTATTAGAAATTTAAATCTTGGATCAACTGTGTCATTTGCAATGTTGGAAAGGGGTGTGAAGTTGCTCAGAGAAATTTGCTTGTATTTTTGGAGGAGTTCCCGTAAGTAACAGATGAAAATAAGCATCTGTGTTGTTTACCATTTTCATATGAATAAATTATATTTTGAAGGCACTGTGGAAGAAGGAATTATTTTGTATTTTTCTGTGCCTGTCAGTAGGGATGGCAATTCATCGGGAATCTAGTGAACTTAATTCAGCTCACCAGACTTGTTTGTTCCCTTATGTAACGTGATGGTTATTCAGAGTGAAAAGCTTTTTTCTTGTTGTTGTTTCTCTGCCGTTTTTGTCCTGTATTTTTCTTACACGCCTATCTGGTGGAGGTGGTAGATTTGTTTCCTAGTCCTTGCTGGTAAAGTCCTTGCTGGTAACAGATGTTGTTTTGCTTGTCAGGGTCTAGGTAGCCTCTGGGTTCTTCCTAGGCTTCTTCCAGGTCCCACCAAAGTGAATTTCATCTGCCTTGCCAGAGTTTGCGTAAGCCCTGAGTGAATAAACACTGCGTTCAGGAGCTTTTTCCACTCTGTCCTAACTTGAGGTGTAACAAGATGTAGCCTGGGTGATCTGAGTAGAGGTGCCCAGCGATGAGCATTGTTCAGAATCCTGGAACGAAGAAGGGTCCGTGGGAGAGGTGGTGGCATCGCCACCCTCACGCTGCAACTCGAAGAAAAGCACAGAGATGTGAAGTGGCTGTGGGCCCACTTACACGAGCAGAGAGGCCGTGTTGGAAGTCAGATGCAGGGCCATCTCTTCAATGGTCTCTACAGTGTGGAGGATATGACCTAAATCCTATTAGTTTTCTCCTTTTATAACACAAAGAGATTAGAATATGTATTTATACTGGAAGTCAGCTCCTTTTCCACATGATCAGATTATTTATCTTTTACATCCTGCCAGAAGTGACCAGAATGCAATTTGTTTATTTATTTGGCATTTCTAAACTATCTTTTAAAATAATTTCTTTTGGGAAGAAACATCCTCCAAATTGTTAGTTTTCTTACAGCATGTCTAGTCCAGATAATTTCAACAAAAAGTTAATGTTAGTGGGATCGTCCACTGAGGTCTTGGCTCTTATTCAGTCTCTACAGATGTTCTTTTAGACTCTTATCCTGTCTAGATAATAGGAAGCATGCCTAGTAAGCAACTGTGGAGCATGTTAGCATAATTCACATAATTCCCAGTACCTCAGCATTCAGCCTGGGGCTGCAGACTCTAAAAATAGAACAACAGATTCTGCACAGCTTAATCCTACCTGCTTGTTAGCCATTATCTTCTTAATAAGCAACTAGCAGCTCCCTTTTGTTTGTTGAGAATCTCACTCAAAGGATTTTGCCTTTCGTTTAGGAGTGAGACTTGGCCTTTGGCCATCTTCTTTAGTGAAAGGTGGTGGATGTGTGTGCTGATACTAAAACAATTGTAGTTAGATGCAGGTTTTAGACTTTCTCTTTTTATGTAAACTCGAAACAAAGAAGAGCAGACGTTGCTTAATAAGAGAGGAATAAAATAAGTGGGTGATATGCCGTGATTTTTTTTGGTTTTCTGTTTAAGGTTTTTGTTCTGTTTTTCCTTGGCAATTGTGCTCAGTAAGGGGGAGATTGTCTTCTCTCTTTTAGGACAAGCAGGTTGTAGGGGGAAACATGGAGATTTTCCAGATGCCTTTTCCCCATACCTCCATGCTCAAAGTCCTCAGACCATATCATTATTAATGCTGAGGGGTTTTGCCAAGACAAAAGAGATTAATGCATGTGTAAGTGAAAATAATACATGAGAATGGTAATCAAAAATATTTACGGCAACAAGCTGAGGAACCAGTAACCCTGGTTTAATTTCTGCAACTTCCAGAGACAACTTTTATGATTTCTCAAGTGCATCTTTCCTGTTTAATTCTATAGGGTTTTGGGCCTAATTTCTGTGACAGAGAGGATACAGTTTCCTTTGCCTCTTTCTCAACTCTGTACTGACCCATACACAGTCTAACGAAGCGCTCAAACTTGGTTTGGGCCTTGGTTTGAGGGCAAGTAGTAATACAAATATCCTGATAATCAAAGGATAAGAAATGGAGAAAAACTTACACAGCATTTTTGGAAACTGCAGCAAGACTGACTAGACAACAAAAACTTTTTAGGATAATCATGGGTGAGATCTGCAAGAGCAGTTCAATATCTACACTTACATATGTGCTTTTCATTTCAATTGTTTCTTTTATGAGTAAGACTGAGACGTCCAAGTCAATCTTTCTTGAAAATTTAATTGGGTAATAAATATGGATCAATATACTTGCAGCATAGCAGCTGGAGCTATGAAGTGCAACAGCAGTAAGTGAAATCTGTACTATTAAATGTCAAGGTAAGTTTCTAATGTGCTAATGATATATAAGAAATAAACTATGATTTATTGACTGAAAGAAGGATGGAGATGACCTGTGGATGTAATGCTTACATGGTTTCTGAAGTTTATATGACTGCAATTCTAGATTTGGGAGATTTTGTGATTTAACCTGAGAGAGAGATGAGAGCTGTACTGGAAAATACCAGTTATTAGGGTTTCTGGGCTATGATCCCAATGTAGCTTATGTTAGTTCATTTGCTTTTCAGAATTCACACAGGAATCTTGCTAGGGACTTTGAGTCTTATGAAACCACAG
Source organism: Hirundo rustica (assembly GCF_015227805.2). Taxonomy (NCBI): domain Eukaryota; kingdom Metazoa; phylum Chordata; class Aves; order Passeriformes; family Hirundinidae; genus Hirundo; species Hirundo rustica. The sequence goes on from NC_053452.1 coordinate 28,076,055, forward strand.
AGAGAAAGGAAAAAGAAAAGTCTCTTGTCTGAACATTCTTCTGGATATGTATATTTAAGACGTGCTTTACAAAGTTGAGAGTGGTAGTGATTATCTAACTGCCCCTGAACTAGAAGAACTTGTGGCTGGTAGACCAAAGCTTGGCTGGAAAGCTGGGACATCTTTCAGGACACTGTCAATGTTCATTTTCTGGAAATCAGGCCTGTTTCTGTCCTTCCTAAAAGAGGTTGCCAGTATATGAGCCATCCCAAACCATTAGCTACCTTTGAAAAGCTTTCCCTACTTGCCTGAGGATAGTAGGGTTTTCAACGGCGCATAAACTTTCTGACTTGCTGTTGCTTTTGCTCTTAATACACTGTTACAAGTTAGGATTAGACCATTAGGCCCTTGTTTTGTTTTCCTCAGTTTGTATATACTGCTGGTGGTGCCAGAGCATCCAAGCTTTGACCTACCTCTAGTTAAAGGTTAGGAAATGTCTGGTTATGTATAACCAGGAAGTACCAATGCTGTCTTTTCATGCAGCAGCAGCTACATGTTAACATACTTTAATATGATCTTGTTGATTTTGAGCACAGCCGTCTGGTCTTTGCATCAATTAGCAAAATTGGAGATGCCGGCAACAAAGATCAGTATTTTAAGGTAAAACTTCTGTGAGATTTACAAATTACATTTACTTTCATACAACTATTATAATGGTATAAGTGAAGTTAAAATTTGCACAAGGAGGTATGGTTCAATGATAACCACTTCAATGTCGAAAAGGATTTCATGCACAGACAAGTTATATTTAATGCATATTTTATGATGCAATTAGTCGCTAACTATATGAAAATAATCACCTGATAACCTTTGTGCTGGCGTCTTGTACTTGGCAAATTTTTGATTTAAAGCCTGGCTTACATTCCCATGAAAATTGGAGGGTTTTTTTATTCCACTGTTTTTCTTCATGAGAAGTTACCAGGTCATGGAATCTTTTATTGCTGAAAGGTCTTATACAAATTATATTCTAAAACTTCTAAAATCTTCAGCACACACATAATTCATAATAAGCGAAAAGTATTGCTGCTGTTATTCCAAGTCAGAATAACACCCTTGGAAGGCTGGTTTTTAGTAATTACACTGTTTTGTGTGGCTGCATGTGATGAGAGATGTTCAAAAATGAGAAGTTGTCACCAAACAGCACAATTACAGAGAACTGCCATCTCTTATGCATTTATAGAGTCCCCAAGTGGAAAAAAAAATAATTCTGGATTCTGGGGCATTTAAAGCTTATCTTGTGAAGGTGTCTCGAGGGCTTCCTGCACCCCTGGCACTATGAGCAGCATGGCCAAAGTGCATCTGAGCTAAGGCTGACTGCTGCCCTGGGCTGCTGCTCAGAAGCAACTCAGGCACTCAGTACCCTTGACATGGATGAAGTTACTGGAAAGATCTTGTAGTTTGCCATTTTGGCTCTGATGAGTTTGGTTGGTTGGGCTCTGGGACTGTGCCTCAGAGCTGCCGGTTTCTGTACTTCATTGTGGCAAATCAGGATGTGGCAGGCATGGATGGACGTGCTGTGCTTTGCAAAACATGATATTTGTATTTTCTGAATGCTCCAAATGGGTTGAAGATCTGAAGCTATGACTTTAGTATCAATTATGAAGTAACTTGAAGGGCTTTTTTTTTTTTCCTTTGGAGCTTTGAAAAACTTTACTTCGCACCATTTTCTTGTCATTGCATAGTCTAGGGATCTCTGAAAACAGCAGCAGAATCAGCTTTACTTTGCTTGAAGGCCAGAGTTACTGTACAGCAGGTAAAGGCTAAGGGTGGTCACCTTGTTTAAGGGCTGAAAATGCCTGTTTCTGTGTTGGTAGAAGAGGACATCTTGGAAGTGCTCTGACCTTTGAAGACCTTCAGAGAAGAAGGGTTGCAAATACTAGTTAGCAATGTGCTCCACTAAATGAAAACCACTAGAGGAATGACATTATTTTCACTCAACCTGCATTCCCAGTGAAGTCATTAGTGAGTCTGAGCTGAAAAGAAACTTCCAGGATTTGACCCATCAAATATTTAGTCATTTTAGTGTTTTTGAATTATTTATCATGCCACATCCTAGTTTAAATAAATCTCCAAAGTTTTTCAAATGATCCTGGGCCAAAGCCTTGTTTGTCTAGCTGTCTAGAATTATCTGATCCTCTGTAGAGGTATTGTTATTATGGAAGACTGTGCTTTTGGGTTTTGTTGTGCAACACTGGTCACCTCCAGTGAATAACCATTTCCCAAGAGGTGATGGGCAGCTTGGTCACCTGTTAACGGGACTCCAGTGACAATATAGCTCTTGAACTGTGTTCTAGATGGTCGTGGGTCGTTCTGCCTGATGTCTGCCTGATCTAGGCAGGTATTGGGCAACTGATCTGATTCTTGCAATGGGTTATAACTGGTAACCTTTGAATTTTCTTGACCGCAAGTGGTTGAATTGCACTGAGAGTGACAGTGCATTGCCACTGTATTAATTATGGGTTCTGCAGAAGCAGTGAAATTGGAGGTTTGAACTACTTTTCTTTTCCCTCGAGCGACATTGGTTGGTGGGAATGCACTCATCTCTGTTGTTTGTGCAAGTGGAAAACATGAGCTGTGAACTTGATTTGCATGAGCACAGAAGTCACTGTAGAGCTCTAAAGCAGTGTCTGAAGTGGAGTTGCTGAGAGCCAGCCCAGCCCATCACCCTTTTGTGACACGATGCACAATTTCTAGTTCAGCTCCTCTTATCTACTTGAAGCAAGATCTTTGTCGCTCGTTGGGCTTTTTAATCTGCGCTAATATTTTTGATGCAACTTTAGTCCTAAAATTGTTCTGCTCACAAAGCTGACATATAGGTAATTAAGTAAAATGGTTTTCTTTACATGTCTTTAAGTTCTGCTGCCAAATGCCAGCGAATCCCTTTTTATATCTTGGTGCGCAAATTGTTTCTAATATGCAACGCTTTTAATTTAGCCCTCACATCGGCATTATTACTATTTAAATGCCATAGCCTATCTGTAGCACTGTTTGATGTATTCTGGATGGGAAGGGAGTTCTGCTCGAGCTGTATCAGATGTAACTCCATATGGCATTGTTGTGTGCCGCTGAGATGCTTGCCAGTTCCGATTTGGAACACGACATTCAATGCAAATATATCATGATACAAATGCATTGCGAGGATTCGGGCTGATTGCTGTGCTCTGCTGGTTGTAGGAATATACGGTTACAGTGTTGAGGTTATGGAGTGTGCTTTTGCCTTCAATGCTTAGCAAGTTAGAGGTGCTCTGTATACTCTACTGTAACGTTTTATAATTTTGTCTTGCGAGTGTGCAATGCACAAACCATTGTTTAAGTTGGCTGAGGGAGGGTTTATTTGTGAGGTACAACTAAAACAGAACCTTTAATGATGTAATATTGTACACACCTCCTCTGAAGCAAAAAAAAGAAAAATGGGATAGGTTTTTGAGTCCCTGCTACCAGGCTTAGGTGCTAAAGATCCAGCCAAAGGCAGAGGTGTTTCTGAAAAGGTGGGAAAGGAGATGATTTGCATTTGGGGATTTTGAATTTAGGCTCTCTTTCAAAATAATGCCACCAGATGCTTCAGAGGGGACAGGTGGCTGGTGGGTTGTTATCTTCCTCTTCCTCCTCTTTGGTACCAGCTAGTGGGCCTCAGTGACGCAGAGGAGATCCTGCTGTGCTTTGAAAGGCTGGCCATGCCTATGGTGATGTGCAGTGCCTTTTCCTGCCCCTGCCTTGAGACAGGCTCTGGCCTGCTGATTTTTCCTGTATCTTTGCAGTGATGGTGTGTTGGACCCTTGTAAATACCATGTAGGATTTACCTTTCCTGCATCTGTTGGCGTACCACCATGCATGTTCTTTTGTGGTGTTTTCCTGAGTTTGTTCCTCCTACATCCTGCATGTCAGCATCTTCGTGGCTTCTTGGAAACACTGTCTTGTGCTTTCTGTCTTCAGCATGCGCAGTTCATCCTGAAATTATGATCTGCATCAAAGATTATCTTAGGCTTTATGTAAAGAAAAATAAATCCCACCAATTTCATGTGATGTGCCATTGATTTTGACTGTTTAGATGAGCTAGAAATGCAAATATATCCAGAACTGCTTGTAATAGCAATTGTAGTAGCATTCTCTATATACAGACTTTCTCCTGAAAAATGAGGCTAAAAAATAAATGTAAAACAACTATTTATTTACTCTATTATTTTTAATAAAGTATGTCAGTAATTTAGAACTCACTGAGACAATTTCAAGGTATTACTTCTGAAAAGAATTATGTTTTTTCCTGCTATATTAGAACTTAACATTATTTTGCAAGTGAAAAAAAATTGTGGTGAAAAGAATCATGGTAACACACAGGCATAGCAAGAACAGATGCTGATTAGGTCATCCTGTTAGTGACTTAAAAACACCACTGCAGATGGGTACAGAACTGGCAGCCTATGCTGTATCACTGGTAAGTTGCACAAGCTGCTAGGGAACAAGAAGTGTGGACATGGAGAGATAAATCTGGGATCCTGGAAACACTTATAGCAGGCTGAAACACTGTTCTGTTGTCAGTAACAGTCCAGGATGCCTGAAATAAAATCAATTTTTCATAACTTGCTGGCAAGAGGTTTTAAAAGAAATATGACATGTTTTCAAGCAGTGTGCAAATCAAAAGGAGTATTGTTCTGAAATACATGGCCAAGTGTTCAATTCATGTGATGAAATATTAAAAATCCCTCTTAAGGATATTCAACTAGTTAGCAGGTGCTGCTTGACACAGTTAAAATTGCAGCAACAGAGGTGCAAACTTGGTGCCTTGTCTGCTGACAGCTGTGTAGCTAAGGTGAGAGCAAACCAATATTGGACATGACTTGTAATATATTTAAGTTCCTAATAATTTACCACCTACAGGGTATGAGATGGCTCAACTACTTTGTGTATTGAGCTATTTACAGAGATCCTGAGCTGGCATGCAAAACATCTTGTGAGAGACTTTGTGTTATTGTGTAGCCATACTACTGGATTGGAATGACTGGAAAAAGAAAGTTTTCCATATAAAGGAGGGTGATAGTACCAGAGGCTCCTTCAGCTCTGAGTTTTCGGTAATTTGCAGTGACAATTCTTTTCCCTTGTGGCCTGTTTTTCTAGTTTTGCTTATTCCAGCTGCCTGTTTGTTCAGGTGGAATGTAAAGACAGAGGCTTAGCTTTTCAATCTACTGAAGGCCATGTGCATGGCTGTTGGATGGAGGTTGTGTCACAAAGGAGGGCAGTTCTGCTTGCACTGTTTGACGTTGTGTTCATCACCGCTAGTATTACTGCTAGTGTCAATGTTGCTTCTAGTCTGTGTTCTGAAATTTTAAGTCAAGACTGCAAAGAACATGTGATGATACTAAAGATTTTAAGTAATTAGAGTTTTTATCTTTTAGTTTGTAAGATTTTGATTTCTTTTATTTTCAAACTTTTCAAACTAAGTCTCCCTGGTTGGAGCTTGTAGGGTAGCAACTTAAAAAAAAAAAAAAACAAAAACAAAAAACTAAAACCAGCCAGAAGCTGAAGTTTCCACGTGGATGTCTGGACCAAAGCATTTTTTAAAAATGCTTCACAAATGAAGCAAAGCTGAATTGATCTTTGAACTTTCTCCCAAGTAACTACAGTTGATTTGTCTGCATGGTGCTTTTTGTGCTTGCGTTACAACTTTAAAGGCACTTGTCACTTTCAAGGCAGATGTTTGATGAATTACATGTTGCTTGCTCTGCTGGTTCTATAAAATGCTCATGAAAGTTACCAACAGGACTGACCTCCAACAGGTTGGGAAAAAGTAATGACTCACAGAGTATAATCCATGATGGTTCTGCCACCATAATTTTCTGAACACTTTGTATTTCTGTTTCATTATTGTTTGCAAAGATTAATATGACCTGATCCAATTTTGTTTTACTTTTACATATGATTTTTCTCTTTTTTCCTAATGCCCCTTTTTTTATTTCATCTTTGCATATGTGTGGATAAAGTTTTACATTGCATTACATGAACTGTTCATTCACAAAACTCACCTTTGTGAAGATTTGCGTCTATGCAGTCATTCTGACTAAAATTTCCTGTGTGAAACAAGGAATTTGCATTTCAGTTGACAAAAACAGTATCCGTTTTGGTGTTTTCTGTTTTTCCCATCACCATGGTGTCTTAGCACTTAGTACTTTTTGCAGGCTGAAAAAGAGCAAACCAAGTTTAATATGAAAATAGAGACATATCACACATTTACTTGATAATGCAGTAAATTGAGTCCCCACACTTTTGATTAAAATGTGTGTAAATTCATTAACCCTGAGCTAATGCAGGTGCAAGTAAGCAGTACTCACGTACAATATTACTCTCTGAAAAGTTCTCCTGGCAGAGGTGATGTCTGGCATGCCCAGTAAGCAGTGGAAATCACTGTAACTTTGAGTTGTGCTCATCCTGAAAATAATTACATAAGCCACCTGCAGCTATTCCCTGTTGGAAGTCCTCTCGCACATCTTCATCAAGGAGCAGCCACAGGTGTGGGTGTACTGTGAAGGTTTGCTGTTGTATGAGCAGAACCCCTTGCATCAGGGTTTCCTGACACTGGTACCCATCTCTCCCATCCCCTCGTCTGTGGGAAGAGACAGTGCCTGTGAAGAGAGCAGATATTATAAAATGATCGCAATTTTTTTTCTGATTTATCAGAGTGTTTTGGGAAGTATGCATGCTGAAAGCGAAAGACAAGGAGTCAAGTTGCTTGGTTAAAAGGGAAGTTGACAGGCTCAAAAGGACATGCTTTGAACCCAAATTTCTGTGTGAGAGGTAGTTCATTCTTTTTGCCTTTGTCTAAATCTGTGCAATTTGTCCTCTTTCTGCACTGCCTTCATGGGTCATTCACAAAGGCATCTAGTATTTGTAGGTTCTACTTAAAAATCACAGAACAGTCTGAGTTGAGAGGGACTCAGAAGGGTTGAGTCCAACTCTTAAGCTGATGGTCCATGCAAGGATCAAACCCGTGACCTTGGCACTGTCAGCACCATGCTCCAACTAACACAGCAAATGGAATCAGGTAGACACCGAAATGCACAAAACCCAGCGTCAGTTTTCTACTCTGAGTTTGCCTAAGAGTGATGTTCTTTTTCCATTGCTTTTTCACTGTCTTAACTCCTGCTTTGAACTGGGAAACTGTAGATTGGGATATGTGGATTAGCCAGGTGTATAATAATTTTACTGTAAAGGATTATGAAAAAAAGTGAGGTAGGGTAGGAGTGACAGAAATAAAACAGATTGAAGATGATGAGATGCAAAAAGATGCATTTCCAGCAGTTAATCTGATTTAAAAAAGGTTTTGGTATAGAAACAGACTGGTGGTGAAATAAGGAAAGGCATAATCTAACTTGAATATTTAAAGCTGAATAAGACTTTTAACATCCAGATTAACTATGAAAATGCTTGGAAGCATACAGAAGTACAAATGTGTTGAATGGAAAAAAAATCATCATTATTGTGTTTACTAGATGTTAGCCTCAGCTGTTGGGAAATTTCTTTAACTGATTTATGCCTTTGTATTTCAGACTGATAATAATCCTTATTTCAGAACTTCCTGCAGTATTTGTAGCCATCCTTTCCTAGATTCCCCAATCCCTTAAGTAACCTAGATTGTTATGTAAACAGGGATTCTATTGTACCATGACAGATCTATTTCAGTGTGGATATGCTGGGACTATGTTTTTCAACCATAGAAAACATTTAGTTTTGACTGTCTTTATTTTGGAAAGTAAATTTAGGTGATGCTCTGAAGGCTACAGGCTGAAAAATTTTCTTTGCAACAAATTCTGGAAAGTGGGTCTTAGTTTTCTCTAGGGACATTTGCAAATTTGTGTGACATCTGTAATACCGTTTATGCAAGTCTCATCCCTAGAGCAAAGAGGATTTGTATTGTAGTTATGATTTGTTATGAGATTTAAAATATCAACAGTCTCAGTGAAACTGGATCAGATTGGATGGCTTACAGAGGAAGCTCACTTTCTGCATGATGATTTCCTTCTGTGGTGAGTCTTCAAGTATTCTGAGAAAAACTGGTGTTGGCAAGTGGAAAAATGGTGTTTTTTCCATTGGTAATTTCTGGGCCTTGGCACTACACTAAATGGCAGAGGAAGGGAAGCTGGTACTCTGGGGGGTGAAAGTTAGAGAAGTAGTGAGAGATTGTCTATCTAGCATGTGCAATGCTGCTAGTCCTTTTGTGTAGGAATCCCACTGATTGGCAGATACCCAGACTGGGGTGTGGAATGTTTGTGGTGTACTGCTGCAAACTTTGATGTGAAAATGAGAACTTCGCTAGGTGAAGTGGAACCTACAAGCTGAAATGCAGTCTGAGGTTTTACAACATTAAGCAAGTCTGCTTAGGGATTGCTGTAATACAGGCAGTAAAGTAATAAAAATAACTCATAGAAATTAGCAGAACATAGCTTTAATTCAGCGGCTTTCCCTGTTAATTCAAGTGTGGGTTAGCTTTGCCACAGGAAGCTGCACTGTTTATGTCTCTGATTTAATGCAATGTTCAGGTACCATGAGGATGAACACACATAAAAGAATATATAGATTAACAAGGGGCATTAAACTTTGTGGAGCAAAGCAGAAGGGGATTGTCTAAGCATTGAGCATTTTTTTAAGAATGTACAAGCTTCATTCTGCATGACCTTTTTTATCACAAGACTTAAATAAAAGAATGGAGCTTATGCTTTATACTTTGGGCTGATGGAGCTGAAGTGCAGATGACAAAAAGTTTTCTATTATCCTATCGAAAGAACTTAGACCTTGACTAAAAGAAAAGACCTTTCATGTGAGCCTTATCCGTAGGTCTCTGTATCTGCTTCATCAGTTGGGATAGCTTCTGAATAAGACAAATGGAAAACATTTTTACTCACGTTAGGCAGGTAATGCATCTCTTGGCTATTGAAGAAGCGATAATATAAAGGAAGCTAAAGGAGGAGGTTTTGTCAAGTTTGTTTCCCATCTACAGCCTGAGTTTCTTTGAGTTTCTACTTGAGTTTCTCTTTGGGTTTCTTCTTTGTTGCCAAGGAAAAGATTCAAACTAAAATTTTAGGACTGAAGGATGAGGTATGTTTAGCAAGGTAATGTAATTATGTGAATTGTTTTCTTCCAGTTGCAATTGTTAAAAAAAGGTTCAGCCCCTTGTAAACTGCACTGACTTCAAGAAGACCAGCGTCCTTATTAGAGGTGGTAATGCAGGTATTCTGCCAGGAGAGGTTTTCAGACTTTGTTAAGTGTTTGAACTTAGGAGCTAAACTGGGATAAAAGGTTTCCTGTGGAGCCAGTAAGTCAGAGGGTGCCTTTGCAGGACAACTCAGAAGTGGTGTGTATTTCTATACCAATGTCATAGAGAAAGTAGGTGCCTAACACAGACAACCAAATTTAGATGTCTAAAAAAGACTGTGTGAATACTATCCTAGAGTGTATGTTGCCATAGACACAAGGAAGACAATTTGCATCCCGTGAAGTATTCCTGCCTCATAATGATTTCATTGAATAACTACTGTACTGTTTGGTCTTTGGTGAAAACAGGATTATCAATCCAGTCAGGGCATTGGCATTATTTTTGTGCATAGGAATATGATTGGATTTTTTGGTAATGAGCCAATGAAATATATATATATATTAAAGCCACTTTAAGTGAAGCCCTAATTTCACCTGCCCTGAAACTCAAAAACTGGGATTGAGAGAGTACTCATGTAGGCTTCTAATGTGCTCTTTTCATGAAATGTCTTTTACATCACCCGTATTATCTTTTATTTTTACTGTAGCCACTTGCATTTCTTTTCCTGCACCATCCCAGATGTTTGTTATTTGGTCTCTCTCTGCGTGTTTTTTTATTTATTGGAAAAGAAAAGCCTCCCCCTGTCCTGTTCCTCGTGAAATAGGAGTGCTAATTAATATAAATCCTTTGCCAAGGGCCTAGTGTTAAGGGGAATTTAGTCCTTCTCCAGTAAGGTTATATTGTGATTGTTCCTAACAAAGATACCTTGCTTCTTTAGAAAAGCAGTTGTTACTGGCAACAGCCTGGGTATATTATGAAATAGACCACCAGTCTGCTTAATGTGCCATGTTAAGCGACTGCTGGGTGATATTTACAGCCACATCTCTTGTACCTTATGAAAGCAGTTTTTAATTAGAAAATTTAGCGTCTGTTTTTTATTGCTGCATTGACTTCAACAGAATTAACTTTGGCACCTTGTTTACATGGCAAGGTCAGTGAATTGCTGAACCTGCTGTCTGGTCAGATGGGAATCACAGCCCTCCCTCAGTGGCAGAGGAGCCCTTGGTGTTTTCTGGATGCTGAGCCAACCTCTCTAACAATGTCTTCAAGGCCCTAAATATTTTTGTGTAAAACTATTGGAAGTGGTGTTTACAGAATTAAGTCAACATAAAATTTATCTATGGCTTAGTGAGGTCACTGACCAACCAACTTGCATGTAGTGGTTACTCTATACTTTCTAGAGTAAGGCTTACTAAAAGGTGAAATTTGTATTTCCTCTTCAGTAAAATATTTTGAATCTCAGAATTGAAGCTCTTCAAGCCAAGCTGGGTGAGTTTATCACAGCTGTTTATATTGCATAACCCCCAGAGTGCAGGTTCTGTAATTTATGTAGAAGTCCTTGGGAAGTAAGATATAGTCTCTGACAGTTGTGTTACAGTCAAAACACAACTCACATCTTCATAGCAGACCTGACCAAATTTCTTTGTCTGCAGGTTTTTAAGTTTCCAGTTAAGTAAGATGGTTTAGCTAGAGATGATACCAAATCTTTTTTTTTTTTTTTTTTTTTAATGCACTGCCTGGTCCTTTGTGGCCTCGTTCAAACGCTCATTGCACTGTTGCACTTGGCTGTGGGCAGACAACAGCATCCCTCTCCAGAAAGGACACGTGCCTTCCTTGTCTAAGTGTACAGTAGTGAGCTGCTATGGGAGAAGAGGAGGCAGAGAAGCAGGTGACTGTGAATGCAGGTTGAAAATATTTATTTGTCTGACTTCTTTGAATTAGGGATTAGAAGAGAGGTTATTAAATTGTTTCTCTGGTGCCGCTCCATACTGCGGAGTATTGACAAGAATATTGCCGACAACATAAGCCTTTTTTTCCTTGTACCTAGTGAGACCAATGGTACGTTACAGCTGGACTTGCTGGAGGCAAAAGGCACAACGCTCTGCTTTTGTAATTCAGTTTTGTACAAACCTCACAGTATATCAACACTGTGTATGGATCAACCAGTTGCACAAGATAAACAAAGAAATGTTGCATTTGTGAAGCTTTACAAGCTTTGTAATAAGTTCTTTTAAAACATATGACAAAAAAGGTGCAAGTCTTACAGCTTGACTGTCACTTCAGTTTAATGGGAGCCTTTTTTGAACAACCCAAATTATCATGTGGCTGCTACCAAGCACCAGTAATTTCATGCGCAGCGCCCATGTGAAAACTCTTGTCAATGGTTGTGTTTTGATTTTGACCACCAGAAACCTCAGCCATTATTGTGTTTCCTGTGGCTACAAGTGCAGCAACCACAGAAAGTTGTTTCAAACCACTGGTCAAAATTCTGTTTCTGATGGTCATAGCTTTTACATGGTTTTTTTGTTTGTACTCTTGTTTTTGCTTTGGCTTTCAGAATACAGTGAGATTGAGTTATGTTTTTAAGAAAAGATTTTTTTCAATTTCAAACACTAGTAAGAATGGGTGACTGATGGTCTTCTTTGCTCTGAATTTGGACAGTGAGGTTAGAGCAACAGGTATCATTAATAATTACTGGGTTTGATATACTGTAGGACTCCAATTACTGTAGCAGCCTGAAAATGTGAATAATTTGGCTTGTGGTTCATACTCAGAATTGGGAAAATCTCCAAACTGACATTTGCAATGGAAGATATTAACACAGTAAAATTGACTACAGAAAATTTCACTTGGACATGAAGGGCTACTCTCTGTTGAGACACCCTGTCTGTATGTCCTTTGAAATCTTACTTTACTATAACAGTAGGATGTTCTGTTGTATGCACATTGAGGTTTTGCGAGTTTACCTCACTGTGTCTTCTCTGCCGCTATCTTCAGTCTCTCCTTTTCCCTATCAAATTCTGAAAAACCTGTCAGAGAACAGGTACTCCTGAAAACCCACTATAACCAAAGAAAAGATTATACTGCAAGGTGGGACAGAGAAATGAGCATGAAGACGCTTCATTCCCAGCCTCATAACATAACTAGACACGTATTATGGAGCCTTGCTCAGCATAGTGAAAGAACACCTTTGCAGGCTGAAGCTGGACTACAGTAACTTGAGCCTGCTGCAGCCAGGACTGTGGCTGCTCTGGCAGGCTGTTCTCAAAATCTGCCCTCTCTAAAATCTGCTTTGTTGAGTACGGGTTGCCTTTGTGGGGGGTCTGAATTCATGCTGGAAAAGGCAAACAATCCACCATGAGAGAAGATGCTGAACTGGACTTCAGCAATTCGTTGTGCCATTTTCTGAAGCTCTTGAGGTTCAGAGCAAATATCTCTTCACTGTACCTTTGCTTTCTTAACCTTGAGCTCTGTTGCATAGTCCCTGATGGGACACATGCAGAGCTGCAGATGAGACTCTGAGTGTAATCTCTGTAGGTTTAACAGATTTTCTTTCCACTGTTAGAAGATGATAATGCTAAAAAATCATCACTGTTGTTCAATACCCATAAGCTGTGGTTGTCTGGATCTTGAAGGCAGAATTTAGCTGTTAACACCTGCTAGCTAATGAGGCAGTTAGTAATGTTTTGTGTTATCCCATCATTTTACTCTTTTTCTGTACAATGGGAATCCTGCTCCTCATCTGCTCCTGGGATAGCCCAGCTGTGCTGCTGTTACCTTCCTTTGGGAACTCCCAACCTTGTTTGCTGTGCCTTATGTGTGAAGCAGATATGAAGTGGTTTCCTGTGGGTGTGGAATCATACTGGAGAAAATCCTTGACTAACCTTGTTTCCAACTGTGGGACCTTATCTTACCTCACCTTGATCTAAGGTGAATCAAACAGCAAACTTGATCAAAAAGGCTGAGTAACATGGGTGCAATTTGACCACTGGAAAGCAAGTAAAAAAAAAAATTTGAGGTGCAGGTCCACATAAAAGATCATAGGATTTTTAAGAAAACAGTGAACCTCCAGGTAGGATAACTGGTAGGATATGGCTGATAACTGACAGGTTTTACTGTAAGTGGGCACTTAGTTTGGAAGGTACCTGTCTGGGATGTTGTTTGGTGAGTGCTTCTGCTTTACAGAGAGACATGCAAGAGAGAGGTATTGGCAGAGGTATGCACACTAAATGTATTTATTGCTAAATGAACATGATCATTCTTTAAGAGCAAAAGGCAGTGCAGATAACTGCAGATATCAGCCCCTTATGGGACAGCAGTGGTTGTCTCACAACCAAGGACATAGACAAGGCAGAGGCGTTTAATGCTTTCTTTGCCTCTATCTTCAACACTGATGATGGGCTGAGGGAGTCCCAGAGCCCTAAGCTGGAGGACCAGGACTGTGAGAACAACTACCAGTTGATGCTGAAATTGTGAGGGATCTACTGCTCCAGCTGCATCCCTGTAAATCTGGGGGGGGCTAATGGGATTCATCTGAGACTACTTAAAGAGCTGGCTGATGTCATTAAAAAAACCCTCTCTCAATTATTTTTGAATGGTCTTGGGAATCTGAAGGGGCCCCAGTTCACTAGATTCTGGCAAATGTTCTTCTGATTTTCAAGGAGGGCAAGAAGGAGCACCCTGGAAACAACAGGCTCATCAGTCTCATTTCAGTGCCTGGTAAGGTTACGAAGAGGATTATTCAGGGAAGAATTGAAAAACACCTTGAAGAACATTGTTAAAGGACAGTGCTGTTACTGGTCATAGCCGGCACGGCTTCACGAGGGGAAAGACCTGTTTGTCAAATCTGATTTTCTTTTATGACAAGGCGATACACCTGGTGGCTCAAGGGAGGCCAGTAGATGTAATCTTTCTGAATTTCAGGAAGGCTTTTGATACCGTCCTTACAGGGTTGTTTTGGACAAAATGTCCAGCATTGAGCTGCCTGAACAAACATCATGTGATGGGTGAGCAACTGGCTCATGGGTTGGGCACAGAGGGTTACAGTCAATGGGGTGACATCAGACTGGCAACCCGGCACTGCTGGGGTTCCGCAGGGCTCCAACACTGGCCCCGTGTTCTTCCGCATCTCCATGAACAATTTTGATGGGGCTTGCAGGGCAGGTAGGTAAGTTTGCATGTGATATAAAACTGGGAGGATGACTTACTCCAAGGCAGAGAGGCCCTGCAGAGAGACGTTAACAAGTTAGAGGACTGTGCAATCACCAACTGAATGAAGTCATGAAATGGGCAAGTGCTGGATTCTGCACCTGGGACAGGGCAATCCTGGAAGTACAGACAGACTGGGGAGTGAGACACTGGAAGCAGTGCCGGGAAAAGGGACCTGGGAGTCGTGGTCAATGACAAGGTGAATCTGCCAGCAGTGCCCTGACAGCCAGGAGGGCCAGTCCTGTCCTGGGGGGCACCAGGCACAGCACGGCCAGCCAGGCAAGGGAGCGGATTGTCCTGCTCTGCTCTGGGGCAGCCTCAGCTCGAGTGGTGGGCAGTCCTGGCCACGATATAAAAGAAAGGCATTAGACTATTACTGTCCAAAGGAGGCTTATTGGTTTGGCATGGCCTGGTGCCAAAGCACTACAAGGATGGTGAAAGCCCTTGAGGGGAAGTCCTGTGAGGAAGAGCTGAGGTCACTTGGTCTGTTCAGCCTGGGGGAAGAGGAGACTGAGGTCAGACCTCATTGCAGTAACAGCTTCCTCAGGAGGGGCAGGCACTGATCTCCCTTTGGGGTAACCAGTGACAGGACCCAAGGGGGTGGCCTGAAGTTGTGACAGGGGAGGTTTGGGCTGGGTATTAGGAGAAGGTTCTTCAACTGCAGGCTGAAGGCACTGGAACAGGTTCTTCAGGGAATTGCACACCGTGTCAAGCCTGCCAGAGTTCAGGAGTCTTTAGACAATGCTCTCAGACACGTGGTGTGACTCTTGAGGCCTCCTTTGCAGGGCCAGGAGTTAGACTCTACAAACCTGATGGGTTCTTTCCAACTCAGCATATTCTGTGATTTTTGTTCTCCTTTCTGTCTTTGTTTGTAGGCGATTGGACAGGGACTGTTTCACATAGACCCAAAACAAGACAAACGAGGCCCAAATAGTGGGCCAGCAAGCAGAAGATAGCTGATAGTCACACTCCATTTTGCTCCGCATCTGAACAGCAAATGCCTTGTCTTCCTTTCTCCTAAAGGTGTTTCTAATTTTTCCTGTTTCTTTTGCAGTTGCATTTCCTTTCCTTTCTAATTCTTCTCCAGATTTAAGAAAAATAGCCTCATTTATTTTAATGGTCTGTTAATGTTGCATCTGTTTTTGTACAAACTGTTCCAGTTCAAAGGGGAAGAGTTCTCAAAGCTGTTGCTCTCCACTTCTGGATGCTGATGTTTTGTCTGCTGAAAAATTGACTTTTCTGGTCACTGGTAAAATACATTTGGAAAGATATGGAGCATCTGTTCATAACTTGTCAAGCAGATGGAGCCAACTAAGTGAAAAAGCATTTTTATGCCCGTAGCCCCTTTAAACATTGCCTTCCAGCTGCTTCTTTAGAAAGGGTGTCTTGCAGATGACATACTGATTTAACTGGAGTTTCTTTTGGTGAGTCCAAATGCCTGCAATCAGATGATGAATTAACTACACTACTGAGTCTGGATGGAATAATCTGAATAATTTTCTATAATGCCTAAGCAGATTTAATTGAACGAGTCAGATCACTACATTTTCTGCAGCGGAAGACTGAGTTTTCCAGTTGAATGAAGTGCCTTGGATATGCCCCTGAAGTAGTGAGTGAACAGGATGATGCAATTTAGATACTTTGGAAGATTTTGACAGAGTTCCTCACAGAAGACATTAAGGTAATAGGATAAGTACTTATAGGGCAAAAGGCAGTG
This sequence comes from Hirundo rustica, assembly GCF_015227805.2. Lineage (NCBI taxonomy): Eukaryota > Metazoa > Chordata > Aves > Passeriformes > Hirundinidae > Hirundo > Hirundo rustica. The sequence goes on from NC_053452.1 coordinate 28,092,101, forward strand.
GTGCATAATTATTTGGCAACTGGCTGAAAGATGCAAGTAGGAATTTCTGTTGGGAATTTTCGTAGTGGTTCAAATTTTGCAGCATATTTGATCCTGATGGTTTGCTTGAGCATTTTGCCTGTGTCCATGAAATTAGGTCTGACCAGAAAGGTAAAAAAACATGGATCTTATTATAAGTTAATGGGGTTGTTTGTGCAAAGGAGTAGTAAATTAGGTACAGAGACTATTTTGAAGTATTTTTTCCCCTGACGTCAGAGCTAGCCAGGTAATCTGAGAGGCAATACGTTTTGTGAAGTAATAAATAACACTCTACGTAAAAAGTAACTACCTACAGCTAGCAGAGCCTGGAAAAGAAGACCAAGTCTCAGCATGCAGGAGTACTTGCCTTCACTTACTTTGGTAAAGGGACTCCTGTAAGTGTCTGGTGGGCTGTTGCTGATCCTGCAGCGCTGAGAGGGCAGCCCTGCCTGCTGAGGCTGGGAGCGCATTGCGCTGCGTGGAGTGCGAGTCAGCGTGGTCTGACAGCTCCTTCGCCTTCAGAGACAGGTTCTCCCCTCTGCAGATCTTTCCAGGTGTTCCCCTTCTGTGGCAGGGCAGCTGCCTTACAGCACTGCTAGCCTGGAGAAGGACCGGAGTTTTCACTAGAAGATTTGGGCCGTATGTTTAGCGTGTCTTTGAAGATGGGTGTGTTCAGGTGGTCTTTGGAGCTCGGTCAGTTCAGTGCTGATGCTCACTGGCCTGTTTTTGGGACAGAACACACCCAAAAGCAGAGCTGTCAAGTGGAACTGGGAGAAACTTTGTGATTTCATATTCTTGTAGTAAACTGAATTTGTGTACTTGCAAAAGCAGAAGTCTATTTGTCTTTCTTGTCTACCACTGCTGCATACAGCAAATGCTCTTTCTGCCTTGCTGGTAACCACCAGCACACTTCCTCCCTCTGCCCCCCTGCCAGAACCTCAGCTCTACACCTAAGCTGTATGAAGGAAAACTTTGTTTTTCATCTCCAAAAAATCCAACTTTCCTCTCTATTCACCTACCTTTGAACGTAAATGTAGTGTATATAAAATGATTGCAGACATGCAACCAACTGTTCTTCTGAGTCAGGAAAATAAGTAATTTAAAAGTCTTTTATATAAAATTTGGGCTATGACTCAAAAATTTTTCTCTACCATTCTTCTTTTCCTTCTGAAGTCCTCAGCTTTGCCATCTGCACTCTCACTAGGGGCTGGGATTTGGCTATGTGTGAAGTAGGGTAAGACAGCTGAGAAATTTTTCTAGGAAAAATTGCTACTGAAGGTGTTCAACGTTTGAATGGGAAGTGCTGAAAACGAAGCACTTGCCTGCTTCCTTTAGTGACTGAATCCTGACTGCAGCTATCTTCCTGTGCTTTGTTTACCTTCAGGTAGATTCTGCTATTACTAGAGAAATATTTCCACTTCTTAGCACCTACACTTATAAATCCAATGTCTTTCCTTTTCATACATACAGAAATTCCTTAGTAGTCTAAGGAATAGAGTTGAGTAAACTGGGCTCAGCCTTTTAAACATTCTCTGTCCTGCCTTTTTAGCTTGGGTTTGAAGAAGTGTGTGTAGGGGCTTTTTCTTCCCCATGAGGCCAACGTGAGCCAAACTGTTCTGTAGCTGAATTCCGTTCTCTCCTTTTTGGCAATTGCGCAGAGTGGCTTATGCTGTGTGGAGTTTGGTGCAATTCCACTGGAATTTGCTGGAGTTGCACTGATTTATACCTGGTGTGAATCTCATCTTTCCAAAATATTACTGATGCAACAGAAATGCAGAGCTGAAAATTCCTCAACTAAGAAGCAAAGTGTTTTGTTTTTCAGTAAGTCAATAGATTATTGTTGTCCCTGAATCTTTATCACTAACTTCAGTTTTCATTATCAGCTGGAAGAAGTTGAAATACTTTCAGGAGTATCAAAATAAGATCATTATTCAGTGGTTTCTGGTAGAGTGGAATCCCTGAAACCTTGTTATGACTATTTTAGAAGCCACCAGAGCATCTATCTCAAATTGATAGGCTGCAAAACTAAACTTTCCAATTACTGGAGTAGATGTTAGTATTCCTGTGAGCAACTTCCCTGTGTTTCTTCCAGTGGCAGTTTTTCAGCAGGGGCTCAGAAGGGGTGGTAGTTGCAAGTACTCTCTTCTGAATGGAACACAAATGGGAAGAGCCTTGGGGTTTGTTTGAGGTTGTTTTGTTGGGGGTTTTTTGGTGGTCATGTCACCCAGGCCTTGTTTTATGTGATAGAAACATTAATTTTAAGTTGTTTTCAGAATATGAATCTCCCCATTTCGTGATGGTGCATCTCTTTTTGCGGCAAGCATCCAGCCAGTCCCTAGTCTTGGACTAGAAGGACATTCATGACTAAGAAAGAAGTCAGTTACCAAGTAACAAACTTTTCATTTCAGTCTTATGTGATGTCATTCACTTCCTTCTTCAAATCTTAGTTCTGTGTCCTTAGGCAGCTGAAGTTCCACAGCTAAAGACTTTTTCTACAGCAGTTGAACTAATTCCTGGACCCATTAGGCCTTTCAGTCAAAGAACTGCAACAGAGGATATACCATGTATAGTAGGCATTTGTTTGTCCTCAAAATGAGCATTACTACATTGTAAGGGTGTGTTTGCCTTTATGAGATTCCCTGCCTCATAAAGAGCCTGGATTTTTTTCATATTTGGTGGAGAGGGAAAGCAAAGTGAGGGGCTGTGAAGGTAGTGGGGGAATATGTGTCTGTAAAAGAGCAAGTATTGTTTATGGCAACATCTTCAGGTCTTGAAGGTTAGTGGGATACCTTCCTTGGAACTTCACAATCAGCCTGTTGTACTAGGATGAGCTATGCAGCTCTAAAAGCAAGGATCCACTTTATTTTCATGCAACTGTTTTCTTATCAGCAGCTAAATAAATTAGATCTAGATGTGTGGCTTCTAGGATTCTGTGTGTTGTGAGTTAAATTTGCTGCTGCAGCCAGTGTAGTTCATTGTAAGTTCAGTATGTTACTGAATATTTATGAATGAATATTTTTTGGGTTTTACAATGACATTTAGCAATACATTACAGCTAGAGCCAAATAAAATAAAACCTCTTACAGAAAGAGCGGACTTGGGGGAATATATCTCATCATATTCTTGCTTTTCCTTGACAGATAGTTTGGGGACCTGTTCTGGAGTTTTATAAATGACTTGTTTGTGAATCTGACATAAAATCCTGGCCTTGCTGAAGTTAGTGAGTGTTTTACTGTGGAGTCTAGCAGTGGTAACGCTGGAATTCTTGCTTCTACCCTCCTGTCTGTCCTTCTCCATTCCTGATATGTGGGAGGTGCAGGGATGCAGACAGCAAGAAGACAGGTTTTTTCCCTTCAGCAGTGACTGCATGGAAGGATTTTTGGAGCTGGGATATCTGTAGAGAATAAACTTTTTTCCATATCCTCTGGTTCCTAGTCTGTTTCCCTAACTCCCCCTCCCACCTCCCATGCACTCTATCTCTGAGATTTTCTGTGGAGAGCAGGGAAGGAAAACCTTGAAGGAAAGATTGCTGGCTATTAGCTGAAGCAGGTTCAGCATTAAATGTTTACATTTTCTGAAGGAAGGAAGGAAGACTGTTTAGATTTGCCTGCTCTTTAAGTGTCTGGACAATCTTTGCATTTACTTTTCCGTATCAATGCAGTAAAACCTGACACAGAAGTTTTCAACTTGCCCCTCGTGCAGTGTTCTGTCCTAGCACTGACCAATCTGTTTTAGCTCGGTGTGGTAAGATTTTCTTTGCTACTTTGCTTGGATCAGTTTTCAAGCTGACCCAAGGGACTTACTCACCTACATTCTTGGAAGTTCTTGTTTTGAGCTTGGAATACTTTTGATAACTTTTTTTTCTGATGGATTCTCTAAAATCAAGCTTAGTGACTTTTTGACCTCACAGGTTCTGTCCTGCCCTTCTCCATTGGTGCAATAAATTGTTTTAATTTGCTGGAAAATGTTTTTACTGAGATCTTTATATTTATAATGGCTCTTTGCAGGCTAAGGTAGAAATGAATAGCATATGGCTGTTGTGAGGATAAAATATTAATTTTGGCGAATTTAGTCAATTCACCGTGGGTGTTCTTAGCCTTTAAAACAAAATTATTACATATTTGGCACAACTATCGAGTGCCTGGGTTTTGACTCTAAGCCTTAATCACCAAATGAAGAGAGCAATGTATTATTAACATGTTAGGAAGAGACAGTAGCTATGACTGTGAGCTGAGGGTGGGTGTTCCACATGGCTGCTACATGGTTAGGAAAGAGGACAGATTGCAGTTAGGGCAGTCTGCGGCAATTAATGTACATGGCATGTTTGAACCGAGCATTCCAGAGCAGCGAGTTTGGATTCTAAAGCGAAAAAACTTTGCAGGTGATGTTTGATGTCATCCTAAATATTCCAGTGTATCTTGATCCATTGTTACTACCAAATCTCAAGGAAAAAGATTTATGCATCGAAAAGAAGCAGAGGCATATCACTTGGTTCATTAGAGATCCACTGATCATAAATACCTGCATAACACAGCATCTAATGGGTGATGCTGTGTGACAGCAGCACAGGCACTATCACTTCCAACTTCATTGTGCAAAGTGCTGACAGCTCCTGCAGAATCCTCTCCTTGGGAAATGAGCAAAGTCAGTGTTACATAGGAGGGCATTTGAGCTTTTTTTTTCATCTGCATGGATACGTTCGAGTCACCTTCATTCACTTCTGAGTACTTCACCCCTAGTCGGAGTGCAGCCCAGAATGGCATTTGCATTTCAGATGGCATGTTGTGACCCAGTGGCGTTATTGACGATGAATCTCATTTTCGTGAGCATTAACAAAGCTGGGCTTCATAAAGTATGTCAGTGCCTCTGTGCTTCACTGGAGCATGATCTTCTGTAGCACCACCAGCTGATGGAAAATACAGGGTTGGAGACAAGGCCATTTCCCTTTCGTTGCATACAGTATGGTCTTTAAGTTATGCCTGCTCTAAGACACTACATGTCCTTATGAAGGGACTGATGACTCTATTGAAGGAGACCCCAAAACTGAGACAGATCTCTATGACACTATCGCTTTTAGGGGGCTGACTGATGCTGTCATTTATGGATTCATGAACTGCCTTTGGCATTAGTATGTAAAAGATGTGGAGCCAGCCTTGTAGGATTTGGACATGTCTTGCAAATAATGGGAAATCTGTGGGGGAGCACTAAATGAAAACTTCCTCAAATATTAACATTTTTCATTCACGTAAAACCTAGTTTCTGGAAAATTTTAATACTTTCAAAGAATACCTGGGAAATTGTACAATATTCTTGAGTTCTACTTTTAAATGTGTATATTTGCATGTAGGTCTGTGCAGACAGACATTGGGTGGGAGTCAGATTGCCCAAAGAGAGAGCAAGTTTCAGTAACCCTGCATCTAATTTCTGCTCCCTACCTGCACTGCTGTTTGGAAGTAGTGTGGCTGCGTTACTGACTTCTGGAGGAAAACATTGTCTTCTTTTGTCTCTCATATACTAAGCAAATACAAACTAGGTGAGAGGAAAAAGGCTGGGGAAGGGAAGATGAAAAGTCCACTTCTTAAACAAGATTTTGATCATAGATTAGTTGTTTTCTGGAAGTGAGTGTACCACTACCAGAACATATGTTAGTTGGAACTTGAAGATATTTTGATAGTGTGCAAAATGCCTTCCAAAATCTTTGAGTAAAGCATTTTGAGATTGAGCCCGTCAACTACTACCAAAGGTTTCTCGTTGGTTTTAGGCACTGTTTAAAGGATCCATGAGGTTTTCACTTTCTTTTTTTTTAAGGCCTTCCAGACTGGGAATACTGGAAAGTGTCTGGGAAGTGGCCTGAAGCAATGGTTTTGTATCAAGCTTTGTTCAGTTGTGTGAAAGTTGTATCATGAGATTACTGGCAAAGCAGAATAATAAATTATGAATAGAACTTAAATGACTGTCTGTCTCATGTTCTGAAATAGCTTCAGTCCGGGAGTCAGGGCTGATCTGGGGTTGTGAGCCGGTGTTTTTGTTTGTAACGAGGGCATAAGTTTCCCGCAGGTGATTAAACTGCGGCAGCATCCTGCTACACCGGAAAGGGGTCTCTCGAACAAAGCTCTATATAACAGGGGATCGTATTTTGATATGTCCCCTGTTGTAGTGTCTGATTGACTCGCAGACCGAGCTTAGTCCTCAACCTCCAGTTTGTAAGCAAGGGCCATTGATTAGCGCAGGAGTGCCAGTGCATGTAACCTTGAACTGGATTCTTCCAAGTGCTGGCTTTGCAATCCCCAGACGCCATCCTTCACGCGGAGCGCTGCGTGTCTGCGTCGCCGGCCCTGCTGCCGCCCTCTGCACCTCGCAGTCTGTGTTCGGGATGTGCCCCTACCCTGCTCCTCCGGCCGGGGCCAGAGGGCAGAGTTAAACGCGGGGATTAACGTGAGGCCTGGCATCTGGCTGTTTCTTTATAACAGCTCACAATGGAAAATTCATTTTCTTTTTTAAGCTGTAGCATTTTATGAAAGAACATGGGGTGATTTTTTTTTTATTTTTTTGCGCTTGAGTGATGATTTCACTAGGTTTCTATGCTCGCTCTATTCTTACTTGAATATTTTTAAGGCTAACACAAAAATGTCCTAAAGTGTTGTTTGCAGAATGCTTTGAAAAATTTAGAGTCATGTCTTCATGCATTTTGGTTCATGTGTATGTCTTCATGCATTTTGGTTCATGTGTATGATGCAGACATTTGGTTTCTTTCAAAAAGTGGAAGATTTGACTTTTTAGCACTGTTCTTTTTTCTTTTTTAGAAGTAATCAGGATGCTCTTTCGAGACCTGGTGTCAGTAACTCTCCCTCTGATCATGACAGATAGAACTGGAGCCCTCTTTAATTTGGAGTGTTTTTAATACTGCTCTAAGCTCCTGATTAATGTTACAGGAGGTTGGTTGAGAGTAAATTGAGATGCTCTCTCCTGCAGGATTTAAATGTGCTGCTTCCATTGCCGTGTCCTGCTGATATAGTGGTTAAGGATTAAATTGAAGATCTAATTTGATGTGGGGCCTAATTACAAGTCTAGGAGCCTTAAAAGCATATATTGCATTTATTATTCATTCAGTGTGTTTTTGAGGTACTGTAGTCTTTATTTACGATGTAATGCATATGTTGGCTATGTTGTATGTGTTATAAACATACATCCGTATGTATTGACGTATGTATATGATCCCCATATTCCTGTGATCAATAAAGCCTGGATTGGATTATTATTATTTTTTTTAAAAAAACAGAAAAGGTAACTTTGCAAACCATGAAAAATACTGCAGTTTCCTTTCGATGGGAGCATATTCTGTGCTTGCAAGAGAACCAATATTGCCATCTAGTGGGAGTGAAGCTTTTGACCTGCCATGCTCCTCCCTCTAGGTGCCTGTTGTCCAGCAGTTCTCTTGGCATTGCCTATGTTTCTAATGAAGGTGCAGGAGTTCTTCTCTTTCCCTAAACTATGGCGAAAGCCTCGCTATAATATTGCCGAAGTTACTCGTGCATGTATTGCTGGGAAATCAGAAATATTTTGCAGGTGTATAGGTCCAAATGTGGTTCTTTCCAGGCTGCTTTCTGTAGTATGCTGTCAAAGGAAGCACAAGGTAGTGTTTCTATGCTATGCTCTGTCGGGGTGATGTTACTTTTTCAGTGCCTCTGCAACACGTAAATGAATTTAAGCCTTTCAATGTGCCAGTTTTCTAACACCCGTAAAGACAATCAGAAAAATATGCATTTTTCCTGCCTCGTGCAAAACATATCTTGAAAGTGTTCAATTCTGTGTGCCAAACTATATTGAAAATGTTCAGTGAAACAGAGCAGGAGATGGGATTTGGCTGAAGCTTTGGGATAAAGTGATTCCCAGTGTGTTTTATCTCCCTTTTCCCCCCTTTGTTTCAGATCAGGGCACGCTAGGGGTTTGTAAAGATGAAGATATTAAGGCACCTCATTAAATAGTTTTTTTGGTTGTTGTTTTGTAACACTTTATTCAGCTTTTGTTGCTTTGTTACACTTCTGCAATTGCATCTGGCTAGAATCAGTTAAGTAGCAGGGGGTTTTTGTGTATTTAATCATAGAGCTTAATTAATCTCCCTGCTTTGGTCATCAGTCTGCAGCTTGGCAATGCAGGGTTCTAAGAACCTAAGTGTTAGTTCTAAGTGCATTTTAGTGATGTTTTAGTTAATTCTTATGCCCAGTCTCTGTGGTTTTGAATCAAAGTGCTAAAAGAGACGTTGCTAACACAGCTCTATCTTATTCTGCTTGTAAAGCACAGAACATTTAGCAGAGTGATAGTGATGACAGTGTCACTGTTACAACTCTTTCTTCTCTTTGTTTTTTTCCAGTCCTCCAACAATGAACTGAATTCAATCTAGAGTGCTTTACATATCTCTTGTTGAGAAAGCCTATATGATCCAGAAAAGAGGCCAATCCATGTGTTTTCATCATAATCAATACTCTTGACTCCTAATAATTTTTTCTTAGCTTGAGGATATTAGTCTGTGTTTCATCAATGCAATTGGTATTGCAAAGCCGGTTTTGTGTTCAGTGCTGCATCGCTGCTGATGCTCTGTCTTACTGTTTGTAATTGGATGAGGCATCCATTGCATAATTCAAGAAGTCCAGGGTTGTGGATGGAGAGAATTTGTAAGTTCTAAGGATTGAGTTGGCTTGGGATTAATGTCTGGGATCCAACCTGCTCATAAGAAGCACTGTGTGATGTTTGCTTCTTTTACTTGGAACAGGACTTCAAAGTGATTGGAAGATGTTTATTACAGGTCCATGTTTGTTACAGTGATGGCACAGTTCACATTTTACTTGTACCTTGCAAAAGATAAAACTAAGAGAAAATCTAGGACCTAGGATCTGGTATCCATAATCAGTGCAAGAGACGAGTAATAAGGGGAAGGCTGGCATAGACGTGGAGAAATAGAGAAAGTAAATGACTGCCTCAGTATTTGATACTGGTGAAAACTGTGTGTTCATCAGCCTTTGGCTTAATCTGTTTAGGTGGCATTCAGGGTCCAGGTGTCCATCATTTTCCTTTTGTTTCTCTAGCCCTGCAGAATCAGGCTGTCCTGTAACTGGGAATGAAACTCCTGGTTCAACGAAGCACTCCCCTACTCCACATAACATCCCTCTTGCACCTTCAAAATCTCTGGTGAAACGCTGTAACCTTAAGCCTTCTCACAGGCTTTGTGTCTTTTCATAATGACCCTAGACCTTACATATTGTTTCTTTGGGTAACTTTCCCAGTGCTTCCCATCATTTTCTTTCTAGTAGAGTGTAACTTCTGCTGGACAAAGACTGTGAAGGCTGTATCTTGTTTACTGTCAGTTGTCCTCCAGGCATGATTGATGATGATGTGCTTTAGTCTGTGTGATCACAGTGGTTTATATTTCAGCAGTAATAGTAGTGCTGGAAACAGATTTTTCTTGTCAGAGCAATGTTTGTGAAGTATTTTCATGGTTTCTGAACCATCTTCTCATCTTTCTGTGTGTCTGCTAGTACAAATATTTAAATGCTAAAATAATGTACTTAATTTAAATTCGTTGCAGACGAGAGAAGAAAAGAACGAAGCTGATGAGGAGTGTGAAAAAAAAAATTAGCCAGCAGCCAATGGTCTTTGTTAATGCAAATAATTTTTAAGAAAATAAAAGATAATTAGACTTAATCAGGAAGTGTTGATACATTATTATGACAGAGAGCTGACAGAAATACTTGCAATTTTCAGATTTTACATAATTTGGAAAGTAAGGATAAAAGTGTTTTGAATTTTTTCAAAATTTCTTTTATTTATATCATCTGATTCCTCCTGCTTTTCTATGTGAAAAATATTTTGATTGCATTTCCATAAGTATATTTTTTATTCACTTTGCCCTATTTTTTCTTTGTTAGCATCTTTAAAAAAAAAAGAGAACTGTGTGAAAGAGAAGAAATGGCTTGATAAAAAGAGTAGTTCTTCAATCCCTATTTCAGATGCCTCTGAATTTCTAAGGAGTTTTTTTCCCCCCAAATTGGCAAACATTTATGGATATGTTCCAGCGGCCATAATTTCTTGCTCTTCTTTCTCAGAGGACACAGGTATCCTGAAGTTACTACCTTGTTATTCTGTTGCCTGGAAAAGAGCATTATTTAGATAGAACAAAATATAGCTGAGACCATCTGCCCAACTTTTCCTTTTAATTTTTCTGTAGGTTTTCCAATTCATCCTACACTCTACGCTTTTAGAGCTACACTGCTAATGTTACTTGAACTTGGTTGGCTTTTTTTGTTTAAAGAGAATTTGCATATGCAAATAAATATACTTGAAGTTATTCTAAGGGATATGTAATACTGTTATTATTGCTATTTTCAATAAGCCTGAGAATAGCAGGGTACTAGGGCGTTTTTCCTATTCATAACCTCTTTCCCAGGGTGAATGCTGTGTCATCAAGAACTTAGGAACATCTGCAACTCAAGTAGTCTAATTTCCTCTTATCTGCTGCTAAAAATTGAGATGAGGGATGTTTCTTTCTGTTTGTTGATAGTGTGGTTTTGCTTTACCCCAAAGTACCATTTTTTGATTCAAGGGGAAAATGTGATTGCATTTCTCCTTTAATTACCTTATTTTGTGGCTTGAATAACCAAGACCTTGATTTCTTGAGCATGTGTTTTCCAGGTATATTAGCTATTTAAAGATCTTCCCTCCCTCCCATCCTCTTTTTTTTTTTTTTTTTAAATTTGTCTTCCCTGATTATTGCTCCACAGCTCATTACTATTCATATAGAGTTATCCTTTTGCTGCTCCTTGTATGTCTGCAAGGACACACATTAGATAGTTAAGGCAGCGACTGAGTGATCTGAATAATAATGTGAAATACAAGATCTAGAAATGAACCATATAAACAGGAAAAATTACTGCAGCTTTGGAATGGCTAATTATATTGCACTTCATGTATTTTATGGTACATCCTATTTGATATCTAATTATAAGTACATTTCCTATGCAATCTTCTTAATTTCTCAGGACCTTGTTCTGTCACCCGTACTCTCACTGGGCAGCTCCTTTTAATGGTTCCCCTTGGCTGTTGTCTGGGGCACAAGGGAGCCCCAATCAGCTGTGCTGCAAATTGGGTGATGTACGAGAGAATCTGGCCTGGATGATAGCACGGCCTCTGAAAGCATCCATCACCTTGCTTGCCTTTGCTTGCTGACACTGGAATGCTCGAGTTCAGAAGGAAATGTGGGAGGCACTGAACTCCCCTGGCTTTCACTGTGGTTTCTGTACGAGTTCAGCGGGGCATTGGTGCTCCTGCTGCTGCCTGTGTCACGTTGCCCACAGAGTTTCTTGTGGCAAGGTCCATCAGTTGAACACTTCAGGCTGTCACAGGGGGGCTGCCTTCCACTTGTCATGTAACTGGATTTTCACTCATGAACCTGAAAATGAGAGATAAAAATCTAAATTAAAACATGTCCTGGTCTGTTGTGATGATCTCTGTAAAGGAGCTGGAGGGCCATGCTGTGTGCCAAGGAGTGATTCCAGTAGAGCACCTGGGATGCAGAAACAGAACAGCAGAAAACAATTCTCTTTTATTACAGGAGAGGAACTTTTCAGGATGGCTGAAAATTTATCTCTTGGCAATAATTAGTAAACCATAGAGAAGTCTGTACTCAGATTCCTACATGTAGATATAATTGTAGTACCTACCAGGAAAATCTGCAATACTGGCTTTTGATTTGGACAGTTTTGTAGGCTGGAGGATAGCTGTTGAAACCAGGAGAAAAGAAAGAAAAATTAGCTCAGGTCAGTGCTGAATTGTTTTGGAAAAAACAGGAAGCAAGTTATGCAACTTTAAACTTGGTATTTACTGTGCATTTGTGTATTCCTGGTTTTGTGCTGTTTAGTAAAATACGATGCATTTGAAGATTCTTCCACATTTCTTCAGATTTATGTTTCTGAGTTAGCCTATTGCCCACAAATTTTTTATTGCACTGAAATACAGGGAAAAGAAATCAGATAGCAGAGAATGTTCTGTATATTAAGGGTTTTGCTATGAGTAGATTCCACTAGGATGACATTCAGTTCTGGAATTACAAAGATCTGTACATTATAGCTAGCATGAGATATCTATAAATAACTGCTTTCTGAAATAATAATAGCAATCCTGTTCCTCTTCCATTTCCTTTAGTGAAAATTTATGAGCTCACACTTCTCTTTTATTTGTGTGCTGCTGACAAATTTTCTGAAATTGCCCAGGGATAATTAAATTAAGCAGTAAGATCTGTATACTATAGCTAGCATATTTCCCCCTTAATGACTATTCCTTTTCACTTTGTAATTTCCAGAAGCTTTCAATCTTGTTACTTACATTTCACTATCTCCAAGCAAAAAACTGACTGCACCCTATGTATCCTGTAATCCATTAAAATTTCTACTTGAATCTCAGAATAGTCCGTCAGTGGGAGGTCAGAGAACATGTTTTCCAAGATATGAGAATAATTATTACTGAAATATACAAATTGAAGGCTGGATGTGTATCTGTCAATGCAGAGAACTTCCAAAAGCCATAGCTAGTAAAACCTCAAGAGCAAAGTACTGGTATCAGGGAAGTTTTGGGGAGTCAGCCTGAAGCTTGGCTCACTTCTCTTAAGTCTGAGATTTATACTGATCCTAGAGTCTAAAGGAATATATGTTGGTCACAGTCTGTAGTGTTGTGAATGACATTCCTTTCAGTAGGTGATTTGAAGTTTCTTTGGCAAGCCAGGACTGTCTTTCTAAATACTGTTTGCATGTGCGTATGTTTGTTGGTTTGCTTGTTATTCTGAACTCGGCTTCTGAAGTTTGTTGCGTTGCAGCACCTGTCAGTAAGCGTTCTGTAACATACGAGTTAAACCTGTCTTTATGTAGTTGAGTGGAATTCATTTTAATTTAGCTGCAAAAGAAGGAGGGTGGTCTGTGTTCCGTTTTGCATTTTGAAAGTTGCGAAGTTGTTCTGGAGCTTTAAAGGGGGTCCTGAGTTTTAACAGTGTTATCAAAGGTAACTAAGCCTACCTATTTTCAGGGCTTCATACTAGGTAAGTTAAAAGGCTTTTCATCCTGGTCCCTTTTGTTATTTGCAGTTGAATTCAAGATGGTTGAACTACAATATTAGCTGTGAACTGGATTTTCTCCTGATTTTGTTCTTCAAAAATACAATTTAAATCTTGCTTATAAATGTTTGATAAAAAGAAATAGAACTCTTGAAATATGTCTGGTATTCTTAGTGTGGAATTTGCTGTCCATACAAAGGTTAAAAATTAACATGAGAAAAACTACTTCTATAAGAATATTTTTCAAGTACTTTTGAGATTACTTTTTAAGTGTACCTGATAATTCTGCACCAATAAATAATTACAGCAGGTTTTAATTAAGCTGCTTCTTGTTCCTGTGCATGTACTGTGGTATTCTATCTTGGATAGGCCACGGTTCAGAATCAGACCCAAAAATCCCCAGAGACACCCTAGACTTCACAGATATCCATCAGTCTTCACAGCGCTGCCTAGAGCTGTTTTGGAGAAAATACTCCAAATTCTCCCTGTCTGACTTGGTTCTTGTGTACCTCACAGAAAAAGCTGGAAATGCCTGTCAGCTGTTTTCCCTTCCATCCGCTCCTACACATTGTCAAGGCTGTTTCTGGAACTATTTCAACAAGTTTGTACATATGGCTTTCTATTAGATGGGATCAATAATTCCTATAACAGCTGAATCCTCTTACCATCTCAGGTGATTCTGGGAAATCGTTACATTATCAAATAGTCTGACTCTGCAGAATTTGGGAAAATGATTTGCCCTTGGTATTCTTGGTATGTTTGTCATTGTGTCATGAGTAGTGTATCCACAGGTTCTCACTTCCAGAAGGTATTTAATGGGAGTAGAGTATAGTTTATAGCTATAAATTAAATGAAAACTATGCAGAAACTTACAGAAGTCTCAACTCCAAAGAGTTATTCATTTCAGTGGTGATTTCAAATATAAATATTCAGAGCAACAGTTTCTGAATTTCCCAAAACAGAATGTGTGAAGATCCCGTAGGCTGCAAGTTTCCAAAGTAGCTTTTCAATAGTTTTGCCAGGGACTTTCAGATGTTTGGTATCCTCAGTAGCCTTTGTAGGTAGCTTTTGGCTGAGCAAACAATACTGGGTGCTCCCTTCTGCCTCCCCAGACCCCTGCACGGCTTCCTGCGACCAGCACCCCTCTGCACCCTGCAGCTCCTGCGGCTCTGCCACAGCAAATGTGATTACCTCAGTGGAGAACGCCTTTTAGGGAGCCCTGCTATTGATTCTGGAATAATGGTCCTTTTATCTTTCACTTATTTTTCAGCTTTCAGCCATTGGCTTTTCCTCGTTATTGCTCCCATGGACCTATTTCAAAACCAGTACAATATTCGTAGTTCAGCATAAATAAACGGCAAGGAGCATCCTCTGTCTCTTTTATGAATAATGAAGCAGTAAGGGAAGGATTTGCTCTATAACATCAGTAAATATGTTGATGGGACGGACAGGAAGGGATTAAATGCTTGTGACTCTGTAAGCTGCCTTAATTCTGTGAAAGAAATTTTTGAAAGAAATTTGAAGGCAGATTTTTTAGTACCCGTTGGAAAAATAAAAAGTTGTAGGGGTTGTAAATTAAGCATTGCTTCAATTTGCAGGACCTAAATGACAGAGACAGACATGTAATCTAACAGATGTGCAGTAGACTTTTCATTGCTTTTCTACAGCTCCCAGAACTATGCCGAGAGAGCCTTTTCTGCCACTGGCCACTGAACTTCTTGGGCTCGTAAGCTCTGAGCACAAGAGCCCTGAAGCTCTGTGCTTTCAGGTATATGGTCCCTTCCCCCTGACAACTAATTTTCTTTAAAACTTTGCCCTGACTAAAAGCTTCGCCCTGCCCACCAGCAAGCAGCGTTCTGCATCATCTCACCAGTCCTGATTTGTATCCTTGCTCAACTGGTTGTAGACCAAATACCCTTCAATTTTTCATCGCAAAATTGCTTTCTGACCTCCTGAGTACCTTTTACTCTCTTCTTAATAGCCATCCTTTCACTGGTATTTTTACCAGTGCTTTTAGGATTAGTCAAGCTATGCTGCATGGACCCTGATAACCTCAAGGTTAACCTTCACAAATAGCAGTATCTTATCTTTCCTGTGAGTTTTTCAGTAAAAGTGACAAGTAGAATGTTATGAGGCTGAGTTGTGTGGAACGGGAATGCTAAGTAGGATCTGAAACAGGATCCCTCAGTATTTCCCATGGGTGCTCACTAACAGGGTAGTCAGTGAGAACCATGTTTTCTCAGCAGTGGGTGTGTCTGATAGTTTTGAGTGGAACTCTGTCCCCTTGGCAAACATCTGTCAGCTGTAAACCTGACCTGGACACTCTGTCACAGGAACCTAGCAGAGCAGGCAACTTAATATAAGACACCACTCCTCTGTGTAGAAGTGCTAGACTGAATAGTTTTCCCCTTCCAGCTGAGGAGACGTTCAGCACTGGCAATTAGAGGGGATAGTGCTGTAGGGGGAGGCTGTAAAAGGAATGCTGTTCTGTACTCGTGCTAAAAGCAGAGATAAGGAGTTCGAATGCTGCTTATCGAGGTGAGGTTAACCCTGCCCGATAGCCTGTGGCAATTTGCAAAATTCACGTTCTGTTTCTGATAGGCTTGGGGAACAATCTGGGGTAGGTGCTGCTGCAAAATTTCATGAGTTTTTTGCCTGTATTCAGCAGCAGCTGAAATCATTTGAATATCACTGATGTTTTGTGGAGTTAAAGTTAGGTCAGAGTTTAACCTTCTAAATGAAATACTGTTAATGCTTTCTCCACATTAGATTGTTTCAACATATGTATTCCATGGATATATGAGGTGGATGGAAGCAGGAACGATTTCTCTTCTGACAAGAAGCAGTCCTGTCACTCTGAGAATGCCTGTCTGGGACATTTTTTACCTTTTGGTGAAGTGCAAGGAATAGTACCTCATTACTGTTTCTGAGAGTAGCAATTATTGTTTGAGAAAGGTGATTTTTTTTTTTTAAATTTTTTTTTTTATTTGACCTTCCTTTGCTGTGTTGCTGGGTCACAGTGAAATGCTGGGAGCTCTGGAGATGGCACTGATCCCTGGCAGAAATCTACCAGATTTAGGGATGAATACAGCATAAAAGTAGGAAATATTCAGGGATTTTATATTATCACAGGGTATCCATATTTTATATAGTTGTTTTTTTAAAAAAAATAACATCCTTCTGTGGAATTCTTTGTGCCATAGCAATCCATCCTGTTTCTAATCACAGGGTTCTGAGGAATAATTAATAATATAATGTTTATGTTCTTTGAGACATGAGCTAGAAAAAGCCTTATAAACTTGCAGGTTGAAGGTTCTTCTGCAGAGTCAAACATCTTAAACTTCTGATTGCCACATAATGGAGATGGCAATTTCAGAAAGGCGATAAATAGTTTTTAAATCGAAAATGAGATGACTGCAGTTTCAAATTGTAAAGAAAATGCAGAGCAGTTAGAAGGTGCATGATAATTCTGAACTGCTTTCCACTGCAGCAGGTTTTATTTATGCATTCATATTGGTATTTCTGTAAGTCAATTTGATTTGATTAATCTGAGAACTACTCATTTAGTGTTAGTCCAATGCTGAAAATTGCTTGCTTATCACAAGCACAAAAGCATCCTTTCATCTTTCTTGTTTTCTGAGAAGTTCCCCAAGTAAGTCAGTTGTTAATATAAAAATTACAGAGCACAATAAAGAAGGGATTGATAGTTACATATATAAACAAAACCCAAACAACCAGAACATGTTGGTTCCTGAGGTGAGTTAACACTGTAGCAAGTGAAGATGAGATAATTCACTGATGGACACACACTGCTGCTGGCTGACACAGGGTTATGGTGTCCACTTCCTTTGTGCCTTGGGGTTGGGTTTGGCACTGTGTTTTAGCAGATTTCTTGTGGCCTCAGATGAGTTTTTGTTGAGGAGGAATCAGTGGGCATTGTTGAACTAACCAAGCTTATAGGAGTTAAGCTGCAGCTTTAAGTGTTTGTCCTCTAGGCAGATCTTCAGTGAAATGAAAATTGGGTGGAAAAATACTATTACTGCGTAATAAGCCAGAGAATGCTCTACTGGAACAGCAAAACTTAGAAATATTGCTCTGGCTGTAAAGCATCAAATATATCTTTAAATATGTCAGTTGCTGTGGCAAAAAGAAAGGACAGACATTTGATTTGTCATGATTGATTTGCCACATGAAATCTTGAGATAATGCAGACTAGAGTAAGTGCATCAGATAATATTATGTAAGTGTTATCCAGTTTTAATTAAGGGCATTCTTGATCTACTCCAGCCTTGCTTGTGTGTCTGCTCACGCTTTCAAGGAGATTGACCAGGCTCATTTTTTTGGGCTTCTAATTTGGGGGTTTTGTTCAAGTTACTTATGCTACTCTTTCTTACTGGGAGTAGGGTGGGTTGGCCTCATTGGGGCACTGAGGATGTGAGGAGTGAAGTATAAACCCAAAATGTTTGGATTTCCAGGCTGGCATGTGGAATTGAATGTGTATTTAGATCAGTGATTTTGGAATTTTCTGTTCCATGTGTTTTCTTCTTAAATCTGATTTCTGCTGAGATGGTCATAATGGGAAGGATTAAACAAAATCATGGGAGAAAATTAGGGGTTTTAAAGTAAAACTCATTTTATTGAAGAAGTTAAACAGGTAGTAATCCATTTATACTTTTTATGCTATTCTGTGTTTGTAGATTAGAACTGTTCCTATTATCTCTTTTTAATTTGCTTTTGAGAGGACAAAGTATATAAAACTAAAAGTAGAAAAGCTTCCAGTTATTTTGTTTCTGGGAAGGGTAAATCTTGGATGTGTTAGTCTCATGTTGACCTTTGACAGGGCCAACAGGTTTTTGGATGGGAGCTGTAGCTTAAGTTGTTCTGTTTAGGCTAATAGCACAAATGTTTAATAAATTGTTTCTAAGTTGCTGTGGTAACACACTTAATTTTCTTTTCAAAAATAAGTCTACTTTAAGTTCTAATTTTTAAGTCAGATATTGAGTAATGTTATTGAAAAATTACCGGTTTGTAACTTTTTAGAAATGACTGTCATGCGAGTTGAGACATAACTAGAAATGTTCTAAATAATTCATTTTCATGGCAAGGGATAACAATTTGAATTCTCATCATCACCAAGGTGATTTAGAAGCGCACAGTACTGATGGTCAGGTTCTGATGAGCTGCTTACATTTTTTTGAATCATCTACTGCTTTCTGTTCCATTTTGTCTTTACATAACTTTGTTTGTCAGTGAAGAAGGGAAATTTAAATGGTAATTCTTTTTTTCACTGAAAACTGATATAATTACAAAAAATGACTTTTACTTGTGGCAAACAACTTTTTGTGTATGGAGAGCGTATTTGTTTCAAATGAGATAATTTTTGAGAAATTTTGAACAGATTTGCAAATAACCTTTAAATTGGATGAATTGCTGCCTTTTCCCTTAGCTTCCTGCTTATGTATCTGCGTATTTATTTGAAATTTGGGAGAATAACTTTTTTTCTTAATCCTTAGAATTGGCTTGTTAATCTTGCTTAGGAAACAAGATATATACAGACCTGTAAATTGTGAAGAATTTTCCTTCTCTTTCAAGAATAATGGGTTTCACGGAATAGAATCATCATTGGAATGCATCAAAGGCAAGACAATTTTCAAATGCCATGAGCAACCTTACCAGAAAAGTCACTGCCTTAAAAAGAGGGCAGAGAGCCTGGAGGTAACACTCATGGCACCAGTCAGAAAGGCTATGATTTTTGTGTTGTGCTCATACTCCTTTATCCAAAGAAACCATACTTTTATTAATGACTGCTTTTTCTGTGTAGTTTTGTTTGTTTGTTGTTTTGGTTTTTATTGTTTTCAATTTTGCAGGGTTTAAAAAGCTAAGTAGTTGTAATTCTGCCAGTATTCCTGACTTTAACAATGCAGAAATCCTTTCTACCAAGTTTAATGGCAGGGAAGGTCCACGCCTTTCCAGCTTGGACCTGAAAATCCTTTCCTTCTTTTTTAATTGCCTTACAAAATGACCTACTCCTGCAAAACCACTTTCTCACAATGTAGGGTGAATGGTGATATAGATTTGCTGCAGGAAAGTACTACAGATGGGCACATTTGTGGGGAATAAAAACCCCAAAAAGCTTTGGGTGGAAGCTTCAGAAACACCGAGTTGACTAGCAATATACATTTGTCTGAAAAGCCAAGTGTCCATATCACCTTGGGGAGGGTGTTTGAGTGAGGGAGCCTTCCAGGTTGTGCTTGCTTATGGAGGGGGTCATGCTTCCAGCTCCTCTGGGTGTTTCTGAATGTCTTATTGTATAAATTAGGAAAATAGATGGGAAAAGCAGGTGGCAATCTCTCTGGGGGATTTTGTTTTTAACTTGCTATAATGGTTTAATAGTTAGGAGTTAGAGCTAAGCAGGTGTTTTAAGAGCTCTTATTTAATAATTATCACTCATTTCCGGGCTTCCTGTTTGTTCAGGCTGCTGGAGAACATCACAAAATCAGCCAACTGCTCTCAAAACCTCTTTTAACCCTTTGTCATCCAGTGGAGCTGGGAAAAACCCCTGTCGAAGAGCCACACAGGTGAAGGATGAAGGAGGTAGCACAAAGCTGTTGTGCAAAGACTGTGGCAAATGTAAACAAGGCTCTTGCAGGTTTTGAAATGCATAGGAGCATTGCATCACTGTAAGAAGAGAGTATCCTTGTTTCATCTCTTTGATTAGTATTTTGAGTCAGTTAGGGAAGGAACTTAGGGAAGCTCATGGAGCTCATTCAGTTTGGTATTTTTCCTTGGGTTTTTTATGTTTGCTTATTTTTTTTTCCTACTCCCTTAACATTTTCCATTGGTTATTGGCCCAGGATATGGCAGACCCTTGAGGATTTATGAAGAAGATGGCATTACTTGGCCATCTTTCAAAAGCTAATGTAATACTCAAAATATTATTTGTTGTGAATCATTGTGATAAATTAGAATTTGGAAAAATATATTAGAAAGTTGTGAAAGATATCCTTTTGTCTTTAACAATTGCTGCTCTGCTGATAATATGCAAGTGAGTTTTTCATCTACTCCTAACAGTTGTTCCATAGATTAGTAATAAACTATGGGGAAACTGTGATGTTAATCAAAAGTTTAAAATTAAAACACTGACAGCACTCTGGAATTTGGTATTTGGACACATAACAAACTGGAAGTTTGTGAGGGCTTTTTTGGTTAGTCATGTAACGAGGCTTATTGTCAAGTGGCTCACATTAATATTTATTCATAAAATGAAATAAATGTCAGTAGTTATTTTCTGGGGCACGTGTGTGGTCTGCTTACTGCATGTGTCTGCTTTTTCAAGCAGGGAGTCTTTAAGAAAGCGTCTCAGCATGTTCAGAAATCCTGTTGTACTTCCTTGAGAGATAAAAATGGGAAAAATGCTTTTTAGTTGGAGTGCCCCTGCCAGTTGCGGAGATGGGTAAGAAAGAACTGGCCCCTTGCTAGCAATGGCCCTTGAGTGAAGAGTCCTGGTGAGAGTAAGAGATTTGGGATATACGTGTCTATTCCTACATTTGCATGCTGCTGATGGTGTTCATGCTACCTCCAGCTCTGTTCATACTGGTATAAAGAAGTACTTTTTCTATTTTTCCGGAAACAAAACCTCCATCTCCCAGTATAACGACACTTAAATCAGGCCAGATGTAAGCTCTGCTCTGGCAGAAAGGTTCTTGGTGAGGAAACTGTTCCTACTATCAGAAAAGCGACTGTTCTGAATGGCAGGGTGGGGAGGAGTGTGCTCTGTATGTGCACATGCACCGCACAGATGTTGTGCAGGGTCTGTGAGGTTACAGGGACATGCTTTCTTTACACACCTTTTCATGCGCGTGTGTCGACGCCCCGTGTTTCTTCTGTCATCTGTCCTGGTACCAGCTATCATTCAGGTCAGGAAATTCTGAGTGCGAGTTTAAAAGTGTTGCTGAATATGATGTTACAAACTTTCCTCAGCTGCAGTCACAGAGTGTTTTCATTTTACAGTTCTAACAGGTTTGAGCATGATGATAAGAAAGCAGTACAAATGGATAAAGGCAATTTACATTAAGCATGAAAGTAGTAAAATAGATTTTCACTCTAATATGCTATGAGTTTGGTCCTCAAAAGAGAACAGGGAAGAAAACCAGTGTCTTGTGTTCTGATTTGAGTACCTTTTTGTTTCCTGGTAAGAAATGTATCATTTCTTACCAGGAATTTCTCCCGTTTCCTTTTAAGATAAAGTATATATTCTACATTTTTTTTCTCTCCTGTATTTCCTGTTTGTTTTCTCACCCCATGTCTAAAATCAAAATCCACTAACTGATCGGTGGCAGTTAATAAATCCATATACTGAAAACCTGAGGAAACAAAGCAATAGAAACTTGTGAATGACTTCCAAGGAGAGGAACAAAAGTGTTTGCTTGCAGTGCCAAACCAGATTGTTATTCCTTGAAGTTCCCCAGAGCTGGAGGTGGGTCTTTTATCCTGGAGCTGCTGTATGGGCTCAGAGTTCTCACAGGCACCCTTCAGCATTGCTGCTGCAGAAATAACAATTTGTTTCTCTTGTTGGGAGCCACATTGTCTTGCAATATTTTGCTGGAGCCACTCTCCTGAGCTGAAAGGGCTGTTGGCAGCAGAGTTGGACTTGGTGTTGCAAACATCTGATTCAGCTTATGACAAGGTCAATATTCCTGGCCCAGGTACTCAGTGCTGGTTTGCTTTTAGGGTGGTTTTTGTTGGTGGTGGTGGTGGTTTTTTTTTTTTTTTTTAATTAATTCAAAAGTGTGTTGAGAATTTGGAGGCTTAATCCAGGAGATTCTGAGTGCCTGATTCCTCAATTTAGGAAATCTAGCCTCGGTTAATTTCAAGTGAAAACTGTCCAATTGTAGATAAATCACTTGGTAGGTAGATGCTTATGGATGACAATATTTTTTATTTTTCTTTATCCAAACATGCTGGTAGTTGAAGGGTTGCATGAGTAGCATGTTAGGTACTGTCTTCAGATATAATGGTCTTAAATGAAGTTTTTGACCTTTCCAGCTGGGAGTCTATTGTGTGTGTTCTTCAGCTATTGTCATTTGGAATAGTCTTTATCAAATATTCTGCCTCAGTGACTCTTCAGCTAGCTTCAAATCTTGCATGAGGATCTGTGGTTTATGGGGAGAAGTAGTAGTAGGAGAGAAGGTTTTGTATAATGTGGGGGTTTTTTTATTCCTACTTTGCTTTTATTTTTACTACAAACAACAAATATATTTGAAAAATTTTAGATATTTAGAATGACTATTTTGTATAGCTGGTAATGAGAATTTATTGTTGTGTACTACAGGTAAAAAAAATCTCATATACTAGTTTACTTTTAAAATAATGTTAAGAGGGTTGTCATTCTGACAAAGGAACATGTGAAATATTTAGAAGAGCTTTTAGTTGACTAGGTAACTTTAGTTGGTTTCTTTATGGCAAAATATTTTTCTTTATAAAGTCTACCTCTTGTTACTTTTTTATTTTTTTAAGTTAATGAGTGACCTGGGACCGTATCATTGAAACACAGAATCACTCAGTTTGTGTGGAAACATCAGGAATTAATTCAGCAGTTTAGTCTGTGCTCAAATTCAGATTAATTAATATGATATAAGACCCCATGAGACCACCGTATGCCCAAATTAGTGTTCTTTCTCTTTCATATATTTTTACTCCCTGTGATAGTCTTAGAAGGAATTTTCTTTCTCTTTGTTCTAGACAGTTTATAACAATATCAAAGACAAAGCGTGATTATAAAATTTGCAAGATTTCCTTTCCTTTTTCTTTCTAACACATGCTCTGAACAGAGAAGTTTTGAAACTTTTCGTGTATGTGGCAGCTAGAAGTCTGAGAGATGGAACAATAACAGATGTTCCCAAAAGCAATAGGTAATTCCATGGCAATTCATCAAGAAAGAACATGCAACCTAGGGGAAACCAGGCTTCTTGTAAAGGGAGCATTCTCAGCTCCAGGTGTATAAATCAAAGACTTGGTGTGTACCAGGCCCTATTTTGGTAGGCCAGGAAATGTAACAAGTTCTCTGTAGAAAGAATCAAATAATGTCAGTCCTGTAAAAGTTCGCAGAGTGTTCTTTTCATGTAATAGGAGACCCCTCGACAGCCTTCTCCTGAGGGAAGGCAAGCATTTCTTCATGTTGTATATTTTATTTCATTTTCAAGTGCTTTAGTCTTAAGTCTCTTCAACAATAACAGCAGAAAAATTCTTGACATCTTCCTTGAGTCTACTGCCTTGTAATGCAGCCGTGCAAAATTCTTTGCTTATCCAAAACTCAGAAACCAAGGAATACAGAGGGGAAAGAGACTGCAGTGCCAGCTTTTTAGTCCTACATCTGCCAAATAAGGCTCAAGCAGATTTGCATCTTAATTCGTTTCTAATGTGTTTTTAGTAGGTACATCAAGACTGAAGAGAGGCTTAATGGATGATGTAATGTTCTCTTGTGCTAAGAGTCCAAAATTTAGAACAACTTTTATAATAGCACTAAGCTTGTAAATATTAGGTAGATTGCACAGAAATTTTGTGATGGCAAACAGCAAAAATGCGCCGTAACTGAAGTTGCAAAGAACAAGAAAAAAAAAACCCTCTCAGTTTCAGGAACTTTGTGTATTGGGAGTAAGCGCTTGGCTTGCGCATGGTGTTCCATATTCCTGTGTCCTTTGAAGTTGTAGGGGGTAGTATTTTTTTCCCATCTGTGTTACTTACTTCCATTTGCTCATCCTCTGTCCTCCTTGAGTTTGCTCTTGTGTTGGGAGAATAACAGAACTTCATGAGAAATCCCTTCTGCCCTGTGTGCGGGCTGCAAAGACATCCAGTAGCGATGCTGAATGCCCGATTTATTCAGCTGGAGATACGGTGTTGGATGCTGCTGTGGTCTCTGAGCACCTCTGGGCACACCTTGGGTCCTAGATAACGCTGAGCTAGTAACACTCTGCTAAAGTTTGTGATTCAGTGTACAAAGCTGCTGCTTGTAGGTGTAGAAGTTAAGGGTTAGGTATTTTTCCCTTAGTGTTCAAGCATTTCCAAGAAGGGAGCAAAACTGAAAATAACAGCGAAGTGGGATGTTACTTCTACATGCACTTTTGAGTGTTTTCCCCTTCTTCAGTCGTTATTCTCCCCTAGAATAGCAGTGTTTTTCCAGAGAGAACAATCTTCAGAAATAAGTTCTTTTGTGAGAGCTTTATTTATATTAATCTAACTTAGAGGAGTTTTAAAAAAAATGTTTGTGTACGCTGTTTATAAAGTAGGAAATATAAGCTAAATCGGGATTAATTTCCATAAACTGAAACTGGATTAATTTTTCAGATAGAGATTTGTGGACTTGAAGGGGGGGGTTATGCCCTTTGTACAAACCACAGGTTTTATCTCTGCTTAGTATCTTACTTTCTTCAAGTAGAAAGTAGGAATCCTCACTTTTAACCTGCTTTACAGACTTTGTATTAGTATGTCAATTCATTTTTAGCTCTAATGTGTTTTATTGTCAGCATTTGTATGACACATGCAACTGTGGAAGGAATAAAATAATTGATTAAGCCTTAGGTTTGGAATTCCATACTCAGAGGTCTGCTGAGACTTTCCTTTTTTGGGTTTGATAAAACTAATAAAATTTAAAAAGAAAGTATTGTGTGTTTTTTCCTGACAGATCTAAGCCTGGCAGCATTGGAACAATATTAAAGATTCTGTTGTTGACCTTAAAATAGGAGTTCATTTGGCTTTCCTGCAGAAGTTCCCCTTGTTTGAAACCTACTCTGTATTCTTCTGATGCTGCTTTCCAGAGATGGCTCTATGTGGTTCGAAATAAACTTGGGGGTGAAAGTATCTATTGCATGGGCATCTTTCTTTTTGTGTCATCGATTCAGCAACACTTGGTGAAGTCAGAGCACCACAAATAGTGGAACAAGAAAGAAGAACAGCAAGGGCATGCTCATGACTGTATCTGTAGTATCAGGTGTTTCCAGGGAGAGTGACTCTGAGATATATAACTAGTTGGTTTTTCTGTTATGTGTCTGATTTCTCAAAGTAACCAAATGTCCTTTTCTGAAGTAAGCCAGTCTTTCGTTCTGCTTTTATCTCTTTTTTGTGAAGCATTTCTGTAGCAGTAGAAGTGGTCATGAGAAGGAGATGATTTAGGGGAGACAAATAAAATACCGTGTCAGGGCTTAATTTCATTCTGTTTCTCCCAAAATATGTCTCTAGTAAACATGGAGCCCTGAGGTCTGACAGATTGTTGTTGTTGTTGTTTTTGAAATTTTAGATGACAAAGCCCAGACGTTATTTGGATGCTTTTTGAACTTTGGTTTGCTAGAGCTGTGCGCGAGAGAGTCAGGGTCACTGACAGCAGCCTGATACAAACTGCAGTCAGTAGGAGGTTTGGTAGTTAGGTAGGTTTAGGACAGCTCATTATCTCTGAGATATCTTTGAAGTGAAGTTGTTTGACTACCTCAATCTTTAGTAATCATCACTTCCAGACTGCAGCCAAGTAAGCCCACTGCTGTTGCTGTGTTCTTCAAAACCATCTTTCAATTCCAAATACCTCAAAGTTCCCTGTAAGGAACAGCTGTCTACAGAGTGAGAGCTTCAGTAGCTTTCAGATTTCCCTTCCCTGATGGAGGTCCGTGGTCTCCTTGGCGTGGAGGGCAATGCTGCCACAAGCTGCCGGTGTTCCAGCGCACGATCCTTCCCAACAGCTCTTACGCTGCTGTCCAACTCGAGCGTTTTTAGAAACGTTTGCAGTGTGAACTCGGCGGTTATCCTGATTCAGGTACAAAGTAAGGGGAAGTACAAGGAGGATAAGTGGGTGAGAGTAAAGTCTGGTTTGATGTGTGCTCTGCTGGCTTAGCCATCGGACAAGGAAGCCACGCTTGTGTTTATTTTTTATTGCCATTTTTATTTTATTGCTACTTCATAAATAAAACACCGCTATCAACGTGGTGCAGAAATAACAGGGATTTAAAGCTCTCAGAAAATGTGATATTCAGTAATTTTATAGAAAATAACAAATGCATAGTGATAATTAAATGCAATAGATTTTATGCTTAGCTGCTGAAATATTTTGGTGTTAAATACTGTAAAATTTTAAAAAAGTATACCTTTTTGCATAACTGCTTAAGCTTCTATAAAAAGCTGCCATGAAATGGGAATTCAGGAGTCAGAGTAGGAGGTACCTGGAGTAGTTGTTGCTCTAATATAAGTTAATTGGGCTGTGAGTCCCAGAATGAGCTGCTGTTCCTTGAACTCTCAGAATTAACTGTGTTTTCCAGCATGTAACTAATATAGAATCACATTTTTAAAATGTGCCTTGGTTTGGGGTTCTAAAATCAAAGCCTCACATTAAGAAAATAATTCTGAATGAGATATTGTTTCATCCATTGTTGGTTAATTTTGTACCTGAAAAAAACCCTTGAGAACTGATGTTTCTTCATATAAAATGTCAGTTCTCAAAATGGTGCAAACTGAGATTTTGTGAGTATTGTCTTTTATTCCAATATAGTTTTTTCTTGCCAAATTACCTGTTCAGGCTTGTGAGATCTTTGCAACGTGCCTGTGGAGTCAGAGCACTGGTCTCTCTCCGTTGTTTTTAATGCTAGCAAGCTAGGAGTTTGCTACTCCTTGTGGTTTTCACTGCTTATTTTATAATAGAATTTGAGAGGAAGATGGTAACAAAATAAATTCAGATAAACTGGTCTGGTCTTAAGTTTACCCTTTGAGTCAGAGAGGACCAGTTCCTTCTTTTGATATTGTTTATGCAGCGAGAACAGAGTGAAGAGTTCCCTTGCATTGTGGTAAATCTACTGCAGCAGTCAGAAAATCTGCCGTTGTCTACATTAAATTCTACAGTTTGCTGAGGAGTGAGGGGCTCGGGATGAGGAGCGAGTGTGGCTGCCAGATTGTGCCTTTTGCTTGCTTGTAGAGTGTTTTGGGGTATAACTGTTTTAGAGATGTCCCTTGGATGCCTGTAGGATCCTGGCTGTCTCAGGAGTGACAGCTCTCCTCCATGCCAGAGTTCAGTGTTCAACTTTGTCCTGAAGTGGAAAAAAACTGCCGTTAAAGTATTTATAATATACCTGGTCATATCTCAGGTTTTACTGTTGTGACTGTTCATGGTTTAAAAAAAAAAAAAAAATATTTTGGAATGATCTAAGATGAAAATGACAGGAGATCATAGTTCAGATTTACCCTAATTTTTATTAGGTTTTCACAAAATAAAAAATAAAAATTGGGCTAACCAATGATCTTAAAGAAATATTAACAGTAAAACAACTTCTGCATTTTTTCCCTAGCAGTTCCTCAGGTGTATGGAAAATGCTGCTAAATTGCTCGTGTTCTGAACACAATTTCAGAGTTGCATAATCTCTCATTTTTATTTTTTTCTAAGAACATTTTTATTTTTTCTCTAAGGACAGTATAAGAAAAATTACCAGATTCCTGAGAATTAGTCACATCTTCGTGGCTGAATACCAAGTACTATTTGAGCCAGCTTCTGAGAATGCTAACATTGTTATCCTTTCATCATTACTGGATCCTGCTGCATCTCTAAATTCAATAGCTAGCAACTTTATTACCCTGCATACATGTATATATGCACGCTGAATTTTTAGAGAGGAAACCCTTTTCCTTGATGGGGGAGTGGTTTGGAAACGGGATAAACTTGAAGGCATTTTTAAAGTTGGCTGCTTTGCAGAGAACAAAATCTGAAACAATCCAAAAAAGAAGCTGTGTAGATTCTTGGGGAAAGTTAAAATGCAACATATTTGACTGAGCCCCAAGCAACAGATGGGACAAGGTCAGAGAATCAGGAAGGGAAACAGTCCAACTCTTAGACATCATGGGCATCTATTAGATTCCCCAAAAAAGCCTTACTTAAAGGGGGATTCCAGGTGGGGAACAAGGTCATATCTGTGCATTAATAATTTTCCTCTCAGTTACTAGCAAGGAAAATACATTGCACTAAAAAAAACAGAGAAGGAGGCAAAACAAAACCACTCAAAACCAAGCAACCACTGCCCTCTCTTTCTTCCTCCACCACCACAAACCCCCACAAAAACTTTCTGCCCCAATACAGAGGTAACTTTCCTGCATCTTCTGTCCTTGAAGTCGCTGGAGTAAAGGGACTAGTGCTGTCACACTGTGGTCAAGCAAGTCTTTGGCAGCTGTTTCTGTATTTCTTTAGAAAATCTAAGTATGGAGTTCCCTTTTCAGATCATTTGTTGAGTTTCTCTTAGATAAGAATGCTTGGAGAGTTTTGAAACAAACCTGGATACAGCTAAGTTTTGGTGATAGGGTTGTCCAAGGCAGAGATTTTTGCAAGCTGTGTGGGATAATGCTTATGAAAATTGTAGGCCAGTCATGGAGGAATAAGGAACAAGAGTAGCCGAAACTTAGATACATTCCTGAGGAAGCCTATCCTGTCTGCCTCCCCCCTTCTTACAGCTGACAGGTTTTTCATGGCACTTCCCCCAGGTGTGAAATTATTCCTCCTTCTTCTGTAGGCTGCACATGGGAGGAGTATGGGAGGTAGACATCTCAAAAATGGTTGGAAATCGTGGAAAAAAATGTGTGGTGAAGGCCAGATAGACCTGCTGCAAGACCTTTCTATGCCCTCTCTGTCTGGAATTAGACAGATTCTAAGCTAAGCCTCATGCTGTAAACCCCAAATGGAAATTTTTTTGTAAGTCAAGTGATAAGGTTCCATGCTTTGTGGGAAGAGATAGGTGCACCATAGCAGATTTATGTGCAGAGCTATCCATAGGCTGCACTGCAGCGATGGTTGATTATTCCTAGTGGGTTTAGCAGTTCAGGTTGTTAATATGGCAGCATACTTATAGCCTGCAAACACCAGTGTACATAATGTTAAAATCATGTGGGCCTAATTGCACAAATATCTTAAAGGGAGCCTGAATTTTTTTGAATTTGTTCTCTAAAGAAGACTAATAATAGAAGGTGAAATAGGCACATGGAGGGTGAATAAAGTTTGCTGCCCAGGGTGACCCAGCAAGTCAATAGCAGAGCTCACAGTAGGATTTCTGAAAGCATTCACATATTGGAGAAAATTCTTTACAGGGAGAGACCCTGAGCTCACTGGTTTGCTTTAAATAAAAAGGACAATGGGGGGTTACTTAATTTGGGTATGAAAAGTACCATTAAAAAAAAAGGCACTTTTTAATCTCAAAAGGGTAAAACAAGAACTGAGAGCTATCCAGACAGGTTAAAATGGGCAGCATAGCACTTATTTTCTTTCACGTTAAACTGATGAAACCAGTTAGCAAAGGTTGTAGCAGGTACTTCATCCCTAGACATTTTCAGGAAGGACTGAAAGCCTTTCTTGGAAGACAGGCATTAACCTTGCTCTGCTTACTTGGTTCGATACAAGAGCATGCTGTGCCTTCCATTAGCAGAACTGGATGGTTCTTACGCATTTGGAACTAAATTTCAAGAGCCAAATGAACAAGAATTATTCTGCTACCTTGAGCCACGTTCCAGGAGTTCTGTCAGGCTGTATGAAATCTAACCTGAGCTCTTGCAAAGAAATAACTCAAACCTGAATAGTGAATGCTCTTGTATTCATAACTGAAAACATTAAAAAAAAAAAAAAGAAAAGAAAAGAAAAAACCCAACCCCCTCACTCCCCCAAATGAGTTTGAAGGGTTTGAATTATAATTTTTTTTTTTTCTAAGACCAAAGCTGTAAATGACTCTGCGCTTCCTGTTTCCTCATGGACTAAAAGAGGAACATCCAAATCCCTATAATACAAGAAAGACTAAGTCTCAGGGCTGATTTTTTTTTTTTTAATGTTTTAATTTTTTTTTTCCCCTAAATCCAGGTAATACTGGAAAGCTTTCTCGATGTCTGAAAGAGTGAGATTTTAAAAAGGTTTAACAGGTATCTTTCATGTCAGATTTGTATCGAACATGTGATTCTGTTTAAAGCACTGCAGTAAATGAAAATAAATGCTAAAGAAAAATGCCACTCAATGCCGCATGCACCAGAACATGCTTTTTTTCTTAGGGAGTTTTGAAGCTGTCTCTATTCCTGGTGTGCCACTTCTGGCTGGTGGACTGTGCTGTCTAACTTTTCAGGAACCATAATAATAGTAGTGGCTATTTTTGCCATTTCCTTTTCTGTAATCTCTGTGTTCAAGATGTTGCATTCTTGTATGTCTCATGCCGTATAGGTTGCCTGGCAGCATGTATAAAGGTATATAAAGCTACAAATTTAATTTTTTTTTTTTTTGCATTTAAACATGGGTAGAATGAAGTATATCAGTTTTCTGTTTAGCTGTTCTTTTAACAAAGTCTCTTATAGCTGACCTCCGAGGAGTTCTGGAGTTGCTCTGGCTTTGTCATGGCTAAAGCTGCAGAGGAAGTCCAAGTGAATCACAAATAATTGTAATTGTCAGGATAGCTGTTTTGTTAACAGAATTAGCTTCATTAATCTTTCTCATCTGATGATTAAACAGAAGGTGAAATATCAGAGCAACACAAAAACTACGTTGGAAAAAATACTCACCGTTATTAAATGGTATGTGAAGCTGTTATTGTGATGTTTTCTAAACACGAGAAAAAGTAGAACCAAATTAGAGAATGTCTTAATGGTGTATTTTCTTAGAGATTTTTTTTTTTTTTTGAGATAACATTGGGGGTTACTTTTTATTTCAAAATTTTGAGGCATTTTTTACCAGTTCTCGGTAGTTGTTTAAGCAACTTAAATATTCTGGTGCTATTCTTGACTTTACTTTTTGCGGGGAGATTGCATGGTTGAACATATCTAATATGAATAATTTTGTGTACTCAAAACTGCCACATTTACTGGCAAAATGCTTATTTATTATGAGATGTTAGAATTTCCCTTTGCCCTTGGAAAGCAGGAATGATCTTTCTGTGTAGCTATTGAACTGAGGCTTGAGATGTGCATTCAGTTTCTGCACTGTTACAGGCACCCTTACTTAAACCTCCCCTGGGGCTCCTGTGTGTGCCCAGTGTAGGAAAGGACATCTGCACAGCAGCCAGTCTGTGTAATCCTGCTTGCACTTGTGTGTGCCACAGAGTGTGAGGGCAAAATGAAAGCTTTCATTCTAAGCTGAACAAGCTTTAGGAAGAGATTAAAAAAAAAATAAGGCAAAGATAGTTTTGCAAGAAGCTTGTATTTTATTTTCTTTAGTTCTGTTTTTTGCTTTCAAATTTCTTTAGCACTTAACTTGATCAAAGTCTCTGAATCAATGTGACTCTTGGCAGGCTGTGAGGACAGATATTTCCAGAAAGGATGCTTTTGTTTAAATACTTGATGCCAATTCTGTATAACCATTGTAGTTTGTATATCATGTGGTGTTTGTTTATTATAAGGTCAGTGTTTGTTATAAAGAAACTCAAGTTACAGATACATATGTGAAAGGACATGGAGAATATTTGTGTAGAACATACTTCTTTTTTTCCATCTTCATAACCCAGCAGAAGAACATGAATTTGTAATTTTTGAAGTTTGTATATTCATGCTTTCATTTTTGTGTTTGGTGGAGGAATTTTTTTGTAACTGGGAAACAAAAATTTTCATGATATTTTTGCAATCTGCTTTCCTTTCTAACCCCAATTTAGATAATTCCATAAGGTAGCTATTCCCTTTTTGCTTTTCAGTTTCTTTCCTTGAAAACAGAGATCTATCTGTAGTGAACCCGAACTGGAAAGTAGAAGGAACATTTTTTAAAACTGCATTTAAGTTACGAAAATTATCAATTGCAAGGATAACTGAACGGAGACTTTTTTTTTTAACAAATGACAAGCTTTCAGCTCCCTGGATAAATAATCAAACCTCTTCAGTCAGCATGGTTTTGGTGTCTTGATCTAAAACCTGTTTTAAACTTTATTACTTTTCGAAAGCTTACCCCTTATGTTTGGGATAAAGCTGTGTCTTCTGACATAGCTGAGGTAGTAATGAGAAGCATTCTCAGATGTAAGCAGGAGGTTTAAAGAGGCTAATGTTTCCAAAAGAAAACTGCTGGTATAATTTTTGGAGTAGTCTTAGCTTAGCTTTGTTCTTGAAATATTATTTGACTTCCTTTTGTTTCCTTGTGACAACTTCATGCCACTTCTGAGCTATATATATAATTTTTGTCTCTGCATGTTGCCATGTCTCCTTCCCTACGTCCTTTATTCTTCTCATTCACGTGTGGTTTTTAATTGAAGATGCTTCAAACCCTGTATTATTTTGTTTCTGCAGCTTTCTTTAGTTCTGCCCTCTTGAAGTAGTGTTCTTTGTTTCTTGCCTAGTTGGTAGTCCATGGAGCTGTTCCTCTTTGGCACTGCCTCGGAGCGGTTTGACCATCTGGGTAGGTCTGTGACCTTCTTCTTTGGCTTTGGGTGCCAAGGTGAGACTTGAAACAAAAACTCAAGTCAATCACTGTGTGTGGTGACACAGTGCTCACAAGCTGATTACCAGCCAAATTTCAGGAAAAGGTACACTAAGGTAAACTGCAAAGGAGGTCAAGGGTTTTTGTTGTGTTAAAAGTCCAGTTTTACAGAGATGGAGGAGCAGCTTGGATACTGTGGAATTTTCAGGAAAGTCTTTATAGCTTCTAGAGGTGTTTTTTTAAAAGGAAGATATTTCATTTTCTGGAAATTTGGGGGAAAGAACTTAGTTATTCATAGGCATTTTCTGTGATCAAAGGCACCTCTGGGCGCACCCCTAGGGCTATCCTAATTGTATCTGTAGTTTCAGCCACTTTAGTTGAGGATTGTGGGGAGAGGGAATCTCATTCATATCTAAATCAAATTAGCAAGAGAGATGAGTAAAAATTTACCCATCAGAGTTTTATTTCTCTCTGCTGATGCACTCTGGCTTGCAGCCGATGCTGGTATTGCACATCAAGAAGCTACTTAAAAGTTCCAGCAAGTGTCATTGAAGTACAGTTTGTCCATTTGCAGCATATTGATTCAAGCTGTTTACTTCCTAATGGAGGATTAATTTCTGTTGTGAATGCAAGTGGAGAGTACATTTAAAGTGTTTGTCTTCCAGATAAGAAAGATCTTTCGCCTTTCTTCCCGGGGAGCTGAACTGAATTCACACCCATAAACAGTAGTGGTTGTTTTAATATTGGGGGGGGGGTTTAATTGGAACAAAACCTTAGATGTGAGTTTTGTTGCTAGCTGAAACAAAGCCAGCACAGCTCTGCTTAGAAGTGAGCCTGAGCTAGAGCTGAAGTGAAGTGAATTTAATTCCCTGCTGTATTCTTGGCTCATTGAAGTCTGTGAGTCCAGTTGGACTTCTCTCAAAAGTTCATGACAAGTATTGCACAGTAGTCTTTGAGAGACTGAAAATGTGAACCTCTTGTGGAAAGGGTCTGAGAGTAATACTGAGGTGTCTGTCTAGCTTGGGATGAGGTTTCACGTGAGGTATATTTATTTTCTAATATCTGGGAAGATCTTTGCTGTAAGGCAGATGAAATCTTTACTCAAACCAGTTGTCATCGATGTTCCCAACATTT
The DNA here is from genome assembly GCF_015227805.2 of Hirundo rustica. Classification (NCBI taxonomy): domain Eukaryota; kingdom Metazoa; phylum Chordata; class Aves; order Passeriformes; family Hirundinidae; genus Hirundo; species Hirundo rustica. The sequence continues at coordinate 28,125,727 of NC_053452.1, forward strand.
GTTTCGAAATAAAGTTGATTCCTAGGCAAGTTCCAGGGTTGTCCTCTTTTTGTGGGTTTTGTATTTTTTGTTGTTGTCGTTGTGGGTCTTTTGGTGTTGTTGGGGTTTTCTGTTTTTGTTTGTTTGGGGTTTGTTTTGTTTTGATTTTTTTTTTTTCCCTTACAGAGGACTAGAATAGGAATAACAGAAGAAATACTGAAGGGCAACTTAACAACATCTAATATCACTATTTCCTAGGAGTTATTTATATCCTGTCTTTGCAGATTATTTTATGTTGTTTAGGAAGAATTTTAGTTTATATCTAATACACAAAAAATGAATATTACACCAAGGTCTTGGATCTTCCAGCTGTTAATTTCCCTGATTTGAGATCTAAGAATCAGCTTAGTTATTTTCTTGATTCTTCGTGAAGAAATGCTATGTGGGTATTGCCTACTGTATACTACCTTGAGTTCTCAGAGTATACATGGCAGGAGGAGGACGCAAGAAAGGAGTGTTTTGACAATAAAGAGGAAAAAATTATCTTTACTGGAAATAAGTAGCATGCTTTGGTATCTTAATCTGCAAGTCTTCAGGCAGAAATTGGTGCTCAAAGGATGTCAGGAAATATGGGAATTACTTAAGGAATTAAGGAAAAAATATGCTGTCTACCAAAACTGTTTTATGTGGCCAAGAAAAACTACCAGTCAATCCATGTACTTACTTTCATACAGACACATATTTCATGATGCTTGTGCAAAGCATTGAAAAGTTGTCTACTCAGAGGGACTATTATGGTAATTTAGGAGAAACTCTAAATAGCTGGCTAAAGTAATTTAGGAAAAACTAAATGTCGTCACAGTTAGGTGATTCCTGAGACTGAACAAATGTACCGCCTATGAGTTTGGTTTTGGCATATGAGCTAGTGGTTGTCTGAAGTTGTACTGTGGTAAGATCATTTGATAGCCTTTATCAGTTTTGAACATGTAGGAATTGGCTAACTGCTATGTGCTATCAGTCCTGACTCCCTGCTCAGTGTTTTATTGCAGGATGTAAGGTAAATTCCCTTCTGGTTGCAGTTCTGTAGCATGACTTTAAAAAATGCATGTAAGCCAAGGCAACAAACATGTTTTAAATACTTTGTGACAGTTAATTCCCTGTGGTTTGCAGAGTGCCACTGCACTAGTGCATTAAGAAATACATTTTGAAAAGCGTTGTGATGAAATTACTGAACAGATCTTACCACACAATGCAATTCACTTATTCTTAAATCAAATAACCATCTGTTTGGGAAAGTGTTTTTGCTCTGAAGAGTTTCTTTTCTTTCTTGAAATACATTTAGCAGATGTTTCAAGAGAATGGCTTTATGCAGGCTTTTGTTCAGTAGGTGATTTTACTGTCTGTTCATTCAAAAAGTCTAGTTGGGCGTTGCTCAGCCAAACCCAACTCTTACACATTGTACTTCACGTTGTCTCTGGGCTTGTGTAGGCTCTTTGTATTTTATCTTCATTACCATTTCTAAAATAATGCTACCTCCATTTCTAGTGTAGATACAGTAGTTTTAGTACAGTGAAAAAATACTATGTAACTTTGGCTTATTCGTGTGTCTTCAGAAGGCTTAATAATGGAACACATTTACATCATCAGAGTGACTGTATCGTGTTAAATAAACCAACAAACAACACACTTGTGCCTGGAACACTCATGCTATTGAATTTCCATTGCCTTGTTCACATGCAGAATGCCTGGAACAGTTAGTCTAGGCAGCCTTATCTCTTAAGCTCATTGACTTATTTTTCTGCTCATGAAGAGATTTCTCTCTCATTGTTTTATCTCCCTTTGTCATGGATTGTGATTGTAGGTATTTAGAAACCTTAACCAGTTTGCCATATAGCTCTTAAATACTTTAATAATAGGTAATACCTTTTACACACTCTCCACCTTCTGAAGCTTTCAAAGAAGTAAAGATAATCTCTTCCTTGCTTCAGATCATGGGCTCAGAAACTTGGTTTCATGCAGTGACCCTTCTCTGTGGTCATGCTGCTCGATGCCTTTCCAGTTGTTTTCACTGCTCTACTGTTTGTTACATGTAAATAGAGCCAATTGTCCAGGTGCACTTTCTGGATTCTACAGGAAAATGAATCCTGAACACCCTAGGCTCAGCACAGTTGCAAACAACTGTAAAAGTTGTTGGTCCTGCTAATAAATAAAACTGAATATGTTACTTCTGACAGTGCAGGTGTGCTTGTGTTCGAACATGTGTATGTGTCACTGTGCATTCAAAAATGATCCTTCTTTGGTGCCTGGGAGGCCTTAGGCACAAGGGATCATGAAAGACCAAGGTCATATCACTTGTGATTCAGGACACCACAACTGAGCATCAGTATATGCTCTATTAAGTAATGGAAGGATTCTTGGTTTAGGATTGGTTTCTGGATACTGTGGGTTATTTCAGCTGAATCTTGTTTCTCCCTGGCTGCTGCTGTTCTGTATTATGTCAGTGCATGTGTCTGTCACTGAAAAGTGTTTCATGTTTCCTGTAGGTTGTGCAAGATGTTTGATGGTTTTTTGTTGACTTTTGAGTATGAGTAAATAATTGATAGAATCCCCCGTGGCCAGAATTTCTGAACCTTTATATATATCATTGTGGTCAATTACAATGCGTCAAGCTGTTGCATTTCTCTCTAATTATAATAATCAAATATGTAATGTACATAATGAAAGGCAGATTTGTGAACATTGTAGCAGTGCACTGATTCCAAATTTTCCTGCTGCCTTTGCCAGAAGATCAAGAGGCTGGTGGGGTGAAAAACATCATGGAGGTAAATGGAGATTCTGGGCAAGTTTTCTCAGTATGTTTTCTGGGTAATTTATTTTGGAAGTCAGTTTACTCTAGTAATGTAATGTGTAAAGTTCTTAATTTTCAGATAATATTAGTACATAATAATTGCTAAGCTATTTTACTGACTTTATGGAGCTTATTGCAAACTTGTTCATTTCAGTTGAGCTTGATAGGGATTCAAGTGCAAATGCTAGGGCAAGTTTAATCATACATCTGGCTGTTCGTTTGGTCAAGAGTTTGCTTCTGTTCCAATAATCGTGGTGGGTTTGAAAGTTTTAAAATTACTTGGTCTGCAGTCATTTTGGCTATATTGAGAATTATCACTGTTAATGTTTTATTTTCTATTAAGTAAGTTAAAATAGGTACACTGTTAGCTATTTAAACTGAAGCACAAAAATCTTGGGGCTAAAGAACAAAAGACTGGTGCAGACTTTCCAGTTGTTTTCTATTAGATTTCCATATGCATTTTTATGGAAGTAATATTTATAATATTTTTAGATGTAAATACCTCTAAAAACAACAGACAGAGGAACCACATCCCTTCAGCCTTTGCTGGTATCAGCACCTTAAACACAATCTCCTCCCTTCTTCTTCCGGAGATGTTGTACGTTCAACAAGAAACTTTGTTTTGCTGCTCTCAGGAAGGGTTAAACCATACTGACTTCCCAGGTCTGACATCAGTCATATAATCATCTGTAGTGACAGATCATGTGCTTGGAGGTTTATATTTTAAGCTACCCTAATATCAGATAATCCTAGAACATCACAAGAAGAGGTGCAAAACAGGTTTTATTATTTAATTCTTTCTGTTTCTGTGGCTCTTAGAGTGCATTTAGGTTTATACTGTCACCAAAATCCTCAACAGCTTTACGTTTGAAGGGGTTTTGCTGTGTTTCATGTACTGCCTAGCTAAGGAAGATCAGAGTAAAACTTACTCAACCTTTCTGCTTTTAGGAATTTCACTCACAAAAAATGCTTTTGTCAAATCTTTTTTTTTTATTTCAGATCTGGCTTTATGTCAATGACTGTCCTCAAATTTCTCTTGAGACAAGTTGGCTTTTAAATGAGTACAGTACACTGAAATCTCAGGTGATGTCCTTGTGTTGGAGCATAGGTGGCTGATGGACTCTATAATCAAAAGAAGCCCTGTGGCAGTGGGGCTCTGAGCCACGAAAGCAGTGGTTTTTCGTCTGCTTGCAACAGGTCTCAGTTTGTGCCATAGAGCATGCAAAATCTGTACTGATGCAGTCAAATGGAATGAAAAGAACACCTCCCAAATGCTGATGGAATTATTCAGGCGATACATAAAGTCATTCATATTCAAATATGAAGCATCAGTGCAACACAAGTATTTCCATAGCATATTCTAATCTTCCTTATCCTTTTAAGATTAGGCAAGAGTGTGCTTGGTTTCCTTAGAAAATCTTGGTCTAAGAGAATTGTCTCTAAGTTTCTTAGGAGTGGGAAACAATGCCTTATACTTGCGAGGAGGAAAATGGTGAATTTCTAGCCAAGTTTAGGGCTGAGTTTTTCAGAATACTTAGGAGTTAAAAACTTGCAAAAAACAAACCTTGAGGAAAAGCTGGACCATTTTCACAATCTTTTGCATAGTTCAATTAAATTTTGCATTATTCCAGCTTACCCAGGAATTATCCATTGAAAATGCTGCAGAGAAATATTTCAGCATACTTTGTTTGGTTTTGTTTTTACTCATGAGTATTATCTGAATGAAAAAGAAAATGCATCCTAAGTATGTACCCATTAAAGCTGTCAAAAAAAAAAAAAAAAAAATTAAACAAGTTCTTGGTAGTTTTCGATACTGCTGGATGACAGGATGTATATTTCTTGACAAAGTGAAGCCTAACTGAGGAATAGGAGGAATGGTCCAGTGGGCAGTCTGGGCCTCCAGAGACCAGAGTTCAGTTCTTGTTTAACCATAGGCTTCTTGTATGACTTGCCAGAAAGTCATTTAGTCTAGCTTGTGCCTCTGGGAGTATCCCATTTTGCATATGGGGAGCTGTCTCAGAAGGGTGTTGAAAATAAAATCCATTAATGACTGTGAAACTATATAAATGCATTCAATATGCTGAAGCTTGGCCTTGATTTCAACATGTTTTTTTTTTCTCTGAAAGTATGTCTGGTTTTATGGATGGTTGCCTTTTGTTCCCTGAAACAGGCTACTAATAGGTTTTATTCAGGCCTGGAGTTTTTGATTATCTGTGCTGCTTTCCAGCAATGATTGTGCTCATCTCAGTATGCTGCCACATGTTATTTGAACAATATAGAAGTTGTTTAAATTGCCTTTTTAATTAACGTTATTTTTGCATGCTAAAACTGTATTTCAACAAAAATCACAGCAATAGCATGGGTCAGTAACAGGATAAAAGATTTTGGTGATCAGAGATTTTGCTCAGTGGTAGTTCTTACATCTTTTGCTGTATGTGGCAAATGTGATGTGTATGCAAGGCACATTATTTTGCAATGTGTCTTGCTTACAGCCAAGCTGCTCCTGTATCAACTCCTCTGTCCCATCCCTAGTTTGCATCTTGCCTTGTTCCCTGTTTCCTTTTGAACAGTAATGTCTTTCTTAGATGTCTCCTCATAAGTTCTCTCTGCACATACAAAAGCTAGGCTGCATTCAGAGAGAAGCATTAGTCAGAGAGAAGGGCCGGAATCAGAATTGCCGCGATCAAACTGTTTCCATTGCATTCAAGGATGCCTGTTGTATTCAGCTGATTTTGGCCAGTCATTCTGTTTCTGGTTACATGCGTCTAAGGGCATTTCACATGCAATAACTTTCATGGCACTTGGTCAAAAATGCATGGGAACTTTAGGTTTTGCTGTATACATCTTTTGGTGCTTATTTATAAAATGACATTGCAGAATCTAAGTATAGCTTAATGCACAGATTGAAAAGAAAAAATGTGCATATTCTAGTAGTCTATTTTGGAGGTATTTATGCCATTATATTTCTAGGTATTAAATTAGACATTTTTAATGAATAATGAAGATGGAATCGGTCCTTTTTTCTCTGTTTGGCTTGATACATGAAAGACCTGAGAAGAAAAGATGGGTTTCTATCAGTCTAGGGGGTTCTGCTTTTGTTGGGACATTGATTTCATATGTGGGGTCAACTGAGACAGCTGAGCTGCTGGCTTCTGGTAAGGGTACTGATTCATATGACTGATAAGGCTGTCAGTGCAAGTACTCACTGAAATGAAATGTAGGTATTTCATAAATCTAAAAATAAGGATATGTCCATTTCATTCTTACTGGCATTAGAACATATGAAGACTGAAACATGCTTTCTTTGTATAAGAGACTGATGTTTATAAATAGTTCCTTTTTCTTAGAGCATCAGCAATATTCCCAATTCAAAATCACTAAGCATCATTTCTAATAAAATGTAAATTGAAACAGTCCACTTGCTGGGTAATGGAAACTTGGTTTCAGGCCTCCAGTCTTTTTCCTGAATTGCTTCCAATGCTGCTTGTAATTAAAGGGGCAGAACAGAGATTTTTGTGATGGTGGTCAGTAGCTTGTCCAGATGCCTGATTCTTCTGCGGGGATGAACTTGGGGGTTTCTGCGTGTGTGTGCACACTGGGATTTGAACCGCATAAAGTATTTTACTGAAAGCTTAACCAAACAGTGTAGAGTGCTGATACAAACAGCATTAGACATGTCTGTCTTTAATACAGCCATCTGTTGAGTGCTGTAGCAGTTTTTCAAAAGCCTCCCTCAGCATAGACATCAAAGTCTATTCATGCACCTGTGCTTCTGATCTTCTAATATTTTTCTTATTTAAAAATGGCAAAGGGAGAGGAGCAGTATTTCAAGATCAGCATCTTTATTTAAAGCAAAACACAAAAAAAGCCAAAAATCAAAAAACAACTCCCTCACAAAACTCATGCTGCCAGTTCAGGAATTGTTAAAAATGTATTTTTTGGGGATTCAACAATATTATTTATAAAAAACAGACACCCACACTTTCATTTTCCTCTCCCCTGAGTAACCCCTGGCCTTGCTAACACTATTTGCTGCCTGGTCTCTTTACAATACTGCTGCTGAGATAATTTTCTTGATCCCTTGGTCCGGTGACATCAACAGGACTTGTGAGCTCTTCTCCTGGCCCTCTCCTTAAGGACAGTGGTTGGTGGAAGGAGGAGCTTGCATCATCCTGATGCATTCAGCAACCACGTCCTGAAAGAGAGGGAGAAGCCTCTCCTGTCAAGTCCTCTCAGGTGATGAGAGATACCTGGAGACAAAGCGGGTGACCCCATGGGGCTCCCCACTGAACGCAGGCTGGCAAAGCCTGGCATAGCCGGGGTGTTCTGCTGTCCGCTTATTTACTCACTGATCTGCAAAGACTGCCAGGTTGTTCTCCAGAGTTCTTAGTGTGAGTCGGTGGTCTCCTGCTCCTCACCTCCTGCTGGCCTAGCGCCGTACCCTGATGTCCCTCCTGACAGGAGAGGGCCGGCTCCGTGTCATTTGCTGGCACGGGGGAGGCCAGGCCACCTTCCCCTGCTGTGGGAGAGGAGGCTGCCGTGAGGAGGGAGGGCAGAGCGCCGGTTCCCAGCCGCGGCCTCTGGTTGCCTCAGAGCAGCAGAAGCATTGGGCAAGGTCCGGGGTTTCCGCTGTGAGAGCGGAGCAGGCATCCCGCATCCCTGGCTCTGGCCCCGGCCCGTCCCCAGCGGATGGGCCTGATGGACAGGCTGGGGCTGCCCTGGTGCCTCCTTGACCCCCTGCTCCTGGCTGCAGTGGTGTGGCGCAGGACAGGTCCTGGCAGACAAGGCCCCTTGCAATCTTACTGCTGTGGTTTTCCTACTAAAATAGGTTGAAAATACAGTATTAACATGCACGACGTCGCAACGCTTAGTCTCTGAAATCATGCGACAGTAACTGCTGCGTTACTTCAGAAGCTGCTGATTGCATAATGTTTTAGTTGCAGTTTTATTTTTTGAGGCGTGTGTGGCAGTAAAAATAGTTTTTAATTTGTTGTGTACCATTACGATACTCAAATCCAGCGATAAATAGATTTGCTAATGAAACTCATGATAAAATCCAGGAAGATCTTCATTGTGGTGCCTAATCTTACCAGAGTTTATTCTCATAGCCTGTGAAATCTTGGAAGTGCAGCAGCTTGATACTGAGCACCTGTATTTCATGCTGAGTGAAAGTGATCCCCACATGGGTAAAGACTCCTTAAAATCCACCAGAATGGTGCAGAAATAAACGAATTTTGTGTTTCAGAAAAAGAGGATAAAGCACGTTTTTTTTTTTTCTCCCAGTGGGGATACAAAAGGAGTATTATAAACACGTGTTAACCGGCTGTATGAGCTGTGTGTTAGTTTCCCCTGTTCTGTGACCAGAGCTGATCTGTCTTGCTGTCACAGTGTTGTTTTCCACATTTGCATATCTGCGCTCAGTATAAATTACGGCAAAAAAGTTGCTCAATTGTGGCACTTTTTGACTGTCTTGAAAATAGCGGTGCAAACATGTTTCGGAACAGTACATTAAGTGTTTGAAACGTAAAATGAACTGAGCTCAAACTTTCCAGGCATGCACACTTCACTTTTTATTCCAATGAAGGTGCAGGGTCCTCAACACCTCTTTGCAAAAGTAGGCTCTGTTGGTAGAATATGTGTCCTGCCTACACCTTGACTTTGTGAGGTTTGGAAACTTCTTGTTTCCTACATGTGCAGTCACTTGCTTTGGGAGCCATTCTAAGTTTGATTTTTTTTTTCTCTCTTCTTGATTACAGATTGACTTGGAGCCAGAAGGGAGAGTGTATGTCATCATAGACCTTTCAGGATCGTCAGGTGAAGGTAGGGACTTTCAATATTTTCTCTGTTCTTCTGTGAATGGAATCTCCGAGGGTCTCTCTAATCAAAGTATTAGAAGTAGTGTGTACTGGTATCCTCAAATCTGTATGAGTTCAAGTTAAAATGAACACGTTTTGCTCTCTTGCCTTTGAGTCAATAAGCAGTTGTGCTTCATCTTACCCTGTTAATCACTGATAGTAACAATACCAGCTAAAGTGACCATGATGAAATGATCAAGTTTTATTAGTATTAATTTCTGGAGGAAACTTCCAAATTCTTTATTTTTTGGAGGAATACTAACCATTATGTAGGTGGAAAGGATAAGATGTCAAAGATGAGGGATGTGAGTTTATTTGCTTTTGAAATTATTCTAATATCTGGTAATTTTCCTTTTCAAGTAAAGTAATGACCAGAACATTGTAATTATATGAGGTGTTTTCGTTTTTGTGATACAGCAGTTACATGTTGGAAAAAGCCCCAAATATGGAAGAGAAATATTTATTACATGCTTAAGAAAAATTCTAAAAATAATTTTCTGCTGCTTACTTTAGACAGAGTCAAGTGATACATGGTAGGAATGAAATAATTTATGAAGAAGCAAATCTGTGTATCTTAGTCATGCACTTGGTGACAGCCTGATCTGCTGAAATGACCTAGATGATTGATCATCTGAAGTTATGTCCAGTAATCAGCTTTGATCAGGTTCCCCCAGTATCTCATGGAGTTCAGTTAAATGAGGTTATCGTCGGTTCACAGTACATAAAGAAGATTCACATGACAAGAGCTGAAACCAAAAATGCTATGAAATGAAATTATTTTGCCTTGGACAGTGGAGAAACAGAAGAGCATGTTTATCTTTCTGTTCTTTGTAATGAATTGCTGCACTCTGACAAGCTACTAGCAGTAGCTTGCAAAAACACATATTGCTATAAATCCTGAATTTTGAAAACAAACTTTATCTTATAGCCTCTTTTTTACCCACATAAGATATGCTCTACTATTTTTTCTTTCTGCATATTGAAGAAAATATCAATTAAATAGTAATTTCCATATATCATTCTGACTGGCATGATAAGGATCACCTGAAATGTGAGTAAAGGCTTTGGTGTGATTCTGTCGTGTGGCAGGTAGATGTTCTTCCAACCTTCCACTGATAGCTAATTGATACCCAGGTGAGCCTGCTGTTACTATTTCATCCTAAGATGCATTCAAGTGTCAGACTGTCAAAGGGCAGCAAGAAAGGTGTGTTACGTGATTCTTCAAAAGTTGCGTAAAACTCTCTAACCTTTCACGTAGGAAAGTAAAAAACTGCTATCCTGATGTCTCCTTTATTATGTGGTGCATTACCCTGTGACACTTGAAAGGTACTTGGAAAGAAATTAGTTTCACTACAGTAGCATTGGAGGGGAACATGTGAGGGGAAACAGGCCCAGTGAGAGAAAACAGCTTATGAGATTCTTATGGGAAGCCCTCAGGGAGACCAAGAGGATTTTGTTGAGGTCAATTTGGTAGAAATTAGAAAAGTTGGTGCACTTATGAAATGCAATAGAACTTGCATGCTTCTTGGGCTTTCTCATGCAGTTGAATAACTGTGTAAAAGAGTTGTGTAGAAGTATTGCAAAATTCTCTGGGAGGGTTCCAGTTCTACTCACAAAGGAAAGCTGACCAGGTTTGTACAGTTGTTTGTAAACCATTTTGGTGGTGCTGTTAGTGGTATTATGAAATCCTACTATTGGACTGTTTTATTAGTACTGTGGCCTAAGTAATTTTGGGCATTTATTGAAGCACCTAGTTTAACACAACTATGTGCACACTTGCGTAGTGAACAGAAACGCCTAGACCTCATGTGAAGTAGCTTATTCTACATGTTTCAAAAATGCCTCTTTTATTTTATGTGCATGTACATATGTAGGCATGTAAAGATAATGTATCTGAGAGATATTTTATGAATTTCAATGGGCCAGTCCATTGTAGTTGATCTGTAATTTCTTGAATAATAAAGGAAGATAAAGTTATACTAGGTGCATCACTTTTGAGTGGCCAGGGTTGGCTGAAGTGATTGCTACTCTTGACCAAATTCCTGAACCAGAGTCTTGTTTTTTGTGCTCCAGTTATCACTGTGAATAGCAAGAGTACATAGTATTCTTTTCATGTTGCACAAATAGGTACTGCTATTTCACCTGGAATTTTGGAGGGGGAAAATTGGCAGTTTATGAAAATAGAAATATTCATAGCAACAACTTTAACAGGAGGAATCAATCAAGTTGCATGTTTCTTTTTACAGGCAAAATTGTACTATATACTCACCAACCACTCTTGTGTTACAATGCTGTGTACTGAAAATTGGACTTGTTTCTCCTGTGTGATATAAGAAGGTTTCTAGTTACTGGCAGTCAGTGATGCAGCTTCAGTTATTTGGCACTTCTAAAAGCTTTGTCAGACAGATATCCGAGTTCTCTTTTGGTATAATTGACTTAAGATTAGTTCAATCCATTAATATGGACAAAGAGCATTGTTCTCTACTGTACTGCCTCTAAAAGGCAGAAGTCCTAATTTTCCAAGTGAGCCCTTATGTGAGTAAATTGGTATATAAATTGAAAGTAAGCTTATGTTTTTACAATATACCTCTTAAAATCCAATTGCTGCTTAGTCCCAGCTGCCAGATTGCTTATCTCTCTGCACTATTTGCATTTGCATGGCAAAACAATGAAAACAGTTCACTGTTACAAGCTGACTTCCTCAACAAAAGCACACGATTCCTGTTCCTCCCCCCCCGCCTTGTCGAGGCTGGATCATTCATGGGCTTGTGTGGTTTAGGTGTGCAGAGCAGATGGAAATCTGGCAGATTACAAAGGCAGGTAAAGAATATCTCTGCCTGTCCCCAGGCAGAGACAGACTTGTTGAGAGCCACCCTTGGTATATCAATATCAGCATCTGGACAATATTTTTACATGGAAAAGAGGAAAGCGCAGTAGAGTTGCTGGCTTTGCTACTCGAAGTTTCCAATGTATTATTCAAATTTCAGGCAATTTAGATTCGTTCTGAAAAAATAATTTTCTAGAACTTGCTTCCATTCAGTTCTAGTCTTTAAAGCAGAAAAAGATAGGAAAACACAAACGCTAAAGTCTGAGAAGTGGAAAGCAAGCTACATAAAAAGCCCTTACAAGAACAACAACAAATACAAGAGGAGTGTTTTTATCATCACCTTTTTACACTAATCCTGTTTTGGAACCTCCTTATAGTTTCTGAATGTTTGTTTCTGCACTCATAGGGATGGTGAGTAACTATTTGTTTTTGCACTCTTCTGTAAATTCTGTAGTAGGAACTGTCCAGCCCACATACTAAAAAGAAAAGGCTAAATAAACTGCTTGTCACACAGAAGGTGATGTTCTCAAAAGTTAGGATTTAAATTTTTCTGCTAAAACATGAAGGCTTCCATATTGTGCTTCTAAATCAGTTCTGCAAAATAATTACCACTTTGGTGATGTTGACATAGGAAGCGGGTGAGAAAACTGCTCTTTAAATAAGTCTTTTTAATTCTCCATTTGAAACCGTGTAAGCAGTATTTCTGTAACACCTGTGAGTCATGTCTTTACACTTGCTTTGCCAGAACTGATCTGCAGAGTTATTTATCTTCTGTAGATTTACTTTATTTAAAACGGGTCTGTGCATTTAGAGTAAATCTATATTTGTTTTCTGTGAATGGAAGCAGCTGTATCAGTGGAACCTTCCCAAATGTAGATATGCACTAAGGTGTCTGTTCACAGCCTAAAATAACTGCAACGGTTATTCAGTAACAGTTAACTGAGAAAGTTAATCAGTAAAGTTCTATTTATACTTTTTAAAGAATTATTTTAATAGTTTGGTGGGTCTTCTTTAAGAGTTTGTAAGTGCTTAAGGAACTGTCTGCCCAGAATTTTAGGGGGTATTTGAAAACCAAATCCCTTTGGTCAAGCAAACAAATGTGGCTTCTTGAAACCTGACACACAGTATGAGTTGGAATTTAGTACATAGATTTGTAACATATACATTAACATAATTTGGTGCATAGATATGTACTGTGCCATATGCAACCACATAGCAGCTTTAAGCATTCCTGATAACTTGCTTTTTTTGGGAGACCAAATCAAATTGTGGGTGGCTGCAGTTGTTATTCTACCATAATAGTTTGTAAGTCTTGAAAAGCATGTAATCAGTCAATTCTGCTATTAAGTAAACATTTGGTAACTCCCCTTTATGTATGCAGTTGTAAGAAAAACAGTGTTTATAGTAGTCTGGTGTTTGTGAAAAGGAATTAGCTTGGAAAAGATCCATTATATTTATTCTCTTAGTTTGCAAACTGGATCTGATGGTTGCACAGGATTTTAGTCTTGTGTCTTGAAGTTCTGCCTGGGCTATGGAGAAAGATGTGTCTGGGTATCAATCTGTCAGTGAACAGGAGAATCTGCAAGACTTGTTGCTTTATTCATGTCTTCAGTGCTGCTTGTTGTGCAAGGTCATATTGATGTTCTATATTAATTCATGTTTCTGTAGCATACGCAGTATTTCTATACTGAAGTGCACTCACTGTTTTATTGACATACTTTGGCAGCATCTTGACATCTATTTTTTTCATATTTTTCTTTTAGTTCTTACAGAGCTTTGTAAGTAAAGTTTTTTGAATTATTTGAGAGATACTTAAGAGCTCCAATGTAGCTGATTAAGATCCAAATGCAGGCTAAAGTTTAGAACTTCGCTGATATGATGGCACAATGATTTACAATGATTTACAAACTGGAGTAACAGATGGCCAGCAAGTGGGTAAGAGAGGTATTGCCTGAGGAATGATTAAAAATGTTCTCAACCAAGTCAGTTTTATATGTACTGAAAGTCAGGTGCTGCTATATTTAACAGCTTGTGACCTGTTTGCTGCATTTGTCATTGAAGCTTTCTTCTTTCTTTGGAATTACAGGTTTATGTAGGACACAAACATATACAGTTACTTGCAGTTGCTTTCTGCCAACTTAAGAATTAAGTTCCATTAATTACCATTTCGAATATGTCAATATTAAAATTAAATCCACTGTGGGCAACTTCAGAATGACCTTGACATGTTAGGTTTTTTCTTAACTGTGTTTATTACAGGTAACATGTAATACAAATTTAAGAACTATTCAAAACTCTTTTTCTCTGTTCTGTGTCTCATCAATTGTAATAATTATTTATTGTTAGATGTTCCAATTTACATTATGGAATTGTCTTTCTATACAATCACAGAGTCCCCATTTTTTGAGTGGGCAGTTGAATTGCAATAAAATAACACAGTTTCTAATGTGTTAATCTTCAGATTAGTATTTTAGAAGCAGATGAAAGTTGCACAAAATGAAGAACATGAGGTGATATTGCTAGCTGAAGTCATGGTATTTTGTGAATGGAAAACATTTTGTTTACATTTATTATCTGGCCTTTTTTCAGTGAAATAGAAAAAAAAAATCCTTTGAACTCTGACTGCCTCCATTTATGCATTTAACATGTAGTTCAAAATATATGAACTTGTGAGAAGTTTTCTTAGCTCATTTACTTCAAGGCTCTCAGGTTTGCAAGTATGGTTGTTGTTGATTGGCATGTCAGGACAGAAGAAAGAAGTATTAGTATAAGCAGTGAGTGATTCTTGATGCCTTTTTTGTGTTCCATACTTGCTAGATCTGTAACATAGGTACAGCTTGTAAATCAAAATGTCGAGAGGGTTTGTTTCAGGCATTCAACTTTGGTAGAATTGATACAGCAAGAAAAATTGCATTTCTGTTCCATGTTGTAGCATCCTTTTGCAAAAATCTGTTCACAGAAAATACCCCGGGGGATAAAAACGTTCTCTACAATTCCTCATGTATCTCTTTGCCAGTGCTTTTCCTTGAAGTACTTGTAGTTGTCATTGTGGTCATCATTAATTATGCTTCTTGTGCTATAAGGGCTCAGTGAGTGAGATCTGGTTGTACCAGGCACTGTTTGAACAGCGAACAGTGGAAGGTGCTTAATCAGAAATCTCAAAGTCTAAATCAGGGAGCATTTTTGCTTGGTTATTTCAGGAATTTGTGTTACTGTAGAGTCGTGGTTTCTTTCACTAATATCATCTATTGCAAATACAACTTTGACAGACTGTTTGTCATTTCCTCCTAGCCATCAGCTGCTGATCTTGGGGCGCTGAACAGGTGGGGAAAGAATTCTTGGGTTTGTTCAGAATTTATACTATTGACTCAATAGATAGACCTCAATATTCTTCCGGTAGGTGAAGAGCAGCTCACCCTTCTTTATGGAAACATTTCTCAATTTCTCAGAAACCTTCTCAGAAGGTACAAATTTTTATTTCCGCTGATTGGTCACTTCATCAGGATGTGTCTCTAGTCCATCTTTGCTGTTCCTTCTGGCAGTATTATATCTCTCTAAAGGTTCAAGTTAATCATCAGCATTTCACTTCAAGTAATTATATTTTAAGATTTCAAGACAGGAGTCACCATTCTTTATTGTATTAGTTTTCTCTTTGCTGGTTTAACCACTTGCTTGCAAATGTTACATCTTTCCTGGATTATTTTTGCTTGTTTTTTAAATGAGAATGGATGGAGAACTTATTTTTTTAATTACTCATGCACTTATGGTAAACACATGGAAAAAAGGTCATAGTCATAATAGGTTCACTATTAAAAACCTGCTTATCTCTTCTTATCTCTTATTTTGTACCCCAGGATTTGATTGAGCATTCAGCTTACACTCATTCTTACTTTCCTCTGTATGTTCACGTTTCAGAAGAAGCTGAGTGCTGGAAATGTCTTAGGCAGACTCCTAGGGAGTCTGGGGAGAGTCATGGGTTAGTCAGAGTATGGATCTCTCAGGGGGGCCTAAGCAGCCTCTGTAGCTTTTCCAGAGCTGTAGCTGAAACAGAAAGGACCTGCACAGAAAGATCGGTTGTGGCATTGGGATAAGTGGCCTTCCAGTGGTAAAATGTGAAGTATCTCTGAGGTAAGGATGCTGTTTGGCATCTGGGAAACTATTTACTGAGACTCTGCAAGCCACTTGAACATGACATTTTTAGACTCAAGGCTGGGGCTTTTGCTAGGAGTCAAAATAATCTGAAGCTATGTGAACAGGACAGTGGTGAACCAGCAGTGCGAACTGGATGGTTTTTGTCTTCAGCCACTTGACTCGTGTAGGTTTGCAAGTTAGAGCTCTTCTACAAATGCAGCTTCCCCTAGAAGTTCTTGGTAGTATTGTGTGCTCAGAGAGATGCAGGGTTTGAAGTGTCAATATTGTACAGCTTTTCTCTCTTCCTACTGTAAAATGAAATATCCAGCCAGAAAAAACGGGCACACATTGATTGCTCTGCTCTGTTCAGTCTCAGTAAGGACTTCAATCTGAAGGTCTAATTTCACTTTTCTATTCATAGTTTGGATAAAGGTGTAGAGTCCTACACTGGCTTTTTGGCTTTCCTTCT
Organism: Hirundo rustica; assembly: GCF_015227805.2. Lineage (NCBI taxonomy): Eukaryota > Metazoa > Chordata > Aves > Passeriformes > Hirundinidae > Hirundo > Hirundo rustica. The sequence goes on from NC_053452.1 coordinate 28,141,836, forward strand.
GCTGGCTTCTCTGCTTTAAGAGAAAAACAGCAAACAAACTTAAAACCAACAAAATTAACCGCAATCTTCCCTTTCTAAGTTTTTTATGTAGTGTATTAGCTGAGAACCTATTTCCTTTGGAACTTTGGTTTTATGTAGATAGGGTTTGGGGAATTACTTTTTTTCCTCATTCAGGTTTTCGTTTCTTCAGTACCAGATCAGCACTCATTCAAACGATAACTGAAGGGAAAGGTTAAAATCAAAGAAACAAAAGAAACAAACTGATTTACAGAGTTTTCTCCTTCCGCTATGCCTTTGGGTTTTTTTTCTCTTAGGAGGGATAGTGCAATGCTGCTACTAATATGCTTTTTCTCTTGAGTCTTAATTGGTTTAAACCTAAAATACATCAGTGCTAATAGGTGGATTAGGTGGATGCCTCTTACAAAAGTGATTTTTTTTCCATTTTTTTTGTTGTTGTTTTGTTGGGGGTTTTTTCTGTGTGTGTTTTGAAATTATCCATCTCTTTTATGACTTTTTTTATAACTATAAGAAATCTTTAACCATCCAGATACTGAGTTTCTAGCTGGTTTTTTTTTCTTTTTTTAAACCAACCAATGAAACAAAAAGCTCACCAAAGAAACTTCCCAAGCATTGCATTTATACTAATATGGAGATTCGTAGGTTGCATTGCTCAGTCAGACAACTTTCTCATCTAAAATGAATCACTCTAAATAATTCTCTTCCCCACCCCCCCAATCTGTTAGAATATGTTAATGTGAGTCTGCAGTACCTGACTCTGGTGTGTATTTGCTTGTTGGTGCAGTAGGTGATGTATTTCTTTTGAGACAAAATTTCACCCACTGGTAGCATGGTATCTGAGAGGAGATATTTTTGTGTTGTTACCAAAGTGACGATAACTGCAAAGCCTGAGAAGAGGAGCTGTGAAATGACAGTCTGAGTCCGTGTTAAGTTTTTGGCTCTTGCCAGTTGACGCTGACTTGAATAATGGCACGAGCATTTATTTGGGAAAATGAACCTTGCAGGTTAACAGTTAAACCCCAAATTTCCTTTTAGAGGTATCTGTGCACACACAAATCACACTTGGTGACAGTTCAGTCTGTTGGTGCATGAGTCTTTTAAACTGCACTGCTCAGTGTAGAGGCTCTCCAAAGGGTGCTTATATAAATTTAACTTTGTGTGGCAAATGCCTTCATAACGAACATCTCTCCCTAGATTTATAGCCACCCCTTGGACTGTATCCAGTTAGCTGATTGAACATCTGGTAAGCATTGTGTGTTTGTACTAAGCCCTTACTGTATAAAGCTGGCTCAAGCTTTTCAGGCAAAGATCAGTGACCTTTCCTTGGCAGGCTTTTAGCCACTTGCCAGAATAAATGCTTTGCAGGGAGCAAGACATAGATAGAAAATTTGGCTTAAAGGCACCTTTATATTGTACTGGAGGAGTTTGTATTTTCTTAAGGAAAACTGTGTTAGGCTGAAAAAGGATTGAAACTCATATACATACCACGTTCCCAATTGCTGTCGCTCTCTTTTCCATATGTTGGGTTTTTGGGGTTTTTTTAAGGAAATCATGCAAGGCCTTTGGAATTGGAATGTTTAATTTTATCACTGCCTATGCCTAGTGTGTTTTTTGAAGAAAACGGGAGAAATGGATCACATTAAAAGCTATAGTGGCATTTTTATACATAAGTGAAACATGAACTAGTAGTAAGCTTTGAAATAGAAATATATTTCTTGCCATCTGTGTGGGGCTAGCTATTTCATAATAGAAGACACAACATGGGTGAGTCCAGCACTCACTGTATACTGTGATGTGGAAAATGCGTATAATATTAGAGTTTGGGGAGGGGTTTTTTGTATTTCAGATAACATATAGCCTCTACTCTTATGGTTTGTTAGTGTTTTTTGCTCTACGCTTTCTGGTGCAGTATTATGCTCTGGATAGATTTTTTTCTCAACAATAGTGAAACCTGTTTATTGTTAGGGTAATTGAGGCAAAAGGCATTGGTAATAATCTATTCTGATTAATCAGTTAGGGGGTGGATAAATGAGGAAATGCACACATTAAAGACAGGTTTAGCCATGCTCCTGGCTATTCCATGCTTCAGCTGGATTATGAAAAATTACTTGTTCTGTGAATATCATGAACCCAGTGTCCACTGCCTTCAATATAGCCTGAAAATCTACTACTGTAGATGAATTTTACAATAGTATAAAGAGCTGGAGTGTCTAAAATCTGTATTCTTTAAGTGCAGTCTTGAAAGGTTAAACTACTTGAATCTTCATAAACACTGTACCTGTGGTGGGAAAAATTGTTTTGCCACTGTAAAAGGCAGTCTCTGGAACTAAAAATGACTGAGTAAACCTTGCATTACTTGCACGTTAGAGTTTTTAAAAGGAAGCTGCAAAGTCGAAAAAGGAAGATTAAACCCTTTCATTATTTCTCTGAATTTTTTGAAGGGCTATACTAAGGGCAGTATTGCAAGCTGAGATACGTACTGTAAGCCCTGCCTGCCACTAAATCATTTTTTTTAAATTCTATTCTTTAGTTTACTTTCATTATTTCTGCCATATGTCTTCCATATATTTATCAAAAAAATGGATTATATATGATAGATATCAGGAATAATGTAAAATATAGATTTTAATGTGCACTAGCAGCTTTAGCAAACAAACTGCCTGGTACTTTAGACTTGCAGTTATTGCATGCATGTACATCCTTGAATTCCTGTATAGTAAGGATGAGGTATATTTCTAAGAACTTTTACGTCTGTGATGTCTATACACATGCACACACTAAGCTTAAGCATTGATAAATGGTCAAATAATATCAGCATCTATTTCAATATACTCAACCTGAGTAAATCTGAGGCATTTTAATGGTTTGCACAAGCAGGGCTCCTTTCTCCAAGACAGAAGAGATGGGGGGAAAAAAAAAAAAATCTTATTTAGATTACAGTATTTTAAAGGAACACTGAGAAATACTCTTTTTAAGCTTCTCTGTTATAATTCCCAGATCAGTACCTGGAAACTGGATATTTCCAGTGAATTTTGAAGTGTGTCCTTTTCTTCTTTATTAGACTTAGTGCTTTCAAAAAATCTTCAGTACAGCGATTTTAACTTCACTATGGAAGTGTGCTGTGCTGTTTAAAGGAATGGTGCTGTTTAAAGGAAACGTCTTCCATTACAATTCATGAACATCCTGTAGTAGATAAAAGTGACCCAGGGTATTTGTTCACCTCTGTCTAAAATACTGGAAGCCGTATTCTGCTCTGTACTTCTTCTTTTCAGAGCAATGTAATTATTTACATTTGCACATCAATATAATAAGGCAAGAAAGGAAGAAAAAACTTCTTTTCCTATTTAGACTTCAGAAAAATGAAACTGTGGGCATGTATAATCACTTTCAGACTTTGACCAGGGTTCTTCAAATCCTAGATATAATAGCTGCAATAGGTGTAATATTTAATTATAGTGTGACAAAGACCTGAAACCATCTTGTGTTCTGTTTGAAAGAGTGCCCATCTAACATCCAGTTCTCCTGGCAATCCTGTGTCAGGACTTTATTTGGGGCTTGGTAAAAATCAGATATCTCCTGTCAAACTGTCTTCTCATCTGAAGAGAGCTCCACAGGCAGAGGTCAGAATTTTAGGATCAGGTTTGATACTTTGCCTCAGGGGGCGAGTCCTTAGTTTTACAAAAAACAGTCCTTTGCATTTCAGTTGAATAAGTAAACTAGCAATGCATTGCCATGTGTTCAATTACCATTATATTTAATATTATAATCAGAAGCAGAGTTCACAAATATTTCAGTGCCTCGTAAATTTAAGCATCATACCTGCTGAACAGAGAAAAAAAGAGGAAGAAAGGAAGTAAAATTTAAGCAGTGTGGAGTTATTTTAATTTTTCAACTACACCAACTTGAGTTTCAATATCTGATTTACTTTGGTTTTAGAACAGCTTATGGACTAAACAAATTTTATTTACTTTTAAATGCTTTAAACTGTTTTTGAAGAAAAGTAGAGATAAAGTTTATAAAGAATTCTAAGAGGTTTTTTCTATAATTCATTTGTATGCACTCCACAGTTGTAGCAGATTTTGTGAATATCCACAATGGCAGATGGTTGTTTTAGAGCATGCAGTTTTTGTGTTCTCAGAGTTTTTAGAGTGAGCAGAAATATTTAGTTATTATATTAAATACACTTTGAGACTCTTGCAAATCCAGTACTTCAGGTGAAATAATATTAATGCTAAATATTAATAAAAATGATGAACTCATTTTGTTATAACATTTTTGAGTCTGGGATTCTGGTTAAACCCCATAACTGGAGTGATTTGTACATCTGCCATCCTGACTTTGGGCAAGGTTCTTCAGTGCATTAGCAAACTTCTCTGGACAACTGGTGTTTATCTGTCTATTGTGCTGCAAGGCTAATCTGAGTGGAAGCATTCCTTGAAAGAAAGAGCTTTATAAAGACTGGAAAAGGACTTGAGGTTTAGATTTGTATCGTCTCGTGAGTTAACTGCACATTCTTCACTGAGAGACTACACTTGGTGATGTAATGAACTTGCAGTTAATAAAATGAATTTATCCCTGTTTCAGAATACTAAATAAATTTTAGGTTAGGGGAGGGGTTATGTGTTTTGAGGATTCATTATTGTAAAAATTTTTTGCTGGCTGTAGTTACTAAATTATAGTCAGGTCTTTTTGCAAAGTCCTTTCTCAGAACATTTTACTGAGTATAACACTTTGTGTACAAATGCAGGAGTTATTAGTCAGTAGTTAAACTTCTAAATTTGACAGTGGCAAATTGACTATTAATAAAAAAATAGTTTTGGGTTGGTTTTTTTTCCTCCAACGTGAGGTGGTTTACTGAGTTTCAAATCTGATTCTAAGTGATCAAAATCAAAGCAAAACAGAACTTGATTCAAGTTGTGCCAGAGGAGGTTTAGGCTGTGTATCAGGAAAGATTTGTACATCACAATATGCTGCCCAGGGCGGTGGTTGAGTTACCATCCCTAGGGGTATTTAAAAGACTGTAGATGTAGCACTTAAGGATTTAGTAGTGGACTTGGCAATGCTGGATTAGTGATTGGATGCAACACCTTAAAGGTCTTTCCCATTCTAAATGATTCTATGATTTCAGGATTTGAAGATTAAAATTCTTTAATTATAGTTTGGATTTTGTTGTTTTGGTTTGTGTTTCTTTGTTTTAAATAATCGCTTTCATTCCATATCTTTATTGTTAGAGAGCATAAATTCTGTATACTTAAGGAAAGTCAGACATTTAACTTATATAAAAAAGTATATATTGACTTATTTATGTAGTCTTCGTGGGATACAATCAGTACCAGAAATTGCATCTCTTGTTTTGTTAAGATACTGCTTTGGAGGGTTTGATAGTGTCATCTCAGAAGAATGTATACCTCACGATAAGTTATGTAGCTTCCCTTAGGTAGATTAAGCATTTCCCTTACATGTGCTTCAGTGTTTGACTAAGAAATGTAAGAAAATCCTATGTTGTTCATGTACTTTTCCCAATTTTTTGCCTGGGAAAAGGAGAGTGAGACTTCACACATGCAGTAATATCTTGTTTGATGTCTTCTCTGAAGGAACTCACAGAGTTTCCACCAGGATAGCCAAGCCATTTGCTCCATTAGGATGTGGTCCAGCTTTTCATGTTTCTGTTTCTTTGCACCATTATTTACAGCTTTGTAATTCTGTATTGCACCAGAAAGACTGACTTGGGCTATGAGCTGTGAAATAGCATGAGCCCCTGTTTCTGTGGTTTTTTCCTGGGTCTCAGAAGGCATCATTGGAACTCTTGCCACGGACTGGACAGATCACTTGAGTTGTGAGGCACAGTGCTTTTGACAAACTGAGAGTAAGATCTTGGTGAAATATTGGAAGTAGGGAATACAAACATCTTTCTTCTATGCCAGCTTATCTACACAGAGAGAGCTACAGAAAGCACTGGAGAGTATTTAATTTCATTGCTTCTGCCTTTGGAGGAAAGGAGTTTATAAACAACCTTGTGAAAAGCTGGTGCAATGAATACTGTCCAATACATTCTACACAGTTTCTCTGCAGTGTTAATATTTTTTTCCTAGGGAACAAGACTCCTGATTCAGTACATAGTAAGAGTAGTTAAAGCAGTTTTTCTTTGCTGTGTATCTGGCAGATACACAGGCTATAAAAGTTGTATCTGAGAACTTGCATCTTAATTTCTTTGCCCAAGCTCTTTTAACCATATAAAATACTAAAATGGAACTATCACGTTACCAAATTTTTTGAGTCATGAATACCAGATGCTGTTGAAGTCGCAGCTACCATCACTCAGAGTTGTGTTTACATGATAGTTTCATACTGATTCCTTCTAACAATACTGCCACTGCCGGTATTACCGCATGAAGGACTGCATAAAAGAATAAAAGAGGATTGGATTTTCCATAGCACAGTTGAGATTGAAATTGTTGTAGCATTTCCGGTCTGAACAGTTTGGATGGCGTGAGGCACGCAGTATTTCTTCTGCGATTGTAGTAAAGGCAGCCCGGTTTCACTGAAACAATTTTACATCAATAAGATAGTTGGAAGACAACATGGAAAGAATCCAGCCTTTCAATTTCATACCTACTTTGGAAAGACTAAGAAAAGAATATGCCTTTTAAACATCTGGAATATATTTCTTCAGTTTTATGGTATTGATGTTGGGTTTTCTTTTATTCATTCTTCTCTCTCTTTCTGGGAGACATATGGTTGGGGTTTTTAATTAGTTAGAAAATGGAAGTTTCTGTTAAGGATTATTCAGAATAGACTTAAATAATGGCATTGTTAAATTCAGTAGGATCTAAATTTTATTGCTAGTTTCCTATTTTATAGCACCCAACTAAATATTTTCCTTCTTTTCCCGTGTAGTCCTTCCTAAAATAACAGCTGAGGATGGACTTCAGTTGGTATACATTAATCACAGATGAGCTGAACCTGAATGTGCTGTTAAAGATTATGTAGTTCCAGCTTAAAAGGATCATTGTAGTGTTCTCTTTTTGGAAAATTGCTGCTACTTTTGCATAGCCGTGAAAGCAGTAGCATTTCAGAAGGTTGTTTTCTAAAAAATGGGCACAAAACCTCAGTAATCGTGAAAAAAGACTTTTTTAGTGTTTTTAAAATACCTTCTTTCTTTTTTCACTTGGTTTACTATTGTTGGTAGCTCCTTGCAGTGAAGCCAGTGGAAAAGTTGGAGCAGTTAGGTGAACAGTCTCTTGAAGCAAACACCTACCCACAGAAATCAGTGTCAGTGTAAGGCTTTTTCTCTTTATGTTCCTTAATTTACCTGAGATACAACCACCTAACTCATTCAGGATCTTGTGGAAATCCCACCTGTTGCCTTACCCTGTAGGCACTAAAGCCTTAATCTGTTCTGTACTTCTCTGCGTGGGGCTTGATTATGCACAGCTCTCAGTACCAGTGCATACAAGTAATGTCTTCTCTTGCTAAACCAAACAAAGCTTGTTTTATGCCCTGTTACAATGGGAGGAAAACAGCAGACTACCATAAATTGCATTGTTTGAATTTGGAGCTAAAAATCAAAGTCAAGCTTCTTTTTCTCCTTGTTACTGTGAGCTTGGATTGTATTCATTATCTTGCTGACTGGCCTGTAACTGTCTTCCCTTGCTTCCTGCTGAGCAGCTTATCCCGGCCCCAAGTGCGTTGCTTCCCCTTCCACTTCCTGCCAGCTTTGCCTCCAGAAGTGCAGGCAGGACAAAATCTTAAGTCCCTGCCCTGACAAAACTGATTCTTACTTGGATATCAGTATTTGGAGCTGTAATTTCCTGTAAATCCTTCCTTGCTGGGCTCTGTAGAGTTTGCTATAGTTAGGACAAGTAAAAGTACTTACATAGATGACAGAATCAGTTGAACAGCAGAATGGATTTTCCTAGCTGGTTTGTTTTGGAAAGACCACTGAAATATGTAATTGCTCTGGGGAGAAGTCATGACTTTAGTGTGGCAGAGAGACTGTGGCTGTCTATTATTTGGAGTTGACCCTTAGCAGGGAAAAAAAAAAAAAAATCATTGCAATTTGTAATGTTTGTGTTTTATTACAAGTTCTAGGGATAAATTGCCTTTATGTAGAAATAATGATGTGTGGAACTTCCAGTCCTTAACACCACTTGTACATTTTGCTTTTAAGAAAATAAACAGAATCCATAGGAAAAACATGCCAAGTAGGAGATACTGTAGACCAAAGACCACTCAATTACAAAACCAAAATTAATCTTAACATTGTACGTATATGTGTAAATACACACATGCATATAGATGTCTTTTTTTTTTTAATTTAAAGAAATAATTTACTACTGAAAAACTTCTCATGCTTGCCTGGAAAATGTTAGTGCTTGATATATTGCATCAGAAAAATGAGGAGTCCTGTTATGGTTTTACCAAGCATATGAATAATTGATAATGGTTGTAACAGTTTTAGTATATTTATTAATACAGATTAAACACATGTTCTTTTTATGTTCTATTGACCAAGTTGCCTGCAATTTTAAGTCTAGATAATAATTTTGCCTGTCTGGAATATTCCTAGATAGAATAGATTTTACCGCTTAAGTAGAAAGCGCTAGACTACATGAAATACCCAGTTACTAATTCGGTTGGCTTCAGGTGGTCTCGCCAAAATATCAGTACACATCCCAGAACCTCACTTTGCACCTAGTTTCTCTCCCCCACCACATTAATCTTCTGAATGAAGAAAACCTAAGAGACTTATGTCCATCATGTGTTTCCATGGCAGCTGGTGACAAACATCAAAAATGAGTGCTTCCTTTATTTAATATTGTCTGTCTCAAGACAGATACATCAAAATATTAAACACCTTGCTGAAGAACAAGACTTTTTTGTAAGACTTGCTTTAGCTTCCTATTTCTGATCATGGCCTAGTGGTAATTTTTGTGCCAAATGTACTTGGTGCCAAAAGCACAGAAATACTTGTTTGAAAACTAAATTAAAAATCAAAACAAATTTTTAACTTTTTCTGCAAGTAAGGAGCGTGAAAATCTTGCTAAAATTTAAGCAGCTGCTTGATTATGCAGCAAAACATAAGGTGGTTTCAGTGTTTTATCATTGTCTCTTTTTTGAGGTATAAAAATCCTGGTGTTACAAACAAGTTGCAGGACAACAGATTATGTAATTTAGAATTTAAAATATTATATAAACTATAATCTTGATACCATGGTCTTATTCCTCCTGCTGTTATTGTTGATGTCATTTATATGGAAAGCAGCTAAGGTTTCCTCGTCTTGGCAATAATTGCATTTATATGGTGTTTCTTATCATGGCACACTTTATATATTGCTTAAGCCAAATTTGTATCTTTAGAAAATCTGGTTTTATGTGTTCGGAGATGCTGCCAGACTGGGAGGATTATAGACTAGTGGGTTGGTCAGTGAATGCAGAATTCGGGGAGCTTCCTCAGCAAAAATATTTGTGACTTTGGACAAGTCATCAATTTACCTCACATCTCAATTCTTTGTGTATGTGAGCGCTGTTATTAAATAGGACTGCCACAGGGATAAAACATGTGCAAAATTAATCAAGCAGCTAGGGTTGCAAAGAGACTGGAGCATATCGGATTAAGGATTGTCATGATGCCCATGGCAGGAGCCTGAGCTTGTACAGTCAGGTGTTGCAAAGAAAAAGATTGCATAAAACTAACAGATACATCTGTGCCAGGTACTACATGATAGAAGCCTTTTAAATCCTTCTTGTTAACAAGAGCCTTTCTGATTCTGGAGGAAAATATAATTAGAAATGTTGGTATTTCTATTTCTCTTTTTGCAGTGCAGTGCAGTTTTCAGAGCCTCCAGCTAGTAGCAAGTTCTTTATTTTTTGCCTTAGGCTATCAAACAATGGCAGATTGGGGCAGAATTGTGGTTTTGGGAGCTGGGCACTGGAGGCTGGCTTGGCTTCTGTTCTTTAAAGGAGGGCTATCAGCTGTTCTCTCATATAAAAACCCCTGAATGATACTATATCAGAGTGCAGTAACTTTAAAATGCAATGTTTGGATTTGCACACATAGGTGAGGGAAATACATAAAGTTGTTGTGTCAGTTTAGAGGAAAAGCTGCTGGTGCAGATTCTGATTTGCTCTGCTACCCTGACCTGTCAGCCGCTGCTGAAGGCCATGACAAAGATCTGCAACGTGGGGTTTTCCCTTAGGATTGGCCCTAGGCAGTCTTTTTGGTGTTTCTATTAGCACTTGGTCACTTCAGAGATGCAGTGGAACCGGTGGTGCTTCACCTATGACCTCCTTGAGAAGAAAATCAAGTTTGGGTAATAAAGCCATGCAATAATATTGACATGAAAGTGATTAATTTTAAAGCTATTAAGTTATGACTGAACCGCTTTTCAGGATTGAGTGCCGTGATCCTCATTCATGCAGGGCAAGTGGCAAATGCTGATGTACAGGTTGCAGATCAAATACTTTATCCTGTGTCTCATCTGTGTGACATAAGTAAGGAAAAAGCAGCAGCTCAATGAAAAGGTGCAAATTTTTTTTATTATTATTTTTTTAATAAGCTAGTCCACATTATGGTTTTAGTGTAGCATATCAATTTAGCTCTGATTGATGCCAGGTAATGGAAATGTAATGGAAAACATGGACAGTCAAATTTTCATACTGCATTACCTGGAAATTCCTGCAAGAAGAGAGCAATTGAGTATGAAAATAGCTGAAATATCTTTTAAAGCTACAGAGTTTTATGTCTGAAATAGGCAAACTCCTTGGAGGAGTTTGTTTTGTCTTGTTACTCAGGATTTATACACTTGATGTTCAGTTCAAAGTATTTCAACGTAATGCTTTTACCTGAACAAAGTTGCATTCAGTAATAGTAGAGAGAATAGATTTTGATTTGTAATTGATTAACTGTCTTAATGTGTTTCCATCAATTGAAAAAATGCACTGGCATGAGCAAAAGCTCAATATTGCTCCAAGTAATTTTCCAGGCATCTGTGTTTCAGTGGCTGGATGGCATTTAAGGTAACTGTGGGATGTAAGGGATGCTGATTTCATCCTATATTGCTGTCATGCTAATGACTAATAGTGCTGATAAAAGGCAGTTGAGCGTGTGCCTGGGGCATGGAAAACTGACTCTGCGGTGAACTGTACCATGATGTTAACGTTGTTCAGAATGCATGGATTCCATCATGGCTCTGTGTTTTGTCTTTAAACAGTCCTTGCTATTATGCAGGACTCCTCTGCTCTGATTTACAGCAAAATTCTTGTATCTCTGGTGGTGTTAAATTGCAATCAGCACTGTAGACAAAAGCAGAATTTTATAAAGTTTTAGAAAATAATCTCTGCTTTTGATATTGAGGGAATAATACTTGGGTGGCCTGTGTGAAATTAGTTGGTGGTCTAAGTCTAATTCCTCACGGATGCATCAAAAGCAAACAATTAAGAAACCTCCTTCATTATAAACAACACCCTTGCTGATACATTCAGCATGGAACAAAAACTGAGCCGTGGAGGAATGAAATCCTCTGTGATGTTTAGTTTCAACTTCTCTTAGAACACTGTCCATAGTGGTAGAGGAAAATTGAGTCTGTTATTTTGTTACTGGATTACATAACGAGCACACAGATACAGTTTAAGGCAGGACCTCTGTCCGCTGTTCACTCATTTTTGAGCAAGGACAGGAAGCCATAAAAAGTTTTATTTAGATACTGACTCAATACCTTGAAATATAATTTCTCTGTTTCTTACCTGTTGGCATGCAATATACTTAAATCTTACAAAATTTCTTGCCTTATCCCTTACTGGTAAAAGTAGCAATTAGTAAATCTCATGTGATTTGTAGTTCTCTGTAGGAGATGGTATTTTTGCAGTTCAGAGTGTTCCTCACTGTCAGTCGAAAGAAGGAAAAGGAGCAAATGAGGCAGAGAATCCACTCACTGACACTATCTGCTGTTGGGTGTAGCTGAGGAAATCCATGTACTGGTTGATGACAGACACATAAATTAATTAGCTTCTTGGTGAGGTACTTGAAAAGTCTGCCATTACATTTTAGCCAACTTCTTATAAATGTAAATTGAGAAGCTGTGATTGTTCATGGTATCTGGAGATAAGCCTGTCATTTTCCTCCTCCAGTATGACATATGTTCTTTAAGAAACAGTAGAATGCAGCCATGAGCATTTGTATTTTGCTTATGTCTGTCTATAGTGAGTTTTAAAAAAGATATGTAAGAAATGTACATCCTGTATCAAATAATAAACTTCTATTATTCCTGTTAAGTTATTGCTTAATACCTTGGATATGGTTAAGAATAGGATGATATAATCCTTGAGCCCCTAGATGGGAGCTTTTTCTAAACCTGTTAAAGTGACATGGAGTTCAGCAGATGGGCTCACTTCAGGGTCTACATTTCATGTGATTTGGTGCTGCTGCTTTTAGAGACACCTCTCTTGTCAACAGTACAGAAACAGCTGTGCAACAATAGGGCAGAACACAAAGCATTCACCCAAACCTTTGTACCTGCCATTGTTTTAAGAAGGTTCCACAGTCTGTATTTGTGGAAGATGGGGATTCTCTGTAGTGTGGTAGTTTCTCGGTGCTGTACACCCCTCTCGTGTTTGTCTGAGAGCCTTTGTCTCATCCTTTCATATGCAATAACACTCCAGGGCTCAGCTGCTTGTTGAGCCTAATAACCCAGTGCAGTTTCTTGCTGGAGGATGTTTTATTTTAAACAAACCATTCATGTTTCTGCTTCTGTTGTTTCCCAGTATTCTACAAATCAGGAATCAGGAACAGGAGGAGCCCTAGCTGAGCAGTCATGCAGCTGAAAGCTGCACGTTTCCTCTTGGCTCTCTGCAAAACCACTTTTGTAAGTCCAGTGCAAGATGTTCTAGTGCAGCTTGACTGACACCCTTCCCTGTGCATCTTCAGGAAGGATCACTGTGGTGAAATTTAATAAAATTATTTATCAGCATGTTACAGTGTTTGCTGTGTTAACCGAAGGCATTCTCAATGACAGTGAAATGTAGCAAAAGTGGAAATATAAGTGCTGCAAGCTTAACAGCAAATGCAGGTCCTTAGAAGTTTAATCTGCATTTCTTATTTGTGTCCTTGTTTTGAATTTCAATTTCAGAAATGTGTCATTCTGTTAGGCTTACCTTCAATCATACACAAACTGTGGCTAAAACAGTGTTTTCTTGTCTTATTTATTTCCATGCAGAAAGCTCTTCTGTGTTGAATAACTTATAGAAGGACATAGAAATTCTGAGAAAATCAGATCCTGTTGATGTAACTAAATGTATTTATTTCAAATTGTCATCCTGCAAAGATCAGATTTAGTAGAGAGAGGACTCTCGTATTCGAGGCAAAGGAACATCTGCAGGTGCATCTGGAGGAAACACTTGGATCCTGTGTGTTGTGCTCTGTTTTTACTGGGCTGTTATTATTGGTCACTGGAAGGCAAGATGCCAGAACTGGACAGGAAATTTTTTTTCCTCGTTCTATGAGAGTTTTCTGACAAAAATATATTTTGCATGGAAGCTTCTCAAAATAATGCAGAATTTTGTAAAAAAAATTTATTTCCCATCATCTCTGAGCCTTTTTTCCAAAAGGATTTTGGAGTAATCTTGGCTAAACCTAGTGTGTGACTTTTGGAACTGAATTTGTTATAAATAGGTGTTTCCACTCAGCTTTGCATTTTGACAAAAGAACTTTCGAGCAGAAACTTCCTGATTTTTCTGGCAGTGCTGTTCTAAATATAGGAACTCCTAAAGGAGATCTAAAAATGCTTCATGCTCAGGTACTTACTATTCAAAACCACTATGATGACAGTTCATTAAAATGTGAGAGATGGATTGGGAAAAAATTCTGTACAAAGTCCATGTGTCTTGTGCCTCCTGCCTCTCAAGATTTTTAGCATGTCATTCCCTCGTGCCACAGCACACACACCCCTTGAAAACAGCTTCTAAGCTGTTTCATTTTTTTATGTCTGTGTCTCTTCTTCCTAATGAAGAATATATTGTTCCTTCTGGGAACCTTTTGGCTTACTTCAAATGTGATGGAGCAAGTGTTGAAGGTGATTATGTTCCTACAAGCTCAGTGAAAAATAAATGGCTTGGTGGAGAAGGGAGGACTTTTATGGAAGATCCAAAAGTGCTTAGAGACCATTCATATCGAACTGGTAGGAAAGCAGACTTTGGTAGTTCCAGTTTACATGGAAGCACTTTTACCTGTCATGGGCATCTCCATTTATTTCATCTGCTGTTTTTCTAGCTGCCTTTTTTTTTTTTTTCCCCCCTCCTTAGAGGCAGTATTGAAAAAAAACGCTCCTTACTTAGACCAAAACTCTGTCAAAACAAATGTGATTTAAAAGCACAGGCTATTCCAAATAGTCCCCTTCTTTGCACCATGTAGTTGCTGCTTCATCACTTTGCTGCTGGACATGGATCTGCTGGTAGACAGTTTGTCCCTTTGTCTGTGGCCTGAAGCTAAGCTTGTATCCCTCTGAACACTCTTGGGACCTGAGAGACTTAATAGTGTGAGAGTTCACTGAACTGGGAACACATATTTCAGTGTAATAGTCCGGTCTTTGACACTGAATGATCCACCACCCCTATCTTGAAGACCTCAAATATAGTCTATAAATTATCCTTTCTCATGAGATATGAGTGTCTGATCTGTACTTGTTGTTCGTATCAGAAGATGAGAGAGATATGGGGTGCAGCTACATTGCTGGGACTTTGACCTGTCCCTCTCACGGAGAAAAAAAAAATAATCTGCAGGGGAAAAAAAATCCATCTGTTCTTTTGTGGAGTATCCATCCAACAAGACCATCATACCTGTCCTTTAAATTTTCAGCCTTGAGGAGGTTTTGGATAATTTTATTTAAGTTTATCTGATTTATCACTTGTTTTTTTTTTTTTTTTTTTTGAAACAGTATTTTTTACTTTAGTACCTGCGCATTGTGATTTTAAAAAAAAAAAAATCTTTGAAATAGGATTGAATTTCTATGGCACTCTTGCAGATTGGGAGAAATAGGATTTTCACAGTGTTCAACTAATTGATCAAATTCATGTATACTGAAAAGTATCTGTGCCAAGTTAATTTCTTGCAATCAGATTCTTTGTGCTGGTTTCACAATTGTGATGATTGCACAGTCCAGCCTCATCAGAATTTACATGATTCCTATTACTATTTTGATTCAACTTTTTCTTTTTAAAAACCCCTCTATTGAAAGGGTAAAATTATCTCGGTTTCTGAAAGCTATGTAATACTAAAGGTAACAGGATAAATTTATAATATATCACACAGTTTTACATTCTAATGCTGATTGTTATATTCGACTCTAGATGTGCAAAAACAGTATGTGGTTTTAGGTGGATGCAATGGTTTTTGGCCATGTAGCTAATTTTTCAAAGTCCATTTTTGCTATTGGAAAAGTTTCCGTAGATCCTGCTCAGTTTCACGCTGACCTTCATGGTTCTGTTTTGACCTTGGCACCTCCTGGCCATTGTGCTTCTCTAGGCAGAATTTTAGAACTGAACCTTGTAACTTGATCTTACAGGTGTTCAGCACCTCTAAAAGGGCTGAAAGACAGAGCTAATGTTTCATGCTGTTCAGGTTTGTGGAACAGGACTTAGGTTTGTCACCAGGCACCTTTGTTACTTTCCTCTGATACGTGGCTTCCCTGAGAGAGGAAATAAATTAAGAGTTCTGGGTTGATTGGTGATTGGCTCTAAACAAAGCAACCACAACGGCAGTTGTCATCACTGGGGCAAATTGGAATAACAGTTTTTACTGTGTCTTGAAGGATACTGAACTATCTCTGATTCCTGATAGTGCCATTTATAGAGTGTATATGTCTTGCTTTTATTCTGCTGGTATTCATGGAGCATCTGAACGACGTCAGGGAAGCTGATAGGCAGGTGCAAAGCTTTTAGCAGGTGCAAAGTCAAGTCTGGCAACTTCATAAAGCTCTACAGGGTTTTTGCAGCTTCCCAAACACTTGGAGCCTTTCTGCCCAAGGGTATGGTAGTCTCCGCAGCAGATGCAGTGAAGGTTTATATTTAGAATTAAACACAGCAGCTATTTAAGTTTTTTACCGTACATGTGTGACGTAAGTGAAGTACCCCAAAATGTTAGATAGCATTGGTAGGATGGATGATCAAAAAATAGGACTGCCTAACTACTTGAGGAAAAAAAAACCTAATAATTAGGACTTAGAAAAAACAATGTGAGGAGCTCCATTTAAAACCAAATTAATAGACTGTATTTGTATTTCTAACTCATGGGGTTAGATGTGAGTCCTTTCAGAGTGAATAGCTCCTTACCTGCATCTGACCGCTCTTCCAAGGCAGCCCTGTTTAGAAGGCAGTGCATAGTTGTGCTGCATAGTCATGGTCTGCTCTTTCCTCCCTTGGACCAGCTTCAAGGGCAAGGTCCTGACCTCTCCCTGTCCAGAGCTGCTAATTTGTTCAGTCCTCTGTGACCCAGGCTCCAGCACGTGCTGAAAGTTTACCTACAAACCCTCCTCACCATCTCTCAGCAAAGAGCTTGTTACCTACCAGAGACTAAGCTGTGATAAGGATATTGGAATTCTTTGGTTTTTATAGATAAGTGTTCTTGTATATAAGTGTGAACAGTGACTATAATGTGATAAAGAGCAAACACATCTGTATTAGTTACATTTGGGAAATGGATTTTTGCACGTCTGTAAATCCAAGCTGCTGTTTTGCATGTGTAAATGCTCTCATTTCAAACACTCATCTAAATACTGACTGAGGGTTTAGAGTTTTGAACTCATGTAATTTGTGTTCTTTATGCTTGCTTTCTAATTAGTTCTACCTTTGAAATTTTTGCAGTGTTAGTTTTGTGCTGACAGAGTTGCTACTTGGCAGAGATTTCAGCTTTGAAACAGAGTGAGAGTATGTACTTTGAATTTTAAATTTTGTTCCCTGTCTGGAGAAGAATGTTGTCCTTTTAGATCATATTGCTTAAGAAGTTGAAATTTATGAATGAGGATAAAATTTGCTGGTATAGGCCATGCCCAAATATGAGTGGTGTAATGAAGCCTATGAATTACTCTAGGCAAACGCTTGTTTTGGAGCCATGCTTTGTTAGTACAGATTTACTTTTGAGGCACCATAATAGCATAATATAGATTTACTTTTGATATGAGAAATGAAGATAACAAAGTAATGGTAATCTGTATTTTGCTTTGTATCATGGTTAGGTGTGTTTCAGCTAATTCTGAAGGAATTAGCTACAGTACTGCATAAAATAGGCCAAAACCACCTCCAGTCTTGCTCCATCTTTACTTAGGAAGGATCACAGATGTAGCAAAAGTAAAACCTGATTGACATGTCTGTGTTCTGCTGTTTTCCCTCTAAGGATGAAAATGCTACAGAAGTCATGTTTTAAACCAAGGAGATCAGCTGTAGATGCACTTGATAACATGCACAGAGAAAAAAATCTTTTGATTCTACTTTCTGACTATGGCTGACATTTCTTTCTTCAGGCTTCTCATGTGAATTGATTGCAGATTGATTAAAATATTTCACATTTTTGAGATACTAAATTTTTCAGTTACGTGTGTGTAGGGGAAATATATCTCTAAATTACTGGAAATACATGATACTTATTTAGGGTTATTGTAGAAATTACTTCTCTGCTGTAGACTCCAGGATGGTGTGGATGAATGCTTTCTGGCTTCATCCTCCCCAACAGGTTATATTAATTTTTGGTGGAGAAAATTAAAAGCAAGGTGATCAAATGCTGTAAGACGCAAGTCCAACACTGGTGGGTGACCGTAT
This sequence comes from Hirundo rustica, assembly GCF_015227805.2. Taxonomy (NCBI): domain Eukaryota; kingdom Metazoa; phylum Chordata; class Aves; order Passeriformes; family Hirundinidae; genus Hirundo; species Hirundo rustica. The sequence continues at coordinate 28,159,659 of NC_053452.1, forward strand.
TGAAAAAGTCTTTATCTGTTTGTTCATATTAAGAACAGCATAACGTGTAAATCTTGTCTATAAGTATTTACATGTATAATACTTGGAGTAGGTTGTTTTGGGAGCCTCAAATTATATTGCAATAATATGTATTCAAAAGAAAACTTTATTCAAGAGTGCAGAAGAGAACCAGCCTGACAGTCATTGTAACTTTGACACATATGGTAATTGATCTTCAAGAAATTATTGGGAGGAGGTTGGGGGGGAGGTATGTAGACATGACCTGAAAAAGTAGGTATACTAGTTTTTTCCCATCTGGATTTAATTATACATAGTTGGCAGAAAATATCCCAATAATACTTTCATAGGTAACTATAATGGAGCTTCTGCAGTTGTACCAATAACATTTTACTAAATTATTCTTGAATTCAGGTGTTAGTTTCTAAGGTACAGATAATTTATGGAAAAAAAAAATCCAAATGATACTGTACTTAACCTCCTTCCTAGGTCATTCTTTCTTGTAGGTTTGTTTTGTTGGTTTTTTGGTTTTTTTTTTTTAGTTTAATATATTATTCCTAATTCCTACTCTAAAATTTGTCTAACTTTTATTTCCACTCTTTCAGTTTCTTAACGTATGAAAGGGTGTTGTCATTTTGTGCCTGTTTTTTTAAGTGAGTTCTTAATGAATATCATTCATCCAGAAAAGGTTAGATTTTGAGACTTGGGGATTAATTCACACTGTAGTTGCCCAGTCTTGTTCTTATTATTTCGAAAAAGGAATGCTTGTCACTAATAATGTTGGACATATGAAGCAGTAAAATATTTACCATTAGAAGCTGTTTGCAAAATGCCTTTATTTGGTACCTTGGTGCTGATGAACAGAATAGATTTTGTTTGCAGAATCACCATGACATTGCAAGATCTTATACAACCACCACAGTTTTGGTTAGCCGGAACTCAATATTGTGTAAATATCAGAATAAGCCAGCTGACTGCAGCAGGAGGTTATAGCACAATCAGATTGATTTTCCATAATGAATGCTAATAATGATCAGTTAATATTAACTACTTCTTTCTGCTGTGTGATAACAAGGGCTCCTGTTAAGTCAGGGATAATGTGACAGAGCTTTTAGGGTTGTGTGACATCTCATACAGGTCACACAGGCGTGGAAAGAGCTCATCCTGTCAGAGGATCATCATTTAAAGATCCTGTGGTGGGTTTTGTTCTGCTCTGCTTGCTTCTGTGTGGGTTCCAATATCTCAAAATGTTTTGAGCAAGCATCTAGATAAGTCACAAAAGCAGAATTGCTTCAGAGGTCACGATGACTTTGCATAATGAGTCCATTAGATGCGGTAATCAATATCAAGCCCCTGGATCTTATAAATATTGATGAAGCAATTGTAGCGGGGAGGTAGATGGGGAATTGAGATACATTTTGGCATAATCACAGAAACAGTTAATGGCCTAGGTAGATTATGGGTCCAGTAACCACCTCACAACATTTTGGATCTTTCTAAGTTATCATTAATAATGGAAAAGCCATTATGGCATTTGCAGTGGGGAAAAAACTGTGCATGGTTTGTGTTGCATTCTGCCCACACAGTGGTTCTAAAGACAGTGGTGTCACTCCATTGTTTGATAAACAATGGTAAAAATCCACTGGTAAAAACAGTGGGATTCCTCACAAAGTGAGGAATTATGTCACCTTTTCACTTTTTCGTTGACTTGTTTTTTGTGGGTTTTTTTTGTTTGGTTTTGTTTGTTTCTTCGTTTGTTTTGATTCGTTGTTTGGTTTTGGTTTTTTCTTTGTCCTGATGGTTCTCTCTTTTCTGTAGAGGCAAAAGAAGCTGGAAGGTTTTGTGTGTAGTCATGAGCATTAAGCTGATTTTTTTTTTTTTTTTTTTGGAGTTGCCCTCAGTTGAGTGCCACTTCACCCTTCTGTCCTGGGCTTAGTGCAATAGCTTCATCCCTCTGAGCCCTGTAAGCAGCACAGAAACTTTTGAAAATTCCTGCTGATAGCTTACATGTTAGTGCTGGCTGAAATATGTTGCACTGGTATTACAGAGGTTGCAGGCACAAGCGCTTGTAGCTGGATTATACAGTCAATCTGACCTGCAGCCCAGCTCTCAGTCTGCAGAATGGAGTAAACAAAAATTTCTTACCTTGCAGAGGTTGAGCTGAACATGTGTCAATAGGTAACTGGCAAACATATGGAGACTGAGGTCAGTTCAGGCCTTGTCCTGAACTGGGACAAATCAGTCAGACAAAAGAAGATAAGGGGAAAGATGCAGAAAATGTGCAGAGTAGAAGTTGATGCTGTATAAAGTAAGAGAAGAGAGAAGGATGACATTTGAAGTGTGAAAAGCTCTGTCCTATGAAAGGAGAGTGCGTGATTTTCATTTCATGCGCTTTTGTCTGTGTAAGCAGCTGACGCAGTATTGAAAGGCACAGCCTTTCTCATTTGGCAGTGGGAATGGATGGCTCTGAATTGAAAGTCTATGTGCAGAGGGTTTGTAAAAAACTAGTTCCAATCAAGAGATCGAAAAAAAAATCCTTAGACTCAATTTTTATTCTAGCATTTATTTAAGAAAACCAGTATGCAGAGCGAGTAGGATTTTTTACATAGAAACAGAGGGCTAGCTTCAGTATTATGTCTTTCACTTGGGTGTATCCCACAGGTTCCAGTGTGGTGGAAGCGTATGTGATTAATACACACAGCATGTGCATAGAGGGCCAAATACAGTTAGAGGGACAAAAAAAATTATGTTGACAGAGGATATTTCAAAAAAATAGATTTTCAGATAGTAATAAGTACATTTAGCTGCAATTGTTCTCTGGTGACTAAAATAGATACCTAAGAATAAATGTTTGGCTTAGTGCCGAATTTCTCTGCTGTTTATGGAAAAGCAGATTTAAAAAAAAAAAGCAGTTGCTGTGACTTTTCCAGTGTATGACCTATTTTGACCCTTAATCCAGCACTGTGAAACGAGACCAGTGTGGCTGAAAAATGTCAGCCACAAATCCCATGCCATCAGAGAACTGTGCAAGGGACATTTAGAGGAAACTAGGCATATCAGTTTTGAGATACAAGTTTGAAATTACAAAGGAATAATGTTGCCTAACATTTCTTGTTAAACAGCATCACTAGAATGTGTGACCTTGACTAGTTTTGGTGAAGTCTGTAGTAAATACTCTTGGTTTGTACTTATTTTAGTGATATTGTATATTTTTGTTATTGTTGGAAAGCAGAATGGTCCTTTCCCTTTGTCCAAATAGTGCCGAGATGTTACAAATGACAGCAAATCTGCAAGCTGACAGCACCAATAACTTTCTCCATCTTGCAGTGTCCCCCTGTTGGAGGTGGTGTCCAGCTGGACAGCGGTGTCTCACACTTGGCAGAGTGTTATGGTCTCACAGATGCCCAGCCACTACCTGTCCTTCTTGGAATACCTTTTTTTATTTCAGCTTGGTATCAATCACAGTTCTTTACGTCAAATTTCAGTACTACTTATGCTGGTTTCATTAGTGATGCCAAAAGTTGAAGGCACGAGATTCTGACAAGTGTATTTACTTTCAAAAAATACTATTCACCTTTTTCTATCAAGAATTACTCTGCTTCTCTCTAATACCTGGTAGCACCATAAGGATATTCTGCTGTCTGGCATTGCCTTGAGAATTCTGATTTAGAATCATATTTGTATAGTTCAATGCTAGACCTTGTGAGTTCATTCGTTACTTGAATTTTCCTTTTTTGATTGCTAGGATTATTAGTATAGAAAAACAGAATCATAGAATCCTTTAGGCTGGAAAAGACCTTTGGGATCATCCAGTCCAGCTACTAACCCGGCGCTGCCGAGTCCACCACTAAACAGTATCCCTCAGCCCTACATCTGCTAGACCATTTTTCAGCCATTTATTTTCACACTCTTCTGACAATGGAGAACTAAATTAACATCATTGCCCTGAGTCACACTTGATGTCCCCTAGTTCTTGCCTGCATATTTTCAGCTGCCATTAATAATTGTGTAAAAATTGCTTCTTTTTCTTGCAAGCAGCTTAATGAAATATATATTTTATCTTGCCGTATTGCTGTTAATTTCTTTTATAAACTTTATAAAATGATTTCTTCATATCACAAAAGGCTTCTATTCTGCCTTTGTCTTGATAAAGTACCTTTTCATAGAAAGCTAGGAATGTGAACAGCATTAAAAATACCTTTATGAGCGAGTCATTCTCCCTTCTGAACATCTTACTATGGTTTTATTAACAATTGTTTTCACTTGTACAGGAGTCATTTCAATGTTCATTAGTTCCAAACGATGAAGCATAAATATGACTTTAAAGGTATTTATTCCTCAGCTGCTTGGGTTTTTTTCTGCTATTAGTGCTCACTTGCTCCAGAATGCTGCAGCTTTCAGTGGCTCTCCAACAAGCTGCACCATCACTGTTGGGCAGATAATTTCCATTGTGTGTGCTCACAATTGCAGTGGAAGTGAGAGATGGGAAAAGTGGTAATGTTGGTACTGTAGGCTCAGCCTTCTTAATCCTAGCTGTTTGACTTGTTTCAGCTAAAATTGCTCCAGACATTCCCTACCACCTCTCCCACAGAGGCCGACTTGGAGCTCGGGGAGTGCAGCTTTGTCACATGATATCTTTGGCAAATGCTATCTTTCCTATCCCATAATGTGAATGGATTGGTTTATCTTTGATTCGTGACATTCAGTCCTTTCATGTGGATCTTCGTCTTTACAGTCACCAAACAGCCCCTGTTGGCTTGTGAACTGTAATACAACTAACCATATCTGCTTTAAAGCTATTCCTGAGTGTGCATGTGTCATTCCACTGTGTTGCTCAGACTTGTTCTGTTTGGGCTTTGGTTTTGGTTTTTTTTTTACTTTTCCTTTTGCAGACAGTTCTACTTCTCAGAAAAGAAATACTAGACCCTTGTTGGCCTATATAATGTTTCCCTTTGCTCTCTTGGGGGCTTTTAGTGGTGTTGTGGGTGGATGTTGTTGGTTGGTTTTGCTGTTTGGTTTGATTTTTTTTTCCCCCCCAGATTTCTCTTAAAAGTAATTTAGGCACTCACTAGAGAGACAGTATGCCAGGTGATATAATCAGTACCTAGGCCTTTCATTTCACTCTAATGCCTACAGGTGGCACACACATAATTTCTGACCCATTTTGTTTTATTGCTACATCTGTGAACATGGGCAGTAAAGCAGCCCTCAAAACTTGGGGATGTCTAATTTTTCTTAAATAAACTCTACAGCTGCCAGATGACTTACTAAAATCATCATAATAGCCTGTTATTTTCCATATTTTAATTCTGGGGCTTTTTAACTTTTAGAAGCAAGATTTATCATTTTGTTGTTGTTAATATCAACTTTTTTTTTAATCTGATTGCAAAAAAATATGGGGGCCCTCTGGTGGGCTGTCCAACCTTTGCATATGTTTCAGTAAAATAAGAGCTTAAAAACCAAAGTTGGTTATCAATACACCACCAAAGTGAGAAAAACTGCCACAGTGCATGCTTATTATGAAGACTTAGTTGGTTTCCTTTTGTTAATAACAGTTCTTCTTTAATTTGCTCCCCATTTTCTAAATTAATTCAATCTGAATAGAAACGGTGAAACCCTTCCACTCCTGTGCGTCACCTGCTCGCGATGTTGTTCACATTAATCACTGGTTTGTACAGGCATATGAGCAAGGTCTTGGGAACAGGAACCCATCCATGTAAATTATGAATCCCACCACAGATGGTCATTCCAGCGTACTGGGTGGGGGCCATGACCACAGCCCATGCCCTGGCCTTTGCTAGCAGAGAGCAGTACATAACAGTTTCATTTATTATTTTGTTTTCCTTTAAGGCCCCAGGCCATGCTCCAAGGGCAACTCCATTTGAAGATTCCAGAAAAATCACAGCAAAGAAAGAACACTTATATTTAACATAAAAAATAAAGGGTTTCAGCTTGATTATTGTTTCATATGCTTAGAAAGGCTAACAGTTTTGAGAAATTAGAAAGTTATTTACAATATGGACAGGGCAACTATGCTCTCTTTCACTTGTGTTCTCTTGGATTCAAAATATATGTACATGGTTTTGTTAGCTGGAGAAAAGAAAGCAAATGCCTCTGCAACTGATTACACAAAAAAGAGCTCTTCCTGTCTTTATATGTAAGTTGCAGTTTTGAGGAAAAAATGAACTTTCTTTTTTACAAAGGTTTAAAAGAAATTGAATTATTTTTTTAGTCTTTTTTTAGTCTATATCAGCAACAAAATGGGGGGAATGAAAGAGATAGGATGGCAATATAAATATTGAGTGAAGTGAAATGTCAGTTTACTGATTTATTTTTTTTTTTTTTAGATGGCAGAACAAATATCAGTCTATTTGTATATGCAACTTTTGAAGAAAAGAGTTAGATTTTAATCTATCTTAGGCTTTTTAAGTATACACACCTTAATTCTTTTTCAACACAGTTCTATTGTTTATTGTCTTTTAATAATGGAATTTCTTGGATATTTAAAATAGAAGTCTCTTTGCCTTCCTGTGCAGTATAAAACATCAGGTTAGATATATTCCCTGAAATGATGGTGAACCACTACAGCAATGCTGCAATGGCCTGACTCAAGTCAGGCTGGAAGGGTCTCCTTCATCAGAAGGTCGAATCACATGTTGACATTCTGGTGCCTGTTCTTATCTGCAACATAGTTCAACCTGATCAATCTCTGTAAGTCACTAAAGAGTTGTCTGTCTGAAAGGAATCCGAGGAGACAATAAAACCTTATGAAATACTCCAGTGTAGATACTGAGAAACAGTAACTCTTTCACATTGACTCTTTATGAATGTTGTATTACTTGACACAGCCAAGGCCTCAGGGTGCCTTGGCTTCTAATCTTTCTTAATGTGTAAAAAAAGCCCTTTTCCTGAAATAAGAGCAAGTGCTGTAGGAGCTGATGTGGAACAACCATTCCAGCTTGCTTCTTCATGTAGACAAGCACTTACATTGTACTTGCCACCCTTGTTGGACCAATACAAAGCTCTTTTTCTTAAAAAATTGGCAACCAAACGTTTGGAAAAAATTAGCCTAATTATGCCAATTCAAAGGTTTTGTAAAGACTGTAGTATTTATAACAGTAGCGTTAAGGGATGAGATTTTATCCTTCTAGTGCTATAGTAAGGTAGAGTACCTCACAAAAATTAGGAATTTGGTTGCATACCAATACAAATAGCCAATTCCATTGCTCCTTAGCTGTTGTCCCAGCCCCAACTAAATGTAACAGCTGGGTATTTAGAGGAAAAAAGATATTTTCAATTGAATAAAATGACTATTATTCAAATTGAAAATGCAATGAGCAGACAAATACAATCAAACCACTTATGACTTATGCATGGTGGCTGGCAGTGTTATTACATTAGTCTAATAGAACTGACTGCTGAAAAATGTAATGAATTTCTGGGAATGTACAACGTGCACTTCCTAGGCATGATTTAAATTGGCATAGTGTGTGTGTATAATTTCATGCAAAAAAAAAAAAAAAAAATCCTGAATGCTTCTTCATATCATTTAAATTATGCTTGATTGTGCTACTGCAAATTAGTTTCTTCTTTCCTGTGGTCCTTCCAACTCCTCCTGACTCTGCTGTGGTGGTGAATTGTGTGTTGGGAAAGATCGAAAAACAAGGATCATGGATCATAAGATGACTAGAAAGCCTCATGGTGGAACTACAGTCATGAAGTGAAATTCAGTACTGTGGTTAGCAGTAACAGAAGTTTCAGCAAAATTCCAGAAGAAAAAAAAAAAAAAAGTAGGCGACGGAAAATTGGTGTATTTGGAGGTTTTGTTCTATCTTTTTATTTACATTGAAGTAGTGTCTGAGGCATTTTTTTCTTAGAATGATCAGGAATTTGAGGTTCTTGAGTGCAAAAGAGCATTATGGAAGAAGCTTTCAAAACTGTAGTGTTTATTTATATAACAATCCAATTTTCAGAAGTCAAATAGGCAGAGTACTTGAAGGAGTAGAGTACAATTCATATTGATATTTGTAGCATAGGTTTCTGAGGCCTTTCAAATAGCTGCAAAGAAAACATTCCAAACATGAAAAGGGCTTCAGAAGTGTCAAAATTATTTCCTGAGTTTACACGAGAGCCTAAAACAATAGCTGTGAGGTGTGAATAGCTTCCTTCACTTCAGTTAAAAGTAAATTGAATTACTTACTTGTATAGGAGTTGCATGGTACTACTTTGCTCAATCAGAGTTCAGTTGATGAGGATGTCGGAAAGATGATTCATGGGCCATATCTGCTTAGTCATATTTGCACATTTGCAGAACTTTCATTTCACTTTTATGTTTCCAGCTGAGCTCAAATTCCTCAAAGTTCATCCTCCAGTTTTACTGGCTAGTGAAAGTTGGTTTTGTGGAGGATGGGAGGTTTGACTTTTCTCTAGCTTTAGGAAGTCTTTATGTATTTTAAGCACAACCAATATTTTTCCTGATTTTTCTTATAGAAGATTAAGTGTTCAGGGAAAGATCTTTCCCTACCTTTTCCTTAGTCCTCTGCCATGTATCTTGGCAGGGAGAGTAATGAAATCCTTTGCTGGTATTTGAGAGCCAAAGTGGGGCTGTTGGCTTGGATTAACACACCTGTATTCTACCCACTTGACTTGGTTACCTGTTACTCCAAGGCCAACTCCATTGCTGTACATAATGAACAAATACAAAATGGTGTTAAGAAAAGGTGAAGCAACAATGCCTGAAGTATTCAAAATGTTTTAAAAAAACAAACCTAATTTAATTTATAATATATTGATGTTTTTATTACTCTGGCTGGCTGTTGCACATGCAGAATAGTCTTGAAACAAGGATAGAAAAATCCGCAATGAGCTATACACGAGGAGATTATTGCTAGTTTTCATAGTAAGATAATCATTGAAGAGCATAGCTGGTACAAACATAATGGCCATTAGGGAGCAAATTTCTGTAAACATTTCCCGAGAGAAGTTTGGGAGAGCTTCAGTAAAACCAAGAAGCAACCACTTTTAAAACTAGTCACAGAAAATCATAGCCAGTATGGCCGATACTTAGTAGAATATTTGGTCACAGGAAAAAATTTGGCACATTTATAATTGCCTAGAAATCGTATAAAATGCATTGAAAGGTATTTCCAAGGTAATTATACTGCAGTATAATTAAATACTGCTGCAGTAGTTTTTGCCTGGAGAGCTTTTCAGTCTGGATGAGCATGTTGTTACAGGAGCAGCTCCACCTGTAATTCCTTTTGTTTCCTGTAAAACGTTATCCAGAGACATGCAAAATAGTAAGAAGGTGCCCATTGCTTCCAAAAGGCATCAGAATTACCTTTGACGTACACTTTGGTTTTCAGAAGATGATTTTTGGATATGCTGAAGTGCTAAGCGCTGGATTTCAGGAGCACTTAAATCACCTGAGCCAGTCTGAAAAGCCCAAGCCAGAAGGCTCAGGGGAAGTTTAATACAAAATACGTATGAAGTCGCCCTCTTACTGTCTGCACTAGTATGTAATGCACTAGCAAGACAAAAAGTAGATGTCAAAAGAATCAAGGAGCTTTCTTCTTCCATGCCTGTAGGAGGAATTATTGTGTTCCTGCTGATGAGTATTCCTCTAGGCACTGGATTCCTCCTCTTGAAGGTGTCATTAAAGCTACCAGTTCTGAAGAGCTGGTAATTTCTGTTGTTCAGTTGTGAGGAGACAGTTCAGGAAAGGGGAAATTATTTATCATAGTAAATACTACTTGAATTAAGTTACATATTCTGCATTTATGTTCACAATGAATAGATATTTTCAAATCTGGTTTCCTACAGATATTTTGTGGAGAAAATGTCTTTTTCTAATTTTTAAATGAGTACCGTGAGGAATGAGAATTTGAGATTCACTTGAACCAGTGATGAAAATTTTTATAAAAAAATGAATGGGGTGGTACTTTTTTGTTAGTTACAGTTCTCAAAATCAGTCTAACTTGTTTCTATATGGTTGCTCTGGAGAAAAAAAAAAATAGAAATAATTTCTTTTTAACTTTATGGTTGTTTAATTCCAGATTCAGTAAGATTATAGGAAACTGTGTGTTTCTTTCCAAGTACCAACTTGCATGCATATGTTTTAGGCTAAGTTCTCTGAAAGTGTATTTTTTGCTTTTATTTTGTAGTCTCACAAACTAGCATCATTTTGTGCTCTGCTGTTAAGGGAGAAGGTTTGGCTTCAGCATCGCTGATAGATATGAATTTACTTCTTTCTGCTTTCTCAGGTATAGAGCAATAAGTCTTTTCTGAGACTCAACCAACACTGTAGTGGACCAGAAAAGCTGTTTGTTTAAACAAGGGTCCTATACTCTTTACATTCTCCAATTTGAGAAAGCAGATGGGGGAAAAAAAACCAAAAAACATTAAACTGTGCTTTTTGAGACAGCAAGTTTATTCTTGCTCTTCATGGTGGCAAGATTTATTGAGTTGCAGCTTACTCCCTCAACATTCTCACTGGATTTGAAATAGTTTTAACTGTTGGTAGTTTGCTGTTTAGGTCTTAAAAGGTCACTGCCTGTTAATGCTCTCCTGCACAGAGCTTTAATTTATTGTCACAAAATTTATCATCCAGCAGTACCTTTTCTGTTGGCATTTAATATTTTCTAGCTTCCTAATGTGCAGTTTTCAAGATCAATGCAGTATTAATATTACCAATTCTACAGCTTCCTTGCTATACTTAATCATCTTTAGCCTAGAAGCACTGGAAACTACTAGAAAGATGATTCTTAGCAAATGGTATTAATATTGATGGTACATAATTAAGTCCCAAAATGTATAAAGGTGGTAGCAGAACTGGGTCTCTTTACCACACTTATCAAAAGACAGGTTAAGTTTAACCATTAATGCTTTCTATATTCACTAAAACTTTAAAACTTGAACATTCATCTTTCCCATCAGCAGTTTCTGGGTCTTACCAAAGAAGAGAGGTAGAGAAACTCAGTGCTCCTCTCACAGTGCCATTCGCAGTTTATTTTAAAAGTTTATTTCTCTTTTCAGTGTAATTGTGGATACTTCAGGCAGATGAAAACTGTGGCATCTTTTCTGATGTGACAGTTTATTAAGAACAGAAAGTCAAGTTATTAACTTCTGTACATCAAGTTTTAGTTGTGCAGTGTGAGTAATTATGATAATTTTGTAGGGGAAAACCCCAAAACTTTAAAAAGTCAGGTGCTTTTTTGCTTTTTTTTTTTTTTTTTTTTTTTTTTTTTTTTTTTTTTTTTTTTTTACTTTGTGGGGTTTTGTGTTTTTGGTTTTTTGGGGTCTTTTTTGTTTGTTTGTTTAGGAGCTGCTTTTTCTCAAAGGTTTCAAAGTACTAAAATACTAAAATGACACTGTTCCTTTTCCTGTTTGAAAACTCCAGATGAAAATGAAAACTTCAGCTTTGTTTTCTGTGATTGGTTTAATATCTTGAAAATTCTATTTACAAGAATAAGCAGGTTCAATGAGCAAGCAGAATTTTTTTTTTAAATCCTGCAGAGGAATGACAACAGTGCTGATATTTATGGATCTTGACTTTCCTGAAGTTGCAAGGGTTTTATCCAAAAATATGTCTGCTGTTTATATCTGTTACAGTGATGAATAGATTAAAACGTATTTGAAATCAGTATGGACTAGAAATTTAAAGCAGCAAGAAAACTGAGGGCAGGGGAGAGGGGACATGCATTTTTGTTGGGGGTATTTAAAACAGTGCATTGTTTTTTCTTTCTTTCTGAAGAGACGTTCAGTTGGAGAAGGTTATCTATTTTACAAGGAGTAAAAACTGTCTCTTGGCAGTGGAAGTTGATATTATTGAAGAATCACTGAGGCAGTCACATGCATATTAGTAGCAGCTACTCTTCATCCTTACTCACTAGACTGAAGGAATATTTTTTCATAAAATCAATAACACTTTATCAAAAGAAGTAGCTTAAGTACATGTTGTCTGTATGTTGTCCTTATAGACATTTGACATATTTTGGTTTGAAGTTATTTTCCTTTCCATTGGCTATTGTGGTGATTTAAAAGCAAAATAAAATGTTCTTCAGATGTAGTGAATTAGGTACTGATTATTTTATAATTTCTTTTTCTACTGCTTATTTGCTATGTCTGATGATTGCTGTATGTGTGCTCTTGACCTAACGCAAACAGCAATTTCCTAAATCTCATTCATTTTGGAGTGTTGACAAATTGTTAATTTAAGTTCACATTTTCCTTAATAGCAATTTGTTTGTGTTTACAACTTCATAGTTGACTGTAGTGAAACCAAGCTGTCTTGGCCTTGGAAATGGAACGGGCGTTCTCCACATCAGTCCTGTTCTACCTACCCAGCCTGCCTGGACAACGTGCCAGATTGACCCATGTCAGTGACCTGCTCTGACTCAAAACAAAGCAGTTTTGTTTTGACCACAGAAACTCTGATGTCCTGCTGATGAATATTTCTCCTTCTATGTCAGTTTTGTCAGCAGGAGAATACCTTACTGTCTTTGTTTTCACCAGTCGGGAATTTGCATTTGGGCTCTTGACTTAGACACTTCTCCTAATTTATTGCTTGAAAAATGATTTTTTTTTTAATAATGCTTATAATCCACACTTGTGTCCAGACATGGGTGACTGACAATGTTTCCTAATAGTATCAAATAATGTCACAAGTCACTCAAATTTGAGTGCAGGAATTTCTTTGTCCTTCACGTGTACTGACTTGATGTCCTAGGCTCATCATGGAGCGAGTTATCCCTAAAGATGGCTTTCAGCCAAAAAACCCACTTTTCTTGTGCTCTGTACTTACATACTCACATGTAAGCTGCTCTACTGAAATCTGTTCAATATGGGTAGATGGCAGAAGGCATTTTAATGGGCATGCATACCATATAATTGTACTTTATATTGTGATTGGTATTCCTATAAGGACTGGGGAAAAATACACTTTTGTGGTCATCACAACAGGATCGGAGTAGGGTTTCTACATTGTTTGCAGTTGTGAATTATCGAATGCTGAAGGATCACTAAAGGAACTGTATTTCAATTTATATGCTCAGAATTACTTCTTTTGTAGACAAGACCTCTATTTTTGTGAAGATTAGTAAAATAGTAGGATTATTTAGAGTGAGAGCAAATGTTTGATGAATGAGTCCTTTTGAAGTCCTTTTGAGGAGCAACACACAATAAGATAATGGAAACTTTAAAATAGAATTTAGTTCTTGTAAGAAAACTCTAAGTTAGCAGATTTTTAAGATGTAAAGTGCATACTTGAAATCTAGTGTGTGTTCCTAAGCTGATGGATTCTCATGCTTTGAAGAACCATTTTCCAGCAGGGTTAGATTAAGACTTTATTGCTGTGGCAGTTCAGTCTTCCACAAAGATGTCTGGCATGTGTTGTAAGATGTCGCTTTGGTGCACCTCTATGTCATCGATTCTGAAGAGGGAACAACGCTGTGACAGAGGCATGAATGGTCTGCCCTTTTGCCTTCTTGTTCATTCAAACTGAAGAAGAATGCATGTGCTGAAAGACAGTAATTGCTTGTCTCTGTATGGTAATGAGGAGGATTTGTCTACTTTGATTCGTAACCTGACCAGGACAAGAGACGGTGCCAGGCACAGAAAAGGGCTTGTGCAATACGACCCAAAGTGTGGCTACTGTGGCTAATTCTGGAGTTTCTGGCCTTGACAGCATCCTTTATTTCAGTTATTTTTATTTCGTTATGTATGCTTTTGTTAGCTGCTCAGGCCATGTGACTTATGGCAGAATGCCTAGATTTCAGTCCTTTAATGTGGGTAGTTATGTGTCCCCTACAGGGAAATATTCTGAGTGCTGGTCTCTCCCTGTTTACTCCATTATATAAATATCCATTTACTCCTTTACTGCAGCCTGACTACTTATAATGGCTATGTAAAAGACCATTATTAATGACAGATAAAAATATTTTGAAAGGAATTTGCCCACAGATATCATAATATGTAGCTTAAGCTTCAGACCTTTTTTTTTTTGCCTTACATCCTTGAAATGTTGAAAATTTGTCATGGTGTCTGAAGCAAGAGGAATTTTGTTGGCTGTCCTCAAATACTAGAGGCCTGTAGATAGGTACATAGTGCAGGATGCTCCTTGCTGTATAAAAAGCTACACATGCTTTGTACCAGAATGAAATCAGCAATTCTTAAGAATGATGCTTTTTATTGAGGCATAGGCACCTCCATCTTTCTTTTCTCTGTTCCTCTTGAGTCAGAGGAAAGGTGTACAGCTGCTTGCCACTACAAATTGAAGGGAGAGAGGAGCAGTGTGATCTAGGGTCATTACTGTCTTATGAGTTTCTTATGCAATTTAATAAAATATTGCTTAGAGTTGCTAGGTCTGCTCGTCTGTCACCATTGAGCAGATGCAGAGCCAGGCTGTAGTAAAGCAGGACGGCTCTTCCCCTGACATGTAGTTACGAAAAGCCTTTGAACCTGACTGGAGTGTGTGTGGTGGCGGTGTTACAGGTCACCGCAAGGTTAGAATTACTTGAGTCAGAGCAACAACGGGGCTTAGCACTGGAGTTCAGTAGGTTCTGTGTCAAGACAGTTCCTTTCAGAGGAAGCCAGTCATGAGCTCATTTCACTTCTTTTGTTTTGCAAAATCAAAACAGTGTCCAAAAGAAATTAATGATATATAGTCCTCTGCTATAGACAATTAAAAAAGTTTAAAGACTTCAGCTGTGTATATTCTCTGGAACAGAAAGGCTGGACTGTAGGGGTCCATAAGAGTTAGGAAATAAGTTTCCCACTGACAAACTATTGTCTGACAGTATACCCCATGGAGCCGTTATTCTTTTTTTCTATCCACTATTTGAGCAACTCTTGGATAAAACACTGAGTCAATCCATACAGCCTCTGTGAGAGACACAGGTTTTCCTTATCTTTGTTATGGAGGCAGTTTTTCTTTGATTCCCTTCACCTCTTGTACCGCTATTATTAGGTACCCACGTTGCCAGCTTTGCAGATTTGGTTTCTCGCTCACTGTATGAATCTCTAAGAGACACGTTAGCAGGCTGTAACTTAATTTTCTCGGAATCTTATTGGGATCTAATTTCATGTACTGCTATTTGTTGTTATGGCAACAGTATAATGAGTTGAGCTGTATAAGGGTGGAAATATCACACACAGTTTCTGTTCAGGGTAAAAATGACAAAATGGCATTTCTATAAATGGTGTTCCAGAATAAACTGCTTCAGTGGGACTCATGAAGTTTTCCTTTCAGCTAATCTTCATCATTCTACAGTTTTTAAAGTAAGTGGCAGAGGAAGAATTTTAAAAATAAAAATCCTGGAAGAACTTTTTATAAAAATAGGGAGGTGGTTACTCTTCTCATTTAAAGTGTAAGAAATAATTTTAAAAAGCCAAGGTACTGGCATTTTGTAACACCTTTTATTATCTTAAAGATTATGAATCCAATGTATATTTCTTTGCGAGATAACTAAAATTATCTGCCAACTATTTTAACTAAAAGAAAAATACTTTGACAATGTCACGTAATTCTCTCATAAAAATAAAATTGTGTCCCAGTAAATTTATTGTAATGGATGTGATCACCCTTCATGTCTTGGCTCCGTTCTGGGAGTCTGTATGGAAATCTGACAGAGATGCTATAGGTGTCCTTATGTGGGTAAGGTCTCTGTGTCTGTGCGGATATAGATGCAGTACTTGCATTATTTTTTTTTCTTTTACTGTATAATAAATTGTATATAGAATAAACCACATTATTTCTGGAAGGCTGAAAGATAAACTTGTTGTAAGTCCCATGTCCATGTTATCTAATGCTTAAACTGATATACCATTGGCTTTTATTCCTTTCTCAGTGTAGAGATGAAGAAATGTTTGAGTGCTTTGAGATCACCTTGAACTTGGTGTGGCACTAAATTTATACCACTTGTTATTCAGGCTTATTACATAAATTAGGGAGCATTTTTGAGAAGCATGGACTTCACTTATCAGAATGATGGAAAGAGAAAGCTAAAAAGCTAATATTTGCACTAAAGAAGTTTGAAAGCAGAGAAATACTTTTACTTCTTGAGTAGGAAAAATCTATTTATGCATTAACATCCTTAAATAACACTTGTAAAGGTGTTGGATCAAAGAATTGCTTTGCTGCTTAATTAAAGGATATGGGATGCAGAATAGAATTTTACATCCCAAGGGTTGGGGTTAAATCTGTGACTGTGATTGCAGCTGAACTCTGTGGAAAATCTGGCAATTTTTTTTTAGTATTCCTCAAGATATTTGCTTCTCTCAAACTTTACTTGAAGCTTGTATTTTTCAAGAGGGGTGTTAGTAAGTGTGGGAAACTACAAAAGAAAATAGAATACCTGGTAAGTAGTAAACTGAACGAGTGCAGCCCCTTAGTGTGTTCTAGGTAAGGTTTGCAGCTGGTTTTGTCTGGTACAGCATCAAGGAGCACGCAGGTACCAGGATGATGATTACAGCAGTATGTGTGCTGGGTTGTTTCCTTGGTGTGTGGATTGTAGTCTCCACAGGTTTTATAACTTGCAATACAAATAAAAAGATCAGGTTAAAATATGTTCTGCTCTGGAGAGAAACATTTTAAATTCTTTATTCTTTCTAGAATTAGTCTAGAAACTTAAATGTGTGTTTATGATGTTTAGGTAGGTTAGGTAAGTAGTTTTGGGGGAAATAAGTGTTAATAAACATAGTTTCATCCATGATGCTGCTTTTAGCCTCCTCTAGCTGTTATCTGCTTATTAATGTACAAGTATAGAAGGCAATTTATCACATAGTCATAAACTAGGTTTTGCAAAAGGCTACTCAAGCTTAATGAAATCAGGCCCTGGCAGTCTGGCCCAGTCCCAGAGTCTAAGGCAAAAACACCACGATGGGAAAAGATTGCAAGTTCAGGTCAATTTTCATATCTACCTGAAAATGTTAAAAGAATACCATTGTGCATTATAAAATGCTTTTCTAGCAGCAGAGGTCCTGATAAAAAGCATACCATTGTCTTGCAGGAAATGGAGACAGCTTTAGCTAAATGGACAAAGTATCTATCCTGGTCCAGGGACAGGATCGCACTCTGTATGTTTCTAGCTGGAACCAAGAAAAGGGGAACAATTATCTAAAACTAAGGGAAAACTCTGTGCAAATAGTTGTGATCATTTGCTGCTTGTAGTAAAATTTCCTTCTCTGTTATTGCACAGGCCATGCGTAGTTAAACAGTTGATCTGTTTAATTACGCATCTTTTCTCGGTGTGTGGTCTAAAGCTGTTCTTTCCTAGATTTGCTCAAGTAGATGCTCAGAACATTAACTAGAATAAGGCCCAAATGTATGTGGAGATACCCACCTCCAAAAGTTCCTTGCCCTTGGAAGAAAAAAAAAAAGGAAAATGAAATTTAACTGTTGTTGCCTTTAGCTGTTTGTTTCATTTGCCTCCCTTCTCTCTATAAAGCAAGATGTCTTTATTGCATCATAAACTGGCTGGGATTGTTCAGCTGTTCAGTTGTTTAAATACCTTCCCTTAAAATCACTCTTAGGCATTGTTTGGAACATACCGGCTGCTGAACGCTCCCAGATTATCCAGAGCTACCTTTATCCAATCCTGTCTGGTTTTCAAATTCTTTTGGTACAAACAACAGTCAGATTATTCCTTTTTATTAATATGAATTTTACTTGTAAATGTTCTCTGAAAAAATAATAAAAAGGTAGGAATTAAAAAAATTCCAGTGGTATCACCCATGGGTGATCTTATTTTGTTTATTTTTCTTATGTTTGTGGTTCTTAAAATAGCGTTAATTGGCAGTATAATGATAAAACATAGAGGAATTATTGTTTTAGTTATGTCACCCTTAGAGATGGTGGAGAAAACTTTCTACCCTGAAAGATAATCACTATCAAGAATATCTTGTTATGTGTTTTGATGGCCATTACATGGGAAAATTTTTGCATTCCATATACTAAATATAGTAATTTTGCAGTGATTATGCAGTTAACTGGTTTAGGCTTCAGTCTGGGGGTTTTTTGCATTTGAAGAATCTTGCTAATACTTCCTTCATATTGTTCTAGCAGACTTGGAATGGGGGAGGAAAGACAAAGATAGATGAAAAAAATAAGATGCATATCTGGCCTTGTGGTGCTGTGCATGTGAGCTAGTGTGAGCGTGTGTATATATATATATATGTACACATATATATACACAAGCCCCTACACCTCCCTTGTTGCTCACAACACATTCAAATGTTAGCCATAGATCTATATCCAAATTTGTCACATGTGTGCACTAAATAAATTGCATGAGTAAATATTTAACCCTGGAAGTTCTCTTATATTTTTTCCTTTGGAAAAAGCAAAATGTTTTGTTTTCTAGGATGTCTGAGTAATTTATGGGAGTTCTTTATTTTATGTAATAATGAAATTTTCATGTTTCTGCTTTTGCCTTAGTCAATGCCTTTCAGGTTTTTTTGTTAAAGTGATACCTTTCATAACACCTGTAGAATACCCTTTTTAATGCATTCAAAAGCTGATGAAAATAAAATTACACCTTATGTCAAAATGCATGTCCAAGAGGATATTTACCTAAATGTTTCTTAACAAGTTATAAGCACGGATCTATATTTCACATGGAGATCCAGCCTCTCTTCTGCAGCAGTGTGGTCTCTGAAGCACAACATCTAGGGACTGATAGTAGAGGTTGGAAAATCTCAAGAGGAGAGAGTAATGTAGCAAGGTACAGGTCTTGTCAGAAAAGGTAGGTCATCCTGCATCACAGTGCACGGCATCTTTGACCAAAATGTAAGTATAGCTGATATTCCCAAGTGCACTTCCCAGCCTTGCCTGATCCTGTGGGTTTGAAAGAAGGGGAAGGAAGGGATGGATGCTATACAGGACAACGCAGAGCAGAGCGCTGTGTTACCCACCTGTCTGAACCCGCCTGTTTTCTGAGACACTGAATAAAGGGGATCTGGGGAGCAGCAGCCTCAGCAGCTCAACCCACCAGCATCATTTGACGTGGGGCATTGTAGATGGGGGGGAAGACAAGCCAGGTTTTTCAGTTTCCTGTCTCTGCTGGCTCCTATCTGCCAGAGAAATCACAAGCAAAGGACTCGGCAATTTCCTTTCCCACCCAAGGAAGCGTGAGAGAGAGCAGAGGATCTCCCCTGCCCCTCCTCTGCAGTCACCCTGAGCTGTGGATCTCCCTTTTCTCACCGGCAAGGCAGTGTAGAATTGAGTGGTAAGAAAAAGCTTCGAGTCATCTGTTAGAGGGATGAGTTTTTAAAGAGTGGGATGTGAGGAAATTTTAGAAAGGTGATTCCTCAGAAGTTCCCATTACATTTTTGTCTTAATGCCTCACGTTTTGTTTAAAAAACAGCCTTCCCTGTGCAAGGTTACAGCTGAGAGAGTGAACAGTTATTTACAAATAAATAACAAAAGTTAGACTGAGGATGATCTGACAGTATTTTAGAATTAATGGCCTACCATAGAGCATTTCTCTTCTCTTTTTGCCTGGGCCTCTGACACCCTTGGCAATATAAATGAGTTTAGCAAATGAAGGTTATGGGAACTAGTTTTTGGTGATTTTAGTAGAATTATTGATAACACTATAATGCTGTAGATGCTAGTGATTAAACTCAAGATATTGGTAGACTATGGATTGACAGGCTTGAAAGTGGAATATTGGAAGATTACTTCTGAAACATACTTTGAGTTAAGCAAATAATACTATTGCTCACAGTCATACAGACTAATTTGATGAAAAAATGTGCATATGAGATAAGTGTCCTGGTTTTTAGGAGAAACGTGCATTGGCTTATTTGGGAGGCTGCTTGAAGAAAGCAGCCCACATATGAAGGACATACATTCATAATAACGATTTAAGGGGGTTTGGGGTTGTTTGTTGGGATTTTTTTTGTTTTTGTTTTTGAGACAAAAATTCATTTCTGTACCAGACTCCAAACTGAATGAAGCATCACATAAACATGGGCCTCAATGCAGACATTTTCACAGCTGTGTTCTTTAAAAGCATTTTTCCAGAGTTGTATTGATGGTGTCCGCAGCACAAGGATTTCCTTGGTAGTATAATTACGTGCAGGATTTGGCAACAGATCTGGTGCATACTTAAAGCTTTGTATTGTGTATGCATGACAAGATTTTGGTAGTAGGGGACCTATGAGGGCAGCTACTGTGAGAAGATGCTGGAAGCTTCCCTCATGTCCAACAGAGCCAATTCCAGCCAGCACGAAGACAGACCTGCTGCTGGCCAAGGCTGGGCACACGGCTGTCTGTGATGGTGGCAGTGCCTCTGGGATAACCTATTTAAGAAGGGAAAGAAATACCTTCACACTTGAAGGTGCAGAGGAGCATGCAAATGTGTGAGAGGAGCAACTCTGTGGACACCAAGCTCATTGCAGAAGGAGGGGCAGGAGGTGCTCTGTGCTCTGGAGCAGAGATTCCCCCACAGCCCGTGGTGAAGACCATGGCAGGGCAGGCTGTCCCCCTGCAGCCCAGGGAGGTACATGGTAGAGCAGGTAGATGCCCAAAAGAGACTATGACTGCTTGGGAAGCCCACACTGGAGCTGGCTCCTGGTGAGACCTGTGGACTCATGCTAAGGGAAGCCCAGGTTTGCTGGGATGGCTTTGTGACTCTCTGGAAGGGAACCGTGCTGGAGCAGGCGGTAGAATTTGAGAAGTGCTTCCTGTAAGGAGGAAGAAGTGTCAGAGACAATGTGAACTGACCGGTTTCAAGGACTGGTAAATGGATTTTTGCCCTATATCTTTGCTTCGCGTTGGAAAGGGGTTCCATGCAGGCTGTGTGAGCAGCTGCCTCCTTGGCTGTCAGTGACAACCTCTGCATGAACTTTCCTTCTCATAGGTCCTCTCTCGCTTGGGTTTTAAGAAGAAAATAAGCGGAAAGGGGTTTTTTAAGCATTAGCCTCATCTGTGGTCACTGTGCTTGCTGTAGAGAGTTGAGTTTGTGGCAGCTTTAAAGCAGACTAACAGCCGTCACTATACAGGCAAGCATAAGTATATGTTTATATATGAGATCCTGTAGGCTTGCAGATATTCTTTATAGAAAATCAGGAGCAAAGAAGCTAAATCACACAAAGGAGCAAGCACTGTTGTCTGCAAGTAATCTGAAGTCTTCTTTAATGAGACCTGAGAGTCTGATTCTCTTGCTGTATGGCCTTGTTTCCAGCTGAGGTTAGGTTTACGTTATCCACTAGCAAAAAGAGCCCAACATTTGCATAAAGCATAATTGCTACACAAGAATTATTATTATTACCAGTAATTTAATTGAATATGGCAAGTGACAAATATAGATACGAATAGATTTTTAGAAAATCCTTGTGCCTACTGCGTGCCTCTCTTTTCCAGTTAGGTTGATAACCACTGAGCCATCCTTCCCTTTTTATCTTGCTTCTTGATTCTGCCCTTACATTGTAGAAAGTATCACAAAACAATTCCTTTCCTACTTAAAGGAGGAACTATACTTTGCTTAGAATAGGAGATAGCCCTTTGCTCATCTGCTTATTTTGTGTTAGTGCTGTGGGAGGGCTGGGTGGCATCAGTAGTTGTGCGGTGTCACCGTGGGAGCACTGTGGTTCATGTGACTCTCTCCAGCCTGAGCAGGGTGGCACGGCCCCTGCAACTGCCTGAAGTCACCCACAGAGCAGCTGTTCACCTGAATCACTTCTGTTTCGGATAGGGGGCATCCTGGAGCCCAGGCACCACTGAAAACACAAGGATTTAAGCATGTAAAAACTTTGGTTAATCGCAGGTCTTCCTCGGATTGTGAGCCTGGTACCCAGGTGTGCAGGGCACCAGGAGGGCCTCCTGGAACTGCCATTTGCCATGGCTGAATTTGAATCTCCTGACACAAGTGGTTTTCTTGCCAGGTGTGAGCAGGGAAGGTTGATTTGATGGCTTTTGTGGGAGTCCTTATGAAACCTCAGCTAATAAGTTCTCTTTAAATACAGATAAGTAAGGAATGCTAATACTGATTATGAAGAGTTTTTGACAGTAATACCTCTGTGCATGAGTATAATGTGACTTTCAACAGAAGCGGGGATAGAACAAACTGATAAATACTGGAAGAAGAGTTTGGGTTACTTTGAGCAATAGCTCTGGGAAGAGGAGGAGGAGTGGTACTTGTAATGGGTATTTCCTTCTTGGAATAAATAATTAATCTCACTATAATGGTCCCAGCCCTCCTCATATCTCTGAAAGATTTCTGAATGAGCTTTCAATGAACTCAAAAGAACCAAGATGGTCTAGTTATGGCAGTACAGAGCTCTGTGCATATTAATCAGTCTCTCAGAGACTAAAGACATAGAAGATCCAATAATACCTCACAGAGTTGATACATCTTTTTTGAAAATAATTCTAATTCCATCTTTTACTATTAAAAATGAGAGGGAGCATATGCAAATGTTTAGCCTGTGTGTTGTTTTGCAGAATTATTCCATTAGATCAGCAGGCTGTGGATGAATAACTAACATGTATAATGTAGGGTATTTTGTATGTGTTGGCTGAATGGGCTTGACCTGTGTTCTTTATATTGATACAAAGCAAGTTCATTAACTGCCTTTAGTGTATTGATAGTGATTTGAAAGCTATTTCAAGGTATTATATAATCATTTACAAATAACAGAATACCTCATCCAACTCCTAGACAAGGCAAGGAGCAGCTGCAATTGCTCTGATTACTGCTGGAACTCAGGCAAATTCATTTTGGAAAAATTGTGTATATTCCGTTTGTTCTGATTCTGGACATAAACAAGCAACAAAAATCTGTCACAGAGCGCTCAGGCACAAGAAGTTTTGTGACCACCTATCCTGGTTAGTCTTTCTACTTGTTTTTTGGCACTTTTTGTCCATTATGGGCTTCTTTGGGCCAAAGAGATGGGTTCATAGTGCACAACTGGTTAACATTTTGATTATTCAAGAAAGAGTAATCCCCCCTCACAAAGAACCTGTGAAAATAATAGTTGATTCTGTAAAACAGATATAAGGAAAAACAAAGTACACTGCTATTGAAGGCACTATTTTTGCTAACCTGTGGCACTACTTTCACTAACTTATTCTGAGAATTCTGCAGGTGTTAGCAGTAATAATAATATAAGGAAAGATGCATCGTTGGGGTGATTTAAATTGAAACTGCATTTAGAACAGTTGTAAACTTCAGTGTAATTGCAGACACAAAAATATCAAGCACAAAATGACAATCTGAGGTCACAAGTGGGAGTGTAACCACCAAATTCAAACAGGTGAACATAGACGAAGGGAAAGGAGAACTTTAGGAACACGAATAGTGCTTCTTTAAGGATATAATTCAAACAATAATGTAGTCCTTTTGGTAAGTGTGTAGGGGGGTTTTGCTATGCTTATTGCATACCAAGTAAGTTCTTGCTACCCTTTTTCAAAAGGATGTTGTGACAGCAGCTGTCCTGTCTGCTTTGATCCAAAAACTGAATTTGGGAGTGTTGAGAAAGCAAAGGCCCCAGTTCCTGTTCTGACAGCACAGGGGGCCTCAGCTTCTTCACGAACTGGTTCGTATATAGCGTACCAAAAAAATGAGCCAACCATTTGTGACAGAGTGTGACAGCAGTCACAGCTTACTCTTGTATTTGGAAAAAACACTTTAAAGAATCATGAGAATGTGTTGCTTGGGGGGTGAGGGTGAGCTTAAAGAAAGAAGCTTTATGACCAAGGTGGTAATTTTGGTTCCTGACTCTTCTATCTCTGTGCTTCGGAGTGGGGTAGGTGGAGTAGCCTGGTTCCAGCCATACCTCTCCCTCAGTATTTATACCTTGGCATGGAGTATGTCATATGGCAGAAAGGGTAGAAATTGCCAAATAAAATGTCTCTTAGTTTTAAAGGAAAGAAAATTACTGTCCTCCAGTAGCAGTCTGCAATATGTGGCAAGTAAACAATGATAATGTTAGCTGAAATGTTCTGTGAATGTCTGCAGGATATTGTAATAAAGTTTTCCATTATTGGTTTCCTCAAACAATTTGCAGTCTAACAGCACTGGAGGGCTGCTGAAACAGAGCAGTTCGCTTCTGCATTGTAAATGCTTTCTGGAATAAATAGGAAATACGGTTTTTTGAACAAGGGGAGAACATTTCAAGTCAAGCCATCTCATTTAATTCACGTTCCTTTGCCAAGTGTTTCCTTGGTGTCTGGCTTTCTACCTTCAGAGGTGCCTTGGCTGTAGAAGCCAAGTATCCTAGGGATTTAAATAGCATTTAGGTCCTCAGAATCTGGGCCACATTTGGGATGCTGTTCTGTGCAGCAGAAGTGGTGTGAAAAAAACACATCAAATTGGAGTGAATGAAGGAACAAAAAGAGCCATGACTTCTCTGTGGCTCAAAAGCAGAGGGAGGAATCCAGGCATGAATGTTCTGAGAGGCAGAAGCCCCATTTGTAGATTAAACTGCTTTGCTCTGCTAGCTTTTAAGCTTTCAAAGTGTTGGCACTCTGTCCTCTGTTTTTGGCTGATGTCTTGGGATAGACGTGTGGAATGTGATGCAGCAGGGGGGTGGGAAATTTTAAAGGGGTTGGAAGATGGAAAACAGAAGGAGTTGGCCCAAACAACCAAGCTGTGCTAGTTCCCTAGTACAGGGTGGAGAAGTTGTTTCTAACACTGATACGAAGGCTTAAGCTCCTGAATGGCAATTACCACTTGCAGTCTAGAGGTAGAAATCATTCATCAAACTGTAGCTTTTTTCCTTCTCTCTGTCACTTTAAGCAAGCATTTTTCACTCACAATGCAGAGCAAATCCAGCTTTTCTTTTGTCTGGAGTTGTTTGAATCCACTGAAATAATAAAGGATTTCTGGGAACTGCTGCTTTGCATCATCTTTTTTTTCCCCCAGATTGGTGTGAAGATATGGATCTGTCCCTAAGAGTCAGAATGCCATAAGGAAAGAAATTGGATCAAAATTATTTTCCATTACTGACACTTCTTTCTCTGGTAAAAGTAATTTATTCAAGTTTACAGGATAGATTCTCTCCCAGTTTCATTGGTGTGCCTCAGAAATTTCCTTGCCTCAGGAAGGTTACAGTTGTGGCTTTCAGGACTGCTGAAAGAACATTTTTAGAGGCATCAAAAGCAGTTGAAGCAGTTCTCCCATATTGCTATTAAACAGCAGTTTAACAGCTTGGGCACTGAGGCCAGGAAAGGGCTGTTTGGTAATGTAGGCTATTATTTGAAGTTTCCAGTTTGAGACTGTTTTCCTTCTATTTGTACAAGTAAGTTTATAATCTATACTCTGATACTAGTCCAACCAGATCTCACCGAATATAAATAATGTATAGCAGGGTCCTGGCTTTCTTTAGGATTTATGTTGCAGAGCTTCTGCTCTTGCTAGATTCCTAGAGGGCAACATCAGGTTTTCTTGACTTTGGAGCTGAATGCTGGCAGATAGGACTTCATAAAATTTAACTCTAAGTTTAGCTCGAATCTTCTCAGGAGCATGTGCAAAAATACATTTTGCCATCCCAGGGCTGACAAGCCGAGGTTTTCCTGCTTTTGGAAGGGTGAATGAAAGCTGAAAACCAGAAGTGATCTGAAAAAACAGTATTCCTCCTCTCTCTGCAGGGTAGGAAAAGCAGAGCTGGGAAATGCTGCTTTTCAGCAAGAGCCACCCCAACTGTTACCTCAAATATCACAACCTGTTAGTCTCAAAGGGGATCTTGATTTTCCAGGGCTCTGTTGGAGGAAAAGGGAACAGTGGAGCAGCAGTGTTACCAATGTTAAATTAGCTGGTGATGGTCCAATACAAAAGAGGCTATGCAAATGTAAGAGCATTTAATTATGTAAAAGTGATGTACCTGTAATTGCATCTCTAATTAATACTATGATTAATATTAATATATTAATTTTCTTGATGTTCATCTTAGTACATCCTTTTTCAAAGGGCATTTGGCAGTGTCTTCTGGAGAATCTTGAGAATGTACAGCCTTATGCTTCCTGTTGGAAGTCACAAATTCTAAAAAACAGCATGCAGCCTAATGTTGAATTGTTTTGGGAAATAAAAATGAGGTTCTGTTTAAATGCGTACTGTAAATTAGCATAGGTTGGTTTTCTCCTTAGACCTTCTTGCACTGAGTTTCAGCATGTTGATGCCCTGACTGAACCTGCCAGGCAGCAGTGCCAAGAGACACAGGTGATGCTCCAGAAGAGTTGACAAGGGAGAGGATTTTCTTCTGCTGGCAGCATGGATTTATAATGGTCTAAAATGACTTTGTAACAAGAATCTCAGTGGGTTTTTTTTCCCTGCGAATTTGAATACAAAACAGCTCTCTGTGACCAGTTACTAACATGGCTTGGATTGCTGCTGTTCAGCTGTTGGCTTTCTAGTCTTGTGATTTCATGGAATTTGGATCCAAGATAACTCCCCCCCGCAACACACACAACGTTTTCAGTTAGAGAATACATCTGACTATCTAAATGTTTCTTCAATTACCGTTCTCAAATTAAAGTTTTATGTTTTCCTCTGTTCGTGTACTTTTTTGTTTTTATATTAGTTGCAAGGTTTCAAAGGGATGTATAAACATTAGTAAAATATTTCACAAGTTACAAATTACGTGCAATTGTTATTCTAGTGCAGTGGCTAGAGAAATCTGAGACCTTGTGAATTATTCAAATGTATGTCATAAGGCTGCAAACAGGAAACAGAGAGAGCCTACCCAGATGAGTTCTGTGAGCTCTGACTGACTTTGAGGTTACTCCTGTTTTGAATGGGCTCCCAGCCAGATGACC
Organism: Hirundo rustica; assembly: GCF_015227805.2. Taxonomy (NCBI): domain Eukaryota; kingdom Metazoa; phylum Chordata; class Aves; order Passeriformes; family Hirundinidae; genus Hirundo; species Hirundo rustica. Next base: position 28,186,411 of record NC_053452.1, read on the forward strand.
TTTCAAGGTCTTTTCCAGGCTAAATTATTAATGCACAGGTGGTTGGGGTGCAATGCCACCTCAGTCCTGGATGCAATGTAGATGTATAAGCAAATAGCAATGGGTGAGAGTATTAAAGCTAAGGGGAAGCTGAAGTATTAATTTTTTTTGTATAATCTAGTAAGGAGAGACATTTTCCATAAAGGTTGTTGTAATCCAAATTTTTGTTTCAAATGCTGAAAATTAATTAAAAATTATTTTTAAGTTTAAGAAATCAATTTAAAAAAACTTCCAATGTGTACAAATTCAAACTTTTGTTCCTCTTATCAGTGACACCAGTCAAACAAGTTAATCATGTACAGTGGGAAGTTGGTAATGAATACCTTCTACTATGGCTATGTCTGCTGAGCAGAACAGAAAAGCTATTTAATATAAATGTTTTCCTTTTGCTTTGGTTATATTGAATTCAAGTTTTAGATGTTGCATATTTCTTTTTTTTCAAATTTTATTTTTCTTGTAAGAAAATCTCAGGAAGAAAAACATTACCATTCTGTTTAACAGCATATCTCAGAACCTAGCTTAAGAGCCATTTGCCAGTATGAACATTTTGTCATTCAAACACTGATCATGTGTATGTGCTCTCCTAAAGTATTTGTAATAGATTCCCATTGTAACTTTTTGCTCCTGAGTATTGTGTAGTAGTTCTGATTGGTGGAAAGTAAGTTCTATTTCCTGAATTATTTTTAGTAATTTTTCATGTGGCACAATGCTTACTTTTGTCACTAAACTTTCTGAAATCAGTAACCTGCCATGGGTGTTCAAATAACAAAATGGTATTAATTTAAAAGGTATTTAGTAATGTTTTGCACAAGTTTTTTCCTCTGATTTCAGTAGACTTGTAATTTAATGTACTACAAACAATGAGATGTACCATGGTAGACACAATGAAACATTCAAGTAAGAGAAAGCATTAAAATAATCTGTGAATGCAGCAATACTTTTGTGTTTTTAAATCTCTAAGTATGTCCCAGAGTCTGGTGGATCTGCATGAGCACAGCATCCAGCACCATGGGGTTGGATTTGTAAGGCAAAGCTCCAGTTCTGGAGGATCCAGTGTCCACAGTGAGCGTTTTGAGGGTTTTATTTTAGAGGAGCTCTTGTCTGCCTTAGTTTTGCTGGAAAAGGCTCTGGTTTGTACTCTGTGAGAGCATTTGGTGATGTGGAGCAAAGTGTGGTACGTAGGGATGATCAGGAGATTTGCTTCCCAAAAGCACGCTTAGTTTGTGATTAAATGCCCATGTAAGCACACTTCATTCCCTGTGAGAGGGGAACTTCGTGCTGTCTTTGTCCTCTTCTACACGCACCCGGAATCTTCCAATGATTGCCACTTCGCTACAGACAGCTAGTATCTATGAATATAATAAATCATCATCAACATAATGCATTCTGGGATCTACATCTGTCATCAGTCATTCTTTTCTTTTGCTGCAGTCTGGCTGAGGGCATTTTGATTTTTGTCAGGAAACACTGAGGAGCAGAAAAATCTCTGTTGAGAGGCAAAAGCATTATGTGCAATTATTTAAAGTTGTAAATAGTAGGAGCTACATTTTGCGAGCCGTATAAAGAGACTGCAATATCTGTTTAGGTGGATTCTTGGTTTTAGTTGCCAAACACACTATTTTATTTTTTTTTTTTTAAATTTACTAGATACAAATATATGCATTTTAGATATTTTGCAGGAGCTATTCCCTGGAGCTTTGCTTCAGCAGCTTTTCCGCCTGGTTTCACTTGGGTGCAGTAAGCTGCTGAAGCTCTCAGGCTCATTCAGGAATCATCCTTTCGGGTTAGCAGGTTTAATCGTTTGTCGTGGTTGCGGCGGGATTGCAAGGACAGGGAGTGGTTCCCTCGCTGTGCAGGTGCCCGTGTCCGGGGCGTGATGCTGAGCCGTGCTTGGGCAGCCGTGCAGGGGCACGGCTGGGGCAGGGCAGGGGATGGCCGCGTCTGTCCCGCTCTGGGCAGGGCAGGGCATGGCCGCGTCTGTCCGGCTCTGGGCAGGGCAGGGGATGGCCGCGTCTGTCCCGCTCTGGGCAGGGCAGGGGACGGCCGCGTCTGTCCCGCTCTGGGCAGGGCAGGGCATGGCCGCGTCTGTCCCGCTCTGGGCAGGGCAGGGGACGGCCGCGTCTGTCCCGCTCTGGGCAGGGCAGGGGACGGCCGCGTCTGTCCCGCTCTGGGCAGGGCAGGGGATGGCCGCGTGTGTCCTGCTCTGGGCAGGGCAGGGGATGGCCGCGTCTGTCCCGCTCTGGGCAGGGCAGGGGATGGCCGCGTGTGTCCCGCTCTGGGCAGGGCAGGGGATGGCCGCGTGTGTCCTGCTCTGGGCAGGGCAGGGGACGGCCGCGTCTGTCCCGCTCTGGGCAGGGCAGGGGATGGCCGCGTGTGTCCCGCTCTGGGCAGGGCAGGGGATGGCCGCGTCTGTCCCGCTCTGGGCAGGGCAGGGGATGGCCGCGTCTGTCCGGCTCTGGGCAGGGCAGGGGATGGCCGCGTCTGTCCTGCTCTGGGCAGGGGATGGCCGCGTCTGTCCCGCTCTGGGCAGGGCAGGGGATGGCCGCGTCTGTCCCGCTCTGGGCAGGGCAGGGGATGGCCGCGTCTGTCCGGCTCTGGGCAGGGCAGGGGATGGCCGCGTCTGTCCGGCTCTGGGCAGGGCAGGGGATGGCCGCGTCTGTCCGGCTCTGGGCAGGGCAGGGGATGGCCGCGTCTGTCCGGCTCTGGGCAGGGCAGGGGATGGCCGCGTCTGTCCGGCTCTGGGCAGGGCAGGGGATGGCCGCGTCTGTCCCGCTCTGCCCAGGCCGCTGGCGCTGGGCACGGTGAAATACATCCCCTTCTGCTGGGGGCGTACTACGGTAGGAAGGAGAGGAGAGAAAAATAAACCAGACGGGTAGTTAAAGCCCTATTTACCAATCCAGGAAAATAATTAGGGATCTGTTGTAACAGTGATAAAAAGGATCTCTGAAAATTACGCACGGATATATAAAATTTCCAAAAAATGCTGTTGTTTTTAATGTGTTTTCAAATCGGAGCTTTCCAAATTTTCAAGCCGAATCTGGCATCCAAACAATTGTTTTGGAGGGTTTTTTTTTTTTTTTTTTTTTTTTTTTTCCTGAAACTTTATTAACAATCAGATAGAAAATAATCTGATCTTATTTTAAATTGGAGTTTCCAGTCGTACAAGCTTTCAATCTATAAAGCAGCAATTCAATTTGCAGCAGCTAGAATGCTCCGGGAAGACGTGTACCTTTATCAGCCCTGAGGGATGAGTTACCCTGGCCCGATCAGTTTTTCAGCATCGTTATTAGGGGCAAATAATTTATTGTGCGGGCCCCGTCAGGTTGCGTGGCCTCCCCGGAGCAACGCAGCTCCTGAGCGAGATGTTGGTTCTTCTGCCACCATGTGGTGGTGATGCTCGGAATCAACGACCATTTTGAGAACAAACCATGAGCTATCACTATTGTTTTGGTTTTGATAGGCAGACTTTAACTTAAGCATTTGGAAATGTTAAACTTCAAATTACATTTGAAGAAAAAAACCACATTTCGTTCTCTAAAATTGTCGTTTTATCTGCTGGGTTTTACAGTAGATTACGTATTTTTGCCTTAGCCTTTTCCCCTGTTGAAAAGAAGTAATAAAAATCTTTTTGATGTTTGGGAACACTATTAGTCCCTAAACTTTGTTGTCAGAACTGAATTTAAATTGTCCAAAATCACAGTTGAATCGTACTGATTAAACCTTGTTTCTGTTTTCCCCATTTACTACAAATGTATTAAAAAGTTAGTCTTTGCTTAAAAATACAGGAGTGTGCCCACTGTCTGTTTAACAATTTCCATTTCAGTGGAGAGCTTTGTAGAAACACGTTTGCAGATGGGTTCCTTAAGGCTTCTGCTGCAAATTTCTTTTTTATCTATTCATAGGATTCAAAATTGGACCTTCAATATGAAAACTAAGTTGCAAAGAGCAGACTTGGCATGCTTTTTACAAGGGTATCTACTTGTCAGACCTATTGCTTTTCTTTCCTTCTTTCCATGCTATTTTCACACAGCTCCTTCAGATTTCTTGTCAAAATAACCAGCTGCCATAAACCCCGTGATTATTACGTAAGCTGTGCTGCTACTGAAATACTCATTAACATGGGAAGGTACATGTCATTTCACACCATGCATTGTCTGAAATTATAATTTTTGTTCTGAATAAGCTTTTTACTTTTACTCCCCTGTAATAAAAGATATTTTTAGAAGAAGGGATGAAATGAAGTTGGAATGTTGAAGTATGGGGTCTATGTGAGCAGGCAGATTTGAAAGGTGTAATTAAATCACTTAGCTCTTTTTTTTTATTAACTCGACTGAGCGCTACTTCTGAGGCTCAGTCATCCCCCTTCTACTGTTATTGTAGTTAGAATATGTTCAATAATAAAACCTGATTCTTTTAATTGATTTTGCAGATCTTGAGACCTTCAGAAAAACCTTAGACAATCAGTCTTAGCAGTTGATCCTCAGTGCTCATTTCTTGATGCTTGAAGCACTAGGTCTTATATTCATGTATTAATCTACAGAGGTCTGTTGTAGGATGTTTTTAGGTCATGTTTTGATAGACCCTCACACCCTCTGAAGATTTTCTTGGATGCATTTGAGTACATTTCTACTGTGCAGATGGACGTGTGTACATATCGAAAGGTTTCAAAACTGTTTTGTAAAATACAGTGAAAAATGCTTTGCTAAAGAAATAATGGTTTTTGCAAAGTGCTAGCACTTTCAGCATACACTGGAAGCAAATTCCATACTGTTGAGTATTGCTTGGGCAGATAAGGACAGGCACCACAGCCAAAACGATTCAGCAAAGTTTGGAAATGCAAAAAAGCCTTGATTTAAAGAGCCAAAATTACAATCCTTTTACATTTTCTTTAAACTAGGTCATAGAACTGTTTCAGGAGCAAGTCTTCAGAGAATCTGTAAGCAAGTTGTGCTGAAAGGAAGAGGTAGTGCATTCACCTGAAACAAATAATGTGCTCATTAATGCTTTGTGGGTGTGAGCTTGGTCAGCACAGTAGTGCATGTTTTCACCCTGGAGTCCCTGTTTGAGAGGCAAACTCCACGTTCAGTTCACTCTGCAAAGGGAACCCACTAAACGGGGTGAAAGGACAACACTGCGACTAGTAACAGCTTGTAGTGCAATGTGTCTGTGTCATAACACCTTAAATATAAACTTAGCTTATTTTATTAGTTTAAAATTTATTTAATATTTTATGTATTGTTCCTCTCTGATTGTTTTTCAGGTGGTCTCTCCATGTAAATTATAGCATTCCTTGAAGGCATTTTGGCAGGTTATTTATGACTGGGTGGAAAAAACCCCAAATAATTAACTTTTTTTATCCATTAAATAATTTTTTTTGATACTGATACTTATATAATTGAAAAATTATATAAGTATCAATTGAAAAAATTATGCTTGTATAAATTGAATTCCATTTCATTCTGGAAAAATTATTCATGTTAGCTTTCCATACTTAGCATACATGAATTTATTGATACTTATGTAATTGAAAGTTACCTTGAATGTTTTTCTGGAAAAACTATTCCTATTAGCTTTCCATACTGAGCATGAATTTATGTGAGTATTTCAGGGTAGCATTTTGGAGCTACTTAGAACAAGTAGTATGAGTTAAAAAATAACACACTGTGCAACTTATGGCTATGATAAAATACATCATTGTTCCAGATTACTGTCACAAGGCAAACTGAGCTCCTGAAATTTCTAATTCTTTGTTGGATCATATCTTAAAGTCTTCAGGGATCTTATAATTTATGGAATATTTATGGATTTTAGACTTATGACTGAAAGGTTTATTCAGCTTGGAGCCTGGAATAATGGGATGTTTGAATTGCTGTGTTCAAAGGTTTGGTTATCTTGATTGTGAATATGCTTATTTTCCTAATGCTCAGGATTTTTATAGCTCCTTTAGTAATTGACATTAATTTATCTTTTATCATTTGAAGCATTAACATGTTTCTTTAGTATTTAGACAGGCTTGTTTCCTAGGAATTGCCTTTCTCAGAAGTTCCTTCCTTAAAATTTCTAAATATTACTTCCAATTCTTAGTAATTCAGCAACCATTGGAAGCAGAGCACTTAATTCATGGACTGTCACTAAACTGAATAGTCTTGAAAAACCTCGAGCACTAAGAAGAATATTTTCTGCAAGGGGGAAAACAAAATACTTCTACACGATGCTACCTCTTAGGAAATTTGGTTAAGGTGTTGGGTTTTTTTTTTTTTCAAGGGGCCCAATAGTTACACCTTTGTTCAACGGACCAGCTTAAAGGTGGTAATGAATGTTGTATCACGCTTGCAGAAGAGAATTTGCATTAGTAAAGTTTATGCAAGAGTCTCTGTGCTGGTAAATATGCTTTCTTCTGCAATCTTCTAAATTTCCCAAATCATATGTGATTATAAATGTCACCGGGGAAGAGGGCACAGCAGAACTGTGTACATCTCTTCTGACATCAGATTTGACTCGGTGCATATCTATACCTGCCCATAAAAACATGCCATGTAATACCTATGTTACATCAAAATTTTTTTTTCCTAAAATTGTACTTCGCTGCATAAAACCTCCATGTGCTAAAGGCTCCTTTTGGGATCACTAGCTCAGTCTGGTCTGGGGAGATCCCCACAGGTGTCCTGCTTTGCAGCTGGGTTTCTGCAGGACTGGAGTCCAGCTCGAGCTGTAGGGCTCCCCAGCTCCTTGTAGGTAATTCGTGGGCAGAAGTGCTGAGCCTTCCACAGAGATCTGATCTTGCTGCTGCAAATGAGTTTTAAACTATACGAGCACGGTGCTTAAAAATACTCGTGTGCAGTGGTCTTCCTTGAAGACTAGTGAATGAGTCATGATCTGCTAGGAAGATGGGATAACCAGAAATAAACCAGAAAATCCTGAACTCCTCTCATGAAAAATATCTCCTTTCACAATAAAACGTTATCACTAAATTTAAAAAGTTTTCTGATTTCTCTGCCTGCCTGGCTTTTACATTGTAACTTGTGTCTGAAAATCTTGTCAGTTTAGATATAGACTGTTTTCTTAGCCCTAGATAAGGAAAGGGAGAGGAGAAAGGGGCCATCATGACCAACTCAGTGAAAGTAAAATCACAGCTTTTATAACTGGGTTTTTAGAAATAGGTTTCTAATTTTTGTTCTTCTGCGACCCAGAGATGTAGGAAATGGGAGAACTGGTGTTTGACAGCAGTAGAAGAAAAAATTGATTGTACAAGAAATTTTATTTCTCAGGAGTTAGACTTAGATGAAAGAATACACCATTGTGTATTAAATAAAAATATATTTTTTAAAGTAACAAATGAGTCATAATTACTGTATTCTAGTATAACCAACTACTTCATTTTAAATAGGGGTAAAATTTCTACTTTATTTTCTTAAAGAAGTCTCATGCTTGCTGAGACATTTTTGCTTTAATTTAGTTATGTGTAAGCCATAAAGAACTTTAAAAACCTGTTCCAAAGAACTGTTCTTCTGAGAACCGTTTATTTCTTTATTTTATATGTGCAGAGACGGATTACTTTTGTGTGAGTTTACAGCGATATAACTCAAAACTCCTGGCAGTTTATCAGAGTTGGTCCCTGACCAAGACCATTATATTTTAGCATGGATGCAGTTTGTGTCTGAGGGGGAAACTGCTGTTTTAGGGGTAGCACCCTTTAAAGAAATGAGTGGTGGGCTGAAAGAGTTCCTGTGTTAGGACCAGTGGTGTAACACCACGTTAAAAAGGATAACTTACCAGGAGTATTTCAGTGGCTATTAATAGAAGTTCACCCTCTTGTTGCACGTGTGGCCAGAGAGATGATGTTCTTTAATGTCAGCAGGAAGTTGCACATTTGTGAGAACGAAAGGAAGGGGAAAACGTGATGCAAATAAAACTAGGGGTCTTCGCTGGTCATAAGGCAAGTGCTTCTTGCATCTAGTGATTGTCCTATTAGTTTATAAACTTGTAAATGCCCAGGTCAGTTTATTTTGGTGGTGGTTCTAAATGTGTTTCTGGTGCAATGGTAGAGCCACACAACTCCTGCATTGCTGATGGCAGGGAGCAATGATTTCCTGATCTTTCCATACTCAAACTGGGATCTTGCTACTTTTGATTTGTGATGCAGCTTTCTTCTTATTTCTAAATAATTTACAATTCATTTGCATCAAAACCACAGCTCTGGCACGATAGTCACAATGTTTCAATTGGCTTCTCTTAAACTGAGATTTATTTTTGCCCTCGGTTTCCAGGAATACTTTCTATCCTGTTTTTCTTCCTTCTGGTAAAGATAAATACAATGCAGAGGGAGGATCATATTCATGATTTTGTGTCTGTCTTTCGGTCTAAGGGACAAGTGTCATCTGTGTTGCTTGCTGAAATAGATACAGGAATAATTATTTTAAATAAGTCTAGATGCTGCTAATAATAGTGCTAATGCTTGCTCAGAGGAATGCTTTCTTCCCCCTAATGTTCTGTGTGGGCTGACTGAAAATCACATAGTGACATCTAATTTTCTTGGCCTCTTTCTGTGACTTTTTCCCCACCATGGAACAAGGGGCATTCTGTATACTAAGATGATGTTCTTGCATGTAGGAGAGTAAGCAAACTGATTCCAAAATATGGATATCGTGGTCCAAGTTCCCAAATCGAGGCAGCTATTCTGAATACCTCTGTGTTTGGATATAGGATTTAAGATGCTTTTAATGCAGCTGAGCTCAGACAGTTTCACTGTATCCTGTAAAATCTGTACTTTCTAGCATAAGTTTGTTGTAGTGGTTCCAAAAACACAGGATCACAAAATTTTTAATTGGCAAGTGACCAGTTTAGATTCACTGTGTGATATCAGATTTTCAGATTCGGGGGGTGTTGCAAATACATCAGAAAGTAAGGTTTGGTTTCATGTTGGAAGGTGTACTATTGGGAGCTTTAAAAAATCTTGAGGATTCATAGTGAAGACTCTTTTGGTTTTTCTTAAGAGATTTTTGGAGTGCTCAAATCTTGACATGCCATGTTTCCATCTCCTTGCATTTCTTTTGTACTTGTTAAAGGCATCTTTATATGTTTTTTTTTCTCTTTGTTAAAGTCTTTTGGTTATGGTTTTCCAACAATGGAATAAAGAAAAGGTCAGATTATAAATGTGGTTTTATTTAGTTTAAATTAGCTTTTTTCCCACCTTCATTTTTATTTCTTAAAATACATTCAATATTTTTATTTGGCCACTGTATGCTAATGGCAAAGGTAATTTTTTATTAAAAAAAACATTTAGAGAAATCTCTTCAACATGTAAGGATATCTTTTTGATTTTCAATAGATAGTTACTAAAGAAAGATTTCATAGGGTACATTAGGTCTTATTTATGCGATTTCTGATGGTAGAAATCTCTTTTTAGTTTGTGGGATAATCTCTTAGGATGTTTTTGTCTCCTTCTGAAGAAAGAAGCTCATAGTTTCTGAATTAAAATGATTGTAATAAATTAATTTCATGACTGCTGTGATGTGTCAAGGACAGTCAAGTTAGATGCTCCAGCTGTAGAGCAGGCAAAATTGTTTGAGGTTTTAGTTTTTTTGGGTTACTTTATTTTTTTAAAGGAGCTTCTCTCTAGAGGTTCTTTTTCTAAAGACAACTAGTGTTAAAAGGATTTTCTCAAGGAACTTCTGACACCTTCTTAGGTAATTCACACTGAGAGAAAGTGAGTGGGAAATCAAAACCTCTTTGAAACCAACTTGGAAGTGCTGCCATATGTCTTATTCTTGAGATTATGCAGGGTTGTTTAAAAAAAAAAAAAAAAAAAAAAAAAAAAAAAAAAAAAAGAAAGAAAGAAATCCAGTCTCCAGCTTTCAACTGCCACATCCTTCAACCAGACAGTTCTGGGATCTGTTAAATGAAATCTCCATCCACCACACTTTGCAACTTGTGAATTGATAGATGATACAGCTTCCTGTGCTGGTATTTAAGCTTACCATGGGAACAGCTAAATCAGTGACAGCAGCAATAAGAAGGCACTGAATATATTTTTTCAGCTTACAGCCAGCTGACTTTCACATTCTTATTCAGCAACCTGATAAGGCTACATTAAAATGAATTATGTAGTGTTTGAATATGAGCAGAGGTGCTGGCAAAGCAAGGAGGACAGAAAGGTTTTGAGATAATGGGCTATGACCTGAATTTTTTAAGGAAAGGGGTTTTTAAAATGTCTGCTATCTCTTGACTTGTTAATAAACAAAACAATAAATGGAATGAAGTTTTAGAGGTTGGGTTTTTTTACAAGTGCTAGAACATTTTGTCTCTTTCCAGTTTGAACACAGACAATTAAGGTTTCTTTTTTTATCTCTACTGTAAGTAAACTGAGCCAAATTCTCCTGGATTTTATGTGTGTCTCTGTTCTCTGGCATAAATATGGAGCTGTAACCAAAGATAGATCTTATCCTCGTGTGGCTATGCATTTAAAGCATTAAGTTATACAAATAGTTGTCCTTTGTGCTGCAGGCAGTCTCCTTTTCATTCTCTTGGCTCTCCACAGATTTTGGTTGGACCCAATCCTTCTTGTGCCGTGCACAGTTTTCTAGATGAGTTCTGTGCTGGCAGTGTTAGGAGAACTTACCTGGTGCCTTGGAACACGCAAAGGTAGTACCACTGGTGTGAAGACAGGGTCGGTGCTAAATGGAAAACAGATTACAGCACTGGAATAATAAGAGAAAAATTAAATCTACAATTATTCAAAGAGTTGTTTTGTCTCAGTTTTCATTGCCTGATTTAGTTTCTGGAGTAGGGAGAAAGTTGCTTGGATCTTGAAGAAGTATTTTATTTGATCTTTGTCCTGAAGAAGAAAAGAATTCAGAGCTTTTTTTTTTTTTTTTTTAAGTTCTATTTTCTCTCTCAGATACAAGATAACAGATACACAGCCCAGAGTTTAACAAGCATTTTTCTTGAAAGACTTGCAGTTCTAAGAAATGTTAGAAGCAGATTTTCTCCTGCACACATTAATTCTTATATGAAGTCTTCACATATATTTTGAAAGTCAACCTGCAGTGGCTGCTGAGAGCATTTGTAAGTACTGAACTGCTTTCTGTTTTAGGAAGTAGCAAAAGGTGACTTGTGGAAGGAGAAGAACTAGAAAAGCTGACTTTCTGTACCTGTTCTGCATAAACATAGTTTAATTAGCTTAACTATCATGAATCTAAAGACACAGCATCTGTGGTAGGTTTTTTTTTTTTAGTTTCAGTGAATTTGAATGACAGTATCTTTGGGAAAACCTTTGCAAGTCTAACATATTTTGTTTTGCCATGAAGCTATCCAATCTGTTAGAGCATGTAAGACAGGTATTTGGAACCCTGTGGAAAAGGCATGGATCTTGAGTGTTTTTCTGTAGCTAACTCTGTACATGTATATCTGCTAGTTCTTATGTGTGAGCTTTCTGTAATAAGGAGAGTTAACTTTTCTGTACAACAAATGAGTAGGAAGGAAAATAATTGATTAACAATAATTCTAAACTCAGATTGCCCTTGGAGTTTTGGCCATTGACAGATGTGAGCTGTGTTGCTCACAGTTTATTCTACAGGGAGGAAAAGGAGTATTCTCTGATGTGCTCTCTTTCACCAGTCCTGTGTTCCCTTTTCTTCCTCCCTTTTCTTTCATGTCCCATTTTTCTCTGAGTTTCCCTCTCCAAAGTGAGAGGTTTAAAACTCTATGGAATTCCATTTTGGTCTTCTTTTTTTTTTTTTTTTTCCTCCTCTCAATTTCCATGCTAAGTCACCTCATCATCCAACATCCCACTCTTCCCACTTGCCAACTGCTTCCATCAGTAAGTTTTTAAGCATTCCTGAATTTTACATCAATTTTAGAGAAATATGAAAAACAAAATACATCTCAACCAACACATCTGTTGCCTCTTCGAAGGCTCTTTGCCAATTCTTTTCCTCTGTGAGTATACTTTTTATTAGAGACTTAATCTGCCATAGGTCAGGTAAAACAGCTCAGGTCCCATTAGATTCCTTCAAGTAGATGGTGCTTCAACATTTTTCTGAAATCCTGACAGTTAGAAATTAGGTGGCCAGTTAAGCATATTTTCATAAGCCGGAATCATTTTGCATTCCATATGAAAGTTTGAGCCACATGCTCACTGAATCACTGAAAACAAGAAAGACACCAATACATCTGTTTTACCAAAGGTTGGAGAATAAGGGCTAAATGAACTTTGCAGCTAGGACATTTGGAATATAAAAAATACTGCAGAAGTTAGAAATAAGTACACTTTTCGAACTTGGCTCAAACAGAGTCTTATCTTTTACCTGTGTGTGTCTTTATACAGTAAGACACAAAGTTAGTCCAGCTGTAGTGGGTTCACCCCAGCCAGGTGCCCACAAAGTCTCTCTGCCACTCCCCTCTGTAACAGGACTGGGGAGAAGAGTACTACAAAAGGCTCATGGATTGAGATGAGGACAGGGAGATACCACTCTGTGGGCAGAGTGTTTTCAAGGCAAAGCATAGTTAACTTGGGGAAATTAATTAAATTTATTGCAAATCAATCAGAGAAGCCTAATGAGAAATAAAACCAAATCTTGAAACACCTTCCCCCTATTTCTCCTGTTTTCCCAGGCTTAGCTTACGACCCAAATCCTCTATGTCCTCTCCAGCAGCACAGCACAACAGGGAATGGAGGTTGCATCAGTTCATCACACATTTTCTCTTAGGCTCTTTCCTATTCGGGGAGAGGGCTCCTCACACTCTTCAACTACTCCAGTATGGGGCCACTCTTGTGGGAGACAGATCGTCACGGACTTGCCCAGCAGGAATCCTTCACACTGGCTGTAGTCCTTCACAAACTGCTCCAGCGTGCGTCCCTTCCACAGGATCACAAATCCTGCCAGCAGACCTGCTTCAGCACTTCTCTTGCCTTCCTACTGGCACACAGGCTTCTTACGGGCTTACAGACTCCTTTAGGTATCCATCTGCTCCAGTCTGGGGTTGTCCATAGGCTGCAGGTGGATCTGGGCTACAGGAAATACACTGTCTCACCATGGTCTTCACCTTTGCTGTGGCACCGAGAGCACCTTCTCCCCTCCCTTCCTCACGGAACTTGCTGTCTGCAGTGTTGTTTCTCCCACACATTCATGCTTCCTTCTCTGCCTGCTGTAGCACATTGGCGTTTTTTTTGTGCTTCTTAAATACTTAAAGCCAGAGGTGCTACCCCTGTCGCTGCTGAGTTCAGCCTCAGCTAGCGGGGTTCGTCATGCACCCAGCTGGCATTTGTGGATGTAGGGGAAGCTTCTAGGTGCCCCTGTAGCTTACCACCACCGCAACCTTGCTGTGTGAACCCCATACTGATTTGTATGCATGTATCCAGTGTAGAGAGACAAGCACAATTTTCTATAATATATTTGGGTGGAGTGTGCATTTGCGTCATATTTTTCAAGAGTTCCTCCATAACCTGAGGGCTAGATGTGTGGCCTAATTTAACAAGAGCCAGGGTTCTCATGTGATGTGTATTTCTGCAAGCACACTGTACAAAACCTCAAATGCTGCAAAAATTTGCTGGGAATCCTAAGAACCTTGAGAGGGATCCCTTTACTGTTCTTTTGCACAAAGACCTACAGAAATCAGTATTATATTTATAGGTAGCAGTCTGATATGACAAATCAGAGGACATAATGGACCTGGTTGGGAGTGCATGGGAGGACTCCAATTCCTTCTAGAATGAGTTAGAGTTAATACTCTGATCTCCCCTAGTTGCTCCATTTTTTTATTGTTGTATGGGGTTTGAACAATAAAATATTCTGTATGTTGAAACCCAAATCAAACGAGAAAGACATTAAAGCTTCTCTTATTGAATCTTGTCACTGAGAAATGCTTCTTCTGCCAATAATAGGTTATGAGGGGACGCATGACAGGAACAAGGGGTTGTCTCCTCGTTCCTATTATGTGTCAATCACCTCCCCAGTAAAAACCTATATAATACATTCAGGTTCTACTGACAACATATAGACTCACCATCTGCAATTCCCTCATGATGCTGTGTCCATAGGCCTGGCAAGGAGAAAGAACATACTGTTCAGCATGTGTGTCCATTTTTACCATGCACTAGATGCATAGGATTAACATCATGCAGGACAGGTAAAGTAGGGCTTTAAACATTGGAAAATCTCCATTGCAATCCATGGCAGAATAAATATGCTCTTTCTTAGAGCCACATCCAGGATTGCTTTGTTGGACTGGGGTGTGAAAGTAATATGCTGATAATCAATCATATCGAGTACTTCAGGATTTACCTATGATATTTATTACTGTTTTCTGAGCGGAAATTTGTAGTAACGGATGTAATGTTGAAAGACATAGATGTGAGAGTTGCCTTAATAATGCTGGTTGTGAGTCAGAGATATTCTTAATTAAGCTTTTGTTGTGTGCTTGGGGGGATATCAGAAAAAGGAAAATTCCTCCCACGTTTGCAAGAAAAACAGTGGAAAGAGGGAAGGCGTTCTTTTGCTGCTGCGTTTTGTCTCCTGCAAGAACTGCCCGCTAAGGAAATGGGCAAGGTGAGGCTGTTGGTAGGGGGATGACAAGATTGTCATAACATTGTCCTTACTAATAGATAAACTAGAAAGAGTAGTGTCACGTTGGAACACTGATGTAAGTGTATTATGTGTTGTATATCGGGACAAAAATGGAAGAATTGTGTCAAATGTTATTTTTTTGGTGACAGCTGCATCAGAGAACAGTCTTTTCGAGGCACAACACTAATATCTCTCACTTGTTTTATTCAGTTCATCAGTAGAGTTGTGAAAAATTAAACCTAAAGGTTTTGTTGCTTTGTTTTAATGCCATACTGCTTGGAGTCAAATCCTCTTTTGTTTATTAGAACCATTACAGTCTCATCAGTGAGTTTTATCTACATGAAAGTACAGCTACTTTGTGTCTTACTACTTCAGTACTGTTGGAAGGGAGAAGTAATTTCCAAATTTTAAAGCCTTTATTTTAATTAGTTGAAGAATAACATTATCATTACCCGAAAGTATAAGAAAAAAAGTCTGCATAAATATTAATATATCACTGCCTTTCTCCCTGCCTTTGAAGCTTCCTCTGTCTTTCAAGAGCACTTTTTGAGCAAAGTATTGAGGATTCTGTGCTTTTTACTTTATAACAAAATCAGTCGAACTGAAAGGATTCTTCCTGCTTGGGATGAGGTGACTGCTATGCCGTCTTCTCTGGCTGTCTCGGTTATTACGTAGGCACTGTGGGAGGTTCTCTGAATCACAGTCACTCCTGCAGCGGGCTCCCCTTGCTCTGTGGAGGATGCAAGCAAACAATTGGTGTGCTATTGAGAAACAAATAAAGAAAAAAATTAAAAAGCAAAACACTTCTCTAACTGTAGGTAAGATTTCACTGCAACTGTGAAGTACTTCGAATCTGTGTAATGTACATCACAGGCGTGAGCTTGCATTATAAAACCATGTCTTGAAAGCCATCCTCTCTGACCTGTGTAGGCTTTGCCCCATAGATCCTGAATGTGGTTATATGGAATTTTAATATAGAAATTTGAAGTACAAGTGAGCTTTGTTACATGCGTTTCAAAGCGTGGACGGAAACAAATTGTTGCTATCAGGATGGGGATCTGGAGATGGAATCAGCAAGACAACTTGGAGATTTAGTAGCTGAAGGCAGTAAGTGATTTTCAATCCCCTTTTTGCCTTCAGATACCATCTGTAGCTAGCATGTGACTGGGATATCCACAGGGTCCTGTGTAGTGCAAAGCAGTTTCTGTCTTGCTGGGGCCTGAGAATCATACAAAAATTTTGCAGTCCTCTTTTCTGTGATATCTTGCTGTGTCTCTGGCCTTTTGCATGTTATCCACAGGATAATGGCTGCCTCGCTACAGATACTTCAGTAGTTTCTGTGCTGGCAAAAACTTGCTTTTTCAGGGTGCCATCACTCATCTAGCATAACTTATTGCAGAAGGATTGATGTTGAATATTAGAAAAATAATGTGCCTGCTAGAGTGGTGAAAGAAGATACACAAGTGTGTTGAGGAATTTCCCTTACTGGAGATTTTTGAGAACCATCAAAAAAAAATGAAAGCTGAGGATGCCTGAAGTACTTGGGCCACTTCCCCGCTGCAGGAGATTGAGCTCAGGAATCTCCTTGGAGCCTGCCACTTGGGCTTCTGTTATTCTGTGGGAAAGGAACAAAGCTGGGGTTGAACAAATATTTAAGTAACAACTTCTGAAAGACTAGAAATCCAAGTCATGCAAGGTTCTGTTTCATCATAATGTATGTAGCTTTTGCAAATATTAGAAAGAGACTGCTGAACTTCTCTAATCTGTCGCAAGCACTTGCTTAAAATAGTGTCATTTGGGATCTGTCTGGTTTAATAGTTACATCTGGGAAAGGAGCTTTGTCCTGAAGTTTTTACAATGCTTGTTTTCCTTCACAACGCAACACTGTTTCCTTTCCAGGGAGCTGACAAAGGCCAGCAGCTCAGGTGTTGACCCTGCAGAGAGGTCATTTGGCCCGGCAGATACATCCATAGCCTGCAGCTCTGTTAAAATAAGCATGGCTGTGTACCACTGTGGAAGTTCACCTCCCACTGCAGCCCCGAGTGTGATGGTTTGTTTCATCCTCCTTCTTTCACTGAAGACAAGGCACAGCCAGTATGAGCATTTGTCACCAGAGCACCCAACGCCACCACTGCCACCACAAGGGGCTGGACATGCCTGGAGGAGTGCAGTGCAATCAAATTGCAGGATGTGTTTGTGGACTCGGAGCAGTGGCAGTAGAGTGGGCAAGTCCCAAGGACAGCTTTTCTGACCAATGCAATAATTGGTTGGAAATTGATAAGCTTTTCTGATACAATAATCTGATCAGTTACCATAAATTTATAATGGTAATCTGTTATGTTATACATATAATTTCTTCATTTAGAAGATTTTGTGCTTTTTTAGCTTGTGTAAATAGTTGACTTAATATGAGATATTTTGTCTTGTTAGTCTGTCAGGGGCTTACCACTAGCAATGCTAACACCAGGCTGCTAATACTGCACTCATTACTAACACTGTAACAACATGATCTGACTCTTACTGACACAAACGAATTTAATTTTCAGCCTGCAAGTTTATCACATCAAGTTATGGCACAAAAATTGTTCTGTGTTTTGTAAATTGCTGCTTTGCATTACTAGTTAGGACATGAATAGACACATTAAATTTCATGGAGTAAGCTTTTTCTCCTGAATAATTGCTTTAGTATTTGCCATG
The DNA here is from genome assembly GCF_015227805.2 of Hirundo rustica. NCBI lineage: Eukaryota > Metazoa > Chordata > Aves > Passeriformes > Hirundinidae > Hirundo > Hirundo rustica. Next base: position 28,203,711 of record NC_053452.1, read on the forward strand.
TGTAGAATGCATTTCCAGTTCTTTAATTTCAATTGCAGATTTGTTGACATAAGGATATTGTGTGTAGAGTGAGGCTATTTGTTCCTCCTGAAAAATAAGACAGAAAGACTGAAATAACTTTAGTTAGCATTGATTTTTACTTTTTTTTGGTTCTATTGCCTGTGACATCTCCTTTGCAAGTGAAAAAGCAGTAATGTGTGAGTTGTGCAAAAAGGTTTGAAAGCTGAAGCTTTATTTTGGAAACCTTTTGAGATGTGAAATTCAGAAAATCTGCCACATAGCAGTAAATTCCCTGTGGTGTTTCTAGTGGTATAACTTACTTGGTCAAATAAATTGTAGTATGTAAATTGCAGTTACGATTTGTTACATTGTTTCAGGAATACCATTTTTCTTAAAATCATTAATGTCACCAATAAAAATTTGAGAGGAAGTAGGAGGGATCTGTCTCTGATTTGCTTGCTTTGTGGATCCAACAGCTGTTTAAGTACAGAAATTGCTGTATCCACTCTCCGAAATGTGGTCAGTACCCCATCATCTGTGTGAGCTCCCAGGGATCTAAAAAATGGACCAAATATTTATATCCATCCCCTGCCATTGGTCCAGTTCCTACAAAACAGAACAGCTTGTTAAATATTAGATTTATCAAACCGTGCTGTATGGTCATTGAAGATGACTGTGTGTTAATTCCATGTTGTTGATACTTTAGCTTGTGTAAATTGTCATTAATTTTGTGAGCATTGTGGAGATCAAGCGTAGAAGCTTGAGGGCTTAACTTGAAGTTTTTCCTGAGAGAAGTCTCTTGAGTTAAAGGAAAATCTTATCTGAGCAGGTATGGCAGCGAATACTTCCTCGCCTTAGCCTCTGTAGCTGAGTGGATGGGCTGCAGCTGGGGCAGCCCTGGAGGGTTCCCCCAGTCTCTTCAGGTGCCTCACTCCAAGTGTTGAGCGCTTGGTCTGAATTATTGCCAGCCACCAAAGCTGGGACATTTCTGAAAACTAAATTGGACTTCTATGCATACTGAAATTGCAATTGGACCATCAGTGTCTGTGAGACTCTTTAGTACTTCTGGACATTAAGTCTTCCTTTATTAAGTGTATTGAATGTGGAAACATTTCTGTTTGAAAAGATGTGAGAAGTTACTGTTGTCCCTTCAGCTTTGAGTGAGCTTATGAATGTGCTCCTGATAATTACGTAGAAAAACTGAATAATGTGTAAGTAATGATCAGATAGCTTTATAAGGCTATTGGTGTTTTGATTTGGACTTCTTTTTTTTAAAGGAAAATAACAGAAACCCTCAAACAAGAATATGTGCCTGTCACAACCCAAATGAACTCTATCTGTGTGCATATCAAGGGAAATTTTAAAATGCATATAGGCAGAATCTCCCTTTTAGACAAGAATTTAAGCATTTAAAGGTAAGCATGTGTTTGAAGGCTCACACTTGAGCCTCAGCTCATGCTACAAAGCCACCACCATATTTGGGCTTGATATACTTTAAATGGAATTTATTCTTCAGTGAATTTAGTAAATAGCTGGTGTTAGCAGACGTGTCTAGACACATATCTCTTAAAACTCACCCATTCTGTGAGCATTTTTTTCATTTCTTTAGTAGCACTCAGCTGCTGCCTTTTTTTTTTTTTTTAACAATACAGTAAGTGTTACTGAAGGAACTGATTCGCCTGTTAACAAGAAATTTCCTGTCCAGTCTCCTAAATAAGGCAGACTTGAGATACAGTAAGCAAAACCTGCGTGCTTGTTCCTTGTTTAAGAAATAATCTGAAAACATAATACTTCTTGAAAGTGACACAGAAAAAATTTGTGTTCTTTCTATGACTATGGTAAACTATCTATATCATCTCTGTGCTCATCAGGAACAGCTTTATGAAATCATATTATGGCATTTACCTTACTATTTTTCTCTCTAAAAGTTACAGATTTAGTTTGTTCCATGTGTTAATACTAAACAAGACTTTTTCAAAGTAAAGTATATAGAAATGCAAATATATGTGGGTGATTAGCTTTTTGTTCGTGGTGGGGTTTTGCTGTTTTGGTTTTTTTTTTTTTTTTCTCCTCTTTAAAATAGATTAAGGTCTTAAAGGCAAAATCCTGTACTAATTTCTGCCTGAAGAAATCTTGATGACAGTATATATGCTTCTACTTTAAAGCCCAGAATAGAGTTTGGGAATAATCCTTTGAGACCTTATTTTGATACATAATGATCCAGTTGCGCCCCATTCTGAATCCTGAGAAGTCCTGGACATTGTTTCTGCCCCTTCTCACTTTCCAACATATTTTTAGGCAGATTATCTCTCCTGCTTTAATCAAAATCCTTCCTCTGTTTAGACATTATATAGTGCTAAAACAAAAGCTCTATTTCAGTACATACATATTTAAGCCTGATCACTTTAACCAATATGATACAAAAGCTGTTAGTTTTCATCTTCAGCTTTGAAACATCAGTACAACCATTGTTCCTTTGCATTTGTTGTTCAGTTAGGATCAGTTGTAATTATTAGAGGTTGATTTTAAACCAGCTAGCTTTCTGGATGGTTCTTGTAAGGTAGGGATGACAGGAATGTGACACCCAAGAGATGCCCAGGGTGAAAAGCTCCTTGTGCCAGAAGTGCCATGTGGGGTCAGGGTTGTCTAGCACGGGGTTTCCTGGCAGCTCCACTAGTTGCCGCATTACTGTCATATACATGGCTCACACTCTGGCTTTGATGAGGCAGAAGCCATTTAACTAAAACTTCATTGTCTTTTTTTCTTCCCCAAACACTGACAGTTTGGTAACAATCACCTCCAGATTCAGGGCAGGGATTAGCATTGTTCCCCTTTAGAAGCCAGCATCATCAGCAATAAAAAATGGTGGATATCCCTTCTATTTGTGTGTAAGCTCTCTCACTCTTTTTCTGCCTGTCAGAAGTCTGTAAGTACTCACAACATTGAAGATAAGACATGGAAATGGCTATGCAGGATAATCTTGTGGCAGTTACTCCTCCACTTTGAGCCCTTCTCATTTATGCTGAAACTGTTTTAGTATAAAGCAAGACCTGACACAGTTGACCCTTTGTTATTTGGTGTACAGATCTTACTCCCCTGACCTTGTTTAATTTGAAGATTGCTGAGTGTTATGCATCACTTTCCTTTCTTTTAAATTTTAAGTAATGACTTTTAAGTTGTGACTTATTCATGTTTAATGGATACTGCACAAAGAAGAGTGTTAAATGTGTTGCAGACAGTTTGTTTAGGCCTCCATTTTGCAGATATTTGAGTTTTGTGCAATTTTTTTTGCCAGATACTTCTGACTTTGATAACACTTCCCTTAAAGCTTGGAGTTAAGCCTGCAAGTCTTTTGGGTCTTTAAAATTGTGGGCATTATGTATGTATGTATATAAGAGCAATTATTATGCTATGTTTTTCAAATAACTCAGGACTTACTCTTGGCTGCAGTGAAAAGAAGTAGTGGCATTACTGGGTATGGGTTTGAAATAAAATTAGTTCTAAATTTGCCTGTTCTCAAGTACCATCATATGCAGCCTAAACTCAATGTGCTCCATCAACAGCATTCTCCATGAACACTTGGAAATTATCATTGTTTCTTACTCCATCTTTTGAAAGTAAAATGGAAGAAATGTGTTTAAAAAGGGTAAACTGAATAGTACAGAAGACGGACTCAAAATCAAAACAGGGAACAGAATGTACATTACATAAAGAAACAGCCTTTACTGAGGAAACGATAACCCTCTGTGACTATTTCGTAGAAATACCGTGAGAATACATTGTTTATATTGAAACTTGTTAATATTCTATGAAAAATGCACTTAATTTTAACTTCTCTGCTAGGAATAGAAGTGCCATGCACAGTATGCAGTATGCTAATGGTATTTTCTAGAACCTAAAATATACCTCTGTAAGACTTTTAAAAATATATATATAAAAGGCCAGTTGTGTTTGGGATGCTATTATTTTCAAAAGAATGCATTGAAAACGTTAATTCTCTATATCATACAGGTGTTGGGGGTTTCCCCAGATACTTCCTGCTTTCTGATAGTATTTATTAACATTTGCTTTCCTGCCTGTAAACAATGAGAGATTTGGGGAGAAGAGTGTCGCTCCCTTCCAAAGTAGGTATCTTCAGACAGATAAATTAACATCTCTCGTGTGGCTGTTCAACATGAGATAAATGGATTTTAATTTAAACATAGACTATTGTGAGTTCTGCTAGAAATAAGTGGTTTACAGCCCTGGGTATGAGCCAGAACAGATGTGATCATCTGCTTCTGAGTCACCTGGGACAGTTCCTGCCTGATTTTATGCCTGTGGCCCAAAACAGCAGTGTGAATCACAGGATGGCTAAGGTTGGAAAAGGCCTTTGAGGTCATCAAGTCTGCCTGTTAACCCAGCACCTCCATGTTCAGCACTAAACCATGGACTTTGGTGCCATACGCGCACATTTTGTGAGCACTTCCAGGAATGGTGACTCCACCACATCATGGGCTTGCCTGTTCCAATGACTGACCACCTTTTCGGTAAAAAGCTTTTCCTAAAATCCAGTCTTATGCAAGATCTGGCAGTGTTTTGCTTGGGGACTGTGGGAAAGCATTGCTTATATGCTTATATAGGGTCACAGTTAATAACTGACTGAAATTAATGTTAACTTGAAGTTAAGCCTGTGGGTGAGCTAATTTCTCTTGTGACTTCCTCTGCTGTGATGAAATGCACATGTCCAGTCATCCAGTGGTCAGTTGTGCGCTGTAATGTCAGATGCTTGTTGAGCCTGGAGAAAAGGAGCTAAGAGGGGACCTTTCTGCTCTCTAGGAGGGTGGAGTGATGTGGGAGTTGATCTCTTCTCCCAGATAACAGTTGATAGATGAGAAAATGCTGTCAAGTTGTACTAGGAGAGGTCTATATTGGAAAACCTCCTTAACAAATTGGGTAGTCATGCTTTAGAACAGGCTGCCTGGGGAGACCACCGTTCTTGGAGATATTTAAAAGATGTGGCAGTTAAGGGACATGGTTTAGTGGTGGCCTTGGCAGTGCTGAGTTAGTGGTTGGACCAAGAGATTTTAAAGGTCTTTTCCAATCTGAATGATTCATGATTCGATGAGTCTACGCTGCTCCGAGCCCTCTAAACAAGTACTACTGCCAACTGACGAGGTGGGGGATGCACACAGGATGTGAGGAGAGGTGAGGTGGAGGCAGAGTCAATGCTCTCGAACACGCAGTTCATCTGTGCACTTCGACTCTAAAGCAGGGCATGGTGCACGGATTTGGCCAAGTGCAGGTCTTTAGTGACAAAAGGGGAATAGCAGACTGACAGCAGAGACTCTTTGAGAGCAACTGCCTAATGGACTTCCAGCATTATCCAAGACACACCAGGAAAGCTGCATTTCCTTGAGCTGTTAGAGGGTCCTTCTCACACACAGTGATGCTGTTTGTGTGGAAGTGATTTTTGATAATCGAGGCCTGCCATTTAATCTGATACTTTCAGATGTGTTGCTTGTATCTGTTTTCAAGTCAGTGCATTTCTGAAAAGGATACTCTTTCATTGTTTTATTTAAACTGTAAGTATTAGAAGGGAAAAATGGAATTTCATTAGAGAATTAAATATAGGATTGAAACTAGTGCAGTGAAAGTAGTTTTAAGACTTTGTTAGTAGAAACAAAACAAACAAAAAACCCTCAGTGTCATGATGTTGTGTTTATGTAGCCAAATCAAGAGGAGGATTTTACATGCTCTGTAAAATTACAGGTGCTTTATCTGTCACGAATTGCACTTAAGATAAAAAAAAAAAAGAGAAAAACAGTGCTATGGAGTATCATATCAAATGGGGTATTGTGCACTGTCAGAATATCTTGTTTGTTTCATGTAAGCACATAGCTTTTTGGGAAATCTTTCCAGAAGAGTTGGATTTTAACTTTCTCACATCCAGGCTGTGCATATTGTAGCAAAGTCTACAATCTGAATGATAACCAAAAGAGCAGATCTGTATTAATATAGAATTATTTCCTATAATAGCTTTTAAAATATTTCCAGCAGCTTTGTAAAGTCAGTAAATCATTCAAGAAGCTGGAAAAAATGAATCTTTTGTTGGATTTTCAGCTACTTGCTACATACTCTGTGTGGGAGACAGTCTTTCTCTTAAGGAGCTGTGATATTTATTAGACATTAGAGTTTTGCTTAATACCTAAAAACAAAATTGGCAGCATAAAAACAAACGTAATGGGTAATTGTCTGGTATTTCTTAACTCTTTATTGAGGGAGGCAACATGCAACCATTGCTTTTTGGTTGTTCTTCAGCATAAATAAAAGGAGTAGCTTTGTTTAAGAGGCAGTGTTTGTTTACTGAAGCTCACTCAAAGAAAAGGAGTGCCACTCTGGCCATGCCACAGATGTGTCATCTTAGGGTGAAAACTGGCTCTGAGTATGAAGTGTTTGTAGAACATTAATGTGTATGGAGCTTAGGCTTTTCTGTATATGAATAAATTTGCCGGTGTCAAGGAGTTTAGTCTTTGTTCTGCAGTGAAAGACATTGATCTCCTTTTGTTCATCTCTGCTTTGTTTTGTTTTGTTTTTTTCCCTAGATGTTCATCCATTGGTTTAAGTTAAGACAATTTATCCATTGGTTTAATTTAAGACACTTTTCTAGAAATTCTTTGATCAATACCTTTTTTATTTAAAACCCTCAAAAACAGGATTTATTCCAATGTTTGTAAAAGAATTTGACACTTCAATACATTGAGTTGTTCTCAGGCTGTGAATTTTCTATACGTTATTATTAGGTACTGTACTGTTGCTTGGACAACTCAATCATATACTGAAAAGCTTTCAGCAGACCAAAGTTGCTGTTTTTAGGGCATTGTAATGATTCACAGTAGCTGAAATTCAAAGAATGACAAGTGCTAACTACAGATCGAAGTATTATATGCACCAAAGTACTGAGTGCACAGATTCAGTTGGCAATGGATGACTGAATATGGTCCCCTCCAAGTCTTATATTCTAGTTTGCCAAGGCATGAGTGCTTCAGAGAATGTTTGTAAAATATGTCTTTCATTAACAATTGTGAGCTTTTCTTCATTGCTAATTCATCCTCAGCTTTTGCTTAATGCTTACAGAGTATTATGATGGTGTTAGTGATACTTTAAAACCAAACCAAAACAAAAAAACCCACAAAAAACCCCCCCACAAACCTTAAGAAAAAGACCCAGTGCACTCTGAAGAATTTTTTTTCAAAATATTTTCACTCTGAGTTATATCAACATAATTTTGTATTTCCTCTACCATTAAATCTCATGTACAATTGGAATAGGAATTGATTAAGAAGAGCAACTTTCTTCCCTTGAACATTTTATTGCACATGTATTCATATCAAAGTGGGTTATTAGAGCCTGAAGCTCAGATCTTGATCAGGAATTCTACAAAGTAGTCAGTTCTGGATGGAATTTTTTGTTCTGCTTGGTATGTTTTTTTCCTCAGCTTTCTTGCACTTATTTCAGCACTTCCTAAGTGTACAGGCACATGGGGATATTGGGATCTTTTTCTTCCACTGAAGATCAAGTGAGGTGAAAATCTAAGGTGTTAGGAGAATCTAACTGTATAATTACTGTTAAGAGGTTGTCAGTGTGCTTGATAGTGATAAAGTGTAGAGCACTTAGTCCCAATTTAACTTGAATTTACCGATGAAGCTTTAGAAGAACCAGAAGTTCCTGTACTAGGCAATGAAAACCTTTGCCCTCTGGTAACTGATGCTAAAAATGAATAAAAATTACCCAAAACTTAAGGAAGTTATTCTGCACTGCTGGGCACAGAGGATGGTTTTTATTTTTGAAGAATATCTACCTCAGGCTTGTCTGTGGCAGGCAGTGCTCATTGTTTTTCCCTGTGTTTCAGCACCCAAGGACAATGAAGAGCGTGTGTTCCGGGAGCGGATGCGCCCCAGGAAGCGCCAGGGTGCCGTGCGGCGCAGGGTGCATCAGGTCAATGGACACAAGTTTATGGCCACCTACCTTAGACAACCAACATATTGCTCGCACTGCAGAGACTTTATATGGTATGGAGTAACTTTGGCTTTGCTTTCCTTGCAGCTTAGATTTGGGGATTTAGCATGCCTGCCTGTTTGGTTGAAGTGAAAATGGTACAGAGCAGTAGTTGTTTTCCTCTTTGTTTTGACTGTAGCCTGTTAGCAGTGTTGCAGATGATAATAGAAGGCTGTTAAATTCCCATCACAAATATTAGAATTGGTTGTACTTGTGGTTCTTCTCCTTTGGGCCACAGAGTTCCCTATTTCCCTATCTAGTGAACACTAAATTCCAGGTAGACAACCAGTCTAGTATTACATAAGTGCCTAAGTGTAAATTTAGACTTAATATTGCACCTTTACGTTTTGTCACAATGATAGAATTCTTTTTTACTTGGTTAAGAATCATCACCTTTCTTCTAAGGAATGCAAAGCTCCTTTACATCCTACTGAAGCTAATGAAATATGGGTATATTATTACCCAATATATGTGGGTATATATTCTAATGACACAGAGATTTTGGTGCTCAGTGTACCGTGTCTTTATTATTATAATGTACACTAAGAAGTCCCTTTCAGAAATTATTTACGTTATTTGGAGTATTTTCAATTTTCAGATAGAGAGAAGTGGTGGAGACATTCAGTTTTCAGTTGTTTTTCAGCAGCTCCTGATGTTTTCCAAAGTGACCTAGAGATACTGATTTACACATAAGATCTGATGTGATCGACAGGAAGTAATTCTTACGAGTGAATAATGAATCAATCTTTCTTAATGTAAAACAATGTCGAATGTGCATGAACTCAACTGCACTCCTCTAAAAAGAGCCTGGGGGTTAGGCTTCATGTTGGCTAAGGTGATTTCAAGCAATATTTACTAATGAAATCTGTCTATTTAGAGGACTGCTTGATGATGATTTACCACTTTGTCCCCTTTCTGTGCACCCTTTGAGTTTGTCTGTTTCACTATAGTAAATGTCTGAACTTCTGACTGCCTTCATGGTCTCTCATCCTTCCTGTTACCTCCCAGCAGGTAGCTTTGAACTGATCTCATTTCAGGCGTGCAGTTATCAGATGGTCGGTTATGAGGAGCTTTTCTTTAAACGTGTTCATGTCCAGGAAAAATGTTTTTATTTTTTAAAATAATTCCTCTTTGTTTTCTAAAACACTTTTATTATTTTTCAGGGGTGTAATAGGAAAACAGGGATACCAATGTCAAGGTAAGAGAAATTCTACATAAGGACTGTTGAAATATATTTATTATAAATAATAAGATATTTTTATTAGGCGTTGTATATATACAATGCCAAGATTTTAGCACATGATGATCAGAATAAGTTTGTCTCAACAACTATACAATCTTTGTACCAAGTCACGGTAATTTTTTTTTTTCCCAAAATGTTGGTCTTAAGCGTCATATGTGATGTAGGAGCTCAGCTAACAGCCCTGAACATCAGATCCCGGGTATCTCTTCATGTATATCCATCTAGGGACCCCTACCTGCTGATGTTGGCTTCTTCATTTTCAAGTCTTGCATTTTAAAATTAAGAGCTCTTTATTCTGCTTTAGATTCTGTGTTTTAAAATTCCAGGTAATTGCCAAGACTGTAATTTAAATAGATGAGATAATTATAGAGGTCATCATTAGAAAAGGTTATAGCTAAGACTGCACAAGTGTTTCATTTTCACCTCCCATTTTTCAACTCAATTTCTTGTACTCCTACTTCTTTATGCAATTGCCTTTTGGAGTGATGTGTTAGTACTTAATTCTCGTCTAACAAGTAGAAACCATCAAGTTTGTGATGGTTTTACTGTTACAAAAGACTTGATGAAATCTCATTGTAAATAAGTAAATGCCGTTTTTTAAATAGAGCTTTGCATGCTATAATAAGAATTACTGTATTAACACACAGAGGTACCTGGAGAGGTACCTTGACTTCTGATCTAATTTTTCTTTCTTACACAAATGACCAAAACTGGAGAAAGTGGAAATCATTACTTCACTTTGAGGGTTTTTACTTTGTTTTATGACCTTGAGTTTTACAGTATGATAGACCTAGTAATTGTTTATTTAATTTGTCATACCTGAAAATGTTATTCATTGATTAAGAAATCAGGATGTATATTGGCAAAACATGTTTGCCTCCTGAAACCCCTTACTGCTCTCAACTTATGATAATGTGTTACAGAAATAATGTTTGACTTCTTTTTGTTCTATTCTTTTGACTTTTACGATGAGTTATCTTTTTATCTGTCTTCCTTTGGAAGCTCTTTAAACAGGAGTCGTTTTTGCTATTGTGTCTCATGTAATGATCGTGGCCTTCATCAGATAAATAAATCACATGTGTAAAAATCGAGAAAAATTGTGGTTAACATTTCAGAAGGTAATTTGTAGTTTTACAGATTAGATATCTGGTGGATGTGCTTTAGTTGTCTTAAAATTCTTTGGTCTTTTGAAAGTCCGTTATCTTCTGCCTTTGTAAACCAACTTATTTCATAGGACTCATCAAATCACCACCAGTCACTTGCACACTTTCAAGTCCCAGTCTTCTGAGACTGGACTTCTGCTTTAAAATTAATCTTCATGAAAAAACATTCTTTTATCTGTTTTTGTCTTTCTAGTTTGCACTTGCGTAGTTCACAAGAGATGCCATGAACTTATAATAACGAAGTGTGCTGGCTTAAAAAAACAGGAAACTCACGATGAGGTAAATGTTTAGAAATTAATATTTCTATATATAAAATTCTGTCTTTGATCTGATCAAAACAGTGTCATCTGCTGCTTAATCAATAGATGCTCCAGACTTTTTTGTGCTCTTCTGGTAATTTTGTGGTATAGTGTTTATTTTGGCATGCTAGATCACCATCAGTTTCATTTATGTGGGAATTATCATACAGAAATTAATTTCTAATTGGTTTACTCTCTACGACATCTGAGCTCAAAGTTTCAGAGAGCTCTTGCTACTCCTTTTCATTTTTAACATTCTCTCTCCATTTCTGAGTTAACACAAGTCTTGTCAGTTTAATTCAGAAGAAGTGGGCAGGGATCCCTCATTTCCCTGGCTGCATTTTTTGTGGCTGAGCCATCAGCAGCTGATAGGAGAGCTCCGATGCTTGGGTGGGTATCTGGCATCAGCGTAAAAGACTGACCAGAATTTGCTTGCAAAGTCTCACCCCAACAAAGTCTACATCCAAACTGTCAAAATGTAGTTATGTTTTTTAAAATCGTTTTAGCCCTTGAGTATAAACAGCAGATGCTTTTTCTTACACAGAAGTTTTTGGTTTGTGCTTCAACAGAAAAGCGAATGTATGCTCACTGCCCTGTTGTTTTGTGCAACTGCAAGCACCTGTTGTCTTTCACCATAGGCTTAGGTGAGGTGGTCTTTGGGTGATCACAGTTCCTTGGCCACACAGAAAAAATATATTTCTTAATTTTATTTCTTAAAAACCTACATTCATATGATTGAAAAAGCCTACCTTTAAGTTATAAATCATAGTTGCATGTAACAGGGCAGTTGTAACCTATTCTTTGAACTTCAGCATGAGTTTGACTCAGGCACTAACTCATTACCTCATTTTTTCTGTGGAATTCACTGGCCTTTTCCTTATTGGAACCATGTAATATCTGGTCCACAACCAGTATTTTACATCCAAAATGTGATCACGTGCATACAACTGTGATAAAGGACTGTGTTGGGCTAGTGCTGGTTTTGTGTTGTACCCACAGGAATATACAAAATCTTGTTCAGGTTTATATTCCCAGGCTCCAGACTGGTGGAGACTTGCATACTTTGCTGATAGTCTCATTGTTTAGAAGGGGTACTAGATCGCTGGAGAAAAGCCAGCGGTAATAGAAGAGGGAAGGAAAAACATAAATCTCCTGTAGTGCAATGGCCACTATGAAAACTTATCAATGACATCCTTTAATTAGTAAGTAATCATACCTTAGAATCCCTGAACATAACAGGTTATCGTTGTCATTATCATAATCCAGAGAAGAGTGGGATATGAAAAGGCAAGGGGCTTATGATATATTTCTTTTTCTAGTCCTGTATTAGTTTGGCCTCATGTTTCTAAAACAATTGGGAGTGACTTCCTTGCCTTCCACATTGAGATCTTTCCTGATAGCTACGTATTTGTTGTTCCCAAAAGTACTAGGAAGTAAACTTTAGTCTTTATCTCGTGGACAACAGGAGCCCTTCCCCCTCTTTTCCCCAGATAAAGTAGTGAAAAGAATCCTGGGATTGGAGTATATCTAATGCAATGGTCATCTTCTGAGCACAGATCTACTTCATCTCATTTGAATTCTGTGTGATTTCAAAATGCAGCAGGGCCTCAGCATGCACCGATTGCAAAGAAATTAATTAAAATGAAATATGCTGTGCTGTCCTTTTTCAGCAAGTGGGATCCCAGCGTTTCAGTGTCAACATGCCTCACAAGTTCAGCATTCACAATTACAAAGTGCCCACCTTCTGTGACCACTGTGGTTCATTGCTCTGGGGTCTTTTGAGACAAGGTTTACAATGCAAAGGTAAGGCACCACTTCAGAGCTTTTCATTTTCTTTGTGAGTGACTCATAGACTTGAAAAGACTTCAAGTCACTATGTCAGCATGTACAGAAAAAAATAGAAAACAAGTAGTGAAGCAATATAAGGATTTCCATCATGGTTAGAACATGGCCCTTGCCCTGTAGACAACACCAGTCAGTAAGAAGTGCACAGGTCAGATATTAAAAAACACATTTTGCACTCAGTCCTGTGTAGGTTTATTGATACACAGGACATTAAAAGTTAACAGAAAATGATGAGCATGACAATTTGCATACCTTCAGTTCATATGCCTTTTGTGTTTTCAGATTTGTTAAACTCCTTAAACATCAATATTCCAGCTGCTTTAATCTCTAATACCATTTTCAAAAATTGCTATTTTGTATTGGTTAGAGTAGGTAGAACCAGTCCTGTGTGCCCATGTCCAGAATATGAGGTATTCTGATACCCATCCTTTGTGATGCTCTGCTTAGCTGCTCTATTCCAGAAAATAAAGGATTCATTATGATCTGCCACCAAAGGACTATGTACTTTGTGCAGGAACTGTATGTGAAGGTATGGCTGGAAGTTGCATTTGTGTCATTTTCCTTGTCAGAATTGTTTGGTTCCATATCTAATTGTTTCAAGCAGATCTATATAATGGGTGAGAAAAGAGCATGAGCAACTGCGAAGTAAAGTAATATTTTAGAAATAGTTAATAAAATACTTGAATTTATGGGTGGAAGGAAATTATGTCATGAAGGAAATGATTATTAGGTTCTTAGGAAGTAGTGCCTTGTGGAATGATAAGCATTTTCATTTTGTTTTGCCTTAGGAATGGATAGGTCCATCTTCATAAATACAGAAATCATGTTGTGTACACTTCTCAACAGCGGAAACATGGGGTCACACATATATGTATAAATATGTTATCTATAAAAGTACATACTTGACAGTATTTGGAATGACACATAATGATAGGTGGAGGTCAGATCTGATGTTTCATGTCACAAGTTGCTGAGCAGCAAGGGAAAGAAGAAATTTCTTTCATGGCAAAGTTATACGCAGTGAGACTTCTGAAGTGCAAGCCTTCCCTTGTGATTCCAGCTAGTGAATAGTGAGGAAGTGTTAGGCTCTAAATGCTGTTACTTTGCAGCTATTGAAGTTTTTGCTCAAATGCTGTCTTAATTATGGTGGAGACACATTCAGTGAAGAATTTTCAATTAAATCTGGGCTTTTTCCATCTTTGATTTTTTTTTTTTTTGAAAGCCAGAGGTATAGTATCTCTCTACCTAATCCGGGCATACATGGGTTGTCTTTCATATTCTACCTCAAGTACCATACTGTTCCCTTGGTCTTAATTTTTATTTCTCATACTGTGTTAGCAGATGCATAGAAACAATCATGTGGAGACTCTCTGTTGCTTTCTCCATGCTCATAAAATTATTGCCTGTCAAAGTGCACTGTTCTCTGCATGAAATCTAGAACTCACTTGAACTGAAAATATCATTTTCTCTGTGCTTGGTTTTCTCTTTTTAACAAGTGCTGAGTGACTCCCTTCTTCAGAGATGTACTTCCTTGCCCAGTGTGGTTATTAACACCATGAGAAGCATGTAACAAAGATTTATTCTTCTTCAAGTTTTTTTCACTGGTTCCTCCTGTGCATCTTTTTACAAAAGAGGCTCATGAAGTTGGACTGCACAAAATTTTCCTCCTATTTCAAGCAGTTTGGCTCCTCAGTGTCCACTTTTATGGATCCTAGCTGAAACATTTTATTTGCTGCTGAGGTTTTGTCACTGAATATATGTTCATTGAGAATACTGTGTTTAGCAAATTTTTTTTTGCTCTTCTCGTGAGCTGAAACATACTTTAAAAGGGAAGTCACCAGCTTTCTGAACTGCATGGTTATGGCCAGATAGAGTACCTGTGTATAGCCTCAGATGCAAATATGTTGTTTTTTTTCTTTAGGGGCTGTACAAGAAGGTTTTGTTGATGAGAAATATAATGAAATGTAACTTTATAAGTGCATATTTTTATAATATCCTTTTCTCTAAAAAATAAAGAAATGGGGAATTTGAACAATTGAATATTAATCTAGGGTTTAATCACACTTGCAGCTGTGCTCTCTTTGTGCCTTGCTCCACAAGAGGGCACTAAAGTCTCAGATAAAATATGTCATCGGCTCCTAATAAGTCCACACTCCACGAGTTTTAATGGAGCCTTCTTCTGGCCTCTGTCCCATTATCTGGAAGCAAAGTAACCTTTTTTCCTCCTTGTAATAGTATAATAGTTTCAGGAGATTTAGGGGAAAGTGCTTAGTAACAGGATTGCCATCTAAATAAAGTAGGTGTTTAACCCTTATTTTTAATTAAATTAAAAAGCACTGTCAGTTTTATGGCTGCCTGCATTAGAAGTTAATCTATTTCAGTAAAATAGTGTAAGAAACAATAATACATAAGGATTTAATGTTGTCCTTTCCATAGTGGACAGTTAAAATCCAAGCTCTGGAGGACTTTTCTTCTAATTCAAATTAATTTAGGAGTTACAGGATCATTCAATAGTTTCATTTGTTCCTGTGTCTGTTCTGGGCACGGTATGAAAATACTATTCTACAGTATCATATCAGAAGAATGATAATCAGGTTAATAATTTTATATTAGCATTGAAGTATACCTTCAGATCTAGCTAAGTATTTTCCCACTGAGATTGTATTTATTTGAAAAATTGATAGGTCCAATAAGACTTGATTTAGGTAAGGCAAATTGCATGCCAATATAGTATTTAGTTTACTGTATTACTTTGTATTTCATTGCAGTTTGCAAGATGAATGTACATCGACGCTGTGAAACAAATGTGGCACCAAACTGTGGAGTGGATGCTAGAGGCATAGCTAAAGTTCTTGCAGATCTTGGAGTCACTCCAGATAAGATCACTAATAGTGGGCAGAGGAGGAAAAAGGTAATTTTACTATGTATTGTCACATTAAAAAAAATCAGATGAGTATGACTGTATTGTAGTTTTATTAGTTGGGGGTCAGTCCTACCCAGATGACTCACATGGTAATTTTTTTTTTTTATACGTCAGTACAGACCTAAGACGTCGAGTTTTGGGTTGTAAGTGTAAATCATCTATTCTGAACTTTGATATGAAATTTATTTTGACCTGATACGATGTTGCAGAGCTCGAGTCTATAATTTCTGGAAGGATTTTCCCTTTTTAATTTTGAGGAAGGAAATTTGACAGAGACACAATGTCTGGCAATAGTTAAAAACATAAATACCTGTTCTAGCTCAGAACTGGCGTAGAATAACTGATTGATTGGCAGACAGCACTATTCTGTGGTGTTGTAAGTGTTGATAAAACAAGCAATGTGCTGATTCTCATGAAGGGGAGATGTTTGTCAGATGACAGTTCTGGAGTTATCATACACTATAGGAGTAACCAGGCTGTTCTAGAAATAAAAAGCACAGGTCACCCCAAGTACATCCAAAACTGATGGAGTTGTACCTGAGTGATAATGTGTATCCTGGACGAGAATGGGCCCACACTTTGTATCTCTATTTGCATGTTTGTCACAAGACACCCATCGGTCTCACAGAAACAGGCAATTTGTGCCATAATTTCTTTAAACATTGCCAGTTGCTTCTGATTATTTTCCTGCTTATTGCACATTGGGATCCCCTGTATACTGTGTTAAAGTGTTACAGAAATGTAAGAAACTTGAGAGTTAATTGATATGACACTCCTGGGAAAAGGTGGTGTCATGTTTTTACTGCATGAGGTAGTTTGCAGTGCTTGCTGATACATGTTATAGTTTAATGTATTTACTCCATAAACTTGAATACAGACTCATCCTTAAAACTTTCCCAGTCACTGGGTATGTGCACTACATTTATTTCATCTTAAGAACCTGTTTTTCTTCCAGTTGCCTGTTTTTTCTCTGTGTTTTGGCTTCCATTTCGTATGATGCCATCTCCTATATATCTGAGGTTCTGCTAGTGATAATCCATAGGGGTAAAAGATCTTCACTTTCCTTCATGCTTCTACTTTTGAGCTAAAGCTGTCAAAAAATGTCCTCATGGCACAGGAAGTTCACAGCTGAGTACCCCTTTTGGAATTGTTCTTAGCTAATTGCAGGTGCAGAGACTCAACCACCAGTTCCGGGATGCGCATCATCAGAAGAAGATAGGTCGAAATCAGCACCAACATCTCCGTGTGATCAAGGTCAAACACATCTTTTTATTTGCTATCTAACATATTTTGTCACACATTTTTCTGGAGTAAACAAAAAAATCTATGATCACGAGCCTCTGTAGATGGAAATCAACTAAGTAGTTACTACCAGAAATTGAAACATTTGAAGTTATGAACTGTGAAATCTTTCTCAAAATGGCCTGCTTCTCATTTTATTTAAATCTGTGAAATGAGGTGGCTTTTAAAGGGACAATTATAAAACAGTACTCTTAAGATATAATTAAGTTTGTTCCATGGGTCCTTGTCAACAAAATGTATTTATGGAAGTAATTTATATATTCTGTTGTAAGACTGGAAAATTTTAAATAGTAACACAGAACTTGAGAGAGGGCCTTTATTTACCTGAAAACTCATCTGTTAATAAGTTTTTGAGATAAAATTGATTCCTTGTGATTCCACGTTGAACATTTGTAATGATAAAAACTTCCATCCAGACAGGCTGTTGCTAGCATGCCCATGTGGTCTCTAGAGGCTTCTTAAAACCATGCGATTTATTTTATGCATAGACTTGGATGCAGGCTTTTTAAATTGATTTTCATCTTCACTGATATGATCCAATTTCATTGAGCTGAGCAGCTGATTGACAGAATGTGTACATCAACAGCATTTTTTGAGTCTGATCTAATTGTTTTTAAAAAATCAGAAATCTGTGACCTCCTAATTCAGAACTGATTTAAATTTGTCAACATTTTGGTTTCACAAACCATATTTTTCATAAAATCATGATTTTTAAAAATATCCGATGTTTTGTTTAAAGTAAGAAGAAAGAATTTGTCTAAATTATCTCTTTAGGTTGACCTTTATAGCTGTCCAGTAAAGTTGTTGCTTCCAAGGCCATCAGGCAAAAGTACCATGCAAGAGCTTGGGGCAGAGCCTGAGGAGTTTTAGTCACCAGGATTCTCTGTATTTTAATACTGAGAAACCTTCAGAACCGTTTAGCAGATCTACACAATTGCTGCTTGAAGCAGCACTAGGAAGTGGTCAAACACTCTATTGGCAGGCTTCTGATAACAGCTGGAGCTGAATAAGATGCTCCATTCATGTTGACTTCAAGGACTGGGACGCCCAACTATCCTTTGAACTTTTGAGGACACAGCTCTAAAATACTTAAGCAGGAAGATGAGTAAGTGCTACAGGAAGATAGGGATATTCAAAACAAAGTACTTCTCTGTGGTACAGGAACACCCAAAGTCACTCGAACAGCTATTTGGCTACTGTTCTGACTTATCTTTCAAGTTTTGGATATGTCATTCTCTTAAGTTCATTTTAAAAGGCCACCCTTCCTGTTTGAGCAGGGGTTTGGCTGATTACTGTAAGGTGGAGAAGCAGTTTGCTAAATATGTATTCTTAACCACAGAATGCTCCTAAACCTAGCATTCAGAGATGATGAATGTCCCTTCCCACACTGATACAGACTCACACAGGCTGGTTTTCTGATGGTTGGTTAAAACTAACTTTTCCTCACATTTCCACAGAAATCAAAGAGCTGGAAAACAACATTAGGAAAGCATTATCTTTTGACAATCGGGGAGAGGAACACAGAGCAACAGCTACAACATCAACAGACAACCAGCTCAACAAACCTGGGGAGAATGGTGAAAATGGGGAGGTCAAACAGGCCCAGAGCAAGCGAATAGGTCTTGAAGAGTTCAACTTCATCAAAGTATTAGGAAAAGGCAGCTTTGGCAAGGTGGGTAGCTTTTTTTTCCCCTTCTTTCCTTCTTTTATTTTTTTGAAGCTAGCATTCAGGGGTGGTTTTGACTGTACCAGTT
This sequence comes from Hirundo rustica, assembly GCF_015227805.2. Classification (NCBI taxonomy): domain Eukaryota; kingdom Metazoa; phylum Chordata; class Aves; order Passeriformes; family Hirundinidae; genus Hirundo; species Hirundo rustica. The sequence continues at coordinate 28,222,277 of NC_053452.1, forward strand.
TGGAAGTGTTCATATTGATATTCAGAAAGTGCTTCCAGCCTAGGGATTTTCTTTTACCCAAAAGATCAAAAGTATCCTGATGAGCTAGCCTTGTCTGTGCTTTGACTCACTTTATTAACTAGGCTCAAGCCTTCTGAAACAAAATGTCAGTGTTTCATTATTTCAGGACATGTCTGATGAAGATGCACTTAGCAGTTACATACATACTGTTCAACAAAATTGCTTGTGGTCAAGAAGGAAAAATCAGGTCAGGAGTAATGTTGTGGGGTTAATTCACTTTCTTGGTGATTGCCAGTTCAAGTTTATTTATTTCACAGAACATTGTGTGTACTTATTTTCCTCAGTGGGTGTGTTCAGTGCTGGAGGAAGCAGAACTGAAGCATTTCCACTCAGATATGACAGGGTTTAGCTGCCCAAAATACAGTGTAAGTGTAAGCAGCAGAGATGTATCTCGCCAGATACCTTCCCATGGTAGGGAACTGGTGAGGGTGGAAGGAGCATTGCTCTGTTTATGGGGCTTACAGGTTTTCTTTCCACTCTATTGTGCACCATGGAATCAGAGGTGGACCGAAATATGAATCTGTTTCAGAAGTACACTCTTCCTTCCTTGATATTACGGGAACTTCGCAAGCAGGGGCACAGGGCAGAAGCAGTTCTTTTGTGTCCCTGTTTTCTAATCCTTTCTCTGAAGATTATCCTGGCTCCAAGCCAGAACTGACCTTAAACAGAATATAGGGCCTGAACCGTAAACAATAGTAGTAGTTAAAATCAACAACTTAAAAGCAGCTGGAATGGTAACTTTGGATTGTATACAAAGTCCATCACACTCAAATCTCACTACCAGAAGTGGGAGATAAAAGTGGGAAATAAATTTCTGTTTTACATTAACTTCCTTCCTTGTTTAGCTTTTGAGGCCTTACTAATAGGTTCTCGTTAAGATACTTAACAAACAGAACAGATACCTTCTGTTTCAAATTTAAAGAATATCAGAGGTATATGCCTCTAAAATTATGGTACTTTACTTTCTATTTTATAAACTCCGGCTTCATTTAGGCAAATATGCAACTGTCTTTCTATTTTCAGTGCAAACTCATATGAAACCTTGCATTTATGGCACCTGTTCACACGTAAAGAGACTTTTTCTTTGGTTTAGGTAATGTTAGCTGAGCTAAAAGGAAAAGATGAAGTATATGCAGTGAAAGTCTTGAAGAAAGATGTCATACTTCAAGATGATGATGTAGACTGTACAATGACAGAAAAGAGAATTTTGGCATTAGCACGGAAACATCCTTATTTAACACAACTTTACTGCTGCTTCCAGACAAAGGTAAGCTGCGTGAGTCTTTTACCAGTTTATGCCCAAGGAATAACATTGACTTACTCCAGACTGAAAGAAAACAACATGAAAAGTACAGCAGTATTTTGAAAATATTTCTGGTAAGTTTTCAGCGTATCAGTGGTATTGTACAGGAGTGCTGGCTGCAGTTAAAAAGCGTAACTACTATTACCTTGGAAGTACCAGGAGATGGCAGTAAATGAGTTAAAAATTTTTTGAAAACCACATGCATAAAATACACAAAAATGGCACCTACTGAGGTGGATTTGCACCTACTGAGGTGCCATTTTCTGTTTCTTTGGTATGTTAATAGTGTGTATCATTTGTTAAATAGGGTACAAATGTTTTAAACATCCAGTGTGCAATACTTGTGTGTAGAATTGCAGAAAAGCTGTGACAAAAAGATCTTCTGGCAAAGCTGTCAGGAAAGATAAATAGCGCAGTGGCAAAGCCATAGGAAAATGGCTAGGAGGATCAAGATTATAGTGGTTTGAAAATGGAAATAACAAACAATTAATAGGTTTATACAGTTCTTAAAATAGTGAAAGCATGCTAGCATTTTATATGCTTTGAAGTTGACTCAAAGCAGTGGCCCAGGAAGGCGTGTATGTCTGTGGGGGGTGTTTCACATTCAGACTTTTATTATATGCGTGAACATACTTTTAAAATGTTTTAACATATTATTTTAAAATTTATAACTAGAATTAAGCATGTAGTTTCAGATGAAAGAGGTCGTTAAAAGATTGTAGTGGGGTGAGGTATAAACTGCGAACAGAAGTGAACCTTTAGGACTGAGTGCAGTCCTTGGAGTGTAAATAAATGGATCAGCAGCCTAATGTGAATCATGTGTCAGAACACTGGTAAAGATCAGTTGTACATTGAGTAAATTATGACAGAAGATTCTTCTGCTATTCCTCTGATTTCCTGGAGATTCCTTTCCTTTTGTATTTTTGTTCTGCTCTTCCCTCTTCTGTACCATCCTTTCTGCCTTCCTCCCTGCTCTCCAAAACCATTCATCGAGGATACTCAGTTCTTCTCACTGTCTTCTCTCTTCCCACATCTCTTAACAGAGAGAAACTGTAGTTTTGGGCTTTTCTTGAGCTCAGAGGAACTCATACTGAAGTGGTTTATAGTTACAAGTTATAGGCTAGTGTCTCTTATCAATCAAAACCACACCTAGTGATACCTAATCAAATTAAAATCCATAGTTGAAAAATTGAAGGGTTTTCTTGAGCATGTCCTATGAAAAATTTATAAAGGATTCTTTTTAAAGGAATGAAAAATACCAAACACCAAAATAATATGAAAAAGCAAAAGCAGTATGTCTGCTAAAAGTACATTATTTATGAATGGCAGCAAATGAAAACGTACCAAGTAAATTAGTGAATGATTTTCTCAGGTTCAGTGGAAAAACAGGCAGAAAAACTTGCTTGAACAAACATATTCTGTGGTTAAAATAGCTTCATTGAGACAAAGACTGTAGTACAATAGGTTTTAAGTGTGTTTCACAGTAGTCTATAGTTATTTATGCCGTGACTGTGTGCCATGGCATGGTGGCTGTCCTTTGCAGAGCTGGTCCCTAAAGTGATCATGCTGGAATTAAATTTTACATTTCAAGTAGAGCATAGTTTTCATAGACACCCGGACTTAATGGGAAGATTGACTCACTATTCATTGTCAAAGCACTCAGAGGTTGTCTTTATGTAATGAGATTACTTGCTTTGTTCCTCTTCCACAAAAATGCAGATGTAGAAGTTCGACTTTATTTGCTGCAGTGTTTTCCTTCAGTAATCAGCTGAAGACACTGTACAAAAGTTGCCTAATATGCTTTCTACAGTCAGTACATTGCAGTATTATTTATTTTTTACATGGAGCGGACTTTTCATTAGTGTCACTCACTAAATGAATCTATTATCATCATGACAAGTCAGGGTTAATACTTTGAATTACTTTGGAATTCAGAAATTGTGCCAAATAATGCCTAACAACATACGGTATACATTAGGGTGGTTTTTGCCCTATTTATCTAGCGTCTTTTAATAATTCCATCTAGCTTTCTTACTTTAAAGAAATATTCTCAGGGCTGATATTTCTTGTGTTCCTGCAAAACCAAAATTCAATCTAATCGATTTGCTTTAAGCGCATCAAAAAATTGAGCCACCGCTCCCACATCAACATTTTAGACCGATTAAAAAAAATTATATTCAAGTATTGTACTTCAGGAATAGTTCTGAAATCTTCAGTGATCTGGAAGTTGAGAGAGTTCAAAAGCTTGGGATAAAGTGTGCAAAGCTGATACAGGATGTTTTGTCTGCAATAGTTTGAGGAATGAGCTCCATGACCCAGTCATACATATCAGAATGAAGGTAAAATCTACAGGCAGGGCCTCAGCTGATCTGGATTTTTATGTGGAAGGAGCTTAACTCCTTTAGTGCAGCATATCTTGTAGAACTGTGTCACCCTTGGATAGTATTTTTCAACACTTTTATGCTATGGCAGCATTTCCCTTCTTGTTTTGCCAGGATCTGGTCATTGCGTCTGTCGGCGTATTCAGAGGTTTGAGTTGTGTTTTGCTTGTGGTCTGTCAGTAGGGATATGAACGATGAATGCTGCATTCTGTGTTTGGCACTCCCATGGCAAAACCTGCCAAAGGCCTAGCATACAGGGTTACAGCATTTTTGTGATAACTGACCTGATCATCATCTTTGGTTTATTCAGGACTTTATTGTGTAGATATTGTTTTCTCAGTAAAGGTATTGAGAAAACACAGGCCATTTTCAGGGTTTCATTTTGTTTCCACTGTTCCTCACGTCTTCTCTTTTTCAATGTGTCGGTCTCCTGATTTGTCAGTAAGAGGTATCTTACCTGACAGTAATCTGGTGCTCCCCAGTTTCCCTCTTCAGTGTGCTCTTCCCTCCAAGCTCATACCCTGCTTCAGGGATCAACTATGGAACAGTATCAACATGAGGTTTGATTGATAATGTTTCAGTCAGGTGGCTCACAAAGGGGATTTAAATGTTTCTAGACATGTTTTCTCTGAAGACATCTTTGTCTTCATTCAGTTGGATGTTTCTGAACTGTGAGAATTACAGTGCTTTTAATGGAAATGTCTGGAAACTATAAGTAGCTTCACTTAATTCCTCCTACACCCCTGTCAACTTTCTTCATAAGCACTTAAAATTTTCTAGACCTCTACCCTATGAGATGCATACAAATGTATGTGCAAACCCTATAATTTATAATGAGTTATCCTAATAAATACTTAAGAAATAAAATGGAGTTTAAATTATTTAAGGCAGTAAAAGCTTTATTATGATAATTCAGCATAAAATTAGAAGACTAGAGAGCTCGTGCTTTTGCCATCTGCCATTTGATTTTTTTATCCTATTTCATAAAATCAGATAAATTTGAAAATAATGCTCACCTTCTCTCTTCATTGCACTATGTTCAATAGATGTAGTAAAAACTATTTTTAGTGCACAAAAATGTTCCTGTTGCATGATAGAGTTGCAGAACTTGTAAGGTCAACGTTATATATTTTTCTTAGAGGAAACAATTAAGTAATGGGTAGAGAAAGTCAGTTACTACAGGTAAATAGGCAGACTTATACCACCCATAAAAACATTACTGTTAAAATCAGTGTATCTATCCATAGCTGACCTGCAAGGCCATTCACTTCTTTCCTGTGCTCTGGTGTTGCAAGGTAGAGATCAGCTGTGTGACGTGGCACAGGACATCCAGAAGAGGCTGTAGAGACCCTAGTGCAGCTGTGTTGATCCCTTAACTGTTGCATGCTACCCAGTGGCTTTTACTGCTTGCTTTATCCTAGATTGTGAGTTCTGTGGTTCAGGTGTTGTTCCTTTCTGCTGTTTGCACTGTAGCTAGCACACTCTGGGTAATTCTAGACTAAGTCTGGTGTTTATAAAGCTGAATTTCCCTTCAACTGTCATGATGTCCCTTTGTTACTCTGAAAAATCCCCGAACCTCTTTGTGCATCAGACCCAAGATTAAGTAGTCTTCCTTCCACTATGGCTTGTATTTAAATATTTCCAAAAAGGATTTGCAAGTCCAGTGAAAAGGTATAACATGGAGTTCCATTTTTAAAGTGATTTATTTTGTAAGGAAGTGTAAAACACAAAAGGAAAAGAATCATCATGCTTACGATTTCTTTAAGTAATGTTTTCTAAGTTAATTTAGGAAGAATCCCTGTAGTGTTTGATCAAAACTGTCATTGGTAAGGTCAAATAAAGTCTTATTTCTTTTATGTATGTTTGTACAAAAAAAATTAAATGTCTTCTGCCATTATAGCTCCAAGGAGTGTCATTTATGATATACAGTGCAAATTAACCTAACTGACTTGCCACTGTTACATTCATCTGGGACTAATCAGAGCTTATAATCCATTTTATCTGGTATTCTTGTACTTTTGTTGCTAAGCAGCTAAAGCTATTATACAGATATTGCTATATGGGTGTAATCAGTTTAACACAAGTTTGCATTGCTTTTTATTACTGATTAGTGTCAAATTAGAACTTTTTAGGGCCCAATTCTGTTCATTATTATCCCTGCTTCAGTGGATTTGTACGTGTGAGACAAAAGACTAAATTGGCCCCTGTACTTTTAGTTATTTTAATGCTAAAATATTTTAATACAATTTAAATATAAAATTATTGACAAAGGTTTCTTAATGATAAGTGTTAACTATGGTAAAAAGGTAGAATAAAATTGTAAGCCAGCATAGAGTGATGTTATTTTTACTGTTTCTATTATGGTACCTTGTAATATACATTTATATTCAAACCTAATTTAAATATTTTATTTACCTGAATTGCTATATATGTGCATACACAGAATATGTACAATAGTAGGTATTTTTGAATTCCCAGATCCTGGTTTGTACAGGCAGTTCATATCATAAGAAGTAAAAATACAATAATTTTAACTTTTTCTTCAGAGTATTTCCTGAAGCACTAGATGTTAGAATAGCATCTGGTGATGTTTCGTATATCGTACAGTTAAGAAGTTACGTAACTATGCAAAATTTTGGCAGAATAAGGTTTTCAGAAATTCGTATAGTGTATATGTTAATTTGGCTTTCCTGGTGGCTGCTACCCAGTGTGAAAGCCTTGACCACGATCACTGCATTGTCTGAAAGTAAACACTATGGTCAAGAATAGCTGGAAGAGGGAAGCTGATGATTAAATACTGTAATCATTGTCTCTCTCACACACACAAGCCCCTGTTTCCAGCATGATGACCCCATTTTGGGAAACTTGCTATTATGCAGCTCAGTTATTGCTAGCTGCTCTTGAAGGATTATTAAAGCCTGGTTAGCTCACTGAAGAGTCATTGTTCACATTAGACCCTTCAGTGTTAAACTTCAAGTCAGGCTAGCGGCGCAGCCAGGCTCATCAAGGGCCCGAAGGAGAAATTACTCCTCCAGCATCAATCAGGAGAGTCTAAATGCTCCTCTTTCAGACAGGAAGGACTTTCCTTTTGTGATGTAGCGCCCAAACTGAACGGGACTCTTTCACACCCTCTCAAAGCTAGGGCTTGTTCCTAGTTTGCTGTATAGGAGTGAGTGCTGCAGCTGCGGCTCCAGGGATTGCTTGGCTGTGACCAACTGAGGCCTGACAATCCCGGGAATGGTCCCGAGTCAGCGTCTGTGGCACAATTCACTGCTCCTGCCCTCACGACGTAGGTGAGGGCAAGCTGGAGTTCGTGCTGACTTTTTTTTTTTTTTTTTTTTTACCTTGGTCCTCATGCCTGCATGTCAGGGTTTTAGAGTTAACTGTGTCAGTAGTTCACTGTGTTAAAGACATCTTAGTGCAGCCAAGCGTAAAATTCAACGTCAGGATTTTAATCCGGATCCGATCATGTGCAGACAGGAGGTTTTTAGGATAACAGGTAGAGCTAAGGGCCTTTAAGGTGCTGTTTTCATCTCTCTTGGACAGAGCAGCTGGAATTACATGTTAAACACTTCTGATCTTGGGAAAAGTGTGTTTCTCCAGTCGAGGCATGTTTGAGGGGAGAAATTTTCAGAGTATCTACCCAGATGCTTTGCCAGTAAGTTCCCTGGCAAGTCTGTCTGTCTTGTACACTATCTTTTAGCAGAGATTAGGGGAGAGAGGAATACTGTCATCCAAACAGGGTAAAGGGGGTAGCAGACTTCCAAACTGGAGTAGTCCTCTCACTTTCTGGTTTTACAGAATTTCTGTATAATCTTGTGCTGTTGCTGTGTTAACATCATTCTGGTTGTTCCTGATCTGGCATTCCTAATCTTACAGCTCTTTTGGAAACCCAGTACTGTTCCTCATCCAGCAGGATAATTTCATATTGCTGCTTTAAATGAAATCCTGTGTGTTAAAGCTGTATTGTGGCTTTCAGTTCAGTTTTATCTTGGGAGAGTGGGAAGGATAAGGGTGATATGACTTGTGGCAGGACCTCTTGGAAGGAATGTGCTTAACTGGTTTGTAACAGGGTCTGTCACTGCAGATGTGTGCTGTGCCTTCTTTCTGTCCTTCCTCTGCATCTGCATTCTGAGACCATCTTCACTGCTGTTGTAGGTTCCCTCATTTGGACAAAAGCGACCTGAGTACATGACCCACTGGTCCCTTGTCCTAGCACCCTTTGTGCTTGTATTTTATGACCGTAAAACACTAACTACAATTTGCCTCTAATGGGCTCAGGATAAAAATAAATCTGCAACAGTAAAACCTATCTTTAAAATAAGTGAAAATATAATGCTCACATGGGTAGCTGTTGGGATGTCTATTTATGCCAGTTGACTGTTTCAAACGCTATTTAAAGAAAGCCCATGCCACACAAGAGAATGTGGGGAAACCTTATATACCGTGTTTGTTAGGTGTTGCTCTTACTGTAAATAAACAACTGATGTACCCCGAAGGAAGAGTCAGGAAAAAGGAAACTGCATAGAAAATTTGATTCTTCTGCAGGTTCTTTTCTAAATGCAGGAAATAATTCTCTTTGGAATTCATTTGGGCACTTTAATACAGCTCTTTTTTTTTTTTTTTTTTTTTTTGTAACAACAGTAAGCATAGTAAATTATAATTGTACACAAGAGAATTTCACCATGGGAATGAAGTGGAATTTACAAAACATTTGAGTTTGCAGCTTTAGTAAAATTTTCATTGCTTTTTTTAGCATCTGCACAGAGTAATTTTGGCATGTCTTCTGCTCAATATGCTACAATGGGCCAAACTTGGGTAGGGTATGGCTTAAAGTATGCTTTATCACCCTTTCTCAAAACCACACCATCAGATTATTTTTTTACTGTTCATGCCATTTTATCTCACTTGTGGGTGAGTAGTTCTAGCAAAAGCAAACATGGTGTTTTGATGCAGGGTTTATTCTTGCACAGTTTCTGTGGGCTGTGTAAGAATAGCGATGCCCAGTCCACATTCTCATGCTTGTGTATAAGGAAGCACGTAGGAAACCTCTCTGTGTTCCCACATAAGTGGAGCCCAAGGCCGTTCTGTAAGCCGTGAAGTATTCAGCACATGGTTCTATCACCTTAAACTTATGACAAGGGTGATCTATAAGGTCAACCCAGCCTTTAAGAGTAATGTCTCTCTGGAGGAGGGCCAGTGCTGTGTCACCTGTGGGCCTGTGACTCCACAGTCTCTTCACCACAGCTGAACTACTGTGTGAAGAGTATAGACAGCTTCCACAAACAATAAACATAAATATATACAATATGTACAGGTAAAATATATCTCATCATTAAGGCTTTCTGTTTCTTCCAGTAAACTGGTCAGTCATTAAAAAGTAATTGTTCAGAGCTGAGAAGACTTGAATAATAAAGACTGTTTTCAAGTCTTGGCTGTGCTTATTAATACATAGTTCATAGCAATGCAAAGAGTGTTTATGGAAGGTGTTCTGAAGGCTAACAGACAAACTTAACTCCTTAGTGTATAGGATAATATCTGCTAGCAGTAAGTCTGCTTATTTCCATAATCGAAGTTGTGACCTAGAGAGATCACCTTATTTTATCCTTATTACAGCCAAGAAACACCCAGTTGCAACTCTTACAGAGTATGGATAGAGTGCCAAGTTCACAAGAAGGAAAATTGTCCTTTTAGGTATTTAACTTTCTAATCAACCTAGAAAAGGATGAACGGGATCTATTTCATAAGCTTCTATAGATGAATTTTTTCAAGAAGCTTCACAGAATCACACAAAATAACTAACTTGAAGTACTCTTGCTAGCTTCTTGAAAAGTCTCTGGTGGTACTTATTTTCTCTTTCCTGTTTTCAGAAACCCAATGTTGAAATCACACAGAATTCTGCTCTTCTGCCACTTAAAACTACTTCCTGAGTTCTAGAAGAAACTATGCTCTGAAAATAAAATACACTGTTTTCTTCTGAGCTGCTTTACTCATTTCAGAGGGTTTGAGATGGCTTAAATGATAGCAGAATTTTGGATAGTGTTTCCTGTTGTCTGACTAATTTATACTTGTGAATTGCCAGGGTTTTCCGCTGTGTGAATCATATGTATTGCCAAAAGTTAATCAAGTTCTGGAAACAGGAAAATATGAAAAATAAAGCAGATACAATTAATGCTTTTAAAGGTCACTGTTGCATTTATAGAGCTGCAGAAATCCAGACAGTGAAGAGAGGTGTATGAATAATGACTTTCAATAGGTATTGAAAAAGCCTGGCTCAGGTAATTCACGTTTATCATAAGAACAAAATAAGGTGGTATGTAGTGCTTACACAGATCAATGGATATTCATAAAGACCTTCATTTTCAGGAAGGGTTCTGAAAGCATGTTGCACAGGGAATGTTATATGTAGACTAGGGATTTTGCATACATTTATAGGTTTTCATTAATTCTGTGTGCTCATGTATTTTTCACTTGAAATGTGAATTTTAAACCTCTTGCTAGATTCCTTCCATCCCCTTTTGAGAACTGTTTTGTATAAAGGGCCAAAGAAAAGACAAAACGGAATTCTGTTCTCATGAAGATCTGCAGAAGACATACGAGCAGAGCGACCAGCAGCATGTCTGGCCCAGTCTCTAACAATGCCAAAGCAGAGGTCCAGGCAGACTGTAAAGCATATCGTGACATTTTTCCAGAATACTATCCCAGTATCCTGAGATGGATGACTTGGGCATTCCCTGAGCCAAAGATGGCAGGTTTGCACGTAATCAGATGGCACTTTGCACATAATATTTTTTGTGGTAGGTGTTAAAAGCGAGAAGCTATTTGGAAATATAACTGTTGGTGAATGTTGCATTTTGTTCGCCCACACAGAGCGGAGAAATCCTCTTAATACCACATCTGCAAACAGACAGCCCTATAATGCAGTATAAATATTTACGCCTTTTCTTTTAAGTGATATTTCTGAAAGCATTGTCTATGCCATTAAAAATCTCAAAACTAAGGTAACTGTGCTATATTTTCATCATCTTCTAGAGTAGTGAAATAATGTGTCTGAGCATTTGGAAATACCAACTATAATGCTGAGTGAGGTTTGTCAGATATAAGAAGCTCAGGATTCCCTGCAGGTATTTCAGTATGTAGGTCCATAATGTTTTGTTATCCATATGTTACAGAGAAAAAGTATTACATGTTGTAATGCAGGTAAACAGTACATAGTAAATTTGATAGAACACTTCTCAAGTTGCTTTTTCCATTGCTGAGAGGAAAGGTACTGAAAGAAAAAGAGAAGTGTTACACTATCTTGTGCTTTCCCATCAGGAACATAAGCAGTGAACCACAGCTGGCAATGCCATGCCAGAGCCAAAAGGGCACAATGCATTAGACTTAATTAAGAAGCATGCCAAAGAGTGACGCCATCCTCTTTCAGATTTTCAGTCTGCAGTGTTTGTTGAATTTCTGAAGCAGAAATCACAGCATCACAGAATATGTTGAGTTGGAAGGGACCCACAAGGGTCATCAAGTCCAAATGAAATAAAGCATTTTTAAAACTTTATTCACCCACTTTTAATACATTTACCTGAGCATTTCTTAAAGAAATGATTGGGTATAGACAGCTTTCAGAAGGCAAAATATGTGTGTTGGATACATTGATGAATATAACTCATGATTTATTTATGGACCTGTACAGTAGGGGACAAGTTTTAAAAGAGAAGGTTATTAGGTTATGTGGGCATGCAAGAAATCTCTTGTACTTTTGGACAATCAAAGAGTAAAAAAATAAGGTTTGGCCAGGAAGAGGGTCTGTCTTCAGGACTTTAAAGTTCTGTACATCTCTGTGGTGTAATTAGCTCCTGGTAAGTTCTGTTTGGTTGCACTGAGATACGAGAAGCCTGGTGATCACGTTCCTGAAGTCTCACCCCTTCAGTCTTGTGCCGCACCTTCTCATGCTTGCAGTATTCAAGAACCAAGTCCTTTAATGGGCCACTGCTGTATTGCACCAGCAATAGGAAAGGAAGCTTGCAAAGCTTTTCTAGCATAATGAGAAAGGGGAAGATCATATCTAATGAGATTTCTGGATCAGAAATTAGGGAGTTTTAGATAGGAATCTGAATTTAAAGAGGCTTAAACTCACCAAACCTCTGAACTTCTGGAAATTTGCCATGAATCTGTGGGAAAAGTTAGGAAAGAATTGTTCCTGGGTGATATGCCCGAGGAGATTAACTGCTTTCCACAGTGCTCTTCAATGTGGTATTATTCTATAAAACACTCAAAGTGGTTCAAATATCCCTTAGGCTAACATGTAATCTCAGCCACATGTGTAACCCGATATCTGAGTATTGTTGCACTCTGCTTTTTAACTGGATTTAGACTGATGATTTTGGTCTAAGAAGCCACAGGCAGCTCCCCAGAACCTAAATATCACCAAGTTCAGGATTTGATAGCCAATGCAGACTTCATTAAAATTCATTAACCATTATCTGATTGCACAGTTGCCATAATTCTGTAAATAGCATTGACAGAAAGGGGGTATATTTACTGGCCTTGGACAGAGAAAAGTAATGTTTTATCCATTAGTAGCGTATTGTTTTTAAAGTTGTTTACATTCTTTGAGGAAATGCGGAAGCTACTGCTTGAAGAGGTTAGAGGACATATGAGTTTATGGGTTCTTTTTGAAAATGTTCTTGAAACAAATGCTAAATTAAATTATTCAAGTAATAGCAGTAGAGAGAACATAATGTCTTGGCAAGCTGAATTTACTCTGTTATATTTGAATAAAGAAATCTAAGCTCTGGGGGGAAAAAGAGGTTGTCAGATCTTATCATGATACAATGAAGAATTATATAATTTTTTTGTTCTACCCATAAGTTTTGCTTGCAAGTTGCTGCCTTTGTCAAGTTACTGATGGTCTCAGAAAGATAAAGCAGAATGCAAATAAAATTATTGGATGGTTGAAGTAGAATGCTTAAAAGGTTAAAAATGTGATAGTCTGTGGAGAAAAAAATGTGAGGTTTTTAATTATTTTTGATTTTCCTTCTTTTTCCCTGTAAGAATAAATGTGTGGTAATTTAAAAAGTAGTAATTTGTGATCAATCCTTAAAGCTCTCCTTTGAATTGTGTAAATCCTTGTCCCATAGAAACCTTAGGTTATAAACTTCAAAGGCGTCTCATGAAGCCGCGAGGTGAAAGTAGGTGAAATTTTCAAAAAGTCTTTCTCTCCCCTATGGAACTAAAGACATGAGAAATGGTGTCAGTGGAACTGAAGTTTGCTTTGAAATGCTGGGTTAGCACAACCACAAAGGGAAGGTTCAAATCACTGCTGGTGTATTTACTGAATCACAAAGGCTAAGTTTGTGCAAATTGTTCCCACTGCTCTTTTGTTCCTAATTCCAGAGAACATTTTATAATGATTAATATACTTTTTCATAGAATGAAATATTAGGCTGGGCCTTGGTTACAGCATTATTATATTCCCTGGATGTGTTTTAGTCCAGGAACAGTTGTAGAAATGCAACATAAAACCAGTGGGGCAAGTATAAACTATGTGTTCAACATCTTGTAATCATATAAAGAAAAATGTATCCCACTGGTGTTCTTGTTCTCCTAAAATGTGAGATTTCTTTTTAAATCTGGTCAGTTATTATATACTGGTTGCATCATTCTGCTTCACTGGCTTGCTGTGTGGGTCTGTCAGTTCAGTTCTTGTGGCCTCTGTGTGGGTTTTGATCCTGAACTAAGAACGACAAAGACTTTGCCCTCTCTTTGCCTTCACATAACCCACAACTGCAATAAAAGTAAGATAAATACATCGCAGGTTATCACAAAAGGGGGATGGGGGGCTGTATTATTTATTTTTGAAATAATTATGTGAGCCTTTGACTTTTTTTTTTTTTTTTTAATTGAGCAACCTGCTCTATTGGGAGGTGTCCCTGTTCATGGCACAGGGATCAGACTAGATAATCTTTAAGGTCCCTTCCAGCCCATTTTTTGGTTTTATTATTTTCAAAAAATACAGTTTCCTAATTATTTTTTTCTAGATACTGGTGACTGTGAGCAGGAGTTTGTTTATATAATGTATTCTTCAGTATGCTGTGAAGTTTTGCTGCTTCAGGGACAGGACACTCCAGTTTAAAACTTAATTATAGATAAATAAATTTTAAAACCTGAAATTAGGAAAATAAATATGATCATGCCTTTTTCTGAGACACAGAGTGAAATCAGTTAATTAATAGTGGAAAGAAAAACAGCCTGTTTATTTTTATAAAGCCTCAAATTTAAATACATTTGTCCACCAGAAAGGATAATGAGAGAGTATGTGTCAGCAATCTTAAATGCTACTAGAGGTTTTTTCAGAAATTCAGCAAATAACCTAGTATGGGTGGTCTTATGAAATTTTTTATTGCAATCCTGTTTGCATTGTCCAAAGAGAACACATTATTTATGCATTATTTAAGGAAAGGCATTTTGCCTTAACTTTGCATGTGGTAAAAAAAAAAAAATCCTGAAGGGAATTTCCCGTGTCTTCTTGAAATATTATGAAGCTGCCATCACTCCACTGTTTGTAAATGCCACTGACATTTTCATAGCTGACACTTGTAATGTCACCAAGGCACCAGCTATTTCTGCTTATTTTTTTAGTATAAAAGGCCCTTGAACCTACTTTAAAACATGCTGTTGTTCTACAGATGGGATTTTTGACAGATAAGAAACAAAACTGAGTCTGTAGATAGTCTTCATTTTTACTTACTACTTATCAAAACTTGTAATTATTTTTGCATGTTTGCAAAAATGCAAAATTTGTGTGTTCTTTATAGTCAGCCTCAATATTGAGAAAAGGGTGCTGAAAACTCAGTCTTTAAAGCAGTGTACTAAAAATGAAGTTCACATTCCCTACATTATTCTTATTTGCATGGAACAATAAATTGATGCTGCAGAAGTTGAAGCTGGAATTGTGATCAGATCCAGAACTCATAGAATTAATTTTTCTTTTGATTGATTATCCTGTTTTTATCACAAAGATGAAAGCAGGATATTGTGTGATGGCACTATATAGATTTCAAGAGTGTCCTGTAGTATTTTACTGATGCAGTGTGTCACCTGATGAGAATGTTTATGGAAAGAATGCTGAAAATATAATCAGCCTGTATTTGACAGATAGGTATAAGTTACTGAAAGCTTTCCTCAGGATATTGCCCAAGTTGTGTGGCATGGGGGAATTGGATTTTGTTTGTATGTTTTAGTAGCAATGACCTTTAATTCAATGAAACTGAAAAAGTGAAATGAACTGTCGAGGGGTGGAAAATGGAAAGCAAAAAATTTGCATCTGTTTGCACAGAAATGAAACATGTTTCATTCCAGGCTATTGGAACACTGACCAATTAATAGTGCAGAGTAATGATATGTGCACACTGATCTGAGACTGGGTTGCTGCTGGAGGATGAGGATGTCTTGTCTTCTGCTCCCTCTTGCTGGGTCTGTCCAGTCTTTCCATTGTATCTGATTCCAGTAAGCCCTTGTATGGATGAGCTGAAGTAGCAAAAAATAATCTGTGTGTCACTGAGGAACTCTAACCCGCCTGATACTCACTGGTGCTGTGAGGCAGCAGGTGTGGAAGAGGCTGTCACCTTCCTCAGTGGCAGTTCGCTGCTGGGACAGTAAGCCAGCTGAGAAATCCCTTGTAGCCCTGCCTAGCCACACAGCAAGGGATTTTCTTCCTAAAAGAGTAAAAAGAACATTTGAACTGCAGGTTTTTCACAGTGGTGTTTTGTGGCTGTAATCACCTTAGAAGTGATCCTAAACTCTTTATTCCCATGATTGCTATTAAGTTGCTCATGAGAATGGAAAACAAGATTTGTGGGTCAGTTTTGATCCTTTTGAAGATAATGGTTGTATTCCCCCTGACTTCAGAAAGGTCAGAAACGTTAGCCTTCTTATTTTTTACTGTGTCCAGAAGGAAGTATGTGTTACAGATGAGATGTGTCATTTTGTCATCTGTTAGAAATTCAGCTTTTGGCCCTGCAACTATGTGAGCAGCATGTGCAGTTGCTGTTTTGTTTCTGGGTTTTTGGTGGATTTTTTTGGTTTGTTTGTTGGTCTTAGTGTTTGTAGTCAATAAAGCCTCGATAGTAGCTGTTACACATAAATTGATTAGAGTCTTAAGGTGACGTGCTGTCATTTTCCATATCTGTCTTTGGAAGTAATTGTTTCATTCTGCACAGCATTAGATTATGTGGATTAGATGGTATGTTACCTATGCAGCAGAGGGTTTATAATGGTTGATCCCAAACGGAATGTAAAATATCTGAACATGAATATTTAAAGGACAGGAAAAATTTGGCCAGTAGATTTCTATGTATCAAATGCAGCATTTAATTTGGAGAGCAGCTCGAGTTTGCAGAGCATTTGTAGACTAATGTACACTGGTGTTAGCACTCTCCAGACACACCGGTCTTTTGGGAACTTGCTGATCCTTGTGTCTTCTCTTTTCTTCAGGCAGTATTTCCTGAACTTTTTGAGCTATCCCCTGTGACTGCCTGTCACTGTCTTCTCACAGGGCTGAGATCTCACTAGGCAGGATCAGCCCTGCTCCCTTGACCACTGCATCGCTGCCAAGTGCACGGCTGCTGGTTTGAAATCTGCAGTCTTGGCATCCTGTGTTTGAAAAAGACCTGGTTCAGTCAGACAGATGCAAGTCTTGACCTGTTGGCTGTGCTTCCTTGGTGCCTTACTTACTGTTACAGTAGCTTGTGGGAAGAAATGGATAAAACAGGAAAGTCGAATAGACAGAGTATTTTGAAAGGCATCCACAGGAGAGTTTGCCATGGCAATTTTGACTGTGTAACACAAGGTCGTATTTTGTGCACTCTCTTGAGAACTCTTTGAAACAGTTTCTGCTTCCTGTCCCAAATCAGAAAAGAGGATTCAGGACAGTTTGTTTTGGGAGACAGAAACAGGTTAATCTGTCACTGTTTTCTGGCATGTGTATAAAACGTGCACAGCAACATGTTTGTATATTCGTGCACCCAAAGCACATACACTTTTTCTAGAATATATTTCTGTCCTGGTAGTTCAATATTCATCCAGTTTCACCCATGTACATATTAGTTATTTCCGTAAACCTTTTTTAATATATCTGCTATAGTTTTAAAATTATGAACTACTTAAGGAAGTTTGCCTTTCTAATTTTTTTTTTTTTACTTTCCCCAAAAGCTTGACTTTTCCTCTTAAGTTGATTTGAATTTTCTTATATATTTATATCTTTGTGATTAAAACTATATTCACATTGCAGATGAAAGCTAGAGTCACTGCAATGATTTTAAACGTGGACTCTACTTAAATCCATTAATATGTACTAATATAAGAAT
Organism: Hirundo rustica; assembly: GCF_015227805.2. Taxonomy (NCBI): domain Eukaryota; kingdom Metazoa; phylum Chordata; class Aves; order Passeriformes; family Hirundinidae; genus Hirundo; species Hirundo rustica. The sequence continues at coordinate 28,239,382 of NC_053452.1, forward strand.
TTTTTAAACATTTCTGTTTAACCAAGAGAAATAGCTTACTAGAGAATTAGTTCAAATCCCACATAAAAGTGCTTTGGACTGCAAAAAACCCCACTGAATCTCTTTGGCACTGGGAAGAAGAATGCTTAGTGTTGAAGACTTATGACTGATGATGTATGGAAATGATACCTGCTGGTCATTATGCAGCGAGAGGAGAGTCACTGCAGGTGTCTGTGGGGTTACTTTTCCATGTTACAACACTGGCAGGTTTTTAACACAGAGAGAAATTACCTGTGTGAAGAGAAATACGGAAGAGTATGTTATATCTGTGAGTCGTTCATCTGAGCAGAAAGGCTCCTTTCATTTCACTGGAAACCAACACTATACATGCTGGAGGCTAGATGACTTCAGTTTTCTTCCAGTTTTCAAACCACTTTTTTAGCTTCCTATTTCCAGCAATCAGTATGTTAAAGTAAATATTAAGCTCTGTCTTCAGACAGCTTTCAAGATCTATGAAGCTAAGAAGCTCTTGCGAGGTTTTTTTCCCCTAAGGATTCCTGTAAATTTCTTAGATCTATGTCCCTCCATGTAATTACTTTAAATCCAGATATACCACAGGCATTTTGAGTCAGGCCTGCTAACATAATTTGTCTTTTTTTTTTTAACCTATTTTTGTTTTTCTTTAATGTATACATCAGTGCTTTTGCTGATTCCTGTTAAAGGTGCTTGTTAAGAGCAAAATTCTATGTTGTACATGTTGAACTGAGAGTGGTTTAAAGAAAAAATCTAGGTTTGCACTTTTAATGACCCAAACTTTCATTCATCATAGAATTCTGTGCTTAATCTGTTCTAGGATCTCTGCCATAATCTTATCGCTTTAATTATAGTCCCCAAAAATGCAAAAAATGTTATATAACTCTTTCTGAACTTGTTTGGGCTTCTTATAGACATGCTTATGCAGCAGAAAAAACATTATGCAGTCCAAGCGTGGCATAGGGGAAAAGTCATGCAAGCAACAGTTAGGATCTGATTTTCACAAGGGAACTCTGTTGACAAGAAATACACAAAGAATAATTTCGGTATAGTTCTCTGAAAAATACAGACTTCCAACAACTGGAGTTGAGTAAATTTCACTTTGTCAAACTGAAGTTATTGTAAATGTTCTGGGTTTTTTTCTTATGTAGTCAGGGTCTAACAGATTAAATGTGTGTGCCATAAAATGACTTGCATCATCCTCTCTCTGTAATTTAGAAAATTGTCAGTTCATTGTTTTCCTAAAGAACTAAAAAACATTTGGGATTTTTGCATGTTGTAAAAATCTATGTGTGCAGGTATTACTCAGCTAGAGTCAGAATTGCTTTCTGTCTTCACATTGTAAAGGGTGTTTGAATTTCCTTTTGTGGGGTCCCTGAAAGAAGGAAAGGTTTGACATTAATGTTGTCATAATACTAAAGGCAAGAAAAAAAAGGAGGTACTGTTTTTTATTTTCAGTTAACAAATTCTTTTTGTGTGTGTGCATTAAAGGTCTATAAGGGTGCTTTTGTAAGAACTACTGATCTTTTGAATTGTTCATTAACTCTATTTGTAAGTTCCCTTGTTGATTTGCACATGCTTCTTCCACATCTTCAGACCCAATTTTATTTTAAATCTGTCACATTTTAACACCTTTTTTTATTTTTTATGTTAAATAACAGGTCATAAAATCATAGTAGAATTTAGGCTTAGAAGGGACCTTCCCGTGCATCTTGCATTCGTGTGCCCTGCGCACACAGGCACAAGCGCACTGAAAAGCAGTGACTGATCAGCTTGATCCGTCTGCCCAGAGCCACAAAGTCTCTCACCTTGATAGCACCAGCAAATCTTAATGTGACGAGAAGTCAGGGCGTTTGCAAAACTCTTTTGTTGGGAGCATAATAAAAGCAGTTTATGTAGGGTTAGCCTTAAGAGGTGTGTTAAAGCATTCTAAGAAATCCCATCATGTATCAGCTACATGTCGGCTGCTGAATAATTTCACAGAAATGATATGTCAGTGTAGGTATTTGTGTTAACACAAATATCACAGGTGAGAGTGATGAAATTAAACCCACGTATGAGCATTTTTCCTGGTGTTCAGGCCATCAAAACTATTGGAAAATATGGCATGTGTGTTGGACCAGATCAGTAATTCTTGGTGAATAACATGTTTTGCAACCTGAGAAATTGTCTGGACTCAAAAGAATCTAAATGTCAGTGCTGCCATTAAGCCACCACCACTGTCACGTTAATTTGTAACTCTTGTAAAAGCTATTACGTGAATATGAACTCCACATTTATAATGTACAGGACACAAAACTTGTTGCTATTTAGGAACAGCCTGCTTGAATGGGTATATTGGTTATTTTAATAGATATCCAGACTTCCAGTCCTTGTGTGTTTTGTCTTTGAAGTTTCTGGATTACAGTCAAGAATAATCTGGGCATTTTGGAGGGGTATGTCACATTTTCATTTTGATAATGGGAACTGCTTGTGTAACTTCTTGACTTTGATGGTTGCGACGTCAGAGTTTTATTGAAGATCACAGTAACACAGAAAGCCATTGTTTTATTTCCCCTTTGTTAGAGCTTTAAAAGTCACCCATGTGTAATTAGTGATAGTGAACTGCAGTACAAGTCACATCCCTATATCACCAACAGAAGCTGCCACAGGAGCCCAGGGGCTTCCAGATTTCTTCTCCTGGGGACTTTCCTGGCCAGTTCTCCAACTGTGCTTCAGTTTGTAATCCTTTTTCCAGTAGTGATTGGTGTCCATCTGGGAAGAGGCTCCATTCAAACTGTAAAACCCTGTCTGTACAGTTGTCAGTCTCCTCTGAAATGGATTTTTAAGAACTTTGTTGGACAAGGACTGTCAGGAGTTTGGCTGCTGCTTTCAGGCTGCAAAGATCATCTTCATTTATTTTTAGAATGTATGTACAGTTTATCTTCTCATATCAGGGCTGTTTCTTAATGGGCAATCTTTCAGTATTTTTTTACTCTTTTAGTTTTGTTTTGGCTTGGAATATGTAGGAGTAACATGTAGTAGCACTATTTGGGAAGATCACTCAGGAGTTTGAATTTCTAGCCAACATTTGTATCTGAATTACTACCTCTGAGTGGAGAGAGTGACTTCTGAACTCTTTAAAGCTGCCAGAGCATTCATTTTGGTCCCTCCAGCCCTGCTTTTTTTCTTCTGTTTTTGATTGACATAAAATAAATGTTGCTGAGGTATCCAAGAATCCAGGGGGGCTGGGGTGGGGGGAAGTTTCTCTGAGTGTATCTTCTTACATGGAACTTATCACAATAGTACTTGCGCTGAACATTCCTCTTCTATGAGGCATCGTCATGATATTTAGTTGCTTTTTATTTCTCAGAAACAATTTTTGCAACACTTCGATATTGCTCAAACTCAATTTTTCTGCCGCAACAAGTTTGGAGAGGAAGGGGTTCCAGTAATGAATAGCTTCTAGAAACTATTCTGGCATACAAAGTATCTTATATAAGAAGTCAGATCTTGGGCTTGTTTTTTTCTTCCTCCCTTTTCTGCCCAGCCCCTTTTCTGTGCTAGTGAAGGCCTTTGTTACAGCAATAGCCCAGCTGGATGCTACTTCCTCTGCTTAAGTGAAGTTCAAGAAACCAGCTGCTGCTTAAAAGAAAACTGCTTATTGTTAAGTTCCCCTTCTTCCCTCTGCCAAGGTTAAACATGTCCCTTCTCCGTCAGCACCTCCAGTGTAATGTGTCCCCAGATATTGGTGGGCACGCCTTCAAGGACATAAACCTAGTCCCTACCAAGCTACCTGCTGACAAGGCAAAATGGTAGACAACAGCTTTTAAAGTTGACTTAATGTTAGCCAGCCACACCAAGATCAGTTTCCCTTCCTTTAGAGGTTTTTCCCTATCCCCAGAGCAATGCAAGGTGAAATTCAGGCACTGAGGACTTTCAGGAAGATATTAATTTATGGTTGTCTTACTCTTGCCTGATTCTCTTCATTGCTGTAATGAGCAATATTTTTCCTTCCTCATTTAAGCCTCTGAAGATTCTGTATAAAATATTGTACTTTAAATTTTTTAATATGAGAATTTGCATGATAGCTCCCAAGAAGCTTTTAGTCCTGTGATTCACCCACACTTGTATCCAGTAGGAAATGATTTGCAAAGAATACATTAAAAGCTTCCTCCTATTTTCAAGCAGCTACTTTTAGAGAAGCTGATCACTAAAGCCTTTAAATGCTTAGCTTAAAAAGATGAACTCTATAACCTGCTTTCAAAAATGTCTTGTGCAACACTGAGATAAAGTCACACAGCCAAATACAAGTTTAGAAAAATTCACTGCTGTACTGAGATTTTCTGTAAAGTTCAGCTTTCTGAGTATGGTGCATTCCTGAATTCCATGAATGTGTGCATTTTTATCCCAGACCATTGGCTGTGGTAAAAGAGGAGGTCTCTCTTTTTGTGTCTGTGATAATTAGTGCAGTACCTTCATTAGGATACTTTCTCTAAAAATCAATAATTTACATTACTTCTTTAAGTTTTCCTGTGTTAATAAATTGGGGGTTCAGAAGAAAATGTGGTCATCATATAAGTAAACATTCTCAAGCTGCAGTCTAAAGAGGCAGATCAGGGTATGAAAACATTCCTAAATCTGCAATGTCTTGGGTTTTGAATCTTTGCCTCTGTAATGTTCTTTTCCATATTCTTGCAGGGTTGTTTTTTTTATTATTTATTTACGAAGGATGCATGCCCTTTTGTATGCATATGTGTATTCACGGTGATGGGAAATCAAGCTTAGTCCTTCAGCCCTGAATCCAGCCTTTACTGTTACGTGCAATTTTATTTACTTCAGGGAGGTACATAATGTGGCCCTTGTTTTATCTGCTTCTTGTCTTTAAGTAGTTTCACATATATATATACACTGTTTGTTTTCTCCAGGGAGAGCTATTCTTTGGCTTACCTTGACTGGATTTCTAGATCTGTTGTAAGTCTCCAGTGAAGTGAAGTCTACAGCAATATCTGAAGCCCACCATAAATTTCTTTATCGGTGTGATTTCAGTAATGGATGTGCTGTTGTGTGATTAATGGCTCATGATTTGATGACAGAAGAGTTTAAGTGTTATTGTGACATCCTAGTCACATCACCATATCCATTCTGAAAAAAAGGGAACTGAGAGGTAAAATTAAAGGCTTTTCACAGATCTTTTAATAGGTTGTTTCCAATGTAGGAATGGATACATATATTTTATATAATATTCATGTGATGTTTTGTTATATCCACCATTCTATGTGTTTTCAAGAGAAACATCATTCTTTGTGTTTTCGTAATTAATAATATGTAACATGAGAAACTTGTGTGGAGCAGGGCTGGCTGTAAATTTGTAACACACATCCTTCACAGTATTGTTTGCAGTGCTGGCATCTATCTTGGGTTTGTATCTTCTACTGAGGACACTGTTTCTAAATTCACATCTCTCTTAGAGAATCACAAAAGGACCTCCTTTTTATCTCCCATGGAATCCTGAGAATGCTTTCTAAGGTGTTATTTTAACTTTATTTTAACTAGTGTGCACAGCTACCATTTAATGTGTATCTCTGTTTTACTGTCATTGAAATAAGAGGAGAGTGAAGCTATGTTTAGTAAGTCTTTCTGATATTCCTCAAAGGCTAAAAAATAAAGACTCCTGTACAACAATATGTTAATTTTGAAATCACTGTGTTTGAATGTAGCTGATCTGATTTTCTTAAAATATTTCTGGAGCTGCATGTGAGCTGTAGTTGAAGATTTTTAAAACTTGGTTTCCAAAAGCCAAGTTCCTAAAAGATAGCTAAGCAAATGCACAAGTGAATGAAAAGTTATGAAAATTCCAGTTTTTGAATCCAGCATGACAGGATTTTAAGTATTATTTTATATAACTAGCAGTTATTTTATACAGAAGGTTTTGACAGATTGATGTTGCATCATAGCATTGATAATTTGAAGTGGGTTGTCCAGACAAGGCAAATCCAGGTGCAAATTCATCAGTACCTACCACCTTGACGCTGAGTGATAAAATATATGGATGGTAAAAATTGGTGTTATTTTTTTAGTCATTCCCTGGACTATTTCACAAATGGGGGAAAAAAGGAATAAATCTATGAAGACAAGAACTGTGAAACCCAGTAAGAAAGAGTTAAAAAAGAAAAAAAAAAGTTTGCTGTGATGTATTATCTCAGACATAAATAGTTCTCAAAATTTTATCTACTAAAGTCACCAGAAGAGACCCAAGCACAGCAAGTGACTGTGTCATGAACACTTCCAGGAATAAGAGAGGATGGCTTTGCAATCAAAATTTAAAGAAAAACAAATCACAATTGAAATACAGTCAGCTCAGTTAAGTGATGGACATCTATTCATAAAGAGAAACTATCAAGTTAATAGTTTCCAATTGCCAGAATGCTGTATAAAGCATGAGCTAGAAATACTGAAATATAGTTCAAATGTTTCTTAATAATGTGCTAACCGCAGGAGAACTAAGCACAGGAAATCAAATAGTGAACTCCTCTGGCTCTCACCTATGAGATAGTCTGCAAATAGGAATGAATTATATAACTTGATAGGAAAAATATTTGCCTGATTTTCCATATGGAAGAAATGTTGGTTCACCTTGCCAGAATGCTGCAGATGACTTGGTGGCTTAATCAGAACTGTTCAGAGAACATGTGACATCCTGGACTTGGATCCCTAAATATGTGATTCTTGAAGCCTACTGAAAAGAGAAGCAGCAGTCAGGATAACATTACACTTATATTTGTGATCTTTTCTTATTCCTGCAGTTTAAGCTGATGATGATGGGATGTGTAGTCTCACCAACAGGGTCTAGTATCTGTTGGACCTTATATATTAGTTGTCCTCTGCTACACTGAAGAAAGTTGTTTTCTCTTCACAAAGAAATCAACAGTGCCAAGTCTGAGTATATAATTAGTGAATTTTCTTGGGTCTGGAACATATTGTACTGCAAGTTTATTCCACAGCTACTCTTCTCCTTCACCCCCGACCATCATTCCAGGACATGACAAAGGGTCTGCCTCAAAATGTACCTCTGCTTGGACAGTAAACCTGTTACTGCCTGCAGCTCTCCCCTAATAAATAACATCACCAGGTTGTCATTCTTTCAGCAACTGAACTATCCTTTTGTACCCGGAAAAAGAATTTCTAGTAAAAGAATCATCTAGTGTTCTCCTGGCTGAGCAAATACTAAGTACATATAACTTTCTAATTGATCATATGAATCTCAATGAAGTGTCATAGAATTAGAAGAAATTGAATGTGCTACGAGGAAAAAAAATGAAAACAAGTGGTGTGTTGTCAGAATGCTTCGTTTCAACTTACTATTTCTAATCTTGCTGGGTTTTGTTTCTCTTTTGGATTCAACAAGGGTAAAAGGCTTTTAGAGCTTTGTAAAGTTTTGAACAGGTGGAAAAAGCAAGGAGTGATTGATTTAGTATAGAATAGAAATGTTCTCATTCTCCACCCCAAGAACAAATCATGTCAGAGTATCTTCTCTGTCTAGTTAGAGTTAAAAAAAGTTATCTCCTGTAACAGCTTTGCTTCCAGGCCTCATGAAAGTAATAAAATTGCAACCAGTAATGAAAACAGAAAAAATACTTTTCTTAACCTTCAAAGGTAGTTTCAGTTTATATATTGTATAAAGGCTTGAGCCATTATTTTATCCTATCCAGCTTAATGTTTGCACGCTGACAATAGTATCAAGTAGCAGTACCGTAGCAGTTCACTTGTTCAGTGTCCAGTGCTGTTAAACACAATATATCAGCTTCATGGCAGGTCCATGTAATCACAGATCCATTGATTCAAGAGAGTTTTGACTTGCTCATACCAGTGAATAGGTTATTTTTTTATATGAAATCATATTACTAAAAGCTTGCCAAGAACTTAATACCACGTTGGGGTTTGATTTGTAGAAGCTTACTACATCTTGTGACCTCAATTTACTTAAACTTGCATGTTTTCTACTCTGGTAAGACATAAATAAACCAGCACTGGAACACTACGCAAGCTGCAGAGAGCACAGTGCAACTCGGGACACTTCCATGGCCACCCCTTTCGGAAGGTTAAGCGCCTTGTCCCTCCAATAAGCAAAGATCCCTGGCAAAAGTCCAGCACCTCGTTGTGTTGTGATGGAAAGAAACACTTGGAAGCAACCAATTCGCTGTCCAGGATGTTAAATGTGTTTTCAATAAAACAACACTACGTAAAGGGCTAACTTCTAAACCTCACCAGAGAAAAAGTGGTGAGACCTGTTTTGCTGGCTGACGCAGAGCTTAGCAAAAATGGTTACTTAAACCAGGTCCAACCTGTCTCGTTCTGTTTAACCATCATATCCTCTAGTTTCTGTGTCATTAAAATTAAGTGGCTTTTTTTTTTTTTTTTTTTTTTTTTTTTTTTTTTTCATCGTTTAGTAACAGCCTAAATAGCAACTTCCTGAGTTTGGTTTTATTTCCATGCAGTAGTAGAATCTCATGTGAGAGACCTGAGGAGGTCTGAGGTCCCTGTTTTGCTTGCTGTGAAGAAGCTGCTTTGAGGCCTTAGAAGGAGCAGGATGAAGAGTAACACTCCTGCAATCACCAGGTGGTGAATGGACCCTTAGTGATTTTTGCCAGACTACCTTTAGGGCTCTTGGGGAAACCTTTGATATTACACTTAGACTCTTTTTCTGGCAGGGTGGATTTAACTACAGTTTGGTGGCTGGAAGAGAAGGGCATCTGCTTTCAGTCGCTTGTGGAGCATTATATTGTTGACACGTAGTCAAAAAAAAAACTGCTTTGCAGTTTTTATGGTTTGTTGATGTGGAGTTTGTGGAATTTAAAGTGTTTTGTAAAAGCAGTTGTTTTGTCACTATTGGTAAGACTGCTCACCAGTAAGGATAATATGAAAAGTGCAAAAGAAGCTGATTATGTTGATTCTGGTTTTTTGGTAACTGACACTAAAGGGGAAATTCAACCCAGTGCTGGGCTGATTTCAAAAACAAAAAGGACTTGGGAAATTAAAAGTCTAGAAAAGGTTCTACAGCAGTAGTAAATTGCTTATTAACCATCTAGCTACACAGGACATACAAATGGCGCTTAAAATGATACTCAAATAAAGGAATTATTTTCTGCTTTGTGTGGAGGGAACATCCTCATTCTGATAGCAACTTTACTGCAAAAGGCATCTTATGACTGGACTTGCCAGACAGGGAAGGCTTTCCCTGCTGCTGTGCTCTTGAAGTACTGTTAAAATCTCTTAATGTTCTGTAGAATTCCAGCATTAATGCAATGTGTGAACCATTCACATACCCTCAGAAAATGCACATCCCTAAGTGCTGTCTGTGCGCTTGCTCCAAGACTTGCTTCACGCTCATAACATGACCAGGGTGATTGGACCAGAAAGCACTTTGAAGCTAGCAAAGCAAAATCATCCTAAAAAATAACTTGTGAAATAGCAATGAAGGTCTGTTCCTAGCCAAGTAATAGCTAGGAATAGCTGTTTCTAGCACAGGGGTAATAAACATAGAGAGGAAAAAAAGAGATGGAAAGCTAGGAGTTTTCTTTCTTACTCGAGCATTGTGGTTTTGTTTTACTTCCTGAACTCCAGCAGCTGAAATAATTTTCTTGTTTTATTCCTGTAGATGTAGAAGTATGTTTTGTTTGGCTTTAAAGTTAGCATAAAAAAGAAAAAGCGCACCTTATGTGGGAATGGAAGCATTTTTTGTAAGTCAGTGTCAACTTTTTTTTCACTGAACACTGAGAAGCTAAAGGTGATCTCATGTTAGAAAAGCAAAATTCATGTATTTCAGAAAACACCTCAGAAACAAAGGTGGTTTTGTTTTGTAATTCCTTTGGAGTATTATTATAATTTGTTTCAAGTATTCTGTTATGAGTATAATCTTATAAAACCTTTATATTTCAATACATCATATGAACCTGTGTGAAATTCCCATTTACATAAATACCTGCACTTTGAAAGACTAATTGGTTTTGTTTGGTTTTGGGGGTTTTCTGTAAACTGATTTTTTTCTGGTGGGGTTTTGTTGGTTGTTTTGTTCGTTTTGGTTTTGGGGGGTTGTTTGTTTCAACCAGCAGACTGAAATCAGTCTATACATAGGTGTACATAACTGTCTTTGTTCCTAGTATTCCAGTGTGGTCAGAAAATATGTACAGGGAAAAGAGACAGTAAAAATATTAGGTCCCATTGTGCAGTTGAATCTATTCAAACTGTCATTTCAATTGGTGCAGAGTCTATAAATCCATCTGATTGGAGGCTGGAAACAATAATGAGTTGTATTCACAACATGATATTCTAAAAAAAATTATTTTTTTAGTATCCCACTACAGTCCTGACAGCATGGGTTTTTAATGAATGCTTGTGCTTGATCAGTGGAGTTTTCTTCACTGTCTTTTTACATTTGATCTGAATTGTTGCACATTAGCAGATGTCATAGTTCATTGATAGATGGAGAGGAAAAGGCTTTGAAATTCTCTTACAGGGTTTGAAGGCTTGATACACACAATTCCTGTTTCTTCTTATTTTCTTTTTAATATTTTCACACAATGATATTAGTTAATGAATCCTAAATGAAATATGTTCAGAGCCTGACAGCCCAAAACAAGGTAATCTTCAGTCTTTTTCCCCAGAATAAACACGACCCTTACATTTTAGGTTGTCATTCTTCTCCAAAGCTGCTGCAATCACAATTTGAATCCCTCTTCAGATTCTATTAAAAATATTATATTAATATAGTTACTCTTCAGGTACATTGCTGCTTTTTCCATTATCTGAATGTCTATGTATATAAATAACTTAATTCTTTTGCAACCTGTGAGAGTAAGAAGTGTCTTGCCAAGTAAGATCAGTCGCCTGTCTAATCGATTTTTTTGCTACTATACAATGCAATAAAAGAGGGTTTTTAGAGGGGCCATGTAACTGCTGCTCTCTGCAGTCTATTCCCTTCATACTCCAGCAGCATCCAGAGTTGTAGAAGGATGTTAAAATGGGCTATTCTACCTTATCCCTTTTAGTATCCACCTGTGTTTCTGTTGTCCATAAATGTTTCTAATTCATATTTGGAGTAGCTGGTACAGTCTGCCTCCACAGCTACAGCAGCAAACTCCTATGAAGAAACACATTTTTTTTTTACCCCTTTTACTGCTTAACAGTGTCCCAGTTCTAATGTTGCAGGATTTGAAAAATAGCAGTTCCACATTCATCTCATCATCTTTGTGATGATTTTAATCTCACTAATATTGTTACACTCCTTTGTGCTGTGGACTTTCTACTCTAGAACTCCTGCACACATTACTGCAACTTACCTTGAGTGAACTGGAGTTTAGGTTATACAAGTTGACGCTTCATTTCTTTGAGATGAGTAAATAAAAAGTAGTTTTGAAGGGACTTTAATTCTACTATTTACTGGAAATGTTGAGCAGGGTATGTTTGTAAACCTCATGGATCATGGACAGGTTCTGAGGTTAATTTGTCCCATCTGTTTGGTTGCTTTTTCTGCTTGCAGTGGCACCAGATGGTTGAAAATTTTGTGATGGTAGAAATAGCGAGAGTCTAGTATAAATTGAATGGTTCCACCTTGTAATTTCTCTCTCTTGTGATTTGAAGCATGTTATATCTTCTATTTAACCTGGAATAAAACTTTTCTGACTTGAATCCATTCTGTCATCTCACTAAGTATTTTTCAAAAACATCTTTCCTTCTAGATTTACAAAATAAGTGGTACCACTTCAGCTATTTCAGTAAATGTCAAAATAGGAACTTTACTGCATTCATGCACATACACATTCCTTTTTCAGTTTATCTTATAGTGCAACACATTCTGCAGATTCCTGATGCACGCATCTTTCTTTTTTATGGGCATTCTGCAGAGAAGTAAACTGCCAGGCTATTCTGTAATCATCTTTGATGTTGCAATAAGTGCTATGTTCTTTAAAGCTTTTTAACCTTTAACCAGCTAAAGAACAAATCAAAGAAGCAGTTTTCTAGATAATTTAAAAAGACTATAGACACAGTAGATAAGTTGAAGTCTGTGTTTGCTGTTTATCAAAAGACTTTTCCTCCAAAGGAAGATTGAAATTCGTTGAGCAGCTAGCAAAGTTAACTCAATTTGGAGACCTCATCAATAAAATAAATGTATATTCAAAAGGTGCAATCATTTCCACATATAAGCATGTATTTACAGGACTGATGTTTTCAGTTAACCATGCTTCAGTACACACTGAAGTTTACCAGTGAATATATGCAACCCAAAGCCTCCGTACATACACTGCTCCAAGCAGCAGGTGCAAATCTGATCTCACAAAAGCTTTGCCCAAGTCAGAGGTCAGTGACTGCTGGTGATGTCCTCATGGCATCCTTTGCTGTGTGTGTCCCTGCTCTTTGCTTCAGGGGAAACTTGCTGAGCTGTTTTTAAAAGCTACTAACATTTTATGAGTCTTAGGGGGAGAGATCAGCCTCACTCAATCCCGACCAAAGTTCACATCTGTAACCTCAAAGAGACTTGCCATCTACACAGTGATCTATCTGTCCTTCCACTGTCTTTCCCAGCCCCAGCTTGGCTAGTGATTAAGTCATGCTGGGGACCACCTTGTGCTTCAGAGAGAAAATCTTCCTGTACCTGAAATTCCTGGGCATCACATTGTGCCAACATTAATTGCCTTCTTTTGAGTATAAATTTAATCACCCTTGGTTTAAACTTGTTCAGACCTTTGGAAATAATAGACTGTCAGTGAGAGGAAGAGCTAGCCTGAGCACCAGGGGCTGAGTAGTGACCCAGCACCAGCGGCTCTCACCAGCTAATGCAGACCTAGCTACAGGGTCCAGATGTGACAAGCAGAGCTGTCTGCTGGTCAGGGTGTCACTGACAGCACCCAGCAGGGTGGGGGGGATGAAACAGGGCCAGGGGTCACTTGAGAGCCAGGGCCAGAGGTGCACACCTACAGCCCTGGGCCGGTCCAAACTGCAGTGTTAAGGGGATGTCCCTCCCTAGGGAAGACTGGACAGGGCCACTGGGCCTGGCAGTGCCCTCATAGCCCTGAACTCTTATCACTAGCAATTCTGTAAGTGCAAGAAGGATATAAATGCTACACCGGAGGCTGCAGAAGATAGCAGGGCTCAGCTTAGCTCAGGGTCCTTTGTTGAGGTAGTCTGTCATGGTCCTCATCTCTTTGTATTAGTTCATGTAGTAGCACTCTATATTTTGGTCTCTTACCATTTTCTGGATGAGTAGGAGAAACTGGCTAAGTATTAGTTATTTTGAAGTAGACATATTTGAGTTTGTCTTAATCATATTTAGTGTTAACTTTGTTAGTCTTTATTAATTGTTGTAATTTCATTCTCCCTTTTTGTTGTGTGGTTTTCTCCTTCATGAGATCAAATCAGAGCGTGAAACACTGAGTCTGTGGATGGAATAGTGGCATGTACAAGAGGCACAGGAGAGAGCATATGAAGGTTAAGTTTCCCTCTCTGGCAGCTGCTCTCTAGCAGAGCAGGTTATCTGGTTTCTGCTTAGCAACAGAGGCTGTGCAGGGATTTGCTCAGAACATTTACACAGGGCAGAGGCTGTGTCTGTGAGCTACTCTTCATACTGACCTCCATCTCCCCATGACTAGGGAATTTTGATGTCGTGTTTCCACAGCAAGGTTTCAGGAAGAGCACTGAAAAACTTGAGAAACAATGATATATTATCAGCATTATTTAATGAAGCTTCTGTTAACAATAACCTAGGACTGCCTAGAAATAAAAAAGGTGCATGAGGAGACAGAGAGGATAGTTTTGTGTCTGGCCTTGCACTTTGCTGTGAAGCTAGGAACTTTTAGTCTCTCTCTTCCTAAATGGCCTGATTCAATGATAGCTTTGTGTTATCCTGTCTCAAGGAAGGTTGTGCTTCCCAAAGTGTGGATGAGCACCTCTACTTCCATTGCTGCCATCGGCGTGCTGAAGTTTGCTCTGTGGGAGGCAAGCTGGGCATATGTAAGAAGTCAGGTTTAACATGCAACCCCTGGAGCTTAGTAAAGGGAGTTGGTTGGTTCCTGAGGCTTCATCAGTGGCTCCAGCATTCAGAAAAGGCTGCAACTCACTCAGGTTAGGCGGAAGATACCCTGCAAACATTTTTCCTAATGTTTCTTTGTCTATTGCTGTGCTATTTCTCCCTGTACATCCTAATTCTATCCCTTCTTGGCGTATACCAAGTACTGGTGCAGAGAAGCTTTTAGTCTGTATTACAAAGTGCAGCATCAGCAGAAAGTTGGTCTTTCATCTGGTCTTGTTAGGGCATTTTATGACAATTAGTAATAGTATATATTTGTGATGAAGTTGTTGTTGTTGTTGTTGTTTTAATATGTCCAGTGTAGAGAACTGAGCTTGAGTTTGAGGAAGTAAGCATCAGCATGACAATGTGCCCGTCAGAGTACTATGAGTCAACACCTGTAAGAAAAGAGGGGTCTTGAATAAAAATCTGGAATTAGACTTTGCTGAATAGAAACATCTCTTAACTTACAGCAGAAAAGCACCACCTTTATTTTTGCTGTCATAATTATTTTGTTTTGGGTTAGCCAAGATCACAAAACAAAAGTGGCTTTGGTAAAATCAGCAAAACAAACTCTGCTGATTTGTTTGGTTTGGTTTGGGTTTTTTTTGTGTGTGTGTGTGTGTGAGCAGAGACACAGTTACTCAATGTTAATATCTCATTTTAAGGGACTTAAAATCCTAAGGAAGGTTTTGTTAGTACAAATGCAACTACTTTTTCTATTCAGAACATCATGTTCAAGTAAGCTCTAGACTTTTAGTTATTTCTGGCATCCAGGGCATGGTTTGTGAACTGATATGACAGTATCTCATATAAATTTTCCATCTGGATGATCACAGTGCAATACAAGTTTCTTGCTGTGTTGTCAAGCTAGAACTAACTGTTGTCACTGGCTGACCTTCATTTTTAAGTACGTGGGAACATTACTGAAACACTTCACATAATACAGAAGAGCTGTTTCTCTGTACTGAGTATCTTTATGTTGCCAAAGACTTCATTCATCTTCTGTTGAAAGGAGCACAGGATTCCCTGTCCTCCCCCGTCACAAACTTTCTAAAAGTGTAAATCAGTTCTTTAACACTTAATCTCACAAAGGGTCCCGTAGGAGTCAGTGGCCTGGTCTAATGTACAAAAGTTAGAAAATCAAGTCCTAAAACAAGGCTAGAGAATGTTTTATTGTGCTCTGACTTGTGTAAAATTGATGAATATGAAACACAGTGTCCTTCTATGTGCATCCGTCAATAATCCTGGGGTTTTTTCCTTAGTTCAAAGTGATTGAGTTGGTTGTAAGAGTAAGGGGGTATGAGGAAGATGCAAAGGAGCAGTCTGATGGAAGCATTAATGATTAGTGATGTGTACAGACTGTAAAATTATCAGAATAAGCAGCTCATACTGGGAAATTGGCAAAAGCTCTCTCTTTAACGCTCTTACTTCTTTTTCCTAATTTAATTTGGTTATTCTTTTTCAGGAAAAAAAAAATCTCAAATCTGTGGATGAAGTACCAGTCTTTTCAGTCACCCTCTTTTTTTACTTAGCTAGAAATAACAATTTAAAAACACTAAAGAATGTCTGGTACCAAATGTCTGTAACACGTAGAGCATCATAAATGGAGTATCTAGGCAGTATGTAAAGAAGCTGACCCTGATGCAGCACAGTTTTTCCAACACTCGTTCCCACATTATGGGGAAAGAAGTTTGAAAGCTGTTGGAGAATTCTGATTTACTCCTTTCTTAATAAATGCACAGGTGTTCATATCAAGCTCCTATTAGGCAAGTTAACTTACAGGATAACAAATGTTTGAATAACTTTTTGCACCTGTTTGCTTTGCCTCCTTTCCCTTTGCATTGTCCAATACTCTATTCATGGACAAGTAGAATTCTGAGCTGGGAGCAGGTTTTCCCAGTGCTAAATTCTGTAGTGCGCTTCTTTCACATTCTGGTGCAATGGCAAGGATTTGTTCTTGCATGGGGAGAGAGGAAATACCTGTACATTTATGCTTTCTTTTCCAGCAAATTCTGAAAATATAAACTGAGAAACTTAAATATAAAATGTTCTCGTGTATTTCTGTTGTAGTCTGCCCATTTGGGTTCAGTATGCCTGGTCATGACATATGACTGAAGTAATTTCTCAACAGAAAACTTCTGATAGCTTGTATACAAGTAACTCTTTGCTAAAGTCATTGTAGATTTCTCCAGGATCACAGCTGGCAGTTGCATAAATCTGAGAAGATAACTTCTGCCTTTCAGTCAGCTGATTGCATTCCTAGAAGCAAAGAGCACTGTTGCCAATGTATCATGACTGTGATATAAGAACTTGCCCATTCAGCTGATTACTTCTGGCTGGGTTTTGTTGTTAAGGTTTGTTGTTGTTGTTGTTTTGGTTTGGTTTTTTTGCAATGCTGTATAATTTTTGAGAAACTCGTTGCCGGATGAGTATTTTGTCCCGTCATTTTCATTATCTTCCTTAACTGGGTTCCCTTCCCTTCTGATATCACTGCTACTGGACCAACTGGCTGCGTTCCCTATTAGTTTTGTAGCATCTGATGTGTTTCCGTGTGTGCTCAGACATAAACTAGATGCCCAAACAGCATAAGAAAACAGGAATTTCAAAGACAAGGAGGGTACCAAAGCCACCCTAGGAGCTGAGGAGACACCTAGCATGTGTGCCATCTCTAAGCTCCTTGGTAGAATATAAGCAGGTTAAAAGTTGTTCTAAGAAGTTCTGAGGTCGCTTCAAAAACTTTTTAGTTAGTTCTCTTTGGAAGACAGTGTTTATATTTTTCCTATAAGAATCAGAACAAAGGAATATTAATAGCTCCCTGCACATTGTAACATTTTCTGCATAATGACATTTTACAGGCTTGATATAATTTTCGGCCATGTGCATCAGGCCATTAAATGAGAGGTCTTTAAAATTATCTCACCAGAACAGTTCTTTTTTCCAAACAACACCAAAAGAAGATGAGATCAAAGAATTTCATAAAAGGCGCTTTTCACAGCTTATCTGTCATCAAATGAAGGTATTAGGGAAATGGCCTGAGAAGCTTTTCCTACTTGATACCCCTTTTGAAGTGACTAGAACTGCAAAACATGCCATTTCTGCAGAGGATTCCAGTTGTGTTTCTCCCTTATATGAGAGGAAGGGTGCAAGAACTGTATCACGCCAGCTGGGACCCTTCTGGGGTCCTTGCTCTTGGAGTTTCCTTGTGCTTTCAGGGAGCAGCTGCTACCCAGGGAGTGCCCCTTCCCTGAGCTCACCATGGGGCTCACGGCTACCAACACGGCAGCTGGGGGCACACTGAAAGGTTTGCCATTGCTCCCAGAAAAATCCAGTGACAACACATATCCATCCAGGGTAATTTGGGGTTGAGGAACTTCCCAAATACAGAAGTTGTTTTGTTCATTTCAAAGGTTAGAAGGTAGGGGATTGAAGTGATAAAATGCAAATGCACATTCCTTCAGCATTTCCATTGCATGCCCTTGTCTAATAAATTCCACATATTACAGTATTAAAAATTTAATCCTGATCTCAACTCCATTTGAGTTAAAAAGTGTCTGACCACTAAGGTCTGTAGGTACTGCATCAGAAAATGAGATATTATAGGTGTCACACAGAAAACGTTCATGTGAGGAGGAGGTATAATATCCATCAATGACTGAGAAGAACAAAAAACCAAAATTGTAATTCTTAATTTAAATGAGGAAGGAAGTAAAAAATGAACATTTTTGCTCTCACATGATAACATTTTAAGGTCTCAATATGAAATTTTGTCTATTCAGGCAACTCAGAGGTAGAATTTAAGTCATATTCTTAGTGAGTAAAATGAGAGCTCTATGGAGGAGAGCAGGCTGACAACTCAGAAACCTGCTGTTTCTGTGTGACGTTGAAGTACTCTAAATTTCATCTCTTTTTAAAAAGAGGATTAATTAAATTTTGGATGATATTTTCTTTTTACTAGAGCTAGTGTGAGCCTGATACACCAGCTAATCCAATGCATAGTAAATTTGGTCCAGATAGTAATCTGACAAAATTCATTATCTGAGAAAACAGTAGGAAGATTGTATTCAAAATCAGATGTTCATAAATTGCACAGGAACAAGGTCTGTATGAGGGAGGTAAGTTTCATCTGTGATTCTGAGCTATATATGATTGCTGGTCGCAGAGTCTAGGGTGTAGGTTTTATTCATCACCATGCTTTCTCATGTTCCAGCATTTATGGTACAGTTGAAGACCTGTGCATTTCAAAAGTGATGCCAATACCAGTGAATTTTCCTTGCCACACTAATGTGGGATTAGAGTCTTTCAGTAATTGAAACATTCAAGTATACTTTTCTGGAAGTATTAGTGCTGGGGTGATAAGCAAAGGGCACATTTTTTCACTCTCAGTGAATTCAGGACAGGCTGTCTTCACTTTGGACAGTTTTAGGGTATTGCTGAATGTGTCTTTGGAACTGCCATAAATAAAACTTTCTTCCTGAGTACTGGTCTAAGTAAAATTTAATGGTCCCTTGAACCTTTTGCAAGGAATAGGTGAGGTCCTGGATAACATTTCCTGCTTTGAATTATTCACTTGCTACTTCCATGGCTCTGTGACCTACTGCTTGTACTTGTACATAGTAAGTCTCTCATCCATGCCAGTCAATTTATCTCAAGATACATAACAGTAGCCACATTTTCCCTGTTGAATAGTACTGTGGGATGTGTTATGGGCGTGAAAACCACGTTAAGAACCCCATTTTGTTCCTGTACCCATGGAATTTCCATAAGTTGACAACATAAATCTCCCATGACAAAAGTGACATACCAGGGCTGCTTTATGGCACACGGAGATCTCAGACAAACATCTTGCTTAAAAACCCCTTTCCAGCAACTCACATAATAGCTGGGTAAATGCTGCAAGGCAGGTCTTTACAGTAATAGGCTGTAAAGTATCTGAGAATCACTAATTCTGAAAGCAGTGTTTGAAAACTAATTGCATTTGATTTGTACCTTTCTCCGGCCCTTCACATGATAGGGTACAGAGGGATTTTTGAGTGACTCAAGAAAGGCCAGCTATTCTTGAAACCATTCTCAAGGTTTTAGAAGTGGTTTTTATCCCATAGGCTCTCAACTTACATAATATCTGAGGTCTCTACAAACACAATAGAAATATTCTGTTATCAATTTTGTAAAATCAAGAAAAACCAGTAACCAGTTCTTTTTATAAAAAAAACAAAGGTGGAAAGCACAGAATTCTTTCTCTAAAGGTATTATATAATTCCCAGCACAGATAGAAATTGATAG
The DNA here is from genome assembly GCF_015227805.2 of Hirundo rustica. Taxonomy (NCBI): domain Eukaryota; kingdom Metazoa; phylum Chordata; class Aves; order Passeriformes; family Hirundinidae; genus Hirundo; species Hirundo rustica. The sequence goes on from NC_053452.1 coordinate 28,258,718, forward strand.
TTTGGGTAAGATTAGAATAAGAAGTAATGCAAATGATTTGCACCAGTGAAAGAGTTCCCAGTGGTATCTTCTGCAAGTACTGAAACAAAGTGCCAGAGGAGGTGAAGAAGTGCTTATCAGTGGCGATTTTTAAGAGAAGGTCAGTTTATTTTCAGTAACTGATACATTTTTTTTGACCTGTGAGGCAGAATATGTTCAAGGAATATCATTCACTACTGGCTTTTGCTGGTGCCAAGGGGACTGAGAAGGCAGCAGGGTATTACTGGCAGAAATGAGACTCCACTGCAATGGAATGCAGACAAACCCATTTGCCCTCTGGCAGACCAGATTAGCAGAGGCTCCTGCTTCTAGGTTTTTGTGGGCCAAAGTGAGACTGTTCAGCAGGGCTGTTCAGGTTCACAGTTTTAGATCTCTGGACTATGATGTCTACAGACTGCAGTGCAGCATTGAAAAGGTTAGTTCCCCTTAGCTCAGGTACAGCTGATTGTGCTTGTCAGCCATGGGATAAGCTAGATGACCTTGCAAGACTTCCTTATGCAGTTTTGTGTGGTTCTCTGATTTGCTCTGGTCTATGTTTTAACTTTGAGGCAATTTTTTCAAGAGAAAAAAAAAATAAATTGAAATTACTGGGCAAAGCTAAGTAAAACCAATCAACCAGCACTAAATATAATAGTACTCCACCAGCTTGAGAGAAATTTTGAGTGTCGGGCTGACAAAAAAATCCTCTAATACAAAATCTGAACACATGCATTTTGTGTTGAGTGAAAGATGCAGACATCTCATGTGAAATTTAAGATAGCAGTTCTTATGTACAGGTCATTTATTCCAAGAAATATGGGATTCGTAGAAATTGTTCCCTTCTTGGTTGGAACTCCTTGAAAGCCCTGGTACAGAACAGGAAAAACAACACAATTAGCCCTGGGTATAAACACTGAAATCAGAGACAGATAACATGTCATAGTGTCCTGTTGGAGATTGTTTCTGTGAACTTCAAAAAGGAATCGCAAGAACAGGAGAGAGCTTCTTGTTGTTTTCTTTAGTCTTGTACCTGGTTTTTCTCTTGGATTTATATTTGTCCCTCCTAATGCTGGGATTGTGGAAAATGAATCTGCTGTCCTGGTTAGCCTTTGTCTCAGGGTGGTGAAGGTTTGCACATAGTTTTGTGTACAGTATGCCCGTGCAATTTCCATCAGAAGCAGGAAATGTTTATTTAAGTTCTGAGGGGTGGGACAGTTGCTGTAGTTTTAGGTAATTTTAAACAAACTGTTTGAGCATCCTGTTTAAATAGAGTTAAGTAATCACAGTTTTGTATTAGTTGAAGAAGAATTCCATGCATGCAAGACATGAATAAAATATCATCTTACAGAGCATACCAAGGTGATATATTTACCTGACTTCTTGAGCAATAAGAGTTGTATGTTTGACTTTTGTTTTGCAACAAGTTTAGTGGCTAAACATATCCCATTATGTAACAGTAGTCTACTAGAATGTGAACTATTTTACATTTACATTTATCTGTATTTGAGACACATACTGGTTTCCTTGATACTTTCAGGGGCCTCTGAAGAAATCTAATTCAAATGCAACTTCCTGAAACTGGGAGAATAATCTGTATTCATTCAAAGAACTTAGTTTAGGGAACTAGTGAGAATTGGGAAGAATTTATTCACAGCCAATTGTATAACATAAATGTAGGAAAAAATGGTTGTTGGAGTAGGCTGCTAAGATTTATCAATTGTGAATTTTGCTTGAGTCCATGTTCACTGCCTTTCCTGAATGATTTTAAGTATTATAAAATTTGAACCAGGAGACAAAATACAGTAGTTAAAAGATTTGTTCTCAGACTTGTGCCATGGATGCACATCTCAGTTTTGCCACTGGGAGACAGATTACACAATTTATTTTTGTTTTGTAATATTTCAGTAATGAGGCTATGTTGAACTGCATATGGGGTCCCCCAGCTGTTATCACTTGTTTGAAAGAGAAAAAAATGTTTGTATTCTTCAGATTGAAGTGATAATTGTACATTTTTTATGTCTATCAATGGATTGTCTTTGGGCTGCAATTTAATGAGATTTTAATTGGAAAACAAACGAAGGACATGCGGGTTAATGACTGATAGCAATTTTTAAAAAGTCTTTTAAGATCTACACAAGAATTAATGTAAACAATACATCAAAGTCGTTCCATGTCTAACCTTTCATACAGGGTTTACATAGAAGCTTGTTCCTTAACAATGGTATTATTCCACATCTAAACAACTAATAGACTGTGTAGTGTCATCTGTTAAATCAGAACTGATTGGCAAGATTATCTGGTCTTACTAGTAGGAAGACCTTGGTCATTAATCACACCTCCACAAAGAGGAGCTGGATTGAATCTGTTATGTCCTTAGATTTTATTGCTACTGATGTTTCTGGAAATCTCCCCTCCTTTTCCCAGTTAAAAGCATGTACAATAATCCAAAAGAAAAAAGATAGAACCTCTATCCAGTGAAACTCACAACATCTAATACACATAACAAGCTAATACACAGTGGCGGGGAGTGCACACAATACATAGTCAGATATAAACAAAAAAGGTACAAATAAAACTAAAAATCAGAGAGTGGCAATAATCACAGTAAAGCATGAAGTATTAGAAAGATTTACTGTAGATCAGCAGGTGGCTATTTTGAAGTCAAGAAGGATGAAATATTAAATTGGGACAAAATTAAAGGAGTGGAATGAGAGAGATGAAACAAGATTTCTAGTTTAACTAGTAAGCATACTCCTTCATTTAGTGCTAAGGACAAAGACTAGAAAAATGGTTGCTTTTGGTGTCCATTTTTGAAGACACAAAGCATGTAGTAGACTCTCAATTAAGAAAGTTGAGAAGGGAGACTCAAATCAGAGATATTGAGACAGCTGTTATGCATTGCAATATAAGAGTTACATTTATGGTCAGAAAATACTGCAGAAATACAGAGTTAAACGTACCTTCTCTCTCTCTTTTTTTTTTTTTTTTTTTTTTAAACTCCTTGCCTGTTCATTTCATTTTCAGTTGTCTTTTAAAATCTCTTCTTCATGCACTGTGCTTTGCTTTCGCTTCCATTTGTTATTTTAAGTATTCTCATTCAACAATATCTTTTGAGAAATTCAAGGAACAGCAGTATGATTAAGGGCTAAAATAAACCCTGAAAAAGAATCAAATTACTTCCAAAAATATATTAGTTTACTTTACTTCAGAAAACATATTAGCTTACTTTGCAGTACTTTTTTTCGCTTTATAGGTGCCAAGAGAGGATTAATCTGTAATGTCTTTGTTTGTGATTTTGCCTTTTATTTCAGTTTATATAATTAAAGAGTTCCCAGAACTGCTTTACGTTTATTTTATTCATCAAAACATACTTCCCAAATGTTATGAAAACAAAGTTCAAAAATAATGTAGCCCAAACCAAACCCATTCAGTTTTCTCTTGGAACACAACTGATAATAAAGTCATACCTTGTATCTCATTTTTAACTGAATAAACACCACGTTGTCCCTCAATGTAAAATTCTTAAGGGTGTTCACTTTATATTCTCATACTTCAACATTTGAGTAAGTCCTGGTGGTACATGTAGCAAGACAGATACAATCATAAATAGTACAGTTCATTACTATTTGGAAGGATTTCATCCTCTCTGCATTGAAGGCAGAGGTGTCATTGGGTCACTCTGTGCTTACGTTATGACAGAGAGAAAGGAGTCAGAAGGCTGGGAACCTGTATTTTGAACATTAACCTTTGATGAAAGATATGAAAGAAAAGTTTGAGTGCGAAAATCAAAACAGTGTCTGTTGTTGCTGAGTTATGGAAATTTAAAAAAAAAAAAAAAAAAAAATTCAATCTCAGCTCCTATCCATAAAATATTCTCTCTTCTCTTGCATCTTCTTTTCAAGTAAATGTGAGTCTTACTTTTCTCAGTAAATGTGAGCTGATCTCATCATTGTCCTGACCAAAAAGAAAGACCAGAGAGTGCTTTTAAGAAAGTAGTTTCCATAGGGACTAAATATATATAATCAAAAAAAGATGATACCTTCTAATGTTGAAATTCTGGTCTGCTGTGCTTGTGTATGTTGTGCATCCTACTGTTTATTCCATACTAGTGGGCTTTCTCAGACTCACTGTAAACAGAGAACAGAACTTTCAAAGTGTTTTTTTCTCTGTGAATTCTCAGTAGAAAACTGAAATGTTTACTGAGGAAAGCTGAAAAAATGACTTGAAATGTAGACGTGTAGCAGAAAAATTCAATAGCAGAACAAATTCAATTACTGAGCTGTTCATTCTGCTTTTAGTAGCTATACTTTTGATGAGATTGTCAAGTAAGCTGCAGAATCTGTCAGAAATACCCTTTCAAATTAAGAATGGGATGTGCACAAAAAGGAAGATATAAAAGAGAGAGATGATTGACAGGTATCAGTGTCCAGCTCAGAGAATTCTATTAACCTTTTGTTCAGACTGTCTGGTGACAAGATACTCTGCTAGAGAGTCCAGGTTAAATTTTCAATTATTTATTGAAATTATTTAAATTTCAATTTTTAATTTCAATTAAATTTCAATAAACTGTTAGTGACCTAAAAAAGACTGGACTACAATAAAAGAACTTGAAGCTTTAACTAAACGCAATTTCTGACACTAATAATCTGCAATTAGGCATTTAGTGAATGTCACAAAAAGCATTTGGAACAAACACTGAGTATTTAATATGAGAAATTCCTGACATGTTAGGAAATGGCCCTCACCTTTTGTGGTCCCCAATTTTGTGAGTCAGTCTTTTTCTGCAGTTTCCACTGTTGGGAGCAGCAGCTCCCAGCTCTATGACAAGTTGAGAGTCACCATTTGGGAGTCACAGCTGTAAGGCGCAGCACCATCACTTCGCATCAGCATTGTTCCTTTCTGCTTGTCATAGGTGCAGAAAAATGATAGCAGCGTTGGGAATGAGTATGGCTGCTCAGGAGGATGGGAATTGCAGCTTCATTTTCCTTGTTGATCCCACTCAAGTTTAGAAAGGCTAAAATAACGGTGTAAGAAAGTTCAGTTTCCACAAGTGTTCGGAGAAGTTGCTTTAGCCAAGTGTTAGTCGTGCTCTCCTCAGCCTGCAGCCAATGGGTTTTGTGCTTGAAACACCAAACTGTGTATCCATGTGATATAACCTTAGGGAAAGACCTGCAAAGGGACACTTGCAAATGCTCTTCAGATATGCTCAGTCTGTGGTGCAGCATTGAGAAGCCTAACAAAGGACACTGCCTACATTTTCTTCGTAGGGATGTTGTATCCTCTTACATTATGTTCCAGTAGCCGTACAGCTATGCTTTTGACTGACCTCATCACAAACATGACTATTGGTGTTATCCTTCAGCTCTAGCTTCTGAAATCCTGACTATCTGAGAACTACCAGATTTTCTTTTAAAAGCAAGGCTGTAATTCTTGCTGGTTCCAAAGATAAATCAGACAGACGGCACAAGGGCCTGTATTTTTGCTTAAAGAGGCAAAAAGGATGATAGTTGAACCCTACTCTAATGTCAGAAGGTCTGCACTATGGTTTTGAACATTTCATACTAGCAGTACTGAGCATTACAGAAAGAGCAAAGGCATGGCTCTGAATCGGTGCTCTTTTAGTGTATGATGCAGCCAGAAGCTTTGATGCTATTCTTCAGGAGGTTTTCCTTCCTAGGGAATGGTAAGAAGAGTGTTGGAAAATGTACCAAGGGAATTAGCAATGTTTGAACAAGAATACCAGTTCACCTGGCTTTCCAAATTTCATGCAGTCCGGCAGTTTCTGTGTTCCCAAGATACATGAGGAAAGGCACAAATTTTTTTTCTCCATCCCCTTTCTATAATCAGCGAAAAGTCAGACAAACATTTCTAGCCTCCTCCAGGAAGCATCCCTGATAAGTTTAACATTTAGGCACTTAATGAGCAGCATTAATGCACACGCTTAAGTTTAAGGGTATTTTTAAGTGCTGTGCTCTGAGTCATAGAGTAGATGATTAAAGACAAACGACAAACATTTATGAATTTCTGGATTCATATATATAAACTATGTAATCTGCAGGCTTGGATTCATTTGGGGGTTGTTAATTAACTTTGATCTTCTGTTGTTTTTCTTTGTCCAAAGCAATGTCACATCTTGTCTCGTTTTCTTCAATGCAGCACACCAGACACTAGGAACTAGAGCCAAACTGCAGTGTGACATCAGGGCTGCAGAGGGGTGAAGTCCCATGCTCACACACCTGTGGATCATGTGACCAGGGAAAGAAATGTCTGTCATATCACATCAGGATTACATCCACCTCTAACTAAACTCATGTGCATGTAGCTGTAGATAATTAACAGTAAGGAAATGAAGAATATGGAGTAGGCATTCATCAAGGGTGAACAGGCAAGGAGTTGAAGATTTAGTGGTATTAGTACAGAGTGGGGAAAAATATGAAAATTTGTAAGGAACACTTTAAAAAATTGATCTAAATTATATCAAGTAGATGTGTGTAATTTCTTTCCTTATGCCTTTACCTGCATTGCCAGTTTAGTTAATAAATGGTTCAAGATACCAAGCACATGTTTAGTTTACTGATATTTTCAGTTCTGACTATTTCAGCTCGTGCTTAACTTTTGGGTTAGTCGTGTGACTGCCTGAGAATCTCATTGCTATTCTCAGGGAGCATTCATTTCTAGTCTAGCTTATGGAAATAGGCTTGAAAGCTTGAATGGGGAAGTGATAAGCATTATAAGAAAATAGAAAGAACCTAATATGTATTTTAATACTGTAATCCTATTTCATTACGAGGGTTTGAGGCAACTAAAAAAAATGTAAGTGTTTGAGATTGGCAACACTTGTTTCTATAGCTTAACGATTCTAAAAAAATTTACATTATTTGGGGAAGATGCTTTGCAGACAAAGTAACTGATAAGAGAGAAGTGAAGAAAGAAGACTGAAATTTTCCCTGCAGCCTGTCAGTAGTTGACAAAATTGACTTATCTTTTCATGGCTTATTATGGCTAATTTTTGTAAAACTATGTTTTTATGGCTAAATTATAAAAGAAATAGCATCACTTAAGTATCTCTGTTATTATATGAACTTGATTATAATTCCATAGGTATTTGTTGACGTGTGGAGGTTTATGTGTGTGTGTTGTTTAATACAGTATTTTGATTGCCTTTTTCTCATTTCTCACTTTAAGACTCATCTCATTTTCTTCAGGTTTGGTGGGTTTTGGTTATCAGCTTTCTCCTTTTTTTGGAATCATTGCATTAGTTTCTTTTATTTCATGATGTAAACGCTCTAGTCATTTCAAGTGTAGCTTCAAGCTGTCCTTTATGTCACTAAAAGGAATTAGCTAAATAGCACTGTTTAATTAATTTCAGGACCGCCTCTTTTTCGTCATGGAGTATGTAAATGGAGGAGACCTAATGTTTCAAATCCAACGCTCACGCAAATTTGATGAACCTCGATCCCGCTTTTATGCTGCAGAGGTCACATCGGCACTCATGTTTCTTCACCAACATGGCGTCATCTACAGGTACTTTTTTTGATCAAAAAAGGTTTTCTTGGGGCTTTGGGATGGTTTTGGCTGAAATCCTCCATCTCTTAGCAACCAGTTTTAGATTAGTTGTTTGTTCCAATTTGCTTACCCAGAACTTTTTTTTGGCTGTTTATCATTGAGAATGTTAACATTTGAATAGCCTCTGCAGCAGTCGCCAGCTGTGTGTGCCAGTTTTGTGTTCTAGTCCAAATAAAGTGGGTTTGAATAAGCTTGGCACAGTGCGACCCAGAGGTGACCTTTCAGCAGATCAGCGCAATCTCTTCACTTTCCTCCCTGTGCCATAGATTTCCTCTCGGTTTCTAACCCTCTGCCACTTCCTGAGTTTGTTTGTCTTAGTTGTCTCCACTCCGATACGATCGGGATGGCCGTTTGCAACGCTTTGCTTATGCCCCTTCCTCTTGACTGTTTGGGTGAAGGCTTAGTCACCAGCAGGAAGTGGCTCGTTGGAGACAATTCTGATTTGCTTTCAAGTGCCCTGCATCTATTTGAACCTCCCCCACCGGCCCCAGTCTCTAATCTTCAACACCCATGCACACACGCACAAAAAGTGCATATTGTTGTGCTGGGATGAAGAATGCATTTAGGGATAGGCTTTATTATTAAAAGTAAGGATTCGCTTTGAAAAATTTCACCCTGATGTTAATGTGTTTATTAAATCCTTTATCTTGTCATTTCACACTTCCTCTCTGTTTTTATTTGTTTTTAGCCGTCTGTTATTACTTGAGATAAATTTGGGCTTTCACAAGCAACATGCTTAATAGGTTTTGTAATATAAATCTGCCCTGTCTTGTACAAACTCAGAGTTCTTCACATCTAACTGAGCTCTGGTTTTGCCCTTGATATTCCTACCCCCTTTCAGGTTATCAGTTTTGATTTGAGGTAGTCATCTCAGGGACAAGCAATCTTGGATTTCATGAGCAGAAACATCAAGATAAGGAAATGGAGTTTGTCACATTCCTGGCTACATATAAAGGCAGGTCTTGATAGTACTAGAAATTGAGAAGGAACTATTAAATGTTTAGTAACCAGGATTGAGTGGTAAGTTCCATTAGAAGCAGTTGGCTTTCCCACATAGAAAGGGATTCAAAGGCAAGTTTCTCAAAGGCGTCTCCTTTCCAGAGACATAGCAAACAGCAGAACATCACAGCTTCTGAGGAAAGTAAATCTCTTTGAAAGTCTTTTCATTAAAAGTCTGGTTTTCTTTATAGAACTCTGCTAGCTGCAGCTCTTAATCTCCACCTTTTATTAACGCTGGTATGATGTTTGCATACTGGGTTGTACTTTTGGCCCTGACACTTCACATGGTGTTGTTTTCAAGTGCTGAAGATCCAACACAATTCTTACCTTTCCTGCCCATATCATATTTCCTATTCATCGTCCGCATTAATTTCCAAAGCTGGGTATTTGTACATTCACATAATAGAATGTGGCAACTTCAGAATTTGTAACTATCTGTCATAAGGGAAACAGACAAGCTTGGTGCTTTGAAAAGTGAAGTATTTTGAGGATTTGTGTCCATAAAATACTTGGGCTAATTTGCTTCTCCTGGAAACTGGAGGTAGACACCTTGTAATTATCAATCATTTTAATGATTTCTGTGAACCAGCAAGAAAGAATTGGTATAAAATTACATCTCCCTGCTTTATGTGAATGTGCATTCATTCACCCCATGTCTTTCACTGCTTCCATCCCTTTGCCCACGTTCTTCTCTCTCTCTACTCCTTCTTTCCTACCTCTTTCCCCTTGTCCTGTACACAGCTTCTGCTGGGTGTTGGCTCCTAGCTGGATGCATTGAATTGTGTTCTTTCTTTGATTTAATCAGCAGAATGCTTCCATCACAGGAGAACTGTCATTCTGAGACAATTTAAGCTTCACAGTGTACTCACAACTTTTGATTCAGACACTATGCTGACATGTCTGACATGCATGCTAGAGTATGACACTGAACTTGTAAATGGCGTGTTATGCGGAGTGTATGATCAGAGGACACAAGGGAACATGAGTTGTAGGATGAAAGCATAAACTATTGAAAGCAACAGGAAGAAATTAGGAATAGATTCAATTGTATTTTGTTTTGACGTAGGTTTTTGGATCTTGACACAGCTATATTTGTAAGAATAATTCATTTTCTAAACTGTGAGATCTTAGGAATTCAAATGTTTGTAAAATGCACATCCCAGTTATGCTGTAAAATACAAGTAGAAGAAAGAATTTGGAAATTATTTAAAAATAATTAATCATAAGGAAATGTCACAATTCATTCACAGTGTGCCAGGCCTTGGGAGAATGCATTTGTTGATATCAAGCATGCGTAAGAGGAGTTGTCTTGTGCAGAAAAGTTTCAGCCTAATTATTCCATACCTCTCTGCATTATTTACTACAATGTTAAAAATGCATTGGGATCAAGTCACTCCTTTACATCTCAAAAGCTCTTATTAGCTGTCAAACCAGGAAAGAAAAGGGAAAGAAAAAAGGAAAATGAAAGAACCTTTGCTCCTGAATAACTACCGCTCATAACTACCTAACATGCCTTCAGATATTTTAATAAAGAATACTTTTCTTCTGTGTAATTATATTTCTAGAAAAAACATTGTGGTGTGAAATTAATGGTTATTCTCCAAAGTGGGAAATGCTGCTTGTGTGGGCACTTCTTCAAGGAAAGTGGGGAATATAAAAATAAACTAAGATGTTTGATGGAAATGTAGGTTTCAAAATAGCTGCTATACCTTCTGATCTTTTTTCAGTCTTGTATGTGGAAGTGTTTGTTTGGAGCTAAACAAAGTTATATTTTTGGAAGTAAATAACTAGCCTTACCTCTTGCTTTGGCTTGTTGGTTAGGTTTTTAGAGAGTGCTATGATGATACTAAATGATCATCTTTTATAATAACTGGTTTATCCTCATTTCCCCTAAGTTCAAAGAGAGAGCCAGCTCCCTGTTTGGCAATAGAAATTATTCTCTGAGTTCACATCTTTGCAACTGGCCCAAGAGTTGTTCCCAGACTTGTCCTACTACCGATGTGCTCATTGGAATTACATATATCTTCCTTATGTTTATTGACTTTAAGATGGAAATAAAGATGAACGTCACAACTTTTATATATAGAGATATTCCCATTGATGAATGCACCTTGTATGTTAGATAAACTTTAGGATAACTTTTTAGTGCAGCATTTTTAAAGGTGTGATGTTACTGTTGTGTCAAAAACACTTCAACAGTTTAATAAAAATATTTACATTATCCCTGCCACCTTCCCTCTCATCTGGCATTCAGCTATTCAAGCACATGTCAGGCTGGGGCCTGATAATACAAGTAGAGTTAATCAGACACTAAAGAAGTTTCAATCCCATTTTCTGGCACTTGTCCTTGTTTGTGTTATGCAATTGAAATTGCGCCACTGGAAAAAAATGTATCCAAGCTTCAGGAATTAAGGATTAGAAATCTCATTTTGATTTTTCTTGTGAGCTGGACTGGAGTTTGAACTTGGTGATGAAAGGTTGTGGACTATGTCCTGCCCCCAGAGTCTGGTGTATTTAAAGTCAGTTATCGTAATGTATTAATATTATGTCTATATAAAATATATTAGTATATACTCTCATGTAGGGAAAATGCAATGAACTGTGTGTGTTTAGTAACTGTCACTTCTGTACTCCCCTCTTGTACTGAATTTCAACATTCCTGTGCTCTTTCTGCAGGTATATGTAAACGTGGCGTGTTCTTGTTTCACTCGCAGTTGTTGGGTTGAGGTTGTTAGGAGTACTTGGGTGGCTGTCTCTGCTCTCAGTGTAGGAGTTCAAGCGAGGTGACACAAGTGACCTGCTGTGACCTGAAATACCTACAAAGAACTGTTGTCTCCCCGGGCAGGAAGGACAGCACTAGAACGGGGTACCACTTCACGAACATAAATGACGGTGTCCCCAGTTCATACATGATTTAGGAAACAACTGTGTGAGCTGTAAGCATTGTTTCAGTAGTTGCGTGTTGCTTGATCTCTGTCATCCTCCAGAGTCATTCAAGTGCTCTCTCTGAAATACAAAAGCAAAAAAACTGAATGTATAAAATTTCAGTTCACCTCAAAGGAAGAAAAATATCTTAACTGGGAAATTAGTGTCACCTGCTTTGGCTTGACTAATGTGGGAGAAAATTTTTTGCTTTCAAGTGTAAGATCTGTGAGACATTGCTTTCAAATCATGCAGCACCTGGTCATGATGGAGTCCTTATTCATAACTGTGGGTTATTATGTTCCTCAGCAATATGAAGTAATAACCCAGCCTGTAACTTGCTGGAGCTTTCTAAGGCTCTCTGCACTCTGTAATTAATGTGTTGGTCATGATGAAGGATTTATTAACACTGAATTGAGGCAAATGTGGATGTAAATGTGCTGATGCCAATCCTTGAGCACCTCCGGGCTTTTTCCGTACACAACTACCCTAAGAACTTGTTTGAACACTAACTGAAGTTTTCCCTGGATGATCAATTTTCCCAGCATTCCTGTTTATCAGGGCAGCACCCACCAGAGTTTCAGAAAGAAGTACTACCTAAAATTAAAAGCATTTTCATTAGTGTGTTTTTGTGTGAAATAAGAATATTTATTTAGAAAGTGTGACTTCATTGGTGGTTGTGTGATTCAGTGCAGAGTAATAGGCAGTTATATTTACACTGATGGAAATGTTGCATGGTCAGTGGTTAACATGTTAAAAGTCATCATTCTCCCAAGTTACCTTACTGTGTTATTTCTGAGTGGCAGCAGCCAAATAAAATTCCCCTCCTCCCTATTTTTTTTTTTTTTTTTTTTTTTTTTAAGCAAAACCAGACATGGAGCATTTTGATTTAAGTATGTAAAGATCATCTTATTGCAACTCTGAATAATTAAAAGTTATACTGCTGCTTTAGCTATGGTCCATGAAAGCAGACAAGACCTTGTACCCTACCTGGCATATTCACATCAAAGCATAGGAACATACTGAACACAAGGTCCTCTCCACATTAGCTGCTTGTTGCAGCAGTCTGCTACAGAGAAGTTATAGTTTGCTTCTGGCCCGAGTGACCAACAACCTATTTCCATCACCTTCAGTAAAAATAGGAAGGAAGGAGTGAATTGGGCAGGTGTGTCTGGAGTCCCAGTGTCTCCAGGGACTGCTGCCCAAGCCACGCCACCTGACCAGTGCTCCTGGCCGGGTTTGAGCCCTGGACTACATCCACACTCTGCCTGCTCTGCCTGCTCTAGTTTCTAAAACTGAACATGAACTCCGACGGGATTTTCGTCGGTGGCCTCCTGCCCTCTTTGCACTTTTTCTTGCTGGATCTAGGCAGAGCAGCAGTCATGAAATTCATAAATAAGCAGGATGTCTTCCCCGCAGGAAAAGGCAGTGGGCTGGGGTGGAGTGGAGCGGAGCTGAGGGAGATGAGAAGCAGGAAGGAGAGTTGGTTCCCAGGCTTCTGGCATTCGGACCGAGGGAGTCCACCCTGCCATCTGCCCAGCTTATGTATTGTGCTAAAGGCTCTGTCGTATAGGAGAGCCTTTGACAAGGTTTCCAGCTGTGGAAGGATGAGTAAAGGCTGTGGGAATAGGATATGAGCCACATGGTCTTGCCAACAGTAGAATGCTTTCTAAATTTCTCCTGGGTTTGGAGCATTAAAAAGTCCTTAGATGGCTGTTGCGTGGGAGTTGGGTATGTGGTGGGGGCAGTGCTGGGCAGTTAATATTTAGAAGGATAGACCAGCACCATCGACCTTATTTGGGAAATGACAAGGTACTTCCAGGGGGAGTTCTTGGTAGAGAGGTCAGCATTGTTTTTTTGCTTCATGTTTATTTGGTGCAAGATTTTCTTGTTTAATGACCGTTTGTATGGCGCTGTATTGTGTAAATAAAGCTATGACCTTTACCTTCTGATAACAGTATAGGAGTGAGTTAATGTTAAATGAGAGTGAGCAGGGAGTGGGAATCTGCCAGGGTTAACGCCAAGTTTACATTCCTCTGAGGGCAGCCATGTTCCGGTACCCTCAGTGGAAAGGGCAACAGTGCCTCTCGACAGATAATAGCAGTGAAATGTTACAGAACATATTTGTATTTATTTCTGGGTGAATGTCACTGATTTTAGATGATTGATGTTCGTGTCTTTATTTTATAACAGGAAGAAATGTGTGTTATCTCTCAGCGTTTGATAAGAAGATTTTGTCTCAGAGAAACATATACAATAAAAATCCAGTAGAGCTGCAGCACATGTGAAACTGAACTGTACTGATACAGAACAAATGCATTAGTTTTCCTAAACTGTTGAGACACAGAGCTGCTTCTGCAGAATCATGTATACTAGCTCCAAACAAAATCATACTCTGCAAATAAATCTCTAACAGAGGAAAGAGAATGCTTTCTGTTTCACAGTGCATTAAAAATTTAAAGGTGCTTCATAAATGTAATTCTGCTGCGAAAAGACAAAACTTGGGATTGAATTTTACTATGCCCTTCAGTCACATTTGTCTTCAAACAATGAAAAGTATTTCTATAACCCAGTTGCAGTGGTGTTGAAACTATGCCACATTAAGGATGAGGCTTTGCCTTTTTGCATGCTATTGAGTGCATCTAAGTTTCATAGTAATGCAGAGAAGTGCACAGAAAACATGGTTCTGAGGTAATAGGCTTTTAACAAAGATTTTGTTGTGCTCTTGAGATCCTTCACTCAATAATGAGTCACAGAATAATGGAACTGTAGAAACATTTGGGTTGCAGGGGAGCTTGAAAATCATCTAGTTTCAACTCCCTGCTACTGGCAGGGACACCTCTCACTATACTAAGTCGATCAGAGCCCCATCCAACCTGGCCTTAAACTCTTCCAGGGATGAGGCATCCTCAGGTTCGCTGGGCAACCCATTCTAGTGACTCACTGCCTTCATGGTGAAGAATTTCTTCCTAGTACCTAAAAATACTGGCAGTTTAGGGCCATTCCCCCTTGTCCTGTTACTACATACTCTTGTAAATACTCTCCCTCCATCTCTCTTGTAGTCTCCCTTCAGGTACTGGAAAGCCACAGTGACGTCATTCTGAAGCCTTCTCTTTTCCAGGCTGTGCAATCCCAATTCTCTCAGCCTTTCCTCACAAGAGAGGTGCTCTGTGCCTCTAACCATCTCGGTGGCCCTCCTGTGGGCTCTCTCCAACAGGTCAATGTCCTGCCTGTGCTGGGGATGAAAGAGCTGGATGCAGCACTGCGCATGGGGTCTCACCAGAGAGGAGTAAAGGGACAAAATCCCCTCCCTTGTCCTGCTGCCTGTGGTGCTTTGGGTGCAGCCCAGGTTACAATCCACTTTCTGGGCTGTGAAGTTGGGGAGTAATGCAAAATGTTAGATGAAAACAAGTAAGGAACTCTATTTAGCAGAGGTTTTTAGTAGTGATGACAGAAATGCTGAACAGCCTTAAAAGAAAATTTGAATTGTGCCCTTCAGTAAAAACATTTGCATACTATTTTTGGTTTTTTGGCCAGAACCTTGCTACTTTCAGCTCAAGATTTACATTTATTCTCTTTGCCCATATTCCCACCCCCTCTTTTATCTACCTCCTTTTTATATAAAAGCTTATCAATTAGACGCTGCTCCAGCAAACATTTCTGCATGCAGATCACTACTCAAAGGCTGATTTTGATTGTGAGACTGTTCATATGCATTATATGGCTCAATGCATTCAGGCTCCTGAATGATTTGGGACCTTGGTTTGACTTCATAGATAGAAAATAAGTTTATTTTAAAAGAGCAAATCATCACATTTGAGAAGGCACTATTATGAAAAACCATATGTTCTTTTGCTTAACACTGCAAAAGGCAGTGGAAAATGAAAATTTAGCTAATCCAAAAGCTGACATAACTGAGTTATCACAGAATCCTTTGAAAATTTTAAAAATGTCTATTTAGCTGGCAGCTTGTACTCCAGTGGAAGAAAACAGAAATAATATTGTCCACTAGGAGGTTAACGAAATAGGCCTAGAAAACTAAAACAGAGAAAATACAAGCAGTAAGAAGCCCTGCATTTTGGAAGCGTGCACCGAAGTCTCTACTGCTACCAGAATAAATAGTGGTGGGATTACATCAGAAAGACCTTGGACAGACAAGGTGTAGTCTAACCAGGGGAATCAGAAAGTGGAACAAAATGCCATAGTGATAATAAATCCCTTCTTGTGCCAGCAGTAACGCGTGCCCCTCTCCTTGGCTGCTTCTGTGTCACAGAGCCCGAACAAGCAGCTCCCCAGAGCAGCAGACAGTAGGAGAAATAATCATAAGTAGGAGTCTTCATCATCTCAGCAGCATTGACTTCATGTGGAGGAGGCAGATGTGGAGCAGGAGTAGCAGCGATGCCAAGGCCAGCTTTTACCAAGATGGGAGATTGTGTAGTTTCTGCATTGTTATATACTCAGCAATGGATGGCTCCAAGGACTGACAATTTACTCCCACCGCCAAGCTGAATTTTGATCCCCCAAGACCACTTATGACGGGGGTATAATATTTTAGATTAAGAAAACATTTTTACTGTAACATCCAGCTCTTGAGAAGAGAGGCTTGTGAGAAGCCCAAGGAGCCCTTCTCACCATGTACATACCCCATGGGTCTTCGCTTCTTGGTTCCTGCTTCAAGAATTTGTTTCCAGTAGTCATTCTTACAAAACAGCAGAGAGAGAGAGCAAATAAATGTGAAAGGCCAGAAATAATGTGGTTTTCACATATGTATACTTTTTTCCTTGAGGCTTCAATTTCCTTCTCCTCAAGTATGGAAGACACAGAAAATGTCAGTTTGTTAAATGCAAACAGTACATACAGTCGTGTGCTTTTTTTTTTTTTTTTTTTTTTTGGTGTAGATTTGACAGTGGCAGTCGTAAAAGTATTCTTCACAAGGTGTTCCCGCGTTAGAGCATGTGATTACCCCTTCAAGGGAAGGGGAGGATGGGATGGCAACAGTATAGCAGTCACTATGGGTGCACTTTGGTAAGAAACTGAGTAATACAGAAGCAGTACCCGAAAAAATTAACTGAAGACAGCTTGGTCACCAATAACGTGAAGAGCTTATATGTTCAAAACATGGAATATAAAGTATAAAATTAAATGGTCACAAATAAACATTATAGCACTTCACCAGGTATTTACTTGATTTATTATAGGGAGATCCTGTGGTCTACTAAGACCCATTTTAAAAAATGCCTAAATATATTCTAACACAAATAATGAGTCAGATGGAATTGCTATGGTCAGTTAAGTGGGTAATGGATATTTAAAAGCTTTCAAACATCCATAAATCTGAAAGAGCTCTAACAGAATACTTGCAGAACAAAAATAATTGGCACTTAAAAAACTGCCTGAGTGTGTATCTGTGTAAACTTAACTACCACTGAGAGGACAGCAAGTGTTTATGGTACTGTATACTGAGGGTGTAAAAAGCATACCAAATGCCTGCCAGTTCATTTGCTGATAATCTGTAATGGGTCCAGAAAGGCTATAACTATTATCAAGAGGCTCCGATTCTCATTTATATGAAAGTCTTTAAATATCTGCTAGCATAAAAAGATCCTCAGTTTGTGCGTGAAGAACGTGGACAGCAGCTCAGCAGCATATGCCTTTCACCAGGCCAAAGGTGCTCTGCTGCAAGCTCTGCTGATACCCTGTAAGCTAATTTCCACAGACACTAAGTGAGATCTCACTAAGTGAGAAAAAGCAAAGAGGAAAGAAGCCCTTCAGACAGCCTGGTTTTTGGGCAAGGTTCTCTTTTCACCTTTTGAAAATTCACAAGAGAAAAAGAAAGGAACATTTTGGTCAGCTCCAGATCAGAGCTAGTGGTGTGCTTACACACAAAGTAGGACAAAAGTTTAGGGTTTCTGTGGATGTCCCAAGAGGAAGAGGATTTCACCATAATTTCTAAAGCATCTGCAGATTGAGTAGTTGTTTTTGTTCATGAACGAGAGGGTTTGAAGAAATTTTGGAACAGCATCCTGGAAATTCTCTGTTTAGTAATAACAACAAAACATTAACTGGTATTAGTGAGCTATAGCTTATAAAGCCAGAGACAATTCAATGACAAATCTGATAAAACTCATTACCACTACAGGCTTTTCTCCCCTGGCTCAGATATGTGTGCTCTTAGTTAGGGCAAAACAATTGTCTGTATAAGCCAAATCCAAGAGAGGTTATACTAAAATCAAAAAATTGTGCCCATAACACATATAATAATAGGGTTTATTTTTTACAGACCTTATGTAATAGAATCCATTTTAAAAGCAGTCAAATAGTTATGTTTGCCTTATTACAGCAACTGAATTATTGGGTTAGGAAAACAGTGGGATTGATGTCTGGGGCTGAGTGGACAGTAAAGGAAGAAAGGGTGGAACGGTATCATTGCTAATGGAGTATTTTGTATCATCATTTAAAGAGTCTGAGTTGAGAATCACAGTGCCCCTTGGTATTTTTTTGCTAAGCTACCAAGTCTTAACGCAATACTATAAGTTGGCCACAGAGACTATAAACTAATTCCCTTATTTGTACCAGGGTTGGGCAGTGGTGGGTTTAGCCTATCATATATATGTCTTAGAGATACAGTACAATGTCTGCAACTTCTCTCCCATTCTGTTTGAAAATCATTTTAATAATCTTTCTCAGAGATTCGCTTCTTCATGCATTTTTAGCTGGAATTCAAAATGTGATAATACGTAATGAAGATAAGTTGTAAATGCAACTGTGCCATGACATGGGTGTAGAGAAGCCTTTATCTGGTGTATAAGAGACTGTTTCTTTAAAAATCTCTTATTTACAGTAAAACCTTTCTGACACCAGAAGAAAAAGGCAATTGTACAATGGAATTAAATTGTACTCAGTGTGCTCAGTTAAAGGCTGTCAGAATGATGCAAAGAGACTTTATTGTGCATTATAATTTAATTAAACTTTATGCATAAGCTGTATAATTAGGTTCCTTAGTAGTCTTTGCCCACGTAAGTATCTGGGAGCTCTATGGGATAATTTCTGATCTTGTCAGAACATAGAGTCTGGTTAGAAAATTTCAGAAGAGGCTGGGCATGCAGAAGTTAACAAAGATAAATCCTCAGGCCCAAAATAATTTTTTTCGCGTTCACAATATTGTTCAAGAACAGCCCACACTGATCAATAGTTACTATTATAATCCTACTGAAATTAGTATTTACACACTGTGACTACCTAGTAAGTACCAAATGTTAGAGATTAAAATCATATTTTAGCCTCTCAATTCTTTATTCAGAAGTGCCTCTCTCTTGCATTTGGGTTGGCTTCTGTTGGTACTCTCTCTCTGTCTTCAGAGTTGAAGGTAAACTGTGATAGCACTCTCCTAACCTTGATGTTGGCAAAAATGAGTACACTGTAAATTTCTTAAATCATGCCATGTTTTATTTCACATGAGTAACCCATGAGTCATCTTTCCATTGCATACATATTAATTAAAAATCGTGGGGTGCCTCGTATAAGTAGATTTTAAGTGGTGACATTATAAGTTGGCACTACAGCCAAAGTAGGTTTCCCAAGTACATTTTCTGGAGGAGATGGGGGAAGGATGCAGCAGCTACATTGGAAACAATGCTGGAACTGAAACTTCCTGCACATTAGAAGATTGTCTAGAAATGTTTGTGCAGCTTTCTGGCAGAGGTTGCAGGCAAAAGTAATTTGATTTTGCTACACAATTGTAATTTTAAAAGAGTATCTTATAAGCTATAGTTCTCTGCATTAACATACGTAGCCCTTTCTAATTACATATCAAAGCAAGAATTGGATTTTGAACCATCAGTTTCTATGATATCTGTCCAGAAGCAGCATTAGGAGTCTTTTTCACGCGTAGATCAACATAAGGGCAAGCAGCTTCTATTTTTTTCAGGCATCTTCTTCATGCTATACGGACAAATAATATTCTTCTTAATTTTGCCAGAATCCCTCCACTGCAGTGATCTTCCATCAAACAGTAGAAAATTGTTAACTCTACAGAATTTTGGAACAGACAAATCTCTCTGTATAATAGAATGCTTTTAGAAAATTAAAGGACAAAATAAATTTAACTCACAGTTTTTACAAGAATTTCTGCAGAAATCTGTTAAACTGCTGTTGACTGCTGCTGTTTTGATCCCTAATAAATACAGCAGGGTTAGAAAAGGTTTTAAATGAAGAGTCTACATACCCTTCCCAAGTTCAGACCACGTGATAGGTTAAAAATATGTTTAGGCGTGTGAACTATGCTACTGAAATCAGAATAGAAGCAAAAATTACTAAAATCTTTCTTCTAGTGCTTCCATATAAGTAAACATTTTGTTGGAAACAACATTCTTGCTGTGTTACATCATTTCATTTATGCTATATAATTTATTCAGTTCCTCTCTGTGTAATATTCCAGGCAACACTCTGTGGAAATGCTTTCCATAAAAAGACCAAAGTGAAGTTGGAAAAAAATCAGTGGCTGTACAAAAGTTCACCACAGAGTTTTGCTTTTCTGAGTAAGAAAGCATTTTTCTCCATGGAAACATGATATGGAGCTTAACAGGAGTCTGTTTATTGCTGGGAGCTGTGTTTGTTCCTGCTAAGGGCACCCTTGGGAGCAAAGGGAAGAGGATTCTTATCAATTAGGCCTATTTATAAAAAGAAATATTTCATGTAAAAACCTTCAGCAACCCTTCTCCTTTATGCTTTCTGAGCTTTGTAAAGATGCAGAGGGCATTGGCTAGTATAGAAAAGGCACTGAAATGTTGGCTTGTGCTGGTGCATCAATGGCTTCCTCAGGATATGCTCCCAGCCACCTGAGTTTGGCCGTTTCATTGTACATCCTGTGTTGTGGTTGCCAGACTAAAATATTTTCTTCTTTTCTTTTTCAACATCTTCCTTAAATTTTGAAGATTGTGTGTTTTTCTGGATCCTCCTGTTAAGCCTTCTTGTAGTTGGGGTTGACATTAGACTTCTTCCAATCTTCTGGAATCTCCATGACTTCTCAAAGATTATGGAGAGCAGTTTTGCAGCGATGTCAGCCAGCTTCACTCACACCCTCTGGTGGGTACTGTCAGGGCCCAGTGACTTGTAGGGGTCAAGCTGCTGTAATACTTCATACACCAACTCTTCCTTCACTTGACAGTGGGTGTGTGTTTTGCCTCAATGTGGATTCTTATTCCCAAGATCAGGCGCCCAACACTGCTGGCAAAGACAGAGGTGAAGAAAGTTTTGGTAACCCCTGCATCTTCAGTGTTGTTGATGACTAATTAAGCTCTCCTGTTTAACAGTAGGACAATTTTTAGCTTCTATTTCTGCTTGTTGTTTAGGTACCTGAAGAACCCTTTCTTGTTTTTTGGCATCTCTGTCCAGTTTCAGCTCAGTCTGAGTTTTTGCTTCCTAAACTCCATCTCTGCACACCCTAGCAGTGTCCTTATATTTCTTAATGGATGTTAATCTGCTTTTCAGTATCTGGTACACTTCTCTTTTGGTTTCTGAAGACTCAGAAGCTCACAGTTAAGCCAAGGGAAATCTCTTGCTCTGCCAACTTTCCGTACTTTTAAAGGGGACAAACTGGTTCTGTACTTCCAGGAGAGCATGCTTGAAACACTAGCTTAGTTCCTTTGTCATCCATCGAAGCTTCCCATGGAAAGCTTCCTAACTGACTTCTGAGCAAGCTGAATTTTGCTCTTCTAAAATCTAATGTCTTTCCTGTGGTAATAAGCTTCAGCGTGCTCAGCCATATCCCAAAGTCCAACAATATGGTGATGACTGCAGCCAAGGTTATCACTGATGAAGATATTGCAAAGCAGGTTTACTTGGTTTGCAAGTAGCAAGTCCAGCAGTGCCTCATTCCTGGTTGGCACACCTAATGTTTGTATGAAGCGATTCCCTGCGCATTCCAGGAACTTGATGAATGATATATGAGCTGCTGAATTGTTTTTCAACAAATGTATGGGTAGTTGAAGTGATCCATGAGAATCAGGTTCTGTTGACCTAAAGCTTGCTTTAAATAAGTCAAATATTGCTTCTTTTGGCCTTATGTACTTGATTGGGAGGTCAGTAGCAGGGAATCCTCTGATCTATGATCTCTATAGGAGACAACCATTTTGGTCTTCCCCCAAAGGAATTCAGTAGGGCTTCCACAATCACCATAGCTGACTTCTATACATTCAAGCTTCTCCTTGACACAGAGCATGACACCTTCTCCTTTTCTTCCCTGCCTGTCTTTATGCAACAGCGTGTAGCCATCTATCATGGTCCTCCAGTCATGTGAGTTGTCCCACCTTGTTTCAGTTATTCCTACTTTCTAACTGGGCACAGAGCTCCGGTTCCTTGTGTTTGTTGCCCAGGCTACATGCATTGGTATGCATACACTTGAGATGGTTGGTTGGTCTTTTGTTTCTCATCTTGGAAGGCAGCTAAGGAAAGTTTGTCCTTGCTCTGGTTGGCCTGGCTTATTCCCCACTTGGTTGAAATGGCATGAGTATTGCCACTTTGGACCCCAAGTGCTAAGTCTTTCAGTTTAAAGCCCACCTCACCATGGTGGCCAGCCTGTTACCAGAATTTCCTTTGTCTCTTCTAGACAGATGGATCCCATTTCTCCCTGGTGCACTAGGAGTCATTGAAGAAATGCCATAAAAACCAGAACACTCATGACAGCACCAGCCACAAAGCCAGAAGTTGATTTGCATTATGCATCTATTTTTGGCTTCATCTTTTTTCTCCAAGTGGTAAAACAGAAGGAAAAATAACTAGTACGCCAATACTTTTTGCTTGCCCTCTCAGAGTTCTGTAGTATTCTGTGATTGTGGCCCAGGTTCCAGCCTGCCATGTCATTTATGCCTGCATGAAAGAGTCGCATTGGGAGAGTATTATGTGTTCATGACAGTTTGTGGCACCCTCTCAGCAACATACTGGATCTTAGCTCCTGGAATGCAGCACACCTCCAGTGGCTATCAGGCTGGCAGATGGGCACCTCAGTGCCCCTTAACAAAGAGTCACCCACTATGAGTCTTCATCATTTCTTTTCACTGTGTGCTGCTGGTGCAGTTTCTCCTTGAAGACCTTGCATCTCACGGGTGTCTACAGCTGTTAAAGCTTCATGTGTGTTTTCGGTGGGGGTGCTGGTGGGTGGGGAATGAAGCAGAGTCCTGCTTTTGGTCATCACCAGGGTCCAAGGTGCCTCCTTATCTGTGGTGTCCACCACAGAAAACACCTATCTAGCTCCATCTCAGCACCTCTAATGCTGCACAGCCTTTTAGCTGTTTTCTGACACTCCTGATGCCACAGATCATCCACCTGTGCTCATCTTTGATAGGTCACCTTTTCTCTGGGAGAAAGGCCTAGGCTCTTGCTGCAACCTACCACCCATATTGAGGTCTCTTTCCTTGTAAGTTCCATATGGCTGGATGCATCAGAAGCTTTCTCTGTAGAATTGCTGGGTTTAACACAGCCTGGTTTTCCCTTCTTCAGTCAGTCAACAGTATGCTTGGTGGTGGTAATTTCTGAGGCAGGTGTTGACATTTGTATTACGTTAACAGGAAAAATGTCATTTGGCATTCATGGAACATAAAGACTTTTTCTCTCCAAAAATAATAGGGTCAGAGCACAGGACAGGGGGTTATAGACATTTTAAACCAATCTGCATTTAGTGTGACAGCAGGATAACTATATACAAGATTGGATCAAATTCACCTATGGTATCGCAGCTTTGACTTTCATTTAATAGTAATTTCAGAACTTACACTTGGTCTTAATAGTCACTGTGGTGGAAATGATAGGCTTCCAGCAAGGGAAATTTTTTTGCTCATTACAGTGATTGGGAATGAAAATCCATCTCCTCTGTTAGATTTATATCATATTAAAATAATATTGGTCTTGTTACACAGCATGAGGTTGATTGACCTTTAGGCTAGGGGAAGTGTAAGGCTAACAAGTTAAATGCTATTGAAAACAACTGACTAAATCATAAATTCAAACTGAGCTGGTTTATGTATCTGTGATTTAAGGAAGAAATTTGGAGTTGTCGGATAAGATCCAGGCCTAAACAACTGAAAGAGAGAGACCAAAATACTCAGCTTTAGTTGATTAAAGATATTCTGATCCTGTTTTTCTCTGGTGTCTTGACCTTACTAAAGTTCACTTAGTATGTAATGGAAAAAACAACCGGTTTGATAGCAAAATACAGGAAATGCCTTCAATCATGCCTGATTACAGTAGCAGCTTTTCTTCTGATTTGTTGGGGTTTTTTTCAGAATACTCTCTCTGTGTGCCTGGAACAAAGTAGAATAATAATGCTTTGGAGCACTTTATTTGGTGTGTCAAAGCAGGGCAATTATATGTCTGGCTTTTTGATGGATGTGCATGTAGGGAGTTTTTGCACAGGAGAGACCTCCATGTGACGTAAGTGAGAAAAAATAAGAATTATTAGAGGGCATAACTTAAAAGCCTAGAAAATTGTGTGCGTGGCAATTCCACCATGACCAAGAAGACAAATAAATGCAGGTCTTTTTTAGAAATCTGCCTTTGTTTGACTTTCAACTAAAAAAAAAAGAAAGTTTTACAACTAATTTGAATGAAATCTCTATCTGAAATAAAGGAAGCCAGGAAGCAGCTTATACTGAATGTGCCCAAAGGCCCAGATTCATCTCACGTAACTTTAGGAACGCAACTGAAGCTTCCAAGTCAGGATCCTGCTTCTCCTGGAGTACATTTACAGTCAGTGGAGCAGGACAGACTGCTTTAGGGACCTGTGCAGCCCACATATTCTGTGGATCATCTTCCTGAAGATATCTATGAAGATGGCCATGGAGGGAGCTTGGGGCAAATCATGGTACCTCAATTAGCCTCCTATGACTGGTGGCACAAATCTAGTCAGAATCCTGCAAAATACAGGATAGAAAATTAAAACCAGAAAAAAATGTTTCAGAGCTTTAGGTGCATATTTAAGGTAAATTTTGAAACTTGATTGAATTGGGCTTGATTACAATATATATTTTAATTCTGTTTTTCCTGATACCTGTATAAGATAAAAGATCCTTGTTGTGGGTTATTAAGTTACAAGGATTTTTTTCTGAGATAGGTGAGAACTGCTACAGATATACAAAGTGCTACCTAGATGTGCATGCATTTGTTTGGTGCATGTTTTCCTGCCCTGTATAAGGAAGCTTCAGTCAAAAGTTGAAAGGAGAAGAAAGAATTTCAATCTTTTTGGTTAGACACAAATCCTGTATGCCTGAAATGCAAGTACTCTTTTTTTCTGCTTGCATGATTTGTATTCTGTTGTTGTTCAAATGATAATTTTGTCATCCTACCTACTAAGGTCACTGAGGGGGAAAAAAAAAAAAAAAAGGAAAAACAACATTGGTTTTGGTTTCCAAAGAAAAAACTTTTGAGCAGATCCAAACTTCATTAGGGTGTCTACTGATAAATGTGCTTTCTAAGGTTCTGGTAACATTTTTTCAGAACTGAGTTTTCAAAACTTGATCTGACAAGCTTTTCTAGCTTCACACTGTGGTTTTATCAAATAATGATTAAGTTGGTTTTTTTTTTTAAAGGATTACGGGCATACATAGTAGGCACTTTTCATTTGTGCTCCACCTAACCTATTGTTACAATACACAATCGTATTTTTATGTTATTTGAGATACAAAAATAAGAGCACTGAACCTCACAGAGTAGCATACCACAGTTTGAGTCAGTCCTTGACTAAGCCTGGGGACCTCTCTTGTCTTCAGTGAGATCACCAAGGTGTCAGTGAGGACAAGGTTTATCACATTACATATTTAGCAATGACTTAACACATGGGCTTTGTAGTGGAGGTGAAACAGTAAATAACATTAGCAATAAGAAGATTTCACTCCATTGTTCCCACCCTGACTACGCAGGGCCAGTTAAGAATTTTTCAACTGAAGTTTTCAAGGAAAAAGTAAGAAAATGGTGGTTTAAACTGAAGTAGAGAGAGTGAGAACAAGGAAGAGAATCCCTGAGGGAACTACTGGTAATGTTGGGGCACTCAGCAGGATGAGGGGGGACGAGAACCTGTAGGCAGCTCAGCCCACATACAGAGCCAATCCCTGGCTGGAGCAGCAGGCTGGGGAAAGTAAGGCTGTTCACCTTACTTTCACAAAAAGCTCTGAACAGTTTGTGTTTTCACCCAGAGAGAAACACAAAGGGTTTGTAAAATCTCAAGAAACCTTAGAAAATGGGAAAATAATTTGGTATCTAGTTTAACTGCAAGTTTCTGAGGCTGGTTGTTGTCCTATGCAATAGGCTTAGTATGAAGCCAGGTCCGTTCGTGGCAGTTCTTATTTGGTACAAAGATTTCAGGCCTGTGGGCCATGGGAAGGGAGAGTTGCCACTGGGATGCTACAAAAAGCTTGTCTAAATCCAGTCTTTGGCAGTAAGCTGAGTCAAGAGGCAGCATTGTAGTGCTATATCGCATTCCTATCTCAGATCCATGGAAAAATTGTTGCATTCCCAGGTGTGGGAGTCATGAAGGATGAGGTTTATAAAGTAACATGATGTGAATGCTAAGGCAACCTTCTCTTGAAAGAGAAATAGAGACCACTCCCTTCTGTGCTTAGCCAGTTTTAAAGAATGTTTTACATAATGCTTATTTGAACTTGTTCATATTTCACTTAGGTTCACAAATAAAAATGTGAAAATAATAAGAAAGGAAAAGTCATACAAAGGAAAGCTGTTAAGTACAATATATTTATTTGCCTGCATGTTATTTAAAGGAAACTCAACATAATAAGATAAGCAGATCAGGCACAGTAATGTCCTAAGCTGCTACCGACAATTGTAATAAAGTTATGGTCAAAGCCAGTAGAAAGCCATATAAAGAAATTATTTTAAAGAAAATGTTTTTCTGCTATTATAAAGTCATTGGTTTCCTTAAGCTGCTGGAAATGAACATTAAACCTTTGTTCAATATGTCAATAAGACATCAGTAAACAGTTGTAATGCATGCAGCCTTCTTTTCTATTTTGGGACTTTGCTGACCTGAAAGGTTTCTCAGTGGTGGGCACTGCTGGAGAGGTGATGTTATACATCTGCAAGCCTCACTTTTGCCTTGCAGCAATGAGGGCTTACAGAGCTATAGACAGTGATCATGTGTTTATCTCCCTCTGATGTGGGTAGATAGCAAACTGCCTTTCGCTACATCCCTCCTCCCGTCTCTGCCACCCCTTAGTCCACAACTCCTTCGTGCAAATGGCAGGGTGGTGGATGTTGTGTTATATAAGGAAAGTAAACTTGTGTGTTTTTTAAAATAAACATGCCTGACAAGAGAATGTCATTATGGTCACATTAAAAGTCAACACTTCCCATTTATGTCTAGCCTGCCATCCGAACTATAACTGTTTTCTTTGGTGAAAATGAATTGTAGTATTTCTGGCTTTACTTGAAATCACATCTGTGATAGTAATTCATCTGCCATTAGCAATTACACACACTGATACGCATCAGAATAAGGTGGATTCACTTTATTCCAAGCTTGACACTGGAAAGTAGCAGTTTTCAAGTCTGCACAGCAGATTTTTCTGTATATTACCAAGTACGACTCTACTACAGTGCTTGTGTTATATATTTTCTTTATTCTTTGATGTTATTAAGTAATGTAACAGTGACAAAAACTGTGTATCATAAATTCAGTAATTACTTAATGGATCAACATAAAAACAAAGCAGAGAAATTCCAAGACTTTCAGTTAATCACAGGCAAAACTGAGATATCCTACAACAAAAGCAGCAGAACCATCTTTTTACTCCCTGTTAGTCTCACTTCTATTTCATGTTGCTACTTCCTCTCTGCTAACACAAACTGCTCTACTGTCATGAATTCACTCACAAGTGTGAACAGTCCAATGTGTCCCCTATTTTTTACTACATAGATAAGAAAGGTCAGTGGTAGAACCTTACTCCCAACAACACCGCGATTATTGCCTGTTTATGCTCAGTAACCTCAGAAGGTCTGGGCTTCTTCTTTCCCCTAGAGGTTTTCAAATGGGAAAAAAAAATGTATTATTATTAGTTTGTGCTTTCTTAGTAGGTATGGTTTGAATTTTCCCATTTATCTCTGATCTGTTGCAGAGGGGAAAAACAGCATTGCTGATGGATTGTGGCTAAAATACTTAGAGCAACAAAAGCATCCACTCTGCAAGCACAATCCCCTAATATATCTGTCCTGTTCTGTTTATGTATGGAAGCTGAGATTATGTTGGTGCAATCTAATTCCTAAAGAAGCTAACATCAGAGCTTTTTAAATTGTTGATTTTCCTTTATGTTTTTCTGACTAATTCCATATGTAATTTCATCTTGCTTAGAATTGTAACCTAATAAATTAGTTATCAGTATTTAGAGGACACCAAAGAGGAAATTTGTGCTGGGTACATGAGACCTGATGTTGTAGGTGAGCATCTTTGTCTCAGAAGCAACTTGGATATCACTGAGTAACTAAGAAAGTAATTCTAGGAATGTAGAAGTCTTACCTTTATTAAACAGATTAAAAAATCATCTTGTTGACATTTCTAATTGCTATGATGAGCATTGTCACCGAGACACACAAAGCAGTCACACGCAGACAAGAGATTTTTGCAAGGCAGAGGTCCTTCTGAACTAGCTCCTAGCTGAGAGAGCGGAGAGAAGAGAGCCCCTTTGTTTATTTCTTACTTTTTATACATTTGTGGATCTAGCAGAAGATTGGCTTTTTGGGGTTTCCACCCCTCAGCCTCAGTGGCCAGACGAATTGTCAGTTACAATTGTTTTCAGGTTAGAAATATGCAAACAAAGGACAGAGAATGAAAAACAAAGGATTTGTTTATGTTACATCTGTGGGAAAAGGTAGAAAACTGCTCTAATATTCTACAGTAACTAAAAGATCTGACTCCATTTATGAAATTCAAAAAGGCCTTAAAAAAACTCAGAAAAAACAGGGTAACAGATCATATTGTCTTCAGCTACAAACTTCAGTAACAGTAGTAACTAGAGAATGATTCTGATCGTTTTCCATGTTGTTGTAGGAAGTTTCCTTTTTACCTTCTGTGGTTTCTTGTATGAACAGTTTGTCTATTTAAAGCCTGCAGAGAGGATGTGATTTTCCCATTCAGGGGAACAATGGCAGTGATTTCAAATACACTATTGAAAGGGTTTATTGCAGTTGAAAGTCACCAAAAAAGTGGCAGTTCAGTAGTTCCATACTTTAGGCTTTTGTTGCTTTCAAATCTTTCCAATTGTTGATATGTAATAAGGTACAATCCTTCATTTAACATTTGCCTTAGAAATAAATATTCCTGCTTTCAATGTTGTTATTTGTACATAATAATTATTATGCTTCATTCTGTGAAAAGTTGCTCAATCAACAGCCAGAGTACGAGTGTTAAGGTGACCACTGTAAAGTGGTTGCTTGCCAGCTTCATATTTCTCAGCGGTCATATTTCTCAGCTGCTTGATCTTATTCTTCAAATATGTATTTATTTAGTCACTGCTGTTTACTGTGTTGAAAGGCTACTGTTAGTAATGTTTTGCAGACTTTCTGATTTTACTGGTCCAAACCCATCTTGATTGTTTAACTGCCTTACTTTCAACAAAATTTTGTGCTAACTAAATGGCACTTGTGACACATAGTGCCACACACACAGGATGCTTATCTCTCTGGCTGCTGGTGGGATTTGGACTTTAAGAACCCAGTCCTGTGAACTACTCATCCACTGAGCCTTTGGGGGAAGCCAAGGCACTCAGCACCTCATGACACTCTCATGTGGAGGAAGGAATGAGCATTACAGAAGTTTTCACACAGGTTACCTGTACTCAGCCTGCTCTTCTGTTCCAACTTGCACAAATCTAACTCATAATCCCGATTCTTTCTTGAGATACTGCCATTCATTCCAACTTCTGAGGTGATTGTGATTCTGGCAAATATGCAGATGTAGAGACCAAGGCTTAAATTTCTGTGTGAAGCTTTCTCAGAGCAAAACCTGCCGCCCCCCAGCCCCCTCCAAAAAAAGAAAAGGGAAAAAAACCCCAACCCACAACATTTCATGCAGTGACTGCTCAAGTCAACTGAAGTGACTCTACAAAGTATCTTGGCAAAAAAACAAAGGAGAGAAACAGCTTAATGTAGCATTGCTGCATTCAAGAAATCTGAGCATTCTCCTGGCTTAACTGGTTAGATTGTTTGCAGTTGCATGTAATTAATTACTCAGGTTGTAGGAACTCATTTTGTCAGACACAGATGACTTTCTTACTTGCTACAAAGAAAATGCAAAATGTGAAAAAGAAGAAATTAATAGACCTTTGTCACTGAGCTATCTGATACTGTATTATTTGGTATGTTCTGATTCAGTGGTAGACAACTGGCACTAAATCCAGGAAACAGATAAAAGAGAGA
Organism: Hirundo rustica; assembly: GCF_015227805.2. Lineage (NCBI taxonomy): Eukaryota > Metazoa > Chordata > Aves > Passeriformes > Hirundinidae > Hirundo > Hirundo rustica. Next base: position 28,288,637 of record NC_053452.1, read on the forward strand.
ATGGATGAGAATGGAACAATCTGTACAGACAATTATTTTATATTCCAGATATGGTTGTGTACTTTACTTTTGGAGGAGTAGGAGAGCTGGCTGTTTCTTGGAACAGTTCGGGGGAAATACAGGTCTAAAAGATTTTTAATTTTTTTCAGTGAGGCTGCTGCTCTGGAAACAAGCCTCCCTGACAACACTTTTTCTCTTACTTTTTCCTTTGTTTCTTTTTCTCTGTATGTTTTGGTTGTCAGGTTTTTGTGGTTTTTTCCTGTGAGGGGTTAAATAGCACAATATCTATTCCTACTCTCGTATTTATTTAGTTAACTAAGATTTCTTTTTCCAAAGTTGCAGAATTAGAGGGATTTGATAAGGTTTCTTGGTTTGGGGAGGTTTTTTCTGCCTTTTTTTTTTTTTTTTAAATCTGGCAACTGTAAATTGACAGAACAATTTTTGGTGCAAGCACTTTTATGGACTATGATAATCTTGTGGGCTAGCTATGAATTTGGCACTTTGGCAGACTCCCAGCTTACCTTTTAACCTCCCGTATGTACTTTGACAGGAGTCATACTGCTGTTGTTTTATCCTCTTCCAAATTTCTTTTGAAACTCTGGTGCACTTTGTGATAACTCAAGTCTACTGGTGTTACATTTCGTTATTGCGTGAGTAATTAAGCTGATGTCCTCAGTGCCTTCAACAGAGTTTTGAAGAGGCTTATAGGCTTCACTGCATTGTTTTGGTTTCATAAAGGGATCCCAGATGTTTTTCTTCTGTCAATTAAGATTATAGTTTGGTAAACAGTAAATAAGTTAAACTGACTTGTGCTTTTACAGATAGGCTTAAAATTTCATTGTCACATTTTACAGGTAGTCGGAATTTAATAATTAGGTTTTCTCTTGGCTCAGTTTCTTTATTCTGTTTTTCCACTGTCAAGTTAAATTTTTATTGCTAATTTCTGTCTTATACAAATCCTTAAGGAAATAAAGAGAATGGTGAGTATCTTGTCCCCATCCATTATGTGGTGCCTTACTATTAGTGTTTTATTGCTGTTGAGGTTTCTCTTAGCTTAGGAGTTTCCTGGATTGTTGACTGTATGCCCATTTAAGTCCATGGCTACCATATGGATGGCATTAAATGAAAGTTAAATGATTTTAGGTCCTAACAACTCCAGTGTGTCGCCTACCTGCACAGGGAAGTCCTGCAGAGTTCAGAAATAATTTAAGAGTCTTCTCATAAACACTAAATACTTAAAACACTTAATAAAGGTTGATCAATTTTTCTAAGCCTCTCAAATTTCTTCAGTTCCTATCATAATTATATGTATTACGACCTTCTTTCTAACAGTCTGTTGTGATGGTTGCTGTAAGTGGTTCCAAGATTACATCAAATATAATTATACTTGGATTTCTTTATCTGAACATCATGACTTCTTGAAGTCTAGCTTGTATTCTTCCTTAGTTAAGGAATATCCAAGATAACACTGCACTTGGAAGGTTAAAAGCTAGAGCTGCAATCTTTTTTCCTTCTTCAATCTGCACTTGCCTTACCCTGATGATCACATGCTATTTTGTAGTCCTGTTTGAATGCAGGTCTCTTTATTGTAGCACTTGTAATTCACTGAAGGAGCAGTTTTGGGAAGGCACACGATTTTTGAAACTGGGAGCTTTGTTTTGTTTCTTTGACTTCTTGGGGCGGGGGGGGGACACACAGAGCTGTTGCTATCTGTTTGCCCTGGCGTTATGTTGGACAATTCTTGCAAATCGCTTTCTAGAGGTAGGAAGAGGTGGTTACTTGAGGGTTTAAATGGTTATACATAGGGGGTTATGTTGCAGCCAGCTGGATCTCGAGTTGTTTAGGAACTGCTGAAATTAATGACCTTAAGGAATGATAAAATACGTAGCCTGCTCCAAGGGGCCATACACGGGTGACCACTGAGGACCCGCAAGAGCAGCGTTGCTGATCCGGAGATAGCGAAGTGTGATGCAGGATAAACATTGCTACAGCCAGAGTACACTTCAGCCACATAAACCATATCTGACAAAGCTAGTTTATGTAGGAGACAGTGGTTTTATTGTTACTGAGGTAAATACAATTTTGTCGTGCCATGTCAGACTTCTTTTACACACACAAACCATTTTGTAATGTGTACATAGCACAGTCTAACTCTGCATGCACTGTAAGTGCTCCAGTGCTTCCCAGTATCTGATTTGTAGATGTATCATTGCAGATGTGCAATGATTATGCAGACCTTGAGTAGCGAGTCCACTGTGTCCCAGAAATAGCTGATTTTTATGTTGGCCTGTGTACCTGCTTGAGGAATTTATGGGCCTGCGCATTAAAAAACGTTTAACAATTGTCAAAAGGGAAAAAAAAATTAAAATCCACCTGTTAAAATTTGTGTGAGTGACAGAAAAAAAACCCATTTCTCAGGTAATCCCATTATACTGTAGCCTTGGACATGTCTACAAAAATTTAAAATACGGGAGACTTGGAAGGGCTGTTTATTCAATTAATGTGCATAAATGCTTCCCCCATATTTGTTGCCTGTGGTTCTGAAGGCTGGGATCTGATGGGGAGATATTTCTCTGTAAGAAATTCTCTGAGTAAGCTGAAGACTTCTTATCCCTTACATCAAATTTGTTGGCGTAAAGGATTTTTGCAAAAAAACCCTTCATATTTTCATGGACTTTTGGAGCGAAATTCATTTACAAAGGCTGGCATGAGATTTTATTCCTCTTCTTTGATTTAGAACTTGCCTACACACACACTTCTTTTTTTTTTTTTTTTTTTTTTTTTTTTTAAATCAATCCAACCTAAGGAAATTTGCTTGATTATTCTAGGAAAAAGAATTCTGATCAGAAAATGTCAACAAAGTCACCTAAAGACATATGTTTTGCTTTTTGATTCTCACCTCTCTATGCATTCATACATACAATATAGATATATTTTTATATATTTATCTATCCTCTGTCTAAATATTTTACGTATCTTTAATATACATCGGAGATACCTAAAAGCCTAGACAGAAATATAAAAATCAAATGTTATTTTTATACACATGCAATATAAGTGAGGTATTTTTTTTGCCTTTGTTTTATTTTTGTGTTATTATTTCTACATTATGAATTGGGGGGCGGTTCATGCAAGTTAGAGTTCTTTTATGCACTGACTTTCCAGATCCTTTTTTAATCATGTCTAAGGCAAGTGGCAGGTAAGTTAAATGGCACCTAACACCTATTGTGTTGGAACATGTAATAACCATCCATGGTATATTTAGAAAATATGCAGAGGGCAAGACAGGAAAGGGGGATATCCTTTTCTCAACCTTTTTTTTGACCTGACCCAATTTAATAAGCAGACAATCGTGTGGTTTTGACACAAAGACATTTGTACAACAAGTGATCAGAAACAGCTGCTAAGATATGTTGTTTAACAATGAATGCAAAATATTTCTGTGAAATTATTTTTGAGCAGGCTTAAGCTGCAGAAAGTAGAGCTCCCAAGGATGGGAATGTTTTTCATCCCTCTCATTGCAATCTGAACTTTGAACTGCTACTATTCATTAAGAAACAAATCCAAAGTAATCAAAGTTTGAAAATACCTATTCACTGAATAGGTGCTAGAGTATGGATAAACTGGTACTCCTTGCTTAGTGCTAATGCAAAAAATAGAGAATGCCTTCATTGACTTATGTCACATTGACAGAATGATACATCTGTAAGAAACAAGAAATCGAGACCTTCCCAAACTTTTTTGATGCTGCCTTGAATACATAAAAGCTGTTCTTCAATGCAGCTAGAGAGAGTAAAAGCTTAGTCTTATAAAATACTTGTAATTGCCTACTTCTTTATTTTATTACCTTTAATTAGGTCTATTTAGTGTCTACTACAACTTTTTATGCACACGTGTGAAGGACAGTTTCTCAGTGGTGTTTGTGAAACCGTTTATTTGTCAAATTCTATAGTGTATTACGAAATTCAAGAGCACGTGATCAAAATATGAGAGTTGATTTAATTTGAGGCCTTTGTATTTCAGGGACCTGAAACTGGACAATATTCTTCTGGATGCAGAAGGCCACTGTAAACTTGCTGACTTTGGGATGTGCAAAGAAGGGATTCTGAATGGAGTGACCACCACGACGTTTTGTGGCACACCTGACTATATAGCTCCAGAGGTACTTTTTTTTTGGACTGCACTAAGAGTACAGATATTCATCAGACTGTTACATGTGTAATTTTAGACACTCTTTATATGTAGATGAAAACATTTAAGATGCAGACTAGACTAGGCTGCAGTTGTGCTTAGGTAGTCTTGCAGAAGATGGTTACTCTACAGATCACAAGCACTGTTCCTTGATGAGAGGAGTGTTTTTTCTAGTATTTGTTTCCTGAAATTAAATTTATTCTTCTCAATTTGCTCATTTCTGACTCAGCATCATGATGATGATTTTTAGCAGCCTTTAAGGTGCTAGATGCAAATGAGCATTGCAATCTTAGTAATCTCTAGTAGTTATAAAAATGGGTTGGCTTTTTTTAGTGAGGTTTTAAAGAACATATTCATACAGGGAAAAAAAAACATGTTTGGTGTCATTTTGTCTAGTCTTTGTGGGAATATGAGTTTTTCCTTTCTTTAAAATATCTGTGAGTGAAAGATACTATGCTTGTGCTACTTCATAGACTTGCACAGAAAGAGGGAAACTAGATACAGATGCTGCATATTAGCTGGCAGCATTTCAAGGTGTTCATTGGATAAAAGAAATAGCTGAGAGCATTGTGGCTTTTACAGATCCTAGATTTTAATATTATGAGGTGCATTTCAAAGTGACTAAAATTAGCCAATATTTAACATTTATTCTGCTAGGCAGACTTTGTCTGCTCAGTTGAGTTAGTAACTTGTGCATCTTTCCACTTGGAAGATTCAGTGTGCAGGTTTAATGGAAAAGTGTTGTTGGTTTGTCTTTCATCAAATATAAATTTTCAGTGGGGAAAATGTTATATATCATTCATTAGAGACAATAAATCATAAATCCATACTGTTAGTGTTCATGGCTGTCCAACTTTGGTAGCACAGCTGATAAGGTGTGAATCTTCTTGAAACTATCATGATATAAATGTGTGTCTTATGGAGTTTGAAAAGCATTCCAGCATTAAAAGAAAATAAATACTAGTGTGGTAGTTTTGGCTTTGTATGAATTTTTTTCTGATTCAGTATACTAATTGAGTTCTTTGACAAATTCTTTGAATTTTTTAACTGAAGATAATGCAACAATAAGAACCCAGGAACTTTTACCAAGGCTTCCAATTTGCCATCTTCATTGCAGAAGTTTAGCTTCTACCTCTACTTCTCTTGCATCATGGTGATATGTTTTAATTTCTTTTTCTTTAGCATTATCTGATTTCCAAGGAGTGTCCGGAACACTTGAAAAGCGTACATAAAATTTTCTGTATTTGATGGCTATAAAATATAATTTTCTTTCGGTGAAGAATGTGGTTGGGATCCAGACCTGTGTATCCAAATGTTAAATTCGTTTCAGTTTTGATGTTAAGGCTGAATTTGGTCTTGATTCCCAACTAAAGCACTAGGCCCAAGCAGTTCACGATAGGATTTCTCACTGCACTGTTAAGCGTTGTGTAATGAGTTGGTGGATTTGTTGCCATTCCAAGTCATTTTAAGGCAGCCAGCTTCACCTTTAGCAGGCACCCACTCCCCTTTCCCTGGTTCCCTGTCATGCTGAACCAATGCAGCCAAACTGCAAGCTTCTTTCCGGTGAAAAGGAGACAAGAGCTAAACTTGTTCCTGGTCCAACAGTAGTTCTGTAACACTAAGTGCTACTATAAACCTCCATCGTGGTAATCTATTACTTGCCACTAAAGGTATTTGCTACGAGGTTGAACTTGTGCCACAGGAGTTGTAGCCAGTTTTTCCTGAAAGCAAGTGCAATTAAAGTGAATTCTACAGCCGTGTATTGTAAAATGGTTTAATGCTATAAAAGGAACTTGAACAAAAATGCTTTTGGCTTCCTTCGGCCCTACCTAAAGGACAAGAATAAATCTCTGCACAGATGATCTCTGTGCAGCATTAGAAGCTGGTTCAGTTTGTTTTGTTCAAGATAGAGACAAGGAAATGTTTCACATTTTCCACCAGTCTGTTTTGTATATGTGATCTTTTTTCCCCTATAGTGTGACCTGCTTTAAACAGCTTGGAAGGATATGCAGCTCTTTTGCTCACAAGCATAGTTGTTTACTCAGGGGACTGATAAAATCTGTCAGTATTTCTGAGAACAACATCTCATTGACACTTAGCTGTGTTAGTGCAAATTCTGCCTGCTGTTCCTGAAATCAGTGTGGGATTCAGTCCTACTTAGGCACTGGGGCATAGAAGGACTATCATGTTGAAACAGCAGATGTGCAGCTGAGACAGTTGTCTCGCTTGTCTCTTCAATCCAATCTCTTTTTCTGTGCTAGATCCTCCAGGAGCTAGAGTACGGTCCATCCGTGGACTGGTGGGCTCTGGGTGTTCTCATGTACGAAATGATGGCTGGACAACCCCCCTTTGAAGCTGACAATGAAGATGATCTCTTTGAATCCATCCTTCATGATGATGTATTGTATCCAGTCTGGCTCAGTAAAGAAGCTGTCAGCATTTTAAAAGCAGTGAGTCTTCCATTACTTGCTTTCCTCCTCCTCCTCATGGGTCTTTGGGGTGTTGGCTTGTTGGTTTTGTTTTTTTTTTTCCCTTGATTAAAACTGAATTTGCTGAAAGTTGTTGAGAGCAGTCACCACTGGGAGTTCAAGCACAGTTCAGAGTGCCACTGTTAGGATAATGGGGCCTGGGATAAATTACACCACTTGTGGGAAAGGAACAGAATGTTTGTGTTCCACGCAGTTGTACACTGTATAAATCTGTGTACTGCAGATTCATGTTTCAGGGAAAACCCAACCAGCTAGAACTGAGCTCTCACTTTGACACTTTATACGCCGCATACTCCCATCACCGGAGTGGGAGAAGCGCTATGTAATTAAAGAAGCAATGTTTTTTATTTAACCCACTTACGAAATATCCTGTCCCTTTTCCTTTCTTCCCCTGTCATCAGGATGGATTGAAAGCCCTTTATTTACAGCTGCATGTTCTGTTTTATAGTTCACATGATAAGCAATCTTACTTCAGTGTGATTGTTTCTGGTCTCGTTGGGATTTTTCAGTATGAGTAGTGACTTGATAGCAACTTGTGTCACCAAATGCCACAATTTTTTTAATCAGCCGATATGTGCCCCTGGGTCAATTCAGTTTTTAGACTATCTTTATAAAGTCATTCATTACTATGACACTGACATAAATTCCTTCTTCTGTGCTAGTATCATTCTGAAATTAAAAGCAAAATTATACAGAAGCAGTATGCCAATCCCCATAGTTTGAAAGCCTAAGGAGAATTTTTGGCTTAAAAAAATGACTTGGTTTTTATTTATTCCATTTTTCCACCATCTTTGAAACTGGAAAATTTCTGCCTTTCCACATATTTTTCCTTCAGCATCTGGAATAGGGGAGACTTTCAATTAAGAAGACAGCTAGCTGATAGTGTAAAATCCTGCAGAGATCTTCATACAGGATTATTTTGAAATTATAAACAAATATAGCATAAAGATAAACAAAATACATAAATTGTTATTTGAACACCAGTGGACAGCACATTCTGCAGAAATTCTCATCTTGACCATTTAATGAAAGTGTCTTCAGGCTCCTTCTAGCTGAGAAAAGAGATGCTCTAGCAATGATTAAAAGCAGAAGTCAAAGTTAACCTCTTGGAAATGCTTGCTGAAGTATCTCTTTTGCTACATTCACTGTAGTGAGAACATGGAGGATTTTTTACTGCTGGTAGTAATTTATTAATACTTATTCTCCCTTCTTCCCCAAAGAGCTTTCTGACTACTCTTTGTTAGCTCTAGTTAACATGATACTTTCATGCATCCATTTCTGTTTCCAGAGCCTTTGATTATTTTACTTCAGCAATTAAAATATAGGGACTTGAGCTGCAGAGTTCAGGATTATATCCAGGGCTCAGGGGTTATTTTGGCACATTGTAAAGGAAGGGTTGCTGTCAGTTTTCATACCTGATTTCTGATATTCAGAACATAGTCTGATTTCCATTGTAGTCCAGGGGATTTTCTTTTAAAGCTGACTTTTCTACTGAATTTTCTGAGACTGTTTTCCTGGATCTACATTTTCATAGTAGGAATGGTGACTTGTATCTTGCTGTAGTCATAGTCTTTTAGGCATAAATTGATGCAATTTAATGGAGCTGTGGCAACTTACACCATAAACAAAACACATTTCCTTATGATTAGCAACCTGTTGCCTACACATCTATGGTGTGAAACCTGCTTGAAACTTGTGTTCTTCATCTGATACATGTCCATATGAAGAACAGGAAAAACAAAGGAAAGAAAAAGGCATCTATGTATTTTACTGCTGAATGGTAGCATGGGATTAACTTTGGAACACTTCATTTCCTCACATTGTGCTTTGAGACATGAGTTTTATTCTTCAGAAACTGTGTATTTTTATACTCCTTCAAGCACCATGTCATGAAAGTTTAATAAGAAGACATTCTCTTGTATTAAGTAACAATGTTGTCTTATTTTCTGAAGAAACAGTTTTCATTTTATTTCCAACAGAACACTAAAGATGATATTAAAGCTCAGTATTACAAGGCAGCATGCAGCTTATCCCATCAAAATCCACACATCTTTTTAGTCCCGTTTCTGTGAATTGACAGGAATTGCTATTTAAATTCTTTCCTGTGTAGTAAGGAAAACAATTCTTCATTGAAATTGGCTCTCTGCTCCTTCCCAGGCAATGGAGAGATGTTGTCCCTGCAGTGTGTGTTCCCTGTATACCAGGATGACAGTCTCTTTCTACAGAAGCAGAGCTCTGCTTTTAAGCTGTGCGATTTATTTCAAGAAAAAATTTAAGGAGCCCAACAATCCTTGATTCAGGCACCAAGAAACACTTTGGCCTGTTATCACTTAAGTCAGTAGCAATGCTGATCCTAGAAGGATTATTCTTTCAGAAAAGAAGGCTCCTGCCTTAGAATGGGAAAATAAAAAAGGCTGTGGCTGTCAGCTCCATTTGCAACCGTCTCTTCAGCAGAGTGGAGTCAACAGCTGTATCTGTCCTGACAGTTGCATCAGTGTTGATGCTGGTGATAAACAGGGAATAAATGTCAGCTTTTGCTTCAGAAATAGAAAGGGATTAAATTAATGGAATTAAATGTCTGCTTTAGAAGTTTGATATTTTTTCATCATATATTCATATGATTTTTTTTGTTTGAGTATTCGTTCTTAAAATACGTTCTCTTTCATCATCCATTTCAAAGTTTCATGAAGTTTGTGAAGTACAGCACTAAATTGAACTGTTTAGTCGCATTTTCATGTCCTGGGCTTCTTTAAAAGTTACATGTCCAGATGCTTTCCCTGTCTCCAATTTAAAACAAAGATAAAACATGGCAGATACTAGGATCATGTTTTACTTCTTTGATACCTGGATTATATGGTACAAAAAGCGTATCCTGTAGTTTCCATGTTTTGTCTCTGCTATACGTGTGGCTGCTGGTTCCTGGCCTGCTCGCTCCAGTCCTGGAGATGAAATAAAGCAGAGGAATGTCAGAATGTGTTTTGTGGTTTTTCAAGAGACCTCACCAAAGCGCAGTAATCCTTTCAAAACCTTTATTTCTCCTGCTCAGAGCAAATATTGCCTGTAGTTTAGATATGACTTGCCCACTTGCAGAAGGACTTGCAGAGCAGTTGAACTCAAGACCAAAGAGAAGGATCATCTTCAGAACGGCGTGTGTATGTCAGAAACCACAGACGGAGTTGCCTTGATGATCTATGTTATACCTTTAAAATGACAGCAAGGGTATTCTTCTGTGGATGGTTGATCTAGATATCTAAAATCATTCTAAGGGCTTAAGTAGCTACTTACCTAATAACTGGAGTACTAAAGCAAGGGCTTACGTTACAGTGATTTGGTTTTTTCTAAGGTGGTTTTTTGGTTTTTTTTCCTACAGATTATACAGTATAATGTGATACATAAGTTAAAAAGGCACTGAACAATTATTACATTTTCTAAATTTAAAAATGTTATATAATGGCTGAATATGACCCTATAGCAAAGCTATTAGCTAATTCTATAATGTGCATGTGTGTATAAGAACAGTGATCATTACTATTGCATTGCAAGGATTCTGTGTCCCTACAAATTAGATAACAAGTAGAGCAATTGCTAATAAAAGAAGGAAAAAATAACAGAGAAAAATCAGGTAAAGTATTATGAGCTGCCTTCAGTTGATATGAACATCTTACACCACTTGTACAGCTTTTTCCTGACAGGAATAGTAATAGTTTAAACATGAGAAGTTTTTAAATTACCACACCAGAGGAGACCAGTTAGTTCCAGTTGCTGACGCTAATTGTGTACTAAAAAATGAAAGAGAACATGCAAGTTATGTCATGGGGGACATGACACCCCATTCTCAAGGGAAGCTTTCTGCAGGTACTGATCACTCTGTCTCTGGAGGGATTAAGATCATCTTTCTTTCCTTTAGTATTTTTGGCTAAAGCTGCAGCTAGATGTGCTGAAGCAGAATCTATTCCTTCAGCACTCTCAGTCAGATGAAATTATGTCTCAACAATAAACTGAGTTTTCTGCAGTAAATTTGCAGTTTGGAGTCTCTGAATTTTATAGTTTGGCTGAAACCTCTGAAATTTGGAGGGCCGGAAGAAATAACCTTCCAAAAGGAGACTGTCTCTAAAAATTTGGCTTTAAGAATTACAGCGTGTAATTGAGCAGCAGATGATTTCAACATATTGCCATTCATGTTTAAACTTTTCCCTCCTCTCCTTCCCCACCCTATAGTTCATGACAAAAAATCCCAACAAGCGACTTGGCTGTGTGGCGTCACAAAATGGGGAAGATGCAATTAAGCAACATCCATTTTTCAAGGAAATTGACTGGGTTCTTCTAGAACAAAGGAAAATCAAGCCACCGTTCAAACCTCGGATTGTAAGTAACAGTTTGTATAACGTTCAGAGAAAACTTTGTCTGGCAATCCTACTTGTTGGCTTTTCTGAGGAATGAGATTGCCACATGCAGTAGTTGGGGACTGAGATAGCAACATAAAAATGGCACTGAGAAAATTTCTTTGTCGTTGTTTCTATGAAGGTAAGTGTCAGGAATATATTTAATGCACAGGAAAATGTTCATGTTCATCCACATAAACCATGAGAGAGTTGAAGGCACTGGTTTAATTCCTTTCTGTGTTCTTAAGGATACCATAGCTAGAAAAGATTATTTCAGTTGATATATATTGTCTATACTTTCTGTGTGAACTCTTTACAGTTCTGCATTGCTGCTGGCCACTGGATTTTGTAGTAAAACACAGACAAGAATTTGTAATCAATAATATTTTAAGTGAAGAAACGTGAAAAAACAGCCTCTTGAGGGAAAAAAAAATACATTATGGTTGGATAAATTTATGTACTTCCATTTTCCTGAATAATAACCAAATATTGCTATTTTAAAGTTACAAAAAATCTCTAAATAGCTGCCCACCTGTAGAAAGTACAAAAGCCAAGCAAAAATACTTATGCTAGTTTTCCTCTGGATGCAAGTACTTACTAATACTTAATTAACCAAATGTCACAGAATGTGCGCGGTCACTTTTGTGCTTAAATGCTGCAAGAGGCTAATTTTATGATGAATTATTTGCATCTTTTGATTATTCACGTTCCTAATTACAATGTTTGATTTGCCTGTGAGTAGGGTCAAGGTACTTCTTTGTTTCTTTCTTTAGATAGTTTACAAAGGTATTAACCCAAAAAGCAAAACAAATGAGCCAAATAAAAACCTTAGGTCTCAACTCTGAACCCTGATATAAATCCAGAGGTGAAGAGGTCCCCTCTGTTTTTGAAGGATTGCTGTATGTTCCAGGTAATGCCTTTACTCTGAGCTCAGCGAGATGCGTTTCCCCAAGTTCCTTGTGCGGTGGTGGAAGCGGGGCTGACTGTCCACAGCAGGAGCCCCAGGCAGCTCCTCTGACTCCACCCTTGGGAAATCTCTCGCTCTCTGTAGCTCTGCAGAAAAAGCCCAAAGGGGTTGACAGCTGCGAGTGAAAGCCCTGATGAACGCCTTTCTAGGAGTAACAGTAAGATACCACACGAGGAAGGTTTTCTTAATGTATTTGTTGGAGAATGGAAGCCTTACATCGCGGGATGTCCAGGCAGAGGGAGGCCTGAGGCAGCCCCGCTCCTGGAAGCGCTGCAGTCTCAGCCCGTCCCTTACCCTGCTCCCAGCTCTGCTCTGGAGCTGTGGCCAGCTACAGCTGGTGCCTGAGCTGATGTGCAAGTCTCTGCAGTGCTGCAGGAAGTGTGAACCCCAAATGAACTCCTTCAGTACCTATCTGGAGCCTATTTAGTACCGTGCCTGTTTTCCTGTCAGGTTCCACAGCTCTCAGATAGTTGCACTTGGACGTAGTCAATGTTCAGCTGAGTTGCATTTGTGTAGGTCTTCTCTTGTTTTCATGACATTTTGGCCTTTCATCTCAATTCTGTTGCTTTGCTCAATATTCATCAGAGTTTTGGTTTTAAATCAAGATGAACTATTGCAGAATTATTTTCACTTTATGCCTGCATCTGATTTCTAGTTTCCTTTCATCTCGTCTCTTCATTGGCTGTTTTCCTTTCATGATCAAGATGCACAGTCCCTTTGACAATAGGTATTTTTATGAGGCCTTTAATTTTTTGGAACTACTCCCACTGTGGTAGTCCTTAAAAGTCAGGAGGTATTTCTTATATCAGATATTTTTATTCATTGCTGATATAAATGCCTTCTGCTTTCTCAGTGGGGTTTCATTCTCTTTCTGGTAATTATTTTACTGCTGTTATATTGTAAAGCCAACCCTATTTCATTAATTCCTGTTGTTTTGTTCCTTTTTCTCTTTTCTGCTTTCTTCAAGGGTATTATTTGAATCATTCAGTTTCAATAGTGATTGCAGATTATTTCAGAGTAGTCTGAAATTTGTCTCATTTTAGGATAGCTCTTTGCTCCTTAATAATTTTAGGGTGATTTTATATATCTTTATTTACACTTCTGGTAATTTTTCTTTAGGTTACTTCTCTAATGTTGGATTTTCATACTACTTCTTTCTATATTGTATCTACCAACTTTCTTTATTCTACCAGATTTGATTCCTGCAGTCTAGTAATTCTGTATGCTTGGATTTTTTTCTCAACTTTTTTTTTTTTTTTTTTTTAAATAGTGGTAAATTCAGATAATATGTACTCTATGTTACAGGCATCGCTTATTATTTTCATGTTCTCAGTCTGCTCTCTCTAAGGTATCTTCCCCAGTGACTGGGTCTTAGCAGCTTTTCTGATAACTTTGAGCATACCTTCCATATTTATGATCCATGTTTATGATCCATCAGCTATTTTGTGCCAATTGTATAAATTTTACAGTTGTTTGGATTTTATTGTTGTATAGCAATCTTTGACCAAGATCATACTTGAAATTTTTATTTGTCCTCTTAAAATGGAATGACATATTACTTGGAAAGTAAAATGTGATATAGATCTAGGCTGGAGAGAAAGATCACATGAATGAAATATAATTATTAATTATTCAACCTCAGAAATGGCAAAGAAATTTAGGGCAGTAAATTTCAAGTGCTATAAAGGTAATTTTGTATACTTGCTAAGCTAGACCTGATTGCACTCACTTTGAAAAACTGTGAGAAGAGGGAAGAAGGTGAGCACTAATGAAATAAGAGCTACTTTAAAATCTACATAAAGAGTTCTTCTCTAAATTCAGTTGTGGGTGTAGCATTGAGATTCATTGATTCAGATTAACAAACATAACTATTCCATAGCTATGGACTAACTATGGAAGAATCATAACTAATGCCTGTGTTTGGAATGTTTTATGTTTTTTAACATCTCTTAGTATTACCAAAGGGCTGTTGATTATTTAAGTGACTTGTAACGTTAAGAGAGGATTTAAAAAATTATTTTAATCTTGTGTTGAGGAGGGCCTAGTTCTGTGAAAAGAGCTGTGAAAGAGAGGCCAGATTATTAGTCAGAAAATAGACATTCTTGCATGTGATATGTGAGTGTACATATGTGTTGAGAAAGACATGTACAATGCATATATAGTCGTCTGTGCATTTAAATTGAGTTTTGCATGCACATACATAATTCTGCTCATGCAAGAATGCATATATTTACACAGATAGTCTTCTATTTTCTGACCAACCAGTAAGATGACTAAGGGGGGAATATTTATGATTCTGTCATAAAGACTTTCAAAATAAAGCAATATATAAGACGTGTTAAAATGAGCTCCAGGCAATGTGATGTAATGACACTAAACCAGTAAGGCCATTAGGGAAAATGGTCAAACACTGAGGTCCCATCAGACAATGGAATAATCTGCCAAGGGAGGTCACAGAGGTGCTACTGTGCAAAAAGCCTTCTTCTGTTCTGCCTCACTCTCCCCAAAACACATGAGTTCCTTGATTAGCAGAGCTGGCTTGCTGTTCTGTTTCCTACCATCCTTTCTCTGCCATAATAAATTTTCTGAGGAGCTATACTACACGGTACTGTCAGGCCTGTGCTTCTCTGTGGTTTAGGTACACCACTTCAGCTCTGCCAGCCTTAAGTCTGAATATTTCAACTGGGCTTGGAAAAAAAAAACAACCCAACTGCATGGCTATTTATTAGCCAGACTTTTGAAAGTTTTTGGTTTTTTTGTTTTCTTTTAAATCTCATTCACATAGTGGATGGATATAATTATGTCCCTTATTATACCAGAAATATACCATTAATGTCTTTCTAGTTTGTGCATATGTGATTATTCTAATGATGCTTTGGAAGCTGAAATTTCTTCCTGTGTCCAGCATTAGAGTGAAAATTACCAAAAGGATTTTGAAAAACTCACAATGTTTTATTGAAGGCTTGCAAGAGTGCCCTGAACAGAGAATTCATACAAACAACTGAGATTTAGATTGCTAAACAGTGACAGAAGTGCCACCCTAGGCTGTCCTAGGTAGAGACAATGGAAGCAGATTTGGTGGCTCTGAAACCTGCTGTGAAGGGTCTTTGTTTCTGCAATTAATGACTTGGAACAGAGAATATAGAGGGGTTAAAATGCACTGGGGCTCAGTCCTGTGATGTATGTTATCTGCCAACTCTTCCTCTCATAAATCTAGGATCATGAGGCTTTTCAGTGGTAAAATTAATTTTACATATATATATATATATATATACACACTATGGTTTACTATACTGTGAGTTTGTTCTATGTAGAGCTATTCTAAATGTTAAGATAATGTAGAAAAAAAGGTCATAGCTCTGGAGCATGTACATTGGAAATCAAGCAAAATTTTGAGCAGCTAGGCAGGAGATCGTTTTACTGTTCTTAAAACCTAATTCTTAGAGCTTCACAGCCTGTCTTGGAAATTTCTGAATGATATTATTCTTCCCTGAATGCAGACATGAATATGTAATTGCATATGCAATAAGTACCATTTTAGTGCAGGCATGTATCTTTTCTCCAGAGCAACTGCTGTGAGACAGAAAACCCTTTGAGGCATTTTATTGCTCTGTTGAGCTATTTCTTTGTATGTATTCTTCCTGGAGTTTTATTCCATTTGGAGAATGAAATATCCATGACCAGTAGCCATAAGGCCAGGCTATGGTTTGCAGTATAGTTTATTGCCCAAGAACCACAAAGACCTCGGCAACATTCAGTGATTCCCTGCTCTCTATCTTTCTTTGTTTCCATGGCTATATTCCTGGATTGGTTGAATAGGTTATTTCCATTATCAAACTGCATTTGCCATCTTACAAATGAAAACAGTGGTGCAGTAGATCAATTTATTACCTAAGTTGTTGATGTGAGGGTAGGTGCAGTAGATCCTGCTTAGTGGCATGATGGGATGATTCTGTCTATCCATACCAAATAACAAACTGTGCATTAAAAGCAGTCATTGAAACAGATTGTTGCTTTGGCTTTAATGTGTATTGATGAATTTTATATTGTTATAGTCCCCTGCAAGAAATTCTTTGTGCCATTTCTGGGAGCACAGCTGGCTAGTTGTAGGCTTTCCAGAGTAAACCTGTGCCATGTGGCTGATGTCAGCAAAATCAGCCAGTGAAGCCCAGAAACAAGTGCACAAGTGGCAAAAATATCTGCAATATCACAGTCCCTCTTGCCAGGGATGGAGGAAAATCAGTGCCCAAAATCTGTTACTCACTTGGCTGAAGTCAGTGGGAGCCTCATATGAGCCTCAATTTAATAGAATCATAGAATAGTGTAGGTGGGAAAGGACCTTTAAAGGTCATCTAGTCCAACCTCTCTGCAGTGAGTCTAATCAATCATATCAGGTTGCTCAGAGCCGTGTCCAGGCTGTCCTTGAACGTTTCCAGGAATGGGGCATCTCTCACCAATCTGAGCAACCTGTTCAGTGTTTCACTGTTCTCATTGTAAGCAATTTCTTTCTTATGTCTAGTTTAAATCTACTCACTTTCAGTTTAAAACCATTACCCCCTGTCCTATGGCAACAGACCGTACTAAAAAGTTTGTCCTCTTCTTTCTTTTAAGCCTGCTTTGAGTGTTCAAAGCCCGCAATATAGGGTCTCCCTGGAGCATTCTCTTCTCCAGGATTAATAGCCCCAGTTCTCTTTGCCCTTCCTCATCGGAGATGTGCTCTAGCCCTTTCTTTTTAATTTTTGCAGAATTAGACCAGCCGAGTAAAATCACTCTCATATTTCTTGGTCACAGTGTCTCTGTGTGCTGCAAGGGGCTGTGAGACAGAGGAAGTTGTTAGGCACTGTGCAGCAAGGACAGTCTCACTGCAGGCACACTCCTGTCCTCCCAGACTGAGTTTTCACTGTCAGCCCTTGCAAATGTGCATGCAAACAGACTTGCCACTTTTGTCTACCCTGTTTTCGGTGTCGGGGTTGGGAGAGTTTGAGACACTGTCTAAGTTGTCCTCAACATGAAAAAGCTGAAGAGCTCTCAGCCAGAGGGTAAAGCCTCTGGTAAAACAGATGTTTGCCATATGTATTTCTTTATAGCAATTAAGCCAAAGTTTCATCACTAATGGCTTTATCAGTGCCTGTGGCAATCCATTCATAGTGTGGCTTAATGGAGATGAAGTTAAAAAAATAATCATATTACAATGATTCACTGTCAACATGAAGCTTTCACTGAACAATGCATTATTTTTTTTTTTTCTCAATGCATTCATAATTTTTGGTTTTCCATTCTAAAAGCTCCCTTTCCTCAAGAGCACTAGAGATGAAATGAATGGGATAGTCTATTGCAGAATTGTATCTTGCACTATGGAGCAACAGCTGCTGCTGGCCTATTCACGTAATGTTCCTTCATTTCGAGCCTCTTCAATTTCTGTTGTTACACCACTGAGAATATTTTCTGAATAATTGTATGTTCCTTCTTCAGTTCTGACTTAGGGTAGAGAGTTGGTAGCAGCTAAAACCGGAGACCCAAGATATATATAAGTTCTTCCACTCATGATGTGGTCCAGGCTGAATCACCTAATCTTTTCTTACTTCAATTTCCCCTCTGTGGTAATCACAGGCAAAGTTAAGGGCCAGTGAAAAAATACGACCGAGAAATGTCAAAAAAACAATGTGCTAAATATCAGCTTGCTTTTAAATTGACTGAATGCTTAGGACTTCCCTTGGAAGAGTGTTCTTATGCTGTACCAGACCTCAGTGTTAGCAGATTTCCTCTCAGCCTCAAATTACACCTTTCTCAACTCCAGTAACTCTAAGATAATGATAAACCATTATCAAAGTCCCTCCCCCCTTAGTTATCACTATCTGAGCCACATTGTCTGTATGCAGTTTCCTTTGTGAACCTGATCTCCCTTGTTAAGTCTTGACTTAAGGATGCCAGCAATGTGTCCTCTTTCAGTTTTGCACTGCAGCAAAGGTTTGAAATAAAGTTATTCCCAAATATGAAATTATAGTCGTAGCCAATGATTGTGGGTTACAACTGGAGTCACTGAGCACCGTGAATTTTCTTTTCTCCCTCCCCATAATGAGTGAAAAACCGGCAAAATTTTGGCAATCCTTTGCCTATGCCTGAATGAGATGCTGGATGCCCACAGTGTTTGGAAGCTGGGTAATAAGTAGCAAACACAAATCAGCACCTCTGGAGAGTGCAGCTGGGCTGTTTGCACAGGCAAACAGGCAGAGGCCGCGCCTGCCCCGTGGGTAGGTGCTGCGCTGAATGGCTCCCAAAAAATGTCTTCAATTAGAGAGGTGTGTGTTCAAATTGCTGCAGCAACCATCTGCTTACTGTGAAATATGGCTGGAATCCTTAAAGAGGGACCACGTTTCTGGAGAAAACTTTCCAGTATGTTAGCCTGAAACATAAGTTCTGTAATTGCAGATTCATTTTCATACGTGAGTGATAACAGGCAAAGATTTTTTTTTTTTTTTTTTTTTACTTTTTAACAAGGGATTTTTAACCTGGTGTTGGGAAGTCATGATACTGTTTTGGTGGGGGTTCTTTGGCACGCCTCTACTTTTTTGTGACAATATATTGTATCATCATCCATGCAGAATTATGACTTTGCCTTTACGCTGTGGGGAAGAAATCCTGTAAAATGCAGTATCATTCAATAGCACCAGAAGGAACATAGGAAATTACAGGCCAAGTAAATTTCTTTTTGTATAAATGTTCTCTCTTTTCAAGTTTGCTTCAGTGTGAATGTCCCTCTTTAAGGTAAGGCCTTCAATATGGGGAAAATGTCAAGGTAGGTCCACTTTTAGGCCTAATAACCTTGAGGTGTCCCTTCAGTTTCATAATATATTTCCATTCAGTCATCAGTGCATGGCAATGAGCATTTAGCAGATGGGCACGCAAGGGGCTATACTGCATGCCTTTGCATGAAGTGTTACTGCTTAGACAAAACACTGGGGAGTGATCTTGAGACCTCAGGCCCTCATGTACCATTATTACACATTGCACATGATGTATTTCCCACTTGCTGCAGACATTTCAGGCATAGGAGAACAGTGGGCTTTCTTCTGAGAGTGACACCGTGTTGATTAATACTGATAAACAAACAAACAAAATGCTTAGAAATGGGGTAGACTGTCAAAATGGTTGGCATGCATCCTTTAAAAAAGTTAGAGAAAAATGGATGTAGATTTTTGAGACAGACTACAGACTTTTTATCACTGACAGTCATAATGGTGGAACTCTTACACTTTTTTTCCATGCTTCCCGTGTCACAGGGTGTCATGAATCAGAATATTGAATTTTGGATGGTTCCTAGAAGTTACGCTTTTCTGCTGCTGGGTTTGAGTGTTATCTGGGTGGCTGCTGATGGAGAAGCATTGGTTGTTTTCAGGCAATGAAGCTCAGCTTGCTGTAGGCAGCTGTGAACAACGAATAGTGCCATAGTTACGCCTGCAGCATAGCTCAGACCAATTGATCCCGTGGCTGGGCAGGACAGAGAAGTCTGAAACACTCCTGCCTCTTCCCTTAACAAAGTAAAGGACCTGGGTTTTTTTCAAAGCTTTAACGAGCTTGTCAATTTATGCAGCCTCTAAGTTTACCCAAGATGTTAGTAGTTTTTGAGGAGCCGTATGTGCAGCTTAAAGAAATCAGAAGTAAGTGAGCTGGTATTTTTAAGGGATTTCAGTGTTGGGTTTTTTGAATGTACATGGTTTTGTTTTCCCAGAATTTCTCATTCAGTTAGTCTGATTTGGGGATTTTTTTTCTTTTATCTTCAGCATCAGTGCCTCCAGCAGCTGTTTTTAAATGTGATTACCATAACACTAGAATTACAGAAGTTTGAAAGCTATTTCCCAGCACTGCAGGTTCCCAAATATTTCTAAGTTAAACAACTTTTATTATGTTTCTTTTGATTCTGTACTGGGGATCCATCAGTATTTGTTTGGTTTTGTTAAGTCCTGGTTTTATAGCACTAAAATATTTTCATACTGGATAATTAAGTCCATATAACCATCTGTTAAGCGTACATTGCTAAGTGGTGCCCATTGGGATAGAGTGATAAGCAACCAGAGTGTATCTGCTTTCCTTTTGGGCTTTCCCAGAAAAACACAAATTGTTTTTCACTTTCTGACTGCTTTAATCTCCAGTGCAATTTTCATAAAGATATTTAAAACATTAAGTGAAATCATCGTATTGTGTTGCCTTGCATTCTTATGTACATTCTCAAGAATTCACATGGAAATATTTTATTTTTATGTTAATGTAGATAATATATAATATTCCTGGGATGGGTCTGTTTCTGATGTCAGTAAAAGCCAGTGGAAAAACACCAGGTGATTAAGAAGCAGTAGCATCTGGCTCTTTATCAGAAGGTGGAATTTATCAAAAAAATATCAAGACTCATTGAAGGCTTGCCTTTTCTGACTAGTCCCATCCCAGCTGGAGGCCAGTAAACACTGAGTATAAAAAGAGCTTTGGCTTTGAGTTTATTTCTCATGCAGAACTTTCTCTACTAGCAGTACACTAACGCTAATGCAAACACTAGGTCTTACTAGGGTGTTCACCCAAAACGGGCAGCAAAAATTTGTCAGCTCAGCATACTCGTGCAAAACTTAATTCCTTTGACATATGCACTGCTAGGCAGATGGAGGACTGAAGCAGCTGAAGTGCAGCTACTTATCTGCAGTAGCAGGACAGGGAGGACACCTTTAAATGGTAAGGAATCCTAACGCTTCATTAGCTGCTGCTCTCCTCTTGTTAGGCTGTGTGCTGGTGTAAGGGATTTTGTTACTGTGGAGGCACAGACCTTGTACTGGTCCTCTCAACAGCATGCTCCAGAAGTTGTATGCTTAAATCCCACGGCATGAGAGGAACACTCAGTCTAAACATTTACAAAAAACCTTAAGCACAGATCTTGTTCCTTTCATGCCATATTCATGTTTGTGAAGGACCTACAGAACAACAGTTCTCTTGGCTTAATTCTGGAATATGGAAAAGTATTTGAAGCCCATGACTGCCCATAACTCTTTGGAAGACTGTGCTTTATATTTGACCAGAATGAGAAGAAAGGGAGATTGAGTTTGTGCCATCATGTCTGCATTAACAGCTCAAATTCCCAGCAAGATGGGGTTCCCACTGTGCAAAAAGCCACATAAGTGAAAGACAGTCAGGAGATTGTAGACAATGATAGAGAGATCACAGCCCACCTACAGGATAATAGAAATAGGAAGAAAACTAGATGAATGATGAAGAGAAAATTACTCAAGCTCAAAGAAAATCAGTAGCAAAACCAAAAATTAAAGTCATGTCACTACAAACTCTGCTACATCATACTGTGCTCTTTGAATAAAACTGTGTTCCAAAAAAAGCAGTTACAGGGTCTGGAAGAAAGGTGGAAAGAAGATGTATTGAGATGCAGAAGTAGTAGGCATTCATGCATAGTCCTGCAATGCCTCTTATTTAGGCAATGATTTGTATGTGCATTAGTTAAAAAAAAAAGGCACCGTGCTCAGCTGCTTTCTAAAGTCACATACATCTTTATTTTACTCTGTCTTCGCAAAGACTTAAAAATAATCATTGCGCTTAAAAATATGATCTCTAACAATTCAGTAGTCTTAGCATCAACTATCATTGTGTAGCTTTCTCCATTTGTCTAAGTTAAGACCTGCTATACCATTTTTCTGTATGAAAGCTTGTCATATGCATCATCCTTGTCAAACTGATTAGCTAGAGCATCAAAGAGCATGAGTTTCCAGAAATGTAGGCAGTCTTGCCAAAAACTGTGTAGCATTCCTACTCTATGGCCTGTAATGCAAACTATTTTAGTGCGTAACTGAGTCTTGGAATTTTGCTCCCACTATACGTGTTGCTATTACCTTTCCAGCTGTGATGTTTCTTTGCATCCAGCATCACAATGCACATGTCAAGGCTCCTTCATAGAGGCGGGCTCAGACTCACAAGATACTACTACATGATTCCCTGTCATCATCAGGAAGGTTTCCATAATGTGGTACTTTCCTGTAAATAAATGTGTAGGTGACTGTAGGCAGAATAAAACATTGGAAAGTCAGTATTTCTTCAGGACACATAAAGTGTCTTGAAATATTTCATTACGTCATTCATCGATTTACCAACTTCACAGTCTCCTTAATTTATTCCTTGTCTTTCTGATTGCTTAAAGAACAGAAAGCAAAGTAAATCTATTGCTATTTTACAGAATATATCTGGTCAAATGCCTCAGTGCACAGTTAATCTATATTTGGATAACTTTCTCAGTGATTTTGCGGATGTCTCCTGGAAGCCACTGAAATTCTTAGGAATACATGCCCTAGACTTAGCAACCTGCCTCACTTTTCCCTCCTCTTTGCAAGTCTGCTTCATTGCCTGGATAGTCCTTTGTGCCAAAGTGCTAGGGATCAGGAAGACCAAAAGGCTTCTACACATGTATTTAAGGACTCACCAGCAGGTGGTTCAGCACATTGTCACAGATGCACCAGCCCTGATCCCTGTCACTCTGCTGTAACAGCGGTAGAAATGCAGTTTCATGAGAACACAGCTGAAAGTGGGCTAATCTTGGACGTGTGCCAGGATGTAAGAGGGGAGGTGACATGGCTGATCATGGCCTTAGAGCAGCTGAGGATATCAATGGAAGCCTGCTAGTATATTGTGAATTAGAGAGACACACATATAAAATCTGTTCTGCAGAGCAGATCATAAGCTTTGCAGTCGGATTCACATTGTGCAGGTTAAGGGTATTTTCATATGATAGTTCCATTACTTTCTCTTCTTGTGTTTCTTCCCCTCCCCAAGAAGAAATACAAAATTGTTTCTCATGAGGTTAAATCTCTCAAAGGAGCCTACCTTGAGGGGAATTCAGAAGCTGGCACTCTTTCCCTGCAATTTTTTAGTTTCAAAAAATTCCTGTATTCTACCATAGCATAGCTAATGTGCAATAGCTCTATGTCACAATAGAGCTAATAGCTCTATGTCACAACTGAGTCCTA
Organism: Hirundo rustica; assembly: GCF_015227805.2. NCBI lineage: Eukaryota > Metazoa > Chordata > Aves > Passeriformes > Hirundinidae > Hirundo > Hirundo rustica. Next base: position 28,311,672 of record NC_053452.1, read on the forward strand.
ATGGAAGCAAGCCCTGAAAAGATGAACAAGATGGATTTTGAGAGCAAAGGACTAACCACAGATGGAAAGCTGGTGCTGAGCTCCCCTAAAGCTCCTGTGAAATCTCTCTTCATCCATGTTCTGCACAGACATAACTGTTGTGGTGTAGCAATCAGGCTATGGACAAAGGTTTGCTATATATATAGCATCTTTTCTGTATATAACTTTACTGCTCTGTACTCATGGTGATGAGTACACCTAAGCAGGGCCATGGAGGACAACAGCTTCACAGTGACTGCTGGGAGAGGTTCATTGCCCAGACTGCAAACATAGGGTGGCTGTCAGGAAACCTGCAGAGCTTTGTTTTTGTTTGCCTTGCTGTTTGTTTTGTGGTGCTGGTTTTGGGAGGCTCTGGTTTTGAGGAAGTCTGTGTAAAAGTGGAATACAAAGGCTGGCATTCTGGCCTTGGAGTCATTAAACGTTTATGCCCCTAATTGTTTAGGTTATTCCTCCTTAGTTGACCCATATCACATTCCTAAGAAAGGGAATATCATTTATATATAAACGTGGTTTCAGTTTAGTGTATCACAAATGATCCCTTTTAAAATCCATTGTTTTGTGAATTTGCTTGGTTTATTAAATATCTGTGTATTTCCATAACAGATTAAAATATGGACTGCATAGGTTGACATGCTTTTCAAATACTGCTTTACTGTCTACTAACATCTTTATTGGGTGGGGGGCGGGGGCGGGGATTCCCACTACTTTTCCTTAATGTGGTGTCCTTTACCTCTAATGAAAGCATAATCTGGGAGAATAAAATCTCACCTTCCGCTTGGAAGTAATGAATGCTGGGACACTTATAAAAGCTACTTGGATTCAAAAGCCTTCTTATCATCATAAGCTTCAGCTGAATATATTACAGCTCATGACAAATGTGTTGTCACTCTTCCATATGCAAATAGAGCAATTAACATGCTGAGAAAATTTAATAATTTATACAGCTATTTTGATAACATGTTTGTCTTATCTTCTGAAATCAGACAAGCTAGGAAATACTTCTAATACTGATACAGATTCTCAGGACATGCAAATACTGTGAAGAGGCATCCTGAGGATAAGCTGAAAGACAGACCTGAAGTGTGCTTCTTAGCCCATTTCCTTTAAAATATTCATACTGAATTTATTTATAAATAGCATGTGTTATCTTAACGAGCAAAAGTGAGTGCTCGTTATAGTTGATCTCAAATATTTAGAAACTACTACACCTTTATGAAAAGAGTTCCAATCAGTGGTGCAAAGTGCTCTCTGTCTATGCTGTGGTTTTCGATATCATTGTAAGGAGAGGTGAATGAGAGGACAGTGACATGTGAGGTTAGCCACCTAGGCTTGTGTTTCAAACCAACTGGCTTGTAGTCTGAATTTCCATTTGTCTTGATAAATATAATCTGAAAATTTTATCAGCGATGAGGTACATACAAAATGTTTGAGCTCTTATCATCCTGATTGAAGAATTTCTTCTTGGTGATACTGGGTCAGACATGGGAATCACTTATTACTTAGAGAAGTGATATTCTGGATAAAATTAAGTGATACCATGCAATACCTATGAGAAGGTGTGACTCTTGCTGCGTGTCGTGTTCCTGCTGCCCTGTGCCTCTGGAGCCGCACACCAAAACTGCAGCAGCCTCCTGTAGTTATATTTAAACAGCATATTGCGAATTTATAGGACAATCAGACTAAAACGCAAAACCCAGTCTTTTGTGGCAGTGTCATTTCCTAGCCATCCCCCCCCATCTGTTTTTTACCTTCTCTGAGGAGCCTTTGAAGCTGCTGGACAATGCCAACACTGTTATGGGAGCTGTTGAGATGTCAATGGACTTGAAAGGGTTTCAGTGATTTTCTGCAAATTAAATGAAAATAAGTAACAGACTAAAGAGAGGCTTCTTAATGTCTCCAAACTGGGGAACTCATTTAATCTGTATTAGGCAGAAGAGAGTCTACTGAGCCTCTTGTCCTCATGACACATCTGATGAGTTGTCCAAGCTTTGCTGAGTTCCCTGGTTTGGAGCACCCTCTGTCAGGTGCCTTCTTGCAAGGACTTCTGTGGCTTTTTGATACCAAAGGCTCCCATCATTCACATTTGGTTCATATAATTAATGGAAGGAATGGCAAGTTTTAACTTCCTGAATGTACTTTCGGTGATAGGAACATCAACTTAAATTTCTTTTTTCACTGTTGAAATTCATCTAAAGTCATTTAATAATCACTGACAGACAAGGTTGGTAATCCTCAACACTGGAAAGGTTAATAAACAGATTTTAGTGGGGTTTTCTTAAGCTTGAGTTTCTACTGCAGGTAGAAATCAAATGTTTTATTGAAATGGCAGTGAAAACAAAACCAATTCAAAAAATCACTGTTTCATGTGTCCTTATTAACAGCATCTTTTAATAAATATGTGAAGAAATTTGAGAAATAAAAATCATTTTGACTCAAAAACCCTGTTAGCTCTTCATCTAAAATTGTACAGGCCAACTACAAAAGCTGATTAAATGGTGGTTTATGAAGAGACAGTCTTTTATAGTTTCGGGTATCTTTCTCTCTTTGAATAGACTAAAACATGATTTTGACTTAAAAATGATCATTCTTAATGGATAGTAGTCATATGGGTTTATTAGTTCAAGTGTTATGTTTAGTCAGATCATGTTTCCTAAGTCACACAGTCACTGCTCAGACAGGGGACCTCTGAAGCATTTGCACTGCTGGGAAAAACAGAAGGTCAAGTGGCCAGCACGTGTCCGGCAGGAGAGGTAGTCACGATTCCTTCTCAGCACCAGAGATTTTCTGCTGGTGGAGCAGCCAGCTTTCTGATGAGATTTAGAATTGGAATTATGTCATTTTTGGTCACTGCCAGTGCAGTGTGGCGTTTGGCACCTACTGTCGGAAGATGTTTGGGTAGTCTAGAGAGAAAAAAAGGGGCATCTGAAACCTAATGGAATTTCTGTGTGTTGGCAGGACAGCTGTAGTTTTGGGTGTTCTTCTTTCCTAGGACTGTGGTTTCCTCAGTCATCTGAAATTGAAAAGTCTTACCTGGAAAAAAGTTTGAAAAGTTTAAAATAATGTGTCCCAGAGTCTTAGGAGCTGCAGGCTAAATAAACACAATCCCACCCATTTAATTACTGCATTTTAAATTATGCATTTAGCAGCCAATCTAAACATTTTTCCTTTTATCTTCCTGATTTTTTAATGTTCAAAGTCGGATAATAGCTGCACCCTGCGTCTTTCATATATTCTCCTTACCTGGCAGATCTTCCTTCTTTTCTCAGTTTCTCTGCTAGGAGACAGGCACAGCCTTTCACACCTTCATCCTGAGCCCTTGGTTCATGCTCTTGGCCTACAGAGTATTCACGGTGCAAGTACATTAAAATAGCAATAGTAGCAGAAATGTGGCCAGACCTGTTTTGTCTTAGCAAATTACGCCTTGCAAAGTAGTCATAGCTGCAGGAACAAAGTGCCTAAGTTGCTAAGGAGGGCTTCTCAAATAAATCTTACTATTGAAAAGAAGCACTTATTAAGAGCACCACCTTGGCATAATCCTTTTTGTTCCCTGTGATTTGTTTAATCTCACTTCATCAATTGGTTAGTTAGAGACCTATTAGGATATCCCTGCGATCGTAGATTGCTCCATGCTTGTCCTGTTAAGAAATTGGGTGATTTACATCTATGCTGCCAAAACTACATGGAATTGTTCATAAACCATAGAAAGTAAAAGCTTCTCTTTCCTCCTTTGGTCTTGAAGTCATATTTTAAGACACAGTACGCTTTTAAATCTAAGCAAATACCTTTAGTTGTTGTTTCAGAAGTGTTTGGGATTCCCTACTGGCAGCACAATTCTTTTTAAGCAACAGAATTTATGTACACCAGTGTTGCTGGAACCCTTTTTTAGATGTACTCTTCTGTGCTCTTTTTTTGAAGGTCTTCACAAGTCTCAGTGATTTCTGGAATAAGTAGCTGTGGGGAATTAATTGCCCCTGATGGCTCTGAGGAATTTGTCATTTTACTCTTTTAACTTAAGCAAGGAAATTATACTTTTCACAAATACATTCAATATGGAAACCTGAAAATAATATATATTCTATTTGTTTTCAACTCAAGAGTTTATTTGTCCTTGATAGCTGGTGGTAAAAGTGTGAGGGTAGTCACATTTCTTTTGCATATAACTACAGTTCTGAATTTGAATTCTACTTTTTGCAAATACTCACCTTCTTCTGCTTAAGTATTCCTGTGGCAAATTAATTTTGTGAGTGTGTGAAAATACCATGGTAGGACATGGAGAACAAGAAGAATGTAGACACAGTTGCAATGTAACGCTTTTAAAAATTTAGATGGAATTTCATTCTCGTTTTGCCCAAATTACTTGGAAAAAAACCTCATAAAGTCCAAAGCCACGTCCCTCGTGCCTCTTACGCAATTCAGAGTTACTGGAGTCACATACGTTTCATGTCTGGTCTTTATGTACAAAGTAAATATTTCAAATGTAAACAATATAAATATATCTATATGTTTGTTAAGTCCATATCCCTTTCCTTTTAATGGAATTCTGTAGATAGAGGTTGTGGATTTTTGTCTGTCTGCACTTAGAAAGTACTTGGTTTACAAGTCTCTTGCATTTACATAGACCATTCTTTCCCTATATCTGTGAAGTTCTTACAAACAGTGCAGGTGAAGGTTTCTGTGACTATTTTACAACTGGGAGAAAGAGAACTGTTTAGTGTCTCAGTAGAGCTGATAAATAAAACACATTTATATATGCATGTTAAAGAAAAGTTTACCTACATTGAAAGGTGGTATACATCCCATTTGGAATATATTAATGTACTTTATGATGTATGACTTTGTCATTTTATTGTTTTACTTTGCAAGTCAAATAGCTGTTCTGTTTCCAGTATCATTTAATCTCAGACATTGGCAGGAGGAGCACAAAGTTTATTTTCAGTGTGTCATTGTGCCTCCATGAAGCATCACCCAGGTAATTACTAGTTTCCATGACACAAAGAGAAAGGAGATGGCATAAAGAAAAATGTTTGTTCCAATTCCCTGAACTTGTACATGCCTGAAAATGTGAACACTGCAGGTTCAAAGGAATGACCATGGGGAACATTTTCTGCTGTAGCCTAGGGTGTTTCTTTTCAAGTAAGTGGTCGCAGGTAGTCACTGTCATGAGTGTCATGAGGATGGCAAATCAGCCTCCCCAAGACTGTATCTCTTAATACCTCTTGTCCCAGAACATTCACAGCTGCACTTTGTTGGCCCACCTTTGCTGAAGGAGTGAGGTGCATTAGACTTGCGTGGGAAAATTCTGATGCCCTTGACATAAAGAAGAGTTCTGAGGTGGATTTCTCTGGAGATGGGATTTCACATTTTGCGTGGTGCTCCCAATTACATACGGCTGCATTAGGAAATCTGAGTTGCCAGTTTTGAGCTCAAGGGTTTTGGACTGAGAGCCGTTGGAAGCTTTACCTCAGATTTTTAAACATGAGTGTAGCCTATATCACCTGTAGTGATATAAAGAAATGGTTAACTTAGATTTGAAACACTGGGCTGTGTTTGGGGGAATTCAATTAAATCAGTTTACTCTGTGGCTCTTAAATGAGATATGATTATGCCAAAGCCTTTTTAAAACTAGTCCTAATCTCAGCTTCCTGCTTTATCATCATACTGCTGTTCCTTCACCTGTCAGAGACCGTGAGTCTCTGGGACCTCATTTATAGTACTGCTTCTGTGGCCTCTCCTAAACTCATTTATATTTCTTGCTCCTGTAGCTTCTCTCATATGTCTGTTATTATTTGTGTGAAGTAGCTCCTCTTTTATTTCAATCATTCCAGAAAATTCAGCCTTTTGGGGGGAGGTTGGAGAGGAGGGAGAGCACCTTTTATTTTATTGTGCTGTTTTACCATTCGCCTTATTTATATTTTTCTTCTCAGAAAACCAAAAGGGATGTAAATAACTTTGATCAAGACTTTACACGAGAAGAACCAGTATTAACACTAGTGGATGAAACAATTATAAAACAAATCAATCAAGAAGAATTTAAAGGATTCTCTTATTTTGGAGAAGAGCTACTGCCATAGACAACGTTAGGCTGATGGATGAATGATGCCACAAGAAGTGATTCTGAAGAGATCATCAGATTACTGAGACTCAGTAGATCAAGAACTACTTCTTTTACCCTGAGCCCATATCCCAAGTTAAAGTATATATTTATTGGGGTTTTTTTTTTCCTTTCATCTTCTGACCTGAAAGCACTCTTAATTTCTGTCTCACAAAGCAATGCAAAATAATTTTGTATCAGAAATTGTGGATGTAACACACTGCCGTATATTTTCAACTTTTCTTTTATTCCTAGGAATAGGAATTCCCAGAGGACAAAATTGCATCTTTGCCATAGAAAATAAAGCTGTGCTATTGAAAGCAATTTAGCAGACCACATTCTGTAATCAATCATACATTATTAAGCTAAGAAGGTGAGAACTGTTTCTTCTGCAGTGGTGGCTATAGTGAGATTTGTACTCGGATGCCCTTTGGATAGCCAAGTCTGCCTTCATGGAGGTGTGATCCTCAGTTATTAATTTATTGTGGAGAGGTACAAGCTATGGAGTTATCCAGAAAAAGAAGCACATTAATTAAGGCTTTCAGTGAATTTCCTCATACAGTATACAGGAAACTCTTAGGAATAAGAGACAAAAAGATATCTGTAATTTTATTTAAGGTGAGAAACAGAAGCTACATGGATAGATATTAAAGGGCTAAAGAATAAAAAGCCTACAGTACTTTAACTCAGCTATATATAGCCATTTTACCTTTTGTCAGACAATTTGGTGTACTATCCATGTTACCAAATTTGATATCCTTTTAAATGAACCATTAATGTGACGGCAAGCTTGCAAATGTTTACAGTTAATTTTACATAAAAAAATTAATTATAAACATTATAAATCTGTCTTTTCCATAGTAGCTAAGTTGATAAATAATTTCTTATTTATATTTATTTTCTCAGCAGTGTGTTACTTTTGCACACTTTTACAAAACCATAATACTACTGTGTTTGTTGGGTTTTATGTTTAAAATCTAAAGAGAAATCTGCTTTTAGAAGACACAAAATAAGGCTACATGTGCATTATGTGGAGATGTGTTAAAAAACTGAAGATCAAACATTCACAAACTGACATTATTGAAAGTTGTAAATTGATATTTTTTTGTGTATGAATTGAAATGGTAACTCATGTGGACAATATTACTAATGTGAAGTTACCTCCTGTAGATACGCTAACAGTGTTATGTACTTATATTTCCAGGAGTACCCTGTGATTTGGTTTTGGTTTTGATTTTTTTATTTTTTCTTTTTTTTCCCTTTTTTTTTTCCCCTTTTTTTTTTTTTTTTTCCTGTGTGTGTGTACATGTATCGCTGAGGTCATTTTATTATATATTTTACTGGACTGAGTGAGCGGTCATTGGAATCCATTTTAATTGTTGCACATGGATTTCCAGCTGCACAAAAATATATATACTTGTGATTGGCAAAGTGGCACTAAAGAAGCTTTTTTGCCTTTTGTACAGGTGAGATTTTGTATATAGTGTTTGCTGCAAGGCCTGTGGAATTCATTGAATATAGAGGTATCAACTGCTGCATGTTCAGGCATACTATTAAAATGTTAGTCTATGAAAGAATAATTATAATAATGTCCATGTGCAATACTCTTGTATGTGTATTGGTTCAAGTTACTGTCGGAAAGATGAGGTTTTTGTTATAAAAGATGTAGACATATATTAAGCTATACTAAATCTCTTGTATAGTTCTCTTCAACTCTATTATGACATGATAGAGCTCGGAAAGAGAAAGGAATGTTACAAATCGTGGTGGACAAAGCGTGAATCATTGGCTTTAAGAGATAATCTCGGTCTCAAGCAGATGAGTTAGTTTGTGTCAGTTTTGTGTCTGGCTGCTCATAGCCTGTTACTGATGACACCATTCAGTTCCATTTTGTTTTGTTTTTAAAACTCAGGTGTAATTATTATATATATTCTTATGATTATTTCAAAATATTAAATATTATGATATATCAATTAATGTGTCGTCTGGCCTACAAGTGTAATAAGGATCAAGCCTTTAGTTTAATTTAATTTATCTTCAGTAATCTTTTGTACTGGGAAAAGACTAGCTTCTGGAGCTGAGTACCAGCACAGAAACATCTTAACGATTGCATCATCTCAATGTTTAAATTTCTTTCTCTCTTAGAAATATATTGTAGAGCTGCCCATCAATTTGTGTCTCGCCACTGGCTCTGTTTATTTCTCATCATGGTTAGCTTTTGACATCCAGGCAAGAACTGATCACAATGCTAAGGCGTTCTTTTCCATGGGTGAGTAGAGTGCTAGGAAGGCAAGTTATGGGATCGTGCACTACTGTTTGTCCAACAAGAGGCCTTTACACAGAACTCTGAGCATTTACTTTGAAGGAATAAAAGCATCCCATAAAGCTATCGTGCACAAGCTACGTAGTCTGTATTCCCCTTTCTTACGTGAAGATAATTAGCAAATGTTTGTCTGTCAAGAGGCGTCAGCGCCTGCAGTGTTGGGTAGGATGCTAAGAGAAAAGTGAAGGAGAGAGAAACTATTGCATGGGCAGATATTTCTTCAGTAAAAATAGTTAGATCCTCTCTGCCTTGGTTTTACATCAGAAGGTCTGTCTGTTACCTTGAACATTTTTTAAAGATAACTCTTAAAAAAGGACATTCTGTTACATTTCTGCCTGTTCTGTAGAATCTTTTCTGTTCCTTCTTTGTAAAATGAGTGCAAAATGCCAAAAATATTATTAATAATAATTATTATTAAAAAAATACATTGTTTCTTGGTTTTCCTCCCAAACAGACTTTAAAAATGGAAATGTGAGATGAAGTTAAGTTAAGTAAGATGAAGTAAATTTCTCCATAGGGTGAAAAATAATTATCTCCAAAAAGGCTTAAAAGTTACCTCTTTTTAAATTATGCGCAGAATAGTTCTGGCTAAATATAAAATGTATTCATTTGGGGGGGGTAGGGTTTGGTTTTTTTTATTGTGAGGATTTATTTGTACAGAATTTTTTTCTTATGGATGTAATTTGAATCTCTTGCCACTCATTAGTGTTATTTCATCGTAAACATTATTACTGTGCCAAATGTACTGTATTCAAAAGGATGTGAATGTGTATTGTTTTGGAACCTAATAAATACAATGATGTTAAATCTTATTTTTTCCCCAAAGTTTGCCTGAGTATTTCCTAACGAGGAAGAAAGAAAGATGAAGGATGAATATTTTTCCTGTTATGTGTTGTGCAAAATTTTGTGAGCTTGTCTTTTAGGAGTGGATATTTTACAAAGGAAGGATTTGCTAACAAGAGCCTCACCTGTGAAGCCCTAAACACTCCAAGAAAAACACAGGTAACAGTGTGTGGTTACTGTTTTTCTTGGGTAATACAACATTTACCTCAAAAACACCGTGCAGGTGAGTTTACATATTTTTTCTGCTTACTGGCTACATCGTGGTCACTGAGTTCTGACTGATCACAGCATTCTGCTTAGCTGCACTGTTAATACTCATTTCAGTAGGGGACTTTGAGTGCAAACATATTGCAGTGTTTTAGTCTCTCACTGGATTGAATAGAGGGATTATTAGTATGCATAAATTTAGTTAAAGGTCACAGAGCTTATTAAATTATTTATTTAACTTAATATGGCGATATGACATTGACTGTAATATTTTATTATTTCATCATATTTCAATTTGCGCCTTAAATATTTCCCAGTTCCATGGTCTGAAGTTCTTAACTTCAGTAGATCAGCTACCAGCATACTCTGGCAGTAAATCCTATTAACAATCTCCAGTTAGTATACCTACGTAGTAGGTATACTAACTAGCTTAAAAAAAAAAAAAAAAAAAAAAGTGTTTTCTGTTCAAATTGCAGCTTTTGCATAAGCCTCCACTTTTTTTCTTTGTGCTGAGTGTTCTCAAAGTTGCTGAATGTGTTTGGTGCCTATGAGCATATTCCAGTTCCTGTGTGTCGACAGCATTACATAATCATTGTCACACAGATTTTACCCGTTAAACAACCATGTCACTTGGATTTTATGGCTGTGTGTTGCAGCCTTAGGAGCATATGAAGGCTTAACTTCATCTCACAAACAATAAGCATCACTGGTCTCCAAACAGATCAATTCATATCATGTTTTCTTGTGGTGCTGTAAAACCAATGCCTATTAAGAACCATTTTTATCCTTTCTGATGGACTGCAGAATCTGGGACGACAACAGTCTTTTGAGTTGCAGTCTCATTGGCTATCCATGTGGTACTAAATGTTCAGGAAGGGTCTCAGCAGGAAGTACCTGTCTGCTTCTGTGGCCTTCCAGAGACAGGGGCTGTCAGATTATTTCATAATCAAAGATTTTTAGCCTCCTGGTAAAGTTACAGTCAGTTACATGATGAAAACAATATGGAACTTTATTTTGATTAATTTGATAATCAGTTTTGAACAATCTCAACTTGTGGCATACAAAACATTCTGTGTGAAAGAGCTACAGAGCTCAACTAACAATTATGTTAAAAATTAGCTCTATTTGTTTATTCTGACCCAATCATAAGTCCATTTTATGTTGCCCGGGTCTTTTTTTGAAAGAGGATAAATCATTTCTTGCTATTCACCTTTTCTCATGCCACTCAGAATTTTATGGGTCACTTAGGCCATTTCTCTTTCAGACTGAAAAGTCTTGCCCAGTCTGTCAAAGGGCTTCATAAAGACACATCCCATATTTTTGGTCATCTGTATCAACTCTCACTGAATCTTTTCTAGTTCTACTGTATCCCTTTTGAAGACAGGGAGTAGAATTACATGTAATTTTCAGTTGTGGACGCAGTGTGGGTTGGTACACTGACTACTGTGTTCTGTTTTGTTTTCTGTTACATTTTAACGTTTTCTTTTCTCAATCCAGGTTTGTTCTCAATTATTTCACAGGCTGTCCCTGATTAGTGTCAGTTGTAAATCTAATATGCATGCTTTCTGTCTGATCATCCAGTCATAATTGAAACAGGTTCTGTCCAGGGCACAATGAAAATACGTTAAATAGGAACTCAGCAAGTTGCAAAATGCTCCTTGGTATAGGCTTCCCTTTTAGCAGTAAATCTTTGATGATCCCCATCTCAGTATGGTTTTCCTGTTATTCTCATACTCTCTATATGTAGCTATATTTAGACTGTCTTTCCATAGCTTGCTTATATTGTATGCAACAAATATTTTTCCAAAATCAATATACAGGACATGCTCTACTCCCCTTCTATAATACATGCTCCTACTGTTCTCTGGAGTATCCCTTCTTTTGACCTGTTAGCTGCAGTGAAGGGGAGAAAGATAAAGGTTTTCTTAGCACACCGGGAAAGTGCATATATGTGCCAAGACAGTTTCCACTCTCTCTTTCCTTTTACTTCATCATTGCTGTAGAATCAGGAGTTAAGAGCAACAGCCTAAGCTGTTGAAACCCAAATTGCCACTATAAATATTGTGAAATGATTATGCAAGACTGTCCCAAATCTGGAAAAGCATTAAAGAACTTTAGCGTTTGTACACAGATGTTTAATCCTTGGGAAAAAATCAATTATGAAGAAAGTCATTGACCTGGTGTCTACTGTTGATCTGGGCACTGGATTGGGAACTGAATTGGGCATTGCATACACTTGTCATCACCATTCAACACTGCCAGTTTTGTCTAGTGTCTTGTGTACTGAAGGAAGCAGCTTGAAGATAAGACTTGTACTCACATCAAGAGTCAGTGCTGGGCTGAAGCTCCTCTGTGCAGATGGACACTCTCATTCCTCCAGACCCCTCCTGAAAACCTTTTAGGAATAGGCCAGATACACCTTGAGTGACAATAAATGCACCTCCGCTCAGACATCAGACAGTGGCTGTTCCAGACATGAACTGGAACATCAACGTGAAGAAATGTGTCTAAACGTCAGAAATGCACCTTGTACTTGCACTTTCCCATAGCAAAAAAAGGGGTACAGTTGCCTAAGCAACCCCCTGGTTTTCATTGACACAAATGGTTTGCAGCTTGAGACTTTTTGAGATACTATTATAGCCATTTTGCTAATCAGCAAACTGAATTAGGTGCCATGTTGGTGATTTTTACCTTATTATGTTAGTATAAAGTCAGCAGAAGTGCTAGGAAAAGAGTATGGGTGAAGCTTATCAGTGCCCTAATTGTCCTGGTGATTTTAAGCACAAGGTGTTTTCAAAACTGTGCTTTGGTAAACACCTGCTGGTGGTCTCCTGTGAAAGGGCGTCATGGCTGCTTGGAGTCCCCTTCATTCCTCTTTGCAGTCAACAGTGGTGTCCACTCAGGTACAATAGTTGATAAAGGCCTTTAAGCTAATAGAGAGCAGATTTAGATTAAATATTAGGAAGAAATTTTTTACTGTGAGGGTGGAGGCACTGGAAAAGCTTGCCTGGGGAAGCTGTGGATGCCCCATCCCTGGAAGCGTTCAAAGCCAGGTTGGATGGGGCCCTGAACAACCTGGTTTAGTGGAAGGTGTCCCCTACACATGGCAGGGGATTTGAAATGAAATGGTCTTTGAGATACTTTCCAACTTAGGCCACTCTATGATTCTGTGCATAAGGGAGATTGAGGGGGGTTTTGTCTTACAGTGGGATAACCTTTTTATTTAAATGGCCACAGCCAGGCAGTCTGAGAACATCTGTGTTCTACGAAAGCTATTTACTTGGAGACTTGGTACATCAGAAAAACATTTTCTGTTGATTTTTGGTTAATGAGCAGTGAGAAGTAGGCAAAGATATCAGACTCATGGAGGAACATTTTTCCAAATAATGATATGGTTGATTAAGGTGAGGAGATTGAGGGTCAAAGAGATTATGCAAATCTCACTTAAGTAAATGTTTATGTTAGGGTGGGGATCACTGTCTTGTTTAGAAGCAAACTTAAGACCTTTAATCTTTGCTTGCTGGAATAATGTGGAGACATTTTTCTTTGCTTAAATTATATGCTAACCCCTCGCATGCTAGTGTTTGTAGCTGCACTCTCATTATCCTTCTGTAAAGAATAGGAGCTTGACTTCCTAGGCCTTGAATTCTGCTGGATTGAGGCCTGTTCATGGTTTATGACGCTGCTCTACCAAAGTACAGGATTGTATTAAATCCTTCAAACACCACCTTCTAGCTGCTGAGTTGCCCCCCTGAGTAATCCCAGGATCTATGCTCCTCGAGCTGTCTCACTGGTAAACTGGTATTCTAGAGCATGGTTTATCCCACACTTCAATTTCAAATATAGGGGCAACTTTTAAAGCAGCTGTCATCGTGCAACTCTGGGTTTGGGCGCTCTGAAGTACATGGTGTGTGTTCCCATTGAAAGCATCTCTGCTCATGGAGAGAGGCTGCCAAACTCGGTGGTGTGTTCAGTCTACCAACTACGGGCCAAGAAGTGCTGGTCAAAGCCCACGTTACAGTCAGTGCCTTCTGTTGACTGCACTGCCATCTCGCACTGTGGGTACAAGATTGCTGCGGCCGTACACCCCATCGCTCGTCACCAGGGCTGCCTTGGTCGGGCAGCAGCTGCACGGTACTGACTCTGGTAGGAGAAATGGAGAACTCTGCAGAAAATCAATATTCTGACAAGGTAAAGAGCTACAAAAGCAGCATTAAACCATCAGTTTTTGACACCACCAAACAGAATCTCCCTTCTCCAGTAGGAGTGAATTTGCAAACAACATCCTCTCAGTACACCCCAGCCATTAGCCTTGTAAGAGGCCTGCACCAAGTGGTGAGCTGCCAAGACGCTCAGCTCAGTGACATTTTCCTTTTTCTGATTTGCTTGCTCACTGATAAGAGCAGCACACTGCAGGAGCATTTTGCACGGGGTAATACTGCTGCCATTGTGCATTTGGTTGATACACTGAGAGATGATCTCCAGCTGCAAGACTTCCAATGCGAGAGCTTTTACTGATGTTTTTGTTCTTGTTAATTTTCCTGCCTGGATTGGAAGAAGAGTCTGGGTGATGAAGAGGAGTGGAGGGTATTAATTTTCATTTACTAAGCTGTCTAGAAATAATTTGAACCACCCACACAGCTGAACAAGTAGATTTCAGAGCCAGGGAGGTTATCAACACCAATAAAAATGCAGTTGTCATGTAGTTTAGACACTATGCATGGGCAAAAACCGTCTGGTACATAACTCATGCAAACTGAAAGTATTTCTGTAACCTCCGACCCTGCTTGTAAACAGCAGATTCCAGGAATTCTGCTGGAAACCATACATTACTAAGGCAAAATTTTACTTAGCAATAAACATGCTTCCCTCAGTGAAAGAATCTGGAAGTGGAAGAATGCAAGACCTTGAGATGCACTGCTGATTGTGGGGAAACCACTGAGGCCATCTCCTGCCTAGCAGCTGGGAAAACACCCATCCTTGCGGTGGAAAGCTGTAAACCAGACACGGCTGTTGTGCATGAGCACCTCGTTAACACGCTATCAGGCCAGCACAGGCGGCCCTGCAGTGCCAGGGGTGAGCGCACACGCCATCAAAGCTGCCTCTGGCATGAAACAGGAAGTCATCAGAGGAATTCAGAAAACTGGGAGGCATAACAGGATGGATATTTTAATGACAGCAGGAGAATGGAGAAGCAAGTAGGTGAGAATTGAAAAGACAGAAAACGCGGTAGCAGTCCAAAATGAATAGTGGCCTTGGATCTGGAGAGGTTTCCAGTGATCAAAGAGAAGATTGCTGAAAGGTGATGGAGGAGGAAATGTGAATTTTGCATAGGAGGGAATGTAGGAGGGAACAAGAAGAATTCAAAGTGTACGACTGTGCTCCAAGGATGTGAAGAGCAAGTTACTTTTAGAATAATTAGTATGGGTCCTCTTACCTCAGCAGTGTGGCTTCGTGTTCGGGCATCAACCTGGCAGCTGAGGGAGGGAGTTGGCAATCAGCTGAGGACTCAACGTGGCTGCTGATTACATCGCCAGGAGTAAAGAGTGATCTGCTTTAAAGCTCATGCAGGGTGTTCATACACAGTTTAATCTATACTGGAGGCACTGCTAAATAAAACCTTTAAGCACAGCTGAAAAAAAAAAAGGTGGTCATGTCCATGGAGAATAGACCACATGGTCAATTCCATGAGGATTACAACTCTTCCACCATCTCCTTTCCAAAAGTATGTTCATCCGGCTTTTGCATTCAGCTTTTTCAGGAAAAGGGCATCATTTTTTAATCCAGTACGATGTTTTTGAAGCACTGCAGAAAACCCAGGTTTCATAGCCTGTGTGGTAAAAATGTAGGGCAGATAGCACAGTGGGGTTTTCTCTAAAAAATAAGTGGAGGTGGATTGTTCTAGCATAAAATAGAATTAATCTGTTATTGGTGGAATATATTGGCGTTGTGTATCTAAACAAAAGGTAGAGGGAATGAATATCAGGTCAAGACTTACAATGCCAGTTTATGGCTGTTAGCCCACTGCCATCATGTTGCTGCCCCAAATGGACACACTGAGTTTTTTCAGTGTCCTCCTTCATGTGCATTTAGCTATTCAAGAAAAAAACTTTCCATCTATTAAAGACAATAAAGCAAAAGAAGGGGGAAGAAAAAAAAGATCTATTTAATAACCAATTCATCAACAAATATGAGATCTATTTAATAACCAATTCATTTCTGTGTAGATGATAGAAATAAAGGCCAAAACAAGTATTTTCTATATTTCGAGTATATTCTAATTTATCAACAGACTTCTCTCTGAGTGCTCAGTTTTGAATAATGTTACTGGTAGATCAATCTGATGAAAGGGTACTTGGCAAAATCTTGGTTTTTTAGTCCAGAAGGTCTTAGTAGTTGCAGTGTGCTGTGATAGCTAAGCCAGCCTGTCATCTCTTGGTGGCTGAAAGAGGTGAGGATGTCCATCTCTCCCTGCTCTCAGCCATGTGATCCCAGCTTTGTGGGCACTGTGAGCTGGTATTCAAATCTGCTAGATGTGCAAGGTGCTGTACTCCATGCCTCCTCTTTACTTATCAGGGCCCTGAAACTCCCTTAAGGGAAATGGAGTAGATGTGCACTCCACTCTCGTATTTACAATGTGCAGAGCCTATCTAACACGCTCCCTGCACAAAGAGGGCAGCCACCCTTCCTGCCTCTTGGAGCTTCCTGTTTGCACTGCTGGCTTTGTGGTGGCTCTGGCAATTCCCTGTCTCTTTTGAGGCAATCCAGCTTGCTAACCCGATAGGAAACACCTTTTTTCATTAATCGGGACTCTGCCAATTTAGAAGGCTAAATTAGTTCATGAAAGGGTCAAGTGCAAGACAGACAGCTGAAGGCAAGTGGTGTGGTTGTGGAACTGGGAATGCCAAGGTGGTAGAAGAAGAATGACTGTTCATTGCAGTGATGGAAGTAGGCACTTCATTTCAAGTCACCTTACCATTTCTTAACTAGACCGGCTCAGGAGACACCATTGCAAAGGCGAGAAATAGCTAAGAGACAATCCTGTGCTGCAGGAAGCCATGCTGATGAATCAGTGGAGTGTTGTCCTTTCTTGGAATCAGTGCTGGCTTGATGAATTATAGGATGCTGTTGCTGAAAATGTAGTGGTTCAAATGTAATAACTGAAATGAGGTATAAAATCAAGTTCTTGAAAGGCGGGTTAAAAAAAAAAAAACGCTAATAAGAAAGCCGACAGTTTTCAGGGGAAATTCAATAGTAAATTAAGTTAAAATACAAAAGTTAAAATTATTCACCCAACAAAAGTGTTGACGGAATTTACAGTGGTTGCGGAAAAGAGTGTCTTGTCCTCAGGCAAGCAGCCTTTGTTACCTCCAGGGCAGTAACCACTCTTTTCCCACTTGAGCACGACACCACCCAACTGGGTGTGACCCACCAGTGCAGCCCCTGTGGCCTTCACGCTTGGACCAGAATCCAGAGCTATGCTAGGGACTGTGTAACCACAGGCACACATCCCTGCTGCCCTTGCCAGTCTCCCAAAGGGATCTTACAGACTTGCAGAGGTGGCACAGATCAGGACCCACTTCCTACCTGTTGGCTGTGCAAATAATAAATTATAGAAACAATAAAACTATAGCATTTTAGTAGAGGAGGTTCATGCCTGGGGGGTTTATATTTTTGTTGGTTGGTTGGTTGGGTGGGTGTTTTGGGTTTTTTGGGTTTTTTTTTGACAAATGGACATTCTTTGATTAATTTTCAAAGATAGAAACTCCAGGCAGATGTCATAGATCAGTCTGTACCTCTGCAGCAATATTTAAAGAATTGAGCACGCTTAGTATTTCACCAAAGGAGGTGATGAACTATTAGTTACTTTGCTGAAACTTTTTCTTCTGTAATACCCATGGGCCAGGATGGGGATTTACTAACCCTTTGCAAGCCGTCAGCCACTAGCTGTCAGCTACAACCTTGGCTAGTGTGGTGATGGAAGGTTGAGTCCAATAGTTTCAAGCAAGAGAACTGAGAGCTTGGTCTGTGAGGTGCACAGCATCCTCAGGTCTCAGGAGAAACTAGAGTGCTCAAATTCACTGGAGTGGAGGCATATAAGATGTGAAATTCTATGCATCAACAAGCTCTGCAAAAGAACAAAGTTATTTGCAGTCCATTCTCCTCAATAACGTGTAAATTCAAAAGTTAGAAGCTCTTCCTCTGACTGTTCTGTGTGTGCCTTGCTCGGGTTTTGTCCATTTTTTGGCTATTTTGCCACTGATGTTATTAATTTCTTTTCCCTTCAATCTAATTTTGTCTCTTCCCTGTCCTTCTAATTTTTTTCCCTTCAATTCATGTCAACATCTGGAGGTTGAGCTGTTGGGTGAGATTTTGTCCTATGTTGGACAGTTTTACCCATTGACCCAGTGCCTGCTGTGACTTTGGCTAAGATGATACAATTCATTCAGTGTCATTCACAGCAGGAGCAGAGAAGGAATTGTTTCACTCCTGGAGCACAGAACAATGATGATACAACCAAAACCAAATAAATGTAAACCCAGAGCACTAGTTACCCACCAGCCAACATTTAATGGAGGTGAAAGGCAGGATGAATTTTCCTGGCTACCATCATCTGCCAAAACACACCCTGAAAGAGCAGACATCCAATGTTGTGCTTTGAAAGTTTCAAAACTTGTGATCCAGCTGTTAATATCCCCCAGACTGTAAATCACAGCTCTTCTAGCCTGCAAAATGATACCAGCTGACTGCAGGCTCAGAGTGAGCAAAAAGAGTTGCATCAGCCTCCAAAAACAGTGCAGTAATTCATCTCTTTCATTTGGCAAAACGTTTTAATAGGTACAAACATGGACTGAAAGCAAATGCTGGCATTCTGCCTTGTTTTGCTACCTCGCACCCCTTTTCTTCCCCACAACCCCTTTTCCTCCTCCTGCAAAAAGTAAGTACATTAAAGGAAAACAGATTTACCCAAATTCCAATCCTGCATGTGAGCCAGCCAGTTTTCATGGTATTGCAGTCAATAGCATGTGCTCTTGGAACACACCACTTTGGATATCAAAGAGGGATTTGATCAGAAGGCTGAGGGGTGTTCTGAGCAGCAACATTTGTCCCTCGGTTTACTTGGAAAGCTCGTTTCCACGTACTATAAAAGGAGCAATACACTTTTGTGAACTGCTACCCAACACCCACAATGAGTGATTATAAGGGAAAGGAACTACTGATTCACTTCGTCATCTTCTGTCACAGATGCCCAATGACCAAACACTAATTGAGTCTTTGAAATCTTTTTCAAAGTAGATCTATGCAAAGAAGAGGGAAAAAAATTTACTCCAAATACTTGCGGTTTTGTCGGTAGCTGCTGTGACTACTGATCAGTCCTCTGCTGTTCTTTGGAGACGAGAGATGTGTTTCAAGATTCACAGTGGAAAGAGATGAACTGGCCTTGCAAACTTCCCCCTAAATTAAGGAATTCATATTAATACTGCAACTACTAAGGAAAAAACACATTGTGAGGATTTTGTTCCCTTGATGGTACTGTATATCGTGGAAATAAAGAACAGGCCAGATTAAGTCTCCTGCTAGGGTGTTTCCTCAAACTTAGGACTTTGGGACCAGGAAGTCTCAAATACACTTGCCCCAACTTCTAATGTACTTGTCCTGGAAATACTCCTGAACTCTCAGAGAAGCAGCTGAGCTTGATAGAAAAGGGACCCCTTTTCAACCCCTTCTCCCCACAACTCATAGAGTAAGCTCCACACTTCATTACAACTCGCCTTTCTTGGGACCATGAGAGGAGGAAAATTCTAATTTCTTACCCCAGCTCAGGGGAGGATGAGAAGCGCAATGCCGCTTGGCCTGCTGTTTTTGGATGACTGTTTTCCTGATGGGTCATTCGTGCTACTCCTTCTGCCCGTTTGTGCTGCTGGTGGAAGCCCAGCAGCCGCTTCCTCTGCAGGGTTTGAGAGTTCAGGTCTGCCTTCCTTGAGCGTGAGCCCTTCTCTCATGCCCTGAGCAGAGGGACCCTGGAGTACGCGGCTGCCTCACAGGGGCAGGTCTGCAGCAGAGCTGGGCAGCTGGGCCAGTATTCAAAATACTGATGGCATTCCTGCACTAGGAAGAGTAAAGGAGAGATTTGCTTGCTAGAGACCTGCGAGCTCGGTTGTGAGATGAGTAAGTGAGGCCCTTAACAATGTTATTGGACTGCAGTGCCTGGGGGGCAAAGAGCCAAGACTTAATTGTGTCTTATTCAGTGAGTTCTTGGTCATGTCCCTTTTTATTTTTCTCACCTTCCTGTGCTTTTCGCTGGCCAATTGAAATTTAAAAGCTATAAAAAGAAGGTGTTCGTTTTTTGGGTTTTTTTCTGGGATCTAAAAGTGCATGATTTTTCCTCTCATTGTGAGTATTAATGTTGCTGATATCCATCAAATTTACTTGCTACTTGACATGTCAGTGTGAATATATACAACTCTCTTTCCTGAGAATAGCTGAAGTGACAGATGATTTCATTGTTGGGTGTACAATAGACAGAAGTACAATGGAAAAGAAGGACTGGCAACTGCTATGGTGATATGTTTTCAATAACGTGTATTGTCATCTTTTTCTTTTGTGTGTTATGCAATGATAATTAGGAGTGGCAAAGTGAGCATCCATTCAGCTGCTTCGCAGTGGCTCAGAGTTGCAGCTCCCCAGTCTGTATCATCACCTTCCGGTGTCTGACACTGCAGTGAGCGTCTTCAGAAACCACACCTTTCTGAAGTAGTGTGCAAAGATAGCAAAGGAACTGCTGATTATATGAACCAAAATCTAGCAGTCCTTACTTAGGTCAGCTCCAGGTGCTTCAATTCTGTCCATGAAATGTCCACAGCATTATCCACCTTGGAAATAATCTCAGGTTAATTTTTCTATGCCCTCAGTTTTCTCTTTCTAGGTGGTTTTTTTTCTCTACTCTGACATGACCTTTCTGTGATGTTTCATGCCCACACCATACTGTGGCAGTAAAACTATAATACTGTACTGACCGTTCAATGACCTGTAACTGCAAAATAATCTTTATATCTCTGCTGAATTTCACTCGTATTCTCAATACAAGTCAAAATACAAAAAACTGCAAGTCCAATCTGCATATCTGCAAGTCTGGATATGATTGATGGGTAATAAAGTACCACAGCCACTTTAAATAATAAATAGTAATCTGTATTCTCTGCTGATAGCTGACCCCAGCAGCTCAGCATCCCACCCTGGGGGGGAAATCTACATTTTAGGTAACACAGTAGTTGCCCAAAAGTCTATTTCTAATCTTGAAAGAAGAGCAAGCAAGTGGAAGAGAAAAAACAGATGAAGGCACAGAGGGGCTGTAATGGTAAATGTAGATTCAAAGCCAGTAGCTGTCAGCATGCTGCAGTGCTCAATGTGCATTACACGGAGCTGGGAGGGATGTGGAAAGTGATGTTTACAAAACAAGAGTTGATTCCTCCTGTAGAAGGTAGTCTGGGAAGATAAAGCATCAGCACAGGAATCAGATTTTGGCGGGCTGGTGTTTTGGTAGGAGAAAGATCACAACAGGAGAGGGGAGCTGAGGCATGGAGAGGTTTCAGAGAAAAAACAGAAATGAGGCTCCATTTCCCTCACGGTTTAATCTTCTCCTCAAATCCCCTGCATGCCACATCACCCGAGCACATTGTGCTCTCCAGCCTATCTCACCACCATCATCCTACGCGCTAAGGAAAAGTTGTGTTCCTGGTTTTACATTCAAGCCCTTAATGATTTGCTCATTCAACCTCTACGGGTTAAAGCTGTTTCCCTCCTCATGCATTGCTGCTGTAGTCAGCATTTTTTACTACCTAGCAGTAGCAGTTCTCCTTGCGGAGGTGACACCTCTTCCTACGCTTGTGCTTGGGAGGTTCTTGCTCCCAGGCCTGAAGAGGCAGGTTGGGAGGGCTGAAACCTCACTCCTGTCTCAGATGCAGGCTGGTAAGCAGCAGTGTGGAGACAGCAGGGCCGTGAGGAGCTGTGCCAAAGCCACCACCAGCAGCTGCCGCTCGCGAGGGATGTGGTGTCCATGAGAGGCCCTGAGCAAGTCCTGTGGCCAGATCCTCAGTGCAGGAGGAGGTTTCGTGTGGTCTCATGCCTGTCCTGGGACTGTCTGCAGCAGGAATACAGGTAAGGCAGCAAGAATTGCGATTGGTCTTTGTGGTGGTGGTGCCAGGGATGAGTTTAAGGTGAGGGAAAATATTGATTGTACACATGAATACTTCATGCAGGATCTAGTGAAAACCCATCCTTTGTTGGGAAAGATTACTTAATTTTGGAACATGTCAGGAGAATTCATTGTTCCCCTGTAAAAATCCTGATGTGTGAGGTATTTCCTTGCTACTGCACGTAGTCTACATGAGCATTCAGAACTTCCAGTGCTTTTCTAATATAATGAGGGTTCAGGGCTGTCTGTAACACAACTGTTTCTTGTAGAAATCTTAGGCTTCTGTTGTTGGATCTTGTTGAAGCGCCAACTGTGTGCACGTTTAAAATAAAAAAAAAATCTAGTTATCATTGCTACATACAAGGTGCCTTGCATTTTGTGAGCTCTGTGGTATGACAAAATATTGTAAAAATAAGGCAAGCTACTTTATTGTTATGTCATGAAGTTAGTGTACTGATATGTAATAAAGGAATCTCAGGTGGTACTAAAAAACTCAAATGTGTGAAGGCTTTACTGCACACACAGCCTTCAGTCTCTCACCTTAGTTACAGGCAACTGGCTTCCCATTTCACTTCACTGTGTGTTGACACATAGGGTTATTTTTAACTGTTTTTTTTATCTGAAAAGTGAAATTAAGAGAAGCTGGTGAAGACTGAATTGCATTTCAAGAAATGTAAAGTATGAAGATCTGATCCTTGATCTCAGCTTCTGGTTCTCTATATAACTATATATTGGGTAAATTCCTGTATGTGTTTTGGATCAGACTGAGCCCTGTAAGTCCACCTGTTTTGTATGATTTTGGTTGTAAAGGGGCAAAAGCTATGAGATGGGATCTTCTGGCACTAAAATCCTCCTATTTGTCCCTTTCTCATGGAGATGATGAGAAAGCAGAGGAAGAAGCAGTAGGTGAGGATTCTGTGGGTTTCAGCAGTTCCACAGAAGCAAAGGGAAGCTGGTGGGGTTAGAAACAAGGACAAGCGGGATGTGCAGGGCTGTGTTTCATCATAATTGGGGGAGGGGGGGCAGAAAAAAACCAAAACATTTGTTACCAGTAGTTCTCTGTCTCTTCAAAGGATTGAAATACAACTAATGAACAAAGGTTCATTTCTATCTGGTTTATCCTCAGTTTAACTGCAAAGATTTCCCTTTTGTAACGGGAGGTGAAATGTTTGATTGTGCCTCTGTGGTTATCCTCACAGCAGGTGTAGCACCTGTGGTAGATTGCCCTGAAGCATTTGCAGTGAGAAAAGATCAAATGACTGAAAACCGGGGTTGCTCTTGATATAGGGGACACTTGTGAGGGGTCACTAATTTGAGTGAGGGGCTTCACTCCTTGTCAGAGAGCCTGTGGAAAGGATATTAGTAGGATTGCCTGTGATAGTTCTTGGGGTGAGGCAGACAGTCTTTAAGACACACAAATGAAGCAGGTCTTCTCATGAACCTGCCTTGGGTTGTTTATTGTCTGCCCATGCAGTTGCTATAAATGGGGTTTGGTGGACAGCGTCCTAAGCTGCCATTAGCTGGAGAATAGGAAAAAGCCAGGAAGTGGGTTTCAGTCCACCCTCTTTGCCTGTATGTTTTTCTTTTTACTGCTTGAGTTTCTTCTAGAGGTGTTTGGCACTTGAGGAGATGTGGATGTCTTTGTGTAGGAATCCACATGTCACGGTGACCCAGGGAATTTGTGCTGTACTCTCCCTGGGCAGTGACACAGAGGCCATCTGAACTCCTTCCATACCTGGCCAAGGCCAGCATTTCTGTTCCACTGGGAAGCTGTGCAGGACGCTGGTGGAAGGGCTTCTATGTCTGGTGATGCTGGCTTATTCCAGCTGCAAAAGTGCCTGTGAATTTGGAGTCTGTGAGAGAGGATTTACGCTCACGTGCCCTGAGTCGTGGAGAGTTTATGGATGCAGCCTCTCTTACAGTTGCACCGCCGCCTCCAAGTTCAACTTCCTACCAAAATGCACCAAGAAAGTGAGAATTTAGCAGGCAAAACAACTTAGATTTCTTTTTCTTGGTCTATACCTATGTAAACGTTCAGCTTCTTACCATTCTTTATAAGGAAATTCTGTATATTCTTGTGCTTGTGAAACAGAATTAACTCAAAGAAAGGAAGGTACTGCTGAGCAGTAGCATTTACTACATGTCAGTAAACGTCTCAGATGTGTGTCTTTGTCGCTGCAAGACAACAACTGTTGGAGTCTGAGATTATCTTTTGGAAGAATGATGCAACAACCTCTTATTCCTTGAAGGAACTTTTTGTTCTTTAGTTCGGGGTTTTGGTTTCTTCTTTATTCGGTGGTTTGCGTTGTTGGCTTTTTGTTTGTTTCACCTCAAATTCTTCATTATTTTAAGGTTTAAAACATTCTAGTCCCCTAGGATAAGGCTTCTCAAACTTATTTGGGAAAAAGCTCTGCAGACATCCTTATTTCAAATGCAAACTAAATTCTAGACTGTATTTTGAATATTGCTTGTATTTGCTCAGCTTTGTGGGGTTTGGTTGCTTTACTGAGAGGCTTGTGAGTTGTCTTTTTCTTTTCCTTCTTTTATTCAATCCTTTGCTTTATATTCTACCTCTTTTCATTTCCTTTATCTTTTAGGCAGCCTAGTTTTTCTCTTGCATTTTTTTTCCTACTTTCCAAACATCAAAAGCGTAAAACATAGGTTAAAACTCCAAACTGCTTTCTCAGTGATTCTTGGGCCACTTGGTGATGGATTTATTTTATTTTCTTTATATTTAATTTTATTTTATTTTCTATCTTAGTCTCAACTGGCATGACTGTATCTCTGTGACAAAGAGCAAGGGTGGCTCATATGTGGTGATTTGTGCTATAAGGAGAACATTCTTTAATTATGTATTTGAACCTTTGGGTTGTCACTCGCGGTCTTCATTTTGGAGTGTACACACTTTTCTGAACTAGGGGCCCTTCATCCCTCTCTCCCCACCTTTGTCCATTGTTTGACGAGTTAAAAAATATCGGGACGTGAAGTGGAGAGCGAATTAAGAGCTGGGAAGTTCTTAATGTTTGTCTTTATTTCCCCTTTGGCTCTGCAAAATAGGACTGGCATCAGAGGGCAGGGAGACTTGGTGGGACCATGGGGTTTTGAGGGGAGACGGAGTTTACAGCCTTGGCCTGGCTTCTCTGTTGGGAGGCAGGAGGGCTCTTGATAGGAATAACTGAGAGCTTTATAACCCAGAATTCACCACCTACATCCCCTCCTTTTCTTGTCTGCTGTTTGACACCATTTAGGGCTGGGTGGCAGCAATAGTCAGAGGACAAGGTGCAAGCTGTGGAAAGAGGCTGGCCATGCTCTTCTCAAAGATTCCTTGTTTATCCTCCCTTTTACTTTCTGTTCCCATTTTACTGGTACAAAGTTGAATTATGGTGGCTGGGATAACCTATAAATGCTCCCACATTAAAGCCAGGCCTTTCTGATAGGCTTTTTTTACCTGAGTCAGTTCTGACCTGGTTGAATACACAATTGCACGGGCAAATGCACCACCATAATGTGAATGGGAGCACCACAGAGCAAATGAAAAGTGAGGAAAAGAGACAAGAGGCTGTTGAAGTTGGTATCACTGCTGAGAGATGTGCCTGTCAAGTATCAACGCAGAAGTGTGATCACAGCAGCAGAGCAGTGTGTGTCATGCTAGAAACTCACCAACTGTGTCTCTTGAATGTCTGGAAAGGCATCTGTCCTCCCTTGTCAAGGCCTGTTAGCGTGCTTTGTCAAGAACACGAGAATTTTGTTATCTTCATCTGACTAGATGAAGGCAAAAGTGGTTTTTACAGCTGCAAAATGTCACTGCCCTCTCAGAAATGCAGCCCTGCTGGGTAAGAGAGTGATTTCTTCTAATAGCCACTCATTTTAGGACTAGTCAAGGTACAGGGGAGATAAGGAACACAACTCACTAACAGTGGCACTTGGCTACTCTGTGTTCTAATGTCCACCCTCAGTAATTTTTACATGCAGTCCAAATATCTGTCCCAGGTATTTTGGTAGCCACAGTTCAGCACAGAGCACGTTCAGCTCTGAACAGGTAAACTCCTGTTAAATATGATCTCCCTAGCAAATCCAGTCCCTAAGAAATGCCATGTGTTGGGGTATATCCATAATCCTACCAATCATAAAGTATGGTGTCCTGGTTTAGGGCAAATTTGGGAGGAAACTTCCCTCTAGAAAGCAAATTCAAATGTCTCCTCCCCCAGCTGGTTTGGGAAAAGATTTCCTTGGAGAAAAGTGGAAACTTCTCTGCCTCAGCTAGCTGAAAACTAACTAAAAGCTAAGGGGAGCTCTCTCCCATTCTCCATGCTGCAGACAACACCATCTGTGACAGGGAACATGGGGGAGCAAGTGTAGTTTCTGCAAATAAATTCCCTGCTTCTTTTCTCTCCCTTTGCTCTCAGAACCAGTCTTAAAGGTGCAGAACTTAATATCCAAACAGAACAGACAACTGGGGATACAAGCATCATAAAGTCATCCTGAGACATATGGTCAACTATAGCTAGGGCTGCAAAGAAATTTGGCCATCCATTGAGGTGAGATTCCTCTTACAATATGGTCTGTGATGGAAGATGTGGTGGGAGTGATTCTGATCCATTTTTAGTAGTTGAGAGTTAGGAATACTCTTGGATAAAGTGATGAAAACAGTTTCTTTGCATCCCTGTGTTTCAGGGATCAAACAGGCATCTCATGCTACCAAGGAGAAAGCCCTGGATGTCTCCTGACAGGTGTTGCATGTTAAAATCCTGCCACCATAACAACAAATGGGAGCGGGACTCTGTAGTTAAACTGTTTGAACGGGAAGCTGTAGGGTCCATTCCCTCACTCAGTAACCCTGAATTTCTTTTGGGGCTTTGCTTTAGTGTAGTAGAGCGAGATGGTTGGACTGGGCATCTGAGTGGATGAAAAGCAGAACCAGGGAAGCTGGGGCTGGGTGAGATAGATGCCTGGTTTCTTCTGACCGGAGGCTGCTGCACAACATTATCTCTTGGATGCCTAAGGAGAGGGGTGGGGGAAAACCTGCAATCTGTCTTTCTCTCTTTTTACACATGATAATCAGTAATAGACCAAGAATATCTTTTTCAGGTAAAGTATAGTTCATTTTTAGGAACAGAATTTATTTTCCTTTGGAGTCTTGACAATCTTGGATGTGTTATACAGGGAAAGTAAAATATACAGGACTTGGTCCGTGCTTTGCTAAACTCATGGGACACATGAATGTGCTCCCCAAAGTGAGAAAGCCCCTTTCCTTCAGTGGTAGAAATACAAATAGCTTGTACCTGAGCTACTCACTAGTGGGTAATAATATGTCTTCTAATGACCGGTAGGTGCTCAGCTTCCACTGAAGCCAGTCTGAAACACCTCCTGGAAATGGTGTTCTACTGATTTCTGTGAAATGTTTAGAAAGAGATATTTTTGACAAGAGGATCATAAATGTCATCTGAACTAGTTCCTAGAACTTTTTAATGGGACTAAACATCCTGCAGGGACACTCACGTCCCTCACCAGGATTCCGTCCAAACCCTTCATAGAGCGGTGTTGTAATTGCAATATCTAAAAAGGTTGATTTAATAGCTTTTATAGATGTAGAGTCAGTTGGACTTTTAAATGGGTATTATTTAAATGCTTAAATATGTTTTTATTTATTGTTGGCTTAGCAACATCGTTATGCGACTTTGCAAACTTACATTTTTTTGGCAAATTAAAAAAAAAAAAAAAAAAAAGGCACAACCCAAACTAGATCCTTTGCCAGTTGGTCATGGATCTGTGTTGGTAAACAATGAAAAGTAAACAGCAAATCACATTATGTTACATTTGTGGGTTTGTCTTTGTGGGTATCTGCAGCCAACTACCTTTGAATCAGGAGATAAGAGTACGTGTAGTTCATGGGTGCTTACAGTAAATAATGTGATATTTGGGAATGAGATACTGCAGGCAGGGCATCATTTCAACATAATCCTTACCAGTGTTTGCTCCAGAGTAATTTTAGGATGCAGTAGCCCGTTCCAGCTAACTCCTGGGCCTCCAGAAGGTAGAAGATATAGGCTCATGCTTTAAATTCTAGATCACACAGAAGAGGAGAGGTTAAACCCAAGTTTCCCTCATCCCAACAGAGCACTCCTCTAACCCTGGTTAATCTGAAGTCTGAATGTTTCCATTTTTCGTGGAAAGGCAATCTGTTTAGACATGCAACTTCAAAGGAAGTTTCATGGATTTAGGCACAGGATTATTTTTGTTTGGGTTGGTATGTTTGTTTGTTTGTTTTATTATTGTTATTATTATCGGTGTGACAAAGGGGACACACATCTAGAAGATGGTTCTTAGCTGTAGTTCTGGAATATGTGAAGAATTAACAGGCAAGGTGTGAATATCCAAATTCATCCCTGCTTCAAGCTGTGATTTAACTTTCCTAGACCCTTTCGGAGTTGCCTACATTATGGGGTGATGTTGCTTGTAGATGCTGTAGTCTTGATGATAGAGATGGGGCAGTAAGTGCAACCTGACAATACAGAGCTTTGATTTCCTAGGCTTGGTAAACTTTGTTTGAAATAGTGATGGGTCCAAAACAACTGTCTTTTCCTGTTACTATTTACCTCATGAAGTTATTTCCATCTGAATTAATAGTTCAAAAGACTGGTCTGTTCAAATTTGGTGAGCTCTGATCACCCATCTTTACTCAAAATGAGAGGACAGGGGGACAACAAATAGGCTCTTGTGCATTCCTACAAGGTCTCAAATCAGGAAAGACTGCTTACAGGTGAAAGAAGCAGAGAGTTACACAGTGAGATAACTGACATGAAATCTTTCTTCCCATTCCTGAGACTTTTTGACTCACAATAACTTTTTTCCCACCTGTCCCTCCCTCCCTCATAGCAGCTCAAGCCCTATGGGGCTGCTCTTGACTTTTTGCCTTCTTGCCACCCTTTCTGGCAAAAATTGCCATACTATTTCCCACACACACCCTCAAGCAAACTTTTTATAAAGGTTCAACTGATGTTCTAAAGGTATCAACTTAAGTGTTTGCTACAGAAACTTCAATAACATTATATGTTAGTGCTTCAGTCTCAGTTTTCCTCAAGTTATTACCAGCCCTTGGATAAGGATGCCCACTTGGGTCTTCATTTCAATTTGTGCATTTAAAAAATAATTTTCTAGATGGAGACTGCAGGAATGCATTCAGATTAAGCCTGATCTGACCCCTCTTAAAGAAAGCATATGGAATCTTGGCCAGTGATGCCTTCAGGTAACCCAGTGACCTAGTGTGGGTCTCAGAACTTTATGCTCTCCAGCCTTGATCTGAAGATTGTTACTGCCAGCCCCTTCCTTGCAACCTTGGGTATTTAGAATTTCTAGTTGTTGTTTTGCCTTTCTCTGGTTACAGTCACTCTCTTTGTATAACTAGCTCTAGATTGTAATCAAGTTAACTTTTGACCTTCTCTTTGGTACGTTAAATCCCAAAATCACCCTGACTCTGAAGCCTTGTGTCAGTTTTGTCATTCTTACAGAGGTGGGGGTTTTTTTGTTTGCTTGTGGGGGTGTTTGTTTGTTTGTTTGTTTGTTTGTGGTTTGGGGTTTTTTTGTTGTTGTTGTTTTTGTTTTGTTTTGTTTTGTTTTTATGGGAACAAAAAATGGTCAACCTTTTACTAAAAGGAGATCCCATGTACTAACTTATATTTCTGACGTGGAAGTGCCTTGACCTTTTCAGTATTAATGTGTAGGTGTTGCTTTATTGAGGTAGTTAAACATTAATATTTCTGTTTCACAAACTGAGAAACTGGACCTGAGCAGCCAGATCTCTTATTCAGGGTCATGCTGGGATGCAGTGATACCTGCTCCCCACTCTGACGGATGTCCATGGCAGTGCTACTGCTCACATCTAAACCTGGACACTTCTTCCTCAATGGCTTTGAGACGGTTATATATGAATTTTATATATATAAGGTTATATATATATCCCATTATATGAATGCATGTGCATTCCTTCATTTTAAAAAGCACCAAAAATTGTTAGAATGTTGTTAAAGCTAAGAAATCTGACATGTCAAAGAAAAAAAGTCACTATTAAAGACAGGTTATAAATTTCAAGATTTTCATACATTAGGTGAGTATTTCATTATGTCAGAGCATATGCTTCAATTTTATCTTTCTGCAAATGCTCCTTGCCTCACCAAGACAACAGCAAAAGTAGAAGTAGCCAAAAATAGAGATGTGGTCAAATATGTTAACGCAAATTCAGCTTGCAATTGAAAAGTGAGCATTACTTTCTCGTTTCAAAGTTACCCTAAGAAGCACCTTTGCTTTCGAAATATTCTCTGTAATTACCGTCTAGGTTGGGCTCCTGTCATCAAACTGAGGAAAAACAGATGATCTGATATATACAAGTGGATGGGGGTTTTTGCTTTTAACAAACATCTAAATAACTCTCATTAGACACAGGTATAACTGATGCACCAACACATATATTATTAATGAGACACCACAACCTTGAAGCAAGGTCTAACTCAGAACAGGCTTTAGAGAAGCTTGAAAATCTAGTTGGCAGTTTCAAGAAGGAATATAAATTTTCTTACCAGGTTCTGACCTTGCAAATTCCTTTATAGGGCTTGTTCTTTGTTAATATCACCGAAGCCGAGACTATTGCATTTCAATGCGTCTAAATTCCTTCCCTTTGTTTGCCCCTGGAATGTGTGTTCTTAGTCACTTAGCTATTGAAGACTTGGGTGCCTTTTTGTCTCTAACCTCTCCTGGAACATTACTGTCTCCATGGCAGAAGAGGATAGGTATGGCTGATAATATTATCTATTTAACTCTTTCTTCAAATAATGTCTCCTGAGCAGGAGGAACAGGCAGGCTAGAGCCGGCTCTTGGGTAGCTTTGTAAACTCCTGTGGCAGTATTTCAGGCCCTTGCAATCACTAAGGGACAGGAGGGAAGACTACTATTTTCTAAGTTCAAAGGGCTCCAAAATGGGTAATCCAGTTTATCAGAAATTTGGATGATTCTCTAATCAAGCAGGTTGTGCTTTGGCAGAAGTAAACACAGTTTATAAAGGCCAGTCTGTATAATCAAGGAGCATGAGGATAGCCAGTACAGACCAAATGCAGCAGAACAATAGTAGTAGCACTACTTTTTTTTTTTTTTTTAGGGTCTTATCGTTGATTTTAGAGGGCGGTAAACCAAAAGACAGCTGAGAATTTTACTTGGTATGTGGTTTCAGCTTTTGGGTCCCAGTAAAACACAATTTATCAATCTGTGCTATAGTACTCACAATCAGTCTGACAAATCAGATATTTGATTCAAGCTGACAGAACAATTCCAATTAATGGGACAGGGGAACCCCAAATATGTCCTTTCCTCCATTAACAATTCACAAAATGCAGGAAGGATAATCTCATCACTTCACGGGAAATGGTTCAATACGCTCTCATAGTTGTCTCCTATCCTGTCACTACTAGGACTAGAGTCACTAGGATTTGAGTAATGTTGAGTTTATTATTAACCAAAGCTGTTGTTAGATGTTATTGCATCTGATTCTATTTTTGCAGTTATCTGGGTTCTGTTGACTTTTCATGAGCAAAATGTTGCCTGTGTGAGAGTGCTCTTACAAAGAAATTGTAATTAGCACCAGTCTGGCTGCAAACTGAAATTCGCAAGGAGGGTGTGTGGCCAGCCTGTGCTCCTTGCAACCCAGAGGGTGATGCCTTTCCTTTTCTGAGGGATCTGGAGGTAGGGCTGTAGGGGTGGGATACAACCATTTATATGATGCAGCAGGCTGGAGCTGGAAGATGCCGTAAGTGCTGGGGCAGGGTGCTGCTGCCACAGCTGGGAGCAAGACCCTTCAAGGTGGGTGCCATCCCAAACTCAGGAGTCACAGATTCTGTGCAGGATCTGTGCAATGTCCCAGGGCAGGGCTCCTCTCACAGACCAGCAGCAGAGCACTCAAAAAATGACATGTACGTTGGGAGCAGGGCAGGGTGTGCAGCTTTTCTGCAGTGCTGTCACACGAGGCCGGCTGCATGGCGAAGCAAGCACCTCCTGCATAGGCGCTGGACCAGCTCCGAACGTTTCCAAGAGACTACGGGAATTCTCCGGAACAGCGCCAGCCTGCGTGAGCCTGGTGGTGCTGCCCTCGGTGCATGCAGAACTGTGTCCTTGTGCAACGTGGCGCGGGATCGATGAAATGCTGCTCTGTGCAACCAGGTGTCACTTGTCCTTTTACGACATTAGCCTGCCGATTTGCCCCCTCAACCCCCCTCCCCACTTTGGTTTGGGTTGCTGGGGGGTTTTTTTGTGGGTTTTTTTTTTTTTTTAGGAGAGGACAGGCAGGACTCAGGGGATCCAGATCCCAGAATGGGCACAAATAGGATTTTTCTTAGAACAGGCTTTCATAGTCCTTCTGTGAATGATGGAACATGGGGAATACCTCCTGGATTTTTTTCCTGCCCACCCCTAACCTGCGTGATGGCACTGAACTCTGTGTGCTCTGAGCTGGCACACTGCACCACAGCCCTGCTCCCCTGCACCCCAAAACCTGAAAAGCTGAAAAGCTGAAGCATCACTTCTTGTTCATGTACTGTACGGCTTAACTAAAGCCATTAGCTTTGTTCTAGACAGATCCTGACAGCATTGCTCAGCCTAAGAGTCAATTAAAGATCTTGATCCTCACTGATTTACATGGTCTCAGAGTTCTATAAGGACATTTCAGAGTCCTGTTATTCAGTTTTTCTTCTGCTCAAACACAAAGTCTTTTTGTTAGGATGGTGTAATTATACAACTGTTGACAACCGCTGCCCCAAACACGATGCTGCAGCGTGCAGTTCACTCAGTCCTGGCGCATGAGGTGGAGGAGCTGTGAAATAAGCTGTGATCCTGCCTTGTGGGATGGGAGGGGGACAGTGCCCCAGACATACACGGCCACCACAGTGCCTATTAGTCAAGAGGATAGCCCAAGTCTCTGGGCTGCTGTGAGTCAAATGCACAGCACATTTAAATGTGCCACGCTCGTGCACAGCCTGTCAGGGGAAAGAGCTTTTTTAGTGTTTGGGCTTTGCCTGAATCATAAATATATACATAAATAAATATGCAGAAGTACATTAAACCTTCCAGTCTCTGCTGTGTTTTATCCCACATCAGGGGAAGGAAGGGGAAGCACAGAGATACAAACTGAGACCTGTGGCTCCTGTGTGGAAATGCACGTCGGTTTATGGTGAGGGATCCCACTATCTCTGATCCACTTACCCGGGGGCAGCTGGGTGCCTGGCTGATGCTGACACTAAGTACAGCCCTGGGGAAGCATCCTGGGCCAGCCACAGCAGTTGGGGCTCCTCACCTGTCACCCCGAGGGCAGCTCACGCTGGGTGTCTCCAACTGCCCGCAGAAGCCAGCCCAGGGTGAGATAGTGCCCTTAGAAACCTGGATGCTTTGCTGGCTGAGGGCCCAATCTTGTTTTCAAATCTTGTATCTGTCCTCAGGGTTGAAAACCTTCTGGGGAGTGAGAGCACCTTGGAGTTCCTGTGAAGTCTGAAGTACGTGTGGCTGTTTTTGAGAGGAAGATTGCCAGAGCATGTAGCAGCTGTCTCTGGCATGAAACTACAGTGAAAAATGCAACTTATCTGTGCCAGTGACACCAAAGTATGTGGTAGCTCTCCCAGATTTCATCTAAACTGTTTCTCAGGGGCGGGGGGGGGGGGGGGGGGGGGGGGGGGGGGGTGGGGGTGGGGGGGTGGATTTTGTAGTTCCTTAGCAATATGGGGCGTATCTTTAGTGGTTCCAGAGAGACCCAGAGCTTGGAGCTGTAGCTATAGAGCACCATTACTTCCCCATGGCATCTGCAAGATCAGGGTGTGAGCCCCTCTGGAGAAAGGCTGGCATCTTGAGGAGGGGAAAATGAGTCTGTTGCGTGAGAGCTGGTGTCTTTGAGTTATCTTAGTCACAGACATAAACAGCTGAAGGAAATAAGCCAGTTGATGTATGTACTGTTGCTAAAGAGCATTCAAAATGAGAAATCTGTCTGCTTTTCCCAGGAAAGGGGAGGAGGGAGGAATCTGCTTTTCATCTTTCTTCTCTATCTTGCCATAATTTAAGAAAAAAAAATGAAACCAAACAAGCAAAATCCCCCTCCCCCCATAAACACACACACACAAAAAACCCCCAACAACAACAACAAAAAACCCAAACAAATCCAAAACCCAGAAATAAAAATAACTCCTAGGATGTTAATTATCTTTTTAATACTGCTGTGCCAAGCTGGATAGAAATCAGTCAAGCCCCAAAGCTATTTGGGGCACTGATTCTTCAGGTGCTTTTTAGGGTCTTGGAATGATAATTCAGGTTGGAAGGGGCTTCACTGGATCATTCACTCCAACCAGCTAATGGAAGCAGGGTCAGGTATTCCAGCGTATTAAATTAGGCTATATAAAATCAAAATCAAAGAAAAAAAAAAATCCTTTTTACTTCAAGTCCTGCAGTAACAACTGAAGACTAGAGAGTAACTGTATGTGTGTGCGTGTTTTCCACAAGCCATGGTTGTCACAGAGCAACAATTCTTTGGGCTTTTGTTACAGGTTTTGTACTCTTATGCCCTGACCTCCCTCTTTGGAGCAGAGAGGGATGGGCTGGATCTGAAGATGCAAATGGTCTGGCCCAGCTCTCACTCTTACCTAGACAGTAGAGCCTTGGCAGGACCATACTTCCTGAAGTCCTGGTTGCAATGGGCAAAATCCTGGTGAGGATCTCCTGGCAGAGCAGCACCATCCATAGGGAAAGCACGTTGCTGCAGAAAGCAAACCCTGGCCCTTCCATACCTCTCAAATCTTAGGACAGGGTTTTTTCTGGAATAAATACAACTAGGACTATGGAGAAAAAAGCTGCAAAATTAGATTTGTTTTTTCAATAGCATGGAAATCGAGGTGGCTTTCTATAAACATCTGTCTTGCTTTTGCCTTCAAAGAAAGCAAACCTCTTAACATTTTCCTATGGTGCAGTGAATCCAAACACAACAGCGACAAGCTGGTTCATGGGAACCGGAAACTGAGACGGGCTAGAAAACAACATCCTCAGGGGACAGAAAAAAAAAAAAAGAATGCTGCTTTCAGGGCTGCTTCTTTTATATTTTTATTGCTGTCGGAAACAAGTGACCTACTGCAGCCAAGAAGGCTTGGGGCTAAAATAAAAGGACCTTCAGAAGGCAACCAAAATACACAGACCAAATGATGTACTCAACATGAGCATAATTGCTACCGTGCGGTCCTTTTCCCCTACCAATGCCTATCATTTTAATTTCTAAGGGAAAACAACTGTAACTGGAAAGTTTCTGTGCCTCAGTTACTGTTCCCAAAGGAGAAAAAAAAAAAAAATTGAGCAAAAGTGGAAATAGACAAGGACATGAAGTTTAGGGGTTGACAGAGAAACTGGAGGAAGATTTGACGTAAAATGGTTCTCACCAATATGAATGGAAGGATATAGAAAATAAAATGCCATAAAGTTAACAGGCAACATTTATAGGCAACAGGAAACATTTAGTTAAAGTTAACAGGCAACATTTAGACCACAGTTAGGCCTTGATTTAACCTAGAATAAGATGTAGGAATTGGATTGCCATTTTTCAGTAAGACATGGGTCTAAGATTTGGAAAATACAGCGTCGTTGTTGTCTGCTGTTCCTGCCAATATGTGACTCCCCTACGAGACACCAGTCCAGTAGTGCGCCCATGTGTGTTAATGTATCTAAATGCAAAAACAAGTAGAAGTGGATGCTTGCTTCAGTCAGTTTTACAGACAAGGGAACAGCAAAAAAGCAAAATTACAGGTTTTCCTCTCCCCTATGTTTGTCTGCTCTTTCTATGAACCCAAGTAGCCTCAGATGCTGACAGTGTGATTGATATGTTCTGACAGCTGTATTCCAATGACTTCTACATTCTTAAATGAAATAGATTTGCATCTGAACTAATACATGCAAAATGTTTTTCCCTCATTAGTCATAGCAAACCTTTTTGTTTTTCCTAGGAGGAAGAGCCTTCTCCGTAAACTAGTGGATCAAAAGTTTAGTGAAGCATTTAGATGCTGATATTTCAAAAACTTAGGAAGGGAGATGCTTTAGACTTTTAATTTGGAGTAACACCAAGAAATGTGTCTTTAGGTCCTTTTTAGTTTGCTAATTGTGCTTCTCCCTGGGGCTCTGTACGATTCCAGTAAATAACCCCCATCAGATCTGGTTGCTAGTACCTGCTAATCTGGACTGATATGCAGTTGCTTTCCTGGCTACTTATTTCACAGCAGAATAACTTTTTAATGGAGTAAAATTTTCCCTTGGCAGCTTACTTTCTGGTGATTAATTTTAGCCCATGGTTTGATTCATATGTCTGTAAATACCTTCATGTTTTGGCCTTCAGATGAAGACTCTCAAAAATTTCCCATGTCTGTCTCCCACTGCTGCTGGAGGCTGCTCAATTAGATTACATATGTTTAGCTCTTGTGAAGAAGTCTCAATCAGTTTCTGCAACCACACTGTTGTTTTGAAGCTCTTGTCCAAAGTCCTTCATGTTTCTTTACATCTCTCTGAAGTTCAGATGAAAACGTGGTTGGATTGTCTCTGGCCTTGCAAAGAAATACTTTTTGCCCTTTCTGATGCAGAGCTCTAAAGACTAAACTTGTTGATTGTGCTGTTCTCATGATGTGGTGCCTCATCCCACTGCATGGGATAAATTGCCTCTTGCTGGAATTTAATTTAAATGACACATCTTTGCAGCAGGGATCAAACAGGACCAGCTCTGAATTTCACAAGTCCATGTTACTGTGTTTCAACCAACATTTCAACATTTATCAAATTATTTTCTTTCTAAGCACTGTGTATAGCTGATGTTTTCCCAGGTTTGATTCAATTTAACTTTGTCCTTATTCCTAACCCTTTTCTGGCTCTGTCTGTTCAACATATAATCTGTGAATGATGATTAAGATGCCATTCAAACCTGGTATGAATATAATTCAAAAAGATACTGATGAAAATGTGGTTTTTAGTAACTTCATGCCTTTTCTGGAAACACAATATGATATCGCTATTGATACCAAAGAGAGCATTCAACCAAAAAAACCCTGAAAAGCTGAAGCATCACTTCTTGTTCATGTACTGTACGGCTTAACTAAAGCCATTAGCTTTGTTCTAGACAGATCCTGACAGCATTGCTCAGCCTAAGAGTCAATTAGAGATCTTGATCCTCATTGATTTACATGGGCTCAGAGTTCTATAAGGACATTTCAGAGTCCTGTTATTTTGTTTTTCTTCTGCTCAAACACAAAGTCTTTTTGTACAATTATACAACTGTCGACAAATTGTTCTGTGATCTTCATTCTCAGAAATCTAGTTGAATACTTCCTAAATCTCAGGCATGTACACCAGTGTTTAAAGAGAGGTGATCATGGCATTACTAAAGCAGCGTGAAAGTGAATTTAGCTGTTAAATGCCATACAGTAAATGGCTAAAAGTGAATTCCTTATGCTTGACTTGCTGAGATAGATTACGTTAAGATTTTTTCACCTACTCTCAGTTCACTCATTCGGCCACTTCTGTATAGAAGCACATTCAGATTTCTGGGGTTTATGAGAATCTATTTTATAAAGAGAGTGTCCAAGGTGGAAATTGCTTTAGGACCAGGAATGATTGCAGTACAAAACAATGAAGGTAGGAAGTAAACTTGGAGGTGATGGTTGAAGAGGCCCTGTGCTGCATTACTGCTTGCCAGCGGGCAGAGTGTACTAAGGCACCAGCAAAGGTGCAGCAAGCTTTCTCAAGCCTTTTTGTAGTCTTAGAGGCAGCCCATCTATAACACTCATTAGTGCAAGATCCCATTAGGAAACTCCCTAAATGTTTATTCTACTACATAGCAATGCAGATTTTCTCTGGTAAGATCACTTTTTTTTTTCCTCCTACGTTGAATTTCAAAAGCTTATCAACAACCTTCCGCCTTTTCCATCTCAGGATTTATGTTACGTCCTTTCTATCTGCAAGAAAGCATCTTTTCTGTTCCAGTGTGCCTGCTGGAATAGTGCTGTGCCCTTTTTGACAAGGCTGCTGCTCTTGCACTGTTCCTCTGGTTCGAAGTGTGCTTGAATAGAAGGTAAAGGATATCTGTCCCTTGATCCTCTGCCCCTTTTGGGAGAGGCATGGGGCAGAGAGTGGAGCTGGTGGGTCCACGTGCCAGCAATTCCAGACAAATGCTGGAAAAGCAGCTAGCTAGTATGGGATCAGCTTGTAGTTGATGTATGGTAATTTACATCGAAATCAGGAATGGTATCATTTTCCTCTTGGAGACAAGGGAATTTGTTGCCGTGCTTGTGGCTACTCCCATGCCCTAAACTCTGATCCCATTGCTAGAGAGCTGCTGCAGTTTATTTCTCCGGTGGTTTTATGAGCTAACCACACCCGCTGCTGGTTTCTACAGCACCAATTTACAAGACTGACTGGTTTGGATGAGGAAACCCACATTTCCTGAGGTATCCCAGGGAGCAAAAAGCCAAGATCTTAAGAAAACTAACAGAAGTGGTGATTTTTTTTTCCCCCAACATTCAGCTTTAGAGAAGGCTGTTTGTTTCTCTGTCTGTGGAGGAGGCAGCTGCAGACACATACTCTGAAGCATCACAAACTTCTGGTATTACTCTTGCTGCAATAGTTGGAATTGCTAGCCAATTGTTGGGTTTTAGTCTTGATCCCACAATATCTTTCTGCCCTAGGAGTAATCAAACTGCAGTCCTTGAGTGCCTTCACTCAGGTAGGTGAGAAGCTGGGTGGAATAAGCAGATGCATCCATCTTTAACCACAAAGGAGAAGAGGTCTGTCTCACTCCTCTGCACCAGCTGCAGGCTGCTTGGATTCTTTGAGATGAGTCAGCCTTAATACTAGCACATATTTATGAACTTTACATTCCTTTTTTCTCAGTTTGCTTCCTCCTGGGTGAATCATAGAATGTTTTGGGTTGGAAGGGACCTAAAGATCATCTAATTCCAAGGGCCACCTTCCACTAGACCAGGTTGCTTAAAGCCCCATCCAACCTGGCCTTGACCACTGCCAGGGACAGAGTATCCACAGCTTCTCTGGGCAAGCTGCTGCAGTGCCTCTCCACCCTCATGGTAAAGAATTCTCTCCTAATATCCACTCTAAATTTGTTCTCTTTTGGTTTGAAGCCATTCCCCGTGTCCAATTGCTGTTTTCTTTTAAAAAGTTCCTCTCCAGCTCTCTTGTACCCCACTTCAGGTACTGGGAAGTGCTATAAGGTTTCCCCAAAACCTTCTCTTCTCCAGGCTGAACAGCCCCAAACTCTCTCATCCTGTCTTCACAGGAAGCCTGAAGTAGCTGATAGGAGTAGTTTAATACAAGAGAGGAATGGGTGCAGGAAGCTGAATGGAGACAATACTTTTCACCTGTGATGAACAGTTAGCTAAGTACACTTGGTCCCCTGAAGCTGCAGGATTTTTCCTTCAGCCAGGCCTTACTGCTTGGGACAGCCCTTGTACCTGGGGAGGGAGGCCAGGAGGAAAAGGCTGGTCCACATGAGCCTCAGCCCCCTTGGACCTCCAGGTCCAGCTGAAGCTCTCTTTTGCCAGCCCTGTAGTTCTCCTGAAGTGCTACTAAGTGCTACAAAAGTTATGCTTGGGGAAAGATGGAGGCATGGGCACTTTTTTTTTTTTTAAAAAAAAAAGCATTAGACATTTGAGTGAATGTTGTTTAACTCAAAGTTCCTAGAATTCAGTTCTTTTTCCAAAATTACTGTCCTGAGAGAACCAGTTCACCACATCATTATTCATAAAATGCAAAAAAAAAAAAAAAAAAAAAAAAAAAAAAAAAAAAAAAAAGGCAGCTTGTAAGGAATTGCTGGCATAATTCTAAACAGAATTATTACAGAATAATTACTGTTAAATGCTATGTACTCAAGGAACTGAAAATATAACTTGCAGGCCCAACTGTGTGCTTTGAAATATTGAAGTAATATTACAAGTGAGTTATAGACAAGATCCAGTCTAGAGTAGTGCAAGGCTAAGACTAAACATCTGGAAATTGCAGAATCAACCCATGTAAAATATACAGCTGGAAAGCGACATTAGTACAGCAGCATATCTGATCAATTTTATGGCACGTATCTAGCAAATCCTGAAGCACACGTGAGCCTCCTGCATAATGACTGCATCCCAGCCTAGGTCTCTGGGGGTTCTCTTCATCTCTCTGGGAAGTGCTTTTGGGCACCTTGCAGGAAAAAAA
This sequence comes from Hirundo rustica, assembly GCF_015227805.2. Taxonomy (NCBI): domain Eukaryota; kingdom Metazoa; phylum Chordata; class Aves; order Passeriformes; family Hirundinidae; genus Hirundo; species Hirundo rustica. Next base: position 28,351,619 of record NC_053452.1, read on the forward strand.
TATGGTAAGGTGTGTTCCATCCTTGAAGAGTCCATAGCCTGACACGCTGATAAAGGGTGGAGAAGGAAAGACACAGGAAAGGGTAAAGGGTCACCATGAAATGATGGCCTGATAACACAGCCTGGGCACGCTCACAGTTTGATGATTTATTCTCAGTCCTGTAACTTGCAGCAGTCCACCCGCTCACTGCTCCCCCGGTTCCAGAGGCTTCAGCAGTTTCCACCGCAGGCAGTCAGTGGGATATATTTTTCAGGAAAAGATTATTGAAAGTAACAACAGTGCTGATAATTGCTGTTGGAACCTCAACTATTGCGTTTCTTACCTTACAGTTTCCTTTAAAAATTATCTCCCAGTCCTGTCCAGGGCTTTGTCCTACCAACTAGCTTCTATACACTCCTTAAAATTTGAAATGCTCTTCTTAAATGTAGATATCTTAATGTTCTGCCTCCTAGCAAGTACACCCTCTCCCACAGGAGCATGCAAGGAAAGCTTTGAATCAAACTCCTCACTCCAAATGAATCTTTAGTGTGTTTTTCTGGCAGAAAGGGAAGCTGTTGGCCTGTGAAAGGATGTCACGTGGTCGTGAAACATTCAGGACACTGGTAGTTTCAGCTGCATGCACGGCTTGACACAGAATCCAAGATCCTAGAATTCTAGTGCTACAGCTTATATGGTTAACTACTCTTTTAAAAATATTCTTATTGAAAAGAAGAATAATTATTATTGAAAGAGAGATGAATATGCCATTTTGTATTGTTCCCTCTTTGAAACAAGGACTGTTTTTCCTTTGGCTGAAAGCGCTTCCTTTTAAATAAATGTCATGGATCAGAGCAAGACTTTCTTAAAAAGAGAGTTATAAGAGAATGGGTAATTACACTTGTTTACTTTTCCCAGTAATGAAAAAGCAGGTAATTTCTTACAACTTCCCTTTGCTTAACAAATGTCTCTAGAGAAATGAGTTGCAAATTAAGCCAAGTGCAAGCACTGAAGTGCACACTTGTGTTCAAGCAGGAGTCATTACAGGAATTGCTCATGTACTTAAGATGGAGCATGTGCTTTATGCTGCACAGCGAAATCAGCTGGCCTTTCTAAACTCAAGACTACATTTATTTTCTTTTTTCTTTCCTTGTGGTGTTTTTTTTCTCCTCTTATAATGTGAAAGAGTTGCTTATGAACCTGACTTAACTAGCACAGCCTTACGTACGGATGCAGATACGTACACAAGCTCCTGTATGCAGATGACCTTGAATCTCCCTGTGAAAATGAGGAGTAGGTCTACCCAAAATCTTCACCCCAAATGCTCCATATATTGCCCCTTATTTGTTCTGCTCATGGAGGGATAAAGAAGGTATTACCTCTTCATGTCTGGTTAAAGATCTGGCCAAAAGTGAATACAGACCCCATCAGGGGAACGCAAAGGACTGGGACGCTGCTGGCACCTGTTCAGGAGCATCCCTCGTCTGTGCCTGCCCCACCAAGGTCTTGCCAGTCCGATAGGGCTCTGCCAATGGGGGTCACGTGTGCTGCCTGGAAAGCAGCAAAACCACCTTGCTGCGTTAGGATTTAGGGCCTCCTGGAAAGCATGGAAGCTGATGGCAGGTCTTCCATCTCAAAAGTATTGTGAAGTGTGCTGGTTTGCCTTGCTGCTGGTGTTAAGGGGCCTATGGAAGGCCTCTCTCTTTGATGAGAAATGTGGGTAGTGTTGGGATGAACAGAACTCTGTCCTTTTTCATTCCTCGCACTTGTATACATGCATATTCCTTGCTCTGTTGTTCTTGCTGTGTGCAATGATAGGGACTTCCAAAGAGGCAAGAGGGCTTCTTTTCTTATGGATGAGTGGGAGACTCCCCAACATGAAAGAAAACCCCATATGGAGTGCTACAAATGGTTAACAGCAGCCAATACTCTTATTGAGCCACAAACATGTTGGTTATCCCACATCAGAAATATCAAACCTCCTCTTTTGACAGCCTGACACCGGAGCTCTTGTTGATATTTTGCCTGATAGTCCATCTCTTAAACTGTTGATGAACAGTTACATGTCATAAACCCTTAACATTTTAAAAAGTAATAATTAAAAAACCTCATAGATGTCTTAAGTCTTTTGATCTGCAGTGGACATGTGCCTTTAAGGGACATTCCCTTGACTAATGTGGTTGTATTAAAGATCCTTTAAAAAGTTTAATTGACATTTTTTCCATGGATTAAAGTTTGAGGATAAAGTGAATCAAACCTCGGTTGTCTCCAGAGAAAGGATTCATGACACAGAAGACAACAATTCTAGGGGATGGATTTTTGTTGGAGAATATGTGTACACTTCTTATTTTTGTAAGGGTTCTGTCATTTTATTCTTTGCCATGTATCCATGTATTCACATGATTTAAACAAAACAACGACAACAAAAAAAGACAACCAAACACAAACAAACAAACAAACAAAAAACACAACACACAATCAACTTTTTACAGTGTCAGTGTAGTTGTAAGAACTCTCATATTTTGGTGCTCTTGGAGTTAGTTGATATAAATTACTATTGGTGGGAATAAATATTATTAATACATATATATTAAATATTTCTGAAACATGAGAGGTCTGTCTCTAAGGATCTGGGTGCACCGATGGCACACGCAGAATGGGAAGATGTGAGCAGCTGAGAGACTCCTGTCCATCCAGAGAAGTACTCAGTGCCAGTGTCTCTTTTCCACGGCCTCAGCTGAAATACCCCAGGCTTTGAGGTAAGCTGTAAAGGTTGCCAGATACGGTGATCTTCTGCCTGAAGTATCTTTGTGTGACTCTGTGCTAACAATGCTTTAGATTTGTGCATTTTGAAAAGCAGAAAGTTTGGCATTTCGGTGGCAGGGAGACTCTCTGGTTCAATGTGCCTCTCTAGTACATTGTAATGTGCTTTTTTGACATTGTTACGAGTAAGCCAGGGTTAATATGTCTAATGAACACAAATTAAGCCTGAAATAAAACACAGGGCTAAAATAATATTATTGATATATAAAACAATTAAATAATATTGAGGCATACTTGTGGGATTTCCATTGATTTTTTTTGGATTACATATCAAACTGGAAGAGTGTAGGTTTAGATTAGATATTAGGAAGCAATTCTTCACTGTGATGGTGGTGAGGCACAGGAATGAGTTGCTTGGAGAAGTTGTGAATGCCCCATCCCTGGGAATGTTTGAGGTCAGGTTGGATGGGGCTCTGAGAAACCTGGTCTAATGGAAGGTGTCCCTGTCCATGGCAGGGATGTCGGAACAAGATAACCTTTAAGGTCCCTTCCAACCCAAACCACCCTATGACACCACAAACAGGTGAAAACCATGGTATCTGTTCAAAGAGTTGTGAAGGAAGAAGATACATATCTGTACTGCACTCTTACTTCCTGAGCTAGAAGTATTTATATTGAATTCTTCCACAGCAGGAAATTCTGACCTATTGGAAATGAACTGAGTTTGTTTATCGTGAGGTTGCTGACTTTAAAGGAGGCAAAGGAGACTTAGGCAAATAAATAAAGAAGAAAATGCCTTCTTATACTGTAGCCATATGCATTAGACACCCAACTTACTTTGTACCTTTGTGTGGATGCTTTACATGAACAAAGGTTTAGTCTGTATTGCTGTTGGAAGCCATTGCTTTTAGACAGAGCCTCTGCATTTATAGTATTTATAAAGTTGAAAATTAAGTGTTATGATGGAATTAATCCATATCTCTGTCAGAATTTCTCATGATAATAAAAACCTTGTGTGAAACTCTCTCTGCTACCAGAGCATACAGACCAGTACTGTCTGTACTGGTGCCTGCTTGCCAAATTTGTGTGCCTGCAGTGTAATACTTAGGTTTGATCTAATTTCCACTGCGGTCAACAAAAATGTTCTGACCTATTATTTTCATTTGATAAGTGTTTAAAGCTGCTTTACTCTTCCCTTACTCTTACCATGATAACTAGGTGATTGTGTAAGGAAACAAAGATAATCCTAAATTAAACAAGTCAAAAGAACAAAGGACTATTTTGACAAAGCATCAATTTAAATTATTTTTCCTATTATTTAGTTGGGCTTTTTAAACCTAAATTAAATTAGGTTTAAAAAAGTTTAAAATTAGGTTTAAAAAGGTGATAGGGGAATGAAGATTATTTTAGAAGCTGAGGATCACAAGTTGCAGCGACTGAGGACCAGTTCCTCAGGCAGAGTAACTGGTGTAATGTCTCTGAATATTTCACCTGTTGCATCTTAACATTAGCTATGCTGATGACATGTAACCATGGGTAACTCTGTATAAATGTATTTTTCCCTTATGTTGAATGGGAGGATGTGTGACAGATGTGCCACATGAAGCCTTTTAACACAATGTAAAAGTTGACAGGAAGTAGTTAATAATTCATGACTTCTGCAAACTGTGGTACCACGTATTTAGATGCCTATTTGTTTCAGCACCTAAAAGACAGTATCAAAATGTACTGTCAACAAGAGATAACCTTCCATGAGACACCTGTGTTAAACTCCTCCTGAGAATTTTTCTTACTAGCAAAACTATTAAAAACAATATTCTATGTGACAATCCATCCTTCTAGGAAAATGCCAGATAATAAAGAAGTCACCCTGTTTCTAATAACCATTCTCCTTTTCCACCCTTTTTTTTTTTTTTTTTAACTGATTAAAAAATACATCCTGGTGCAGTTGGAGAACTTGGCAGGCAGTCTGCATTTCAATTGAGCACAACTGCTGCCTTTTCTTCCCTTGGATTCTCCTCTCAGCCCAGCTGTAGAGGCTTCCTCCCTCCGCTGGCTCTGCTCCTTGTGCATCCAGGACCAGGTGGAGTCTGGGGCTGTGGTTATTTACATCAAAGCTTTAATGCTCTTCTTCCGGCAAAATGTTATGGAATTTTTGCTTCTCAGGTCTCAAGTCTTTTACATTTGAGAATAGAAATGTTTATTAAGAGACAGCAAAAATTATTAAGAGACAGTAATAATACAAAGACCCAAAACACAATGAATTGAAAAAGAAATAATAAATAATAGCCTGAATGGAAACCAGAACTTGCCACACTACAACAGCACAGAGAAATGTGCTCCCTGCTGTGGTGGCTGGTAATGGGACTAGTCACAGCTAGAAAATTATCACTGGGAGTATTGTGGCAAAGGCACTCTGAAACCAGTTGTGAGGTCTCAGAGGCTGGTGTTCTATCGCCACGAGGCAAGGTCCCTCAGTGCTGTTGACATTACACCTATGTAAATAAGTCCACTGACACATGCTGCTCTCCTTGGAAATGGGTTTTTCAGTATTGCATTCTAAGGAAGAGTAAGCAATAAAGTAGGCGGGCACCTGACTGACACCCCTAGCAAAGCACACCAGGCAATTTCAACTCGGCTGTTCGTGGGTTGTTCTAATTTCAAGGTTAGGTTACCTCGTGCAGTTATTTCTAGCATTATTCTCTCTTTGCAATTTGCCTGCTTGCCCACTCCAACACACACAACCAGATTACTTGGTAAGGCTGCAAAGAACATTGAGGGATCCTCCTGTCTGTGTGCACAGTTCTCTACCACACAGCTCACTTGAGGAGAAGCTAGAAGTTGTCAAGCACCTGTTTCAGCACTCATAAAAAAGCACAAAAGAGCATAGCTCTTCTGATGTTCCAGCACCCATTCAGGGGCTCAGGACCCTCTTCTTTTAATAAAATGTCTCCACACAATTGTGCATTTTGTGTAGCAAAAATAAGCTGAATTATATTTACATTATTTGTAGATTCCATAGGTCTGTAGCCCAAGAAATTCTCTCCCTAAACTGCTGCTTGGAAAACAGGAGGGGGGAAAAGCTTCCTTCAATATATGTGCTTACTTTCAGAAAAACACAGGTGGACAGTGTTTGCCAGTAAGTGTGTGTAGATCCATGATAATTGATTCAATTGCCCTGAAGTGTCTTACGCCTCCCTTCTTGTTTCTTATTTTGCAGTTCATTGGGATATTTTTTCCTTATCTCTCCTCTCTATTGTTTGTTTCCTGATTTGTGACATTTTACTTGTGTCATTTTTGCCAGTTTTCCTCTGAAACAGTGAGGTTTAGAAATGTGTTTTAATGAAAGCTGTGATTTTAAATCATTTCTAAAGCAAAAATTATCAACAGTAATGATATTAACAGTAGAGCTAAACATTTCAGTGTTATTGACTTCATAAGGGCATAGATAGAAAGAGACCTGGCTCACCTAAACTACTCTTTGTTACTTCAGATGAATGTCAAAAGGTCTTTTTGAAACCATACCAAGTGATATGTGTAAACTGTTTAGATGTTTCTGGCCAAATCCTTTTGCTACACAGCTATTCAGGTTGTTACTCCTCCAGGGACTGAGCACATTCTTCCAGGTGGAAGGAGAGGATGCATCACCACTAGGGAGGAGAGATGATGAATCTTTGAGAACATTGACTCTGTAATCCCTCTTTGATTATAAGATTAATAGAGGGAAAATAGTTTGTTGATTATGTCTTAACTCTATTACATTCACACAAGTTTGTGAGCAGTACCCTCTACACCTCTTGCCAGTTTCATGCTGCTGAATCTCTGCCTTCCCATGCCAACTGCAGGGGAAAAACCAGGACCAAAGGCAGCACCTCAAGAAAGGATCCACAGCTGACTCCTCCTATTAGTGATGACCAAAATCTAAGTCTAGATAATTCAAGTCTCATAGAATTATAGAATCATTCAGGTTGGAAAGGACTTACGATGGAATCCAGCCATAAATCTAACACTGCCAAGTCCACCACTAAACCACGTCCCTGAGTGCCACATCTGAACCACTTTCAAATACCTCCAGGCATGACGACTCCACCTCTACCCTGGACAGTCTGTTGCGCTGCTTGGCAACATTTTGACAAAGAAATATTTCTTAATATTCAATCTAAACCTTCTTTGCTGCAGCTTGAGGCCATTTGCTCTTGCCCTGTTGTGTCTTGCTTGGGAGAAGACACCAACCCCCCACCTGGCTATACCCTCCTTTTAGATAGTTGTAGAGAGTGATAAGGCCTCTTCTGAGCCTCCTTCTCTCCAGACTAAACAGACTTAGCCCACTCAGCCACGCTTTGGAAGACTTGTGTTCTAGAAATCTGAGTCTAAGTTTTGCCCTTTGCCCAGCAGATGATGATTACCAGATGATTACTTTTGTTTTTGCAGAAGCTTTCTGATGTATAGACACTTTGACCTCCTTGGCATTTGATCAGTTGGTTGATGATCTGAAGTCATCACTTGTTTTTTTCTTCAGACTTTCTTAGAAGAAGTCCTGATAAGTGTTCAAAATTTACTGCAGGCAGCTGCCGTAAGGAAGCTGCCTATGCAGGCAGAATTAATGACTGATGCTGTCAATGACAGAGAACATTCAACAAAAGGAAATTAAAATGGCCATGGGTGGAGCTGTGAATGGTAGAGCCTAGGCTGCAAGAAGAAAATGTTATTAATTCACTTGACTATAAAAAGAGAAGACTAAGCAGTAATGATAGAAGGCTGAACACTTATGCATTGCATTTGAGAGAAGCCCAGTGATGTAGAAATTGCAGGATGAAATCAAGTGTTTCAGTATCACTCATAAGAAAGCAGGATACTAAAGAGGAGTTTCTTGACTTGCATATTGACAGGCTGAAATCACTTGCATCTAAGAGTTTCGGAATAGCTGGCTGGAGGAGTCTCTGAGATCACGATTTCCTCCACAAACAGGTATTTGAAACCACGAAGAGATTAAGTAATTTGACCTAGGCTTAACATTGCAGCAGCATTTTTAGAAAGATAAATTGCAGTCTAATTCTGAGGAAGAGAATGGAACAACTAATTTAAAAACTGGTAATGAATGAACAGGTGAACTTGGTACCACACAATAGTGCCCACTAGCCAAAATATTTCTGGAAGTTTTCTTCCAGAAATCAGGAGTGTTCAAGCAATATGTTCTGAACATTTCAATTGATGTCATACACTGTTTACATTAGGACCTAGAATAACCTGATTTAATGCAAAATATGCTGAGTGTATTAAAACCATGTAACTGACAGTTCTCAAACCAAACCTCAGTATCAGGTATGTTTGTAACTGTAAGGACTAACATGATCCTTAGATTTATGAAGTAAAGAGTTCCAGGCAATATAAATAGAACCTATCTTGCCCAGTATTTTACACAGGAGATGCTTTTGTGGCATTTTCCAGCTGGTCCAGAAGATCCTTCTGGGAATAATTAAATGTGGCACACTACACTTGTAGTGTGCCACAGAGAGAAAATATCTGCCTGAAGAGTCAAGCAGAAAGATAGAAGCTGACTAGACTGCAGGTCTTTAATATCTCCCAGGCAAAAAGAAATTAAATTGAAAAAAAATCCTGTTGATTTTGAAAAATGTGTAACATTATAGGAAGAAGTCAGGGCATTTCATGTTTACTGTAGGCTTTCAACTGGGAGGATAAGACGTGAGAGCATTTAATGAGTTGCGGTGGATTCTCGCCAAGAAATATCTAAAAGATACTATAAAACTTCTCTGTGATATGCTGGTTTATTGGCTTATATCTATGGATTTATGACAACTGGATTTAATGACTCTCTTTAAATGGAGCATTTTGAGGAAAAGGGAGCTGTCAGTTTCAGAAATGGATGAAGAGTGACACGGAGAAAAGCTGTGAATGGAGGTCTGGGGTGGGTCTGGGGGAGAAGACGGAGGGAAGGAGGAGAAACATTGAGCACTGGAAGTCAGAAAGAGCTGGAATTTCATCAGCAGAGTCCCACAGAACAACAAGTAGGAGACAACGCTGAGAGTGACAGATAGCAGACAGAAACATGGGAGCCTTTCAGTTTCACTGAAAGGGGGGAGTGCTGTGGTAATTCCTAAAGAGCACTTTGCTTCCTCCCAGCTTGGGTACTGAAAATCCCACTTGCTTCTCTGTTACTCCAGAAGAGACGTGTTAGACACTTCCCAGAATCGCAGAACTAAATCTTTTGAAGGATGCTTTCATGGACATCTTCTAAAGCATGAAGATTAAAATTAACTCAGACTTCACAGGGAAAAAAAGGGAAATTTCAAGAGAAAAAATAATCCCAAACGCATTTATAAGGAATCTATTGGTCAGCCTGAACAGCACTTTGTGTTTCTCTTTTCTTTTGCCCCGTCCTCTTCCTCTCTGTGACTGAACTTTTCATATCACAAAACAAGTACTTCACAGGCCACTTTCAGTTTGAAGCTAATAGGAACTAACCTTTCTTGTTGTTGCTCACAGACCAAACATCTCAGCTAGAAAGTGAAAGTTATTCTAAACAAGTGTGAGAGGAAAGCACAGAGTAACCTTTGAGCTCGGTACTTTCTAGTGCTGCTTTGATTCTGACACTTGCCTGTAAAACTACGTGCTTCGTGACAGGAGCTAAGCTGCACAGTTTCCAACCTCAGTACTTTCATTTCAGTGCTTCATAATCTGTCTCTCTTATTTATTTAAGAAATGTAGGGTATTGACATAAATTACTTATCTCTCTGGAGATTAATTCTCTCTTTTGTTTGCCAGGTTTTACTGGAAAAGAATTCAAAGCTTCCTTATGGAACTGATAGTTCATGCTTGTCTGTGTTTTCATTCTTTTAAGCTGCATGGTAGGGATATTAGGTATTTTCTGGTAAGAATCACTTCTAAAAATATTCTGTATTTTTTAATGTGAGCTAGCTTTTAATTTCAATAGAAATTCCTGTTGAATTTGCATGCACTCAGGCTGCAAAGATTACTATTTCCATCAAAAAGCATCCATTCACAAGCACCTTTGCTTCCAGAACATTTTTAGGAGATAAAAACTACACAACGTAAACAGAGAAATGAAAAGTAAACATGTAAACAAAAATATTTATGTACAAGGCAAATGCAATATTAGTAATGTGGACACTGAGTTAATTGAGCTTGTTGGAGTACTCTGCTGAAGTCATTTATGTGCCTGTAACTAACTATGGAAATATGCCAGCATCCTGTGCTAAGCCAAATCATGAGTATCCAGTCAATGAAGGACTTAGAAACTTACGTACTTTACTGTGTTCAGGACAAAACATGATTTATTTAAGTAGGACACTGATTCCTTGTTGTTACCTTGCCTTTGGACACTGATACAAATTATTAATGCCCTTTCATTTTTCTAACACAATATGCGCAGATTTTCCAATGCTTTGCTGAGGGTCAGGTGCATTACATCATACAGCTCTAAAGACTTTCAATCAAGCTTACAGCTGGGTAACTAGATGAGTCTCTGTGCAATCAGTGTTTGGAAATGGGTATGTTCCAGGAAAAGCTTTAATATCCAAGATGGTTTTGAGCTGAATTGTTGTGATAACACCAATTGGCGTCCTGATGACTTTATTGAAAACTGGTGTCATTTTGGATAAAATGCTCAAGGATCACTGGTGGAAAATCCTATCAGTGATCATTAAGCATAATGAAAACAACTTGTGCTGATGGTGAGAAATAACTTAAATTGACTGCTGGAGATGCCTTCAGTGTTGATTTGGAGAAGGGGTAGGATGGGTCTGTTTTCAGTTTCATCATTTTCATGGGTGTTCTGCAGGACCCTTGCAGCAAAACTTCCACCTGCATCTCTGAAAATTTGAATGGGAGTTCATGTGTCGTTCATTTCTGATGCAAGGCTTGTCTGGGACTCTGCTGTTCTTGTCTCTGAGCTGGTGACACAATTTAGGGTGAAAACCTGCTGAGCCTGTCAGGCTAGCCGAGATTTTGAGCCTTACTGGTCTGACATGCTCCGCTATTAGAAAAATGTAATTGGAGGTTTTAGTTGTGTTCCCAAAGCCTTGCTGTCTGAGGAGAAAAAGTTCTAAACACTGTTCTCTTCTTTGGCTGCTGCCCTTACCTTGTCTATAGGACATATCACATAAAATCAGTAAGTCAACAGCTCACATAACTTGAGCAAACACTATTTTACAACTGCTCTGAAGAAGAAGGTAGATGTGGAGCTCTAATAAACTTGTTAGAGATGGAGATTCAGAGGTTTTGGCACTTTCTGAAATTAATTTAGACTTTTGAAAGACAGTGTGGAAGTTTGGACCAGCTCCTTTGTCACTGGTAATGAAAGAATAAGAAGAAAAAAACCCAGCTATCTATAACAGTGTCTCAGATTCCATGTTGCTGAACAGGATTTTCAGATATTTGTAGTCTGACTGTAGCTGTCTGTAGCAATGTAAAGAGTAATTTGGAATCAGTGACTGTGTAAAGGTATTTATAAAGTCCCCAAATCTGACTTTGTGAAAATTGACCTACCCTTGTGTAGGTGCTGCTTAATATTGGTTCTGATTATGCAAAAATCAGATCATGCACACTTTTATCTGAATGTATGTGTTGTGAGCAAGCTCACTAGTAGATTAAATTGTCTTGGGTTTATCATTAATGTTGGAGCAAGCTGTAATGATCCTTCTTGTTTTAATTCTTATGACTATTGAAATCCAAGGGTCAAGGGTTTGGAGAATATTAAGCTATTCCCATATCAAAGCAACTTGCAATCAAGTTAAATCTATTTCTCCACATAAGTAAGTGACTGTTGCTGTTTCCTCCTGTTGTTACTTTTTTTTTTTTTTTTTTTTTTTTTTTTTTTTTTTTTTCCTTGGTTAAATGACATGTAGTAAAATATGTATTACAGGTAAATGACAAGAAGTATCCCTTAGTATACACAGCCAGGGTCATTATGGATAACAGATGCCTCATGCAAAGCATGGAGCACATAGACATGGAAGGAAAACACATAGCACAACAATGGCTTTGAGGGAAAAAGGGGGGTGACCATATAACTCCTTGTCTGTATGTGAATCACTGTACTGTTACCAATATTTCATCATTACTTAAGAGCCTATAAATACTTCCAGGAGCTCATCTGCTTGAGAAACCAGTGTTAGACCCTGTGCCAAACGAATTTTGGACTGGTTCTCGGAACCAGAACAAGTTTCAGGGCAAGGAGGGAAAAAGGCGAACTTCACCAGCACTGCAGGTGGTCAGGTTTCTGTGACCTCTGGGACTTCGAGGAGGCCACTGGTGAGCAGCAGGAGCGTGCTGGGCGGGGGGAGGCTGTCCCAGATGTCTCTGGGGGCCGATCAGACTCATTGCCACAGGTCACACCCTCAGGGAAGTTTTGTTTTCGTCACCGAGTCGGAGGGAGCAGAGGAAGGCTTGGTTACTGTTGTCCGCCGTCAGTATCTGTGACCGCCGCGGGTCGCGGGAGGTGTCCGGGCACCGAGGATGCGTTTGCCGGCGGTACGGCAGTGCCTTTGCGCCGGGATCTCAACCAGCAAGGACATCGCCTATGAAAAAACTAGCCTTCCTTCAGGAGAAAAAAAAACAAGTGTCTAGAATCAGTGAGCTTTGGCAGTAAGGTGTGATTATTTCAAAGGATGCAGGGATAAGGAAGTTATCATTTGGCATTTAGTACTGCAGTGGCTGAAGAATTTAGGATTGCTTTGCATATTTACAGTAATTTGTCACCTTCTTTAGGTGGCAAGTGTCTGCACGGTAAATGGGTTAAGTGGCTTTGTTGAATATTGGTAATTTGAGGACTGTTTAAAACAAAGGCTTTTCAAGACCTTTTAAAAAGTAAATTAGTCTTTGTCTAAGAATAAAAACAAATCTGAAAATTATTTACATGGATTAGGCTTAAATTAGAATTTAGTGCCGGAATTAAGAAGAGATCTCATTGCTTTCGTTTCACCCTAAACTGAGTTTTCATCCGGGTTATGATGGAAATTCAGTGCCCTACAGAACGTCACCATAAACTTGAGGATCACTCACGCGTCATGCAAACCCTCTAGAGGTAATTGCCAGAGATTAAAATATTTAACAGATGTGCTGTAGCATGTGGTGGTGCAGAACTGTTTTATTAGATTTTTGTAAGAAGTTTATGTTATGGTTCGTTTCACTGTATCCCCAATTCTGTATCCCTTTTGTGTTGTCTGTATAATAAGGTGTTTTGTGTCAATCATCCCATACCTCACATGACATGTAACATCCCTTCTGCCCCAACCCCCCTCTCTGGGGCAGCTTGCCTATCACTCCCGGGGTCCCTCCCAGATTGTGAAATCTCCGGCAGAGGGCTTCATGTGATAGGTAGCCTGGGGGAAATTCCTTTGGCTCTGGATTTTAGTGGTCTGAAGCTTGGGGGTCGGCACACCTTGTTACCCCCTGAAACCCCTGATTTGTGGTCTTTTTTGTATCCTCCCTGGGACCCTCCCCCGCTTATAGGGGGTGGGAGGGAGGAGCAAACTCTCTCAGCCGCCAGGTTCTCAGCCTGGAAACTCTCTCAGCCGCTGGGTTCTCCACCTAGAAGCTCTCAGCCGCGGGGTTCTCAGCCTGGAAGCTCCGAGCCGCTCGCCTCGGAGCTTGGAGATCTCTGCTAATAAACATCCTTTAACCTGCTAAGCTGAGAGCCAGCCTTTTCTCTTCTGCTGCTGTTGACTGTCACCTTTGGGTCCATCTGCTGAGCCGAGAAGCCAAAACGAACTGGAAACTTTGTGTCCGTGTTGACCCGAGCTAGCTGGAGGTCAGCTCCCACCCGGAGCGGGGACCAACCGGACATAGTAGCATTTAGGTTTGTAAAATAAAATAAGAATAGTAAAAATATTAAAAAACCCCAAACAAACAACAACAACAACAACAAAAAAAACAAACAAGAAAAACCACAAAAACCCCAAAACAAACCAAGAAAAAAAAAAGGGGGGTGGGGGTGGGGGGGGTGGGGGGAAGAGAAACAACCTAAACCACAATTTCTTGGCTCTTTCTAAAAACTCGAAGTTTTGCAACGGGCGTGTTACACTGTCTCTAAATAAATATTTGATGAGTGACTGAATGTTAACTACTAGGCATTGGTATCGGCTTCAGTATTGCAAAAATCTTCAATCACGGTTTCCCTTCTCTCTGGATGTTCATCCAGCGTGCAGGGCTTTTGCTCCTATTGACACAGTTCCTCTTCCTCCTCAGTGGTGACAACTCTCTTGGGGATAGGTGATAATGAGTACTAAAAACATTGCTACAAAATTTGGCTTTTAAATTCCACCTAGAGGAGCGTTTACCCTTCCCAGCTTCTAAATGTTCCTGTTCCTGGCTTTGAGACCTTTTCTGGTCTCACATCCACATTTGCCCCTCAGAGCTGCTGTCAGGGAGCAGCCAGAGGCTGCAGACCTCTTCTGCCCAATGCTAGCGCTGGCAGCTCGTGGGTGATACAGAGGGTGAGGTAAACAGGTTGAAACGGAATAGGAGGCAATCATCCATATTACACCTGTAGGGTGCCTAACTTCCAGAAACATTACAAAGGAATTTAAGAAAATTAAGTGAAGACTGCACCACTTCATACTTCAATTTCATTAAATTGGAGTTTATTGCATTTTATACCAAAAACATGCATTAATAGACTATATTCCTAGATTAACCCCCCCTCCTCTTCAGGATTTTTTCCTGATATGCTGGAATCTTGTTTGCATTCTACATGATGAGACAGAGTACTGCTTAGCAGATGAGTTCAGCATTAACTGTGTATGGACCAATTTAAAAAAAAAAAAAAAATGCTCACCTTGGAACCATCATATTTCTAAAACTAAGATATTGAAGGTCAAGAGGAAAACACAAAACAGAACTCTTCTCCATTTAAGAAGCTGGATTGCATCTGTTTTCTCCCTCGTTTCTTGGCTGAATTTTCCCAAAATTTCGAAATTATATTTTCCAATATCATGACAGGAGTGTTTCTGTGTACTTCATCATGAGTTTTCTTTCCAATCTGATTTTACAGCAACACACTGCTGCGTTAATTAGACTTACTTTGACCACTTTTCCTTGGGTTAAACCTAAAACATCCTCAGGATGTCATTTTGAAAAAGGCAAAGAGATAAGCAGAGTAATTTTAAGCCTTTTAATATTTACAGGTACATTCCCAACATTTTGGCCATCATGTCTTTTTTTCATTAGAGTGTGATGGCTGTAACGTCTGGAATGTGTCTGTAAGTAATCAATGCCTCAAAATGCTGCGGCTTATCTGTAAGCCTTGCTTGGAGGTGTGCACTCAGTATTTGGAAGCTCTCAAAAACATCTTAACGGCTCATTCCCTCAAAAGTACATTTTAGGCTGGCGGGTGCAGGATATCGTATAGACTGTGGATTGATTTCTGCCTAGGGCAATGGGCAGGGCTGCCACAAGATATTCTTTATATCTGTTTATGTGTAAGGGCAATCTATGTGTCCTGTTTCATAATACATATATGCATATTATTATTATTATTTTCCCCCAAGGTTCAGGTATATTTTTTTAATATTTCCACCCAACTAGTAGTCCCCACTTTCTCTCGTAGACCTTCTGTATTCTATCCATCCTTCATAAGCATCCCTTTTCCCCTGCTAACAAATTAACCCGAAGTTTGAGATTTCACTGTCTCGTTTGCTATCATGGTTAATAAATGTTCTGTGGCTTTAACTTACTCTGGTATGAGTAAGTGAAGAATCCTGTCTCCTTCTTCCAAAGGTTCAGCTGTGTTGAATAACAGGGCTCTCTTTTCTCCCCTTCCTTTCTCATCATGTCATTATTTGTTATTACAAGCATCAACCCTTTTGCTTTTGCCGTACTGAGGAGCTAGCAAAAGAAAGAAATCAGACAGGGATTATTAATGAAGCTAAAACACTTTATCCTCTCAATAATCTGTTTTTAAGAGATGCTTTTAATTTTAAAAATTTTGCCTCCCCTGCAAAAATGGAGTATACATGTTTTCTTCTGACTACTGCGGAGCATTAATTGCTGAGCAGCGTCAAACTTCTGTTTTACCAATACTCTTCAGTCAGTCCAGGTGCCAGCAGCATGCATATATAAACCGGAGTACTAGAAGTGCTTTCACTTGGCTGACGACGGCTATGAGCATTCAAACTGGTGTAAGTGCTGATTTGGATGGGCTATGAGCATTCAAACTGGTGTAAGTGCTGATTTGGATGGCTGATTACATACATATGCATATCCTTGGAAAAAACAATGCAGCATAACTGGTCCTAAATCACTGGTGTGTTTCAGAATAAGTGGCAGTAATCAGGAGATTGCCAGCATCTTGTTTGGGTGATGGGGTGTTCCCCATGAGCACCAGGGGCCCTGTCCCTACCCTGTGCAGGTTTCCTAGCTTGTTAATGTAGTTTAAACTTCAGTGTGGGTTGTGAAATTAGCTCTCACACCACCGGGGTTTTTTGTAAGTCTCTCTTTTCCCCAGAGTTTAGTCCAGACACAGCTGACATAAAACTGGTCCCCTCTAGACTTGAAGGACCCTTCAAGAACCCATCTGATACCAATGCAGGCGTCAATGACTTTTCAAATACATTACCTGAAGGCTACTTTTAGAAATTAAAACCTCGGCGTTCCTGTAGCATGTCTAGAATAATTCACATAGGAGCAACGTGAGTCATCTTCTCCAATATCTTCTAGAACAGAATGGATAAGACACAGAAGCTTGTATTTTCTCTGACCGGTAAAAGTAAAGAAGTCCCATCTGGTATGTTGATCCTGATGAAATCTTTGTTGGGGTAAAGAAAAAGATGAGTGAACCCCTGTTAAATTCAGCTCATGAAGTTTCCTGAGCACTTTCTCCCCTTCTGTGAGATTTTATCTGCGTTATATCTACTAAGCAAAGTGTAAAACATAGCAAATGCAAGGTAAAATGTAAGGAGTAATGTAAGAATATGAAATGGAAAGAGCCTTTACAACAGTGATAGTAATCAAGAGGACAAAGTGTGCTTGCTGTCATTTTAAGGCTTTGTTTGGCTTTCCTGGCAGCTGTATCTTCTGTGGTTAAATAGTGCACATTTGTAGAGTAAATGCGCTCACTAATGGTGTAGCTCCTATCAAAGCTTCTGAGCAGCATAAAGTTAGAGAAAGTCCCCATTATGGTGGGTACTGCTGTTAATAAATACTGACTCACCATAAAGGAAATTAAAGTAGTAATGAGACACATTTGAAAATTAAATTATGTGATTCTCTCCACCATTCTCCAGCAAGCCTCCCTGAAGGTGCTGTGGGGTCCCTTATCACCACGGAAAGCATCTAGTAAATTGACAGTGGTATTAAAGACACATTTCATCTTCCCCTCCCTGAACAGTCCTGGGAAAGAGAGTGAATTAATAACTAAAGTAAGCTCTAGAGGACAGGCCATTTCTTTTTCTTCGTGTTGAAGATGGGGAGCTCATTTGCCAGAAATAATAGTATAGACAACTTTAAGAACTGAAGCTGTGAGGGAGCTGTAAGAATCACCCAGTCTTGCTTCACCTTCCTCAGGCAGCAGCAAGATTCCTGCTTTTCTGGGCACTGACCGGTGCTGAAGCCCACCAACCCATCTGTGCCTCAGAGGACAGGCCAGCTGGTTCTTCAGGGGGGTTCATATATGAATTCTCCCATCGTCAAAGCACCTTCAGGCCCTGCTGTCCAAGAAAGTGAGAGATTTACGCTGTTAATCAACTACACTGTAGGCAGAGCCAACAGGAGTCTGGCCAATGAGCTAGATGTGAAATAATTAAAAGTTACTGAGTGGTGTAGATTTAGTCAGTTTGAATGCTTTTCTTGTCTGATTTTTGAAGGCAATTTGTTTATCCAAGTGAAGTGCTTTAAGATACAGCAAGGAGCATTGACATCAGCAGAGATCAATGAAGGACGAAGAGGTCTATTTAATTTAGGAAATGAGTGACTTGGGTCTTTGATCCTATTGCATTCTCATATTCCCAGAAGGTTAAATTTAGTCCTGCATACACAAATTCTGTTTGACTAAGTTTACTTAGGTTTTAAATATTTGTGGGTTTCTTTTGTTTAGGTTCTCTTGTATAACAAGAAAAAAACCCCAATTCTTACCACATAATTAGGCTGTTGCTGTGTAAGCATGTGTAGCTCTTTTCAGACTTGAGAGCAGAGTATGCAAATTCAAACCCAAATGCATTTCTTTAAACTTTCGTACTGTATAAAAGAAAAGGAAAACACCCTCTGACCCATTGTATACAAACCAGCCTCGAAAGGGCAGAGGTTAACGGCTCAAAGTTGAATTAGCAAGAAATAAGTCTTGTTTGGATGTTGCCTACAGTACTTCCATTTTCCAGAAGTAAAGAAAACTTCGTGCAGCCTAATGCTAAGGTGTGCATTTGTTTCAAGATATGAAAATAGAGAATATGAGGATGATAAGGCTGAAGTTTCTCCAGTGCTGAAAGACAATATGAGGAAAAATTATCATAATCCCTTGTCTAGGAAGGATAGTTGCTTTGGTTTAAAATAAACAGAAATCAAAGCGAGAGGGGTTTTTTTTATTATTTACATTTATCTTAACTGCAGCAAGCCATAGCAGGTGCGAGCATGAGATGAGCTTTGGCGCTTCTCGCCACAGACTCACTTCACCATGTGTCATCAACCACGAGTTTTAAAAGTGCCTGGATTGAAATATGCACTACGACACAGAAAACAAAATCGAAAAAACAGGGAGAGGAAGGAAGTCCCATCAAGGAGGCAAAAGTACAGCCCTTGCTTCCTTGCACATCCCTCTGCTCCCAGTGGCCGCCACGTTCCCTGTCCCCCGTGCGCGACCCGGGCCGAGCTCAGCCGGGCCGGAGCAGGGCGGCCCCGCACGCCTGCGATGGCTCCGGGGCCTCGCCCCAAGCCCGCGCCGTCCTTACGGCTTTTATTTTCGTAATTTTTTTTTTTTTTTTAACACCCCCTGCCTCGGGCTGAACGGGGGTCGCTCCAGGGAGCGAGGGCGGGGCGGCTCCCGCTCGCGGGAGCAGCGCCCGGTGCCGGGGCAGCACCGCAGCTGCTCCGCGGCCGCCGGGCAGGTGCCGCGGTGGCCCTCGGACCGCACCGACGGGGAAGTATCACTCCTGTGGAAAAAAAAAAAAAAAAAAAAAAAGGGAAAGAAAGGGAAAAAAAAAAAAAAAAAAAAGGAGAGAAAGTTAAATAACCAAAACCTAAAATAACTAAAAAATAAGAGAGCGGCAGAGGGGCCGGTGCCGGTGCGCGGGAGCCCCGCCGCAGACGAAGCGGTGCCGGAGCGGGGCGGAGCGGCCCCGCTGACCCCCGGCCGGGCCGGGGCCGGGGCCGGGGCCGGGGCGGGGGCGGGGAGCCCGGGGCGCCCCGCCGGCCCCCATTGGCGGGCGCGGCGGCGGCGGCGGGGCCGGGCCGTGCCGGGCCGGGTCCCGGGCGGAGGGGCCGGCCCTGCCCCCGCGGCCGGCGGCGGCCCAAGGTTTAAAGTGAGAACTTTCTGCGGGCGGCGCTGAGCTGCACAGCCTCGTCGCCGCGTCGCTCCTGTCCCGCCGCAGCAGCCGCCACCGCCTCCCCCGGGCGGGCCGTACAATCCTCGGCAGTGTCCTGAGACTGTACGCCCGCCTCGGGGGCGACCCGGCCGAACCGGACCCCTCTCTTCGCCCGCGGAGCCCCGCGTCCCGCGGGCAGGTGCTGAGCGCGCCCCGGCCCGAGAGGCGGCGCAGGAGCCGGCAGCAGCCGCCGCGATGACAGCTGACAAGGAGAAGAAAAGGTGAGGGGCCGCGGGCGAGGCGCCGGGCTGCTCGGGCCGCTGCCTCCTCCTGCGGCTGCCCCTCTCGGCCGCGGGACTCCCCGCGGGCGGGGGCCGAGGGGGCACTGCCGGCGGGACGGCGCGGCCTCGCCTCCCCCCCGCCGCGGCTCCCGTGCGAGGGCTCGACCCGGAGCCTTCGCGGGGACCCGACTGCGGCGGGAGAGTTAGTTCGGCCGGCCCGGGCGGGGAGAGGGGCAGGGGAGCGGCGCCGCGTCCCGTCGGGGTAACCCGCGCCGCGCTCGGGCCGCCGCCGAGCCGGGCAGCGCCTGCCCGGGGAGCTGACCCCGCCGGCGGCACCGGCCATGCCGGGCTGGAGGCGGCCCCCGGCCGCTCCGGGCTGAGGGCAGGTGCACCTGGCAGGCAGGGCCGGCCTGCCGGTGTGCGGCCGCTGTCATGTACGCCATGGCCGGGCTTGGCATCAGCGAGGACAGAGGCAGTAGGAAACTGTTTTGCAGTTGAGGACGGGGGTTTTGAAGGTAGCAGCACTTTCAGCAAAACGTGTTTCATAACTGAAGTCGCGCGGATGAAATTGCCAGGCTGTGTAAATGTTTCGACGCCTCCTCGCTCCGGTGCGAGACGCTGGCCGCGGTGCATCTCCCGGGGTTCGCGGAGCTCCGCAGCTGTCAGCGGGTTTTCCCGGGGGGCCGAGAGCTCCAGGAGTGCCCAGCGGCTCGTTTGTTGCTGCCTTTCGAGAGGGATGTAAAGCTAAACATTCCCACACTGCCTGGGCAGGCCTTCGAGAGGGAATCAAAGTAACGTACTGTTGGCTTTGTATTTCGTCAAAGAGTGTGTTTTCTTGTTGGTTCCTGAGAACAAGCATCAAAATAAAACTCTATAACACAGAAGTTACAGGTGGCGATTAAGAGAAGAATTATCTGCTAGTTGCTCCAAAGCTGTAAACAATTCCCGTGGATGAGCGAGGGCACGGACATGGGGAAAACTAGGCAAGTGAATAAAGGTCTATGAAGTCTTGTAAAAGGATACGTATTTAGTCTGTTTTATACAGCAGGCAGTCCCAAGGATCCGTCGATTAACAGGTTACTGTTCTGGCTATAGATTTTCTATGAGATTTGTGGTTTACAGACTAAGAATTTTATGTTGCTGTTTGTCGTGCGTACTATCCAGCTGATGATGCAGTAAACTTTAAACCCTGCGTTTTTGTTTGTATAATAGCTCCTTTTTTATTGAGTCACCCTATGACGATGTAATAGGGGAGGTATAGTTGTGTAAATCATGCCTTTTCCATTTAGTTCTGTTTTCCTCAGTTTAGCAGATACTGACGTATTAAGGTTAAACAGCTGCCTCAAGTGCATTTCGTTCTAGGCAGAGTGCAGAGTACGAAATATACGTACATTTTGTGTCTTACGTTGAAAAAGTAGAAAATTATTATTTCGTACAGTGTAGTTAGAAAAATGAGTTATAATAGTTTATAAGGCAAGAGGATGAAATAGTGTATATATTGGAAACACACTGTATTCATTGTATCGCCTCTTTTTAATGGGGCACTCTTAATCTCTTCGGTTTTAACCTCTTACTTTCAAGCAGAGTGAGGGATTGAGCGCTGTCTAATCTTGTGGGACAGCACATTGAAGTGGTTTGTGGAAATACTCTTCAGATACGGCACAGGCTACACAGGACTGAAGTCTGAACCCTGATCTTGACTCTGCCACTGGCTTTAAATATTGTGACATTCGGTGACAATTTTTCTGTTTCTCTCAGAAGTAGGCTACTTGCTATCTGGTTCGTGGGATTGTTGTGTAAATTAATGTTTGTGGAAGAACTGGGAGAGTGTCATATGATGGATTTCAGATAGCTGGCTGTGCCCCCTTGTCAGTGCGCTGTGGATAGCTCTGCTGGGAATGCACCCTATGTAGCCTGTTGAAACAAGATAGTTTTGCTTTCTTAATTTTCCAGTACTATTCTGGAGTAGGTTTATTCCTTGAGTTCGACAGTTACTGTCCTGATTGCTCGATCTCTATCCAGATATGCAGCTAGGATCTCTCACCTGACTTGCTAATAGCATTTATAAATCACTTTCATGGACAAAAGGTGGGGCGGTGTAACCAGATTTCCAGGCAGCTCTGAAACTATGTTGAGGAGCAGTTCTCTTGCTGTTAAACAAGTGTTCTAAGGGAGATAATCTTTGATTCCCTTAATGGTCCATTTAAGTTGAAGAACGTCCTCAGGTCCTCATTTGAAGCTCTGTTTGCAGACAGAAAAGAGCAATTGCTTTGTTTGGAACAAATGTTATGGCACTTTCAGGAGGCTGATTTCCCACATTTAAAGTTGGCCCAAGATACAGAGCTGAGAATAATACGATTATCCTTTTAACTTAATTAATATATATATATATTTAGACAGTGTTAGATGCTCTCTTAGAATGCCAGTAATAAGAAACTGGGAGAAGGAGGAATAGAAGGGCATAACACATTTTAGCAATACAGTAAAAGCTAAGGGAAAAGTATCTGTGATTGCTGTGTAGTGCAACAAGTAGTAGCTAAGTCCCAATGTAATCAGAGCAGTCTGATACAGTATCTTGATGTGTTTTTTAATGATTTGCAAGACACAGTTATTTTGTTAGGAATGGATGCTGTGTTAAATGAACGGTTCTGGATGGACAACAGTGCCTGAGAAAAGTTTGAAACTGGGCTCAGGACAAGTACCACTGAGAAGGTGGCATCATTTGGCTTCACCTTTTCTGTTGTTACTTGGGGAATTTTGTGTTTATTTTCTGTGTTGTAAGAGAAATAAACCAATTTTACAGCTCAAGGTTTCGGTGCTAGTGGTCCCCATGTAATTATACAATATGTTTTGTGACCGTAACCACGTAGTGTTACATAATTGTTTCACTTCTTCTGGTCCAGATAGTAAAGAAATGGGATTGCCCCCAGTTATTGTCCAGGTAATAGACTGCTTTCATTTACCCTTTTACTTTGGGCTTTATTTGGTGTTGAACCCCTCTAATGAGATGTTTTGTGCCTCAATTTTCACTGACCTTTTCCTTGAGGAGAGTCATTTTGCCAAGCTGAGGTCACTCTTGGCTGCTCCTCCTCAGGATGAGGAAACTGTCCTGATGGCAGAGCTCAGGTAGTTGCTCACTTCTAATGGATATAATTTGGATGTCAGGAAATGTGAGCATTTGGATTTGCCAAGGTGTTAAACTGCAGATTTCAAGAAACACACAGTCTCAGTTTTGTTCTCCCTGGTACATTTTCTGTGTGTCACTGTTGCCAGGTATACTCCCTGTTGCCTGTTATTCCATGATGGTGGTGACAGATGATCTTGTCCATTCTCTTGACAACCCAGGTTGATCCTTATACTCTTTTAAACCTCACTTTATGTGCTTTAGCTGATGGAGCTATGAACACTTTCCTTTGCAGGCTATTTAATAAATTACTCAGCTTCATTAAAAAAAAAAAAAAAAAAAAAAAGTTGTTCAAGTTTTATTATTGCTCAACATCTCCCCATGCGTAGTAGCCCACGGTATTTTATTTACTTCTGTTTGCTTCTGTGTTCACATCTGCCCTTGCAGTTTTTCTTATTTGGAGTTATCAAAAGGAAATGTGATCTCCTGAATTCCTGGTGAACAATCTGTTGAAATCGGCTGTTTAGCACATACTTATGGCGTATTAACATTAAACAATTTGTATTTACGTTTCAGCACCACAAATTCAGGCACTTCATAGCTTGCAGGTCCTCTTGAATGATCCTGGCCGTTCATAACCCTCCTGCTTTGGTTTTGCCCCTTCTAATTTCTGTACTCACTGCTCATTTCTACAGATGTCTGGCTTTTCTACCAGAGGGTGGCCCAAGGGTACAGGAATGAGGACGAACAGGCTGCATGCCTGCCCCCGGCTCTGCCTTTGTGACATGGAGCAGAGGTTGGGCTGAGCTCTCTGGCTTGGCGACCTGGCCTGCTTGGGAACTCTCCACTTCTGCTGCCCAGCTCCTGTGGTTTCATCTCGATAGAGATTTCAGCTTGACGAAGACTGAATGGCTTTTGCTGTGGGAATGGTGTGCAGTGTGAGTGCCTCCTCCCAAAGTGGTCTGGGCATCTGAGGATTTGTGTCTCGCAGGGATGCTCCAAGGGCTTGCTCTGCTTGTGTTTAGCACTTAGCCCTAGAGCAAGCTAAAAATCTGTCAGCCCTTCATAAACACAACCTTTGTGTCATGTCCTTTTCTCTGCATCTTCTGTCACATTTTTCTTGTGTGGGCCATTGGGAATGTCTTGCATATTTCAGGGACTCTGCTAATTACCAGGTTTGCATTTATGCTGTGAATTCAGGAGATCTAACATGAGTATCAAAAATGGATCTCTCTATATCTTTATCGAATATTTTTTTACTATGATGGATTTATAACCGTAACATAAAAATTAACACCATAATTTTTGTTTTCAGGTTCCAAGCAGGAGGTGCTGTTAGGTGTGGCGGGGGCAGAACTCTTCAAGCATTAAACTTTTTGCTATTATTAGGATAAACATTAGAGTAAGGAAATGAGCAATACAATGGCAGATTGTATTTTAAAATAATTTAAATACATGGAATGGTTTTATTCTGCTAAAGCTATTTGTGAAATGCTATTGTGCTAATTACTCCAATATTCACAGTGACATTTATATCTTAATAGTTATAAATAGTTCTATTCCTAGCAGCTGGCACAAGGTTGACAGAGCCCTTCTCTTAATTTAAGAGAAAGTACAAGTATGAATATTATGCATCTGGCAGTTTTTTTCTCATTTATCATTCTTGTGCTCAATTTGCCTAAAAGGCAATATAATAAAGTAGTTATCTGGTGAGGATAAAACCTTGACTGCTTATATTAAAAAAACGCCCTCCTTTCTTATGTTTACAGAGCTACTTTGCATGGATGCTTTCTGAAATCTGTAAAATGGGAAACTATTTTACTGTGCATTTGGAAAGTAGCTAAGTAAAGTACAGTAGGCCAATTGGCTGATAAATAACTAGTGTTCCAAAGTAACTCATTTAATTATGCTCTTTACTTCTTGAGCTCAAATCTAATTATGATTTTGGTTCTTTCCTCTGTGACTTTATTTAGGTCTAGAAAATGTAGCTGAAACAAAATCTGACATAATAAATTTTGATTAAATGGGCATATTTGGGCCTGAAAACAGTTAGACTCGTAATTTAATTTATTTGACTGTTATTACAAAGCATTTGAAGTTGGATAGCATCTCCATTATCCTTCTCTGTCCATTGCTTCATGTGACACAGCAAATATTCAATATTTATCCTACAGAAACTCATCAAATGTTTTGCCAGACAAGAAGCAGAGTTGCTTTAGTTGTATTTTTATGTCTGATCTTCAGTCAAAGAGGTGCCCTGGTCTTGACCCTTTCTCTGTGTGCTAATGTGTGGAATCAGCAGTTTTCTTTGATTTAGGGGAATGTTTAGGGTGTTGCCTCCAAGAAGATTGTCTGAAAAATTCAGAAACTTTACGCATACTTTATGTTAGCCTGTGGGTGGACGATTAATACCGGCTTGTTGCAGCTTTATGAACAAATTCTGTGCATTTGGGCGGGAGGAAAAAAAGCACTTTATTTTGTTTGTGCTCTCAAGTAGGACAAAACCAGGATAATGCAGCTTCTCAGTGGTTTTGATTCCTAACAGAAATATGTTGAACCACTCCACGAGTTACAAATGCTGCTTCATTCTGCTGTGTATGTATTTAAGCACTATTTTGCCTTCAAACAAACATTAAGTAGCGTGTGTTTTAGTCTCAACTATTTGTGGAAACTCTGTGGAGCCAAACTGACTGTTTGGTCAAAGAGATTTCAGCATATTGGTGTTTCCAACAAGAAGCATCTCTCAAACTGCATCTT
This sequence comes from Hirundo rustica, assembly GCF_015227805.2. Classification (NCBI taxonomy): domain Eukaryota; kingdom Metazoa; phylum Chordata; class Aves; order Passeriformes; family Hirundinidae; genus Hirundo; species Hirundo rustica. The sequence goes on from NC_053452.1 coordinate 28,377,010, forward strand.
GCCTGTGCCTGGCTATTCCTCCAGTCCCTACTTCTTGAGGCATGTCCCTAAATCCCAGCTGTGACCTGCATGAATGAAACCTCCAGGCCATAATTTGGACAGACTGTAAAGCAGGAATTTGATGGAGGGAGCAACTGGACTTTTATGGGATTTGGCTGGGGTTTGTTTGCTTGTTTTTTTCATATATATGAGTGAACAGTGATGAGTGCAGGGTCGTACACTGCTCTCTGTTGCCTGCCTCATTCTTTAAGTCCCTCCCCCCCACCAAAAAGCTCAGTAATTCCTGGTTGTTTTCACCTCCTTCTCCACAGCCCTGGCTGAAGCAAGAAGGCTGAAGCAATGAAACATCTCTTTATATTTGGATATGAAATATTGTTTGCATTAAATTACTTCTACAAATAACAACACTTTTACAGTAACATTTTGGAGCTGGAATTGTGTGAGCAGTCTCTGTTTCAGGAAATTGTTATCTAAGGAAAAGCTAAAATTAGAAGTGATATGGGGAGCATTTTGCATGGCGACTTTTTTTGGGGGGGAGTGGCGTGGTTGGATTTTGTTTTTTTTTTTTTTTTTTTTTTTTTTTAATAGAGCAGCTCTCCTAATGGATGAATCATGTGGGTGTAACTTATGGCACTTGATAGCAAGCAGTCTGTCTGAAGGTATATGTATAATTAGATTAGTGGGATCATTTAGAAATTATTTGAAACTACTGAAACATGAACTTAATCTATTGTAAATATTTGTTACTCATTATCTAATTTATCAAAATATATTTGGTTAGAGTTAGGCAAATGAAGGTAAGATATAAAGTGCAAATTTTGAACAATGGGCTACCAAGCCCTGGAAAAGCTGTAGATGCAGCTGGTGAATATTTTCTGTAAAAACAAATATTTTCTTGGAAAATAATTTTTCAGAGCACAAGGGAAACAAGAGCTAGTGTTCTAGTTTTAGCTAGAGTAAAATGAAGGGATAGGGTTGAGAAATTGTCAAGACATATGGTGACTGCTGAAACATTTTAGATTGGGCTTAATTTTTAAAATATTTCCTGTGTTGCACTATGTTGTTAATTGAAAACCAGATGATTTAAATTCATTTGAATGAGACTTAATTTATTATTAGTCTCTTGTTAATTTTAAGATTTTTTTCTTTTTTCTTTATCTTTCCTTTCTGGTATTAGACTTCATTGGGCTTTTTTCCAGATCTTTGCTGTACCAAAGTCTACAACACACATACATGTGTCTGATTTGGTGGCTTGACCTCAGTCAGATTCCTGTTTTCCTTTCAGGAGAAATCTTCAAATTTATCTGTTAAACCAAAATATTAGGTATTCCTTTTACACTATTTACAAGGCCCTCATCACTTTAAGCCTTGAATTCAAAACAGTCCCAGACAAGTTACCAGGTCTGATGAAAATACTTAGTCGTCTTTGGCTTGGGTTAGGCAGGAAGTGTGACTTGGCAATGACAAAGGTCTTCTCTAGCTTTGGTTATGTGAACAGCTTTTTAAAGACTGTAGTATAATTGAAAACATAGCAATGAAGGCCCTCCATAACTCCTCACTGACTCCTGACACGACAGACAAGAAAGTCAAAATACAGGAGAGATTAAAACAGCATGTTTACAGAATTTCTGTCTCGTTCTCAAAGGACTGATAATTTCAGAGCCATGTTCTCGAAAACCTGTCTGCGTACGCTGGGAGATAGAAATGTTTGCCTTTCCCAGGAGAGCTATTGCTGGAAAGAGCAGATATAATAATATCTTGAAATATAGTTATCCCAGGTGATATCCACCTTTGGCCTAGTACTTATGTTTTCTTTATATAGTCAGCTTCTGAATCCCTTTTTATATATATATATATATATATATATATATATATATAATTTAATACACAGAAGGTGGTTTCCTGAATAGTTTCAGTTTAAGAGCACAGTTCAGTGGCCTGAATAAGTTGCATGAAATCTTCAAAATGTGCCCTATTCTTCTCTTCTTGAAAGGGAAAGCTGGTGCTCATTTCTTGTGTCGGAGGCCTTATGAGCTTTATTAAATCTGCATGGGAAAACATCCATTAAGGGCTCATAATTTTGGTGCAAGTTGTCTGATGGTGTTCAGAGTTTACTGTATAATATTTTTCATTTAAGATATATTCATGCTCTTGTAAGATAAATATTTGCTTAGGTAATAAGCTGAAGCAAGTATCAAGTGGGATGGTTATTAGGCAGCTTTTATAAAGGTGGTGGAAGTACGAAGAACATTCCTTGTATTTTGTTTCACCATTAGCATATCTAAGGTATTTACTGCTGTAAAAAGGGGCTTAAACTCTTGGTATCACAGCTGTAGTCGTTTGCACTTGCATTTGTATGATAAACTACAAAGCAATCCTATTCAGCCATTGTGTTTGGGACATTCTCTGGCTGCTGTTGGTCTTCAGGCCCTGTCCATTCACAATTGTATCACCCTCTCTGCCAGTAAATTCTGGGTATTATTGGGTACTTATTGTCAAAATACTTCAAAGATCTTTGAGACGTTAAGAAACCACCCTACTCTGTATTTCTACAATTGTAAATGAGGAATGTTGCTAGGAATGTGCCCAGTTTTTAGCTGCCTGTGCAACTTGTATCCAGAAATCGTTGCAAATAGCAAAGTATCTTCTGAGATGATAAGCTCTGTTGTTCCTGGTTAGAGTTTTTGTGGCCGTTATGATGAAATAACAAACTCGTTAGCTGGTGGCAATGACAATGTCTTCAGACCCTTAGGTATTTATGGCGAGTATTGACTTAAAGCTGATAGGAAGTTTGCTTAGAACAAAAATGGCTTTTGAGTGATCTAAAGAATGTCAGCATCACAGTAGATGTGTGAGAAGAAATTCAACATTTAATGGCTTTATCATTAACAACTTCTCAGGCAGTATTTCTCCAGAATACAAATCCGGTGCCCAGTTACATCTATACACCACTCCAGGATTTTTTTCTTTTTTTAAGGTCTCAGTTGCCTCCACTGTGTTTCATAACCTGTGAGAGAAGATTGCAAATGGGTGAAAGTGCTTTTGGTATTTTCCTATAGTTTTTGCTAGATGATTCTTCTGGAAAAGCTGCATTTGTCTAATTCAGTGAAGGCAGAGAGTCTTTGGGAAAGGCTGTTCTGGAACAGCCTCTGTGAATTGCCTTCACCATATGGTCTTCAGAAAGAACAGCAAGGCTTTGCCTACCGCTGGTTTTTCCCATTCCTCCTCTGTTGCAAAGGAAAGCCATGACAAATGTGGCTCTTGGTTTACTTCTTCCAGTTGTCCCCATATTGTCCTGAGGCTGTCCTGTGAGGTTGTCTTGCACATTGAAGAATGCAGAGAGTTTGAATTTGCCAGTTCTTGCGCATGGGATGGCTGACTTTTGCTTGCACAGGAAACCATTGCCTCATCTAACCAAGACAGATAATTATGCTTGGTCTTAACAAAACAGTGTTATTTACGCTTTTAAGGGATGGTAGACATTTGGGGATATTGACCCCCTTTATGGCTTAATGCAGCACTTTTATGTGCGTGATTAGGTGGAAGATGTTGCATTTCACTGAGGGAACATAGCTTGGTTCAGCTGCGGGTGGGCTGTTTTTGTGCTGCAGCTGTAAGATTATCAGTTTGTGTTAATAAATCTGGTTCTTGTTTTTTTTCCCTGTGAATGATTTGAAGGATGTGTTTATTGCCATTACTAATCAGAGGGACGTTTTTATGGGAACATCCTTTCTGTGCTCAAGTTGTCTTAATGCTTCTACTGGCTTTTTTACGTAACAGCAAAGCCGTATTTATGTTCCCAGTGATTCACAAAAGGGGACTATCCCGTTCACTTAGGCATGTGCTGGCTTGAAAACGAAATAGAAGCAAGTGCAGATATCTTAAGGGAAACTTAATGCTGGTGTTTCGAAACAGCCATTATTTCCCATTTAAGAAAAACCAACCCCCCCAACCCTACTTTTGTTTGTCAGCTGCATGACTGGCCTGAACAAAGCCTCTCTGGCATGGGGACCTGGGCCAAAGCGCAATGAGGCTGAATAAAATCATGTTTTGGATTCTGTCTCTTGAGCTTGTTCACCACTCTCAGAAGAGCTGGCTGTGAAAGTCGCGTCTGGTTGCTGACCTGGCTGCTGAACAACAGCTTCAGCAAGTGGGTCTGGCCTCTGCAGTTGCTTCTTCTGTCTCCTTCCCCCTCCACACCCTCTCAAAAAGCTCCTTGCTCAGCCCAGCTCTTTGTTCTTCTGGGTACTCAGGACATTGCATTGATCATGTGGCCTGGACAGTGTGGTGTGACTGGTCACTGTAGTCATCCTAGCTCCCTAGTCTGGAAAACTGGGATGGTAGTACATCCTTCCTTCCACCCTTTGTGTGTCTTATTTATTTAAACTGTAGACTTTGTAAAATAGGGACTTTCTATTTCCATGCCTAACACAATGCTGTAGATATGTTGGCGAGAAGCTTGTAGAATAAACTGAACTTGAAAATGCTCTAATAGGAGGTTGTCAAGTGGAAGGAGTTTGGTTATCTCTCACTCCTGTATTACCTGGTTAATTGCTTTCTTTACCGCACCACTCCATATTATCCCTCAATATGTAGGTTACACCCACGTGCTGACAGGTGACCCACGCCTTAGTTTGCTTCACCTTTGAATTTGTCCTCCTGTCATATAAGATCCATGTGCAATTTAGACGCCCCAAGCAATTGAGAAGGTGGGGGAGTTGGTGGCGGCAGCAAGAGATTGCGACACCCTGAAAGCATCTCAGAGATGATAAAACCCCTTATTCTTTCAGATTTCAACACAGAGCAGGCAGGTGAGTAACCCATGGGGCAATAAGAGTGAAAAGGAGGGTTTGACCATCACAAAAACCCGGTCTTTTCTGCTGATGGAGAGTTCAGCAGGGTTTCAGCCAGCAATCATTTGCTCTCAGTTTCTTTGACCTGAGAGCTGTAAGAAAGTAGAAGAGTGCTGACATACAGGGTTAATGTGACATGGGTTTAGAGGTCAGCATATGCAATCTCTTTCACAGAGACTGAAGCCTGTGGATCTTCATTCAGTTAAGGCTTCTCTTCATAGGGGTGCCAGGGTGGGCCTGAAGACGGAGCCCACGCAGTGTTTAGTGTAATGAAGAAACAGTGACATTAAAAGCCTAACATTTTAGACGGACTTGGCAGCTTTGCACACTGTGTGCGCAGGCTCTGAAGAAGATAGTGCAAGAAGCTGTGTTATCTGTATAACACTTCTTTCCCTTTGCCTGCCAAATCTTAGGACAACATCCACCGCCCCTCAGACCTAAATGTCGCTGTAAACATGGGGTAACTAAATTCCAGGTTTTCAAACAGCAGATATGAAGCAATGAACCAGAGTGACCAGCACTATTGCTTTCTGACACTTTTAAAAAGAAGTATTTTAAAGGAAGCAGATGACAGCAGATGGTGCTTATTCAAATAGGAGCTTTTCAGAGCTCTTCTAACCTGGGGGATAAAATGAACAGGGAGCAAAGTCTACATTGCAGGTCACAGTAGGGATTTTGAGTGCAGTGATGGCTAATGTGGGGCAAAAGTCCACCAAAAGGCAGGTGGAGGAAGAGTTCCTGACACCTGACCTACTAAAACCTTTTAAGAAGAAACACTGCCAATGTGAAGTCATTATAGAGTATTCCTTCAGAGGGAGCCATATGATGAATACAGTGCAAATAAAGAATGATTTCATGTTATATAGCATTTTGAGTAGGTTACAGCCATGGAAAAAGCCTCCTGAGGCATTTGTTGAGCTGTGTGCTCCTGTTGATTTGGTTTCCTAAGTCAATCTTTGTACCTTAATTAACAGTTGGAATGCTCTTGCTTTTGTACCAAAAACCTCCATGTCTGTATTGTCTAGAACTTTTATCAAAATGGAGTTCAGTTGCTGCCTCAGGCCTCTGGGTACTGTTTTGTGAAAATGCCTTTGAGAAAAATAAAATGTCAGCTATGTGTGATGTAAACCTTCATCCCTCTTAAAAGAGGGCTTCATGATCTTTTCACTTCAGGTCTTAGTGGATTAAGCAAGTGAAATACCTTTGTAAGGTATGAGGAAAGTATAAGAAGCATCTGTTCTTATACTATTACTTGTATAGGAAGTCAGTTCTGATTTACACTTGTAAGAAGGAATATTTGGTGGGCAAATGTATTTCAGTGCACTCTGTTTGCCCACATACTAGGAAATGTTTTAGTGAAGCTGTGGGATATGAAATCAATGTACTGAAGGAAAATAAAGAGAAGGCCTCAACCTAGAGATATACTTGCTACTGAGAGTCAAAACATCTCCCCCTCCATCTCTGAGGGAGTAAATACCTTACTGTGCTTGTGGCTGTAGGTATATTATAGTTCGCTGTAGCTGAATATGAATTGCATATAGGAAGTATGGAGAAGGATTATGGCTCAGTGAACTATTTGGAAATCAAAAGAAATTTAAATAGATGATGAGACAGTGATTAGATGAATTATCCTCTTCCAGCTTGTTCCCTTAAGGGATCAAGGTATACGTGGTTATAGTGTGTCTACCTCAGTTTCTGATAGAGCTGTGGAGATGTCAAGGATATTAAATAACTGGGAGTAGGTGTTGTAATGGCTACAGGGAAAAGTTGCAACCACAAGTCCATTTCCCTGTAGAGAGGAAAGACTTCCTATGGCTGAAGAAGTCCAGGTGCCAGCCAGCTACATGCTTGCAGCTTGCTGTGCCATGGGTTCCAGGATCCACCAGGAGTCTGCAGAATCTAGAGAAGTTTGTTTTTGCTAGAGCCCTCATTGGCACAACAGCTTGTTTCTTTTGTAGCGTGGGTCACTAGTTAATCCTTGAGGTATTTTAAAAACTTACTGTGAGCTATTTGCCATTCTATTTGGCAGAAATAGATACAGATAAAATGTTGTTCCTTATTCTGGGCGTTTCTGAGTGGTTTAGCATGCTTAGACCTTACTGGTTTTGGATGAAGAAACTGCTGTGCTACTATGATTAATACTAACACTCAGTACTGTGGGCTGTTGTAGACTGGCCACATTAAAAGCACGAATGTATACTTCACTCAGGCCTTGAGAAGTACAGCTAGACTTGTTTCTGCTGGACAGGAATCTGTGACTTCAGCTGGAGAAACAACTGCACTTCTCAACAGCTATAACTCTGGATCCGGCTGTAGAAAGATCTGTTTTGGTTGGAGAGGCCCAACTGTGTATGTGTTGGTGTTGATTGTTGGGGCTATGATTAATTTTGTGCATTGTTACACTGGCAGTAACAATGAAGGCATTGTCACCAGTAACATTTTCACTTTCCTGTGTTGTTGCAGTGCTTGTTTAATTATTTTTGCAAGAGCGGTAGGTTATGAGAACCTTTTCATGTGCAAACCGCGTTGAAGGCGGGAATCTCCTGTTAAGAGTTGCGCGTTTTTGTTGTTTCCATAAGCAAAGGTAATGATGAAAACTTTTAAAATTGGTTCCTTGGCTTTGGCAATTGGTATCTACTGAAGATCACTTACACTTCCCAGAGTCACTTCCCTCAGTTGAGGCAGTACTACTCTTTGGTTTTTGTTTGTATCATGTATTTGCTGGAAGGAGAGTGCTATTGTGTGTTTTTTGAGGGTGATTACAAACATAAAATAGATTCTCTTGAGAACGCTTTGTCTACTCTCATCACAATTGGTAATTGTTTTGTGTTGTGTAAGACTCTGCATGCTGTCCTTCTTATTTGGCAGTATGTGTGCATGAACCTAAAACTGGATTTCCACCTCCTGCATTTTATCACTGTTGTTTTAAAGGTGAATCCGGGAACAAAGCATAAAACCTCTCTGAACTCATGTATTGCTAGATGATGAATGTTTACCAAATTAAGGCAAATTTTTTCAGTCTTTGGGAAATCAAGTTTGCTGCCTTTTGATGGATGTCTTCTCCAATTAGGACCTGTGTGAGGTAGCTTTCAAAAATGAAAAAAAAAAAGCGCAAAACAAAACCAAACTCAACCCCCAAAACAATTACTTTTGACGTTGAAGCAGACTAAAATAGTAATGTGCAAGGTGGGTGGGTGTCATCCTTTTGCACCAAGCGTATTTTCAAAGGTCATTCCAAAATGCCAAGGGAAAAGGAATCCATAATCCTCACATATCCTCTTAGCAGTGAGCCTTGAGGTAGAGATGGGCAAGATGCATGGAAAAAATGAGGCTTCTGCCAAACATTTTCTTTGTAGGTCACTTATTGTAGTTGAGATTACAAGGAGTGTAAGAGCAAGTGATCTATTACCAAAGCCATGAAAATAAACCATTTGCCATTTCTAACAAGTATTGGACCAAAATATGCCTCAAATATAAAAATAAATGAAAACTTGGCAAAAAGTAAGACCCCGGTTTATCTGCATTTCATCAGGTACATGGCGTCCTGGAACACAGCCCACTGGCAAAAGCATGGGGAGTGTTATCCTTTGCAGCACTGGGAATGTTCTCTGCTGAATTTGGCGCCAATGACCGAGCTTTGCTTGTTAGCTGAAGTTCACACAGACTCCTTGCCAGGCCTGCCCAGAATGCTGTCTCCTCTGACTTCCTGTGGTCTTGCATAATATTTCCTTGCTTCTTGTATAACTGCGGCTCATTCTGGTTGCTGCCTACTTTATACGGCCGACTTTTTAAAAGGCCAGTCCTGCAAACGTGCAGCTGAGCCATGTCAGTGGCAGGAGGCATCCCGGTGGTGACGCCAATGGAAGCACCCTTCCACGGGGAAACCGCCGGCAGCGGGGGCGCGTGTCAGTGCCGACATGTCTGAAGGCAATAAAGTTGGCTGCTGCAGCCTCGTGACGAGATAAGCGTGAGGCACAACTTCAGATTGACTGCGCCTTTGAATTACGTGCCGCTGTTGCTCTGATTTCTGTAACAAATGAAGGCACTAACTAAGGATGGGGCAGGCAGCACACAACATAAGTGCATTTTCAGAGCACTCTGAAATTCTTGCTATTGCTAGCAGTCCCTCAGTTAAAAGTCCTTACAATTGTCTTGAAAAGGTGCTTCAGGTATCCAGAGTGTTAAAGACAATGATAGGAATTGCAGGAAGGAGTTTTGGAAAACATTATTTTCATGCTGATGGTTTTTAATGCTCCCATACAAGTTGTTTCCGCAATTGTCCATGGTTAAAATATGCATTAGTTTTGCATTACTGTTGAAGCAAGTGTATTTAATAATGTTTACCATTTACTAGCCTAGATTATTTCTATGTGTTTTGAAAGTGTATTTCATAGGAGTTTGTGCTATGTCCCTGCCTTTATGCTGATTATTTTCTAAATATTCGTGTTTGCACATGTAGTTATACCTAGAACACCATGTGTACTTACAGAGCTTTGTCAGTAACTAATTTTCAGAAATATGTTTGTCTAACTTGACACTTTCTATGCAGTTTAAACACAGTTTTCAAACTGTTACTCATGTTCTTTGGCAGACCAGTTCCTGGCATGGCTTTGAAAAGCTGAAGAGTAGAGATGACAAAATAGTCACTTCAGTATGTTTGTAAACTTACTCAATATAACTGTACTGATTTTGTTCTGTTATATAGTTCCCAGGTCATGTATGGTCTTCCAGTTAAATACTATCTGCTTTGAAGAAACAGAAGAATCATTTTAAGGGAAAGCATTAGAGTTGACTTAGTCATCACAGTTACATGAGATTCTGTTTAAATTGTCTCATACCATCATCTTTTCCATGAATCCAGGTTATCCAGTTGTCACAAAAAAAGTCATGCTGCCTACACATGGCTTCTTGCAACACTGTCTTTTAATCTGATTAATTTAATGGAAAATAAACTTCTACTGTTTAATGTGTGTTATGAGACAGCTTTCTTGGTCACTTAAAGGCTATAGTCTGTAGTCTGGTTTATTACCTTGTATTCTTAGGATGAACAATGGCTCCAGTCCTGCTAATACCATACTTGGAGATTGTCAGAGTAACAGAGTGGTGATACTGCTGACATCTAGCAAACTATTTTATGGTATTTATGGGAATATGAGCACTTCTTGGGGGCATGCATTACATGTACTGCATTTTTGATGGATGCCAAGCCAGAAATCCTAGTATGGCTTGACCAAACTGCTCTAACAGCACGATTGCCAAATAAGCCTGGTTAACCTGAACATGTTTTGACCAATGATGGAGAAAAGCAACAAGCCTGCTCTTCAGTGATTGGGTTTGGAGTCCTGGATAAGCCATACAAATATGAATTGTATGGTTAAAGTAGACTGATGCTGGGGTTGGCCCTAAGATTAGAGAAGACACACAAGAATTGCCAAAGGTGTTGGGCTGAGCAGTGCTCAGCCAGTTGGAGAACACAGTTCACTGTCAATAAATATGGATTTTCTCTCCAAATGGAAGAGAGAGATATTTTAGGACCTGAAATTTCTTTTAATAAGTATATGTTCCTTCTGTGTGCATCATTTTAAGTGATTTCAGAAAAACTGTTTTGCTTATAAAGTCAGAGCTAGAAATGTACTCTGCATATAGAATAACAAGATTTAGACGCTCTTGTTCAAGAAAGATGGGTTGAGCCTTAGTCCTTCTTTCGGCAGTGTTAAAAAGGCACGCATGCTCTCTGAATCCAAATGTAGCCAAGTGTTGGAGAGATCCATGGTCACATGGGCATGTTCGCTTTTTCTTTGATGATTTAGAAATGTCCAAGTGGGCACTGCAGAAGGTTTGAGGGTTTAATCCTCAGCTGTACCAGCAGACAGAGACCCACCACATTCAGTGGGAGTTTTGTCCCAGTAAACAGCTCAGGATTGTTCACTTGTATCCGTGTCTAAATGTGGATCTCAGTCAAGTAAACACGTGAGTAGCTGTACACATTAATCTGCTTTCAGAGCCGGGAACACCCTGTGTCCCTGGCGTCACTGGGGACATGGCCACACCTGGAGCTTCGTGCAGGCTTGTGTTAAGGACACGGATGGCCCGTCCAACGTGTGTTCTGCCACAGGAGGGGAGCGATAGGTATCTCTGGGGGTACAGCGGCCTCCGTCACTCGGCTTTTGGTGCGCGGAGATACTGCTCTCCTTTGGAGGAGGTGTTAGGGCAGATACACGCTTCCAAAATGCCTGTGCTCACAGATAAAGCAGAGGGAGCAGCTCGCCTAACACTGAGTAGTATTTTCAGCCTGCATGCCTGCTCCTTCCTAGAGAGCTTGCTTGGTGTTTCTCAGGCTGCGTTTTTACAGGGGCAGGAATAAACTTCTCGTCTAGGGAAGTCTGTATAAAGGCTAACTGGGAACAGCAGAAATGTGGCTATGCTCACAGTCACAAAGAGCATTAGAGTGCTTTTTGTGAGCTGGATGTTGCAGCAGGCAAAGTGGCAACACCTGTGAACCTCTTTCACAGAGCTGGGGATGAGAGACTTCTCATACAGGTACTGCTGTTGAGAGACAGTTGCTGATATTTATTTTGGTTTATTCTTATAATTTAAAGTTTTTTAATGGCACTTTGCCCAGAGGTTGTAGTCTGTCAGCAGGGCAAGCCAACCTTGTGACATTACAGCAGAACACGCTGTGTCTCATGCAGCGTAACTCATGTGCTGTCATTAGGGACTTGTGCACGAGGGAATGCTGTAGGTGTGTAACAACAATTTTCGTGTATACTATAAAATCCAGTCTCATTAAGTACTGAGGACCTCAGGAGTTTTGGAAGAGGTTCTCGTACTGCCTGATGTAGTAATTCAGTATACTTAGCCTCTTAAAGCATAGGTCTAATAACAACAATTAGTACATTTGTATGTTTAAGTATGCTTAAAAAGCTTAAATGGATGTGGTTTGAAAAAGTGAAATGAAAGAACAGTAAAATTAACATTAAAACCCGGTGTATGCTGTGGTGAGGAAGTATAGTCGTAGCCATACTACAAAAAAATAGGGATCTGAAAAGGTTCCTGATTTACAGATCTGTCAGAACAAACAGAACTGAATAATAAATGTTAACTGTTGCCTTTTTTTGAGATTACTGGGGGTTTTTTTTGAGATTTTCAAAACATTAGGGTACGATGGGGATGTGGGGCTGAGCAATACAAAGGCACAGCTTTTCAAAATATTAACACAAAAGTCCCAGAAGGAATGATGACATCTTATGCAGTGCTCACACTTCAGTTTCTCTAAATAGAAACTCCCTCCCATTTTTTTGTTTGCTTTATTAAGTAAGTATGGGAACATTTTTGAAAGAAGAGCTTAATGCAAAGGGAGCTTTAATAGAAGACAAGAGGCACACGTTTCTTCTGCTGTTACTAGAGCCCCCGCAGGCTTGGTGAGGCTGTCTTTTTGAGTGGAGGTGGCGTTTGCAGCACCGATGCTGCCTGGGGGCTGGGAGGGAACTGAGGGGCTCTGCCCTTCCTGTGGAGGGAGCTCTGTCCAGCAGCGTGGCTTTCTCCTGAGGACACTGCTGTAGGCTGCCGGTGCAAAGGGAGGTCTGGCAGGACAGGACCCGGAGCTGTGAAGGCTGAGGAGCAGCTCTTGACTCCTGAGTGTTGTGCTGGCCTGCTGCAGCCCGCAGTCCCCAAGGGTTCTGCTGAGGTTTGGGTGTGTGCTGGATCTCAGTCCTCACAAGCGCCCGTAGCCACTGCGGGAGGTTTGACCAAACAGACCTTGTTGGGGTCAGTGCTCCGGGGAAGGCCGAGAGGCAAGGAGGCTGGGAGGGTCTTTCGGGGAAGCATTTCTGCTTTCTGTGTCCTCCTTGAAGTGTCTGCTGATTGAAGTGGGCTGATGGGAAGGTGCTGGGCTGTGTCAACCTCTCACCTTGCCTGCCAGGGATATTGCTGCGTATTTCTCTGTAGGCAAGGGTGCACCAAGAGGACAGAAAGGGTTGATGAAGAGGCAAGCCAGCTTCATTTTCACTCTCTCCAAATCAACAGTGAAACCCCCTCCCAATGATTTCAGTAGCCATACATTCTCTTTGACCAGACATCTCATGGTTGTATATCTAGTATGTTCATGTGTGTAAGAACCATCTTCTAGTCTTATGTTTAATAAATAAGGGCTCTTATGAAATTCTGGTTTGCTTTTTGTTGGTTTTGTTTGTTTGGTTGGTTTTGGTTTTTTTCACAAAAACAAACATTTTGTACTAGCAACCATAATTATTACATTCCAATTATTCAGGCTTTTCACCAAATTATATGTGGTTGTTTCCACAGCAAAACACATTTTTACATACCCCTAGTACAACACTAGCCTTGGCCTAACCCTGGGGGATTACAGAGATAAGATACCAACCATGGTTAGCATCATCTTCTGATAAACTGGAGCATCAGTAGGGTGCAGAGCTATAGCCTTGAAGGCAGAGAAAACGGTATTTAGGGCTCTTTGGAAATCTTGGTTTAGGGATTGCATAGGAATGATAAACAGATTTTTGCAAGGTTTTATGGGGACACCATTATTAACTTTTGCAGTAATTATTGAACTGCTTTCTTGTTGCTTGAGAACTGGTACTCTCATTTGTTTGTTAGTGTTCAATCATTGGAGTGAAGCGCTTGGTAACAAATTGCAGCGTGGGGAAGTACTAAGGTTGTCTATTTCAAGCAACATTTGAATACTGAAAACATAGGTAAAATGAAAGGCGAAGGTTAATGATTTAATAACAAGGTCCCCAGCACCGTGCCTTATGTCTAGAAGGCAATAATTTGCATTTGCTTCCTGTAGGGTGACTTTACTGAGGAACTGAAGGCACTTAACATATGCAGATGCTGAAACTCTTCTCTGCATCTGTTACTATTAAAAAAGTATAAAGTCTGTGGTGGAGACTTTTGAGATGTCAAAGGAGAAGGAGTGAGGCACTGACAGGCAGGAGGGTGCTGGTGTTGGCAGGGAGTGACAAAGAGAGGAGATGGTTATGTGCCCTCCAAAAAGCTGGGGGGACACCAGGATGGTTAATGACAGCAAATGGGCTCTGCTTAGGAGAGGGATGTTTATGTGCTTCATAGGATTGCATATACAGCAAATCGCCTTAAATATATTTTGTGGTTACCACTACTTATATATAAAGCCAAACTATAATTACAAAGCTGTTCTTGTTTTTGAAACGTCATGTGCCAAACAAGTTGTAGATATTTGTAGGGCATGGTAATGTCAAAGATCACCTGAGTGGGAAAAAGATAGATTTATGGGTAGCAGCTGTAGTCACAAACCAGCTGAAGCTAAATTCTCATTTGCATCATGTTGTGAAAACTCAACTTTCTTGAGTATTTGATGCTGGCTTGTGTGGAACCTGCAGCAGATGTTGTGGGTGGTGAGTAGCTGTAGACAGGGCATCTGGTGGAGCATGAGACTGGCGGCCTCAGGCTCTTCAGCACTTCTCTGATGCTAGTCAGGCTGTGTGCTACGTGCAACAGCATCATTACTGTCCTTTTGTTCTTCCCCTGTGCTGTATGAACAGCTTTGGGTAGAAAAAAAATCTCCTTATGTTGAGCTTGCTGATGATGACAATATCGTGTGAAACTCAGAAGTTTCTCTTTGCCTTTTTGATTGTGCTGATAGCTTCTTCTGGAATCACCTCCAATATCTTTTATTTTTTTTTAAGTGTTTCAAAAAGTTCAAGGAAAAGTGTTTTGCTGGGTTTTTGTTTCGGTTTTCTTGATTTTAATTTTATTTTATTGGTTGATTTGAGGCAGTATTAGAAGAGTGAATCCTAGGCACAGTTGGAATGGCAGGTTCCTAGACAGTTCAGCACACACGTCCAGCAGCCTCCCCTCTCCTGCTGATTCCCCTGATGTTGTTTGCAGATAAATTATAGACATGAAATAGCATACAGGTCAGATGTCTAGCACAAGAGCCAAGGGCTTCAGCTCTGGCCGAGTGGCCAAGCTCCTGCCAGGCGTCCCCCAGGTTAGCTGCAGGGTATTGAAGTCGTTCCTCCAGTCCAGCTTGCAGAGCTCGCAATCTCAAATTACTCAAAATTATTCACTGGATCTCTGCTCAAAACAAACAAATAATTAAAAAAAAAAAAAAGTGAGCACCCCTAAGTCTTTTTGTAAAGTTTAATACTAGTTCACAAATAATTGTAATACATTAGGAAAAAAAGACACTATTTATAGCAAAACATGTCCATGTCTGCAGTAAGAGATTGGTTTTGTTGTCCTTTCACAGCGTGTTTTAAAGAGTGTAAGAGCACTAACTGGTACAGACATGAGTACTAGGGCTAGTTGAAAATGTGGCCATTTTGTGCTTTTGCCTGCCCTGCTTATGCTCTCTTCAGTGCTAATGGGACTGTATGGGATGTCACTGGCCGCAGCACTTTTGCTGTTATATATAAACTAAATTTAAGGAACTTTTAGTGTTTGTTGTGCACAGTGAACCTCTGGGAAAGCTTCAACCTTTGGCCTCTGTAGTGGGTTATGACAGGGAAGATTCGTAAGAGCTTGATTTAGACTCATCTCTGGAAAGCTGGTTAAAAATATTCAACTACCATGTTCTTCCTCCTCCCCCATCTCAGTAAAGGTCCTCTTAAAATACATACCCTGATACTTCATTTTTGTCATTTCTTTGGGAGCCCTGTAGTGAAGGCTGCTTGTAAGGAAATGATTAAATTATATTCATGTTTATGCTTTAAAATTGCCTTGGTGGTAGTCCAAGAAATATTTTCTTGGTCTTCCAAATTTCCATGTGCTTTAATATTAATCTATTTTCATTAATGTGACCTGCCCTTGCAGTAACATTTGTTTGTAATTGGTCTTGTAATGTTCATTGAAGAGACATAAAAACTAAATTAAATTTATCTGATATTTTTAAAAATCTTATTCTGAGAAAAATGAGAGATTTATTTGAAAATGAAAAGACACTTGACAGTATTGGGGTAATTTGTCACAAACCTGAGTAGTCAATAAAGAAATTATGGTAGCAGAACGCTTTCATTTTGCTTCTACAAAGTAGAGTATTCTTTCTTTGAAATACTTTATCAGCTTTTAATTTTGCATTATATGTTAATAAATGTTTACGCTTGGTTTATGGCAGCCGTTTCAGACTGAACGACTGGTAATGACATTATTTATTGCTTTGGAGAAAGACCCCTTTTATGTGGGTTGTATATCACAAATTAGAACTATCCCAAATACCTAAAATTAAAGAACATATATCTTTTAAATGGTAACACAAATAGTCTTCAGAGCAAGCCAGAATATCTGGCTGTCAGTTCAGACTTTGAAATTCTGGTTTTCTAATACGGCTTTTGTGTTAAGTCCAAGTGAAAGGCTGTTTCATAAGCGAACAGAAGTGACTGTATTACTTAGAATGGTTTTTACTAATGACTAATTACTTGCACTTTTAGAGCCGTCAATAATATTTTGTTGTTTTTCTTGCAAAATTGTTTGTAATCCAAGCCATTAAACTATCCTTGAAATTGAGAGCCCACTGTTTGCCCAGAACAGCTGGCTTGCTACATTAGCTTCTATAAATAAGTTTATTATTTTGGATGAAAGTTATAAAGCAACCTGTTTACCTCTACTGAAGTAAGTAGAATAGCTGAAAACATTGCTAAAAAAAGGATGAAGAGGAGCACTGGGACAAAATAAAGTCCTCCAAGGGTACTTTATGCTTATTTATTATTTTAATCAAGCACAACTTCTCTGTGGTTTTATGGTCTTAAGAAAAATGGAAGGAGGGAAAGTGACTGAAATGTAGTATTTTTCTTTAAAATATTGATTCTCCCTGATTGTCCTGAGATGTTTTTGGAAGCACATAGAACTGAATGGAGAAAAAATATGGAATATGAAGAAATACAGAAACTTGCATTAACTGTGTGGAGAGAATAAAAGCATTAGCATGAAACCTGTTCTGCTTTAGAAACACATATTGGTTAGAAACAGAGACCTCAGTGCCACATATGCTGAAAATGTGGTCTAAGAGCTTTAATTTACCTTCGTCTGTCAATGTTAATGGACAGAGCAAGTGCTGGAGCTGTTGTAAAACAAATCTGTTTTCCCTTTGTCTGCTCTGCCAGATAATGAAATAAAAGCTGAATTATCACTGATAAAAGTAATTTGCAGAAAAACATTGATAAAAATATAATGACAGAGCTTGCCATTAGCAGTTTAAATGGATAATGTTTACTTCTAACCTACTTCTGTCCTCTGGTTTTTATTGTTTTCTCCCCCTTCCCAAGCGAGGAGGGGGCTTTTCAATAGAGGCTTTGGGCCTCAGATATGGGTATACTATATCCTGGCACTGGTAACTTTCTGAGGGATAACGCCTACTTTTACCTCTTCTTTTTCAGTTCTACAGTTTTGCCAAGTCAATATTTGTGTACAGTTTGAAGTGCAATTATCAACATAATTTTATCCATCCCAATTTGAGGAACGTGTCTGCTAATGACAAAAACTGAGAAAATCACTTTTGTCCTTGCCGCACTGATAGCTCCTACCAAGAGTTACACAAATAGTTACTGTGAAGGTCTTCATTCTTGCTGGTTAGGTGTGAGACACATACTTTCTTTCCTGTCTCTCTGTATGTCTGTATATTTTTCTTTTTTCTTAGTTTAATATGTTAAGATGGAGAAGTTTGAAGTTGCTCACAAGAATTCAGAAATTGAAAGGCAAAGACTTCTGAGTCCCATGTGTTTGTGTGTGCATGGTGATTCTAATGTGTACATACACAAACGTGCACACAGATCTACAAATATTTAAGTTCTACCATTTTCTTGTAAACCAGACTTAACCTTTCATAATTTTTTAAATGCTTGGACTTCTTATTACGTTGACAATGGGTAGCCAGTGTCCAGCGTAAAATATTAGCCACAGGGTGTGTGAAGGATGTTTAGTGTCTTGCAAAATGCTTAGTGTCATGCTTACTGGTACATTTGTAGTTTGTAAAAGTATTTATTTAAAAACATGGAGTTGTGGGTGACCAAATAGGGAACCACTGCTAAACTCTAGCTGCAGTACTTAAAGTATTTTATAGCTGCAGCCTGGACACTGGTGTACAGTGCTTGCCAGTTTGCAAATGTCAAGGACAGTTACCCTCTCACATTCCTAAATGACTTGCTCCTGACCATCCTTCAAAATACCTGCCCTTTCTCCAACTCCTTCTCCAGCTACTGCTGCCAATTTCTCTTGCGCTGAGTGACTGCAAGGACTGTAACCCTTGGGAAGGCTAGGTCTTGTTGGTCCAGACAATCTGTGAAGTATGTGAACTTCCTCTTCTTACCCTAAAAACTGAGACAATGGCACCTGAAAAACTGGGGAAAGTCTTTTCGTGTGTGTAGCTGTGCAGATTGTTAGCTAGAGCACGTAGTCTTACTGGTCTTGGTCAGATAGTCCTTTACAGGCCCAGGGTAATACAATGTGCAAGGGTACTATTGTTTTAATACTGTATTATGCATTAATGTCTTGATATTTTCATAAGAGAAAATATCACATGTATGAACTTTCTAAAGTACTTTTATCTGACAAAAACCTTTGTGTTAATCTTGTAAGTGATGTGGGTCTGTATTGGGCTGTAGTGCATTTATTAGCATTTATTGTGGCTGACGCTGTTTTTAGAAATGTACAATGTTCTAATACTTTGAGCATTGCTTCTGTATTATGCCCATTCTGTAGGTAATGCTTTATTCCCTCTGCAGCTTCAAAGTGTTTAGAAAGAAGGGTAGTGTGCTAGTGTTCATGGCAGAACACATAACTCAATTCTTCTTTGTCAATACTGGTCAAATACATAAAAGTTGTCTTCGAAGGTGAATTTAGTGGCATAATATTTAGATAGCAATACAATGGAGTAATAACAATGCCATACTGTAAGAAACCCTGAATTCTAGCTGACTGATATAAATGCAAATCTAGGGCAATAACCTGAAGGTGTGGAGGCAGAGGTCTGTTTGCCGTGCAGGGTACCAGGTGTACTCTGGCTTCTAATGGGCAGGCAGGATGCGATGCACAAGGTGATTCTGTTCATGGCATGTTAAACACAACTTCAATGGAGTTAAACTTTGAGTAACATCAAAGCTGTATTACCATAGCTGGATAACAGAGCAGTGCAATGTGTTGGCACTGTGTTTACATCTGAGAGAGAGCAAAATGGAGTAGCAAAACTGAGCAGTGTGATGCCAATGTGCAAGGGGAAACTCTGCTGTTGGTCATATTTACCTACTTATTTGTAGGTATGAATGGATGTAGAACAAAGCAGTTTCACTGCAGAAAATGGTCCCCAGTTCCCTGATGACAGTCAGATAGAGAGGCAGCTCCCAAAACTACCGAAACAGCAGCATGAAAGGAAATAGGAAAGCAACATCTCCAGTGAAAACTCTGTGTAAAATAAAGACAGAGATGCAGAATTAAATCCTCAGGACAACTATCCTAGACTAAGATCTAGTTTGAACTTCCAACTTAGCTTTAGGGAGGAGGATGCAAAGGCTCAACTCCTCCTGGCCTGTGATGCAAGTGCCCGAAGAGCACTAGAAAATGAGCCAGTTCAGGTGAGCAATTGGACATGGGGTAAAGCATGTAAGACCTGAGATATTTGGGCAGACTGCCATGAAAAGAAGTTTACTCAGGCCAAATTGGAAAAAGCTTTTCAATAAATGAAATGGGCTCTTCTTCACAGGACAGGTGTTCTCACTAGGGGAGCACTTATCTTTCTGAGGGGGCCTTGCCATGTGCAAGGGATAGCGTGTGGCTCACTGAGCAGATAGCCGTGGGAGCTTGCCATGCGTGAAGATACTGCAACCCTGTGAGCAGAAACAGGGGAAAAATACTTGTGCATACAGAAAATAGATCCTGACATAAGGTTTATTCTAGTTTTAGTTTTTTGGGTTGTGGGGTTGGTTTAGTGGGGTTTTTTTGAGGGCTGAGTTGTTTCTGCACAGTTGCAGTGATGTGTATTTGTATGAAGGTACTGCTTAATAAAAGGTGCATTTTTATCTTTCAAGTTTTTATGCAGTATTTTTTCTTTTTTACTGTATCACTGGGAATAAGAAGCGTATCTTTCTTGACAAAACTACTGCATAGGCTGAGCCCTTTTGTTCTTAAAAAGTGTTATTCATGGAGTTAAACAGAATTAATCTTTGTCCTCCTGACAGTTCTCAAAACCTGGTTAATTAAGATGATCTGTGCTTGCATAACTAGGACTTTACAAAGTCCAGGTGTTCCTGTATTTCAGGCACACCTGCACCTTTTCCCCTCTGTGAAGCAAGACACATAGGGTGAAAAGTTCTTGACTCCTCTCTTTATCTAATTCTAGGTCTGCACTTGGAAATGTTTTCCATATTCTCATATGTCTTTCCACACTCATGGGATTTTTTTTTTTCTTTTTTTTTTTTGGTTGTGTGCTTTCCCTTTCCTCTCCCTAAATCTGCTGATGGCACTCCCAAATCTTTATCCTATTTTCTGAATTGTGTTATCTACTTCCTCCAGAGATGGTTTGATAAAAATCTGGTTTCCAGTTCTCTCCATGTTTCAGGCTTCTGTGTGGAAGAGAACATCATTTAATGAACTTCTGTTTGTGGTCTTCCTTGCTTATTTATATGGTATTCATTTCAAATGCCCCTCAATATTTTATTTCTTTTTCTCTACTGAAATAGATTTGTATTGAGGCATTAGAAATGCTGCATCACAGAGTAGTTACAGATTCATTCTCTCATGGCCTCTGGAATTATGTGAAAGTCCCATTGTTTTCTATTACAGACTTATAGAAAGAGTTACATTTATTCCTTGCAGAGCCCTTGTTTTGTTCAAACTTTCCCCCCACCCGTTGTTTCTACCTACTTTCTCTTTTAAATCTTTATCCTTTTTTCTCAGTAGCCAAGTAGCGGAGCTGATGTGGATATCTAGATGTTCCTTCCCATGCTGAACAGTCACTGCTTCTTAATAGCTGATCTGGTGTAAGGAGTGTGACACATCCCAGGAGAGGCAGAGAGCAAAGTATTTCCTGTTTATTGGCATTAAAACAACACAAGAAAACATAAAACTTATTTTGAAGAGTTGTGTTCCAATCTCACATTGGTGCAAGTCAGGATAACTCCATTTAAGTTAGTGTGATGAGGTAAGAATTGATCCCAGGGACAGGTGTGATGTGATTCCTCAGAGAGACACTTGGGAGGGGAGAACTTGCCTTTGTAGTATCACAGGCTAGTCCATCATCCTGAACTCTGTTGTGTCCCCCGTGTCCTCATCTTTTGTGCCACAAGTATCGTTGTTTGGATGGAGTTTCAGATGTTTTTTGCCGTCCCTCCTCTCCGTGGGTCCCCTGTTTGTGCATGGGGATGAGTGTCAGCATTGGATCCCTGCTCTGAGCGGGAGTCAGATGGGTCAGACAAGGGACATATCATGTCAAGTATGTTTTTCCCAGTTGTTCTGTTGCTGTTTTGTTTTTAATGCTAAAACGAGGAAGTGAGGAGTTTAATATTTCAAGAGGATAACTTAAATAGCTGCAGCTCCCAAAAACGTGGGAAAGACATGTTTTGAGACTGGCTTTGCAAAGCTGTTTTAGTCAACTGTACCTCAGAGGGTATGCTCCATGGCATTCCATCCTTCCCATGTAGACACTAGGGAGGGAGAGGTCATGGAAACAGGCTTTGCAGCTGCTGCCTGTAGCCACTTTTTGGGTTTTACAGTCCAGAGCAATCTGTCTGTAGAAATGTTTGTGCCTGGCGCAGCGAGTGCTGGCGGTGTGTGACGGTGAGTACAAGTGAGCGTGGTGACTCTGGGAGCACCTGGAGAGTGACTTGCTGTGGCTGCTACCTGTCAAAGGCAGAAGGGGAAAGAGCATTCACCAGAGGCCAACACTGGATTTTCTGGGAACTGGGGTGAGGGAGTGTTTGTGAGTGTGTGGTTTTTTTTCCTCGCAAAACCCTACAGCTTATCTTGCTCGTTTCTCTGTCTCTCCCCTCTGGCCAAGCTCGACTTTGTAATTCTTTGCTCTTTCCTGCTTGGCCTGATGTTTTCTCATGTTGAATGCTGGGTTTGAATTTGCACCTAGTTTCTGCACAGAAGCAGTGGCGCAAGACCTGTTGATTAGGAGGTTTTTCACAGTATGAAACAGAGACTGAGAGTGAAGTGGTATTGGGTTGGTACACCTATGTGCCCAAAATAACTTCAGGCCTTTAAAAATAGGCAGTAAGAAATAAATTATAATGGAGGAAAAAGAAAATCTATACAAATATTTTGACAGTGAAGGTGACTGACCAGTAGAGCAAGTTTCTAAATGTTGCAGTGGGTTGGGTTTGGTTCTTCATCCTTAAAAGCTGCTTAAGTTGGTCAGACTGTTGTTTTAAAGAAATGCTCAGGTTCAAAATGTATTAATTCAAGTGAATCCTGCAACCTCTGATCTACAGGTTAGACAAGTTGTTGGCATTTTTCATTTCTGGGCTGATGAAGTTTGATGCTGTCATTCATCCTTCTCCCAGAGCTATTAGCAAGCTAGAGCTTCAGGGAAACTAATCTTCATTCAGGTTTTTAATAAAACATGCTGTAATCACAATGGACAAAATCCCTGTGTCTGCAGAGGCACAGGCCTATGCCCTACCTCAATATGAGTTGGAGCTTAATTGAAAATATAGCAGATAGAGGAGAGCCTCTTTCTTCTTACATTGTGGATTGGTTTTGTTCACTGTGTTTTAGAAAGGCTTTGCCAGGCTTTTGTTGGTTAAAGCTAAACAACCTGTTCTCAGCCGTGGTAAACATTTATTGGTAGATAACGAAACTTTATTTAGTATCAGTCATGAAAATCTCCTGTTTGATTCTTAGTGATCCAAGAGATTGGTTTCCTCTTAAGTGGAGTAACTGTGGTTAAAATATTCATCCACATATGCTTGTTCTTGTAATGGCTGTTGTCTTTGTTACAGTCCTTGAAGACTTTTCCCAATGCTTTCAAGTTTCTTCAAAATCAACAGAAATTGGAAGAAGTCCATTATCTGTGTGAGGAAATGATAATAAGAACGAGGGAGAAAAGCTTATATAGATAATTTTTATATACAGTCATGAATAAAATGGCTTTTAAAGTTTTTACATGTGGAATAAAATTAGTAGTATGTACATGAAGCGTATTTCTTCAAGGCTTGTTACTTTATAAATGTACCATTGACTAAAAACTAAGTTAAATCAAATTAAGTCATATTTGTGCAACTTAGATTGTCTCCATTAGATGTACTATGGCTTGCTCTTTAATTATGACTCTTGTTTTCCATGTGTCTTAATCTTAAATGTATTTCACAGTTGCATAAAACTGTTCCAGTAAAAGTCTTAAATATTTATTCATGTTCTGTATTCTGTATTAAAGGACTTTTTTTTTAATTTCCCCTGTCTATGAAGGGGTAAATATATTTTATAACTACCCATGGCCACAGCAACATGTTCTGTACAAACGTGGCTAACTGCGCTGGCAGTCACACGCAGTTCAAAAGAATACATTAGCACAAGAAGCGATGTTCCCTTTTGGATTCAGCTTGTATCAACATGTGTACGTGGTGCTCTCTCTGCGCCTGCCTCAGCCCTCCCCTGCACTTCTGCTGGTGGTGGTACAATTGTTTCTCAGCCTACCTCAGCTTTGGCCTCTGTACCATCTGAGTTGTGTTTTCTAATAACAAAACCATGATTTTTGGCAGTGAGTGCTGCTTCTTTTTTTTTTTTTTTTTTCCTTAATTATTTTTCCTTTTTCTTTGCTTTTTCTGAGAAGGCAGTTAGGTTTGCAGTGCTGTTGATTAACTTGCATAATTTAGGGAAAGGAGAAGAAGAATAAAATTTTTATTTTCCAGGAACCGCTGCAAAGAGGCACAAAGTATGCAAAACAGTGTTGGTAATTACTGGGATGAGAGCACCCTCACTCCTGACTTGGGAGATGCCATCTGGTTTGTGTAACTCCTGCAGCCACCTCTGTGTGTACTGATCCAGGTGCATGTATTTCAGCATGTGCATCTTGGACATTATCGTCAGAAATTCGGTTGCTGTATAGTTAGAATCAAAACATTGACTACTGAGGTGCCACGCCCGGACAGATGCACAGTTCTGATAGATCTCCAGGACCTGCCTAGCTGTAATGTGTTGTTAAGTAAGCTGACAATTGTGGGTGGTTTCACATGAAACAAAACCGTCTTGTATCTTTTCTGGAAGAACTGAGTTCTTCCTATCTATGTTTTACATAAATAGAATTTATTACAGCTGACTCTTGCCTCCTGCCCTCTTGGGGTGATGGGACCATGGTGGAGATGAGAATTGGGCCCAGTATATGCATATGTGCCTTGTTTGCTTAAACTTAAGGAGAACAAAAGCTTCAATAGGGATAACGCCAAAATACTGATACGTTAATTCATAGCTCTGAAGTAAAACCCAGAAAATAAAAAGAAATGTGATTGTGTGAATTTACCTTTGTATACAGAATTTCTTCCTACCTTTGCTGCTTCTCATGTTCATAATATTTTTTTTTTCCTTTTCCCAGAGAAACCATTCTTTTTATGTAGCTACATAGCGGTTTAGGAGTTAGTAGACAGTAGGAGCAGGGAAGCAATAAAGCATGAAACACCAAAAGAAAAAGACTGCATCCAGTTGTTTACTTTGTGTTACAACACAGACTGCCTTTATATCAGTTCCCTTTGAAAGTTAGTGTTTAGCAAGTAGTTTTTCAGGGTGATGTGTCAGAGGAGCCAGCGGACGATTCCCGACAGAACCAAGCCTTAATTTTTAAAATATTTTAAATACTGCAGTTGAGTGTTGAGGGGCCACAACTGTTTTCTCCTTAAGTACCGGAGTTTCGATGTTCCTCCAGCTTCTGCCACAACCGTGGGTGCGGAGGGGGAGGTCAGCAGTGAGAAGACTCCTCAGGACTTTGCCAGGAGCTGAAGGTGTGTGTTTTGGGGTTACTGATTGCCCCCAGGTTACATCACACCTGGAAATTTAGAGCAATTTTAGCTGGAATTTTAGAGGAATTGCCTAACTTGGCTGAAGTGACTGCTGCTTTTCTGGCCAGGTAGCTGAAGTCTGATCCTTCGGTTTCAATCCTTTTACCTTGTAGTAAGCAAAGAACAAAATTTACCCAAGCTCAAGCTACTAAATTTTGATTTTTATTTCCATTTAATTTTTCAATTATTATTAATTTTTTCAATTTAAACTAGACTTTGACTTTTGAATACTAGTAAGAGCTCAAAATCACAGCATGCAAAGTTATCACTGCCCTAGTTTTCCCAATGACTTAGTTAGGAGGAGAGAGACAATTAAAGAGCTACTGTATAAAATAACAGCCTTCGGAAGGGAAAGCAGGGGCTGAGAATGAGCTGTGTCCCGGGATGTTTGTACAGACAAAACCCACACCCCAGAGGGCAAAAATTGTAGCCTGGCCCTCAGAATGTGCGCTTGATCGTTGTTGCAGGAAGTGGAGGAAGCTGTGTTACAAGGAATGATCAAAATTTAGAGCATCTGTATTGTTATTTTCAGGAATTATTATTCTCTGCTTGCCAAAGAAATGGCGGCTTAATCTGTCTTTCTGGATATCCATCATCTTACCATGGATGGCTATAAATCGCCAAGAGATAGAGAAGGAGAAATCATTAACTTCCATCATTACCAAGTGCATATTAAAATGGTTAAGATCCAAAAAGTAAAGAAGGGTTGGCATTATTTAATACAGATTTTATTGCAAGATCTGTTTGCTTAACTTTAGTATTAGATTTGACACTTTGGGAGGACAAAGCATGACTTATTAGCAGACAATTCTGCAAAATAATTTTAGTGAGTGATTTGAGTGTTCTCTGAAGGAGACAAAACACTTTCATTTAGGGTTGGCATGTGCCCCCACTGCAGTCTTTAGAGCATCCAGCACAGAGACCTCATGCTTGAAACAACGTGGTACACAAAGTGGCTGAATTTCTGTTGTAGGTGCTCCGCTGCTTTTCTGTACAGAACTTACAAGTAAGGGTGCTGTAGTGAGCATCATCAGAGAGCAGCCCAAAGCCTTAGGAGAAGGAGCTATTTGTGTGTTCCCAAGGCTGGGAGCTTCACCTGCTCAATCTTTGCCCTGTTGGAAACCCCACTGTGATGGAGACAAGGCTCTGTGAGAGCATGGTCTCTAAAGACTGGCTTCCAGTTTAAAACTGCCTGCTGGTTTCAGAGACTCATTTAATTATGCATTAATTGCTTCTTTCTCTCTGGCTACTGTTTTACCTGAAATATTTTATTAGTTCTACCTGAAATCGGTAGCGAGAAAAATCACATCTGAAATGCATTGTAGTGGACTGTATAGCATTTTTTCAATTGTGTCAATATAGTTACTTTTTAATCCCTATAAATGCTTGCTATTATGTATTTACTAGCCAACACACCTTTAAATCTTTAAATCTCTGAGAATTAGGGTATCTATATGCGTCAGCTTACACAGAGAGCATGGAGATACATGAGAGAGGAAAGGTGGTGTGGAGCGGTTTTGGTGCACGGCCTCTTTGTGGCTCTTTTTGGTAAAGATTTCTACATCTTTATGGCTTGCTGATTTCTTTTCAGGGGTTGGAGAACCTACAAAATATTGAAGGGTGGGCTGTTTATTTTCCTTGTGTTGTTTTTATGTACTGAAATATTGTAGTGAAAATAGCTGGGTGGGGTGTAATGAATGTTTTCAAAGACCTTTCTTTGAAAGAGGCTTTTTTCCAGCCCTTGGTGGTCACCACCCATTTTCCTGTGCTGTGCACGCCTCTCTCATTGTTCCTACCCACAAAGGCCCCTTGTGTGAACCTGTCAGCAAATGTGCCAGCCCAGAGCTAAAATGTCTTACTGGTCCAAGCCTGCTGAAGCCCCATGGTTTGCCCCCACAAATGTTGGTGGGTATTGCCCAAGGCACAACACGGGTTTAGATTGTAAAACTTGGGATTTGTCAACAACGCTCTCCGTGACTCTCTGAACTGTTTATGGTTGAGTGGGTTTGGGGCTGAAGTGTAGGTACGCATACCACGGATTGCAAAGTCATGCTATGGCAATGTTTGTCCCTTAGGCTTGAAATAAAGCTTCACTGAAAAATTGTCCGTTCGCATGCAGTTGTGCCATCTTGTTAAATATTGCTGGTTGTGGTTTGGTATGGGCTGGGGATGTGGTCAGTGCTCCATTGAAAAATGAGGGAGGCTGGTTTTGAATTTAACTACGGGGGCTGACTGCCCTCTCCCCAGCCCAGCCTGCAAATTGCACTTCATTCACCTTTAGCTTTAACCCACTGGTGAAGAGATAAAGCACATCCTTTCATATGTGTTTTTTAGAGTAGGTAAATAGTTGGGTTATCTGAAAACAGATCTTAGCAATACCTGCTGAGCCTTTGAGCAACAATGTGTATGGACCTCTAGATTAGCTGTCAAAATTGACTGATTACTACAAGTAATGCCCCAAGATAAGGATCTGTAATCTCACGAACGCAAATCATTGATAGACATCTGGGGTTGTGCATTGTCATAACCAACCTTATCGCCAGCACTGCAGTGCGATTCCAGGAGAGAAAAGCAGAGTGATACATTTATCACCCACAAAAAAATTTTGGCTGATTTAAAAGCAAGTTCAGTTTTGGCCAATGTTGAAAGAGTCAGTTCTGTTGTGTTGTTTAGAGTGTTTGGTGCTGGGCCTTCTTTAGTCTGCATGTCCTCCCTGAAGCTCGCCTTGTCTTGGCTGGTGTTGGAGTTGATTGCTACAGGGAAGGAATCCATGGTCTTGATGGAGCAGAGCAGTCCAAAACCAGTCTGGGGAGGGAAGACCTGAGCTGAGCTGACTGGCTGGTCCACTGAGGTTTGACCATATGCCGTCCTCCTTGTTTCTCTACAAATGTCACAAATATTTGAGAAGACGGAGGATGTGTTTTACTGATCTGTTTTAAATGTGGGCACAAGCAGCTTTACAAAGGTGATCCTCTGTGAGCAGCACTGGTGCTTTCTGAGCATACCGTGGCTTGGAGCAGGATACTGCACTTCCTGAAAACTAAGCCAGAGTAAAGTCATCTAGCTCTAATATAGGCAAAAAGGCAATGCCACTATCTGCTCTAACAGCTGATCAGCAGCCTGGCATCTTCTCTGCATGCCGTGGGCCTCAGGTGGTTCCATGGGACTGTGCCTTGCTGGACACAAAGTGTTTGGCACATCCTCTGAGGCAGCAGGCTTGTGCTGGCGTGGCAACTAAGGGACAGGTTGGCACTCTCAGCCTTGTAAAATAATCCAGGGAGAGATTAATGGCTGCCGAAATCCTAATTCTTATCTTTCTGTTCAAGGTACTCATAAAACCAGAGAAAAAAAGGAAGAACATAAATCTGTAGACATTGTTTTGCTTACTATGATTAAATTTATCAGCCTCTGTTGACATATTGTGACGCTAAATGCTTTTTAAAAAGTCAGTGCTTCTGCAGCCTCGGTGAGGCTTGCAACGTTGAACTTCCAAAGTGCTGCATACTTGATGTGATGTATTTACAGTGATACCTTAAATTACTCTTGCAAAGTGTTTCACTTTTAGTAGCTGCATTAAATGCAGTTACAGGTAAAAAACAAAATGTCAGTGCTATAAACATTTTAAAACTGTATACGTATAATGCTTTATAATGCTTTTTGTCTTAGTACCACCTTTTTCTTCCCTTTTTTTTTTTTTTCAGAAATCAGCACCAAGAATGTTCATGAAAAGAAATAAAATACAAACCCAATACATTTTAATTATTATTACTAAAGGTACAATCAGAGCCTCAGATACTGGAGAAGTTATAGTCTTATGTGTGCTTTTAAAGTACATTCTAATTTATCCGCTGTGAAGAAAACCTATTCCTGGCTGTGTTACTATCAGCTGTGGGGGTCTTGGAGTGATACAGACTTAGTGAATCATAAATATGTTCGAAAGCACCAAAACTTTGGTATTTGTTTGGGCCTCATCTCTTGATACTGTAATTGTAGAAGCCAAATTAAGCATCCCAATGAGATGAGATTTCCATCCTAATGGAAATGAGTTCCTCACTCTTAATGCAGACTCTTCCCTCCTCTGTCCCTGAGACACTTGGCTTTCTTATTTTCCTATCATCTCACCTTTGGTTTTAAACTTTGGTGAAGGAATATTGCTATGGCAGTAGGTGCCAAGCTTTGCTGAACTAGCAGAGATTTGTTATTTATGCGTATGTTCAAAAACACAAAAAATTCCTCAAACAAGCCAAGGAGCTTGTGGTGAGTTACTGTAAGTTAGGCAGCTTTAAAGGAAGGGTGGAAAAGACTTCATTTCCTTTTTTTTTTTTTTTTTGGTAATAGCCCTTTCTGTTAGTAGCCTTTCTTGTTACCTTCGAACTTTCATTTCCTTTATTAACAAATTCCCCATTTTGGCGTCCTTTGAGTGTGTTTTGTCTGTGTACTGGGTACTGTATCCTAGTGGGCAGCAACCCTGCTTTAGCACTTGCCCTCCATGAGCACTCCACATATTTCAAACTGGTTTGGGGTTTTTCTTCGTCCATCTGAACTTTTCCCTTCCTTTTGCTGGTGTGCTGAACCCTGGCATCTGGCATCTCAGGCTTTAGAAATAGTTATTTTCACTGGAAAGAGGTAGAAGGAGGGATCTGCATGGCGCTGTGTGTGGGTTTCCTTCACAGCTTTCATAGTTTGGCCTGAGTTCATGGGGATTGAGTAAATTGCTGCTTCTAGCACCTTTTATTTACCGATGGTCACTTTTATTACTTTAACGGAGGGAGCTTTCAAAAGCACAGCATGCCATCCAGAATAAACTGCTTGTCAGGTAGAATGGTTACAAATACTTTTTAAAGGAATTTTAAGGCTAAGTAAGCATGACTGCTGGCTTCTTGGTGTCTGCAAGCACATCTCCGGGGTAGTCAAGTGGTGTGGTTCTGAGATAGCTATGGAGTGCCTCACAGTCAGCAAAACGTTTTTATTATTCTGGTTCAAATCAACTAGGGATTTGCCAAGCAGAAAGTAATGTGAAATATAAACTCGGCAAAAAATAGATTTGCTAGTTTGAAATAAATCTTTTTTATTATCTAAGGTAGTACTGCCTGTTAAAATATTTTAATTTTTACAGGTTTTAGTTTGAATTTTTTTATTCTAAGCATCTGATTTTTCATTTACCTGTACTGTAAAGAATTTTCTTATCTTTGCATCCACAGAATGTATTTTTCTTGTTGTGCAAGTTAGCATTTGATGCTTTAATTCTAAAACCGTTCGAAATGAGCATTTGCTAGAGAAATGTCATGTGACAACTTAATTAACTGTGGAGTCTTGACCTTTAAAGTGCTGAAGCTAGAAACATTTAACAACCAGCTATTGGATATAAAGTAATATGCTTGTTGTTTTACTAGCTTGCATACATGGCAGTTTGAAGCAAAGTCCAAGGGTCACCAAAATCATGAAGTAAACTGAAGCGGGTCTGTCTGAACTGCATAATTCAAAGTGCTGTCTGCATGTGTCACACAGAGTGTAGGTACGAGTGAAGGCAGCCAGGATACTTAGGAGATATTTTTCTGCAAGGTGTGCATTTTAGTTTCTCTGAAAGCTTCTGTGATCCGGAGCCTGGACAGTGGGAGCGTAGTTCAGTGCGGTTGCTGCGCTGCTGAATCTTAAACAAGTGTGTGTGTATACAACCTGAGTATCGACCCACATGGAATCGTGAAGGGCAGCGAAACCCCGAGCAGAAGATTGCTGTCCTGGCAAGCCGCTTCCATCAGCTTAGAGGAGGCCACCAATGTCCTTGGCAGAAGGGAGGACCCCTGACGCTGACTGCCTGGCACCCTCATCAGCTGAGTGGGTAACGAGGGCTTTGAGGGGGTTGGAACAGCCTGCGGGAAGGACCAGGCAGATGTATGGGTGGAGGTGGGGTGGGCAGGGATTACTGGTGGAGGTGAAGTACTGGTGGGATTGAAACTGCAGAGACTGAATACGGCCACAGTCGGTGCAAACAGGACTGAAACCTCAGCTCAGTCCCTAGCTGAGGAGGATTGTGTAGGTGCCTAACCAAAGTTTGGATCAGTGAGTGACGCTGCGCACTGAAGCTGCCAGGCAGGGCGTGATCTGTGTGCCCCATTGTTTGTGGGGCTGATCCTTCTTGTCTCTGGGTCACAGGTACCTTCTGGGGATGCTGCAACATGACAGTGGCAGCAGTGCAGCCCACGGCTGAGGCTGGCTGCCTCAGCTTTTTCCTGGCTGCTGGAACCCTGACCTGTCACAGCAATGGGCAATTAGGAAGGCAGTTCCTAAACTGACCTGGTAGTTTTGCAAGATTGTTTAAACCCGGGTGGGTTATGTGGAGCTTCAGGTTTTGCCAATAAGTTGCCGTCTCTGAAGTTTCCAGTCCTGCAGTAAGAGAGGCTTTAGAAAGTCAGATTATGATCTTCACCCCGGGTGTGCAAGACCTTTGTCTGCAGGCATTCCTGTGTTGCAAGGGCCTGCAGGACATGAGCAAAGTGATAGGAATCTGGCTCCTGGGATCCATGCAAGGCATTCCTACATCACCTGGGGTGTTTTCACCCAGTGGGATCAAGAGCTCTGTTCCTGGGCATGGGTGAACCCTTGGGACTAGTTTGGTGTTCGGATTCTAGGGAGATGCATGGAGAACTGCTTATGAAAATTTGGAAACTTCACCTGGGAACGCAAATAGTTGCCAGTTGTTTGTCATCTTTTCTCATGTGCGTTGGCCCATAAATTCTATTTTCGGAGTGCAAACTAAACCCA
Organism: Hirundo rustica; assembly: GCF_015227805.2. Taxonomy (NCBI): domain Eukaryota; kingdom Metazoa; phylum Chordata; class Aves; order Passeriformes; family Hirundinidae; genus Hirundo; species Hirundo rustica. The sequence continues at coordinate 28,408,604 of NC_053452.1, forward strand.
CCAGGAGGGAGTGGGAAATCGTGTAAACAGCTGTCCTGAGGGTACAGTGCCGTACTTGTGTTCTGTGTCACAGAGCTGCCTGTGCCTCTGGAGCTCTTCCATTCCCAATGGCTTGCATGCCCATAAGCAGTGCAGCACTGGTGCATCATCCAGCAGCCCAGGAAGAGTCCTCGCTGGGAAGCGCCACCTTCCTGTTCCTTCTCAAGTCTCCTGACCACGTTTTATGTAGCCAAGTCCTGAACGGAGTCACCAGACCTATTGCTCAGCTTGGCTTCCCCAATTCCAAAAGAAATTCGAGCTTCTCCATTCCTTTCTTGGTTTACTGGGACCATTCATGCTATGACTACAGTGTGAGGGTGCATGTGCAGCTCAGTGGAGTCTTATCCTGCCAGATCCTGGGACTCCTGAAAGAGCAGGTGTCCAGGAGCTCCCCAGAGGCTTACCCTGGAATACCCTGGGGCTTTGGACCAGCGTACGGGTGGTTTGATTTGTGGTGGCTTTCTCTGCTCTTCCCTCTACGCTTTTAGAAATCTGTCAGTGAGCGAGGTTTCTGCTTGTGTTGCTTTCTCCAAGCAGTGACGCACGCCTGTGCTCTTTTTCTGCCACGTAAGTGGGTGGTTTATGTGCAAGGAGGGAATGATTCATAAATTAGCTAGAGCCCGGGCCTTTTCTCCATTGCCCGGGTGATGTGTGAAGAGGATTCCGTGTCAGCCTTTCTTTCTTCCTGGCCTTCAGTCATGCAGGTTGCTGAGCAACTTTACCACTCTCCAGCTATGGGTGGTCCAGCCTCACCCATGGGGAAATGCTAATCATGTGGGGTAACTGCAGAGAGAATTAGTAATGGCCTACAGTCTGCAAACAAAAATCATGAAAATACTGCTTTTGGCAGAATTCTGTCACTCAACTGCAATTTTGGGAGTGTTTTGCAACCAGGACAAGTAAGCGTGGAATGACCATCTTTGACATGGACATCCCTGGGAGGCACAGCAAGCAAGTGCAGATGGAGATCTTGAGTGGGGAACTGGCATGGGAGGGTTTTGGGTCTTGGTGGGCTTACACTGCCCTGGCTACAATAGCAACACGACTCAAGGGTGTGCTGTGTGAGGGGAGATGGGGAGGAAAATTGAGGTGCAGGAAGCCACAAGGGGAGAAATGTTTAATGGGCAAGTAGTATTTAAAATGATAATGGATGAGCAAAAAAAGTATTTTGAAAGCAACCAGGTAGGCTGATTCCTCCCCTTGTTTTCTGATGCGAGAAAGCTCTTGTATGGTGCGTAATGAACGGAGATGTCTCTCTGCAGAGGAGCTTAGCAGGACAGTCAGAAGCAGTGTTGAGGGAAAGCATCTGTAACAGAGAGAGAGAAAATCTTTCTCTGCTCATAGTGTTAATTATTAGAAACCTTGAGCAACCCATGGTTATTGGAACGAGCTTGTCTCATTAGCCACACTTGAAAATTATATTTACAGAGGTTAGAAAACTAAATATTTTTTGTTTGTGGCTGCAGTGGTGTCATGAGAGACCCTGTCTTATACAACCTGTTTTTACTGTATAAATTGTGACCTGGCTTTGGCCTTGGTTCCCAAAGTTTCATATTTAAATGAGGAGGGATTGGATCTTGTTTTGCCCAGGTTGGTTCTAATGTGAAAATTGTGGCCTCTAGATTTAGAACAGAGCTTATTCATTTATGGTTGAAGTTATATTTTTCAAGCAACAATTGGAAATGCTCACAAATACTGTTGCATAGTTTTTTTCTCTTTGGTTTTGTTTTGCTTCTACTCTTTTATTTTCTTGATATAATTAGAAACTGAGATTTGTTCATGGTCTAGGAATCTATATAGGCACAGAATAGGCATTTTTCTTTAGACAGCAAGGTGTGTTTCTGAAAGTACCATCAGTATAAGTATTATACATGACTCTCCTGTGACCAGCACCTGCCCCAGTAGAAGATGGGGCATTTTTTGTTGTATCTTCTCAGATAGTTATGAGAAGAAACTTTTTTTTTTTTTTTTTTTTTTTTTTTCACATGGATGTAGTATGACTCTTATTGGGCAAGGAGAAAAGTAATGACTTAGTGTCACCTTGTGAATTTCCTTTGGATTCAGACTTAGGTGGGTTGCTCTTAGCTTCAGCAATACCCCTGAAGTAATTATTGAAGTTGGATCCTGCCATTGTGTACTGAAATGTGTGTAGGTCTCCTCCAGCACATGCCTCCTGTGACAGAGACCATGTTGTAAAACATTCACCTTGGGCAAGATAGTTGTGAAAGAGGTTTGCTGAGGGCTGATCATGGATCTTGAGAAGATACTGTAAGAATCTGAGCCCCTTTGCCCTGTTAGCACACCCACTAGTGAGCACCTGTCTGATCCCAACAAGTGTACCCAGCTTCTTGTGTTTCGCAGCGTGAGGGTTCTGCTGAAGTGTTGTGAGCTCCCTCCTGCTTTGGATGATGATGCTGAGTGTCCAGCCTTGTTGAACTCCAGCAAACACCTTCTTGTGACTTTACTCTTGGCATTTAAAGCATGTCCCGGCTGGTTTTCCTTCTTACTAATTTATGAAGCCTCTTGTGGTTTAAATGCTAGAAGATTTTGCAGACTGTCTAGGTCTTCAAGAAACAGTAATCTTCTTTAGAATACTCTACTATGGATTAATAATCTTTTTCAATTTTAGGCAATTTTACATGAGACCAGTCATGTTTGAAACAGTTTCTAGAACTAAGAAATGTGATTAATACTTGTTTTCCTCATAATCTTCATGCAGCAGAATATATTTATTGAAACGCCTTGTTTTGAAAGGGTGGGGTTTTTTGGTTGGTCCATTTTTAGTTTACTGGCTCATTATTTTGTATTGATGTTGGAAAAAACAAGTTATAAGCTGCTTCATTTTTGGGAGCCTCGTGAGTGGAGACAGGTGCTCCTGGTGATCCTAGAAAAGAATGCGTAGCCAAAACAGCAAAAACAGTGGAACTGTTCTACTTAGCACCGGTCAAGTGGCACTGGTGGACTGCTGGAAGAGTCGGCCTGAAAAGAAACATATTTTATGTTGGTGTGACTGCGATTCCCAACTGCAAAACCTCAGCTCCTGCAAGTGTAGGAACTTGTAGTATCAGCAGAGCTATGTGGGGTTGAAATGGCTCATGGTTTTAAATGGATTCAGATGCTTCATGTTCTGAAATAAGAACTGTACTTCATTAGAGAACCTTAGAGTCAGTAGAGTTCGCTCTTAAAATGCCCTATCCCAGAACCATCATAAATGTATTCCTTGTGCTTCTCACATGTTAAATTTAGCTTTATGTCCCTTGGTGGCTTAAATTTACATGCTTGCTTCATAAAATGTCTTCCCCTTTGTTATTTCCTGCCCTTCTGTTCTCCTTGAAGAAGGCTGGTTCTATTGGTTATATTATTTTACTCAAGAAGGAATCTATTTTCATAGACAATGGAGAGATGCTGATTAAATTAGAACAGCTTCTCCAAAGAAGGGCTATCTTGCAAGCAACAGTATTTTCCATTTTGTGCCCTTCATGTTTAAAGAGAGATGGCTTTCTGGAGAAGTTTTGGATTAAGAGCTGAGGCAGTTCTATAGACCAACACTATTTGATACTCTACTACTACTTTTATTTTGATGTGGAGTGCAGCCATTGAAACTCCACAACATTGTTTTATCTATGTCACAGCCGTATTTGCTGTAGTTATTCTAGCTTTAAAATGGATTGCCACCCTGTCCTAGAGTAAGTAAATTTATGTTGAACAAATAAAAAAGTTATTTTTAATGTTTCCTGAATCCCAGAAGTAATAGTTTGCTGTTTCATTTTGAACCTCTTGCCTAAGGCTGATCTCAATCCTGTTGTACTGCGTGGGGATTCAGGGTGTTCAAAGGCTGACTCAGGTACAGTCAGAGCTCTTTCCAGCTGTGGCAGTCCTCTTCTGATTCCCATTCGAAGGGCACAAATAGCTATTAAAGCGTGGCCAATTGATTTCAAAACAGTGGATTCATTGCTGAGAAGATACCCTCTTGTAAATGTCTCAGAAGTTGTGAACCGCATTTCAAGAAATGCGTTTTCCTTTCTCTTCTTTACCTAACAGGAGCAGTTCTGAACGGAGGAAGGAGAAATCAAGAGATGCAGCAAGATGCAGAAGAAGCAAAGAGACCGAGGTTTTCTATGAACTGGCACATGAGCTGCCCCTGCCCCACAACATCAGTTCCCACCTGGACAAGGCATCCATAATGCGCCTGGCAATCAGTTTCCTACGGACTCATAAGCTTTTGTCTTCAGGTAAGATCTGACTATAAGAAGTTCGTTGTCTGGGCTAGCTGATGGCAGGTTGGTAAGATTATGCATGCTCTTCTCTGACTACAGGGTTACCATAATAACAATTAGTGCAGGTTTTCTGCCTCTCTAAATAAAACCTCTGAGAACTCTTGAATGTGATTTATTAATCCCTGCTATGAGATTTTGACCTTTTAAGAGTTTAAGCAAAATTCAAACATATGCCTTAAGCTTCCATGCTAAAACAAATAATTTTTGATTTGGCGTGGCAAGCATGTTTCTGCCTGCACATTCAAACAGCACCTGGGATGCTCTGAAGGTCCAATACTTTGTTTGAAAGGAGTAACTGTGTGATCCACTGGCAAAGAGTAGTAGGTAGGTTGCTTAAAACAGGCTATACTAAGACAGCTAAAACAACTTCTAAATACTTGATGTGAGTGGATTCTACGCAATCGGTTTTGCTCACGTTGGACTAGTAGGGAATGTGAACCAGCATAATTTTTATAGCCTGTGAAAACTGATAAAATTAGGAATAATGTTATTTTGCCCCTACACTTGAATAACAACTTTGATGGAAATATGTGGCTTGAGCAGCCTGTAAGATCAATGAAAACAACTGATGTTTCCAGAACTTTCACACGGTGACCTATGAGTGTCGAGAATATGTTAAGAAAACAATGCCTGCATTGTTTGTGAATGGTAACCCCAGAATTTTGTCTTTTCCTTCATTAATGGCAAGACTCCCAATAAGGTCACGATTGCACTTCCTCTACTCAGAAAAGTTGAGTCAAACAAGAGCAATTACTTTAATAAATGTTATTAGGAAGCATCCCATTTTGTTGATGGTTGAATTTGCTGTTGGTTTGTTGTTGGTTAGTCTGAAAGATATGGCAAATTCAATTCTGATTCTGTGTGCTCTGTAATTTCTTGTAGCACTTTTGGCTTTTGCTGAAGCCTACTGTATAAAATGTAGATATTTTTATCTTAGCTTATAGAATGTGGTTTTATCATGCATTTCCGTGAAAAGTTTATGTGCTGAACAGTGTTTGGAAGTCATCTCTCATTTTGTCATGGAACTAATACTTGAAGAAATTGCGTAAATAGGTAAATGTTCTTAAACAGAGTCAATTTGTTAGTAACTTTCTCATAAAAACACAGCCTCAGCTTTTCAAATATTTATATGGCATGAACTGGAGACTGACACACCATAGGAAAAGTAAACTTCTGAGAGGCTGTAGCCGATATATAAGTAATGTGCGTGCCTGTGAAAATTGACGTGAAATAGTTGGATATAGTCATCATCAGGAAAAGACATTTGCTAACCTGCAAAGATTAAAGTGAACTTTTCAAATTAATTTACATTTTGCAGTGAGAAAAAAAATCTGCTGACTAATACATTTATTTTGATGCTTCTGTGGTGTTAAGGCTTATACTCATTTTTTGATAGTGATGACAATTTGATAGTGATGACAATATGTGTATAATATTCATTCATACACATAAAGATATGATGTTTCTGAGACATATTTCTTTGACAGTGTTTGAAAAATAATGTGATTCACATAGCAAATTTACATTTTCTTGAAGTACCACTAATACCCAGCAGCAGAAAAGAATCTAGAAATAAAATGTCACAGTAGTGACCAGCCGTGCTGTAATATTTCATGCTTTCGCTATATTAGTTATTTGCTTAACCTTAAATCTGATGCACTCACTTCCTCAGTCCAAATATTAACTTAGACTAAATCCTCCTGTTAAAATTTGTGTTGTTAGTCAAATGCAGATTTGTCCATGGCTGCATCTTTAGGCACCAGAGGTGTAGATAAGGATTTCAAAATCTTAGATGCTTCTATTCTGGGGAATTGAACTTAAAGTACTTTAAAACAGTGGATTTTCTGGAAATTTTGGGTGTTATTTTCTGATAATGAAAATACATTTGAATTAAAGAACTCAAGTCAGAAAACCTTGTCTGCTGCTCAACTACTATTCTGAGTATAGCTAACATATAAATTAAATTTCCTATCCTTGTGGAGCTCTGAATAACGTCAGTCTTTATAAGGACGCTGGCTTTCACTGGAAGGCCATCCAGTTTAATTCAGAGTGGTAGGTTTTTCATGCAGCTGGAGGCTCACAGGTCAAGAGGTTTGCTGCTTATCTGGTTTTGACAAGTGTGAAGCAAGATGGAAAATGGGTTTGGGTGATGTTTGTGCTCATTCTGTTCTTGCTTCTGCTTTGGACCCTTTCTGAGCCCCAAGCAAAGCTGCAGCAAAGGTTTCATGTGTGTGTTTAGCAGCCTGGAAATTGATCATAAATATACTGTTGCATTTGATAAGTCTGATTTGACTTACAGGGAGCTTGGGGAATACTGTGTCATCTCTGGATGGATGAACTGGGAAATGTGGAGGTGGAAGTGCATAGAAGCAAAGGCCCACCCCAGCCTGCAAACCCCCTTTTTGCTTTATGTTGTCTTTATTGAAATGGCTTTGATTATTTGGGCTGGACACCTACTGTAAACTGGAGTTAAGTGAGTGTGTTTGTTCTGTCAGTAATTTGGACATTGAAATAACATTTGCTGTAGCTTGGGAAAAAAGCTTCAAAATGTGATAGAGAAAAAACAACTGCTTGATTACTATTTTTCATGTTTCTGATTTAGTCTATCAAAACCTACTAGCACACCATATTTTATTTTGTGTTACTGTTTGTGGGCACGATTCTCAAAAGCTCTGTTTTAAAGCTATTTTGCCTGAAGCAGAGAGAACAAGGCCTTTCCCAGGACTGTACCCTCATCTTTCTGCAAGCTGATGCTCCAGGTGGGATTTTGGAGATGACCGTAGGCAATTTGCCAGTCTCACTCTGCTGGCTTTGAGCGTCTCAGGCCCTTTCCTATTATTCCCTTATTCCCTGAGTCGGAATAGGGCTTTTCACTTGTGTAACTCGGGCTGTTTTATTAGCTGTGTCTGCATAATGATCATTTATCTGTTGAGAAGCCAAGACTAGGGAAATCTATGCCCACATTCTTCCAGCAGGTGAATGGCAGAGCCCCTGAATCTGAGCCTTCATTGAGAGCTCTCCTGCTACGTGCCTCGAAAAATCCCGACTTCTGGATTGCAGAGTGCACGTCTCCTGCAGGCGTTGCAGGGCTCGGGCTTGGCCCTTGGATCCTATCATAATAGGAAATAGCTGGTTGTATATCTCAGAGTTCAAAAGGGTAAAAAATACCAGGTTTTGCTTTATAAAAGTTGCTGCTTTACTTAGTAACACGTTTCCCTTTGATTTTCACAGTAGGCAATTCTGTGTGGGAATGTTGGAGAGGAAGCCTTTAACATTTAGAAATGCAGGCTGTTCGTCTGACGGCCTGATTGAGATTAGTATCACAGGAAGCAAACTAAAACAATAGCTTTATAATACTGTTTCCATGTTGTGCACAGAACAGTACACGGTATAATTGGAAGGCTAAGTAGAAATATTTAATTACGATCATCTTAAATATTTTTCAAGATGTCTCCTAATTCTGTTGGCATAATACATTTTTGCCATCATCATATTCAGATGTTTGGGATATATTTAGAACTGATCTTTGTTCATTTCAAGTAAAGGTTTCGATCCCATAAAGTTGCTGCTGAAAATAGGCATTCTGATGCTTATCAGTAGTGGAGCTTTTGGATTTGGGACCTTAAGTCCTTCAGTGTGGCCAGAAAAACCGTCAGCAGTACTTTTCCCATGCTATTTTCTAGTATAGCTAGTAAGGAAGGCTAATGCTTTTTGGGGAGCTAATGAAGAGAAAGAGAAATAATGGCTTTTGCGAAAGAATGGCTGCCTTGGTTAACAGCTAACATTGTGATAGTTGCTAAGGCTGCCTCGGATATTCTCTTTTTGTCTGAATATGAGGAGAAGAATCCATTTTAGGATGCCTGTTTGTGCTGTGCCAATAATTTTAAGTGTTTATTTGATCCATGCTGATGCTAAAGGTGTTACAGGAACCAGAACCCTTTAGTACAGTGAGTTTCCCTGTGCCAGGACTACGGACTTTTTAATCAGGCTAATCAGGCAAACACAATTTTACTGGCTTGCCTTAATCCCATCCCAATTGTGTGGTCTTTTCTGTGCAGAAATTCAGCAAAGGAAACTGGCTGGGAGTTGTTCTTGTGCAGGCAGACAGCAGCAGAAATGGGGAGGGAACGGGGATACAGACAGGAAGTTGTTTGGGAGAAGGGAGGCCACAAGGAAGCCAGTGTGAAGGTTTCAAGGGAGGGAGACAACAGAGCCGGAAAGCCAGCAGGGAGCAGAAGGGGAAAAAATAGCTTTTCTCTAGGCTTTTAAGGGAGAGGACAGACTGTAGGGAGAACTGATGTGGGTATTGTTTTTGAATGTCTGGACAAGCTGCATCTAATGTCAGACCATTGTGGCATAAAACAGTGCTTTAAAAATAGCATGTCTACTTGATTGCTTGTATCAAATTGGAAAAATAGTTTTATGCCAACCATGCTGCTAGAAGTGAGAGTGAGCCGGGTGCTGAGTGCTTCAGCTGCTTGAAGTGATGTCCCCTTTCAGGGAAGGTGCACCCAAAGGTCCCATGGGACTCAAAGCCTGGTCTGATGGGGTGCTGTATTCCCAACGTTCAACACTGATGGCTGCAGGACTCCAAGCAAGTTCCTGGGAGCAGTATATATATATATGAATGATTTGGCGAGATACAAACTCTGCAATCAAAACACCACTAACATAAGTGTTTTCTTTATCCGAGATGGCTTGTGCACTTGGAGATAAGAGCCCTTCAGGAAGCTTCAAGTTTAATAGTAGCTTTTTCTTGATGTACCTAAATTGAAAGCTTTTATTGAACACATTGAAAATATCCCCTTGAACAGGATGTACTGCCCTGTCAAGACAGAAAAAAAGGGGGAAAAAAAAACCCAGTCACTTTCCTTTGATGGAAAACAAGAAACCAGGAAGAGACAAGTCTGTCTCAAAGCTGCTCATTCTGAAGCTTCTGTTAGATCTTCCCTAACTTTTGCCTGCTGGCATCAGGCAGGTTTACAACTCTCCTCTGGAGTGGCAGCTGTAGCCTGGTATCAGTTATGCACAGTATGTAAGCAACTTACGGGTACTTACAGGAACCAGGATGAGAGACAAAGCCAGGAAAATTCTGTGCAGGTGATGATGTGACCTCCAGTAGAAACACATTTTATCATTGTCTACCTCTGAACTGACCAGAAAGACCCCTTTGAGTCAGATCAAAGGTGTTGAGAGGAGTTATAGGCTGTTTGCTAGGAGGTTGTTTATACCTGCACAGTTATTTCTTCTAAGGAGAAGCCTGATTTTTGAGCCTTCTGACTCGTTCCAAGAGGCTGGACTGAAGGAAATGAGCAAGCATCTACGGAAAAAGTGTTCTTAAACTTGGGAACAGTGCACATCCTGACAGTGAGAATTAATCAAAGCTTGTTTACAAAAGTTATTTTTAGCATAAAAGCTAATCATAAACACTGCAATAAGCATTTGCCATTACAGTTCAAAGTTTCTTGTCAATGAATAAATTCTATTTGGTGGTTAGAAAGTTTGTCAAAAGAAATACTTACCAAAATTTAATGCAGACTGAGACATTCAAGAAATACTGTCTTCAGGCAAAGTGAGCGGTGGATGACCTGTCAAATGTTGGGACATGGAACACCGTTGCTCTATTCCTGGTTCTCCTGTAGCTCTGAGAGTCATCCCAGGAAGGCCACAGCAGCAGTTTCATGAGGCTTTTTGACATGTTTCAACATCTCCCAGTCTCCCCTACACAGAGATTCTCCTCCTGTATAGGCTTTCCAGCGTCACATAACACAATCCTGGCTGGGCTCCATCAAATAGCTATAGTATGAACAGCAGTATTACAGCACTCCATTCTGCTGAATGTGCCGTTAATTTAAACTGGCATATTTGCAGTCCAGTCTCCCTGCTATATTTCATGGTGCCTGAACTGAGGTACTCCCCTTAGCTGAAGGGAGGTGGAAAAACTTGTAGGAAAAAAAAAACAAAACAGGAACACATCCTTATTTCAAAATTTAGCTAGCAGCTATTTTGAAATGTGATGCTAACACAAACAAACAAACAAACAAAACCCCACAACACTAAAAATCAGTATAAACTGAGTCTCACTGTTACCCTTCCCCAAAGACCTGCAAAAACCTGGCAAGTCTACATGAGGAATAAGGAGCTGCTCTCTGGATAAAGTGACCTCAGACCTATTGGAAACCCAAGGCTGAAGTTCTGCTCTCACCTCCTCATGCTAACTTCCCACTTCCATTTGGTCCCAGCTTTCTCAAATGTTTTCCATCTGAAGGTGAATTTTCTTTCACTAATGCTCCAGTTGAGCTCCAAGGTAAATTAATGAAGACAATTTAAAGCAAAGACAACAGGGATTTCAGGGAGGAGCTTGCAGTAGCCATGCCATTATTTGTTTTGCATCTACAAAATAGATTTTTCTGAAGCAAACTGGATTTTTGTTAGTGGCAATGACTGAATGATTCTGATGTATCACTCTCCTGAAGCGTGTATATCCTCTGTGTATTAGTGGCTAGTGGTTTCCACAGGGGAAAGGGAACGTGCTCTAATACTGACACTGCAGCCATACGAGGGGCTCCTATTTATTATTTATATTACTATAATTATACCAGGTTACCTGATACAGGGCATACTAAGGGCTGCCACAGTGAAGCCCAGCATATTTCTTTGGTGGTTTCTTTAGGTTCCTCACGTAGCTGATCTGCTTCAGCGGGTTAGCACAGGTGACACCTTCTGGGGCTGTGATTGCAAAGAACCTGGAAACTGTTGAAGACTGGGTATGCTGCTGGGGACCAGGCAAGGAATAGAACAGCAGCAGAGTTGGCTCCGGTGCTACTTGGCACCCACCTTTATGTGCCTGATAGCACCTGCAGTTTCCTAGTCTTTGAAATGTGAGCACAGCCTATTAAGTACTGCAAGAAACCTGTATCTGCCAGCTCCCCTTTCCTGCTGCAGCCCGGCTGCTGAGGAGAAAGCGGGGGTGCAGTGGGGTTTATTGAGTTACCAGGGAGGCCAGAGCGTGTCTGCAAAACACCTTTGTCGTGCTTTTGGGTTAGGTTAGATGGGGTGCACAGCAGCACAATCTTCTCTCCCTCCTCCCTGTCCACAGCACAGATGCCTCCAGCTGGACGAAGATAATTTTAATAAAAACAGTGAACTCTGATCCCACAAACCCCTGTAACCACATGCTTTAAAGCTGACTATATCTTTAAGTGCTGTGCTCAGCTCAGACCTCAAGGGTTTGAACCTGCAGCCCTGATGTGAGTGATCCATGTCCTCTCTGTGTGTTTGTATAAGTAATATAATTTATATACATAGAAAAGCAAACTTAATCATCTGATAATACAAGTAAAGTGTTTGTCTTTCACTGTTGGAGGCATTTAAGAATACAAATGCTTTGAATAGCCTTCCTGCCTTTGAATGGTCATGTTTTGTTAATGCAAACTTAATGAGCTGGGAAAAAAAATGGAAAGGAGGGTCTGGGGTTAGAGCTGAAAAGTCATTTTTTCTCTGAACCCACACTTGGCTGATTGTCTTGGGCTATAGCCATGATCCCTGCTGAATAAACCATTTGTTTGCTTCCGGAAAAGTAAAAAAAGACCCTTGACATTCTTTATGCAGCAGCAACAAGCTTGGGAGCAGATGGTCACTTACCTCTTTTTTTTTTTTTTTTTTTTTCCCTTTCCTTTCCTAAATGTCATTTTAGTCAAAGTGCATACTATTCAAATTGTATTATTGTATATTTTCTGTATTTTAAATGCTAGTCCTGATGTAATTTCCTGGAGTCATTTGCTTTGTACTGAGGAGGAATTGGCCCCTGCATGTGTAGCCAAAACTGCAGCGCAGGGATGTGAAATGATAAATTCCCAGCCTGTGCTGGCCATCCCCAGAGAGCATCCTCTCCTCGCTGCTACCAGTCTTGTTGAGAGGCAAAGGGTGATAAACCAAGTGCTCTCCCCAGCTCTGGGGCTGAGTCCATTTCTTCCCTTGTTTGCACGATGTGTGATGGGCTGCTGCCAGGGAGGGATGTTGAGGAACAGGAGGACAGAGCAGCAGCAGTCAGCATCGGTTTTGTCACCACTTACCTGTTGCAAGCAGTGTTTGCTGGGCTCTGCTTTGCGAGCGCTCGTCCCTCTCGTTTTGCTTGCAGTCCATCCTCAGGCGCTACCAGATGCAGTTCCAGGAGCTGTAGAGATCAAACTTATCCTTTAATCATCACTCATTAGTGCTTCAAAGTAAAAACTGCATTAGTTTAATTCAGCCTCTTCCCTATTCAAAAAAAGCAACAAACCCAAACCATGTAATGTTTTACAAAGCAATGCCCTATTCCTGGTTCTAGACTTCTTGCAAAATGAATATTTCAACAAAAAACGTGAGACAGAATATGACCAGTGTGCTGTTTCGTTGAGGAAAAGAACAAAAATTAATGACTTTTCTCAAAGTGCTAACAGTATGTGTACTACAGAACAAACTCTAAGCTGAAAATGCAACATTAAACCATCAAAGAAGGGCAGCTTCTTCAAGAAGTTTGTTTGTGTCCCACTGTTCGTGCAAGTAAAGGCCGATGCAGTTATGGTTGGAGCCTCTGGACCGCAAAACTGGTGGTGGGTCCAGCCTGGGGCACTCGTGTGCCACCAGGAAGGAGCACAGAGTGCAGAATCGCTGCAGCTCTTCTCTCATCATCCTTGCTGCTATGAGCTCTAGGGCACCTTCAGTCTAGATGGGATTTACCCATGACCCTGTATCTTGGAGTTGGTTATTCCTTATTCTGAGACAATAAGGTGGGGTATTTTTCTTCTTTTACTTACTTTTTCCCTTCAAAATCAGAGTTTTACCATGACATTTGCAACGACTGATCACAAATGTGCAGGCTAACTGACAAAACTGTAAAGATAAGCTCACCACAGCATGTCTGAAGTACACAGCCGAGATACAATATCTGTAAGTGGTTTTGTATAAAAATAATTCCAGAAGTTTCACATAAAACATATCAAGAAATTAATGGGCCAGCTAGCTCCTACACAGAAATTTCTTGATACTACCTGTCTGCATGTAATTCCCTTCTTATTCATGGAGCTGAGACATGCTTAAAAGCATAGAAGGGAAATGGGCATCTGTGTGACTGGTGTCAGGAGGAGCAGTGCCCGTCCCCTTCCACCCTGCCTGCAGTTTTGCCACGTGCTGCCTCCCCAGATGGGCTGTGTGGAGCACACACGATGAGGGCATCACGGTGCCATCGATTGTCGCTACACTGCAGCCAAGAGGTACCAGGAAAGTATATAACAACAACAACAAAAAGAATTTAAACAGCTGTAATAAACATTCTACCACAGCCTTAGGTTTCAGCTGAACAGTGGCGTGTCTTTCCCAGAAATTAGTAAGGTGTACTGCGTTCATGGATCTTCATAAGCAAACAGCTAGGACATAAGCAGAGTCTGAGGTTCTTCTTGAAGGACAGGGAAAGTGTGGGGGGGTGATGAAGCTTGTAAGACTTTGGTGGAGTGGAGCATAGGAAGTTCTGAGGTCTGTAGATGAAAAAGCGGGTATCAGTGAGATGGATCTGTGGTTTTCCAAGGAATACTGAGATTTATGATGACAAAGAGATTCACCCAGAATGACTTCAAGGAAGCAATTTTCTACTTTTTCTGCCCAAAGCAGATGTGTCTGTACTGAGTGAAGAGGTCTATTTAGGCATGTTTTGCAGGAGCTGTATTTGAACCTCTTAGAAATCCTGACCTGATGGAAGAGTCCTGTTAGGTGTTTGTTAGGGATGCACAGATTTCTGTACCTTTTGTAAAGGCTTGACCTCTACCTTGTGCCTGTTAGGAGGTACAAGTGCTGCAAGGGACCAAGAGAACATGCACAAAGATGTACTTCAGTCATTTGTGTCTGCAGGTGTTAGTAACTGAAAATATCTTGCAGAACCATGCTAAAATTGAAGAGAGGGTCTTGCATTTGCAAAAACATTTAGAAAAGTATCTCCTGCCTTTCTAGTGATAAGGGCATCCTTTTCATATGCTGTTCAGAAGGCCCCACCAGAAGAGGTTTGTTGAAAGGAAATTTTAACAGCAGAAAAATATTTTGTCGCCTTGTAACCGGATGTGCTTGCATTGAAAAAGGCTGGCTGGCATGCTGAAAGCTCTAAATGCCTTTTTTTTTTTTTTTTCTTTCTTCTTTTTCTCAGTATGTGCTGATAATGAAAATGAACTAGAGGCAGACCAGCAGATGGACAACTTGTACCTGAAAGCTTTGGAGGGATTTATTGCCGTGGTGACACAGGATGGAGACATGATCTTTTTGTCAGAGAATGTCAACAAATATATGGGTCTTACCCAGGTAACTTGTTCCCTTGTGCTTTTGTCTCTTTGTAATACAGTTCATAGAAACAACTCTTATATCTGAATGCAGAAAACCCAGCTGTGTGTCACTGCAAAAAAGACTGGAAATAAAATACCTTATTTCTCAGGCAGGTACCATGCACAGCAGACAGCATGGGTTGCAGGTTCCTTCTCCCCTCCTATCAAGTTGTAGTGTCTTTGGTGACTGCAGTGTTGCCTTCCTAGATCTTACTGGGAGGATGAGAAGGCATTTATTCTACTTGCTCCTTAGGCTGTGGGACAAAGGGGATAGAGCTGCACTTTTGGGCCCCTCCTTTTCTGCTTTGTGGATTGGGAGTTTTTCCCTGTGTCAAAAATAACAAGTGGTGTTGAATGTTAACTGCACTGTGCAAATTCAAAGATAAGAGAATTGTTCTGGAGAGAAAATGAGGAGTTATGCATAGGATAAACAAAGGGAGGGTTGTGGGATTTGTGTCTGTGAGCATATTGTTGATGCACTTAGTTCTAGAGACCAGTTTCATTACAATTTAATTTAAAAATAGATAAATACTTTCAGTTGCTTTGATTTGGCTATGTGTAGCTCTTACTTCCACACAGGTGGAACTCACTGGACACAGCATTTTTGACTTCACTCATCCATGTGACCATGAAGAAATTCGAGAGAATCTGAGTCTGAAAAATGGTAATAACAAAAATGCAAAAGTCCCTGTTTGTTTTTGAAATAACCAAATGAAGTAAATGGCTTGTAGCGGAGATCTGGTCATCATGGCAAAAGGAATTTTCATTCCTACAGTAATCATGAACACTTGTTATTCAGTGCTTTGCAGATTCATTTTGTTTTGCCAAATATTGCTTAAATGTGGTAATACTAAGGAACTATTTGTTTAGTGTTTTCCTTTCATCAAGTTTAGACATCTATAATGTTTTCAGTTGTAATGCCGTGGCAAGATTCATGTGCTGCAAGCTAAAACATAGGTTTAAAATGTACAAAGTCCTATTTAAGTTCCACTTAAAGTTTTCGGTCTGAGCTCTACAAACTGCTCTGCAATGGTCAATGCATCTTTGATGATCTCTGCAGATAAATTATCTGAGAATTAGTCTGTTATTTCTGTTGAATCCTTCATGCTTATAAGCAGAAGAAATCAAGAAGGAAAATGAGAAAATTAATTTTCCTTTTCCTTATACAGGTCCAGGCTTTGGAAAGAAAAGCAAAGAGATGTCAACTGAGCGTGACTTCTTCATGAGGATGAAATGCACTGTTACCAACAGAGGCAGAACTGTTAACCTCAAGTCTGCCACATGGAAGGTATAATATTTGAGCCAAATTAAGTGGATTTCATTTTAATAGACATTTTGATGTAGAGAGAAAGTGCATCCTAAGTTTGTTTCTTGTTATTTCAGGTTTTGCACTGCACTGGACAGGTTAAAGTGTATAACACTTGCCCTCCTCACACTCTGTGTGGGTATAAGGAGCCTCTTCTCACCTGCCTTATAATAATGTGCGAGCCTATTCAGCACCCTTCAAACATCGATATACCCCTGGACAGCAAAACCTTCCTGAGTCGCCATAGCATGGACATGAAATTCACCTACTGTGATGACAGGTATGCTCCTCTGCTTTTTCCTTTCCAGAGGTGTTTTTATCTTCTTGAACAAAACAAGCAGTTCTTCCAAATGTCCTGTGTGGACCTGGTAAGCAAGGGCCAGAAGAAAATTCAGCCCGTAACCAAAACGGCTATTTAGTGGCTCATTTAATCCACCTCAAAAGTTTCAATTTGGGTGAAACTGTATTCCTGCTGTACTTCCTTGTCCTGCCAAGTGAGGAATTCAGTTTTACTGGCAGAAGATGAGGCGACTTGGAGCCACAAACATCAGCTTCTTTGGGGTTTAACAGACTGAAGGGTATACAGGGTTCCTGTTGCCCTGTTTCAGAGAGCGTGTCCCATGGCACGCCGTACGGACCTTAGTCAAGGACTGGTTTACGGTTGCCTTGGCCCAGGATGCTGTTATCAGCTAGCTGGCAAGTACTTCGTGCTCTACATTAACCAAGAATTGCCAAGGCATCCAGAGTACCTGCTGCTCTGAAATGGAGTTTGCAGGTTCTTGCTCAATGAAAAGCAAACAGCCTTTATTGGTTATCTCCCTGCGCCTTTTAGTGATGAAACGAAGAGGAGGGAAGGACCTTGGATCAGGCAAGGGGCTTGTCCTCTGCTCTCCACATTCCACTCTTGAGTGGAAAAAATGGAGATCCCTCTGGTCCCCACCTGCCTGACTTGTCCTGGGATCTCCAAGGCATTTCATGCCATCTACCTCTTCTCCCCCTCTATATACTGTGATAACCACCTTCTGTGCGTGCAAGTGAGCCAGAGATCCCTGCCCATGAAGTGTCTTCCTGTCCTTCCTTTGCCCAGAAAGTCCTGTCTTTACTGCTGTGGATCTGGGGTTTGTTCTCACTTTTTTTATGTTTATGAGGTCATCCCTGAGTTTAAGATGAACATTTCTGCCTAAAGAAATTGGTCTCCTGAAATTCAGAGACGCTAGCAACCTCTGAGGGTTATCAGTGAGATTATACACATGCTTGAAACTTATGTGGAAACTCACAGGAGCAACATCTTTGTTGATTTCTTCAGCCTTCAAAGGTTTTTTTGCTTACTTTGCTAAGTAAGATTATTTTTTTAAACAATGATGAAGCAGCCATATAAACTTGCAGTGTTAGCAGCTGTGGATGAAAGCAAGATTGCAAGTGTGAAACTTGTGACTGACCTGACTTCTCTGAAAACTGAGCAGCAAGTAACTAGAAATGGTCTCTGATGTAATCACAATCAGACTTTTTCCTTTGTTAATATTTTCAGCATGAAAATATTGAGATATCAATAGGATTTTGCTGCTGGAGGAAGAAACAACAATATGGTCGTGACTCATTAAAAGCAATGTGCTCTGAATTACTGGGCCCATTCAGTGGCAGGCTACAGGAGAGTAGCAGAGGATTTTGCTTTATTGCAGCATTCACGTCTCTGCAAGACTTAATGCATAAGCCATTATAAATGAGAATTAGAGGGTCTGATGCTATCCCATTAAAGATACACATACTTATTTTAAAAATAATTATATATTATGCCTTGTCTTAAATAGTGGGTGTTTGATTTACAGGGAAGATATTTCACATGGCAGTGAAATACAACAGCTTCCTCTGGAGGATTGAACTTGTATGGATTTTAGTGATTTTTTTTTTTCTCTAAAACCAGACTACAAAGTAGCACATCTTTTACTAGATAGTTTTGATTTGATATTTCATTCCTGTGTTATTCAGATTCTGGTAAAGCTGCAAAAAGATAGCCAGGGCAGAGAAGGAGGAGACCTCACAAACCTTTCAGGGTCATTGCAGCAGATCTGCTTGGCCCTGCTTCCCTCCCAGAGGGATGTTGATTTCCCTCCAGCAGGCGACACATCACTAGACACATAAAGATGCAAAACACTCAGCTGTGCTTATCAAATTCAGTGCTGCTAGACAAATTGCATTGAAGGAGCAGCTTATGCCAAGAATGTAAATCTCCTCCGGGGCACGGAGGAGGGAAAGCAGCATGTGCCAGTCAGATGCCTGAACTTTTCTACGGACTCTGTTCTTTCTGCAGCGACCAGCAGGGCTGACAGCTCATTGTTCCATAAGGGACAGTGTCTTTCCAGTTCAGGGCTGGTGTCAATCAGGGCGGCGTGCCTCCTCTATCAGGCTTCTGCAGTGGTCCTGGTATCCTCCCTGCAGTTCATCTGGTGTGGACAGGTCTGCTTCCAGTTAGCCTTAAGTTTTTATTTTGAAAGCACTTGTTCAGAGAAACTCTCGGATTTCTGAATATAATTTCCTTAGGAAAGCTCATAGTCTCTGTCTGTCACAAAGCAACATTCAAAATACAGGCTGGCTACCTTACAGCATTTTGTGACAAAAACTAATTGTCTTTCCCTTAGGAGGGTATAGGGTGGATGTAATATGAAGCAGTCAAGACTGGCCACCATTTAAAACATGTGAGACAGTACCCCATATAATTTGCCTTCCAAAAATAAATTATGTATGTGGGCCTATGACTTGCCAGTGGTTAGGTGGGATATGTTTGTATTCTTAAAACAGTTTTTACAAGGTGATGAGCCTGTAGAGAAAGGTTCATGGATATAAATAATAAATAAGGGTTGTTCCCTTAAATACCTGCTTCAGCCGTTCCTGGAGAGTGATTTAAAACTGTTCCCTTGTTCCACTTATCTTGGCTAAGTGGTTTACAGGAAGGATTATTTTAGCTGTAACACAGAAATGCTGATCAGTGGTACAGTTTAATAATCCAAGTGAAGGTTTAGTTTAGCTGCACAATGCTTTTGTGTCAGGAAGGATTGCCACTGAGGGTGTTTTAGTCAGAAGAAAAGGCATGCCTTTGTACAAAGGCAACTTTTTTACCTTGGTGGCATTGGCGCTTACTTTGAAGGCATGGATTGCTATGGGGAATCGTATGTTCCTGATTACTAGAAACCCAGTTAGTTATATACCCTTTTCTTCTTTTTCTTGACTGGGATATTTTAATGGTAGAGTTTAAGAAGACAAAAGGATCAGTGGAGGATATGTGGTGATTCAGAATAGGATGGTGCAGAAAGATGCAATGCCATAGTGTTGGTCCCAGTTAGATTTCCCAAATGAGTGTTCACATGGGATCCAGGCTGTGCCCAACTGAGAGGAAACAGTTTTATTGTGTTACCAGTTATGTTCCAGTAAATAAGAAATATGCAAGCACAGGATTTTGGATGAGGATTTAAGTCAATTTGCCATTTGACCTATACTTGGGGAATGTTTTAAAGTTAAATGAGAACAAAGGGAAGCATTTGAATGCTTCCCCTTTCATTCCTGCTCAGGGGAAAATGCAGTTGGAGACAAGTGAAGTGATGAAGTCTGAAGCCGAAGTTTGACAAAACTGATTTTCGGAATATGTCATATTTAAGAGTAAATCGTGACCTAGTTCTTTTGTTAATAACAAAACCTTGATGTAGGTAGACAAAACAAGTAGGAGTGACAGTCCTGGTGGAGATTTTCATGTACATGTGTAGTTTTTTTCCTTGCAGTACAGATACACCTGACTAGGCCATCCATCCTTCTCAGCAGTGGCCAGGGGTCCCAGGATTTTGCATATTGGTTGGGGTTTTTTTGTTTTTTGGGGTTTTTTTCCCCATTGGCCAGGGTTAGAGTAGAAGCAGCCATGAATATTTTTGAGAGGAAATGTGGTTAGTTGGCAAGACTGCCCCACTGTCTACTCTAGCAGGCTGACAGAGTGCTTTACCCCAGGCATAGTGTCTGTGTTAGGCTTTATTATTTTTTCTCTCTCTTTTTTTTTAACTCATTCTGCTTTAAGTATAACTTTGTTTGTTCCCCTCAAGACCAATTTAACTTCAATAACTTGGTAACAGTTTGAATACAGAAAGACTTTGTTAAGAGATCCACACCCTCGCACACACGCAGTCCGCACAGGGCCCAATGATTATACACTCGGCTATTTTTTATAAGCAGTAAACATTAGAGCAGTCTTTCACAGAGCCTGACTGCTCAGTTCTGATGGTTCTCACCATACTGTTTTAACTCAAGAAATGGTATACAATAAAAAGCTTTGTGCTCCTATAAAGGGACAGAAAAACATAATTTTAAGAAAACCAAGAATACTTGAACTAGCTCATCTTGTAGGAAATGCAGCCTCGAAGCAGTGAGTTTTGATTGCGTTGCCATGTCTCAAATTGATAAAACAGGGCAAAGTTGTACAAACCTAGAACTAGGATTCAGATTGCTTGTTTCTTAATTGCATACCTTAAGCACAAAATTTGCCTTTATTCCATGTTCCAAAAATTCAGTATTAAGATACTTATATATATTGTATATTTAGGGGAAACTGAAATAGTGCTCAAAACACACTTGAGTGGTGGCAGTTGGGACAGATCTCCTACTGCAGATGACTATTGCCCACCTCTTCACTGTTTTCTGAGATTTTGACCTCTGTACATCACAATGACAAGTTTAGATCAGAAAACTGAAATGACAGTCTGGCAAAAATTTAGTTTCCCCCAAAGATATTTGTGTTCTCAGAATGGAGTTGGTTACAGGAAAATAAACAGCCTCACAGCCCACCTGTCATCTTCAACAAAAAATTATTATTATCTTGCTAATTAGCATTCTACAGATGCAAAGGAAACACAAAGCCTACCGTGACAGGAATGCCATCCAAAACCACCATACAGTTTGTTTTCTAATTCTGTCATTCCACAGCTTGCACAAAGAGCAATTTTCTGTCTGGTGTCTAAACAAAAGTAGAAGTCTTGTGCCTGCACTCAATTCTGCAAATGTTCCTTTGGTATTATGGGATGCAGACATTTTCCTAACTTTCTTAGCTGTGTACTCCTCATAGCCTTTTCCTTTGCATTTAATCCTCTATGTGTTCACTTGGCATTTTGTGTTGCTACGAGGCTCCTGTGGAGAGCACACACAGTTTAGAGGGTGCACCTCACTGGCAGACCTCAAAGTAATGCTCAGGTGAGGTCAGTACAAGGACCTGTGCTAAAACACTCGCTGCCTCCTGGCCCAGGGGCAGGTCAGGCTCTTGGCTTTGCCCCGTCTTCTTCCACGAACATCTTGGGAGAGCCACAGGATGGGTGTGATGGATATAGGGATAGCTGCCCACTTCAACCCTGGTGCATAATGTGGCATGAAATACGCTAACCTGATTTCCAGCCCTGCACAGCCTACAAGATTTTTTTAAGCACTTCAGGGTCAGCAGCACCATGGGAGGAATCGAGGAGGGTGTGAACTGCCAGTGTATGTACCCAAAACTAATAGGGATAACAACTACTGGAGAAAGAGTGTTTTTTTATAAAATAGTGGTATTTAAAAATTTATTTAGGAAACACTGTCAGCCAGGTTTTTTTTTTGGGGGGGGGGGGGGTGGGAAAATGGAACATTCTACAATTTTTTTTTCAATCACGTCAATCCGAAGAGTTTTCAAAGAAAAGTGGAATGAATCTGAAAAGTGTTAACAGATCAGTCAATGAGAGCATAGGGACTCTCATTAGCAATTTATTAAGATTTTTTTTAAAGTAACTATTTTAAAACAATTACTTTTCATTAGTATTTCACTGTTACCAGGCATAGGTTTAGAACTTAGCCAGTGTTGTGGCGTTTGTGGGTAATTTTTGTGATATCTTACTTTTTCCATGTAATATGTAGCTGCTTGTAGTAAAAAGATGCTACCAACCCACCACTTGCTAACATCCATCCAAGATTACATTAGATCTAATTAGATTTGACATTGTCACAGCAGGATTGCACCACAAGTCATTCTGTGCCATGGAATGACGAGAAGAGTAATTTTATAGTGAGGATGCTCATTATGAACAGCAAGGAGTAGTTTGAGAAGGGGAATTACAGGACTGGAATACATAAATTTTGCATAGAGATTACAATTTGCATATGAGAAGAGTCCCTCAGCCTGCTATAACATGTATTTTTGTTTGCTGTCTCAGTTCCACTGTTGAGTTCCATGAAGGCTGTAATGTTGGTTTGGATTTGCCTGGTGCTGCTGGGTACATGGCACTTCTGTTTTTTCCCCATTATCTTCATTTCATTTTCCTTCTCCCTGCTCAACCCCCACTTGGCTCTCAGCTCCCAATGACTGGATTAAAAGTAAATCCTCAACTTCTTGAATTTTAAAATCCTTCCCTTTGCGATGAGCTCCAAACTGACTGGAATGGCTTTATGGTATTGTGCCATTATGCAGCCAAAGGCAATAGTTTCTGATTTTAAAGACCATTTATTTACACTGGTCCTGGCAAAAGTCTCTTGTCACTTACACCAGTGTGTCCCAGCTGGCTGTGTAAAGGCAAGCAGCAGCTGCATTTTGTGAGCCTTAATTTTATTAGGGCTCCTTCAGCATTTGTTGTTTTCTCAAGATGATTCAGCTTTGATGACCAATTCATTATGAGAAGTACTTTTCAGTAGGGAAGAAAAAACAATTGTGGTTTCAGAAAAAAGGTTAGATTTGAGTGGGATGCAATTTAAAAGCTCAGAAGCTTGTCAGTGAAGAGAGTAAAAAAAACCTCTCTGAAACCTGGATTCAAACCCCTTTGTTGCTCTAATTTTAAATGTAAATAAAACTGGAAACATAAACAGAAGAGTAAGTTTTTGAGGGGTTTGTTCCATGTAAATCAGGACAGAGGATAGTTTTCAGAGTGACAAAACCAAGGCGTCCTGGGGCTATGAGCTATAGAGTTCTGTGGAGGTGGAGGCAGGGAAAAGCTGACTCAACACCTTGGCGTTCAAGCCATACACAAAATAGTCCCATCCTGTGTCTTCCTTGCTGGAGGGGGATCCAGGAGATGAATGCCATGCTCCTGCTCTGTTTGTTTTACAGTATTTACATGTCTGTCTTGTAAAGACATGCTTGTGTCTAGAGGGCTGGGCCAAGGCTGTCCTTCCAGGGAGTACACAAACCTGAGGATGCCTCTTAAAAGTAGCAACACCACAAATCAAGTGTGGTGGTGGCAGAGAAAGCCATTCCGAGTGAGTTAGTGATGTGGCATAAAACCTGGGCACTGCCAGTGACAGCTGTGAGGTGCTGCAAGATGTGACCATTCCTTGCAAACCTCCCAACTTTTAAAGGTTTATGACAGCTTCACAGTCGGTTCGTGTCCTTTCTGCTGCTGTTCTCTGTGTTACAGGTTATTACAAGAATTTCAGAGGTAGGGAGATGCATCCAAGTGTCACTGGCTTCTAAACCAGAAGATAACTTTGTTTTTGAATTAATTTTTTATGTGCTGTTTTCAAACTTACTATGTTTCCTGTAAAGCTGTGTGTGATGGTATTTCCAGCTGAAATAGAGCATTTTATTTCCACCCCCTCATTAGAGAAAATCATCTGCACAGTTTTGATGACCTATTTTCATTGATTCATGACCTATTTTCATATCTACAGGATTGTGAGAAATCCTGCCGTGCCTCAAAAAGACTGGAAAAAAGGTCTAGTTTTTGAGATCATAGCTTTCTTTGTTCCTTAAATTCCTACTTAGTTTATGGATTAGTCAACCAAGTAACCTAATCCATATGCCAAAGTTTTCAAATAATTGAGAAAAGACTAAGTAGGTGAGCTGGGTTTTTTTCCCCTTTTAACTGCCCATAATTTCTCACCTGGCATTTTTATTTTATTAATTGAAGTGCCCAAAGTAGTGATTTAACCCTTTTGTGTATATGTTTTTAAAACGTACACATACTTTTCAACCTGGTGGCACCAACCACTACCCCCCCTCATATGTATTTGATTTTGAACGGTGGTTGTTGGGAGTTTCTGCATGTTTGTCAGTTACAAAAGTTGATACCTTCTATTAGAGATAGCTTGCAATAGGCGTAGGAAAATTTGCAGTGCAGACACTGGCATCCTTAGGAGTTTTTATTCCAGTAGTAGGACAAGGCAGTTTATTCTGAAGATGGAGATATTTCAGAACGTGATCAGAAGTCCTCTATAGCTCCTCATGTGTTTGGAAGCTTAGAATTTCTCGTTTTGCTTTTTTAATTCTGTTAGTTTAAGGACTTGAGCTGATAGCTGCCCCGCACATGTAAGCATAAGGTTACAGTGACCTGAATTTTAAATACTGGTTGTTTTTTTTCTTGAACAAGAATAACAGAGTTGATTGGATACCATCCAGAGGAGCTGCTGGGTCGTTCAGCATATGAGTACTACCATGCCTTGGACTCAGAGAGTATGACCAAGAGTCATCAGAACTGTAAGTCATATTCTTATTTTTCTTAGCTGTTTGCATGTAAAACATAAATTGTGGGTACCTCAATACGTAGTTGAAAATACGAGTGCATTTTGTGTGCAGATACTCTCCAAGAGCAGTATTTACACCAGGTTACTGTGCTTGTCTAGCTGAAATCTGCTGCTGATCCTTTCAGAGGGTCTGGGTTGAAAACCTGAAAATTTGAAAAACTGAGTTAGGCAGTTCTAGCCTGCTGAGAAGGGCATTTCCTGGTGGCCAAGAGAATTGGGATTGTTTAAAAAGAAAAGAAAGAAAAGAGAAGGTGTTGGGGTGACCTAAGTGTGGCCTTCCAGTACCTGAAGGGAGCCTGTAGGAAAAATGGAGAGGCACTATTTATGAGAGCGTGTAGTGACAGGACAAGGAGGAATGCTTCAAAGTGACAGAAAGTGGGTTTACATGAGATATTAGGAAAAAAGTCTTTAGTATCATGATGGTGGGGCACTGGAACGGATTTCCCAGAGAGGCTGTGGTTGCCCAATTCCTGGAAGAGCTCCAGGCCAGGTTGGCTGGGGCTCAGAGCAACCTTGTCTAGTGGAATGTGCCGCTGCCTATGGCAGGGGCTGGAACTAGATAATCTCTAAGGTCCCTTAAAGATCCCAAGTCATTCTATGATTATTTTTCTCATTTGCTGTTGCTACCAAATAATAACGATCTTCCCCATCCAAAGTAGATATGCAAGGAGATTTTCCTAAAGGGATATTCATTACACAAATAATACCTATTGCCAGGAACAGCCGTTTCTTGTTATTGTTATGCCTATAGGCATAACAATATGCCAGTTTTAGCTGTTCTTAAAGAAAAGTATCTGGGTTATTCTGGGAGCAGAGATCAGATCCAAGATCCCTCTCTTCAGCAGGCCACACAATTACAATTTCCATCTCTTTTACATCTTAAAATAATTGGATTTAAATCTTCAGTCTCTGTCCTTAAGACTTAGTACTTTGGCTGGAGACAAGACAGTGCATTAATGTAAAAATGACGTTTCCAACCCTTAGCTGTTACAGCCCCCGAACCAGTTTATTGGAGAGTTTTGAGCAGCACATCACTAAAACCTCTGGAGATGCTCTTTTAATAGAAACAAAGCAAAGCAGCTAGACTGGAACCTACAAGATCAAAAAACAAACCCCACACACCTTGTAGCTGCTGTGATGGAGGCCTCTGTCCTCAGGAAAAAGCCCATGACTTAGGTCACATCTATAGGGAATTGGCCACCAAGCAGACTTACAGAAAGTATTTCTGTACTTCCCAGAGAAAAGTCACAGCAAAGAATAGCTGTCTGACCTTAAGGGGTTAGCTCCAATGGCAAAGATACAGGACAGTTTTAAGTTGAAATGTTTCTTGAAAAAGTATTTGGCAGAGATGAAAGTTGTGTGCTGTAAAAACAGTGTGAATATGAATCATCCTGTTTCCAAAGCTGCTTAAAAGAAAAATATAGATCAGCCCATACTCAGTGAGAGTTATCTGAGAATGTAATTTTTAAAATTGTTTCTTAGGTAATATGTTAGTGTTTTTACCAGTAAAAATGAATAAGTGATATTTATAGATAGGTTGTTAATATCCTGTGCTGGGCTATTGAAAGTCATCCTGTGAAATCAAGGGCGTGTGCTGCACTGGTCCTTTTGAATCATTGAGTTGGATTTCTAAGAATGGGACACTACCAGGGAGGGAATAAAATAGGAGCTGGCAATCCATTTGGTAACAGGAAAGGAGGGTGAGCAAGCCCTTGTTGGTTATCCCCATCTAGTTAATGAAATGGGAGAACTGAGTTACTTGTCCATGTAAAGATTTCTGGAGAGTTTCTAGTACCCACCATGACCAGGCATGAACAGTTGTTGCTCCTCACTCCAGCAATTCAATTACCCTCACGTGGTGCAGGGTGTGTGTCCAGATGCCATTTGTGCCCACTGAAAAGGGCCATGTCCTACCAACTTGCTGCAGGGTACAGAGGTCTGATCAAGAAGCAGAATGAGGGCCAGAGTAAGTCTTAGAGGGGTGGTGTTACACCAGCAAAAGTCCTCAGGGCATTGCAGGGGTTATAAATGTTTAGGATCAAACTGTTCCATGGAACAGCATGGATTATCTTTTTACTGCTGGAAGCACAGGACCAAAGTCTATTGCTGTGATAAATGTTACTTCCCACAACAGAACCATCAGTTTAAATTGCCAGCAAATTTGACCCTTTTCGTTTTTCTAAGATAAATAGTTCCCCATGTCTTCTGGGACCGTCAGCTTCTTACCAAATCAGAGAACAATCACAAAGACAAAGTGACAGCAAGCTGTGACTTGACAAAACACATATAATTCCTTCAGATAGGAAATGCCTGGATTCCATTATGTGTGCCATTGAGATGTCATATAATTCAGGGTAACCCAGCAGGTATAGAGCTTATACAGACCTTACTTGTTCTTCCAAGCATGTGGCTATACAGAACTTACTCATTTTCCCTGGCCACGTCCTTTTGTGCATGGAAATAGCCACCTCAAAATTCACATTCAGCAGACTTGCATTTGTTAAACAGTATTTTTTTATTAGAAATATGTATAGAGTATATCTCCTTGCAATTATGCAGTCACAAATTCTGACAGTGCCCACCATTTACCAGAAGTTCAGCAAGACTTCCAAGGGAATCATGGATTTCTGTTCTGTAAAAATCGTCCCTGCCTTTCCCCCCTCTCCACACAAAGATAAGGAGTATAATTGGAGCATATTTCTTTGACATGTAACTAGTTCTGTACAGACACAGGTAACGTATACTTTATAAAAAGTAAAAAAAAAAATAAATAGAGAAGTAAGAAGTTCACTCTGAAGGCAAAACCTTAAATGTAGCATTGATAACAAAGTCAGCAGTTACAAGTGTATTAGTAATTTATGAGATTACTCCATGGAGGGATTCTGCTGTACTTTATTATATCAGAACATGACATGCTTTGAATAATAATAAAAAAGATTAAAGCAGTAAAAAGCTTCTTTGTAATGTAACAGGCGCCTACACTGTAACTCTTATTGATGAGCTGATGATTAGGAAGCAGTGTAATTATGTTTCACAAGCAGAGCAGAACAGTCCAGTCACTAAAACACTTTGAAATGAAAGCCTTTTGATTTTGTTCCACCAGAAGTATTTAATCAAAAAAAGTAATGTTCTACTTTGTCTAAATAAATTAAATGAAGGATGATTAAATACTCCTAGGAAGAAAACAAACAAACTTCAGAAATAGAAGGATAAACACAGCAACAATTATCCGCAAAACAGTTGTTGTATTTCACAGGCCTGGATTTGTACATTTGTACGGTGGTGATGTAGGAGAGGCCAACAATAAATAGCTTCTCTTAATGGCCACATTCACAAGGAATTTTTCCGTAAAAAGACCACGGTATCAATTTTCCAGTCCTCCTGAGTCAGATTGCATTATTTCTCGGACATTAGTGTGATGGCATACTTCTTTTGGATGTAAAAGCTGTTTAAGAGGAAAGGTTGCCAATGTGGTCAAAGGTCTAAGTTCGGCCAGTTCCCACTTCTGCTGCTATTCAGTGTGACTGTGTCTGCTTACAAGTACAAGCTCTCATTAGTGCAAGTACTGCTTGTCTTCTCCAGCCCTAAGTTTTGTGCCATTGATCAACGTTATTTTTCCTCCACTGACAGCTTTGAATTACAGCAGACAGGACATCATAAAACCTTACATCTCAGAAGTCCAAAGCCCCACACTGAAAACTCATTCTTTGCAAATATTGCAAAATATTGCGGGTAGCAGGGCTACAGATTTCACCCTTCAAACATTTAGAAGCTTTAAACCTAAGTTGTACTATTAAAAGTTTATTGTTTGAGAAATGCAGGGTAGTTCAGAAAAACAGAGTTAAACAAACATTATTTGATTTGGTCATGTGGGGTCTTGGTTTCTTTTAGGTTGCAAATTCCAAGCTCTTGCAGAGGAACAACACAGTTCAACCAGAGGGAGAAATATAGTCGTTCAGCTTTTTTGTCTAGACATAGCAGTCGTGTTTACTACTCTTAATTTGGATACCTTTTTAAGAGTGTATTACTCCCATAAGATCTTAACTTAAAAAAAAAAAAAAAATCTTTGTGAATATTGCTTTTTAAGTCACCCATTTTTTATATTTATCAATTACTTAAATAAGGAAACGACAGTTTCCTCAATAAATTTGCTTTTCTACAGATCAATTTGGGAGCCCAAACTGAGCCACTTCTACAACAGGGACTCAAGTCGGCAGGCATTATTTTGGGAGTTGAAATATAGTATTAAATTTTTAAAATTCCACATTATGATCTGAAGATTCAGACCATCTCAAGAACTCAAATCCCAGAATTCAAGTTTTCAGTCTTGAGTAGAGGCCTCAAATGAACAGCCCCTTTCATGTTTAAAATGGCAGAATTTCCTCAAAGTTAAGCGCATCCTTGTCCACAAATCAAGTGCCTTATTGCACTTCTGCATAATGAAAACCCAGAAGCGGGTGTGTTTAAAACAAGTGTGACATGCTGTGTGTTCCTGTCCTGATGCATTATTTATATCCCTGCCCCCTTTTCTCAGTGTGCACAAAAGGTCAAGTAGTGACGGGCCAGTACCGTATGCTTGCCAAGCACGGGGGATACGTATGGCTGGAGACCCAAGGAACGGTGATTTACAACACCCGAAACCTGCAGCCCCAGTGCATCGTCTGCGTCAACTACGTGCTGAGGTGGGTTCAGGGGACGCACCAGAGCACGTGTGCATTCACGTGCTGGAGAAACGCAATATTTGGTGGAACTTTTCAAGGGTCTATTTATTCAACATTGTTGTTCCAAAATCAGTTTAGTCATGTTTGTTCAGTCTTGTTTACTGATGTTAGACATCGATGAAAAATGTGGCATGCCTGTTCCCATACGTGCTGTTGAAATATACCACAGCCTTTCTCCTCTGCAGAGCAGCTGCTGTGCTCATACAAGAGTATAAGGTCTTCTCCGAAGATTTTATTGTGTAGCACAGCTGCTAATCTGTTTTGTTTTTCTAATGCTGTGACCCAGAGATAAAACTAAGTAGTAACTGTATCGTATGTTGCTAGGAGAAGCTGTTTACAGCCTTAAAAATCAGGACCAATCAGAAGTTTTGCCTTCATTTGGCAAACCTTGAGGTTTTTTGGTCCTAGTTGGGGCCAAAATAGGAAATACTTATTTGAGTGATAGTCTGGGTCATTACAGCCTCGACTACATCCCTTTAAAAAGCAGAGCAACAAAGCCCTGAGTATTCCCACAGAAGTCCTGACCACACTCTCTGCGTCATCTGAAATGGTGGTGCTCAGCAACGCTGGAACTGTGCCTCGCCTGTCGAGAGCCTGGCATGCAACCGAGAGGCCAAAATGCTCCTATAGCCCCAGAGAGTTTGTACTGCCTACTTTATCCACATCTTTCACCTTTATGGTACAAAATGCCTAAAACCTATTCTCTCATTAGTGAAATTGAGAAGAACGATGTTGTGTTCTCCATGGACCAAACAGAATCACTCTTCAAGCCTCACCTGCTGACAATGAACACTGCCTATGACAGCGGCATCCCTGAGACAGAGAAGAGTGACTTCTTGTTTACTAAGCTAAAGGAAGAACCAGAGGAACTTGCTCAGCTGGCACCAACACCTGGTGATGCCATTATTTCCCTGGATTTTGGTTAGTATTTGTATAAATTATTTTTGTGCAACAAAGAACCACATGTGAGCCTGTATTTAGAGACTTAATAGACAAGGTCTGTTTGCTGTGTGTACAGATTGGGAGTAATGGCTAAAAGAGCTCACATGCTCACACCAGTAGAAAATTTCTGTGAATGAGAGCAGAATCCGTCTTTCTTGCTGACTAAATAACGTGCATTAAGTCTGTGCCAACTTATTGTCATGGCAACTAGGAGCAGTGCTTACTTTTAATGAATAGCTGCAGTTATATCATAACACTGCACCAGCTAAAAGTATTCATTAATATTGTTAAAACCCCATCTAGGAACACAGAAGTTTGAGGAAGCCCCTGCCTTCACCAATGCTGTTTTGACACCAAACAAGTCATGGCCAGTGGAAGTGAAAAGCCACCCTGCTCAAGGTGAAACACGGATGATACCGTCCTTTACAATGCCTCAGATTGCACCTGGCAGCAGTACTCCAAGTGCAAGCAGCAACAGTAGCTGTTCCACGGTAAGAAGAGCTTGAAAAAACATTTAAAGCATGTTAAGTTTTGTAAGCCAATCTCATCAATATGTATAGACAATGTATTTTTGTTGGCTGTCCTGTCTCACTGCTTATTAGCAAAGCCCAGGGTATCTCTATCCTTCCATCATGCCTTAAAGAATTAATAGCAAAACTATCAAATGGGAGCAATATCCTGGCTTCACATTGCAGTCCTCACTGTCTCCCAGCTGTCCCTCAGTAATTACTGTAACATATAAAACAACTAGTAGGAGAACATGCTACCACCTTTCATGGAGTTAGCCTTATATAAAAAGCAAATGTAAAATTGTGTGGCCACTGGGATCATTGCCCCAGACCCATCCTCATTCTGCTAAGTAGAACCTGTAGCTTTTAGGAAGCTTAGCCAAGTCAGGCTTTTGAGAGCAGCTCCTTGGGGTTTCCCACTGAAAAAATGGATGTGCTTCCATGGCACTGCCCCCAAAAATTGGAGCCACTCTTAACCAGAGGTCATCCAGTCTTAAGAAGAGCATGGAGGTATTGCTAAGCATCCTCTTTCTTGACAAAAGTATTTAATGGTGTACATTTCTTGTTCCTGGTCGGAGTTGCCAAAAAAAAACATTTTAAATACGATGACAGCTAGGTTCCTGTAATGAGTGCCTATGTTTTGTACTGACAGTCTCATGTCAGAGAAAAGCTCCTGATAGAAGTGGACAGTTTTGGGTTCTGAGCACACTAAATATACCATCTGCCCATTCACTTTTCGTAGGAAAGATCTGTTACTGAGTAACGGCATGGTATAAATGAGATGATGCTAAGCCAGGACTGTGGTTGTCTTCCTGGTTATAACACATTGTTATTTCCATGCAGCCCAGCAGCCCAGGAGATTATTACAGTTCTGTGGATGAAGATCTTAAGATTGAGGTGATTGAAAAGCTTTTTGCCATGGACACAGAATCAAAAAGTCAGTGCACCTCCCAGGTAATGAACTATCTCTTCCAAAAACCACCAAGATCAGTCTCCTGCTAGTAGACAGCCTGGATGTTGTGCGTGCACATATTGGGATACAGCATTTGAACTGCGTTTGCACATGCACACCAAATCTTTGATGCACATTAGTAAAACAGTGCACTTCCAAAATCTGCCATGTCAATCTCTGTCCCTAACTCTCTGAAACACAAGGTTTGGAGTGTCATTGTGGTGGCACTGCTAAGAAGAAAGGATCACCAGAGAGCTTTCAAAATCTGTAGTCTTCTGTAGATTGGAAGAGTTCTATAGGCAGCAGCAATTTGTTTTTAAATCCAGCCGAATGGCTAATGAGTAAACATCCTTTCTAGAACAAAATATAAATAAACTAATTCTTGCAAAACAACTGAATGAGAGAGGAATGCCCCTCATGGCACACATCTTCTTTAACTACAAAATGAAAACTCATTTTAGATATATGCTTCCTCTTTTGCCTCTTGGAGGTTTTCAGACAGACTTGAAAATTACGTGCACATAAAGTAACACACAGTCTGCATCTGCTGCATTCTAATAATGATGTAAGTGTAGAAATTTCCCCTATAAATAAACAAATCCGCTATTATAACATTACAGCAAGTGAGCTAGTGAATAAAGGGTGTGTGCCTTTTATTTAAAGTTAAGCTTACTTGACTTTAGGTACTTAATTGAAATGCCTTTGTGAAGAACTTATACTTTATAGTCGAGAGAAAGGAGCAGGCACTGCTGATTGGTAGCCCAGACCTCACACCCATCTCTATTAATCCTTCAGAAAGTTTGGGGTGCTGGGGCCCAAATTAGGTACCTCAATTTGCCAACACAATTTGCAGGCTTAGGTAGGCTATAATCCATGTTCTGAAGAAATTTCATCTAAGTCTGGACATAGAAATGAAAGCATGGGGAAGAGTGGACAGATAGGAGACAAGCGTGGAGCAGGATGAAACTCACTGCAAGACTTTACATGCACAAACTTCAGTATTGTCAGATTCAGCATCTGCTGTCTCAGGTGTGTCCCACCACATCAGCTGCTTTGGTGGGAAAAACAAGTATTATAAAAGTGCTGCAGGGGTGTTACGAGCTGATTGGGGGGGGCCCAGCACTGATTATCCTCTCTTGTTCAGCTCTGGTCAAATGCCAAGAGAAGTGAATGTGGGTATGGCTAGTCCTCCAAGGGAAAAAAGAATAAAGATTTAAGTGTGATAGTGTCCTTCTGGCTAAATTTTCCCAACCTTCGCATTTTTAGACACCTTTTTTAATGTATCTGGATTATGAGAAAGCTGTACTTTCTATTTTAACACAAAAAAGCCTGAGGTTGAACTACAAGCCACATGTTGTAGAGTCTGGGCAGACAAGTTATTCAAAGCTTAGTGAAACAACATCTACTTCAGATCACAGTGATGCTGGAGGCTGCATGCAAGCTGCTTTAACAAATATTGCTCCTCTCTGAGGTTTTCTCCTTCCGTTTGTTGTCTTAGTTTTGCTGCTGATGATATGATGAATATGTATGCTAGTATAGAAATAAGACATCTTTAAACAGGAGTTTGCCTGTTTCATTAGGTAAATTTGGCATACAGTGATTTTTCAGCTTTGCATCTATTAGTATTCTGTATCACACTAACTGCCACAACTATTACTAACTTATAGTTTCTTTATTGCACAGACTGACTTTAACGAACTGGACCTTGAAACCTTGGCTCCTTACATTCCTATGGATGGAGAAGATTTCCAGCTCAGCCCCATCTGCCAAGAAGAAAGTCCTCTCTCTGAAAGTGCACAAAATACCCAGCAGAGTCTAAGTAGCATGAGTACCATCTTCCAGCCCCTCGCTCCTACTTCACAGAATCAGTTCCTCCCAGAGAAATATTGCCCACAGCTATCAACTGAAAAAATTAACTCTGGTCATGGCTCCTTACCATCGGTGTTCTTCAACAACATGAGTAGGTCATCACTGCCACCATACCATGACCAAGCCAGCACTCCCCTGTCTTCGATGGGAGGAAGACCAAACACCCAATGGCCACCTGATCCCCCATTAGAATATGTTCCTGGCAAATGGAGACTCATGGATAAATACTCAGGATCCCTATCCAGTTCCCCCTCGGGCCCACCAATAACTTCTCAGAGGGTGCCTGTTTATAAAAAAAGGTATGTGTTTCTGTGGTATAACTTCGTATATTTACCCAGAAAATACTTTGGGAAATGAGAAGGGTCGCAATCTTGAAATTTGATTTTTCTCAATTCGGCTGAAACAATTTGTTGTGATAGGCATCAGACTGCAGCTCTGGGGAAATTAATGTGGTGCTCTCCCAGTGGCAGTGAGTCTGGAGGAGGCAGAAGTGGACTGACTTTTCATTGCCTAGAAGGATACGCAAATGAATTTCCTGCTGGTCCGGTTAAAATTACACCGGTAATTTTGCAAAGCATGCCTGATTTCATGCAATTTAAGAACAGTACCAAAAAGGCTTACTGGTCCGGCAGTAGCAGGGACACACACATACTTTCTTACCTTGCATATATTTTCTGCACAACTGAAAATGGGGAAGAGAGAGGAATGAAAGTGCATTATTGTTGGCAT
Organism: Hirundo rustica; assembly: GCF_015227805.2. Taxonomy (NCBI): domain Eukaryota; kingdom Metazoa; phylum Chordata; class Aves; order Passeriformes; family Hirundinidae; genus Hirundo; species Hirundo rustica. Next base: position 28,442,802 of record NC_053452.1, read on the forward strand.
ATGTAAATACTACAGCCAAGGCTTAAATTGCAGGCTCTTTTTCTACAACCCTTTTGTTTGCGTTCTTACACATGTGAACAGTATGTGATGAGATGTAGATCAGAGGGCATAGTCCTACAAGTTGCCTCATAGATAGAAGTTTCTCTGCAGCTCTTGAGATTTCAATGTTGCTCACACTGACATGTTCAGGAAGTACATAAAATAGCAATGGTCGTTTTAAAACATGAAGCTGTCCAGTTTGCTTTTTGGGATTTCTTGTTGGTAGGATTGACTTTCTTTTCCACAGCATTTTTTGTCTGCTTGGAGATCCCTAGAGGCTGTTTATGCTAAACTTTCCTAAGTCTTTGATCCCAAACGTCAAAAGTTTCTAAAGATGGTGGGATGACTAATAAAAGGAAATAAAAACATTTGATGTTTGAGATCTGTCCACTGGCAAGTCTCAGACACATTAAATGTCTTTAAATGAAAGAAGAATCTGTATAAATGAACCAGATTATTTCAATTTTCCTTCCTGTGCACTCACAGAGATCTCTCCACAGGCCCCTAGATGCTTTTGGACAACGAGGCATAGATGTAAACCCAGCAAGACTTGCTCTGTCTAACAGTTTGAAACTGAAGCGACAACTGGATTATGAAGAACAAGCCTTGCAACAGCTGAGTGGGGTAATCATAAGAAAAGCATCCCCTTCACAACTTTGGACTCACCATGGCCATCAGTGTAATTGTCTGTTTTGCTTCCCTTCTCATTGCAGGGAGATCCATCTGTCATTAACCCATCTCAGTTAATGTGGAAGAGAATGAAATTTCTCAAGGGGGAAAACTGTTCCTTGGTTACAGAAAAGAAGTCTCTCAGCACAAGTGTTCTTACTGGTAAGACAAAAGAAAGTGGTTTTGCAATGTTACGTATTGAAACACCATTTAGACAGGTTGAATATGGAATAAAGCTCTTTCGAAAGGAAATGTAAATAAGCTCTGTAAATATTACACAAAGCTAAAATTAAAGATCAAGTTGTATATCTTAGAGCTGAACAATTTAAAGGTACATTTGATAAATACCATTTAGTTGGTTTCACATATGTTCACACATTTGCTTCGAAGGGAACAGAAATCAGCGTAATGGAGCTGTGTTTACCTCCTGCTGATCCAAGGTGTGAATATCTCAGAGCTAGAACAGATACTGTTTCTCTACAACACTGAGTTTCCCTACACAAGCATATCTTGACTGCTGTACTGCTGCTAGAGCTGTTTGTTTCTAGACTTCCTTTGTGATACGACGCAGATTTGCCTATGCTGTAACACCATCACACAGGTTCACTTTGCTTTGGATCAGTATTATCTACTGTAATTATTACACTGGCTTCATTTAACTTTTTTTTTTCCCTACTATTTAAATAACAGATGAATTTTTCTGTAACTCAAGAGGTCTGAGCCAACCAATGAATCAACTGCAGCAGCAGCAGCATCAACCCAGCTGTGACAGTCCGGGTGAGAATTTGAAAGCAGGAGCGTTTCCCCCTCTGTTTTACAGTTCCCACTGTCAGGACTACAGTGCCCAGCCAGCTAATAAGGCGTCAGGTAAGAGCTGTCAAACACAGAGACCGGAAAATGTTGGTATTTTGTTACAATACTGATGCCATGAAAAAAAAACAACACACAAAAAATATGGAGGAGGATGATAAAAATCGAAATATAGCACAATTTTGTGGTTTAGTGTGAAACTGTAATATTTACATTTGTAAAATATGAGAAAAATATTTCAGTTAAACTTAACACCTTTTCACCTTGAGGGACTTGTCATCCTCCATCCATATTCTTGTCTTTTGATGGAATTGATCATTACATTGTACTAAACAACTTTGCTGCAGCAGTGACATGGAAGTTTGTAGATCAAAGTCTTCACCTCTGCCTTCTAAATGTTGAAATAAGTGGTTAAAGGAGACGTGTGTGTGTTCTTTTTAACACGTGTGAGGAGTGGTGTCAATTCAGAAACCCTGTCTTTTACTACAGCTTTCCTCATCTGCACCAATACAGTTTTTTCTCAGAACAATCTCAGTTTGGGGGTGGAGGTGAAAAGCAACGCTGGTTTGTGTGACACCCTTGCAGCAGTTTAAGGAAGAGCAGAGCACAGATTTGCTCTGACACCTGGAGCTGCTGGTGGTTTGAGGCATATTGACATAAAAACAGAATGAAACGGGTGTAAACAGAAGAGGTGGGAGGAAACAAGTGCCCTTTCTGGTCTCGGCACCTTGACTTACTTCACTGCTGTGTTCCAGGTCTGACCAGTCGCCTGCTGGGGCCCTCCTTTGAACCCTACCTGTTGCCTGAGCTGACACGATATGACTGTGAGGTGAACGTGCCCGTGCTGGGCAGCTCGACGCTGCTGCAGGGCAGCGAGCTGCTGCGAGCGCTGGACCAGGCGACCTGAGCGATCCCGCAGTATTCCGTGGCCTACACTGTTCAAAACAGCTTCCGTTTTTAAATATATTTTTGCAAGTAGACAATTTCTAATACCAGTAAACTTCTACAGGATTTTACTTAGATATTGAACCTGTCCACATTACCAAATAGTGGCCTTTTGAAGTTACTCACTTTATTATTCATATTAAAGAAATTCATCTACTGTATCTTCTCTGTTGCAATTAAAGTGGTGTTTAGAGAGTTTGATTACCCTCCCCTTATCTCATTACCTGTAATTTATATTCTGAATTATTTTTTTTTTTAATTTCATGCTAATAAAAAGCTGTGGTATAAATGCCTCGTCATGCGATACTTTGGCTGCAGTACTGCAAAGATATATTTTTATTGCCAAAGATGAATGAAACAAATTTGATCTCCAACCACAGTTTTTTGTTGATCTGCCAAATTAAAATCCTTTGAGTCTTTCTGGTTTCCAGCATTTATTTTATTGTAACTTTAATAACTTTTGGAAAAGCATACTAAGGAAAAAATCCCAGCCTTCTGCCTTCCATCCCTTTCCTTCATTTTTATACACTTTGTCGAAAGAAATGTGAATGGTGAAATGCAATGCTTGTGGGTATCTGTGAAAGTTGCACGTTTTAAGCTTTTTTCCTCAGAAGCAAGCCACATTCTCAGCTGCCTTAACATGGCTTAGCTCTACAGCTAAGGGAGTCCTACAGATTTGCCCCAGTGGAGGATTTAGGCCTGTGTTTTCGTTTGTGTTGAGGTTTCTTGTTTTGTTCTTTGTTGTTGCCTTTATTTTTTACACAAAACAGATTCTTTTTTAATTATCTCTCTCTGGGTCAGTTGTTAATCATCTCTTGGTACTTTTGCTATATCTATGACACCACTACTTTAAGAGCTGTTTCTGCTAGAAACTTGTAGTATTTGTTATGATGTTGCTGATATTTCAGGAATCGGAGCAGTGGCCAGTACTAACACCTCTGATTAATGCTACCCTTCTTCATTTTATATGCTAGCTAGCAATATCACTTCACTATTGAATCAACAAATCTCAAAATAGTATTTCCCAGTGTATTAGGCTAACTCAGTTATAATTAGACAAAAAAAAATTAGGGATTGCATAGTGAGATGAATAGCCAGCAGGGAGTTCTCTCATTTTCACTTGCCTTACATTAATCAGCAGATAAAAAGCCATTAAAAGGCAGCCAGAAATTTTCAGAACTGCTTTCCAATCATTACTTGTCATGCACATATTTGAAATACATGGCTTTGAATGCTTTCAAAGGGTTTTGAAAGTTTAAATTACAACTTCTCTAAACAGCAAAAAATACTACAATAAAAGGCAGGTGAGCAGTTCTGACTTTAAAATACATACAGACTTAGATCTGTGCTGGGATCTATCTTGTTTCCTCCACTGGTATAAATCACTGTAGATTCACAGAAGAAAATGAAACAGTGGCAAAGTACTAAAGGTAAAAATCTGGCCCAGAAACTTAGAACAAAAATATATTTTTGAGACTTCTGAGTCTGCTGAAACCTGGTGTATAAAATTGCTTTATATCATGCACTGACACTTGCATAGAGAGAGCCTTGGGTTCATAAAGCACTTCAGAGTTTGCTGTGTTAAGCGAGTCTTAACCACATTTACTTAGAAAAGCTGAAGACCTTTTGTTATGGGTACATGATGTAAAAAATATATATACTCCCTATTGCAGGCAATCTTTCCAGAGTTTATTACCAAAAAATAATGTACCTGTAAAGCGAAGTTATTACTTTGTGAAAAAATTTATTGTAAGCATGAACATCTAATGAAAATTGGCCATCCAGACTTGACAAATTTGCAGTGTCACAGACTTAAGGCTTCAAGGATTAAAGACACTTGAATACTGCTCTTCTGTTTCCTATTTGTGTAGTTTCAGCATTAAAAATGTTATATCCTAACAGTTTACTAAAACACTCTGAAAAAATATTCCATGTCTTAATATTAATCATACCTTTTATCATAATTATTTCATAATCTATATTGCTGAATTCTTATTGACAATATTATAACTGTATGGGAACTTTAACTTGATAAGGAAATGTATTTTGACACTGATACCTTATTAAAGTATACTGATCCTAAATTCTTTGTGACTCATTTGCTATGAATTTGTTATTTGTTATATCATTGTAAAACAAAAGTATTTATTAAATTATTTATAGAAAATAAAGTTTGCATTGATCTTTGAAGACTGAAAGAACAATCAAATGCTACCCATGTCTGAGAGCTGGGAAGGAGCCTGCCAAAGGTCCATACTATCAACTGCTTTCTAGAGTTCTCCTGTATTTACTCAAATGAAGAATTAATGCCCTTCTGGAACTTGTCCCGTGGCTCAGACTGCTGCTTCCATTTCAAAACAGTGTTTCTATCTGAGGAGCTGAGGGTGCCTTTTGTAATGCTACCCTTACAAAAGAAAAAGAGAGAAAATTAAGTCCACCAAATCACAGTTTAGAGGCTGGATTGCCAGAGTTCCCAGCCTGAGTTTTGGTGGAGAAACAGAAGCCATCGTATGCTAGCAGTCTTGGCAAGCCCCTGACTAATGGACTTTCCCCATCGAATCCTTCCAAGCCTCTTCTTCATCCTGACAGTAGTCATTAATCCCAGTGCTGCTGTTAAACAGGTCAATCTTTTTCCATATAGAAAATGCTGGTTTTGCCTGTATAATTACACCAATCACATGGAGGACAGATACATTAAAAAATCAATTTCCAAACATACACCTAAACTTCACTGCTGTGTGGAAGCTGTTAATGCTTGACCCTTTTGATAACTGCCTTTGAAACATGCAGTGGCCACACAGGCACCAGTGAGCTGGTCAAGCAGCAGCAAATCTTTTGAAGAGCCTGCAAAAGTGGGCTATCATTACCTCCTTTCTTAGACTGGACACTCAGTAGGTGTAGAAACCAAATCCTTGCCTCGCAATCTGTTGTTATTAACTATACAAAACTCTCCCTTTTAAAGTATCCCCTTAGTCTTTGACCAAGTGTCCCCAGGACTAACAGCATAACAGATCCTAATCCAGCTGAGTATTGGAGAAAAACAAAACACAATCTCTGAAATAGTGATTAACCCGGTAAGATCAACTATCTTTTGAAGAGTGCAATAGCTAACTGTTAATATGCATTAGTGCTGTCAGGCATTATTTTTTGGGGGTGTCCAGGCAGCTGATTGCTCACACTCACATACTTAAGAGGGTCCTGCATTCACTATTCCCATGTTGAAATAGCTGAAGGAACATACTGGTAGTGCCTTGAGCTGCCTTTTTTCTTTCCCCCTCTACAGCTAAACACTTTTCATGTTAGTGAGTTTTAGTGATTTTTCCTTACGTATATGAATATCCTAGACAGATAAACTCTGACAGTACCCTGAGACCTAAACCTGGTCAGAAACACAATGCAAGCCTTGAATTAATAGCTGAGTTTTGTTCTGCTGACCAGGGACTTATGGCAGCTTTTTAATTTCTTTTTCTCCCCAGCAGGCCAGCAGAAGTGCTTAAAATTCAGTGTACATCATCTTTCACTGCCTAAAAGCACCATTTCTTGGCATCAGACTTTGTATCTTTAACAGCACAGCACTGATCCCAGCGATGTTTTTCAACACTCATTACATTCTGCTGAAAAATTGGCCTGATTTGCCAAGCTCTCATGACTTGGGCTGGTCTCAGTCTCTGGCTGATTATCAAGTCTATCATCTTTTTAAATGATCAAGCAACCATTTTTCTTAGAACACAGAATTCACTCAGGTAAGATTCATGATGTTTAACAAAGAAACGCTTATAACAAAATACAACAGGAAATTCTCACTATGTGATTACTAATAAAAAACGCAAGAAAGCCCAGAAAACTTGGATAACAAAGTCCAACTGTCTTTTCACTGGAGACACAGGTTTCTAAGCCGTACTGAAATCTGCAGACACTACATGATTCATCACACTCACTTGGAGCAGCAGGCAGAGCACACAGAATACCAACACACAGATGCTCCAGTTCTAGGTGGTAAAGGTTTCATCTGTTACTTCTGCCTGAGGAGCTTTATAAAGCTATTAACAGACATTCCACATACATGTGTGCATGTGTATTTTTTTTTTTTAAGAGTCACAGTGGAGAACTGGAAATATTCCTCTACATCTAAATAAACAGCTTGTTTTTTTCTTTCCCCTCCAACTCCTTAATTATAGGCTTCCCAAGGGAGGAAGAAATAATTTCTAAGAAAAATGCAAGTCAATTTCTAAGAAAAAAAGCAAGTCCTTAACAATATGTTATTAGGACGAGGTCTGTCCTTGTCCTGCTCCCTTAGCACAGACCAACACACAGCACAAAATCTGCCTTTTGGTTTCCTGGGGCTGCTTCTGAGCCCACCCCTGCCCGCGGGGGAGGCAGGCTGGATTGTGCTGCTCCAGGCTCTGTTCATTGATGTTTCTTCACTTAACTGATACAACAAAAGCACCATCACAAGGCTCCAGTAATTGGAAAGTACCTCAGTTTTGGGTGTTTGCATTAAAAATGTATTTGAAAGAAACACCTTAACTACAGTTTTGTTGTTGTTTGACTGAAAGCCAGCCTGAAGTTTTGGACATTTGTGTTGTGCCACAGATCTCACATGGAACATTTTCCTTGAAGAAGCCCTAAATTCTTGTAATCAAGGAGTTACTTAATTCTCTTCAGTCATGCCTCCCAGTTAGGATGTCTCATTGGGGAACAGCAGCAGACGCATGAGCCTGGCTTGCAAGGACTACCTGCAAGCCAACCAGCACCAGCCCTTGACATGCTGGAGGCAGCAGCAGCTGTGTCACACCTTGGGCACTATCTGATGTGAAAATTCCTGCATCTTAACTGCACTTGGGTTGCATCTCAAAAAACCCAACCCCTTTTAGCTTCATTTAAAAAAAAAATAAATAAATTTAAAAAAAAAAAATATCCCCCAAACTCCTCACTTGAAAAATCTGTGTTTAGGTCTTGGAATTATAGACAAAACTGGCAAGCTAGATCCTCAAAGGCACCAGCCCCAGAAACCAGAGTGACTGTTGACTGTTGCACCAGGCATATTTTAATATTTAGGGTCTGGCTGTTGATCTTCAAAGGACTGGCACTAGCTCTAGGGACTGAAGTGGTCTCCCCACAGCACTGGCAAAGGCAAACCAGAAGAAAACTACCAAAGGTGCTAGACAAACCACAGCAGCACAGCATGACCATCTTGATGGCTTGTTCATCCATCCAACACCAAATATCCTCTAGGCTCTCTGCAGCTGAATGTGTTTCTCAGCTGCAGCAAGCAACTGCAGACAATCACTTAGCCTTGACTCCCGTCCTTTCCTCTAACATCGATGCCATTCCTTCCATTAGCCCCCAGCCCCATACATGGGTCTATGGTTCCATCATTCTGATTTCTGCCTCATGCTGCCTTCCCCTTGCCCAGCTCACCTTCCCCTCCTGACAAACCTGCTCCAACCTGTCCCATCTCTACACGGGCCACTTTGCAGGCAGCAGTTTTCAGCAAAGATTTTGGGACTTGCAGTGAAGGTTCTTTCTCATCATGTCTTTGCCTTGGCTGTCTGTTTGATACGATGATCAGACAGACTCCCAGACATTTTCACCAAACCTCAGCTTCTCTTGTTCTTGGGTTCAGCTCATGTTAAAAATGTCTAAACCCAATTCCCATTCTAACCACTGGGCTTTATAGATCACAATCCTTTCCCTGACATGAAAGCTCCATTTAATTTAATGCTCCAACTCACAAGAAGTTAGTGCATCCTCCCAAAAGCTGCAATACCACCCCTGAGTCATTTCAGATATTTTTCTCAGCCTGCTTCCATTTGCTATTTAAGCAAACAGTGGTGGGGTATGAATTAAAAAGGTTCTGCTGGCTCACAGAAAATACAGTATCTCTTATCAGCCCCTTGACACAGTTCTTCAAGAAAAATCCCAATAAATTTCAGATGTGCACGTAATTTATCCTGCAGTTTATCCTATTTTGGAAATGAGAGCAGAGCAGAGCAAGTTCCCCAGATGGCTGAAGTCAGGTCTGTTAAGCCAGAACCATTTCCCAGCCATAAGAGGAGCAGGATCAGTTTGCTCTTTTAGTCCTATCAGTACCACAGAACGAACTCTAGTGGGAAGAGAATCCATATTAGGAAAGAGAATCCATATTTGTTGCTCCCCAAACCTTCTTCCCATACAAATACTTGCTTGTTCGGGACAAGAATTAAGCCCAACACAGAGAGAGGTACACACACTTGTTAGATGGCTGCCAAAGGCTGCTATGCACTTGACAGACACCAACAAGCTCACAAAGGGTGTGTGTGATTTCCAAGTCCAACTTATCCAGCAGAATTTTCAGCCCTGAGCAACCCTTATACACTCACTCCAGAGTTTGATTGCCCAGTATTTGGAGAGCCCTGGGGTGCCCCAGAGGAGAGTGATCCATGGGGATTTCTCTCCATCTAGTTATAACCCATAAGTCAGAGGTTAAGACTCATGCAAGAAAACTAAAACCCACTTGTGTGTCCACTGGAGAGAATGACAGGAAAGTGGTTACAACACTAATTCAGCAGAATTTTCCAGAACAAAGCTCTTTTTAAAGACATTGGCAGGAATGCATTTTCCCATATTTCAGATGTTTATGCACCCAAATTAAATTTTGTATTCTCTAATGGGAAAAGAACATCAAACCAACCCAGCAGCCTGAAAGCCTTGGTCTCTTTTTCTCAAGATGTTGGTAAACAACGAATTTGAGATAGGAAGGGAAAGCACAAATACAAAAAATCCACAACTGTCGAGCCCCCAGACCAAAGCACGCTGCTCCCAGGCATTACTTTGTAGCAGAAGTTGCACAAACTTGTAAGTGGCAAACCACAAAAGTTGTCTCATATAATGAGCCTTATGATCAATACAAATACATGTTATTTTAGTTCAGCCCCTCCTCCACACAGCAGCCCACAACAGTACTACACTGGATCAAATGAAGCATAAAATGGATGTCGTCACCATCCATTTTTAGATCCGTCGCATGACATCCATTGGCTTTTTTCCTGGAAGAGCAGGCAATACTAATTGTGTCTATCACTTCACCGCTAACACAGATAGTGCTGGCCTTAACTGCAGCCCCCAGAACACACTGCAGTTCACAGAAATCAAACCAGTGGAACTTTACTGGGAAAACAGATTGCTCTTCTTTATTTTAACTTCAGCTGCAAACATCACAATGAGTGTTCCTGCGCCTTGCTCAGCTACGCAGATGCTATTTTTTAACATATTTACACTTTCTAACTCAAGTTGCTGTTCACAGCTTCCATTTTAATCTGTGGTCAGGTTTTGGGGTGCACAGTATGACTTATTTAAGAGCCATACTGATCACCACAGAAATCTCAAATATAAAAGTGGCACCAACACTGGATAATTCCTGGTGAACTTCCCTCTTAAAACCTCTCTTCTGCAGAAGACATTGTTTACTGACAAGCAACACCTTGAACAACTATATGGTGGGTTTGCTTTTATCCATCACCCCTTTTTGACTTCCCCAAATCCACAGCAAACAGCCACCCAAGCACTCTGAAAAGTGGACATAAACCTGGGTATTTTTACTGCCATTTGTATCTTAATACACTTAATAAACACTTTAACGTCTACTTTCATTTTTAGAGGGACGTCTTCAGACTCCCCCCTTAAACATTCTTCTGCCCTCATTCAAAAATGAAAATACTTGTCTGGTTAACCAGCAGAGGAACCAGGAACCCATAGAATATCTGGAACTCATTGGAAAGACAGGGAACAGGGAATATTCAAGTCAACAGTACTCTCATTCTTCTTTCTGCAACAGTCCCTGCTGGGGACTGTTTGTTTGCACTGAGGTTTGTATTAGAAACACACACACTTAGCTAAATTACACAAATCCCACAAAGCTATGCTGAAAATAATAAACAGAGTGCAAAGTGCCTGTGCCCAGCACTCAAGAGCCACAACAGGTGCCTCAGGATGGTAGACTGCCATGACAGCCAGGCTCAAAACACTTGCTCCAAAACCTGCTCAAGTAAGTGATCCTCCTTCTTCCCCCCTTCCCATGGAAACATCTCAAAGAATATTTTGATTCTTATAGGCAAAATCATGTCCTGACTCGCGCCTAGGAAATAATTCCCATCTGCCTACAAAACCTATGCAAGGTGGTTGCTAAGGTGACACCATCCACAAAGACCCTGAAAACTGGGTCTTCTGCAGCCTGTGGCAGGAGCTCACGCTCTCCATGGGCACTCCTGATCCTGGCATGGGAGCCCCCAGCACGCTGCACAACAGGCAATGGCTGTGCCCAGCAGACGCTGCTGCTCCTCGAGTCAGGGGCCAGAAGCGCAGTGGCTGAGGAAGCTGCACATTTCATGTGCTGTCTCCAACACGGGTCACCTCTACAACACCCATCTGCTTAGGTTTAAAGTAGGTAATGCACAATTCACTTATACATGGAGCAAGGGGGTTAATAAGCCTGGCAATGCATTACTTCCATGGTTCATGGAAATACTTCGTGGCTGCGCATTACAGAGCAGCATCATTCATGGCCAAAGTTGCCTAACAGGAAATTGTCCCAGGAAGATTTCCAAATCCCATCCAGTCTACCTTCACACTAAACTCCCAGGCTTTACTGCCCAAAGGGCAACAACTTAGCACAGCTCCTACACCAATATCCTGCCCTGTTCTTCCCAGTGAGCCGAACCATAATGGCAGCAACTTGCTAGGGCAGAAAGCAGCACGACAGGGTCCCCCAAGCACACTTGTGCTCAGCCCCTCACTCACAGTGTTTCACAGCGATCACACTCCTCTCCAATTAGCAGGAACCGCCCCCAGCCATACCCTTCCTTTCCTCACTACCAAGATGCCAATTTCTTCTCCTGAGAGAACACCTCCGGCTCACTTTTCCACAAAGCATTTAAAAATCCTTTTCCAGATGCTCTTGCTGGAAATGCAGACCCCACAATTACAAAAGGAGTTCTGGGATCTGATCTCACACTGTACTAGTGTGACTAATCTTTGAAGGCAGTATTTTGAAATACTTCTTTGAAATACACCAAAACTTACATTCAGATTACTTGTTTTTTTTTGTTTTTTTTTTTCTTTTTTTTTTTTTTTTTAAGTGAGCTACAGAAGAAAATACATAGTCACGTGCAGCACCAACACTGCAGTTAGACAGGCCTAGTTTTGACAGTATGAGACAGGCAGAAATCAATCCATTCATACCCAAAGAGATACAGGCTTGTGGGATTAACCTCTGTTAAGAAAATGAAGCATTCAAATCCCAATTTTCAAGATAATAAATATGTTGTAGCTGTACAGCAACACTAGAAACAGGAGACCGCTGCACCTGTATCACACAGTGCCACAGTAACTGAACCAATGCTGAAAGAGTAAAATCACTGCCTTTCAGGATCTCCCATCAAGATCCAAACAAACAGGTATTTTTACAATAACCAAGGCAACAGGACAGAGGGTATTGAAGGCAGAAGTCAGCAGGATACAAAGAGGCCTTTCTGGAGATAATGCCGCGTATTCTCACGGATTTTTAAATGGAAATATCTAGTAGCCCATCATCCATTTCCACACAGTTATAACATGTTCCTGCCCAACATATCTTTCTACTGATAACTTACTACATCTTCACATTTCTCTGCTCTATTAAAAAACCACAACCAACCAACCAACCAAAAAAGTCACCTGACAGGCTTGTATGGATTTTTCAGCTTCTTAGTGTCTCCTGTTAAGAGCTACAGAAATGTAATTTACATGTTCTAAAAAAAATGAGCTACTTTGGAAGCTTAACTTTTTAAACAGCTCAGAGAAGATGTCTGTCATCCTTTCATTTCCAAGCAGCAGTTTGCGTAGATTTTAGTACAATCAACTCATGTCTTTGTCATGTTTCATTTTCATGCTTCATTTTACAAGCCCACTAATCAGACTAATGAGGTTGAATGTGAAGAAATCCCTTTGTTTCAAACTAAACAGCTTCTGAAACCACAGTTATAATGGTCTTTCTTTGCTTATTCATTTCCTATTTGCCAGTAAGAGGGGGAAAAAAAAAAAAAAAAGGTATTACAGAATTTTTCTGCTAAACCCTAAAGGCAGAAAGCCATCTCAGCACAACATCCCCTGTAATTTACAGGAGCTCAGGCTGTATGTTCCTGTAAGGGTGCCACAGTGCCTTCCACTTTGTGAGCACGCTTAAACGAAGTAAAATCTTCTTAACTGCTGTGGTAGGGTGACAAACACACTCTGTATGTTCCAAAGTGGGGGCTTAAGACGGTCCAGTGAGCAAAAGCCTGTCTGCAGGCAGCAGGGAATTTGTGCTGTGCTGAGAACACTCCCACACAGAGTCATCGATGGTACGATGACTCTGGGTACGACATGTCTAGGACCTGCCTGGGAACTGGGAGCTTCCTGGTTCCTTGGCCCATCTAAACCATCAGTCACACCTATACAGACAACCCATGGCATGAGGCGGAAGCTAGAGGTGAGGAATGGAAATCCCTACTTGGAGATTCATTACAGAGCTATCCCAGGCTGCAATACAAACCCACCAGCGCTCCTTGGAGCTTTTGCCATGCATCAGAGGGAAAACATCTGTCTGGTGCAGAGAGATGCACCAAGAGACTCAGAAGGGAACACACTCAGTTATGGGACAATACCACAAAAGGCAACACTGTCTACCCTCCAACAACTCTGACAAATTTGAAAGCACAATCTAAACAACCGTGAATTTAATTTGTTCATCCTAAGGTTGGGCTTTTTTTTTTTATTTAACATCGCATAAAAGCAAGCTTGTTCCTGATCCTCTAAATGCCTGAGGAGTTGCCAGGACCACATGCTGAACAAGTGACAAGTACATTGCAGAGTTAGGAGCATTCCACCAAGTTTACTGTGAGTGTCACTAGTCCTGCTCAGAAGGAATATATAAGATTCAGCTGTGGTTCAGAGTTCTCTGAAAGAAGCTGGATATGCCTGCAAAGGAGCCTGAAAACGGAGAGGGGATAAGTTTATCTTTTTAGCCTGTAGCATGATGACAGCACAAACAGTACAGTGCCATGGTTTACATCTCCCTATGGACCCATTCAAAGCACAAAATATCTATAGACAAAATCCAGGCAATCCATTTCCTCCTAAAGCTGTAAGTCGAACATAGAAACACACTCCTGCTACAATACACCCCAGGCTGTAACAGAAGCTTTAAGTCCTTCACAGATCACCAAGAACATCAGTGCAGCTTTAGGGAACTAAGTGGTACCAATTTCTAACCCTCCTGTCCCCAGCCAGTTCATAGAGAAGGGGTGAAGATGTCAGAAGATAGATTTACGATTGCACAGCAGGAGCCAACGCTACTCCGTACGGTCTCTGCCTGGTTAACCTCCAGCACATTCCTTGGGGAAAGGAGGAACACCACTGTGAGAAGACAAAAAAGGCTTTTTCACCTCCCACTCTTTCCCACTCCTGGACAGTAACACCTGTCACGTAGCAGCATCCTCCATATCAGCTGGAGCCTGGCTGCAGGAGCAAATGTGGAAGGACTGGGGCAGAGTCCATGGTGAGTTACAGCACCAGTCTGATGGCTGCTACACCACAGCATGTGTGCCAGAGCCTACAACCACCCAGAGTTACCAGTCATTTGAAAGTGTTTTTGTTTTCTACCTTCATAGGAAACAAGCCTGAGGCCTCATTAGCAGTATCTTGGCAGGAAAATAACTGAGAGCTGATGAATCTGAAGAATTCTGTGCAGAAAAATCATTTTAGCTTTCAACTATCTCAAATGATCCTTTGATATTTAATTAGGAATAATTAAAGAGCAAACAAAAAGCCTGAATCCTTTCATGAATACTTCATAGGTATATGCTAGTTATTTCAAACAGGAGCTCAGTTCTAAGGTGGCAGAATCCCTTTGCACAGGAGCCGAAGAAAAGCAAACTAATCTGTTAAAGAAATAGAGCAAAAGGGTGTCAGATTTCTTCCAAAACAGTGGGGTTTTTGTCAACAAACTGGTTAGGAAGCTTGAACAAGATGCCTGACTAACGCCAGACAGTGATCCTCCACAACCAGCCCCAAGACACAGGTGTTATTAAAAATTAACATGTAGCTTTACTGAAGCCTTTAAACACTGTACTGCCTCCCAGACATGGGAAAAGAATAAAACTGCCTGAGCAGCTGGGGTTTGGCATAGTAAAAGAGCGTTCATTAAGGAGAGCTGGGTTATTCCCAAATCATGCTCTTTAAGAAGCCCCATTATACCTGCTGCACAGTAGGTGGGATCCATTTTCTCTCAGCAGTGCTGATGTCAGATGTTAATTGAAGACCATGTAAGAAATACGCCCCTAAGACAAACTACCTTCTGCTGGAAAGATACCGGTCATGTTTCTGGGAGCACCGCAAGGGAAGCTCACTGAGTACGCGGCTGAAGAGCGGGAGACACGGCAACGCACGCTCAAGCAAGCTTAAAGCTGGAAGATGGAACATCATTTAGAGCCATCAGGGACACGGGAAGAGCAATGGGAGAGGATGATGGCACTCCTCAAGGCAAGGGAGCGCAGCCTCTATCATCCTACTACGTCTCCTGACTTCTCTCTGTTTTTTGGCACAATCTGTGTTTTGCCAACCTGAAGAATGTCCCTTCTGTGCTGCTGGATGCTGTTCCCACACCGAGCAGAGCACCTCGTGAGCACCCCTAGGCACGCTCGTGCTCCCACGGGGGCGGGGGGAGGACAGGACAGAGCCCCACGGCTTTGGCGCAGCTGTAAGGGCAGCGAGCCACACGCCACTGGTGGACCGGCAGACACGTCGCCTCTCCAGCAGATGTGGGAACAGCCTGTGGAGACCTTCCTGTGCGAGGGCGCAGCTGGCACGGGGGCCGCCCCCACATCCTGCCCCCAGCGCTCCAGCTGCGCGGCCCAGCTGGGCACCGCTCCGGCCGGGGGGAACCGGCACGCGCTGGCACGGGAGGGACGGCGGGCACGGCACACAGGGCCAAAAAGCAGCACGGAGAGAGCGGAGAAGTGGGCAACGGCACCCCCGGCGAAACATCGCACCTCTCCCTGGAAAGCCTGTGCCCCAGAATGACACAGGGGCTCACCTTCCCTCTCCGCGGCCACAGGAGCTCCTGGGCGCACCAAAAGTCACCAGGGCAGGTGGCAGGAGCATCCGTCGTAGCGGCAGGACTGAGAAATGGTGACCAGGCCAAATAATCCCCAACAGCAGCTTTTGCTTTATTTTAGCACCAGGTCTGCAGACTTTCTGAGGGTGCTGAGGAAGGTCCTGAAGGTTAGTCTGGAGGCTACGTTTAGAAACTGCTGCATGGGGAGCAGCAGGTTCCTGGCTGCTGACTGTGGAAAGGAAGGAGGCTCTGCAGCCACACTGGGAGGCACCCAAGGTGTGGAAGGATGATGGGGCTGGGGACCCTGTCTTCCTCGCTTCACTGGTCCCTTCAGATCTGAAGATCTCTGGTGCAGGGATTTTTCTCTCCTTGCTGGTATTCTAAGTACCTCCAAGAATGGTACCTTGAAAATATTTGTGGCTCTACAGATTTCCATTTATTATACTAAGCAAGAAAGAGGAATTTTAGTCACAGGGTAACAATATAGAGGGTGTATTTAAATCAGCCTCCACCTCTAAGCACTTGCCACTCACCAGCAATGCTTTCACCGTACTAGTGTGCACTTCTTTTTGGCTCAAGGCATTATATCGGTGTTACATACGAACCCCCCAGGCAAGTTTTGGTCATTTCTTCATGCCAAGCCTGTCTTCCCTTGCATCTACAAAACCAGCATTTCCCACTAAATAATCCAGAAGTCTGCTGACTAGAGCACTTCCTAAATGGAGAGAAAGTATCACAGCTTCATCTTCGTCCCCCTGCATTCCCAAGGGCACAGGACTCTTCCTGTTTGATGGACACCCATTCTGTCTACAGCACTTGTGTCACTGTAGCTAAGCAATTATTAACAGCTAAGTCTCAAATCCTAATCTTAAAGAGTGGCAGGGCTGAGTGCCTGAGCATCAGGTAATACATATTCATTTAAACCGCACAAACTACAGCCTCATGCACTGACCACCCTGGACACAAAGAAGTCCAAGGTGGCCAGCAGACACCCTGCCCATTGCCCCAGGCAAGATAACAGACCTGCCTCTGTGAAGTTAAAATGCTGAATTTCATCTAGAATATCACTCTTGCAGACATTCCTTCACCATCTCCCAGCCCAGCTGCTGTTCTTGCAGTTTTTTAAATACTCTGGAGGAACCACCATATCTTTCTGAAGGAAGTTCAGCTGCACAAAGCGAGCAAAGACAAACAAGACTAAGTAACAGTGCCTCAATTCCATGTCAAAACTAACAACCCTACACAGCTTGGACAAGCAAAATCATTTGCAGAACAAATGATAATCAACAGCTCACCAGCAGCAAAGGTCACATTATTATGGTTATTTTTCATGCTTAACCCTTTCAATCTCATTTGTTTTTCCCTTCCATGTCCTCAGATAGTGCAGTCTGACCTGAGCACAGAGTCTTCCAGAATTTAACCAAAAGACATGAAAGATTGAAAGACTGTAAGACATGAAACATTGAAAGACTGTTTCACTGATTTAAACATAGAACACCGACCTAAAACGATCCTGAATTGTTATCCACCTTAGGAAAGCAAGAAACAAGAGATTCTGTACTACTATAGGGTTTTCAGCTACAGCTGTTCAATAAATTTTAGATTTTATTTCAGGTTTGGGGTTTTTTTTCAATATTTTCTGCAGAGAAATCGTCGAGAAATGCTACAGAATATCATGAAGTGTACGCACTTGGAAACAAAAGAAAAACAAACACCGAAACTCCCAGATTACCATCTCCCCCCTCTATTTCTTTCAATCTAAACCAGTATGTTTAAAGGCAGAACACTTGTGCAGTGGGAAATATATAGAGTAATATGCTTTAGTGATTATAACTGGAGTGGGGGAAGGAAGATAGGTTCCCCCTTTCCTCCCATATATTTCAGGTGAGATTTTGGACCTGAAAAAGTTTACACAGCCCCAAATTAGTTACTTTTTGGGGAAGTGAACAACACAAATACATTATGAAACAGACCAGTGCAGTTTAACACCAAAAAAAATAAAGGAATGTAAAAAGGTTATCTCATTTATTCTTGGGGTTCTTAGAACATATTCTCTCCCATTCATTCTTCATACTTACTCCAGGGAAATACATAGCAATAACTTGTGTATATTTTAATCTACAATCTTTCCTCAATATAAAAACACTTTTTTTGCTACTGAAGTGTTCTTACTCATTCCTCCATGAAACATTAACATCAGCAGATCTGATCAGGGACAAAGTCTCCCCATGTTAGACCAAAGTCTCCCCATGTTAGACAGTGTTTATACTTTCAGTGTTAAAAAAAAAAAAAAAAAAAAAAAAAACCAAAAAAAACCACCACATACTAAGCCCTCTGGGATGAGTAAGCAGAAAAGAACATCTAGACCAGTGCAACTATGCCATATGTTTCTTCATTAAAACAACTGTGCTACGCTGAGTCAAAAGCACAAACCCAATGCCTCTCCAGTAAGCACTGGGGAAAATGACCTTAATTTTCTACGCAGCTTGCCCTTTAGCAATCGTCATTTGAAGGACAGCAAACCACAGGCAAAGGAACTCGATCACGCCCCAAGGAGCCCTGAAATAGTTTAGCCCTGATAAAAAGTTCTTAAGGGGCTCTTCCCAGAAGCACGCATATTTTTTCACTAGCATTTACCTAAGAAAAGTGAAGCAATGAAGCACACAAGTGCCGCTTTGTGTAAGCCCATTCATGTGCAAACATGTACATAAATACCAGAGGCTGAAACCTGGGATCTCATTCGAAGGTGCTTGGAGTGTAAATGTCTGAATTCATGCAAACAAGATATTAACACCTGAGGTTCTGGGGACTGGAACCTAAAACTCCCATCGTGAGTGACCAATCGTCTTGGTCACGATGACATGCAGCTATAATCAAAATTTGGCTTCTGAGGGCATCAAGTGTTTTGCATATATAAATGTTGACAATTTAATTAAGTAAATCTCAGACGTGCATAAAGTAAAAATATATTTAATTAAGTTACATCGCATCGTACGTAAAGTTTGTTCACTTTCAGTTTTATATAGGTAAAAAAAACTTTTCCAAGTTTATATGTAAAAACACTTAAAACACCTTTTTTGTTGTTGTGTTTTGTTTTGTTTTGTCTGTGCTACTCAGTTTTCCTAGACCCCACAGAAAAGATGCATTTCACTGACATAGTGAATTGTTTACCCTTCTCAGGGATGACCAAACACAAATGGACTCTGCTCTGAGACTGAATTATCAGTGCAAATGTATGATTTAGACAATATGGCCCTTTGAGCAAACTCACAGATGCAAAACCATCCCATTCAGAGCATTTTCAGTCATGGTATGAAATGCAAAGAAAACAAAAGCTCGTTACATTTTGCTATCCATAAAGACAAGTTTTTAAGACTCACTTCTGAATCCATTAGAGAGAACAGAGCACTAAAGCCCCTTCAAAACATTTCCTTGCATGGCTTACCTATCTATGGGAAATTAATAAAATCCTCATTATGATAATTAGTGACCATCATTGCAAGTGCTCCCACAATCGCCAAGATTCCTTCTCTGGGCTGTTTTTGGAGAAGAATCACAAATTACACAAGTGTGCAAGGGTTCAAGAATTATACCTTTTATTATACCTTTTATTTTATTATACCCATATTATGGTATAGGTGTGCCTGTGGTGAAATACCTGTGACCTTCCACTATAACCTTTTATTTCCTTTCCTCAACAACACTTGTTAGCAAAGAAATCTCAGGTCCCTGAATTTCAAGTACCTATTACGAAAGAAAAGCCTCTAGGTCATATTCCCACAGTCTGGAGCTGGATCCCTATGCTGCTCCTGAAAGTGATTTTGATGAGCAGAAATCACTGACTAATGGTGCCCAGGAGATATTTTTCTACCCTCTGCAGAGCCATTAACATAATTTTCAAGATTCTCCACTACTGATAGATCTTTCTATCACTATGGCATACTGTTGCAACTTATGTTCAGTCTAATTCACCTCAATTTGATGCCCTTGTTCCCTAGAAGGATGCCAAGAATCACTGCACCATACCATGAAGAAACTAACTTTGCCAACAGGTTGGCAACAGCTGGTTCTGAACATCTGGCTTAACCTGTTGCCAGAAGCATAATTATCACCTATAATGCTTAATTTCCTGAAATATTGGCAAGAATCACACTTTCTGGTACATTTTCATACCCATATAATGGACAGCAATTATCAGACACGAAAAGAGACTAGAAAAATTCCTCCCTTCTAGACCTAGGTGGCAAAAGCTGTCATCTCAAGATATGATTTAATATGCATTTTGGGCACAGTATTAAAAAAAAAAAAACAACCAAACCACCAAACATCATTTTTGAACACCAGTCTTTCTCCTGGTTGATTCTACTGGCAGTGACAAGAGACAGAAGACAAACTATTACACAAGGCTACTCAGAGCCACCTCTGAAATGTCCTGAGAAAGGGCCTGTCTTTAACTGGTAGTAAGGCCTGGTAAAACACACAGTCATAATGAAAAAAAGATGAAAGATCCTTGGACTAGCTAATTTATTGTTAACTTTTCCTATTTTCACACTGTCATCCTTTGCACACCAGAAACAAACCTCTCTGCAATCTCAAAATTTTCACACTCCACATATGTTTGACTTTGATAGTCCCATGGGTTTTGAGGGCATACTAGTACCAATATTCCTTCTAAAATCGGAGTCAGGGTTTCCCCTGTCTGGATCATGAGAGTGTGAACTATCCCCAGGGTAACATTTGATATAGTTGAGATTATTTCATCATCTGAAAGCAAATTTATAACAGAGAAAGAAGCTGAGAAAGGAATTGAACTTCTAATACTATTAAAAAGGTGCTGGACAAGCAAAACCTTTTTATTACATTATTTAACATTTATTGGCGAATAAAGAAGGTAGAAATTATTCCCTTCTTTAACATGGCTTTCTGAGCAACAGGCAGATTTCTGCCCAAGTTCCTCTTATGTTTTCTGAACACGAAGAGTTCTTTATCAAAAGTGGTCCTTCACAAGGCTCAAATACCACTCACGGTTAGTGGCCAAAGGCTTGCCTGTCTTGAATTCACAGGTACTTTGCCTCCACAAGCCATCTGTGTTTTTATTCTTTAGGTCACCTAGTTACTAGGAGACAAAAGGATGTAAAATTATTGCCAGAGGGATTCTGTTACCTCTTTCCCACTCCAAATCAACTCTCTTCTATGTATCCTGTGAAAAATGCTGAGTTGAGACCTACTAGCCAAATTTTAAAACAGTACTCTTTCTTGTTGAGTATGACCATTAACTTCCTATCTTGAGTTTAGGGTTTTCTTTGCAAAGTTGAAGTATTCACCTGCTCTCTCTCTCTCTCTCTCTCTCTTTTTTTTTTTTTTGTTTTCTTTTGTTTTGTTTTGTTTTGTTATGTTCAAGATTTTTCAAGCTTGAATTCACAGACTTTAACCATGGTTTGCTAGGAATGAGAAGTGACCATGCCCAAGAATAATCTCCTTCATTCCTTTGCCCATTGGGGTTTCTCATACCTTACAAGGTGCTTCAACACTATAAACCACTTAAATTAGTCTTGCTATTCTTCTTTTATTTACTGATCCTAGAATGTATTCATATGCAATGTCTTTTGTAAGTGCTGCCAAACAATTTTGGAGACTTCATTAGTAATCCTATCTGCTTTGTCGTAAGTGGAAAAATTGAACTAAGGGTTATTCAGTTCTGGCCAAAATAGCATTCAAGGGATTTCTAATTTTATATAATCCACAGGTAAAATATAGGCTGAAATATAAAATGTATTAATGCAGACTTCTGCTTCTGAGAATGAAATTTATCCCTTACACGAACATGTAGCTCCCAGGTAGTCTCAGAGAGGAAATCACATAGCCTGTCTTGGCTCTAGCTTTTCAGGTACAGTGAAAATAACCGTTGGTTGTTATTGAATAAGATAAAGTATTTAGAGACAAAAGTGCTCTATGTAATAATTCTCATTACAAAGTGTAGAACTGTTCTCCTACCAAGCATTTAAAGGTCATGAGCTTGAAGAGCACATTGTTAAAGTCTTCTCCCATGTGCAGCTGTCAGTGTGGAATAAGAAAAATACTTCTCAAGCTGTTTTGATCGTTCATATCTACAGGACACAGGTGAATACCTATGTGACTTGTTATTGATTTAAACAAAAATAAAGTGTGAATGTGAGAAGCAGACCCAGATTCCAGTTTATAGTCAACTTGTATAACCTCTTTCTAAGTCAGGTGTTTCGGAGTGTTCTGTCTCTTTACCTATCCAGTTATTTCTAAACACAGAGCCCATCTCATGGAAATTCAGTATTTTAGACAAGAAAAAACTCCTTTTTTTTTTTTTTTTTTTTTTTTTTCCCCAGAAAATAAATATTTTACTGGGCAATGCAAATAAATAGCTTCTCAACAGGACCAAGAACATCAGATACTGATCTTGTAAATCTATGTCTTTCAATCCTGCCTCTAATTACAGAATAGCGTGGATTCAGTAGAGCACAAAGGCATTTTCTTGTGTCAACAGGACCATAGCAATGTTCAAATACTTCTTGTGCTTTGGTTTAGTATCTTATGATATATCTGTTGCTTTTAGTATTCATGTCTCAATCCTGATTCACCTTCAGTGAACCGGGTGAACTTGATTCACGCCTATGCAGATGGCCACATACAGGCTCATTGGCACATCTCACACCCCTAGAAGATCACCTGTCCCATGCCTCTTGGCTCACATATGTTGCTTAACCAAGCTGTATCGTGCACCATGTAACAAAATATCTTCCCTTTTCCAGGAGGCCAAATACATTATCTGCCCTTGACTGTTCGTATTGACTTTTCTGTATTAGCACAGTGCCTCTGTTAGCAAGGAACAACAGGGATCTCAGCTCCAGGCAATCCAGAATTCCTGCACTGTGTTCAGGCAGGCAAGAGCTCAACAAGGGTTCTGGTTTTTAACCTCTGCTCTACCTCCACAGTGCTACAGTTATGGCAGGCAGGGAGCTGTCCAAAGACACGGTGTTTGCCTTGCAGCAGACTGAACCACAGCTGCATCTGTCCCTTCCCCAACTCTCCAAGGGCTTCCTTTTCCCAAGAAGAAAGACTAATCCCACTGGTGGGAAGATCCAAGCTGGGAAGCAGAGGAGAAGCACAAATGCTATAGATTCAGGAAATGCTGTTCATTACTTAGTTTCTTGGTGACAAGATCAGGAATGACAAACTGAGACAGTGGAGGAGAGAGTGATAAAGAGAACACAGCAGGTGAAAAGGAGGGCTGAGATTTGCTGTATCACTGGGGTGTGCTGCAATCCCACAGGGAAGGTGCAATCTCTTTTTTCACCTAAGTCAAATCCTGGATTTCTATTATGCTTGCTGGCAATCTGCATGCAAACTCCAGAAGTTCATACCAAGTTCTGCATTTGAGGGAGCTCTGTACTGGAGTGATGGGAATAGACACTCAAAGACATCGACAGGGTTTTCAAGTGCTTCCAGGAAAACACAGCACAGATACTGACTCAACAATAACAGCTCTGCACAGGCTTCCTGTGAATCCTCACACATGGACAAGTATTTAGAAACTAAAGGCTCTAGTTCAGCCTCCTGCAAGCGATACACACATACTCTGTAATTTCCATATCTTATATCAACAGGCCTTTTGGTAAAGGTGCAGTGTGATTGCCACAGATTAGTGCTTTTTGGTATAGCCAGCCTCAAAGCCTCCCTCAAGCTATCAACAAGGACCTTGTATCTCTGGGATGTAAGGTTTCCTCACTCAGGCACAGAAGAGATGAGACTATGCAAGATGCACAACAGTAGGATGCTATTTTAAAGCTGATATAGGAGCAAATAGCAATGTTGAAATGCACACAAAACTAAATCTTTTTGCTTCCTTCAAGACCTGCCACTAACTAAAAAAAGGTGGCTTCCTCCTTTCTGGGGAACAGATTTGATGTTTCTGCATCTGTTGTGGCTTTATACAACACCGGGCTGAGCAGGAGAGAACTGTGCACCTTTTGCGATGCAAATACTTTTTTTTTTCACCTCTCAGTTGCCTGGATCATCCTCATTTCCAGCTGATGAGATAATATTCCAGTAACTCTGGTTCCACTCTTTCTTTCTGCTAACAAAAAAGGAGGGGGGGAAATCCAAACAACAAAACCCCACCATCTTTGATGTATTATTTAGCTCAAAATGCTGTTTATTTTTACTTTTTCTGAAATGCAGAACCTTTCAGAATACTTTCTATGGTAATGGACATGTGACCACAGCTGAAAAAGCTGCCATCGTATAAAGTTACCTTCTGCCCACTTCTCTCTGCAGTTTCTTCTAAAGCTACACAATTAAAACATATGTAACCAGGGGTGGGTGGGGCTTTGCAGCCTCAAGCAGACGCAGGAAGTATGGGGAATGCAGAGAAGCAAACATGCTGCTCTAATCTCCAAGGAACGTTCAGAAGGCGCAGATGGTTAGAGCACGGTGCTGATAACACAAATACACCTAAGGTTGTGTGTTTGGTCCCCTTGCAGGCCATTCACTTAAGACTTGGACTCGATGATCCACGTGGGTCCTTTCCAACTCAGAATATTTTGTGACACTCAAGCTTAGACATGTTTTGCACCTTAAAAATAACACAAATATCACATTGGAAAAATGGTTAAATACACAGAAATCTTTAAAAAATCAGGTAAGCAAATCAAGTTTATGCAAATATGAACATTTAGGCAACATAAGGAAGGAATAATTAAGAGAATAATTAAAAGAATAAGAGTGATTGCTTACTAAAGCAGTAATAAAAACTTTATTCTCGCAGAAGCTGTTGTATAATAAAGGGTTGGGTTATCCAACACACAGATGAGTTCCTGAGATGTCAGTGGGTGACAAATCAGGTAGGAAGAACCAGAGACTGCTTGACCACAAGGCAGGAGTTTCTCATATCATCTTTATCTTTCAAGATATCTTGCCAGTCAAGGAGGATGTGCTCTAAAGCCAGACAGTCTAAGTGTTGAAGCCTGAGAAGAAATTTGTAGGAGAACAAGCTGAACTCAATCCCTTACTCATTGGGTCACCACTGCTTACCAACACCTACAATAAAAAGCCCTTTATGTGGCAGTTTAAGGAGGAAGATCAGGTATTGGATTGAAAAGAGGTTGGTTGCATACTAGGATTTTACACTGAAGGAAATGGTCTATGATGAAAGACACCAAGAGTTTTGTTACATTACAGAAGTGGGGTTCACATATTCCCACCTTTAAAGTTAGAAGCCTCAAGCAGCAGCATGAAAATCTAATTTCAATTTAAATTTTTTGAATTAAAAGTTTAAGTCTAGATTATATATTTTCCTACTAATTTCACATCATCATCAAATTTCCACCATAATACTGAAAGAAATGGGATTGCTATGATCCTAAGGGAAATGCCCAGCAACTTCTGTCTCCTGTATAGCTTCAAAGTGTGGACAGCAGCCCAAGCTGACTAATGCAGCAAGGCGTTTGAGCTGCAACTCGGATTTCAGTCCCAAGATCAAGGGTACACTGGCAGAGGCCAGAGGGATGAATTCACCTCACCGTGTCAGAAGGCATCTTGGAAAATAAAAATCTTACTCTTCACATCATCTTGCTCTGCTGGGGATGGGGGAAGATGAGCACAGTAAGAAGTCTTCTAACCAGATGATCCACTCATTTTTTCCCTTTCATAGGACGGAATCCCCTATATCACCTTGTTTGTTGCTGGAAAACTATCTCTGCTACACAGACTTGGTGGACACAGTGCTCTGAGGGCACTGCCTTTGCTATAGGCAGGCAGATGTTCTTCCTGTCCTGGAAAGAATAGGTACTGGAGAATGCTGCTGGGATTTTTCCCTAAACATCCTTAGGAAGTAGACTTCAAACAGAAATGTTGCTATGCTAAGTACCAGATGTAGCTACGTGCTGCACAAACATGTTTTAATGAATCCAAATTAGAGTGGCAGGATGGCACCAACCAACTTTAGGGCAATTTAGATCATCCTAAAGTAATGACTGGGGGAGGAAAAGTAAAAGTAAAACGGTAACCTGCACTTCGAACATTCAAGCAGCAGGCACAACAATATCAAATTTGTGAAATGCTTTGGAACACAGCTAAGGATAAATTTCCAGGTTTCCTCTACCTACAGAAATCTGTGATGCAAAAAGCTAACAAATTTTACTCAGTTGATACAGAGCTTTGACATGGGCTATACATACTTACATGTTCAGACTACAGACCTGATAGACCGGGTTGTATAGAAGAGGGCCCCTTCCTCTTAATACCGGAATCTACCCCAAAGATCTTTTTGCGTGTGTGCTCTCTCCTTACAGTGAGAAAGAAAAGTCCCAGCCCTAGAAACCAAACCCAAATGGTGCCTTACATGAGACCTCTAGCCTCGTATTTTTACAATATATTTTTAAGAGCTTTATTTTTGCAATACATAGAAAGTATTTGAAAAAGCTGTGACCTGAAAGAGCACAGAAGTTCACAGTGACACTGACATCTGCTTAACCTCACACCTCTATTTCTGTTCCTACTACAGCTATGACTGTCTCTGATTTTAATCAGTGTCACGACCTTTCATATTAGCTCTAGAACATAGAAACATAGAACAAGGAGGGGAGGAAGAGAAAATACAGCAAAAAAAATTATCTTCTGTATTTAATTATCAGCATGACCCGTCTTTAACCCAAACACTATGGTTAATAGGTTTCCTGTAGCCATCATGTGATTAGCAGCTCTTGCACCTGTTGGCGTATTTAGGCATATATTTTTTGAGTTAACAGCCAATGTCTCTTTCTAAATAAGCCACGACTACATTTTAAATTGCTTAAGTCAACTTCCTCAAGCAACCACAAAGCAAGACATTCTCGTGGGAAAAAGAAAATAAGTGCTAGACATCAGTTTTCAGCTCGGAAAACCTCAACTAAACCCACCAATTATTTTATCAGAAGAATGGAATAGCAATTAGAAGCAACCTGGTCAAAATAGAGAATAAGAAATACAGAGTGGGATAATAGGGTCACAAGTGGAAAAATATCTTTATCTATGTTTTATCTTCACTTTGAAGTGCTGTTGCTTTACCCTGATTATCATAGATAACAAGTTCTCTGAGGGCAAACATTGTAGTATTCCTCTACAACCACTCAGAACAATATAACTAATTCCTATTCAGGAAGAGAACAGAAGGCTTCTGGCACAGGCTGCTTTAGCAACTCTCTTACATGTTTGCACTTGGAAAATAATATCACAAAAAAATACAAGTTGGGGGTTTTTGGTATGCTGGGTTTTTTTACGAAACAACACAGTCATTTACCCAATTCCTCCTTTCCCTTGTGCCTCAAAGCACTGTTATTAAAACAGTTTTTGTCTTCCAGGTTATGTTTCAGGACCAAATTTTGTGATCATAGTTTACATTACTCCCCAAGTAACACATTTTGATCATCTCCACTCATTCGCTTTTCAGACCTCCTTATGGGGACAGAGCTGGATTTCCACTCCCTGCCGAAGCAGCACACCCAGCTCCTTTCCCACCAAAGAGGTAGGGGGATGCCTGTGTCTGGGGCGGGTTTCACCAGAGGCTTTGTCGGTACTTTGTACGATGTGTCACCACACAGGGCCCTCCCCAGTTACCAGGCAGTCACTGTGACTGTGTGACTGCATTTGTTTGAGACCATTGCTACAAGGACATGCACCAAGCTTCATTTAGGTGTCTTCCACTAGTACTCGTCCATGGTTTCATATACAGGAATGAATGGGAAAGACACCCTAACACCAAATACCACAACTGTGGCACTACCAGTTCAACTGTATTTGTGGGTTGCGTAAAATTAATCCTTTAGAACAGTTAAGGCTGTGTGTTGATTTATTTTTTAATTTATTTTGGACAAGAACCAAGATACCGACTGTCATTATCAGATTCTGACTTGCAGTCAATTGATCCTTTTGTATGACCACACCGAGTTTTTGCACGAGCTCTGACCAGGCACAGCCCTCAGCTCAGGCCGCTCAAATTGAAGCAAGCACTTCTTCATAAAAGGCTGCTCTGTACTAAACATGCAACCACTGCCCAGCATCACAAGGAAGAGAAAGAAACAAATTATGAGTCTTTCTTCCATCTCAGTTTTTTTTTTTTTTTTTTTAGGAGAGGAAGCCATCTCTGCAAAACCTGAGGGTGAAAGGCAAACTTGTTACCAGGCCTGACTTTTGCCCAGGCCAACAAGGAGGTTGGTAGCTTGTAGAAGAATTTGGTAACCAGATGATACAGAAGTGAAAGAGGGAATCTGCAGCTTTCACCTTGATACAGAAAGCAGCCTGGCAAATAACGAGCAGCATAAGCAAGCTAACTCAGCACTAGAACAAACCTGGGAGGTTTTTTTGCCATCATCATCAGATAAAGGCCTTCAATTTTTGTGCAGAAATTGCGTTAACTTTCATAAATGCCTCCTATCTCATCTCCGCATGAAGCCGTACGCTGCCGTATATCATTACTGCCTCTGTAACATGCTGGTGACAACCAAGACGTGCTCATGTTGCCCCAGGGTTTATTGCTTGATTTCTGCTTTTGAAGTTGCTGTATCTGCTCTGAGTACTAATTACGGTTTTGTACTTATGTTTTGAAGAAGGATGTTTTAAAAAAAGTATGAGCAAGAGCAGAATTGCTAATATGGAAAGGTAGTTATGCTGATTTGCCGTGGGTTTTGCTATACAGTTTTGACAAGGGTGGTACATGTATTTCTCAGGCGCTAAGCACATTGGGTAGCCATGAATTAAACAGCTACAGATTTGGGTTTTCCTGCTCACTCACCTTTTTTTCCTGTAGCTATTTAAGAAGTCAAAAAGAAAACCCCAGGAGTGTTAGGTTAGTGATAAAAATTCCTTTGCACACACCCAAATGAGCACAGAGAGACAGTGGCAGGAGGGGAAGCCTAAATAATACACAGCCCTGGTGAGTCCCAGGAGCCATGAGCTCACCACAGCCTGGTCTTCACAATCTGACAGGAATACGGAGGCACCAGGGCAGGAACACAAATTAAAAACAAAAGACTTTGCCTAGACCCCTCCTGGAACTGTCCCAGCAGGGCTTCAGGCCCGGTATCCAGGCATGAAATCCACAGAGATGGATCAACACTAGAATGCCTTTTGGATGGATGGGGGTTTCTGCCCAGGGGTATGGGACACATTGTGGAATACCGGGGCAGAGCAATTTGGAATTGCAGAAGACTTTCTACAAGATGTTAGAGAAGGCACCAGCGGTGGAGAAAGGAATGGATTTAGGTGATTTGGAATGAACAGATGTGCAGAAAATAGAGAAACAAAGGAATATAAAACATTGGTCACATGTAACCAGTTTGCTCTTTAGTACACTTATCAGGCTGCGCCCACCCTGACTTCTTATCAAATTATTTTCTCACTTTAATGCTGAGTGGGCAATTCTATTCATTATGCACATGTGTGTGTACAGGGATCTGAGTGCATCTACTGGAGTCAGACCCTGGGTTAGATTGTCCATGTGTTCATGGAGTGAACACAGGTGTGCAAGTGGAGCATGCAAGACCAGGGCCAAAAATACTTATACTTTTTTTCTCCACCCCTCAGCAGAGGACCTCTGCTCTGCTCAGCAGGAAAAGGGAACAGCGTGCAGCCTGTACTAATGCTTGGGAATACATTGTTAGCCTCGGTGCAGGTTGGGCCTGGGAATGCAGCAGCCTTACCTATCTTGGGCTGCTGGCGATATGTCTTCCCCAAACATAGTACTCTTTTCTGGATTATTATTACTTGCACATAAATTGTTGTCACTACTTCATACCACAGGTATGTTTCATAAAATACTCTAACAATCAAGAGGGACCTATATACAACAAATAATCGTTTCAGTAATTTGCCTTCTCAAGTTCACTCTGACATTAAAAAAAAAAAAAATGCAATTGTTACTATATTAATAGTTCTCTGGAACTTGTAATGAAGCAATTCAACTGGGGCAGAGTCATGAGAGAGTGAAACATTCACAGGAAAGAGTAAATGTGTTTGGTGTTCACAGGCAAATCCCTGACTGGGATCATGAAGGACCTCCATATCTTGTAATTTATCCACTATCACACACAAAAAGCCATAGCCCTTAACAGAGATGGCCATAGCCCTCCTCAGGGATGAGGAAAAGTAGACTTTCAACACTGAGAGCAGTCGGAGAAGACTCTGCCTGAAGGGTGTGCAGGCTATATAAACAGGAAAGGAAACACAGGCAGGGAGAGGCTGAGTGCTTTTCCCCAGGTCATGCGCCAGAACCTTGACAGAGCCAGGAATAGCACTCTGGCTTCCTGAGCCCCCTCCATCCCACAGCACACCTGGTCTCCCACGCAGTTAGCCTGCAGGCATCAGTCTCGGCTAGAGACACCCTTTCAGACATCAGGGCATCTGGAGATCAGAACAGCAGCAGCCTCACAGGAGCAGCATCTCTACTCTTTTCAGGAAGTGAAGTTTTAGGAGAGAGTATTGGGGCAGGACATATTACACAACGGTGATGATATTTTAATATCCTTCACTACAAATCAGTTGTCTATTCTTTCTTGGATAGCATTTAAAGGATTTGTTCTTCACTGTAAACTCATAGTTTCTCCTCCCATGCAAGAGGCTATTTTTAATCACTGGACAACATCACCACAAAGTCTAGTTACGTGTCTGCTAAAAAACCTTCCATTTTAAGTACTAATAAACCAAAAATCATAGCACAAGAATAAATTACTCTGCTAGAAAAACATCTAACACAATGCACAGCATTATTGCTTGCCCTTCCCTGCAAACAGTGGAGACATTTCACTCTGGAAGTCATCCTTATTTAAGCAACTGAAGTACAGAAATACTCATTCTCTTCATATTCCATGTGATAACAACTCCATCATCTGAAATGAGTGCTAGGGTCCCAGGCCTGTTTACCCACAAGCAAAATTCATCAGGTGAGAACAAGATCCGTATTCATTCTTCTTGGCCCTTTTCTACCAGATGCAGAGCTTGGGTTCCTTAAGTAACTCAGAAACTCAGAGTGCAGGCAGTGGTGTCTCATTCAAGAGCAGAGCCTGCGTCATTCCCACCCAGCAGCGTATGCACTCGGTGCTCTATTTCATACCCCCAAGGACTGTCTGGCTGTGTTAATGCAATAAGTAGGTGTTTTGGTTTCAGTTTCCTTGTTTCTACTATAGCAGGATTTGGGGAGGGTTTGAATTGTAACCTAGGGAAATTTTATATAAAGTTTGTTCTTGAGCCTCTGGGCTGCTTTCTCTTCCAGAGGGAGCGTACCTCAGCTAAACAAAATGCCCCCTCCCTCTCTTCCAGGTTTGAGCTTATTACACATCCATATTATTCAGTATTCACAGGCTGCTACCTCTCTTTGCAGTAACAACAGTCAAACAAGAACCAAAAAATGTAACATTTGTGAAAGGACCCTGCCTCGGTGCATGCAGCCATGCACCACCACAACCACAGCAGTGTTACTGGGAATGTGTCCTGCCTCGTGCCAGCTCACGCTACTCCGCTTCTGCCTCCACCCTGTACATTCCCACCCTATGGATGAAGCCAATTTGCTTGTAAAGGCTCCAAGCCTTGGGAGCAGGCTGCTGTCGCCTGCTTCCCATGGCCTTTCAGCTCCTTTGTCCTCGAGGTTTAATTGTCAAAGCTGCACTCCTCTAGGCAGGTATCAGAAGCGGCACAGCCTAGGCTACCTCCCCAGGAGAGTGGGGCAGGGGGAGAGAACAGCAAAGCACAGCTCTGTGCCCAGCTGCAGCCTTGCACAGGCAAGGGAGAGGGGCACCAGGCAAGGGAGAGGGGCACCAGGCAAGGGAGAGGGGCACCAGGCATGCCGGGCAGGCTGTGCCCAGGGAGGAGCAGGGGAAGGACTCCTCTGGTCACATTTCTGTTTTGAGATGCATTACTCTCATTTGGCAAAGTTTTGCTATTCCCCTCAAACACCGAGCTGCTCTGGGGCTGAAGAAGGAAGGGCCAAATGTTTTGATGAAGCACGAAGGGCCTGGAGTAAACCAAAGTGAATTAATAACGCTACACCTGGGCACTGAGTGCACACGCGGCCATTACTCGGGGGCTGCGAGCCAAATGCCATTAACCTCCAAGGCAGATCATTATTAGACCATAACACCCAACCTGTCATGGATCATTGTTTCATTAACACAGTTCTGGAAAGCCTCTAATAAAGTCAGGGAAACTGTTGCCTCAAAATTAGCAGAGATTACAAGATTTTCCACGTGGATACTAAAGAGAAGAAAAGGAAGTTTATTACAATAATTTTAAGGGCATTAGAGATAACTGTGATAATTTTGCTTCTGATCTAAAGCTCGCTGAAGGCAGTAAACAGGCTCCTATCCTTTTCTTTTGAAACAGTGATTTTATTATTATAAATATGATTCTCCCCCACTCATTTCTTAAATTAAATTAGAGGTTGCCCAGCCCAGAAGAAACCTGTAATGCATATGCCAAAATATTTGCATGGCTGACAAGCTCTGTCTTTGAATCTTCATGAAAGGCATGTAATTGTGTTTAATGCAATTTATTTGTCATTAAAGAAATAAGCTTTGATCCAAACATCTTTGCAACAGAGATCCATAGAAACTAAGACTCCAGGTCTATTTTAAAGCAATGTGCATTTAACATTCATTCCTTTCCTTATCTGATTAGGAAATCTGTTCCCTAGTAGATTATAAAAATATAACAACAACAACAAAAGGTTATACTTACGTAAGTTTATTAATGCCTGGTAACTTATGCCTGGGCTAGTTTGCTGTTGGAGTACTTATTGTTTTAAGAAGGGCCATTTTCATACAACTTACAGAAAAATCTTAAGAACAAAGATTATTGTCCATTCCACCCTCCCCAGCAAGTTTTAGATAGAATCTAACCAAGAAGGTTTCCAGTGTTTCAATGGGTCTCTCAATGTCAGCTGACAGAAAGTGCCAGAAATTTAACTGAGGAAAGAAGGAAAATGAGAGTTTTGAAAAACTTTAATTGAAACACTTTAATGAATTACTTTAACAACAGTGGCAGCTTGTCTGCATTTAAGCATCTCTGTAACATGTGCAGGGCCAATGAGATCATGGTACTTCTGTCCAAAGGGGAGGAACAAGCTATGGTTTAGAGGTTTTCTGTGTATGTTTCTTTTTTCCTTGTTTTTGATGTAATCCAGAGATGAACAAAGTAAATGCTCCAGAGTGTGATCAGTTAAAAAACAAACAAACAAAAACAAAAAACCAACACCCCCCAAAAACCAACAAAAAGAAAAAAAAAAAAAAAAAAACAAAAAAAAAAAAAAAAAAAAAAAAAAAAAAAAAAAAAACCACCCAAACAAAAAAAAAAAAAAAAAAAAAAACCAAAAAAACAACCCCACCCCTGTAATAGAAAAAACTGTGCCAAATGCATCTAAGAAACTTTCTATGGAAGTTAGATTAGTCATCTCCCAGAATCTGGCCCCTAGTGAGAAATTGTAGTGTGCCAAGCCAAGAGGGGAAAGGGTACAAAAAAATGGAAGCAAATTCTGCGTTGATTGTGAAATAATCCAGATCATCCCATTTCCTTCTACATCTGTGAAATATTTCTTTGAAAGGAGAAAATTACTTAGAAGTCATGATTGCCTAAAGACAAAGAGAACTTTTAAAGATTAGACTTCCGAACTGATTCTTATTCTGTGAAATTTAGTTACTGCAGCAGTTAAAAATCACTGGCACACACAGTAGATGGGCCCATCTTCTGGCCGCATCAGTCTCTGCAGCCTGGCTTAATCTGTGTCTGACACCGGCAAACACATGATGGGGGTGGAAGGCAAGACTAGTGCAAGCAAGTGGCGACTCCTCACTCTGCCGGGATCAGCACAATGCACAGGTCTCCTGTACAGCTCCTTAATCCCACACTCCTGAACCCACGTGAAGTTCTCGTGCCCGTAACCTCTGCACGACCGCTTAGATGATGTTAAACTACATCCCCTTGCTTTAAATCCCAAACCCACTAAAATTTTTCACGTTCCCTGGATCTCTGATTATAAGCAGCAGCAACAAAATCCCTTTTCATCTCCTCCTCCCTTGTGGCATCAAAAGATTCTTGTCCATCCTTTCTCAGTAGCTTCTTTCCCAAGGAAGGAAGTCCCAAGCCTATTTGCTGTACAGGAGGTTTTTGGTGCCATTGACAATTACTGTTTCTGTGTTCTGAATCTTCTCTAGCTCTAATCTGCCTTCTCGGATGTGGATCAGATGCCCTTAGACGTTTTCTGTGCTGTTGGCTTTTGACTTATCCCATTTTGTGAAGCCATAAAAAGTGCAGGCAAAAGTGGAACCAAAGGCCCTTCCGAAGATCCGTAGTGAAGCAAGCTGAGTTTTACACTCATCACTTCCTTAGGGCCTGGCAAACAAATAAATGCATTCTTAAAAACTAACTAATACCACACTCCCAAATTCCCTCTACACACACACACACACAAAAAAAAATCCAGGAATTCCAGGTTTTCCAAGTCATATAATTTTTAGTGAGGCTGAGTCAGATTTTTCAACCAATTAGTTTCTTTTTTGAAGAAGAGAAGACAATCCAAGAACAGGCCCAATGATATAAACACATTAGTTACATCAAATTTCTAATGCTACCATGCTAGTTTGAATTATTGTTGTTGTTATTATTACTATTAAGATCTTTTTAGTCCAACCAAACTGGCATAGAAATTGTCATGCTGTAAAGACAAAGCTACTTTAGAATGCCTGTACAGTAGAAAGCTCAGTCCTAGTGAATCTGGCTCTAGAGTACACTTATTAGCTTAACCCTACATTACAAAGGGCCAAAAATATAATGTCAGTCTCCTGAGTGCAAAAGAGCCGTTCTGGAAAATCTGTTTTTCCATTTGTTTTTAAGGAATAACCAGCACATGCCTTTTAGTGTCCCAAGAGGTAAACTCGGGTTTCTGTCCCCAAATGGAAGGACAGAATTATCTGATTCTGCAGACATTTTCCATTCCATTCCCTAGGTTCAACGCGCTCTTCAATCATGTGTGTGAGGAACTGGAAGCATCAGAGTAGGAAATGCATTCCCCCTTGTCCCATGCTGACCACTGCCTGGATCTTGCAGGAAGAGCCACAGGCTTGTTGTCGCTGCCAGACCCAGCAGTGGTTCAGGAAAAACTGTGCTTGTGGAGAAGTAGAGTTCAGGTTGGCAAGTAAATACAGCTCCACTAGAAAAACAGCAGTAAGCATAGAGTCCCAGCTCCACAGGGTGTGAATTACAACACAGGGACTGTTTCAAGTCCTTCTGGTCTCACCCCAAGCTAAGTGAACGCTGAATAAACCAGGAAGCTTTCCTTATAACTGGAGAGTACAGGTCCAGGCCTTTGGCATGTTTTTCAGGGAATGGTTGTAGCTGTGACGACATTTTAAATAGCTGTGGAAGCCCGGTCACAGGCGCAGAGATGAAGCATTCATAGCATGCATTCTAATAATTTCTGTTTACACAGCTTAGGGAAAAAAAGCCTAACTAAAACTAATTCCTTTTCGTGTGGGAATCTGCTCTGGTTTAACTCAAAGGTCATTTTTAAGCCTGTGTGCATTTACAGTGCTAGACAAATATTTGTCAAATATACAGGCTGCTGGTCTCTTTTGAAAGATAAAGGTTATGGAGGGAGGAGGGGAAGGGAAAAAAAACACCCAATGCAGAACATTGGACAGCATGAACTTTAAGGAAAAGCATCTATCTGCCAGCGAGAGACACATTCCTGTTAGCAGAGACTGCCACCTTTTGGGGAACAGCCTCAGAGGCCAAGCAAAGAGGATGCTCCACCTTTCCCATAAATTTCCAGTCTTGGTTCTGCATTTGCGTGTATGCCAGAGTTAAATGGCTTTAATTTCTCAACTTCCAGTAAAACTAAAAAAGAATATTTCCAAGAGGATGTCTGAGCTCGGCTAGGTTTTTCCTTTGTTTCTAAAAATGCAAGGTATATTTTGTTCAGTCTGTTCATCTTTGCTGCTAGCATTTTTGAATCTCAAAATTACTAATGATTCATATCATTTGAGCTAGCAGATCTCAATCAAATTTCACGGAAGGGGAAATACCTCAGATCCCAAAATGCCTACTTGCTTCCTGGGAATTAGCAGCTGAGAAAATGAGGTACATTCAGATTCATGCTTCATTGGGGGAAGCAGAGGAGGAACTTAGCAGGGACTCCTCTTGGCTGGGAGCAGCCAGCCAGCTGCCTGGATGTGGTTCTGCAAGAGTCACTGCAAATACTCTTTTACCCCAGGGCTGACCCCAGACACACAAACACAGGGGTCACTACCATAGGTAAGCAGGAAACAAAATAGATCACAGATCAATTGGATTAAAACGTCATTGACTCTGCTACTCTTCTGGTGATTGACTTGTTCACGCACAGGGACAGAGCCCACAGGGAGAAAATGAAGTACTTTTCACTCTTACATGTGTTTTTGCGGGTGTTTTTGGAGCACGCGTGAAACATCATGGTTAAAGACATTGCTCTGGGATTTTTGGACATGTTTTATCTGCATTCTGACATCAAAAGACATGACTGGCTTAAAAAAAAAAAGAGAGAGAGAAAAAAGCTGTTGTTAATAAAAATAATCTTACTACAACTTTGAAGTAGAATGAGATTATTCAGAAATTTCTGCTGCCCTTCTTGCCTCTTTTGACAGAGAGGCTTTGGGTTTTATTTTCCCTTTTAAAATAA
Organism: Hirundo rustica; assembly: GCF_015227805.2. Lineage (NCBI taxonomy): Eukaryota > Metazoa > Chordata > Aves > Passeriformes > Hirundinidae > Hirundo > Hirundo rustica. Next base: position 28,479,083 of record NC_053452.1, read on the forward strand.
ATACCTGCCCAGTCCCAGCCCAGGGATATTAGGCTCTTGTAAGAGTCCTGACAAGAGGTAGGAAAATGAAAGAGCCTGAATACCTCATGGAGGGACAGACTGCAGCCAGAGCTAAGCCACAGCATTAGATACCAGGGGCTGTGCTGGAAATGAGGGGTCACATTGCATCTCACAGCACAATCTCTAGCTGTGCCCCATTCAAATCCCTCTCCTGACCTGCCCTTTTCTGGTTTTATAAAAAACAGTCCTTGCACTGACACTGCCTCTCACTGACTTGCTCTCTCGAACAGGGAACTCTGCAGTCTCAAATCACAACAGAAATCTTCTCTACAGCCCCTGAGGGCAGTGATGCCAAGGAGTGCGTTTCACAGGAGTCTGCCCTCCAACTAAACTACCTTCCAACCCCGTAAAACACTCTCTTCTATCACCATTCTCCATTCAGGAGAATGAAAGGCCATTGCCTTTCAGAAGGTCAAAAGCACCTATGTGTTGTCCTTGTACTAGCAAAGGGAAGAAGGCGCAATTCTCTCCTCTGCTGTGTCTCCCAGAGCAATCTTTCCTAGCCGCTACCTTCTTGTCCTCTCCATCCAGCTCCTTGTCCCCAAGATGAAGAGGGCATTGGAGGAAAAAGAACTTTGATGCAGCTGTACCAGCCCCAGCACTTCAGTGGAGCGGGAGCTAAAAGGCACCCTGGTCTTCCTGTGCTGATGATTTTCCTCTCCAGCAAGAAAAGGGAGAAAGAGAAAAAGTTTAAATACTTGTCTCGCATGAAACATGCTGAGAGCTCACTGGTTAGAAGCCACAAGCCCCAGATCTGGAAACATCAGAAGAACACAAGATATCTCTATATAAATCATTACCAGCTGTCCTAATCTTCAAAATACAGTGACATATGTTAAATGCTACCAAAAACTGACTGACTACTTATTTCCATTTTCTATGCTGAAATACCATGGTGGCTACAAGCAACTGAAGCCCACATAAATTCAAAGCCTACGCCAAATTTTCCAGCAGCTATTCTAGATCATATCCAATCAGAACAGCACTTGTTCCAATTTTGATGTTAGCCAGGGTTCAGGAGAACAACTGAACTTAAAACTCATGCTATTAGAGTGGCTACTTACTCAGCACCTCTGAATTAAGGTTTGAGGCCAAAATAATTTTCTACCCCCTATAGGCTCTGGAAGGAACATGCTCCCACCACCACGGGAGAATGTTCTCAGACATCCACCTGTGGGGTTAAAAGAAAAAAAAATCGGGCATTTCCTTGTCTTAATAGACAGAGGAATTGTTAATTGTACAGGAAGAAGATAGAAGATAACTTATTTCATCCTTGAAAAGCTTGTCTTCGCACAGACAGACATTCAGAATACTCTTTTTAAAGGCTGCTGTGATCTTGGGAATCTTGGTTAACAAGTGTTAATCAATTAATTTCCTTTTTCTCCTGGGAAAAGATAAAGGATTTTCTCCACTGGAATTGCTGTAGCAAAACCAACAACACCCACCAGCCCAGTGAGCTGAAGAATAAAGCTCGAATGAACCTTTGTTCAACGAAGACACAAGATCTGGGGTAATCCCAAGTTTCCAGTATTTTATTATAAAGTGCCCAATAATGTGACCTCAGGCAAAGCAAAAAACTGATTTGGCCCCTTGAAGTCTTCAACCTGAAAGCAGGTAGGCTCTCTCTGAGAAGATGCCCCTTCTTACTTCAAGTGAAGTAAAAACATTGGAGCTGTTGTGGCCTCCTTGAGCTGCCTTCAGCCCTGTCTGGGTTGCTGCCCTCCTACAAGTCTGACTATCTTCTGCCTGTTGGTTTAATCTCAGTGTCAAGGACATGTTGGTTTGGTCAGGAACATAGATCAGAACATCAAGAATCTTTCCTCTGGCCTCAGGATATCCCATGAAATTAGGTAAAAAAATCAGGCTTCAGGGGAGTATTGTAGTGAAGTAAAATGGATTTTCTCCTAGGCTAGCAGAAACATTCAAATTTGTCTTTGTCCTAAAACAAATAATAAGCTACTCACCAAAATTTGTCAAGTCAGGCTTTAACAGCAGGATAGCAGAGTGTTCTCATCCACACCAGGTTTGTGTCATGTTAAATCACGTGGGAATTTTTTTTTTTTTAAACCTTGACAGACAAAGATTTGTTTGCTTGTTTTTTTGGGGGGGGTTTGTTTGTTTTTTTGTTTCTTTAGGCACCAGAACGAGGCTAAACAAACACGTCTAGAACAACTTGTCAACCTAGCTAAATTTAAACAAATATTTCTGCATTATTTTAGCTAAAGAAAATCCTTATACCTTCTTGCTACCTTGGTCTTATTATTAAAATGATGTTACTTGAAACAGCTAAGTAGAATGCAATTCAAAATCATCACACATGATCAGCTAGATGATTTGGGATGCTGCATACTAACACAGAGCAAGATTTCCTATGGCGTTGACATCCTGTGGCATTGAAATCTCTCCCAAAGTTCAGCAAGGTTTGGTCATCTACATCCCTTTGGCTCCTTGGAACTCTTCCCTTGCTAGAATCAAAACAAATGCTTGATTTATTTCTAATCTTCTGTCAATTTCCCTTGTTTCTAAAGGAAGAGAAAAAAAATAAAGAAAAAACCCCAACACCTGGAAGAGAGATGTCTACCACAGGGTGAATATAGCAGAAAGTATTTTGAATTATTTCAAAACTTTCTAGTGGTTTCTCCAGAAGGAGAACCAAGCCTCCACCCAGGGGAAAAAAAAAAAGAAAGAAAGAAAAAAAAAAAAGCGCAGCTGATGGTGTCCAAGAGAGGGCAGTCTCAGACTAGGGATGATTCACAGAAAGTGTAACACCTGTTTTCTGCCACATTTCACTGTATATATATCTAAGAAGCTTGATGTTTAAATACCACCATCCGTCAAAAAATCTTGGGTAAAAGACAAAACTTACAAGTTGGACTGCTCCAAGTTTCAAAAGAAGGGAGATATTTCCATTTTACAGATGCTGCAACACGAGGAACAGTGCGCCACAAATGGATTTAGTCAAAAAATATGGCTCATAAATACTGCTCATCTTTAAACACACCACCAATTTTATAGAAGCCAATACACTTTGCTTCCAAGTTCACCAGCAGCAAGGTCATGGTGAGATACAATGGCACGATCAAACACCAGCATAGCAAAAATTACTATTTTCAAATGTGCAATTTATGTAAAATATCTCCTCAAAGACAAAGGTTCTCCAAGGCTTTTTTGTTTGGTTGGTTTTAAGTCACTAGGAGCTAGCTAGGCTATGCCAGCCCTACTGTCCATTTTTCCTTCTAAGAGGCTTCACTACCTAAACAACCAGGGTGAGAAAACTACACCAGACCAGAGCTTTTCCTACTCGTTGCCAAAGCCGTGGTGTCAGCCCCCAAATACAGTCCAGTATCCTCTTTCCTCCCAGTGAACGGACTGGCTTCTAGAAACATGCAAACCTTTCCACTAATTCCCACCACTTCACACACCTCCAAAGCTTTAGACCCATCCTTTTAATACTGATACTTCAGCCAAAGCACCAACTGACCCATGGTGGTCTCCAGGTCCTGTGGAGACACCATATTCTGGGTGATTACACTCGGAAGACAAAAGTATTATTTCCCAGTTGGAAATAACCCACATTGTATAAGCCATTTACCTCTACTTACAGCAATATTGAAGGCAGAACCAACTGCTGACATGTAGGAAGCAGCACCTCTGGGCACCAGAGGCAGTGGTGCTTGCGTGGGAGCCATGCAGAGCAGCAGTGCACTGGAGACAGGCTGTCCCTCAGGAGCACTGGAGAAGTGCTTGCCAAACTAGGGATGGAGGAACAGCCATGAACATGGCACTACTTCAAATTATTTAAGTAACAAGACCCTGATTCGTGTCCATGGACCTCCTGCTAAAACCCTTAGTCCCGCTGCATCACATAACACCTGTGAGATTCATCTGCTCTCACCCTGCAGGTGGCAAAGCCCACAGACAGGGTCACCAGTCAGAGAAATGGGAATCCAGTGAATTTTGTTCCTTCAACCAGAATCATCCTCACCATCTCAGAGATGCACCTGATACTTTTTCTCTACCTCTCTCCCTAAAGTATTCACATCTTTGTTCATGTTGGTGACCAACTTCGATGAAGTTCAGTTTTATTAATTTCACTAAAATGGTGAAAAAAGTCCCACACTCATATGTTTTTTCTCCAGTGAGGTTGGCCCAGGTGGATATCAGGAGTTTCAGACAGGGTGAAACTTTCAGGGCCAGAATACAAAAAAATTAATTCAGGGGGGAGATATCTTAATGAAAATTGAACTTCTTTTGTGCGATTTCAAGAAAACACATAAGGCCCTATTTTCACTCACTGAGAACTAAAACTCCTTCAAACAAACAACTCCACCTTTGTTGCAAGAGTGCATGGTGTTTCCACCATGGGAAAGACCAAACAACTTTTATCTAAGGTGCTGCCCAGTGTGCAGACCCAAAAAGTTTTGTGTCTGAAATGAGACTTTTAGAGCTACAACATGCCACTGGTCTCTACAGTGATAATCCTATTGAGTGCTTTTACAAGCCAGAAGAGCTAAGCCAGCTACCACTGAGGTTAACAGAATGATTTTCACTAGTTTCAGTGGAAGTTAGCCTTGGTGCTACGTGGTAAGGTCCTTGGACAAAAGCATCAAAGGTAGTATTTTAAAATTCTCTGTGCAGTAATAAAGTAACAACATATCTCAGCATATCAAGGCTTTTAAGAAGCCAAAACCCCATTTCAAAACCACACATCCAAAGTTGCGTATTTCAAGTCACTTGAAAGGATTTGAGTCCATGAAGTGCTAAGCAATTTGACTTCCCAAGCTTCAAACAAGTAGGGAATCCCAGAAATGCAGTTAATTACCCTAAGCACAGCACTACAGACATCTTATTTTTTAGAGAAAAGCCAAGAACACAGGTGTTTATGCAGATGAGTGCATTTTTGCAGAAAGGTAGTATTTTGCTTTTAAACATACAGCACAAGTCCAAGCCAGCCCTCGTACAACCAAGCACAGACAAAAGAATTATTCAAAAACCTTACTGTAATTTAGGTTAAATGGATCTTGGGAAAGAAAATGGAAGACAACAGAGAGCACAAGGATTTAAGATGTGAGGCTCTTTGAAGGAGCCTGAATCCAGAGCTGGCTATCATCAGTGGCATCCCAGGTTCAAGCATTTATCCAGTCAGGCCTCAGTTCCCACCACTGAGAAGAAGCAACTTGCATACACAAACCCTTTTTACACCTTAGTACTGTACTTTCGAGAGTAATCCTCAGAACTGTAATGCAAGTGGGAACCTACCTCACTGTGTAAGACCTACAAAGAAGTTCATAAAGCTGAAGGCAGCAGGCAGGACGCAAATTGTTTCTTCCAGCAGCAGCCCATGTTAATCTAAAAAGTGGTCTCAGAAGACCTGGAAGCCTCTTCTCCCCACTCTCCTCAAACCCAGAGTACATACATTATAGCTAGAAGCTGGCTACTCATGACGGCTACCAAGTGTTTTACTGGCCTTTATGCCAGTCCCAAATGGACCTGGAGCAAAAGCACCCAGCTGAGACCAAAAGCAACTCTATATTCAACCAGCAGATCTGCACCAAACTGCCACAGACAAATTGCTCCATAAAACCAGCGGGGCAGGAGCCCTACCACCTGCCTTTACTGACACCCTCTGCCCTCACCTGTTCCCACCGTGCTCAGGGTGACAGGAGCACACCTGAGCAGCCATGCCCTGCTGAGCAGCGGGGACACTGCTGCAGCTTGGCAGAAACAATTTCTTCTCTTCATATCTCGCCTCACCCCTCACAACGGCAACTTGCAAATCATTCTTAGCAAATTAGTACAGTTGTGGGGTTTTGTTGTTGTTTTGTTTTGTTTTTTAATCTGAGCAACACTTCTGGGATTGCATTGGTGAAAATAAGCAAAATTAACATTATACTCTTCAGAACATGAAAACGCACCCACAGCATCCTGCTTCCTGTTACAGAAGAGTTGGAATCACTCACCCTTGCACGGTGCTGAAGGTCTCCGAAGTTTCTTTGTGCCTCGCTCCCCGGGCCGGCCGGCGCTCCCCCTCCGACGGTCACTGCCGGCGCTCTCAGCCCGCCCCGAGGCACAGCCCGCCCTGCCCTGCCCTGCCCGGCCCTGCCCTACCCTGCCCTGCCCTGCTCCGCTCGGCCGGGCCGGGCCGGGCCGGGGCGGGGCTCCCGCCGCGCCTGTCCCGGGCACTCCCGCAGCTCCCGGGGCTCGCTGGCAAAGCTCGGGAGGTGCTGGACGGGCTGGATCGCTGCGCTGTTCCGCCTTCCAGGAACGCCAGCAGGCGCCGGCTGCCGGTGGCTGCGCTTTGCGGGCACGGCGGGAGCCAAAGCTCCGGCTGGAGCGCCGGCCGGCCGAGCGCTGGGACTGAACCCCGAGCGCGATCTTCTGGAACGACCCTCTTTTCTGCTGCACTGCCCTCGTCCTCGTCCCCTTTCCTCAGCCTTCCGCTGCAGAAATTAAAAAATCAGGAAGGTTTTGATCAGGTTTGTTAAGCCTGTAGAGGTAGGAGCTCACCTTGGGCTCCAAAAGTCCATCCGAGCTCTGAAGTCACTAAGTGTTGTCTGTGCAAACTTTTGGCAACAAACCCTACAGCCTTCTAAAGCCCCCTCCTGCTTTGAGTTTAGACAGATTTCTGGCTAGGGGGCCCCAGAATGAAGTTGCTAAATTGGAAACAACTTTCAGTTAACTAGTGAGTGAATCAGTGCCTCCGTTTTATTCCAGATTTTGCCCTTTGATTTGCTGCAGCCTATGGGAGAATGCCAAATAAAATATGTGAAATGTTGCCGTGACCGAATTAACAAAATTTTTGTTTTGCCAAGGTCAGTAATTCCCAACTTGGGTACTAATAAATCACAAATTAGCTGCCAAAAATGTGGGAATTATTATCAATCATGAATATGGGGCTCTTCATGTGGCTTATGATATTTTAGCTTAAGGTACAGCCCTGAAGGTTAAAAAGCTTTTTTTACCTGCTGTGGTTCTCTTGAAATCAAACCAGCTGTAAAATACTGCCCACTTTTAGGCTTAAAATAGCTGAAACCACCATTTCCTGTGGTTTCACATGAAGCCATACACTTGGTGATGACTGTGCCTACTGTTGGAAAATAAGGGCACAGGGCATGGCCGGGCAGCTCAGAAGGGGTGTTTGTCAGCCCGGAGAAGAGCAACAACTGATCACGGCTCAGAAGGGCCCGAAGCAGTCAGGGAGGACCTTGGATTTTTCTGTCCTTGGCTCTATGGATACTTCTCATGACTTTATCAATGATAATTTTCAACAGCTTTTCAAGCTGCAGGTCCCAGATGCTAGGCAGCTACATGGAAAATGCCACGTAAAAAAAAAAGGATCTCGTTCTCATCATTATGGGAATAACTTTGGAAGTGTAGCATGGGTACCTACCATGGCTCAGAGAGAACATGTCAGAGAAAGCCTAACCTATTTTGCTCCTTGACTTTATGATTTGGGGATATATTTAAGACTATTTAGTGTTACCTCCTGTGTGCAGTAAATAAAATGCAAGAGATTTGTTCTTCCCCTACCCAAAAGTTAGCATTGAATGAGTGTTAAAAATAATGCTTTTGTGCAGCCTTCTATTCTGAAACTTTCAGTAGTGACTGTGAATTTGAATTAATACTAGATGAAAATGGATATAATCTCTCCTGCTGATGAAAACCCAGGGGTTACCAGCAATGAAAAGAAGTACTCAAAAGTGCTCATGATATCATAAATCATATTTTTATACAGGTTATGTACAGGAAATGTAGTCAGATTCAACAGAAAACAAAGGACCAGCTTTGCCACCCAGTTGTCTGGGTGACATGATTTCAGTGAGAGAAGAACACAGATTTGAAAGCAGCTTATTTACAGGTCTTACTTTTAAGTAATTTTTAAAAATATAGTTGAATCACTGCTTCCCACAGAAAGACTAAAGCACTAAGGGGGTCTAAAGTGATTTTTTTTGTGTTTAAAACACAATGCAGAGAGAATCTAGACTGAGACGAAGCTTATTTAAATGAAAGACAGTAAGAGATGTACATGAGGATGTAGGGGTGAATTATGCTCTGATCCTAGCAACACTGAAAAGTTGATAAGATTGTACTTACTTTAACCTGACATACCGTATGGTAGATGGCTCTTTACCTTTTCCCAGATGGAAATATCCTCTCCTGAATGACTGAAGTTGTATGAAAAGGGTCCTGTCATATTCTCATTAGACAAAATACCTTTTATTTGGGCTGTATTTGATATCTTTCCTTATCAGTATGGAAACTTCAGGAGTCACAATACTTCAGCTACAGAGAATGTATGTGGTCCCCAGTACTTGCTGGTCTATTGATGGCAGACCCTGCGTGTAACTGCAGAGGGTGGCACACACAGAGGGCAGTCCTTCTGTCCCAGGAGCACAGACAGCCCTGAGGCAATGCAAGGTGCCTGCCCAGCACAAGGGAGTCTGCACATAGCAGAAAATTAAATTCTCCTGAGCACCTCCTTTAAGGCTAATAAACTCAGCTCTGAAATCTCTCAGTGATATATATATATATATATATATATATTTAATTTTTTTTTTTTTTAAGGTGGGCCCAAGACACTGTGTTAATCTTAGGAGATAATATAGAACACATTCTAAAATTATTTTTTATTGTGCATAACTTTATTTGGACAGATGAATGCCCTTGCATATGTTGGTGATATGATGTCACTCAGACACAGTTTTCTTGAAAAAAATCAGTCAATTTTCCATAATTGGGCTACTGTGTGTACAATAGCTGAAATCCTCCATGTATGATTGGTGTAGTGAGGAAAAATAATTAAAAAGCAGAAAAAGAAGGGCAAGGAGAGTATAATAAGCTGCCTTTTAAATTTTTTTTTTCTTATTTTTGTAATAATGTTAAAGCATCTTCAAGGATATTCTGGAACAGAATGGGGATATCTATGTGCTGACAAAGATGTAGGTTAAAGAAAGGAGTAACTGAGGATAACGTAGGCACATATGAGACATACAGGAGCCTATAGGAAAGTGACTGGGAGCTTAACTCTCATTTATGGTTATCATTTTCCTTGCCTAGATATGAATTTAAAAATTGCTACTGAATATGGGACTGTAGGTAAATCTTCCAAAAAAATCTCACCTGTAGGCTTTTGAAGAGAGAATTTGTCAGCATTCCCTTGTACAGTACTCCCTGTGGAGCTGGCTAGGGGCCACCAGGAAGTAAGAACAGTGTATCACACTTCTTTAAAATGTAACATAATCAATATCCTTTTGTAGCTCAAACAAGGAAATCTTCCATGGAACTCTACCTTAGACAGGGGGAGTTCTTACTGCCTCCTGCACAGTCAGAGCACAACTTGTAGGGTATTGTCCAGTCATTAGCTAGAAGCCAGTCCTATCCTTTTGATGGACTAGAACTAGGCTGACATTTCAGCATATGAACTGAAAGTCAAATCTCTTGTTTCCAGGTTTGTAGAACTTGCTGCAATTTACAGAAGTGGGTATAAGACATAGATTTCATATCTTAGAAAATATTTGAGTAAATAAGTCAATTAAATTGTTATTGACTTTGAGGAAGAGGAGCAGCAGAGGAAGAAAGTAAAGCAAGTTATTATGTGGCTAGCTAATGTCCAGGGACAGGGCAGACAGCAGGCAACAGACTCTTCACAGGTTTTCCATACAGAAAATGTGAAACCAGCTGTCCCAGGTCAAGGGCCAGGATACAACAATTGCAGAGATTCTGCCCTTGGCTGACTTCATGACTGGCCTGTTGCCACAGCAAACTGATGCCTATTGTTGACAAGATCAAGTTCTGTCCCATTTCTGTTTTGACTCCTGAGGCAGTATCCAGGCTCCTTGGGGCGGTTCAGAGCTCACCACCTCCATCACAGACCGTCCTACCCAGTGACTGCTTTCTCCCTTATAAATACATCAATATGCTGCGGTGAAGCTTTCTGCCAGAATTTGTGTGCTCCCAGAACGTCCTTGTGCACAAGCAGATGAACTTTTTTCTGGGAGGCAGGTTTATTGGATCAGATAAAGCAACATGAATGCCTGTCCCATTTCAGTTTTCCCGAACAGTTTCTCGTTGAGGTGTTGCATTGAATCTCATAGATATAATTAGCCCAGGAATCTCTACACTGTTCTCTATTCCCTACTGTAAATATGTCAGCATTCCAGTTTCTCAGCTGGAAACTGGAATTCCTTGCAGAGACTGGTCACAAGTTCACAGTGACTTTGTGATACCTGTAATAAGATAATGTGAGGCCTTTAACAATCTTACAAAGGCTTTCTTCTTTGTTATCCAGGCATAGGGAGACAAAGTTCTTCTGTTATTAATCTATACACCTTTCAGAAAAGGATCTATCAATTACAGTTTATAACATATAAATAAACTCAGGACCTCTGTTGCTTTTTGCCCGGTTCCATCTATCATACACACTATTGCAAAGTGAGTATATTTGCTCGGTAGGTGATATGTGGAGAGCCTGATGACAGATACAGTGAAGATAAGGAAGACTAATGGAGTTACTGAGACCACTTCCTATTGAATCATTTATCAAGTGTTTTGTCAGTTTACTGGTTTTTCAAATCCCAAAGCACACTGAAGACAGAATGATACACAGTTCTCTGGAATTCCATCATTAGTTCTAGCTGAATATACTAGTTTTAATTGTTATTGGTGCCAATGATCCAATTACCTAGTTTAACTATTATTCTAGTTATTGAATAATCAGTAAAAGAGCAAGAAGGGATAGAGGGTACATGTGTATTTGCGTACTTAACTTATGCTTTCCATATGTGTATTTTCTAAGAAGTCGCTGAAATGGAGCTGTGGCAGTCTCTTTGCTTTTATTAGTTACCTTCCCTGAATTCCTTACGGCGAATGCAGATATCATAATGCCTTAAATGCTTTCTAATTATGTATTTGTTCAGCAAGTCTCAAGACATCCTCATGAATTTCTTTCGTCATAAATCGTCAAGAACTGCAAAAAGGATTTTCATCTCTGTCCAGGGATCAAGCCTTGCAGTGAAGTCAGAAAATCAATTAGGTTTTGCTGAATGACTTAACTGGCAAATGGGAGGCATAGGATACTCTTTGGCAGACATTACAGTAAACCTCCTGCAGTACACAGGTACTTACAAGATTACTCATTCTCCATGTACCTGAGACCCACCCTTCAATTTTAAACATGCTCTTGTCCTTGATTTACTGTTTTAAAGTATGTCTTCATATTAAAACCAGAGAAGCAGCTAGTGTCATTTCTTCTTTCACCCAAAGAGGAGGCTGCTACTTCCACTTTCAAACTATGGTCTCTTTTGCTCTGTTTTGCTTTCCTTTTCTCTCTCCAAACTTGCTGTTGTTTTGCCAGCAGAGCTGAAGCTAGCACATAGTAGGACAGTATATTGTTGCCATCACTTGTGCTGCAGTTATTGCCAATTTGTACATTCATTTCCTTATTTATATGAATTTTCCATAGTTGAAAGGGCACAGTAGGGTACATATCAGCTGGGACAACTGCATATGTTTAGAGGGTTAGGGATGTTTATGCCTGAGTAGCAAGTGTCTCTTCACTACGTGTTTCAATATCTGAAGACAATTTCTCTGTAAAGCCTGACGCATCTCATATGAGCATCTACGCTAAAGACCAAATTTAGAGCAGGATGTCAGTAATAAGGGGTTGTGAGTAGATGCAAAGCATTACAAAGGAATTCCAGAAGTTGAATTTTTGGTAGTCAGGCACTGAAAATTTCCCACAAAATCTTTAATAAATGGGCAAGTCAGCAGATGGTGTTGTATGTAGACACCAGCTGTTTCAGACCACTCAGATTAGGGAACGTTCCAATACACTGGATCAAAGCACTGTTATTTGGAAAAATGGGATAGGGCTGGCAAAGTATTTCCTTATACTGCAACTGTTAAAGTAGCCAGGTAGTCTCCATTAGATGACTTAGGAAATAAAATATTAGCTGCTCTGCAGGACACACAGTATTGCTATAGATTTTTATGCAGCGGGGTTAATTTGTGGTTAAAAAATTAATCAATAACATTAATTAATGGTACGGTAAGAGGACTTACCTCCTCTTTACATATGGGGAGTTGAGCTACTGGCTAAAACAAATTACATATCCAAGCCTAATCTTTAGTCTTACACCCTACGTGTGCAACAATCTTTCTTTGCTCATCTTTTCTCCTTCCAACTGCAGCAGAAGCTAAAATAAAATTCCTCTTAGAAAGGAAACAAGTATCAAAATTCTCATATACGCATTGCTTTTTGAATGCAGACATAAAGTTCCTGAAGCACAGAGGCATTAATACCAGAAAGAACTCTGTGCATAGGAAAATGCTGAGTAGATACAGTAACTGACACGTGCAAAATCATTCCCATGCTGGGATCACACTGCACGCACCGAACAGTCAATCTATGTGTAGGGGCAACACCAACAGGACTTCCAGGATGCCAGACATTTAGAAATTCCAGACAAATGGCCAAGCCCTTCTTCCTTTGGCCAGGCAAAACTTACATGCAAGAAAGCTGTACATCTTTCAGTAAAACTGCAAGACACATTACCTCCATCAAATATAAAGGCCAGAAAATGGTGATAAGCAATATTCCCAAACCATTTAAAGGCTAAGGTGCCTCCTCTGTTTAGTTTTTGATTAATCTTTTTAAAATTATCCTAGCCAACTGTGCTTTATTGTTGCTTTTAGTGAGTTTTGATGACCACTTAGAAAATACATTTGAATTTCCTGAAGATAAGCACAAATATATGTATGTACACGCTGGCTGTATATACTAGATAACAAAGACAAAACTACTTAAACTGAGAGAAAGTCATCTAATTTTACCATGAAACACATTCTTTTGCTTTTTCTACAGCTTATCTAGTGAGCTCAGTATCTGTTCCTTTGTTAGCATCGGGATACTTCACTTTCATGAGCTGATTTATCACAGTTCCTTCTCTTTGTGCACCAAGAAAAGAGCTCTTCAATTTTGTACAAATACTGAAAAACTATTTACCTGTGAAATCTAATTACCACATACAAACCTACTTACATATCTACATATATGACTATTTTAAGACGTTTGTGTGCCATGAAGGACAGAACAGGAAACACATATAGTCCTGTGACCCATTAGGGCACATTAATTTTCTGAGTGATGGTTTGGTTGAACGATATTGGTGTTGTCGTAATTTGTGAAGATATTAAAACCCTCCAGGGATCAGATTTTCATCTAGACTGGTTTAGCAAACCTCATTTTCTTCCACGACATTCTGCTATTTTTCATCATCTGAGAATTTCACCTAGAATATTTCACAACAATTCTGAGGCACTCTAGATAAAGCAGTGCTCTTTTACCCAAAAAATAATGACACACCCAAATCCAAGTAACTTCTTATATTGGTGGTTTATGGAATGACAGAGTTGTTTCATTATGCCAGTATTTTGGAGCTTCCTTAACTTCACACTTTATTCTGTACTCATTAAAATTCTAACTGCACTTCAGAAAAGTTAATTTCTTGAAGCCTGGGACCAACCCTACTCACTTTGGTGAAAAGGCGCAGTGTGGCTTTTCCGACAGCAGGTATTGAAACAATGCTGTCCAGCTGTCTAAGCCTGAAAGAAACTTGAAAGATGAGAGTAGAAGGCTGTGTCTATTGTGTCTGACTAGTCTGAATAAGCAAGAAAGCCAACACATGTCAACAGCTAGCTCAAAAACCTCACCAGTTTGCTTTTCTTGAAATTTTATACTAACTTCCACAGTTATCCCAGGTAATACTAGAAATTGCCTCTGTAAAAAAACCAAAAAACAGCATAAAGCTATTTGCAGAACCTGAGATACATGCTATATTTGCTGCATGTTTCACTGCAGTCAGTGTATCAATCACTGAAGCACTAATGAAATTTTTGCTTCCAAGTATATTGCTCCATGTTCCAAGCCCCAGGATTTGTTTAGGTTCTCGGTCATTGATAAAGTCTGAGCCAAGAAAAGGCCAAACCTGAAAGATGAACACATCCTTTCTTCTGTTGGCTGTGGGCCAACAGTATAGAAATTGTTTCTTCCATTGCTTACCCTTACGTGAGTTTCACAACTGCCTACAGCTCTGTTGGAATACAGGATCCCTTCAGAGAATGGCAACTGACAAAATGTCATTTCTTCCTGTGTAAACATTGGTTGGGTGTTTCACGTTTCGTTTGAGGCACTTTCTACTTTTCTCTCTGGAGCTTAAGCTTACTGCATTTGTTATAGGCATAGAAGCCGACAAATCTCATTTTTTTGAATATTCGGGATATGCGTGTTCAGATGAAACAATTCACAAAAATTACAGTGTTTAGAAAAATGTAGCATATACAATGTAGCTACTTGAGAAGTCATCCTGAGAGCAGAGCAGTACCACGCATGCTGTTAGCAGTTGGACCCTTGCTCAAGCCTGACATACCATCACAGAGCTGACACCAGGATTTATTTGGATACCTTCTCTTGTTATCCTCCTACTCTGGGAACTGGCTCACGACGACAGCTGTACTTCGAAGCACCCCCACACTAATACTACTCACATTAAATGTCAGCCTAGTTACTCAGCCTGCTCCAGCTCATAGTACGTGGTCAGAACTGTCTCAGAATGACATTAACATTTGAGATGTGTTTCTCAGTTATCAACAATCCCTCTTCAAAAAAAAAAAAAAAGAGTTATTACTTTACAGAGAAAAAAAATCACTTCTCAAGCTATCAAAACTGCAACATCTCCTTATATTCGGATATGAAATACCATGAACATTCTCCATTGCTTCTCTTTTTTTTAATATGTATTTATATACACATCTGACATTTCTATAAGCTTTCCTCTTTATGACTAACTTTACTGAACACTAATATATGTCTTGATACACATACATCCCTTCTCCCAGAACATTACCATATAAACCGAGGTCAGATGACTCAGTTAAAAGCCAAATTGTTCCTGGCACAGCTCTACTTCTGTAAACAGAGCACATTACTTATTTATCTAGCTGACTTTTATTTTTATTTTTTTTAAACAAAGCAGAATTCCAGTAAGAATAATGGAAGCACCAAGTGCTTCTCAGTCCACTGAATGGAAATTGATAACTCAGGACACACATATAAATAGCAATTTGGGAGATGATGCTCGGCATTTTAGAGAGGAAAGGCAAAAGAAGAAGGCATGAAAATCCATGTAGGACAAAGATACAAAAGAAGAAACAAGTCCAATACTTGGGCTGAATAAAGAAAGCAAGCTAACAAATAGCTTTAAATAGCACATACTCCCAAAAAACAAAGCAAATTAATATCACCAAGACTCAACTCCCTCACGCAAAAGCCCCAGAAACAAAGAACAACGGATGACTCAGAGAGGAGTGAAAGAGCAGTGAAATATTAACTGATCATAGACACTCTCGGTGTGAAAGGCAGTCTCTGTCCTCAGTCTGCATTTGTGTGTATTGTCCGCAGAGGAAGCCAGCACTGTGCCATCCCAGGGCACACATGCCCTTGGCAGACTGTAACCCTGCTAACATCATGTCTCGCAGCTCCCTTTACATTCTCCTGGCAAGTCAGACATGTCCTAGAGAACATCTGCCTTTGGGGGATTTTCATTTACTGAAAAATTTAATAAGCAACACAAGATTATCCACCCAGCCCTTCCAGATGGCTCTAGATCTTCCTACTTAGTCCTGAGTATAATTCCTACCAGCACAACTTATCTTTATCATTTAGGCTATTGGCCTCTTGCTTCCTTACATACTTTCTGTCAACTAAAATCTCTAGAGAAACTTCCTAAGCATCTGCCTTTTTCAAGAAGCAGATCACAGAGTTTCCCATTCAATTCTTCTCTGAGGCAACTAACAGATGTTCTTCTAATGTTAACTGGGAGGTCTCTACCTGGTAGGGACCTGGCCCCATTCCTCAGCTTCTCTGCTGCTGCCCCAAGCAGCCATCTCTTCAAATGGCGATTGCGGGGGAGTGCAGGGGGGAAGGTTGCAACAAAACAGCACAAGTCAAGGAATGTGCTGGCCACTCAACACAGTCAAGCCTCCTTTGCACCCAGTTTAAAAGATAATACTTACAAGCGACGACAGCCTTATATAATGAAGAAGAGCGCTGTATGACCCTAGAGTGACCTGCTGCAGTCGTCATTCCTGCTGCCAGATAAACTACTCTGGCAACATAATAACAGCAAAGAAAATGCATCAGTCTGCAAGGCTTGGCAAACCATTCTGGAGTAAATCCAGGAATGACAACTGCGTTTGCACAGCCAGATGTAGCAGCATGAAGTGACTAGGCTGTATGGACAAAGACATAACGAACTGCAGGGAAGTGTCCATCACCAATACAGTTATAAATAGTTGTTGTGTTGGGAGAAAAAGCATACACACTGAATACTGTCATGATCTGTGTCTCCAGTTAATCAGCAACAAGGCAGCTCTGGAGCAGATATGGATGGATATGTATCTGGACAGGAAAAGCCTGTAGGAGACTTCCCTCCATTACTGAGCTTGCTGCAAAAGCATTCTACATTGAAAAGTTTTGGTGCTCTGTGTGTGTGAATTTTATGCCTATAATGACTAGATGGCCACATAACGTATCATGAGTACCCAGAAACCAGCAACAGCATCACTAACTTACTCTTGGACACAAGTTATCCCACCTTGCCCCACCACCAGTGGAGAAGTTAAAGGAGCAGTATCTCATCTAGATCATGAAAAGGAAACTGAGTAATAAACAGTTGTGGTGGGAGAGCAGAGAACACCTGCTGCAGCCCTGCACTGCCCGTTTGCAGAGGAGCTGAACATGAGTCAGCAATATGCCTGAATGGGGGAGGAGCGTCAATGGCATGCTAGGCTGCACTAGTGAAAATGTAGACAGCAGGTCAAGGGAAGTGCCTATTCTCTTTGTTTAGGACTTTTGGGATGACATCCAGGGTACTGTGCCCCGTGTGAGCCCCTCAGTGCACTGTCAAACTGAAGGAGGTCCATAGAGGTATCCTAAGATGGCTTGAGAACAGCAATACATGGATTACATGTTTGTTCAGCCTACAGAAGAAACACCCCTGCAGATATCTACCTGCTACATTAACTGCCAAATGGGTAGAAAAAACCAAGCCAGATCCTTCTCAGAGACACACTGGGAAAGGCTGAGAGGCAAGGAGCACAAATCACAGCCAGGGAAATTCGGTTCAATTCTATCAAAATTTCACAATGAGAATGGTCCAGGACTGGTGCTGGTGCCCAGAGAGGTCAAACAGTCCTTGCGATCACAGGCTCAGTGCCACTTTCAGGTGAAAAAAGCAATTTCCACCTCCTTATGTGGGGAAGCATGGAGCTGATCTGAACATTAGCCATCACTCTATGAAGGGAGCTACCTTCAGCCACCAGCTAATGAGAGCTTGTTTCCGTGTGTGCCAGTGGCTCCATACTGACCGGCTGCTCCGCCTGCAGTGCTTGTAGAGGATCTCAGGCTGTACTGGGAGCTGCACTTCTGGCTCAGAATGTGGGAGGATGTGGGTTGCTGGTGTGTGATACGAGGGAGAGAGGTATGAAATTTGATTTGGTGGTGCAAGTTCACGTCTTGCACTGAGAAGACAATTTGTAGGAGTGAAGAATACCATAGGTTATAAAAGAGGGGTTTCTTTTTCTGTGTATATACCTTTTCTCTCATGGAAGGAGAAAACCATAGCCAGAATCTCAGTGTTTCATGAGTCAGATTTTAAAGTCTCATTATTTTTTTTCAATCACCTGCCATGGAGAAAGAGGAAGAAGAAAGTACATTTATGTTGTTGTGGAAATTAAAAAACCTATAGACTATTTTGAAAATATTACAATTTTTTTTTCCCAATTGTATTGTGGCCATCAACAATACATGCTTTCTTTTGTGTAAACCATGGTATTTTCCAGAAATCAGCTAACTGGGAATGAGAATAAATCTTTTGCACCCATAAGAGCTCTGGATTTTAGCACCATTGTGGTGATAAATGTCTGTTTAGATCATAGACATATGATGTGTAAGCATTATGCTTGAGCTTTCAGAAAGGAGAGATGAGGTTAAAGGTTTCAAGTCAATACATACCAGCATAATGATACATTACATAATAGCTACTGTGTATGACCATCAGGTTCTCTGCTAGCAGCGGTAAGAGGAAACAAAAGAAGAAAACAGAAGGAAGAGATTTTGAAGCAGAGTTACAGCTGTTTCACACTCAATCTCTGAAGTAAGATGAAAAAGGAAAGAAATTATGCTCAAAAGAGTATATCTATAAAGGAGAAAGGAACCTGTGCCAGCTCTTAAGAATGGATGATGGATTCACTATCAGCTCAAATAAGCACATTGCTATGAACAGTGTCCAAGCCTTTAACCCATTATAGTCTGATATTTTCAAAAAATGAGAAAAGCAGTCACTGGATTTACCTGCAGGTATCCCATTAGGATAATACATGGAAAAGTATGTCTAAATGAACTTTTGTCAAAGCTGATTAAAGAGTTTTTGCTGACAAACAATCTGAAAGAAAGGATATCTTTGGAGCATGAAGTTTACAAAATATTGTGGAAGATGTGGTGGTATTCAGAAATAAAAAACCCCAATACCTCTAAATGTAAAAGGTGTTTGAGGAGGAAATGGAGACAACATGTTGATAGTCAGCCCACAAATCTGTAAACAAGGATGGAAAAAGGGAGGCTGGGCAGGACACAGAAGGAAGTATTATCTCCGGGTCAGTTGTGAAATGCTTCTGCATTTTGCTAACATCTCCTTTTGTCAGAAATTACTCTTCAGAATTCTCTTAGTCTGTTTTAAATTAGATCAGGAAATATGCCAATAGTGCAAACATATCCATAGACAAAGCCAAAACACTCCTTGGAAAGCTCAAGTAGATGAGGTAGATTATTAAAGAATGAATGAAAGTATTATGAGTTCTGCCCTGAAGAACGAAGGTGAAACGTTCAGGAAAAAAAAAAAAAAAAAACACATATTCAGACTGCTAAGAATAATTCACTTGATGGGTGACTTCAGTTTTTTACTTATCTCCTAAGGAAAATTATCCCAGCAAAGTGACCACCCGACACGGATTGTTCAAAACCTTATGTTATTACATCCTCAGGTCCTCATCCCCCCTTGCTTCACAGGGCATCAAAGCTCTAATTCCTGTGGACATGGGCCTATTTATTATGTGTTTTTTCTGCTTTGCACAAAATAGGACCATAAAAGCTGCCTTCCATTTTGACAATCCTAACAACCACTAACACAGTAATTAGACTGTACACTTTAGATGTGGACATCTAAATTCATATCTCCACTCCAAATCAGATGAAGGATTCAAATAAATCCAAATTCTACATTTCAGTTTTTCAAAGAATGTCATAGCTTGAAAGCCACAGCTCCAGCAAACATGAATCCCATGAGGAGAGCAAAAAGCTGTCTATGAAGAAACAAAAAAAAGTCTATTCCTCCACTTAGCATTTTCAGATGGTTATCTTGAAGGTCAGGATACTGATCAGTAACTTTTGAATTCCACTGAGCTACGGTTGAATGCTGTAGTTCCTATGTTTCTTCATAGTGAATCTGATTTCTGGTTATATTCACATTTGTATTCTATGCATATTGTGATGGTGCTGGTTGAGTATTTTCATCTGCTTTTTGAAATAACTTTGACATTAATTTTGTTCTTCTTTTTAATGTTTAATTTCTTTTGGAGATCCATGAAGTTATCCAACAATGAGTACATCTGTCAAAGCCCGAGCTTTTATAGTTTTCCCTGTGGAAAACAACAGGCTTTGAGTAGTTTGAGCACTCTCGTCAGTTCTTTCTATCACTTCTGTGTACTTAGCAGTGTAGACTCATGCTCTTCCAAGATTTTTTTTCCCAATGTCTATGACAAAAGAAAATTGCCTGTCAGATGTTTTCCTGTCTCAGTTCCTTTGAGGAACAGTTCTCATAATTATTCTTTTTTGTTCAGTTCTTAAAGTCTGTTTCACTTCATATTCTACAAAAAAAAAAAACCCATATATCATCTTTTCTTCTTTTGATGTTCTCAGCTATCTTCATTAAAACTGTTCATAAGAAATGGAGAATCTAGGGTGGGGCAGAACAACCAGATATTTCAAAAGTACATTTGTGCTTAGCTGTTGAGTTCACAGGGAGGAGAGAAATGGCATGAAGAAATCAATACCTTAGAAATATATTGTGAAACTCACTTTAAAACATAGATAGATGGTGAATGTCTATCTAATGGTGACAACACGTCAGGGTTTGCTGCAGGTCTGTTATTATAGTCTGACGAAGATTCAAGCTTCTTCCCATTTTTCCATCTCCTTCTCCTCTCATCAAGGATGACAGCATCATCTTCCTACTCACTAAGTATAACCAAGGCACCATCCTTCCTGATCCCATCTCACAGATTCCCTTATATCTTGGCTCTGTTTAAATCTTACTTCTCCTTCCCCCACAGCTTTGCAAAGACCACCATGTTTTGCCTGAGAGGTTGCCAAAGTGTTTGGCCATGGGCCTATAACCTTATTGCTCGACTGTGGTCACCTCCACTTTCCCAGCGCTCTTGCCTCCAGTCTTTTCGCTGCTTTGTCTATACCAAACGTTTTTGCTACTTTCTACTTTGCCTTTTGCCTTCATAACAGGCTCCATCACTTTTCTTGCTTTCTCACCATCTTGCTACTTTAAACATAAGCTTTTTTACGGCTTTAAAGACTGCTACAAGGTAACATCATAGATATTATTTCATACAAAAAGGACAATACTAGTCCATGTTATTTTTATAACAAACTCATTTGTAAATAACTTTACTGATCTGTCATAATTGATATGTGACATAACATGAAAATCCCTTTCAGAACCCAAGAAAGCTTCACCAGCACATTCTTCAATTCCCTTCTTAAGTCTTTTCTTCTCCAGGTCTTTCAGTTAATCATAAATAATTTGGAGGGTGAGCTAAGACCACTCTATAGCATGCAGAATCACACAGATAAAACTGCATCTCTCACCACAGAAAACAGAAAACAGGAGATGGGCAGGAGAGAAAAGGGGGTTAGAAGTGGAAAGGTGGGTTAGAAATGCTCAGGTCTCAGGTAAACTGCAACCTGACCTGGCTCTACTCCAAGCTGCAGGAAAGTCATCATCCAGTTTTCCAAGTCAGAGAGACAAAGAGCTCTGCAACCCCACAGGGACAGTCCTGGTGCAGTGGGTGGGCAGTGGGATCAGCGCAACGGCCAGTGAGGCCAGCACAGTCACCCCACGCACCAGGCACCGAGCTTGGACACGCTGGGCTGACCTCAGTCTGGCTTCCTGGAGTCTTCTGCAGGGAGAATGAGAGGCTTGAGAGACTGAGGCAACCCTATGTGAGCCCAGCATTAGTGTCTCTGGTTTTGTATCGAACTGCTCAAAGAAATGCTGTCTAGTTTCATGTTTACTCACTGTTTTTATGTAGACTTTGAACTGTGACAGAATTTAATACCTGTAACAGGAAAGAGTTTACCTCTTCTGTTTGATCTTTTCTTGTGAAAGCTTTTGTTCAAGTTTCCTTGCACCTGCTAAATAAAGAGATCTTCAGGCAACACCCACCAGCTTACTTCAACTGACACCATTTTGAAAGGGCGCAGAATTACGCAAGCTTATGCATGATGGCAGCAGTACCCAAAAGTCCTTTCTTTAAAACTTTATATGCAGCTCTAACTAGAAACCTCCTGTCCTGAAAGCAGCAAGAAAGACTTTAAAGGTTTAGTCATGATGATACAGGACCCAGAAGACAGAAGGGGATGCAAAGCAAAAGACTCCATGCGATATAACAGGACTCAGAAGTGAGGTAAGCTTCAAAAAATGAAGTGAGACAGCAAACAGTCTAGCTTTTTTTTTTTTTTTTTTTTTTTTTTTTTTTTTTTTTTTTTCTCTCTCTCTCTACTTGTAAGCACAAGTGACCTTCGCTTTGGGAAAAGAAAGGCAAGCATGCCGTGGTCATTCTAACAGATGTTTGTACCATCACATAGAGCTCAGTCCCATATTGCTGGTCTGGCATTTGGCACAGATGACAGGGGGAGACATTTCAAGCAAGAGATAGGACAGGAGCCTTTAAATGGATAAATAAGTTTATGAAAATAAACTAGTTAACACTGACAAGCTTTAGAGATGCTAAAATATCAAAAAAAGGCAAAAAATTTCAATCTCATTCTCAGTTTCCTTCACAGGGTCCCCTTTGCCTTTTTTCATCCTGATGTCAGGGATCTGGCTCTTCAGTCTCTGCTTGTCAGGAGGAAGCCGTGCTGAGGGGTAAGAGACTCCCTTGTTCCTCTAGCCCAGCAGAACTGGAGGAACTTTCCTGTAACTCACCACTATCTTTAGCTCTGAGATCCAACTAAAGGAAGCAAATCAATTTTTTCTTTTCTTGCAACAGTCACTCTTCACAGACGCCTGCTGTCTCATCATTATCCTCCAACAGGCAGCTTCTTCTGTAATTCCATTTTCAGCTAACTTGCTGTGTGGTACCTTGAACATACTGTCACACCGTCTGCAAGGAGGAGAGGACCACGAACTCTCCCTCTGGAGCAATTTCATACAGGCACTTATCTTTCCAGAATTCCTTGCTGTAACTGCCCACCTGGAGCGTACAGCCTCAAATCTCTTTGGTTAGAGGAGTATATAAGCAGGGCATGGCAGAGGTTGGAACCTACATTACAGAGGTCACGTTTTTTTTCTGAGGCAAGGGAATACTCATTCAGTCAGCTCAAAGATACTCTGTGACTGAATAAAATCCGAAGAAACTGAAGAAGAGATTAGAGGACCAAATCCCAGGCAAGGGAAAACAAGCAGTTGTGATGGTTAATAGACACAAGGACAGCTCATAGGAAAAGAATAATGAGACACGGAGCATGATGTAACAGCAACAGGCCAGATGGCGGTACAGCTGTGGGGAAACTCAGCTCGCTCTGAAATGACTCTTCAGTTATTCAGACTCCTGACTGCAGATCCAAGCCACTGACTGCAAAACAAGCTCTGGTTGTCTCAAGCAAGTGGCAGTTTGTTAACAATTACCCAACTGAAAGCAAAGTGGAGCAGGTGATAGTAAGAAATCTGCTATGACAAGTCTGATGAAGAGCTATTCAAGAATGTCCATGGCCTCTCTTTCTTTCTATGACATAGATTTAGAGATACTTTAGAAAGAAGAAATATAACTTACACTGTAAATAACTCTACAGCTAATAACTTTGCTTGGTACTGGATTATCCAGTTGACATCAGTTCCAGGAAATCTTTTGAAGTCATGCAATACCTACATGGATGACTCAGTGTGAAAACAGGAAAATGAATCCATAAATAGTTTGAAAAATATAGTAGTATGGAACCTCTGTGGTATCTGTGAATGCTTGTAGCCTACCAGTGATAAAAGCCACAAAGGAGAAACTTGACAGTAGTCTAGGTCAATTCTCATGTAAATCAGAATAATCCTTCAGAAACACCAATGCTCTTAAATTACTAACTTTCATGCTAGAATTTAGCAGCTACCAGCTACCCAATATACAGCATGGCGCTGTTTTTACAGTAACAAGAGTTAAATGGAGCAATGTTTCAGTTTTACGTGTCCCAAAAGCAGATTGCTTTATTATTTGCACTGCTTCATCATCACGCTCCTTATCTACACAGAAAAGGAACTGCTGTTCTTTTTCATTGGGAAACATCAGCTGTTTGTTATTGACTCTGTTATACATGATTTTAAAATCTCTGAAATTATTTACTTGCTATTAGTTCTTCCTCTAAAATATCACCCTTCACTGAAATTTCTGAGTGTAATCCACACTGTTCAGATGTAGGGATAAATGACACCTTACAAGAAGGATTATTCATGTGACATGATCTGTATGTGCTTTTTTCTGGTATTTCACTTCCGAAAAACTCATTCCATCTTTCAGATAACCTTTCAGGTAATCTGTTAAATATTTCACTGATAATAAACAGGGTTTTTTTACAAAAAACAAAACAAAACAAAACAAAAACCAAGTAAGTATGGTATAAGAATGGATGAAGTGAATATCTACCACAGCTTTTTGTCAGCTTCTTGGGAGCTAACAAACTGTCTTTGGTGCTATGTGCAATACCGTCTTAAATACCGCAAGCAAGAGCAATCTGACTTTACCTGAGAGGTTACTCTAGAGTATAAGATCTACTGCCAGGAAAGTCTGACATGGTGCATTTCTCTCTCCAAAATTCCATGTTTTCTTTTCCATCTATTACCCTCAAAGGAAGCCACCACCAAGGAAAAAGGGAACCCTTACTTTTTAAAATGGCATGATCTTGTGTTGTGCTCCCTCAAAACAACACTGACCAGTTATATCAGTTACATTAAATAGATTTCTGTCAGACTGGTAAGCAAGGGGGGAAATTAACAAAAGATTAGGGGAGCAAATAATAGATATGGGAAGAAAATACTAGGAAAGATCTAAAGGAAGACTGAAGTTCCCAGGTAAAGCCTTAACATACTGCTGGGATCACCAGAACACGGCATGGTTATTCACAGATCTGAACCAGTTCACTGAGATGCTCTCCATTATTTTTATACTGATTGGAGCCAACTGAAGGGTATAAAAGGGATTACAAGGCATGGCTGCATACAATATCTGAGAACAAAACTGAGGGAGTCAGGTCTAGTCCCATCTTTGTAATTCAGCCTGAATTAGACAAAATCCCCACTGTGAGCCTAGAAACCATTTAGAAAGAGAATATTCATGTCCCTCTCTAGTCATAAATCATAGTGTTCATTTTTAAAAGTTCTCTATAAGCCTCAGCTTGGCATGACTATAAACTATTTAGATTATGCAAGCTTAGACTTTGCCTCAAAATGAGCAAGCAGAAAGAAGAAACATATATCAAAACCTCATTCCCCACTTCTAAACTCAATTTGGTAAATAGAACCAGCCATAAATCCAGCAAATGTTCTTGACTGGTTCTTTTTCATTACACTTTATCACCCATAAAGTCTGGGTTATCAGCTGACACACACACATACTAATAAAGAGGAAGAACTTTTACTGCCACTAGAATCTGAATTAGGAATGTTATGTTTGATTTAGAGTTTGATGCAGAAGAAACAGATTTTACATCTGCATTACTGGCTCAGTGCTGTTGCTTTGCAGCTAGGTTGATGTTTTTCAGTTCAGGAAGAAGAAAGTTACTGCCATATTGCAGTTTCAGTCCACTAATTTTCTATTGCAAGGGGACACTCAGACACCCACTGTTCAATAGTATCACCCCCTTTCACCATAAATCATCTCTCTCACTCCCCTTGTGGGAGTCTTTGCTGCTTACAAAATCTCTACAATCTTTTTCTCTAACACTGCCGTGAATTCCTGTTCTATCCAACTGTCTACTGCTTACAAAACCCCCTCTCCTGGGGATAAATATTTCATAATCTGCATCTCTCTTAGAAACACAGAAGAAAAGGGAATACTAGGCATGGTTTCGAGGACAGACTCTGATCTCCACATACATTATCTTTTGAAAAAATAAATAGAATCAAGTCCAAACAAATTATCTACTTTATTGAGAGAATAACCTGTATCTCAATATAAGGCCCTAAAGAAGATTACTGATTGTGTTGAAGATCTAGGTCCTTCAGGATCTGAAATCCTGAAGACCTTCTTAACAGATGTAACAAGTAACTCTAGCTGATCTATAGGACCATGGAGGGCAGTGAGGAATTTTACCTTTAGTTAAAGAGTGAAGAGATATACTGCCAATATTAGCTATGGCCCTGCAGTCTTAGTCTCCATCTTAGTCCCTTTTATGAATGTATTGTCACATAGACTTCTCATGAAATAATTCCACTGATGAGGGTTGAAAAGATTATGTTCTTACACAGAAACTGTCATCAGAGCTATCCCATGGAAAGCTTCATATCTGCATGTGCTCCTCAGGGTACACAATAACCACACTATTATCTACAATTAAAAAGAGATAGCAGTCCTATGAGTTCTAAATTACAACTGAAACACAGTATGGTGGAATAAAGGATAGGCATCTTGCACTAAGCAGCAAGAAGTAGCAAAAGTTTTTAGCTATTTTCAAGACCAGAAAAAGTGACTTTCTGTCTTCTTACAATTATAGCCTGCTTCACTGAGCCAGTGGCCTCTGTGGAATAGTCTCTTGTCCTACTTCCTTACTTTATGGGATGTCACCTCTGTGGGTGAATAAGGTTGATTATCTTTCTTCCCCTCAATAGAGAACTTTTTTTTTTTTTTTTTTTTTTTTTTTTTTTTTAGGGAACCCTGTTAATTATCCATGCAGACTGATGGCAGCTGAAGCAGACCCGGGAGTCAGGTCCTACACACATTATTAAGGATTCCTTTCAGGACAGGAAACCAGCTTGTTACTCTTCCTCTCTTCCTTTGTTAATTCACTTTCCTGGGTGATGAAATGAGCTAAATGGCAGGTGCCGGTATGTGTAGTGGAAGTGTGCGTAGGAACAGGAAAAGTGGATGAAAGCTGCTACAGTAAAGAAGAAATTAAAAGAAGCAGCAGCACCACGAGAACAGGAAAGATTTAAGCAGCAGATTTAGGGTGACAGGCATGATGATGCTATAAGAAAAGAGGAAAGAGCATGCAGTTCAGCATGCATAAGTTATGCATAACCATAAAATGAGAATTAAAACAGCCATCATTAGAATGCCTATGAGGTGAAGCATTTCACATGGGATATAATGTAACAAAGCAGGAAAATAAGTGGCAACCATTTTAAAATATTTTTCAACATTTCGTGTCAAATTACATTTTTTGTAGATTCCAGATGCCCCCTTTTTTGAGAGCTTGCTTGGTACATGGAGAGACAGATTATCTGTGTATAAAATCCATGTAACAGCGACTTACTAAATGTGTCTGGTACGAAATCCATTTTGGGACCTGTTTATATATTGAGACACACTAGAAACGTCCTTATCCTGCTCAAAATGCCTCCTTGAGCTTAGTGGAATACGGGGCATTCTGGGTGAACAAACAGCTGCTCTGATGCGAAAATTCTGTGCGTTTCCTAAGAATTTTGAGGACGGTAAGGATAGACTTTCAAGCCACGACTCCGCTTTCCCGGCGAAACGCGAAGATCGCTTTTTCCTCTCCCGGGCGCGGAGAGGGAGACAGGTGTGGTCGGCCGGAGCTGGGGCTCAGGACGAGGGGGGCACCTCACAGGAGCACGGAGAGAGGCCGCCGAGGGCGGGAGGTGCGGGCGGCAGGAGCAGAAGAGAGGAGGACAAGGAGTCGAAGAGAGGAGGACAGGCGGCGCCGCACAGAGCCCGATTTAATCGCCCCGAGGCGCCGCCGGCCCGGCCCCGCCGACGTGACCGGCGCGGCGCGGTGGCGGCCCCGCTACGTGCGGCCCCGATCGCCGCTTCCCGAGCCCCCCCCGGCTACGTGAGCGCCGGCAGCGCCCGCGGCGGGGGAGGCAGAGCCGGCCCGCCCGGCCCCTCCGCCGCCGCCCCCGGCACGCAGGGAAGCGCCGGCGGAACCGGGGCACGGCGCGGCGCCGGGGGGTGCGCATGGCGCACGGAGCAATGCTGGCCTGCGGAAGCCGAGGTCATAGAACCGGGACGAGACCCAAGTCTGTACATTTCAGGGATGAAGGATCACAGCTCGTGATTCATCAATTTGGAAGTGACTGAGAAGGAGGGATCCGGACTATGAGATGCCCTGGTTGCAGCCGTGAGAAAAAGGATACTGCGTCCAGTTCTGGACTCCTGAGGATGAGAGACATGGAGCTCCCAGAAAGGGTCCAGTGGAGGGTCACAAAGATCATGAGTCTGGAGCATCTCTCTTCTGTGGAGAGGCTGGAAGCTGGGCCTGTTTAGTCTAGAGAAGACTAAGAAGGGATCTTTTAAGTGCATATAAATACCTCAAAGGCAAGTGCCAAAAGGATGGTAGCAGACTTTTTGGTGGTACCCAGCAACATGATGAGGAGCAACGGCCATAAACTAAACCACACGAAGTTCCATCTCAACACAAGGCAGAATTTCTTTACTTTGAGGGTGTCAGAGCACTGGAACAGGCTGCCCAGGGAAGCTGCGGAGTCTCCCTCTCTGGACACATTCAAAATCCACCTGGACACATTCCTGCGTAACCTGCTCTAGGTGACCCTGCTTTGGTTGGGTCATTGGACTAGACCATCTCCAGAGATCACTTGAAGCCCTAATAATTCTCTGATTCTGTGAAATGTGATCCTAGATGCTCCCAGTGTGAAATACCACAGTCAAATGTGAATATTCAGTAGGTCACAGCTGAGATGCTACCTGCAACTCTGGTTCAGTCAGGCGATTGTGGTCACACACACTCAAATACAAATGAACTGGGACTTGCATACCTGCTGAGATGACTTAAAAGCAAGATAAGGAGGATGGAAACTTTTGCAAAACAAAAGGAAAGGGAAGAATATTGCCTACTTAGCTAGCTGGAGCTCTATCAGTTCATGACAAGTTTTATATATATGTCTATTTGCAGTGGCAGGAAAACTGGACTTGGGCAGGGTGTCATTTCCAATCTTCTGATAGATGGGCCAGGAGTGTCTAGATACCTCAGTGATAAGTAAATACACACACATAATGACATACCTAATGTACTTATGCAGGGACCTCCAACAGCTGTGCAAATATGAATGCCAGACACATATCTATCACTTGTCAAAGAGCTAAGCAGGAATTACTGGCTTCACATTGAGCTGGGAACACCGATGTACAGAAAGGCTGAGTATGAGTCTATTCCGCAGGTTTTCTTGTCAGTAACCAGAAAGCTTCACTGGGCTGAACTAGCAACTCACAGAAGATACAGAGTGCAAATACCCATGTAAAAAGCTTTCCTGGGGTCTATACCTTCCTGGTGTAAGAACCATCCACTGCTTAAGGTGGGATGAAGGGTCTGTCAGTTTCTTGGGAGTGGCCTATGTTGTACTGTAATACTGTGTTCTTTATATCCCAGGGATAATAGAAAATAATCAGAAGCTTCTCTGTCAATTAAAGCACCCTTGAAGTGGCTTTATATTTTGCTTGGGCACATCACAACAATGAAACGGTGTTCCCCCTGAGTGAAAGAACCGTGTAACTGGGGAAAAAAAAGAAAAAAAAGAAAAAAAAGAAAAAAAAAAAAGAAAAAAAAAAAGTGAGTAAGAATCAGAACTGAAAGAAACCACAGTAACCCTAAATTCTCTTTTACCACAGTAAATGGCAAGTCTTCATTTACATTCAACCAGCAACAAAAATTGCTTTGCATCAGCCATCCTTCACTGGCCCATACTTCCCCAACACTTGTCCATGTTCTCAGCACAAGCCTGTAACTACAGGCAATCTAGTAAAAAAGCAGATACTTTCCTTTGCTAATCTTGGAAAAGATTAAAGAAAAACAAAACAAAAGATAAAGAAAACACAACACAAAACCAACCAACTAGTAAAACTCAGTGACAGGCTTTTAAGAATTCATCAAAGAAAAAGTGTTGGTCCACCTGTGTAGGCACTGGCCTCATAACAAAGGCCAGCTCTCAAAATACACATCTGCAGTAGGGTAAAAAGGTGAAGTTTCTCCCTGGTCTCATGCAGTACTTCATGCCCCACACCCCAACCCAGTGATCTCAGGCAAAGCTAAAACCCAAATTTTTTCATCTAGAAACCATCATTCTCCCATTATACCTGAATTGTGGGCTGGGAAAAAAAAAAAAAAAAAAAAAAAAAATTGTAGAGAGCAAACAATGCATTAGTCTAAAAATAGGTTCTCTGCTGTTTTCACTTTCCCCCCCACAGGTTATATTTCTGTTCTCTAAATACCCAGCTTCATCTCTGAAGCATTACAGCAGCACTTTATCCTTCTAGCACTTCTGCTACCCACAGCACTCCACTTAGTGGGAAGCTGGACGTGACCTTCCTCCATGATGCTGGGTAAACCCTGGGAGTCTATCCCAGTCCTTTCATTGCTATGGGGTCTGCTAGAGGGTTTGTACAAGTTTTTGTACATTTTGTACTTTTTGTCAGTTTTCTACACTGGAGAAATAACGGTTTTAGTCTCATGATGTTTGGGTGTCTCCTGAGTCATGAAAGTGTCAGTCAACCAGAGAAAAGGCATTTCCCGCGAATGGCATATATTTACAAAAGTTAAATTGCGTAAGTTTTATTGCAGGTGAGTTATCAGACAGCTTCGGCTCATAATTTTTAATCCTATCTATTTATGTTTCTGGAAACAAATCTTCACGTTTCTTTTGCCTAGGAAAGGAAATGAAATGGCTTTAAGCAACCTGTTTCCTACAACAGACATCAGTTTTCCTTTCTGTGGGGTTTTCTTCATGACATATAGCAGAAAACAATTCTAGACTGGACTCTGTAGCATTGCTGTTGAGTCACACCATTGCTAGCAGCCACCAAGTGAAATTGTTGTGCAAACCTTTTCCGAGGTCTGTATGAATGATGCCAAATGCAAAACACTGGAGTGTTGTACATTGTATTCTTTCTCACATGTTCTAGGCTTCGTTTTGGCACAAACATATAATTTCCCCACATTTCTAGGCAGTAGTCATATTTATATTTAGGCTTGCATCAAACAATTCTATAAACTCATATGAAGCCAAAGCTTGTCCTAATAATTAAGAATGACAGGTAGGAAAAGCTATTTATTTTGAATTTATGAATGCTGGATAAAGTTATAAAATTCCTGTACTGTGGAAAGGTTAATATTGTAGTGAATCAGCAACCTTCTACCACAGCTGGTGTCATATAACTCCCTGAAAAGGGAAAAATGTCCAAGTGAGTCACTGCCATTAACAGTCTTATATTTTAAAGGACTGAAGCACTGTCTTAGAAGAAATGTATGACTGCCCTTGCACCCAGTGGTCTCTAAGAGCTGGAGATGTGTAATGGAAAAATCCCAGAAAAAAAGAAGGAACAAAGAGAAGGAAGTGGCTTTTGAAAGCAAGGATGTTAAGAGTTCAAGGAACTCAAAGGAGCACACTTTGACCAAGGGAAGTCTTTTGACCATTGTACTAAGAGAAGGAAAATGCAGCAAGTTCTGAGAGGAGATGGAGTTTGGAGTATACACAGAAAGTGTCAGCCTCCCTCTTTGGAGGGAAGAAGCAGGAGAGAAAAACTTGAAGCTGAGCAGATTCTTCATATCACAAAGGAAGTACATGTGTGAAAAAGATAAGACACAGGAATATGGTGCTTATGGAGAGATGCAGGAACTTGGAACATCTGCAGCGAAATATTTCCACTGAAACAAAAAGGCATGTGTCTCCCTCATTGGTGGAACTGGGCTTTTTACCCAAGAAATCTGAAAAGCTATGGATCATTGGTTTGCTGTTGTTTCAATTTCAAGAGCTTGTTTTCTTCTGTCTTCCAGTGTCCTGGATATTCAATCTCACTGTATTAGGATGACTGTACTGAATTACCTGGTCTTGGCCATTGGTCTCCCTTCCAAAGTACTCTCCAGGTAGAGTAGCATTAGGGCCAAGCTACAGCCATCACAATTTGTCTGTTCATAACCACCTACTGTGGCATCATCTCTACAGAAAGCAGAATAAGTTCTGGGCTGTGATAGGAGCCTAGAAAACAAGGTAAAAATGGTAATAGGGAAAGGAACATCTTCATGTTAAACTCTGAGATGGTGATTTCCAGTTCTGAGTTTGCACTGAAGAACAGAGCACAATTTATGAATGTGTTTCTTCAGTATTGACATGGGGCTGAAATGACCATAGCTACAGCCCTTCACAGTGGAAACTTCTGTTTTCTCTTCCTGTTGTGAGGAAAACTGAGCAAGCAGAGTGGGGGAATGGCCCTGCTTTGGCTCCCCTGTGCAACCCTCAAGCCCCAGTGAAGGCTTGCCAAACATCATCTCAGGTTTTCAGTGCTGTTACGCTGAGGACTGGTAGGCAGCTCAATGCCCTGTTCTCTAAGCAGTGGCAATGGGAAGGAAGAAGAGGCTCCACTGGTTAGTTAATGGCTTTTTACAGACTGGCAGAGTTGTAGCCTTTTTTAGTGGTCAGAGGGATAGGAGTATCTCAAAGTTTTAGGGGAAAGATGGTATCAGAGACTTATAGGTGGGGAACAACAAAGCAACAAAACAGTGGTGCAGCTGCCCTTGGTTTTCCATTATCTCCGTACTGGCATTAGATGCAAAGAGAAACCATGAGAACTGAGCCATCAAATAAAAATGCTCATCGATGTAAATTAAAGCACATTTAATCACAGGGGAAATTTGTTCATTGTAACTGTCCAGAGAGTACTGTTATCGATACCTAAGCACTTCTTGTGTAAGAGCAATAATGTCCCAATGTGTTTGATTAAAGAAGAAATGATTGCCAATAAAAACAGACACAAAAACTGAAGACAAAACTTTTAAATGAACACACAATGTTTTCAGATATGAGAGCCATGTTAAACCATGACTTAAAATTGACAAGAGCTATGTCGTAAGGACCCTGTCTCTTGGTGACATAACTCCTTAACTCAGTCTTTCGCTGTTGACTCATTCAGATTATCTCAACAGGGAGAAGCTCACATGCTTCTCTCTTCAGCTATGAAATGTAAACATTTTTATGAAGGCAGAAATTGTGGTTAACATGCTACTTGCTTGAAAATACAGTAGAAGACCCATGACTTCGCTGAAAGTAGCTGACAGCAAGCAGAAGAAAATGGGAGCACCCCTAAGGCTATCTATATACCAAAGGTATGCTTCTGTATACAGGTTATTCAGGCATGAGGTCTCAGAAGAAAAAGCTAAGTGATGCCTCTTCACAGTTGAGCAGAAAGCCTAGTAGTAAGAAGTTATCCAGTAATAAGGACCTCTCCTGAGAGATGAGGAAGCAGCCTGATTTAGAGAAGGGATAAATTGAGTCTTCCATCTCTCAGGTGGGTGTCCTAATCCATAGGCAATAGATGATTCTAGGATTAGAGCTTCTCCCTCTGTAACAACTTCTGTTGTGAATCAGATAGTTAATATGGCATTGAGAAAGGTAGAAGGAGTCTGGCCCCAGAGCTAGCTGACAAGAGTGGTCTTCTAGGAATTCTGAGACTCATGACACTCTGGACTTCTGGACACAGGATGTAATCTTGCACAAAGCTCTCACGTAAGCCAGGTGAGTACTTTGGCTACCATGCCTAGACTTACCAGATCCACCTGGAACAGACTTGTCCTGTCCCATTAATATTGCAATATTGCAACAGGGGATTTGGTTCATCTGCACCTGCATCCTAATGGTCTGTTTTCCCTCTGACCTAGCTACTGGACCTAAAACTTTGTTTGTCTAGGTCAAGCTCAGATGCATGAAAAATTGTAAAATCTAAGCATGCTATTTGAAATAAAGAAGAAACCCTTGCTTTCTAGAGAGTTCATGGTTTCATTTGATACAAAATGAAGAAATACCTTTCAGACTTCAGAGATTTTAATGGCATTTTAATGGAAAATTATTTCTTTACAGTTATAGTGCTGTACAATAGTTGTGGACAACCATAACAGAAATGCTAAGAGTCGTATGAATGCAAATTGAGTGTTGAAATTTGGAAAGGGACCCAGCCACCATGTTCCTAGCCACCATCTTCCTAGGGCAAGTCAGGAGCATCCCAGGACCTCTGTGTCATTATTGCAGTGAATTAAGCCTGCTGGTCCCAGGACTCTGATCCAGGCATGTCTGCATGCACCCATTTTTCAGTCATCTTGGGTACATTCATCTCTTCCTTTGCCTTAGGAAAACATTCTGGCCTAATTTGGCCAGAAAATTTGTGCATCCATTTCCTGTGCTGTCCGTCAGAATTCCAAAAGCAAGAGTTAAGGTGCTTGACTATAGTGTATCTAAAATAAGACAACTCTAACAATCCCACAGGTGACTGAGGACTGTCTTAATGTGAGTATTACGTAAATGAATAACATCTTCAGTCCTAACTCTTTGTCATGCACAACAACCAGTAGATGGAGCTTATTTACCAGCACTGGAAGAACCAAAGAGTCTCATTTCCAGCACTTTTTTGGATAGTAAATAGCAGCAAGTCACACCAATGATAAATGTATTGTAGTACACCTTACAGTGCACATCTTAACGTACACCAGTGGCCTTGGTTGTGTCATTTTGTCAGTCCTTGAGTTTAAGAGATAACCCCTTGTGTCATGGATCTCAAGGTCCCCAATACAATGGAAAAAAAAAAAAAAACAAACAAAAAAAAAAAAAAAAAACCAAAAAAAACCACCAAAAAAACCACTAGATTCACGTACCTTAAAATGTCTTTATTGACACTCAACAAAAAATCTGTAAGAAATCCTTCCTTCTTTTTCCACCTTAAAACTTGCTAATGGCAAAGCAGAACCTCAGGAATTAGGCAGCACAGATTCTCGTATTACCTGGAGTTCACAGATAGAAATCTTTTCCATCTGGAGTGGCCTCACAATATAATTTTAATGATTGTGGCTCACCCTTTCCGGGGTGCTGTTCCCCTTGAATTGCTAGACAGTGCTCTGGAGTGAGGGCAAAGCTAAGCCCTGTGGCCGAGGGGAGTAAGGAAGCCTCCATCCATGTGTGCTGGCCCCACAGGGCAGGGCAGTGCAAGGCAGGGCAGCACATTCCCAGGAGGAACAATCTTACAGGCAACTTCAAAAGTCTGGGGCTAACCTGTGCCGTAGATACTGCTGCCCTGCATCACTGCTCTTAAACCAGAACAAAATGACTCAGCATCTCCTGTTGCTCTAGAACAGCAACTCCAAAGTCTGTGTGTTATATTCTTCTGCTGTTGCCTAAAAGCAGCATCCAATGGTGAAGACTGCACTGTAAGAAAACTAACAGGCAGGCCCCTTCATTCTTAGGGCACATGGCCTCCTTATACGAACCTTTATCAGGTCATTTAGATGCAGCATCCACATATGTTTATTTATAAACCAGAAGCTGACTCATAGCTCATTTGTCTCAAAATACAGTAAGATAACAGTATGCTTTTTGGATCACTATTTTTTTTTTTTTTTTTTTTTTTTTTCCAGAAGGTTAACTACAGACTTTGTGTGTGTGTGTGTGAAATGTGTATATGGACTAACACATCTGAGCATTGGTGTGAAAAATTTTTAAAAAGTGTTTTTTAAATGAAGTGGTTTGCCCTGTTATCATAATTTTCTGGCTTTAAGAAAACCTTTTTTTTCCCCCTAAATATTCTAATTCCATTTCAAAAAGGAAATTGTATGAGAAAATATATTAAAAAAAGAAAATGCAAAACAATTAGTACATTTCAACCATCTCATCTAAGAACGCTGCAGATTTTACTTGGGCATTTCCTGCCTTGAAATCTGTTTTGGCATTGTCACACAGAGGTGAATAATTTGCTGAGAGTACTTCCTGCTCCAAGGGTCCCTCTGGGATATGAAGAACTGGTTTAGGATTGAC
Organism: Hirundo rustica; assembly: GCF_015227805.2. Taxonomy (NCBI): domain Eukaryota; kingdom Metazoa; phylum Chordata; class Aves; order Passeriformes; family Hirundinidae; genus Hirundo; species Hirundo rustica. The sequence goes on from NC_053452.1 coordinate 28,514,509, forward strand.
ACATTGGCTTTTCTCCCAGCTCCAACACCCAGGGAAGATGAGAAGCCCAGCCAGTAGTCGCTAAGCTCAGCATAGTCTCTGCTTCACAGCACCTTAAGATAGACAACACAAAGGACCCCAGCCCTGGGGAGGCTCCAGCTCACACTGAGCGTTGCTGTGGCCCCTGCAGGACTCCAGAGTGTGGCCCCAAAGGTAACCAGACAATTTTGCTCCCATGCCTGCAATAATTCGCCTCCTGCCTGCAGTGCACAAAATGAGGAACCGTGTAAAACCCTAAAACTCTATAGGTTCCTCTTCAGCACTAGGCTATAGAAGCCTTTTTTTTCTTTTTTTTCTTTTTTTTTTACCCCACAGTTAAAACTGGATATACAAATCAAAACCAGTGTTGCTAGCTCTTAAAGATTCTATTGTAAGTTACAGCCACCAGTCAAGGAATTACACAGCAAACACTTCCAAGTTTCCAGCTTTCATAGTTACAAAAACTCCAGAACAAGAAGCCTAGAAGCCAGATGACAATTTAAAATTATCTAAGGCTCTCAAAAAGAAAAAATCTCATGAGTTTTAAGCTAATCATGATCTTAGAATCTGAGTAATGATTTTTGAATATTTAGCACAGGTGGGGAAATCACTGGTTTTGTAGTACTAAAAATGTGGTGGGTGCAGTCCTGAATAAGAGTGGGGCACAAGCAGCCTCATAGGAGCAGCCAGGACAGTGAAGGACAGCACAGACAACAGAGTTACCAACCCTTTGCAGATTTTGCAGCCCCTGTGATGGGTTAGGCACTTAAAGAGGGTTTTGAGAGTGACAGTATCACATCCACCTCACAGCAACAGCACATCCACAGAGAACTTCATCTTTGCTTCCTTAAAGTTCCTTGTCTGGTTCCTTGGTATCCAAGCAAAGTTTGCCTGATGTATCAAAACGTGTACTGTTCCTTTGACTGATGTATCAACTACAAGCCCTTTTAATTACTTTCAAACATGGCGCCTCATTTTTTAAAATAAAGCTGTTTCTAAAGTTTGATTAGAGACAGTTGGAAACTTTTAACTTATGAGTATCGAACCAGGAATTCCGGAGGACTAGAAGTATAGTTTTAGAGAGGTCAGTCACTTTCTACCTTACATATAGGTACTCACTGGGCATATCATCAGCTAGTGTATCCCAAAGCACAGTCTTGAAACTGACACAGTAACAGACTTAGATTTTCACGGGTTTGTTGTCTCGGTTTTTTTTCCCCCTCCTGGCATATAGCTTTCAAATGTAGTTACCTGTTACCTGCTACAATTTTACCAATGAAAAAAATACTGGCTACTTTGAGGGTTTCAATAGCTTCCAGTCACTAAAGTAAGAACTAGATGAGAAAAAAAACTATCAGAAAAACCCTCTCCTGTCTCAAAAGAATGGCATTTTGTCTAAACACGCTGCATTTTGAATCCTTTTAAAGGTTTCTATTATTCCAAAACCAAAAAAAGAGCCTTGAATTGCAAACAAAACAAATGAAAATTGTGAAAAGAACCTTTGGAAGAAACGTGCATATCTCTTCTCATGTGATTATGTGAGTGCTCACTGTCAAGGACCAGGAGTTCCTCAGCCAGGCAGTGCTCCAAGTAATCAGATCCTTTTAGGTATCACAGTAGGCTTTAGCAGCTGAATTGTCTAGTCACTGGAAAAGAAATATTAACTGTGTGGGAGACGGAGTTGTATGGAAAATCACGCTGTGAAAGGCCAGTGTCCATAAAGGAGAGGAGCTCTGCAAGAATTATTCAAATAAAGGGAGAGAGACCACCAGGCCATACTTCCATGGGGCCTCTCCTGCATTTTTGGAGGATGCAGCCTCCTTTTATCCTAAATTCCCAACTGCATGTTGCCCTCCTTTCCCCGTTGGCTGAGGTACTGGGAAGATACAGCCACCTACTACATATTCCCCCTTTAATATGTATCCCTCTTCATCACACATTGTATGACCATTAAAACTTGTTTTGAGCCAACCGGAGAAGTTAATATTCATAAGTCTATTAAATCTGTACATCTTCCCCCAAAAGTTCAGAAGTTCAGCCTGTGCTCGGTTGTGCAACAAACTTGTGCAGCTTGATTTTCATAAAGACACCTACATCTATTCTTCCAGAACCTAACAAGTTCTTTTGGATCAAGTCACTTGTGAAGATATGAACACCCATTTCTCCTGTCAGTGTCCTAATGACTCCCTGCTCTGTGCTTTGTCACAAGAGGAAGGAGATGATCCCGGCATTTCAAAAGCTGTTGCAGTTTTTCTTTGATTGAGATTTAGATACTTTCTTGAAAAAGTAGTATCTTTGGGAAATTGTGCCAAAAGGATCTGGCACTCTTTTCCATCTTTATTAGTGGCCATACATAAATTCCAGGTTGTGTTTCTGTAGCTTGCTTTCAGATACACTTTTCACTGTGGCTGACAGTAGATGCTGTAGTTTAAATGGGAAAAAAGATAGTGGTATTTATGTGATTTTTCCTTGATGTGCTATCTCTAGATCAGGTTTTAAAATCTGTGCCTGAGGTTCTTCAGTAAGCTGAAGAGAATAAGATTTCAGAAATGGTTGCTTTGTCCTCTGGGTTAGCATGAGTTAGTGGGAAGCCTCACTGCAGAGAATGCTTTGAAGCTGGAATCATTACTCTGAACATTAAAATCTGCTGAGAACTTTCCTCTGCCAGCAGAGGTCATGCCAATATTTCCTTGCATGTGGAAATTTTCTTTGCTGTTCATTTGCTAATTCTCTAGCATCAGAACATATGTAGTGCTGGTATCCATCTCAAAAAAAGACAAGGATTTTTACATTTACTTAGAGGACAGGTTTCACAGTTGCCACGTCAGCTGAACTCTGGCTGCCCTTACCTGTGAGGTTGCTGATGTTCAGTACTTGCTCTTTTTAGTATCTAAAGATGCCTGAGGAATCAAGGCCACTTCTTCACAGTCAGGTAGTCCTTGTCCCAAAGAGCTTATGAAGCAGAAATTTTAGAGAGAGAAGAAAGAAGTTTTTGCCCCAGTTCGGCTGACATGACACCCTGCTGTGACCCAGGCAGAGGGAAGCAAGAAGCATAAAGCAAAAATGTGGCTTTGGCACATGTAACTTCTTTATTGTGGGCAACTCCAAGAGTGACCCTGCTCTTCAGCACTAGCACTGAGTGTGGCAGGACATTCATCGTTAACCACCTACGTGCCTATCAACTGATGGAGGTGAGAAACAGAAGAGGAAAAGGAAGGCACAGATACAAAGGCAAGGTAAAGGGCAAAAGTGAACTAATGCAGAGCAGCAGCATCTTATGAAGTACCTCTGCACATTCAGGGACACAAGGAGATACAAGCTGGTGGCCTGTTTGTGTTATATAACGTGCACAGTACATCTAGGAAGCAACATTGTTGAAGTCACCACTACAGGAGCATTGTAGTAACCACTACTTTACCATCACATATATACTCATAAAACCCAAAAATATGGATGCCTTATAATATACTAATATTTCTTTTTGGTTGAGTTCGAAAACTGTGTTAGGATGAGGGCCTAGGAATCCTGATGTTTCTGTCAAGGAGAAAATCTGCTCATATACAAGTGAAGCCACCTGCCTTCTGTGAAATTTCAGTGCAAACTCCAGTTTGTAAATTGTGTAGTTGAATTTACACAAGATGCCAACACAACCTTGATATGCTGCTCTGTGACATTTGCCTAGCTCATCTTGCTTTTTAAAGTCACAATGGGGAGCACTGAGAACACTGCAGCAAAAGGAAATAATGTCAGGAAAACTGCCTGGGTTTTTGAAGGAACACAGTTCCTTATTAGGGAAACACTGGGAATATAATGACTTCTCTGTCCTTTGGTGTGATTAAGCACATAAATGTTCTGCATTTAAGGGCACATTGGTAACTCAGATATTCTGGTATTTGAAGCTGTAGGATATATGTCAGTTTAAATCCAGATAGCCAGGGATTAGTATAAAGGCTTATTTTAATACAGAAGCCACACAGGATTAAAGGAACTGCTTGCTTTTCTTCTCATACAGAGAGGGTGAAAATAACTCATGAAGAGCTTGAGATTTATGCATCATTTAAGTCCCATTCTGATGCTGCTAAGTAGAGTATTGTGATGTATCTCTGCATAAAAGTGACCTTAGCACAGCAGGAGTATCCCAAGGTGTTTATCTGGCCCCTGCCAGGACATGTGAGAGAACTGAAATTCTTCTTAAAGGTAGATTTATAGCACCAGCAAGAACCTGATTAAACCAAGAATTCTTCACGGGTTTTCTGGCAAAACCCTCAATATAAGTATATTATTTAAATATTTATTGAATTCTGTACTGTGTCTCATAAAAGGTATTTGTATTATTTAAATGTCTTCCACATGACTGCTTTTGAATCCTGCCTCTAATCTAACCTTTTAAATCAAGTTCTCTTTATTTTAAATTAAACATCTTCATTGAGATTATACAGTTTATTGCTGATTTATAGCCTAAACTATAGTTTTCCAAAATAAGACCCAGGCTGCCAGAGAATGGCATGATGGAGATTCTGCTGGAGCCTGCCTGCCAGCAGATGTACAGCAGTCTTCTGTGGACACATGAGATTAAACTCCCTTTAAGGTCAATAGCGCTATTCCCTGATACCCCTGTGCTACTGAAACAAAATCTCAGTTTTGAAGACTTTAAAGTCATATACATCAATTATGGTGTTCTTGTCTGACTTCTTCCAGAGGACTGACCAAAGTAATCCAGGAATTCCTATTTAAAGTCCAGGGTTCTCCTCTGGAAGGTAGTCAGGCTTCTAGGAAGATATTTTCTTGTCACAGGGACTACGAACAACAGGGACTTCAGTACACCCAACTATCCTTCACTGTTTAAAACATGCAGATACATGCAGATACATGCATATGTAGTAAGAGTTTCAGATATTCATAACACACTAGATCTCTCATTTCTATTTTTTTTTTGAGTCTCCCTTCTCACCTTACCATGAGGTTTATTGCCAATCTTTGCATACCAAAGGCAAGCTCCTCTATTTTTATTTTTTTTTCCCTTTACCCTTTATGGAAATTGTATTTTGACCAGCAATCATGACACTGAATAAAGGCACAGAATCTAGAAGCTCTGAATTCCTGGGACACCGGGGGAGCAGAAAAAGCATATAACTTATGGCTATGTACGAAAATGTGGGGCATTCAATCTACCCTTCCAGTTAGTGCTGTTTTCTACTTCTGTGGGTCCAGAAAACCTAGCTAGAGTCTGTGGGGAAGCAAGCGGGAAGGAAAACACCACACACGTTAAATCTCCAGCCTTTTCCATCAGCATAGAAAAGACACAGACTAGCTCCTGACACAAGAATGCAGGATCAATGCATTGCTGTCAGTCTGAGGGATGGATAAATGCCACACCTAAATATTCATAGAAGAGTTGTAATGATTTAGCTAAAAAATATTGCATGACATTTCTTTAGTTCAACCAGTGCACAGAGTGTGTATGCCCATACTCTGTACTAGTCTGAGGGAAACTCCACCAGGGATCAGCAAGGTTCAAAGGGAACAAACACAGTTAAACTGGTGCAATATCATCCCCCTAATGAAACAGATCCATTTCATGTGTGTAATGAACTGGTTTTCAGGCCCCACTGCGTGGTCTGCACCATCATTTATACTGACAAGAAAAGAGTACCTTACCAAATCAGCTGAGGGGATACTTCTTATCAGATCAAAAATTCTCAAGGCAAAACCAAGGCTAATCTAATAATTACTTAATGCCTTTCCTGTTGGGTTTTTTATTTATAAAGCAACCCAGGAAATGGCAGAGACTATAGGTCAGTATGATTGATCTCCACAAGCCTATGAGTATGGGGGTAATTGCTTATTTGACATGTATGTGTGTCCATCAGGTTTCTTAGCTAAGCAAATTCCTCTGTGTAAATAATCTTGTTAAATGACACAGGGACAAATTCTGTCCAGCCTGTACTTTATATGCAAGCTAGGGCTCTGTATCTGTAGACCTCACTGAAATCAAACCTTGTTCAAGAGTCCATATAACTTCAACCATCTTACTAAGTACAGTGAAGGTCCTTGCTGTATCCTCCTGTATAACAGTGCTGGAGCAACTCTGGGATGCTGCAGCATCCTGATGTCCTGCTCCTGGAACAGCTGACTCCTACCCAGCTCAGTAAGCTACAGTCCTTCGAGGCTGCCAGCCTGAAGAGCCAGAGAGCACTCAGAGGATGCAGTAGTTCACTGATTCGCCCCTGGAACATGGCAGGCATCAATTATGTGCATCACACACACACACACACACACACACATAATGTGTTGGTTCTGTAATGGCTCTGCAGTTCACTGTTAGGGAAGGTGTGGGAAACAAAAGGCAGGTGGAGGTGGAAATTGATTGAAGGTTCTATTTTATTTCTTTTGTCAGATGGCCTATCGAACATACAATGCCAGAAAGGTCTAGTTCCTTGCCTTTGCTCCTTCAGGACCTCCCACGTGAGACACGGGCTGCATAGAGGAATATAAGCTCCACAGAGAGCCAGCTAGCTGTGAATAAGTAGAGATCTTATTTGTCTAAGAAATCCCCTTCCTGAGTAGCCCCAGTGGCCTGTGGACAGTGGAGTGCAAATTATTGCCCTGCAGCCTCTCTTTCGCTCCAGGAACCGGGAGTCCAATGCATCTGCAAGTTTTGAGGTAATCAGAGACCACAATTCCAGGCACAGACACATGAGAGGAGCTGGGATCTGTCACAGTCCATTTGGTTGTCAGCTCTATTCTCATAACTACAAGAAACATTATCCCTTCCTTTGTAAGGATAAGCTTATTTGCTCAAGATTTGTATTTGAGGCGTGACTCTAACGCTGTCTGCCTTAGTTATTCAGCAGGAAATCTGCAGTCTTTCACTGAAATTATAGCAAGTCCCATATTTGCTCTGTGTATGTTATGTAAGAGTTTCTATTCTGGGCTATGCTAAATTTAAAAGAGAAATCTATCAGGGACTCCCACCAGCAACTTGGGTATTGAAATGTTCGGGAGAATCTCCTTCTTTGATTAGGCAGATTGAGAGCAGAAAAGCAGAGTTCGAAGCTTAATTTACATCCCAGTTCAAGTCAAAAGAGAAAATTGTAAAGCCCTAGACAGATTGTCAATGATACTGTCATTTAATTTACCCCCAGAATAAAATTTCCATTAGAGTGACACACAGAATTTTTAAGGGGCCATATCCTGAGGCCCCTCACCAATACACTGAATTCCTTTTCTAGACTGGTTAGGGAGGGTCTGGTGTACAAGTGATACAAACCATGGATGGCCTACACTAAAGCCATGTAGGCTTATTAGAACCTTGTGAAAATAAGCTCTCTTCACTTCTGAATGTTCATGGCTTAGGTAGGGCACACACAGAACTTGTGTGTAATGCTTTACCTCCTAGAAGTGATTTTTAACTACTTTTAAGTGGTTAAAATGTCAAGTGAATGCCATGGAATATGTGATAGATTGCTTCTTGCTTTCACCCTACCCACATTTTACTAAAGAGCAACAATAATTGAATAACTACTTCATTTACCAGAGCTAAGAAAATTATGGGAAATAAAAAAAAAAAAAAAAAAAAAAGGAGCTAAGAGCTCATACTGTAAAAAAATAAAAATACTAATACATGTTCAAATGTTTGCTGGCTCCTAAGTGTGTGGCGTAAACCTGTAGAAATGTAGATGTTTTGATCAATGTTTGTAACATAATGAATATACACTGTTTCTGAAAACTTTTCATTCAATGACTTAGGACAGCAGATTGTAAAAAGGCTTGAATAACTCTTTTTGGAAAGCTTTAGCAAGAAGGCAGATAAAGTGAGCCTCCCCAAAGGATGATGTTGTGACAAACAGGTCAATAGCTAAAACCGTGACTGGTCCCGCTCTGCTCTCTATCCTAACTCCAGGCAATCTCATTCAGCTCAAATCCAGCTCCAAAGGCTGTGTAAGGCCTCAAAAGATGTACAAGCTCTCTGTCCAGTGTTTCCTGAGGTGCTCTGTGCATGCCGGAGGGGGAAGCCCATTCCAACCCAGGCTAAATCACTTTGCTCCACCAACATCGGGGCGACCCTCCCGACTGCCAGCAGCATTTGAGGAATGACGGAGCTGGTCAATAGGTTATTACCCCCAAATACTCGCTTCCAATTCAACGTTTTACCATTAAACACTTTCTCATGGGCCAGGCTAGGTGAAAGAAAGGCACCTGAGGTTTTTAAATCTCGGTGAAACTCTGAGAGCTGTTTTCAGCTCTCATTTAGGAGGAGTTGTGTGCAGGATCACCGTGAGCAGGAATGGTGCGTATTTATCAGCGTGTTTTTTCACATGTTCGGCAACCGGTGTGACGCAGTGCGAGCAGCAGTTTCTTTGCTGCTGCTGTGGTTTCCACCGGGAAGGTGCCTTCCGATACCGTGGGAAGGAGCTGGGGCTCACTGAGGCACCAGAAAATCCCGATCTCTATCCAGCATAGAGAGGCATCACTGGCGAGCTACTGAAACTGCTGCTGCTCGCTGTGCCGAGAATCAGGCGGCCCTACAACACTTCGAAACGCTTGTATTTTTTCCCCAAAACCAGAAGGACCACGGCCCCCTCAGCCGGCGCCGAGTGCCTCCCGCCACCGGCCCTCAGGGGCCACAAGATGGCGCCGTGCGCGGCTCCCAACATGGCGGCGGCGGAGCGGGGCCGGCGGCGCGGCGCTGCGGCCGGCGCTGCGGTTCTCCTGAGGGAAAAGGCGCGGCCTCGGGTGTGACAGCCCCGCCCGCGGCCTCCAGTGCCGCGGGGGGCACGCACTGCACTCTCTGGGCATGGAGGCTCAGCCACCCAAGCACGCCCCAAAGGACTAGAAGACCCTTGCTTGTGGTCAAGTAGTGGTGATTAACACGCGTGTAGCGCACACGCACTCCTCTCCTTGTCCCCAGATTTTCGGGTATGAATTTTCTTTCGTTTAAGAAACGAAGTAATTATGTGAAGATCTTCACTGAAGTCTTGTGACAGGTCAGCAACAAAGCAGGGCCCGAGCAGCAGGGCACTGAGCTGCCGGTCCCTCTGGGAGTGCTTGTGCTTCAGCTGGGATAATCCAAATAACCACTGCTCTGTGCAGCCACAACTTTTCAGGCAAAGACCCTCATGGAGCTGAAACCCAAATGTGACTGAAACCCCCTGTGAATCAAAAGCAGAGAAATCCCAGCCAGTTCTGGTGCTCTGTCAACATTAACGAGGCTAAGTGGGCTATTACGGCTCCGAGGAATTACCACTGCTCTCGCAGATGAGAATAATCGTAACACATTTCAATCCAACACCAGACTAAAGAAAAGAAGGCTTAGAGGCAGGTAGTTGTACAGGAAAGTCTTACTTTTTGTCTTTTGGAAAAATGTGACGCTCTATGGAAAATTTCAAGTCCATAGTCCATGAATAGCTGCAAAATGCAGCCACATTAGTGAGAAAACTCTAAAATATACAAAAATCTCTGCACTTTTAGAACACTTCCCATTGGTGTAACTTGTGATGGGGATCAGTGCCAAAGCTGGGATTTTAATTCAGGACTTCTACCTCTCAGCCAGTCTGGTTCTTGTGTAACATTGCTATGACAGAAAATTATTCCTGTGGATCCAATTGCACCTTCGGAAATTTGGAAAAGCTGGGGTTCCCCTTACTGCTGAAGTGATGTTCAGCTACTGAGAGACTATCTCACTGTGTCTTCCTCCCAGGACTCTTCTGGGAATTGCATAATTCAAAATCTATGCCAAAAGGAGTGGATGGACTTAGGAGCTCACTCAGTACCCCTGGAAAATTTCCATAAAGTAATATATTCTTCCTGGATGTTCACTCTTCCTGTGAAATCACCCTGCCAGAGCATCCAGAGTGGCTTCTGGGACAGCATTAGGGCAGAGTTGGCCTCATGGCTGCAGCATCTCTCCCAGATCCCTAGAGGAAATCAGGGCTTGCAGCAGCTCCACTGTCTGCAAGGCAAACCTGTGAGGAGTCATGGAGGCATTTTTTCCCTCTGCTGTGCCTCCTGCAGATTTTTCCTTGGGAAGGGATAATCTAAACCTATGTGATTTGGGGATTCAATGTTTTTACCCTAACAAAAATTTAGCGCACTTCCCTAGTGGAAGTAAAGAGTTTTTGCCTCTTTGCCCCTGTTGGGCAGCTGTTAATAGTCCGTACAAAGTATATCTCTGTGCCAAAATTCAGGCTTCTCCTTTAAGTAACTTACAAACTGGCCTTCTGGAAATATCTTCTGCTTATTTAAGTGCCAGCACTGCCCTCACCACTGGAGGAGGAGGGGAGAGAGCCGAAATATGAGGTCATGCTCTAGTCATGTGACTGCTGCAGCATCTGTCAACTGTGATACAAATACTAAGCCGTAACTGTGCATTTATGACATTCAAACCTGCTCAGCCGAGTCCCTCCTCCTCTCTGGTGCCTTTGCCCTTTCTCTATCTAGGGATCATCTGAAAAGTTGCCTGCACCAAAGCAAACCTGCACCACAAATCATATGGTATACATTTTGGTGGTCCTGTTGTACTGAACATTGCATTGTACCACAAAAATCACATTCTAATTAAATCCTTTCCCTGCAAAAAGCTTCAGGGCAGTCTCTTGGGTGGGACTGTTAGGAGTGGCAAATTTAACCACTGTGTTTCAGGAGAGCTCTGAGCCAGTTAGGCTGAGCAGGACTGAATGCAGGCTCCTGGCTGGAGAAGCTGGTGTTTGTGACTTTTTTCCGAACTATCTGCAAGATTCTCACCTCAGCTGCAGTGTGGTTGTGGAGGTTATGCAATCACTGAATAAAGCAGTTTGGGATTTGGGTTTGTTTTTGTCAGTGACTGCTTTACGACTACAGGGACAGCCAGATCCATTGTGGGTTACGTCAGGAGGTGCAGCAGCGCACCAGTGTTTTCTCTCTCTCTCTCTGCAGCCTGCCTTCTGTATTGCAGACTCAGAAACATTGCCAGCACAGTGTGTACACATTCCCATTGTTTACAAGTTTCCATTTTTATTTGGTGAGCCATGGCAGAGAAGAATGAATACAGACTGTGTACTGGGTAATCCCCTGAATTGTTAGAACCACGAATAGATTTAATTGCATAGGATCCAGCAATATCAAACAACATTTCTTGTGAGCAGTTAATTCATCAGAACTGTACAAGGCCTTATAGATCAGCTGCTGTATGACACAGATAACTCACTACACTAGCCAAGTGTAGGTTTTTTTAGAAAAAATATAAGAACACTATGCCATACCAGAATTCAGCTAGCACAACAGCTTACCATCAACAGCGGCTAAGGTCAATGCTTAGGGAACATTTCTCTCACAAGAGTGTTTTTTCCCCCAGAACATTGTAGCACTTTTTGGCAAAGTTGAACAGTTTCCTGAGTCAGAGATGGCATTTGGATCATCATTTAATAGCCAAGCGTGAAATCATCCTTCACAAAACTTTCCAATATTTTTAAGGCACACTTATCCATTTTTGCTGCTACAACTGGTGGTTATGAGTCACAACAGCATTAAGCACCATGTTAAAGCAATTGTTTTCTGATTGTTTAAAACCTTCTGCCTGGAAATTTCCTTACTTTTCAGTTCATATCAATTCACATTTATCTCAACTGTAAAACCACTGGTCGCATTTGATGAGTTATAAGCTGATTCATTATTCTCTCCACACTCAGCAGAGAATCAGAGAGAAAAGTAAGCAAGCTATTGAAGTGGTGGGAAGAAGGACTACAATCCTTGCCGGCAGTATTTGGGCTGTCTCTGACAGCCAGTGGTGATGTGGGAGAAGAGCTGTACTCTGTAGCTACCCTAAAAACCCATCACACATCCCTGAAGAAATCTGGTAAAGGGGGAATGCAGAACCTCTAAGGCTCTTGTAGCTGTTCATTGGAAAGGGTGAACAAAGTAGAAAAAAAGTTCACCAACAATTCCCCTCAAAGCTTTGAATCCCTTCTGCTGCTGCAGAAAGAAACCAGGCACTCAGCTCTACGCTCCTGCCTCAGTTGAAGAAGACGCTTACCCAGGTGACAGTGAGTGTGAAGTTAAGGCAGGCTTAAGATCACAAGTAGATGAACATACTAAAGCAGCCTGAGGATGCGTTGGCCAATAACACTTCAGGATGGAAATCATGATCTGTGGGAAATTTGTGATCCATGCGTAATTTTTACAGAGCTTACAAAAATTGGCAGAGGCTAATGCTGTCAAGGGAGGCGTTACACGGACCCTGAATGCAAAATTTTCTAGCAAAATCCTTAGGGACTAACCCAGCTCTGACACAAGCATCAATAACAGCAGGAGTGAGACCATCCTTTAGACCCAAATTTGGGCCAGCCTCATCCCATGCTTTAGTGTTATAATTAACAGCTGTGCTATGAGTGCGACGTTTGCAAACTAGGGACAAAACTTATATCACATCCCTTGTCAGCAAATGGAATCGGATGTCTGTAGGTACTTGACATATGAGAAAATTCAAGGGAACAGACGAGTAGAAGATAAGGGCAGGCTTCATATTCTCTCCTAGGTATGTAATGAGTTAAGAAGTGCTATCAGGCCCAGCTTCTCACTTTGGACAGTCAGGTGCAGGACAAGCCAAAGGCTGCGAGTTCTGACTGTCAGCTGTAGCAACTCTGTCCTCTGCTCTTCTGCTGGCAGCTTCTGACTCTTCCCTTGCATTCTGCATCCCTGAAGGAGTTAGGCTTTTCTCAGAATGAAATCTTCTTGAAGACAGCAGTATCTTACTGTAGGCCGTAGTATGACAGAGCCTCTAACTGCAGCAGGAGATGTGTTACTACAAATGCCTTCATTGAATACTTCATATTTTGCATTTGATAAATAAGCTCTGCAATGGGAAAGGTTTCCAGATGCAAGAAATTCTCTGAGAGCTTCCTTAATAGAAAAGGCATTCGATGCTTGAAAGAGCATAGTAACAAGTTGGCACTGCATCTAAGCCTTTCATAACAGTTTAATTCACACCCTCTCTCCAAATGTAAATTAATCCAGATTGGGAAACATTGGAAATCTGAAGCAATGCATGTAATTTGGTACTAGCATAGGGGTGGGGAAGGAAGAATAAAGGGAAATATCCTGCTCAAATTCCTGTATGAGCATTAAGCCTTCAATGTTTTTAAGCCTTTTGGTCCTGAGGCTAATAGCACTGCTGACTCCAACAATCAGAAACTAAGCATATGGCCCTAAACTTCCATCCCCAAACCCGCTAAAATTTTTTCTAGTGTTTAAACCTTTACAGTTCAGCTCTCCACCTCTTTTTCAAAATTAGGAGGACAAAATTTTTAATGAAACCCAACTAAGTTAGGACTTTGGAAATTGTGACCTCAGAGCATGGATTTTGAGGAAAAATAAACCTCTCAATAAAAACAATATGGCAGAAAAATATGATTCTTGCCAAAAAGTGCTTGTTGTGCTAGTGCTGCAAAAATGCACAGATTCAGGCTGAATCATGTTTGGAAATGCTTTTGTCCGGTTGCTATTCTGTATCATGGCTCCATTTTTTAAACAAAATTTTCTCCTCTAATTATTGATCTTTAAAATCCAGGCGACTTCCCAATAAATGTTCCTAGGCATACCCTAACAGAGCAAAGGCTGGCATCCTGCAGGCAGTCAGATGGGTGGCAGGGCCCTGGCATAAAATCTGCCACTAGCATGAGCACTCCCTAGCTGCTTCTGCTTTTTCCATGCCCTTTGGAAAGGGTGGGTGTATCACGTCCCGAATCTGGGGGCAGTCTGGGGGGTGAGCCTATGTTTGTGTAGGTGATGCAAAGGAGATGGAAGGTGTTTTGGTTACTGCAGATTGCTGTGTGAGAAAGGCATGACCTAGTGAACAGGACTCATCCGCTGCGAGAGAAGTAAATTAACAGAGATAGCAGTCCATAGTGTGTACAAACACACAAGGCTGGCTTCCACATAACTATGCTACATCCAGCACTACTGCCAGGAAAGGACCTGAGGTGCTGATGTTATCTCTGATTTCAGAGTACAAGTTGTTCCAAATAACCGTTGTTCATGAGCACAGCAGTGTTACTGTCTTGGGGGGAAGGTGGCCTGTTTTACTTTTCTCTGATGACTTTATACTGTGCAGTTATTTCTGCAAATGCCTATGTCTCAATGTCTGTCTCTTTGGATTTTTTGTGGTCAGTAAGACAGATTCTAGAGACCCACACACAGGAAGAGGCAGGATCTTTATCTTTTCCAGCTAGAGGATAACTCAAAGAGTGCAGTTCCATGTCTCAAAACATGAAGGAGAATTTTCTACTAGCTTTTAGGATAACGTGAAACTGGATGGTGAGTAAGGGAACTGGGATTTGTCTGATGCCAACAGACAATTCTAGAACAACTCAACCAGCTTGAAATTAAAAATATTTACAACCATTACTTCCAGGATTTTGGCAGTCATTCTAGTGAACAGATGATCATATTACTTATTTCTGGGAAAGGAAGGGGGCACACATGGGAACATGTGAGGAGGTGGCCATTTTCATTTAGGAATTTGTGAATTCAAAAGCAAGCCTGTTTTGACCTGAGAAGAAACAGCTCTCTGAAAATATTTTACATGGTTTCAGTCACACTCAATCACTGGTTGCCACAGAAATCTTCCTCAGGGAGAGTGTTGGAGTTGTCTGTGCTTGAACACCTTTTCTCCTCCCCTGCACTGATCAACTGCACAAAAGCTATGTAAAATTTATTTCTAAAGAAAGATTTGCTTTGTTTGGATCCATCCACTGACCAAATTCAGATATCACAGGAGCTGATGCAACTGGGCTGACTCATGCCACTGCTGAATTCTTTTCAAAATCTATTACTATAAGCTAAAGTCTACATCAGTTTTATCTTCTTGAGCTCTTGGTATTGCCCAGCATCAACCACCACTTTCTGATGATGGTTTAATGGGTGGAAGGAGCAGTGAGTTTGGTGGCAGGGGTGCTCCTGCATATTCCTGAATATTCATGAACATCTCCTTAGGTGTTTCACCATTCTTAAGCTGGCACAATAATGCCAGTTTTCCAATGGAAAATATTTCTTCAGGTTATTCTCTGAAAAATTCAAATGCTTGAATTCACTTTAAAACATTTTTTCTTTGCACTTGCCACCACAGCATTTTCCAGCCATCCTGGAAGGAGAGTTTTCAGGTTGTGGAAATGGAAGGTCAAGAAGGTTTCAGTTACCCTTGAGAGACAGCTGTGGTATACAAGTTTAGAGCAGAGGATGGAAGGGGTGAGACATGTGCATCCTCTGTTTCCACTGACATCGCTGGTCCTTCCTCTTTACTCTTCTGTCAGTGTGACTCTTTTGCTACAGCATTTCCATCCTTTTACAGAACTCTAGTACTGAAAAATTCAGCAATGAGTTTGTGGCTGAGTTTTGACAGAACTTGAACTGAAGGATTAGATTATCTGGAGTCCTGGGTCAAGACTTCAGCCTCACTCTATCTATACACAGCTTGGATCAGTTTTGAAGGGTGTACATGTACTTCACAAAGGCCTCACTCATATACTTCTGAAAACCCAGCTGTAAAATGTGCCAGTGAGATCCACCAAGAATTTTGTGATAACTATCCTTTTTCTTTTTTTTTTCTTCCTGAAGAGTTAGAAGCTGAGCTTAGTTGAAAACTGGTGCAGTGATTTAGGCTTTAAACAGTTACTCATACATTTGTAAAAGCTGGTTTCTCTGTAGACACCTGCTAAAGAAAACAGCTCATCCTTAGCTCAGTGCTTTCTGACTCTCATTTAAAACAGAACCCATGAGAGCAATAAATAAAATAGCAAAATGGTTCTGAATACCATTTACCTGATATAAATGAGTCAGTCAGCAGAAAAGTGTTCAAACCAAAGTACCATCCCCCACACAGGAGAAAAACCAACCCAATCTAGCAATGCATCTAGTCCTTACTAGAAACTTCAGAACCCTTCAGGATTTTTTCTCTCATCCTGAATCACAGACTGACACACTGCAAAGATGCTCTCTCAAATATATTTTAAGAATCAAGGAAATAGTGAATATCAGGTCTTTAAAGCATCTTTTCTTTTTACTGACTGACAAACCCCCTTAATTAATGCAGAGTTAGGATTTCCTGGCAGTAGTTTGAGCTCTTATAAAATATCAGCTTCAGCAAAATTCAGACTTTTGGAGGCCAGGAAATACAGAGTTTAGGTCAACATTCAAGCAATCTTTATTTTTTCCCTCCTGGGAGCTGGCAGTAGGAACAGGGAACTCGCAGTATTTGCTGAGTTGGTTATTGCTGTGTCAAATGGTAGAAAACTTAGTAAACCATGATAGTAGTGAAAATAGGAGGCCATACTTTCAGATGGGGCCTCAGCCCCACAATGCTCATCACTCCTGTCAGTGGGATCAAAAGTGCAAAGTAAAGTAGGAAAAATATTCTATGGGCTTAATAATACGTGTGTGACTAAATGGCGAGTTGGGGGAAAAGATAAATTTTAATTGTCATGGATATTTCTCTAGGAAACTGTGTCAGAACATGCATGTAAATGAAGAGTCACTTTGAATACAGCCCACCTTTTCAAAGACAAGGAGTGCCTGAGCTATAGGAGTTATATACTGTGTTCTCTGAAAATCACTCACTGAAAAGGTGAGTTATTTCCATTACAGGTATATAAAGGTAATTATTATTATTATTATTATTATTAGCCTTATTAGCCTTATTATCCTCTGTATTTCCTAGTTTCTCAGAAGTTAAATAATGCTCATATTGACTTTATGTAAGCAAGTGAGCAGCCTTAACCCTATGTCAGCAAAGTAATGATGTTTTTAATAAGGACTTTTTTTTTTTTTTTTTTCTTTTTTTTTTTTTTTTTTGGATCTTATGAGTTCTTCAGGAGCTTGTAGCTACTATTGCAGCAGCAGCATTAATGAAATTAAATAAACATGTGACTTGGAAGCCCTGTTCTCTCTATTGTTATATTGAAGGAAATTGTCACCACTCACTAAAATTTTTGGCATGTGAAGATATCAGTACTGTAATGAGATAATCCTCAGAAATTATGGTTTCACTTTAATTCCAATAAATACCTGAGAAGAAAATTATGGGTCTCTTCTCCCTCCCCTCCATTTCCCATCAGGATATACAAAACCCTGCCTTGGAAAATTTCCAGCATGTTCTTCTCTTCCAGCCCTATTAAACCATTAGCTTTCTAGAAGCTATTAGCACCTAAGGAGTTTCCAATACTTCACCGTGAGCTGCTTACAGCCCATGCTCCCCTGCATATCATAGATTCCCCAAGCCTGGATTTCTGTTCTCAGGTCTGTTTTTAATGCCCTCCAGCTTTCTCCACATGCCAGATTACGTGACAAGTTGTTGAAGAGCACAGCCAAAGAAGGACCTGTCCCTCCCTACCAGTGCATTTGGGTCCTAAAGCCGGGGTGGGGATACTGCACGGTTGGCTGCTTCCCACTTGCTTCTCTCGTTATCCACCTCCATTTCCCAGTATCCCATCCACTACCATTCCTTACCTCCATGTGATGCTAGATTTTATTTCACTAGGACATAGATAATTGTTGTGGGTTAAAATGTGTCTCTATTTTAACATGTGAAACATCCTTAAATCAAGCAAGATGTATCACCATTTGGCTTTACAATTGAATCTCACTGGTGTACAGAAGATTAACTAATTTAGGGACTTCTGTCTGTCAGATTCAGAGAAGCTGTTGGAAGAAATCCAAGCTTCATGAAAATTCAAACTTAAATCCAGGCTTCATCAAAGCTTGGGGAAAATCCAGATGTCAGTTTTAGGGTCAGATTCATTTATAACAAGTGGAATTTAAAAGGTATTTTTTCCATGAAAATCTATCTAGACCTGGAAGATTTTTTGGTTGGTTAGTTGTTTTTTTTCACAAAGGGGAATATTACCAGATTTACCAGAATTAATAGATAATAATTACTGGTAAGAATCAAGGGAAATCATTTGCATTGGATTAGTGCAGCTCAATAAAACTGAAATTTGGAACACATAGGCCTTGCAATGCCTTGCAATGATGACATCTATCCTAGTAAATTAAAAGGAGCCAGAGTATATTATCAAATGCGAAGACTCAGTTGTCAGCACTCTGACATCCCTAGAACATTTTTTGGGGTTGTTTTGAGTGGAACAACACCACAATTCTCCCAGAGAACTCACCAATGCCATGTAGGAATCAATTTTATCTGTCCAGAATCAGATATTTTGGGGTTAGTTTTGTTTCAAAATACAGGACGGAGCCAGTATTCCTCTCTCAAATCCTGTCCCATTCATGTGGGACAGTACCTATTTCGGTCTCTGGCAGTGAGCCAAGGTTTAAGATTTTATCTCCTTCTCCTTTTGGTACACCGTGGTACATAACAGCCATGCCAGACTGTACGGTCTTGAGTGTTGGGATGAATCAGGGATGAATCAGAGGTGGATATTTCTCAGCACCCATGAAAGGGAGGTTCTGATGCTGTGGGGATGTATGGAGCCATAGAGGTGACATCAAACTGAGGAGGTTACAGAGGTGCATAGTCCTCTCTTCCATGCCTGGGCATGGTGGTGACTCTAGCTGGACAAAAAAGCCCCACCATGATGCAGGTTTTATTTCCAACAAAATGTCTGGTGGTTTGCAAGGCATTTTTATCAGCTTGGCCTGAGGAAAAGAATTCCTGCTTCTTGACACTTAGCCCAGTGCTGAGTAGCTGAGTAGCAATTTAATTCTGCTCAGGTTCCTTCACTGAATATGAAATAGCACCAAAAGGGCTCTGGCATAATTTATTTTATATTTTAATACTCTGTCTTGAAATGCAAGATTTGCCAAGAAACCTGTGGGAGACAGGTGCCCTAATCTCACCAAGTTTCCAACAGATTTATTCTCTTTGGTGCTTTAAATCCTTGTGTAGAAAACGGAATTTTATGTCAGCCTGAGTAAAATACAAGATTAACTGTGGACTTCTCGTATTTGAAATTTAGTACCCTCTCAGAAGTTATCTGAACCAGACACTTCTGTTTCCTTTCTTGGTTGGCTGTTTCTTTTTTCTTTTTCTTAATATGTCTTTTACCCCTGCCAAGAGTATGAGGATGACATAAGCTGTTCAGAGGATAAAATTTCACTTTTATGAATATTTTTGAGATTTGTTTTTGTTCTAATTAGCAATGCAATCTGAAAATTTTACAGTCCTTAAAAAAACCCCAAAATTGCTGCAATAAAAATGAAGCTGATGGAAATGTTTAATTATTTCATTTACATTACACTGTATGCTAATACAATGCTAACTTAAGTTGAAACCATAGTAATTTAGAAATGAAAATGTTTTACTCTGCAAGAAAAATAAGAAAGGGAATGCTTTGAAGCTGTCAGAACATTTGTATGGTTTTCTTAAAACATTTTCATGGGATTGACTTGATTTCAAAAGGTATTCTTCTCAAAGAAGATTCTCTGATTTTTCAGAGAAAATGTTTCCACTGATGTATTGTTAGACCACTTTTAAAGCTCCCGTACTAGAGTTATTAAGAAAAAAAAAAAAAAAAAAAAAAAAAAAGCAGAGAGTAGTGACTGTGACCTTTGCAGTGGCTAATGCGGATTTATTTTAGAAACATTGTATCTCATTCTCAGCCGTGCATTCTAGTTTTGCTCCTGGTGCTACTATTTCACCTTGGCTATTTTGCTACTATGCTGCCTTTGTGAGAACTCCCATCTCAGTTACATCCATGCAAAAAGAAAGGAAGTGTTAATAAAGCATCACAAGCTGCAACAGCATAACAGAACGAGATGAGAGCTGCGCAGGAGCTTTCCAGGCAGGGGAGCTCACTAGGTTGACCCCTGAAGAGAACAATTGATATTTCCCCTGTTTGCAACATTCATCCCCATTCGGAGATGGGGGCCACTACAGGTACAGTAAAGAGCCAGGGTGCTCTGGCAGATGTCTGCCACAGATGACCTCAGATGTGTCAACCTGTCATTCTGATTTCATATAGTGCTTGCTCTTCCTTGGAGATATCACCGTGTTCTTGAAAGACACGAGGAAGGCAAACTTGCAGCTGTGACCCTTTAAATTGAGAGGAAATTAGAGTGGAAACTGACATTCAGAAGGAACTAGATCTGCAACTATCGAATTGCCTATCCTTTTCTGGCACATTAGAAATGTGATTTGTTTCCTCTGTATTAGCTGAGATACAGACACGTTCTTGGCATTACTTAATCTTGGGCAGAAAAGCAAAACTGTAATGATCAGATTCATAAACTGTAAAAGTGGTGTTCTCACCACTTATGAAAACAGTAAATTATTCTGACTGAAAACCAGGCTTGTGTTATGTTCATTCGGGTGTAGCCTTCTGTTTAGGGACATCTCTGCTTGAGGATGAGAGATTGATTGGTCTGAAAGACAATATGGTGCAAACAGGGCATTCAGAAGGCATCACCCTTTTCACTGACTTTCCTAAAGACTTAATGTTCCATGTAAGTCTAGAAGGTTTTTTAGAGAACCATAAGCTATGGCTCCAGTCTTCCACAGACAGGGATGCCTAAAAAGATATTAATCCTCCAATGGACTTTGTAGGACTAATTCGGGTGTTTTTCATATATTGCTTTGAGCTTTGATTAGGGCTTGGCATTTTTAGGGGTGTTTCCTCAAATATTGGCTATTTCCATGAAGTCATTTCACCCAACATGGGAAGATGTCCACCTCTGTAGTGAGATGCATGGCCACACGCTCGTGATGCGCAACAACCCAGTGACAAAGGGAGGCACCGCAGTTGAATGGGGGAATTGGGACAGAGACTTGCTGGAGTGTACTCACAACACAGAGTGGCAGCATAGTTGATGAAAAAAAAACAATATTGTGTAAATTTCGAGGTTAAATTCACAGATATGTTAATAATGGACATGGACATACCTATCTTTTCAAAATATGTTGATTACATGATTAATTCTCTGGTTCTATAGATGAAAGAGGTCTTTTGCTTCTTGCACTAAAGCTTGATTCCATTCCTTTCTCTTCTATTTTCCATATTGCTGATAATGCAGATGAAGGATTTTTTTTATCCTAATTCATTGTCCTGTGCCATGTTCCCACTTGCAAAGTCTGTATACCCCTGAAATTACTTCCAAGAAGTGTTCAGCTGCACAGTCATTATGGAGTTGCACTAGACTTGTGTCCTCATAGGCTTCCCATCATTTGTTAGACCTCCTCGTCTACACACGTTCCTCCATTACTGAATTATTTGGAACAGGCCTTCTTTCTAGGGTTATCTAGTTCCATTTCTTCCTCCCAATGAGTGCTCAACCTCATACATACATAGAAATTTTACAGAAATTCTACAAAGCAAAATTTTAATTCCTGGGCTGTTTAGTACTCATATGTGATACTAAATTAACCATTCAGCGCATAACCTAGTGCTAGTCAGAAAATGTCCCTTTTGTGAAAAATTAGATGGAACTCTTTCCTCATTTTCTATCAACTTTATAGCAAACAATGAGGAATAAAAATACATTTTAAGCATCACTAAGATTATAAGTTTCTTTTTAGCATTTCACACTGATTTATTTTATGGCCTTATGAAAGAAGTTAGGGGGGAAATGGCTAGATTGAGTGTCCTTAATAAAGATATTTAAAAGAATATTTGTTATAGGTAACTATTTTAACACTCTTTATATTTGTGCTGCTGAAAAATAGAAGCATATTATGCAGAACAGATTGTTGATCTATGTGAAAGAAGGATGTGATAAGGTATCTGTTGTGCCAATACTGCTGAATTGAAAACTTCCACTGAGCCAGTTGACTCTGAACAGACTCTAACATAATCTTGAGGAGCTGCTGAAAGCCAGAGGATTTTAAGGCAATAAACAAATTCCCAGGAAGTTTCCGAATGTATATTCTCCTTACAGCTGCACCTTCCATATCCCACTGCTGTGGCTGCTGGCTGGAAAAGGACATCTGCAAAGGGTGAAAAACAAACAAAGTAAGTAATTATGCTGTGGATGAAACCGACAGTCCTACATCCCTATGGGTGATTCCATAGAGCCATATCACTCTGGGACTCCTTTCAGGTTTTATGAGGTCCCAGTCCTGCAGCTATGTGATTCCCTGGCTGCACAACCAGCCAAAATAGTGATGAGAGAGTCGAGGTGAGTGTTTCAGTTTGCCAGTTCTGTATCTTAATTTTCTCTAAATATTTAGTGCAGACTAATTGGCTGTCCATTGTCTGAGCAAGATGGAGGACTGGATGAGAATCACTTGGCTGAGATTGTGCAAGTTCAAAATGATGATTACAGGATTTGGGAAGCAACACTAGCAATTAAGCAAGCGGCAGAGAGGAGGAAGTATACTTCCCATCGATTGTGCAGATGGCAGCCTGGGCTGCTGTTGCTCAAGAATGTGAGTGTTGGTACTCCTAAATGTATACATTGGCAAGGAAAAGAAAAGCAGATGTCACCTGGGCCACTGAGTATCTGCATGATTTCACATCCCTCATGGATACCCAGAAACCTCTAAAGCAGTTTTCCTGGGTGTGGTGCCATAACCCATCCTGAAACAGCTGCTCAAGCAGGACATATCTGCTGACTAGGAAAAGCTGCCGTCTGGGAGACCTGTGTGCTGAGTCCTGCGCTGGCTGCCAGTTGACTGACCTCTCGGTAAATCCAGCTTTCTTTTATAGCTGGTATTTTCCAAGGGCTGAGGAAATACCTCCTGGGGCAGCTTCTGTTTATTCGTGGGTTTGATGCTCTCTGGATGAATTGTGATGAGATTGCATCAGAGCGCTCTTAGATGTCCTGTGCACACCCTCTGAGGTCTGACAGCATAAAAGCTTGACTGACTAAGCTGAAAAACTTGCAAAGTAATAACTTTTCTATTTTGTCCTGGTTTGAAAATGTGTTTTATTGAATATTCAGATAAGCTTTGTGCAATGTGGGATTTGCATTTATTTTCTCCCTGAAGCATGTCAGATCAAATAGAAACACAAACTACACAATACAGAGGTCTCCTTGTGGCTTGTACTGTTGTGTGCTGTTTTTGTTGTTATTGGATAGGGCTTATACCATAAATATGGAAAAAATGTAAACTAAGAAAGGGAATTGTTTCTGTCTGACTGTAGACGTAGTTCACATCATTTGGAAATTTATTGTTGGAAACAGCTCGCTAAGGTGACAGCCTAGTGCCGCCGAACAGTGGGACTTTTGCCACTGACGCTAGTGGGAGCATGATTTCACTCATTTTTCATGCGGTATCTACTCTTCCTAGGTCTTGTCCTCTGGTGATTCAGTCTTGCAAACTGCCTGTTCAAATGACACACGTTGGTGTTCTTAAATCTGTTCCCACTACTGAGTTCAGACCCAAAGGCAATAAACTCAGCGTGGAACAAAATCCTTTCGCATCCCGTTATTTTCATACTTACCGGCACGTTTAGGGGCTAATACCAGAGGATGTTACCGGAGTTTCCTTTGTACGCACAGGGCGATGGCGGGGGGATCACCACAGAATCAACGCGGCCCGGCTGCTTGCGCGGGGCAGGGGGTGCCCGCAGCGCCCAAGTAACTTGCGGGGCGGAGAAGCGCCGGGAGCTGCCGTGCATGCGTGTGCGGGCAGCGGGGCCGGGGCCGCCGTGCGAGAGCGGCCCTCGCCCCGGCCCTGCAGCCCCGCCGCCCGCCCGCCCCCGCGCCGGGCGCCTCTCCCGCCTCCGCCGGCCCCGCGCCCGGGCGGGCGCTCCCTGCGAGCGCGGCGCGGCCGGGGACAGGGAGAGGGACAGGGAGAGGGAGAGGCGGCTCCCGCCGGGCCCAGCGCGGCGGCGGATGGCGGGGGGGCCGCGCCCGGCGGGGGCCGGCGGGGGCGCCCGCTGAGCGGCGGCGGCGGCGGCGATGCCGAGGGGCCCGGCTCGGCGGGGCGCGCCCGCGGGGCCATGAGGGCGGGCTCCGGCCATGGCCCATGGCAGCGCGGCGGTCATGCTGAAGTGCGTGGTGGTGGGGGACGGCGCCGTGGGCAAGACGTGCCTGCTGATGAGCTACGCCAACGACGCCTTCCCCGAGGAGTACGTGCCCACCGTCTTCGACCACTACGCAGGTGAGCGGGCGGGGGGCCCCGCTGCCGCCGGGGGCGGCGGCCGCTCTCTCCCCTCCCTCCATCCCCCGGCCTTGCCCCGCCGGGGGCGCCGGCAGAGGGGTCGGCCGGGCTCGCTCCCCCCTCACCCGCTGTGTTTCTCCCCCCTCGCAGTCAGCGTTACCGTCGGGGGCAAGCAGTACCTGCTGGGGCTGTACGACACCGCCGGCCAGGTGAGTGCCGAGCGCTGCCCGCGGACCCTCGGCCCCGACCCCCGCCCGGCGGCCATCCCGGCGCTGAAGTTGTTCGCAGGGCTGCGGTCCGGGCCGGGCCGTTCAGAGGCGGGTTGGCGGAGGCGGAGGGCGAGCGATGAAACCCGGCTTTAAAAGAAAGCCATCGATTCAACCTCGGCTCCCGAGAGCGGGCAGGCGGAGACGGGCTTTATTTTTAGCGGCGCTGGGGCCGAGGCGCCGCGGCATCGCCCGGAGCTGGGGTGGGGGGGATGCCCGGCGCCTGTGGGGCAGTGCTCCGGGCCGGGCATCGCCGCGGGCCAGACCCACTTCCCCGAGGTGCCGAGCCTCCCGGCGACCTTCAGATGGGGAAATGTGCCCCGTTCAGCACACAGGGCACACGCTGCCTCAGCCGCCTCGGGTCGGACGGAGAGCCAGGCTGCCGCAGCTTGCCTTGGTTGTGGTTTACAGCACTCGAATAGCTACAAAGAGTTGCTCGAACTGAACGTGGAAAATAATAACATGTAATTCTCAGCCACTGCCTTTGAGCAGTTTCTGGGTTTCTTTTCCTTTCCCAGACAACTCAAGTGATTAATTTGGTTAAGATTATCACAGCCAGTTGTGATAGATGCTGTGATGTCAGCATGGCTCTTAAGTAACTTTAATGATGGATAAAATACTGGATGTTAGAAGGAGTCACGGGTATAGTGGTTTCTAAAGGGCTCCGTGATTCAGGTCATCTCTTCCTCAGCTTAATTTGCAGGGCACCAACCAGGAGCCAGTCATGGTCTCTGGGGTTACAGTACTTTCTGGGGTTCCCTTATTTGAAACAGTTTGTGAAGGGCCTGACCCCAGGAGGTGCAGGCATCTTTCAAGGAGGTGCAGAGCATATACGGAAAAGCAACATGGGTTTCTGTAAAGTTGTGTATTCCCCATATTAAAACTTCTTCTTGCAGTGTGAGCATGTGCTTTGGTCTCACATGACCTCAGACATGCTTCCTTGTTGTAAAGAGCAGCTAGTAAGACAATCTCACTGAACTCGCATAGACTGAAGCTGTAATTTCTAACCATGTTGTTCTTATACTTAATTGAACAACTGCTGCCTGAATTAGTGTACCTTTTTAGATCTGCATATAGCCTTGAGTTAGAGAATCAGCATTTAACCAGTCTTATATCTTTGTAAGGCCTGAATTCTGTAAAAAAATTAATTCCATGAGAATTGCAGGAAACAGCACCATTTCCAGAAAGCTGATACCCTGAAGGGTGAGACTCTTCCCACAAAGACTGACTTCATGCTTGTCATCTCACTGACGTAAACACAAACTAGTCAAATTTATGGCAGCTAAGTGCATTTCTTATTACTATCATAGTCCTGTTTTTGAATAGTAATTGGTTCAGAACACAGTTTTAAAATGTTGCTTAAGTAGGTTGCAAAGTGAGGATCTAGTGCTCAAACAAAGCATTCGGTTAGTGTGCAACTAAACTTTTTTTTTTTTAATAATGTGTGAAAGCAAGCCTAGCACTTCTGTACATATGCACAGCTTGTTTGGGGATGCCATCTCAAACTGCTTGTGCTGGGCTTGTTGCTATTAATGTATGTGTTGTTAGCTCTGTGCAACCTTAACTACGGTGGCTTTGTGGTACTCCACTCTGCCTGAATGTGCTGAGGGCAAACACAGATGACTTTTGGCCCCCTCAAAAGTCAGTAGGGGTAAACTGGCCATTTTACAACAAACAGCAAAGGAAGGTGTTCCTGTTTTACTGAGAAAAACTTTTCAGTGTGAAGCTGTATACAGAGAAAGTTGAGGTAAGCTCTTTTTTTCCAATTTCTGAAAGGCTGAAAGCTTGATTTTGAATTCCAGGGCAGTTTTTGAGGCACCTAGAAATAGATCTTGCTGGCCTGATTCAGAGGATCCTCAGTCCACATAGGGTTTTTTAATGAGGCTACCTTTACAAATATATCTGATCTTGGCAAAACTCCCCTTTTAGCCAGACCTGTGGTATTAATAAAATCTTTACCACTATCCCCATCCCACTTCAGCATGATTGGGGAACTGGTGGGCGTCAGAGACTGCCCACGGGAGCCCCATCCCAGCGTCTAGTATAACTAAAGAAGGGAGCCTCTATCAAGATGCCAGTCCAGCAGCTTTATTCAGTTAAAAGCTGCTTTGTCAGAGCAGCTGACAAGCCTGTCTTCCCAAAGCTATGCAGTAATAGAAAGTTTACATTAAAGCTTAAATATATAGAGTAGAGAGCAGAAAAGACATGAGTTGATGATGTCTTCTCTGTGTTGAGGAAACAGCATGCTGTACCTGGTACATGCCTGCTGCTTCCACAGACTTCCATATGGATTGATACATTGCTGCCCAAAGTTGGGATTTCTATGCCAGCATACATCAGTGCTTTTATCTCTAATTCTATCACCCCTAAATAATTTTACTGTAAAATATTGGCCTGATAGTATCGTTTTATAAAACTTGGCTGTGTGTGATCACTGTGGCATCTAAGCAGTTCACAATCATCAGCATGTTTGTACTTCCAGCTCTGGACAAAGTAAATAGGTAAAATCTATAGATCTCAATTCAGGGGGAAAAGGAGTGAAGGGGGGTTAATGAAAGTTCAGTGACTTATTCCAAATCCATGCAGAAAGCCTATAGCAGAAGAAAGATTAAAGACAAGATTTCGATTCATAGCTGGTGCACAGCAGGCTCATCACCCTGAAATACTGGCTTATCAGTGTGTGGGTCTCTTTAACTTGCATGGTTATGTATTTAGCAACTTGTGACAGACTTTGCTTTGGCAGAGGAGTTGCAAGCTTTTGAGTTCATCCAGTACTCATTTCTAGCTCGCTTCCTCACAACACACACAGGATCACATGTAGTAACTATAACGATGACATAAGGCCTCATATCTTCATGAGTTTAAAGTAGGTCAAAAATAAATCCATTAAAGTCCCATTTTTTTCCCCCTGGTAATATATATAGCAAGGAAAAAATGCCACTACTGGTTCACAAAGTTCAGTTTACACACAGGCCTTTGGGTGTGTGTGAGTTCAAGAAGGCTTTTCTCTGGCTGAAAATACTGAGGCCCTGGTTCAGCAGAAAATAGCCAGTACAGCTGCTGGGCTGTGGAGACTCTGAGAGCACATTTAGGTTTGCAGCTGTGGAGGCAGCCTCCCATGTCAGGGAGGCACCCAGGAATTCAGTGCCATTCCTCCAGCAATTCCTCCCAGAGGTGGAACTAGCAGCTCCTTTTAGCCTTGCTGCATGCACTGGGTGGGTTTAGAGCAGGTCTTGGTTCCCCCAGGAGATGAGAACTGTGAACCTACCTGCGTTGAGGACTCATCAACGCACTGAAGTTTAAACAGGAGGTGCTTGTGATAGTGATGCTTGGATGCCTCTGGCTTTGCAGCAGCCCCCTCTGGGAGACTGTGTGTCAATACTGCTTTTCCATGAACAGGGGTACATGGCAAAATCAGCTTGGGAAGAGAACCATGGCTTCATCAGACATCTGTTAAGATCACCATGTTGGAGTGGTTTTGAACTCTTGGCAAGTGATTATCCCTTTGCTCTTCTATGATATCACATGGAATACTGCCAGCTCTCAAGATGTTAACATTTTTGGAGGAATGTCTGCAAGCACTAACAAAGAGGTGCCACATGTCCCCTTGCCAAGTCTCAGGTGGTCGGAATAAGCACAAGGAGTTCCCTTTTGGGGATTTTGCTCTATATTGAAGGCTGTTGTTTAAAATGGCAGTTGGAGTCCATCCTTCTGCTAGTTCCTTTTGCTGTAAGATTTTAATTCATGGTGTCCCTTTCTTCCAGTGTGTGCTGACCACATACAGGGGGAAGTCTTGCTCTGTTCCTGTGTCTTTGCTGTAAAGGATGGTTGGCACCTAGAGGAAGGATGAGGGAGGCTGCAGTAGCAGAGCCCGTACCACTTGTGTTGCTCTGGGAAGAGAGATGCTGAGGCATGGCATGGCTGTTTGGTGCAGATTTAGCAGCAAGCCAGCATCTAGATAGTGCAGAGCAGGGTATGGTGACTCTTACTACGTGCCTCATAATAACATTTATATCCCTCAGCATCACTTACTGTTGATACTAGTGGGGCCTGGTCGGACAAAGCTGAGGTGAACTGTGTTCCTTGTCTTTCTGCTCTTATATCTCTGCCTTAAATGTCCTAATACAGGGTCTGATACAATGAAGCTCTTGGTGCCTTCTCACCTGTCAGCAGAACAGTACCACAGAACATGGTACTCACAAGCACAGAACAAGCCATTTCTTTGCATGTCTCAGCTCAGATGGTCACACTGGTTGCAGCCACACCCATCTTAATTCAGATACACTGACTTTTTGGTTGTAACGGAAGCCCTGATGCTAAAGCAATTTTAGGTTAAAAGAAAGTGTATAAAGCAGTTATTAGGGAGATGAGTGTCTGCATTAAGGAGAGGTGTAAAAACAAATGGCTACAAATGTGAAGGTATCTGTGCCTGAGCTGTGGTTATTAAAATGGATGGTCCCCAAACCTGCAGTGGTTGCTCTAATTAAACAGCAGTAATCTTTATACACCTTGCCAGCTCTTTGTCTTGGCTTTGGTAGGTAGCCCTGGTCTAGCCCTAGGTACCACTCCAGTATTTTAATAAGAGAGGCAGCTGCTGCTCTGTTGTGAAATAGAAATGTCCCTCCTCAGAGCACACTGCTCCTTCTGAGTTGCCCCTACCAGGCAGCTGTAGCTCCAAATGTCAGCCTGGAGTGAAGCAGTCTCACACACTGCAAAGCCTGCCACCCTTTACTGCAGAGGTGCAAACACCAAGACCTCCAAAACGATTTTGGCAGATCTAAACATGAAATGTTAGCAACTAACATCCTGTCCTCTTTCTGCCCCCCCGTGCCTCCTCCCTCCCACACGCATTTTCCCTCGCTCCCTTTACATGTCCCAGCCGAGCTGGCAGCTGGCACTGGGAGGCTGTGAGTTCATGAGCTCACTCCCAGCCCAGCATGCTGGCCTATGAATAGCTCAGCCTCCACTGAGGCTGCTCTGTGCCTCAGGATGTTGCCAGCCACGTAGATATAACAACTGGATGTATGCAGATAAAATAAAAACGTGCCTAGATTCTCCCTTTGGAATTTCAGTTTTTCAGTGTAAGAGGAGGTGAAGTGCCTGAGCTAACAATCTCTGTGTTTAGAGCTCTATAGATAAGGGTTTAAGCAAAGACAGGCTTTCTCTTTAAAAGGAAAAGGACTTACACCTTCAGATTGGTTATTAAAAATGGCCTTGCAACAATAATACTCTCAGTGCAAAGCCTGCATCTAAACGCCTCCTCGTGAGCTGTGACTCATGCTTTGGAAGCACGGTAGCTTTCCTAGAAGGATAGGTAGGTCTGTTATCACCAGATGGGGGTTGCAGAACGGGAGATGGTGTTCCGAGTTCCCAGAAGCATTCACTAGATAGATGCTGGAAACTCAGGACAGTTACATTTAATTTTCAGAGTGCCAAAAGCTCCACTGTACTTCTGAACAGCAACACTGAGTTATGTTAAAATCAAATATAATGGATGCATTTGAAAATGTAGATCCAGAATTTCTTTGCCACATTAACAGTTGCATTTCTAACAAAACTGCTCCTCCTCTAATGAGAAAAAATGCAAAATAAGGACACAGAGGAGAAGAACTGTGCCTTTTTAGTGCTCTGTTCTCTGGTTTTATAAGCAGTCTGTTTGAATTAGTGATTGGCTGAGTTGTGTTAAGAAAAGTGTCTGAATGCTACGTGACACTTTCAGCAGCTCTGAAGAGGTTGTGTCATTTGACACTTTACAGTCACTGTCCCCTGTCTGTTTTAATCCTGCTCCATGCTGCATCTGTGCTGTGGCACGTGTGCAATAATTCTTTGCTACGCCAGGCACTCATTAGTGTGCACATAAAAATGCAGGTGGCAGCATTATTCTCCAGAGCAAAGCAACATCTGTCAGCATCCTAGGTGAGTATATTGCTTCACATGAATAAAACACAGATTCAGAGTACCTCAGGCAGCTGATACTCTAAATTAGCTGTAGTCATGAATGCTTTAAGATCATCATTAGGAGTTAATGCTAGTTCCTTGTTGGTCCAATTTCCAGTTGGGATTCAGTGTTGAAATCACTAAGGGATGGATGCCAGGTGTGACCTGGGATGCATCTTTAGTTATGACCAACAGATAGACCAGCCACAGGCAGCGAGACGGCTTACAAATTTAAGAAAAACTGCCTATGGTTTTTCTTTCAATTGCCTTAACATCTGCTGAGCATTTTTACCACATTCTTCAATGGAAGCTGTTAACCCTAGCAAACAGGACTTGATATAAAACAAGGTGCAGAAGACTCTTAGGAACTCCTTTAATTCCAGAAACTCTTTCACTGTGATATCTTCATTCAAAGTGCACACGATGACCCTGGACCTCTCCTGAGAAGTTGTGTGATGGGAGCTAATCCTGAGGAGGCAGTAAAGCTGTAATCCTCTGTGTTCCTCGACACTGGACTGAAGACTGTGCCTTTGGGGTTTATTTGTAAAAGGTGAAAGGGAATGGGACACCTAACTGATCGGTCTTGTTTGTCTGATCAGTCTTTATATAGGTAGCAAATTAAAAGACACGTCTCATATGATATGGATAACTGTATTAAACCAACTCTATTCTGAAGGCTGTTTTGCCTGTAAGAACAGGTCATATTCTTCTGTGAAAATAAAGTCAGAGAACTCATCTTTCCAAAGAGCAGGTTCTGCAGAGGATCTGTCCAGATATCCCACGTCAGGGTGCATTTTATTTTTCAACTTTGATTCGCTATATCTGAAAGAATGGAAAATCCTGATTGTTCATGGCTGCAGAACACAACTGGGGTGAATTCCTTTCTCAGGGAAAATGGAAATCCAGTGTGGAAAGAATGCTGCTCATAAAGTCACTGTCAGTGAGAAAGAAACGCACTGCAGGACTGAGATTTCTTACGGGCAAGGGGTAAAAGGTTTTGTCCATGGCAGCTACTCGGCCATTTCTTAGGAGCTCCATAGTAGGTAGACAACAGGTTTAAGTGAAGGTGTTCAGGTGAAACTCTGCTTGCAGGCAGTTAAATACATGTTCTGTTGATACAGATGCTAAAATAATAAGCCCTATAGAGAAAATTCAGGGACTTTCACTTTTAGAAAACCAAGAAGAAATCAGCAAGTTGAAGTTCTCATGGTGATGGAGAGGGGTGTGCTATCGAGACCATCTAGGAAAGTAGTTTAGCATCACCACATGGCAAGATGTAGCATTTGGACACTACTGAACCCAATTAAGGCTAGGATCAAATCTGGTCACTTAAAGGCAGTTTTGTGTATAATAAAATAAATATTCTGTCCTTCCTGTCTCTAATGCTCTAAAATCCATATTACTACGCTCCATCTTCCAGCTAGTTATTTCTCTCTATCCAGAAAAGCTTTTCAGCCATGTAAGCAGCTGCACAGTTCTCAAATATGCCAGGAGGAAAGTTTCGTTATCAAAAGGTAATTCACAAACCCTGGGCTTTTTCAATGTATAATTCATATGTCCTTTGAACAGTCCTCCTCACAGGAATTCAGAAATGGATTTAGATCAGTTTACTTCATTTTTAGAATACAATGGAAGAGCACTTACTCTGCATACTTGCAGCCTTTTCTATAAATTAAAAATAGATGCTGGGCCCAAACCAGCAGGTTTTTGCACTCTCTGGGAAACCTATGCGAACAAACCACAACAGGACAATTCTGCCTTCTTTAGCAACGCAAACCATATACTCAGAAGCCTGTGAAGAGACAAGAGGGTCTGTAGTGCACTTTTCCCCTGCAGCCAGGGAATAATCCTTGCATCTTTTTTGTTTTGCATGTTCAAATGCTAGGGGCTACAGATGTAGACAACCGAAAAATCAAATGCAGTCATCAGCATAGGGGAGCTTGGGTCACGGTACTGGAAAAGCAGACGTTTTATGGCAATGCACTGTCAGTCCAAATTGCAGCTTAACGCCAAATGGTCCTGCATTAGTGGCGCCTTGTGCCTGGCACTGCCAGGAAGCCATCATCCTGGGGGACGCTCCACCCTCCTTCCTTGCAAAGGGTTACAGTGTTACACAGCCCAGACTGGGAGATGAAGAGTGTTTTTTAGCCAGGGAAGCAATTTGTGCTTGGCATGGGCCAGTGCAGGCCACTTCCCTCTCCCTCCTCCCCCACCCAGCATCTCGTAGAATCAGAAACCACAGGGTGATTCAGCAGAGTGAAGTCTGTTTCCTGGTGTGCTTTTGGAGTAAGCAGTTGCTTCCAAAACCTTCAGACAGAGGCTTTGCCTGGTGCTTACAGCAAAGCTTCAGGTCAGCCTTTACTTCCAAACAATTTGGGGGAGATGGTGAGGCGTGTCCAGAGGTAGCTGTGAGCTGTTACTAAGTCCATGTTACGTACATCAATCATTATGGTTCACTTGTTATGTTTCCCAAAATATTACAGAGAGCCTTCTAAAATGGAAACTTATTTTCAGGGAGAAAACTGAAAAAGGACAGCTTTGAAATGCATTTCAAAAACTGAAATATGGCAATTCAAAATGAGAGAGGACTTCTGACTCTTTTTACTATGAAGTGGTTAAACTTAAGACTTTTACCTGGGATTTTACTCTGCAAAACTCTGCCTCACTGAGCCCCTCTGAGCAGTAGTGATTACCCTTTGCTGCATGAAGGTTGGATTCCTCTAGCAACTCTGCCTGATGTCTATTTTTGGCTTCCCCTCTAAAAACAGATGGTTGGGAGTGAGAACCTCTTCTTACGATTGCTGTTGTAAGCTGTGAAAGCAACAGATGGTTGCTAGCACAGAGATCACAAACGCAGAAGTTTTGAGCTCCAGTTTTTCTTCCAGTGGTGCAAGCTTTATTTCGTTTCCACCCATCCACTTTATACCACTTGGAATAGAAACAGCTTTATCAAGGATATGTCAGTATAACAACTGAAGATGCATTGTTAAAATTTCATTCCTAAGCTGCAAAACACATAAAATAATTCATTACTTTGGTTCTGTCAGAACATGACACATCTTAGGTCCCTGCGTCACTGTTGATGACATACCAGAATTTGGTTTCTCCTATTTTCTTAAAAACACTAGCCAGGAAACAAAAATCAACCAGACAGATCTAGGTTTACATTATCTTCATGACTTGCAATGGTAGATCTGAGAGGCGCAGACTTCCTCAAAGGTCTTGGTCAAGGTGCGGGAAGGTATTGGTTGGAAAGAACTAACTGCCTTTCATCTCTCCAAAGTGGACAGAGACTCTAATACCACTCCAGATGAGCAGGAGGCCTGTGGTCTCACACTACTGACAGAGGGCTAAGGAGCTCTGCCCCTGTGTCCATCACTTCAACCCGAGCCGGGAGGAGAGTGATACCATAAATCGGGGGAGCTACAAGGTCTCTAGAACAACAATCTCTGTCTGTCTGCGCCTCGCACTTCAGTGTCCTAATAAATATAAGGAAATAGTGCTTTTTGTGGGTCAAGAAGGTTGTCCAGAAATTATTACTATACTCCACTTTGTTTGAGTTTGTTTATAAATATCCCACTGCACATAAGCTGTGTACATCAAAGGCTTTTGGAGTGCTTTGCAAAGACTAATGCATTATTAAGCTAGCAAACCCCTACAGATGGGAAGATGCAAATAGGATAATGATTTGCTCAGGACTACATACTGTGTCAGTGGCAGAATCTGGAAAACAGTTTGTGTGGTTTTAGCTGTGTCTCAGCTGATATCCATAGAACTGGGCAAAAGTATTAGTTCAAAATCACACGAGTAGAAACGGGACATTGTGTTCTGCTTTTGATCTGAGCAAACCCATGAAATGAATACAATAAATGCTGTGGAATTGCAATACTGTTCTTCAGCCTGCATACAAGAAGTTTTTCAAGACCTCTGTTTCTGAACAGGTAAATGTTGGAAATAGCCAGATTTTGGACATGTTAGAGCAAATTCACCATCCAAAACACAGTATTCAAGTACAAGGCAGCAGAAGATCTCAGGCAGATTAGGTACTATAACACTGAATAGGAGACATAAAGGATAGATGTTAAGGAACCAAGATAAATGCAATGCTAGACATACCTTCAGCCTACCATAAGAAGACATGGTGACTTAAAAGTCTGAATTTCCACTCTCCACTCCAAAAACAAAAGCCCAGAAGCCAAGTTCTTAGTTCCTTCATCTCATCTCCTTTTTCACGTCTATTGTGTCCTGGCAGCTGTCCTCGGTTTCCACAGGGATACTAGGGAAATGACGAACAGCCCTGCTGCAGTGTGATGTCTTTTAGAGGGATCACAGCTCCACAGAACATTAATTAAGTCAACATTCTTGTGTCCAATTTTGTTTGAAGTTATTACAGCCCTTGTATTTTCTCATATTCACCTGCTTCAGCAAACAATTTTTTTTTAGAGTGTGTTGGAGAATATGAGCTGTTTCACTATTATAGCCTGGAGTTTTTGAGACTTATACTGGCTATTTCAATCATTAGGGGTTTTCTTGCCCATCTTATTCACATTCTTAAAATATTCCTGCTAATATTCTTAAATATTTTTAAAGCCTAAGTATATATGCAGTGCCACCCCCAATCAGATTGTGTAATTAGTCTAATTGCTGTGGTGTGTACATGCACTCAAATTGGAATTTATGTTGACTGGCTAGTATAATCAATTTTGCCATTGCATTTAATTTTAGAACAAACTACATTTATTTCCCTTACACTAGATTCAGGAAATATAGTTGAAGCTCTAAGATTTTTCCAGGCTTCTGTAATATCCAATCTAAATTAATTTGGTATTACAGATTCTTCTATCAATTGTAGCAGTTACGTTGGCCCAATACATCAGAGAAAGTTTACAGGTTTTATTGCTGTTTCTGAGGGGCTGTTGGGAGGCAGAAGGAGTCTTTAAGCACAGATGGCCTGCTAGATGCTGACAAAAATTAAGCAGGGTTTCTCCCAGGAGGACTCAGGACCAGTCCAATCATATGGTGGGAGGCTTTGTTAGACCCTGCCACTACTAGTATCAATGCAAACCTGATGTTCAGAGCACAGACAAGGTTTAAAGGAGAGCCTGAGAGCACTGACATGTTTCAAGCAGGACTGGTGGGTATAGCCAAATTCTCTGATAATTTAAGGAAGCTTAAATGCAGTGAAGCCACTGTAGCAAATGCCACACACATCTTTGGCCAGGGTAAACGATATAGCCAATCACATTGTACTTGCCTTCCATTTAACTTCTTAATTACACTGGATGGACCCACAGCTTGCCCAGTGTAAGTGGGACAGGGTATAAATCAAAAGGCACATAAACAAATGGAGAAACAGGAAAGGAGTTCAGACCTGACACTGGCTTTAAGAAAATTATTAATATTTGCTATGAATAAAAGGTCCATCTGTAATTAGAAATGGATTAACCAAAGAGCTATTTTAAGGTTAATGGACTAACAGTAATTTCTGGTGACAGTGAAATGCTTTCTCCATTCCAGCATTTAGTGTAGTATTCTGGTTATCCTAATCCAGATATGAGATTTTTAGAAAATGTAGAGTATAGGGATGGCAGCTCTTTGGTTGTAGGAACAAATTACAGCTTTTAACTGCATTTTTTGAAAACACAACTTATTCACTAATACCCCACATATGATTTAGGGCTGAATTTGAGAGCAACTGATGGATCCACTGTGTGTTCTTTCATGCAGATTTTGTACTCCAGGGAACAGAGTAATTTGTAGTTGGGAAGCTTCTTTTAGGATTTTAATCTCCACCCCAGAAAACAGAGTACAACCCTGAGCAGGATCTAGCTATATTCAGTAGCAGAAGTGAAACATAAAATACATGCCTAAAAAAACCAACTGAAAGTTAAGTGTTTCAACTTCCTGTGTTGATGTTTTGAAGTTATTTCTGCTTTCTATGATGAACATCCACAGATTTGGAAAAGACAGGTATACTTCTTTTTCTCCTGAATCAGGGCAACAGCCTGACACTGGCAGGGAAAAGGCCTGTCAAATGTTGCAGTTTCAAAGTGGTGTCAGTTACTGTGGTTGTGAAATTGGGAAGCCATGTCAACAATTAAGCATGCTCTAGCTAATTGGCAAGCCTGTGTACAAAACTGGAGTGGATACTCAAAATGGCACAAGAGTATGATAAGTTATGATCACCTTCTTGCTACTGCAGAATTTCTGCCAGTGCTTGTCTTTCCTCCAGTTCATGATGAGAATAACAGCTCTCTTCCCACAGCTGTTGACTTCCAAATGGAAAGATGAGCCAAGCAGAAACTGTTCTGAGAAAGTTCTCAACAGTTTTTCTGAAATTCTAGTGACCACGTTTAAAACCTAACGAATTAATGAAGGGCGTTTTTGAGAGTGTGACTATAGGTTAATAATATGGTAATGTGGCTGTTGCCAAGGAAACAAAAATTTGATTTTCTGGCTCATTTCAAACGTGGACTTGAACTACATTTCTGTCTCTCTGTTTAATGAATTTAATATTTGTGAGATTTAATTAAGATGGGGAGTTTACATGGGGAAGAGGGAAACTGCTGCAGCAGCTGTAATAAACTGGTGTTTACTGTGGATGGTATAAATCCAGCATTTGTCAGTGTCTCTGCAATGCCCGGACTCCGTCTTAGTTATCTATGTTATAAAAAACACCAAAATTCTATGGTAGGAATGGCCAGGCATTGGTTCACTGGCACAGACCAAAGGAGGCCTTGCAGAGAAAAGCTGGGGCATGTTCCCTCTGGCTGTTTGCTATAACAGGGTAAAAATCCACTTTTTCCCTTGCTAGAGAGAACCCTGATTTACAACAGGGGAAATGCTCCTAGGTACTTGTCTTGCCACAGTATTGTACGCCCTGGCAGTACGACTGCTGGCTTTAAATGCTGAGGCTCTCAATGTCCTAAATACTCTTTTCACACTAACTCTTCCCCCATGCTCCCAACAAACAAACAAACAAACAAACAAAGAAAACAAACAAACAAAGGCATTAATATTCCATTAATAGTGTTCTTGATCCTGAACTTCTGTTCCATCTGATCCTTTGCTGGGCTTGCCAATAGAAAGCAGTCTAGATAAAAGAGGTCCCTTCTGATCCTTCCGACTGCCCTGAACACTAGGAACAGGACCGTAAGGTATCTAAGAGACAAAGAAAATTCTAAGTAGGGCTTTAAATATCACCTCTGTGTATGATCCAAAATTGAACATTTAAGTGCATCGAACAGCCTTAATCTAGCCTAGCTTTGCATGACTTGGATGACTCTACAGCAGTCACACCTGCTCATTTCTCTACAAATACTAATCTTTGATTTGCAAGTATGTTTGAACCATAAGCCTTTTTTTTCCTTAAGTGAAAACTTTTTGAATGGCAATCTTCTGTATATTCTCATAGAGAAGTAAGTTTCTATCAGCATTAACACATTTTTCAAAATACTTATATTCACATATAGTTATCTTCATATGCAGATTTTGCTCAATCAGCGCCACTAACTAACCTGGAATAGTTTTAAACATTCAGAAAGTTTGCCTCAACAACCTTCATGAAATACAAATACAGTTTCTGAATATAACTGTTAAAATACAGGCAACAACTTAATATTGCAGATAACAGAATTTTTCTTCCTTAGGAAGACTATGATCGTCTGAGACCTTTATCTTACCCTATGACCGATGTCTTCCTTATCTGCTTCTCAGTGGTAAACCCTGCTTCATTTCAAAATGTGAAGGAAGAGTGGGTACCGGAGTTGAAGGAATATGCACCTAATGTTCCCTTTTTACTAGTAGGAACACAGGTATATTTGGTTCTGTTCTACTTTATTTAAACAATTAGGATCATTGTACGGTGCCTCTTGTCTGGGCTGAAAGTTCAGGCCTGACGGGACTCAAGCAGCACCTCATTCTGCCCTTGGAGGAACAACCCTTACAGGTGGCAGAAAAATGTATCTACGTGTGTTCTC
Organism: Hirundo rustica; assembly: GCF_015227805.2. Lineage (NCBI taxonomy): Eukaryota > Metazoa > Chordata > Aves > Passeriformes > Hirundinidae > Hirundo > Hirundo rustica. The sequence continues at coordinate 28,552,734 of NC_053452.1, forward strand.
CAATGAGCTATCTCCATTTTGTTAAAAAACCCTTATGTCCGTGGCAAGATGGGCTGCATGTCTCCCATGTGACTTTCTAAAAAGTCATGGGACTTACAGAATAAAATTGTCTACTCATGCCCATGTTACTTGGAATTACTTGGGTCTACAATTATTAGTCACATGCATTATTAGCTAAAGCAAAGGAAAAGGGGAGAAGTGAGACAATTTCCTCTTGCTTCTTGCGGGCAGTGGACTGGGCTTCATTTATGAAGTGACCTACATGTTGGTGTCAACTTTGGGCAATCTTTCTGCCACTGCATTTGGTATTCTAAGACGATCACATCTAATTGAAGCGCTGAATTACAGAACGAATGTTTCTTCCTTCTGGATGAAAGAGTCACAGCTTAAATTTAGGGCTTTTGAATCAGAAATGATCCACGGTCTGAATCATGACATGACTCCATTTTTATAAAGATAATATTCCATTGAAAAATTCTCCTTTAAAAAGAGGGTATCATATTGCCAGCTGACTTTTGTTTAGAGAAAGTATTGCAGCATGACTTCAATCTTTCTTGCTAGATTGATCTCCGTGATGACCCAAAAACTCTGGCAAGACTGAATGATATGAAAGAGAAGCCCGTATCTGTGGAGCAAGGACAGAAGTTAGCAAAAGAGGTAAACTGGATACTCCTAAATGAAACCAAGTAACAAAGAACAACACCACCAACAAAACACCCCTATTTCTACTTCACTTTGTCTTCCTTTACCACTTTTTGCAGACCTTTTAGCAGTCCACATATGAAATCTTGTGACTGCTTACCAATTAACACTTACTTACATTAATGAATATAGGTAACAAACAGATGTCTGTAATTACACTTTCTTGTCAGTAATAGTCCTAATTTTCAGTGCAGACACTTGTAAAAGCTATACAAGCTATGTAAATATTGGTCAAAGATAATTAAAATCCACAAACTGGCTGAGGTTGGAAGAGACCTCTCCCGCTCAAGCAAAATGTTGGAAGCATCTTTTAGACATTATTTGAGAACTTTATACTACCATTGTAACTACTGTGTGGATAATGCTTATCAGGACACTTACAGAGCCTTTATTTTTGAAACACAAATGGGTCATGTCTTTTTTGCTCTTTAATTATTAACCATATCTTAGGCCTCCACTGCCAATCTAAAGAACTTATTTGCTTCCCAATCAATTTAAATACCTTCCAGATCTTTGGACAAAAGACAAATCGTATTTTCTCCTACGGTGGGGGTGCACATGCAGGTAACTTTTTTAGATGGCAGCCAAACATTGTAATGTTGCTATTGGGAAAAAAAAAAAAAAGGCAGAAATGCTCAAATGGCATTGAACAGCTGAGACATACTGCTATTGAATTAACTTATTTTCTTGACAGATAGGAGCCTACTGCTATGTGGAGTGTTCAGCTTTAACACAGAAAGGACTGAAGACTGTTTTTGATGAAGCTATTATAGCCATTCTAACTCCAAAGAAACACACAGTGAAGAAGAGAATAGGCTCAAGATGCATAAACTGCTGTTTGATCACGTGAGAGACATTTGACAATGGCCAGGCTTACTGTGAAATTCTACTGATTTTAAATACAATGCATTAAGTACATAGCGAATTTGTTCCAGGTTTGGAAGTTAAACCTACGATTCTGCCTTCTACAACCAGAGAAATCCAGAGGAATAAAATCAAACTCAACGAACTTGTAATAAGAAGCCACCACATCTGTTACAAATACTTTATTCAGACTGGAAGGTACAATCTCTCAGGGTTACACAGTTTAGAGGAAGCAAAAACTGCACCATGCTGAAACGGCATCTATGTGATTTTATTGAATGGAGATGCTTGGCCTGAAATACTCTAACTGAATTTGGACAGTCTTCTGCCTTGACTATATATATATATCTATATATATATCTTAAAAAACCCCAACTTTTGCACAGTCTGTATGGAATCTGCACAAAGAAATACCTTGTCTCTTTTTGCTCCAGTTATCTGCTTTTGTATGTAAGCTGCTTCCGGTTCCAGTGTATCCACAGAGGTGCAATAATCAGACCAGCCACGTAGCCAAAGGTAGCTCCGAGGGAACAGGAAATGGGCCTTACCTGAGGGGAGAACACAAGGTAAAAGCAGACAATGAGGAAAACATCTGTGCTTTTTTTGTACTTCACGAGCACAAAGTCTAGGTACTGAAAGACAGTAGTCTTATTCTACTGTAAAGCTTGATGTGCTTTCCTAAAAATGCCAAAAGTGTAACAATCATCTTCATGAACACTAAATGCTGTTGTACAGTTTTTAATTCATATGCATTAAAATATAAGCAGGCTTCTGGCTATTGCAGACTTTAGTTTGATAGTCCAAAAACTATGTGGAAAAAAAAAAACACCTAGAAGTATTTATATCTCCTAAAGCATTCAGCTGACCTAACTTTCTACTCTGCTGCACACATTTGGATACTGACAGATTTCTCAGCAATTTCTCCTTTCAATCTTTCATGGTGTTTTGAAACTTTTACGTATGTATAGATGAACTAGTATTCAAATAAGGCCAGAGACTGAGATGGATAGAGGTTTGTTGGCATTTTTTCTGGAAAAGTATGTAAAAGGATAAATTTTCATCTGGCTAGCAGTAGGGAGGGAACACAAATTTGGAAGCTGACCGAACATCTTGCACCCAGATCATCAAACTTGTAATAAGCCAGTTATGTCAAAGAGAGCTTTAATTATATGCTCTATTTTCTAGTATAAGAAAAGGAAGCCAACTCAATAGAGCTGACTCACTTTAACAAACCATCTTGTACTGAGCCAGAGTAATAATGAAATTCTCCCCTGCCCTTTTTTTGTTTTAATTGGTGTTGATTTGCAGGGAGACTTAACCAGTTTGTCATCAGATGTAGCTTATAGTACCAGTTCACTATGTTCTGCATTTGATGAAAGTCTCAGCTAAGGTGGTGATTAATTTATTTATTTTAGAATAAATAGAATTCCCAGGCCTCTTCAAAATTTTTCTTTGCATTTTTTTTTTTTTCCTTTTTTGCAAGGACAATTTTGCAGTTCCTGCTGTACAGTGCACGTTCCTAAAGCAAGTACAGACTGGACTCTCCTATTCTTTTGGTTTTTTAAATTAAGGGGGATATTTCCCCCCTCTGTAGTACTTGAGACTGAGAAATGCACTCAACAATAGAGGAAATATCCCAATCTCCAGCCTTCTTTTCTACTTCACTTTGACCTGCACTTCATGAATATCAAATGAACTTACTCTTAACAGTACTGGTTCCTCCTTTCATTCATTTTCCTAGCTCTGATTCTTCTCTTTACTTCATTATCACTTAAAAGAATATATTTATTCACATCCTTTGATCATGGGAATTTTAACTATGAATAAGAGTAATGTATTTTGTCCTCTGCTCTTTCATCTTCAATCACCTCAGTTGTTTCATATTCACATTCCTTAGCATTTACAGCTTTATATGTTATTTGGAGGTCTTAAGGAGTGTAGCAAAGATGACTATTAAACAAGGTGCCTTAGGTACTCTTTATTGACCTTGTTTCATTCTTTCACTTTCATACATTCTGTCTCTGCTGCTTGTTTTTGTTGCTGAGTATTTCAGCAGTTGCCTCTCAAGCCAAAGATTTGCTTGTTTTCATTCATTTACTGTGTGTTGTAGATCATCTATAAAAAGCCTTGAGAGGCTTTGGCACGGTAAGGTACTACATATATTTGAAACTCACATAAGTTTGTGGCCTTGGCTAAACTTACCCTTCAGGTGGATCTTTTCAACTTTTAAACAAAATGTAATTATTTCTAGCATTTTGCATATTACACACGTCTAAAGGACAAAACAATAAAAAAGTCCCTGAAACCCTTTTGCTCACTCAGTAATGTTCAGATGGAACACAAGTCATATTTTTTATCCACTGATGAAGTCAAATACCACTCTAATATCCACAAAATTATGGACAAAGGCTTCTTAACTTGGTGGTGCTTTTACATCCAATTTGCTGAGTGATCAATGATCAATCCTTCATTAATTTTTTACCTACATTAGGTGAATTTGTAGTTGCCTATTTGCTTTACAGAACTATAGGTAGATGATGGACTCTGAATTTATCATATTCCCCCATTTAGAGAGTGAATATCCCTGATGACCCAATGACCCTGTATATTGTGCTATTTTGTGTACAGTGGGTGATTATTGGTATGATTAAAAAGATCTCTGATGACTGTTGTAGCCTCTTTCACCTGACTGAACTGCAGCTCGGAATGTGTTTTTTCAATAGCTATGTAACTTTTAATATTAATTATGCCTGTTTTCTAAAACATTTTATTTTTGCTCTGTTTTTTAAAAGTCAGTGTTACCTTATGTAAGTTTCAGGCTCTCCCTCTTAACAGTCGAGTCTCTGACCTCTGAACATTCAGAAATGGCAGGTGGCAAAGACAGGGAACAAAGGGAAGAAAATACAAAACATGCCATCTCCCCATCCATGAATAAGACAGAACGAGACACCACCTCATCCCTTATAGTGGCATGGAACACAGGGGTACTAGGCCAGGCACTTATTCTTACTGCTTGGACAGCCCAAAATAGCTCTGAGAGCAGTTTGATTGGCCTTTTGAAAACTCCCTAAGCACAGCAGTTAAAAGCCTGGACTTAAGAGCGTTGCTGTCCTTATGCCATTTTCTCTAACCCTTGAGACAGGGCAAAACCCCCTAACAAACAGGTAACAATACTAGTTTTGCAACTTTCATTCCTGACTGATGGCTTTTAGGCTACATATAGCCTGAGGCACCCATGGGTATATCTAAAGCGGCAAGTTATCAAAGACAGATTAAGATATGGCTCTTAAGCACATCAGCTGCACTAAAATAACACCATTTTCACATGCTTTTGGCTGTCTGTGAAAATGGGTTGCTTCTTTCTCTGGAAGTGGGTTGCTTTATTTTGTATTAGCTGCTGGCCTCATTTTTCTGAGACCCAATCACTTCCTCCTTCTGGACCTTTTTAAATGACTTTGACTTACTCAATTGGCCTGCTTTTGCCCTCTATTTCATATTATCTCAAACTTGGTTTAAAGTCCTTGACTTGGTATGAACTTGGTGATAAAAAACTAAGCAGCAAATATCTGTCTGCCTGTTTCAAGAGATTCCATTCTGCTTGCTTAAAATATGCAACTTGTAATACACCCCTCTTGTCCCCTGAGAACTTTTTAGCTCAGTTCCTCCTACATCATGCTCCTTCTACCTTGAGGAAGCTGAACATATCCTGCCCCAGTACTGATGTCATGTCTGGGCTGGGTCAGCAGCAGGGGAATAAGATGTCAGGCCACAGGGCTTAGCTGCACTTTCGTTGAGGGGAAAAAAGGCTGATGTGGAGAGAAGAGTGTGGGGAGTACAGGAGATAGAACAGAACATTTTTCATGCAACTGTCATGAAATGCCTTATCTGTCTCAGCAGCTGGGAGGCATCAGCTACCATTCTCACAGGCTACCACAAGAAGAATCAGATTACATATCAAATGCGTGATGAAAAGGGCAACTTTAAAAACCTGTAGATGATTACTAGGAACCTGAACAGCAGCTTGGCAAAAACAAATCTTAACAAGAAAAAGAAAAAGCATTTTAATGGACAGAGCATGAGCCAGTGTTTAATGCAAAGTGATTCTGACTTCTGTTATCTGTTTAAATTTTCTATTTTCTTTTTGTCTTTTCATCTGGCAGCAGTGTTAGGATTTCACAGGAATTTCTTTAGGCTAGCTAAACAGACGCTGCAGAACTGCCAGGTCTTTAGTATATATTAGAGGTTATTTTAAGCATAATGACTCAAAGTAGCCAACCTTCCAGGACACAAATGAGCTAGTTTTCCTCAGCGCTCTTTAGAACACCTAAGATTCTATGATGTGACAATGCTTAGCATATTGCATGGAAAGCAGAGCATGTTGCAGGATCTCAGCAAGGTATCTAGCTCTGCTGCACTGTGCATGTAGCTAGCTAAACCAGGATTCTGAATGCATGATGGTTTTGTCATCTATTATGAGTCTTGCAAGGGAATTACATAGACATTGATAAGGACTTAAAGGCCAGATTCTTAAAGAACAGAGGAGCAACACAAAGTTTTTAAAGATACCATGAAGTGAGCAACTGCCTGCTGGAACTTTCATTATACAAATGCAAATACAGTGGGGCAATCTACTGTACTTACTTTTCTTTCTAGTAAACTTAAGAGTGTTTTTCTCATATTCCTAAACACCATTTTTTTGTATGCTTATTGTTTCAAAAGACTAATTTCTGACTGTCAATTAGAAAGCTATGTAATAATTTTTGTTTCATTTTAAAACTGAATAAACGAGCACAATTATTTTCCCTCCCTGTTTCTAACATGCCTTAAATTCCTGACTGTTTAGTCTGTACTGTCCTAAAAACTTCAGTACATGCCTTTAATCTATTCTGGTTGCATGCACATGCTAACTACAAGTGTCTTATCACATTGTACAGAATGTGTGTGCTTGTCAACACACACTAAGAAGAAAGTGTGAGGTTTTTTTCAGGATGGCGTTTGTAATTAGAAGTTGGTTTCATGGATTGTGTTCTAAAGTTACAGCAAACATTACCACCTTTGATCTCACCATTAAGGTTTACACTGAGAAAACACATTATTAAATAAACAATGATAACCACACTAAAGGGGAACAAGTTTCTACCTCTGTTTAAAACAATTCCAACTGTATATTATCCCTTCTTCTCATGTTAAGCAACTTCTCTTATAACAAAACTTTCCCAGTAGGTAGTAGATCCAAAAATGAATACAAGGAAACTCTCTGAGCTGTGTCAAGAACCAAAGTAGAGTGAAAGTTCATAGTCCCCTTTCAGCTTACTTGAGTAAGCACCAAGGACCGTACCCAAGATGCCCTGGATTATTTTTCAGGCTAGAAGTGTCTGAGAGGTAGCTAAGGCTAATATTTAAAGTCATATTGACTAAATTACATGGCAGTCAGTCAACTCAGGTGAGCTACATCAACACTACCTATTATGTTTGCAGTATCCACTATGAAGTAGGAATATAGCAATTTTACTTCTACCTAAGGATAACACTGTATGCAGAATATTGTTTCAAAGTCACTTTTTACCACTCGTAACAGGTACTACAGATCAAAATTATGCTGCAAAAAACCCTGAGATGTACGGGAGGGCATGCACACAACAAATGCAGAGACACAATTTAAAAGTCTGTTATCAAAACAACAACAAATCAAGGAACTCCCCAGTTCTAAATCCAATTGTTGTCAGTGGCAAATGCTGTGTCTGGAATAATAGTTCCACCACATATAAAGTGTGCTGATAAAGTTGTGGTCTTTAACTATACCATGTTGTTCTGCAACTAATTTCCTCAGGCTGAGTAGAAAAAGGATGCTCCTCCTACATCATCCCCTTCTGTTTCAGCGGTGGTGTGTTTTAAGGTTCCACTGCTCAGTGACAAGAGAAGCCAGGATCCTGAGCACATGTGGTTATGAAAAGTACACCATCAACTTGAAACAGGCAATCTGGAAAAACTACACAGCTGTAACAAAGGAAGTTATTTTATATTTCTTTGTAGAACTGTCCTAGCTAACTGTAACCCTTACACACCCATTGTGCTTCAGAGGCCTAGAGGCAATGAGAGATAGATATACAACTCTATAGATTGCCTAGAACAGCCTTATTTAAATCATCACAATTAAAGTGTTGCAAACTGTTTTAAAAATTGCTGAAAAATAAGATAACAATCTCAAAACAGTGGCAAAATTAATCTACCAGTCTAACTAAAACATGCCTGGAAGAACGAGTCCTGGCAAGTTTGTTGTTTCGGGGTTTTTTTTGTTTTTAATACAGAGATGTAACTACTGTAGCACCTAACCTGCATTCCTTTAAGGCAATTATCTTTACCTTTGTCTGAGGCTGAATTCTACAGACCTACAATGAGGAATAACAATAGACTAAGCCTCCCTGACCAACTGATTCACATAGTTACAAAATTTTTCTTAAAGCTAGCAGAGGAGTAACATACACAGCATGCTTAAAAGTTGCTTTAAGAACAACAACAGAATAATGAAAAAAAAAAAAGTCTAATAGGACATAAACTGACTTTCAGCAATATATTTTATACTTCTAACAGAAATGCTTTATATATTTTTCATTTCCATTCTCAAACATTACTCAGATAATTACTGTTACTTTATTTCTGAAACAATATTCTGTTCCTGTTAAGTAATATTTACTTAGCATTGAAGTTGTTGTATGCTTAAAAAATGCAATTAACATTATTATTTTTAAGGGTAGAGAGGCACACTAATCTGAATATCCCCTGTATGCAATATTTTTCAAACACAAACATGGAAAATAAAGTGAAGATTTTCTGAGACATCTGCATTTATGTCAGTTTTGTTGCATGTCACGAGACATATGTATAAAGAAGCAATATGTTTCCTTTGGTTTGTAAATAAGTCAGGATGAAGTAGCATTTGGGCTTTAGTCATTAGCACATGAGCTGGAACTCTTGTTATGAAAGTCATCATCATGTTTACTCCACAGAACCCTGAAGTACTTAGAAGCAAAAACAAATTCTAGTGAAAGATACATAGGACGCTGACTTCTGATTGTCTGACCAAGTAAGATCCAGGTAATAGCACAAAAGACTTCTCAGCTTCTACTGATACATCTCAACCATGAGGTAAAGCAATGACTACCAGGTAATTTTGCAGTTCTTTTATTAAGCTGGCAGGAAAATACGCTAGACTCAAAATAGACTGCCAAGGGCAGGGAAATACTTAGCAAAAAATGAAACCAATGCTGCTTTTTCTTTGAAGGACACAAAGCAGCAAAGCAGAAGACCTGTCCTATGTGTGAGTGTGGCAATTCAGACAAGTCTCTTACAGAGTAGTGCAGACAGCTTTATTTAATACTCTGCTGGAACTGCAGCATTCTCAGTACTCCCTCCAACCTCTTGTTTACTTCAGGTGAGTGACTACAGACCATTTGCATTTGAAGCCATTTCTATGAACAAACCAGAATTCACCGAAGCAGCTTTACATTCTCCCCTTTCTGAATGATTTGTCAATTTAAAAGTTCACTGTAGACACTCTTAAACTGTCTACGGTGTAGACACCAGATTTGACTAAGTTCTAAATCCCAATTTAGTGGGAAAATATGCCAATTCAAGACACAGTGACTTTTTCTGTGAACCTTGTCCCATATTATGTTGTTCTAACAAAGCTGAATCAATAGCAATAGCATTTTTCATCCCAAACTCACAGCACATTTCTGTAGCAGCTGGATATTTTGCGGTTTTGACAACTCTGGACACTCCAGGGCTACCAACAGAGCCCAAGGGCAGCAGCAATAACTCTTTGGTTTTTTTTAATCAAGTGGTATTTCTCAATTACTGCTGATCCATCCAGTTCTTGTAGTACCAATTTCACCTGCTCTGTGACAGTCTGCCAATAATGAATTGTCTGAAGTTACAGGTAGCAATGCAGCTGTGTTTCCACTACATGTTGTTACACCACAAATATTAACTATAATCAATACAAACAGAACCAGATTTTGCAATAAACAGGCTTAAAGGCCCTAACACTGCTCTCTAAAATAATAATACCACTTCAGTCTTCTGCAAGTAGTAGGATTTAAACCACATTTTCTGCTTTAAAGCAGAACCACTTCCAATACAGATCAGGAAAAAAAAAAGTTTACAGCACCAAGGCTAAAATACAAAAAGGAAAATAATCACTAATAAAACCTCTTTTCATTTCAAAAGCTTGTCTTGAGTTCAAAGACTAAGCCGTTCCATTTGATTCCATTTTTGGATAGGAAAAGGGTAAATCCAAAATTGTAATCCTCAAACTCTCTGTTTTTAGGCTAATATGAGAAACAGCTGATGTCAGAAGCAGGACAGCTTAATTCTTTACTCATGCAGATATCTAGAAGTAATTTGGTTTTGACTGGGCTCTGATTACTACATTAAGATCTACATGATTTCTTTCAGACCTTGCTTGGGACTTAATCTGTTGGTATTCCCTTAAACATACCAGCTGGAGTTCTAAGCAGTTCTACGCAAACTTTAGTTCTATGCAAAACACTAGTAGTCCTTGTATGTGGGGAAGATTAAAAAATATTATTGTTAATCCTGAAGCTGTATTATGTGCAGGTATTTTTATGTTCAGTGAGTCGGTGGTTAGGTCACTCAGGGCAATCAGCACTAAAGATCTCCTTCCCTAACTAAACAGATCTGCAACAAACAGCAGCCTCTTCTATCAGGGTCATTCTTTCCCCTGTCTGAGGTTGAAGACCACACAGAAAGCACCTCTACTCCTTTACTGTTCCAGTGTAAGAAGGTACTATGAGTTTCTGTAATCACCTGACATCAGGTAGCAAAAGGTACACTCTTACAAAAAGGGGCTTTGTGCCAGTGCCCAGAGAACTCGTGAAGAACAGAAACGTCTCTTGGTTCTGAAGATTTCTGAGACAACCATGCAGCTACTACATGCAATACCTGGGTTGCTGAATGCATACTGTTCAGTAGAAACGGAAATACAAAAGACATCAGCTGTTGCATAAAGCTGTGTTTCCCCAGAACCTGCTTCACAATATATCTCAGCCTGGGTGAGCTGGGCAAGCTGGGAATCAGTGTTTCCTGGGCAAATACTGACTATGCCTGGCCAGGACACTGCCCCCACTTCCATGGTTTGGTGATCAATATTGAAGAGATCACCTTCACAAAAATATTAGATTATTAAATAGGTGATTGAAAGCTTCTGAGAGTCGTGAGCAGGATCCTTGACAAGCTATTTTAAAGAGGTTGATTTCTGCCTGGAAGATCTGTTACAATTTTGGTATTTCACTGTGTTTCTCTGCTGAAACAACTGGACTTGTACAAACTACATTACATTTTAACAAAACCTTCTTTCATCTCCCCCAATACAGCAGATCTTAAAAAATTAGCATTTAAAACTCCAGTTTTCAAAGACTGTTGGAATGGCAGCCTACAGGACTGATGAGCAAACTTCTCTATGGCTGCTCCTGAACTGTCCACATCATTAATAATCGAGCAGGTCAGACTCAAATAGGAATAAAATATTTGTTCCCCTGCCCCACTATTTAAAACTCTACAAGGTGTAAGATAGAGAAGTGAGCATGGGGAAAATGAGGGGAAGGGAAAGAACAGCAGCTCTAGACCTAGGCAAAAGAAAATTGCCTCTCATCAGAACAGGGAAGTGAATATGACTTGGAAAGAAGATAGGAGATTACATTTCAATGAATCTCTTGATTTTTGGGTTACATTCATGTGTGTCAACAATTAATTAGTACCAACACATACCTATGCCAGATTGATGGTGAAACATCTTTCAAAAATAAAACCAAGTGTTTTCATGGCAGAAATTTTTTGCTTAAAATATTGACCTACCCCTGTATTATTTTTGAAAAACAAATTATAATGTCTAATTACTGCAATGAAAGACTAATGGCATAAAAGCAGGCTGTGAGCTACTTAAAAAAGACAAATTTTAAGTGCAGCTGTAAGCCACAGCACCTCTACAATATCACAGAGGAAAGTGTGCTGCCTGTTACACTGATTTCTAGAAGAAATCTCTGAAACCATCGGCTTAAAACCAGGCCTGGTAGGCACTACTCAGCTAAGAGTGTATGAGTTTGGTAACCAGACAAAAGAAAACATCCACTGAGCAGATGTAGGAAGAAATTGTTACCAGTGCCATCATTTTATGGCAATTGCAGACTTCAGTTACGTTCAATTAAATAATTTCTCCATGCCAAAAAACATAGTAAGAAAATAGCATAAACATTTGAATTCATAAAGATAAAATCTGCAATGCCAGCTTCACATTTTTTCTCGTTCAACTCAAAAACTAATGTTTGCCTTCCTTTGAAATCAGAAGTGTTTAGAATAGTGCTTTGGCTACACCATTCCCATAAACCAATCTAAATCCATTTAAAATACCTTCTATGAAGTGCTTTTATGGAGGGAAGCTAAAACACCACGAAAGCATCCTTCTTTCCCTACCCATGAACAATAAAAGCTACTAAACTGAAGGCAAACTCAAAGCCATCATCGTCATTTCACATTTCTCCTCCAGCTTGTCTAGCTTCTTCTTATCCAAATCATTACAGCTCTATTCCATTATACAGTTTGCATGCAACAGACACTCACAAGTATGTAACAAAGAACCTATTTAAACTGGAAGTAAAAGTAATACATTTTACTTCCTTACACCCTAAGCACAGATGTTTCCATGGGTTTTTAAAAGTTTGGCAGAACTCTGTAGGAACAGCTTGTGACCAATACATCTGAACAGCTTCAGAGCAATTTTGTCTAGCATGAGTCTCCAGAAAATGAATATTTTGTACACTTATGGTAAGGATGTACATACTCACCTGCCAAGGCCGATCCCAGTCAAGAGGAATAGGAAATGCCCCAAACCAAGCTCCAAGTACACTGCACATGGAAGTAATCTGTAGACTGCTTTCCCAGATGGATGTAGCTCTGTAAAAAAGTGTTGTAAGTTTTCAACAACAACAGAAGTTACTATGGCAGAGAGTTAAATCAGATTTCTCCCAGAAGCTCTGAGGCTACGAACAGATATAAAAATTCACATATTTGATAAGTACCATGCAGGGTTCTCCTAAAACCTACAAACTAGGAGTAAAATCTAAGCTGCATATTTTAGCTATAATTAGAATCTCCTCATACCACACTTTCAGGATTTTTTTTTTTTTTTTGAGATGTCTACTGGAAATACTCCTATTGAGCTTGAAACACTGTTAGACTGAGCAAATAAATCTATCTTGATAACTGTGAGCACTGAAGGGAGAGGCAGACATGAATGGGTACTGCGGGATTGAACAGAAAAGCACAAGCACAGTCACAAAGGCCTCTGTGGTGCAGACATAGTCGATGACTACAACAATTCGAAATTTAAAATACAAGTCCGCTAAGAATATTTCAAAACAAGTTTCCATCAACTGAAAAGAAACACTGCAAGTAAGTGTAACTGCACGTTGGAGCCCTTTGGTAGCAGGGCATCCAAGTTCAAGTACACTGGCTGCAGGACAGATTTTTTGCTCACTAAAGAACTCTTACATTACCAGTCACGGCACACATTTTAAGAGACATTAAATTATTTCAGTTCTCAGTTTACAGCCTTCTGCCACTACTGATTTCTAAAGGTTTTGAAAATTTGGATTTCTGTTTAACAGATGAGCGCTCACTATCACCAATGTATCAACTGATCACCCTGCTTTGCTCGGGCCACAAATATTTGGGTACTTGGTACCCATTAAGAAAGGAGCAACAGAAGTTCAGAACACAGTAGGGCACAGTTCTAAGACAGGAGAACCAGGCTGGAATCACTGCGCCAAATCAATACAGTAAGAGATCTGAGTTTCAAGTTTGCTACAGCTCAGATTATAAATTCACACCTAGCTTCAGCTAACAGAGGTGTTTTTGGTTTTTTATGGTTCCAAGACTAGATGAACAGTAAAGTCTGAACTTTGCATGTGCTGTTGAGGTTGCATGACACGAACACTTGGATGTGAAGAGAATAAAATTTCTTTACTTCTGAGTACACACTGCTGCACTTGCTATTGACCAAACAGCTCACAAGTTTAAAGCAAACATTTTTCAATATTTGCAGAAAAAAGGTCTTGCAGACAACAGTACTGACAGTGCGAGGTTGGCATTTTGAGCAGAACTGTTTCTTCTGCAATAATATGATCCCTTTAACTTGAAATACACCAGTTCACAACTCTACCAGTTTGAGAGATTTTCTTGAAGAAGGAAGCCCTGATGTAACTGCAAAACTGTTTAGGAGTCTGCACACAGAAAATTCTTCTGAATTATTTTCAGAAGCTGAGTAACCGAGCAGAGAGCTGATAGGCGGAACAAGGAAGAGACTTAAGAGACACTACATCCTTAAAGCAGCGAAAGAGACAACAGAACACACCAAGGACTGACTGAGGTGCAGTTACACCTCGAAAGACATCTTGTGTGTGTGGCAGATTCACCAGAGACTGCTGTACCATATGGAGAGATCAGACGGAATCCAAATGCAAAACAGCAGAATTAGCAAGGCACGGTGCCCAAGCGAAAAACAGCCATTGGCAGTTTGGCAACCATTTCAGCTGCTAATTGAACCCCTCTGCAGCACGGACTGGCTACCCAAAGACAACCTGACTTGTCCTCCAGCATTATCCTGAAGGAGCAATGCTCCCATTACTCACTTTGCTTCATGGAATGACTGACACCTACTGGGATTTTTGAAGGTATTCTTTAAACCACCACATAAACTCCTCATTTGCATGAGAGGAACAACTGCAGCAATGTTTATAAATTTTGCATTTTCCAGGTTTCTTTCATTTTAAACTAAGATAATCCCACAGACAAAACTAGCAATGTTTAAGGTAATAAATGAACACTAGTGGCAGAAAGATCTTTAGAAGACTACAGTAATTATTTAACCCTTTAAAATAGTACAATACATTCAGTTCAGCCTTAAATGATGTTTGAATTAAGAGGTTAGCTGACCTCTTAAACTCATAAAATAGTCTACTGACACAGCTCCTTCATAGACAAAATTTGGAATTCTTGGCTGCAGCAGGACTAAATACCAAACAGCCCTGTGTGTGATGATGCCTACATCTTATTAAATCTCAAGCATTTGTGAAGTTCCTTTATGTTTCAGTGTCCCGGTCTTTCAGCCATGTAATTATTTATGGAATGCAAAAAGGCAGAGGAAATGGTAATCTTCTGAAAAACACCTTATCCTTGATACATGCTAATGCCATGGCTGTCACTGGAGGTGTAAAAGGTGGTTAGAAAGCTTGTTTTACTTTAAATATACTCCTGAAAAAAATGAATGCTTGAAAACTCTGACACTGAAAACAGCTTTCTTTGAAAGTGGAAAAAAGAGCATGGGTTAAGATTACCTATTTAAGAACCCAGTAAGTCATGTATAATTTTCAACATTATATTCAAGTTTAAAACAGTGCTTATTTTGGCTTCCTATTCCTATTTTAAAAGTTGTATTTGCAAAGGGAATACTGAATCATGTGCAAGATTTTCAAAGCACAACTCTTTGTCAGACCTCCCCTTTATTTGACAACCATCATATAGGATTGCATAATGTTTTTACTCCAGTAGAATATGTGCTGGAAACTTTTCTTCCTTCAAACACATATAAAGTGAGATTTAGCATTTGAACACCAAAAATAAAAAGCCATTTTTCCCAGAAAAGCTTTCTTGTGTCTGTAATCACAAATAAAAAAAATCAGCCATCATTCAGGAAGTTTTCTTTACAAAAAAATCCATTATATATTGTTTACATCAATTCTGCCCATTTCTATTCAGAGAAATATCAGAAACTTTAGATTAGAACTTACCCATTTTTACTAAATACCCGTATCCATGCCTGTATGTTTGGTCCCAGCAAACACAAGCACTGTAAAGTAGTAAATGTAGAGAGAAGAACTGCAAACAAAAATGTCTCAGTCACTAACCTACAATAAGAAAAAAAAAAATATTACAAAATTAAGTGAGGTGGTTGCTAATGTTCTAAAAGTTCCAAGATTTAGGAAGTAAAAAGCTTGTCTAACTCAACTTGTGAAAACATGTGTGCTTTCCTAAACCTCATATAGAAGAATAAAAAATTTTCTTCTTACTCTGTAGAATAGTAAAGAAAGCTGGAAAGAGTTCCACTGTTATCTCAAGAGTGAGATGCAGTAATTTTTTGAAATGCCTGATACCTGTAACATTTTTAAAAAAACACAGGTGTACCTTACACAAATCATTAGCTCTAAATTGAAGTATACTTGGATATTTACTTCATTATTCCATTTATTTTTCCAGTTTGATGCTGTGACAGCAACCAGGAAACCAAACTACACAATATTATTGTTAGTCAGCAATTTAGTGTAGCTCTCAAATCTCAGGTTGCTTCCTTTCTTTAAACTTTCATAGAAGTTAAAACTCCAATATCAAAAGGATGAAAGATAGGCAAGATGCGTGGTTTAGAATCTTATAGGGAAAATGACTAAATGAAACTCCAAAAAATATTTGTGCCCGTATGTTTAACATAAAAATTAAAGTAAAAGGAGTTGTTTAACTGTCTTCCGATTTTTATTTACAAAAGTCTCATTTAAGAGCTGGCTTCCAAAAAAACAAACTGAACAAGCAAACAAACAAACAAACACCAACCCAAACCCAAGAGAAAGCTACAATAGCCACCCTTCTTCCCCCAGTCAGGAACTTATCCCTTAACTTCCAGTGTACCAGAAAATACATAAGTACTTGTACCAACATCTGCAAGGAGAGCTGCCCCTTAGAATGTTTAGAGAAAGAGAGGGTCTTCTGACTTACTCTATGAGAGGTGCTCCATAAAGAACAATAATCGCATGAAATAGTATGCAAGACATGAAAAAGTATATACAGCATTTTAGAAATCTGGATATCTAAAAAAGAGCAATGAAATATC
The DNA here is from genome assembly GCF_015227805.2 of Hirundo rustica. NCBI lineage: Eukaryota > Metazoa > Chordata > Aves > Passeriformes > Hirundinidae > Hirundo > Hirundo rustica. The sequence continues at coordinate 28,569,256 of NC_053452.1, forward strand.
AGAATAATGCTTCAAAACAGAACATAAGTATCACACAGACAGTCTATATCTTATCAACAGCATTGTACTCTAATAACTTCTTTAATTTCAGCAGCAGCACAATATAAAGCATGGCATATTTCAAAGAGTTTTCCATATATTAATACTTTAAATAATTAAGTTTTAAAAAAATCACAATCCACCTACAATTTTTTTTTTCATGCATGCCATTAAACAGGGCAAACATACAAAAAATCTAACCAGAAATTACAAGATAGCCAGAAGTAATTTTATTGGATATTTTTACACTTCTGTCTTACATCTGACTGTCATATCCATTCATTAAAAGGTAACTCTCACAAAAAGTGAAAAAAAAAAAAAAAAATTAAAGCAAGAAAACATACAACATAAAAAAGCCTGCTACACAGAGATCAAAATTACATTAACTAAAAACCTACATTTTGAACTTGGCATTTTAAATTCTGAATATACTTGAGAAATACCCATAACTTTCTGTAAGTCTACGAAACAAATAATTTTCTATTAACTTAAACAACAGCTTCTGGGTACTCACTATATCACGTAGAAGCAAAAACACTTGATAAACAGTTCTGGTTAGGTCTGTTCTGATCAGGTCACCAACGCAAAATCCACAACTTTCCTTGAACCCTTATTTTTCTATACTTATTCCTTTCTATATTTATTTCCTGGGATGGAATCTCACCTAGAACATGAAGCGCGCTTCATTTTGAAATCACGGACGGTTAAGATTCTTGCTTTCCATCACGGTTTTGTGCATTTCACATCCTCCTCAGTCAGCAAAACCAGACAGAAGCTTTGCATACAAAGATAAGCTCGCAGGGACGATTACTTAAATGTTGAAGAACCACCTCAGAGCACTACATCTTGCCTGGCTCAGCAGGTCAGGAGTACAAGACTCTCCACCTGACTTCAAAGCTCTGGGGTATTTATTCTCCCACTGCTGGGCAAGTCGTGTGCTGTTCCAAAATCACTCTGGTCAAAAGTATTTCATTGGGATTCACACCTTTAACGCTCCCCGTTGCAAACTCTAACTATGAAAAGTTTCTCCCAACTTTAGATTCTTCTGTATGCAAGTTTCATCATAAAAGGAAAAGCAGTTATTTTAATACTTTTCCATGTGATTTTTTAAAATTGTCGAAATCTAGCATAGCATCTCTTTTATGTGTGAGATTCTGAATTTTTTTTTTTTTCTTTTAAAGTTTTTACAAACTTACAGCTACGCACGAGAAACAGGCGATGGCATTTCTTCTTGGTATATCCACTTATCTAGAAGATGAGCCAGGCCTGGTCTACAAAATGAGTTCTGTGCCGTTTAATTTTGGCAGGTTTTGCCACCGTGCAAATTCTTGGGACAACAAACAACGTTGCATTGACAAGAAACAGGAAAGCATAGAATCACTCACCTGAACAGGTTATTTACAGGTAGAGCAAGTTTAACATCATGAAAATACTGAAAAGTTTGCTTCAAAAGGTGCTGCGCTCAACTCACTAATGGAAAATGAGAATTTACCATCAAAAATTGTCTTCTTTCTCATTTGATTATTTCAGAGAATTTGCTTCCCCTCTGTATTGTCTGGCAGCAACATAATAATAATAATAAAAATAATAATAATAAAATCTTACCTTGTGAGCAAAGGAACGTCTCTTAGGAGACTGATTTGGTTTAAGGACTAAGTGCAAGATTACATTAAGGGTAGCGACACACACAGAACAAACGCACAGCCACGTGAGGTGCGTTCCCAGCACGCTGAACCCGTCCAGGAAGAAGGCCGGGAGCACTGCGGCCAGGACGACGGACAGGGCGCAGAGCAGGTTGGCAGCCAGGAGCCGCCCGATTTCCGCCTCCCTCATGGTGTCCGGCCAGCGGCACCTGCAAGACACCGAGCCGCGCCCCGTCAGCGACACGCCGCAGCAGCGCCGCAGGGCAGCATCTCCCCGGAGTTCTGGGCACAGCCCGGGGGCGAAGGTGAGGATTTTGGGGCAGGGAATCTCCTTCGCTCACAACCACCAACCCGCGGCTCTTACCGCGGAGCGCGCCGCGCCGCCCGGCAGCGGAAGGCGGCGGGGCCCGGCCGCGGCAGTTCCGGGGCGGCGCCGGAAGCGGCGGCGGCAGTGGAGGGGCCGCCATGGTGTGCGACAAGTGTGAGTACGGGGGTACCGGCGCTACGGGGGGCCCGGCCCGGCCCGGCCATGGCCGCGGGGATCTCGGGGTGCCCTCAGCGGAGCTGCAGCCTCGGGGCTCGGGCTGCTCAGGGCGGGCCGGGGGTGGCGGTTCCCGGCAGGGCCCTCCCTGTGTGAGCTGTCGTTGTCCCCTGTGTGAGCTGTCGTTGTCCCCGGTGTGAGCTGGCATTCTCCGCCTGTGGAGGGTGTTAATGCGCATAGTTTAAATGATTCTGTCCTGTATCAGCAATAGCGTGAGCAGCAGGGCCGGGGAAGGGATTGTCCCCCCGTACTCGGCACTGCTGAGGCCGCACCTCGAGTGCTGCGTTCAGTTCTGGGCCCCTCACTATAAAAAAGACATTGCGGTGGTGAAGTGGGTCCATAGAAGGGCAGCAGAGCTGGTGAAGGGTCTGGAGCACAAGGTCTGATGAGGGGCGGCCGAGGGTGTTGGGGTTGTTTAGGCTGGAGAGGGGAGGCTCAGGGATGGCCTTATCGCCCTCTTCAGCTCCCTGGAAGGAGGGTGTAGCCAGGTGGGGATCGGCCTCTTCTCCCAGGCAACCAGCAACAGGATGAGAGGACATGGTCTTAAACGGGGCCAGGGGACTTCTAGGTTGGACATTTGGAAGAATTTCTTCACAGAAAGGGAGATTAGATGTGGGCAGAATGGGCTGCCCAGGGAGGCGGTGGAGTCACCATTCCTGAAGGTGTTCAAGGAAAGCCTGGATGTGGCGCTCGGTGCCATGGTCTGGTTATCGTGGTGGTGTTTGGTCACAGGTTGGACTTGATAATCTCAGAGGGCTTTTCCAACCTGATTGACTTTGTGCTTCTGAGATATTTCCTTTGTAATGTAGGCGAGAAGAAGCTTGGAACGGTGATCACTCCTGATACGTGGAAAGATGGTGCAAGAAACACTACAGGTAACCTTGGCAAGCTTTAGCAGCTTGGTTTTGAGGTATTGTAAAGCCAGTTGGGCACCTGAGCTATGTTTTCATCTTAAGACCAAAACTTTATATTACTAATCAGGTTAAATATTAAATCATGTACTTTCCCTCCCATGCTGACTTAATGTATTGGGAATTTATTTGTCCAGGACTCTCCAGTATTGAATTTTTCTGGTTTTTTTTCCTTCTTGCATGGGAGGACAATACTTAGAGTAATTAAACAGAGTATAAAGTGTTCTGTTACCCTGTCCCCTAATGCTGTGCTGAATATTTTCTTTCTCTTTGTGACTTTATTTGCATATGTGTGAAAGTTATAAATGAAATTTTTTTTAAGTATACTTGGAACGGGGAAGTTTATATAACAAAAAACATTGTTGCTAAAAAATAATTATAAATCACTAACAATTTGGTTACTGATTTTTTTTTTTTTTTTTAGAAAGCGGTGGTCGCAAATTAAATGAAAACAAGGCACTGACCTCAAAGAAGGCAAGGTTAGTACTTGACACTTATTTTGGCTAAGATCATCAGTTAGCAAACTAACTGAAGCCTGCTTCCTGCATACCTGGGCAACTACTCCAAACTTGTCCAAAATACACTTAATAAATTAAAATTGCAGGGATTAAGGTATTTGATTAGCGGGTAAAAATATGTCCATACTTATTTCAAGGGTGCTTTCTGCTCAGTCATATAGTGTGGGCAAGTGTTTTACTGCAGTTCTCAGTGAAATTGCTAGATTTAATGCTTTTGTAGGAGAGAAGCCGAGAATACTTATTTTCTGTGCTAATATTGCCAGGATAATCTCTTGAGCAGTTCCTTCATGTCTGCGGGACTTTCTGTTTGCAAAGGGGAAAGATGCTGCTGGAAGGTGTTTTAAGTTCAAAGCCGTGTAGTATCTTAATAAACATTTTTAGTTCTGCTTTCATGAAGTAGTTGTCTGTGATGGAAGAAAGGTCTCTTAATGGGGAAAGTGGGAGCTTTACTTTTTTGTGTAGCCTATTAAAAATAATTCTTGTATGTTCCTTTTCTAAATTATAGTTTTTGCTGGAGTTTCTGACTGTACCCTCTGGCTTAGGCTTTTTAGGACAAGGCAGAAAAAATACTTTGTTTCAAGGTGTATAAATAAAATACTTTTCCTTTTCCCAGGTTTGATCCTTATGGAAAGAACAAATTTGCAATATGTCGGATTTGTAAGAGTTCTGTCCATCAGCCAGGGTCCCACTATTGTCAAGGATGTGCCTATAAAAAAGGTGAGTTCCACTGAGTGCCAAACTACCCCAGTTTGGCTTGGAACAAGAGAGGAGGTACAAGACTTGAATTTGTATTTATGAAGAGAAGGCTAAGATGAGATATAATTGCTGTCTTCAATTACTGATAGGCAGGCACAGGGAACATGGAGTCAGACTCTTAGGTACACAGTAATAGAATAAGAGATAGTGTACACAGGTTAGAATGTGGAAAACCCTAATTACATACAAGGAAAGCAATTTTTCGGTCTGGGAATGATCAAATATTCTAGCAACAGGTACCACCAGAGGTTGTGGAATCTTTACAGGAGGTATTCAGAGCATGACTCAAGTCCTGAGCCAGCCTCATCCAAGTTGGCTGTTTTGAGTGGGGCAGGACTGGAGACTGAAGGAGAGGTTTTTAACCTTTGTCATTCTTAATTCTACTTCTTTTAGAATGTTTCTGGTATCTGAAGCAGAACATTTGGAAACTCTAAACTTAATCTTGGCAATTGCATTGAGAACTCTCATCTAACAAGTTTGATTTTCCTTAATTAAAAAAACCCAGGTCTTGCAAACTCAATTGCTTGTTGCAGTCCCTTTTCTGGTCTCTTCCCTCCTCTCCCCTTTTTATAATAGCTAAATCTAAAATTCCTGGATGGAAAAAAAGCATTATGAAGTCAGTTACGTGATGTAGTGCCAGGGTGTTCTTACAACACATGAGGTGAACTGATTTTTAGATGTAGAGCTACAGCTAACCAGGAGTAAGCTTTGTTTATGAAATTAATTGTTCAGTAAATATGTGTGGTGTCACTGAGTCAGTGGTTTAACAGCCTGCTTTAGGAATGTTGCCTGCTGGGTCCTCCCCAGATGGCTGCCTGAACCCCATATGGCAGAACCTTCTGCTCTGTCTTAAATTTATGTCTGGTTTGGGTGGGCTTCAGGATTTGATCTTTATCTGTTTGTGTATCCTTCCAGGTTGAACCTGGTATCTTCATAAAATTGAGAACTTTTTAAGTGCTTTAGGTTCTAGCTCTAACCATCAAAGGTGTCATTGGGTATACTTCTTGAAGCAAATGCAGTCCTACAGCTCAGTGCTTCAGCTGTTGCATGTCTCTGAAATTGAGAGGCAATCTCAAGTTAATTAATCCTCGGTTTAGACTAAAGTTAATATTTAGTGGGCTGAATTTTGGTCTCCAGAGTAAATCATGTGGCATGTTCCCTGCTCTTCTCTTCCCCAATGGACTGCTAGATGCGTGTCCAGTCATGATGTCAATGTATGAAAGAACACAATTTGGAGACAGCAGGCGTAGATGCCACTTGACTTGTTTTGTCCACTGGTAAATGTTTCTGTAAATTGAGGTGTGGTCCTACCAGATAAAAGACTTAGCAGCTTTCTGCTTTGAAAGGAGAGGGAAAGAGTGAGACAGCCCACCCCTCTGCCAAACTTGTGTACATTTTGGTGCTCTGGACTTGACACTCTTGGAGTTCAGGACAAAGTCCTTTGGGACATAAGTGTTCATCACTTCAACTCTCAATATTCTTGGTGTTCACTGGTTTTCACTCCTGCTCTGTAGACAGAGTGGAGTGAAAAACAGTGAACACCAATTCACCCTTAATTCTATGAAAACATATTCTAAACTTTCCCCATTCTCTGAGGCATCCCACCTGTTAATGTCCCATTTAGCAGTCAGTTTTTTCTTAGACCTGCTCCTTTCTGTCCATCTCAGGCCTTCTTTGGCTACAGGACGTAGAACGATTATCAATACACCATTTTTACCTTTTTGTCAGAGGTGAGCCTTTCCTGGCTCTCTTCAGGCATTCCAGCAAATTACAGAGGCTTCCAGCAGTATTGTGAATGATAATACTCTCAAAATAGAGCTTGTTTTCTTTAGTGGAAGGATTACACACACACACACACTGCATATTAATTTCTGTTAGGAGTTAAAATATTACTTATAAGTTTGTAGTATCTCTTGAGAACATGTCTGAGAACAGATAGATTGCCAATAAGACCTCATTTGACCAATTTTTTGAAAAAGATCCTTACAAAAACATAGCAGCTGTGTTTTTGGGGAATGATTTTAATGATTTTAAAATAATTTACACACTTTGTGTGCTTATAGGCATCTGCTCAATGTGTGGCAAGAAGGTCTTGGATACGAAGAACTACAAGCAAACGTCTGTCTAATTGTACTGACTTGTCTTTTTATGACCTTTAGCTTCTGTGTCTTTGTACAGTAACTTTTCTCTAAAATGATTTGTGAATATTACTTTCTGGAAGATAGTACATTTACTTGGAATGAGAGGTAAAGACAGCCTGATTCCCTTAATGTACATAATATTTGATTATTGTTGTTTTAGCAACAATATTAACTGGTATTTAAAGGTAATGGCTTTCAGCAACTGATACAGTTCAAAGGGAAGGAGAAGATCCAAGTGGATAGGTTGAAACTATGTTACCCTCAGAACGCAGATCTTTGAGATCTTTTTTTTTCTTCCCTATCACAAGTCTTCTGCTTATCTCATGGTAATGTTTTGTAGATGTATAAAATATGAACTTGCATCGCCTCATTAAAGTGTCTTCATTTAATTGTATGCCTGTAAGTATTTATAATTATTCTCATCCCAAGCTATTATGACCTTGCTCTTTGGATTTTAATGCAATTGTTCTGTTGTGTTTTGTTTCTGCATACAGTATGGTTGGTTAAATCACAAATTGTTAAGCTAGTGAAATCTGGTGTGTTGCCCTGCCAGTTCTTTCTTTGGCATTGTTGTGGTTTAGCCCCAGCCAGCAACCAAGCCCCATGGAGCTGCTCCCTCACTCCCCCACCGTCAGGATTGGGGAGAGAATTGGAAAGGATAAAAGCTGGAAAACTTATGGGATAAAGACACAGGGAAAACAAAACAAAGAATTAATTCACTGCTTCCCATGGGCAGGCAGGTGTTTAGTCATCTTCAGGAGAGCAGGGCCCCATCACCTGTTACAGTTTCTTGGGAAAACAAACAGCTCAGAATGTCCCACCTTCCTCCTTCTTCCTCCCACTTTATACACTGAGCATGGTGTCAGATGGTCTGGACTGTCCCTTTGCTCGGCTGGGGTCACCTGTCCTGGCTGTGTCTCCTCCCAACCTCCTTGCCAGCGTGGCAGTACAAAAGGCAGAGATGGCCTTGGCTCTGTGTAAGCCCTGCTCAGCAATAACAAACACATCTCTGTGTTATCAGCTCTGTGTTCAGCACAAATCCAGAGCATGGCCCCAGTAAGCCACCAAGAGTGAAGAAAACTAACTCCATGCTAAACCAGCACAGGCATTAGGAGTGATCAGTTATTCCATTGTTAGCCTCCAAGGAGACTTTACATATGGTATCAGGTGGCCCAAGGCAATAAAATAATGAGCATCAATTTCTAAATATCTCAGTCTCATAATTTTCTAAGCTAGTCTGTCTTTTTTTAATACTTGGTCTGAATTCTACGATGTAATTGCTTATATATGTGCCAAATTTAAAAGATCAAAGCAGGCTGCCTGCTTTTCAGCTCTGGTTTGATACAAGAAGTTAGTCTGAACATGAAAGGCTGACTGTGGCTCTGCAATTCTTTTGTCCTTTGCTTAGTTTCTATATATTAATGCAATTTCTGTTATGGAGTGTAATAATTACTACCTTTGCATGTATTTAAGAAAAAAAGAATTATTCATTCTTAATTCATGGTTAATTTTTAATTCATTCTTAATTTAGGGCAAAGAATTATTCATTCTTAATTCATGGTGAAGTTTTTCCCAGACCTCCTTAAGTGTTCACTCCTCCCTGCAGTCTCCTCTTGGCAATTTCATACTTCTGCAATTTCATACTTCTCTCTTTCAACTGTAACAGAAAAACTATCAATGGGAATTTCCCTATGAAGAGATACTCTGTTTTGGCTTTCCTTTTTTTCTCATATTGTTACCGAGGAAACTGCATGACTAATGGAAACTGAAAAAATTGCTGTTCTTTCTGTGGGGCAAAATGAAGAACACTGGGCATACAGTTATCCTCTTTGCTGTTGCCTTCCTGCCATGCTGTAGTTGTGCTGCAAGCAGACCTCTAAAGGGGATTGTCTGACATTTCCTATCATCCTTAACTATCCATTGTTAAGCATTTATCACCAAAGTTTCTCGTTGAAACGTGTTGGCTTCCTGCAGCTGCTAAAGAGGTAATTATTTTTTGCATTTTATACCTGCTGAGAAGTGTTGTCAGGATAGTGGAATGAGCTGGGCCTCCCAAAAGAAGAGAGGAGTGCTGCTGCTTTTTATTGTAAAAGCTTCTCCTACTGTAACAACTGCATGGAGGTACACAGATTAGCTGGCTGGTGATAGCTTGGTGCTGGCCACTTGTTCTCAGACACATCAAGGAATTCCCATATTAGTGTATATTTCTATGACACTTCCTTCATGTGAGTGAGAAGATAATGTCTGTAACTGGCTTCAAGTTTTGCAGCAAATCTTGTCAGCAGTCTGTGTGACAGTTTCAGGTGGCAGGTTCTCCAATAATCCCTGAACTCTTCACCCTTTATGGATATGTGCTATAAGACTGATTGGTTTTTGCTATTCTGTGAATAAAATTTCTCTTTCTAAAACTGGCCAGTATCTCTGTTTCAAAAGCATGACATCATAATTCTTGAATGAATTGGCATGAATTGAATGTTTATTGCACTCTATAAATATTGGCACTGAATGAAGACCTCCTTTTGAAGGAGGTATTGAAGATTGAAGAACAACGGAAATTTAAATAATGTGATGCTTGGTTCATAATTATTTTGTGAATTGAGCTTTTGTATGTTTGTGTTCTATTGCTGGACAGCTGCTTTTGCATGTTAGAATCTGTTTTTGTTGTAGAAGGACAGGTTTTGATTTGGTGGGTTTTTTTTAGTGGTGGATACAAACTATTCTGTTTGCTAGCGGTTTTTACATGCTCAGGATCTTTCATCTGTAGCTCTCAAAGCTCCTCAGCTTCATGAGAGTATCAGTTCCAGAGATCTGTAAAATTTGTTGATATAACACTCAACTTTCAGAAGAGGTCATTTTCCAAGTATTATTTTGAAGTGTCACTGCTTTAAATTTAGATCACAAGCCATCCATCTCCTGAACCTCAGAGTTCTACCACAGTTCAAGGCAGCCTTGGCAGAGAAGCACTTAAAGGTAGCTATTAAAATTATATACACCTTCAGTATAATTGAATTGTCATATAAAAGCATATTGTTGATGCTAAAAATATTTTGTAAGCATGGGATGTCTTTCCTGAGACACTATGTAGTGAAAAACAAAAGAAAATTTGTAATGGCAAATTGCCGATTTTGTTTAATGTACTGAGGAGAACACAGTAATATTCCCAGATGATCAGCCTGTCCTCTGAATCACATGTTGCATAAGAGATTTGTCCTACCAAATTTAGTAGGATTAGAATTTTCCTCGGTACTGCTGAATTCTTATGCTGTCCTTGCTGTTCCTTTGTGTGTTCATTGGCCAGAACTTTTACTGAGCTAAGTGTAAGCAACATTTTGGTGCAGAGCATTAAGAGAACAGATTAGTTACACAATGTCACTGTAACTGGAGAAGCCAATCAGATGAAGATTAAAAAGGAACTGTTGAAGGGTCCTTGTTGTGTCAGGGTGTTCTTCCATTCTTTCCCATGTTGTTTTATTTTTTTAACCCTGCTCTTCCTGCTGCAGAAGCTGGAAAAAGGACCATCCAAGAATGATCATTTGGCAATACTGCTCCAAAGCATTAAGACTGTTTTAATTGTTTGCTTGTAGAAATGTGGTGGTGGTGTTTTCCCTCTTTGGTTCATTCTGTTCCTTCATCAGCAGAATAATAACCAGAAAGACTTTGTCTTCAATGCAAGGATATCACTGACCACTTTGCATTGTTTTTCTTGAAAATGGCCTGGACTTGCACCAATTTTTTATTTTTTTTTTTTTTGGCATAAGAGATGCACAGGTTTTGAATGGTAAGTCTGTGGCACCTGCTTCTTCTAGCATCACTCCTATGATCAGCCCTTCCCTCTGCAGTGCCTCAGATTGTACGAATCTTCCAGTTCTGCCCCACTGGGAGACACGTAGGCCATGAGCCTCTGCCAATCTCCCCACAGTTCTGGGCACGAATGGCTGGTGCCTTTGTATTATCAGTGGTCACAAAAGCTATGTGCAAAAGTTGAAACACTGCTGTTCAAAGTAGTGCAATGAACCATGTTGCTGTATTTTCCTATTACAAAGCTGTAAGTTTCCTAGATACACAAGGTTCTCCAGCATGAGAGATTCATTATTCGTTGAAAGATGATAGCCGAGAGCAGAAGCTTGTTACATCTATAATGGCAAAATTTAGTTTATGATAGGGCCGCCGTGCTGTGAGTAATACTCTGGAACTACCAACGTCTTTAGAAATCCCCTTGATGAATCATTACTTTTCCCAAATTGGAACTGGGCTTCCTGATTTCATGTAAGTATATACAGCCTAAAGATGTGCCTTTTTCTGTCATTTGCTTTGGATGTTGGAGAATCCAAGAGTGATTTTTGGCATGTTGCTCCCCAGGCACTGACCTACCAGCTGCTTAACAGAACTGTCTATTGAGGGAGCACTGGTTCAGCATGGGATCATGTACCTATCTCCCTTGCTTAAGAGTTTCTCACTAGATCACTGGTTTAGAAAATAAACGTTGTGTAAAAGGGAATAGTGGTGACAGGAAAACTCTCCCTGAATATCATGAGAGAATGAAAACATTGCTGCATCACAGGTGGTTTTCTATTAAACAAGAGTATTTTTGCTCTGCAATCAGCAGACCTGGTTGGACAATATGAGAAAGCCTCATGGCTGCCCTTACAAATAACAGACCCACATGTTTTCTTTTTGTGGGAGTTACAGCTGTGCCTCATATGAAGACCAGTTGGTTTTGAACTGCTTGTCTTCCTCCCAGATGTGTGCTTTTATGGACAAAGTTGTCATCTGAAATTCATCAGGAACTGGTTTTCTATCAACTTTTATGGGAGGGGCCATAGTTCACTTTGCAGAATGTGTGTTCCTCATCTCTGGCTAATGCAGAAAATGCAAGTGCTCTGTTGTCACAGAGTGCTTACTTCTTGCACTTAAGGGCAACAGGGAAAGCTGTGTTCAAGAAACCTGGAAGAAACTGAAATCTTGCCAAGCACCTGAAGAAGGAGATGGATGAAGTATTCTCCATGTGGGTATTGCTAGTAAAAGGTTACTTTATCACATGGTTCAGGAAGATACTACTGACATTTGATTTTTTGCCTTGATGCCATTCATTTGTGATAACCAGCAAGTAGATTTTTTTAGGCACCGGTGACTCGATGCCCAAATAACTACTACTAATTAGGCAGCCATTTTCAGGCTGCCTTTCTAGTAGAAAACTTCTCAAAACTACTCCCTCCTTTCTGTCTCTTTGCACTAAAAGATGCAAACTGAACTTAGCAATGTTAGTGACTCATTAGGCATCAGCACTTCCAGCAAATGCACTTGCTGTGTGCTCATCTGCCAAGTGCCATTGGGAAAAGAAATGTTAAGGAGGGTTTGTTTTCTGTGTCATCACAGTGCTGATGATTCAGTATTGTTATCTGTTTCAGGTCACATGCAAACACACAGAACTCCTATTTGCCATTTTCTACTGGCTAATGGGTCCCATCCCTTGCATCTTAAATATAACCAGCCCAGTCTCCAGGAAGTCGTTACTTGCTGTTGATTTTTGGTTGCTCCTTTTGCTGCCATAGAAGATGAAGATTTTAAGTTGATACAGCTCCCAGATTGTGTCATGGATATTTACTGTTCTGATACGTTTACTACTGTTCAGTAACACAGCAGTGCAATTAAGACTATATGTGAAAAAAGGCATGGCTCTCAGGGAGTTGGCTTCTAGCCCAGTGCAATTGTCATCTTTTATTGATTAAAATATTTAAATGCTAATTGGATTAAGCAGACTTTAGTCTGACATCTTACGTTGTCTGTCTTTCTCTGGGAGGCTTTTGAAAAAATGATGACATGACATTTCAGTGATGAATAGCTTTCATTTTCTAGCTTTCAAAAGCATTGTTCCCTAAAGGATGGGAAGTAAAAAAAAAATACTGATATAAGGAAACTGTTATTCTACTGATTTTCAGATTGGTTTGGTTTGTTTGTTATTAGAGTTCCAAAGAAATCTTTGAAAGATCAGGCATATTTTGTTTATGAAGTGGTGTCAGCCCAAATTTGGAGTGAGCCTGAAGCTGTGACTGACTTGCTGTACCTTAAAATAGATCCTTGTTTGGATAATGAGATATTAGTAACACTAATTGCTGTCTTATCATCAGGATATGTGAAACATAAATTCAGAGACTCGCCAAACTGGCACATTTCCCAGCCTAGCTTAGAAATTGTGGACAGGTAAGTAGAACAGTATGGATTTACATCATTTGGTAGGGCTGCCCTGGAGACGAAGAAGGGGGCATCATGTACTCAGTCCATGTGGCATCCTGCAGTGCTGTTGTGGAGGCACTGGGCAGAGACACTCCTGGCAGCAGCTAAAGAAAGAAGTGTTGATAGTGAGGGCAGCAGAATTCAGGTTCTAGAAATCAAAACATTCAAATTTAATTTTTTGTGGCAAATTGTAAAACATTACAAACGGTGAACTGTGTGAGTGAATCTTTGAAGCTTCTAGGAAAACTTTGTAGAGAACAGCAAATGCAATTTATTTCTCAAGTTTTTGCTGCTAATATTCACAACCCTCCTCCCCGCCCCCTGCTCTTTTGGGGGGAATCCAGATTTCATGGGTGACATATAAGCATTTGTTACTGGTAAACTTGCAGTAAGTGCAGTACTAATAGTTGCATGGAGGAAAAAATAGGTGACCAGGTATTATGACACATAAATTAAAAAGAAAAAAAAGTTTTTAAAGACTGTCACATACTTTATAACAGAGAAAACTTTTAAAATTATTTCTCTTAGCTGAATTAAAAACAAATGATCATGCAAATATTAAGGGCATAAACCAGCTTGCAATCTCCATGCTTTTTTATTCTATGAAATATTTCTGAAGATTGTTTTGTGCTTTGGTTTGGGGTTTTTTTCAGAAACAGCTGGGGGCCAGGGACTTTTTTTTTTTTTTTTAAAGTTTACTTAAGTGAATTATTAAAAGTTTCAAATCCTTTCCAGTATGAGACTATATATGGCAAGTACTTAATGCTATATTTGGGCAATGCATATATTTTCTTTGTGTAAACATTTCCTCTGTATAATCGGTCATTTTTCAGCATTGATTAAAGTTGGATAGAAATTTTGACATTTACTGAATATTTCATACATAGAGCTATTGGTTCAATTTGTTCTTACTTGAGCACATATGAGCTATGATATATTATCCCAGTCGTGCCAAAGATTAAGGCATATCCAGCTTGTTGTAGGGCATTTTGTCAAGAAGATGGGTCAACAGGATTACAGTGCTTTGAAGAACAACTATATCTGAAACATTTGCATTTGAAAAATGCTGTATTCATAAAACTGGTAAAACTAGGAATGCTGAATAAATCAATAATCTGATAGGAACCCCCCCCCCGAAAATCTATAGAAGATAAAATTTGATTCAAATTCAAATTTGCAGTCAGGTTTTGTCACATTTCTTGATGCAGTATCTCTTTCTCCCAAGTATTGCTCCTCATTTGGTTTAGAGATGCAAATATCTAAGGGTAGTTAGGGACCTAATTCCCATTAAATTTATTTCACTGACAATGGGTGCTCACATCAAACTGTAATAAGGTACTGCACAGTATGTGTAAGGTACAAAATATGGCATATCAGAACAAGTGGTATTTTTTATATACCATCACCATCTCATTTACTGTTACTGCAGGTTTCTTTCCAGTAAAATTTCAATAAAAATTCTGTTTGCCATTAGTGGGTATATAATGATACAATAGAAGCTGATTTTTTTGTATTACCTTGGTTCTGTATTCCTTTCAAAAAGTGGGAAACTGCTTCTGAGCTAGAATTTCTAGCTAGTGGTAAATAAATTGCCTTCACTGGAGGAATGAGGCAGCCTGTTAACTGATGACTGAATATTTTTGATATATTGAAACAGGCTGAAAGTGCAGTACTGGTATACATTGCCTGGTGCTTCATTGCATGATACAGTGTATCATTCAGTCCTTCTCCTTGTTGTTTTAGGAAATTGCTTTAGGTTAAGGAAAAGAATTAAAAATGTTTTTTGAGGGCTAAACAAATACAGGTTTGTCATCTTCTTTGAATTTTGCAGAAGGCCCCATAACATTTCTAGGTATTAGAGAGTCCTAATTTCAGGATATAGAAGTGTTTCTGTGGAGGAAGGGGGCAGTTCTGGAGGAGAATGGCTCTCCACAACCACAAATCCATATTTCATTGTCATCCACTTAAGCAAATTCCAGCTAGTGACTTTTAGGTATGGGCACATAATTGCCTTGCTGTTTTTGTGGTGGGCCATGAATTCCAAAGGGCAGCTTAGCAGGCAGCTGTTCCTGAAGCATTGTGGCATGTTTGTCTAACCATGTCAGCTGGGAATTTTAGCTTCCACCCCAATTCTGCCAGCCAGATAGGATAGAGGACAGTGGAGAAGCAACAAGAATCAATCTTGTATTTTCTGGCTGTTCATAGGCAGGATGCTGTCTGGGGAGATCTTTTTAAATCAAGGCATCTTTTAGAAAGCAACCCATAGGATCCTTTGAAGTGGGGCTCAATCCTGAAGAGCAGGGCTTAATGGTCTGAGTCCTCAAGGATGTATGGTCATCCGGTTCTCCTTGACACCTGGTTAATGCCTGTGTGTCTTTGGGAATATGTGGTTAAGTTTTTCTTCTAGAGGCTTTGTTAGTATGTGGGATGAGTTGGTTTGTTTTTGATTTCTTCTGTGGGAATGAGTAGGTGGTTTTAGATTCTGACAGTAAAATGTTACAGTGGCATTATGCTGAGCACAGTGAGAGAATACCTCATCTGTTTTTTGTTGGGTAGCTATGAATTAAATACTTTTATTCTCTAGCAAGAATTTTAGGTGACTGCAAGGTGCTAACAGAATGTGAGAACAAAGCTGTGAAGTAGCTGTTTCTCTGACAGAGTTTCTCCAAATATAACACAAACACCACATATGGTAGCTCTAGTGTCTGGCAATTGTTTTTACTGTTGGTGCTGTCAAACTGTTGCAGTCTGTTTCATTTAATTCTTGATCTGCATGAGAAATTTCTTCCTTGGATTTTGAATCTTGAAAGACTGCAAAATAGAATTGAGGAGTAGAACAATAGAACAATTAGAAACAATTAGAGGTGGAAAAATCCTCAAGGTCTTCAAGTCCAAACCACCATGCCCACTAAACTGTATAACAAAGCACTAGGTCTGCTTGTTTTTTGAACACTTCCAGGGAGTGTGACTCCACAACTTCCCTGGGCAGGCTGTTCCAATGCTTAAAAATGCATTTAGTGAAGAGTATTTTCCTAATATCCATCGTGAATTTCCCTTGGCGCAACTTCAGGCCATTTGCCCTTAATGATGCTAGCGACTCTCCTGCTGTTTGTCAACACTGAGCAATCCAACTCATACGCATCCATAAAGTGATTTGTTAAATCTTCAATCTGAGTTTAATATTCTAGAATGTTATGTCTGGACAAGGTTCACAGCAGTATCAGTCTTACCTTTGAGAAAGCTCTGAAATGCCCTTTTGTGCAGATAGGCAGCAGTGCCCATCTCAAGGCTGAATAGCCCATTGCACGTGAATCAGCCTAAAATGAAGCACTGGATCACCTCTGTCCCTCCTCTGTGGAGCTAGCTGCACATGACTTCACCCAGGTCCTGGGATCTGGACCCAAAATCAGCTTTGGCAGCTTGTGCTTGTGAGGTAGCAGAACCAGAGATGGTTCTGCTGTGCTCCAGGCATATGCCATTACTCACTTCAAGTAATGAAGTGAGCTGTTGTGTTAAAAGAATTTGTTTAATGTCTTGAAAAGCCAGCAAGTATAGTCCTAATGAGGAGTACTGGGCTGGAAATACAAATGATTGTACACCACCGTGTCTTATCTGACAGAAAAGATATTTGAGCCTATTCGTAATATCCGATGTACTAGTTACCATAGCTATATTCTTTGTAGAATTATCTCTCAAAATATTTTTGTTTAAAGAGCACTCAGCTGCTGTTACAGTTTAGCTTATGTGACTGCTCTGGCAATTCTTGGGTGCATTCAAAGAAGGCATTAGGGACTCCCAGTTCCATTCGTATAAGGCAGTGAAATATATGCCTCACTTTCTGCAGCTCAGCTATGGTTGAACCCATTTGCTCCTCCTCTCTGACCAAGTCTATAAGGCCAGAGTTAAAACAGCACCCACTTATTTTAATACATATTTTAAACATTAATGAATTTTACATTCTTCTAAGGTCAACAGATGAAAACCTTTCTTTTATTCTGTAAGGTATCTGTCACCCACGACAAAGAGATCTTATTTTACCCATCTACTTCCAATGCATCATCAGCCTTGCTGTCACAGTCATAAAGCAATCTCCAATATCACAGGCCATTTGTCACAGTTACAGTAGGAATAGAGTAGGGTCACTGGCAAGTGCTATTTTTGGCTTTGGGGTATATAGACTGTATTTTCAAGTGTAGGGAGTATGCTCATTATTTGATAACATCAGCCCTTTCAACAGAAAGAAGAGCTCCTCTACTGTGAGAAATCTTTTTTTTCTACCCAGAAAGAGGCACCAGTCTGGAAGGTACAGGTGTCCTTGGTTTGTTTGCAAAAGTAATCTGGCAAAGCTAGCAGATACCCAGCAGGGCCGTCAGCAGCTGCCAGTAAAATATGTACATATGGTGGTTAGATCTTAACTAGGCAGACCACAGAACCCACCCTTCATACAGGCCTCAGCTTCCTGCCAAGTCTCTGCCCACTGAGAAGTCTGGGCAATAGGAAAATATTTGCAGCGTGCCCTTGAAGCTATTTCAGTTCAGAATGAGGTGCCAACTCCTCAATTAGGTGCCTCTCACACAGAACACCCTCCTGCCAATCTTTCTGCTTTTAGATGATGGCAAGTGTTTTGTGTGTAAGCTTTCAAGAAGTCTGATTGAGAAATGCTGTCACAAAAGATAACATTTTTGTGGCATGAAACAGCCCTGCCAATAAAAAGCTGCAATTAACTATATAAATGATAATAAAATCATATTATGTAAACTGTAATTTCCTACAAAAAATGATTCTGAGGTAGTCTTTACTTACTGGTCTAAACAAATCAGAGCCTATCATTGGCACTGTTCCTGGTGTCTGTGGAAGAGCCTTGCCTGCTATGAGAAGAGGAAAGTATTCTCAGAATTTGAGGTGGAGATGGAGTTTCACCTATGTACCTTGCAGCTGCTCCCTGAAGGTCATCTTTCTTTGCCAGGTTGGGAAGCAATGCAGAGCTTTTTATCTGCCAGTTTTGTCATGACTCAAAGGAGGCACCTGCAAAAAGAAAGGGTCTAAGTGCTGAATATCTACAAGGAGTGATCCTAGGAGGAGAGATGAAGTTTAAACAAAGTAATGAGCAAAGAGGATTCCTGTGCCAACTAAATCTGTGGGGTGGCTTCTGTTCAGAGCGGTATAGGTGCAAATCAGAAACTGCAAACACTGAGCTCCTAAACTGTGGTCTTGAAGGTTGCATGTCTTCCCAGCAATACCAATAGGAGATTCACTACTGCACCTGAAACAGAGCCTAGTAGGTGTAAACAGGGCACATGTCGAGGTATTTTACAGGTGAGATGGTAAGGAGATGAGAAACTAAATCCCTTCCAGTTTCAAAATAGCATTACCTTCATAACATTGTGAAGGATGGAATGCCCAGGAACAATCATCCATCTCACAAAGACAAGGTGACATTTTAAATGTAAATTTTATTTTGAAAGGCCTTTTTATTCCTATAGCTGGGTATTCAAGCAGATTTTATTCAGCCAGTATAGCACTACTTTAATACTCTGAATGTTTTTAATATATTTGAATTCCAATTTGCATGTAAGTGTAGCTTCACACTAATCAGAAATCAAAAATAAATTGACTCTTCTTAGCAGTTACTTTTTTCTAGCATAAAATATAGACATTATAAATCTGAATAAATACATGCCATGTTAAGTGACTGTGTATGACAAGAACGTGTCTTACTATTTAGCAAAAAGAAGCTCCCATGTAATAGAAGGGCGATGTTCTGGTGGAAATGAGCACTACATTACTAATCAATGAGAGTCCAGCTCTTTCTGTGAGATAAAAAACCCCATGTAAATGGAAAACCATAAATGATCCAAGTCAGGAATTTCCATTTGCTGTATTAAATCTTAATTAAAACAGTGATTCAGATTATTAATGCCTATTTTGAGACACAGTTTATGTGAGTTTGGATTAGAAGCAGGATTTTTGCTAAAGCAGGTTGGTATATTTTTGCATATTCCAAGGCATTCAAGCTGCCTAAGATTCATATGGAGCAAGTACTGGGGCCATGCTGTAGCTAAGCAGTGTGTACATAGGAAAAGTGTACAGCTGAAGGTGAAAAAAGAAAAAGTTCTACTGGTTAGAGAAAAAAAAATAGTTTAAATGGCATTCTAGCAAATAAATGTAGCAGGAGTTTCAGTTCTGAAAGGATCTGAAGATTGAGTTAGTGAATGTAAAATTTGGATTAAGCTTTTCTGACTTCAGGCAGAGACCCTTGGTGTAGTTTGCATAGTGTTTGCATGAGCAATACTTGCCCTGTAGTCATTAACTTCTGTGGGATTATAAATGCCTGAAGGAGAGCAGCACCTTTATCCCTTACTAGCCATCAGCTTTCTGCTATTTAGCCACAGAAATAAATATAACTCTTTCTTGGAGGATGTCTACATTGACCAGCCCTGGCCTGCTTTATCCTACAGATACAACAACTTTCACATTTTGTGCTCTCCAAACGATCTTCTTAAGAATCTACAGTTTAACATATCCCTTTAAGGGTGAGTGTTTTATTTTCTGGTTTACCTCCCTGGGCAGTAAGAACCCACAGCAATTTTTTTTTCCTCCTTTATTAGCTGTACTATTATCTCCCTTTTTATTTTCTTTTATTCAGCACAGCATCCAAGACTCTGAAAAACAGATTTTTCTGTAAAGAGCTGGACAGTAAGTCCTGAAGGGTACTGAGTGGTACTTTATATAGGGACAGCCTGTCAGCATCCTGAATGGTCTCATTGAGACCTTTATCAAGACAGCATCACTAAGTGAAGATGGGCTTTTATGGGAAAGGAAATATCTGACTTTAGAGCAGAAAACTGCTCTGAAGGAGTTTACGGTTGTAATGCAACAAATGACCCATACAGCCCAAAGAGCCAAAGAGAAATTTGCCTAATGGGAAATACAGGTGTCCATTCCAGCCCTTGAAAATAGCTTTAATGAAAAAACCTGCCGTTAACCTGTGGAGTTACTCTGAGGACACAGTAGTGCTAAGAGGAAGGGGGGTTTGCATCCAGACCTGCTCTTTTGTTTTTCCCTCCATTCAAGAAAGTGAGAATTCTCCTCTGGGTGCAAATCTGTGACTCAGGTGCATTTACAGTCTTCAGCTTTTCACTTGGATCTGCATGTTGCTGAGAGTTCACAAAATTTGAGTTCCGGCCAATTTCTGTCCCAGTCACAATGTGATAAATTTCTGGGGTTAAACTTCATTTAACTGTTTTACTGATTGCAAATCAAGGCACAGTGAGAGGCCTTTCTAAACGTGAATACTGTGTTAGAATACTTACTGTATTTTCAAAATATGGAAAAACTTACATGGGTTTATTATACAGAAAAGAATCAAATAAACTGTGAAAAATCAAATTAGAGCCCCAAGTTTACAAGTAGTGATTGTGCTGAGGGAATGAGCAAATAGGTCTCCCATGCACTGCAGCAGTAGAGGAACCTCTTTGTAAACATTTGAATTTACAGTGAGAGCAAAATCAAGTTGACACATAGAAACTGTGATCCCCAAATGAAATGTGAGTCACAGCAAAAGCATTGGATAAATCATTCTTTCCTTTCACAAATAAAAGGGCTCAGCCCAGAAAGCAGTGATAAAAAGGAAATTTTCCAGTATTAGAGAAAGTGAGCAGAAGATGCAATTTATTGAAGGAGATTTTTTTGAGTAAAGCATTTTTCACGCTTTCCATGAAGTACCTTTCTTTTGTGCACAATTCTTCCCTGCACTGTGTTCCATTTTCTTCATTCAAGTCCTTAAGTCATCGCTGCAGTACTCCCTAAAAATGCTTTTACCAATTATTAATGTAGTTACAGTATTATCATGGCCTTAAACTGGCCAAAGAACTGAGCAGCTTGCCAGGGCAAAAATAGAGGTGAATCCCAGAAGGCCTTAGCGAAAGAAAAGGAAAGCGCAATCAGACTAAGTACGAAGGATGAGCTCTGCAAATCTCTCTTCTCATCACACTCCAAATGTTCATTTCTTTTAAACTGCTCCTAGATGTCTCTTTGATCTTAAGATCACTGTCTGTGGAGTCCCCTCTGACCTGCTGTATGACCTGGTTCTGTGAACACCTCGGGACCACCATCACTTTAATCACGTTAGCCCAGGCAAATTCCATGTGACCAGAGATAATACCCACATGTGAACGCTTTCAAGAGCCGGCCTTTGCTTATGGTATCAAATTGTTATATGCACTGAAGGGGAAGCATCTTAAAAGGTGGCACTGGAACAGATTCTCAGATGATAAACAAAATTGGGTACAATTTTGTTGTTTCTTCTTAGTTTCCTTTCATTCATGACCGATGTGTTTGTAGCTATTTGCTGATGATGGGTTTTTTAACGGGTCTTTAAATACTGACTCATAAAGGTCCCTATTAAAAGGATTATCCTTGACATACTTTCAAGAAAAGAAATAATAGCAGAATTTTCTAACTAACTGGTATGTGAATATTCAGAATTAAAAATACCCAGCAGTGACAGTAATAGAAGTAATGTATGCAAAGTGTTTCCAAAGAAAAATTAAGATTTTAAAGCTTACAAATGTAATCTGGGGGATTACAGTTTAAATTATTTATCATCCATGTTATTAAAAATGGAGAAAAGAAAATAAAATCTTGGGGATTCATAAAATTATAAAACCCCTCTGGCTTTTGGAAGCAAGGCCTTTTAAAAAAGAAACTTTTTTCCCCATTAAAAAGATTCTTTATATATCTGATGTGGCAGACCCATGAGGTTTAATAGGCCATTTTAGCAAAAGGATATCTCATTAAGTAAAAATGGTTTCTCAAGAAGTGAGAATATGATGCTTTAAGAAAAGAGGAAAGCAGCCAGCCACTGGCTGCATCCTTCATATTAGGAATGTCTGGTTTTCCTAGCCTTAGTAAAAATGTTAAAATCTTACAGCCCGGGTGTGCAGGGCCTGTCTCACATAGCAGGAGACAATGGGGAGAGGAGGTGCTGAAGATGTTCGCAGCTGGGAAAGCAACAAGCATTTTCCTTATGGACAGCAGAGCAGCATAAGATAATGAGGTGTGCAGAGCTGATAAAGTACTCAGACGTTTCATGAGCAGTGGGTGATATAGTTGCTCTTGCAAAAGTCAAAGAAATCTGGGTACAGTGGATGAGCAGCAGATCACACACAGAATTTGGGTTGTCAGTAATCATTCTTGTATGAGTAAGAGAGGCTTGGAATTCCAAACAGCATCCGTTTGCCAAAGATATCTGGTATTCTGTATATGACACAGGCTTCCCTCCAGAAAAAAATGTGATCTGGTACATTCTTACAGAGTTTTGCAGAAGGTCTTCTGACCTCTCTTCCACCTTGATTTTATACAAAGAACAAGGCAAACTATAATGTTGTAGCTTTACCACCATCTTTAATACATTTGCATATGAGTTCATGATAAAGCTAATTTTGATGACATGTTTGCGTGACTTTTCCCTTTTGAAATTGGACTTCTTGGACAGCCTCTGGCATTATTGGAGTGCTGATTCTGTTGAGAGAAATGTCATGGCTCAGAGAATAGTTATTCAGCATAGTGAGACAGAGGCATTAATGACACTAAGCTTTTCAAAGTGAATCAATCTTCCAAACTATGAAGCTGATTTAAAAATCATAGCATTTTACCAGAGATCATTCTGTGAGGAGGGACTTGGCCTTCTTGTTTCTGAGCTCTTTGGATTTATGGTTTTCCATCTCTCTCTGTAGTTTTAAAAACAGTTTGTTTTTTCCTTTTGTTCTTTTTTTTTTTTTTTTTTTTTTTTTTTTTTTTTTTTTTTTTTTTTTTAATATGAAAGTGGAGAGTTTCACAGAACTCTGGGAATTTAAATCCACAAATTTCATTTAATTACATTCATTCAGTTGTGGCTAGCACTGGGATCCCACCTTCTCTCCAACTCAGTAAAGACCCAGAATGGGAAAAACCATCTGGTTTTTATATTAGGTTTTCACTTTCTGGAATAAATCCTGGAATAAATGTAATTCTGGTCTTCAGCTCTGGCTCATCTTCCCCTGCAGTAAATGAAACAGCTCCTGCTGATTTTAGTGAGAGCTGGGGCAGGCTCTCACAAGCAGTGCTCTTTAGTGACTTCTCTGCATTCAGAGAACAATTCAGTACTTTGTGACTGTTCCAAACCCATTTTAAACACAGGGCACACATTTAAAGAATTTTAATGTCAAATCAAACCAGCCACACAAAAGTGCCTCAAACAACTTCCTTTTAGGTCAATAAGAATTTTCCACTGACTTCACTGGGCATTGAATCAAGACAGAAAAATCAAAGCCGTGAATTTAAAATCTGAATATAATTAAATAAAACTGATAGCCTTGACAAGAGGTTCTAGGTAATAAGCTTCATACATTGCCAAACCAAAATTCAGAGGCCATGTGCACAGTAATACAAAAAAAACTAGGCAGAGTGCATCTAAGTAAGTGTGTGTGGGGGGGTTGCTTTTATGCTGACAGTGTGAGTAGATTCAACTGTAGCAGCAAATGAAATTATCCAATGTGATTTTTTTTGCTATATAATGTGTAAAACATACTGGATGCATCTTTTGTCCAGGTTATTGCTGCAAGCAATATTTTTCCAAAAGTCCTCTGGAAATAGCTTTGGATGCAGTCTGTATCCACACATTCAACCAAAAATTCCTCAAAGCAGGACTTGTGTGATGTCAGTATTAGATGTGTCAAATCAGGGCCTGCAAAAACTCTACACAAATGACTTTTATTAAGACTGGATTCTGTTGATGACAGTGTATAGGACTGCATTTGGCAAGCAGTTAGGGAAAATGTAGTCATTGTGCACTGGAAGTTTGTCTGCTTTTTCCTGCTGTCACTAAAATATGCCCACAGCTTTCCCCATCTCAGTCCTGAACATGCTTTTGTGTTTCTGGTGTCCTTCCTTTTGAATGCCCACTGCTGCTGATAACAGCAATACCCCATGGTACCAGAGGAGGTCGAGTGACCCTAGTCCACAAAAAAAGAGAGAACAGAAACTGCTGCCACAACGATCTGAGACCGCTGTGTGTGGTGATAAGTGCCAGCATTGCTACTATCATTTTGCCAAAGTACTTGTCTAAGTACCAATAAAATGTCTACATGTGACCAGAGAAGATGAATATGCCATCAGTAATTCTGGGGGATTCTTTATAGAAGCAATGAATAATGTTTCACTTTTGAGTCTCTGGCTTTTCTCACATTTCACTTTCTTCAAAGCTTTGTATTGGACCAGGCTCTTTCCGCTAAACTTTCATTGCTCTGTGGGAGAGCTGTGGGTTTCAGTTAGTATTGCAAATGCTTATTTGGGTCTAAAAATGTTAATGGAGGTTTTGCAATGACTCAGGAGAGCTCTGACTGTGATTCATCAAACTTGTGAAAAATCTTTCCAGAGGCAGGTGTCCTAGTCTGAGAATGCATTCTCCTATGCTCTCACACGCTGTACTGACAAGCTTTGAGATGTGATTAATTTTCTCAGCAGAATTCTGGAGCCTTTTAACTTGAATGACTTTCAAAGTGATAAGATGCAACTGAGCTTTTAATCTTACAGTAGTTATTGATGCATTAATATACACCTCAGTGTATTCCTAGTTATTTCTTCCTGAAATTTATCCTCTGATTACTATTCCACCTTCCTTCTTGCCTAGCCGTGTCTTACACTCAGATTATAATGTTTTTCATGACTCATATTCCAGGCAAAATGCCATTCATCCTAATAGAGTGAAACAGAGTATATTTCCCTCCTATTAATTGTTCAGATCATTTTCTGTACTTTCAAATAAATCGTACTGTTCTTCTAGCTATCTTCTAGCTGAGGACCTCACCACACTGCACAGTTTCATGGATTAGACCTTATGACTTCACCATGAAGCATGGAAATAGTAAGATATGGTTTTTTCAGTTGAAAAATTCAGATATCGATAATGTATAAAATTTTTTAATGGCTATAAAATGGTAAATGAATGGTGATCTGGTAAGTATTTCTTTCTTCCTTAGCTCCTTAGCCTGAGCTTAACTCTAACTTACTTGGTGCATAAACAGAGTTTCTTAGGTGAACATGTGTGTAAAACTCATACTTGTGGAAGTGAAAATTCTGTCATGGTATCACATAACCAGTTTAAGTTGGGAAGCAAAGTTAGGAAACACAGTTCTGACACCCAGGGCCATCCTAATGATCTATAATAGTACTTTATTGGCAGGTTGGGAGCACTGATGTGGTCTGTATCACAAAGTGACTTCCTTTCTGTAAGCTGCTTGCCAGCTATAGACAATGAGCATTCTGTTCACAGCTTGCTCATAGACGTACTCACCAGTTCATCCCTCTTGAGCCTGAACATCACTCTGAGAGCAGTAGCTATTTATCTCAATCATTCCTAATAGCTTTTGATGAAATATTATGATTGATCTATTTCCAGTCTCATACTGGGAGTGATGTAGTTGACCTGTGAATTATGTACTATTCAGGTATATCTAGTGGATCTGTTACTATTTTTCTCTTCTCTCCTCTCACCTCCCATTAAAAAGGACAAATAAGATTCATTTATTTGATATCTTGCTTGCTACTGGGAAAGTTTTGCTTTTGAGCATTGCAGCTCATTTATCTGCAGTATCATTTAGTTTGAAGACTTCTGGCTTTGGGCTTGAGTGGATGCTGTGTAGGTGGTTTTGCAAGGACACCTAGAAATTGAAGTTAGCCTTTTGAGGCTATTCACTCTTTGACACATGATCTACAATGACAATGGTAGGAAACAAGACTGGCTGTGAAGGAGTGCTTAAGGGCAGGACTGCTCAACATCTGGGTAGCAAGGCTGCATTTGGCCCACAAATGCATTGATATGTTCTAGTTTGTGCTCCCCCAATGATGTGAATTGTAGTCCTCTGTCAGTAGAGCTCATCTGGGTACTTAGGACTTCCCTGGATTTTGGGGAAGGGTGTTGCAGCAGACAGGCATGACAGGAAACTTGAGGTAGCTGGTTCTCAGGCCTGGGTTTTTAAACAAAGTCCTTATTTCTTATATTACATCCCTAATGAATGGGTAACAGTTTATTTCCTGTCACTGGACCTCTCTTAAAAAAATATTTAACCTAACTTTGCAAAATGCAACTGAGTCAAAATGAGATTGAAATGACCTCACCCTAACTAGCTGATCTACACACAAATGCATTAGAAATGACACAGTGCATCCAGTGGGCAGGTGAAGTGAACTACTCTGCAGAGAAACTGCACAGGGGGTCATAGACTTAACAGGTTTCATAAGCAAAGCAAACCAAATTCCTGAAATATTTCACTGCAAAATGTTTTCCGATTTTTAATGCCAATTGTGAATCAACTCTAAACCTTCTTAATGTCTCCACACTGAAATTAGTGGAGATCAATCACACAAATGTCAAATAGGCCCCTTCACTTTTGATTTACAAGCACATTTATGGATTGTATTAGTGCTCTTGGCTGCAGAATCAGAGCAGAGGCTGAATGCTCAGCAGACAATCCACATTACTCATTGCCAAATCCTTTCCAATGTCACATTTGAGAGCTCTCCCAGCCTTTACCTGTTTGTCTGAATATGAGGGTTGTGCCTTCATTCTAGATGTAAAACTTTACGTTTGATTATGTCTTCTGTGTCCAGCTGTCCATGCCACCCAGATCGTTCTGTATTATTGATCTGTCTTCATTCTTCACAAGTCCTTAGACTTTGTTATATCTCCAAACATCATCATCCATTAGGCAGAGATACATTGTTGTTTCCCCTTTGGAATGTTTGTCCCCACCACAGCTTCTGTACACAAGTTTGTTGAGGCAGCGTAGTTCTGGTAAACGCAAGATGTACAAACAACAGAGACAAGGTGCCTTCTGTTTGCTCAGCCTGCTCTGTGCTGGGCTGTGGCACGTTGTTCTGGGCACTGGGCACTGGGCACTGGGCTCTGGGCACTGGGCTCTGGGTCAGCCTGCTGGGGAGAGGCACCTGTGGTCCTGTGGGCCAGGGGAACTTCATCCAGGAGGAACTTCCTTTCTTTGTGTACACGGTACTGCCACAAAGCACACAGAGACAGCACTGTGGAAGCATCACAGCCTGGTTTCCAGGGGACAATTTTACATCATGTGTGGATCCAAGGAGCCCTCTTAAAGACTTGGATCAGAAGGCTTTAAGAAATAATGCTTTTCTCCACTGAGAAGATAGAGTCTCTGTCCAGTTACACTGATATCTATGAGAGGTTCCTTAGGAGAATCCTTCTGAATGCAGGATTGGGATCTAGCACCTGTACTAGGTGAACTGGGCATGAACTGGGCACTTTCCGTAAGACTCAGATAATTCCACACTTCTTGCATATCCTTGGCAGCCAGACATTCCTTTTTCCCAGAGCTCTGACCGAGTACAAACAGAAAATTGGGACTGGGAAAATTGAACAGTGTCAATAACTTGAAACAAGAGAGTATTAGAATAGAAATGCTAGTGAGGTTTCAAATATTCCTTCTCTCTTTGATCTTTCTTGCTGTTAATTTAATAGTAATCTTCCTGCAAACTATCAGAATTGTAGTCTCACAGATAAGTTTCATACAAACTGCCTCAAGAAAGTATGACACTGGCTGAAAAATGGCTACAGATTTCTCCCCAAATATTGCTGTAAAGCAGTATGCAGAGGATATTATGTGTTTTGGATTTAAAGTTGGGGTAATTTGTTTCTTGCTCCTAAGAGTTTGGTTGTATACTGAGACCAGCAAGAGTACTGAATGAGCAAATACAAAACTTTCTATCCAAGAAAACACTAGGTCCTTGCTGATAACATCCCTGTATTGAAACCTCATGTCTGAATTGCTGTCGCCTCGGGGGACTCCAACAATAATTTAGCTCTGACTTGGGTTGCTTGGGTTAGTATCCTCTTGTACAGAATTTTTTTCACTGTCACTTCCTTGGTAACATGACATTCTAAGAATAGATTTTGAACTAATTCTCAGAACTACAGAACGACAAACTACACCAGTACGGCCACCAAGTGGAATATTTTTCCTTGCTTTTCTCTCTGTGTGAATCCTTGGCACCATCTAGTGTTTAAAAATGCAGACCAACTCTCAAGCGCTGAGTACAGAACATCACCACAAAGAGCTTTCAGCCAAAATAAAAGCTAACGGTGCTCTGAACCATCACCTAATTGATTTCACACAGCTGTGTCTTTCCAGTTACCAAATACAAATATAGCAGATCGGGATATAGAAAAGACTTTCTGTGCTTGTGATTTCCAGTCCCTTGTCTCTGCCATGACGTCACACTGGAACTAGTAGATCAAGTCAGCGTCAGAAAAGGATCTCTGTGTGCCCACTAGTGGCAAATGCACAGCACTCTTCATGGAGGTAAGTGAGGTGTTAGATAGATCTTCTAGCACAGCCTGGAAGGAGAAAATTATCTTCTGCTTCTACTCTAGATATGGAGGTCTTCTGCAGCTTCTGACCCAACCGTAACAGCAGCCCTTTTGCATTCCACATTTAGCTGCTAATTATCCCTCTTTCTAGGGATTGATGTTTATTTTCCAATTCTTGCATGAATTTTGCAGAAACAGAACCAAAGATACATATAAATGTATGTATTAATACATGTGCTACTCTGCAAAAATCTCCTGCCAGAAAAACCTGTCTGTCAACAATTTGCATCTCCTGAGTTTGCTACCAAAGTATTTGTTTTAGTAAGATGAGTCAAGCATATATTGTTTTAGCATAGAATTCTATGGCTGCTAACAAAGCTGAGACACCACAGTCTCTGATTTCTGGTACCTCAGGGCCATTACTTGCAGCAGCTGAGTGAAAAGATCTGTGTGAAGTGTACAGTGTGGCTAGCCAAGTGTGAAAGGGAAAAACTGCTGTGACAGCAAATTGCACTTCCTTCTACGTGCTGTGAGAAATGTGGGCAGGCAAAAAAAAAAAAAAAAAATGACATCCCTTTGTCAGTTTATGCCAGGCCAGTGAAAGCCGGGGAGAGGAGATACAATTTTTAGCTGATAGCTTTGTCTTGTTCTTGTGACTCTATGAATGTGACCCAGCTGCTAGTTATTGAGGTATTGCCAGGAATGGCTGGGAAAGGACAATCTGCTATAGATAAGTAGAGCTAGAGGCAGAGGATGTGTGGAAGACAGAAAACAGAGAGGATAATCAGTATTTAAACTAAATTTTCTGGATTTTCATACATATAGCGCGTTTTGTTATACATGGAACAAATTATGAGTGCTTTTCTGGAAAAGCAGTCAGCTTGACTATAGAGTCTGGCCCATCATTAAGGAAATAATTGAGATTGCCTTTCCATGACTGTCAAATACTTTGACAGCTGGCCTAAGGCTGACCTAGTCACTCCCTCACTGATCAATGGAGAGAGGCAGTGCATTCAGGAGATGATTCATACCTCATCTCTAAGGCACTTATTTTGGAATGGAGTGAAGCCAGGGCTTGAAAAGTTTTTTTCCCAGACTGCAGAAGAAAAAAAAGGGGCTTACACACGACACCAGTTTTACATGTTAGGTAGGATGAACCCTCTACTAATTTGGAGGTGGAAGCAAGGTGAGAAGAAGCCCCCTGAAGAAAAGCACACCATTAGTGCTGTGAACTCCTTCCTCTGGTCTTTCTTTAGCACACTGAGGGTGAAAGGAATAGGCATGACAGTCTTGAGACCTGTAAGTATGTCAACTGACCTGCATGTGCTTGACATCTCTGTTCCCCAATGCCCTCTAACCATGGTCTCCATTTTCTTTTGTTTCAGTCCGTTTTTATTGTATTAAATGATCTGATGAATGCAAGGATCTACTTATAAAACCAGGGGCAGGAACAAGCCTTTCTCTGGGACTGATTGCACCCAGGTCCCTGTGCAACCTATTTGACAGCATTATCCTTGAGCTGTGTCTAGTTGGGTTGTGGCTGATGGATACAGGCCCTGAGGCCCTCTTCCCTCACAGCTGCCACAACAGGACGTGCTCTACCCTGTGATCCCTCCTCTGTCCCTCAGAGTCAGCTCAAGACCCTTGAGCAGGGCTCCTCACAGCCCTCTCTGCAACAAAGCACCCTGGGTTATGTGGGTCACGAGCTGAACACGAGTCACGGACGTGGCAGGATTGCAAAACCAACAATGTTCTGGGAAGTTTTAATAACAGGACCACACATAAGCCGGAGAAGATGGCTTCTGGGGTCTGCTTGGCATTGGGTTTTTCTTCCACATCTGGAATAGAGAGTCCCATTTTGGGCACTGTGTTTTTAAAAGAATGAAAAACTACAAAGAACTGAGAGAAAAGCTGACTGGCAGTTCAGAAACCCTGAGGTCTGAGAATTCCTTTTATCAAAGGAATTTAGGCTGAAAAAGAAGAGGAAACTGAGAAAAGGGAAATTATTGGAATCTGCTGAGTATGTTTTCAGTTTTAATGAAGCTGATTCAACTGGCTTTGTACTGCTGCAGATACAAAGTTAGGAAATAATTGCCTTAGTTTGTAACCAGATTTGGATTTCAATTAGAAGAAATGTCAGGTTAGAAGGGCAATGAATAGCATGAGGTAATGCTGCTTGTGATTACTGCAGAATCACCTTAACTGGCAGCTGTTAATAAATAAGCATCTGTCAGAAATAGCATGATAGACATTATTCTGTGCTGATGCTGGAGAACGGAGTAAGTGATACCAGGAAATCCCTTCCAGCTATAGATCTCTAGTCTTATTAATGCTGTCAAACTTCAGGAAAACCTGTATTTACTTTGCTCAGATGGAGTGACAGCTATACATAACCTTTCCCATCAATTTAAGAATATGCTTACCCCTTTTTTTCCCCTTAGAGCTGGCATGTCTTGGCTGCCTCTGGATGTGCAAATTGCAGTGGTGGCAGGAAGCCCCTTGTGCCTGGCTGTGAACCTGTGAGTACCTATCTTGGACAATGACTGTGCTGCCTTTGTCCATCCATTTCTCACTTCTGTCCTGGATCACTGCACTCATTCTCATCAGAACAAAGGTAATCTGAGCTAATCCAGAAGTGTAGAACAAAGATAATCTGAGCTAATCCAGAAGTGTGCACTTGTACTCTGTTTTGTGTCATACACAGATCATGGCATGGAGTTTAATCACTGTATTGCTTTGTCTCAGAAAAGAGAGAGGAAGAACCAAATGCAGTTAACCTATTTAAATGCTTGTATCACATGTGTTTTTAAAGTACAGACCAATACAGATTGTAAGGTCCTGTGAAAGACACATTCCTCACCAAACTGTGTGCCATTAGGAAGCACAAGGGCAGGAGTTTATACTTTATTGTAAAGTGCTTAAGAAGTCCACCAGCTGCCTAGAAATCTGAAAGACAAAAATTTAGCTTTTTCTGTCTGATGCAGAAACATCAGAGGGGCAAGGGGGAAGTTACTAATGTTGCATGTCCATTAACAAGAGGAAGATGGAATGGAGCCTTATATGTTCCAATTTATTTGCTTAGCACAGCTCTTTGCTAGAGACCATGCCTCCAATACAGAATGTGTATATCAGAATACAGTATTAAAAGGGATCTCATACCTCACATCATGAGTTGTTTATAATTGTCAATCATCCTGCAGATTTTACAGCTGATAGGGAAAAGAGAACAGTTTATTGCCTTATTGTGTCTTGAAGGTTTTATGTGCCTACACTCATTAAACAATGGCCTTGTCTGATAAGAACTGAACCAAGGAGGATCTAACAGAGCAGTTCTAGCAGTCCTGCTGTATGGTATTTTAAAGAGTAAGCTGTAATATTTAATAAACCAAATAAACAGACTTCCAAGTGGCAAGAGAGATAAGTAATGGAATAGCTAGAAGTACATCTGGTAGGATAGTTTCTTCTCTATTTGTCATCTGTAAGGAATGTTCCCAAGACAATAAATTTAGGATTTGACTGGAAAAATGGTAATTGTTTTCCACTCCTGTGATCAGGAAACTGAACACAGAGTGAAGTACTTGACTCCTTTTATCACAACCACAGATGTCTGTAGCAATCCCCACACCCCTCATACCTCCAGATTGTTTGCTTAGTGTTTGCATTCAGGGAATTTAACACTTTAGGATAGGTGTATGGACTGTACAGGAAACCTGAATGTTCATGAGTGTTAAAAAATAAAACAGAATTATTATATAGGATTGACTGTAGCTGCATGTTACATTCTATGCTCTCTATTTCAAGTTGACCCCTCAACAAGATTACAGCTGGCAAAAAATTACTACCGGGAGGGATGCATTCAAAGTTTGGGAGTAACTTTCCAGCTATAATAGTTCAGATTCTGGCAAATTCCATCAAATATTTCAAGGAGAGAGAAACTCCTTCCTGTAGCACATGCTGTGGAAACACTGAGGTTCAGTTACCTAATCAGAAGCATCTGTTGTCTTCTTACACACTAAGCAGACTCCAGCTGCTGCTGCAAAAGGGCTTAGAATACCTGTAAGTCATTTCAGAATTTTCTTTTTTTAAAAAAAAAATTCATTTCATTTCATTTCATTTCATTTCATTTCATTTCATTTCATTTCATTTCATTCCTTGATTTCTTGTTTCATGATGAATTTTCATTTCAGGAAAGGAAATGAAATCTCAAGATTTCCATGAATATCCTTTCACTAAGTTTCTGTTTATTCCATTCCATTCCATTCCATTCCATTCCATTCCATTCCATTCCATTCCATTCCTCCTAAGAATTTTCTTTTTTTTTCCCACTTTCATTTAAATTCATTCCATTTCCTTTCCTGTCTTTTCATTCCACTTCATTCTTTGAGTTCTCCTTTCATTTCCCTTCATGAAATTCATATTCTTCATTTAATTTTCTTTCATGAAATGAAATCTCAAGATTTTCATTATTATCTTTTCATTCAGGTTAGGGTCATTACACTGCACTTCATTCCATTCCATTTCAAAAATTAACTTCTAAGAATTTTCTTTTTTTTCCATTTCCATTTCAATTTCCATTTTCATTTCATTTAATTTTGTTTTGTTTAATTCCATTCCATTCCATTCTATTAATTTCCTCTCCTGTCTTTTCATTTCACTTAATTCCTTCTTTTCTCATCTCATTTCCTTTCATGAAATGAAGAATTTTCATGAAAAAGACATGAAATGTTGAGATTTTTTATGAGTATCGTTTCATAAAGGTTTGGGTCATTTCACTAAACTTCATTCATTCCATTGCATTTAACTGTTTTCATTTCAGAATTTTCTTTTTTTTCAGTTTCATTTAATTACATTCTATTTCCTTTCCTCTCTTTTTATTTCATTTAACTTATTGGTTTCTCATTTCATTTCCTTTTATGAAAATTCTATATTTGTATAAAAGGAAATGATCTCTCAAGATTTCCATGAGTATCATTTCATTAAGTTTCTGTTCATTTCACTGCACTTCAGTTAATTCATCCCATTTAATTGTTTTCACTTGATTCCAGAACTTTCATTTTTTTCAAACTAACCTTCAAACAAGGCTGGGGCTATAGCTGAGATGCCCAGCCCCATGCATGGCTCTTATATGAAAAGTTTGGAGGCAGCATTGTTATTAAAAAAAAGCAAATCTCTAAGGAGAGACAAAGTAAATAATTATCTTAACAATGAGCTTTCTTTCGAAAAAATACAGTAGTTTGAGAAACAATTTCATTTGATGCCATTCTAAATCCAAAAACCACATTACAACACTGTAAAACTGACTGGCATTCAGCTGTAATGGATCTGTAACACTAAGACGAATTTATTTGAAGAATTATTTGAAGTGCCAGGACAATTAATGTAGTTACAATGGTCTCTACTCTCTTGCTAAGCCCCATAGTCCTCCCTGCTGACTTTTTCTCCGAAATAAATGTTACCAATAATAGAGGCTAATATCACCTTACAAAGCTGTAAGATCATATATCATCAGAAATGGGAATTCTTTTCCAATCAAAATAGAAAAAGATTTTCACATTCTCAAATGTCTTAGCTTTTGGCATGTGGAGTAAAACTGACTCTTTTTGAAAAATAAAGCATTATTTTATGGAAAACTTATGCTCTTTCAGAGCCTAGGAGCTATAAAGAGATACTTTCTTTAAATCATTGCAACTCTTAAAAACAATAATGCAACTCATTTTTTGGTTTTCTAAACCAGATTTAATTAGTTTTTGTAAATATCTCAACAAAAGGAATAAGTCTTTCTAGCAAGCAAACATATGATAGGAGAACCCACAACTTTTTTTCAGTGTCTCTCCACTGTAGATGAGAGCAGTCAATAAGAATTGAAAAACATTCCAAAGGGAGAAAAATGTGCTGTGACAGAATGAGTGGCGCATGGGAATAGCGCAGCCACAGTGTCAGTGCTGTTACCGTGCTGTGCCACTACTGCTCTGTCAGGAGCAGAAGGTAATTACGACACAAAAATAATAAAAGGTGCCAGATGTGTTCAAATTACAGATGAATTCTATGAAAAACCTTTACCTTAAAAAATAGAAAGAAAAACTAGCAGAACTTGGGAAATAATTTGAAGGTCTTTTAAGCCTCTCTAACTCTGCTTTTCATGCACATGAACATATTTACTGTTCCTCCTGTGCAAGAGGACTCCTCAAGGACCTGGGCTCTTTCTGTATATCTCTTAATCACTTCATTTATTCATAAGCCCTGCAGCCAGAAAGAGTCATTGCAGATCATCATGTCTTATTCTGGCACAGTAGAGGCAGCTGGATTTCACTAATCAAACCCACCACTTCCAGTAGAAAGATACCCAGCCTGGCTTTTGAAATGACAACAGCCAAGGGATCCACAGGCCAGCCTTCTCCAGTTTCCTTGGAACCCCCAAGGTAAACCCAAGGGCTCTGGCCCCACAAAAGAAGGGAATTTACCTGTGTGGAGAGAGTGGGAAGTATTTTCTCAGTGTCCCTCTTACTGAAGGGAAGCTCCATTTATTGGGACAGGATTTCTTTAACTTACATGCAGAAGCCTAGAATGCTATCTACAGAGTTGGGTAAGAGTAGACTATCAAAAATTCAAAGAGAATGAAAACTCCTTTTCAAACTTTTCGATTTTGACAATATTTACTGCAGATCACAGAATTCACATCAGCAAACCAAATATTATTTTCTGCCAGAGAATCTCAAACCACACAGCAGTGCTAAATGAATAGAAAAGAAGAAGGTCTATGTCCTTTTCATGGCTCACTTAATTGAAAAATGCATTTCAGCCATATTACAAAAAGCCCCCTGAGCAGATTCTGAATCTGCCAAATTTTAGGCCCAAGGAAGGGAGTAAAAGGTTAAGAGACATCCACAGCTATTACTCATATCAGAGAGAGTTTGATTGCTGCACCAGTAGGTATCAACTTGCTTCAATAGCACCCTAATTCTACTGTGGGAAAGGATGGCCAAGACAGCCAAAGAGATTTCAAATACACTCAGATTCGAACGGAAATTTTAAAAAAAATCAATTGCCTTTATTTTATGGTGTAATGGATTTTTGCAGTACTTTGTGAAGCACCCTAATTTATCGATGCAAATTCAGACCACACTTAAAAAAGATCTGACAACTTTGTAATCATTCTGAAAGCAAAGTTTAAACACCAATAGGAAATAACAACCTCCTGACAATAGGAGAACTGTGCTGTTGGCTACACATTAAAGCAGAAATTTTGTTCTCATGTGAACTAAGGCACCACAACTCCAGAGCAGTCAGCAGAGATCTCTGGATCTATTGTGAAAAAGAGGACAGAGCCTGGTTCTGAATCAGTTCATTGCATTCTGCTCTGCATCTGTAGAAATCATAAAGAGGAGCCTTTAGCTGATTTTAATGGAACACTTGATAAAGAGGCGAGTCTGTTCTAAGATACCGCTTACATTTGTAAGGGAAAAGAATAATAGAAAGAAAATGATCATATGGAAAGACAAGTGCAGTTATATAGAAATCCACATTATTGCTATTGAATAAAAATAATATTTAAACTTATTGAGACATGAAACTGCATTAATACTGGAGTGGGGTGAAAGGCATTTCACTACCACAAAGGAGTTAGAGAGATTTCAGAGAACAACTGCACAGTTGTGAAAGTTCATATCTAAACTCGCTGTCTCGATACTGTCCATCACAAATATACAGCAAGTATTGGGAAGACAAAAAAGGAATCCATTACAAGAACTATTCCTCTTTTTTGAAAAAAATTATCTCTCCTGTGACATAATCTGTTGATTTATAGCATTTGGTACCTTTAAATCAGAATGAG
The DNA here is from genome assembly GCF_015227805.2 of Hirundo rustica. Lineage (NCBI taxonomy): Eukaryota > Metazoa > Chordata > Aves > Passeriformes > Hirundinidae > Hirundo > Hirundo rustica. The sequence goes on from NC_053452.1 coordinate 28,605,249, forward strand.
AAGCTAATGCAACCCACCAAGAAACTCAGCTAACAACCTTCCAGCAACTCATTACCAAAATGGAAAAAAAAAAAAAAAAATAAGGCAGAGTTAAGCTGAAACACTGACAAAATGAGTTCCCAGTAATATGAAAAAAGAGGGCCAAAGTGATATTCCAGATGGAGATTATTTGGATTTACAGCAGTGAACTGTGTAAAACTAAAGAAATGGTAATAAAGAATGAAAATCAATCTGACTGTTAAATGGGAGGGATAAGAAACAGTGCCACTGAGAGACGGGTGTGTTAGTCAGCAATGTGAAATGGGATATCTTTGCAGTAGATTGGCTCCAGAGCTGACAACCCTGCTATATGTCAATTTTTTTGAAAGCAAAACCAGCAACTCCTATTAAATACCAGATAATCTGTAGTGAGTTATGAAAACGACTTGCCCATGCACTATTACTTTACAACAGGGAACAGAGAAGGGGTGAAAAAACTCTCTCCATCCCTCCTTTGCTCCACAGGCTGACTTTGGAGTCCTGGCTCTGGAAGTCTCCTGCTCTAGCAGCAGAGGCTGATAGAGGACCCCATGCATCAGGGAGATGGATGCTGCAGCACCTTTGCACCTGAGCCCTAAGCCCTGAAGCTCAGTGACATGATCCAGTGTGCATTCACCAATTTCTTCTTCACTCTTAAAGGTGCTGAATTAAGGGATAAAGAAGATATCTGGGGTGAGACAGCTTGAAATGGGCTCCCTGCTGCCATCACAACTACAAGTCAGGGTCTCAGTGCAGATCAGACACCCTCCCTCCCACAGGGAGAGCAGCAGCAGCTGGGAAGAGCATCCCAGCCACTAACCTGCCATACTCCAGGACATCAAGGTATTTGAATCTTTCTTAAGGCTGGAAGAGTAAATTATTAATGTATTTTATTTCAGTGTGATGTTAGGCTACAGATGACATTGTCACTTACAGGCTTCTGCACAGCTCAGTTTCCAGTTTGCTCTCACTTTTATCTAGTATCTTTATCAGAGACCACCTCCACCCCACACAGCTCCAGCTGAATTATCCACTGCACTCACAGACAGCCCTTGACCATATTAAATATTTAACCTGGGGTATGGCAGAACTTTTCCCTATTAAGGACTGAAAGCCTTCTGATCACCTTTGACAGGTCACAACTTGACACACATTTTTACATTATCCAATAGTAACCAGAAATATAAGTAAAATGTGTTGGCAAGGAGCCTGAAATAAAATCAAAAGTCACATCAAGGCTTGACTCCTATCTCACTTTGCCTTGTTTTTCTTTCTCTCTCCTTCAGCATTTTAAAATCCTAGTCTTCCTTAAAGCATCCATTTAAGGCTGAGCTCAGGGAGTAAAAGCCATAGCCCTCAAAAGCCTTCTTTTCTCCCATTGTCTAGAAATGCACAGCAACAGCTGGGAAGGGCCCTGTCCTTCTGGACACCACCCACAACCCTGAACTCCAAAATTCAGCTTCTGCTATTTCTGCATCAGCCTCCATTTGCTGGCCCATTGCTGTTTGCTGCTTCGTTTTTAGTTCATTCACCCACTTTTCACTCTTCCTGTGCATCCTGGTTTTTACTCCCACCCTTCTCTCTCCAGCTTTCTCCCTACACAGTTGCTCCTTCCTTTCTTCACCTTCGTAGAACTCCATGTCTTGCCACATCAACCTCTAACACCCAACACCAATATCTTCTAAACAGTGTTTTGACCTCTCCCTTCATGCTCATGTGCACACACCCATTATGTGACTCTTATTTATTAAATACATGCTTAATATAGCAGGGGATGGTTAGTTATCTTCCTTCATCAGGTTGGGTGGAGAGATCATTTATTCACAAAGGTCTCTGGAAAGGACTTGTATTGGAGCAATAGTTGGTTCCCTACTCTGTTGTTGCTTGGTACCCTGTGCAGGATCATCCATGAAAGAAAGGATAAATTAGACCAGTTTTGTCCCACCAAACAAAAACAAGAACAACAACAAAAAACACCAAAAAAATCCCAAAAACCCCCCAAACAAACAACAACAACAACAACAAAACCCCACACCAAACCAAACAAACAACAAAAAAAAATCCCCCAAACAAACCAACAGCCTGCCAACAAAACAAACCATGCAAAAGAAAGCAGACAAGAAAAAGTCCTTCAGACAGAAATCAAGGTTAAAGGTTTAGCAATCAGAACAGTATCAGTGAGAAGAACTTTATATGACAAATATCACATCATATGTGGGAAAAATGTGAAGCCAGATGTCACTGAATCTTCAGAAGTCACATGTGTTGGCTCCTCTGTACAACTCCTGGGGGAAGGAAGTACTTGTATTTAAAGCCTTCTGTTTCTATATTGTTTTTTAAGTTATATTTATTGCTTGACAGTGGAAAAGTGATCTAGACCTGTTATATCTAAAGCTCTTACCCTGCTTGAAGTTTACCAGAGCAGAACATCTATCTGACATTTTAAATTAATGAGACTGTTGTGTACTGTCTTTTGCTGTGCCACTGTCAATCAGCTCAATTTTGTTTAATACACTGTGCTCGCAAAATGTGTGAAATGTTTTCTGGATAAAATGGGAGTGTAATCCTGACCTTTAAAAAAGGGTAAAATTTAGATAGTTCATTCTCACTCTTGGCATATTTTACTGCTAAGACATATTTAGCACAGTCTTAAAATTAAACTCTTCTCAGAGCTAACATAGAATGGAAAGTAAAAGTCAGTAAGAATGTCCCTAAATTAAACTGTATCGGTCTTTCCCACAGTTCCTGTGATATGTTCCACATGGATGGCAGTAAGATGGTAATTATAAATCACTGCTTTCAGTTTTCTAACTTGAGCATGATCCAAGATAGACAGTGAACACCTCTGAAATAGCTTGTACTGTCACCTCAAAGACTTCAGGAAGATGTTAGGTTTTCTATCATTTTGTAGGACTTACATGGCAAAATCTGAAAAGTGTCTTCTTATATCAGGTTTTTTCACCCCTTTGCAATTTGAGAAGGTGTTGGGCAGCAGCGGAGACTATGGAATAATCTGTGAACTCAGGAAGATGGTACTATACTGTGACATTCTCAAGTCACATTTGAATTTTTTTTCAGGATCAGCACTAGAAACTTTTTTTTATTTAAATGAAAGGTTTTAGTATTTATGGTGGGGAGCAGGGAGCATCCTACTGAGTGGATTTTAGTCAATTTTTTGGATCAAATTCTATCTGTCACTAACTCACAGAAATATATTAATAGTGCTCAAAGGATCATGTATTGCACTCTTGATCCATGAAAAATATAGACTGGGTAAGTTTCCTACTTGCAGTTTCCTCTTCCACAGCTGGCAGGATCTTGTGAAATGTCCCAGCAAATTCAGGCTGGAATAATACAAGAACAGCTATTGAAAGTGTTGGATACACAAAACCAGAGGAATGGACAGTAGAGGCTCTTCCAAAAGGAAGCTTTAGAACACAGAAATATATTTCAAACAAAAGTTCTGAACCTGGTTGAGAAATTTGCAGAGGCTTAACATTTTACTTAGTGACTAACTCTATTTAAATCAATGAGGCTCTTCACAGCATGTAAAACTTGACACATACACAAGGCTTTGCAGGATGAGAGCCAAATATTTTTTTTTTAAGAGTGTGACTTGCTTGGAGAAATTCCAGAGGAAAAAAACCATGTGGAGCTCTCTATAAAATTGTTGGCACCATTCTGCTTATTAAATAGACATGAATTCACTCAAACAAAATAAGGTCTAGACATTTATATCAAGTATGTGGAAGTTTGTGCCTATTCCTAAGTTTAAAAAAAAAGTGATAATGCTTCTAGATTTGTATGTTGGATAAAACTCTTGTAAATATTCATTTAGGGTTTTATAAGCTTCCCAATCTTACCTATTTTACTATCTTACCTACAGTTCTCCTATCAGGCTAAGTTTGCTCTGTGAGCCAGTAAATTGCTGTAAGTTTCAAGCTGACAGCATGGAAAACAATTTCTATTATTTACTTTATTGTCTTAGATGTGGCAAAACATAAAACTTCCTATCTTACTTCAAATTAATTCCGTGCTGAGACAAGAATTTATTGTTCAATTTGCAGCTTGTATATTGAAGAGCAATGTGTTCATTTCAGGAACAGAGTCTATTTTTAGATCCATATTGAAGGTGTGATGAAAAGGCGGATGCTGGGAGTGTCAGCAGGACTTTTCAAGAGCAAGCCCAATATAGTCCTTGAACTATGTAATGATTGTGAGATGCAAGAAATCATAGAATAGACTTTACTGATTTAAATGGGTCATTACATACATACCTGAAATTATTTACTCCCTTGTTGCTATCATAGGCATGGTCTCAAACTACTTCAGATAAATGAGTCAATATTATAGCTCTTCAAGAAAACAGAAATAGTCACTTGGCCCACAGGGTGCTGGACTGCTGGAGGGTAGCTGCTGCCAGCACTTTAAATAAGAGGTCTGGAGAGACACGTGGAACATCTGGCCACAGCAGCTACTTTTTTTAATCACACGGGCCACAGGTCACCTTGTACCACAGCTCACAAAATCACTGTCACATTTAGCAAAGCATGTTTACCTGACCTCAAGGTGTCTTGAGGTCAGATTCAAAAACTTCTGCAGATGTAGACAGGAACCCAGCAGGATCTTCACAAGCCCCCAAGTGCTTGCTTCCAATTGGTTTCTCACTAGGACTGTCTTTGTAGGAATACTTTAAAACCAGTTCAAAAATATGGCATTAGGTGTCTTAAGGCACACTGCTTCAGGCTGCAGATGGCCAGATGCTGCCTGTTGGGTAACTGGTTTTCAACTATAGTCAGGGCAGCTGTCCCATATCCACACAAAAATCCTTTAGTCCTCCCAGTCTGGGAATGTAGGAGACTTGGATGGGTTAACAGGGAGAATTGCTGCATGAACCAGGTACATTTTAGTGAACAGAATTGCACAGAATGTCTTGGAAGTCTTTTTCATCTCCTACAGTGTGACAATCTCTGTGAGTTTTTCAACAGATATAGCACCCCATACATACAGGGAAAAGAATAGTTTCTTCACTAACTGGGCTGGGCTTGATGCTTCAAAATCATCTTTGAAACAAGGATTCGTTCCCTTCTATAGGCATGCTTTCGAGAGCAATTTCTGCATTCCTATTTTTAAAAGTTGCACGTTTTGAAGATACGGGAACACAAGCTCTTTGCAAGATCATCTCCAGCTCCTTCCCCACTCCATACTGCCACACTGCTCAGAGCCAATTTTAATGCATTGCTGCAAAGTCTGTTACAGAATTGTATATAATGTATACAATGATTTGCCTGAGAAAAAAGTGGGGAATGTTGCCAAGAAAGGTAATTGCATTTTCAAGGTTTCAGAGTGTTTAGAGGTAGAAGTATTGAAGCCAGAGCAATATCCTTGGAAACTATACAGCAAATACAAGAATCCTCAGAGTAGCACTAGATGGCACTACAGCAATTTTCACTCAAAAAGCATAGGCCAAGCCCAGGGAATGATGGAGTCAGGTCCAGCTCTGAATAGGAAACTCAGATTTACCATCCAAATTTTACTTGTCTGGCCTGGGGAGATTCCAAGGAATATGAGGTGTAGCAGTCTTTCCAAGGATTAAAATATAGAGCTTTCAGTTGGTTGATAAGTGATATAATATAGATGATGAAGAGTGGAAAGCTACCTGAATGTTTTAATTTCACAAAGTGAGACCACAAGGTACCTGAAAACCTGTTATGTTCTACTGAATCCAAGGTAAGCATAACCAGATTCAGTACATCCAAAAGTGTCTTACTCAAAAGATCACCAGAAGTGTTAAGTGTTGTTTGGCCAATCAGACAGTTCATTGTCTTTCTGCAGGTACAAATTGCCTGTTTATAATTACAGTGGTTTGTGCTTAAAAGTGAAAATTTGGCTTCCTGGACCAAAATTACCTGGATTTGGGGACTAAACTCATAACTTACATTTCCTGTCACACCAAGTTAAATGCTGTCTGTTGCCAGTTTCTTTTAAGTTTCCCACAGGTGATAGCTAACATCAAAGCTTAATACATATCTTGTTCTTATAACAGTCAATATAGCTTGTTTTCTCTAACACACTGATTCGAGAGCTTACTTTTACAATTTTGCAGAGGTACAGTCTTTACACAGGAACAACTGAGTGATTCTGTAGCTTACATGATCAAATACATATAAGAGAAAATGGAGCCTGTCAAGGAAATCATACTCATTCTTGTAGGCTGAACCACTTTAAACTAAATTCATGTGTTTGTGGTACTGAAAAAAAAACCCAGAACAGTCTATCTCAGATTTGAGTTCTAAAACATTGTAGAACCAGATATATAAATCTTGAAATTCCTTTAAAAGAAACATCCAAGTGCAGAATATTCACTGCAAGAGCACTACAAGTTATTTTTATAATATAATTACTTTTTCTATTCTTCATTTCTGTGAGTTATATTTTGCCTTCTGTTATGCTCCAGGTTCAAATCCTCAAGGGTAATTATTATCTGTTTCACTGGAATCAGTGGGAGTTAGATATTTCAAAGAGAGGAAACTCTGACATTTAAATTTTAAGGCAAGTTCAACATGAATGTTTGAGTTTCTCCATGAAAATCTTGTTCTAATCATACAGCCACATATACTTTAGGGATATTGCCAGCTAAAAGGCCATCTGCTTGTCAGTCACAAACACAAAAACTACTAGTACATTCCTTTACAACAAGAATGGTGTTAATCAGTGGAAATAGCCTGACTGGGGACAATACATTCACTTAGGTAAGTAAGCACTGTAACCAGTAATATTTGACCATAAGTTGTGTTCCTACCCAGCCAATATGTGCAGGTTAACCCCAATGGACTTTCATCCCAAAAAGAGTGGAGAAGTACTATAAGAGCATAAAAATCTAGCATTGCTCCCTTGCTTCAAACTGCCAACACTTAAATAGCATCATTTAGTAATAAATGAGATGCCCCTTGTGCTGGAATTGGACTATTTCCCCATGCAAGGCTAAACCTGTGGTAAAATGAGAGACATATGATGTCCAGAAACACTTTAAACTGTCTCTTTTAGTCATGAGCTGCTGCTCTTTGAAACGATCCCCGTGTGGTTCTGAGCACATCCTGAGAAAATGTTCTGGTTGTCCTACTTCTTCTAATGTGTTCTCTAATAAAGGCTCCTTTTAATCTGTTCTTTAAATCTTCTTTAATCTGGTCGTGGTTTCACACTTTGAGATGTTCCCCTGAGGCCTCCTCTCACTTCAGAAGAGGCTTGAAAACAACCATAACTTGCTGCTTGCTTTCTCAGACATGTCTATATTTCTGGAGTCCATGTTGGTCCTGATAGACACTGCAGACTCTATCCTAGATGCCAAAATGATCTGTGTAGCTGGCTGTGAAGCACGGCACGTTGGAATTACTTGGTGAAGGTCTGATGAGACACGCAGTTTGTTGTTGTCATTTCGCAACCAGGTGACTTAACCAAAGCCAATCCCGACAACGCATCTGAAGTCCAAAATGGCATCTGGAAAAGATCCCCAGCAATGCGGTACGCCTGTGGGAAAACAACAGTGCCCCAAAGCCCACTGTTTTCTTTGTCACCCCACTAGAACTGGGTGACACAGAGGTTAAAGAGCAAGGCCAGTCCCAGTGGAGGTGTATCACTGCCCAGCTGTGCAGGCCTGGGAAGAGGACTATGGCTGACATGTGCTCGGTGCATTGCTAACGACATTGGCAAACCACTCTGGGTCTGTGTGTGAGGAGCAGTGTGAGGCAGGAGATCCAGGAGTTGTCTTACCCAGCTCTATAACTCTATATAAACCCATGCTCTCTTAGTCTCAATGGCAAGGTAGGTAGGCTAATAAATATATTCTGTTCTAACCTAGGACACAAAGCTTAGAAAACTAATTTAGAAGGTTATTAGCTACTATTTAGTTAGCTGAAGATGTGATAAAAGTTTCCCCTCATTTAAAAAAATAAGTCAAACATTCGTGAAATATTTTAAATAAATATAGCGCATTTAAGACAATCTAATCCCCTTCTAGGTTTAAATTCACATCTAAAACTTTCACGACTTCTTCAGTTTGTCTCTTGTCCTGAATTTTGTCCCTCTTCATTTCCAATCTAGTGTGTTTCACCCCTCCTCTGACAGCTTGGGCTCCCTGGGGATCACCATAGTGCTGCTGGCCTTATTGACATGCTTGGGAGTGCTTGGCTGCCTTCAGAAATCACATTAGTAGCCACTAACACCAACCATTACTGATTATCATCAGATTTTTATGAAAGTAAAATATCTAAATCCTAAATCCTATATTGCTGATCTTCAGTGCTTTGAAAACATGGAACAAGTTCAGAACTTCTTTGCTGCAAGTGTGGACATCTCCAAGAGGAGTGAAACCACCAACCAGAATGTCTCCCAAACCACCTTGTGACAGGGACTGCCAGAGAAGAATACAGCCTGCACAGATATTCTCGGGGAATGTCCAGCTGCTTTGATTTATACTCAAATTATGCTGACAATCAAGGGACCTGGAGAAGAGATTTTTTAAAGCAAATTTGTAGGTTGTTTGGTATAAAACCTTGATAGTATAATGCAACCCTGTTGATGCTGGCGTCAGGCATCACACACAATTTTGCTTCACCTCTCTCTAACTAATTGTAATTTCTGCAGATTAAAAGTGCTCTTATAAGTGCTGAAAATCAGCCTTCCGTGTTGAATCACGGAAGGCACGGCCTACCAATTCTGCAATACAGTGGACAGTCAGAGGGACAGAGCACTGAAAATACAAGCCTGGCACGCATCTGGGTGATGTAAACTAGGCTTCAACCCAACCTCTTCCTACTGTCGCTGTAGCCTGAAAAATTGTGCAAATGCATTGCTGCTGAAGAAAGGAAGGAAAACGAAACAAGTCCAGAGAACAGGACCACCAGCTCACATTAGTACTCTGCCCTGGTGAAATAAACCAGATCCTTCAGACTAAATAGGCACAAAGGAAGGTCTCCTTGGGAATATAGCTGCTTGAATAGGAATGGCTCTAATCTCAGCAGTACCACAAATCCCTTTTGAGAAAAGGAATTTTCAGACTCTTTAAATTTTTAACTGTTCTTCATTTTGTGTGAAACAGCGCTGTGCCTCAAGCACTCTAATAACATTCCTGGCTTGCTCTGCTGTCACAATCTGTAAAAACTCATCCAGGTAGATGATTTGGAGTTTAATATCAAATTGCTTTGGAGAATATTCATGGTTGGAAGTGCATAATAATATGTTTTATAATTGCTGTTAAAAAAAAAAAAAAAGGCTAGAAGAGAAGTGGTTTGCTTTCATCCATTGGGGAGCTCTGCTTTGTTATTACATTCTGTGCAATGATAATTAATAATTCCACAACCAGCACTAAAAAAACGTTCCCTGGCTAAAATTTTCAAAAGTAACTAATGATTTGAGGTTTCTTTGCTTTTATGTATTCAGTTTGAAATACCTTGAAGATGAATCTGGTTTTCATAAGATGCTAAGCACTGATTTTCTGCAAATGATTGAGCTCCCTCTCAAAAACTTTAGACCCTGTCATTTTAAGGCCGATAGACACTGTTTACTAGTGACAAAAGTATGCCGATTCATTCATTAGTTACAGAGCACTAGATTAGATCACAAATAAATCCATTTCAAAGGAAAATATTTTAAAATTATACCTTCCTTGCACCTGCAAGAACAGACTTCTTGACTCTTGGGATGATTGGAAGTTACTTAATGAACAAACAAACAAGCAAAAGAGGGTAGGCTAGAGACCGGTTCTAGCAGTTGCTTTGTATTACTCAGTAAAAGAAAGATGAAGAATGCATACTACAGTCTTGGGTGGTGCTTGGACATGTCAGAGTACTTTTGAATGTCGCTGCATGTGTTGTGCCTGCCTGAAGCTGTCCTGGAGCCTGACTGTCCTTTTTCTGGCAGGAGTCACTATTAACACCTATGCAAAGTGGGGAACCTGCAACCAAATCAGAAAACTGATGTTTCAGCCTTGATGTTGATGCTTATTCAAAGTACAGAACAATGGAGAAAGGAGAATCATAGGTGTTCTTATTTCATCCACCCAAATGATTCAGCTTCCAAAAAAATCAGAAAGGCTTCTACGTCCTTTCCCCAGCTCAGCTGCAGTGGAGCAGGCAGAGGAAAGCAAAGGACTGAAGGAGAAAGCAAGTGACTAACCCCTTCTGAGCCCTTCTTCCACCACAGTGATTCCTTATTTCATGCCCCTCTATTTCTAGTCATGCTCAGTTAGCCCAGATTAAAAGTTCTTGGACCTGTATTATCCAGCTTGATCCAGTCACTTTACCAGCCTTGCCTTTTCTTTGAAGGGCAGTCCCAGGCAAGGGCACGTGTGCTGGATGTTCAGGTCAACATTTCAAAAATGCATTATTCTTCTGAGGTTCCTGCATTTTTAAGTACAACCTTGTGAACAACCAGATCACCACGCTGCAACTGATTTTACATTCAAGTAAAGCTGCCAGAGGTCAGCGAAGGCAAAGCAGGGCAGCACTTGGTAGGTGAAGGTGCCCAGCAGGAGCTGGCTGGCCTGCTGATGAGGGTTCCTCCATTCTTAATCCTGAAGCTGTGCCATGTTGGGATTATTTTTGTTTAAGATTAGACACCAGACAAGACCCTGCATTTGCTCTACCGTCCCCAGGATTGTCCATTTTTGCTTTGCAGAGGTCTCTGTCCCTATTGCAAGTCCCTCTTGCCAAATCTTGTAGTTTATCTAGTACACACCCATCAGCCTTTTGCTTCAAGGTATCCTTTGCTGACCGGATTTATCCACAGACACCAAGATTTCCTCAGCAGGATAATGAAAGTGCTTATTATTTTACTCCTGCTCTCCTTCCTTGCTATTATATTAGATTTTCCATCACTAATTATTCTTCTCTGCCCAGCTGAATGAGAGAGTAGTGTTCATCTCACTCTGAATGGAAAAAGACTGGAAGTAAGGAGGCAGCATCGAGTACTCACACTTCTGATGACTGTTGTGATTCCCACGGGCAATCCTCTGGTTGAGTGTCACCATGGCCTAGAAAAAGCTCCCTAGCACAGGAAATTCCTACCACTGCAGCTGCACCTCAGTTCCACAGACACACAGATTTTTGGGCACAGATGCTGGGTCTGCAGAGAAGGCTGCTTGCCACATCAGCCAGAATTGAAAGGTGCTCTTCTGCCTTGCTGAACTCCAATTCAGTTTTAGAATACCAGATACTGAGGTTTGGTAAGTGGCTAATGCTGTTAGGAGTGAGAGGAGAACATGTATATTGGCTAACTTCATCAAACTTATTAAGTTCTATCTGGAATTAAAAAGTTTATTTAAGATTTAAGAGCCTGCATTTGCTCTCTCAGAATTGCTCTAGACTGCAGAGAGGATAAACTCTGGAGAAGGGAGTGGGAAAGAGTGCTCGGGGCCAGAGCTGTACAGGTTGCCAGGGTCAGACAATTTGCAACACAGAAGCAGGATCAGCCAGGAGCACATGGAGAAGAAACGATCCAGCAGATCTGGGCTAAGGGAACATGGTTAATGTGGCAGCTTGGGGCTGGTGAAGCAACCACGGTGGCCCATAGCACAGAAAGTGGGCAACGTCACCCAGGAGTGGCAGACCGAGGGCACTGTGCACAGCATGCCCCGCAGCGCTGCATTGTTGGCAGCACACACCCCAGGCTGGCGGCATGCCTGGGAAATAAACACCAAAAGATGAAAGCAAGCCAACGTGGGAGGCAGCAGCCGGCTCAGTTTCCAGCTTCTGATCACCTTCTTCCAAGTGGTGTTTCCTCACAGCATCCCCTTGTCCTCCTACAATGCACAGATCATTGCCCTCCATCAGGAAAATTAAATGCCTAATAAGAAAGAAGGGGTTGCCCAGAAATTTCCCCAGGGAAATTTCATTCATTTTCATTCGAGGGTGTGTGCACACCTTGAGAAAGGAGGTGATCTGATTTCTTCCAATAGGGTCATTGCGGCCTCATAGTTTGGAGCACTCACAACAGTCCATGGCTTTCTCATATCCCTCCCAGTCTTACTGACAGAGCTCTTCAGATCTCCAACACATCAGTACAGAAAAACCACAGCAAGTTCCATCATGCTTTGAGGGCTCAGAGCTGGTTCCTTACATCAATGCTTCCTCACAAAATCAAAGTATGTCCTACAGCTGCCTGGGTCAGGTTGGTGAAGCCCGGGCATGACAACCACCAGCTGCAGTCTCCATCCTGCTGAGCTCTGGCCACAGCCTTGCTCTGCTGGTATGAGGAATTTTTCTTCTTGTTTATAGCTAGTAGCCTATTTCCTTTCTTTTCCTCCATCCTACCATCAGATCTTCAAAATGAAACAAAGCAGTTGATTATTTTCCTCCACCCAGTTATAAATTCTTTGCCCTAGTAGCAGGCCAGAATGGCAGGTGTTTTTACTAGATTAAACTGTTGGCTGAACCTTAATCCTGACAAAAATGGTAACATCAAGAGGACCCGCTCTGCAAATATAAAGAGATAGCAAATCTGAGGGCTTATGTTATTAAAACTTTATACTTCTGCTAAGTTTTAGGCATCTAGCATAAAAATATTTACTGCATACTGGAAATGAAAATGCTACAGTTTACTATAAAATTAATTAAAAAGTGAAACAGCCTATAAATTGAGGTTGAAACTGACTTACAGAACTTTTATACAAGTGGAGTCAGTGTTAGATAACTGCAGAAAAGATTGTTGTGGTTTAACCCCTGGCTTCATCCTCTTTATATCTTCCCTTCAGGTATTTATACACATCAATAAGATCCTCTTCTAAGCCTTTTCTTCTCCAGCCAGAACAGCCCTATCTCCTCTAGCCCCTCTTCACAGGAGAGGTGCTCCAATCCCCTAATACCTTCACGACCCTCTGTTGAACTCTCTGCAGTAGCTTTGTATCTCCCTTGTACTGGGGAGCTTAGCAGGTTCAGCTGCACCAGCGCTGAGGAGAGAAGCAGAATCAATCCCTCAGCCTGCTGGCAACATGCAGCCCTGGACACCCTTATCCTTCTCCGCATCAAGGGCGTGTTGTTGGCTCATGTTCAACTTGGTGCCCACCAGGTCCTTCTCACAGAGCTGCTGGGACAGTCCCCTGCACGTAAAGGTGCCTGTGGCTGCTGCTCCCCAGGTGCAGGACTCTGCATTTCCCCATGCTGAACTGTTAACCAGATCCTGGGTATGCTGGCTCTATATTTATTTTGCCTGTTATTGCTACGTGTTAGCATGTTCTTTCTTGCACTGTTTACGTAGGCCTGCCAAGTGGCAATTTAGCTGCATTTGTGCGGGGTGCACATGAACCCTTCATGAGTGCTACCCTGCTCTAGAGATGTAAATTCACACATTGGCCTCATCAGTATCATTTTGAATGCAACTAACATCAATTATGTATGTTTCATTTTATTTTTCACCCTCTTCCAAGGTGCAGAATTGCTTATAGAGTGTATTATTTCATCTTTAGGGTTTTTGTTGGTAATGTGTATACTAGGCTGCGTTCTATATGCTGAAGTATTTTAAGCTGTCTCTTCTTCAAGCTAATCCAGGGTGGCTATCTCAGACTCTCGTCACAGGGCAAGTGCTGCACCTTCCCCTGGACCACTTGGTGGCTTCCACTGAACTTGTTTGAGTTTGTTGATATTCTCCTTGCATTTTGGAGACACTATTCCACATGTGGCTGAGCGGTAAAAAATAATCACTCTCTTTGGCCTACTGGCTATGCTTCCAGTGGTGACCTGGGTGATGCTCTCGGCTGCCTTTGCTGCCAGGACACACTGCTGGCTCACGGCCAATGAGACCCCACATCTTTTCCTGCAAAGCTGCTCCACAGCCCATCAGTCCCCACCCTGTCCTCTTGCAGAGTCTGTTCCTTCCCAAGTGCTGGACTTGTCAAATTTCCTAGTACTTGTCCTTGCTGAGTTTTAAAGATGTCCTGTCAGGTCATTCCCCCAACCCGTCTAGATCCATTTAAATGGCAGCTCTGTCCTGCAGCTCTCACTGCTCCCACTTTAGCACTACCTGCAAGCTTGTTGAGCACCCACTCCGTCTACTCCTCAAAAGTCTCTGAGTAAGATATCAAAGAGAACCGGCTCCAGCCATTCTCCGCTTGCTGCTGCCTTCCAGTAAACTCTTCTCTCCGAGCCTGACATCTATGCTTTTCCCATCTAAGTGTGCACCCTCTGCACTGTATTCTGTTCACCCTCCGTCCCAGCGTGTCTGCCAGATACAGGAAGATGCGATGCGTTCTGTCACTTGGAATTCCAGCTGTCTTTCTGCGCTGGTGCAGCAGCAAGCGATTCCTTTGCCCGACGTGATCGGATGTTACTTCTCCTGCACTTAGGCCAAGCCACGGATTTGCTCCCCATTATACGGAGGAAGGGAGAGGAAACTATTTCGAATGGGGTATTATTCCCAAAAATACCGGCGCGTCTCCAAGGGTCTCCAGCGTAAGCTTTTGCTGCCCCCTTCAGCGAGCAAGGAGCCGCCTGACCGCTGCAGGCGCAGTGCCGGGGCGGTCCCTGCCTGCGCAGCGGCCGGCGCCCCCGCGCCGTTCCGGCCCTGACGCCGTGCGTCGCTGGGAATTCCGGCTCCCGGCGGGGCGGGGGCTCCGCTCGGCGGCCCCTTCCCCGCGCCGCCTCCTGCCGCCCGCCCCCGCACGTGACTCCGCCCGGGCCCAAGATGGCCGCCGGCCGCCGAGCCCATTGCCGGCGCGGGCATCGCGCCCGACTCCAAGATGGTGGTCAATGGAGGCCACCGGAGACAGCCTAGCGGGTCAGCGCCAGCGCCGAGGTCCGATTGGCTGGGAGACGCCCCGCCCCCGCCGGCCCGCCGCTCCCATTGGCGCCGCGGGGGGCCAGGCCGCCTCTCATTGGCCGGCGAGGTGTCGCTCCCGGTGTCTCCGCTCCGGGGCCCGGGGAACTATTTTACATCGGGCGGAGGGAGGGAGGGGGCTCGGTCCGGTCGCTCCGGGAGCGGCACCGGCGGCGGTCCCGGGCCGGGGATGCTGCGGGCGCTGCCCCCGCCGGGACGGCGCTGAGGCGCCGCTGCCCCCGCCGGGACGGCGCAGCGGTAGGTGCTGCCTCCGGTCGGGGCGCGGGCGCGGGCAGCGGGCGGGACCCGCCTGCGCCGCTCGCCCCCCGGCGGCCACAGGCGGCCGCGGCCCCGCTGCCGCCCGCCGAGGCCGCGGCTTCGTGCGGGAGGGAGGCGGGAGCTGCCGCCCTGTCCCGGCCCGAGGGAGCC
The DNA here is from genome assembly GCF_015227805.2 of Hirundo rustica. Classification (NCBI taxonomy): domain Eukaryota; kingdom Metazoa; phylum Chordata; class Aves; order Passeriformes; family Hirundinidae; genus Hirundo; species Hirundo rustica. Next base: position 28,620,501 of record NC_053452.1, read on the forward strand.
GGGGGAAGGGGCGGCGAGGACTCGGCTGTACCCGCGGCCGGGAGAAGGGCGCCTGGGGCGGGGGAGGCGGGCAGCGGGGTGGGGGGGGGGCGGTTCCGTTCGGTCCCGGCCGTCCCGCTGAGGGTTCGCAGCGGAGCCCCGGGCGCGGGGGGTCGAACCTGCCCCGGCCGGACGGGGGTGCCCGGTGTCGGCACTCGGGGTGGTCGTGGGGCTGGTGCTGGAGCAGCGGGGTGGTCGGCGGTCTCCGGTATCCGGGTTTGCGCTCACGGTTTGTCCGTAGGGAAATCGCCCTGGCAGAATTAGCGCTAAAGAGCCCTCCGGGCGCCCAGCCTCCTGTTAACCCCTTCTGCGGAGGGGCGTGCGTTAAGCGTCAGGCCGTCTTCCCTCGTGAGAGCTCGTAAAAGTTTGCAAGTGGTCTTTATAAGCATCCGACTCGAAGTTGTGAATGGTTTCTTGGAATTGTAGGAGCAGTAAATCGAGTTATTTCTGCTGTTGTTGTTGACTTTGTACTTTAGTATTTGCACTGAATCACAGTGGCTTAATCCCATAGAATACATTTCTGTCTCTGAATATTTATTTCATCAGGGTTGTGTATCATCTGGTGATGTGATCTTATAAACCCAGCATGTACAATAGTCTGTTTCCATTCCCTGAATACTTGCAGAATGCTTCCTCTTTTTTTTTTTTTTCCTCTCTCCTATAAAGCTTGTTGAAGTTTTCTGCACTGTTTCTGTTTGTAAGCAATACATTTTATGCTGCTCATCATACGGTGCCATGTCCCATTCTGTGAGGTGTGATCCCTGGCTATACCACACAAAATAAAGATGCTTTTTCACTGGAGCTAATTCCAGTATGGTTTGGTAATGTTACATCCATTGAAATCTTGAGGTGTGATCCGTGCAACTCAAGACCTCGTGTCATTCAAATTTGTGCTGTTCAAGGCTTTTCACTGAAGATTCCATGCAGCTCTCAGCCTGAGCATAACCTCTTGTTACCTTGAATATCCCCAGCTGATGAGTTTGCTGCAGTGAGACATTTGAAAGGAGGCAAGTTTCCAAGTTAGCAACCTCCTACTTCATTCAGTTGTCAGTTTGTAAACCAAGATATTCAAATGGACCTCGTATCGAAGCGATAGCCTTAACAATAGAGTTTCTGTCAGAACAGATCCAATTCTTTACATTTTTGTGCATGACTAAGTATGGCACAGTGAATTAGCTGTACTTCTTGGGCCAATTATTTGTAAGTCCAAAGCAAACTACTGAAAGAGAAACCAAACCAATTTTGTGAACTGGTGGACTGAGCTTATGAATTCTGTTCTGATTTTCCAGTTGGTCTAAATGTCCTGCCTGTACTCTGCTTTTCAGGATTGCATTAGCAATACAAATCAGGTGGTAAATTCAGAGAGTTGGGTAACTTGACATGACTTCATGTGTATGAGAGCATTGGAGAAATGGCTGGCTTAGTCCTTGGAGGAGTATCTAGAATTTCTCTTCTATTGCTCTTTTAATGATGGCAGGTATATCTAAGAAGGAGGGAGAAAATGGGAGGGATTAGAAATCAACTGTGTTCTAGTAGAGAGATGTTGTTTTTTTGTTTTGTTTTTTTTTTTAATCTTCTTTGAAACGTGAAACCTGTCACTCTGCAGCAAGGTTCTAGAGAAATGACTGATTGTTCTTCAAATTAGATGTTTCTGTGATGGACTTATAACCCAAGTTGGTATAGCATGCATTTTGGGGGCTCATTCGTTTTGTTTAGAGGTAGATTTTAGTCTAGTCAAACAACAGTGATGGTTTTTGTTAATAGTTATAAAGCACCTTGTCCTGTGATAGCTTCCTGCAAAACAGCTCAATTTTTGATAGATACTTCATGGATTCAGATTACTTCATGTAACTTCCATACGGCAATTTTATCTGTTCTTAAAATTTAGTTAAAGTGGTGATATTTTATTTACTGTTGCAAATAGTGAAAACAAATGTAAAATCTAAATGGGATAACATTTTTTGTACTAAATCGTACCATTCCTGACTTTGTAGCTGAAATAACTTTTGATGTAAAGGCTCCATCATAAACTCCTAAAATACTGAGTTTTATTCCGAAGTATTGGAATAGATTGGCTAGTTAAGTAATTCTTGAATAACTGTCCACTTTAGGCTGATCTCCTTGCCTTGTTTCTCCAAGAGCTGTGCTTTGTACTTGCAGCCTTAGGGGAAAATTAGCACTTAGTTTTACCTTGTGGTATTTGTGCCTAGAGGCTTCAGGGAGGCACAAGGTTTGGTTGTGTTGAGCAACATGCAGTGCCTAACCTCCATCTGATCATGGCCTGCACTGTAATGACAAGCCCTCTGTCTTCCAAAGATATCCACCTGGTTTGAAAAAACACCTTTTGATTTATGGGGTTTGAGGTCTGAAGGATGATCAGCTTTTCTGATGTGTTGACCCATGCATTACTTTGAAACAAACGTGCGATTGCTTCCTTAAATAAGAAATGCCCTGGAGTGATATGTATTTGTGTGGTTTGGTTGTTGGACAGCATATTTTAATCTTTGAGCTATATCTAGTTAAAAATGTTGTATTTGAAATTTAGTAAATGTATGCTATACCTTCTGGAGCCCTTATACTTTGTCAGCTTGATAAATTAACTTTGACACACTGAATATTTTTCACCAGCTAACGTAGCTGTTAGTTAAGTTAAATAAAGGAGAAGAGCCCACATGCTCTCTCCATGCTTACAGCTGGACATTTCTGTTAAATTCTTCAACAAAAATGAAATTTTGATTGGTTCTTAAAGCTTCATGAATACACTAATTGGTGAATCATCTAATGTGCTGTTTAGTTTCAGGAAATATGAAATGGCTCACTAACTTTGTAGTTACAAGATTATGCAGACCTTCTGAAAATCTCAGTAAGAAAATGTGTGCAGTGGTGGTGGTTGATATTTTTGGCTGTGAGAGAAGTTGGCTAAAACTCAATGCAGTTATGCATAGTCTGCACTAGTTTATATGGTAGGAACTCACTTGAAGAATTATCTGGAAGGAAGAAAGAATAATTTTACAGGTTTATCTGCTCTTGGGACCTTATCCAGATTTTGCTGAAGAAGTTTGCATCCAGGAACCTCTTCTGGCTCTGTAACGGGTCCTAAATGTAGTTACTTTTCACCCTGTGTTTTTACAGTGCTGTGGTTGTTGAATTCTTCAGCCTTAATGTTGGACAGCTGCAAAACATTTAAAGCCTATCTTTGAAAGATTGGGATAAGAAGGAGGGGGAGAGGGAGGCTGGCCCAGATAAGTAATACTTCATGAGGACTCTGAAGTATTTTCTTTATGTAGCAGTATTCGGTGTGTTCAGGGCTAGCTGGAGACTACTTGATTATGTACTGCATTATCAAATGAAGTATTTAAACCAGTTCTCTTTTCTTGTGAAAGTTTGAATCTTTACAGTTGTTGAAGAATCAAAGAGGTCAGGAATTTGGTTTTCTTGTTGTTGCAGCAGAATAAGAGCAATTTCAGTGCAGTACATAATCACTCTGTGTAAACTCGAGGTTTTTACAACAAATATTTTCACTGCTGTTGAAGGTGCATGGAGCATTCCTTAAGATACTATTGTATTGCAGTACATACTGCAATACCTGTGGTGAGCACCAGTTTGTTAGAGGCAGAAACTTTTACAGTGGTTATAAGTGCTTCAGTGATTTCTGACTGGAGCACATTTGCAGAGGTGAAATTTGAAGTATTGCTTAAAAATTGGAGTAGGAGCAATCAAAACCAGTTTTTCTGCAATAGTGAATCTGATAACATTTTTGTTCCTCCTCAGCAGAATGAATTCTAATAGTAATTCAACAGTCAGCCTGGCTCCCAAATGAAATAACTTGGGCCCCATTGCTCAAGACTCAAATGTCAATCATAGGATTAAGAATTGTAATTCTGGGATAAAAAATGTCTGGCACTTACTACCTAATATTCTCATTAGGCTAGTAGAGACTCAAGGGCTGCAGTTGAATGAATTAGGCTTGATCAAGCCTGTGATAAAAACTGATCAAGATAATCTCTTAGACTTTTTGGCCTCTGATAAAAATTTAGCTCGTAGTGGTTGCTTATGCCAGTTTGACTTAATTTTCTTCATGGAACTTGCCTAGCTGAGGATGAACGTGTTTAATGGGGTAGACCCTGTTTCTTGAAAAGAGCTTGGAGCTGGAAACTTCCATCTCCAAGATGTCTCTAGCTTCTGATACTTAGAATTTCATCTGCTTAGGTATATCTGTTTTTATATCAAGCTGTATACTCTGTCTCTGTGCCTTGTGTTTTTGGTTTTGCAGTCAGACGTGTGCAGCAGCGTTTGATTTACTTGTGGAAAAAGTACCTGTTATTAAACTTTGATTTTGGGGAGCTTTTATGTTTGGCATCTGTGAAGGAGATATTTTAATAATTTCACTAGTACACTAACTTAACAGTTTTATCAATTTTTTTTTTTAATTTAAAATTTGCTGAAAAGTTAAAATTTCTATTGGGTTGTGTCTTGCAGTGTTTTTGACTTCATAGATAGGATTTCTCATTAGTTGGTCTTAATTGTGGTGTGGAGGAGGAAGGTAATAATGTATTTTTAAGGTGTCAGAGAGTTGTGGTGGTAAAATTATTAACAGTTAAGATAGAGAGGTCACGTTATGGGGTTATCTTTACTCAAAGGACATTCCTTTCAACCAAAAGCTAGCAATCTGATTGTTTCCAGTTTTGCATCTCAGACAGGATAATACCAGGCCATCCCTGTAGGCCCCACCAAGAGCCATCTCCATATTGTCGTGTTATTTACTGCCTGAATCCTCATTAGAGTTGTGGCTCTCTAGCAACAGACTTAAGGAGACCATCCCTCTCGGGGAGGGTACCTGGCTTTGTTAACATTGATATGATTGCTTTTCCTTGTCTTTTTCTGAAACTGTGTGTGATTAGGTTTCTGCAGTTGCTTGGCAGAGAACCAGGAAAGATGCTGTCAGTGTTCTCTCACTGTGATCATAGTTAATAAAGCTTCTGTTTGACCTGTCTTAAATTGCATTTGTGTTATTACACACTTCAAGTCCCCAGGTTCTCTGACACAGTTTCTCCATTTTTGTTCTACTGGTTCATTTAGTCCACACTGTTCTAATTTCTTTTTCCCTCTGGGTTAGTTTGTGGTGGGTTAAGGGAGACCAACTCTGTGTTGGTGGATGTGGTGGTACGGAGGGGTGATGGTGCTATGTTGTCCCTTCAGACTGCAGTGACTTGTCCTCTCTGAAGTCTGTATTGTCCAGCCACACTCTTCATGTAAAAAAAGTCTCTTGAATCCAGTAAGCAAAGTTTCTGCTGCCAAGATCTCGCTGGGTATTTCGGCAGGTTCTTGCCAGCAGTTTAATTCATTTGGACATTTGACACGATTTGAAACTTTGGCAACAAACCTGATCTTTGATTTTTGCTTTAATTTTATTTGCTCATAGTACATTGAGACCTTAATGCAGACTGTCACAATGATGGTAGTTTTTTAAAGTTTCAGTATCAAACCAGCTTTGTCTTCAAAAATGTGTGTGGTTTATCCACCGAAGAAATTCCTCATATTTATTGTTCTTCAGATCTGGCCAACTTATTTATGGAAGCAAGAACTTTGACTACAGGAGCTCTGGTTCTTACAGATGTAAACCAGATTATTTGTCATAATTTAGATTATGAGTTTGAAGTTACTGATTGTATAGTATATCCCGGAGAATGCAAAAGTACTACTGGGTTTAAAAACACGGAACTGCACAGTACTCACTCTGGGAGAGGATATCAGGACTGTAAAAAAATAATTTACCTGTTCTTGTATTCTCTGCTGAGCAGCATGTATTGGCCAGACAGGTTTTTTATTAGGTGTACCCTGTGATGGTTGGGACTATTCTTATGTTACATCCCATTACTGTATTTCAGGCGCATGTCGTCTGCCTGTTAGTATTTGCTGACATGATTAGCATATAGCCTGGTCTGGCAATTAACAGACTCTGTCCCATCTGGATTATGACATTGTAATTGTTGGGTTTTTTCCATAACGTAGTTGTCTTTAGTTCAGAATGTTTGAAATGGTATTTTTCAGAAAATCTGGCTTTATACTTGACACTTAGCATAATGTCCATTGGTAAAGTTGTAGAAATACTGATGTATTTTTTTTTAACCCCTATTTACTTAATCTACTCGAGAAAGAAAATGAATTTCTTGTTCTTTATGAGAAAAATAACTTAGCAATTAGTCTTCCAGTATGACAATTCCAAAATAAATTCTCTTAGGTCTTCTGTGGTTCTTTCATGTCTCAAATTATTTCCAAGTTTAGTTAATCTACACAGTTGTCTAAATTATAGAGGTATTTTTATTGAATTGTATTCTAGCAACATTTATTTTAGTAAACACACAGACTCTTTCAGATTGACCTGATGATTTGTTTCCCTTTACTGGAACTAAAAAGATAAAATCTGGGAATCAGTCAGAAGTTTTAATTTTTATAATACTGAAATAGTTGTGCTGTGAGAAGTGAGAAAGCTGTTTTGCCTCAAGAGTCTGTGTTGCCCGGTATCAGTTCTCATGTGCAGATGATACGGTTTTGTTTACTCAAATTCCTTGGGGTCTGAAGCATTTGTTAAGGGATTTAGCATTTCTGTTGGTAGAATTGTTAGTCCCCATGTGCAAACAACACGGTTTTGTTCTCTTGAACTCCTTTAGGAGTGAAGTGTCAGTGGTTTTGTCAGAATGATTGTGACTAACATTCAAAACTATCAAGTAATTGCACTCATCCATAGCTCAGGGTTGCTTATGTGGGTGACTGATGACCACTGCGTTAAACAAATTTTCTATTTTGATATTTGTCCAACAGTTGTGAATAAGTTTGGTGCCTTAAGGTCCAGACCCAGACCAGTAGAGCAACTGGTGTCTGAAATAGTAGTAGGCATCTTGTATCTTAGATCAAGGTTTGGACTTAGATTCAGTATGGCAATAGTTTTGGAAAAACATTGTGTCCTGTATAATTCAGGAAAAACTGACTTTTTGTTGATTTAACTTACTCTTGCTTTCAGATCAGAAGCTGGTTTCTAGGGGCTAGCTCCTAAGATGCCTGAAAGTTTGAAATGTCCTGGCTTTGAGTGTTATTTGCTTTGTCTCTTCCCCACATCTGATAATCACTGTTGTATATTTTGGTGACCGATGTTTAGCATTTTTCACAACTACTTTTGATCGTAATTTTAAGAATGGAAAAAAATAGCAATGTACCATTGGTTGTCTCTTTGACAGTACCTATATTTAAGTATGTATGGAAATCCTTGTTGCTAGTGTGCTCTGTAGGAACTTTACAGCCCTTTTTCAGCAAGAGAGTTTATATGGGTAGAAAATATTCTCCTTGAGTATCATAGATGACAACAGCTAGCAGTAAATGCAAGTCTTCAGCTTATTTTGTAAATGGTTTTTAAGATAGAAGTGATTTTGGTTTTAGTCCTGGAAGTTCTTGCTTATAGGCTCAAAAATTATCACATTATGAAACCACTTTTATTTTTTCCAATTACGCAAATAACTCAGTAGAAGCAAAAACTGCAGAATGTCTCCATAGCCCATGAATTCTATATTTTTAAGAATTAGTCAAATACGAAATGTTCATCAATTTTGCGCCATGATAATCAAATGGTTTCAATGCTAGTAAAGTTAATGTGGCATACTAATAGTATATCTGTTCATGGTTGAGGAATGTGTGATCCTTGTACTTGCTTTAAAGCCTGTAATAAGTGAAAGGAATCTTGATTTGACCATTACATTGACAGTGGCATGTGCAATTTCACACAAGTTTCCTAATGGGACACCTGCAGCGGTGTTTTGTTTTCCTGAGAAATAGATACACTGATTTTTGGGCTTACTTTGTTCATAATTGCAGAGAGCAGTAAGTAAAACAAACCTGAAAAGTGTAGAGAAAAGGGAATAATGTTATGTAAGGAGATAAAATGCCATGCAGTTACAGTTTATGATTTGTTCTTTATTATGAAATTTCATAAAGTCATATTTCTCCTTTTTAATAATAATGCTTTTTTTTTCCTGACAGAAGTTTGATATTGCAAAGATGAGCAAAGCAGAAGTTCTGCCCTTTTTGTTATGCAGTACAAATCTAGAATGAGAATGTTCAGGGTCCTGTCTCAGTTTTGCCCTGTAAACTCACCAGTTGTATCACATTTTCCGGGGTCTCACAAATGCTGGGCTTGGTTTCTTCTTTTACTCATAGACTTGCTTTTCTTTGTACTGTTAAGTTATAGCTCGGATGCCAGAAAATCTACTTTGCAGTTTAATTTTGGCTGACTTGAAGAGGGTCAGTAATTATAGTTACTGTTTCCAGCAAGTTGAGTTTTTCCAGAAGTCTTTTTATGAAGAATGTGACTGTGGATTAATTGAATGTAAAAATGAGTCAAAAACTTTCTTCTGCCAAAGGCAAATATAGGAGTAGGTGCTAGTAAGGTTTTCAAAACTCTGTTACCTAGGTAATTTGTAGATGTAGTGCGAGCAGTTGCCCAAAGAAGTATAAAACTGATTTAATTTATTGAGAAAGTTACTGGAGTACAGCTTACCTATAAAATAGATAGCAATCCTCTGCAAGTTTTTTAGTTTTCACTCTTACAAGCAAATTGATGTTGAGGTATTTTTAAAACCTACTGCTGCCAGGCTTCCTGTCAACAGTAAGGTCATCATCTCTAAAGCATGGTACCCTGTGTTTTTTCAAGTTATTCTGAATTCAGAGAGGACAGTAAGTTAGCAGTTGTTGATTTAAGACTATGCTGACATCACGGATGACATACCTAATAGAACTTCTCTTCTGCCTTACTTGTTTACGTGCCTTCCTTTAGTGTCTGGCAGGGCTGAAGAAGCAGCAGTGGTGCTCTGAGGCAGCAGGATGACGTGCTTTAGTCATTCAGTAGCATCTGAGAGTACTCAGCTGATGCCTCTCTCCTGAAGGATGTTTAGTTCTGCGGTTTCATTAATCACTGTAAGTTTTGCTAATGCCCAGGATGCACTTCTCTTTTATAAAAACATCATAGTATCGCTATAAGGAATGATCCAAAGGGAAGCGTTTTGCAAACATAGAGGAGTTTGTTGTTAGCATGGAAAAATAGTCTTGGTGTTTGCTGTTGGAAACCCTTGTGATTTGTGTATAGGAGCTGTGGTGTTACAGATACAGCTACATATGAAAATATTCTGGTCTTTGATTTGGGACAGTATTGAAAGCCAAATCTGGAAAAAGAGTGTCAATGTACAAAGGCAACTCTCTATTACAAAATCTCACTAGGTGGGCCTACCTGTATAGCATCATTTGCAAATCCTTCAAGTGTAGCTGAATCCAGTACTCGTAATCTTTGTTTCCTACTCATTTAGCTTTGCATGTATGTTTTGTCTTTTTACTAATTTTGGACTTGAGTTGTGTATTTAGCTCTAAAGGGAAGTGATGCCTCTATGCAGGAACTGAGTTTGGGGCCCAAATAAATATATGTAGAAAGTTGCTTCTCAAAAGGCTTTGCATAAAGGTACCTGTTCTATGTGTACAGGAGTTAAGTAGATAGGGATAAGCTGTGTATTTATACATAACTATAAATACAACTGGTAGTTGTGTGGGAATAGGCAGAAAGAAGACAGACTTGAGCCTCCTTGGTGAGGAGCAGCAGCCATGGAACATATCATGAATTGGGGGAAGTGGAGTTCTGTGTCATCCCTGCTGAGCTGAAGTTGTTACCACCACAGGTACTGTGTTGCCAAACTTGTGTGTGTTCCCTGGGCTGTAGCACAGTGCCAGCCTGGTAAATGAATTATTTCTGCTTTTATGTCTTTCTCCTTTCTCATCGGGGAGAAAGGACATATGACCATGGAAATCTGTTGTGGGAATATGTTAAGTCCCATGGAAATCTGTTGTGGGAATATGTTAAGTCCTTGCTTTCAGAAGCAGGCAGCAAAGCTGGTGCAGGGCCGGGAAGCAATGTCTTGTGAGCAGCAGCTGAGGGCTTTGGGCTTGTCTGGTTTGGGGAAAAGGAGGCTGAGCATGACCTCATTGGCTCTCTACAGCTCCCTGAGGAAGGCAAGTGGAGAGAGAGGTGCTGGGCTTTTCTTCCTGGGACTGAGAGGTGGGATGTGTGGGAATGGTTCAAAGCTGCTCCAGGGCAGGCTGCACATTGGGAAACATTTCTTCAAACACTGGAGCAGGCACCCTAGGGAGGTGGTCGATGCCCCAAGCCTGTGAGTGTTTCAGAGGTGTTTGGACATTGCCCTTTAAAACGTGTTTTAGCTTGGTCAGCCTGGAATTGGTCAGGCAGTTGGACCAGGTGATTATTGTAGGTCCCTCTCAACAGAAATATTCTATTCTATAGAACAAAGAAGGTTAAAAAAAAAAAAAAAGTCCCAACAACAAAAAAAACCACCCCAGTAATTAGACAAAATTAACTTTGTACAAAGAGTAGCTGTGTTCAAAGGTATTTCAGTTTTAGGCTGGGTGCATGTTGTGCTCACATCATGATACTTCAAATAGCTTAAAATTCCCCATAGTGGGAGTTGAGCAACAGTAACTGGATGTAAAGAGTTAATGGCTATGGTTTTATTTACATGTGATTTGAATGTAAATAGAGTGTCCAGCACTGCTTGTAAGAGAATCAGAAGAGTGCAGAAAAAAACTCTCCTGGTTGTATTTTCTTACAGTTGAGGTGGGGTTTTTCCCCTCTTCACTCTCTTTGAGAGGTCTTATCTTGTCCTTCTAGACTTTAGCTCCTGCTTACTGTAGGCCTAAAAGTTCTCTATTTTCAGTCTCTTATTAATTTAACAGAATATTGTCTTTGCATATGTCCATGTTGCTTCACTTTCTTGTTTGCTCTCTTAGGATGGAGTATGCCATTGTATGAGATCAAGGCAGTGCAGCCTTCTAGTTGAATCTGTCTCTGAGGCTTGCAAAGGTCACTGATTTACCTTCAGATTTTTTTCTGGAGAAAACAAGATGGCATAGAGTGTTAACGTTACTCTCAGTGAGTAAACAAGCAATTTGAATTCGTAGGAAGGAAGATAGTATTATGTTTTATTTGTGTTTGCTGGCTCCATCCTGTGCTGCCATTTCACTGAACCTGACATTAGTCATCGCACAAATAACTCTGAAGATGTCTAGCTGTTCACCCAGCAGTTTGCAAAATCAGAATGGACAATTTGAATGGTTTGCTTTTGTATCATTGACAAAGCATCCTATTTTGTTATGCAGCTGTAAACCTCTGTAACAAAAAGCATTACTGCTTAAGTGAAAATAGGGGTTCACAGAAGTCATTGTTCCCATTGGTGTTCTTCCTTCATCTGTTTCTTCTAGAGATAATAGGAAGTGTTGGAAAAAATTTAAGTGATGGTATATTCAATCATTAATAACTTTCCTGATCTCTAATCTTCTGCACTGAAATACTTTAGGCCTTTTCTTCATCTTGAGTTTAACTTTGTTTAAAGCTTTTTGCCAAAATTCTTCATGTGTTTTCAGAAACAGAACAAGAATAATTGTGCTACTTTTTAGTGTCGGTTTCTACTTTGAAATATTGTAGTACACCTCTGAACTGGAACAACTACATGAAACTTGTTAATGCGCAGCCTTTGGCTGAGCAGTATTGTTTTAATTTTACATTAGAACTGAGCCAAAATTGAGCCAATTCTCTTCTTGAAAATTTCTGATCTAGACATGGCAGTTTTTTGTTTTGGTTTGGTTTTTGTGGGGTACCCTGGAGACTGTGTGCATTCTGTGTGCTCAGCAGGATTTTTCTTTCAAGTACATTTCTGGGCTGCAATAAGCTGTGCAGAGCATGGGAGCAAGAATTGTCCCGAGGTAATTAGGGGATTGAAGGAGTTCCTATGGCACAAATCCAGCTGGGAAATCTCTGAGACAGCCCTGACACGTGTCAGCTCCAGAATCACGCACTTGTTCCTCCTCCTTTGCTGTCCCATCAGCTCTGCAGTATCTCCAAGCTCCCACCAACACCGGTGTTCTGACTGTGACTTTGACTGTGTTAAGACTCAAGAGAAGTTGAGATATCCATACTGGGCTAGAGCTTGGCTACTTCTGTATCTGAATAGCTTTGTTAGGTCTGAGCATAATAAGGATGCCACTCATCACCCTCACCTGTAACTATGGTTGTAGGGAGGGTGCTCAGTTGCTTCCCACAAGCAGGGGGTATGCATTTGGTCAGGACTGATTACTGTGACAGCCAAAAAAAGCTCAATATGATTCTTCAGAGATCTTCACAGATCAAAGCTCAAAAGACTACTTGAGCCAATGAACCTGAAGGTATTTTTCTTTAGGAGTTCCAAACTGGACCAAGTTTGTGTGAATTTTTTGTAAGGATAGCGGAAGATACTCTGCACAGAGACTGCACTTCCTCAATTTATAGATTGAAGAGGTGGCTTTCTAAAGATGGCCAAAATGTAACTTTTTTTTTTTATATATATTTTTCCTGCAACAACTTAGACTTTGAAGAACTATTTTAGGTAGCTACCCAGCCTATGAAATTCTGACCAAATCAGAAAGCAATTAAATGTGTCTGATGATGGGAAGCATTAGGTGATAGTAGTAAATAAATTAATTTTTTAAATTGAAAAAGAAAAAATATTTTCAAAAGCATGTCCCTCCTATTGGGAAAAGACTTAGGAGCAACTTAGTAGACTGGCTTTCTTTGCTGTTTTTAAGGTGGCTAGCTTGAACTTTAAGAAGGATGGCCTTGCCTGTTGACACAGTACAGCTGAAAGTGTCTTTTTTAAAATGACTTTCCCCTGTAGCAAAATATGTGTCAGTTATGTGGACACTTGCAGCTGTGTGAGAGAACTTTCCCTGAGTTTCATTTGCTGTGCTTTCTCTCAGCCAGCAGCAGGGCCACTGTGGCAGTGGCAACTTCTCGGAGCACCTGCTGGACTGCGTGTTTCTTTTCTGTGCTCGCTCAGTATAGTAGCAAACAGATTTTGCTGAAAGAATGTTCCAGTCCGGCTGCTTATCAGAACTCTTATGAAGATAACTACTTTTTCTTCAAATCATGACAGATTTTAAGTTACCTACAAATGAATTTTGTATGTCTGTGTGCCACTGGTGCCAGTACAATCAGAATTTTGCAGCCTTATGTACAGTTGAACATTAGGCAGTGTTCTGTCCCTCCCTCCCCCCATCTAAGTGGCAGACTCCTGCCAGTCTGTAGCAGAAGAGGTTGAGATCTCTGAACTTGCACAACTGGTTTTAGTTATTTGGACCCTTCAACTCTGTATAGTGGTTTGAGGGGTGCTCAAGCTGTGACTGATCATGGATATTTTAAGAAAACTTCTTAGTTTTCATCTATTTTTGAATCTAGAATTTGGAATCTCATTCTTGTGATTACCATGTTTGTTTTCCTTCAGGAATTCCTGGCCACTGCGTGACGGTAGCTAGATGTGGAAACTGCTGTGTCTTATAATGACAATTTTTTTATTATTATTATTTTTAACATCAAGAATCAAATTATGGAGGATACTTAAAGATCGCAACTTCCTGAACTCATTTGTTGAACAGGTTGTTCCTGCGCTCTTGAAAAATTCCTGCACTATATAAAAAATACCAGAAAATGTCTGGTCTTTCAAGTAGAAGTTGAACCATCTTGCATTTCTATTTTAATAGTTTTCCCTGCTAACACTGTTACAGTTCCCGATCTTCTAAAGGGTACAGTGTTTTTGTAGATGAGTGTTAGTCTTGAAGCTAAATTTTAGTTTCTGCTTTTACAATTAAGACTTTGATTTAATCTTTCATTTAATAAAATGTTTCAGGTTATAAGGAGAATCTGGGTTAACATTGAGGAGTAGGTTTCACAGGGATGGCTAAACCAGTATTAACAGCTCACTGCTATTGATAGACATGGTTCTTTTCCTCTCCTTGCATAAGACTGGAGATTCTCCCACCTTTGTGCTATCACTTGTCTCTTCTGGCTTCTTTTTCCTCACTGAAGTGCTGTTTGTCTATCTGGTGCTTCCATCAATTAGCTTATGGTGAAAATGGAGGTCAGATGAATGGACACTGATACAAAGGGATGGGAGGGGGAAGCAAGAATATCCCTTTTAATAGGAGCAAAACAGTGGTAGATTAATTATCATGGACTGTCACCCTTGGGGTGCCCTTTCTATAGCTAAATCCTGTTGATGAGAAACAACATAGAACTGTACTCTTCAATAGCTGCCCTCTGACAAGTTTATCACTCAGTCATCATTGATTTAGGCTTGTTTAGTTTTTTGGGGTGCTGCAGACTCTTCCTGCATGAAATGCAGCCTCTTAAGCTGTTACAAAATCCGGAATAGGTAAGGCTAGAAGGAAAGCAGCAATGATCTGGTCCAACCTCCTTGCTCAAGCAGGATAAGTCATTCATACAAGTGAGTCTCGGCTTTCATAGGGCACAAGCGCAGTGCTGGTTTTATTAGTCTCGTGCGGGTGGCAATGGTGTTGCGCAGGTTCATTTTTCCAGTCTGTTCCTTTGCTGCATCTTCTTGGAGTTCCTGCAGCCTGTAACTTATATTCATCCATATCAGATAGGAGCCCTTGGATACTAAGCAGCTTTCCAATACTGAATGAGCCGGTGTCTAGGTATTGAAGTGATATCACAGGTTAGTGAGCTGACTTTTTAGATAGGCTATTTGCCTATTGATTAATAGGAATGCCCATTAGCTAACCAGTGGATTAGTGATTTCATGGCTAGGATCTTTCTGCAACAATCCTTTAGTGATAACTGGAGTAAGCTTTTGGGGTTGGATAGATGATTTCAAAAGACAAAGCATTTGTATATTTTATTTTCAGAAAAATTTAGGAGCTAACCAAAGACATCTATTTCTCTTAGAAAATTCTCATTCTGTGGGGGCTCACATAACGTGCACAGGCACTTCTTTGCTAGAATAAGCATTTCATTCAAATTGTTTTTATTTAACTGATGTTTTTATGTAAAACCAAGAAGAAAGATGTAGCCACATATTGACAATCTTGCTATCTATTCCATCTTACTATGCAATGGTGCCTAGCTCTTTGAAGATAAGATTGTAGTGTAATAATCTAGTTAGCACCTCAGTTGTAATGGACTGAGGCAATTGATGCTCTTAAGAGGAAAGACCTGATATTCTTATCAGTGATTGCTCAATCTCTGTAATGCACATCCTGTGCATATAGTCACAGTCTTACATTTCTGACTATGTGAAAGGTTAGATTCTATTGCTTGAAACTTTTATGGTATGTCTTGATCCTATGTTTTGAATTGTGGGCATTCCTTGCATGGCACAAGGAAAATGTGGTGTGAGTGTGTGGGTGGGGGTTTTTGTGTTGGTGTGTTGTATTTTTTGGGTGTGGTGGTTTGGTTTTTTGTGTCGTTGTTGGTTTTTTGTGTTTGTTTTTGTCTTGGTTTGGTTTTAGGGTGCGGTTTTTTGGTTGAGTGGTTTTGTTTGTTTGTTTGTTTTAAATACTGAATCATGAAGCTCATGAGTAGAGACCAAGAGGGCCTCTAGATTTACTCACTAGTGGTCTTTGAATACAAATGGAGAGCAGGTGTTGCAAAGGGCTGGATCCTTTGCTGTCAGGCAGAGAAACATTTTTTTTGTTATTACTAGAGCAGTAACTCTAAACACAGTAACTTAAAATCTCATTACCCTGAGGTGTTTTTTTTAGATATTGGTCATGGATCACTGTATTGGTGCTGTTTAATATTATTGGTAGTTAAAGGAATGTTGCAGTCGTTCATATGGTGTGCCCAGGTAAGAGCACAGTGGCGCACTCAGTGGCTCTTTGGGTGAGTTTGTTCTACTGGTAGCAGTGGTTTGACTATCAAACACTTCCATTGCAATCTTTTGTTCTCCCAAGCACCATCATTTGGCATTAATGCTTATTGATTGAAGTGTCTTTTATACAGAGACTATGTACAAGCACACTTCCAAATTCCCAGGGTTTTAATAAATGGAAACTTTGTGCTTCTCTGCATTGTTAGAATTCTTGACTAGCAAGCTGAAACACCTAAAATGTGAAACGGCCAAGGCGTAGTCAATGTATTTGCTGAGCAATTTACTTAGAAGAAATTTAGTTCTGACCTTTTAATGTTTATACTTAAACTATCTTGCACAAAAAAAAAAAAGTTCTAAAGTGTATTGATGTTATGCATATTTTATATGTATCAAATTTTGTCTCTGTTTATATGTAACTAGACTCTTGTTGGTTAAATTATACAAACTCAGCTAAACTAACTAAGGGATTTTTTTTTTCTGTCCCTTACTCCTAAGAAAGATCTTCTTACCTCAGGGGCTGAACCTGCAAGGTTAATGCTTGTAAGTTTTTTTTTACTTGAGTTTTAATAATGTGAAAAAAAGAAGGGCAGAGTTTCAGAAAGCTTCACATTCACTGAAATCATGTTTCTTAGCAGAGGTCAAAATATGTTTAACTTTTCTGGAAATCCCACTTAAAATTCCTCATGCATCCTACTTCTAGCTAATTTCCAAAATGTTGGGGATTTTTAAAAACCTTGTTTGTTTGTTTGTAGGGTTTTTTGTTGTTGTTTTCTTTAAAGATACACTGTAATTTGCTATGGTTATAAGCTGTCATCACACATGCTTTATGTGTTCAATATACAGAATATCCAGAAGAGTCTTCACTTCGATTTTCTGGCAAATTAATCCGTAATTTTAAAGTTACAGTAAAACCTTTTAGTGAATTTTTGGTGGCATTAAAAAACCAAAATTTCAGTTCCACTGCAGTTTAAGTGGTAGTGTTGATGTTGCAGCTGGCTGTGCTGCAGCAGGACAGCCAAGGCTTGGTGGGTGCTCAGTGGCAGAACTTGCAGGTACAGAACCACGAAGCACAGGTTTCCTTCAGCTGGGAAGTTGCAGAGGAGTGTTTCTGATAGTTCTAGCTGGGTATAGTCTAGGATAAAGTTGTCTGTGGATTAAAGTGAAAACATGAAACAGGCTAGACCTACTGGCAGCCTTCCAGCTGCTTCTCCTTCTTCTTTGCAGGGTTTATGTTCTTTTACCTTCCCCAGGCCCTGCCTGGGGAACCAGGTGCTTGCTGCCAATTAGTCTTGTCAAGACAGCCCAGAGCTTCTCTTGACAAGCCTGACTGCTGACAGCAGCTGTGGGGTAGTCTTAGGAAGGATTTTAACTCCTTGCTTGCCAAATGCTTTGCAGGTTAAATCCTCTGGTCTCATTCTGCAGTTGCTCAAATAGGCTTCTATTTTATGAAAGTATATTCTATACAGAAACCAATCTAAGATTTCCAGTGGTGCTGTAGAGATAGATTTTACTTGCCAAGCTTCTGGCATGAAAGAATGCGAGCTGGGAGTTAAGTCATTATGAAAGTCACTTTGTAAGTTTGTTATTAGAGCTGTCCATCTCAGGCCACCTTCTACTTGCTGTGCAGCATAGCTGTAGCTGGATACCAGCTTGGGCTGTTACTTTTCTCAGTTGTTACGGTTTTAGAAACTTTTGAATTTTTGGGTCCATTTCACTTAAATTTAAGAGGAGGGCTGCTTTATTTTATTTCTCCTGCAAATTGCATGAATGGCAG
The DNA here is from genome assembly GCF_015227805.2 of Hirundo rustica. NCBI lineage: Eukaryota > Metazoa > Chordata > Aves > Passeriformes > Hirundinidae > Hirundo > Hirundo rustica. The sequence goes on from NC_053452.1 coordinate 28,638,060, forward strand.
TAAAACTTTTCCCTATGTGGTCACCATTGTAAATACATTGCTAGAGAAAGACAGGTACAACTTTGGTTCTATCAGTTAATAATAGGTGGCAGGTAGTTTGTTTGTGTTGGAGAATATGATCTTTTGCTTGGTCAGGTTAAAAGGACATGTGAGAAGTGCCTGGGTGTGAGAAAAGTTCTGTGTACAGGAGGTACCTGTAAGCTGATGGGGGACATGGGTACAGTGGTGAGGGAGAGCTATTAGGCTGTTGAGGTTTTGAAAAATGTAGTGAGAAGAAATAGGGCTATTAAACCAGTATAAATTGATCCCAGAACAGAAGGACTGTGTTTGGAAAATAGGCCATTTGCAATTGAATGAAATGCTCTGTTTACAAAATAGATTAAATTGGATGTTTTTACTGAGCTAGTCAAAGATGTGGGATGTGATTTGACTCATCTTTTCAACTTTGCTTCCAATTTCCCTTGCTTTTAGTGAGGCACAGCTATTAAGGTATGCTTTTTCTTAACTCAGAACTCCCAAGAATTACATACAAATAGCCATTAGATTAATATTTATATCAGTTTGAGACCTATTTATATTTTAGACCTTTGTAGAGGAGGATACGCTTCATTAGTGTTCTTAGAAGTAGAAACAAATTCTTCTCTACTAGAGGAGAACTCCATAGCTTTTCTCGGAGTACTTATGGCTTTTGCAGGGGTCATCATGAGGGCTGCTGTACTTAACTTGAACACTGACTGGGAGCATTTATTCTCTCCACATGAATTTTAAAAAAGTATAATGGCAGCTTCTGTGTGAGAAGAGTTAAACATAGCAGTATGGAAGCCATTACTCCACAAAGTCACCTAGAGTTCTCTTCCATGGCACATACTTTACCTTGCTAACTTAATGCTTGTTCTTTTGTTTTTTCAAATGTTAAGGTGAAATTGAATTGCCTGATAAGGGTGTATGGAGGTAGTTTAAAGGAAACTGCTCCCATTTAATGTTGCTTGTGTGGATTTACATGTTACAATGAGTGGCCACCATCAGGGTACTGCCTAAATGGTTTGAAGGTTTCTTGACTTGGAATTAATATGTGCCATTGTCTTGAATTTTCAGTTTTATAGCATAGAGAACTACCACTGTGTGGAGTTCTTGGTTAATCTGTATAGTTTTACTTCTGTTTTAATATCTGAAACTCATGTTTGCTCTGTGACTCTTACATAATTAGAGCTTTGTTCATGATGGTTGTGTTATTACCTACTAGACTTGTGTAAGTAGAGGAAAAGGAGTATTTAAAAAACAGTTATCTCTAGTTTTGGTTCAGTGCCATAACTTTCTGTTCGTCTATTGATGGCTGATCTGCTTCAAGGATTTCAGATTTTCTGAAGCGCAAAGAAATGGATGCAACTGTACAGTACTTTTCAATCCGGAGTGAACACACATAGTCCCCAAATTGTCCTTTTGGAAACCCAAAGCCTACTAAGGGGCTTACAAGAATGTTCCCCCTGTTCAAAGTCTTGGAGCAGTATTTTTGAACTGAAGCTACCAGTGTGTAGCTGCTTGGGAAGAAACTGGCAGAGCATCAGCTGTCCAAGCTAAGACTGCTTTTTACTCGTTGCAAATCTGCACCAAGGAGGGGGAGGAGTTTACTTCATACTCGAGGTTGGAACAATGGCAAAATATCATTATTTAACTTGACAATCTGCCAGCTTAAGTCCTTGAAACTTGCAGCTTTCCTTGTGTTTTAGCAGAATGCAACAAGCCGTGTCAGCATTTTATTTTTGAAGCAAAGGTTTTCAGTGGCTGAACTTTCAATGCAAGTATTCAAAGCAGCGCCTTAAGTAGGGTCCTAATCTCTCTCTTTGAAGCCAGAACCCCACAGCTGAGAATGGAGATTTCTCTTCAAAGTAGCCATCTAAGAACTTAATAACTTCTGCAGAACTAAGCAGTGCTGCTGTGGAAGGAAGCGGTCTTGCCCTGGCTGCTGCTTCCTCCCTCTTCTGCCCCTTCCATGTGTTAGCTTGAATGTTTGTACAGAAGTCATAAACCAGACAGAGTAAATGATTGAGACTTTTTCTGAGAACTCATTTTAGTCTGGATCGGTTCCTTGAGTTGGTTGACTGAGCAGCCATATGGTGTACAGACCACCTCCTGCACCAACACAGGTGGCCAGGAAGAGGGTGATGCCATTTCTTTTGGTTGCAGTGCTGACTTGGGCCAATTCTGTGTGTTGTTGGAATTGTAGTTCTATATCCTTTACCTCTTTTCTGGCAGGTTTGAGTTTTGGTTTGGGGAATCAAGCCTTCGTATTCATCTTCCTATGCAACTGCACTTCCAATTTATCAAAGCCTAACAGTTAAAAACCAGTAGTACTTTGTACTAATAAGGCTTTCGTGAGCACTTGAGACGCTTGGCCTCTTTACCTTGTTTAGTTAAAAAAATAGCAGCCACCTTTTCCTTCCAGGCCTCTAAATCCGCTCTTTGAGCTGACTGCAGCGAGCACATTTTTGTGTGTGTAGAAAAATGCGTGGTTCCTCTTGATCCAACAAATTCCTTGCTTTTTAAGAAACGTTATCTCTAGTATTACAGTAATCATTCATTATTTCTGGAACGTGCATTGGAAGGGAGGAAATTGCTTTGTAGTCCTTAGTATTGCCCTTCCTTCCTCGAGTGGGTTACCTCAGATGTAGAGGTTGCCAGCCTTATTCACTTTGACTGAATAAGGCTGAGGAGCGCCGACGGGAGCAGCTCCCTCGATGCATCCCTACAGCAGGAGCCTGCAGCGGGCAGACAGGACAGTGACCTCTTCAGCAAGCATCCCTTAATGGATGCAAATGTCTTTAATAAGAGTCTCTTGTCACTGCTAAGCAAATCATGTTAAGGAAGGACACAAATAGAAGCAGCGTTTCCCTCCAGTCTTTTGCTTGTACCCCCATGATCCGTGGGGGCATGCACCAGGTCACGGAATGTCGTCGCCGGTTTGCCTGTCTAGGCTCCAGCTGATGTTGAACTAAGCAGTGTGCAAGGAGCAGGGAGACTGATTTCTCTCCCTCCCCTCTTTTCCTTCTCCTGTCAGGTTCCTGGGCTTTTGACTTATAAGAAGTGTCTGGTTTTGTATTCCTTCAATGTTTTGACCTTGTTATCTTTCAGTGTTTTGAAGCTGTCGTCTTATAAAAATACCAAAACAAATAATCTTGTAGGCTCTTTTCTCTTTTGAACCTGTTCTGTAAGGTATCATACTTGGTACAGTGTATCATCTTTTGTGCAGATGGTACATTGAGTTAATACTTTGAATATAATAAACCATACTGAGTAAATTTTAAATTGGGTGAACTGTGAGAGTGGAACAAGTGTATTTATCTTTCAGATAGAGCACAGTGTTGACTTTGAATAGTGTTCCTACGAAGTCAGAGGCAGAAGGCCCTAGCTAGATCTTGTGACATTTCTGGAAAGAGTGGTCTTTGAGTTACTGTGAGCTTTCACAGTAATCTGTTAATATGTGCTGTTTTAGGATTATAAGCAAGTTGTAACTGTAGCTTTATCATACTGCTTAAAATTCTCTTTGTTGTCTCAGCATTTGTGCACTCAGAATGCTTGAAGACTACACTCATGCAAAGTTCACGCCTTTGAATGTCTTTCAATTCACTGCAAATGGGAGTATAGCACTAAGTTACCACTGCTCATTGCTTCTGTAATCCCTGTAGAGTGCTTATTATCTGTTATTTTTAAGATCATTTATGCCAGTTCAAAGTAGGTAGAAAGGATTTTTAGTTGAAGAGAGATTGCATTAAGAACATCAGTAGAACTTTTATTTTTCTTAGAAAAATAATTGGGTGTTTTTTTCTTAGAAAATCTGCAAATGGTTGAATTCACTTTGTGGATTTTGATGGAATGAAATTGATTTCCTGTTTAGGCTAGAATAACCACTGGTGGTGCTCCTTTGTAGAACTGGGATGGCTTTAGAACCAGTTCAGAAACAATTTTTATTTTGTCGAGCTTAGTGCTGCCACAAGAAATCTGTGAAACTACACATCTGTTGCACATTGTTTTTAACTAATACAAAATCACTAGGTTGAATTTTAAATACTTTACCAGTGACTCAAGTTTTATTCTAACACGAGTCTGAGATGTTTAACTGAGACAGTTTGCCCGAAGTCAAGGAACTGTTTTCCATTAGGGAAGGCTGGTTCCTGAAGAAACCACTCCCTCCTGGAGCCACCTGGCAGTTTGTCCAACGGGCTGTGTCAGCTGGCTGGCAATGGTGGTGTGATAGGTGGTGCATTGACTGCTCATGTTTCTGAGCTGGACCAAGAAGAATAGGGATATATAAAGGTAGTAGTATTAAGCATGACACTTCAGGATAAACATCCTTGTGGGGTTTTTGTATTTTTATGAGTTTAAATGGTTAGCATGCAGCCCCTCTGCCACCTGTGCCCAGTAAAACACCATCTCTGGTTTATTTGGAATGAAGATGAGCTTCAGAGGGCTGAATGAGCCAATGTTTTTAGTAAAGTTTTGTTTAAAGTTGGATAGCCCTTATTCTAGCAACTTTACATTGCATTTGCTCCGTTAAGGCCTTGCACAGAACCAGTTATAATAGGTTTGGCTGTCTTGTGTTTGTAGGTTTGCTAGGAACGTAATGCAGAACAAAAGAAATGAGTAAATGTTATAGTTGGAAAAGAACTGTACTTGTGCTTTGATCGGTCACTGTTGCTCTCTGAAATGGTTACTTTAATGGAATCTCAATAGCAATAGTGCTTTAAAAACATTTCTGCAATTTTAGTGCTTCGAGAGGTGAATGGTAACTAGTAAGACTTTTCTGCCATTGCTCTGGAGTTTCTACCTACGAATATCAACTTTCAGTATCCCCCTAGTGATTGCTCAACCCTGTAGCTTTTCATTGAAGTACATGTGCATCACATTTCAATATTTTTCTTCCTGTTTTCTATGTAAAGCTTAAATATAAGTTCTCAGTGTTTTCTGTTAACTCTTACTGCTTTCCTGGGCTTGGATCTAGCATGGAGAAGAAAATTATTTTCCTCTGTTCTGTTACTGTTAGATTTCTGACAGTGGTGTGAGCATATTAAATCCTTCAACTCCTCTTGGATTTCTGTAAAACAATGATGATTATTTTAGGGAAGTGCTGACCTACTCTTTTAATAAAGAACTTGTCTTGTATTCCACTTTCCCATTTTTAGAATCATGGTTCATATTGCTCTTGCTTCACAATCATATAACATCCTTGTGGAGAGTACAGCAGTTGCTTACCTGGAAAAGTAATATTAGAAAAGTGTGTATTTTTAGCTGCCTTTTGATGTGATGTAGCAGCTGGAAACAAGGAGGGGAGACAGTGTGTGGTGATCTGACAGCACTGCTAGCCACAACTTGGGAACCGCTGTTTTGGACTTGAGACCAAAATGTGGGGAAACCATTTCACAGGCTTGATTATGGCCATCGTGCCTGGCACTTCAATGGTCCACATACTGTGGCTTTGCTCTTGGTTTTATTTCAGAGTCCTCTCTGTGACTGTACTTGAAAAACATTGTTAATGTATAAAAAAGGTGAGTTCTGTGAAGCTTTTTTGTTTATGTTAGCATGCATTAAATGTATAAAAAGAGCAGGCAGTTCCATGGACACATTTCAGAAATAAATAGTAAAATATCCCTTTGATGTCAGTGACTAACATGATGAATGTCTAAATGAAAAGATATTCTAGCTATTAAAAAAATTTCTGCTTTTCTCTTTGTAGTAATCATGTCCACAAGTCAAAGAAGGAATCTAGCAAGTTCATGTTGAGGTGTATTCTGAAGACAAGACACAGTGGCTCATTTGCTTTTCTGGGTAAGAAAGGTTTATTCTCTTGAGTGTGACAAAAATTTAACCTTTTAAATTTAACTTTTGAAAAGTACAGTCTGTCAAGCCAGTATGCTGGGAAGGTTGTGGGTGGAGTGTTTTGTTGGTTTTTATTTTTATTTGTTCTTGAAGCTTTCTGGGCACGAGTAGAGAACTTTCCACCCGTCTAACAGTCTTAAGATGTTTTAGACTAGCAGTGCAAAGAATGAGCAATAAAGAGGAATTTCAGAATAAAAGACACCACTGAATAGCATATGATTGGTTAGAAAAGTAATTCCAGTTCACCGTCACAAAAATGTGTACATTTTATAGCCTGACAAGCCAAGAGAATGGAGTTTATATAGTATCTCATTCTTTTCTCTTCCCAAAAATTTTAAAGATCTTTCTGACTAGAAAACTTGAGACAAAGTGTAGAAGTCAACCTTATATATATTGTGTTGACAGGCTGGCAGCCAGCAAACATGTGCTCCCTCATGGTCAGCATGGATATTCTGAGACACCACAAACAGCTATGATCATTGCAATGACATGATACGTGTTGGATGCTTCCTGCAAATCTGTATGTGGTCTGACTTTAGTAGTTCTACTGCTCCTAGAATTTCCCCAGCTTGATCCAGACAGCTCCAGAAAGAAAAACAATTTTAGGATTTTAAATCAGGAAAACATCCTTGGCTCATTTGCTTACAGTATTTGTGTACTGTGTAGCATCTTCTATGTGTAACATTGTTCTGCAAGTGTCTCCTTCCTTAATAACCGCATGGGTTCTGTGCAGATTGTCCTTAGCATTGTGTTGTAGGTAACTTGCACCAGTACCCTTCAGAGACTGAAGGCCTGATTTCCCCCTCCGCCCCAGCTCCCTCATCCACACTCAGCTCTTAAGGTCTTTTTTAGTTCATTGGGATACCTGGCTCACTGGGTATGCTGGATCATCTAATGACAGAGTTAGAAAGAAAGCTTTTGTTTATTGTTCCTATCACAGTCAGGTGTTGCACATTTATTCTCTTTCATGTTTCTCATGTAAGCTATGCCCCTGACTCTTCCTCAGAGGGGGATTCTGCTATAAAGTCGTAGGCTTACAGATATGCTCCTGTTATAAGGACTTGTAGGCTGGATCACCCGAGCACTGCCTACTGGTGTATCATCCACTTTGTGTCATGAGCCCCAGTGCATTCAGTTGCTGCTTCAGATTCCTCTCCAGTTATGAACAGAAAAGAAGTGCAGCAACAGAAGAGTGTTGCTGCAAAATAATCTGTTTCCAAAGAACAGAGGAGTTTCCATAAAGAGTTAAATTAGATAAGATGACGTATTTTAGTCCTTTAAGTTTAGCACTTCTCTCAGAACTTAATTAGATCTAATTTAGCTTGGCATTGCCTACTTTTTTTAGTACAGAGTTAGCCTGTTTTCTCTCCGTCCTAGGGCAGTCCTGTAATTTTGGCAGTCTTGTTCCAATTATCAAACTCAGTTTCTAAAGATGTAGTTTCAGAATACACACTGCTAATGTTTTTATCTTTTTACTGTATCTTCATGATTCACTGTCATCATGTTTCTGCTGTGGAGCTGCTTTCAAGTGTTCTTACTAAAGATAGAAAAGCTCCTTGGGCTCTTTCATTCTTTTATAGCTTAAGTAATAAAGCCACACCATTGGTTGGTGGGGATTTTTTTCATCTGTTTCATATGGCTTGTATTAATATATCAGAGACTTTATAATTCTAAAATTGTCTTTTGGTGATTGTCTCATTTAATAATGCTGAATGCTTTTTTCCCCCCACTAAATTTCTATTTTTGTGCTAATTCTTTTCATCTTGCGAAACTATATCTTGGAATTTATGTGGTCTGCAGTTGGAGCTTTTGCTTTTACATGGTGTATCTGGACATTTGCAGTACATTTGTTGGATTTTACTGACTGCTCTCCTAATTTGGAGTGATGAACAGTTCCTATTCAGGATTTGTTTTACTGCTGCTTATTGGAAGCTTAACAGGGAGTCATACCTAACATATGACTTAAAAATTTTTCCTAAAATGAAGAATTTTAGACAATGTATTTCCTATTCATCAAATGCAACTATTCACACCTACCTACATGCCTGCAGAAAAATAGGAGGGCCTACTTGTAAATGAAATGTTTGTCATTTCCTAAACACTTTCTTTGTGGTGATTTTTCTCAATATTCATTTAGAAAACACTCAAAAATACGGATATTTTTCTAAATATCAAAATGGTGCGATGCATCTTGCTTCCGCATAACCTTACAAAAACTAGGGCACTTTTTGAAATGTATTGCATTCAGTTAATAATAGTCATCTTGGGTCTGTAATTTAATTGATAACTGAAGATATAGCCTCATGTTTTAAAATTACGTTTTTCTTTTAATATTTCTTCTCATCTTGAATTTAGATAACATCCATGGATAAAGTGGGAAAGATGTGGAACAATTTCAAATACAGGTGCCAGAATCTCTTTAGTCATGAGGGTGGAAGCCAAAATGAGAGTATAGTTGTGAACTCCAATAATTGCTCATCTGATAAAGACAAAGCCATCCAGATAACTGACTTGACTCAACAACAACCCAGCAGCCCTTTGAGGGAAAACATCGCTTTGCAATTAGGCTTGAGTCCTTCAAAGAATTCAGCAAGGCGGAATCAGAACTGTGTCACAGAAATTCCTCAGATTGTTGAAATAAGCATTGAGAAAGAGAATGACTCGTGTGTCACCACGGGAGCCAGGCTTGCTCGAAGGGACTCTTATTCTCGGCATGCTCCGTGGGGTGGGAAGAAGAAGCACTCCTGCTCTACCAAAACACAGAGCTCCTTGGATACTGAAAAAAGATTTGGTAGAACACGAAGCGGTTTGCAGAGGAGGGAGAGAAGGTACGGGGTGAGCTCAGTCCATGACATGGATGCAGTGTCCAGCAGGACAGTAGGCAGCCGTTCTCTGCGACAGCGTCTCCAAGATACTGTTGGGCTGTGTTTTCCCATGAGAACTTACAGCAAACAGTCCAAACCTCTGTTTTCTAACAAAAGAAAGATCCATCTCTCTGAACTAATGCTTGAGAAATGCCCTTTTCCTGCGGGCTCAGATCTGGCCCAGAAGTGGCATCTGATTAAACAACACACGGCGCCGGTGAGCCCTCATTCGACTTTCTTTGACACATTTGATCCTTCCTTGGTTTCCACAGAAGATGAAGAAGACAGGCTTAGAGAGAGACGCAGACTTAGTATTGAAGAAGGGGTCGATCCCCCTCCCAATGCCCAAATACACACTTTTGAAGCTACAGCACAGGTAAATCCATTGTATAAACTGGGACCAAAGTTAGCCCCCGGTATGACTGAGCTGACCGGGGACAAAACCGTGACATCTGCAGGGAACTGCGACTCCGAAGAGGACACGACAACGCTTTGCCTGCAGGCTCGCCGGCAGAAGCAGCGTCAGACGTCAGGAGAGAGCCACGGCCATATCAGCAGGCAGGGGGCTTGGAAAGTGCATACTCAGATCGATTACATCCACTGCCTCGTGCCAGACTTGCTCCAGATCACAGGTAACCCGTGTTACTGGGGCGTCATGGACCGCTACGAAGCAGAAGCGCTTCTGGAGGGTAAACCCGAAGGCACTTTTTTGCTCAGGGATTCTGCGCAGGAGGACTACCTCTTCTCGGTGAGCTTCCGCCGCTACAACCGCTCGCTGCACGCACGCATTGAGCAGTGGAACCACAACTTCAGCTTTGATGCCCATGACCCCTGTGTGTTCCACTCCTCCACTGTTACGGGGCTTCTGGAACACTACAAAGACCCCAGCTCTTGCATGTTCTTTGAACCGTTGCTTACTGTATCTCTGAACAGGACCTTCCCCTTTAGTCTGCAGTATATCTGCCGGGCAGTAATCTGCAGGTGCACTACGTACGATGGAATCGATGACCTTCCTCTACCCTCAATGTTGCAAGACTTTCTAAAGGAGTATCACTATAAACAAAAAGTCAGGGTGCGATGGCTGGAGCGGGAACCTATAAAAACAAAGTGAATGGAAATCAAAATAAGCTTCTGGAACGTGCTTTTTTTTGTGTGTGTATTACAGTTTTAACTGCAGCAAGCACACCGACGACGTCTAGCTTTTCTGCAATATCCTGTTTAAGCTGAGTGTTAGTATCCTGTCAGATGCTGCCTGCTGTTAATCGAACTAAGTTGTGATGCCTCTTGGAAACAATAAGCAGACACAATTCTGCACGTTTTTCATTAAGGCCTAATTAAAATATTTTTGCTAATTTCTGAATATTTTGTTTCCCTTTTATAGCTGTAGTAATTGGATGAAGAAACTACGAGGCATTTCCCATGGGGCATTCATGTAATGCCGTTAAAGAAAGGCTTTATCGGAGGGGCATTTTTGCTAATATTTGAAGTATTTTTTTAAAATTCTCTTCTTGAAAACTTTCCTCTGCTCAAAGTAATAACCTAGCTCACAAACAAGTTTCCAAATACTGATGAATATTTTCTTGTGGTGAAGAGCAGTTCATTAGAAGCAGTCCATTAAGAGTTAATGGTGCTGTGATGGTAACAGATGAATCTTGCTTTTCACAGTATATAAGGTTTCCTAATCATTAAGACTTGAATATGCCTGCTCAGTACTGTAATTCTGTTACAAACACTTGGAGATTTAAGTGGCATTGTTAGCAAAAGTAATACTGTCTCAGACAGTTAAAAATACCTTCCAGTGTGAATTGCTGCTTCTGTGGCAGGACACAGAATTAGATTATTGCTGTGAAACATAAGGTTGTGGGTTTTTTCCAAAACAGATTTTGGTGGCCTGACTTCTAGTAACTTACAATGGAAGGTAATAGTGACAAGAAAAAAGTGTTTGATTATTTAAAGTCGTCTGATATTTTTATGAGAACATGACATGGTTGAATTATTATAATCAGAGTACAAAATCTGACATATCTGAAACAAATGTCAGGTTTCAAAGGTACTGGTACACTTTATTTGTAAATATATTTCCATCTGCGCTTTTAAAAATGTTTTAAAGTAATATGCACTGATTATAGTTTCAACAGATTACTTAGAAAGAAGATTCTAACTTCTGTTTGCTTATTTAATTGGAGATGGAACTTAAAGTAGTTCTTAAAGTAGACTACTTAAAGTAGTTCCGTCTTAGATATTTTGCACTAAAATTTTGTTGGAATGCCCTGACCCCTGTTTAATGTTTTGTACCAATTCTGAGTGCTCCCTAGTTTCTTTACCAGATGCTACAGTATTTTATTTCTTACTTCTCAACAGCAGTGACCTGTGCGAGGTAGGAAACATTTTGGCTGCAAGTACAATAAACATTATTCTTGTATGCTACACTAACCCTTCTATTGATGTATTTTTCTGCTTGCTGTGCCTTGTTCTGGCTTTTTGTGCTAATAAAGTACAGTATGTTCAGTGTTATACTTGTATATCTGCTCTGTTTTTATAGATTCATGTAACTTGTAGCAGTTAAATGAATTTTTAATAGGCTTTTCTTAGTATTTAGGATAGGTAATGCACAAGTACTGTGCAGTTGAGTATTAATTGGTCAGCACACCATATTCCTGGTTTTTGTTACTGCAACTTGACAGTATACACCATTGAATAACGTTTCTGTAGTCGCTGCAAGGTGATGGACTTGTCTGCAGGCATAGAGCATTTTACAGGTTTTTGTAATGCAAAGGATAAATGTTAAGCAAAAAGTGTTCTAAAACATTATTGATCCCCTGTAAATGGTTGCTGAAGGTGTTTCAGCTTGTTGTATAGGTAACTGCTAAGGTTAATATTTTGATGCTCCCCACTGAGGAATGCTTATTCCTGTAAATTGGCAGTACAGCAGCGGCATTTGTTCACTTCTAGGCTATTTTAATAAATAGATGTACACACAAGCTGGCCAAATGTCCTGTTTTTACCAAAGAATACTGTCAATTTACGTTGGGGTATTTTTTTAGTTAAAAAAAAACAACAGCAACAACTCAAGAGTGGAGAGGTGCAATTTTTGTTCTATCAAATATTTATCCCAAGCTATGATAAACCAAAGTATTTGACAACTTCATCTGAACCTACGTAATGTATATGTTTATGTTGGTAGAGCCTAAAGCTTTTACATCAATGGTGTTGTCATTATTCCTGAACTCACAATGCACCTGAAGAAGAATGATTTAAATAATTTTGTAATGACTGGAACAGCACTACATAAAAGATCATACTGTGGGGGGTTAATCTGAAGCACCCAGAAAGCACTTTAAAACGTGTGTTTATATGCTTGTGGAAAGTTTGTGATCCCGTTACACATTCTTTGTAGTAGATTATCTTCTTTCATGTGTTAAAAGACTTCAACTGTTAAAATGGAACTTTGTTTAGAATATGTAAATACTAAGTTTATGTAATTATGTGTACAACTGTGCTAATGGTCTCTTAAGTTTTGAATTGTGTGTGTGTCATTGGATATGCAACTCTTGGTTTAAAATCTGCTCTGAGCATAAAAAGAGGAAAAAGTCACCAGCATGAAATTGCACCTAAGTGTACCTTCACTGTGTCGTTCTCACTGTTCCCTCAGTTGGATCTGAATGCCAGATGAGTTTACTTAAATTCTTGCTTTCAATATTAGTGTCATACAGTCAGCCTGCAACCAAGCTTTGTCCCGGTGGAGGGACCTGTTTTTCATTTACACCCATTGCAGTTGCTTGTCATGAACTAGCTGTGACATTGTCAATGTGGTCAGGAATACACATTCATCTAATTTTTAATCATGTGGTGGAATCTTTGGGAAAAAAAAGGAAATAAAAATCCCAAACCCTTCTCTCAGAAAGTTTGCTTTTGCATTTGTATAAATAGTCTTTATGGGGAGATTTGCTCCCCTAAAACGCACAAAAAAGGAATGATCTATTTCTCTACAATATTTTTAAAGCTCTGCTTCACTGAAATATACAGAATAATTTGCTAGTGTGCTTATGCTAAAATGAATCACCTTTTAAATGTTGGTGGACTTCAGTGTTGACTATTCCAGTTGCAGTGTACTTCTTAATGAATACATTTTCAGGTCTAAAGGCATTAAAATGCTAGTAGGTGGAGAATGCAAATAGTTGATTTCTCATTTGTATTTCTCATTCTGATTTTATTTAGAAAATCTTAAATGTGTCTTAAAGAGGCACACAAACCACAGCTTTATTTATTTTTTTTTTAATTTAACAATAGGATTCAGGGAAAAAAAGGTACACTTGTATTATTTCAATCTAATTTGGTGACGTGACGGATGAGTTTTGGAGCCTCAGTTTTGTCAAGTGTTCTTTTGAGGTGATTCTTTTTTCTGCAGAAAGAGCTATAGAAAGGGCTTACTCCATGGGAGGGTTTTGTGGAAGTATGTTCCTGTGGAATTGGAGAAAGGGAAATATACTGTATTTTGAGTATACAGGGGGGTCTGTGAGTTTAGGATCTTTTACCAGTTTTGTCAGGTCTTTGGTGTTTATTAATTTTAAATGCATAGCTCATGAAAATACTTGTAAGGCATGTAGATACTTGTCCAGATAATTTACTTCTCAGAGTGGAACTTCTGAAGAAAAGTAAGTTACAAACTAATGTTTTGCATTTATGTACTTCTAAATTTTATGCACATTTGAACACTTGCTGCTTACAAAATGATAGACCTTAAATCAGAAGCATAGAGTTGTGAAAAGATGTGTCTATCTGTAATGTTTGACAATATGAAGTCAAGCCTTACAGATGTCACTCAAATCCTTAAGTCTGTATTCAGCTTTAAGGTTCTGCAGTACTTAGAAACAAGCAAAGATTCTGAATTTCTGTGCTTAAAAACCTGTTTGCTCCAGTCTTCATGTGCAAGCCAAAATATTTGCAGGATGTTTTAAAGCTTTTCTCCGCTGCAGAATTGCATGTAAGACAGAAGTTGTCATTGTCAGAAGTTGCTGAATACCACAGAGATGAATCTGCAGGCATCATGGTTGTTTTTCTTAAAGTCATCTTGAAAGACAGTATTTATTGGAAAAATATGAACTGAATCTTAGTTGATTCTTTCTAAAAAAGCATCTCTCCATTTAAGACACTTAAAACTCACATCTAAAATTAGGAAGGTGCTTTTTGAGCCTCATTTTCTTAAATTTTTATTGTGAAGTGAGCGCATATGTGCCAAATCTTAGTCTGCAAGTGTCTGGCACATGTATATTTATATGTTAATAAGATGCCTCCAAGCATGTTTACATTTGTGGTCTTTTTTGAAGCTACTGAAGTACACCAATATGGTGAACATTAATACATTAGAATTCTAAAAATTCTCTCTTTTCTGTTTGTGTATGGCATGCTTTGCAATTAAAATGATTATCTTATTTGTATCTTCACCTGCACTTATATATTATGACCAGTTGATTGGTGTGTTTTTTCCTGCTGTCATCACACTTACCTAAACAGTTGTCTCTGGACTTGTGACCAAAGGAGATTTTTCATCCCTGTTTTTTTAAAAAAATAGAAATCAAATCAGTTGGCTTTTAAAGTATTAATTCCTATGGAGCGTGGTGTAACACTGCCAATTGCTCTCCCTTTTTGCAGTATTGATGTACAGAGAATCATTTAGCTTGACCATGAGTTGAATTTTAAGCATTATTTTTATTTTAATTGAAAATGCTCCTGATGAGGGCTTTGAAAAGAAAAAGGGTTGATGTTTTTATGTCAAGATACATAAAGTTAATGTTTTGCAGTGAGATAAGGATCTCTTGAAGATGCATTTTAGAAGTTTTCCCCTGTCACTGTTTTAAATCAAGATTCTTCAAAAAAGAAGAAAAGCAAAACTCAAACAATCTCTTGATGACTTAAACCTTACAAGAATTTAAAAACTGAAAAGAAATCTGGTGCTTTTACTTAATTTGCTTGCATGTTGCCAGACTGATTTAAGAATAGTTGTTTCGAGAAGCAAATTAAATGTTATTTCAATGAAGCATTGCCATTTATGGTTTTATGAATTATTCCATTTACAAAAATTGTCTACCAACAGGATGTTAACCTGATACTCTATTTGTTGCTATCAGGGTAACTGTTGTGTGTATGCTTTTCGAGCTGAGTAAGTGTTCATTTTGTAAATTTGCATTAAGGCTACAGCTGTTAACCAGCAAGGTTCCCTAGGGCCAACACAATGAATTTATGAGCTGAAGCTCCTGGTGCTTGACCCCTTTTTGTCTTCAGTAGGAAAAAAATTGTGTAACTCTGCGCAATACAGCTCGTGCTACGAATTTCCATGTTAAGCACACAGCTATGCTGACAGGCAGAAACTTATCTGAACTTGCTTGTCTGGAGTAAAGCAACCTCTCTGCCTTCTCAGCAGGAGCTGTAACTTGGTGGCACGTTGGCAAAGAGGAAGCAGAAGTAGGTTTTGCTCTTCCTTGAGCAGCTGTTAAACTGAACACGGGGTGTGCTTCCTGTGCAATAGGGTATCTGAACTCCTTTGAGCCCTGAGAATTTTAATAGGGTTCAGAAGATACAGAAGCACTTGGCTGCTTTGTCACTTCTTGCTTTCGTACTTGTAGTTTTGCAAAAGCTCAAAGGGATGTATTTATTGAAATTGAATCGATGTAGTCACCAACTGTATAAGCACTGCTTTGTAATATCTTTACAGAGATATCAAATTCCTACACCATTATGTTTAAACTGTTTTGGGATAATGAATAATGACACTGTGGGCACAAATTAATTCAGATTGCACTATAAACTTTCTTACCAGAAGCCTTCATTCTTACAAAGAACTATGCGATCCCTACACAGAAACTGTAGCTTTGGTGGTGCGCTCTTTGGTAGATGTCCAAAAAAGCGGCATCCAGACGGTCCCTGGACCTTTTCTGACATTCCAGTTGAAGGGGCCTGGCAGGCCCGCTGGGCACTCGAGGAGTTGGCTGGCAAGCACGCCATGCCGAGCGTCACCCGATGCCAGCACCTTGTATAACTGTGCTGGTTTAGGTCTCCCCAGATTAGATTTTTTTAACTCACTGCAGCTTAAATGTTTTTCCACCCTGCCTAATTTGTCTTTGTTATTTGGTTGCCAAACTGTCTTGCATCTTAATAGAGTAAGAAAATAATGTGATTTATGGCTACCCAACCAGTGTATTAAGTGATAGATGGCTTTGTCTTAATAAACGGGGTATAAACTGTCATATTGTTTTCTTTTTATATTTGTTTGGGAGCAAAAAGTTGTGGGTTTAATGAATTTATTTTAAGTCCATGTTGTAAATGCATAGTTTTACAAATATTTAGTTGCACGTGTCAAGAACGGTAAGTAGTTAAAGTAACCAGTAACTCATGTTTGTTAGAGTCCTTTTCTGTTTAATCTAAAATACTTGAGCGAAGAGATCCACAGATAGTTTTTGTCTTCAGAAGTTTTATCACTCTCTGAAATTCATTGATTTAGCGAGTCTTCACTTAAATCACTTAAAGTGCTTTTCTCTCCAGCTGTGGGCTAAGGAGGTTTTTGTGACATAAACATGTCTTCTCGAGCACAGCCCCCATGAGCACAAAGTAAGGAACAGAAGTAGATGTCATCCTGTAAACTGAGTGTTTCTCCTCTGTGCCTGAAGGGAGCTGCTCTCAAAGCAAATTCGTGCAAACCCTATAGCTAATTATGAAAACTGAGCAAAATGTTGCTGGTGAGCAGTTATAGCTGGGCACAGCAACAGCCATGTGACAAGCTGAAGAAGTGTGGGTTGCTCTGTGGAACTATTTTGGGCTTCTTAATTTGTTAATGATATATTTTTTAGACCACTGCTCCTAAAAATACATTTAGTCTGGGCTCCATTGGAGTATTTATATCTCATCACTGGTGAACTAATAGAAAACTGAAACCCTGAAAACCGTGTGTTTTTGGCTGTTTTATACAGAGGTTGCCCTTGTAGTTTTAGCTTCATTGGTTCACAGAGAAGCTTATGTGTCTTAAACTCACCTGAAATAAATCTGTAATTGATTAAGAAATGAAAGCTATGGGAATTGATTTGCCTGTTGTAGTGGTGGGTTTGAAATATTAAGCTCTAATTCTGTAAAACTTATGGCAAATACCCTAATATTATATTGAGTATTTTATGTATTTAGCTAAGGAGAATACAGGCACAATAATATTTCAAAAGGGTTTCAAAACACCAGGTTTGAAGTTCCTAAAATCACTGTCTTCTGCATCACTTTGGCAAGGAAGGGAATTTTAGGAGCTGTCGTGTTGTAACTTGGTAGGTATCTAGAAGAGAACATGTCAGTATATAAATAAATGTAGAGGGGCTCTGCAAAGAATGTGTCTGTTACACTTGCACAAGTTGTGCAGGGGAGAATACGTTCCTGTAGGGTTTTTCTTGGGCTTCTAAGTGTCCAGTGAGCATTTATTTGGTTACCTAGAGTGAATGCAGAGTGAAAGCACAGTAGAGATTGCTGAAGTGACATTGATGCCAGCAAACAGAGGACCCTGGACAGACGAATCCATAAGAAAGGTTTGTGTTGTCACTCCACCTCTGAAGCAGCTGGTGGTGTGAGGAGCATTAGTGTTCCAACACTAATGAGCTTCCCAACATCTGATAGCTTGGGTGTGGATGAAATAATTGTTGGCATGACCTACTTGTGAGACTGTTTTCACTCTTCCATCAGGTGTCATGGGGTATCTGGAAAGTCAAGGTTGTAAACCTTCAGTAGAGGTTTCATAGTTTCTCCTAAAAAGTTACCAAATGAATAGAAATTGCTATTTACAGGGTTTGTAATCTTCAGAGTATCATTAGTTGTAGCTTTCATCTGTTACTTTAGAAGGACTACGTAAATTCATCTTGATTTCAAGACAAAGACTTCACAAGGCCACAAAGAACTGCTTGGAATCACACTGGCTGGACGTGGGGTAAGTGGGATGTGTTGCTGCTCAGTTTTTCCTTCTGTGGAAGAAGATTGATGGTACTCGATTAATCTGTGAAACACTTTGTGCTCTAGTGGGGAGCATAGTGTGTGTGTGACACTCTGCCTAGAGTGAGCGGTAGATCTGAGGTGGGTGTGTGTGTTTGCACTTAAGTGTTTTTGCTCAGGGATGATTGACATGATGTACACAATACTCAGGTATGCAGTGATGTGGCACTGAGTGCCATATGCCCTTTATGGCCTAACCCCAACCTCTGTTAAGCCATAGTCTGGGTTTTCCCACATAAGGTGGCATTTGCTCCTTAGAAGCTCTGTTGTGGAGAAAGTGGCTTTTGCCTCCTCGCTTTTGTCATTTTATTTGTTGTGTCCAATCTGGTAAGGCCGATAAACCTGCAAGCAGTGTGCGAGGAGAATTTCCTGGCATGAGCCGAGGAATTGCTGAGATTGTTATCATTTTGTACTACAGAAGTGCCCTGTTTTATTTATACACCATTTGTCTTCAGTTTCATTATGTGCCAAGAGGAAAAAAGATAGACTTTCCCTTCAAGTGGTTGCTTGTATAACCATTCATACTATGGGCGTACGGATGCCTTGATACTTCAGCCAAATACTTTTCTGCCCTAGCAGAGCTTGTGACGATGCTCTCCTTCCCTCCGCCCCCAGCCTGGCACACATGTTGTGTACTCATGGTTGGAGGACTCTTTCATCCTTGTTCTTCTAAATGTCCATTTGAGCCTCAGCTATCCAGCTTTTCTTTTAAAGTGCAGGTTTGCTTTCCTGACTTTGTGGGCACGACTTTGCATGAAGGCTGTGGCTTAAACTGTTCCAGATGTGGTGGAGTCAATGCTGACCATCAGATGAGTGCTGCCAGTGTTTATGCTGTTCAGGAAAAAGCCAGTGGGAAACATTCTGTGAGGAGGGTTTTAACTCAAGTGTTTGCAAGAAACAGCAACAGCTTCAGGGTTGGGGGTTTTTCTGGGGTTTTATATTATTTTATTTTATTTTATTTTATTTGGGGGGTTTTTGTTTTTGGTGGGGTTTTGGGGTGTTTTGTTTTTGTGTTTGTGTGGTTTTTTCTTTGGTTGGTTGGTTTGTTTTGTTTGTTTGTTTGTTTTTTCCTTAAATGAGGTAAAGGAAAAAACAAGGAAAAATGCTTGTAAATAGTTCCAGCACAAACTTCAAAAGAGCTATTTCCAAGACTGGTATCTGTGTCACTTTAAGACCTTCTTAAATTCTCAGGTGTCTGGTATCTCTGGCTGGAATTTAAGACTGGCACCAGCTCCAGAGATACAGTTGCCTGGAGAGGTTGGGCACTGCCCTGAAGCACTACTTGGCTGCGGCCCTTGGTGGATGCCTCGGAAGTCACTTTGCAGCAGGTCATCGCTTGCTGCACTGTGTGCTTCACAGGCACTGGTGCCCTCCAGAGCTTGCCCTGAGTCCTGCTTTCTGGCAGTTTCAACTTTCTCACAAAGGTTCCATTTCTAATCCTTATGCTCCTCCCAGGACCTGTGCCACCTCATGAAGCAGCCTGAGATGGTCTGAGGCTCTGAATGTATCTCAATCTTCCTTTGCTGCCGTGGGGGTATCTTTTGTAGGTGGAAAGAGAGGGGGTTAGGCGAAAGAGTTGATCCCCATTCCAGACTGGGCAGAGAATGGACCTAGTGGCCAATCTGCCCTGTGGCTAGAGAGCTCTTACTACCCTCCTTCAGCCAGAAATCGGGTTGAGAGGAGAGAATCTGACTTGGCTCCTGTCTGAGTGAGCCTACAGACCAAATCCCTCCATCCCAATAGGGCCAGTTCTGCCATGCCCCTCGTCATGTACAAGGTAAGAGATTGTGCCCATCTGCCTTGGTTAATGGAACGGGGCTCTCCTGAGGCTGCCTTTTCCTGGAGTATAGAGTTAATATCCATATCATGAGCAATTTTCACTGTGAGCGGCAAGCTGCCTTCAGTTTTGTGTAAGGAGAATTTCTGCAGTATAATTGTCCCCCTCAGGTTGTTTCAAAGGGCTCCTCTTGGTTTTCTCAAGACACTTAGGAGTCTAGTCTTACCATGGCTATTTTAACTTCACTCAGTAATAGCTTATAATTTGTTGTGGTACAGCAAGTTTTGCCAAAAATAACTAAGCAATTAACTAATCAGTAACAATCAAGTAGACACTGATCAACACTATGCTCCAGACTTGCTCACAGTCTTTTAAGTCAGCATCTCCATTCAAAGCTCTATTCATTGCCCTTAGTCATATGGTCCTCAGTGTTAAATCATGACTTTGCTTTTCTGTTGGGAGATACCCTAATTAACAGGAGGAATGAATGCTTAAGCCAAGTAATTAGATTCTCTCCTTCAAGTTTAGTCATCACTTCTCTGCAGGGACATGTTCTTCCCTTTCCTTCTGGCACGCTGATATTTGAGCTTCTTTGTGAAAAGTTTGTTTGTGGCCATCTTTGCTGCTCAAACACTTTTTCTCCTCCATCCTGCAATGGTTAGAAACCTTACTGATTTAGAAACATTTCCTTTCATTCTCTTTTCATTTTCATCTCTGTATGTTATTTTAAAACCTCTTTCCTTAGTGAATATTTAAACTGGATTAAACATCTATGAAGATCAGATGGCTGAGCCCACAGCAACCATTTTGCTGGCTGTCAAATTGATGACAAGGCTGAGCAATGCACGCCCTTCTAGCTGTCTCTCCCTGCACTGCCTCTCTCTTGACAAAACTGCCTTTTGCACTTGCTTTGCTGTTTTATGTGATTTTGTTTGTGCTAATTACAGTTTTTCCCAAAACTGCAGATGTATTTATCTTGGAGATTGAGGAACCTTTTGGTTTTCTATTTGAACAGCATGAATTTTTTGGGGACCACCTTCCACAATGTAAATTCAGGTCTCAGCTCTTTTATCTAAAGGCTGTGGAACCAAAGAGCTGGTTGTGACACCACCTATAATGAAAGTGAGAGGATGAAAATATTAAATGTGGTTAAAATGCCACTCAGCAGAGCTTGGACTACTCTGGTGAACTGGGTGATGAAAGCAGCTACCTGGAAGTGTGGTGGCATCTTTGCCAAGGAGTGTGCTGATGTGAGGGCTTCCAGGAATGGTGAGCTTTCAGCAGAGGAGTGCCCTGCTACCCTCTCTCCTAGGGGCTGCAAAATAGTGCACCTCATCATCTTGTCAGATTCCAGGGATAGTAGAGTTGTCCACCAAGTAGAGAGTCTGTGGAATGGATGTTATTCTTGTAAAAATAATGTTGTGACCTCTTGTGTAGTGAATGTATGTTTAACAGGTGCATTGTTGGGGAGGATGAAGCCAGAAAGCCCTATAAATATGACTGCTTAGATTCTGAGAATGTGAAACCTATATGCGAGATAGAATTGAAAGCAAGTTTTGATGTTTGAGATGTCCTAGCTACTGGATGTCTGGGAAGACAGTTATATGGCCAGCCAAAGGTCAAATGGAATGTTCAGTCTCACCCCCAATGTACGGTTCATCCCACACCTGTACCCCTCCCCTGAAGTATCAGGTATCTGTAACCCCATTGGCACAAGCCTTGTTCCAGCCCACCTTGAAGCCCCCTTATCAGGGGGCTGCGAGGGTGGGTTGGTCTCTTTGCTCTTTCCCCTCTCCCTCTTTGCCTGGCACCCTTCCCCAAGGACTTCCCTCTCTTGGAATCTCCTCTCCCTACCTCTCCCTTCCCCCAGCCCCTAGGCCTTGCCACGAGCTGCAGCCTGGCAGCTCAGAGCAAGGCCTCATATCCTTTACAATAAACCTCATCTTCTAAAACCCAACTTCAGAGATCTCTGTCTACATTCATCCACACCGTCCTGGAGTCTGCAGCGAAGCAATATCTACAGTACATAATTTTTATGGTTAATTATCTGAAAAATTTCAAGCTTCCTGAAGTTGTACTTTGGGAGTATGTTTCTCTGTGCCAAGCCAATCTCTTTGCATGGATGAGGAAAAGACTGAAAGACTTTAGGCAAATCCCTTCACGTAAAGGTTTTTGAGCTAATCAGTAATATGCAAAAGAATTTTAAAACCTTCTTACAATGTGTTTATGTACAGAGTGACCTTCCAAAGCTGTATTTTCATTCTGCAGCTTACTTAACTCGTGCATCTGTATCTGTCATATCCTCACCCCCAGAACTTACTGTGCAGTTGTTGGTCAGCATAGACATTAGGTGAAGGTTAGAAGGTGTGCTTGGCATGTGTGTTGGGTTATTGAATCATAGAATATGACTGAGTTGGAAGTGACCCATCAGGATCATTGCATCCCAGCTTCTGTTTAGGTCAACAGGTACTGGAATCCAAGTTAAAAATGACAGGGCTGGGATTCCTCCTATATGAGATCCCGACCTGGATCAGCACATCACCTGCAATTTTCTGTAAGAGAGCTTGTAGATCTAAAAATGCAGAATTTGAAGCTGCAGGTTTTATTAGTTTATATGTCTTGTCTTGATTC
Source organism: Hirundo rustica (assembly GCF_015227805.2). Lineage (NCBI taxonomy): Eukaryota > Metazoa > Chordata > Aves > Passeriformes > Hirundinidae > Hirundo > Hirundo rustica. Next base: position 28,660,218 of record NC_053452.1, read on the forward strand.
AGTTCATTTATTCTACAGGGATTAAATGCTGTTGTGTGAGATAGAAATTAGTATGAATTTAGAATGAGGACTTAAGGGAAAGCTGTGAGGGGCTGTTTTGATTTATTGTGAGAACTTGAGTAGGTAGACTCAGAAACAGTGGGCTGGGTTAGGCAGCAATGTCTGTGTGGTGCAGGCTGGGAAGCATTCATGGAATACCTTGTGGAATGCAGCCCCCAGCCCTAGCTCCCCACTCAGCCAGCCTGTCAAATTATTGCGAGTTTTGAGCGCTGTTTGAAAGTTGTTTGCACAGAAGCTGCAACATGGGGAAGGTGGCCACAGATAGTGCAGGCTCACCTCTTTCCTCAAAACGTCCCACAGCAGGGCTGTGAGGCCACAGCTGCTGCAATGGACCCTCTCTGTAAGACCACGGTCTTCCAGGAACACAGCTGTGCTTTGTTCCATGTTGGCAATTAGGTCACTGCTCCAAATAAGACATTTCTTGTTGTGTACTTGTGGAAAGAAAGTTTGAGTCTCCTTTATTCCTTGCTTACTGCATCTGGCTTGGGATCCAGCGCTGTTTGGTGGCCTGTTACGCTGCCTGTGCGCTCACCCTCTGTCATATTATCACGTTGTGTGTGCGCTGACTCAGCTCTTGGTCCTCAGCAGCCGGCCTGGGAGAGCGTGCCAGCGTTCCCTGTCGCTCCCAGGTCTTCCATGCGCATTTACAGTCAAACATTTTTAGGATGAGGCGTGTGGTCACCCTGGAGCACGTTTGCCAAAAGCAGTCCTACATGGCCGTGCAAAGGCCTCACGCTCAGTTCGTGCTGTGGCAATATTGAGATGGCCGAAGGTTCAGCCTGCCGACTTCCAGCAAGGGAAATCAGCTGCAGGGATGTCCCAGGTAACTGTCCATTGTACAATTATCCCAATATCTGGTGTATCAGGACATACCCCAAAGAGTTTTGATCGCAATCCCAGCAATTGCTTGTGCAACAGAAAGGTTCTTCAAATTCTCAGAGACGATTAAGATGGGCTGTGTGAACACAGAGCGTGGTAATTCACTTACACGTGTTGTCACTGGAACGAGGTCCCGTGTGTCTCTGCCTCGTGTGCATAATTGTGACTAAAAATGTAGACATGTTTCAAAACTAACTTGGATTTTTTTATTTGTTTGTTTGAAGCTGGCACGGAGACAAACTGTAAGTAATTCACTGCCTTTTCTTTCCTATCACGATTCTTGAAATTTAAATAGACCAGACCTGCTGTTCTGATGATGATGTTTGGTCATCAGGATTTCTGGGTGGTTTGGGGTTTGTTTTGGGGTGGTGGTTTTTTTGTTGTTGTTGTTGTTTTTTTGTTTTGTTTTGTGTTTTGTTTGGTTTGGTTTTTGTTGTTGTTTTGGTTTTTTGTTTTTTGTGGTTTTTTTGTTTGTTTGTTTTAGATTTGTTTGTTTTAAAATCTGTTTAGATAAGATTTATGTAGAATTTACTTTGCCTGAAACTGTTAAAAGATATATAGGAGAAAACCCGTAGAAATGGTTCTTTTAATATTACAAATTAGTATACATTATGACATTAACATTTTACACTGCAGACTGGGGTATACCCACATTCCCATTCATAGTGGGAGTACCCATTTTGGGGTGGAATCTCTTATTTATACCAGTTTATTATGTGAAACAGAAATGTCCCTGAATGGCAAGACTTGAAAGGTCTATCATGTGTGAAGAGACACATTAAAACTAGTGAGAGTACTGTAGTGTTTGAGCTGTGGGACACAAAGAAAAGTCTATTAACCAAAGAATTCTTCTGTTATCAGATCTAGAGATAAGGGTCAGAATTTGCATCATATTGACTTCTTTTTTTTTGTGATTATGAAGTCAGACTGATCTGTCATGTGTTAATTCTGAGTACAAAAATCCCCAATAGTGGATTTTCAGATTTGAGAGATTTTTAGAAAATAAAAATTTAAAACATTCTGCAATATTTGCAGACTTTTAAAGTCTCTCCTGAAGCCAGAGAGGCCTGAAAATACTGAATTCATCACAGAAAAATTATATTTGTTTCCAGGCTTAATACTTTAAAGAGCAGAATCTGGCTGATGAAACTAAAAGATACTCTTAGAGATTGGCTGAATGCTTTGAAGTAGAGGAGAAAATATTCTGCTGAATGTGGAGATAAGCAGAGATGTAGCACTTGGTGTAGGATTGCCATTGGCCTTCTTATGGTGGCTACATGAGCTAAATGCTGTCAACAGCTTTCTTCTGTTTTTCTGAATTCAGAGATACTCAAATCCACAAAAATCCCAAGCTTCTTTGAGAATCTTTAGCAGGTGCTGGGTACTGCTGGATGGGTGCAGACTTTATTGCTCTGGCAAAGTCAGTCTGTTACGGTGACGCTCTGGGGAACTTGCCTCCCCTTGGTGCCTTGGAACAAAAAGCTCCAAGTTTTCTTTGCTTGTTGGCTGTGTGATTCTAGCAGGGTGAAATATGGACAAATATGATGGGGGGGAAAAGGCCCAGCTTGTACCCAGCCAGCTTTTTGGGCCAGTAGAAGTAGTAGTAAGCCCTCCAAAGAGATCATTTTGCTATCAGACGATACTGGAAAGCATCATATACACACAGCTGTTATTTCAGCCTATTCCTCCTGCCACACCTCAGTTTAACTGACTGTTTAAAGCAACTAAACCCCAAAATGTTGGGGCAGTTGCCCACTAGACAAGGAGCACTGCAGCTTAGCTGGCTCAAGGACATCAGATGCAATTGTTTCTCACTCCTAATCCTCTCCCTTGATATTTCCACTGAAATGATAGTTCCATCTGATCCACAGGGTAGGAACAGGACAGTTTTCTTCTCTGTGGTGTGTCTGCTGTAGGCCTCTGAGTGATCATCCTGCCATGAAGGTTTCATGCCAGTCCCATCCAAGGAGTTCCTAGATGCATGTTGGGAAACAAGTCACACACAAGACTTTGCTTCACGGCTCTCAGTGTTGTGGGAGCCTTGAGCCACGGTTGCTGTCAAAGGTTTTCTTGGCTTGATTTAGGAATGTATTTTAAGGGTTGCTTTTTTGCTCCTTCCTAACTTTTGTGCATTAATTTTATTCTTTAGAAAATTGTAATTCTATCAGTAACTTTTGTTCCCCCCTTTTAACTTAGAAAGGAGGAGACAGATGACATCAGGGCATCCATGACAACGGACATTTAGCGTGGGTATGAACACATCACAGGCCCAAAGCCTGCCCTGACAGTGAGGGTCTTAAAGTCACATATATAACACATGTATGATTCATGGCTGATGAATTTTATAGTACAGACTTTTAATACTGGAACCTAAATTTATCAAAACCTATCATTTCCCTTTCAGTTGAACATGTGCAGCTGTTGCAAACACTGCTGCATGCCGGTACCAAAAAATACCACGTTTTTCTTCTACAGTTTGAACGGGAAATAATTGTGGTTTCACAGATCCCACTTTGAAGCAGCAGGGTTTTATAGCTGGCTGACTTTAATAACTGTAATTGTACACGCAGTCCTGCTCCAGCTGTGCACCGGCCCCGTGAGTCACTGTCCAAACCCATCCCTTAGGTTCAAACCACTCTTACAGAGATGATTCTAAAATACTCCTGAGTATCTTCTGCACCGTTATTGGGAAATCCCCTTCTGGTCAGGCAGCTATGTTGTGGCCATTTTAGATGGTTTTCCTGCAGTTTGCATAGGCATATCCTACATTGCAAGCTCCCAAGTCAGAGGCCGGGAGCAGAGGAGCAGGCTGTCCCCAAGGAGCTGTGGCCTGGCCAGGATTGGGCATATATGGTGATCTCATCCCAGAGCACAGCAGACAAAAGTGTGTGGGCACTGTGTTTGTCACCAGTGTCATCCTAGACCTCCTCCTGAGGGCACATGCTAGCCTGGGGAGCCTTCCCACTGCTGCTGCTCACCCCCTTGTGCCTGCCTCTTTGCTCTGCTTCTTGTTGCAGTCAGTTCAGCATTTTCCCTAGTAGGTTAATTTGCTATAAACATTAACCAAGAAATCCAGGAATTTGTTCACTTTGTCAGAAGAAGCCACAGTTTAAATGCTCTTGTATTACATTGTTATAAATCATACCAGGCTCTATAAATTCCTTTCCATCTGCAAAATTCAGATCAGTTTATTAAATAGCTCAGTATTGCCTGGTGTGGCTGTAAAAAATAAAGAAACTGAGGCAGAAAAGTGACATTCACTTCATCTTGCCAAGTGACCCATAAAAGAGCTGTGGGTAAGGAGTTTATTCATTTCCAGCTCTCTTCACAGCAGCTTTTGCCATGCTGTAAATAAAGTTCAAATACTTAAATATTTTTAAAATTCCTTTAAAATAATTATAATAAATGCTTTCCTATTTCAAACATTTCCTGCCCACATAGCCTATTTACATATTACATGTAGCTGGAAGGTATAATTAGAGATCCCTGTTCAGGCACCTGACTCACAGCACCTTTAGCTTGCCACCATAAATAGGCATGTTCAGCTGAGACTGCTCGTGACGTGATGCCTCAGCCTGTGCATGGAAGGTGCCCTCTGCTACCGATCTCTAGGGCAGATTTCAAAATCAGACTGCTTTTCCATAGCAAAAGGCTGTTTGACTGATTCCCAGCAGATGTTTGCACAGGCTTTGGCCCTCAGCCTCCTGCTGGTCTCATCAGGTGAGGTGAAGGTTGCCTTCAAGTCAAAGCAGCCCTGAGACATCCTCTAAATGAAGCATGGTGAGACCCAGGACCTGTCTGTGTCAGCTTTGCTGGAGACCAGCTGCTCATGCTCTGCTCTGAGGTGCTTGGTGGCAAAGCACTGGGTCTGTGCAAACCAGCTGGCCATCCTGGGAAATCAGGCACTTGGGACTGCTTTCCTCATGTTCTGAGGCATGCAGGAAGTGGGGAGAGAGCTGTTTGAAGGTATCTCAGGGAGCTGGGTCTGCAAATGCACTCTGTAGTGCTACTACTGTCTGTAACATGTATTTGAACTTGCAAATACAGGACTTTGTCCAAGAAATGTCAAATCTCCCTTGCCTGAGATGGGAACATGGCTGAGGTGCTTTGTGGGTTATCTGATGCTTTGGGAGGTCCTTGACTGTATGTGTGTGAATTGTACTAACTGAGCAGGATGGTTTTCCAGCAGGATCAGACTTGGGCAAATCCACTGTGCAGCCTGGAGTAAGACTTTCCAAAATTCTTGTAATACCCTTAGAAGCAGCAGGTTTACATGGACCGTAACATATATGTACCCTGGATTCCCAGTTTCCTGGTAAGCTTGAGCGGATTTACTGCACTGGGGTTCCAGTCACTGCTGGACACACTCTGAAGTCCTGGGAAAATATGGAACAATAGCTCTGAGTGGGAAAAAGATATACTCATCATTCTCCAGGAAAAATTATAGTGGCCTCTAAGTCCATTCCTACATCTGCATTGGTTAAAAAACCAGTCCTGTACACTTTCCTGGGTGGTGTGAAATTGTATAGTTCATCAGTTCTGATCCAGTCTGTAAAGAAATGTTTACTGTAGACTCAAGAGATTATCAGCAGTCCTGGAAGGTTGCTGAGCTTGATGTCTCTTGACTGACAGAATGAATCCACACAGGATGGCAGAGCAGGATGTGGTTTCTCAAGCAGAATAGTGACACTCTTAAAGCAGACTACAGGCAGAGGGAATCTTAATTTTTGTTACTGAACACAGAAACATTTATCTGCTTATCCAACTCCTAGAAGGGAAGAAGAACATGGTCATTCTGTGGAGTTCTTTATTCAAGCATTGTAATAACTCAAGTCAGCAAACTTCAAACGGCCAAGTGGCAACAAGTGTCATCTGGGAAAATTAAGAACTGGGGAGACTTTACACTCACAAATGGCTTGACCTTGTATCACAGTCTCCAAAGCCGCAAATGGAAGTCAAGGTATTTCTCTAACATTAGAATGGTATTTGCTGGGTCTCAAAAGATGGGGTTCTGCAGATCAGCGGTCTATCCAATGAATGATATAACAAACTTTTGTCTCGCAAGAACTGCTACCGACATTTAAAAATATCTACCAAATCCTCTTCCCATTGAAACAGTCCTGTTAAAATTGTCTGTTCCAAACAGAACAATATTTTACTGTTCTTGGTTATGTAGTTTTCCTCCTCAGATTTCTGTGAAAGCATGTGTTTCACAAAGCATATCAAAATTGTCCCATGGGCAAAATCATGTAAACATCAAGCGTGTAATTTTCTTGATAGCCCCTGCAAAATGGCTAGCCATGCTGCCTTAACCATTCAGAGGCATAAGAGGAAAAAAGGATTTTGCAGGCACTCCAAGCCTGGGTGTGTGAAAGAGCTGAGATGAGCCTATGGCTCTGCAGTCACCCATCAGTAAATCACTCAAATGCTTTCTATGTTGCAGTTTCCTCATTTGTGTAAAGGATCTGGGTTCTGTTAATGAAAAATATAACACAAGGTCCATGTGTGGCTGGGTTGGCCCATACCTGTTCCAGCCATGCCTGCTGTTGTGATGCATAATCCTGGTTCATGCTCCTGGGAAGAGCATCCTGCAGCACTGTAGGTGGGAAATTTCTCTCTTGCACTGGCTCCACACTGAGCTCTTTCTTCTTAATGCAGCCAGAGCATTTAAGGAGGACAGGCTCACTTCTTCCTTGCCTGGGTGCTGAGGGTGAATCATTAACCAAGCACTTGAGTGACAAACCAAATTTGTTGAGTGCCTTTTGCGGTCAGCATAGACACTTTGCCTTCTGCAGGAGGTATGGTTCCCTTCTCCTATGGAATGAAAATCCCACAGACTCCTTCTACTCCACACTGTGCTTTAACCACACCTGAAGTATGTATATAATAATACATAGTTCTAGCTATCTATCTATATATGTACTGAAGTATATAATCCATATGGATGTAGAATTTCTATATATGTATCTAAGCTCTGTGTTGCTCCTGCTTTATGGTTGAGGAAACGTGATGGTGTTCATATCCTGAACAAAGAAGTTAACTTTTCCTTGTACTGTTCCTTTGTAGCCTGTCGAGTCTTTTGGTGGGAGGAATTATAATCCTTCTCCTAGCAGCACTTCATGAACTGAAAACATTCTCTAGGATGATGATGACATGCCATTTTTTGGTATAGGGACATGAGTCCTGAGATCCCACACATGGATACACAAAAGGACTGCATGGTGTGCTGAAGACTGGGGAGAAGACGCCCTTATGTGAAAGGTGGAACCTTTTTTTTCTAAAGGCTGCTTAGAGTGTTTCTTACAGAGATCTTTTTCATTGTCTTAAAACCATTTCCTTGACATGCTGGGCTGTAAATCCTTGAAGGAATAGCATGGTCTAGGTGGAAGTTGGTTGGCTTTGTCCTTTTTCTATGAGCAAAGATGGAAGAATTACTGAAATATTGCAACTATCAATCGGGTGAGTGCTTTCCATTGTAAATCTGTAAATCCTCTTAACCCCTATTTGTAAGAGATGAATAGGAGCTTGCAGCCTACCTACTCATCTCACTCCCATTTTGGCCAGAGATACAACAGCAAATACTGACTTCTCCCTATTTTATCCAAGAGCATTTATCTGCCAGTGTTCAAACTGCATTTCCATGACATAGGAAGAATTGTCTGGATAATTAACTAATACAGTTAAAACACATCAGTTTGAGCAGATGTTCTTGTCTGTGCTTTTAGCATGAATGGTCGTGATTTTGCAGCAAAGTCAGTGAGATGGCACCTGAAAGCAAGGGCTTGGGTTTGTGAAGTTTTGCAGAATGATGGCCTATTTTATATTCTTTCAGAAACTCTCCTTATACTGCACACAAACCTCATTCAGAGAGTTTTACTGAAACAGGACATTCAAGCCTTCATTATTAGGGGATGTCTGGAATGCCATTGTCTGTTTGACATTAATTCTTCCAGCTGTGCATCTGTGTATTGTAATTGCCCTGATTTATTTGGTCGCAGTTGGTTTTCTGCAGTGTCCTCGTGCCTGCTCAGCACTCGTGATGCTGACGTTGAACCTGGGCTGTGTGGCAGATGGGGCTGCCCTGTATCAGAAAAATATGGGATATATGGAGATGTCAGATGGAATGCTGGTCTTTCCAGTCACCCTTGGCTCTGTGATTTTGTCATCCATCCATGGAGGACCTGTGCAGGCACAACTGGCCAAGGTAATGGGTGAGCACAAGCTGCAGCTCTGCAGGACATAGGGACTTCTTGCCCACAGCAGAAACAGCAAGTAACTGCAATTCTCTAAAGTCTTTACTGGGTCCTTAACTGCAGTATTTCCTTATTCTGAATCTGGCCAAATTTAGGTAGATTTTAATAGAGATAGGCACGTTTCTACCACAAAGGTCACCTCTCTGCCAAATTTCAAAATTTCCCTTCCAAAGTTAGAGATCCTCATATAAAATGTTGCCTGGATTTATTTAACATGTGCCAAGCAGTATATTTTTCCTTTAATAATATTCCTGGAAATGGCTGACCTGTTTTGGCTAAAGCAGATGCTGAACTGTTTGGAATGAAATCTCAGTGCTAAAGTTTGGCAAAGTGGAGTAACGTGCCATTTTGTTGACCCTGGGGAAGGCTGAGCACCACGGCAGCAGGGAGGGGAAGTGGCACTGCTGGTCAGCAAACCAAGGAAACCAACAAGTGCTGCTTTTAGGAAACTGCCAGCTTGAAGCCAGTGATGAGCATCCTTGGGCTCCTGCACTCTGAGTTTTTTATGTTCACCTTAAATAATGAAAAGGCATCAGTGCTACTTTCAGCTACCTTGAACTGCTTAAATATGTAGTTTAAATCACCCAGGCTCCTTTCTCCCCACCTGTATTGCTGCTGGGTTAAGGCTGGATCTATGTATGGAATCTACAGTTACTTATTGATGTTTGGCCTGAAGTAATTTGTATTGCTAACTTGGTACTCCTTTTCCACCTTGGAAGTCCATCTGCAGAACCCCTCTGTGCCAGACAAGAGTGTCCCCCATAAATGTTTCACCATATAGTTGTATCTTTTGTCTTAAAGCTTCACAGGGCTGTGATGTGAATAAGGACAAGGTTCTTCTTTGCTCTCTGCTATCTCCATTCTCTGTATTTTAGGAGCCAAGTAACAGGGACATAAAGCTCCTGTTCGGCTTCCTGGTTGTGTATGATGCTTTATTACATAAATGGGCTGGGAAAAGCTCTGGCATGCTATACCAAGTTGGCTTTGTCTTAGACAATACTATTATTTTGGGGATAGACATGAAGTTCCTGTCTCTAGAATTGAAAATGAATATAGGAATGACTGAACAAACAAACCTCTTACACTCTTAAAAAATTGTGTGCCCATTAACCTCGGCACCCCAAGCTGGATTTTCATGCTCTTTCCAAGTTCTTGCTGTGTATGTCCTTTCCATGCCCTCACTTACTACTCAGACTTTTTTTATTTATTTTAATTATACTGATACCAGAGCATGGACCCAGCACTTCTATGAACTGCAGAACTGTGAATATCTCTTTTTATGGATACAATGTGTGTGTGCTGTGGCTTTGGGCACAGGGTACATCAGTGTTAGAGTGAGGCTAATAATAGCCTCTAAAGATAATTTGAGAAGTTGCTTACCTTTCCCCAGGGAACAGGACATGTCTTTGCATTTCCACCTTCAGATACACAACCCACTTGTGGGCTTGACTGCATAGCAAATACAGTGTGAGAGTCATCCTTCCTTATGTAGATTTTTTTTCTTCCTCTCCTTTATGTTTTGCTTTGCCCTCTCAGTAGCTTTCTGCCTGTTTTCTCTGTGGCTAGTGATTTCTTGGCAAGTTATTGTTCATATCCAAAGAAAGGTAGTGGGCAGGCAGCAACTGCTGTCTTAGGTAGCCCAAGCTGACCCTGCCACTCCTCTGGTAGGAGAGAGAAGCTGTTTCAGAAGAGCACAGCTGTCCTGGGCTTTGTGCACACAAGGGCTGCTCCGAGCAGCCCCTTGACCCCATGCCGGCTCTGTGACCTCTGTCACTCTGACTGATAACAGAGATCGCAGTTTGTGTTGAGGCTTTGTTCTCTGCTGCACAGAAACACTAAACTGCAGAGTGACTGAGTGCCTTTTCAAAGGCTACATAATGAATCAGTGAATGAACAACTCCCAGCAGCTCCAGACCCCTTCTCTCTGCAGCACAATGCCTTTCTCCCTGTATGAAGATGTGGACGTAGTGTAGGTTGCGTACAGAATTATGTATTTCAAAAGAAATTTGAATATTAATATTTATATTGTACTGATGCCACTGTCCTCTAAGCTCTGTAAATAGCTGCACAACAACAATGTGAATTATTTCTTTTATGCAAACCCTGGCCAGTGAAATAGCTTGCCAATACAAAATAAAATTGCTGCACAAAAAGTTTGACAGCTACATTCATTATATATGCCAATCAAAGGATCCTAAAGGCTTTATTGTCCCGGTACAGTGTCTGAACAATCTGCTAGCCCAATATGCTGCAAAGCTATTTTCTCACTACTCCTTCCATTTAAAAAATAGCCACCAATAACTTTTGACAAACAGTCTGAGAAATCAGCATGAGCAGCAAGGAAATCTTAAGATTTTCTTGGGTATGTGTGGGTTGGAGCCTTCCACTCACTGGGCTCTGTCACATGTCACAGTAGATGAGATCCGGTCAGAAACACGGAGCCCTAAAGTTACCCCACAAAGCCCAGGCAGGCTGGGGTCGTGGGGAGGGCATTGGGAAGTAAAAGGTGGGGAAAGTTATGCTAAATAGAAACAAATTAAATCATTTTTGGTTACAGCTTCGGGTTGCTTTGCCAGGTGTCAGACATGCAAGCTCCTCTGTCCAGGCTCTCCTCCAGGTTACGCTGGGCCCGTTTTGATGAGCTCCTGCTCCGAGCAGACCACCCTACAGCCGGGGAGTGTAGGGAATGTGCATTTCCCTTTGATTCCTGTTATAAATAAGATAGACCAAATTAGATAAATCAAAATTTAGAATTTTATTGAGAGACGAAATGACAGTCTCGGACAGCCACAATTAAAAGGACAGCGTCAAGCCCGGGGTCGCCGCTGGGTGAACACTTGATAACGCACTCTGTCAGTCTGTTATCCCCCAAGTTCACATTTTTGGTTTGCAGCAGTCTCTTTTTATACACTGGATCGCGGAGAGAGACTCGGGATTTCGACGGTCCTTCCTCCGGGGTATCTTCATTAATCATGCAGGCCTCAGTTCCGAGAGTCTGAATGGATCGGCGGAGGAGGACAATGCTGTTTATGGTTGGGTCCAGGTGTGGTGTGGAGATGTTAATTTCTGGTGGAGACCATCTAGATATTGATCTGAGGTAATCATCTGGTTCTCCGGGCTATCATCTCCGTTTTCTGTTGCCTTTTGTTCCCTTTCAAGGATTCCTGGCAGCGGCTTTTTCTCTTTCCTCTTTCTGGTAAATCCAATCATGTTTTCCTCGTGTCCCTCCCATGCCTTTTCAGGCATTTTTGTTAAGCCACCTTCCCCTGGGTTAATTCACAATATGCTGGTTTGAACAAAACTTAACTTATAACATGCTAGTTTATACAAAACTTATATTTATATGGCTTGCATTACATTTTATATCCTATTAACACGAATTAACTTTAGAACATATATCACAATTCCCTTCTCCCATCGCGCTCGCTCCTGCCGAAGCCCGGCTGTCCCTTGCGGCCCGGTGTGTTGGGCCCGGAGCGGGGCTGTGTCCCGGAGGCGCGGGGCGGTGCTGGCCCGGGCCCGGGCAGAGCCCACACGGCCCGGCCGCGTCTGGAGAGCTGTGTCCGGTCCTGGGCCCCTCAGGACGAGAGGGACGTGCAGCCCCTGGAGCGGGTCCAGGCCAGGGTAACAAAGATGATTAAGGGACTGGAGAATCTCATGTATGAGGAAAGGCTGAGGGAGCTGGGCCTGTTCAGCCTTGAGAAGAGATGGCAGAGAGGGAACCTCATCGAAGTTTATCAGTATCTGAAGGGAGAGTGCCCAGAGGATGGAGCCAGGCCCTGCTTGGTTTTGCCCAACAATAGGCAAAAGGCAGAAACTGACGTATGAGAAGTTCAACCTGAACATGGGTTAGAGTTTCTTTACTGTGTGGGTGACCAAGCACTGGAACAGATTGTCTAGAGAGGTTGTGGAATCTCTCTCTTTGGAGATATTCAAAAGCTATCTGGACACATTCTTCAATAAGCTGCTTTGGGGGACCCTTGCTTGACTGGGGACTAGATGACCTCCAGTGGTGCCTTTCCCATCTTAACCATTCTGTGAAACTGTGATGTTGTAATCTTGTGCCATGATAGACCATACTAAATCTGATTTATGAGGGCATCATAACTTCACCGTCTTTGTTCTGCTCTGGAACTTAGATTAAGTTTCACAATTCAATATATTTTAGAGGTTGGTTGTTTCCTCTAAGTGCTCAGCTTGGTTCTTAATATGTGCTGGTGTGTGGCTTTGCTCTCAGACCCTGGGCACTGCAGCAGCAGCAATAGCTCAGGAGGTTACTTCCTGCACAGGTATCTGCCCATGTCCTTCTGACAGCTGCTTTTGGGATGAGAGCTGCTCTTGGCCTGTGCTAAAGGGCTGACCTCAAAGTGTAAAGAACAGCCTTACTCTTGTGTTTGGGAGCGAACCATGGGGATGCTCTGTGAGGATGCATGCAGAAGAGATATTGCAACAGGATTGCTGATCGTGACAACTAGTGTTTCTACTGAAAAAGCCTGGTGAAGAAATTGGAAAAATGGAAACTTTCAAAGAATTGAGGTGTTAATTCATGTGCTGAGAAAGCTGTGCTGCCCACTCGCCATCCCAAAAACTGTGTGACATTTCCCTGAGGTACACTGCTTGCTGCTGCATCATGGGTATGTGTCTGATCACAGGCAAAATTAAACATGCTTTTGTGATCAGTGGACTCCACAAGTAACTTCAAGATATATGGGAGTAAAAAGACATAGACTGACACTTCTCACAGTGTTGAAGTTTCCGTGTTACGGTCTGTTCTCCCCCATGCAGCATTGCCCTCTTTTTGAGATCCTGTGCAGAAGCCTTTTATTAATGTTTTAAATAATTATCACCATTGTGGAAAGGGCATAGAAATCTTTTCAGTGCAATTTATGGCAAGCACCAAATACTGTGCAACATTGTGTCTGGTATCTGTGATGACAGCTACCTTGCAGCTGAAAACTAACTTTGATTTCAGGTTTGCCAGACTGGACTTAGTTCACTGAACATAGTTCAGTGATGCTGACACGATGCAAAAGGCTTTCTGTAAGCAGAGTGGGCTGTAAGTTTCTCACCAGTCCACCTCTGGCCAAGGACTTATTTTGTAGCATGTGGGTGCAATGATAAGGACACTGCAAACACTTTTCTTCCTGTGACAGGGCTAGGAGATCCAGTCGCTGTGCTTGGTGCTGTACATGGAAAAAAAGCCTACACAAGTCTGAAGCCTCTGTCTTGAGCAGCACTGCTTCATCTTGTTCTTCTGGCCCTAAAGAAAACCCTCCTGAAGGAATGCAGCCCCTCTGTTTCTGTGAACAGGAGGTAGTGGTGGCTTCCCGGGAAGAATAAACCTGTCTTTGGTGTTTGCCTGTCTCACTTCTCTGCCTTGTGGGAAAATGTTATTACTCCCTCTGTTTGGGTGACTGCTCACACCTCTGCACCTGCAGACTTCATCTGTGAACTTTTAGCAGAAATTACACACTGAAGCTGGGATGGTGTTTGCCCCCAGAAGCTGTTTTCCAGTGTCACTCACTTGTAGTTGGCATGTAGAACTCCTGTGGTATTTTCTCAATGTTTAATGTGACCTAATTGTGTACTTCCACTGTCTGGGAGGATCAGCTCTTCTGGTGTGACAGTTGCCATAAGTTCAGTGGCATTCAGGAGCCTCTCTGGCATTTGCAGCTGGGTGCAAGGCACAAATTCCTTGATTTTGCTGCATCAGCCCAGTGAAACACTGTGGGGCTGTGTGTACAGCCAACTGCTATAAGTTGTGGCTTGTCAATATTAAAAAAAAAATTGTAACCTCCAGCTGTTTAATTTGCTCTAGGGAAAAAAAAAAAAAAAAAAAAAAGGCTTCCTAATAATCTTCATATTTACTTGGCGTTTTTGTTTGAAAGCAGATGGATTGATTTACAAAATAAATGACAGAGCAAGAGAAGAAAAAGTGTATCAGTGGCTGTACCAGTAAGAGGGCATTTCTGGTGTGGGGATCTCACTACTGGCCTTTCTAGGTTTTGATTTTTTTTTTTTTTTTTTTTTACAGGTTAGCTTTTTGGACCTGATGCCACCAGCTTGCTTGTTTGAGCCCAGCCAACCTATTCCCTTAGAGCCCATTGTCACCTCTCGCTGTGACCTACAAGGAGGGGAAGGTGCAGAGCTGTATCAAAGGAGAGGGGCTGAGGTGGCTGCCTTGGCAATCATCCCTTTCCTCTCAGCTGTGCCTTCTTTGCCCACTCCAAACTTGTGTAGGAGCTTCCCCACTGCAGCACTCACCTCCTCCCTGTGGCCAGACCAGTCAATCCCTGTGTCCTTCCTGAGCCACTGCTGCTTGAGGCACTGAGCATGGCTAGGTTCTCCAAGCAGGCTGGTGCTGAGGCTGTGCCCCCTGTACCAGGACCATGCACCCCTCTGCCCTGGCAGGCAGCTGGCAAGTTGTGAAATATGGTTCAGCCCCCTTTTTTTTAGGTATTAAATTGTGCAGCTGTCCTGGAAAGGATTAGAAATCAGTTCTGGAAAAAACTACAGTAGTTTTTAGTGAGGAATTTTGCTGTGTCCTTAATTATTTATAAGCATCAGGATACAAGGACACCATGTTAACCCTTCAGCAGCGAGAAAGATTGCAAATAGTCTAATAAATGACATGCAAATGTACAGATTGAGTAGGTATAGTTGCAAGTTCTGAGACTTAGAAGTGAGAAAATATCAGAAATTAGGTTTCTGCTTAATATTTTGTATGTCAGACATCTTGTTCGGTCAGGCAACTGGATTAGATGAACATTGTAGGTCCCTTTCAACTGAAATAGACTATGCCACATTTCTGGTGGCACAGCCCTCTCCTAAGGGGTCACGGATTTGTTTACCACCCCTGCCCTGTTGCTCTCATCACCATTCACTGTAGTGGGTTTTGCTCAGAGAATGAATTAGGGGCAGGTTGGATGCTCCTGCTCCATGGCCTCGGGGCCAGGCAAGGCTGCAGGAGCACTGTGGAGGGGTTCCTGGTTTTGGCAGCTGAATAGTGTCAGGAAAAGCAGCTTCTCTCCCCACGACATCTTTCCAGGTGGCTGCTAAAAGGTCAGAGAAGCCAAAGCAAGGCTCCTTTTTGGGCTTAGAAACCTCTGTGCTAGAAGAACCTGTCTCTATCCGAGGGGAATCCAAAGAGCCTTGCAGGAAATGTCATTTGCTGGGTCCTGAGGGAAATGAGCATTGTGTCACTACTTTGTGGCTGGAGATGTTGTCAGACCACTGGCATGCATCGTCCCCAGGGGCCTGTTTGCTCAGAGCCACTGATGCATTCTTGGAACTATTCTGGTCCTCCACAACTTCATCTGCTGGGTTGCAGAAAAATTTAAAAGCTACAGAGATTTTTGAAGTCTTATTGTGCCCTACATCTTATAGAAAAAAAAAGTGTCATCTCCATTGCAGACTGACTCAATCTAAACAAGGTGTTATTATACTGTTTCAGAGGATGCTGAGAGATGTTCCATCAGGCTCAAGCTGGACTATGGAGTTGCAGCATGCAGAACTCATAATTGTCCATTTTAACAGGTGTCTGAATATTGATAATCTCAGGAGTTTGACCTGGCAGTCTTGCAGTGCTCAAATCAGTGCTTCCACCTTGGCAAATGCAGGTTTAGAGAATTTCTGAGATGTTCTAGTGCAGAGAGAAGAGGACCCTGAAAGTCACAGCTGGAGAGAGGGAGATCCCAGAGGGACATCACCCCTGAAGGACAGTGATGTCTGCTTTTCACCAGCCGCCAGCGCTGCTGATCCATGTGGGCTGGGCAGGGCAGCGCTGCCTTCTTCATGTAGATCAGAGAAGCAAGGAAAGCTAATTCCCAGGTAAGGTCATTAACTATTTTATTCTCAACTGAACCAAGAGGTATCAGCTCCAGATTTAGAGTGATAAAGTCAGAAGCTTCAAAACCAGAAACACATGTTTTGTAATACCCAGCAGAAGAGAGGATTAAAATAAGGATTAGTCCATGTTGTATCTTCTTGGATTCATGCCCGTAGCTGTGGTTCTGAATTGCTTCTCAAGCTGGAAGGCATGTGGATAGGAAATCTTGCAAAATATCAGATCTCATAGGATTTCTGCCTCTTAAAATTAGCCATGTTGCAGGATTGGGCACTGTCAAGGCTTCGTTCTGTTTTAAAGTAGAGACTTACTTTTAGAATTGGCCTAACCATTAATTTCAATTGGATCTTTACATAGTACGTTTTCCAGATGCTGCAATAACACCTGTTAGTGCAGCTACAAATAAAAAAAGTACTTAGTATTTTTTAAAATGTGCAAAAGCTATGCATATCCCTGGTACCGAGCCACGGCATAGTTTCTCCTGGCGCTGCTTGTGCTCAGGGGACCTGTGAAAGCAAATTTGAGATTTGTGAAAGCAAATCTAATGCAGATTGAGTGCCTGTTACACAAGTGTGAGCTGTGATCACCATGGACTGTTTTAATGTGGGGTCCTTTGGCTGTTAAGGAAAACTCTTCTTTTTTTTTTTTTTTTTTTTTTTCTCCTTTTGGCAGGCTATTTCTTACACTTCTTTTATATTGCTTTTAGTTAAAATGAAAGTATTTAGAGGAACATTTAGGTGGCACAGTGATTTTTTATATATATTTATTATTATATACTTGAGTGTGAAGGCTTTGTGTGTGGTTTGATGACCTTTAAAAGATATTATAGCATAATTTAAAGAACTTGAAACACACTAGCGCTCAGGAATATCAGAATGAATACAATCAGATTAAATTAAATAATCAGATTAAATCAATAAATGTAAATTCAGTTTACACAGAGAAGAGCTGTGTATTGTGCTGGTGCAGCTGGATGTCAGAAGATTTAGCCCTGCACCTTGAGACAAGAGTCTCATGCCCCTGCATGAAGTGTGATCACTTTTCACCACGGCTTGGTCAGGTTTGGGACAGTGTTTGTGCGGATGCCAAAAAGGACATTCTTCACTGCGGTGGTCTGTGCCAAATCCCACTCCCAGGCTTTAATATTTTGGAAACAACAGGACTTCTCAACAAAACAGCTACAATTGTGGACCACTTAAATGTGGGAAAAACAGTACATTGCTGAAGCTTGTCTTGGTAATGACGGCGAGGTCCTCTTTGATTGCAGAGAGATACCTAATTGCATCAGACATTTAGCAAATAAAAGTCTATTTCTTGACAAAGTTATAAACAGCTGAAAATAGGAGAATGTGAGGGGACGGCTTGTGCTGACAGGTGGCCTTACCACCTTCTGCAATAATTCTTTGATACAATCAATTGGTCGAATGCTTAGCATATCATCTCTCAAACTCCATTAATATTTTCGTTGTTTACTCTTTAGAGTGCATTTAAGGGTGCAGATTTGGAGGCTACAGCCTGTTCCCAGCAGTGTCACAAGTTTTGTGGTGCTTCAGCTTTGCATGCCCTCAACCAGAAGGGATTGTCCCCACTCTTAAATCTCTTAAACACAGACTTAAACTCTCCTGGATGTCCTTCTGACTTACCCCAGCAAACCTTTAAGTTAGACCCATGTTTCTTTGCCTTCACCAGTATATTTTAGCATATACTTACAAACTATTCGTGTGATGTAGTGTTAGAATGAAATTTGGAGTTTTGCTGAACATGGACATAAGTTTGGTCATTTTCTTATTTTAGGTATTACAGCTTTTTGGGCTGTTTTGAAGTAGGTGTTGTACACAAAATTATGGTGTTCTGTATAATCTATTTCTGTAGAAAAAGGAACATATTTTCTTACCTATTATGGAATGCTCTGATGCAGAGGCCAGTTTATTTCTAGCTCTATTTTTTTCTAGTCCCTTTTTTAGTGCTGTCAGTCTTGTCCTGTGTTATTAGGACAGTTTTCAACACCACCTACTCTTGGTTGTAAAGCAGAGAGATAACTTCATTTTTCATTTTGTGGGGATTTCATTTGCAATTTTGAATTTTTTCTTGATACAAGACATAAAGAAAAATTCATCATTTTTGCTAATCAAGTGATGCATTTATTGAATTACACAGAATTGAAAAAATTATTTCAAAAAATAAGAAATTAATTATTCCGTTGCAGAAAGGTTCAAATAGTGCATTTAAGTCTTATAAAAGCTTTCTCTTACCAACTTATATACTGATTTTTTTCCCAAAGCTGCCACATTTCACTTGCTGCTGCCCAGCATTTTTCAGGAATTTACAAGTCTAGTCCGGTGTCATACAAGGTTTCCTTGTAAATAAACAAACCTGCAGGACTTCATGGACAGTGAAATGCAACTACTCTGCCTTCATCAGTCATTCTCACATTGGTATGGGTGTTTTAGCTGGTCCAAACAAAGTTCTTTTATTGTGTGCTGGAGCAGGTGCTCTCTTCCCATCCTTCTTTCCATGGGCCTCATGTGAAATCTTGCTCATGCTGGTGTTGTGTGGGATGTGTAGAACACATCTGGCTTTCAACAAGCAATTACGTTTATGGAAATAATGTCTTCTGGAACTAGAAATTTAGGTTAACAAATCCAGGAGTCCTTGTTAGTAATACCTAGTGTGACAGAGCAGGGCTCTTGAAAGCAGAGCACCCAAACAGAGATAACTTTGAAACTGCTCAGGAGTAATTTTGAGCGTCCTCTCAAGGTTTTGATAATGTAACTGCTGATTCCCCTAAGGTGTAACGTGATATTTCTTCTGCTCTCTGACCCAGTCTTCAACTGATGCCACACAAATTCTGTACTTACTCATACGTGTGCACATCTTTTAAGAGTAAAAGCACAGAAATCATCTGACTAAAGAAATGCATTTAAAACCAGTCAAGACTGAGAACGTCCACAGTGGCAGAGTTTTATTTTTAACTTGTGCTTCTATCTTTTCCAGCCTTTGTGGTTGGAAGTCAGAGAGGGTTTGGCATCATCAGAAGCTTGTTTCCATGTAGTGTGAGGATGCTCCTGTAAAAGTGGAGACCTAAGTCTTCTAAGGTTGGCTGGCTTTGACTGGGCCTTGCTCTAAGACCCCAATACAAGGTTCTCCCTAAGAGCAACCCAAAAATTGTATCACAGATGCACACTCAACTTTTCAGCTTTATGAAATGTTTCATACAGCCAAGAGTGTTTTTCAGAAACCTTGGGTCTTACTCTTACCTGCATTTGCAGGTCCATGTGGGAGACACAGTGTTCCCAAATCCTTTTGAGAGAGCCACTTGGACAGGGAAAATCAACCTCTCCAGCCTTGTAACCTTAACAGAGATTGCAGTATTCCTTCAGAGCAAAATATGCAGGACATATGGAAACAATTATTCCTTTAAAAATCACTCAGCACTGAAAATGAAAACTAATAAAAGCTGAAGTTTCCAGTTATCCCACAGTGTGGGTGACCCACACTGGAACAAAGTCATTTCTAGAAAGCCTGAGCAGGGTAGGCACAAAGCTGGTCCTGGATCCGAAAGCTGACCAAGCTGCTCTGAGACCAAGAAGTAACATTTATAGGAAATGAGGTGGAAAGGGAGGTTTTCTTCCTGTTTTACTGTGGGGAGAGAGGGGAATACAAGGAGCTGTGTCACATTAGCAGACCTCATCTGTCAAGGAACTGAGCACAGAATTTATGGACTTAGAGCCAAATCATACTTCTTGGTGACAAGACTTATTCTTATTTCGCCCTTTTAAAACAATCTAATGTAGAACTGTCAAAGGGTTGGAAAGGCCTACAGTGAAAAACTAGTGTGACTGGGGTTTGCTGGCCTAGTGAGGGAGCATAAATGCTCTACTGGTCTTTGCTGACAGAGTGGATGTCAGGATATTTCAGAAGGGACAGATGCTAAAGCAGATTCTGATTGATTTAGATCTCACTAAATGTTGCCTTCAACCTTTCCACAGTAATGTGGAAGGTGACTGGGAGCTGGTTTCTCCTCCCTCAGCAACATTAAGGTATGCTTTAATACAGCAGTTCCTAGATTCGTTATTTTGCTCAAAAGACATGGAAGACTATAGGTCTGTTCTTAGCCTGGTTTCCCAGGGGAAACGTGTCTGCCTTCTGACCACTCTCAAGATTAGAGTTCTCAGGATTAGAAAATTTCTTGAGTTTTGTGAAGACAGGTGACTGTTTTGATGGCAAAGACACAGGAGCAGTGTTCATGGACAGCAGAGGACTTGCCCTAGAAAGAGAGCTCTAGGGAGATCCAGATTGTGCAAGGGTGCCCTGGTGGCACAGAGTGAGCTGCAGGACGTGTGGAACCAGCAGTTCCTGGTGGCACTGCTTTGTTTTTAACCCAGCCTTGCCTTATGCACAGCTCTCAGAGGTGGGCCTCCCTTCTCCTCCTCCTCCTGTGTGCAGAAGAGCAGTTTCAGCAGCTTTAATGCCATGTCCTTGCAAAACCTCCATCTTGGGGCCTTTCTGACCCCTCCAATTGCCGCCAGAGATTTTGTACTGCACAGTGCTCACTCGGCAGAGGCTGGCATTGCCTTTGCTAGGGGAAAGTCCCTTTTGCAATGCAACTTAGCTGCTGCAGTGTGTAGAGCTTGCTTAGGCAGAGGAGGGATGTCAGAGATGGGATGTACCTTAAAATGATGCCCAGTTGCTCTGGTTTTGACAGTGGTGATTTTGCTGCGCATTCTTCTACCCGGTGCCAGGGGTTTGATAAATTCACAAGGTGTTGCACTGTCTTGATGAAATATCAGTTAAGTCCAAGGCCTTGAGTGCCTCACTTTAGCCGACACACTCTGAGATGGAAAAAACCCTGATGCTGCTCTGTCAGAATGCAAGATAGATGGTTAAACACCCTCTCCTGTTTTACAGAAGACAGGAGTAAATTTATTATCAGGGATGCAGGAAACCCAACTGCTTAATGGTCACAGAGATCCCTGAGTACCTACTGTTCCCCAGAAGGACTAGGTGGTAGTGCTGATGAACATATTTGTGCTGATAAACATTCTGTGCAATTTGCATGCCAGCTGGATCAGCTACTTACTTGCTATTCTTTTTGCAACCATAATTTTTATCATAAATATTTTCCAGACATACATCAGTAGCTCATATCGCTTGGCTGGCAAGTCTAAGACAAGACTGTCTTAGTGAGCCAGACAGTTTGTACAAAACAAGCTGACTCTGTACCCCAGAAAGTGGTCATTTCCTGATTCTTTTGAGATTCTTTCTCTTTTGAGGCTCTGAGTTCTTTCTCAGTACCTATGGTGCATCTGCAGGCAGATTATGGCAAGAATGTTATAACTCCACAGGCATTTATGGAAGAAATGGTATTTTGCTAGCTTGCATTATACCTCTTGCCTGTGACATCTTGTTTTTAAAACAACTTCAGGTTGGATGGGTGTTGAAGGAAGCGATTAGGACCCCAGCTCCTGATCTTGAGACTGCAGTTTGCTGCTGCAGTAAAATCTATCACTGAAATGCAGATGACACTTTGTGCTGCACTTCATAGAGAGGGTGAAGGATGACTCCTGTGTCTATGTAGCTGTGATCTCTCTAGGTAAAGCGGGTGAATAGCAAGAAAGACGGGAAGGAGATAAAGGAAGGACTGAGCTGGAAAGTGAGAAATGTGTGGGAGGAATGGAGCTGATGTGCAGGAAAAGGAGAGGGAGCAGAGGAGTGGAATATTAAATCAACAGCAGAAGTGTGGGTTTGCATTGCAGCCCTCCAAGAGGCCAAAGCCTGGGCCCTGCTGAACAGCCCCAGGGCTGAGGCAAGGGGCAGCACTGCTCTCCCTCCAGGGCAAGCCTGGGCATGAGAATACATGGGGAAGGCAAGGGAGATGTTTTGACAGATTGTCATTCTCCCGGTGACATTGCTGGTTGGATCAGGGTAGAATTTACTCCTCTCCTCAGGGTTACAGGTGGGTTTTTTGTTATCCTCAGCGCCCTAGAGGAACACAAGCTTCTAAGAGCCATGAAGGCATTTTCCCCTGGGATTGTTAAGCACCTGCGGCTTATGATGATAGCAGGAGGTGTAAGGTTGGGTTTTGGGGGATTGTTTCTTTGTTTGTTTTAATGCTTCTGCAGTTTCTGACAGGTGGTTACCTGCAGCTCTCCCTGTACAGCGGTTAGAGAGGGGTACCCTGAAGAGTTGTGGTGGGTGGGTCTGGAGCAGACCCTGGGTGGTTGTGTGGAGAATGACCAGGTCATTTAATTTCAGCCTTACTAAGCAGTTTGTCCACTGGCATATCTCAGACAATAACTCCTAACTTAGCTTTTTTTTTCTTCTTCCCACAAAATATAAAAAAGTAGAAGAGCGGAGAAGTAGGAAGTATATGGAAGTCCTTGTAGACTCCTGTTTGGTGGTGATTGGTTCTGATTGCATTGTGCTTCAGTATTTTATTACTACTCTAATGCTTATCAAAACATTCTGAGAAGTCCTTCCAAGGACAAACAGTCTGCATGTGAGCAGAGGGTAGGGTGATGCTTCCTCTCACTGCCTTATTATCAATAGGATGCAAGTACAAATGTTTCTTAGACTCTAGATTTTTAATTACAGGAGGTCCCAAATCCAAGCTCTTCAGCTCCTAGTGAGGAGAATGGGGAAGATGATACAGTGCCAACTATCTGTGGTTTGCCTTGACATTAAAGGCAGCTCTGTGCCCAAACTGCAGCAGGCAAGCTGTAGTCCCTGCAGGCAGTGCACAGGCTGCAAAGACCTTTGTCGTTCATAGCACAAGCATCTCCCCTTCTGGTTGTAGCCCGCAGCTCCAGCTGCTGAGATAAGGCATATGGCAGGCTGGGTCAGGCTGATGAGTAAGGTTTCTGGTATCTTAGAACATGCTGGACAGTAATGCTTTCATTTTTAATCCTTTTATTATCCAAACGGCTGATTAAAAAGAAAGAAAACTTCTTGCAATGAAACGCTGCTGCAGCAGTTTGTTTCTGGTGGCTAAATCCACACTGTTTTTAGCATTTCTAGCCAAGCAGTGGGGCATGGAATGACTTCTTACTGCCCTAAATGGACAATCCCCAGTCATCTCTGCAGACACTGCAGACTCTTTATGCTGCCAACACTCACTAAGGATCCTGTTTTCACATCTGCTCCATTCTTATTTTACCAACTAATCAAAAAGCCTGAATTTTAAGCAGAGGCTGGTTGCCACCTAGCTTTTCTCACTTTGTGCTGTGGTAAGTACAGCTCATTTGGAGGCAAGGTCTTTCCAAAATCTTTCTGCTTCTTTTGATGCTCAAAGAGGGGGCTATGCACTTCTGAAAAGGCTGGCACCCGCTGCAGTACAGCCTGGTGGCATGGCTGGGAAGGGTACCTTAAAGAAGCTCTTCTTTCTTTCTGGCTCAGGAGAGCTTTCCTGCTCTGTTTGCTGTCAGTTTTGCTCAGAGGTCATCACTTACATCATGTTCACATATGCTTTACTCTGGGCAGTAATCAGTGACAAAAGAGCTTGTCTTATTTCGATGCTTTGACCTGAATGATTCACTCAAACCTGATGGTGCCTAGAAGGTATGATTAAATAGCCACGATTGATTAAACAGCAGTGATGGCTCCAGCTCTATGTGCCATAGACTCTTATTTGCTGTTTTTAAATCCTGGCCCTGTTGATAGCTGGTGTGTTATCTAAACTCTTTCACAAGGGTTTACCAAATTGCATACGAGTCCATCAGAGAATTGCTGTGCTTGGGTCAATTTTTTAGATCAGAGGTGCGGTAAAGAAATAGCTTGTCCAGTTCTAAATATACTGTCCTTGACAGATGTGAAATAAGCCTGCTGATTAAAATAGCTGCCTAGTTCCCAGTACAAGATCTTACTGTATAACATCGGTGTTTGGCTGCCCTTCTGATAAACTTGGAGAAGGACTGATTTCCATTTTGTTCCTTTCAAAAGGGAAGAAGTCGAAGGATTGTCATGTATCAGGAATGCACTGACTCTAAGTATTTCTAAACAAGACCCACTGCATTGTGAATGGCAGCAGGAGCCAGGATTTATAAGGAGATTACTTGGTTAAACGTAGCCTGAAGGAATGAAAAATGAGCAGCCCAAAAAAAGAAATTTGTTGAATATTTTGGCAGTGAAACAGCATGGCCTAATTTATGAGTAATCCCAAGCTATCTTTTTGCAAACAGATTTCTGAGAGTGATTTTTTTCTCATATTGTGCCCTTTGGAGGTGCAGCTCTTGGTGGGATGTACAATTGTACTGACTGCTCATGAGATGTGATGGTACAATCTCTCTTTTTCTCTATATGACCCAGTTGAATGCTTGGTGGAGCATCAGCTGCCATACCAGGGGTTGGTGGTGCTTTCTTGCCTTTGGCTCTTCTTTAATTGATGGCCAGAGAGGGTGAAGAGGAAGGCTGGCTGCAGGCATGTTGAGCCCTGAGTGTCCCTGCTGCAGAGGGGGATAGTGACCCATGGCTGAACAGGGATGCCACAGGTCCCTGTTGAAGCTGAGCAGGTGTATTGCAGGCTCAAGAGCAGACTGAGGAGACTGAAAGGTATTTTGGTGCCTTTGCTGTGTCACACTGTGCCAGGGACGGTCCACTTGCCCCTCTAGGTGGCACCTCCAGTCACCCACTCATATGGCTGGGACAAGTGACTATGAGGCTTCAGGGGTTAGAGGTGATGAGTCCCAACCAGTGTACGTAGAGGTTGTGGATGAAACAATGACTTCATTTGAATCTCTAAAACTTCTGCTATTGCCTGAAGTAAAATGCCTAATTTTCCTGTGATAGTTTTTGTGTGTGTGTATGCACTGGCATACGTGTATATGTAATCCAAGATTCCCACAAAACCGCTTTCCATTGGCAAAGCATCTCATAGGTGCCAGTTTCTCTGAAATTTTCCATTCAGCTATCTGCACAAATTTAATACTGCATGCGTCTCCAGGAGTTTTGTTTTTGCCCATGTGAAGCTGACTGTCTATAATGAAGTCATGAGTTATTTGCCTAAAATAAGAACACAGACTTCAAAATAAGAAATCCAAAACCAAACCCACAGCTATTTTTTTTTCAAGTTCTAAAAACAAAATCATATTTCCTTTTTAAATGAATCTCTCACCACTTAGTATGAACTTGAAATTCTGCAAGACACAGAGAGCTTTTTTAAGCAGATGCTAAACCTGAAGTCAGTGGAACATCTAAGCAAGTGCTTAAAGGTGAGCATGTGCTCAGACACTTGCTAATTTGGGACAGAGCATTCAATGTTTTCCTGAGTTGTATCTTATGTTTCAAAGGAAGAACCTTTGTTTTGCCGAACGGTTCATTTTTACTTTGCTATGTGCTGAGAGCTCAGGATAATCCCATTTGGAAAGAAGCAGAGAGGAGGGAAGGTTACGCTTGGGGAAAGCTATTTTCAGTACTTCTGTTTTCTCTAACCCCATATTCCCAATTATGATCGGCTAATGCTGACAGACTGGTTCATAGAAATTAAACCCCTTTATGTGGCACAAACAAGTCAGTGAGGCCTGGAGTTGGACCCTACTAGAATATAGGTAAAATAAAGATCCCCTGTGGCTTTTAATTCCTTTTTATTTAGTTACTTAATTGAACCTCTACTGTTCTTCCTCTGTAATTGATGACCACACAGAAAAGGTAATGAAACAGAAAACTTTATTTTCTTTTCAGTGATCTTTATGGTTATCATGGAAATGTTTTTACTGCTTCCTTTTGGGACATAAAAGTTCTCAATATAAGCAAAGGGAAATCAATGTTAGTTAATTGAAGGTGTTTACATGGTTGGATGATTAAAAGTTGGAGGGGGTGTTGTTTTAGTTTTTTGGTCTGGGGGGGTTTTTTGCCCTCTTTTTCCCCCCACTCCCTCTGCAGCAGATCAGCTCAGATTTTTCAGAATGAGAATTATCATACTGTAGAAGCACATATTCAAGACACATTTATATATGTATGCACACACACAGGTGCCTCTCTGCTCCATATCCCATTTGTCAGAACTGGGATTAATTTCTGAGCAAGATGGGGAAGGAAAGTTTGGGGGATTTTCCTGGATTTAGAGATAAGCTGATGATAATTCAATTACGTCCTTTAAATCTCATCCTTCTCGTACTCCTCTCTGCTGCTTTAATTTGTGAAGCTTGGTTTTCTTCATTTTGTACGTTACCCCTTCTCCTGTTGTTTTTTTTTATTTGTGTGTCTCCACTGCCTTTGGCAGGACAAGGGTCTCACGGACACAGTTCACTCAGTACCCTGCACCCAGCTTCCCTTCCCCTTCACCATGAAGCTGTGGGGATTTCTCAATGAAGCACAGAGCTGGCTCAGAGTTAAAGGACTCAGGCCTGAACGTCCAAGGCGGTTGCCAACTTTCCCCACCCTTTACCTTTGTGCATACAGTTTTTTTGCCTTGGAGCAATTTTAATAAAGACTATGTAACAACATAGTGTTGGCATAGCATGAGCAACATTATTCCATCTGTTTCTACTGAAAATGTAAAAATGTGTTAGTATAACATTAAGATTCCAATTTTCAACCATTAAAAATCAGACAACACTGAAGTTACATACTGCTTTTCATAGCTACATAGTGATTTTCCTAGCCTTTGTTTTTTTTGGAAATCCAGTTTAGATTCCTTTAAAACTCTTGTGTTCAGAGTTTTGGGCACCTATCCTTGGAAACAAAGGCTCTCTTAGGTATTTCAGTTTGGGCAGCCAAAATGATTGCTTTCTGTTGACAGTGCTTCAGAGGTGACATTTTAAAGAGTGTTTAGAATCTCACTGTAGAGATGAAGAAGGATGGTGAAACATTCATCTTAATTTCTATGAGAATTAACCTTATGTTAGACAGAGGGCTTGAGGATGCTAACTTTTGCCAAACATGCATGCTAATGCATGCTAATATTTTGCCAAATTCAGGCTGGTGTAAAAAAGAGCTTAAAGGGAATATTCAGCTCTTCTCTGAACTGGAACCTCTAACGCTTCTCTTTTATTTGATTTTTTTGTGTGAATAATTATAAAGATACATCTGGCAGAGTTTTCACTAAACATCACATTTTAAACAGCCATGATAGAATATCCTGTCAGTGTGATTGTGGTTATTTGTGCCAAAAGTCTCATTTTTAAGAGTTATGCTAGTACAGTCAGGAAACAAAGTGAAGCAGCATGTGGCTTCCTGGCGTTCATGCCTACTGAGAACAGCTTTCACTGTCAATGCTGCAAACTCAAAACAATGTTCACAGGGAGATTTCCATCGACTCAGAACAGTACTGAGCAAAGATATGATGCTGTACAAACAACTGATCAAGGAGTGAACAAGAAAAGGTTCTTTGCTGGACCTGATTCTATGAACAAGGAAGAACTGGTCAGTGACATGAGGGCCGGAGGCAGCCTTGGCTGCAGTGACCATGGGGCTGTGGAGTTGAACGCACTAAGAGGAGGGAGCAGGCCACAAAGCAGGATCACAGCCCTGGCTTTCAGGAGAGCAAAATACACCTCTGTAGTGGTGCATCCTCCCCTTCCCCCCTCTTTTTCAGGCCACAGTGTGATCTAAGAAATGCTCGTTAGGCCTCAGCCTTGACAAAGAGCACCTGGGCTCAGCTTCTCTTGAGCTTATCAGAAACACTTTCTGCTTCCAGAACTTTTGCTCTCTAACCAGCCCCTGCTTTTATATTTTATGAACAGCCTTGGAAACTTTTTTTTTTCTTTTTGCCTGAATGGCAAGACGTTCTTGTTCTCACACTTTCAAAGGAAATTTCTGACCTGAAGTGCAGCCAGGGTGAAACACGGTTATGACTAAAGCCCACTTTCTTGCAGCCCTATTAACAGCGGTCCAAAAGGAGACCCTCTGAGCACTCCTAGGCAGCAAAGGGCTGTGACCAGCAGCCTCCCCATGTAGCAGGTTTGCTACACTCGGAGGATTGCCAAACAAGGATAGATCCTGAGGCCCACTCCCTGAGCCTTGACTCTTTGCCCATTGAGTAGATACAAAGGCTTCCAAAGTATTTCACTAATTTTGAGGAGAATTTTCTACAGGTACCCTGTACAGGCTCCTTATGTCTGTGTGCATGCAAGTGTGCTACATCAAAGATGGGAGAAATGCTGCTCTCTTAGATTCTTAAGTACTTCAGATATGTAAATAAGTTAGGCCTGTAAATACGTTACCGTTGTGATACAGTGCATCCTATATGATTCCATTGTTGAAGTGTTAGGTTTAGGTTAAGTTAAATGTTGTTAAGTACTGCTGAGTTTAAATGCTGTTAAGTGATACCAGGTCTTTACACCATATTTGTTTTTATCCTTGCCCTTTCTATCTTTTTGTCACACACAGTTTTTTGGTTTATTTTGGATTGGATTTATTGACTTGGGATTTTAGTTAGTTGCTTTTCCTCAGTGTGCCTTAGCCATTTAGTAAGTAGCAGAGTGAATCCAACAGAATTTGTTGTGCTATCGCTTTTTATATCAAACCTATTTTTACTGATACCTTTGCCAATGATTCTTTAAGTGATCTCTTAACACTCGTTCCTAACAATTCTTTCAGAGATCTGCTTGGATGAATCTATGGAATATGACTGAGAAAAGGAGTCCAGGAGTGATGAGTGCTGAGGAAAAGACCATCTGAAAGCATAGGAAATCAAGCTTAAGTGGCAGGAAGCCTGTATGCATGAGAAAGGAGTGCCAAACTGAATTCAGACGTACAAAGGAAGTGCATGACATTGTACAAGGCTACTAGATTCCTTAAACAAGGTTTTTCCTTTGTAAATCCATGCCAAATGTTGCCAATCCCATTCTTATCCTTCATGTGTTTGCAAGTGACAACAAACTGTTTTCAGGACTGTTGCCTCCATCAGCTTCTTAGAGACTAAGGTGAAGTTGACCAGTCTGTAGTTCCTCAGATTTTGCTTACTGCCATTCTTGAAGTACGAGGAATATTATTTCTGCTCCAGTCATCAGCAGAAATTGTTTGAATTCAAGTTGCTGATTTCACTAAAAGTATTTAAAATTTTCCATAATATTAAATAGCTCAAGGCCTCTTTCACATATATCATTGAAGTGTTACTGTATTAAGTTCCTCCTAAAAAGAAATTCCATCTTTTTAAAAGATATTACAGGTAGGTACACTCAATGTAGAGCAACTGCAAGTGAACATTATTGCATCAGTTAATGTGTGCAGTACATGCAAAATAGCTGGTATGTAGCTTTTTCAAAACCTTTAAGGCAACATGATGGTTCTGGAATTATTTTGGTGGCGGTGGAAATAGGAGGAGTTGGTTTTTTTACCCTTTTTATTTTCTTGTGGGCGTTTTATTTTTTCTTAGTATGAGGTGCTTGAGTGTGTCCAGGTTTGGGCAATGAAGTTGGTGAAGGGTCAGGCATTGGAACAGCTGTCTAGGGAAGTGGTTGAGTCACCATCCCTGGTGGTATTTAAAAGAAGTGTAGATATGATGCTGAGGGACATGCTTTAGACAAGGACTTGGTTAAGGGTTGGACTTAATCGTGGTTGTCTTTTCTACCTTAAATGATTCTATGAGTGTATAATTTGCAGTGGGTGCTATAGTAAACCATAGTGAGAGAGAGAAAAGCATAATTTTAGGATGGCTGCTGTGCTGCCTGATTCAGCTGCTTGCAAAAAATCCACGTGTGAGATGAAATGTTGCCTCTGTCCCTCCTCAGCATTCTTGTTAACCTGGCTCCACTTGTTCTCCTTGACACTGAGTGAGCATGTATCAGCAGCATCCCCAGCAGCTCTGGGCTGGCCCTCTGAGACCAGGGTGGGCCTGTTCCCCAGCCTTTGACAGTGCTCCTCCCTGAGACAGGCCTCTAACCACCATTCATATCCCCCTGACTGCTGGAACTGGCTGCTCTCACATTTGCCTTTTTTTTGTTGTTTTCATGAGGTGTGACTCATCAGAGACATCAAGCAGCAGCCTCGTAAAAATGGCTTTTCTAGAGCTATGGAAACCACAAGATCCCATTACAAGCCATTTCATTTTCAGTGACTAATGGAAGGTCACCAGTAATGAGACGAGAGGAAATTCTTAACTCTTTCTCAGGTTCCCTTTTTCCTCCTTAGTAAAAACATAGTTTAGTAGTAAATGAAATTCAGCTCAGATGGGTATTCTTCGTACATGCTTCACCAGTGCCTGGCTACTTGACAGAAGACTGCCAAGTGTCTGTTCAAGTTTCTAGGTTTTCCTGCAAAAATCATTTGCTCCTTGTAAGATATATTTTGGCTATTTCAAAGGTCTCAAAACAGCTGAGGGTGTTGGTTTTTTTTAATTATTCTTTTCTTTTTAATTTCCATTTGTGATTTTATAAATAATATAACTGAAAGTAGTAAGGAGCAAAGTATTAGGGTTTCAGATTGGATTCATGAACAGATTACCAGACCTTCACAACCAGACAATAGAGCAAGCTGGTGAAGTCTGTGTAGTCAAATCCTGCAGTTAAAATTGCAGAGCTGGGAATCTGGAATTCTCACTCGTTAATTTAATTGCAACATACTAAAAATTGAAGAGGGTAGGAGGGCAAACAGACACAAAAACAAATATCTGAGCTTAAAAAAAAAAAAAAAAAAAAATTGAGCTGCGTGTGCTGTTGGCCCTATTAATGCAATTCAACATAGGCCAGCTTTCAGACCTATGCAGAGATCTCGTAAAATTAATGTGAGCAGTATGCTGAAAAATAGAGGAATGGGACTCATAAGCAAGAGCTGGGAACTAAGCTTATGGCTGGCAGGATGGGCAGTGTAGGACTGTGAAGTGGAGGGCTGTGGAGCATCATATGCACTTTAATTATCAAATGCATTTTAATATCTGTTGGGGGCCTCTTCAACTTAGAACTATTATACCAGAACCATATGCAAGAGCCTGCGGTGCAATGGGCTCTGCATTGTGCCTCATACTGATGGAGAGCTAATGCTGGGGTCAGAGACCTACCCAGCCAAGTCTTCATTAAGTGACCCTGAAGTCAGCACAAGCATGTGTGCTATAATGCACAGGATTGTGTATCATATTTTTCTCCCTCATTCCCTATCTTGCATTCCCCTGTTTTCAGCTCAGGGCAGGCTTAAGGGATAATGGCAGGTGGGTCCTGGACTGGACACCAGTGGCAGCTTTTACCCCATGCCTGTTGGGCACTGACTGAAATCATTTGCTCTACCTCAATTTACAGCAACGAAGTATTTACTCTTGCTTGAATCTCCTTGAGAAATGGCACTTCTTCTCCATTTTCCCACCTCATCAAACCTCCAAAGGCGTCCCAAATTCACCCATGGCTTACTTCCATGGTAAGGGGTGAAAAGACTTATGGAAGGGCTAGACAGCTCAGGTAAGTGGGATTTTTTTTTTTTTTTTTTTTTTAACAACTTCTTTTGCCTTTGTATAGGAAATTTCTAGAAATGGCTTCTAATTGCAGGTGAGGACCTGTTAGGGCCAAATAAGCACCTGTGCAATTTCTCCTCTCCACAGTCTGCAGGAATTTAGGGAGCTGTGTAACCACAGTGATGATGCTTCTTCCCTGCCTCAAGTGGCTGGTACCATTATAGGATATTTTTTTTGAGAGTTGGCCAAAAGCTCTTCTGAAAGCTTCCTATATGGAAAATGTGAAGAGTAGCAAGGATTTTAAGTCCAATCCCTGAACCGTACATGTCCTGATGTGGGAGAACCCCGTAATTCAGAATGAAACATGGACTCCCCATTAGCCACCTGGTATTGCACCTGACCTCTGGGCCACTTGGAGAAATCCTTGCCAGAGGGTGTTGTCACAGGTCTGAAAACCAGATCCCCTTTCCAAGCCAAGGGCTGTGTCCATCTAGGGTCACCAAACTGAATTCTTATGGATGCTGTGGAAAAGCTGTGAGTCACAAATATAATTCCCTGCAGCATCACTGTATGTGAGTTCCTGCTTAGGGCTATATAGAATCAAAGGCTGTGCCCCCTCCAAGAACACACATGATGAAATCAAGGGCTTATTCTCAGGCGACTTCATCTTCAAAGAAGCTGACTAAATTAAAAGAGCACTGTCAGAATGTCTGAGTCCTTTGGAAGTCCAGCTCAGTCGTGCTGTTTAGTACCTATGTACCTGTCGCTTTGCTTTAGTTTAATCAGGTACGGAAAGGAGATGAAAACCAGGAAATGAGCTCAAGTGACCCCGTGTGGGATAAATGGAACACACTGACAGACTAGAGGCAAGGCCAAGCTTTCCTGACTACAGCAATATACAGCTGATGGATGTGATGAAACACACAAATGCTTCTGTCCTGTGGTTTTCTGGTGAATGAAAGGTGATGAGAAGAGAGTTATTTTAGGCTTCTCTTTGTAAAGTCTTTCATAATGCAGATGGCTTCCGCATGGTCTTCAGTACCAGCAAAATAGGTGTTTCTTAGAAGCTTTAGAGAAAAGTATAAGAACATTTCAACATCAAAGTGATGACTAACACCGTTCTCTTCTCTATATGCTGTTATTGATCCTCTTAATGGCCCTCATTTATTGGCTTCCTTTTTGCTGTACCAGGAGATCGTTGAATCCTGTTATGAGTCTAGAGGTTATTTGGCTAAAGATGAATGTAGTTATACTTTTGTTGGCTTGTTTTTGTTATTTTACATCTTACTGACTGGGAATTTCCTACAAGAAAATCATCAAAGAAAATAATTCTATCTCATATATTGGTGGCGAGTCCTGAAGAGAAAAGTAGGCTGCCTCATTTTAGTACAGAACTGGAAGACTTGATCTGGGGATGCCCAAATACATGCCAGGCTGTTCCAGAGGTAGAAGTCATTCAAATGCAAGCATGAACAGGGACATCAAGTTTCTATGAAATGGAGCTTGGATGCTGCAGTCAGCTCTTTGCCTGGCATCAGAAGTAACTGCTGACAAAATCAATGTGATGTGCTGTGCAGGGAACCGTATATCACAGTGTGATAAATGTGCTAAAGTTAATTCGTGTTATCAAATTATACAAGGTAAATGTTGAACTGTATAAAATATGAATGTTAGAAATGTGTTCAAATGTACATAAAGAAAAGGTAAAATGTAGAAACTAAAAATTAGAAATTTCCTGGCTTGGGAAGCACAGGAGGGACACGAGGAAAGTATGATTGGAATTACCAGAGAGGGGGCCTTGAAACTATTGCTGCCGGGAATCCCTGAAAGGAAACAAAGAACCACGGAAGAAGAAGATACAAGTCCGGAGACCAAGATAATCACTTCAGATGGATATCTCTACTCGTCTCCGCTGAAATTAACATATACACGACACACCCGGGCCCGATCATCAACAGCATTGTTCCACCCTACCGGTCTATTCAGACCCCCGATACCAGGACTTGAATAATTAATGAAGACGCCTCGGAGAGGATAACGTCAGAATTTCGGACTTCACTCCGCGATCTTGTGTATAAAAAGGGACAGCCAGAGACCAGAAATTGTGAACTTGGGGGGGATACCAGGCTGACAGAGCTTGTTATCCGTGTTCACCCGGCACCGATCCCGGGCTCGGCGCTGTCCTTTTAAATTGTGGCTTTCCGAGACTGATATTTTGTCTCAAAATAAAATTCTAAATTTTGATACTTTGAATTTGGTCCATCTTATTTATAACAATTCTGGTGACCCCGACGTGATTGGAGTGATACCGGGACCCCCGAGGGACCCCCGTCTCTGACCAGGAGGCGCACTGCTGAATTCAGCGGCCTGGCAGAACTGGGGTATCCGGGAGGAACCGATCAACCACACGACGAACAAAACAGCGAAAGCCACATTTAAAAGGGAGATAGGCGAAGTCAGAGCTCTCGGAGAACTCGGGGAGGTTTTTCTTTGGAAGCAGAACCTCCGGAGCCGCGGTGAAGAAATCTACTCATAAAAATCTACGTGCACGAAGAATCCACGCAGGAAAAGGATCGTAAGTATTGCGTGGTTGAGTGGGGAGTGACCGAGCGTGTGAGTGAGACGTGATTTTATCACGAAGCGAGTGGGACCCCAAAATCGCAGTTCCATAGTCCCGCGAGGGGCGTGGTCGGTTGCGGGGGAAGCGAAAGTTTCGGGGGTAAAACGCACCTCACACGTTAAGCCCTGAAAACTCGGAAAGTTTTCGGAAAAGGGGGGGTCGGTCACAGGAAGGCTGGGAGGGAAGGTTACGTCCTTACAAGAGTTCCGGGGACTGGTAAACCTTCCAGCCTTGGACCAGGGACGGTCCGGGAAGGAAGTAAGGAGAAGAGAGCTCGCATACACCAGAGGAAACCCGGGGGGGGAGCGATCACCCACAAAGGGCTAGTATCTGGTAAACTCACACCATGGGACAGACAAAAAGCAAAGCTAGCAAAAGGAATCTTAGGAAACCAAAGCGGGGAACCGGTAAAGGAATCCCTGAAATCCCAGTTGAGAGCCCGCTGGGATGGATGTTAGAACATTGGGAAGAATGCCCCATAAGGGAGAGAAAATCCAAGAAACGGATGGTGCATTTTTGCATAGAAGTATGGGGTGGGGTAGAAATACGGGATCACGTAATTTGGCCCGTGTTTGGAACATTTGAAGAATGGATATGTAAGGCACTGGTACGTTATGTCGGAGAAAAGGGAACTGTGGAAGAACGGGAATATGCGGGGGTCTGGGGTAGAATTGATGCAAAATTACTACCCATAAGGATAAAGGACCCTGCCGATGTTTCCGGGGATAAGTGGGAGCCTTTAGACAACTTGCCTCCACCTTACATAGTACCCTCACCCCCTCCCCTCCCTGAGCAGAACAACCCACAGAACCCAGGGAGATTGGGACCCCCTCTGGGACGGAGGATCCCTATATCCCCGTCTCTCCCCTCTGCCCCTCCGTTAGAGTCACAGACAGTGGCCCCGGTCCCACCGGTCGGGCTCCCTCCCCCGCTAGAACCTGTACAAGCCACTCAGTCACTGGGAAGAGGTACACAAAGTACAGACACCCCTGCACCAGCCCGAGATGACCTGTTGCCTGATCTAGATCTGGCGGCTTTCTTTAATTCTCCTGAAAACACACAGCAGGGTTGGGCAGAAGCAAAACACTCACCTCCCGCTAGGAGGACTAGGAGACAACTAAAGAGAATGAATGAGACGGAGAGTGAAGGGGAGGGTGAAAGAGCAAATCTTTTCCCCTTAAGGGAAATTCCCACTGCTCCAGGAATTATCGGGTACGTAAACGTCCCGATTAATACCAGTAATGTGAGAGCCTTTAAGAAGGAGATGGGAAAACTTATGGATGACCCTTTAGGGGTCTCCGAAAGACTAGATGAATTCTTAGGAACTAGCATCTATTCGTATGAAGATCTCACAGCTATTCTCAAATCTTTGTTCAATACGGAGGAAAGGGAAATGATCAGACAAGCGGGGATACGGGAATGGGAACGGAGGAACCCTCAGAGCACTCCTGGAGATCAGAAATGGCCAAGCCAAGATCCCCGATGGAATGCTCAAACTGAGGAGGGTAGGAGAAGCATGATTGATATGAGGAACATCATCATACAGGGAATTAGAGAGGCCGTGCCCCGGGGACAAAATCTGAGCAAGGTCTTTGGGGAATGTCAAGGGAAAGATGAGACTCCCACAGAATGGTTGGAAAGGTTGAGAAAAAGCCTCCAGATATACTCTGGGACAGACCCTGATTCTCCCGTGGGGGAGGTACTTTTAAAAACCCAGTTTGTAGCAAAATCATGGGAGGACATCAGGAAAAAGCTGGAAAAGATTGAGGGGTGGCAGGAGAAGGGATTGCAGGAATTACTGCGGGAAGCCCAGAAAGTCTACATGAGAAGGGACGAGGAAAAACAGAAAATACAGGCTAGGGTGTTAGTAGCTGCAGTAAGGGAAGCCCAGAAACAGGAACGCCCACAAGCTTCGGAGAAACCCTTAAGGAAAGCACCTCCGAGGGGAGCCACACGCCCGCAAAAGGGGACTTCAGGAAAATGGATGGAAGGAATGGAATGTTTCTATTGTAAAAAGAAGGGACATATGAAAAAAGATTGTCCAAAGAAGATGAGAGATGAGAAGATGTTCCGGGAGGACTAGGGAAGTCAGGGGCTCTATCTTTTGGGGTCCATAACATCAGGAGAGCCCTTGATAACATTGAAAATAGGACCCCAGGGAACAAAAATGGATTTTTTGGTAGATTCAGGGGCTGAGAAAAGTACATTCAAACAGCTGCCCCCGGGATGCCGAGTAAGTAAAGATTCTATGGTAGTTATAGGAGCTAAAGGGGAGCCATTCAAGGTACCTATAGTTAAGAATGTGGAAATAGAATCAGAGAATAAAATTTGTTTGGGAGATATGTTGCTAGTAGAAGAGGCTGATTACAACCTGCTGGGTAGGGATTTGATGGTTGCACTGGGGATCAACCTCATCATAAGGAATTCACAGATTACGGTTAGTATATATAAACTAACCTGTGAAGATGAGGACAAAATTAATTCCAAGGTATGGCACACAGGGAAGGAAGCGGGGAAATTGGCTATGGAACCTATATCAATTGAGATTGAAAAGCCTGAGGATCCCATAAGGATCAGGCAGTACCCAATCCCTCTAGAAGGGAGGCGGGGGCTGAAACCTATAATAGAGGATTTGATCAAAAAGGGCATATTGGAGCCGTGTATGTCCAGACACAATACCCCAATACTGGCTGTTAAAAAGGGAGATGGGAATTATAGGTTAGTGCAAGATTTAAGAGCCATAAATGAAAGAACAAGAACTCGGTTCCCTGTAGTGGCTAACCCCTACACCCTTCTGAATAGGATCTCCCCGAGAGATACTTGGTACAGTGTGATAGACCTAAAGGATGCATTTTGGACCTGCCCTTTAGCTGAAGGCAGCAGGGATTTTTTTGCATTCCAATGGGAGGATCCAGACACTAACCGGAAACAACAGTTAAGGTGGGCCTCACTTCCCCAAGGATTTGTGGACTCCCCAAATTTATTTGGACAAGCATTGGAAAAGTTGCTAAGTCAGTTCTCCCCTAGGAAAGGGACCAAGATCTTACAATATGTAGATGATCTATTGGTGGCTGGTGAAACAGAGGAAGGTGTAAGAGAATGCACTATTGATTTGTTAAACTTTTTAGAGGAAAAGGGATTAAAGGTAGCAAAACAAAAGTTACAGTTCACAGAATCTGGTGTGAAATACTTAGGGCATTGGTTAGTAAAAGGGAAAAAGAAATTAGACCCTGCAAGGGTAGCTGGAATCATAGAACTGCCCCCCCCCTAAAACCAAAAGACAAGTACGTCAGCTATTGGGGCTGTTAGGTTATTGTAGGCAGTGGATAGAAGGATATAGTGGAAAAGCAAAATTTTTGTATGAAAAATTAACTGCAGAGAGGATAAAATGGACAGAACAGGATGATAAGGAATTAGAGCAATTAAAGGGTGCTTTGGTGACTGCCCCAGTATTGAACCTCCCCGATATCAATAAGAAATTCCAATTATTTGTGAATGTAGAAAACCACACAGCACATGGGGTATTGACACAAGAATGGGCTGGGGATAGGAAGCCTGTAAGTTACCTTTCAAAATTGTTGGACCCTGTAAGCAGGGGGTGGCCTACATGTTTACAGGCGATAGTAGCAGTTGCCTTATTGATAGAAGAAGCCAAAAAGATTACTTTTGGGGCTCCCATCACAGTTTATACTCCACATAATGTAAGAACAATTTTACAACAAAAAGCTGAAAAATGGCTCACAGATGCCAGATTGTTGAAGTATGAGGCCATTCTCCTTCATGCTCCAGAATTAGAATTAAGGACAACACAAGCAAGTAATCCTGCTGGGTTCCTGTTTGGGGAAGCTTCATCAGAGCCTATACACAACTGTATAGACCTAGTAGAATTACAAACAAAAATTAGGGAAGATCTGGAGGACGAAGAGCTCGAAGAAAGGGAAAAATGGTTTGTAGATGGGTCAGCCAGGGTTATAGAAGGGAAAAGAAAATCAGGATATGCAATTATAGATGGGAAAACCGGGGAAGTGATAAAGTCAGGCCCCTTGGGCACTTCATGGTCAGCTCAGGCATGTGAATTGTATGCTGTGTTGCAAGCACTCAAAGGACTTAAAGGAAAAATAGGGACTATTTTCACTGACTCAAAGTATGCATTTGGGGTAGTGCATACCTTTGGGAAAATCTGGGAGGAAAGAGGACTGGTGAACACTAGAGGAAAAGGGTTAATACATGAGGATCTAATAAGGCAAATTCTCAAGGCAGTAAGGGAACTAAAAGCTATTGCAGTGGTATATGTAAAGAGTCACCAGGCTGGACTACAGTTCAGAATACGTGGGAATAATTTGGCTGATCAGGAAGCCAGGAAAGCAGCTCTCCTAACCCTGGATACCCTGGAAAGCAGGACAGAAAATTTTGGAGAAGGTTCTCCTCATCCCACAGAAAAGGAGATTGAGGATTTCAAGAAAATGGGGGGAAATTTAATAAATGGGAAATGGAAATTGACTGACGGTCGAGAATTGATCCCAAAGGCTTATGCAAGGATCATATTAAAAAGATTGCATGCACAAACTCATTGGGGAACTCAAGCTTTAGCAGAACAATTTTTGAAATTTTTTGGATGTAAGGGTATCTTCGAGTTAGCCAAGCAGGAGGTTCAGAGTTGCTTGGTCTGCCAGAAAATTAATAAATCAAAGGTCAAACACAATGCATTAGGGGGACGTCCTTTAGCATATCGCCCCTTTGGGAGAATACAAGTGGATTTCACAGAGTTACCAAAAATAGGTAGATATAGATATCTGCTAGTGATAGTAGACCAATTAACACATTGGGTGGAGGCATTCCCTAGCCCTAGGGCTACAGCTCAAACAGTAGCACGGAGATTATTGGAGGAAGTAATTCCCAGATATGGAATCCCTGATTCCATTGATTCAGATCAGGGAACCCATTTTACATCTAAGGTCATAAAAAGCTTAGCAGAGGCTCTGGGAATCAGATGGGAATATCATACCCCATGGCATCCTCAGAGCTCAGGTCAAGTAGAGAGAATGAATCAAACTCTGAAGGCACAATTGTCAAAACTTATGCTAGAAACTAGGATGACTTGGATAAAATGCCTCCCTCTAGCCCTCCTAAACATCAGAACACAACCTCATTCCGGTTCGGGATTATCTCCATTCGAGATGTTGTACGGAATGCCTTATGAGCATGGAATGCCAGTTGGACATCCCCGGGTGGAGGATTGTCAGATCCAGTCTTATATCGTTGTGATTAACAAAAATTTGCAGGAACTCCGGAAGCGTGGGTTAATAGCACAAAGCACCCCGCTGGGGTTTGCTATCCACAAGATCCAGCCGGGTGATCGAGTATTGATCAGAGCGTGGAAAGAAGCACCGCTGTCATCGCATTGGGAGGGACCTTTCCTCGTCCTCCTCACAACAGATACTGCCGTGAGAACAGCAGAGAAAGGCTGGACCCATTGCTCCCGAGTGAAAAAGGTGGAACAACACAGCAGCTCTCCGCAGTGGAAAATCACCTCTGCACCTGGGGATTTAAAGCTGAGAATTCACCGAGACACCCAATGACCAGCGCTTATCGGATAAGTTGCACTCAGGCAGGATGTCCCTGCTATCCTTTTGTTCATTTTAAGTGCGGGTATTGTGAACAAGTTTGGGTAACTCATTGTGTCCGGGGAGCTAGACCTTGGAATTTGTGTGTACCTTGTTACGAGGAGGAGGTCAGGCTTACCAATCTATTCCTATACGTTGCCACAGAATCAGGATTGTTCGAATTGGATTCTCCTGAGTAGTTCCACTATTACACTAAAGGGTTAAGGGGAGGATTGAATAAAAGGGCGGATCCACTCGTAATTGAGTGCAGGAGAACGTTGAAAGTACCCTGTAGAGGAGATCAAATAAGGAAAACGAGGTGGGAGCAGTACAAGAGGCGATATGCTCAGAGAAGCACCGGCAGGGACCCGGAAGAATATCCCTGCTGCCAAGAAGATGAATTACCCCGCCGCTGGTGGCAACCCAACGGGCGAAGGGTGGAGCAGAGGGATAGGCCTATGGGTAACCCTGGTGATCCTGAGTCAAGCCATGTGCCCCACGAATGGCCTCCACAAACCCCAAGAGGGGATGGGGATGGAAACTAGTCTCCCCACGGTCCCTCCAAACCTTACCCGGAACAGAGTTTTGGAATCCAAGGTACGAGTAGACCGGTTTACACCAAAAAGGGGGGAGAATCGTCAGTGGAATGAAGGAGTTAAATTGAGCAAATCCAATCACCCGATGGCAACGGCTAGGAAAAGGAGGGAGGTAAGCAGTCTTCCTTTGATCACAACATGCAAAGAATGTAACAAAACTGTGTGGATTGGAGGGAAAAAGGAGAGTACCTTTGTGGGATATCTCCAAGTTAACCCTTTATGTTATGATAAGAGGAAACTGAAGATGTGTGCCTTGAACGGGAAAACATATTAGGTGGGACAAAATGAGAAATTGCAAACAGCTGCTTTAGCTAATGGACCTATATTACTCGATATGTTGGGGGAGAACGATGAAAGGGTTTGTTTAAGAATGGATAAAGTTTTTTGCTTTTCCAAGGACGGGGAAGGGTTAGACCCTGAGAACAAGATACAAAAGGTAGCCCTGGAATTTAAACGACAAGAATTGGCAGCTAAGAAAAAGAGAATGGAGCAGGAAAGAATGAGGACATTAAGTGAACAATATGATCAATTGGAAAAACAGTCTAATGATTGGAGTCTGGCTACTTCCAGCAAAAATCTTTTCCTGGATTTGGTACAGGAGATTGCTACCGAGTTAGGGCTAACTAATTGTTGGATCTGCGGAGGATTAAAATCCGCCGAAAGATGGCCATGGAAAGGTGAGAGTTTAACTCCTGAGCAGTTGCTAAAATGAGATAATAAAATCTTAAACACTTTAACCCGGCCAGGAGGGTGGACACTGGATGAACGAGTAATAGGGACAATCTGTATTAGTAGGGAAGGGAATGTGTACAGTGATGTAGTGGAATACACCCCTTGTCTATCCACTCTAGCTGTAAATTCCAACAACAGATCCAAAATGTGGCAACCAGAACCCCCAAATGGGTACTGGGGAAAAGAGAAGCAAGGAAAGTGTAATTGGATAGAGGAAATTGAACTCTGTTGGCATGAACTCACTAACGCTAACCCATATTACTCCTTAACTGAACTGGTGGAATTTTGGGACAAACCGGAAAATATAGACATTAAATGGAAAGCTCCCAGCGGGATTTATTGGATCTGTGGGAAAAGAGCATACAGTGAATTGCCCCGGAAATGGAAAGGGTCCTGTACCCTAGGTATGATTAGACCCTCTTTCTTTACACTCCCCAGAACTGGTAGCAATTTACTAGGGGCCCCTTTGTATGAAACCCTCAGCAGGAGAAAGCGAGAGGTAAAGAAAGGACTCCCACAAGTGGGAGGGAATCAGAAATGGAGAGAGGAAGAATGGCCTGCAGAGCGCATCATAGAATACTATGGTCCAGCCACCTGGGCACAGGATGGAAGTTGGGGTTACAGGACCCCAGTATACTTATTGAACCGGCTAATCAGGTTACAGGCTGTAGTAGAAATAGTGTCTAACCACACCTCAGACGCCCTGGAATTGTTAGCCAAACAACACTCACAGATGAGAGCTTTCGTATACCAAAATCGAATAGCTCTGGACTATTTACTAGCAGAGGAAGGGGGTGTGTGTGGGAAATTTAATGACTCAGAATGCTGTATCGAAATCAATGACTATGGAGAAACTATTAGAGATTTGGCTGCAGAAATTAAAAAAGTGGCGCACGTCCCAGTGCAGAAATGGAATTCGATCCTAAAAGCATCATGGTGGGATCAAATATTTGGAACAGGAGATTGGTGGAAGAAGGTGGGGTTCTTTATCCTGTGCTCAGTGGCTGGGTTAGTGTTCTTGCCTTGTTTAATACCTTGCTTAATAAGACTAATTCACACTGTGGTCCAGGGAATGCAAATAGCAGCCCTTCCTATAGATCCGGAATTAGCTTCAGGAGGATTAGCCAAAGGAAAAGCCACCTCAAAAATTATGAATTTAACCGAGGAAAGAAGTACTGCGGCTCAGGTGTTAGAGAAATTTGAAGCCCAGATACAGGAAGGAAACATAGAGAGAACATATTGGAACAAAACGACAGGGGAAAGGTTAACAGAATAATGGTTAAGAGGCTTTTTTATCTTGACAGAGAAAAAAGACTATAACCAGAACACGAATTAAATTGGTGAATTTGGAAGAGGGGGGATTGTGATAAATGTGCTAAAGTTAATTCGTGTTATCAAATTATACAAGGTAAATGTTGAACTGTATAAAATATGAATGTTAGAAATGTGTTCAAATGTACATAAAGAAAAGGTAAAATGTAGAAACTAAAAATTAGAAATTTCCTGGCTTGGGAAGCACAGGAGGGACACGAGGAAAGTATGATTGGAATTACCAGAGAGGGGGCCTTGAAACTATTGCTGCCGGGAATCCCTGAAAGGAAACAAAGAACCACGGAAGAAGAAGATACAAGTCCGGAGACCAAGATAATCACTTCAGATGGATATCTCTACTCGTCTCCGCTGAAATTAACATATACACGACACACCCGGGCCCGATCATCAACAGCATTGTTCCACCCTACCGGTCTATTCAGACCCCCGATACCAGGACTTGAATAATTAATGAAGACGCCTCGGAGAGGATAACGTCAGAATTTCGGACTTCACTCCGCGATCTTGTGTATAAAAAGGGACAGCCAGAGACCAGAAATTGTGAACTTGGGGGGGATACCAGGCTGACAGAGCTTGTTATCCGTGTTCACCCGGCACCGATCCCGGGCTCGGCGCTGTCCTTTTAAATTGTGGCTTTCCGAGACTGATATTTTGTCTCAAAATAAAATTCTAAATTTTGATACTTTGAATTTGGTCCATCTTATTTATAACAACAGCATCCATTCAACTGTATATTACAGCATCCAGTGCAAATGCTGAGCATTTGAAGACTTAGTGTTATACAACTTCTGTCAGGAGCAGAAATGGGGACACAGAAAATGTGAGTTGGATCTGTTCCTGGGACATTTATTTGGATTGGAACACCAATAAAAGAGAAATGGTCTCCCAATGATGGAAGATTTTGTGTCGAAACAAAGCGTGTGCAAGTATGTACATAACACATAGCAACTGATGGAAGATGATCAGATAAAAATGTTGATGTGAAGACCTGGTAAAAATCCAGTTTTGGCCTAGTCTTCTTACAGAAATGAAACACAATAACCCGGAGATTATTTGAAACA
Organism: Hirundo rustica; assembly: GCF_015227805.2. Classification (NCBI taxonomy): domain Eukaryota; kingdom Metazoa; phylum Chordata; class Aves; order Passeriformes; family Hirundinidae; genus Hirundo; species Hirundo rustica. The sequence goes on from NC_053452.1 coordinate 28,703,516, forward strand.
GTTATTTCATAAAATCTTACCTTGCCTTGACTTTTCAAACTTGCCATTAATGTAAAAGTGTGGAAAGTTAATTAATTAGGACCCTCAATTCAAATTTCCCCTTGGCAATTTCAGATAGGTCATGCAGCATGACTCTAAGGACTACTACAATATATTATAACACAAGCCTGGAGTTAATATGTAAATCTTTGTGATATAATATCCTACAATATAATGTACATTGACACTCAACTTCTGCCTGAAGAGATGGTTTAATAGACATCTGCTTAAGATCCTGAGGTTATCCTAGATATAAGCACCAGACATGAGTGATCCAAAGCTGTCCTGAGATATTCAAGAGGCATACCCATTAAAGACTGCAGGTGTGCTCTGTCCATCTGTGCCTTGGCAGAATATAAAACTCAACATCACCTGAAGCTGACGTGGTCTAAGTGCTTATTGGAAGGACTGGCACATATGAGATCATTTTGGCTTTCTCTGCAAACACCTGTCATACAACATGCACAATGAACTTGGACAGAGTTTTTAAATCTTGTGTAGTGCCAGGTGGAGAACAGACATAGACATGTGCATGAGAAAGGTATTTTTCACTCTAGATGAGACTGTTAGACAAGAAACAACTTTAACATTATCCTTTACTGAGAAGATTTTTTCTCTGAACTTAAGTGGATCCTTGAAATTAAAAAAAAATACTCTCCATACCCTTTTTAAAAATAATAATAAAATATAGGTAACTGAAGACATGTGAGCACTGATTTGGTACTGAGTATTAGCAGTACACTTCTCACTGAATCCCACTGCCTCTGTTGAGTTGGACAAACTGGCAGTGTAGTTTCTCTTTTTTTAGAGGAGCATATTTTTCCTTCCTGCTTTTTGCTTGACTGGCCAACAGCTGAATTCAGAGTGTACAAATCAGGTCAGATATAAAGACCTAAAAATTTCAAAACAGAGGTAAGTGTCAACATTCACAAAAGTGGGTTTTTTTAAGAAGCAGCCTGTGAACATTCCCAGTGCTTCTGGTTACTGAAAGCCCTGTCTTGTGGGCTTCAAGCCATGGCAATGCATTTGTTGTTTGTTTCCTTGGCATTTAGCAGATTCCTGAGTATCCTTTTCTTATGTTCTGTCTCTTGTTTCCTTTTGCCTCCCCAGGACCCCAGGCAGAGCCCTCATAGTCCTACAGGAGGTCTTCGCCCTCACTGTGGAGGGAAATAGAGGGGCTGAGGGAAGCATCTATTGGAAATGAAATCCGAGCAATGACATGCTGAGGAAGACATTGCATTGAATGGGAGGCCCTTTTAGCGCCCATCTGCAGCACTCCACTCACTTCTCTGCTTTTCCTCATGAAGAATCTGCTGCACAACGACCAAGGTAAGAGGAGAAGAGCCAGCCCTTAGTCACATTGGAACAAAGGAAGATTAGCATTGGACTTTACTGAAAAGATGGGGAAAACCAAAGGTACAGAGAAGGTAAAGACAGTAGAAAACATCCAGGTGCTGCCCCACAGAACAAGAGGCTCCTAAAGGTGCCAGTCCTACAATAAGGAAAAGCTTAGTACATGGACAAAGGCTTCTAAAAACCTGCATGTTCAGACTGAAATGGCCCAACAGCCATTTGCCTCCAGTCTTCTCTGAAGTTAATGATGGTCAAGGGCAAGCAGCACTGGGCAGGACTAAGCCAGTGCTGTGTGCATCCTGGGTGAGAAAGGCTATCGTATTCTCCTTGGGCAGGGGGTGATCTGCCCTGGGAGTGTGGGATGTAAATACCAGTGATGGCAGCAGTGTCTGCACAGGGACACCAAACTTGCCAAAGCCTCCAGGAATGTGCTCTTTGCTCAGAAGAGAGAGCAAGAGTTTGCCAAGCAGTCTCAGAGATGCTTTCAAGCAGGATATCCTGGGCCTTCCCTGATTTGTCTTTTGACATGATTTATGTCCGGTGTGTGAGTGGACACAGAATTTGTCCACTATTTAATGGCTGTTTCTGATTTTGTTTGTCTGGGCTTTGTGAGTAAGATTTAGGCTCTTAAAACTGAGCCTGAGCTCACAGCTCTTCTGCAGTGTTGCCCCACAGGCTTGACATAATGAGGAGCACTAAGCCAAGGTTTTGTTACCAAAGCAAAAATGCCTCTTGGTGCATGTGTACAACCACAATTTTTCCCCTGTGTGAGTGAAGCTGTGACTGCAGACTGACAGGTGATGTAGTGCACTGGACTGCTGTGTGCAGGTGTGAAGCTGTCACTCTGTTGCTGTGGTCTTGAGTCAGTCACTGTCATCAGGTTGCTCCCGTCTCAGCACCCTTCCTTTCCATGAAAACATGAGTGTGCTTCAAGACATATGCGGGTACAAAGAGGTATGTGTGCTATCCACTGCTCATGTGCTGCACAGCATCCTTTAAAAGGCAGGTCACACTTCAGAATTAATATTGAAACTCTTTAGTAGTAAGGAGTGATTAGAAGCATTATTTTGTATAAATGCAGCTTTATTCAGTAATCCACATTAGTAAAAGTACTTACTAAAAGTACTTCCTTAAGACTCTACTTGTATTTTTGATTTTATAGTAGCAAGTACAAAAACAAACTGTCATTTTGTTGCATGGCCATTTCCAGTCCTCCAGTCTAATTTTTCTAGACCAGTTTGGTCAGTTGTTTACGGTACAAGGCAGGTGAACATGAGTGCATGAAGAAATTGGGGTGGGAGGAAATATGCAGTATATCAGCATTCCCTTGTCCCAGGCTCAGCCCTTGACAGGGCTTGGGAGGGGCAAGTAGAACTCTAGGAAGGATGAATTAATGGCAGATGCTTTCATTTTTCAGCTCCAAACTGCATACTGTGTTGTTATTTTAAAGACCTTGGAAGAGATGAATTGGGTCAAAATAATTCAAAACTGCAAAATGTACTGAATGTTACCTCATTTAGTAACGCTTTTAATAAGGTTTTGATCTTCAATGAAAAGCTCAGTAGAAGGAGAAGTGACTGCAAATAGTGAAGCACAAGCATCTCTCATTTTAATAATCAGTGATTTTATATAAATAATCATAATAGCCAGTTCATTCTGCCTTGTCTCTATGGGTATTTGGTTTCAGAGGAGAAGGTTACAGCCTGACAAGCAATGTAGTGTCTGTTCACCATTTGGTTTTTTCACAGGGATTGGATATGGCAACATCTTGTAGTCATGTAGTCATGTTGCTTGAGCCAGCTAGGAGGTTAAGTATTTCAGTATGATGGTTTTGATACTTGCATTGATCTCCCATGGATTTGTAATTAAAGACTTCACAAAACAAAACAAACCTCCCCCAAACAATTGTGTGTGTCTAAATCACTTCCGTATGTTTCTTGTTCCAAATTATGTATGAGTTTCTTTTTAATATAACTCTTGGCATGACAGAAACCATGCTGGTAACATTGTTGGTACTGTTAGCCTAGAATGTTTTCAATGACACCAAGTTTGTCGGGACAGACTCTGAATTACTTGTCAGTTCTTGAGAAGTCAAAGCTTAATTGCTGATCAAATGTTTAAAATATGACTTGTATTAGCGATGGGTTTTGATATAAATTCTTACTTGAGACCATTAGGCAAGAAGCCAAAGAACTGGCAGTGCTGCAGCTCTGCTCAGCAGCTGCAGTTTGGAAGTCAGCTCCAGGCTTCTATTCTGGACAGAAATTCTCAAGTTTTTCAGATTTTTTTCTACCATTTTGGTGGGAATAACTGAAAATAACTTTAGGCCAATCTGAAACTGATTCCCTCTTCCCTCTTTCTATTTTTCCTGGCCAGTTACTGAGCCAACCAACCAGTTATTATGCAGTTCTCTCTATTATGTTCCATATAAATCCATAGTTCCTACCAGATTGTTCTCCCTCACTCCACCTTCTTTCAATAGTCATGGACAAATGGTCCTTGAATCCAAATAATTTTTGTGGATGTTTCTGCAACCTGTGCAACCATAGAAGATGAGAAAGTAAACCAAAACAGAAATTTTTACTGAATTGAGCTCCAAATAAATTGTATTTTTACAGATGAATCTATCCTTCCTCCCCGTTGTTGTGGAGATTATCAATTGATCAGTACAGTTCTTATCTTCTTCTGACTTGTACATGCCTCTCTTGACAATGTAGTGTGCAAACCTATTAACCACACTCTGCTGAAGTACTGTTAATCCAATAGATGGGTCACCACTGGGTCTGGGAAAGAGGAGGAGAAAGAGAGTTTACTGTGGGAAGAGACCACCAACGTTCTCTAGGAGCCCACTGATGATGTTTTCCACTCCATCAGCACACTGAGGTCAGAACTTCTGCAGCTGTGTGTGAAAAAAATAGATAGCGGTTAATCCAGGATTAATGCTATCAAATTCTCTTAACATGGAGTTATGCCTTCAGGATGGATGTTCCCAGGACAGCCCAACAAATTGGTCACTTATCTATACCTGTATGGCTGTTCAAAGGCTCTTCGGCCCCTTGTTCAGGACCTTTTGCCTACCCTAAAAGCAGTATGTGAAATCTTCTTGTTCCAGTAGCTGGCAAAGGAACCTGATTTATGGCCTCTGTAAGCTCCCACTGCTGTGCTCAGCTTCTCAGCAGATTCCCAGAAGTAGCTGTCTGAAGGTGTACACTAGGGCAGGTTGACACTTGGCGGCCAACAGGGTCTTTCTCCAGAGCAAATTCCTTTCTCCTTTTCTTGGCTAGATGTTCCCCTGAGCTCATTTCTTCACCTGTACTGTCGTTGCCTGGGCTTTGTCATCAAGTTAATCTCATCAGCTAGTGATCTACAAAGTTTGAAAAGCCCAAGTGCTACAATTCATTATTTCTTTTGTTTTCTCCCTGGCACTCTCTCCAAGTACAGATCACAGGACCTATGTGTAGCCACATCTCCCTCTGTAGCTTATTGTCTTGCACCCAAACAACTGGTCCCTGTTTTCAGCTCAGCTGCTGCCTGTTTAACTCCTGTGCTGCTGGAAATGCATCATGGAACCAGGGAGAATTAAACACTGGTAATTCCTTCATATCATAATTACAGAACTGGCTTTACCGGTGTTTGTAAAAGGCACTGAATACACATCTGGTCCATTTCTGCGCTGTGTGTGGGCACTGTGTAGCACAGAATTACCTTTTGGTAAGTGAAATATCTCTCCTTTCTTCTTTCCTATCTAGCTGTCAGTTGGATACAGACCCTGACCCAACACCCCCCACCCCCTGCAGGTCCTTTGTGTTTTCCCACCAGAAAATCAGAAAAAGCAGGAACATGCCAAACATGAGTGAGTTTGGGGGTTGTGAAATTGTGCTAGATACTTCTATCGAGTTTGTGTGAACTGTTAAAGGAGAATTTTGCTTTTGCAGTCTCTTTTTCCCACATCCCAAGTTACCCGTAATCCCGTTACATTACCTGTAACTTTTTTACAAGAGTTTTTACTCCTCTGATGTAAAGGCTGTGTCAGACAAATACCAGGTCATTGCTCCAGAGCATGGGGTTTGGTGTTGCTTGTACAAAGATCTTGTAAGCATAAAATCACAAACAACAGCTTCTGCTTTGGAAACAGTCCAACCATTTCACTTGGGGGAAAAAAAAAAAAACAAATTAGGCAAAGCCATCAGGGTTAATTCAAACTAAGTTGTTACAGTCTGGCAAAAAATTTAACATGGGAGCAGGATGCTCTTAGTACCAGGCTTCACCATATGAAAGAAATTGGTTATTCTGGAGTGCCTGAAGACATTCAACAGTAAGTCCGCTAAGGATAGAGAGGCAACAAAGCCCCCGCTCTTTTGTGGTAGTTTTGCTTCCTGAAGGACAGATCTATTTCCAACTGTGATGAGTTCAAGTAAACAGCTCTTGTGGTATCCAATACTTTTAGTGGGTGCAAATCAGTCTGGTTGCAGCTGCCCACATTTTCTTTCCTGTATTCATTGTGGCTGGCACTGGTGACACTCCATGTTAAGGGGGAAGACCCAGTGAAGCACAGCATAGCATTGCTTGTTTTCCTCATCTCTTAATTTTCCAGGCTGATAAATGTGGTAGATGAGATGAACACAACAATTACTAATAAGGTTTGCAGCTGGAGCAGCTTAGAAACAGAATTTTCCTGCAACCATGAGGACTAAAAGCAGTCATGAAATCCCAAGGCAGCCTCTGCGTTGGTCTTTGCAGCAGCACAGGCCAATTTTGGGGAGTGCTCCTCTCTGGTACTGCCGTGTCCTGGGTTGATCCCTCTCCAAATGCAAATTTACCAGCACAGCTCTCGGCTTTCAGCCCCCTAACCAACACCTGTGAATCTTGCAACCTGCAGGGATGTGTCTCAGGCTACTCCTGATGTGTCCAGCAGCCTGCATTTCTTCTGTCATCTTTTTTTTTTCCCCCACTTAAGTAATTTCCTTTTGTCTCACCATCACATTTCTTGCTTCTCTCCAATCTATTGAAATTTTCCATTTCATTTTCCCCTCTTTGTTCTTCTCCATACCTGGATCCTGTTTACACTTGTTTTGTTGTCCTACAGAGAAAGACAACACAGGACAAAAGGGCCATCAAACTGTGAGATTTGCCATCAAAATTAACCAAGTTAACCAAGCTGTGAACTTACCAGGTTTCAGAAGGTAATGAAACACTTTGAATATGGTGCTTGGATAGCTTGGGGGAGAACTGTCGCTCTGTAGAGGCTTTTGACTTTATTTATTTCAGGTAGTTTACTCGGCTCTCAGCTGTTGCTTTTCCATTCCCAACAACTCCTACATCTGACTTAATTCTCAAACTTTCCTGTTTTGCCCATGCTGTTTGCTTACTGAATTGCTTTGGCTGGGGACAGGACCTGTTTGTATTAACACAGGCTGGACAAGTTTTGTTTTTTCCAGAACATATGCCAGTTGTGACAGAATTCTCTAACCCCCTGAATTAAAACCCCGAAGTTAGTAAACGCAGTAGCCTGATCCCACTCCCAGACCCTTTTGCGCACATCGCACTTCAGTGAAACTGTCTCTTGTCAGAGCAGCCATCCAGCCTGCTCCTGTTTCTCTTCCACAAACTTCATTTGTGACCTTTTTCCATGCTCAGGGGCACAGCACAACAAGCTCTCAAGACCCTCTCCAGCAGAACACTCCTCTCCTGCTGAATCCGTTCACACCCGTGAGCTGGCAGCTGCTCAGAAATTCAAACTTCTGCTTTAATGAAAATTTTGAAGTGATTTCTGGTGGGGGGAAAAAAGCTCACTATAGCTGTTCCTTTTGGCTCACTGACCTTTTCATCCCTTAAGTGTAGTCTTGTACCTCAAGCACCTCCAGCATTTAGAAGAGCTCTAGAAGCCGCAAGAAAATGCAGTGTGAGCCCTGAAAACAACAGGAAAGCAGATCGGACTGTTCTTAAAAGACTGATCAAAACATCCTGGTGAGCCATGAAAGCACTAATGAGTCACACCCCAGGATGGGCTAAATAGTAGTAGGCTAAACTGCTGCTTTCAGTTCCTTGCTGGGTCCAAAAAGTTGATTCTTCATTACTGACTTGTTTTTTTTCCCTCTTCAGTGAGTTACTAGGTGTAATTTATGATTAAATAATTCCTTTGGGAAATTATTCCTCATGGGGAAAGAATTATGAAAAGGAAAAGAGATTTCCTCTGCCTTCCCCATTCATCAGACCAATGAGAATAGCATTCAGAAAATTCTGATATCATGAGACAGCCTAGCCTTTGCTTCCAGTCTTGTATGGCTGATTATTCTGAAAATGGATTGAGTGGCATCCTTGAGTCTTTCCCACTAAACATAAGTAAAAAGAAAGTTGTTTTACTATGAAAAACAGCTTACATTTGACAGTGACCTCTTTGGCATAAAAAGGTTCTGCCACAACTTTTTCGAAGGCAGCCTTGCATTGTTTGTGAAAAGTGGTTTAAGGGAGGACAACTCTGTTTAAATTAAATTCTAGCAAAAATGTCCAGCTTTTGTGACCTGAATTCAGTGCTGGCTATGCCTTATCCACGCATATGGATGGATAAGCCTCAGCCAGAGTAAAGGATTGTGATTTTGGAGCAAAATGTGCCAAAAGATGAGGTCAAGACAGAGTTCTGGCATCCACAGTCATAGTCTTCTACATTTCAAGAAGTGCTGAGAGGATCTTGTTTGTTCCTAACACTGTTGTGACTGTGTTTGTGGTGGTGTGTATACATATATATATATGGAGAGCAGAGTTAAAGCTGGAAGGGTGAGTGTTTTTCCAAAGAGCATTTAGAAAGAAGGTTCAACAACAACCATAACCCTGCTGGAACTGGTGCTACTTGGTAGGTAGGAATGTGTTTGTGACTTTGGTTGATATGTTCAGCAATTTGTACCTACAAGATAAATTAGATACCTTCCTCCATCATCCAGTGTTATGGGAAGCTGTTTTGCTGATCCAACGCAGAGAATGGAAACTTGGCTAGCTTCAGGTCCAAGGGACCAGTCTAAATGTCTGATTACTGATCCTGCAACTGGCATGTTTTTGTATGGTATTAGGGAAGATGAATGATGGCTGTGTTTGGGCAAATTGTTTCCATAATTTAAGAGAGAGAAAATCAGCTCAATGCTGATCCAGACTTTGTCTTAAGCAATTTGAAAGGCTTCTGTGGTTTCAGCTGAAAAGCATTTGGAATCAAGGAGAAAATGCATGTTGATGCACACTGGATTTTAGTGACCATCTGCTTGAAAAAGCAGTGGTTCATGGTCATCCTGGCCCCATGAGATCACCTGATAAAACAATTCACAATTTATTGGCAAGTTCGGTGCAAGTTCAATCGTTCTTTTCTAACTCATTAAAAGAACAAAAACAACAACAAAAAAACCACACACACAAACAAACACACCCCCCCCCCAACAGATTACAATATAATTACATGCACAGCAATAGTTCAGTCTAAGAGACTTCTTGAACACCATTAGGAGACATATCATATCCAAATGCTGCCAATGTTAACTAAGACTTCAGAAGCCTGAGCCAAATGGAGAGAGACAATTTTTCCTTCCTTCCTCCTTCTATTTTTCACTCTTTTCCTCATCACTGCAACTAAAAATAATGTGCCCTGCTTGCCTCATTTGCTAACTAAAACATGTATACCTGCTTGTTAAACTGTAATTTTAGCTTCACTTTGATTGATAGCTTGAGTAGGAAAGGTTTGAATTTTTGTCTTGTACAGACACATTCAAATTGCATGGCAAGGCTGTTAAATGCTTTGCTTTTGTAGTCATCATGCAGACTGGAGCTTCCCCAGTGACTGGAAAAAGTTTAAATGAATTTAATGAATTTGGGGTTCATTCTCTTTTTTCCTAGTTTTTTAGTGAGGGCTTTAATAAAGCTGTGGCTGTTTTGGAATGGGGAGTGCATACCTTCTGAGTGAAGCGTAGCCAGAGCTGCAGCTGCAGCTTTCTTTCTATATGTGTTGCTCAATAGGCTTGTGGGAACTGATGGAGCAGACTACTGGGATTGCCAGGTGGGATGGCTCTGCTGTTGTTACTGGCTTGGGCCCAGTTTAATACCTCGTAGCTGAATGGAGGAGAGATGCTGAAGAGGTGTTACTAGAAAAATGTTGCTTCAAAATGGGAGCCCTAAAACCCAATGATTATGTTAATGTTTGTTCTAATTGTACACTCTGGAGCATCACATTAATACCCAAGGAGGCAAGGGCTTTCTATTTTTAATGGCTTCCTGCCCACTTGTAGCCTGTGGATCAAGTTCTTTGCCTGTCTGCCACTCCATAAAGGGTCTGGATACTTTGCCAACCACATGCACCTACTGTCTGCTGTGGACTGGTGTCCCAGGCATGGAAAAGACTTTTGTGACATCTAATGAAATACTAATAGTGCTGTCACAAGTGGTGTTTCCTCTTTGGCAGAAACTGGTTTTTGCACCAGAGTTGCCTTGAGTCCAGTTCAGCCTGGGTAGATGTGGGCAACTGTTTAGGTTCCTTTCTAAGAAGACTAGAAAACAGCAGAGAGGGAAAGAGATAAAAGGCAATAGCTAAGTGGTCCAGACTGAGTCTGAAGCCAGTATTCACTTACTGCTTTTTCTGAATAGGTAATTGTCCTGGTTTAGGGCACTAATGCAGAGCAGCACTGGCAGGACAAACATGGCCTTGCTGGGTCAGGGTAATGTCCTGTAGGTGACTGTGGCTAGTACTGAATGCTTAAAGAAGGTGCATCTACAGGCATTCTTTTTGGCAGAGACTCATACCTCAGTGTCCAGACCACTGTGGCACAGCAAACAATGGAATTGCCATCCATCACTCTATTTCATTTCAGGAACACTGTGTTAATTTCTCACCACAACAACATTTTGTGGACAATGAGAACTAGAACTAATCTCATTCCATTAGTCAGATACAGGAATGAGTTGTATATTTTTATTGTTGATTGTATGAAAAATTTTCTTTGGCCTTTTTTTTAGATTTGCAGACAGAAACTGTTACCAGACACTCAGTGTTTGTTTTACCAGAGGGATGGTTTTTAAAAAATCATCTTCTCCATTAGAGGCAAACTTCTACCCAGTCCTGCTGATGAGAAATATCAATCTACTTGAGACAAAATTACCTAGGAGATTGTAACCTCTTGTTAGCAACATGGGCAGTAATATCTTCAGATCTTAAAGCCATATCTGGAACAGAATATCTGCCCAAGCCTCATTCTGTGAAAAACAGTTTTTAAAATGAAAAGAGGTCTGAATGACTTTCACTCAACTGATACAGTTGAACAAGAGAGAGCACCTCTCTGTTGGAAAAACTAATTTGTTGCATCCGTTTTTGTGTTTGGTTGGGCTTTGTCCTTTTTGTGCATGCTTTCGTTTTTGTATTTCGGTACATTTTGGTCCTCTCCAGCTGAACAGCTGATGACTCCTTGAGTGTGTCTTTAAATGCAAGAATCATGCAAGTAAAGAAATCCTGGTTATAAGTGGGTGAAATCACAAGTCAGTTCATTTCCCTGCCCCCACTTCTTTGTAATCAGAAGATAAAGTCACTCCAGAAAATGCAGAGGAGGCTCTGCTATCCATGGCATGTCGTGCCTACAGTTAGCACACATTTTAAATCACAGTTCTAGAGTTTATTTATACAGCTAAATGTCATATGTTTAAAAATAATGAGTTTATTCACAAAGAAAAATTCTCCTCAGAGTGATTAATTAATGGAGGAAGACTCATTCCCAGAGTAACAGCCAGCTAAATTATTCCAGGCCTTCTCTTGAAGTCAATTACCTGTTGGAAAATCTGCTCAATCCACCAAGTCAGTCCAAGTTCAACAGCTTGAAATAATGAATGTTAAACAGAAAGAAACAGTAAATTTTTCCTAATTGCTTGTGCATCTCACTGTAACATGTCAGTCACTTTCAAGGACAACAAACTGTTTTGGGAATTTAAAGATAAAAATAATAAGGTTTAGACAAAGAGTGGCTTAGATGGCTTTTTCATAGTGGAACAGTTTTGTTCTTCCTTATATGTATGAGCCCTCCTGAAAAAAACAAGTGACAGTGATGTTCTTAAAATGGTTGTGCTATAGAGCACTATCACAAAATTGCAGTTGCTGTTCTTCAGAATCTTCACCTCAGCTTGCAGGGAGCTGCAAAGCACAGTCAGGCTCACCTGGATGCTCAGGTCTCCCAGGAAAGCTTCCTTACTGATTTTTCCTGATCTTTCAGCTAATACATTTGTGTGGACCCCAAATGAGCAGGATCAGATGAACTATAGCTACAGTGAACTGCTTTGCTGGATGGTGAGTACAGCTTAATGTCCCTCCCAATTTAGGTTTGCTCTTTGGCCCCAGCTCTCAGAGTTTCATAATGGAGTAATGGAGATATAAAAACATATTTCACATTGAAACTTGGCAAAGTGGCAGCCAAGAAATTATTTTCCCTAGTAATTTTAAATGCATCAACACAGTCAATGTTAAGATAGTCTAAGAAACAGAGGCTGGGGGAATAACAGCATTTTAAAAGCTTGATGTCTTATGTTGATGTTCATGGGGAGATGATATTTGTCTTTTGTTCATAAAAATATCTCAGGTCTAATAATTTCAAAATATTAATGGCATATTACATAAGCAACAGATGAATATATTGACTGAAGTTGAAACTCCTCTTTTCCAGTGGATTCCTAACATGTCTAGTAAAAAGAAGAAATCTAATTGAAAGAATTTATGCAGTTGATGGGCCAGAAGAGCTCTGGTGGAGATGCTCTTGTCTCTGAAGTACAGACAGAGGTAAAGTGCATTTGTAAAACTTTCTAAGTACAAACTTACACAATGAACTCTTCTGATTCTTAGGGTAAGTACATAGGTTTGGGGCTTGTTTGGGGGTTTTCTGGGCTTGTTTTATGGGAGAGGAGGTTGTTTGGATTTGTTAGGGATTTTTTGTTTATTTGTTTATATAAGTACTGAGTTTTTGACAGAAGCTAGCAAGAGTTCCCTCAGGAAATTCAAGGCTATCCTTGACCATGGGTTATCAGCACATTGTCATGGTTTGTCCTTCTACTTTAAAAAGCAACAACTATGTCAGGCACAGAGTAACTTAAAATTATTTGGAAGGAGCAACTTTTGGTTGTACTGTCAGGTTATTTGAAAGATGTTTTCAGTATTAATTTGGGGGCAGAAGCAAATAGACCAGTTACATTTTCTAGTTTTCCTTTGGAGGAGAGCAGTCCGTAGTGCTCTGGCACCCAGCTGACATCTCTTTACTTGACATCATTTTGTGTCCAGGGAAATTGAGGTGAAAGGACACCAAAGAGGAGATGGCAGCTGGGAAGCAGCTGTTGGTTTGGAAAAGCATCCAAACCAAAAAGCACTAGTGGGGCCTGGGCTTGTGGTGGAGCAATACAGGGAAGAGGCAGATGCTGTGAGAGGTTCATATATATTTTATATACATATGTATTTATATCTTCAGAGGACTAAAGTTCTCACTACTTCTAGGGAATGTACAGAATACTTTCTCTTCTAAAATACTCCTACTTCCTGCTTTTCCTAAGATATAAATCAATCCCTGTGTGACAAAGAAGTTTGTTTTGAGATATTTTTAACTAGTGGTTAAAAAAAAAATAAACTGGTGCCATTTTTTGTTTTCTGTCTGCCTGTAAAATTAGAAGAACCCTATTGATTCACACAGCAATGATGCACAGCAGTATTTGTATTCCGAGAAGGGTGAAACACAGTCACACATTCAAAGGAAAACATATTTAATGAATCCACTTACATTAATTTGCCACCAATAGAGACTTTTTGTAACAAAATGGATCATTGCTCACATGAAGGCAATGACTAAACCCAGCAAAATACATGTTCTATGCAGTAAGCACGAAGAGAGACAATGCTGTGCAGGTGTCTGTGATTTATGGTGCTCTGTTCTATTGTCTCCTAGGCTTATACCTGATAAGACAGGAAAATTCCAAGAGATGGCAAAGAACTCCTTCTGTTTCAGCTGCCCAGTTGTTTGGTATTGTTTGAAAGATGATTTCTCAGGCAGACATTACTTAATTTTCAGTCATATCGTTCTTAAAATATGCAAGAAATACTTAGTGAAGACAATCAATGAAAAGAAAAAAGACTACGGAACAGACTTGAATATGTAAGTAATTATTTTTAACTGCTTTTCCAAAAGGACGGCGCTTTTAATAATAGCCTGCTTTTGTAGAGCATCTCTCAGGTGCAGACTTGAAAACATGGCAGGCAAATTGTCTCAACATGTCTATGGGCTAGGTAAGTACTATTAATCCCTTTTTACAGACAGAGAAAGCTGAACATCAGAGAGCCAAGAATATTGCTTTCCAGCTTTGGTGTTACAAAAGGACTGTCAGAGCAGAGAGTATTGTGTTAAATTCCACCCACTAGGTCCAATTTAGCCTTTTGTTTTTTCAGCAGAGGAGTCTGTTACAACTCCATTTTTTCAAGTCACAGGTTATAAGGCAGGAATGTGTTGTTCATTTCTGACACATACAACGCGTATCTGAAGTTAACTGAAAGCTCCTAAGTTAAAGGTTTCATAAATATGTCAGAACGGACATAGTCCCTCCTAAAGCTCCTCAGCTTGAGGCTGTATAACCCATCACCATGCAGCTTGTGTTCACAGTGTGGGTAACCCACCCCAGGAATGTATGGCCCTACTAATGTTAGTAGTGTTTTTTACACATCACAGGCAACCTGGGCATGGATTACTGGGATATTAGATTACATCTAATCAGCAACCTTACTTCATGCAATTTCTCCAACAGATGCTAAAAAAAAGCCCAAAGATTAACAAGAAAGTTAAGTTCATGTTGAATAGAGAAACCTAAAACCACAGCAGTCTGTGAAGGTTAAAAGTCTGAAAGCAATTTTCAGTCCTCAGAAGAAGTGGATCTTTTTACATGGAAGAGGATATATTTTGAGGTAGACTTGCTTAGTGGGATGGAGATCTACTTTGATTAACGCTTCTTTGATCCTCTCTTGCTGAAAAGGAAAAAAACCTGTTGTTCTGGACACCTTAGGCTCCAGTTAGGGTGCACGCAGATGGATTTACCCTGGATTGGGTTGTCTGCTGCAAGGGCTATCTTCAGCTTCCAGTCGCATTGTGTGTAAATCCAGCCAGACTGCAAGGGTCTCCCTCTCTTCTGTCCCACAGGTATGTTGGGTGCTCTGTTAATGCCTATCAGGATAAAAGCAGCCTGTTTTTCACAGTCTTTATGAGAATTTTCATGTGGCCTCAGAGCTGCACACTCACTCACCATTGATAAGAGGAACCTGCCCTGGCACAGAGAGGGTTGAGCCTTTCTGTTTGCCAGAAGCACCTCTGAAACAAGAGCTGATGGAGGTGCTGCCAGTGTCCTGGCTTAGGGCAGGAGCAGGGAGCTGCATGTGCAAGGCACTGGCCCATGCTGTTCTTTCCAGCTTGGTGCTGCCTCCAGGGTGCTGCCAGGTGCCCTGAAGCAAGCAGAGCTGGTGGGAAACACCCCTGGCCTTTGCAACAAGAGTATTGCAGTGGCAATACTTAATCTCACCTGACCAGAAGGCAGTGCTTTCTCAGGCTTGTCTGGAGCCATGGAAAAAAATTCCTATAGAACCTCAGGCCTTTCTTGGGCTAATATTCTACTTGTATGCAAAGGTTTGCCTTTGCCCTCACTACGCTAACACAAGCCACACCACACATCAGAGGTATTCATGTAACAATTGTTCCACATGCAGCCAGGCCAGGGATAAGGTGCTTACCATGCTGTGTGTTGCTACCCAATACCCTGCATGGTTTGGGTAAGGATGTAAGAAGGGTGGTTTAGACCTAACAAATGCAATTGAAAGCACAGGGTAAGTTGTGTGAAAAGGAAAGTGGCTGGAAATGTGACTTCTTCTTTCAGCAGCCTGTGAGACCCAGTCTTAGGGCTGACAGAAAAGGGAAAAATCACAGCAGGTTTTGTAAAGAGCTTAGGCTTCAGAATTCAAAGCTTTTTAAAAAGCCAAGTAATGCAGGTGACAACAGTGCAGTTTTCTGAAGGAATCTGATTTTGGAAATAGGCCTGTTGAGAATATTTGAAACTCCCATTTGTTGTCTTATTGGTGTACTTTTGGACACCCACAATCTCCCACTGAGAACTTTTGTGAAGTTTGCATAGCCCAGGGGAGCTGCATGCAGAGGAGAATGCGAAGTTGGCTACAGGAGAGCTCACACTGGGGTATGTTCTTCCTCTGGCTGATGGGGTAGGTGGTGGGACCTTCTAATTGTGGCCCATGAGGATGTGTGAGCTTTAGCATGCCCTTTACGAAAGAAAAAGTGGGATGAAAACTAAAAACTTCAACATTGGTAAAGATACAGAGGGTAGTAAAACATTGCCTGGTACCGGGATAGACGAAGGTGTAAAGAGCTGTCCTGTGTATTTTTATGTATCCAAAATTTTTGAGGCAAAACTAAAAAATAAACAGAAGAAGTGGAAGTAGTCCCCAGAGTTGCCAAGAGAAAGAAACCAGATATCTGTTCATGTATTCTGTGGACTGTTTCCCCACTTTCACACTAATACCTCAGCCCATGTGCAGCTGTGGGAAAGAAAGAGTTGAAAAGGATGAGAATGTCTTTAAACACCTTCAACAATTATGCTGCAGTGAGGGGTAAAATGAAGGAAAAAGAAAAGACTCCCTTCTTTCCCTCGTCTGTTTTTGGTGGTGGTTTTTTTTGTTGTTGTTGGATTCCCCACCCCCACCACCCCCTCATTGAACATACACAAATGAAAAGTCGAGAATAGTTACTCTCTGGAGTCAGACTTTACTTTCAGGATAGTTAGTAGAGCTTAGTTCTTGTGTAGAATTGGTTATACTAATTATTGTCTTCCCTCACACTTCTTCATCTAAACAGAAGAATGAAGTGTGGGCAACCAGGACGTGATAGTTTTGAGTGTTTGTTTCCCCAATATAGGACTCCTAGAAAAGCAAGCTCAACATGTTGCAAGTTAGTAGGAGCAGTTGCATTGTCTTCAGGGCACACTGAAGGAGCTTTTAAGGAGGCAAAGAAAGAGGAAGTTGATTTTGATCTTGTCTCTTTCATGACTTGTTTAGGTCTCTCTAACACTTTTTGGGAGCTGTGTATTTCCGTCCAAAGTATGGTAATACAAAAGCACTAAAAATACAAAGGTGAACCATGAGCTCAATCATCCTGCCAGGAGAAAATAAAGGAATTAGCAATGTCCATGATAGGCAGAAACAGCCAAACCAAATGCCACCACTGTGAAGATAAATGTGCTGCAAACACCAAGAGCCTAAGATATTATGACCTTTAAAAAACATATGTTTCATAAATGGAAAAATGAGCTGAAGAAGCTGCTGGTGAAGCTGTTGAGAACCTGGACTGTTCGTTTATCCACTAACGTCACACAGGGTTTGGCAGCTGAGCCAGGAGGCAGAGCTAAAGTGGCCCTCATGATTTCCTTTTCATACAAACTGCACCAAAGCTGGTAGCCATGGGGAATGCCTACGAATTTTTTTACAGTATTAAAATTGCCTTTAGTACCAGCCCCAACCATCAGTGGTGGGTCCAGTCACAGCACTGATATTTGCCACTGCAACGTATGGAACTGTGTGGAAAAGCCCAACTAGGGAAACAGCTGTGCTGGTGGAAAACGGACAGAAGGAGGGGAGAGCAGGCCATCAGCCTTTGAGGTGGGGAGAGTTGTTTTAAGGAGGTACATCTCACCAAAGCTGGGGGCCAGAGAAATGAGACAAAGCACAGGTGGTGGGTTCTGGGCATGTGGGAAATGTGCCGTGTGGCACTGTGCAATATCGAGTGTGTGGATTCACCATGCCTGCCTGCAGGGCCCAGGGTTTTTCATGCAAGAGCAGGGATCGGGAACACAGCGGCTGCAACGCTGCTCTGACAAGCCATGATAAATGCCAGCTCTGTTAGTGTGTGTGGCAAGTTACCAGGAGCTCAGTGAATTCCTGCGCTTGGAGAGCCTCGCACTGGGAAGAAAATATGAGCTGTGAAGTAATAACGATAATAACAGGATTCAATGAGGCAGATGTAATCCACATTTCTTCAGCTGATCCTGGCTCGCAGCACCAACTCTACTTGACAAAATTGTATTCACAGGGATCTTTTCAGAAGTTGGTTTCAACAGCTGAGCTATGGTGTGGCTCGGGCTAGTCTAGAGCTGAAATACAGCAGTTTTTTCTTGGAAGTCATATTTACAGAGTACTTAAGTGGGGCAAGTACCTTGAAACATTGTCCACAAGAATTAGTGGTTTGAGGAGAGGTTTTCCACTAATTCTTTAACACTGCTGAGTTCATTTTTGCTCTTTTAGCTTACTGTCAAAGAGTCTTGGTGGTGCTAAGCTTCATGCAAATATGTATTTGTAGCAAGCACAGAGGAGCCTGAGAATAGCAAATATTGACCCTCTTCTGTGTCAACAGAAAAGGAAGTGCAAAACTGGGCAGATCAAATTTCACTTTCAAAACCAACGTTTGGTATATTCTTTCTGCTTGCAGCACAACTTGATATGTTGATGCTAAGAGGCTGAAATCCCTCCTGCTGCAGTTTGCCTCTGTGTGAGGCATTAGCAACAAGTCAAATTCTCTGGGATGCTCAGGATCCTGACCGGCACCGCACACATTTCTTCTCCTGACCCACTGTCTCTCAGGCTATCTCCTGCAACTCAGCTGAGACATGCTCCTGTACCCTTTGGATACTGTGGAAAACACCCTGCAGGGCTTGGGCACTTCTGAAGGTGAGCTTTCACATCTAGAGTTTTCAGGTCCACTACGCATCACTATCCTGTTTGGACAAGAAATGTCTGTTTTCTCTGGTGAAAATCACTGTTATTTCAGTTAGACTAAAGGAAAACGTAAGCAGAAGTGGTTATTTACAGCGTGCACAGTAGGAAAATCAGTCACAGTTAATTGCATAAGTCTTAAATGAGGAAAAACCAGCACATATGCTTGATGTGAGAGCATGCTTTGAGAATTCATCTTGTGCTACCTGGCTGGTGCTCTCCTGACTCATCCCTTGCTGGGGGCTTTGCCTTCCTTCCTTAACTGTGGTCACAGGTCTCCAACAATTTGTCCTGGCATTAACTGTCACCACAAAGACCAATCCTACCCACTTTCTGTGCCTACCCACAGAGTCCTACTCTTCCACCTCCTCCCTGGTGGCCTTGGACATGCTGTGGGGTCACGTACTGGTGGGGGATAGGCCACCCATCCATGTTGAGAGTTACCTCTATTTTTTGTTGTTGTGAGTTTATCTTTCACTGGATTACTTCTTTCACCCTGTGGACTGTGAAGCATCAGGAGTACTTGGAGCAATACCAGCAAAGGTGCAGGTGAGGTGTAGGAATAAGAGGTGTCTGCTGGGCTGGGCTGGTTTATAGTCTCTTTGAAATTGTGGCCTCACTGTGTTTCTGCCTTAAGTATCTCCATTTAAGACAAATATTTGGTGTCAATCTATCAGCAGAGATATTTGATACAGTTGTCTAAATGAACTAGATGTGTGTAATCCCTGACTGGCTCTTGATGGAGAAAAGATGTGGCAGTGGTTAGCTACTTTGGGACAGCTTTCATTTGGAGCAAGATGAATATGATGGAATAGCTGGAAGTCTGAGAGCTGTGGGAACCATCCACCGGGCAAGGTTCAAACTAAACAGGGGGCTTGAACTCTCTGTCTAACCTCAGAGACCTTCCCCTCCAAATAAATCTGAAGCCTGTTGGTAGCTGCTGCAATAAAAGCTTGCAGTTACACTCCTGTCTGCTGGGCAGTAGATGTACAAACATAGGCACCAAATCCCTGCAAGATACAAGCTACACTTCACTGTGTGTGATTTAATTGCCGGTCACTGCCCAGCACACCTTCGTTCCCTTTGTTTTCCTGCTGGACAAAAGCACTGCATTGGTTTTTACTATGTAGCTGTAAAAGGTGAAGGCAGATTATTTTTCTACATCGTCTTTTCAAGGGTAGCTGAAGCCACATGGGTTCCTAAAACTTGTTCTGGAGTAAATCTGTTTTGGGTTTTTTGCCATCTAGACAGTACCCACCAAAATCATAGTCAAGATTTGCCAGTGAAGCCTAGAAAACTAGATGTGGACCACAATTTTCTTTCTAATGTGAAAATATAGGTACTTTGAACCCGAAAGACAAAAAATATGAAGAGTAGTGTGAATATGCTGATTTCTTCTAATTTCACTCAAAGTAATTGACCCCATTTATGTCTGGTCAGAAAGAGGGTTGCCCTAGCAAATGCGTTAGATTCACAGAGACCAGCAGGAAAGATCTGGGGAGAAGTTTGGCAGGAATCACAGTCACTGGGAGGCTTATTCAGGCTCACAACAAATTTGTAGACACACGGGTCTGCTCTGTTTCCCCAAAGCAGGCAGGCAGGGCAGCCAGTGTATGTAAGGCAATGCCATTCCGAGGTATTAACCAGGAATGACCTCTCAACTACTGCATTTGTAAGCACAGGGAGACAAATACCTCTCGGTCACATGTGTGTTGTCGGGGCTTTGAAAAACAAATATGAAACACCCAGGGTGTGTGAAATGGAAGAAGAGGTTTCAAGAGAACCAGTTTCATCTGGAAATGTATTGTCTGGCAAACTAAGACTCAAGTCAGTTCAAGTGGCATAAGGATGCTGCTGTATGAAAGAAATACTAAAAAGAAAACCAAGAAAGTCACAGAAAATTAAATAAAAATTCTGGTGAAGCCATAATCCATGTTGCTGTAATATAAAAACCTGAGACTTGAGTATTGAAAAAAAGCGTCCTTCTTTTTTTCTTTCTTTGAAAAGGTTCAGCGAATGAGTGACTCAGCCTTATATAAGAAAAGTCTGGCTGGGGCATAATAAATGTGAGTCACTACAACAAATTTTCAGATTTTCCTTGGGACTCTTCCTTACAGGATCCTTGTATTGGGTAAAGGAAAGGGATAGGGAAAAACTTGCATCAATATTCATATAGCTATGAATACAGATGAGATTATGCAACTGCAAGGAAATTACATTTGTCTCCCTTCGCATAAATGGGTGGTAAGAACACTTACAAGGCAGTTTTCACAGAAGAAGTAAAGTGTAGGACTATGGTAAAAAAAAGACCAGAAACACTATAGATGTGAGGTTTGAGGGTAGGAGAGCTAGACGGGGAGTTCCATTGCTTCAGCCTTTTGGAAAAGGACTGACTCTACAGCTGTTTAGTGTATGATGCACACAGGGGTCGGGCATGTTGGGGGATGTTATTCCCCAGGTGAGCAGATGTTTGCTGGGTAACCTCTGCATACTGCTGGAATGGCCACCTGTGCCTGAAAGCTGGGTAGTAAAACTAATGCTCCCAATCCAGGCATATCTTACAAGGCCAAGAAAGACATTGAGTTTGTATTGCTTTTGAGTCTTGTTTAGCTATCTGAAAGGTTTTTTAGGTGACAACCCCCTTGGTTTTTTTGTTCTAGTGCTCTCTCAGATTTCCTTCCCTTTCCAGTCCCTACATTTAGGATTTGAAATACTTCTTTATGTTGGAAGATAATTTTAAAAAATGGATTGGACCACAGCTGAGTCATTGTCTGAAGTTTGTAGGTTAAAAAACCCCAAAACCAGACCAAGAAGCAAAAAAAGAAGGGGACATTTAGGGTCTCTCATAATTGTGCAGCTGACACAAACCTGTAAGCCTTGAATCAGGTGATTCCCATTTATTTTAATGTGAAATGTATATAATGAATTAATAGATGTTACTTTTATGTCTCAAAGTTGATGCCAAGTTTTACTTGGTTTTTTCTGAAAATCACATTCTCCTAGGGCCAAATGGCCGCTTGCTCTTCTCCTTTCCTGCCTCACATGTTAAATAGGATAGTCTTGTTCTTCCAGGGGAGCTGACCACACCCATAATGAGCACTTCTCAGAATCAGTCCTGCTGGGACTCTGTACAAGTTGCCTCAAATTAGAATTCCTTGTCAGAAAACAGCTCTGGAAAGGTAACACCAGAGCAATCCATTATGGAGATAAATGTCTGGCAACAAAATTAGAGTCCAGCAGTCAACTGGAAAGTACAGTTCAGAGGATCCTGGAGCATACTTGCTCTTAATTTTCACTTGCTTTCTAACTCTGAAGAGCAAATGAAAATGTAACTGGTAAAACAAGGTTCCTAGAGAGAAACTCAAATTCCAGATGGCTGATGCCACCCAGGCACCAGCTGTGAGGAGGTAATAAACTCTGCTTTTAAAAAGAAATAGACAGTGCCAAGCTGCTATTTCTGCAGTTGGGTTTTTTTTTTTTTTTATCTGCTGAATTCAGATGGTTTTAAGAGCTACACACACCTAGGGACTGCACAGTCCCTGGTATGAGTATCTTCATCCTGATTGCCATAGATTAAGTAGCATGTACTGAAAGAAATGTTATTTTGGTAGAAGTTAAACTTTTGTCAAGTAAAGGAGTAGTCACAAGTCATTTGGGCACTGGATACGTTTCCCCTGGAGGCAAGAGCTCACAACTCTTCAGGAGAATCCATAGCAGTCTCTGCAAGGTGAGAGATTGTCTTATCCAAATTTTGCCTCATTTTAAACAACTGCAGTTGTTGCCTTTTTTTGTACTGACAAACTGTACTAACCATGATGTATAGAGACATCCTGTCCTTCAGATATTAGTTGACAGAGGGAAGGAGCAGGGAAGGGGAGGACTGGGGAGCAGGCAAGAGCTGTTTTTGAAGAAGCATCTGGCTGAGTCCTGAGGAGGTGCATGGGGAGGCAGGGAGGGAAAATGAACTGTGTTGGCTGTGGCACAGAGGAGAGGAGGCAGCAGAAACTGAGAGCACAACACAGAGGCTGAATGAATAGCTGTGATTTCAACGCATGGATTTTTCAAAGGCTGACTTGCTCAGAAGCAGCACCTTATTTCTGGACATCCAGCATCAGAAAGAGCCAGGCATTCAGGCCCCTCTCAGCTAATAAATGGTTTGGGATAGTCTTTAGACAGACATAATGGTCTGTTCCTGATGCTACTGAGCTAGAAGGGGCTGTGTTTTGGTGCTGGACCTCCTGTGTTTTGGACCTGCACATGCAGGTCTGGAGACTGAGACACACTCCCGGTGCCAGCTGTACACAACTGTTGCATCCTGAGCACTGTGCGTAAGTGCCTGGTGATGTAAGAGGTGAATGCAACAGCTAAGCTCACATCCTCCTGTGCAATTACACGTGAACTGGTCTCTCCCTTGTGTCAAGCACAGCTCAGCAGTAGGAAACCAGGTATCTCCAAGTTCCTATATTTGCTAATGTTAGTTTGCACCAGACTATTCACATTAGAAAGGTATAGAAGGCATAGGACAGGCTCTGAAAGGAGAACAGAAGAGATAAATGGGATTGTGAAGTTCCTAGGCTGCTGCTGCTGTCACAGAAAGACACACTAGCTCCTGCTTGAAAGGACAGATTTCTGCCCCTTGATGAGGTCATATGGAGCCTGAAAAAAAGTGAGATTTTGAAGAATTACACATCACATAGAGTAGAAATTGCCCTGTTGTTGTTTGGTTTGGTTTTTTTTTTTTAAGTATTCTTTTTTGTTCCCTAAAATAAATAATTCTAGTGGTTTTGACAGAAAACTGCCTTTCTATTTTGACCCTCTACTGTGAAGTATAGAGATTTGTGCCCCCTGCCCTGCATCCATCTGCTGGGGTGTTTTTCTGAAGAAAAGTTTTTAACCTCTCTTTTTCATTTGTAAGTCTAAGCCTATTCATTTAATTCCAATTGACCTGAAATAATGTGTGGTTTTCCTTTTTTCATTGCTTAGAAGAAATATTTTTTGTTTAGCTCACCTTTGCTTTTGGTTGGAAACTCAAAGCTATCAGTATTTGCCAGCTTTAAGCGGAAATGCGCAAATATTCCTTAGCCACTGGGTGAGATCTGTAACTGCCTTGGAGCATTATAATCCTGGTGAAGTCAAAGGAATCAGTCTGATTTATACCAGATGGTTATCTGGACCTGCAAGGGAAATAAAATCAGTATCACAGATTAAATTTACCATAAGTACAAGAAGACCTGTTTGCAGTGCTAAGATTACATCTGTGGTTTCTCAGAGACAAATTTTGTCCAAGTCTCCACTACCAATGTTGTCACCTTCATGCTGCAGACTGTGCTTCAAACTGGCAATAAAATCCCAGGAGGTTTTTGTTGGAGCAAAACTTCAGCCTTTGGGCCCAAGGTTTGCACCAGTGTTTAGGTGACCCTGGATTTTAAGTACTTTGCTATCATCTGTTCATTGTGAGTGTTTGTGTCAGAAATGAGTATGAAGATCAGAATGAATCTAAATGAATGGGAAGATAATTGTTTTGATAGATTATTTTTTGGAGGGTGGACACAATAGCAAAGAAAAATAAATGGGCTTTGCCAAAGAAAGCTTATATAACAGGGATAATTTGTTTTGACATGGATAGGAACAAACTGTGGGGAAAGACTTCCTGAGGTACTGCATTTGCATAGGTGAGGAAACTTGCAGCTTGAAAAATGAAACCTGTGATTTATGAGCACAAGGGACTTTGAGTCGATATTTTGTTCCCCTCAGTTATTTAGTAATGATTTTGACAGTTCCTCAGAGTTTGAAGAGATGCAGGATTTTGGGCTGGCAGGATGTAATGTACTAGCTGATTTCCAAAGCTGTCACTGGTCTTTGATTTATATCTTCTATATTTTCTTTTTTGGACTAGCTAGTACCATCAAACCCTTGCCTGCCTTGGCTCTGAATGCAGCAGTCTCTTCCCAGGGTAATTCCAGAATGGCTTGTCCTACCTACATCAGAACGAGAGCTACAGCCTCTTTGAGATGTCTTGCCCTGTTATGAGTGAGTTTTAAAATAAAAAAGGACATTAGAATTGTGTCTGAACCTTGTGCTGGGGCACAGGTTGAGTTCCAAGCACTCCTCCTAAAATTACTTTAAATCTAAGTTTTAGCAGATGAGGCATCAAATCTGTGTCACTCACTATTGCTAATGATGAGGATGGTCCTTGCCTGTTTGAGTAGCATGAGCATTTCTTTTACTGTAGCGTTCTGCCCTTTTTCTGGCTCTAAGTTAGTTATTTACATACTTGAAGTTATTTAAAATTATAACCACAGTGGAAACTGTCTAGGATGCATAAATTGCTATGAATTATTTCAAATTGGATAAGAAAGTGAGGAATGATGACTCTTAGCCATAGTATCAGCATGATCACCTTACGTCTGTCTGAATTTTGTGGACAAATCCCTTCATAAACACAGAATCACAGAATATCTAGGTTGGAAGAGACCTTCAAGATCAAGTCCAACCCATGCCCTAACACCTCAACTAGATCATGGCATTGAGTGCTACATCCAGTCTTTTTTTAAACACATCTAGGGATGGTGACCCCACCACCTCCCTGGGCAAACTATTCCAGTACCTTATCACTCTTTCCATGAAAAACGTTTTCCTAATGTCCAACCTGTATTTCCCTTGATGCAGCCTGAGATTGTGTCCTCTCGTTCTGTCATTTGCTACCTGCAGAAAGAGACCAACCCCCAGCTGTCTACAAGCACCCTTCAGGAAGCTGCAGAGAGTGATAAGGTAGCCTCTAAATCTCCTTTTCTCCAGGCTAAACAACCCCAGTTCCCCCAGCTGTTCCTCAGAGGGTTTGTGCTCCAAGCCCCTCACCAGTCTCGTTGCCTCCTCTGGACATGCTCAAGCATCTCAACGTCCTTCCTAAACTGAGGGGCCCAGAACTGGACACAGCACTCAAGGTGTGGCCTGATCTGTGCCAAGTACAGGGGAAGAATGACCTCCCTGCTCCATTCCTGATAGAGGCCAGGATGCCATTGGCCCTCTTGGCCACACCATTCCTGATAGAGGCCAGGATGCCATTGGCCCTCTTGGCCACCTGGGCACACTGCTGGCTCATGTTCAGCTGCTGTCACCAGCACCCCCAGGTCCCTTTCCTCCTGGGCACTGTCCAGCCACACCGTCCCCAGCCTGTAACGCTGCAGGGGGTTATTGTGGCCAAAGTGCAGGACTCGGCACTTGGACTTATTAAACTTCATCTTGTTAGACTCAGCCCATCCATCCAGCTGTTCCAGATCTCTCTGCAGAGCCGTCCTACCTTCCAACAGATTGATACACACTCCCAGCTTAGTGTCATCTGCAGATTTACTAATGAAAGACTCAATACCCTCATTCATGTCATCAATAAAAATATTGAACAGCACTGGCCCCAGCACAGACCCCTGAGGGACACCACTGGTGACTGGCCCCAGCTGGATGCAGCACCGTTCACCACCACTCTCTGGGCCTGGCCATCCAGCCAGTTCCCAACCCAGCAAAGAGAGCTCCTGTCCACACCACGGGCTGCCAGCTTATCCAGGAACACAAAGTCCTGTGCTGCACCAAGGCTTCCTTATTGCTTCCCCTTCAAGGAGAACAGTAAAATCCCTTTTAAGCAGGGTAACAGGGAAGCATCCTAGTGGTTTCAGGAATCCATGCAACAGGTGCAAATCAAACTTGCCTCTCTTCCTTGTGCAAAAAGAACTAACTAGCATAGTCCGAGCACATAGCTATTTAGCTGACATAGAAAAGTGGGTGTATAGTTTTAGGGATGATTTCATTTAAACGTTTTGGAGCTGTGTTTGTTAAAGTCAATGACAAGTTTTTGATGCGCACAGCAAAAGACAGAAGGATTTGGGGACTTTTTGTCAATGCTGTTCTGCAGCACTGTGACTTCCTTAATCTTAGGGAATAACAGATCCAGCTGGCATAATACCCTTCTCTGGGTTTTGGGGTTTTTTGTTTGGTTGGTGGGTTTTTGGTTTTGGGTGGTCTTTGGTTGGTTGGTTTTTTGGGGGTTTGTTTGTTTTGTTTTTGGTTGGTTGGTGTTTTTTGTTTGTTTGTTTTGGTTTTTTGTTTGTTTGTTTTCTTTTTCTTCCCCATTTCCTCATTTCTCTACACCACCAAATACATTGTACAGATATTGAATAATGAGATTTTTCTAGGGCAGAGTGTGATGGGCAGCTCTGCAGGATTTGGGATTATTTAGCATGATTCTCAGGACATGTTTTTAAAGAAAAAATATTTTCCTCACAGGCCTGGTACATAAAGAATTTCTGGTTGGATCTTTAAGTTCTTGCAGGGAGATGCTGATCCTTTGTCTAATGCTTGTTTTACCTGCTTTCCACTGGAGCATATTGCTAGTACATGAGTACACATGTTGCTTCAGAGAGGAGTTCTATAGCTCCTTGAGAGGGAAAATGTATTTATTTTTTGCTAATAACATGTATGCTTCTTGTCATTTGAGAGAGGTTACCTTATCTATGAAGCCACTGACAGAGGTAGTATTTTTTCACCAGTCAAGTTTTTCAACTATATTAACAGTACCAAAGGAGCCAAATTTTCTCATATTCACTCTCTTTTCTTAGGTAAAGCACTTGCTCAAATAAAGGCAATACTGATGTAAATTCAGACTAACTGGGGAATTTTTTCATAGTAACTAAAATTTTGAGAACTAGTTACTAGAAATGCAATATTACTATGTCTGTTTCTTCTTCCTTGCTTAAAAGCCAGCAAGAAGATTAAGATGAGGGAACACTGGCATAGGAAGCAGAAGTGGGTGTGAATAAGCCGTGTCTGTAGCACTAGCAAAGATATTGGATGCAACTGACCTATAGTAGATATTCTCATAATTCCTGAAGCCCAAATGGAGTCATAACCCTGAACTTGGGAATAGCTGGACCAGTGCTCAGTGTCTGGGGAATGGAAGTGTCTCACGCCATCCTGGGCCAACACTTCCAGTGATTTGAAGATGACCTGACAAAAGTCACTGGGGGTTTTTTGTTGGGGTACTGACAGGGCTAGGAAACTTTTGCTGTTCTACTCACAATGTGTCAAACCATAACTAGCCTGAGAAAGCTGGCAGCGTTGGCGAAGGTGCTGTTCCTGACATAGGCAACCCTACGATTTTAGAAACTGATGCCCACTCCTGATTTGTGCTCAAGAGCATTCTCCGGAGTGTGTAGGAAAAACGGCTGTTTTCTTCATCTCGCTATTCTTCCAGCTTGTGTTATGGTCTCACCCTGTTAAGGGCAGAGTTTTCCCAGAGGACCGGTACATCTGCCGTACCTCCAGAAGGTAGCTCTAGCATGTGAAACAGCAAGAGTGACAAAAAGACAAGACACCCTCTATGAACTGCCTGGGGAGTCTCTGGTGGGGTGATTCTGGCTTGATACAAATGTAGTACTTTGTTATGCCACTTCTCTGCCTCCTGGCTACCCAGGTCCCATAGGAAGCCACAGCTGTCGCCAGAGGTCCCTGAGCACCTAGGCTGATCTTGTTCCAATGAGCAAGGGGAGGAAAAGTGTTTTGGAAGGTGAGCATCCTCTGGGCCCAAGGCTGCTGAAGTCAGGGAAAAACGCACTCATGGCAGGAAGACTGAATATTAATGTGTTTCAGAGGGGCTATCTTGTACAATTACTTTCTTACAGAAGCTCTGGTCTTATTGGGCACTCTGCTGTGTGTGCCAGTTAACCTAAAATTTGTTTCTGATGGAAGCATACTTGCTTGTGTAAGTTCCACTGCCTTTCTGTTTAAGTGGCTAATTTCACAAAGGAAACCTTCTTAGGCATTAATAACCTTTCTTGTGATGAGCTTGACAAATGAAGCAGTCCCTTAAATATCTGCCTTCCCAACATCATGCAGCAATGAGGGCAAGACTTTGGGAGTTATTTAAAGTAATACACTTTTAATTGCAGCCTTTAGCTAAGAGAGGGCTGGGATCTTCAGTGCAATTCCTTTCAAAGTGACCTTTGCACAGTCGTGTGTTTGTCTGGACAAGCCATGGTGTCACTGTTAATAAGGACACTTGTTGGAAAAATAGTATTACCCGTGTTAGGTCTGCTGGCGTTCTATAAAAATGCAGTGGCTGGGTAGATGTCAGTATAACTGTGCAATGAGACTCTCCTCCCGTGGAAGGCAATGGTGAAGTTCCTACTGTGCTTAAATTAGCCAGGGCTTTCTTGCTTAGTCTTTCATTGAGGGGCATGAGATGAGCAGCACTAGAGGGACCACAGTTCTACCCTTGTTTCCAGCAGTTTAAATACTGTGCTTCTCACCGTCCTCTTGTCTTTGACCAGAAAATCAGGGACAAAGTTCCTCAGCATAAAATGAATATGCTTGTTGCTTCAGAGTCTATTACACAGTCTTAAAGGCTGATATGGAAGCAGAGCTGGTGTTCTCTATTAACTGATTTTACATACCAAAACTGCCTCAATGCTGGTGTGTGCCAGGCAGGGAGCCTGCTTTTCCTCAGCTGCTGGTTTTGGCCAATGTTTTACCTCTATGTAAGGCAAGTGGTTATAGAGAGATAACTGAATCAGGATAGTACTTTTCCATGCTTTTACTCCCATTGACAGAAAAAAACGAGTCAGTTTTAGGAAAAGTTTTTGAACTATAGATTTCTGGCTCCTCTCTGAATTTGGCTGCCAATTAATGGCTGCTTCAGGAGCTGCTGTGATTCTAGTTCAGTTCCTGTTGACAGTCATCCACCTTATAACCTCTGCAGCTGGCAACATTGGTGGCAGGCACTGCAGAGATGTCCAGGACTGAAGGAGGAGGAAAAATAAACAGCACACTCAGAACAAGATCTGACTGTCCTGCTTCTATGATTCATATGCTTGGACCAGTGCAGCCCAGTTACAAGGTCCTTGGCCCACTGATTTCCAGGAGACTTTCTGATATTAGTGTTATTTACAAGGAAACTGCTTTGGGCCTGTTTTTTCAGGAACTCCTGCTCTTGGCTTTCTTGTGAGGTGAAAATTTCTGCTTCAGTGAGGGCTCTCAAAGAGGCTTTGTAGTGCTGCAACGTTACCTGGGATTTTGATGTAAAAGTCATTTAAAGTTAGAGCTGCCTCATCTTACAGCATTTCCTGTAGAGCTGGTCTGTGCATTCATGGGGGAGAAATGTGGTGAGGTTTCTGGTGAAATGTTCATCCAGTGTCCACTTCCATACAGTGCCAAGTTCTCCCTCCTCCCATGCTGTCTTCTGCTTTAGCTTTTCAGTCAGCTCTAGCATTTTCTGGCTGCTGAATAGTTATAGAGCTTCGTCAGGGAGCTTTTGGGATGGCACACCTCTGAGGGCACCAGACTCCCCTCTTGCCCACTGACACTTCTTGTTTTCCTTTCTGGCATCTGAGTGCCTTCCAAGCAGATTTCAGTTCTTCTGAACAACCAGAAAATTTTCAGCTGCTGCTACACTAACTTGACTGCCATTTTCATGCTCTCCTGAATAGTTATTATCCTTATTTACAACCCAGAGAATGAAAGGAAAAGCAGACGATACTTATTTGTGGGGGACCCAAGAGGAAAATGAGTTTTTATGGTATACTCAGAGTGTCAAAACCCTCTATCTTTTTCTGATGAGTGACAACCCAAACACAAGCTATGAAAACATACAGATGTCTTTTCCTCCTGTCTCTGCAACCTGTAAAATTGAGGATTCATTCATTTCCCTGAAAATAAATACTTTTATGGCTATTTTTATAATTGTTTGTATACTTCCTTTTGCAAAGACCAAATCCTTGCAACTCCCAAGAGGCTCTGCTGCACCTTACAACAGTTATAGTCTGTTTCCTTTTCCATAGCTAGGTTTAGGTCTTGATTTTTCTTCATCTAATCTCCCAGACAGATCTCACAAGTAGTTCAGATGTTTGTGTTTTCTTCCTGCCTGCATCATGGAGTTTGTAGAAATTAAGTGCAAGATTTTATATCAGATTGGCATGACAAATATCAAAAGACAAAGGAAAACTAAAAATCCTCTCTGAAGCTTCCATGTCATTGAAATGCTCACAGCAGAAGGTGGCTTTGCTGAGATGTAATTTATTAATCATTGTAGAAATCTTTGCAAGGACTTGAATTTTTCACATATGTCATGTGAGCTCCTTTTCCAAGAAGTCCCATGTCACTAACTTGGCTGCTGACCTGTATCCATGTTGTTGCAGTATCTGTGTGCATTGAAGATCTGCAAATAGCAAGACAGGCCTTTCAAATTTTCGCTGTGGAAATACCTGACTGGGATAGCAGTCAGGGAAACTAGTGGCTGTGGAAAGGCTGAACTGTCAGTAACAGAGCAAGAGTGAGCAAGGGAGAAGTAAAAGCTGTTGACTGTCAATCACAGGCTGACTTTCACATCTGTCTGCTCCTTTCCCATAGACAATGTTTTGCAGGAGAAGCAGCAGAGAGACAGCTTTGAAGAATGTTGCTTTGAGGCCTGCAAGCTGGCACGTTGGAAATGAATGTAGATGCTGGTGTACAGAAGAAGGAGGTAACTGCTTCCTTATGGGTCATTTGGCAGGGTGCTAAACCAAACTAGTAAGGCTGCAAGCGTAAACCTCACAGTCTCTGTAGGGCTATGGGATCTGTCCATACCCTGTCCTACCCATATGGGGAAGGCTAGGTGTTGGAATCTCAGAAAACCTTTACACCTAGGGACCCTGTAAAGTGATTGCATCTGCAAAACCAAATAAGGGGCAAATTTGAACAGAGCAGCAGATCAAAAAAGATCTGAACTCTCCCAGTGTTATCCTATCTCAGATAATCTTTTTATATGACATTAATTTCCTTGAGCAGATTAGGCACTTTAAAATGAATTATAGTGATTTTAGTTTCTGCTATCCTTGCATATTGCTGCAATTATCTGCATGCCTGAAGTTGCCCTGCTGCCATCACAGAGCTGAAAACTTTAGTAATGCTTCAACCAAAACCTGCTCATTCTGTGTTTGCATCTGACATATCAGTATCCCATGGAATGTGCACCTCTGAAATTTAGATGGAATTAATTTCCTACTCCTACCCACTGCTTACCACTTATAAAACACATTTCAAGGTGAATTTTAGATCAAACTTCTAGTGACTTTTTCCTTAAGGTAAGTTTCTACTTCATTTGGACAAGTCCCTCTAAGTCCCTAGATGATTCTAATGTGTCATCTAGTAGTGTCCTAAAGGGTGTGTTGAACTACTGAGGAAAAATGAATCTGATCTGTGGTCAAGGTGTTAAAAATCGAAGACAGCATTCAGAAAAAACATCCTAGCTACAGGCTAGGCTGAAAGGATAACTTAGGAACTTTAATCCCAGAATTACAGATTGAATAGAGATAGAAAGGAGTATTTTTATTAAATTTTAGGTGTTATGAGTGCATACCTTTTTACACTATATCCCTTGAAAGAAGAGTTATCACAATCTGCACTAATGCTAGGAACAGCCCTAATAGCTGCATTGCTGGAGGACTTGTTCAGGTTAGCATTTGTTCAAGCCACTGCATTGTGCTGCTTGGGTTTACCTTTTCTGGCCCCCGCACACAAAGGGTGGCCCAACTCAGCTGCCTGGAGCACCTCAGTCACGTGAGATGCTCTGATACTTTCTCACCAAGAGCTTCTACTTTCTATTAACTGACACTCCAAACTGATTTAATTAATGAGTGTCTTTCCACTGACATCATGACTTTGATTTATACCCTAGTACATAACACATTGTTTCAAATGTGAGTCTTAATATCCTTATTCAGTCTGCAGCTCTTCCAAGTCAAATACCAATAAACAGGGAGAAGGAAAAACTGCACAAGACAAGTTTAAGAGATTGCTCTGTGCCTGTTGGAGGCAACTCTTGACAAATGTGAAGAAGCAGTAGGAAAGAGTGTATTTTGCCCAGGAATTCAGAGTCCGAGAGACTCTTTGCAGACAGAATGTTGCTGAGTTATTTTCTATCAGAAATGGCAACTAAACCTTTCATGAGATAGTTAGACCAGTAAGAATGCTAATGGAATAAAAACCTTGTATGTTTATGTTAATTAAATCTGTCAGCCACTGTATTTTTCTTCTATTTTTAGTGTGGTTTTCTGAAGAAATGAGGTTTATACAGTTGCCATGGCTGTCTGTCCATCTGTTTGACTCCCCCCCTACCCCCACCGCAGGTCTTCCATGCAACTTTTCAAACTTGTCAGCAAATTTCAGCCAGTCTGGAAAGAAAGGAAAACCTCTCAAAGACATTACCATTTTTGTGAATTTCATGAAGTCTGGTGGAAATTTTCCAAAGGCTTGATTAATGCCCGCTCAAGGTAAAGTCATGATCGTTCAGCCACTGTCCCTTCATTTTGTCCCAAATGTACAAAAGCCATCTGCCTTCTCATTGTGTGAAAGGTTTTAAACCAGTTAGAGCATAGGCTGTTTCTTGCTTGCCTCAAAGCAATGGAAAAGTAAAGGTTTTGCAAGAGCCAAAGCTGTCACTGGAGACTTGGAACTGTAGGGTGTCAGACGGGAAAGAGAAATAAGTGAGACCGCCAAGATGAATAGGTGACAACAGTAAGGGAGGGATGCCCATGAGGTATCATTCACTGTCAGTTTTTCAGGGACATGACTATTTTTGAAGGATGAATAAACATCAGAACACCTGAGAATAGTGTCAGTGAGGGGTGCAGAGTAAAGCCAAGGTGTAACAGGGTGGTAGTAAGCTGGTTTCAGCAGTATTGTGGGGGTATGTAACAAATCCAGAGGAAGCTGAGTTTCGTTAGCTCAGCTGCTGATATTGTCTTAGCAAGCTTTTTGTTGGCAAGGTCAGACAAGGGAACGACTGAAGTTATTCAGAAAATATGCTCTCATGATTTCTTTGGGGCTGTGCAATTGCAGTGATAGAGTTAGCAACCTTTTTCATAATAAACTATGGCCAGAAAACATAAGTACCCTCTGCCGCTGCCTTCCTTGCAGCACCCACTGGCTTTCCTTGATTCCAGGACTTCGTTCCTCTTAAGAGGATGATCGTCTTGCTGTTCCACAAAGGTGGAGCTGCACTGATTAAGTGGAGTCTTTGTGAGCAGCTCCTTGGATGATGTGAGGAGAGTCCTGGTTTAGAACTATGTGGAAGCTTATACTTACTTGGATGGCAGTCAGCATGCCTCGCTGGATGAAGCATTGGCCGTCTGTGTATCATTAAGGAGCTCCAAGAGTCCAATCAGTCCAGACAGTAAACAATGAATTGCTGACACTTTCAGCCCTGCAAGAGCTCAGAAATACCAGCATGCACATCTGAGCCATATCAGTGGAAGCACACAAGGATTACATTCTTTCGGTGATGGCTGCATTTTTATGTGAATAATCTGATGGGAGCCTGATGGTGTCCAACACACCCATTCTTGCCTCGAGGTTCTTTTGCCATCTCAAATGTTGTTAGTTTTAATGACACAATTATCCTTCATCTTTTCAGTTAGACATGTGGATCCTGCCCTCCCCCCAAGTGTTTTGGGGTGGGTTTTTTGTTGGTTTTTTTTTTTGTTTTTGTTATAATTAATTTCCCTGAGAGGCAGCAGCTTTAATGCTTGGGTAGTTTTCTGAGAAGCTGGGACAGAAAGAAGCTTTTGGGAAATGACAATTATATGTCCATGGCTTTTATTTGGTATGCTTTATTTTAGTCTTTGTCTAGGCTGAAAGCTCCTGTTGACTGGCAGAAGATGCATTGAATCAGTGAAATTAGGCAATTTGGGTGTCATTCCTCCCCCCCCCCAAATCATTCAAAGAACTCGTATATTGACTGACAGTAAATGCAATTTTTTTGCTGAATTTATACAAATTACTGGTGAAAAAAAAAAAAAAATACTCCTTTCCCCCTATTCTCCAGGTCATTGATTGAATTCACATTAATTTTTGCTGAACTTTTGTAGAAGTTTATATGCGATGAACAGTAATTCTATGCTATGAAGGTAATTCTAACAAGATGTGCCTAATCAGTGTATCTTGGCAGGCAGAAAAAAAAATACTATTGGCTTGGAAATGAGCTTGAAACCTTCTTTTATATTTTCCTTTCTGTTGTCAGCCCAAGGTGGCTCATGTCTGTCTTGGGGATCTTGTGTTACCCCATAAAATCCACTCCAGGACTACCTATGTATATACATATGGACAAGGACTCTGCAGTGGGTTTGAACAGTAGTAAAAGAAAACATCTATGGAAACTTGTTAGAGATCATATAAGCTGTTATCTTTTGAAGCTTGATATTTGCAGTTAGTTGCCTTTGTGCTGTGTCCTGGTTTTGCGGCATCATTAGGAAAAAGCAAAAGAGAACAATTTTCACAGTTTGTGGGGATGCACTGAGGTGAGGGCTCCCAGCATCAAGAGAAAACCTGTGGATTTACCTTTAGTTTATGGTGCCTTTTTGCACCACTAATCTAAGGAAGAAGTTTTGAGAGCATCTGAGAGGTCTTGTATGCTCTGCCTGAGTGGAAAGTTTCATTATCATACTGAAATCATTAAGTGAAGCATTTTATTTCCAAGACAGAATGGGGACATATCTTCCTCCATCTCCTTGCAGTGCAGGGAGCAGCACTGACTCCTGCCACGCTGATCAAAGTAGCTTCCCTCCCCCTCCCATGGGAAAGGCTGCTTGCTTGCCCACTGTGCTCCTTGCAAGAGATACAATGGGGATAATGTGAGGTGTTGCTTCTCCTCAGCAGCTGGTTTGGCCACTGTGGGGCCCCTAGTCAAGCACTGCTCCCCACCCTGCTTCCCTCACTTGTGTCTCTGGCTGCTGAGGAGCAGCAGAGGGCCCCTGTGGCCAGCATATTACTTGAATTAGCAAGGAGAGCAATCAGTACTTCTTGTAAGTTTTTTCACCTCTCCAGTTAAGCTCGGCTTCAAGCCAGGGCAAAGCCAGGGTTTCCATCACTTCTGGGAGACAGCAACTGGTTGTCTCCAAGAAAGCCCATAGCAGCTAGAAATAAAAAAAAGCACTCATAGGTCCCTTGGTCAATCTCTGCCTCTTTTTTTTTTTTTTTTTTAGGTATGTTTGGGAGTGATGTGTCTATGCTAGTTTTACCTGACTCTCGTGAAGGGTTTCCAATCCCTTATTTTAAATGAAGTAGTATTCCCAGTTGAAAAGACTAATCTACTGGCAAAGTCAATGATATCATTTGTTTATATAGATTCAGTGCAACTAAAAGGTGGGGGTGGGGAGAGAACAAAATACCTTCACCATCTTGTACTTTTTACTTGTCAAGTGCTATCCTTGAAGCTGTGCTCTGGGATGGTCAGGGATGGTGTGGCCCCAAAGGGTTGTTTGTAGGGAAGAGGAGTCAGGGTGTCTGCCACTCTGGCTTGGAAGGAGTGTGCTACATAGTTCTCATTTTCAGCATGCATGATTAAAATGAAAGGGAAAAATAATCTTGGCTCTAGCAGTGGGTACCACACAGATGTGAACTGAATGCAACGCTGATTTTATTTTTCCCTGTATGCCTCCACTTCCTGTGACCTGAAGGACAAATTTGTCTTGAGTTTTTTACAGCACAGGCAAAGATATTAATTACACTTTTCAGAAATAATGGAAGAAAGGTACCATATTCAGTGTTTTGTGATATACTTTCTGTGTTTTACTTTAGGTGAATCTAACAGCTTCCCCAAAATCCCATATCTATTGGAGATTTTATCCATTCCTTCCTTGGAAGCTGAGGATCCCAAGCATTTTCCCAAACTGATTGATGCCACCTCTCATAAATCCAGGTAAGGCACAGACACAGATCATGAAGAAAGAACACATGACCATGTGTGCGTTTATAAATATATACATATATATATATATACACCCACCCTGTTTGGTCATGAGATTCATAGATGCCAGCTTCCTCCCCAGTCAGGGGACTCCATGCATGCATGTGCATAGCCAAAACATTCCTTTTGTGTGATTAAACACACACCAGCTCTCTCTGTGTTTCCTGAGGATGGATACTCCTAGGGCCCCAAGAGCCCTGCTAGCTGGATGGGTGCCTTGGGGCTGTATCGCTGCTCCATGGCACTGCAGAGACTATTTCCATCAGCTGTCCATGCCTCAACAGCCCACAGTCCCTTCTTATGTGTGTGGACTCCCGCTCTGTTCACATTCCCTGCATTTTCACCTTCACACATGGTGCAGGTATCACCAGGCATCAGCCTGGTGCCAATTGCCTCCTGCAGAGACCTCGCAGCTGCTCCTCATGGCACCGGCTGTGCTGCAGCTCCCCTTCAGGAGACGTAGAAAGCCTTGGCCTGAAAAGCCAGGCACTTCACACGGTGCCTTAACAAGAGGTTACCAGGATGAATAGGCTAGAGTTGCACTAACAAGGACCTGAGTTCATATTTTGGTTGCAGAGGCTATTATGTTTAAAGATCTCTTAAACCCTTGGGAAACTTTCCAATTTCTGGGGTTATGCCTGCTTAATCATTCCCTCAACCCAGTGCAGGGTTCTCGCTCAGGTTCTCTCTCAAGATGGGGCTTGTTCAGGGACTTTCATGGTTTTTTTTTTTCCATGCTTGCTTTTTAAGTGGGACTCCTTTGCAATTTAATTTGAGGTGACTTGTTAAAGGTAACTGCTTTCAGAAGGTTGCAGAGAGTTTTGCTGGTTTTTTTGTTTTATATAGAAAAAGTTAAACATCTTTCCTCCTGGTTAAAAGGTATATGACACCAGAAAATGTAACTGGGAGAGGGAGCAAGAGGCACAGAGGAGAATGGGGAGCATGTTGGCAATAAAACACAGTTGTCACATGACATTCAGAGGAATTTTTAAATTGACATTCTTTGAACTTTGCTTATTACTTGAGTATTACATTTTATCTAGTGAAACGAGGGGTGGAAGCATCTGGTGGAGTAGGCCAGGGCTGGTGTAGCCAACTTTTTGCTTGCTCTTGCATATCTCCCATGCTCAGAGGTATAGTTATGCTTTTGAAAGGGGAGTTCATCCACAAATGTAGGGAATGTCAAATGCATCAGCCTCTGCCTGCACCCTGACATTTGAGTTCTGGACTCAACAGTTCTCCATTTATGACACAACAGGAACATATTTTGCTCTGCTCTAGTAGCAGCACTCAAATGAATGTTTCTGGCTTGTTGGGAAATTAGACGATTTGTCTAAAGCTCTAGGCAAGGGACGCATTTTTAAAGTAAGAGTAGAGTGTTCAAGTGATGTCAGCATTAGCAGTCTGTAAATTACAGATGAGGTGCACTGAGCAAACAGTGTGTTATCTCTCTGAATGCTTAAATTTCTGCACATTTTGGCAACTTGTTTAAAGAAGGCAAGAGCTGGACTGTCAGCACTGATTTCAGTTTTGCTGTGCTATGGCTTTCTATTTATAGTGGTCATGAAAGAGGTCCTGAAGGCAGCATTTCTTGTCAGTGAATTAAAGATTCCCTCATATCTGCAGTGTTTGCTTTAATTTGAATATTTGTCATGGTCAACGAAAGATTGTCTGAGAAAGAGGGAGTAAACAAAGTTTTTAGGTCTCATCAGCTTACTTGCATCTTCTTATTAGTGGTCAAAATTAGAGCCCTGTTTAAATGGCTACGATGCTCTATGGATGCCAATGTGAGAAGCTGCTCATTGCTGAGGGGACATCAGTTTGTATGGTTATCTTACAGCCTTGCATGTTAGTGTGGAGACACTGGCCTATTTTGTTTATAGCAAGTGATCAAATGTAAAGCACCTACCTCAAATCTGAGGTGGCTTCCTGGTGTCACCCCTAAGTGGAGCAGGAGATATGCCCAGTGTGAGAAAGATGCAGTGCAGCTGCAGAACTGCCCACTGCTCTCTGGTGCAGTGGCCAATCAGCCAAGCTTAAGCCGCTTAATAAGCACCACAGGCTTCTCATATTTATTTGCCAGTGTATACCTTTGGGCAACATTCACAGTCTCCAGTGCCTGCTAATTAATTTGTTTTCTTACACTTTCCTGGGATTTGGATTGGCACCAAAGCCCCGAAGGGAAGATTCTAGCTGTC
Organism: Hirundo rustica; assembly: GCF_015227805.2. NCBI lineage: Eukaryota > Metazoa > Chordata > Aves > Passeriformes > Hirundinidae > Hirundo > Hirundo rustica. Next base: position 28,741,677 of record NC_053452.1, read on the forward strand.
AAAAAGTGAATATTTATAATGGGGGTAAGGTGTAGATGGAAACCACATCGTTGCCATACAGCAGCTATGACATAAAAGATGCTATTTCTTCCATACTGTTTCCCATAAGGGAAGGAGATATTTTGGGAGGGCAGAAGATGTGATTACAGAAGACAGCTACATGAAAACTGTCATTGAATGCTCTGCATGCTGAAATAGAGTAGTGTGCAGAAACAAGGCTGTGAGAAATATTTTAAAAAATATTAAGATGGTGGATGAATAATAAAATCATGTAAGTATTGACTAAACATGGCTGGCTAACCTGTATAGCATTGTCCAGTTGAGGAGCACAGGATTCAGAGTAGGAAGGTGAAGTTTTCCTCCTGGCCCTGAAACTGCTCTTCTCTAAGCCTCAAGTTGTATTTTCCTCTGATTTCATACTCTTCAGACTGGCAACATGCGCCTCAGTTTCCTCATTTTGTAAATGCTGCTGTTTGCTAACATAATTCCAGACCATTGATTATAAGCTATATATAGAACTCAGGAGTGAATATTATGGAAGTCTGAGATATTAATTAACTGTCATTGGTTTTAGGCTCCTGCCATCAGCCTCAGAGCTCCGGTGCTCAGGGCTTACCTGCCTGCTGTGATGCCACTCCTGCTCCCAGGCCCTGCACCCTCACACCTAGTGCCAGGATGCCACAGGCACTGTCAACTCTTGAAATGGCCTGTTAATTAACTATAGAGCAGCACCTCTTTAAACCTGAAATTTATCTTCATGCAGTCTGATGACCATACAGATTAATCCTAGCACATAGCATCTTTTCCTGTAATGGTACCACATCATGGCTGCGTACATCAGGGAGCCTTTTGTGCTCCCTGTGATCAGTAGACATGGTGAGCTCTACCCAGTTGTTCTTGCAACATCCTGTTTTCCTCATGATGCTTCAGGGAATCTCTGATATCTTTAGAAGTGCCCTTGAAATGGTTTAAGAGAAGTAAGTAAATCTGTTTTAAGTACTCTGTACTACTGAAGATGATCTGAATGATGAAAACAAAAGACGGAAGTGTGCAGGTGACTAGTAAATGGCCAAGGACATAAAATAGGAGGCTGATGTACAGCTCATTTGGCACCTGCAAGTCCTCTGTGTTGAGTGCAAACCCTTCTGATGCAGAAACCAGCGCCTCAAACCTCCTTGCAACCAGTGGAGTTGCAGGGAGGTGATGGCAGTCGTTTGTGTGACTGATTTTTCCCGTCCCCACTGTGTCACTGCAGAAATACCAAGGTGTAATCTCCGGGCCTGCACTGGAAACACAGAGACAGCCCTTCCCTGGGATGCAGTGGGAGGTGTGGGGGCTGCCTTCTGCTCCGTTTTAGCAAGAGAACATCTCTACAGCTCCCCATACCACCTTCTGTAGAATGACAACCAACATATGACTTGGGATTGAAATCCTTGCAGCTGATGGAAAAACAATTAAGATCTCATTAAAATTCTACGTAGAGAGCCAAGAAAAGGAAGATAATGTCAGAAGAAAGGTGATATGTAGGACAGTACAGAGAATTCTCTTAAGCCTGTCATTAGGCAGGAGCACAGAAGGTGCTAATTGTACAGTGCATTTCATTCATCCCACAAAGCATAATTAACACTTTCCCTTCTACCTTCACTGAAAGGAATGGAATCAATACATGTGCTCTCTTGTTAAGGCAGGAGTTGTCATATTCTGGGTCCTTATGTGCAGAAGAATTTTACTGCTGAGTTTCTTCACCTGCTGAGTGTTGAAAAGGAAACATTGTTAATCATGTGAGAGAATGCTGATTTCGTTAATGTCTTTGTGCATTTCCATCTCTTGCTGTTACAGGAAATATTGACCCAAGAACGAGCATCAGAACTGGCTTTCAGGTAAACACAAGATTAAATATTACCTGAAACAGGGAAGAGCTGACCAGAGATTGCTCCTACCCTGAGAATCTGAATAGATGTATTGGAAGGGCTGGAGAACAGTGCAAACAAGGACTTCTTGGGCCTGTGCGGGCTTCCAGCAGCCTGGAACGGTGCTGGGGATTTTACTTTAAATTTATTTTCATGCTGATTCAGACTGCCTTGCTACCCTGATCACTCCCAGTCCTGAGCAGTATTATTTTGACAGTGACAACCACTTTGCAAGGCCAATCTTAGCCCCACCATATCCAGTTTGAGTGTTTGCACTTGAGCCTTCCACACTCCTCATGAAATAGAACCAGAGCTGAAAATCTTTACTTCCTTTTGAACTTGAGAAGATGGCATTGCACCTTACTACCCAGTTGTTGCCGTACTCCAGTGGTGACTATGCTTCAAGGCTGAGGTGTTCAATGTCCGTGTAGTCTATTTCACAGAAATAGTTCAGATTGACTAGGTAAGGATTAAAAAGCAGTCTGACATTGTTGGCTGCAAATTCTACAGAGAAAAATAAGATACTCTACACACTCTGATTCTTTTGCCAGAGCCTCTGTAAGAGAAGGTGTGCATGTACAAGCTCGTGTACTTTGTGTTGACTGAAGTTCTTCATCCCAATTCCCACCAGAGGCACCCCAAATAACCACTCTTCCCTCAGTCTAGACACCTTCAGGGTTTTGAGGAGTTTCCCTTAAGATGTCCTCTTGAAGCCTACCAACTGCATCAGCAGATGGCTGGCTCTGAGTCTCATGCCAGCTGCAGTGTGAATGGGGGAGCTGCAGTTACACGACTTCTCCCCTGCCCTGCTACCCCACTGCTTGCGTTACACCCGCACAGCTGAAGCGGCCCCGTCGTGCCCACTGTGCATTTATTTCTCCTTGGCACTTTGGGCCTACAAAAGTAGGCTGCTGCACGGTGCCAGCTTATTTTCAGCACCGTAGACACTTGCTAGCATGTGGACTTTGGAAGCACTGAGCCAAATTCCTTCCAAACATTCCTTCCTTTGCAAACACTCTGGAGACAATGCTGTAAGATGCCCTTGCCTCTCTTTGACATTAGCTGAGATAGCAGCATCCTGTCCTCAGTCCACCACTTCTGCCAAGGTGCAAGCAGCCTTAGCTGCAGGAAACCAGGGAACATCTGTATACTCATACCTCCCTGGCCTGGTCTTCGCCTATTAGCCCCACAACTAACATATGGGGGCTACACTGTTTCCATACAGCCTTTTCTGTCCCACTACTGCATCCAGTCCAAGATGTCACATGGGTAATCTGACTGAAATTGTGTTCGAGGGAGGATGAAATTAGTTAAGGGGCTAAAAAGGGATATGTCATAAACAAGCTCTCTCAGGTTTCTTAAAACACTGACGCTATTCCCAACCTAAGCCCAGTGAGCTGCACATGAAGCCACTTAGGAAGGGGCTTCTTTAGGTTGGTCTGCCTGTGACTACATAGCCGTTATTTGGACTTCAACCAGTCTATTTTCATTCACAGACTGCTCACCATCCATCTGTGAAGCTTATGTTCCTCTGAATGCACCAGGAAGTTAAAAGGCAATGAAATGTGATAATCAGGCAGGGGGAGGTAGGGAAGGAGGTGCCTTTGGTGCTTTGCTGAAAGTTGAAGTGGATGTGGTTGCTGGTGGTGAGAGTGACTGGGTAGGTGCTGGTGACAGAGTATTGGTAGGCCCAGAGGGATGTCTGTGGGGTGTGAGCAGTGGGGATGTTCAGGGGTAAAAGCAAACAGACTGCCTCTGTAGGAGGTGCTCTGTCAAGCAGTGAAGAAATCTTGGTTTTTTGGAGTCAAGGAGCTGCTGGCTTATGGGATCAAGAAAGCTTGCAGGTATACATCATCAAACTAGAGGTCTCCAGACAGTCTTACAGAGTGACAGAAACAGCTAGAGAATTTCTTAGACAAATGAGGAGCGATTACACATCCCAAGCTCTCCAACTGAGGTGCCTGTCTTGGTGTCATTCCCTTGTAAATTGAAACAGCAAAGTCAATGAAACCAAAACCTGAAGGTTTATGATGCAAAAACCAGCAGGAAAGGCAGGTCATATCATTTCAAAAGGACATTGTGATTTTAGATCCTATTACCGTGTGTCAAATGAGTATATTCTGTAAGAGTTGTGAATGGAACTCAGTTGCCAGTGTAAGGGAAGGAAGATTTCTGTTGATTTAGGGACAGGAGACCACCGGCTTCCAAAATTTTGTAAGCATCAGTGATTTTTGTATACCTAACAGAAAAAAAAAAAAAAAAAAAAGTCTCATGCTGGGCACCCAAATCCAGAGGCCACTTTTAAACTTTGTTTTGTTTTTCTGGTTGAAGTGGAAGAAACACATCTAACACACAGTCCTATCCTACAGGCACATTGACTGGAAAGTTAATCATAGTTCTGGCCCCAGATGGTTACAGTGAGTCTGCTTCTCTGTCTGTGGGAGTCCTAAAGGATACTTGGTAACTGTCCAAGTAAGTGCTTAAAAATTATATCATAAAGGCAGAGTAACTATATATCCACACAATCCAGAAAGATCCCAAAAGAAATGGAGGCAGAATTAAATGTTTCAAGCCCTCAGCAGTGTCCCATAGATTTCACCTGAGACAGAGATAATTGCATGGCATGTATGAAGTGTTACTCATAGTAGAAGTACACTGAAGATGTACCTTCATATTTTCATCAGGGAAATCCTATAGAAGGATACTTCCTACTTTTCCATGGACAGGAATCTTAATAATACATGCTATGTAAAGAAATGTAAGCAAAATATTTTTCATCCATAGTTCAATCATATCATCATATCATATATCATATATTATGTTATACTGTATGTGAACTTGGTTTATCTGTCTCTATGTATGTTTGTTTTGCAAATTCATTTACAAACAGCCAGCACTGTTTCTGTACCAGAAGCCTTTGATAAGTCAAGGAGAATGGTGTAAGCTACTTACAGCCTCCTTGTGCCCCCCCTGTAATCCCAGGCAAGATAAATATAGAAATCTCTAGGGCTGAGATGTGAGATGCAGTATTGATGAGCAGATGTGGAATCAGCTTCACTCAAAATACCATTAGGTCAGCTGGTGAATTAAGATGAGATGGAGCTAAGTGAAATCCTGCTGAAGTGGGGAGGGAGGGATGTGTGGTGTGTTTGTGCTGCTGGGTCCCTTGCAGGCTTGCAGAAAGGCCAAAACCAATGAGGTTTGAGACTGTGGAAAGTTTCAAGTTCTATGAAGCTTAATCCAAAGCTCAGTGAAGCTGAAGAAAATCCCCCCATGGTGCATGAATATTGCATGTGTTATGGGACTTCGTGTTTTTGAAGAGCGATTACCTCAAATGCAGGGACACAAGAATTCCACTAAACCTCAGTCTTACTCTGCATTAGGGTTACAGTGGATGAGAGGGGAGGAAGGAGCTGCTTCTTCTCTCAAGGTGAGTATGATGGAGTTAACTTCTAGGTCAATTTCTCAAGTCACATCCAAGGTCTACACTAAGGTATGAGAGATGAAGAAGATAAGAAGTCCACATGCAATACCTGCCATGAGCAGCCAGAAAAGGAAACAGGCATGACCCCTTGCCTCACGCTTACCATATCCGTTCAGGAGCAGCAAACCATCACGGACAGTCAGCAACTTGTCTGTCCAAGTCTGTCTTGGATGCAACACGTTTCCTCTCTTCTGGAACAAAGTGTAAGCATGAAATACTGCAACATAAGTTAAACCTTTAGTGAAAGTTGTGTTTTACAGCTACACATACTAATGCCCTGTGAACAGGAATCATGTGTTTTGCTTTGTCATTGTAATAACCAGTGGTATTTGGAAGTTGTTCTATCAGCACAAAACCTCACTGCTGCAGCCTGGAAAACCCTCTCTTTCTGTTAAGACTCCAAGAAGGACTGCTAGCTGTGTATGTGACTGCTGGGCGAATGATACGGCACGAGTCCATTGAGCAAACAGGCTAAGGTACATGGAAGTCAGTGGGTTGTAATACACTACCTTGGGAACATGGAATGTGACGCCTCTGGGGACCAAATGGTAGTGCAAAACATGCATGCAGAACTGTGAGCAACAGAAAGGGATAAGCATCTGTATTTAAAACATGCAATTAATAATTTACAATTACTAACACCACACTCAGCAAGTATGTTTTAAAATTGTTACTTTTTGTTTAACATGTGGCTGAGGACTGATTTATGATTTGATTTCAACTCCTAAATGAATTGCAGTTATTCTGGCAGTTATTAATTGCATAATGGATGTGCAGGAGTTTATCTCTCAGTATCCAGTCTGGTTTTTATGGCTGCTGTTTTATTCCTCTGTGGTTGCTCTAGGATTGACTTTGCTTGCCAATACTTACAAGTTAAAACCAAGTTTTAATATATTTCTTGGCTTAAGCATAAGATTGAGGGCAGGGGTTGTTTAATTTGTGATTTGGGTGGGGTTTTTTTCTCTCTGTCTTCTGTTTTTTTCCCTATTAATTTCTAATTCAGTTGCTCCAAGACTCTGGTACATCGATCTGTTTCATATTAAAGGAATAATAGCAATTTTCCCTGAATAAGCAACACTTGGTGATGTGTGTTCCATTTAGCCAAGAAGGAAGATTCCAAGAAGAAACAATTCTTCCCAGAGAGGGGAAGAAATGTCACCAGTGAAACATCATAGCACTGCTGTGAGGATCTCAGCCTGATGAGGCTGGTGGACAGGAAAATGTTGGCCTTTGCTGACACTGAATCTCTCTTTTTCTTGCTGCAGGGCTGCCTCCACTGCGGAGGGCAGCAGTGAGAGCCAGAACCAATATCAGGGATCAAGGAAACCACAGAAAAAGGGGATTTTCTACTCTGCCTACAGCAGAGTGAGAAGATAGGGATTAGCTGCCTAAGTCAAGGTCAGATGCTCTCTAAGAGAGTATTAGAGACATCATGTGTGCGGAAGAATCACGGAATGGGTAAGGTTGGAAGGGACCACAGTGGGTCACTTGGTCCAACCTCCCTGAAGCAGACCTAATTAAGCAAAGAGCATACACACAGAAGGAATACAGGAACATTGACAAGTAGAAGGTCTCTAATCGCTGAAGCACTTAAAAACCAGTGGGAGAAATGGGAAGAAGAAGTCTACCTGATTGGAAAATGGAGGTGGAGGAGATTATCTCAAGTCTGCCCGGGTTTTGTGCTTCTGATAGATTCAGGACTCAGCAATTTGCTCACATACTACCTGAAGGCTCCCCTGTGGCACTGTGAGGTCCTGATACTTTCCAGTTTCCCACTTCCCTCCTGATCTCCTAGTACCAATGCCTGGCAGAAACGTTATGCAGATCCTGCCTTGTAAGGATCTTGGGACTTTCCAAAGGGCTCTGACCTGGTCAAGAGCAGATTGAATTTATAGTCAGCCCAAGATGAGGTGAAGGAAACCTGGACTTCATATGCTGGAAACTTTCAACTTCAAAACACCCTTGGGTGCACTCTAGCAAGCAGAGCCTAGACAGAGCCTGGGAGCACCAATCCCTTGTGGGATATACAGTAGTTAGTTATGGTGAGTGGATGTTCTGGGTCCTGTGGGTTTCCATGTACTTTCCAGTCTAAAGATTCTGAACTCACAGAATATAGCAAAGCACATAAATGGCCCTGGGCTTTGCTGAAGTGGGAGAAACTTCCAACTAGATTTCTGCGATGCTGTATGAATGTTCCTTTACCCTTGTACCTCCATCCAGCCACCAGCCAAAAACTCTGTGTGAAATGGGTTCTTGATGTTAGTGTAGTGCGGCATGTGATTCCCTTATAATTTGGGGTGAGTTGAGGCTTTAATCATAAACCTCACAGACTGAAACTCTGTGGAGAAAGGAAAACATGCAATATTCCTTTAAAAGGTTGCAGAGTTTCCTTAACATCTACTCCCCAGAGCTATATGGAAAATTCAGTAAGACACCTAAATGCTTTCCAGAACATTTGCTGCATGGAAGCATTCTCGTGACTAATGCATGCTTTGACTTACAGTCAAAATTATTATTTCCAATAACAATAATAATAAGCTGGTGGATTACTGTCACCAATTCCTGGCTGCTAGAAATGACTTTTTTTTTTTTTTTTTTTAATATATATATATTTTTTCTAATGACTGGATGGAAAATATAAAAACCCTATCATTCTTGGACCAAAATATGAGCTAGGCTAGTTCTGAAAATGAGAGAATGGGAAATTCTACTTTCAGTTCTTGAAAAATTTTTTAAAAAACTTGGAGTCACTATGTAAAATATAGCAGAGTGTGTGAACATAATCTTAGTGGCTCAGAGATACAAATAAACCTGTGGTACAGTGACTAGTAGCAGCCCTTTGGGTAGCTATTGCTTATCTCACAGTATATTGATGTCTCTACTAGGCCTGAACTTGTTAGACATGACACTCCAATCTTGGAGTATATTGCTGCCTTAGGACATACAAATTCAATCCTTCTAACTTCTCCATTGATAATTTTTTATGATATATATAAATTCCCTGTTGTGTACATCAAAACCTGACCATGACCAGGCTGTCAATACACACAATATGAGGATGTTTTGTAGTTCTTTCATACTGCTGGGTTTGCTTTTCTTTCCCAGAATTGGTATACATATTTTTATAAGGGGAGGAAATGATAAGAGTCTCATATTATGCTGAAAGACAAGAAAACATGAGAGTATTTGTATTGGTCTAATGTGGTGCAGAATAGCCTTTCAGAATTGAATAGAGCCAGGATCTTTTGTCTTGAACTGGGGCAGGTTCAAAAAAAGAATATTGGCATTGCAGAGATTATTTCCACATGCATGAGCTGCCTAGGAAACACAGGCTGAGGAAAACTTTACAGGGGCCACAAGAGAGAAAAGGGTGAATTTTAAATACCTGGAGGAGAAAATATCAAGAAAACAGTATGTCCTCTTCTGCTGAAGGCTTAATCAACTTTGGCCTGAGCCTTCTGTCTTCAGGAATTTTGGATCTTCCTACCTGAAGTACTGGCTGTGTGCCTTTGTTTCAGAAAGACTCCCCTAGCTGTAGAGCACTGCTGACTCTCTGACTTCTTTAAAAGAAGACCAGGGCTGGCTCTGTTTCAGCATTGAACTCATTCACTGGTCTAGGCAATGGAGTGGCTCCAAAGAGGGATGAAGGAAGACTGCAAAACATGAATGAGAATGGTGGCAAGGATGAACCTGGTCATCTTCACTGAATGTTTTGGAGGGAGAGGTTTTTGTCCGAGAATGAAGAATGTCAGGAGAGTTGGTAGCAGCTAGAGAAAATACCATGTGTATAAAGTTGAATCCAAGTTCTTCTAAGAGGAAGACAGTGACAGGACAGGACAAGAGACATCAAACATAAAGTGAGAAATTCTTGCTTGTTATTAGGATTTTTTTCATTGGAAGAGTGATTTAGCACTCGAGTTGATGACAGGAGAGTCTGCAGGATCCCTTGCCTTGGAGATAACCATATTGACTGGATGAAGCCCTGAAGAAACATGACCTCAGCAGGCCTTACTCTGAGCAAGTAGTTTTCCCAAGTAACCTATGGAGGTCCCTTCCAGCCTGAATCATTCTGAGATTCTGGGTCATATCATACAGCTGGCAATAGAAGGACCTTGGCTATCGCTCTTCAGGATGGAGCAGTGTGAGTGTCTGACTCATGATTGCGTTGGAGTCACTCATGAATTCAGTGTATTTCATGACAGAATGTCAAATGCTGTGGAGAACCTGACAGCTACAAACTTTCTGACTCTACAGGGCAAGAAACTATTTGCTGACTCATATCACTAATAAATGCTGGTATTTATCCTATCCAGCATTGTCAGATGATTCCTTTGAACTTTTCATGATGCTTTGGACCAGAGCAAAGAGCTTAGTTCCTGTGAAAAGGCAAAGGTGTTCTTTGGCCTAAATTATCAAAGCCTCCAGTTCCGCATCTGAAACTTGGTTGGCAGGGGAAAAGCATCAAGCAAATGGCAGTGGTATGGATCAAAGCAAATGCTCTGGGCTACACCCTGCTCTTGAAGGATGCTCTGGGGACAAATATGTCTGTTGGTACTTCATCACAGTGGTAACGCTCTTGGCTGCAGTGAGTAAGTTGATGGATTGCTGTTTATATCAATATTTTCTGCTGAAAAGCAAAATTCAAGGAGCAGCTCTAGTATTTTATCTTCTTTTTGTGGGCACACGGCCAGCATTGCCCATAATTCATACTATGGTATGACTAGGACTCTGGAATGTCACACAGCATTTCAAAATTGAGACTGACAACTTCTAAAATTAAGTTTAGTTATGCATGTGTTTTGTTAACTTTATGTACTTACAGCAGCTTTTTATAACCGAAGAACAAAATGACTTCTCATTATCTAGCTAGATAAGTGCCACTAACAAAACAGCAGAAGAAGTTTAATTTGATTAAAAAACCCTGTTTCAGTTATATTCAAAGTACAGAATTTAATGGAGATGTGTTTTCATTTGCATTTCCATAGCATAGAAAGGAGGCTGGAGGCACCAACAGCAGTACCTCAGATTGCTGCAGCAGCTGCCTATGGTTTGTACCCCAAAACCACTTCCTTGTCTTGTCATGAGTAAGTGCATGTGTGTGCCCTGCGTGCAGTTTGATCACTCCTGTCATGCAAAGCCTGGCAGAGACGTGGTGTTTCCTATGTGAAGTGCCGTATCTTCCCGGCTCACAAGTGAAAGGCTAAACATTAAGCAGAGACTAGCAAGACTTCAGTTCTGCAGCACATTTTAATTTTCAGCAGTTTGTATGCTGTATTCATATACCCAACAGTCTTTCCTAAGGGAAAAAAGCAACATAATTAACATGGGATAGATTTCATTCACTGTACTCTGTTTCCTTCCATTATTGTATTTGCCAGAGGAACTATTTAGTGAGAAGCTTTCTCACGGTATTTTGTACAATCCAAGTGTTTTTAGTTTGTCAGGGTTATTTTTTTGTTTTGTTTTGTTGGGTTTTTAAAATTTGTTCTCGAGAAAGCACTACTTTAGAGGTTACATTTTATGAAGCCATTGGATTTCAGTAATTTTAGATACATAGTGAGAAGGGAAGAGACTAGGGGAGACTTTTTAGTAAGAACTAAAAAAGATTATTTTTCCCATTACTGGTAAGAACATCCTCATCTGAGTCCCATTAGAGAGGTAACTGCCTACATTAATAAAATAAACCAATATATAATGGCTACCAGTCTTAATGCTGGGGCTGAATGACCTAATTTAGTAACTCATTTATGATGTGTTTTGGTAGCATGGCCTCTTTCGTGTTACCTGAGTAAATAGAACAGATGCAGATGCTTGCCAGAGGTTCAGAGTCTCATAAATTTGTCTTTACAGGCTAACCTGAATATCCCTTATAAATTCTCTGGTCCTCACTTACTGGTCTCAGTCTTCAAAGTTGGCATGAAAGCTAGAAATGCAATATTTTTACTTACAGATACAATTGTTGTAACTCAGATCTGTTGAACAACAAGAGTAATTTAGAGAAACAGGAGCAGCACATAAATGACCTCTTTTATTAATAATTTTCCACTGGCTTTAATGAAGCTGTCATCTTTATCTTTTCAGACATGGTGAAAAATTATTGCATTGTCTTTGTAGAGGTCTTCTCAGTCTCTTACAGACCTAATTATCTAATTGAGGGACAGCTAGTTTCGAGATGAACAGAATTTTTGCTTTGTGGTTTGTTTCTTTCTGTGATTCCCTCTGACATTTCTGTATATTTTCTTTATGTGGGTATCCATTTCCCATGGAAGTTGACCATGTGCTTTGGAATCCATTTGCTGAGGATGGTGAGCAAGAACTTCTGTGTGTCAATAAAAGCAGATCCATGAAAAAAATCCATTAGCTAATCCAGTTCTCCAAAAACCACCAATGAAAGTAAATAAATGTCACCTTTCAGCCCCTGTACTACGAAGGTTCCCAGATGAAGGCAGGCAGTGCTTGTTCCTTGAGCAAATCCTGAGTGTGCTGATGGCTGGTCCAGTCTCACAGCAAAGCTACTGGGCACAGGCCACCAGCAATTTAGGCAGCATGGCACCTGAGTAAAAGGCAGCTGAGATGCTGGGGTGGGCAGAGACACCACAAGATCCTTCTGTGCTTGAGAACTGCCACAAAACTTTCCAGGGAAGTGGGACGCGCCAAGGCCGACTGCTCTCACCACTGCTCAGCATCATCTCTTTGCCAGTGGAAGAATTTATGACGTGTCTCAAAGACTTGTCTTTTTAACGCCAGTAATGTAATTTCGTCCTCCTTCAGAATTGATTCATTTGAAGCCCTAACTTGAGGCTGGTTTTCCATGAACATATTCATTTTTTTAGAATGAAGTCAGCTTTTCCAATTGCCTTCTTGATTAGTCTAATGAATTTTCCTCCTTTCCAGTCATCAAATGCACTTTCCTGGAGGATGGGGAGGTTCATCTCTGAAGGAAAATAATTCTTCTGTGACAGAAAAAGTTTTAACTGAAGATTTTGAAAACACCCGATAATTATGGGGTTCTCTATATTTCAGGTACTTAATTCAAAATATTGTAAAGTGACAGCAAATACTGATTACCTGCCTTCTGTTCCCTGATGCTATTTATTTGAGGTGTCCTAAATTAGCAAACAAGACCATCATTCATTTTTGACCCAACATATGTTTCAGACATTCAAGCTTCTAATTCTGTCCCAGTTCAGAAGGCTGTCAGAATGTTGCCAAGTATGAAGTTTAAAACAAACAGATAAATAAATACTTGGCTCTTTTTAGTTGCTTCTTGTTCTCTGAACTTTCCAGGTTTGTGTTTTCAATCTAATTCTTTTTGGAGACAGACTTCTGTCTCCCCTTGCTTTCTAACTAACTAGCTAGGTTAAGGGCTAAAAAAACCTTGCACAACAGAAGGAACTTTATGACATGGGATAACTCTGCCTACAGCCTTGGCCTGAGCACAGAGAGTAGAGCCTACACTCACCTTGACTCTACATCCCAGCTAACACCAACTAGTCACTGTACAAGTGAGGTGGCAGATGCTCTTCTGTACTTGCCTAATGCAAATCTTTGTCTTTCTGCACAGCATCTCCTGGGATCAAGACTGTGGTGCCCAGTGGCTCATTTTTGCCCAGACATTCCGCACAACTCCATCATCTGTCTCAACTTTCCATGGGAAAAGGACTGGGGGAGGTAACTTCAAGCTTCACAAATGAGGTACAAATTACATTACTTTTTACTTGTCCTGCTTAATATAAATCGAGTTCGGGGTTTTTTTTGTTGTTGTGGTTGTTGTAGACTTATTATTTACTCTTGCTAGAAAATGGTGATGTTAATGTTCACTTCTTCCCTAGGCTTGAATACCCAAAGACACTGAGTTTTCACCAAGTGTTCCTCAAAGAACAACTCAGTATGAGAAATCCTCCTACAAATCCTACACTTGTGCATGTGATCAGCCCTGCCAATCCACTGCAGACTGCAAACAGCCATAGACAAGATTCCAAACAGTTAATGTCAAATAGCTAATTTTCTCTCATCTCCATACAAATTCTTGTCATGTTGCATTACATGTAAACAACGGAGAAACTTAATGACATGCCCTTCAGTCAAAAATTCATATGGCTTTTCAGTCTGAGCAGAGTAATTGCAGTTTGTAACAATGTAAAGTGATTCAATTTGATTGGAGTTTCTATTGTTCTTTGAGATAAAATATTTTATGTGACTGCAAAGTCAAGTTTTCTGCTGGCACAATTTTATTGACTTCTATGGAAGTATAAAATACTCATCTAAAATCCATAGTGTATCATTGTTGGTGTGCTGTTACAGCAAATAAATTTTTTAAGCTTCTGTAAATTAAATGTGCCAGATCAGATTTCAGGCCCCATGGAAATGTCATTGTCAATGAAGTGAGGCAGTGGAAATACTTGGCTTAGGAGGAGACAATTCTGAATTAATCTTATAGGTTTTTATAATTTTGAAGGGATTTTCTACTTCCATTTTTTTCAGTGTCCCTGTCTTGTTCTTGATGTCCTCCTCTTAAAATCTGCTTTTAATTCTCTTTAGTTTCCTTCTTATGTCCTCTAGGGTTATTTCTCTGGTGTTCTGTAGTAGTCCTCTAGACCCAAGCCCAGAAGCCCTGTAACACAAGTTCTGCTTGCTGCCAATAGGAATAATTGAGGAACTTCCATGAAACCTCTCTGAGTATATGCCTCACTGAATAATATGTGCCTCAACCTTTTAAGATGCTTTTTTTTTTTTTAAATCTCCAGCTCCTCTCCTCTGTTTTTTGTGGGGTTGGTTTTTTGTTTTTTTTTTTTTTTTTTTAATATTACAGAAAAGATCTTTAAGTGGATGATGAATGCATGGTTTGCTTTGTTCGTTTGTCTGGGTTAGGTCTTTCTTTTGTTGTTAGTTTGGGGTTTTTTAGGGTTTTTTTGTTTGTTTTTGTTTTTGGGAGGATTGTTTTTGGTGGTTTAGTTTTGTTTTGTATTTTAATACCAGTTTTCTTTGCATAGTTTTCCATGTTTGGGGGTGATCATTGCTCAGAAGTTCTTTGTGGTGTTTTGAGTCCCATGGAACTGCACTGGGAGGGAGATTGAAATTTTTTAGCAAGTTTGTGGGCTTGCCAATGCAATTTCACTCTGTCCATGCTGCTGGACTGAAAAAAAAGGTTGCAAATATTCTGCAGAAACTGCCAATATCTGATTGTTTGGCCTCCTGTTGCATGATCAATATTCCAGCAGTTTCATTTCAACAGGACTAGCACATTCTATAGAGCAGGAGATGTTTTTAGTATAATATTATCAATATTAGTTTTAACTGTTACAATACTGCCTGACACAGGACACCAAAGCAAAAACACTATATGGAAAAGCACAAGCTGCTGCACTTTGAGCTGAAGGTGTGTGTGTTGGAAAGAGGAAGCATGTAGTTCATATCACCACTGGGATATGTTACATACAGATGACATTAAACCAGGCTGCAAAATTGCAGATATTTAAATCAGCATTGTAAATCCCTGAAAACATGTTAAAAATGAGGGAAAACATTACATTATCAAAATACAGAATCATACACTTTGATATGTATAGAAATCCTTTCTACATAGATTCTTCATTCCTGTCCATTTCTCTAAGACTTTTTTTAATATATCCACTCAGAGTTCGTAGAGGCTCTTAGTTTTGATGGGAGGGATTTTGAAATGTACTGTTTTCACACTGAATACAATGGCATGATTAGAAGGACAATTACTGCAAATTCTTTCATTTCTTGGTGTGAAGATCTCTAGAGGCAGCAGGAGCCACTATTGTTACCCATGTGTTTTGTCACTTGAGGGTCGGGATTTTTTCACTTTTTTTATCTAGCCTATCTTCTTGTAAGCCATCACTCCTTCCAGAAGTACAGTTTCAGTCTCAGATTTCAGTCTGAGATTTGGGTGACCTAATTACTTTGATGATGATTGAGGCATGGTACAATATGCTCCTCCCATGAGAATGTTTAGCTTTTCTTAAGTCAGAGGCTGTTGGAACTAAAAAAAAGCCTCTGACAGAATCATATTTTCATAAAATCATAATAAAAATGACCACTCTTTAAGATTTTTCTAAATAAAATTTCAGCATAATTTGAAACTTACTGATAATTTGTGCAACTGGATGAACACCATCTTTTTATAACTGTGGTAGGCAAAGCATAAGGCTACCGGAAAAAAATGGGCTCTATATTGAATTTTCTTTAACTGAGCATCCTCAAAGCAATATGGGTTAATGGGTCATGAGGTAACTGCATGGGCAAAATAAGATACATAGCAGAAAATGTCAGAAATCCAGACTAAGAGGAATGAGGTTCTTTAGACCTATTCCAAACCTTGGTCATCTCCAAACCTTGCCAGTCCAGGAGAGTTTGCTATAATATAGACCAGATTTAACCAGAGCACTTTTTTGTCACAATCAGTACATGTGTCAGTAACTCTGAAAACAAGGGATTATATTTTCTTCTCTCTTCACATTCTGCTTTGTCTGTTGAATGGGGAGTGGATCATTAGTGGAGCACAAGTGCTACCAGTGGTGATCAAAAGCTGTGGCGACCTAACCAGCCTCTGACGTCCCTGATGAGGTACCCATGAGTGCTGTGAGAGCACCCTGGTGGCAAGCAGCACTCGGAGCTGTCATCAGCCACTGGTGCTTTAGTGCTTCTTCAGGCAAGTGATGCAAGCACCTGTGTGTGAGACAAGACATCCTTTCCCTGCCTCTGCTGTAAAAGCAATGCAGATACATGGGTGAGCTCAACTGCCCCCCATTTCAGGCTAACAAGCATTTCAGGGATAGCTTCAAAGGCATGTAGCTCAAAGTAGCAAGAAGGTGGGTACAGGAGATCAGATTTAATGTCTAGTCTTGGAAAAAATCAGAATGATTTTTTTCTGTTTTCATCCGGATTTTTTTTCTTTAAAATAGATTTTTTTTTTTTTTTTTTTTTTTTAAACCAAGAAACCTGAAAATGAATGCTTACAATCAATAAGCTACAATTCCTATGAGAATGGCCTGTCTGGAGCAGCTGGGTTTATATCCTCAAGGGAGAGGCTGGAGAAAGTCAAGGGAAAAACCAGGAGTACATGATCATTTCAGTATTGATTCACAGATCTGTTTGCCGTCAATGCTGTCATTGTGGTGGTGACATGGACTGTTACAGCTAAGAGTGAAGAATGCAGAAAGCAAGGGGGTTTGACCCGACAGCTTGAAATACTCAAAGGTTTAGTGTTTTGAGTAAGGCGATAATCCAAAGCCTATAAAGGCAGAAGAAAAACAGCCTTTGGCTCCAGTGGGCATTGCATCAGGCCTTCAGATGACTGGCAATCAGCAGACTTCATACTGTGTAATTCTGTATGAAAGAAGCATTAGTTCTCCAACATGCAGTCAGCTGAGGAGGAATAAGACATGCTGTGTCTTTGCAACTCGCCGTTCTGGCCAGCAGACATCCCTGTCACTGCAGGCGATGTAGATGTTCTTGCACAACTGGTGGAAAGACATCTAGCTCTGCTTTGCAACGGCTGCTTCCTCCTAAGCCATCACCAGAGAAAGAATTAGCAGAGATTCCACTGTCACATAGCTCAAATCTGAACCCTGGGTTATATTTAAATGAGCACAGTAAAGAGACTGAAGACTCTATCACCCCTGTGAATTGGGGGATTGGTTTTTCTAAACTGGAGGGCGAATGTCAGAAGATCAGATTACAAGTGTCTACCCGTGTGTTTTCACTGTGTGGTGGGTCACCTGGAGTTCAGGCTCTGTAAATTCCAAGGAGGTTGTTCCAGAGCAGTTTAAGCACTTCAGCAATCCTAGGACTGGTGGTCTCAATTTGGGAAGGCTTTCCTAACACATCTGAAAGCCAAAAGCTGCTTTGCTAATTTAATAAAGAAGAGTGAACCAGTGGGCAAGTCCCTAGAAGATAGACTAAATCAGGCTAATTTGTTATATAATCCCTTTTTAATGTGGAGAATTAAGGTGACGGCAAGATGACTACATGTTTAATTCTCCAAATAATTACTGGTGGTATTGACATTAAAGGTGGGAGAAAGTAAATTTCTGCTTGTTGTTTTCATCACGTGCCAAACTCTTACTTCACACCAGTGAGAAAAGACTGGAAGTTGTATATTCCATATGCATGAAGTAACAGTTGGCACAAACCACCAAAAGGAGAAAGTTAAAAACCACTAAAGCCCAGCAATCCAAACTATCACTTGCTGACAAGGTTTTTCAGTCTCCCTGCTAAAAAAAAAAATACATTAAAAAAAAAAAATGTAGGCCTCAGAGTATTCCACCTGAGTAAACCTGGGTGTCAGGTTAGGTCCTCCTCAATGCAAATAATGTGGGAGAAGGCAGCAATACCCTCAGTTTGCCAACCTCCTCCTCCTACTCCTCTACACCTTTGTGAAGTGCTGTCATGGGCAGCCCCAGAGTGGGGCAGAGGAGGATGACAACACTTGACTCAGTTTGGTCCTTTCTTCTACTGGCCCTCTTGGCCATGAAAAACCTGTTCTTTGCCATTCATAGAAATGGAGGTGCTAGGAGCTTCTCTGCCATGTAAATCAGGATAATGGAGTTTTACGTCTTCCCTTTTTGCATTATTGAATTTGACCCAAAACAGCTGGAGGTAGCTGTTTCTGTACAACCTGCCTCTAACTCCTGTGTCCCTACATAGACCTGGGATATCTTTGGCATTTATGCCATGGCTGCCTGTGCTCCAGAGGCACAAAGGGGTTCTAATGTCCTGCCCAGCCCTCTGCTCAACCTACCCAAGGACCTGCTGCCCATGTCAGCTCCCCGAGCCCACCTACCTCAATGATGCTGCAGCAGGGCCAGGCTCCAGCAGCCCACAGCCTTGCCTGGCCAGGGCTCCACAGCGCCAGACCCACATCCCATCCTGTTGCAGCCCATGTGGTGCCCTGGCAATGGCCATGGGTTACAGGAGTTTTCCCACATGCTTTCTGTTCAAGATGATGTCTTTTGCTCACAGGATTCCATGACCATCTAAGTCTTCCCTGCCACTTGCATAAATACACATGTAAGTATACTTATTGAGAGTCAAGCCATGAAATGTGGGATAAAGCATACAGAAGTATTATATATTGTTACGCTAAGGTTGCCTCCCTGTCCTGCAATCTCCCTTTCTCCTCCCTTTCCCCTCCCTTTCCCCTCTAGTTTGATGTCTACAGGGAAGAAGCCGGAGGTGAAGTGAGGCAGCCTGTAAAGCAAGGAATGACAGGCAAATCCGTATCAGGAATTAATTTCAGCATGTTTCATATCAAATCACTCAGGAATCACAAAAATTTACTCCTTTACTCCTATTTTATTGATAGCTAGAACATTACTTCTAAGCCAAAGCTTTTGTGTTCAAATCACTCCCTCATTTTATTTTTAAAGAAAGAATCTGTTTTGCAGTTTGACATGTTTCTTGTTTTCAGACTGTTGATTTTCTGTGTAGTTAGCTCTAGGCTTCCTACAACTGACAGCTTATTATCTCACCTTATGAAAATTATGCATGACTTCTGGGACTCATCTATCAAAAGGAGAGAGCACACAACACTCTGAGAAGCTGGTATCTTCTCTCCGGTTATCTGGGGTGATGGTTGTTCAGTGAACCTATTAACTGCCTGGAGTGGCTTGCATCTTTACAGGTATGGGACTGTATTGTCTTTCTTTACTCTGTTTAAATGGCAGATGCTACCTCTGTGTAGTGTCCTGGTTTAACTTTGTCTCTGGCCTGGTGGTTCCAAATGCAGCTGGCTATGATCTCATTGGACAGTAGACCCTTCATGTGCCTGCAAAAGTAATGGCTGTAGGTGAACATTTCATCTTCCCTTTATCTCACGTGCTCTGAAAACCATCTCAGTTCAAGGTTTATGCCTTTCAGTGGAGCACTTAAACACACACTTAGCTCTAAGCACTTAATCCTATAATTTAATTGCACAGGAATGGATTTCAGTGCCTACTCATGGTTTACGGCTTGCCAGCACTTCAAGTTTCTTCTGCAGTAGCCAGATAAAGGTGAGGAGCCAGGCCTGACAGTCCGGTGCCTGGGGGTATGGTTTGCTTCCTGTGATGGACAGCCCCATTCAAGCCTTTCATGATACTCCCACATAGAGATTGATGGGCCCTAGGTCCAGCAGCTCACTGAGGATTAAGCAAAGGTGCTCTCCAGAAGCCTAGGTCTGACCTACAGGGAAATAGGAGAGGGAAAGTTTCCCCTACTTTCTCTGGTTGTGGCTACTGGTAGCACCATGCTCTGCTAGCACAGGTCACCAGCAGCCCAGTAGGAGTAAAGTCTTTATGGTGTGGCCATAAAATATCAATCTGCCAGTACATCCCTTCCAAATCCTGTACCACCATCATCCCCAGTCACCCATGCCTACTCTTATCTGCTATGTCTCCTCCCAGGATCAGCTCACCCTTAGGAGTATGCTTAAGGGCAGCTCAAAAAGTGAAAAGAGAGGGAAAGCATCTGTGGGCCTGATATTTCTACATCTGAAGAGATTTTAGCCTGCTAGCAGCTGCTAATTTTTCCCAAGGGAAAAGTTCTCAAGAAAGCTTCTTCTCAAAACAATCTTGGCAAAACGACTATCCTTTCCCAAAACGATCTTTCTCCAGGTGGTTTGCTGTTTGTCTAGCTCACCAATGAGAGGTGTCGTTCCTATTCACCAATCATGTTAAGTCTGTATCGAAACACCTTATAAAAGGTGGTAAGAATTAGACAATAAAGCTTTTTCTATACTCTTTGCCTTCTGAAATATTTAGTGTCTTTCATCTTTCTTTCATGTCCTACAGCAACAGGCATCATTTGTCTTGTTCATGGTCTGACTGAGCTAACAAAATCTGAGCACCTTGTCCACACTGGGATAAGGTCCTAAGAAATAACTGATCACAGGAATAAGAAAAAAATAAATAGGCCATACTCATCTGAATGGTAAAGCAGACTTTGTGGGTGATGCCAAAATGTAATGGGATGTGTTGAAGCGTGGCCAGTGAAAGACTCCAGTTTTTCACTCCAGTTACAACAGAGGGAAGTTCAGAAGCTGTACCTGTCCTGGCAGGAGAGCTTGTGAGGTAGTATGTAATCTCTGTCAAACTGAGATTTTCAGAGAGTTTTTAGCCGGAATATGGAAATATCTTTGGAAGCTTTATAATCATTTAATTTTACTGGAATTTGTATGTGTTAACATTTTTTTTTCTATGGCAATGCAGAAGGAGTTTGGCTTAGGACTAGCTGCCACTGGCTTCCCCAGAATTATAAAGCCAAGCTATTAAATGACCTTGATCAGATGGCACACCTCACTCTTGTCCCCTGTGGTCCTGCTTCAGTCAGTTTCCAGCCTGAGCAGCTGCTGGGGCAGAGGAACTGCTACGTCCAATTGGCAGAGCCGTGACCAGCTTTATTTATAAAGGCTTGTGATAGAGGATACTCTGCTCTCATTTATACCAGGTAAAAACATGATATGAGTTGTTAGCCCAGTTCTTGTCCTTTTGTGCAACTGCAGCAAAAGAAAGGAGCCAGAAATCTGCTCTCACCAATAAAGCCTGGAAAAGTCATTCTGTTAAGGAGTAGCTTGGCTTGGGCAGCCCTGGGCCCCTGCTCTGCTCCTCATGCTGACAGCATAGCTGAGTGCCCCTAGGAGTGTGGTCACCCAAAAACTCGGGGCTGCTGGCAGGGGCTAAGTGGCTTGGCTCTGCAGAGGGGCCCTGTGGCTGCTGTCTTACCAGCTGCTGGCAGTTTTGGACAAGCTGCACTTGTGCCACCCTGATTTTAAATGTGGCCATCTGGGATGGCTAAAACTGAGGTGAAAAACTGGACTACTGTTTTGACATGTGACTTTTAAGTTGTGTAGATAATGATGGACAAGTTAAGTTGCAGAGGAATGGCACTAGTCAGCCACCTCGGGAATCCCTCTTTCTGAACATGGGTGGTATCTTTTGTGGCACTGCTTTGCTGTTTTGTGCAAATTCCCAGCTCTTTAGAGATGCAGTCGACTATCAGACAAAAGAACCCTCACATTGTATGCCAGTCTGGGTACATACTTGATGTGAATGAATACAAAGACCTATTCATCACTCCTAGTGCTCACATAACTGACAGATTAAATCACTCTCTGGCTGTGAAGATGACAGTGGCCCGATAGTTAATGCTGTCTAACAGCCTCCATTAGAAGACCTTGTTTCTGATTGTTTATAATTTTTCCAAACTTCAGCTGCTTGAGCTGGATTTTCCCATGCCATATGTCACCAGCAACTGAAGGTTTGTGTGTGGAAGGGCCTAGATAAATATGGTGTTGCCAAGCTCATGTATCACTGAAAAGTCACTTGAACACAAATTTTTAGGGAGTAACTCTTAATTTCTCCTCTCTTGAGTGAGAAGGAAAAACATCTGGATTTATATGCTCCCCAGCGGTTTGTGTTCAGGCTGAAGTTGGAGTTGCCTGAATGCAAGAACTTCCATGTCAAAGGCTATCAACTCGCCAGATATTAACTCTTTTAACCTTTTGCAGTGGTTTTTGAGGCTGTACTTTGTCCCTGACATACTTAGCTCCATATTGTACCCATGTTTTTGACAGAAGTTGCTTTAAGCAGGCTGAGATTATGCTACCAGGGAGCACACCTAATGGCTTAAGTTTGAGCACATCTTGGGCTTGTGTTATGTGTGATGGCTTTGTAGCTCTCCTCTGCTCAACCTTTTCCTTCTTTACTGCTGTTCAGCTGTTGTATTTCTGACCAGAAATCCCTATCATATAGGATTAAGTACAGATTTTCAAATCTCCGTGCTGCTCTGAGTACCAGGCTAAAGTTGCTAGCTCCTAGACATGAGTTAGCGTAGCGGCTTTTAGTTGGCCCACTGAATCAATGTTGTTACTTTTTCCTCTGCGTTTCCAAACAGTACTGTAGAGGTCAACAGGAAGAGCTTTCAGGCTAAACAGTCCCTCGGTGAGGTGGTTGTGTTGGGAGGACAGTTGGTGACCAGAAATTGATGGTATGGGTGTGGGTCAGGTGTGGGATGGGGTTAGAGGACCTAAAGTATCTCTGAGAATTGTGTGTATTTCTGTGAGGAGTATCTGCCCATGACAGCTCGAGTGCACACTGGGTGGAAATGTGCTGTCTGGCCTGCAGCCTATATAACCTTTCCCATTCCCTGCAGAGACTTTTATTAAGTGAGCTTTACAAGAAAGCACCTCTACCCATCACAGGAATCTGAATAGGGCAATGTAAGTTGCCCGAGGGGAGTTTTTCCTTAACCATTACACAAACCAGAAAATTTCCAGATCTCAGTAAAAATTGTGTGCACTACATCTTCCCAAACTGGGCAATTTGAATTGTAGGAGCTATTGCTGAGGAACTGTCTAGAGGCAGAGTTCATAACCACACAGAATATTTTTATGTAACTACTTGCACTACTGGATCATCGTATGATTTAGAGCTCTGACAAACTTGAACTCCCATTCAACTAGATAGCTTGGGTCCATTATCCCAGGGTGGCCTGCCAACAGCAGGTGGCCATTGAGTGAGCTCTGCTTTTAGAGTGGGTTTTGCAGCATGCTGTGGTCTATAATGGCAGTGCCATGGTGTTGCACTACCTTGACTGGCTAATTTAATGCTTTAGTTTGGTGTGTCAATGCCATGCTGCAACTTTAATAAGGTCTGTGGTAGAGGCACATCTGCAGTCAGAAATTGTCATCATTCTGCACTGCCAGCATGGTGTAATACACTGCACAGATCCTCAAGCCAAGATTTCAGAAAATTAATCTGGATCCTATAAAGATTTTAACGGGCGGAAGCAGAAATACTTGTATGACCTGACAGGTCTTTTTGTCTCCTAGTGGTCTTTTCCTTTAGTGACAATAAAAGCACTTTATATTTTTCCTGCAGTGGAAAGATCATCTATTATATAGATCCCACTGAACAGTATTCAGCAAGCTGTAAATGTCTTTAAGTTTCCATTATAAACTTGACTTTATTCCTATTCTTCCCTTTGCCAAAATTCGCCTTATCCACCTACAACTTCACAGACATAATCTTATTCTGGGACAGATTTTTTGGAAGAGTTGAAGGAAACTGGTCAAGGTGTTTAAGAGAGATGGTGGCTAAAAAAATGAGTTCATCTGCTTGGACAGTTTCCTAAAGAATTTTTGGCTTGTCACATGCTGAAAATTCATTTGCCTAGAGATTCAAAAAATATTTCAGATCTGTTGGTCTTGGCTAAAAATGGTGCCTTTGAACAGTTTTAGACTGTCTGGTGACAGAATTATTTGGTTACTGAAAGTGGTCCCTGCCTCCATGTGTTATGTGCTCTTTGGAGATCTTAATTCAACTAGTCAGTACCAATGTGCTTATAAATTTATGGTGGCAATGTAAGGTTTCTAAACAACTCTGCACGTATCCTGAACAGACATATTCCTTATCTGAGACTGGTCCTGCCTGCAGGTACTTCTGTCTAAAATCCTCACCTGTATGTTTCCTGATACCCACTGCAATCCCTGCTGAAATTGATAGCATGGCTTTACAGCCCTTTCTGCACAGTCCCTCGAGGCCTTTTTCAAGGGGAACAGAATTCAAAGTTCAGTCTACTCATCTCAGTGGTTTTTACTGGGTCGAAAAATTCATACCTGCAATGATTTGTGCCAATATGGCTGCAAGCCACACATGATGAGACTTACGCCAATATTAATTTTCAGTGTAAGTGTTTTGGGGCTTACTTGTGTTTTTATGACAAAGCAAGTTCTGAGGCATAATATTCTATTCTTAAAGAGAATTTACTGCAAAATTTGTGCTTAGAACTTTCTCATAATTGGTAAATTTTTAAATATGGTTCTTGAAGTATGATCAAAACCACAGGCAAACATTCATTAGACTATTTTCAGCATCCCTTACTTTAAGAAGAATGTGACATCTGCAAAGAGTACAGTTCTGCTATACCACTACACTAATGTGGTCTCCCTGGATGATTCCCTGAGCTTGCACCAAAAGTTACAGCAGAGCAGTATGAACAGTAGAGACTGCCCAGCGTGAACCATTGACAAATAGGACATGGAATGTGTTCCAGGAGACTTTGGGTTTGGTTAAGAATGTTCCCAGACTTTGACATTTAAGCCTTGATCTTTTTGAACTCTGGACCTCAGTTGGTTTCACTGTTGTTGAAGCCAAGTCCCTGATCTACAAATTGCTGGAGTCTTGTAAGTATTTGGGAGAGGTATGACATCATTGTTTCTCTATTTATTATTCCATCAGCACCTATTATTGACCACTATTTGAAGCAAGCTCTAGGGCTAGATGGACCTTGGTTTTGACTCAGTATGGATATTGTCACACTGTATTCTCAGTGTCAACAAAAATAGTTCATTATTGGTTGAAAATAGGTCTAGGAATTAACTTTGTCATTTTAAAGACTTAACAGTCTTTACTGTTTCATTTGGGGAGGGGGGGGTGTCTTTTTCTCTCTGTGCTCTGGAGCTACAACTTGAATCCTAAATGAAGCATTGTCTTGTAATCAGTCTTCACTTCTGGCTCTTGACAGCCACATTTTGAATGTGCTCACTAGAAACTAGGAAGGGTTTTGCACTCAGATGTGGGTGACAGTGATCATACCCTGACAGGACTGAGCAGGAGGCTGCTGGTTGCAGCTGCTCTGCCATGCAGCACAGGAACCGAGTGCAGAGGGATTTTCTCACTGGCCATTGTCTTCTGGGACTGAAAAATGGCCTGACTGGAAGGCAGAAGTACTGAGTAAGTTTAGAGGAGAAACTTTTCCAGAAGGAAAATGAGTTATGATGGTAAAAAGAAGAGATGCACAACTGGTACCTCGGTGCATTACTCCATGATAGTCTGCAGAGATGATAAAGAGGAGGAAGGCCTTACAGCAGAGAGAGAATGGGACAGCCTGTGTGATCTTGGGGAAGATTCCTCTGAGGCCTGGAGCTGAGCACAGGCTCCCTCTGTTCAGGTCCTGTGTTCATCTCTCAGCTGTGGATCCAATCATAAGGGACCTCTCCTCCCAAATCAAGTCCACACAGATACTGAGAGTCATTGACTCATTCAGAGATAGGCTTTCACTGGAGGAAATCTGGAAAAGTCATTAACCCCACCTTTCTATTCCATGACCAAATTGCAATCATGTCACCCCAAGTTACAGTATTTTATTGTTGATACAGAAGTTTTGTCCAATGTCTAATCTAAATCTCCCAAGATGTTTGGTTTATGCTTCTTAATGGTTTATTCTTCCTGATCCTTCCATCAGGAACATATTAGTTCCTTATTCTTTGCAACAGCTTTTTAGTTGAAGAATATTAACCTTCTGTCTCTTGTTATATCAGAGACAAAAAAGACATTTCTTGCAGCCTTCCCTCATGTTTTCTCAACCCCTGTCAATTTTTGTTGATCTCCCCTGATATTTCACCTCTTACTTGAAGTAAATAGGTTGTGGTCTTCCAGGTGAATCTTTACCTATGGGAATCAGCTCACATGGGCTCTTTCAGTAGTCTTGAAGATGCTTTAAACATCCTGATGTGAGGGCTTTGCCCTTCATGCTCTGCTTGTTCCAGTATAGTCCCTGGGATTTTCTCTTCTGAACCTAGACAGTTTTGCAAGAACGGATGAGTATTTCTGTGTAAGCACTTTGCACTATTGCATTCCATCCATTTTATATGATCTAAGTCATATCACGAAGATTTTAGATTCTGATTTTTTTTAGTATCTATAACATCTGCAGTCCTTCCTTGTTCCATCTGCAAGATTCATACTCATACTTTAATCTTTCATGCCTTCATTGTAAACATAAAACCTTATACAGGACCAAGGCCCACAGAATTCCTTAAAAAGCATACACATTTTAATATGTTAGAATGGAACTACCCTTTTGATACAATTATCCAACTAGACTTGACCTCCCGCCCCTTCCCACAGCAGTTTCATTTAGAACACAGTTCACTAGTATGTCCAAGAGGATATTATAGGAAATACCACTAAAAATTATATAAAATAAATTCAAGCTATGTGACATCTCTAGCTAATATTTCAATTTCCCTTTAAGACTTCTAGAGTGAAATTGCTCAGGGAACTGGAAGACATATAACATGATATGTTATCCTCTAAGCAAGTTTTGCATATTTTAGGCTGAAATTTTGCCCCCTAAATAATTGCACTCTCTGGTTGCTGTTGATCTTTTAAGTAAGATTGATGAAAAAGGGAGAAAAAAAGTGCAATAAACTCTTCCACTTCCTTAACATCCTCTGCACTTGCCCATCATATAGCACTGGTCCAAATTTCCCTCTGTTTTTCTCTTGTTACCTGTAAAATTTATTTTATTTTTGGTAAGTTTTGCTAGTTGTATCTAGTCCGTTTTATCTTTAGTAACTGTTTACACCCCCTCTACACCCTCCCATGAATGGAGTATTGTGCTGGGTTCTCAACCAGCTGTACTAGTCTCTGCTTTACAGACCTCTCTCTTACAACTGAGGTCTATTAAAAGGTTGTGAATTAGCCGAGTTCTGCTGAATTTCCTTACTTTCCTCTAAAACGCCATAGTTGCACTTGGTTCCTTACTAGCATTTCTTGAATGAACTGACAGCTGTCCATAATCTGTTTTTCCTTTAGATTTACCTCTTATTAGATCTTCCCTATCCATTCTCTGAGTTTATTGACATCTGCCTTCTTGAAATCCAATGCTGTTGGTCACTTGGATGACACTACGTTCGCTGCAGTGCCGATTTCTTGTAAAATGTCCTGTCTGGCAGCAGACTTTGAGTTGTATGTTACACTGCCCTCTACCTACCTGCAAAGCTGCAGTGCAGCTGAGGAAGGTTCTGACAATTACACTGTGTATTGGGCCTTAATATTTAGGCTGCTCTTCAGAATTTATCAGAAAGAAGAAAAATAGAACTTCAGAGAAACTTTCTGTAAGGTATTGATAGCTTCCCTTGTAATGAATCTCAGTCAACATGGACAGAGGATCTATGCTAATAGAACTCAAATTCCTTGTGATAATAAATACTGTAGACTAAGGTATGCAAGGATGTTTGCCCTTCCTAGTTTAATAAAAGCTTAGACCATTATGCAGTGATTTCATGTTGCAAAGGACAGACAGTGAGACTTAAATGTAATGAGGGAGAGGAGGAAAAAAGGCAATAAACTTCACTTAAGCAGAAATGGCTGATCAGACCATACTGGACCTTGTAGGAACAGTGACAGAAGCTCTTACATCTAATGCAAAAGCAGTAAGACTTCAGGATCACCTACTAAAACTCTCCATGTTGGTTGAGACCACTGTAGATACATCACAGCTCCAGATGGTAAAGAAATCAGACCAAGCTTGATGCTTCTGTTAGAAAGCCTTCCTATGACAAAATTACAATGAAAGCTCTTTTACTATCACTTCAAGTCAATTTGGATTCCCTAAATAATGAAAATTAAATACCACTAACCAGTCCCCTCTGTAGTCAACTTTTATGACAGCTATAAGCTAATAAAAATGCAGGTATCATGCTGTGTGGTGCTGTAAGACAGAGGAGCAAGCTGTGCCTGTAGTCAGAGTACTGGTGATGTTGTAGGGAAATGCAGGTTGTTGAATCACTCTGTTCCATACTGCAGGAAACTGATGTGCAGTGTCCATACGCTATCTAGTGGCTCTCTCGATTATGACATTGCCCCTGAATTACTCTTCTTTCACCGGTGAATTGCAGGTATAAAAAATACTTTAGACAAAACTGCAATTTGTGAATCTGTAACCATTCCCTAACGAAGCTAAGACATTTTGAAGTCGTAAGTGATTAATGAAGAAACCCAAAACCGTCATAAAGCTTGTGTGAATATGCAGGCAAAACTCTTGATGAGGGCTTCTAGGCCATCCTGTCATTAATGGAAGTCTGACAGGTACTGGTCAAGCTTTAAGATCTTTCTCTTTTCCGTACAGACTTTGTTCAAGTTTATTACTCAAACCCCCACTCAGTGTAGGAGAGCTTCAAGAACAAGTTTAAGTATCTTCTTTAGTTGCTAGATTCTGCAATATTTTGTGAGGTAAAAGCAGATAATCTAAATATTTTAAACAGAGCACATAGTAGACAGCAATGCAGAGCTAGATGTGTTCTCTCCAATAGGGAATGCTAACCCGTGGACTAGGAAGATCTGAAGATCACACATAAGAGCATTCTCCCAATCTTCTGTTTCTGCCATGGATGTGATTGATCTTCAGTAAGACAAACAGCCCTTCTGTTTTGTTATTTATCTGTGAAATGGAGATTGTACTGTTCTGTGGAAGCTAGGACTACTTCATAGATGAGTACTATTGTTGTAAAGGCCTTATTTTCTATATTTTATATATATGAAACAGAAAATATTGTATTCACATAGAGCCTGTGCCAGCATTTAGGGCTATCATCTGAACTACTAGCACACAAATTAGCTGTATTTGAAAAAAAAAGAAGTCTGATTCACCATCACTCTCAGCAATTTTGCACTTTTCTACTTAGTAACTGAGAAAGCTCCCTAGACAGCTCTTAAAACACTTGTCTTTAATTGTACTTAATTACATACATGTTATTTGTTTTAGGAAGCTGAGTAAAGACGTGATGATGCAGGTTTCAACTTGGGTAACTTTAGGACAGCAGAAATTTCATTTTGTTCTTCACACATATCAGAGGTGCCAAATTTGTTTTCTGTTTTCAGTAAATAATTTTTCTATTTATACTTCTGAACCCTTAAAACAAATTTAAAATAGCTGGCAACTAATGTTCATATTGCCAGAATTTATCATGATTTCCAATATGAAGTTTCTATGGTACATGTTTTTTGCCTCATATAATAGCAGTTAATAAATATGCACATTAATATAACAGAAGTATATAAATGGACTTACAGGTGGTTGCACATGATGAGAAAACCACACATAAGTTATGCCCTTTCATCTCAAATAAATCCCAAACTCAGAACCTTAAGTATTGTGCTAATTTTGGCTGGCAAAGAGTTAATTTTCTTCACAAGGGCTAGTATGGAGCTGTGTTTCGGATTCGTGCTGAAAACAGAATTGGTAACACTGGGATTTTTCATTATTGATGAGCAGAGCTTACAGAATCTTTTCTTCTGCCTCTCATCCCACCACACCAGTGAGAGGTGCACAAGGAACTGAGAGAGGACAGAGCCAGGATAGCTGACCCCAAATGACCAAAGGAATGCTCCTGAGTATTTGCTGTCCTGCTCAGCATATAAAGCTAAGGGGATGAAGGAAGAGAGGGGGATCTATTTGGACTGATGGCATTTGTCTTCCCAAGCAATCATTATGTGTGATGGAGCCTTGTTCTCCTGACACACACCTGCCCATGGGCAGGGCTGAAGGAATTCCCTATGTTGCTGTTGCTTTGCTTGTACTCAGGGCTTTTGCTTTAGCTATTAAACTATCTTCATTCCAACCTCCAAGTTTTCTCACTTTTGCCCTTCTGATTCTCTGTCATCTGACCAGGGGGAGTGAGCAGCTCTGTGGTCCCTTGCTGCCAGCTGGGGTTAAACCACAAGAGCAATAAGCATATAAGAGTTGACAGGGCTACAGGCAACCTGCTTTAAGTGCTCTAAGCTAAGCAGCTTAACCTCTTCTGCCCTCTTAGCCACTAGCATTTCTGACACAGTTTTCCAATTCAACATTCACTCCAGATCATTCAGCCTCAGAAGAGATTAAAAAACCCCAAAAAACTGTAACTGAAAGAATTTTCTTTTAAGATGACTGTGAATAAGAGAGACAGGCTTAAATTTGCTACATCTGCTAATGATGTAACTTTCTTACTAGCACTTCCAGCCTTGTATTCTATCAGCATGCAAAAAACCCCTTAATTTTATTGATTGTACAACCAGCACAAACCTGGCCACAAAGGTTTCAAACTAAATAATTAGTACAAGAAAAAAAAAATCCAACACTCAGGCTTCATTGCACAAACATTTAAAGAGAAGAAATAATTTCTTTTACAAATGTGTTTCTCTTGTATAAGAATAATTTTGTATAGAAAATAGCTCTTTATACATTTTACAGAAATAGGCTAACATTTAGATTCTTTATTAATGAATAATCATTGAATGAATTTAAGGTTTCAGTCACCAAACATCAACAACACAGCAATACATCACCGCTCTAACATCCTTAAACTGCTTGACTTATTGAGTCAAGACAGTGAAAATATTTCTAGAGCCATGATAATTTGAAAACACTCAAGTAGCTTGAAACTGTTAAATTATGAAATACTTCCCAAAAGTAACACCATAATTTAAGTGCCAAGGAATATGAACTTAAACCTTAACAAGGCAGCATTACTTGCTCACTCCTGCTGGCTAATACTGTAAAACCCAAATTGAACAAAAGCTTTGGTATTAAACTGGTAACTGTTAATGTGACCTTCAAAATGCTCCTGAAGGATAAGATGCTATCCAGAAGGACCTGGACAAGCTCGAGAACTGGGCCCACAGGAATCTCATGAGGTTAAACAAGACCAAGTGCAAGTTGCTGCACCTGGATGGAGCAGCCCTGGTACCAGCACAGGCTGGGGATAAATGGACTGAGAGCAGCCCAGCTGAGAAGGGCTTGGGGGGGCTGGTGGAGGAGAGGCTGGGCATGAGCCAGCCATGGGCCCTCACATGTCCTGGGCTGCATCCAAAGCAGTGTGGGCAGCAGGGCCAGGGAGGAGATTCTGCCCCTCTGCTCTGCTCTGTGGGACCCCACCTGGAACACTGCATCCAGCTCTGGGGGCCCAGCACAGGAGAGACATGGAGCTGTTGGAGAGCATCCACAGGAAGATCATCAAGTTGATTAGAGGATGGAGCACCTCTCCTATGAGGAAAGGTTGAAAGAACTGGGATTGTTTAGCTGGAAAACAGAAGGCTTTGGGGTGACTTAATTGCAGCCATCCAGTACCTGAAGGGAGCCCACTCAGAAGATGGAGTGGGACTCTACAAGTGTATGTAGTGACAGAGGCTAGGTTTAGATTACATGTTAAGAAGAAATCCTTTACTCTGTGAGTGGAAAGGCACTGGAACAGGCTGCCCAGATAAGTTGCAGATGCCCTAACACTGGAGAGGGAGCACCTGAGCAATCTGGTCTAGTGGAAATGTGTCCCTGACCCTGGCAGGGGTGTTGGAACTGAATGATCTTGTAAGGTCCCTTCCAACCGAGGCCATTCTATGATACAAAATGAGATAGCAGAAGCTACTCTAGCAAATGCTATACAGCATTAACACAACATATAAATGTAATAAAAATACTTCCATTTTCTTAAGAAAATGTGGACGGTAGATTAAAAAAAAACAGTAAATGAAGATATAAAAAGTGAATTTGTAAAGGACAAAATTTGAAAAACACATGTGTATATATATTTATATGTAAGGGTATGCTAGGATGTACATATATTTAAAAATACTCAATTTATTCAAAGACTTTTTAAGTCCATATGGTGTCATGTGGAACTCAAACATAACCCACACTCAAATGCTTTCCCTCTACAACTGTTGTTTCAAGCACCTGTACTTATCTGCAATTTCCCTGTAAATTAGAGAGAAGGTAAAGGCATTTACCCTTGGAATACAACTATACGCAGTAATCATTTCTTGCTTTCTAGGTATAATTTTAAATAGAACATGTAAGCGAATAAGAACTATAAAACCCAGTGACTGAAAACGTGACATTTAGATGCTAATGAGTCTAGTATCCATACAGAGCTACTTAGGAGTTTGCCAGCTGTACCCTATGTGAGTACTGTTGACACTTCCATGCTTCTTGAATCAAATGTGTAGTTATGTTTAGTCAAACATGGCTCTCACTCCAAGTTGGCAAAACTCTTGACACATACAACTTTCAAATAAATTCAGCTGGAACTGGTACACCTCTCCTCCTCACAGCACAGAGGTTGACACAAGACAGTAATGAGTCACATTATATTGGTTCACATTTTCATGTGGTTAGAAGGAGAAACAAACCCTTATTCCAGTGATTTTGCAAATTCTGCATAGTCAATGTATCCGTCATTGTTCTTGTCATCATCTTTCAAGACATCATCTATTAGACTAATCAGCTCTTCTTCCTTCATTGCTTGGGTATGCTCACCACCTTCCTACAAAAACAAAACCACAGTGAACAGTTTAGCAGTCTTTCCCATCTAGTGGCACATGAGACAGATTACTGACAACTAATTTTTTACTAAGCTGTTTGTGTTTGGTGCCTAATTTGGCAGTAAGTTTTATGTAATAATTTATAACAATATAAGCAAATTTCATCAGGTGGAAGCTTTGAAGTCAAAGTTCTTTGGGCTTCAGAACAAGCATTCTGCAGTCAACATTCTTGGTCAGAAGTTCCAAAATCTGAATAGCACAATGTATAATGACAGACAATGATCAAATAAATGTACTCTTAATTAGGATCTTGATGTAGTATAGACACTGTAGTTTCTATACACTACAGAAACACCTTACAGTAACACAAAAGTGAAAAAATTCAGCACTGTAGCTTAAAGTCAGTAAAATTCTTAGTAACACCCCTTATGGGAACACAAAGAGGTGCCTTTGCACAAGAAACAGCCAGTCATTATTCTGTTCTTAGCTCAGTATTTTTTGCCAGAGGTTATTAGCAGGAAGTTATGCTAATCTGAATTGTAACTTCCAGAAGGTCAATATGAGATAATGTGTTTCTATTGTGTTCCTAATGACTGGAAAGAGAAATTGAATTTAGGAAGAGGCAAACCATAGCATGTTCTTATAATACAAATTTTGTGCAAGAGCTTTTTTATAGTTTGTGTATACACAGCAGTAACAGTCTGAAGCTGAAAACAGTGTCACAGCACATAATATTTCTACAAATTCGCATGCATCATTTTGGATGATTTCCCTTTCTCTCCATCCCTACCTGCCGAAGTAAGCCCTCTGTAAAATGATTTTCACTCAAGCCCTTCCTGATTGTAAAGTTTAAACTAAAATGGAAACTTCCTAAAAACTGCAGTGTGACATGAAAAGCTGTGATAATGCACATTTATAAATTCAACCCAAACTATCAGGAGAAAACCAGTCTCACTTTCAGGCCCAACCGTAACTGCACTGACGATGTGTTGCAACTGCTCTGCTGGTTTTAGAGTCAGAACTGTTTCCAAACACATACGCCCTTACAAAACTCCACCAACCTCTTTGTGGACGTGGGAGATAGCAGTAGCAAGTTCTAACCCATCTAGCAAATTATTGCCATCATAATCATGCATTTTGAAGTAATGGAGCTGCAACTCCTGTGGAGACATCTCAGATTCTGGTTTCTCGATAACACCTTCCAAGTGTTCCATGATGTGTCTGAGAAAAAAGCCACAACATTTCCACCAGTTAGTATTTAATGCTCTGTTTACAGAAAATTCAGTCTTTGATCAAATATTGTATGTCTAAAAACACCCAGGACAACTAAAAGCTACAGTTTGATACCGAGATAAAGGAGGCACAAAGGTTATTTGTTAGAGGAGCTGTAGAGGCCTCTAATACCTTAGATAGCTATTTCTATTTCTTCTAGCCTACTTAGCAGGCTATCAGAACAACTGAAGCAGAGCTCAAAATCTCTTTCTGGCAGTCTTCCAAAGCACAGGAACTGGAGGAAGCTCTTTCCCAGTCAACCATGAAGTGTTCTAGGGAGTTTTATTTGCTGCTAGAACTATTCCGCATTTATGAAGAAGCAAATGAGAAAATAAACTCTACCTGTTAGGAATATGATTTTGTCTAAAGTATGCTGATATGGGTAAGCAGGATTTCTATAATATTTTTTTTATAGCATAAGTAGGGCAAAAGGCTCCAAAAAGACCTTTCTGAGTCTCGTATCTCTACAAATTTATCGAGCATGTTTCATATCTGGCTTTAGCTAATCATGCAACATTCTGAGAAAACAGGATGCCCTAGGCTGAAGTCCAACTCCCACAACAATTTAGAGATAAGAAAATCATTAAGAAGTAAAGTTTACACTTTCAGAACCTGGAACACATACTCTTTATCTTGTACCAAATTCTTATCAAGGCGAATGTTTGGATGTTGACTCTCTCCTACGTGTTCCTCAGCTAGGGCAGAGACGAAGAATGCAGCCATAGCAAAGCAGAATAGCAAATGTGTTCTGAACATCCTTTGGGCCATTGTGATCTCCTACAAAAAGGAAAACATCCACCCCCCGCAAAAAAAAAAAAAAAAAAAAAAAAAAACAAACAAAAAAAAACATAGATGAAAAATGCAATCAACTTTCCGCATTTTTAGACAGTGCTTAAAAACAACCCCATTAAGTTTCAGAATAGAAGAACTTGCTGCATTGGAAACTCTCGGCAAGCAGAGAACCACAGAGCTCCAATTAGGAGTTTTTATGAGGGTCCCTATTTTACTGAATTATGCAGCAATTTTCAGACAACGTCTTCTTTTTTCCTTTTTATCATAGCTAATGCACACACCCTAGCCATGCCTGGGTTTTCACGTACCTTCCAGACAAACAAGCAACCATGCCCTGTGCCTCAGGCAGACCTGCCCCACAGCCACGGGAGCAAAGGTCGCTTACGGCGTGGAAGCGGCTCCATCCGATTACTAGCTGTGTTACGACTGAATTC
The DNA here is from genome assembly GCF_015227805.2 of Hirundo rustica. Taxonomy (NCBI): domain Eukaryota; kingdom Metazoa; phylum Chordata; class Aves; order Passeriformes; family Hirundinidae; genus Hirundo; species Hirundo rustica. Next base: position 28,776,655 of record NC_053452.1, read on the forward strand.
CCTGCGGGGCGCACAGCTGGGAGGACGTCACGCAGCCATGCATGTGCGCACCTCACGGCGACAGGGACAGAGCTGCGGAGGGGCCGAGCGCGCTACACAGGGCGGCCAAGGCGCGGGCCGGCGGCTTCCGCTCCTGTTCTTCTCCCGGCCCCAGCTGGAGCTGCCCCCGGTTGCACCGGCACGGCGCTGGCCATCGGCCAGGCTCCCACCCCGGCTGGATCCCCGAGAAAGCGCCGCCGCAGCGGGGTGGGGCCGAGCCCACCGCCCAGGCCCCAGCACCCCCGCTCCATCACCGGCCGTCGGGGCGGGCGGAGAGGCCCCGCCGCCGCCAGACTACGTACCCTGGGGCGGACCTCCGCCGTGGCGCGGACTCCGGGCTGCGCGCAGGCTGGACACCATACCCGGGACACCATCCCGGGATCACCCCTGACCCGGCGCTGCCCCGCCCGCTCCGCCGCCCATTGGCCGCTCCGCTGGGCCCCGCCCCGCCCCACCCCGCGGGTGACGTCACCGCGCCCGGAGCTCCACGTGGAGCCCTCGCGGCGGCGCAGGTGCGGTGAGGCCACGCCCGCCTCGGGGCGGGGCGCGCGCGTCCAGGTGCGCGCGCGGGGCCGCCCGTGAGGCAGGAGTGCTGTCCTGGGGTGCATCTGGAGGCTGAGGGAGGTGATCCCGCCCCTCTGCTCAGCCTTGGTGAGGCCACATCTGGAGTGCTGTGTTCCAGTTCGGGGCTCCTCAGTACAAGGGAGACATGGAGCTCCTGAGTGCGTCCAGTGGAGGGTAACGAAGATGATTGAGGGACTGGAACATCTCTCTTACCGGGAAAGGCTGAGGGAGCTGGGCCTGGTCAGCCTCCAGGAGAGACAACTGAGAGGGCACCTTATCAATGTATACAGGGATATATATACCTATATACACAGTATGTGCAAGGGTGGGGTGGGGTGTCAAGAGGATGGAGCCAGACTCTATTCAGTAGTGCTGAGCAAAAGGACAAGAGGCAATAGGCAGAAACTGATGCACAGGAAATTCTACCTGAGCATGACCAAGAACAACTTTGCTGTGTGGGAGACTGAGCACAAGAACAGATTGTCCAGAGATATTGTGGAGTCTCCATCAATGAAAATATTCGGGAACGGTCTGGACACAATGCTTTGCCATGTGCTCTAGGATGACCCTGCTTGAGCAGGGGAGCTTGGACCAGACCCACTTGCAGCCTGGCCCTTGCTGGGCGCTGTGGGGTCTCGACAACCTCGGCCTTTGATGCAGAGAACTCCCTGCCGGAGGATGCATTGAAGGGATCCCACTTGTGATAGCCTGGTCATAACCTAGGACTGCAATGGTGGAGCTGGTGGCAGTGAGGGCCGGTGTGTGCTCCACTCCTAGGGCAGTCCCCAGCTGCCCCTCCTCTGGATACTTCCCTCTAGCACCATTCACGAAGGACCGCCATGGTTCCTGCCCTGCTGCTCCAGTGTGACCTGCTGTACCCTCTCCCCAGTGCCCACTGCAGTTTATAAACTGTGTGTGTTCTGTTCTTCCCCTCGCACCACACTCCACAGCTATCGCTGTTTCCACACTCGTCACCTATACAGCCACAGCTTTGGCCTCTCGAGGTCACAACCCTCGAGCAAACCTCGGCCCCGGGAGCTGGCAGACTTTTGGCACCGCCCGGGTATCTCGTGCCGAAGTTGCTACTGGAGGGGGCGGCGGCCATGGGGATCAACCGGCAGAGAGCCCCGGGGTTCGGGCGGCTTCCGAGGGCGGCGGTGGGGCAACAGCACTCCCGGCGCGCCTCGCCCAGGCAGGGAGCAAGAGCCCACACCGGCGGTGCCGGGACGCGGCTCCGTGCCCGGGCGTCAGGCGAGGGGCGTCAGGCGAGAGGCGTCAGGGAGTGGCGGCCATGGCGGATGTGCCGTCGCCGGCCGCAGCCCTCGGGCTGCCCCCGCCCCCCGGCACCTGGAGGATCCACGGCCCCAGCGGCAGATCCCGGGAGGCGCCGCCGGGGACTCCCCGCGGGCCGGGGCGGGGCGGGTCCGGCCCGGCGCTAAGATGGCGGCCAAGGGTTCGCACTCGCACGTGAAGCTGGAGGCGGAGATCGAGCGGTGCCGGGCGGAGGGGCACTGGGGGCGGCTCCGCCACCTCGCACAGCTGCTGCTGCCGCCGCGGCCCCCGCGCAAGGCGAAGGCGGCGAGGGACGCGCAGGACGCGGGTAAGCGGCGGCGGGGTGTGGGCGGGACGGCCGCCGGTACCGACCCGCCTGGGCGTGGGGCGGCTGCGGGGCCGGCTGCTCGCTCCCCGCTGCTCCTTCCCCGCCGCCGCCCGGCCTCGGCAGCCCGGTCTCGGCAGCCCCGCGCCGGTGGGCTGGCGTGAGCGGGAGCTGCGGCCGCCCCGGCTCCCGGGCGTGTGATGGGCAGCGCCGGCTTGCGGGGCGTCGTCTGCCGTCCCGCGCCCCGGCCCCGCAGCGGGCGGGAGGCCAGGAGGGATGCCTGGGAGAGGCGGCGGGAGCTCAGGAAGCGGCGCTCGGGAAGATCACGCTGCGCTTCCTCTTCATGTCAAGCGCTGCCGAGCGCTCGGGATGCCGCCCCCGCCGCGGTCAGCGCAGGTGGCGGCGGCGCGGCCCCGACCCACCCTGGGTGCGGCCAGCCCGTTTGGGCTGCGGCCGGGCCGCCCCCATTTGGAAAGGTCTCTTCAGCTTCTCGATACGTGTCATGCTGGTTCCCCCTTGCCCTCTGCCCGGCGCTGTTCTGTTCTTGGGTGGGCGCCCTTGTATTACCTCTCTCCGTTTCTGAGGGGTACTGCTTTACTTAAAGGCTTTCCCATGTAAAACAGGTCTCTTAAACAGAAAGTATATTAGTGTTTGTTTGCTTATGAAATCTTTTGTAACAAAACAAGTGAAGCAGCAAAACTCAGTCGGAGGTCAGCAAGTAAGTTGTGAACAGGACCTGATCCTTCCCGCGGTAGTGGTACAAAGGGTTCTGCCACTGAAGTCAGAGGAGCTACTTCTGGGAATAAACCTCCTTCTTTAGGGGAGTGTGTCCAAAGTACGGTCCTAACATTGAAGCTTTCTAAAGTGCCTTAAACTTCACAATGGGAACCATCATGGAGGAGATGTTGATAGTTTAATACGTGTTTATTTTTTTAGGTTTTTTAGGTTTTCCAAGTGTTTACATGATGATGATGATTCCAAGTGTTTACATGAACCTTGTGCTGAGAATCATATGGCCAACCTTTGAACTTCAGTCAGGTTTCAGCTGCGTTCTCCCAGGTGCAGAGATCACCATGCGCTTTGGGGGCAACAGTAGTTGAAGAGTTCACAGTAGTTTACCTTCCCTTGTAATTAAGAGATATAACAACAGCATGATTGCTGTAAAAACATGATTTGTTAATTTGCTGCTATGTCATCATAACTTGCTAGTTACAAAAGAGTAATGCTTTGTTATTGGTACAGAGCTTCTAGAGATGTTTGTGCGTTTGAATGGCATTTTTTTTTAACAGTAGTATTTGCTTTGTGAGGTTGTGTATATTTATTTCTTAATTGTCTATGATCTTACCCAATTCCTTAAGTTTGATTAAGAGATTAATGATTACCTGAAAGCACTTCATTGTGTAGAAATCATTGCGTACGAGTTTGAGGGGAATGTACTTGAACACTTATGCTTCCCATTTTATGTACCTGTACTTTGTTTAGTTGCAGACCTGCGAACGAGCAGGAAGAGCTGTGGTTATAATTTGTTGTGTAGCTGAACACTTAGGCCGCAGCAACAAAAAAGGGTAAACCACCACACAGCTACTATGTGCTGTATGTGGTGTATAGATGGAAAGTGGGCATTAGGTGTTTCCTGGACTGAAAATACAGGAATAGGTAGACTACTGTGCTTCATTCATTCTCAAATTTCAGACTTTGGAACATGGAATATTCCAAGTATAGAGCTGAGCTGTTTGGTATTCAAAGATTTCCTTGCCTGGCTTGGCCCATTCACTAGTCTGCTGTTGGAGGTACTGTTGTTATGAATGAGGGAGCTGCAGAAATGTGCCTGTCGTGTAAGAACTCTGAGTACTCTGGCAGGCAAAACTTCCTTTTTCAGCATGATTTTCACACTGCATGATGCTTCATGCTCTATCCATAGCTGCTACCTCTGTTTGAGTGTTTCTTCTGTGGAACTGCGAACAGGGATGGATTTTAATGTCGAAAGAGTTTTATGTGGCATGTTAATTACAGTGAGGGATCAGTCCTTGTGTGTCTTCAGTAATGGATGTGTAGAATGTGCATCATTTATCTTTGTGGTTTTTTTTTTTCTTGTAAACTTTCAGGAAAATTTTGTAAGTTTTTGATGCAGCTACTGCTATCACTTCTCTGTAGTCTAAAGCATTCATTTCATGCTTGTCCCTTTGTAAATTAAAAACATCTGCTGAAATATTTGCAAAGTTTGGTCTTATACTTTTGAAAGTGAGTTTTGTGATGAAAATTCTTAACTGTTATATTAGTAACAATGTAAGAAGGAATGGTGCTGCCAAAATTAAAGGATTAAGGAGGGAAAATCTTCAAGTTACAATGAAGCGGTATTTCATTTTTCCATACAAAACGTACTGTTTCCACTAAACAGTAGTTAATGGAAATTTTTTGTGGTCTATGAGTTCTTCCTTATCCCCTCATTTGAGTTTGTCTATTTCAAATGTGTGTTGTTTTTGTAATTCTGTTTATCGTCAGTATGGCAGTAAGCAATGTTTCTTGTTGGTTGTTGTGTGCTTTCAGAGGACCATGGGAGTTTGCTGCTTGCAGAGGCTCTGCTGGAGGAATGTTTGAAGGAAAACTTTGCCAAACTGAAGGACTCCATTCCACTGTCAGAGAAGAGTGAGCCCAAGCTGAGTGAAGCTAAACAGTATCTGACCAATATCTTAAGCAGAGGGAAACTAAGAGTAAGTGGGCTCAGTTGTCATATTTCCTGCCAGCTGGTTATGTTTTCATAGAGTATTAGTCTGATACGGGGTTTGGGTGTTGCCTGTTTGTATCTATGGATGTACAGTGCTGTACTGTAGGTGGTACTAAGAGACTGATAATTCCCCATGGCAGGATTTTATGTTGTGAGACTTGCTTTTTCATAGGCAGAGAAATTATGTGCTACAAGGACGTACCCTGTTTCTTTTTTTCTAATTGGAAAGAAGCAGGATAAATACTTAGGATTTCTCTAGGGTGGTGGGGTGTGGCCGCATAAGGGTTCTGTCAGGCCAGCACAGCAGAGTTGACATCCTGCTGCTCCATTCTGAGGGAATTGTGCACAACTGATTAGCTCCTGATTGGAGAAAAACGTGCCACAAGCTGCTGTCTGGAACTGAAGGTTATGTTGGGAGGACTACAGCATTGCGGTGCTTTTGGTGTTTATTAGAGAAGTAATGCTTTTATTTTGTTTTGTGATTTGGGTGTGTGGCTGGTAGCTGCTTGTCAACTCAGTTGCAGAGCTTCTGGAAGGTTTTAATACTGTACTTTGATGGCTGCTGCTTTATTGGTGTCCTTTGGCACACAGTTGCATAAGTGTGTTTAGATGTAAATGAACTACAACAATCTGTTCTAGACTTGTATTACTTTTGGTCCTGAAATTGCCAGGCTGGTTTAGTTAGGTTGGAAATGTATGTTACACTTTCACCATGTTAATTTCCAATGAGCAAGGTCAGCCTATTTAGAGCATAAAATGGAGGGAGTAAGGAAGGGGAGTCTCTCCAACCCTCTTTCTTTATAATTTGGCCTCATTAACAGTCAGAACTACTGAATTCTTCCAATTCCTTGTGTTCAGTTTGGCTTTGTGATTAGCCATTACTCTTTCTTTGTGAGTGGTGACAGTAGCTTACTGATGCAGTATTGACCCTGTGTTGATTGCATGTATTAAAAAAAAAAGTGTATGAAGGCTTAGGGAACCTTTTCATGCTTTCCAAAGGGTCTGAAAAGATGTGTTTTACTGAGGTTCTGTTATGTATGTTTTCAATCCTTAAATGAAACAAACCTTAGAAACAGCAGGTATGCCTTCTGGATTTTTTCACTGTTGCATGAAAATTCTTTGACAGCTAAAGAAATCTGGGAGTTTTCTCACTCTTTAATTAAACATACAGAGGAGAGGGAAGTGCTTGTCTAAAAAGTGATGTTTACTGTCTGGTTTAAAAGCATGGGTTTTTCTTAGTATGTGTGTGTGTAGGTAATTCTGACAATGCCAGCCTTTTTTGTGCTCTTTGTGGCTGGTGAATCGATAGAGCAGGTCAGCTGAGACCAAAGAGCTGGCTTACAAACTGTATTTCAAAACTGAGCTCCAAAAGTGGTTGCCTGACCTTCATTGCTTACTGCTCTCATGAGCTTAGCCCTTGCAGTTGTGAGTGGAAAGCATTCTGAACCTGCCTAATTTGCTGTGGAGTACTTCATTCTTCCTGTCTGGTATTTCATCCTGTAAACACTTTTTCTTTCCCTGCTCCATTTCAGCCAAAGTATATGACAGAAGCTATGCTGATCCTAGGAAAGCTTCATTATGTGGAGGGATGCTACAGAGATGCCATCAGCATGTATGCAAAAGCAGGAATTGATGACCTTTCAAGTAAAGATGAACCTCTGTATGTGCTGCGTTTGATAACTGAAGCCTTTGTTATTAAAGGTAAAGGACCATGTATGTATACTTGAAATATGCTGGTTTTAGGTTGAAGCTGTTTCTCCAAGTGATTTGGTTGGAGCAGGATTAGGGCAAAGATGCATGCTGTAGAAAATCCTACATGGTATGGTCTATGTAGTTTCAAACTTAAAGGCATTATGGAGTCTTAGTCCATGGTTTTTAAACTTGGCTGGCTTGTAAAGAAAAGCTTGACATTGGAAATCTTGTGGTAACTCTTGGCTGTAAGTCAGTGATATGCTTGAACTTGTCTGTCCATTTTGGGAAAATCTAAATCAAGCCCTTGACAGGACTGGGGCCTGTGCTTTCTCTTAGAGTTCATCTGCTTGTACATTTCAGTGATTTCTGTGAATTAGACAACAGAGATGTCTCCAAGTTTTAGACTTTGGACTAACAGAATATGTGCTTTCAAAGCAGGTAGTATATTTTTGCAATGCATGTCACACAGTATCAGACCTTATGTACAACAGGAGTCTCTCCTCCCCCTTGTAGCTCTACAGACATTGCACTGTTTGAGAGATTCTAATTAAAACTACCTCTGTGGGTAGTGAAACTGCATTTCCTTTTTGAGTGGGGGAAAGGAAGGCCCTTGTCAATTTTTGACTTGTGGGGAGAAAAAGATCAGTAATCTTCTCCTTCATTTGCTTTCGGTTCCTTTGTAAATGTTGCTCAAGTACTGCTACCTATCTACTGCTTTCTACTCTTTTCAGCATGTCCACCAGCTAATTAGGTGAATGAGAACTCTGATGATCAGATACCTTCAACTGGTATGTAAAAGAGTGAAACCAAATCAACCCAAAATACTGTTTGACTGGGCTGCTAGTATTACTGATTTGAGTCATTCTGCTTTTTTTTTTGAACCCTGTTTGTGCTGCTTTGCTTGCTTTGATTTTTGTTTCCTGTGGTACTGATCAAATCTGCTTCATTAACGAGCTTTTGTGGAGCAGGACTAATTTACTTGTACCTCACACTGACGCTTGCATGGTATGGAGGAGCGAGTAGTTGCCAGTGCATTCTCAGCAGAATTTGAGAGCAACTCCTGGTGCACTCCAGAGTCTGAAGGAGATGCACTGTCCTTATTGGGAACCAGATATGACCCTTGTTGAGGTGTGATTGTAATGAAAACGTGTGTGTGCAAACTGATGGAATAACCCTGTTGGTATAAGACCCCTTGTACTGTATTGACTACCAAACTTACACATGAAGATGTTGGAGGTGTTTGCCTCAATTTTTTTGATTTCTTTCCGCATGTGGTTTAGCATGGAATGTAAATACTGTGTTGCCCCTGTAAACCGTATGGAATCGCTGCCATTGTAGAGAACTTCTGTGCTGCTATGGTTACACAGTCTTTATCCTCCATGATGATTATTTTCATGTTAGCTAAGATATCAAGAGTATAGTAAGTCACTCAATATTCTACCAAAGTTGCTGGCAGAAAAAAAATCCAGCAGAGTGGAGCTTGTCCAGTTGAGTTTGGAGAGGGCACTCACTGATAGCATCGCTGTTCCCTTGTGCCGTGTTCCTTCCGCCTCCCACTTTTTTGTTAGCACTTTGTGTAGGTGGCTATGGCAATAGCAGTGTAGATTTAAATTTTCATTTTAAAACAATAGTGTCCAGGCTGCTTCTGCAGGGCAAGTAGCATTATGGAGTTGAGTTACTTAAAATGCATTGATACTTTATGTCATAGATTTTTCTTATTCGCTTTTAAATTTGGTATCTCTCCAGAAATTATGTTGATCCGTACTATATTACTGCCTTTGGTTGAACTATTGGTTGTTTATGCAACCTGAAACCTTCTTTGAAGATGCTCTTGAATGTTGCTGGTAGTAAAATTTTTGCAGAGGCCATTTAGGCAAATGTCCAGAAAAGCCACAGCCCTGTGTGTTTCAAGGCAGAAGTTGGGTTCCCCACTTAATTTCTTGTTCACATTTTCAGAAGTGGGAGAAAGCGTTTGGTTTAATAGAATATCCCTGTTCATCCAGCATTAGTTAAAGCAGCAGAACTTTGTATCACCTCATAGTGTGAACTTGAAACTACCTGAATTTTGTGTAGGTAATACTGCTGAGTTATGCCTGGATGCAGAATCACAGCGTAAGTTCTCAAGCACTCAGGATTAGGCAGGAAAGGTCATGAAAGAAAGAACAGTCAAATAAAAGACTGATTTTTTTAATGTTGACACCTATCCTTCTAATGCTGGAAATGAGCAAAAACATTACAAGAAGGATGTGGGATATGGTGGGAGGAGTTGCCCAGATAAAACCAGTTGTAGAAATCCAGCAAAACCAAATTTCCTTCCTTAGAGCACCTTTTAACCTCCACTGAAGGCTGGCTGGATGTTGAACTAAATCTTTGGAGTCTTTTTCTGGAGGTCCACAGCATGTAGTAGGTTCATATTATGGTAAGAGGCAGTATGGCTTTGCACCCTTGTGTTTGGGTTGAAGAAGCTGAGCGGGGAAAAAATTCTTGCTTGCCTTCTCAGTAAACTTCTACACAAGGTGAGTGTCAAGAAGTAAACACTTGACGTTCTTGATCAGTGTGAGGGCTTGTGCAATTGACAAGTCACAGGAGAAATGGCAGAGAGTAAGTTTCAGTGTCTCATCTGACTGCTGCTTCCTGTTCTGTTTCTAAATCCCTGCATTGTGAGGAGACAAGTTTTGTGGGTGCTGTGAGTGGAACTCTGACAATGGTTTGATTTTTCATTATGACTAATTTTGACCTCTATGGTTAGTTAATAGGTGGTTAGTTTGTACTTGTCTCTTTCCTCCCCATCCTCCATGAAGTCAATCCTGCCTTAAAATTTTACCTCTGCTCAGTTCACATTTCTCCTTGTAATCTCTGATGCAAGCAGCTCTGTGTTGCATAAAACAGTATTGAGTAAGCAAACTCTGCTTCTAATTCAGTTGGGACACACTGTGGCTTTGTTACCTGGTAGTGTCCATTTGAAACAGCGAGCAAAAAAGACTACAGAACAAAATGTGTAGCTGTCAGAGCCCACTGGTTTCCCTGTTTGTGCTTGCTGCAGAAACTCTGCAGCTATCTCTGTTTGAAAGCAGTAAATCTTCCGGGTGGTAGGTGTGGCCACAACCTAACCCTTACAAAGCGCTGTGTAGCTCTAGCCAGGGCTTCAGCATACCTAAGTTCCAAGAAAGAGGCTTCTGTGATGTGGCAATGTTTGCTGTGCTGCAGAGAGCAGGACAAGAGCTGCTTTAACTGAGGCAGGCTGTTGCCAGCCAGGGTGATGGACAGTCAGGCAGGGCTCATGTGTCCTGTGGGTCCTGTCTTTGTAATGACTGGGAGGGGCTTTAGCTTGTGGTCAGGGATGTGTCAGAGCTGGTGCAAGGTGAGTCAGCCCTGTGCTGGGGGGCTCCCTGTGTCTGTCAGGCCAGGCACTGGACTTCCTCTACCTGGAGTGGAGTAGCCTGGAGATAGCTACCCATCTGTATTTGTGCAGCAATGCCATAGGATTGCACATGGTATGTAGTTTCTAAATGGATTTCTAGGCAGTTAAAGCTTTAAAAGTCCCACTGTCTGTTTTGCTCCTTTGCTCCCTGCAATTTTTGTAATTTAGTAATTTTTGTGTTATTATTGGCCATTTTGTAACTCAGGGTGGGTTTATTAGTGCAGCTTCAGCCTGAGCTCTCTACAGAGTCAGAAGTTGGCTGTTCAAATGGTGTCTGACACGGTTGATGTGAATGATGGTTTACAGTACAGCCTCTTCTCTGGTGACTGAGAGAAGACTGCAGACTAAGTTGGGATTTATCCCTTGTAATTTTGTTTCTAAGTGGTTTTGTTCCTTAGGTTTTGGGTGTTTTTTTTGAACTAGAAAATACATCCATGTTATCAAAAGGCTGCAGTGTGAGCTTGGTATTTTTAGATCTTCAGAAAGATGTGGAAGAGAACAAGGTGATAATGTGTCTGTAAGAAGCCTTGATTGTAGTCTGCATTTTATTGTAACAAATCCAACCACAAGTCATATCTACAAGGAAATGAGACTGTATTAGTGCTGTGGTTCAGATCTATCTATATTTTTTTCTTGGAGCCGTTTTAGTCATTTAAAGATGTTTAAGATCTGTGGTGGGCCACTTGAAAAACCAAAGATAAAATCTTGAGACAAACATTGCTGGATTGAGCCACTGATCTTTAGAGCTCTCCTAAGAGCTGTGTGTGATATTTCTGAAAGCAAAACCTTGAAACGACCACATGGGGGTTTTTCCTGAGTTTGATAATGATAAACAACCTGGAACCTGCTTCCGGTGTCCTGGGTTCAGCATATCTTGTTTTGGATTATTTTGTGTTTGTTGGGCCTTAGAACAAACTGCTGAGCTTACGTGTGTTCCTGTTTCTCTTGTAGTTGTATCTTCTAAGAATTCAGTGGTTAATGAGGTCTGTATGCTTGATATTGTTCTGTTCTCTGCCCACGTGTAATGGTTGTCTTGGGTTTCTAATAATGGAAGTGGTTGTTTGGAGATTCTGGTGGTGTTCTGAATGGAGAATATTATTATCACACAGAGATAAACAGAAAACCTGTCCTTTTACTCAGCTGGTTTGAAAACTATTTGCTTGGTTTTAATCATGGTTTTAAATTGACCAAGTGAAGCCTCAAAATTTGAATAAACTGTTTTAAACTTCTTAGTGATTGTTCTGCTTGATTAGTTTCTTATTTTGTTGGCTTGCACTACTATTAAAAACAGTAGGTTTGCATACAGTAAATACAAGTTCAGTATTAAAGTTCTTCATTCTAGCTAATCAGAGGATGTATCACACACTTGTTCATATACTTAATTAGAGTCTTTAATCTTGACATTTGCTTGTGTGTCATCCTTTTTTCTAATATGGTTTTCTACATGATGAATAATTTCCTAGGTGAGATTGCGTTTAGTTGCTTCTATTTGAAAATTAAAATGTAGAGTTAAAGATAGCTTTATTACAAAGCTATGTTCTGATAAATCTCCTCTTCCCTCTTCTCTAAAGAATTTGATTAAGAGTTTTCAGTTTAATAAATTAACTCAGCATTTCTGATAAGCTGATAAATTTCTTGTCATATGTACATTTTTTAAAATTCATAGATTAAAATGGGAAAAATAAGCTTTCCTGTTTGGTTTTATTTAGTGCATTGTTGATTCATTGAACTAAATAATACAGGGAATTGAAAGGGAGAAATGTAAGGTTTGTGGGTTTGTTTTTGGTTTGGATTTTTTTTTTTTTTTTTGTCCTCTTTGCAAGAGAGCACCTCTATTTTAAAGACTATTCTAGTGCCTTATCAAACTCCTATTTCAGATCCTAAGCTACTAACTTTTCTAGGTCAGTTCTTTACTAAATGCTACCAATCCCATGGTGCCAGGATATATATTCCACTCAAATAATGTGAGTGGGTTATTGTGTGTTATTGTCTTAACTTAGGCAGCCTTACTTTTAATTAGAGTTTCCTGTTATCTTCTCTGGAATGAGATTTTTGTGTGCTTAGTTTTTGGTAGATCATAGTATCAAAGCCGTGGAGAGTTCTAGAATACTGTGGAATGATTTTGAGTACCAGTAGTTTGAACAATTTCAAGTGCAGATCAATTGGGTTTAGAAGCATCATGTAGTTTTGTAGGGTCATAATTTATTTCATAAGCTTATTTTGAAAGTGAGTTTACACTTCTAACTTCTTTTTGTCAAGTAGCGTTTTTAATTCAGGTCATGTTTTATAAACCTCTTAATGGACTGTGCATACACTTTGAGTCTGTCCCTCGTTTCAGAGGGCATAGCACTGTTCAGGATGACTTCTTTTTGCAGACTGTGCTTGGAATACTGTTCCACTTCTTGTATGCCAAAACCCCTCTCTGCAGTGGTTATCCATGCTCTTGTGCTTGAGATTCTTACTACAGGATAATTTTTAAGAGTTTCTGAAATTCCTTAAGAAAAATTTGCTTTAATACCTAAAAAGATGTGTATGTGTATATCGTACTATATAAGAAGATATCTTGTCTTGTCCACTGTGACAAGTGCAGAAAATGGATTAAGAGAGGTGGATGGCATTTTTTCCGAGCTCAAGTAAGTAGTTTGCTTTATATTCTCTCTGGGCACTAATGGAGAAAAGTAAAAGCACATTGTAATTGCTCATGTCAAGATAAAGATGATCCATTTCTGTATTGTTGTTTAGGATCCACATGACTACAAGGAAAGTACTCAAATCTGCTGGTGTTAAAAAAAGAGGGAACTCAGATCCTGCTTGCTGTCTTCCATCACAGCTGACCCCACCCTCCCTAGAAGCTGAGTTTTCATCCTGCCTGCACTGCTGTTCCTGTCTGACCTGAGGGCAGTGTGCTATGGTGTACCCACTTAGCAGAAACGGGCAGCGGGTTGTGAGGTGCAGGGGAAAAACTCCTGAGCCTGAATTCCCTTCCCATGTCTCTCTCTGTTAATTTCAGTGTCAAGTATCCTGTAGCTTAGGCACTGTTGACATTATGGCATGTGTACCATAGGCTTTATTTGAAAGTCTTTTTATAATCCTTTAATAAAACTTTAATAATCCTGTTTAAACCAGAAGGGTTGTTACCTGAGTATGTTCTGACTTCCCAGGGGTCCCAATTCACTACTGTCTGGGACCTGCCCACCTTAGAAGTGATGATGCTGACTGAGGCACTTGGGTTCATTGAAGTGTTGAGAAGGTTGTCTAGAACCTTCCTAAAGACAGCACCACTCTTCTTCATTGTCTTTAGGAAAGCCTGTTGATCATGAAGAGCCGGCATTATACTGGGCACAAAGTTGAGATGAGAAAAGCATAGGTTTGGGTGATAGTTAAAAGGAAAGTTACATAAAACTCTGAATTCACTTTTTTCCAATACACATTTATAGCTTTTCAGTGATAATGGGCTTCATGAGGATGATGAGCACTTGCCAGCATGCAACTGTTAACCTATATGCTGCTTTTGAGATGGTGTATTTGCTGGCAGTTCTCTCTGTTACTTAGCTGCTGTTTCCTCTACTAGCAGCTCCTTAGCGAGGTTGCTTTTGTCAGCAATTTCAGCTGCTGCTGTGGCTAAGTAGAACATAGTGGGACACAGTAGAAGAGGAGATTTTTTTGGTGGTGGGTTTTCTTTTTCCGTTTTTTTTGGTTTGTTTGTGTGTGTGTTTTTTTTTTGTTTTTTTTTTTTTTTTTTTTTGTTTTTGTATGTGTTGTTTTGTTTGGTTTTTTGGTTTTAAGTTGGTTTTTTTTTTAAGGGGACACATTCTTTTGTTGGAATCCTCTGACGGCTACAAAAGGTTGAGTTTTGTCTCTCTGAGAACTGAGATCTGTGGGAGATGGTTTGCATTAAACAGAGCCTAAATAATAAAGTCTGTTTTCTTGCCTGGCCATTAGAAAATTTGAGTCCCAGCAAAAAAGGTGTATGATACAAAAGGACATTAAAATTAAAATGAGACATTTTGTTGGCAGAACTTGTTTTCACTTTTGCTTGGCAAAAGATGCATCTTTTAAATGTTAATCCACATGAGAGGGAGAGAGAGACTTTGTTCTATGCCTGGTATGCACTTCAAAGTGCTAGTCTTCACGATTCTGACAGCAAAACAGGAAGCATGCTGTTAATTCATGCTGCCATTGGAGTCGCTATTTGATAGGCAAAAGCCTCGCTTTGTAGATGTTGATGTCTTGGTAAAAGGACTTAGTATTAGTATGTTTTATTTGGGGTTTCAGAAAAGCATTTTTAAGAGTCTGGAGTTGCCCTTACGTTGTGAGAATGACTTTGAACCTGTTGCATGTTGGTGAATTGTGTGCCTTTGTGCCACTGCTTTCCTGCTTGGATGTGAGAGAGTTGCCAAGCCCAGCCTTGATGTTCTTGATGTACTTAGGCTTTTCTATTGTGCTCCATGAGCTTTTCTCTGCTGTTGGATCAGGTGGTTTACCATTTAGAAATAATTTGCTCTTCTAGCACAGTCAGCTATGCACAAATGCAGCATGGGTGTTACTTTAGACTTTCAAGTTGGATGCATGCCACTAAATGCAGATTATTGAAGTTTGGAAAGTGGAAAAATAGAATAACTTCTGGTTCCTTTTGTTAGTGTGACTTGGTTTCCGCAATGTAAAGTTTTGTTATTTTGCTCCCTTCCCTGCACACAGTTGTAGGTGGTGATTGCACACATGCACTTTTCCACCTTCTGCACTATGGCTTAATTCTCTAAAGCGGTGGGGTTAGCAGCATCAGGAGGTGGAAGAGTATTTTCCCATGCTTTTCTGAGGAAATTGAATAATGTTTGTAAGTTTAAATGAAACAACATGCTACACTTATTTTCCCTAGAAGAGAACGAATACAAACATACTTGCAGATGGACTTAGCTAGAGGTAACTTTTAGATTGCTGTGATGATGGTGTCATGCTGGGGCTGTGTTGTGTAGCAGGGTATGAGTCCAGTGGCTATGCAAGATTTCCATGTGGTGGTTCGTGGTTTGCCCTGGAGTAAGCTTCAAATGCCTCTGACTGTCTTTTAAGTGACAGGGCAACAAGCCTTGCAGGCTCTGTCTATTCTTGTAACTTTAAGTAGGATTGTCTTGAGTGCTTGATCTAAATCAGCATAGTAAAATATGAATTACCCTTCCTTTCTCTCCCTTCTGCTCCCCAAATACATATAGAATCACTCAGATTGGAAAAGACCTTTAAGATCATGAAGTGCAGCCATAAACCCAGCACTGCTAAATGCAGTAATAAACCATGTCCCTGAGCACTGCATCTGTACATCTTTGAAATGCCTCCAGAGGTGGTGACTCCTGTGCAGCCTGTCCAGTGCCTGACTACTTTTTCAGTGAATAAATTTTTCCTGATAGCCAGTTGAGACCTGACCTGGCACAACTTGAGGCCATTTTCTTTTGTCCTGTTGCTCGGTATGTTGTAGAAGAGACTGACCCCCACCTTGCTGTACCCTCTTTTCAGGAAACTCTAGAGAGACTCCTTTTCTCCAGGCTAAGCACCCCCAGCTCCCTCAGCTCCTCATAGCACTTGTGCCCCACTGCCCTTCTCTGGACATGCTCCAGCACCTCAAGGTCTTTCTTATAGTGAGGTGCCAAAAAATTGAACACAGAATTCTAGGGCTAGTCTGATTCAGTGACTCTGCAGCGAGAAGAGAACTTTCTTGTTGGTGGTGCTGCTTTACTGTGGTGCAGATGAACTCAAGCTGAATAAATTCCAGTACTTGGTCATCAGTACTGTTTCCTCTACCTTGTGCCCCTTCAACTTATCATTTTTTCTCTTCTGCTTCTTCCTGTTGTATTTAGACCAGGAGAAAAAAGGTAATTTCTCCAGTATGCCATGACAGTTTATGGATGTGGATGGTGTTAACAGTCTTTAGATGTGGGGCTGTAAAAGATTGCTGATCACCCCTGTGTTTGCCGTGCCTCAGAACATTACTCCTGTAGATGTATCTTGACGTCACAGAATGGAGGTGGCCTCTTATACCAGGACAATCAATATGTTATATCAGTGGTCCCCAAAGTGGTGCATGTGCCCCAGGGTTGAGCAAGATGATCTACTGTGGTACAGAAGAAAAGTATTATAACTTATACTTATTTTTTCTTAAAAAATCTACCAGCACAAGGAAGCGCCCCACATTGAAATAAACCTTTGGTACTGTATTTTATTGGAAGTGGAGCCCTCAGACTGTATGTCAGAGGGTCTTGTGTCATGCAGAGCCTACAAAAGTGTCTTACAAAACAGAGGATGTTTCACACTGTGGAAGGGCATCATTCACTTTGATATGTTGCAGCTCACTTGTGCTTACTTAAGTGGATTTACATATTATATTGTCTAATTTTAATTAAATTAACCCATATGAAATAGACATGTAGCTTAAAGATTCCCTCAAATACCTGTGGATTTCAGGTAATAGTGGAAATAGACGCCAAGTGCCTGGTAAGAGTGTCAGAGCTTACACCATTAGCATGAGCTATTCAATCAGGTAAAAGCAGTGACAGTCTAATTGGATCTAATCAATGAAGTCTAATGACCCTCAATTCAGTACTAAAATTTTTAGAAGCCTCTCTTGAGCTTTCTTATGTAAAAGCAAAATACGAAAAAAAAGATACCATTGGGGAAACACTTGCTCTTCCTGCTGTGGAAAAATGGCTGAAGTAATATGAAAAAAATTATATGGCAACAAACTAAAATGCTTTCCTTTCCTTTGAAAGAGACACAGAGACATTGCCAAAGACTTAGAAAGACAGGTATTAGAGAAACTGGGCAGCGTGGTAGGCTTGGTTTATATAGTAGCATGGAAGTATAAATGTTTCTAACGTGTGTCAGCTTAAGGAGCTTGCCACATTCTGGTTCAGTAATGAAATACATTTAGAACTACTTAGGAGCACAGTGCGACCAAGAAATGCACTACGTGCTGTTGGATGGCATCAGTGGAGTTAACTTTATAGACACAAGACTTTTAAATAGAATCTAGTTTGTACTGAGATGGGGAATGATCATGAGAATCTGTATACACCACAGCTCAGTGGTTATTTCACGGCAAAATGGTTAAAATAGTTGTCAGAGTTAAAGGTGAATTATGCCTTTTTGCTTTTACAAAAGGTCAGGTGTTCTGAATTTGCAGAGCTTTTCTCTGCTGACAGGTGTCTGTCAGTAGCATATTATCTAGCAGATATTTTTGAAAAAATAAACACATAAACATATAATAAATAGTTTGTGAAGCAATTTCTGTATATAGCTATATGCATGTGTTGGGTATGCATGCTCAATTTTTTTTTGCTTAATATGGTCAAAGAATTTTGGAGACCACTGTATTATGGTTAAAGCAAAGATTAAACGACATGTCATGAGGGTTAAGAAGAGCCAGTTGAGCAGGTCTGGATATGCTCCAAAGAATTAGTGTCTGTGGATTAAAGTTGCTGATTTCTTCTATGCATAAGATACGGGATGTGATGCAGAGCCTGTGCAGCATTGATTGAGGGCAGGGGACTGAGGCTGCATCTCAGGGGAGTGCTTGCTGCCTTCTGGCTTCACAGCCACTCCATCAAAAAGCTGTCCTAATTTTAGCAATAAACTTGAGCTGTAATTACAAGCCTAACCAGATAGAGTCCTTGCTTTGAAAATAACTGGAGTAACATTGTTAGCATTGGTTTATTGCATCTAGTAGGAAAGTGGAGAGTGGAGGTCTTGAGTTCTACATTGATGCGACTGAGCAGCCTTCACAGGTTGCTTAAATTTTAAGCTTCATCCCCAGCTTATAGTTAGAAAGGTCTACAGATAATTTTATGTGGGGTTACTGGAATTTTCTGCCTTTCTGCTTTTGAGACTTGTACATGAAAAATACCTCAAGATTGTAAGAGATTGCCAGAAATTTACAATAGTCCTGTATAATAGGAAGCAGCAGTGAAGAAAGTACATGCGGCTTTCTTGAACAGCAAAATTTGTCTCTTCGTCTCCACCCTTGATGGGCTGCAGTATGAATCAGTGTGTTCAAAATCAAGGACTTCTAGGCCTTTCTTTCCCCTCTTCTCATTTGCATTGCAAATGAGCCCTGCTGAAAGAATCATAGCTTAGTTGCTGGGGAGATAAGTGTCAAGACCAGGTTGTGAATTATTTAAACTGCTGTGAATTGTGGCAGAAATAATGCATGGTGCTGGGTCTTGCCTATGTCTAACTAGTCCCAACTGCTGCTTGTTGAAGTTTGGGCTATTTTACTTTCCAAGATGCTGTAATGGAGTAGGTTATTTGGGGACTGTGCTCTTAAGTTCAAACCTCAGCTGTCAGGGCAGACTGGTTATACCAGATCTCTAGAGTGGCTTGGTTGTGCTTTTGAATTTTGTCTCTGAAAAGTGTGTAGCATTCTAATGCATGTTTATTAGTCAGCATGCATGTGTTTATTTTTGAAGTCTTAAAAATAGTCTTGTTTCAGTGCTAATTGATTTCCTAGAGCCGCATTTCTGTACTAGACTGAAGGCCACGTGCTAGAAGTGAAGGGCATCCTCTGCTTGGGGACAGTGACCCGGAGTGACCTGGCATTCTCCAGGATGAGAATGTGCACACAACCAGTTTCCTTGCAGCAGCTGCTGCCATGCAGTATCTTCATGCATGGCTTACCTCAAGACAAGTCACTTACCTTCCTGTACATAGAGTAAAACCATTGCATGCACTTACCTTGGCACCACACTGTCTTCTGGCCAGGCTGGCCTGTCTGTGGCACAGGAGCACAGACAGTGGAACCTTGCTCTGCAGACTGGGGCTGGTGCTGTTGGCAGGGCTGTGAGTTCCACACTAAGATGTCTTTTACTTCATAGGTGCATTCAACACGTAGCACTGGGATGCAACAGAGGAGTTTGGGTTCATGCTCTTCATGCTCTTGTTTTTCTTTGATCTCTTCTTCAGCTTGCCAGGTAGCTCTGATGCTCCTGGGCCATGGGGTTTTAGCAGCTGCAGGCTAATGCTGTTGGTGAAAGTGATGACCCTGAATTCTTGCACCTATGAGCCCACCATTCCCTGCTTATCCAAATTCATCCAGGTATAGGAAGCTTGATGTCTGTGTGAAAAGGAAAGTTAATAGAACCTGTGAGAGGATTGGTACATTGTTCCTGTGTGGAAGGAGGAGCTCTGCTCTTTGGTGAGCTAGTTTATGAACCATAGAAAAATAAAGCCACCTTAATCTCCTCCCTAGTCTGTATGTAGTCTTCATCTGTGCACTGAGGCTTTTGAGACCAGGCTGGGTAAGACTCTGAGCTGGCCTTTTTCTTTGTAAAAAGTCAGACCACGGACCTTTAAGGATTCCTTCCAGCACGAATTTTACCATTTGTGTTGCTGAGAACCTGATAGCACATGTCCATGTGCACATGGATGTTCCAGTTCTGGTAATAATATCACCTCAGAGCATTGGAGCTGTATGATGTCAATGTCTTCCCTTGGCAAGGAACTACTGAGATGAAAGTAAGCCTTCATGAAATTTCCCCTTTCAGATTTCAGTATATGAGAGCAGTGCATTTGAACTCAAGGAAGAGATTAGTTCAGTGGTATGCCTTACAGCCCTTATGGATTTGGGATTTTTCTTACATAAATGCAGCTTAGATTTGTGGGCAGGGAAGAAGGGACAAAGATTATAGAAAGGTGGAGAGCCAGAGAGGAGTCATTGGGAGAGAGACAGAGGAAGTGAATGAAAGCCTTGCCTTTATGCAGGAGTGAAAAGCAGCATTTCTGTACGTGGAAAGCTACTTCCTCTGACGTGGGTGAAATCTGTTCTTTTTTTGTTCTTTTAAACAAAAGACACGTTCTGGAAACATGTCTCAAAATCTTGAACCTGGGCCATACTTTATTAGAAAACTGTCTGCCCTGTATGATAAAGTACTACAGTATATAGATATGTATCTATTTAAATTTGGGCACCTGATTCATATGAGAAAAATCTTCGTATAGATAAGCTTTATGTTGGTATTCTCTTGCCACATCTGATTGTGAAAAATACCTGAGTCCCTTTACCTTAACCAGCTAACAAGAAAGCATGTAGCCTTATGATTTACTTGGAAGCTCATTCTGTCTTGGCAGTAGCTCCACCCTTCTTGCTAAACCCAGTGTGGAAGTAACATGCATTTAAATGGCTTTCTGACATATTGTGGAAACCGAGTTGAATTTAAATTGTGTGTTGTGCTGCAAAGTTTCTTCAGTGCTGGTAACTGGAGGATGGACAAGCGTTAGTGGAATTTGTGCTCTTTGCGCTGGAGGGCTTGTCAAGTCTTACCCAACTGCACCCTAAGCAAGTCTTACTGTTGGGGCTTTGTACTGTGAGAAATGAATTGGTGGCTGCAAGAGTAGGGAGCTTACATTGTTTTTCTTTTGTGTACTGGGTTTGAAGTCTGCTTGCTCTAATTTTTCTTTTCATTGCATTTCTGTGGTAGGGAAGAATAGCCCTGTTTGGATTTTGTAGAAGATTTTGTACTCGACTGACATCAGGTCAGCGCATACAGTATTAGAGAACCGTGACTAATGTCACGTCATGTGGGTCGTTTTTCCTTCTAGCCTCTGCATTAGTGCAGTGCAACATAGTATCTGTTTTAACACACTGTGTGTTGCTGGATACTCGCTGTGGCGAGAATCCTTTTGGAAGTGTTCCTTCCCCTGTCTCTGATCAGCCCCAGCTCTGTTTTTCTCACTTGCGTGGATGGGCATGTTTGTTGTCAGTACCTGATGCTGGCAGAGGCTGCTTGCTTTCCTCACCCATGTCAGAGCTTAGACATGGTAACTCCTCGCTGTGGGCTGCGGCATGTATGTAAATGGCTTTTTATCAGCCGCTTCTATCTGTGTGGCATCTCCCACGATAAACGCCCCTGCACAGACTGTGTTAGGATGGCTCTTGCAGTTTGATTAAATGCTGCTTGCATACGAATATCAATGGATTCTACTGAATTGTTTTTTGCAGGCCTCAGCCCTACTTTGCACTTAAGGGGAATGATTCTGAAATGCAGACTTCTTAAATTTTATTTTCACTTAAGAGGAATGACTAGAAATTCAGAGGTAGATGAAACTGAGACAGATGTAAGAAGAATATTTGTAGTTATTTTTTCTGACTGTACCACTGGATATTTTTGCTTTGTTCTTTTGCTGTAGAGAGAGTTAATGAGGATTTTTTCCCTTCACTTGTTAAAAAGTTAAACACACTAGAAAAACAACCCATGATGTAAAGAGACTTCATAGATGAACTAGAGACAAAGTCTGTTATATCTTGATGCTGTACAAGGTGTTTGTCAGAAGGAAGAAGAAAACACAGATTGGGCATTAGTTAAAAGCAGCAAAATGATTGTCATCCCTGTCCCACACACCTTGTCAGTTTGAAGTAAATTCAGTCCTCCTGTTCTACTCTGGTCTGTATTTTCAGAGGTGAAAATACGAATGTGTGTTCCTCCAAGATACAGATCTTTGAGGGAACACGCCGCCGTGTTCCTCTGACTTGGGAGAGGACAGGAGGAGTGGGGAGCCACCTCCTGAGCTTGAAGCAGGAAGCTTTTCTCAGCCCACTGAACTAACTGCTTATGTCAGGCTCAAATGTAAGATATGAGATAGGGAGACTCCTCACAGAGTAACCAAGGGGACAAAACAAATGTTGAACATTAGAAGTAAACAAAGCTAAGACTGCCTAGGAACCTCAGGCTCCGCCAACGTGAGCGCCCAGACGGTATCGTACATCATGGGGGAGCCTGTGGCTGCCCATTGCTGCCTCACAGCAGTTTGTTGCCAGGACTCCTGGAATGAGCAGACTGAGGTGCTGTGCTTCTCACACTGTTTAAGTCCAGGAAGGCATGGCCGGTTTCTGTGTTGGGTCCTCACAAATGCCTTGCCACATGCTGCAGCAGTTGAAATTACTTCGTTGGAGAGCTATCTGGACAGCTGAATTCTTTTCTTCTTTTGTCACCTCTGTGGATCAGGAACACTAGCATTTTGTATTACATCTTACATATTTGTCATTGTTATTGGGGAATGTTGTTATGTATAAAACTCACCAGAAGGCATGTGTTGCACTTTTTGCAACCGGTGTTGAGCTGCTGGGTGTTGGTACAGTTGCGATTAGTGAAGATCCAAGTTTCCAGGTAGTGGTGTCTTGTAGAGATCCAGCCTGGCATAGGAACCTGTACCAATCAGAGTAAAACTGATACATGGATTTGTAGCCTATCCAATTAGATTTAAGGATATAAAAGATGTTGTACTGTTGTGCCAGACAAGGGTCTGATAGTAGAAATTTTTAATGTAGGGACCAGTAGCTGTGCGTCTTCAATTAACATACTCTGTGTTTGTTGGTGGTGTTGGATAATGATGCAAGAAAGAAGTTTGGTAGTACAAAACCCAGGGATTTTTCCCTTTCTTTGGAAAGGGAACGATCTTGTGGTTACGAATCTCCTGTGGCTTGCCAAGGGCTTGCTGTGTGTCCTTGAGCAATCTGCATGTGCTCAGATTTTCCGAGAGGCCTCAGATTTTCCGACTTTGTTTCTGTATAATTTTCCAGTTAGGGATTTATTTGTTTTTTCCCCTCAACACTGCTGCTTATTGAAAGCTTTACTTGAAGTAGCAGATGCCTAGAAATGATCTAATTCAGTGCCAGGCTGGCACTGAATTGAAGCACCCAAGATCTATAGCTGTCTTTGACAATATAGGCCTTAATTTCTCTGCTGATTCCTACCAGAGGAATTGAGTGTCCTGTCTTCATAAAGTGTTTGAAAGGCATGGTAGGAGTGTGCATTGGCACTGTGTGGTAGAGCAGCATGACAAAGATGCCTTGCATGTGTAGGAATTGTATTTTCATGGGGGTAGTGTCCTGAAAGTCATCAAATCAAGAGGGAAACCACATGTGGAAAAGCCTTCCTGTCAGCTGGTAAATAAAGAATAATATGGCCACACTGCTGTTGGTGGGCTTCAGTTAAAGAAGATGTTGCCATTTTGCAGGTTTGTCACTGGAGCGCTCAACCAACTCAGTTGCCTCACGTGCTCGACTGTGTGAAAGGGAGGAGGAAGTCATGGCTTGTTTTGAGAGAGCATGTGTTATTGCCCGGGTATACTTGCAGGAGCTTGAGAAGGTAAGAAGAAATGTGCTTGGGGTATTGCCTGCTGGCCTGGGTGGAATTTCCAGGGTTTTGACAGCAAAAATAAAAAAAATGGAGAAATGTCAAGTGATCATAGCAAGGTGCATGAGAACAGGTTGGAAAGGGTGAGGTGTCTCAGTAAAATAATTTGCAAAACTGCAGTTTAGCTGGACCTGTTCCCTCTGAGAATGAGGTCTGGAAATAAGTTTTGCTTGTGGTAAAGCACCAGCTACTTCAGATATGCACAAGTTGCATCTCAAGTTTAGCCCTTGCTAAAGAGGAACTATGAGCTTTGCATGGCAAGTGCTGGCATGAAGGAGCTCAAGACATTTTATATACCTGCTTTGTATATGATACACAGCAGTGGCTATTGTGATCCCTAATGAGCTGAAAGAAACCTTTTTGGGTCAGCTGTAGCAGTTTAATGACCAGTGCTTCACCTTTTCCAAGTGAACCTTGAGGAATGCAGATCATTAGAACCAAGATCCTCCATTCCTGGAAGTGTTTAAGGCCAGGCTGGGTGAGGCTTGGAGTTGCCTGTGGTAGGGGAGCTGAAGCTAGATGATCTTTTAAGGTCCCTTCCAAGCCAAATCATTCTGCGATTAGTAACAAGGGACTGCTTAGCCAGTGGTTGGTAGGATGAATACGGGGAGCCCTCTACTGAGCCATGAAGATAATATGTGCCTCTGATTTGCTGGGCACATGCAGACTTTGCCTAGCTGAGTTTGCAGGACACAACACTCTTCTTAGTAGCAAAGGTGCAACAGGTGTGTTTCTGTTTCAGGTTTTGTTTTTAATTGCACTGAAGCAAGAAAAATAAGCTTAGTGCATGTATAAAAATTCATTAAGAAAGCCAATTAACAAGTGGCCTGCTGTGTTTCTCTGCAGAAAAAAATGGAATAGTCTTGAAATTTAAACTATTACTGTCCTTCCATGGTGGAAGGATGAGTTCCTGCCAGTGCTGGATGCTGTTAATTTTTTTTTACTGACAGCTTAGGTTTGTGAAGAAGGGAAAGGGTAATTTATTTGCTTAGAATCACAGAATCAGTAAGGTTGGAAAAGACTTCTGAGTTTACTGAGCCAGCTATTCATTCAGCACTACTATGTTTGCCACTAAATCATGTTGCAAGGTGCCAACACCACATGATTTTTGAGCACTTCCAGGGATCGTGATTCCACCACTTCCCTGGACAGCTTGTTCCAATGCTGGACCACTCTCTCAGTGAAGAAAATTTTCCTTATATCACAATTTGAGGCCGTTTCCTTGTCCTGTCACTTGTTACTTGGGAGGAGACCGAGTCCCAGTTCTCTACAACCTTCTTTCACATAGTTGTCTCTGGACACAGAGACAAAAATGCAGCATCGATGACAGCCATCATCAGTGAAGTTCATAGTACTTCTGCAGTCCTAGATGAAAAACCCTGCTTTAGAGGGGCAGCTTTCAGCAATGGAAGCGCCTTGTTTACCAGTAAGGAAGCAAAACCAAGAAAGATTTGTTAGGAAAATGGAGGAAAGATGAAGATTATTCCATCAGGACTCCTTGCTAGCTATTAAAAAATATTTATGTTATATTGAGCTAGTTAAACCTACTCAAAATTGTATTGATATTTTTGTGCAACACGCTGGGTCTTTGTAGTTTGAGTAGTATTTCCCAAGCTGTTGGTGTTAATATGTAGCTTTCTACTTACTTTATTAAATGTTGGTGTCTTGGTTTTGAAAAGACAGGTGTCTGCTATGGAGAGGCAGGCCTCTCTAGAAAATGAGGAATTTGAATCCTTCCCTCCGTGTTATTATAATTTGGAAGATTAAAAAAAACAACTTTTCAGTTAGAGCTATGGGGAAAAGGAATAACAGTCCTTTACTAGTAAATATAACAGGACAGACAAAAAAACAACAGCAATTATAACAACAGTAGAACAGAACCAAGAACCCTGAGGGCAAACGGTGGAAGCTCCGGCGCTGATGGCTGGAAGCCGGGCGTGGTGGACTGTCCTCCGCAGGCAGGGGGTGTCCTCGGCAGGCAGAGGTGGCAGTGCCGGAGAAGCCGCAGCGGCGAGACCCGGGCTGACCCAAAATCCAGCAGGACAGCGAAGAAACTCCGAATTCCTGGATACTCCAACAGATGGTAGAATTCCCAGGACCAGACTCCTTCGTTAACCGTGGACTCAGCAGCCAGCAGCCCCTGATCTCTGCTCCCCGGAAGACCAAAGACACCTGACCCCCACCCTCAGCTCTCTCTCCCGGAGCTTTTTTTTTCCCCCTCCCCCAAACTAAGTGATCAGCTTCTTTTTGTCCAGGTTAAGTACTCAGCATTTAGTCTCCTAGCAACTTGGGGGGCGGGAAATTCTACAGGAGACTTAACCCTCAACATTATCCACCCCGAATTTTTCCCACACCAACGTATTATATTGAATTTAAACCTTTAAATTATATACATATACATACATGTGAATATAAATACAGACACAGTCACAGTGTTCACCGAAAAACAAGGTCCCCTTGAGGTATGCAGCGGGTCTCACCATCCTTTTGCATCACCCACCATGTGCAGCCAGGTCCCTGAGCAAAAACAACCCCAGGAGCGGGATTGTCTTTGCTGGAGGCAGAATTAATCCAAACAGTTTTTCTCAGCATTCCTCTCGTGTGTACTACTGGAACTTTATCTCCATCTCTTGTTCCCAGGGGCTCAGATTGGGCGGGGCCTGCTCGGTTGGTGGAACCTCGAGTGTTCACTAACCAGGTGGCCTTTGCTAAATTATTCTCCCAGTTCTTGAAAGTCCCCCCACCCAGTGCCTTCAAAGTGGTTTTAAGCAGGCCATTGCATCTTTCAACCTTCCCGGCTGCTGGCGCATGATAAGGAATATGGTACACCCACTCAATGCCATGTTCTCTAGCCCAGGTGTTTATAAGGCTGTTCTTGAAATGAGTCCCGTTGTCACACTCAATCCTCTCAGGGGTACCATGTCTCCACAGGATTTGCTTTTCAAGGCCCAGGATGGTGCTCCGGGCAGTAGCATGAGGCACAGGGTAGGTCTCCAGCCATCCAGTGGTGGCTTCCACCATGGTCAGCACGTAGCGCTTGCCTTGGCGGGTTTGGGGAAGGGTGATGTAGTCAATCTGCCAGGCTTCCCCGTACTTATACTTGGACCATCGCCCGCCATACCACAGGGGCTTCACCCGCTTGGCCTGCTTGATGGCAGCACACGTCTCACAGTCATGGATAACCTGAGAAATACTGTCCATGGTTAGATCCACCCCTTGGTCTCGTGCCCACTTATAGGTGGCATCTCTACCCTGGTGACCTGAGGCATCATGGGCCCATCGAGCTAGGAACAACTCTCCCTTGTGTTGCCAATCTAAGTCTATCTTTGACACCTCTATCTTTGCAGCCTGATCTACCTGCTCGTTGTTTCAGTGCTCCTCGTTAGGCCGACTCTTGGGGACATGGGCATCTACATGACGGACTTTGACAGGTAGCTTCTCTACCCGAGTGACAATGTCCTTCCACTCATCTGCAGCCCAGATTGGCTTTCCCCTACGCTGCCAGTTGGCCTTTTTCCACCTGTCCAGCCAACCCCACAGAGCATTGGCCACCATCCATGAATCAGTGTAGAGGTAGGGCTTTGGCCACTTCTCTCTTTCAGCAATGTCTAGGGCCAGTTGAACAGCTTTGGGTTCAGCAAGTTGGCTTGACTCACCTTCTCCTTCAGTGGCTTGTGCAACCTGTCGTGTGGGGCTCCATACAGCTGCTTTCCACTTCCGGTTCATCCCTACGACGCGGCAGGAACCGTCAGTGAAAAGAGCATAGCATGTTTCTTCTGCTGGCAGTTGGTTGTATGGCGGACCTTCTTCGGCACGTGTCACTTGTTCCTGCTCCTCTTCATCTGTGAGACCAAAGTTTTCACCTTCCGGCCAGTTTGTAATTATCTCCAAAATCCCAGGGCGATTTGGGTTTCCAGTGCGGGCGCGCTGAGTGATGAGGGCAATCCATTTGCTCCACGTGGCGTCGGTGGCATGATGGGTTGAGGGAACCTTTGCTTTAAACATCCACCCCAGCACCAGTAGTCGGGGTGCCAGGAGGAGTTGTGCTTCTGTGCCAATCACCTCTGAGGCAGCTTGAACTCCTTCATAGGTGGCTAAGATTTCCTTCTCTGTTGGAGTGTAGTTGGCTTCGGACCCTCTGTAGCTTCGGCTCCAGAATCCCAGTGGTCAGCCTCGAGTCTCCCCAGGCACCTTCTGCCAAAGGCTCCAGGACAGGCTATTGTTCCCGGCTGCTGAGTAGAGCACGTTCTTCACATCTGGTCCCGTCCTGACTGGGCCAAGGGCTACTGCATGAGCGATCTCCTGCTTGATCTGGGCAAAGGCTTGTTGCTGTTCAGGGCCCCAGTGGAAATCGTTCTTCTTGCGGGTGACCAGGTAGAGAGGGCTCACAATCTGGCTGTACTCAGGAATGTGCATCCTCCAGAATCCTATAGCGCCTAGGAAAGCTTGTGTCTCCTTTTTGCTGGTTGGTGGGGACATTGCAGTGATCTTATTGATGACCTCAGTGGGAATCTGCTGCTGTCCATCTTGCCACTTTACTCCCAGGAACTGGATCTCTCAGGCAGGTCCCTTGACCTTGCTCTGCTTGATGGCAAAACTAGCTTTCAGGAGAATTTGGATGATCTTCTCTCCTTTCTCAAACACTTCCATTGCCATGTTCCCCCACACAATGATGTCATTGATATACTGTAGGTGCTCCGGAGCCTCACCCTTTTCCAGTGCAGCCTGGATCAGTCCATGGCAGATGGTGGGGCTGTGTTTCCACCCCTGGGGCAGTCGGTTCCAGGTGTACTGCACGCCCCTCCAGGTGAAAGCAAACTGAGGCCTGCATTCTGCAGCCAGAGGAATGGAGAAAAAGGCATTAGCAATGTCAATTGTGGCGTACCATTTTGCTGCCTTGGACTCCAGCTCGTACTGGAGTTCCAGCATGTCCGGCACAGCAGCGCTCAACGGTGGAGTCACTTCGTTCATGGCACGGTAGTCCTCCATTCTCCGTCAGGCTTGCGCACAGGCCAGATGGGGCTGTTGAAGGGTGAGTGGGTTTTGCTGACCACCCCTTGGCTCTCCAGCTCCCGAATCATCTTGTGGATGGGGATCACGGCATCTCGATTTGTCCGATACTGTCGGCAGTGCACCGTTGAGGTGGCAACTGGAAATTGTTGCTCTTCTACCTTTAGAAGTCCTACTGCAGATGGGTTCTCTGACAGTCCAGGCAAGGTGTTCAATTTCTTAATGCCCTCTGCCTCCACAGCTGCTATTCCAAAAGCCCACCTGAGTCCCTTAGAGTCTTTGTAATAGCCATTCCGGAGGAAGTCTATGCCCAAAATACATGGGGCCCCTGAGCCAGTCACAATTGGATGTTTCTGCCACTCCTTCCCAGTCAGGCTCACCTCGGCTTCCAACAGAGTCAATTCCTGTGATCCCCCCGTCACCCCGGCAATGGAAATAGGTTCTG
The DNA here is from genome assembly GCF_015227805.2 of Hirundo rustica. NCBI lineage: Eukaryota > Metazoa > Chordata > Aves > Passeriformes > Hirundinidae > Hirundo > Hirundo rustica. Next base: position 28,805,320 of record NC_053452.1, read on the forward strand.
TCCCCACATATTCCGATGGTATCAGGGTACACTGAGAACCAGTATCAACTAAAGCTTCATATTTCTGTGGCTCTGATGTGCCAGGCCATCGGATCCACACCGTCCAATAGACCCGGTTTTCCCGAGCCTCTCCCTGGCTAGAGGCAGGGCCCCTCTAGCACCAGTCATTATTCCCTTCCTGGGCATACATGGTAGAGGTTCCTTCACAGGGATCTGACATATCATCCTCACTTCTATAATACCTGGCAGCCTGGTCATGCGATGTCGAGGCTACCTTCATCTTAGTGGGACCCCCTCGGTTAGTGTTTCTCTCCTTGAGCTCACGCACCCGTGCTGCCAGGGCAGAAGTGGGTTTCCCATCCCACCTTCCCATGTCTTCCCCATGGTCACGCAGAAAGTACCACAGGTCAGCTCGTGGGGTGTACCCTCTCTCTCTAGCTGGGGGCTGTTGAGCTCTGACTCTGGGGCCTGTAACTCGCACCAGTGCCACATGGGAACTGTTCCTCCTCATCTCCTCCCTCATCTCCATCATCTCCTCTCTGAGTTCCTTAGCCAGGGCAGAGACCTGAGCCTGCATTGGGCCACTGATGATACTCTCATAATTTCTAAGCTTGTTGGCTACAGAACCCACTGTCTCTCGGTTGTTATCAGGATGAATTGTTGCAATGTATGTGGCGTATTGAGATGGTCCTAGAGTTGCCAGATTCCACAGCATTTGCCCTGTGCACCTGACTTTGTTGGGGTCATTATCATGCTGTCCACCCCTCCCAAAGAGTACCTCCAATACCGCCACTTCCCTCAGCTGTTGGATCCCTTCCTCAAGGGTCTTCCAGCGCATTCTATGATGGTGCTCCTGCATTCTGTCTCTGTGGACAAACCTCTCCCATACACTCATTAAAAGCCGCTCCCAAAGGGAAAGGGGCCCTGGCTCCCTTACGAATACCTGATTCACACCTGAGTCCTGGGTCAAGGGTCCCAAATTCCTTGCCTCACTACTATCTAGTTGCACGCCTGTACCTATAAGGTCCCAGACCCGAAGTAACCAGGCTGTATAAGCCTCACGTCCCCGTCGTGCAAGATCTTTTTGCAGATTACGGAGACTTTCATATGTCAGGGACTCAGTGATGATCGCAACCTCTGACTCCCCTGCGGGTTGTGAGGGCCCTCCTTTCTTATCCTTGTTGCCTGTGTGCTCTGATTTCACCTTATACTTCTTTGTTTCCACAGGGGCCACTGCTGCTGGCTGTGGCTGCCCCTGTGGTTCAGCTGGAACCTGGACGGTTGTAACGTCTGTGGGCTCTGCTGCTGCACCATCAGACTCTCCTTTGTCAGGGCAGGGGGAGGGTTTCCCAGCAGCTGGGGCTAATGAGGCTACTACAGGGGAAAGGTACTCCCTCAGCATCTCACCTATCTCCTTCACCCAATCTGGGTGGTTTATTCCTGAGGCAGGCTGTGGGACAGTGTCAGGCTGTGGGATGGGCTCAGGCTGTGGGACGGGCTCAGGCTGTGGGGCAGTATCCTTATCCTCTAGGGTAGGTATCAGGGTGGTTATCCAGGTCAGTCTCCCCTTATCTCTAAATGCTAAACAGAACAGGCATACCAGCAACACCAACCACTGTATGATGTCATTAACATTCAGAGATTTGAACCCTTCAGAGACTGGTGGGGTAGGCCCAAAGAGCTGGGTGAAGGGTTGTGAAAAAATTTCCCCTGGTGTAATTTCTTCACAGTAGGTACTGTTGTTAAAGTAACCCCAGAAACACACCGTTAGTGTATGATAGCCCTGAATCCATGTGCCTGCCTTCCAGAGGAAATTAAAAATCCACGATTTCCTCACTTCGTTAACCCATATAGCAAAATGGATGACAGCCACAGTAACCTTAGTTACAGGGCCCATGTTTAGAAAAGGGCCTGCAAATGGGAGAAATACGGTCACCACCACATGCCACCCGAACCAGGTTAAACCAGACCACATGATATCCCGTACACAACAATGTAGGCACTTAAGAACTGTTATTCCTTTTTCTCTCAATGCCCCACGATCTCGGTGCCAAATTCTGCCTTGGTTTTGAAAAGACAGGTGTCTGCTATGGAGAGGCAGGCCTCTCTAGGAAATGAGGAATTTGAATCCTTCCCTCCGTGTTATTATAATTTGGAAGATTAAAAAAAACAACTTTTCAGTTAGAGCTATGGGGAAAAGGAATAACAGTCCTTTACTAGTAAATATAACAGGACAGACAAAAAAACAGCAATTATAACAATAGTAGAACAGAACCAAGAACCCCGAGGGCACACGGTGGAAGCTCCAGCGTTGATGGCTGGAAGCCGGGCACGGTGGATTGTCCTCCGCAGGCAGGGGGTGTCCTCGGCAGGCAGAGGTGGCAGTGCCGGAGAAGCCGCAGCGGCGAGACCCGGTCTCACCCAAAATCCAGCAGGACAGCGAAGAAACTCCGAATTCCTGGATACTCCAACAGATGGTAGAATTCCCAGGACCAGACTCCTTCGTTAACCGTGGACTCCAGCAGCCCCTGATCCGTGCTCCCCGGAAGACCAGAGATGCCCGACTCTCTCCCGGAGCTTTTTTTTTTTTCCCCCTCCCCCAAACTAAGTGATCAGCTTCTTTTTGTCCAGGTTAAGTACTCAGCATTTAGTCTCCTAGCAACTTGGGGGGGGGAAAATTCTACAGGAGACTTAACCCTCAACAGTTGGAAAGTAATAATGGATGGTGCTTCAAAACTCATATTGCATGCAGAATATCTCATGGAAGTCTTTGTATAATTTATTTTAAATTTGATTTTATGACATTTTTGATTAGCTAATAAATGTAACATTTTATTGCTGAAGATGTCACTGACTCATGAGGATCTGGCTAGTTCTGACAGTTATCTGTATTCCCAAACATTTCTTTTTCTCCCTTGCAGACATTAAACAACACACATTCAAGGAGTATCAAGGGCAGCAGTGTGACTTACTCTGAGTTTGAACTTTCCTACTTTCTGGAAGCAGCTCTACAGAGTGCCTATGTGACTCAGTTAAAGAAAGGGTAGGTGGATGCAGATATTAATAAAATTAGATGATACTGTATGTTTGTCTCAGATGAAGACTAATTTTTTTTCTTGTGTTCTGTCATGACTTTTGGCTGCTGGCTCACCTCAAGTCTCTTCAGTGTCCTTCCCTCTCCTGTTTGGATCTCTCTGTCTTTCTTAAGTCTTAAGCATCATTTATCCAGACCTACAAGTAGGGTGGGGTAGAACAATATTCTTGTCTTGACTCAGCTTTGCTCCCTGTGGAGACAAGGGGAGTTTGACTGTAAAGAGAAAGTGGAATTTACGCTCATGTGTGCCCTTAAAATTTTCAGCCACAGCACCTGGTTTAGAGTTCAATAAAGTCCTACAGGTGGTTTCTTTCATTTATTTATTTGTTTGTTTGTGTAAGATCTTAAATACCCCAATCAATGCCCCAAATCTGTAATTTTTTACTGTGGAGAACATGCGCGGGAACAGTGCTGTTCCAGGGTATTTATTATGCCTCTGAAATACAGCTCCCAGTGAACTTCAGAAGGGCAGGAGGAGTTAATATCTACAAGCCTACAGGGAATTTCACAAGCCTTCAGTGAAAAACCTTCTCAAGATCAGCAGAAAAGACCCTCTGAATGCCCTCTTCCAAAGGCTATTGGTGAGGACATGCTGTTCCCTAAACTAGGCTGTGTCTTCAAAACATAATTAACTCTAGTTATCCAGTGGAGAGATTCTGTCATGTAAGAGAGTGTCTCTTCAGCATCTGAAACAGTACTTGTAAGAATCTATCGATTCTTAGTCCTCTTCTTGCACCATATTATCCCATTTATTATCAAGGGGTCAGATACTGGGTATCTCACTGCAAACCGTCTTCACAAATATTTAATTTTGGCTTTTTTTGCCTTTACCCACAGTGAAAAGATACTTTCTCTTATTTTCTTCACTTCTTTACCTGCTGAGTGGAATGGAAAAGAGAAAAAAAACCAGCAAAGATTGAAAAGAAGAAAACTAGGGAAAAAAAAATCCCAGCAAAAATCAGTTTAAATCCTTCTGTAGAAAACTGATACCATTTTTTGATTCTGCTGGTGACTCCTCCAAGGGTTGCTCCTTGTTTAGGGGTTTTTTTGCTACCTTTTTATCCCCCAAGGATGACTTTAAATGCGACTGAGAATAGCCACTGTTCTCCATGCATGTAGAGCAAAGCTGTACCTGCAAGAATATCCATGAGATGTGTCTTCAGGTAAGCCTTGTTTTAACCTGGAGGCTTACAAAAACACAAAGCTCAGATTTGTAAGATGACCCCTGGGGTCAGGCAAGTACAAGCTTATGCATAAAGCAAAGTGTGAACTTGTAAAGCATAGTCTCAGTATCTGCTTGGTATGTGGTTTTCCCAGGTGAGCTGGGGTTGGCCAGCTGTGGCCCAGTATGTGCTTTCCAAACCTTCTGCCCTTCTCATGGCAAATAAAAAGCTCAGGTCTTGCCAGTAAGCTCATTAACTATGTAGTAAAATAAAATCTCATTTAGAACATATGGCACTGATGTCCTCCAGGCACCTTTTGAATATCAAACTCACGTTCATTTTATTCAGCAACATTATAAATTCAGTCTTCATCGGTGATGATTTCATTATATCTAGTGGAATATTTTGGCTATTACTGTGGGCCCTGCGTGCTCCCTTCTCATATTATTTTAATGATAATAAAAGCCTTGAAAACAAGAACCAAATCCCATACAAAAACAAACCACAAAAAAATCCTCAGGAAAACAGTTTGAAGCAAAATACGTGTGTGAATTAAGCTTGTGCTTTGATTATAAGCTGAATTGCTGCTATAGCAGCCAAATGTTGTCTGTAGCTGTCTCCTGATGAAAGAGCAATGGAGCTCCTGCAGCTGGGATGGAAGTGGAATCCCACGGGCCCCTTACCTGCTGCAGTGCAAGTGAGAAACATCAGCCAGGGTTAGAAGGCCTGCTGGGATAAAAGGAGCTTGGTGGGACGTGGCAGCTTGTCCACCCCCACAGCTGAGACTCCTGTGTGGTTTCTGCCACGAGAGGGCACAAGCAGCATTGGGATATATTAAGGAGAGGGGAGGCATATGGGAAGAAGCTTTTCAGGATGCTTCACGAGTATAATAGATTACTCCACCTCATACTGAGCAGCTCAAAGAAATGCTTTTGTTCCCTTTATTGCTTCCAGTGTGTTCAGGTAGGAAATAAGCCTAGGATGATGACTGCCCAAGCTGTCAGGGTGTTGGTTCTCTCTGGTGGGGTGTCCTTCCCCAGTGCTACTTGTGTATTAAAGGAATAGTGAGTGCTTCATTCTTGTCTGAACAGGCAGAAAAGCTGAGGGATACAAGTGCTGTTGTTATGCTTTTGTTCCTGTTGGCAGGATCAGATGTGGTCTTCCCGGTGTGTGGTCAGAGATGCACTTTTCTCTTGCAGTGTGCAGTGTAAAGAAGACACCAATATGAAAGAAAGGTCCAGTCTCCCCCTCGGGTGTTGAACTGCCAGCTGTAGGGACCAGCAAGACTTGTAGGTGTAAAGTCACAGATGCTTTTAATGAGACGCCACGTAAAAGCATTGTGTCGCTGAAGGTGCATTTCCTACAGTTGTTAGCCATGCTGCAACCCAAGACAGCTTTCTTTTGGTCCTCCAGTGAGGAGTGTTGATGCTAGAGCACAGGAAGGCAGATGCTCTCATACTGTAAGAGGCAGCCAGTTGTCTTCATGTTATCATCTGTACTAGGTTTTAGTCGGTTTGTTTTGTTTTTTCTGGTGCAGATGTATGAATATTAGGCTCATTTCTTTTTGCCTTTTCTTCTTGTGTCTGTGCATGAACAGCTGTTTAAGGAGAGGGTATGGTTTGTTAGAAACCTGGGTGAGGTGCAAAGATGCAAAAGGAGGTGGGCAGAGGCAGTGGTGCAGCTGCTGTTTCTCTGCTTTGGCTACTGCTTTACTCTGGAGAGGTGATGCTGCAAACTGCCGTGTAAATATATCGAGATGGTCTGTTCTATCTGTCAACAACTGGTTGTTTTAGCAGTATGTGAGTGGGGATAAGAACATGATCTGCTGGTGACCCATGTTGCTGGGGAACTGTCTCTGCAGACCTCTGTGTCCACAGTCCACTCCTTTATTGTCAATATTTTTCCCAGCAATTTGCTTAGAAAACAGTGTACTACTTTATTTTCTTGTGTCTTAAAATTTTATGGAGTGTTAACTAAACTATATTACATAACTCTGATATGACTGCTTTGATTCATGGACTGGTAATTAATCTGTACTAACAGGATACATGCACAAAACATATTTTTATGCTGAGCTGGACTGACTGGACTCTCAAGATGCTCTTTGTCACAGTTTGTGCCCATGATCGTCTGTGTTCATTTTTGTTAGATTAGCTGTAACAGATTCCTAAATTGCACTTCATCATATTTTTTTCCAAATACTGCTCTGACCACTACTGTGGCTAAAACTAGAACCAAGGCAGTTTAATGATCAAGTCCTTTTCCCTTCCTGTTTTTCTTCATTTCTTTTTCTGGCCTCTTAGCAGTACAATAGGGGCCTATGGACTCTTCCAACTCATTTCATTTCCATGATCTAATGTTCACTTATGATGCCATGGCTTGAGGCAGCATTACCTGGGATTTCCAGGTAGTCCTCTATCCAAGTCCTGCAGAGGCTCAAGATTGTTTAGTTTCTAATCTAGGTAAGATAAGTGTTTTTGCCATGGATTGCCAGAGGCTTTGTGTCTATATCCTCATCCAGTCACCTACATAGCATGTATTTCTGTTCTGAATACATGCTTTTCTTTTTGTTAACTTCTTAATCTCCTAATTAAAAAAAAAAATCCCTTGAAGTGCACATTTAGTATATAAAGGGATGTTAATGGAACAGTGAGTTCCTTATTGTTACAAGCATAGTAATTCATGTGCTCAAAGAGAAGTGTGCTCAGATGGTCTCCTGGCTTGGAACAGTAGAGTGGAAAGACAAACTCCTGTGTTTGCAGAATGCTAGCAGGTGTGCTCTGTCTCCTGATACAGCTCAGTAATGTTTGATAAAGTTCAAAATACAAAAGCTGCCAAACCAAGTCCTCAGTCCTGTAGAACTGGTATTGTTGAGAGGTCAGGACATGGAGTGGGTGCTCTTTGATAGATCCTGACCACACAGGCACCTGTCTGGGAGGTGGTGAGTGCTGGGTGCTCCTCCTGTGCTCCCTATTTTGCACTCCTACCATCTGTTAAAGGTGTTCCTAAGCATTTCAAAAGATCACAGAATCACTAGGTTGGAAGAGACCTTCAAGGTCATCGAGTGCAACCCATGCCCTAATACCTCAGCTAAACCATGGCAGTGAGTGCCACATCCAGTCTTTTTTTTAAACACATCCAGGGATAGTGACTCCACCACCTCCCCAGGCAGACCATTCCAGTACTTTATCACTTCTTCTGTAAAAAACTTTTTCCTAATATCCAACCTCTATCTCCCTTGGTGCAGGTTAAGACTGTTCTCTAGTTCTGTCAGTCACTGCCTGGAGAAAGACCAACCCCCACCTGACACCTACAGCCACCTTTCCGGAAGCTGTAGAGAGGGATATGGCAGGAACAATACAGCAACTGCTTACCTTCAAAATTTAATCAGTTTGACAGAAAAGATTTTTATGGCTTTGTTTTTTTTTTTTAATGAAATTTAGCTTTCATCTGCACAGAAAATTCTCCTGGATGAGCTGAAGTGACAGTTAATGTACCAGTACAACTGCTCATTTTGTTGTCTTGTACAACATTGCTTCTTTTCTGATAGCTTGTATTTCTTTGGATAACTTTGACCCTGCAATGAATGTGTGTTGAACCATTTTGCAGTTACTGTGGTGCTGAGGCCATGTCCTTAGCCTTGAACAGCTGATAGGCTCCCAGTGTGTTAACTGATATGTCCAGTGTTTAATCTTTCCTCTCTGCATCTCTCAGAGTGCACAGGCACGATTAAGATAGCATTTGGCAACTAGTCAGCTTTAATTGCTCGTGGTGTATGCAGAGTAATATGATTTTTTTGAATTTTTTTTTTTAGTCTGTCCCTCTTATTGCAGGTTAAGCTGTGCTTGCAGACAGTTACTGCAACTTAGCTGCCTGATAATAAACTGTGTAAACCATTGTAATTTTATCATGTGCCTGGAGGATCAGACACAAGGCATTTAAGCACCACCTAAAAGAAATTGTCATTTAAAAGCATCACGTAAGCTCAATATAATTCAAACAAGTACAATCTGTGTGTATGACGAGGAGATGTGGATGCTTTTAAGGAGCAGCATCTGCTTTATAAATATGAGCTATGAAAGGCTTCCAAATGTCCCCTCTGTTCATCAAATGTGAATGTGATCTTCTCTTAGGAAGCCATCTGGAGTAGGCAATGCTACAGTCGCTGCCTTGCTCTGTGCCATTGTCCCGTCTATGCCTCAGACTGACTTGTCTTGCTACTGCACACTCAGTGTTAGTGATCGTTTCATGGGCTGTTTGAATTTCAGGTGTGTTGCTGAGCTTTGGCATGTCATAAAAATATTCTGTCTCCAGTGTGCTGATTTTGGGGTTTTTTCCTTTTTTTTTTTCCTTCTCTGTCTTCCCCGTAGAAATATTGTGAAAGGAATGAGGAGTCTGCGAGAAATACTACGGACTGTAGAAACAAAAGCTACTCAGACCTTCAAAATGGTAAGGGAACAGGAGGTGGGAGGGTGGGGCAGTCTGGTATGCAGGAATTCTCTTGATTGATTGACCAATGCTGTAGCACTAAAGTGTATCTGTCCTCCCTTGATTGATTGCTGGCCTTTTTTTTTTTTTTTTTTTTTTTTTCTTTTTTTTTTTCTTTTTTTTTTTCTTTTTTTTTTTTCTTTTTCTTTTTCTTTTTTTGACTTTTAGAGGTTATGTGTCAAGTGATCCCCTTAAATCAAAGACCTGCCCAATTGAAGCCTTCAGGCTTTCAGACCTGGACATACAGGTTACTTTTGTTGGGTTTGTGTTTTGTTTGATTGTTTTGTGTTTTGTTTTTTTTTAATTTCAGTGCATTTTCTAGCCCTGGTAGGAACAGAGATGTTTTTAGTTTGACAGTGCTGTCCTCAGGTGACGCTGTCTTGTTTTCTTTCTCAATTTCAGTGTGCACGCACACCTTTCTGCATTTGCATGTAGAAGCATTGAGTACTTCTGTCTCTTGCAACAATCGGTGCTTTTTTAGACTGACATATTTCAATATTCCTTCTGTAAAACTGTCTTCAATAAAGTACAGAGTGATTCTAATTGTTTTAGATTTTTTTCTTTGGTGTTGGCATTCTGCATCTTTGCATCCTTTTATCCTCTATGTCTCAGATAAAGAAATATTTATGTGCCTGTTTAACTCCTTAGACCTTTAACTGGCTCTTCCCTGTCTCCCCTTGGAGACATCTTGTCCTGAAGTTACTCAGGAGGTGACAGGGTCAACAGCTTGCAGAATAGCAGTCTTGGGAATGAAAGCTTTGCAGCCCTAAAAGCATTGATACTCTTACACCTAAACTTGTACTTGATTCTGTTTTGTGGTTTGTGTCATTCCAGAGAAATTGGGCAGGGGAGGTGGGCGTGGGTTTGTGTAGTGTTTTTGAGAGTGCAGATGCATGTGGGAGCTTGTGCAGCAAATTAGAGGAGATGACTTAAATAATTGTCCACTCAAATGGTTGTATCCTTTTCCAAACGGAGATCAGAGATCAGCGGTGTTTTTGTGCTTGCCTGTTTTATAATTTTGCTGAAATGAGTCTAACCATCTGCTGCTCCTAGGCTGTGACAGAACGTGGCTCCATTGCTCCTGTCCCTGTGCAACTGGGGACAGCTGTGCAACACCCCTGGGGCATTTATCCCTTAGGGGAACTCCCAAGGTGCTCGTTCAATAGCTTTTCCTGGGATTTAGAAGTTACATTTTCATTGTCTTATTTATTTTTTAAGAGCCGTCAGGAAGGCAAAGGGAGGAATGTGGTTAATTAAACAAGTTTTTCAAGCATGAAAATAAAACACATGATTTTTTTTTCCCCTAATTTGTGGGATCACAGTATTCTTCGAGCATAATGATGCTTTTTTTAGCCAAAAGCAGTAATAACATAAATCAGAGTCTTGGCCTGTTCTGGTTTGTTTGGTCTTAGTCAAAATAAGAGTGAAACTAATTTACACAGCTACTGTACTGTATGTTAAAATTGAAGACACCAGAAGTATTTGTTGCTTGCCTTCTGAATGGCTTACCACAAACTGTACTCCTGCTTCTGTGTGAACCAGTAGGGATCTTTGTGTTGGTGGCAAATTATTTTCCTTCCCCTCGAAGACTGTAGGAAAAAAATATAGGAGTGTTGACTCCTCAGGGTAAAACTGACTAAATAATTACACACTGAGATGATAAAATGATACTGGCTAATGTTGCAGGGCCCTAGGCCATTTTGCTCATAGTTACTTGCTATAAAAAGCACAGGAAAGCTTAGTTAGAAACTGACGGCTTTCTGTAACTTGTCAGTAGCAGGGCAGGGAAGGTTTTGGGGTTTCCAGGGAGTTGTACATGTTGACATTTCTTTGGGACACCATCATACACTCGGATCACTGCCATCTCTGAAGCTTCCCTTTATGGTGTTTAAGAGGTGGTGCATGCTACTGTGGTTTCATTTTAGACTAATTCAGTGAATTCATGTGTGGTGAGGTAGATGAAACTCAAAAGCCTTGCATCAAAACAAGTTATTTTTCTGAAATTGATAATAGGAACTTTAACCTCCGTGTGGTTTATTTGATCCCGTAGATGTTGAGATACTACATCTGTAACATACCTGTCCTGGTATTTAAAAGAAAATTACTCTTGGTGGGCTCATAACACATCTCAAAGTGTAAATTTCATTTAAAATTCATATCCAATAGTCAGAGAAGTTGCAAAATACTGTTTGCAAGTATTGGGATAGAAGTGCTGAAGTTTCAGGCTGCCCCTTGTTTTGTGTAGTATTTACTTTACATCATAGAGTGGTGTGTTGCTTAGAATTCACAGAAGACTCCACTCATTTTGATGTCTCTGAGCTTGTTTGAAGGCTAATCTATTTACAGTGCAAGAAATTAGAGATTTGATGGGTATCAGACAAGGGTAAATGCCAAAGATAGTTTTGCTAGCTGAAGTTAACTTGCTTCCTTTTGGGCCAATTTTGCCAGCTCTGCGTATGAAGTGGAAAGCACCGATTTAAGGATTTTTGGCTGCTTGATGGTAAAAAAAGCACATATGATGTTGCTGTCTCATTATAAAGTTCCTAAGCATCTTCTCTCTTCCCTCCTTTACTGCAACAGGAAGAGAAAAGCAGTACCAAGATGTAAGAGTCTACAAGGGAGAGTGATATTAACAGATTAAAGTTAATCTTTTAAACATAAGACAAAAGTCACCTCTGGCACTGAGGCTTGCATACAAAATTCTGAGGCTGAGAACACAATCTAGTGTCATCATACTCCTGTATAGTAACTATTGTGAGATTGTCTCAGCAGTCCATGTGGCAATCAGTTGTCCTTGTTCACCAAAGCATCCCTTGCTGTCAGGCCTTTTTGATAACTCTTTTCCTAGAGCATTGCAACAAGACCATCTGAATGCAGGAGTTTGGTCTTAAGAGGTAAGAAACTGACCCCTTTTGTAGACCTTAGCAGATGATTTTGCTACTCCAGCTTTCTGAAAAGTGGTACTGTCGTGCTGGTACATCTCCTTCCCAAGTGGAACATGGTGAGGGGTGAATCTTTTGTGTTGGAGAAGGCTTCACTGATCTATGCCTTTTTCTCTTCTGATCTCTAGACTGCAGCCAAGCAGTTAGCCCAAGTACTTCTCCATTCCCTCAGTGAAGACTGTTACTGGAGCCCTTTATCTGATCCGCTTCCTGAGTTCACGAACAAGGAGTACCAGTTTTATGTTAACAATCTTCTCTGTCGGAGGCCTGAGCTGTACTCAGAAGAGAAGTAAGTGTTAATTTTTTTTTCTGTTTATTGGAAGGAGGAAGGAGTGTATTTGAACACTCTTGGGTACTACTGATTCATGTAGTAGTTTTGTGCCTTTTTGTTTTTCAACTTCCCACTAAAATGTCTGCTGGAAAAATAAAACATTAAATTTTGAGTGATATTTCTGCCCCAGGATGAAGAAAGTCCAACCAAAGGCCTGTCTTTGCTGTGAAATTGAAATAATGTGCTTAGGGTTTAGTATAGCTCATCTAACATATATTGCAGAGCTTTTAGTTGTGTGAACCTGCAAAGAAAGTATTGCCTAGCAAATGAATTATGCATGAAATGTTTCAAGTTACCGCTTCTCTTGTGAAATGAGAAAGAGGCTGACAGGATAACTCTTGACCTTCCTCAGAAAAATGTATTCTGTCTTTCAGTGTGTACTGCCCTCAAGATAACGTAGAAGAGGCTCTTCTCCTCCTCTTAATCAGTGAATCCATGGTAAGCCAAAAATGAGTTTGTAGTATTAGTAGTGCAAAGGGATATCTAGACTTTCCGTGAGTCCTGGTTGGTGGTGTTTACAGGATCTTCCCTAGATAAACAGAAGCAAGTGTTCAGATGCCGAGTGGAAAATGCAATCTATTCTTTTATTAGTGACACCACTTCTATTAAGTGGAATGCCAGTGAAAAGTTTTGGAAATTGTCAAGAGGAGAAATTGCCTGCATTCACCATAGCTGCATGCAGGTTCTGAGATCCAGATACTTTGTCAGTAGACAGATGTTTCCATTCGTAACATCTATGTGGATTTATGGGTCAAGAATGAGAAGAGGAAGAGAGCCTTGCCTAAAGCCAGGTGTGATAGTGGTACCTGCTGTTTGGAACTGCAGGATGCAGTACTCTGCTCTTATGCATTAGTCTGCAGTCCTTGGCTTTTTCAGTCTGGAGTGATCTTCGACAGTTTCTGATGCAGTGATACAGGGAATCTTGTGACCCGCAGAAACATTCATAATAAGCTACAGTGAAATAATTAGATTTCTTCTATTTATAACATTGGTAGCTTTAAAAAATCCATATAAGAGGCAGGCAGAAAATTGGAGGAAAATTAATTGCATGGTAACTTTTTGAAAATTTTCATGTTCTGCAAAGATGCAAATGTACAGAAAATGTGTAAGAAATGTTTTCTGAAGATGTTTAAGTAATGTGTATTTTGCCTTAAATACAGGGTGGTCACTTGTAGCTCAAAGTGAAATTCAAAACCTTGCATCATCAACCACCTTCTTAGGAACTTTTTAATAACAAATTGAAAAGAGATACTGTGGAAACTTTGGTTTTTCTTCCTTCAGTTTTACTTGTTTGGTTCTTCTGGCTCAAGTTCTTTCCCTTGCCCACAAACTTCTTCAGAACAGGGCAATTTAATATTGTCTGCTTTTAAAATTCAGGGAAAAATTGTAGAGGTGGAACTACCCCAAAATATTAAATTGACTTCAAAATCATGTACATCTGAGTGTTGCTATGTGCTTTTCAGTGCTTCCTAGATTAAACCTCTGCATCACATCTGCTTTGTGTTTTCAAGAGCTTTCCTTCAGTCAGAAGGGCTTTTCATAATTAGAAGTGGAGATTGCAGGAATGAGGGCTTGTAGAATATCATGTGCACTTCTATTAAAATCAGAAGTACTCATGTCAGTGGAGCATGTCAGGACTGATCCAAGCAGGAGGAGGATTGGGGTCTGGAGCAGTGACAGAACTGGCTGCTGCAGCCTTTCTGGGACTGGACTTGCAGTTAGAGAGGCCGTGTGGGACTTCAAACTCCACAGTCTTGTTCTGCTGGGGAGGTGGAAATTATCCCTATCTAATAGCATGTAAAATGGTGAACTAACTGGTCCTGTAGCTAAGTTATGGATGAAGTCGTGTGAACATGCTGTTGATGGAAAAGGGACTGCTGTGCTGAGTTCTAGGTTAAATAAGTAAGCTTGGTGTATACTTAAATGCTGCCTCTGATATAGAGGAGCTTCCTGGAGGAAGATCTAGGCACTTTGATCTCCTACATTTAAAACAGGCAAAGGAAGATCCTGTAGCAGATCACTGTAGGAGCCATGTAACTGTATTTCTGATTTTGAGGAAATGGAACATCTGAGCCTTCATCTTGCATCAGCCTTGCCACGAGTTTGTTCTAACTAAAATTCAGGACAAGTGTACAGAAATACACTTAGGAACCACATGAATGTTCTTCCTAAGTAAAGGAACAGAGGGAGCAATCTAATTCTTACATATGTTTGTAATCCATAAATACTTTCCTATACATTTTTATTATGGTACTTAGAAGGGGAAATTTTGTTTAACTTATGACATGATATGTTTTCCATAACAGCATTTGCTGTAGGGCTAGTGAGTTTTCTCATGTAAAGGTTTGTTGTTTGTTTGAAGTTTTGGGTTTTGGTTTTGCGGGTTTTTGGTTTTATTTTCTTTAAAAAAACAACTTACTGAAGCTCATGGAATGACCTAACAGGAAGAAGATTTCCAGTAGAGGTCTCTCCCTACTGATACGATATTAACAATTGAATAAAGCTTACTTTCCTTCCAGGAATGTCAGTGGCAAGTGATAATGATATGTTTCTTTAGGCCAGTAAGCAATGTAGTAGGTGTTCCTGGATTTTGGCTGGATTAGGTGTTCCTCCAGTATTTGCAATTGTGAACCCCTTAAAATGAAGCAGAAGTATGCAATTACATTGGCTTCTCTGACATTTTGGTCTGTCAGAGCAAAACTGACCAGAAGGGTTCTTCTCTCTGATTTTTAAAGTGACAAAGAGAAGTCAGGCCATTGTAACTCTCTTGCAGGACTGTAAAGCCAAACAGCTTCTTCTCATACCTATTCCTTACTGCTACCACTCCAAAATGACCTTGAAGGGGGACAGAATTAGGGGAAGGAAGGACAGAAGAAATTTTCAGCCTGTAGAGGGAACACAGAGCAAAGATGTACTGGGGAGGAGCATAAACCATCAGAGAACCTCAAAGTAGACTGGAGACATGGTACTTTTCCAAGAAGTATACATCTGGAACACTTTTAAGCTAAAATTCACTCTTTTTATGTTTGACTTGTCTTCCTCAAGTGAAGCTGACATCTCTTTTGCCAGGATCTGTGTGACTCCCAAGAAGATGTTACGGGGGAATAGGACTGTTCCTGGAAAGGGGAAAGCAAGAAATTGCCTTGAGGCTCTTGAGAGCCAGAGCCTATTTCCCACCAAATGTTCTCTGGCTCTTAATAATGGAGGGTTCTGGCTTGTGATACTTACCCCTTTCCCTTGCATTGCAGGGGAGCCAGTTTGCATATTCTGGTGGAATGAAATGTGAATATGTTAGAAAGGGGCACTTGGTGGTTCCTCAGTATTTCACTATGCCTTTGAGCCTAGGTATGTAAAAGGTTTTCAAATGGCCAAATAACGCGGTATCCTCTTTCATCTGAGGATGCTTCTGTGGATATATTGACATTCACAGTGAAAGCTTGTAGCCTGCTTTGCCCTGGCATTCTCATGAATTGCCTCCTGTGTTCTTTTTGTCCTGTTAAAAATGGGAACCTGTTTTCATAAACTGAGGTATCTCAGTAAACAATTAAAAGAATTCTGGTTGTTGAGCTTGGCAAATATTTCTTCTCTGTGTCAGATGTTATTTAGTCACAGCCTTTGGCAGTAGAGTTCTCATGAAGGAATTTAGTGGAACAAATCAGGCAGCCTGAAGATTGCCACGGTCAAGGCTGTCTTCATGGGTGTTCGTGGCCTCCTGGCTAGTCTATCATTTCTTTTGTATAGCCCAAGTTATGGACGGGCTGTGTTTCTGAGAGGATAAAAGTGACCAAGAAGGCCAGCTGGTGACAGCCTTTACAAGCTCAGGCTGTGGCAGAATGATGTGTTCCTATCACATGTTGGAGAAACATGGACTTGCCTATTTTTAAGCCACTTGTCCTCTCTTACAGCATTTAACCCATCTAAACCAGTGACACTGTTTGTGAGAACTGAGGACACATTGTGACTTGCCGCAGTGTGATTTTTCTGCTTCACCTACCAATGGGAACAGGACTGGTTCTGCCATCAGGGATTTTGGTGCTTTGAGCTGCAGGGTGTAGACAGAAGAGGTTTGGCATGACTCTGTCCCTTAGCTGCAGTTTTGTTTATTTTAATAGCTATTCTCAGGAGTATTCAGAGTTGACTGCACTGCCCTTAAAGTTAGCCAGAAGCTTCTCAGAGCCAGGAATGGAACACTTAGTATTACTTTTTGTGTTTACTTTAGAGGTAAGAAAAAAAAAAAGAAAAAGTTCTCTGTTTGCATTTAGAAACCTCCCCTTCTTGAATCTGAGGTCCAACATAGAGTCTGAAACACTTTTATTCAGTGCTGACAGTGCTGGCTCTTACAGCTGGGGATTTTGGCTGGTGTGGTCCCACCAAACATACCAGGTGACATGGTTTGGTTTTTTTTTTTTTTTGGCTCTGTATTTACTCATACTGGAAATGAAGCTCCTTGTATCCAAAACTAGTAAATTCTGTGCCTGTGTAACAAAGATTAGAAATGTCATCCCCATCTTATCTCTGATTTGAATCCCTAAAGGCGATTTGACCTTGGAGGGCCTGAGAGCATGGAACAGATGGTGAGGGGGAAGGAAGATACTGGGTCTTGTCCTGTTCTTTTTACTGGTGAGAACAAACTCATGGCTGTGAACATGCATTTAACTGAATAACATTAAACCCATGTATTTTTAAACACAGAAATAAATAAAACCTGTTGGCTCTTCAGTTCCTAGTTTTATAAAATAATGCTGTCCAACAAATGGGTTCGTGAAGAAGAATCTCTTGTTGCTTTTGTAGGTTGTTTTCTTCCTTTTTTCCTTTTTTTTTTTTTTTTAATGGCACCAAGCCCAGTGATGGTACAACATCTGGCTGACCATCATGACTGTTTTACTGAGGGCTGTTGGACTATGGCAGCTGAAAGAGACAACTGGGGACAGGGTTGCCTGCTCTGTTGGTTCCTGCCAAATCATAGCTGTGCACTTACAGTACCAAATTTGGCTGTCTCTTTACTGGTTTGCAAGGCAAAGCGATGTGTTTGGGACCTGCAAAGGTGGATTGCAGGATGTTTCTAGTGGGAAATAAACTACCTCTGCTAATTACCTCTTGAATAAATGGTTCTCATGTGAGTTGCTGGAGAACAGGGTATGAGAGCTTTTTTTTCTTCTGCTTTACAGTAGTAAGTCATGTTTCCAAACTTGCAAGGAGGATGTAAATTCTTGGAATATAGCTTTCTAAATCCAGATAACTCTTAACAAATGGATGACTTTGTTACCCAAAATAATATCCATAAACAAACTTGCTTACTTTCTGCTTCTCTGTCTTCCTTTTGTGTAGGGTTATTTGGCTGTTTTGGTTATTTGCTTTCAGTGATGTTTCCAGAATTAGTTCTGCTACAGTACAAGGTGTTAGAAGGCACCTGAAACATGTAAGATATATCTATATGGTCGTATTTCATAGGCAGTTATGATGGGCTGTTTTGATGAATTGACATCTGAATTGGGCACCTGTAACTTGTAGTCTGTTCCTCACCAGAAATGATACAGATGCCATGTGGTTCACAAGGGAATAAGTTTTAATTTGCTGTGCTTCTGGTCTGAAGTGGAATGAGTTGTAGTCTCTCTCAGAGGAGTTTTGTGAGTTCCTGGGACATGGTTTGTCCTCCCTGTTCTACCCACATGCCATTTTCACAGCAGCTGTGCAGTGAACCCTGAATATTTTCTTTGCATATGTTAGTGAGGGAAACCTTCAGGTGCTGTGTAGAGACGATCAATAACTTAGGCAAAAAGTCTGTAGCCTCTTGCATTAGATAGGTTCTTGCCATTGTGAGGAATTCATTTATTTTTTTGGCAGTACAGGCAAAACAGCCAGAAGGGAGACTCAAAGGATATGTGCTAAATATTTCCCAGCTCTCAGCAGAAAAGGCATCAGTTGCACGATTTCAAAGGCCTGTTGTCAGTCTTACACACACAGCATTTGTTTTTCTCTCTTAATGGTAGTATTGAATCACACCAATTACATTATTACAGTACACTGTGTAAAACACGCTGCTGTTCTGTATAGATGGGTTGCAGTGGATCTGGCAATTATGTCTATTATGAAAAGACACAAGTTGAACATTCAAATGCCCATGAATTAGGGGGCAGGCAGCAGGCACTCATTAAAGATTTTAATTGCTTTCTTTTTCTTCTTTGGAAAAAAGCAGGGGAAGCCATGTTTCAAAGTGAGCGATTAAAGGATACTTCATAGCTAATTGCTGTGAGAAGGGGCTGTCACATGGAATATACTCTATTGTAATTCATACGATTGCTTGACATTTTATTAAGAAGCACATCTTTGTACCGTGGTAAAATTTAATTTTCTGCAGCGTAACTGTGTGCGTAATAACTGCCGAAGTAATGGCTGTTTGGATTTGCTGTGGCTCTTTTCCTTTCTTCCTGAAATAAACAAGCCATAAATAAGCATCATTGATGTACAGCAAATTCTCTGTGGACAGGAGGCTTCTCTAGTTTGCAGGTAAGCGTGCCGTGTGCGTGGACAGGAAGGTCCGAGCTGCGCGTAGCTCAGCAGCGCGGGTGCTCGGAAAGGCAGAGCTGTTCCCTGCTGCCAGAGCCAGCGCGGGTCTGGAAGTCCTCTGCGGTGGCATTGCTGTGTTTGGAGTCAGACTGAAAAGCCCTGCTGACCCCCAGGCTCTGTGCCCTGTCTGGTTTGGGCACCCACAGTGGCTGAATGCTGGGTTAGCTCAGCTTTGGGTGCGTGTGGCCTGCAGATGGGCTGTGTCACTGGCCTCTGGAACGGGGGGCTGAAGATGCTCAATCTCTCAGGTCTGGGCTGACTGCTAAATGTGTCCAATCTCCCCAGAGAGGATTGGTGTCATGTCTGAGCCACCTACATGCACAGCTAGTTGTGCCTAATGCACCCCAAAATATGCAAGTGTGGTGCATCTCTGGGTGGCTTGATTACCTTGGAATACTTCAAAAAAAGGGGCATTGACTGTATATTTTTCCCTTTATAATGCAAGTTGTGCTAGTTCCCGGTGGTGGAACTTGTGTTGGTAGCACTGGTGACCTTCTCCATTGCACAAAACAGCCTTGAACAGACCTTCTCTGGGTGTGACATATCATCTCTCTCAGCCTGCTTGTGTGCTGTGAGGCATGTCTGTGTGACAGTGGCAACAGCTTAAAGGGGATAGTCATGGTGGGGGTGTTGCAAATGAATTTGTAGCTATGTTTTACTGCTGTTAATAGTGGAGGGGGAGGAAATAATGCAGTAGGACAAATTGAAATTGGTGCTTATGTTATGGATACACTGCTTGAGACCAGGTCTGTGCAAATAACCTTTTTTCCAGTTGTGTTCGGGAAAATTTGTGGTCTGAAACAACAGGAACACAGGTATTGCAAAAACATTGGTGTTAATAGCTTAGAATTTTTGCTTTCTCAAATGCAAAGTGAAGTGTCTCTCTGTGTACATTTCATTAGGTTATATTCTTTATTGCAGGAACTCTGCAATTGTTTTATCCTTGTACAATTGTGTTGCCAGTGACTGTCATGATTTCTCACTGACAAATTAATATCTACAAAAACATAAACAAAGGCAAAGAAAAAAAAAGGTTGATGATGATCTGAGGGACAGCAGCCTGCCTTTTGTGAGAGGCAGGCCACAGAGACATTCCAGTTTCCTGAGTGGGTTTCAGGAAACAGTGATTCACATTCCCTTCTCTGACCTCTGTATGTACACTGCAGTAGTACCTTGAGCCTTACTTAGGATGGTGATTTACCTTATTGTGTTAGACACAGTCCATATTCTTACTACTGTTCAGTCAGTTTTTTGAGGTTTGCCTTTTGGTTTTGGGGTTTGTGGGGTTTTTATGTCCCTGCTATAGTGTGGGCTCTTGATTTATTTTTTTTAAAGCAGCTGGAATTAGCAGTTGGGAATATGTTCAGTATTGAAGAAATTGTTGAGATAGAAGTAACAATGAATTTGCTAGTGGCAACTTTTATGCATGGAAGCATAGAGAGTGATAGATTGCAAAGACCTTCTATGGCTTTGAGATTGGAAAGCTTGAACAAAATCAGCAGGTTTATGACCTTCTTGGGAAGAATATTCATCATGCCTATGCATATGTCACATTTAACTGCTGTCTGCTTGGGTAAAGTATGAAATAGACAATATGTTCAGTATGACTGCAATTTTAGAATGTTGCATCCTTGCAATATGCCCTATATTCTTGCTTTTGCAGGATTGGGGTGTGTTCTTCATTCTAGCAAAACGTGATGGACAGTCATGAGTTTTGATTAATTTTCTATCTGTTCTAATGCATCCACTTAAAAATCATAGCTTGGTAATTGATGGATACCCTAAAAACCATCAGGCTATAGCTGACTGTAATGGGAGGTTGTTGATGAGATTACAGAGCATGGGGGTTCTACCTTGGTAGCTGTTTGCTACAAACAATTGTCATAACAATGTAACCGGTGCAGAAAAAAATGTTAATGCTATTGTATATACATGGGAGGAGTCACTTGGCAATAAGGATCGTACAGTATATGGCTTTAATCCTTTTTTTCCTTTTAAAGTATCAATCTTTATGTTAAATCCAAACAGAGCTTAAACATGTATTTATTTTTTTATTCTTTTTTATTTCTGCTAATAAAGGTAGACAAGCTATGCCACTGTACTCTGCAAAATTTTTTAAGTTGGTTTCATTCTGTCATGCGTTCTGTTGATTTAACTATTTTTTAATCATGAATTGTGTCTTTTGCAGTAGCATGGAAAAAAAAACTCCTGCCTTTGTGGCTGCAGGAGTTGGTGTAAGTTTATTTGTGCCAACACTGGACTGGGTCTGATCTGTCAGCCTGCCTTTAACTGCAGTCACCATTTAGCTCTCGGTTGAGATTGTGTTAGTTGTCAGTAATTGTGTTTGCAGTCTCGGCTGGAGGCTGTGATGAAGATTGTTTGGAACTGGGACATTACACAGATAAAATCATGATGAAGCAGCTGCAGCTTAATCACAATGAAATATGCGTGGGCTTTAAGGGCTGCATATTCTGGAAATTTTTATTACACTTAATTCCCGTGTTTAACCTTTTTATGGAAAAAAAAAATCTCCCCACAATTAGAAAGAAATAGATGTAAGGTTATAGTCGTATTGTAAAATAAATCTCATAACCTTCCCGTTTCAAGGAGGGAACATTTTGTTTGCCTTTGCTCAAGGTGAAATTGCTGGCAATTTTCTTAATTTTTCTGATCTTTTAGATGTCTAGACCTGGTTGTCTTATGTTGCATCCCTTTTAGGGTGCTCTGAGGAGCAGAGGGCAGTGTGTCTGTGCTATCAGATGGTGCTCAGGCTCAGTGGCATCCAGCACTGCCCCTCCCAGAGGCTGGGCAGGCTGGGCGAGGCCCTCTGTGTTTGGAAATCAAAGGGACTTTTCCATTTACTCTGGAATTGTAATCTCCTTCTTTGTGGTCAGAAAAAGGCAAAGGGCTGGGATTTTGAGGTAAATCTGACTCCGTGGTATGTGGTATTTTGGGACATCCTTGGAAATTGCTGAACTGATCGTTTTCTGTCAAAAGTAGTGTTTCTTTGTGATGTAGACCCAGCAATGTACTGATAGATTAGCAAAATTAAGACGTATTTTATAGATTAAAAAAAAAAAAGGGTATTGCATTGCCAATGCCTTTAATTGCTTTAAGTTGATGACAGGCAAATCTGATTATTTAGGCGACCTGCTCAATTTGAAAAATAAAAGGTGAGTAGCAAAAAAGAACACCAGAAACGGATACTGTTGTGAAGAAATCTAGCATAGACACAGAAGATAAATTATCAACCTTGCAAGCAGTTAGGACAGTTGCAGGCAATTGAAGTAATAAGGAAGATGATTTAAGGATGGCCTTGAATTTCTAATTATTGAGAAAATAAGGAAGATGGTTTAAGGATGGCCTTGAATTTCTAATTATTGAGGAAATGGGTTCTGGTAGGTCTGTTTCATAATGCTCTAATTCTGTGACACAAATCCAGATGCTGGATGTGT
This sequence comes from Hirundo rustica, assembly GCF_015227805.2. Lineage (NCBI taxonomy): Eukaryota > Metazoa > Chordata > Aves > Passeriformes > Hirundinidae > Hirundo > Hirundo rustica. Next base: position 28,827,360 of record NC_053452.1, read on the forward strand.
AGCAGTTCCTTCCTGTAGATACAGCTATCTTCTTGAGTTTTCTCGATGTGGGTGGAAAGCACCTCTGCAGAGACACCTTCTTTACCCTGGGATAAACTTTTAAAAGAAAAAAAACTCAGTTATTTTAAACAAAATGCTGTGAGTGATGATGGGCGTAGCTTCCTGTGGAGGAGGCAGCTGTGTTTTGCTCTCTTGGTCTCTGATGCCTCCCTTGTGTGTGTGCCCAGGCGAACCGGGACGCAGTGATCAGCCGAGCCCCAGAGCAGCAGGATGACCGAGCCGTCAGCCTCCGGGATGCTTCTGCAGTCTACGACCTCCTCAGCATCACGCTGGGCAGAAGAGGGCAGTATGTGATGCTGTCTGAGGTACCTCCCTTGGCCTCTGCCCCTCCAAACAGGCTGCCAAAGCCCCTCTTTGTGGTGGCTTATCAGGGGAAGGTGACAATGGAGTGTGCTAGTTAGCAATTAGCAGAAACAGGTACACAGCTATGGCTGCACAGGCCAGAAATGCGCACGGAACTGTTTGAGATGTTAACATAATTTATATGTAGGCACTTGAACAAAGTGGCTGCCTTTTGAAGTGAAGATGTACTCTAGCAAGTCCCATTAGCTGAGAAGTGTAAATGGTTTCATTAAAAAAACAAAATCACCTGGGTCTCCAGGGCCACAACAGATTGTTCCCTGACTCAAGCAGCAGTCTTGACAAAAGGTGTAAAGAAGAAAATAAAGTCTGATATTCCTTTCATCGTTTCTTTCTCAGTGCTTGGAGAGAGCCATGAAGTTCGCATTTGATGAATTTCACCTCTGGTACCAGCTTGCCCTGTCCATGGTAGCTTGTGGAAAGGTAAGGTTCAAACCAAAGGGCGCAGAAAGGGCACATTTTCCTCTGGAGGAGTGAATCTGGATTGCTTGCTTGAATGTGTAGAGTCATGTGTGTTGTGGGAGTAGGTGCCATCAGACAGCTCTGTGAAAGGACGGTGCTCTCCTTTTAGTCTCTGATTGCACTTTGTGATGAAGGATGTGCATTTGGTATTGAGCACTGTTCTTTCTGTATAGTGTTCTGTTCTTATTACTGGGGAGAAAAATGGATTTTGTGCAAAGCTGTGGGTTGAAAAGCATTATACAGCTGTCCATTGTCTGCAGGTTCAACATAAATGAGCTTAGTATAAGAAAGAACTGATGTCTAAAACTGTCATCAGTTCTCTCTGTGTCTCTGGGCAGTTGACTTAAGTTGTGGTTTCTCCATCTGTTGAAGGAAATGTGAATGTTTTTTCATAGAAGACTTGTAAGGTTTAATATTTTTAAAGTGCTTGGTGCAAAATACGCTCTAGAAAAAGAAACAAGGTGAATGTTGGCATGGTCATGTGTTTCAGCATAAGTAGTTTTTTAAAATTAGTGTGGTATTTGTGAAAGTCATAAGTAAACCACTGAGATGGCTGAAATGTGGTTGTGAAAAGTAGGCAAAGGTAACAGGAGCTTTTCTTTATTACACTTAAAAGAGTGGACTTCCTGTAGGAAATGTAGATGGTGCAAAGTTGAGCCAGTTCATTCTGGAATCCCTGCCTACGTGTTTGGGAGGTATGAGCAAATCGATGCTGTGCAGTAGTAGACCGCTTAATATGGTCCTATGTTCTGTGCCCATGGAGTGTACGGGAATGCACGGGGACCTGAGTGGAGGCTACCAACTAGTGCTCATTTGCTGAATTCCAGCTACTACTGGCCTTTTATGGCTATAAGCTGAGTCAGAAACAGTGACTTTGGCATGGAGATAAGAGGTGAATCTATGCTTTTGCAAAGAAATTGTCTTGTGAGGTATAAGTGGTTGCAAAGCTTGGAAGATACCTGAAGGAATTCCTTCGCTTCTGTGAGCATATAGGCGAAGGCTTATCTTGGAAGAGTGTCTGTTGTTAAGCATTCTACTTCAAAAAAATGGTAGAACAATGAGAAAAAGTCTAGTAAAGAGCATCAGATGTGACTAAGGGTATAGTAAGCAGTACTATGGAAAGACTGAAATTATTTTTTTTGCCTTAAAGGGGAGGAAAAAAGTCTGAGAGAAGCAAGTCTTCAAGAACTCTTGAAAGGAGGACGTGAATCTTATCTGTGGTGGTTAGGACAAGACATGATGGCATCTAATTGCAACCACACAAGTTCATGTTTCTTATTAAGAGGCAAAAAAATAAGGGTAGTGGAACGCTGGAAAAAGAGTGCCCTATGGGGATTGTGTGGTGCCCAATTCACTGGGGATCTGTGGAACACCTTAGGCAAATTTGTAGTGACTCCTCTGGGAGCTGAACAGAGATCTTTAGTCAGAAGGAGCCTCACAGATGCCTACAGAAGTTCAGTGCAAGCATTTCAAAATACAATTCCAAGCTTGAAAACAAGGGCTAGACTCAATCATATATAAGGAAACCTGAAGCTACTGGTGGAATACTTAAACAATGAGCTTGGTGCCATGGTGCTAATACCTTGCACTGATCTGTGTCAGGTGGGAGCTTACATGTCATGTCTGGCTCACCTTGGAATTCAGCTGGAGTTAGCACAGTCCTGCCCTCTGTGCCTTTGCAAATCCTTGAGGTACCTGGTCCCTTGATACTGGAGGACAGCAATGGTACACAGGCCATGATAGAAAGGCACAGAATCTTACAGTGAGCATGGGGTTTGTCTGGGAGCTTCACTGGCTTTACAAGCTGTGTAACCACGTTCTCAACAGCAGACAATGCTGTAGCTCTAGCAGCTCTCTGCTGGAGAGCAGATCAAGATTTTTAACTGCTGATGTTTGAGAGTGAGTGTATGCAGAGAATAATTGTGCTTCAGTCTTAGGTTAGCATGGAGAGGTGGGGCCTGATCTTTACCTTCTAATAATTTGCATGGCAATTCCGTTCTTGTCCATTCTATGTTTGCATACCTCTTCACCTTCCCTGCATGTTACAGAATATTCAGTACCTAGATATTTGTGTTGCTCTTCTTGATTTATTTGTCTCTGTAGCTGTCCTACCTTTTCAGATTTTCAAGTACATCATGTCCTTTTGCCTGTACTTTAAATATTTACGAGGTAAAATGTCCTGATCTTGCCTATTGATGTGAAAGGGCTAAATGTTCTGAGCCCTATATGGATCAGAGGGAATTCCCTTACAATCCCATCTGTGCAGTATTTCATTTCTAATCCCAAAGTATTCCCTGAGGATTCCTGTCATATACTCTGCAATGCGTCATCTTGCTAACGGGAGATGTGGCATACATTTTTATATTGCTTTGCAGCTTGATAGCAGGACAGTTTATTTAAAAGCAAGTGCTCCAGTGTAGCAGAAGGAACTGATGAGAAAATAGTGTGGTTAGTCTAGACTGCAGAATGCAGAGTACACTTGAGCTTTTGTAGGTGAAGATCTATTTTCACCTGTCTCAGTCACAGCCAAATCATGATCTCATTTCTTGGTAATGAAACCTCACATCCTGCAGCATTACTTGTTCTTCAGTACAGCAAATTGCAGTCATAAGTCCTGGGCATGACAGGAACAACCTGCAAATGCTGGAAACTTTGGTTTCACTTTTTTTTTTTTTTATTTTTAAACATGTTTTTAGGTTTTTCAGCTCTGACCTTCTTAAAAATGCTGTAAAATCCTATCTTGCCCTCTATTCTACACTGAATTTGACTAGAGGTGTGTTTAATTTGTATATTCAGATTGAATCAATCAAGTCAAATTTCAATGTATTTTTTTTCTTCTGCTAGCTAAAAAATTGCCAAATGGTGATTGTCATTTTTCACAAGTGATCAGCCTGAATGTCAAGTCAGCCATCTTGGCTCATTACCACACATAGGCTTGAGTTTACACGTTATTCTGAAAAGCATGTGCCTTAACAAAAATAGGCACATCATTTCAGTGAGTTCCTACAGGCCTTGGGGCTTCCTAAAACAGTGAATGAAAAAAACTCAGGGAAGCATAACCTTCCTGTCTGTCTTTTATCCACTTAAGTGGTAGAAATAATGGAGTGACAGCAATTTCACTTTCCTGTGTTTCTCAGCAACTTGCATAATGAGAAAGATGGTGTGGTCTGGGGTTTCTTTAACCCATTTTTAGGAATGCCTTTCATATTGAGCTGTATATTTACTGAATAAGGAAGGCATGTATATCTAAATGACAGAAATCCACCATTATATTTGAAAATATAGGCAAATTTAGATGAGAAGGGAAAGGAATGCTGGGAAAATCTAGACAATGGCAAGGACATGGTGAGGGGTGTCACCAAGTGCAGTTCTGAATAGGCCAAAGAGGTTTAAATCATTCTAATGCAGCAGCCCTGTTGCTGTGGTGCTGAATGCTGAATTCTTCATAGGTGCTTTAAGTTGCTTCTGCTGGTAATAATAATCTTTTTAATCTGTGTGGTAATATCAGCTAGAGGCTGAGTGGGCATTGCAGCTCCCTGCCTCTGCTGCCGTGCCTGGACAGGCTGGAGTCTGAGTGGCGAGTGGTGTGATAGCTGGATGCCATCTGGCAGAGTCCTCAGGCAATGAGATGAGCCACTCTCCTGCTGCCACAGTCAAACCAGTGCAGACAGTTGCATCTGCTCGTCTCAAGATTTTGAAAAAGTGACCAGTACTGTGCAACATGGGGAAAGGAAGGACCAAACTCTTTCTTAGAGAGTGGAAAAGACTTTGTCGTCTTCGCAGCAGTGAAGAGAAAGAGCTGCTTGGGGTAGATTTGTTCTTTGTTGTTGCTTTCCAGCCAAACAGTTTTCCCTGGAGGTCACAGAGGTTACCACCACACAGCTCTCCTGCAGACTAGGAGAGCTCTCCCGACATTTCTGAAGTTGGAGGCAAAATTATCATAGTGTCTAGATGATGTATTACAAGCACAAGGGATGTGTAATAGGGTCCTTGTGCACTCGCAAGCATTTTCTTGGCCTTGGACCAGTTGGATAAGTTCCACGTTCCTTTTTCAGATTTCTGTCTCCTTCCACACCTCTGCTGTCCTCACACAGGACCTAGCCTGGGTGTCCCAAAGTGTCGCTGGAGCTCCTTGGGAGTAGAGACTCAGAAGCACATCGTGAGTAGGCTCTAGCTTAAGTTTATGGTACTTAAGAAAGTCTCCTAGATTTGCATTGGAAGTGTTCAAATACATGCCTTGGACAACATGAAGCAACATTTGTCCTTGTCTTCTGCCTACTACACGAGGAGACAAGATTTGTGTTTAGTGACACTGATTTGCCATTTTCCTAAGGGCAGTGAGGGAGGGATTCGTCAAGGGTAGCTGTGAATTTATTCTGTGAACACAGTCTGCATAGTCTAAAAGTGCTGGTTGTCCCAACTGAGCCATTCGACTCTCATGAGTCTTACTCTCATGAGTACAGTGGATGTTTATTGTTGTTAGTGTATGCAATATATGGAAACATTTTTGCACTCATGTTCAGCATCTCTGCCTGAAAAAACCCCATAACACAGTGCGGTTAGTGAGTGAAGAGCTTTAGGATGTGCATTTCTTGAGAGGAGTGAGTAGTGATAAAGCCTTAGGCCAGCTGAAGGAAGGCTGGAGTATCTGCTGGGAGAGGGTAATCTGCTTTGAGATAAGCTGTGTACTCACTGAGGGGCTGAAGTGCCTCAAGAGTGAGTAGAGGAAGAGCTTGGAAACAACTACAGGGTCTGAGCGGGGAAAGCCTCTGTGAGAGCTCAGGGGAACTCGAAGCAGGTGCCTGGAGGCAAGGACTGTGCTCAGCAGGCCTGGTACTGGGATTGCTGATGGTGGTTGTGTTCCTGTGGTGCCTGCCACAAAGCTCTCCAGCCCTGCAGAACGTGGCCAGCTCAGTGCTTGCCTTGAAGACAGCAATTGTATGACTTGAGAAGCAGCTGCATTGCTGCTGACCCTCCCCAGCCCCCTCTAGCCCAGACTGAGGGCACCACAGGAACAATGGTCAGCATTGCCATATGGATGGCCAGGCTTGGCGGTGGGGGATGTAAGCTCCAAGCATGAGACCTTGAAAATGAGGCAGATAAAGCTGCTTTCACTGCACAGAATGCTCCTTTCTGCTCTTACCCATGATGTTTGTTCCTCTTCAACGCAACGGGCAAGAAGAAAATCATGCATGTCTACCTGAATGGTTTTCTTAATCATGTAATGCTTCAGGAGTGTCTGGTGTTATACAAAGAGAAGTAATCAAATCCTTCTTGGCATCTGTCATTCAGCTGTGTTTCTGAGGGATTAAGCTCCAGCTCTTCCCAGGGCTAGTCTTGCAGTGTCACTGTGCTCCCTTTGGCTGCTCAGTAGCTGGACATATTGCAGTCTCGCCCAAAGCTTGTGCTAGCAGCATTTTTAAGGTTTTGAAACCAGTCTTAGACAGACCTGAGCTCTGATTTTGGAGCCCTTAGCAAGTTGCTGATACACTGGTCATAGGCAATGACAAGCTAATGTCTGAGCTGCTCCTCTCTGTGCTGCACCCAAAAAAAAGGAATCCTTCCCCTTATCCAAACAGTGCAGCAAAAACAGATGTCTCTAAGTGCTTCAATGAGCTTCAAGTTTGACTCAGCCATGCCTGTGTTGCCAACATACAGCTTTCCAGAAGGTTAGAAGGAAAGTTAAAAATATATTTAATACATAATTCTGCAGTAACAGCAGACAAATTTTATGATTTAGGCTGTTCCTTCTGTTGGTATCCTTGCGAAAGCTTAGACTGGTTGCTAGGCAACTGGCATTTAAAAAAAAAAAAAAAGTACATTTCTCTTTGTATTGCAGGCAGGAACCTTGGGAGCAGCAGAAGCCTCGTATGGCTCCTTAAATAGCATTGCTGGGGAATGAAAGTTAAAATATTGAACATTCATTGGTTACAGATCTTGTTACAAAGGTCAGCTATCTTGGGGTTATTCAATAGTTTGGTTTCCTTTGGTGCAAAGGAAAGATTAGAAGCGAGTTTGCCTGCGTGCTGTAGATAGTACAAAAAATGAAAATTTCCTAAGATGCCTGGCTGTTGAGCAGAATACCTAGGTGGGCTATATAATTGCCTTCAGGCTTAACTCTCTTTTCTTGACAGAAAGTGTGAAGTGAGGTGTTTGTCACATTAGCAAGTACAAATGTGTGCTTATAGATCTTAAAATGTAAGAGGTGCTTTTAAGAGGGAGTGTTTGAAGCTGATTAACTCCAGTGCCCTAATTTTATAAACATAAGGTAAAAGAAAAGGGAGAGAATCAGTTCCTGTGTTAAGAGAAGTAAATGTCTTAGGGGAATAATGTTCATGCTGAGATTAACAGAAATCTCTAAATTCGGTGGAAAGCTAACAGCAAAACTACTGATTCCAGAGTTCTCAATTGCTTGCTCATTCTTTCTCTGTCAATTCAAGGTCATTTATATCTAAATGCCTGTGAATCCCAGGACACAGAGAATAATAATTCTTTCATTGGGCTGAAAGATTTCCACTTCCCCACAATCCCTTTGAAGTAGTACAGTTTTTAGACAGGATGATGCAAGAAATATAGCAGCAGTAGTTGTGGAAATTAATTTGTGTACTAAACTGCCAGGTACATTGGGAATTAGGCTGTCTACCAACCCACCATCTTGAGGAACATTTTTCCTTCTGGCTGAAAAGTAGGAAAGAAACAAAAAACTAGGGAGGCTTTTGGAACCTGTGCAAGAGAAGAACAACTCTTCATGGCATGTCAAAGTCTATCAAGCACAATTTACTGTCTGGAAATTATTCTTCCTTTTACTTATATCTATGTTTCCTTTATCTTCTAAATATGAAATGGTTCTCTAATTTCCTTCTTTGGTTGCTTTGGTATGGTGAGAGGGCAAAGGAGGGGAAAGAATGGAAATTGTGTTAGAATAGCTTAGAAAAAGCGGCATTTGGTCAGCGTCTGTGGGTTCACCGTAACGGATGGTAAATTCTCTCGAGCCATTTGGAAAAGGAAGGAAGAAAATTAACTGAAGGATGTTCTTGGTTCTATTCTGCTCATATGCAAGCATCTTTGAGGAGTATGTGTCCATGCTTCATTATTGAATCAGTAAATGGGGAGTTGTGTTTGGTATTTGGATAGTTGTTTTTCTTTACTTTTAACTCCTTCATAGGATTCAAAACCATGGCTGCCATAATTACATTGGAGAAGGTGTCTTCTCCGTCCTTCTCCTTTCCCAAGAGCTTCCTTGTGATTCCTTGCTCTTGATGAGAGGCCAAATGAGACCTAGTTTTCTGAAGTCCTTGGAAACTTGTTCTAGTGCAGTCATTATAATCCAGCAATTAGCAAGTTAAACAGAAACAGCATAAATCGTGGCTTGAATTATTATGGGAGCCCCTCTGAAGCTCAGAATCATGTACTCACTTGGAATTCAATTTCTGCTCTTCTCAAAACATGCCTCACCAATAAATCAAATTATTATTGCCTTGCAGTGAATCTCACAAACAATGCACTTGGCTGCTCGGTCCACCCACACTAAGTGAAAGAATATGTACATTTTAATTACCAGATTACTTCAATGTTGCACAAACACTGTTTCATATTAAATATTTTTACAAACCAGTGATATCTGTATTCAATAAAGAGCGCTTGATATTTTTTCCCTGGCTATTAATGTCTGTAATTAGTATCTTTAGGAAACCTTGATATTACATGTCATGCCAGTCTCCCCTAGGGAAGGTCATTGTGGGAGTGGGATTTTTTTCTCCTAGCATTCCTTCGCTAATGTTTCATCATCCATATAAAACATCTGCTGAGTGAGTTTTTCCAGGTGAAATTATATAATATCTCTTGAAATTTTTAAAACGCAGCTGGGGAGAAAGGCTTCATGTCACCCTGTTCCTAAAACCACTTGGGCTCCATATGCTTAGTTGCAAATTTTATAAACTTCTTTAAAATGACATAATTTGGTAAATGTTTTAGAAGCATCTTGTACCTCTTGCTCTGTAAATCCATGTTCAGAAGCTCTCGAGTGCATATGTAATAAAGCGATTCAACTCCTGAGGTGTTTGGGTGTAGACACAAGGTGGGACCTTCTGTGCAGCAGGCAGTAGTCACTGCTTTGCAGTGGCCTCCTGAGCGGGCTTGGGACAGGACAGACATGCCAAGGGCTCTGTGGTTTGAGGTATTGGAGACTGTGGCATTGGCTTGTCCTGCAGACAGGGAGGGAGCAGAATGCAAGAGGAACTGGTGAGGAATGGGTTGTGTCATTTCTCTTCTGGTATAGATCCTACAGCCCAAATTAGGACAGGTCTGTCACTGCTTTGGTTAGTGCTACTGCTGGTTGTGCTGCCCCACAGGAGAGCTGCCACCAGCTCCCTGGTTCCTCCTGCTTTCCCTGCAGTTGCAGTGCTGGTGGGGAGCTGAGAAATGACCACTGGGTTGAGCTTGTGTCTGTCTTTGCAAGCATAGGCTCCGGACAGCGTATGGCCTTTTCCATATCTGGCCTTTGCAGCTCCCTTTTGCATGGTGAGGTGACAAGGGTTGGTGGGGTTCAGCTGCAGATATACTGACTGTCACGGTGCATATCGTCCTGCTGTCGCGTTTATTTATTTGCTGGAAACACCTGTGGGGCTGGAATATCGGTAGGAGGGCAAGAAAATTATATCCAGCCTAGGTCCCTTATGGGGTTATGCTTGGGTTTCCAGCACATCCATCATGCTGCTGGGAATACCAGCTGCTTTCAGTGCATTTTGTGAAAGAGAGGAATGAGATGCCACTAAAACCTGAGATACCACTTGTTCTGGGCAACCAGGTGTCAGGGAGGTTCATTGTGAGGGATGCTAGTTAGCTCGTGGCAACAGAGCGCAGCAGTGTGTTTCTTCCCGTACCTCAGAGTTGAATTACTTGTCATTATTTCTCAGAGGGATGAAGTCATGGTTCAAGCTCTAGGACAAAGTTTATTGATTTCCATCCTTGGTCTTAGACAAGCTTCCTTCTGGCTTTAGGAAAATTGTGCATTTTGAATTTTAAATTAGCAAATATTTCCTCACTTTTACTGATCGTGCCTGATGCTCTACATAAGTGAGAGCAGCCTGAAGAATCCAGGGCATGCTGCTGCTCTTATTCTGACCACAAGGCAGGTACCCAAGCTTTTCAAGCTCCCAGTTGCATTGGTTATGAAACCCCTCTCTGCCTTAATGTGGGTGTGGCTGGTGTACATCTGGTTTTCCATTCTTCCAGGTTCCCTTGCAACCAAATTGCTAATCTAGCTTTGGAATTCAGGAGCAAGAAGTGGACCTTCTTTTCTGTGGAGGAAGGAGCTGGCTGGCACAGCCCGCTTTGGTGTGGTTTGAGGGGGGAGAGTGCTGATGGACAGAGGGAATGTGAAGCTGTGGTGTTGCTGCAGGGGATTGCAGCAATCAGCAGACCCAGAGTTCTGATAGGGAGAGCCCCTGGGGGTGAGGAGGGGATGCCTAGCACCTGATGGGAATAGCAGATCGTTTGACTTTGCAAGCTTCTGTTGCTGCTCTTCTGTAATATAGAAAGGCCATGACTATTTAATGTGCTTCTGGGCAGGAACATTGTGTCTTGGGACTGTGTGGAAGACTTTGGGAGGAAACAGGCATGCAAGGAGAAATTCCAAGAGACTAAAACTTCCCCTTGAGCACGAGCATGAGAAAATTTGAGTGGATCAGGGTCAATTAGTGAGGAAGGTTTAAATGTAAGGCAAACTGTGGTTCAGGTAGAATGAGCTGGGAGACTCTGGTAGGGCAACTCCTATCACCTTCTTAGTGTCTGGAGTAGCCTTTCTTATCACTGCCTCAGACCAGAGCTTTCTTCATTCCCCTTTAAAGCATCTGAAATGTGGAAGCCATGAATGTGTGCTGTAAAACGCAATGTTTGCAGAGCGCATCAGGATCAAAAGCACTATTAGCAAGTGCTAATCTTAAAAAACATCCTCGTTAATGGTAACCTAACACCAGAAAGAGAGCAAGAGTTTTATGGGCTTTCTTTCTAACATTTGGACCACCCACTGAACAGTGTGTTGATCTGCATCCACCCTTTGTATGGCAGGGTCCCCGTCGCTTTCATGTATGTTCTGGAGCTGGAGAAGGCACTAAGCATCCCACTGAGCAGATTACTTTAGCTGAACAAACCTCTCTGAGTGAAGTTGGCCTAAAATGTGTATGTACTGGAGGATAAGCTCTTTATGATCTCTTCTGGCTTACTGGAACATGATTATATGCAAGGGAAAACTACAGCAGAATTTTTGTGTATTGGGAGGGCAGAGTTAAAATAACCAGTGCATTGATAGCTAAGAAGACTGTTTCTCGTGAAGTGCACAGCCAGAGCTGCCTCCTTGGCGTGTTTCCTCTGAGCGTGGGCAGAGCGTGTTTGGTGTGCGTGTGTGTACACATGTCTGCACGTGGAGGTGGGAGGAAAGTTGCTGACTTGTTGCTGACATGGGATTCTTTTCCCCATAGCACTTTGTACATATCACTGCACTATCTCACCAGCATTGTCTAATCAGCCTTTTTTATTTCTTCCTCCCCTCTCCCACTCCTCCCTCCAGTCGGCATATGCTGTGTCAGTGCTCAAAGAGTGTGCTAAACTGCGACCTACGGATCCCACCGTTCCCCTTCTGGCTGCCAAGGTCTGCATTGGGTCACTGCACTGGGTAAGCAAGCTGATGCAATTCTTATTATGTAACGGATTAGGTGCTGCAGTGACAGGGCCACAGTGTAGTTGCAGTGGAGAAAAAGGGAATCCCTGCTGAAAATCATACACACATGTGTGCCTTTTATAAAAATGAAAATCCCTGCAGGAAATTTTGCAGTGAGTCCTTAAAAGGTGTCTTGCTGGCACATGGAAGAAAAGAGGAGGGGGAAAGCCATAACAGCCCTTCTGAGGACTGCTGCTTCAACTGAGTGTCACGTTGAATCAGCCACTCTTGTAGCCCCTGGAAGACACAAGTTAATAGTTATAAGTGGACTGTTAAATAGTTCAGGTCTGCTGGACAACTCAGTCCTTTGTTCTTGAAGTTGCTGTGTCAGTGTTTTGTGTTCTGGATGTGTTAATGTACACCCCAGAAGCAGAGTGGGAGTGGAAGCTGATGCCTGTGAAATTCTGATTATCCAAAGGAGCAGAAACATCTGCCACTCTTTCTCTACTTGGTTTAATTAACTGAACTGCAGCCTGCTGTTCTCACCTGTCCTCACCACGAGGTGTCCCTGCAGTCAGTGAAGGATTACCATTGCTAAATAGAAGTAAAACACAGATGCAAGAAAACATGAAAGAAAATACCAGAAGAATCTGCACAGATCTTGGTGAAACGTTGTAGAAGCCAATCTGCTGTTGCTTTGTTCCCTTACCCTGCCTCCTCACCTTCTACATCCCTGTCTGATGAGAGCTGCTGTTCAGCAGCTAGACTTGAGGTGTATTAGTTTACACCACCATCAGGGAGGATGTCTGGTTATGTATATTTTTGAATGAACTGTACTGTTCGAACTGTAATGGTTAAGCTTATATGTGAGTCAGCAAAAACTGGGCAGCATCTTTTTCTAGGAAAAATCTTCAAGTCTGAGGACCTTCAGGGAATCCTTGCTGAACTGCCCAACCTACTTCTGTTCTACATTTGGAACAGTTTAACTCACTTGTACCCACAGCTCAGTCTCTAAATTTTGAAGGCTGAAAGTCATTCAGTGATCTAAAAAAAGATTCACAGAGAATGTTATTTTTTTAGATAAAATAAATAAGGTTTTTTTGATACTTAGAGATATTAAAACAGTGTGAGAACAAGGCATTACAGCTGTGCTGAATGCTGTTCTTAGCATGTCTGATGAAGCTTTCAAGGCACAGATAGCACATAAAAATATATTGTTACTTTGAAAGGACAGTGAGACTGTAATTCAAGTCCAGTTTGGGCAATCCAGTATGTCCAGACTTCTCATGGCAGAGCTGATAAAATAACTGGCTAACCCTAAAAAGTAGGAAAGGCAAGGGAAGAAAAGAAAAATGAGCTGGTTTTGCTGGTATTGCAAAACAAGAGGATTATTTCTTCAAAGTACTGCTTTTTTATTGTGTGAAATGCTTTTCAGTGTTATTCAGTCAGACCCTGGCTCAGAACTGGGGGGTATTATGAAATAAAATCATGATTTCACAAGAGGGTAATTTTACTGCAGTTATGTAGAGCACAGCCTTATGAACTAAAACCAAATTAAAAATATTTCCTCTCCCCTTCCTTTCAGTCAGTGGCCTGTGCTTTACTCTCATAGCAAACTTGATGATGGTATAGAAGAGTTTTAATTAAGGGGAGTCCAAGGGAAATTAGATCATCTGTTAAAAGAAATGAAATGATAGGCTCTCCCACATCTCTTAGTCAAAGGGGTGCTTCTAATATTACTGGCAGACTCCTGTGCCTAATAAAGACCTTCCTGCTTAGCAGAGCTGTTTTTCTAAATGTCATCCTTACAGTAATTATTTGCATTTAAATTGGCAATCAAATCAGAATTGAATAATTTAAACTGGAAGTGAACAGGCTGATCAATGCCAGTATAAATAGAAAGGAGGATAGACATGGGACAGGAACAGTCTAATGGACAAATATTAGCAGTTGCAAATACTCAAATACATCTTCCTTTTCAGAACATATAAAATATGATTAATTTTTCAATTAAGAAATATATCCGTGTACTTGATTGCTGGCTAGGCAGGAAAAGGGTGAAATCAGATCGCCATTTATCCAAATGAAACAGCTAATTTATGTCCTGCATCTGTCTAGTCTGTGGTGCAGTATTGTAGCCAGTTTGTTTATAGCCCATGGGCAAGCAGTACTTTACTATTCTTTCAGTTACTAGCAATAAAAGCCCCCCCCCCGAAACACAACATTTATGCAAATGGATAATTACGTGTCATGAGAAGCACAGAACAGTTTCTTTCATGATTAATCTAGTGATCACTTTACTCATTTTCCTGGCTTTGTGCATGGTGTCTCACCACACTTTAAGAGCAGGGCAAACAGAAAATTAATTGAAATATACTATAGTGATTTACAACATTGAGGATGCTCCGATCACATCTATGAAATAATCTCTCAGTGAAAAACAAATCAAAGTGAAAACATGGATGCATTCATACAGTGCCATGCAAATCAGTGTATAACAGAGCCTGATGCAGAAAAGAACTGAGCCTCCCCTAGCTTCTGTCGTGGCAGTATGACCGGATCATTAACTGATGTAAGCTGGCAGTACGGCACTGGCGTGGTAGGGGTACCGTGCTGGCTTACATCAGGAGATGATCTGCCCCATCAATCAGTAGCTTTTAGGATTGGGCCTGCAGTAGACAACTGAGTGGTATGAGCAGTGTTTTGGCTACCTTTTTCAGAGTTAGAGGTTTTCAAAAACAAAAATAAAAAAATTCCAGTGTAAACAATAAATCAGTACTTCATTAATTCTAAAGCTTAAGCCAGTAGACTTGGAGGACCAGAAAAGCTTCAAAACTAATGCACATACGTAAACCACATTTGGATGATCAAGTTGCAGTCAGACCTGTACAGCAAAGTTGGAACTTTTATATGTATCTGAACCATTACACAGGTGTTTCAAGTGTTTTTTGTAGTAGGCTCAGGATCACTTTTGAGGCAACATGCTGCTAAGCCTTTCAGCTTGCTGGGGTTTCAGCACAGCAGTTTGCTGAACTTGCACATGGATGATTCTATCAAGCGAACACAAAGCTCAGTTGTGTTTAGCCCACTGTCTTTTAGCTTTCCAGAATGTACTGTGAAGTCTCTGACTGTTGTAGGTCAGAGTATTGTTTTAAATTTCCGTAGAAGAGTTGAGGTAGCTTGCTCTGGAATATGTCCATACTGAGGTTGCTTTGCCTTGCTCCACTATAAATTCAGAGTTCTGCTCACTAAAAGGCTTGCTGCAATTTCCTCTTTCACTCAGCCTTCCCTGGCATGGTCTCAGCTGAATGCTCACTTGCCTATTTTGGCAGTGACTTTGAGTTGCAGTTGTTGTTTTTAATATTTTAATAGTACAGTACTGTTAATTTCACTACTAATCTAGGTTCTCCAGGATCCTGTTATGGCAGGTGTTGTGAAAATACTAAAAATGGAACTTCTTCCTACAGGCAAGCATTAAATACTGAACTTCTCCATTTTAGCAGCCTTGTTTGATGCATTTAGGGTTACCCTGATGCTTTCTTTTGCCTTTTACTCCATTGATTTGAATGAAGGCATGTTGAAAATACTGTAAATACACATAGAACAAATGGACTGTAGTCCTAGGTTAGGCTTGAATCTCCTAGAACTCTGCTCTGACAAGAAGCAGGAGGACACGAGGCATGTTCGTATAACTTTCATTGCTCTGTAGCTGATATAATAACAATAGTGGTGGTTTGCTAAACTTGTATAGCATCAAATTAAGCCAGTATTATCATCTGATATGAGCTTTTCAAAGGGCTCTGTCCCATGGCAAAAGCTGCGCTTCAGGATGGTGCTGTACTTCAGACATTTCCCTTGTTTCTTTGCACTAGTATGCACAGCGAAGTGCGTACTGCAGCACTTTGCTGGGAAGACAGAGATGATGCCATCAGTCAGGGAAAGGGAGAAGAAGTGGTGTTGGGGCAGAGCAGACTGTTCATGGAGTCATAAAAACTGAGTAAGACATACCATGAGGTCAGGACGTCATGGTGTGCGTGTGTCAGGGGGATTGGCAGGATGTGGATTTAGAGCTGCATACTTCTGAGGTAACAGCTTACCATTCATTACTTTCACAGACCACTTAATCAGAGAGTGTTTCTCTCCCCTTCTGTCTGTTGTTGACCCTACCACTACAGATAATAAATGCTGTGCATGTGCTTGTACTCAGTCACTTAGGAGCCCTGTAGTTGCCTGGAAATGCTTAGGTCATAGTGCAGTATGAATAATACTAAAAGATAACATCTAGTGCCGTTATTGGAGTTACTCTGCCTGCTGATGGACATCCAAGAGGATTGGCATCACCAATGTGAAAGGCTGCTGAGAAAGCAGGGAGGGGCAAGGAGCTACTAGGTATTTCTTCTGTATTTTAAAAGACCTTCTTGATTACACCAGCACTGCTGTTCTGGGGCAATCACATGGGTTTTGAACATTAAAAATGACCCAGAATTTAGTCTTCTATGCATAGCCTTTGTGAACGAACCACTCTAGCTACAGTGGAGGAAAGGCCTGAGTATTCCTAAGTGCTAGGGGCTGAGTTTACACAAACTAATTTGGTAGGCTTAATAAGGGTGACACAGAGAGCAAATGCTGGCCAGACGAGCAATAGAAAGCACAGGATTTTCTTTCTGACATGCGTAACATGATTGGCTTTGTGTGCTGTAAACAGCTGTGGGATGAAATCTTTTCAATAAACTATGCCTTATAGACCACTTTCTTCCTATGCATTTTTCTTATCGTTCTCCTTTCACAATGTTTATATTCTTCTCTTTGAGTTAGATTCTATAGCTACGACCCAGTGTAATGAAGAGGGTAATAAGAGATCAATTCAACTACTTAACATCATGTGTAATTTTGTATAGATACTCATTCTGTAGGATTTATCTCTTAAGTGCTTGGATATTGTTCAGTGTCGCTGGTGTCCAAATTCACCTGCTTCATTAACCTTGTCTGCTGTCCTAAGTCCAGTGTTATTTAATGTATTTCTTGCCTTTTCCTTGGTGTGCTCCTCTTTTTTGGCACAATAAAGTGCTGTTTTCACCCTGCTGTACATCACTGATTTGTTTGTTACTCTAAATGTGTGCTGGTGAGAAGTGCAATTCCTACTTAGTCCCACAAGCTGTTGATTCAGTGGGGTAGGGCTTGAGCTTTTCTAAAAACAATCTGGGTGGCAGTTGGACACCAGCTGGGTGGCATTAGGCCAGGGGACAGCACCTGCTGTTCTCCACTCCCTTGTCAGTATGCCTCCGGGCTTTTGGCTTCAGCGCACACCAAAACCTGGGGCCAAATAACAGTGGTGCCTGGAACAGCCACTCTCTACCAGGGGAAACATCCCTCAGGATAGCACAGCTAGCAACTGTTCTTTTTCTATCAAATATGAAGAAGGAAGTGAAAGGGGAAAAAAACCCCAATCAGCTCCGGAGTATTGCCATCTCATTGGTGTCAGTTCACAGTTTGGCAGCTTGTCTCTCTCCAGGTGCCAGGTGTTTGCTTTCTGGTGTGATAGAGGGGTTGCTTAGCTAGTGGGCCCAGGTGCCTCCTGACACTTTATAGAGCTGGAATTTAAAATGCAGAAAGTCCTTCTTAGGTTGTTTATTCCCCATGCTTGCTTTCTTCTGTGCAAGGGAACTTGGAGGCAGGGAACTTCTCCCTGCAACCTGGAATGCTGCCCTTCTCTCCACCAGCTTTTCAGTGCAAAGTAGATAGAAAAATGTTAGAACAGTAAAGGCCAGATTGGAGGGGTGGCTTTGAGACTTCTTTTTTTGTTGCTTCTAAGAGAATAACATGGTATGCCTTCCTTCCTCCCTTTCTCGTCTCCACAATACAGACTGGAGACACCCTGTATCCTTAAGGACCCCCACAGACCCAGCTTTACTGGCAGATCACACCTCAGGCTCACTGCTGCTCCCTCACTCGGACGTATGGAGTGGGAGTTTTTATCCAGACTGCAACCTGGTAGTCCTTGCAATTTAGTTGGTTACCTCAAGTGTGTCCCAAGGGGGTTTTTCCTGTTCCAGGTAGTATTTTCCAGACTCACAGTTGACTAGGCCATCTGCAAGACTGATGCACTTGAGAGTTGAAACCTCACAGTGGGTGACGTGAGTGAAAAGTTTGGCTTCTCACACTTGCCCGGAATTACTGAAGAACAGGAGAAGAGGGGGGCAGATGGCTGCCACAGCAGGGCTGGCAGGGGAAGTGTCTCAGTGCTGTAAGAAGGAAAAGTAAATGTCCTCATAGACAGAACCAGCTGTGCTGGAGTTTGTGAGGGTTCTTATTTTCAAAGCGGACTTCAGCTAGCCCTGGTTTGCATTCATAAGAATCTTTGTGGCTGGTCAAAGTGCCATTAGTGTTTCATATGAATAAATATTTACAAGAATGTACTAGAAGTGCTGTTTCAGCCACTTTGAAAAGTTATTGTTTCAAGTATTCGTTTATTAGGTTAACCTGATACTGACAGGTGGCCCTGGGTAACTGGCAGGCAGGAAGACTGAATGGTGCACTACTGATTTATGCAGTGTAGGAGTTGCTAGTCAGATACTGGAATTAACGGCCATTAGTGACCATTCAGCGAAACAATGGAGCAAAATCTCTCCAATTTTACATGTCTTCATTTCAGCTTCAAACTTTTAATTTAATCTTTTTTCCATACACTCTACCCACCCCTACTCTTGTTCACTAGTCATTAGAATTCCTTGTATAGCTCTTTTCTTCATCTAATGGAGATTTCTTGGATGAAAGTATGTGTGTGGAGGAGAAAAAATTAAGAAAGAGAGTGGGAATATAGCTGTTTATGATGGCAAAGAGGTGCATAATGAATTTTCAGGCTGCAGATATTTTGTGTCTCACATAAAATTTTCTGAGAGGTGAAGAATTTAGTTATAGTTGTATAGGAGGGTTTTTTGTTGTTCATTTGTGGGGTTTGTTTTTTGGGTTTTTCTCTTTCTACTTGGCAAGTCATGGGCTACTTCTTCCATTGTCCTAGGCTCTGGTCCAGAACGCGTTTCAGTATGTGGCAGGGAAGTTGGTAGGGCTGCTGACAAGTTAAGAAATCTCCTGAAACAAATCAGTCTTGCTGATGTGATCAGAGTTTAAGGGTGTGATCTGAATGTTACTGAAGTAGGTGAGACTCTTTCCAGTGGTTTTGGTGGGCTTTGGATTATACCTCAAAGTCAGTTTAGATGACAAGTCCAAGTATTCCGCAGGAGGGGTTCTGTGTCAGTTTGTGGCCTCCACAATCACAGCTGCCGGGGCTATGAGCAATGCTAATGCTTTCATATTGCTTTCAGGGGAGGGTTTGATGATAACATAGGTGTTGGTCATTGGACTGACTGATCTGAAGTTTCAGAAATTGGGGGAAAATTGTTCTACATCTAGTTTGAATTCTATGGCCTCAGAGAGTTGCACCAGTGAGGAAGAAACCCAAGCAGTGTAAATTTGCTTCTTCACTTGCAGTTTTCAGCCTTTCTTTGGGCTTATGTTAAAAGTAATTTTCTTCTTAGGCTTGATATAATCTAGTAAATCCCAGGTTGTTTATGAAGCCATTAGTTAATATTGTCAAGTGATGTGACTAGGAGGCCCACCGATGGGATGCTTCATCAAGTCAAGTAGATTCCGTGCATAGGTAGCATATTAACAGATCACTGCAGAAGGCAAATGTCTTGTCTGAAGGTGCATTTTACTTCCAGGCTGTTATGGGTGAGTCATTTTAGATGTTAAGGAGTCATGAGGTGCTGAAGTCTGACAAAGCTGATTGTTAAGAGGGCTCATGTCCACAGTACTTGCGTCTAAACTAGCTGGATTTCAGACAAAAAAAGTAACTTTCTCGAAATTAAACAAACCCATCCCAGTTGTGATGCAGTAAAAGTTTCCGAAAGGAGGATTTGTCAGTGTAGTGGTGTCTGCTTCTTGATTAGGGATGGCTGATTATGGATGACAGGATCTGCATACTGTCTTGTACAGAAATGAGATCTTCTGCAGGCTCTGCCTTTCAGGCATTACTTGAAAGTTTTGCCAACGTCTCTCCAACCTACACCATTCAAGGTATATACAGTATACAGGTCTTAGTCATTTCTACTTAAAATGGGTGAGTGACGGTAATGAGAGTTTAAAGCTAGAAATGAGAAACACTCCATTCTGTAATAAAATACTTAACTTGTTCTTTTTGTTTAAAATTACCATTAACTCAGATTTTACAAATGCTGATAGGTGTGTGCCAAAAGGAAGGTTATGGGGAGCAGTCTGTGATGTAGTAGAGGAGACCAAGCTTACATATTCCATCATTTTGGAGGCTGATCCTGAAAGATTGTGACTGCTCTCTCCTCCAAATGCTATCTATAATATAAAATGCATTTTCAAGGAAACTGTGTCCTTACAAAAGATGCAGAAAGTGGCTAGTGCATCAAGAGCTGCCTGGGTAGTGTTAGTTCAGATCAAAATTTGTGTCCTGAAATTTCTGTGTCCTTGTGGCAGCAATACTGCAAGCAGCAGCTGAGAGCTTTCAGTGAGGTTAGTGGCTTCTTGTTTTGCAGTGTTTCAAAAGAAAGTAAAATTTGCTAAGGTATAAAAAAGACAGCAGAGAGCATTACTGAATGGCCTTCCTTTGAAGGAATAAACCTGTTAGATATTTCAGTGCTCTACTAGGATAGCATGTAAGTAGTCCAGCTGATCCTGCATTTGCATTTAAGTCTGCATGATTGAAGTGTGCCTGAAGGGGCCTATGAAATAAGATAGTGTCCTTGATTAATCTTAAACATGTGGAAAGAGTTTGGGGTGCAAAAGCCAAACTTTTCTCAAAACAGTGCATGTGCACCAAGGTCTGCTAACCTGACCTTCTACATTCTCCTTTTTATGTGTGTTCACTGGGATCACTAAAAGCCCTTGTGTGAATGGCTCTCAGATCACTTTTAGGTAAGCTTAATGGTAAATTTTATTGGAGCAAATACAGAGAAAATGCCTGTAAGTCTCGACCTGCCTCTTTTGCAGCTGGAAGAAGGAGAACACTTTGCTAAAATGGTGATAGACCTGGGTGAGGATGCTGGAGAGTCCCTAGCAAAGGGTTACCTGGCACTGGGCCTGACATACAGCCTTCAAGCTACTGATGGTGAGTTACTTGTTTGTCAAGTGTGTTACATGGAGAGCATTTGTTCAAAGTCTTCACTGCAATGGGAATTTATTAGAAAACCTGCTTTCAGTGCTGACTGGACACCGAAAACAATCAGATTGCAAGATAAGTGGGAACTGTTCAGTTGCTCAGAGAACTGTCTTCTGTGGTAATAAAAGTGAAGTTTTTAGGTAAAGGAAAAAATGCAGGTCATCACTTAGGGGGTGCTAATCCGAATGTAGCTGACAATGCTTGGTGTGCTTTACTTGGATATTTGTAATACATTTTTTTCACTTAATTTACACAGCAAAAAGTCAAACTTTCCATCTGTTTTCATATTTTTGTCACCCACTCATAAATCATAAAGAAATACAATCCAAGAACTGGAGTCAGAAATGCCTCACTTCAGTTCCTGGCGTGATACTGATTCCCCACAGAGATTCAACCTCTCTGTGATGTCGTTTCTTTTACTTAGAAGTAAACAAGATAAAAATATCTACCTCACTGGTACATGTGGATGTTGACTAGAAACAGACCACTGAATGTAAGAAGTATTTTATTTTAATGCTGCTTATTTGGATCTTGAATGAGTGGACAAGGGGCTCCTGCAGATTTGGTCCTTTGTAGTCAGAAGGGCTTGAAGTGTTTGGGAGAGTTCTAGCTCTGACCTTCATCATGCTCACAGGTGGGAACAGTCTTTGTTTATTCCATGACTTCTAACACATTTTCTTTGAATAATGACTGAGCTGGTGTGTTTCCTAATCATTTTGGCAGTCCTGCCCTCATGCAAGCAGCGGCTTTTCGGTCGGACAGGTTCCATAGAGATAAACAAACTTCTTCCAGCAAAGAAGCCTGAATCAAAGCTAAAATTACTCTATTATGTTATCATGGAATATGCAGGCCTTGCAACTTACACCAGAATTCGGCAAGGCATGTGGATGAGAAAGTGTTCTTGTGCTCTTCAGTAGCTCAAGTTGGTGTAGTTTTTCAGCCAGCCATATCTGATCAGCTCTTCTGTGAATTGCTTTTCATCATGGAGGCTAACAGGCACTGCAGCTCTCTCCAGTTCTCCATTTCTCGGCCTCAGAGTAGTTCTCCCTTCTCCCTAGAAAGTTCATGTCAAAAAGTATGTCCTTCCTAGCCTGAACTTTGTCTTATATATTTTAAATCCACTAGGAACAGAGTTCTGCCTAGCAGCCTAGTTTTTAAGGCATTTTGCCTAGATGTTGTTTAACTGTGTTCTAAAGCCTACCCAAGATCCCAGAGACTATTTTCAGAGATAGAAGGTTTTCTATGTTAGTCCCATATGATCTCCTTGTAAACTTCAGTATGAAAAGAAGGTGGTTTCTAAAGAATGGAGTTGGAGAGGCATGTGCTGTACTCTGGCTCTAAAAATATTTTGGTGCAGCGAAATGTGAGTTGGAAAGTCTTTTTCTGGAAATCTCTGGAGTTTTCAAGAGATTAGTTCCATATAGTATCCCTTTTTAATGTAAAACAGTCTTCACAACAACTGCCTTGGATTACTTTCAGATTAGCCTCTTATTTATGTTTTGAAACAGTGGAATATATCTGCCTTCTCATCATCTCTAGCCTTTAAGGCAACAGGACAAGTGACTCAGGTACTTGAGGGAAGTAGGAAGAGTATATTTCCATCTCGCAGATTATATTTTAATAAAATGGATTAAGTCCTTCAAAAGCATACATATGATGGTCATGAATATGGAACTGTGTTTTACTGGAAAATGTCACATTGGCACTAGCAAGACAATTTTCATTAGCATTGTTAAAAAATAGCATATGACAGTGAGGAAGCAAAGCTAGAACATGCTGAAAGACAGCAGTTCTGTGATGTAATCCTGCCTCATGTTGTCAATCTTGTTTATCATTGTATTTACACCAGTTCTTACTGACATATGCAGACAAGTCACACATCAATGTGTACGCATATATGTGAGATTTCTGTAACTTCCCAGTTGAGATGACTTTCAGTCAAACACTATTTTCAATGGTAGCTGAGTTTTTCAGAGATGTTTGATCAATTGCCTTCTAAAGCTTACAGCCCTCCATCCAAGTTAGGCTTTCTTATTTAATACAACTTATAGTGATTATTTCTCCTCCTGTGTGACAAAGGCACTGAGAAGCTGTATGAAAGCGGTTTCTTTGTGTTTTGCAAAAAGCTCCTGTGAGAAGTAAGACTTCCTGAAATTTATGCTGGATAGCTTCCTTATTCTTAAAGTTTAATTACGTGTTTCTTGAAATAAGTCTCTTTGAAGTAGCTGAAAGGTGTGTCCTCAGAGGAAGTCATTGACACTTTTGCCTCAGTCTTAGAAGCCCAAGCCTTCTGTTCGTAGTTAATATCCATTTTCTGCAGATCAGTTTCCAATGGGTCAATTTCAACAGCAAACCATTCCTCTTCCTCCCATAGTTCCAGTTTTGACATAAGCTGTATTGTCAACTTTTCCTCCCTTAGGTCTGGTGAGGAATTCACTGAAGACAGGGAAAGGTGAGATGAATTTAACAAAGGCTAAAGAGGAAAGACTAGGTTGAGAATGTATTGTGAAATACAAGTGCTCTTCTTACCTCACATCACCACCTCACAAACTGTGAAATCTTTGTAGATTTAACAGTCTCTCATTCTTTTTTCAGAGATGAGTATCTCTTATGCTGTATCTCTATTTTTGTTTAGAATTTTGGTAGAAGGCCATGGATCAGGGACTGAATTAGAAACTTGTTTTCTTGGTCCTTGTGGGTTTTATGAACAGTCAGTGTATGGACAGCCCTGGTTAATGTTAAGCTTCCAACACATTTGTTTACAAAGAAGTGAATAAATTATTAGTGAACAAACTTACAATCTTTACTTTTGGAAATAACAGTGAATGCAATCTTTAATTATAATTCTGTGTGCTAAAACTGTACGTTGTGCAATACTAGATGTCTTAACACAAGGGAATAGTTTCTGAAACTCAGTCATATTTGCAAAAGGGTGAATGCTTGTCAGTGTTTTAGTTTGGATCTGAAATGTATTTACGAAGTCCATTTATCTGTCATCCCCACTTCTTACATTGTGATTCACATAAAGGAACAGTTTTGCACATAACAAACTGAATTCTTTCCCACAAAACAAATATATTACATAAATAGACCTGACTGTGCTTCAGCTGCTAATGAGTGCTCAATCCATTGGACAAGATTAGAACTAGATTCCTGTTCCCATGTTTGTAGTGCTGATTCTGATCCTCGGCACTGCACTTCATTCCATGCATTCACTACTCCTACTGTGTTCTAGCTGCTTTTACTAAGACAGAACTTGTCCTCCTTTGTATTCAAACATGATTCCAGAGCTTTGTATTTAGGTACCAATATATTGCTGAAGAACCTGTTGAATTTTAGTGAGGCTGAAGCTCCTTTAAAAACCCAGAGTGCTTCAGAAAAGAGATCTTGGGCTGCTCAAGTGGTACTTGCAGACGTATTGTGTCTTACGGGTTTCAGAACCCCCCTGTGCCACTCTCCCGTTGGCCAGACTGCTTTTGCAGCTTATTTTAATCTGAAGTAATAAGTCATATTTTGTTTTAGTTGGTGGAACTGCAGCAGCCATGCTTGCAGGAAGTGAGGTTGGGTAGGGACTGAAGAATTCTTTGGTTCCATCCACCAGGGAAAATGGAGCACAAACTTTAAAAGTTTAATCAGACTCACCAGGTTCTGTTTCTTTACTGCCAACTTTTCTTTGTCTGAAGTGAGAGCTTTTCAGTGATACAAGTGGGCTGCAGATTTCTTTGAATAATTCAGGGGTAGGGCATCTGCAACATCTCTGGGCAACCTGTTTCAGAGTCTTGCCACCCTCCTAGTAAAGAATTTCTCCCTGTATATGATCTAAATCTTCCCTCTTCAACTTTAAAACCATTACTCCTTGTCCTATCACTATAGGACTTGGTAAAAAAATAACTGTCTTTCTTAAAAACCTGATTTATGTATTAAAAGGGTGCAGTAAGTCCTCTCTTGACCCTTCTTCAATTCTCTCAGCTTTTCTATATAGGAGAGGTCTTCCAGCCTTCCAGCCATTTTCATGGCCCTTTTTTGGATTTGTTCCAATGGAACCATGTCTTATATTGTGGATGCCAGAGCTGCACACAGCTTTCCAGGTGGGGGTCTCATGATAGCAGAGCAGATCACCTCCCTTGAGCTGATGGCCAAGCTTCTTTTAATGCATCTCTCCCCAAATCACTTTTCACTGTTGTTTTTTTTTCCCCCTAATTTATCGCCTTTAGCTGTAAAGGCCCTGTAAATGGCTTAGTTGTCTTGCAATGTCAGCACTCAGTATTGTCAGGTTTCAACGTGTTCATCTACAGATGCAGAGCTAGAGATGGACGACCAGATTTCCAACTTTGTGGTAGCTGAAGATGCAGTCTGTATTGAGGGAGGTGGGAGTCACATGCTATTTCCCAGAAATGCAGAGGCAAAGCTGACTAGTTGTAATCACTTCATTTCCACGACATACTTTATGTTCTGTCTGACTACAAGCTGAACATTAGTCAAATGTCTTAACAGGTGGAAGCTAGAAGTTCTAGCTTTCCCATTTGGTGTTTAATTTGAGGGAGAAATTGTAACATGTCTTTCAGTCTTATTGTGTGACATCAGAATTGCTCTGTAATTTAAATAAAGAATCATCGTTTCCATGAGAAACAGAATGTCAGATTTTTGTCTGTGGGGATGTTTGTAGGTATGAGCAAATATTTTCTAATGTCTCTTCAGGCATTTTTGTTTACGTCGATATTGGTTCTTTAAAATTTTTTCCAAATTTTCTTCCTTTGTTACCTTTATCCAGTATTTTGCAGCCTGATTTAAGGCTGCTGAGAGTGATGTATTTTTAATAGATGCTGTGTTTTACATGAAAGTCCATGTCTTTAAATTTATTGTTTAAAATGCAAATTTTTAGATCAGTTTTTAATACTAAGAGTAGGCTTTGTGGCCTAAGCAAGTTCTGGTCTTTATGATTAGGAAATACTGAAGATTGCTGTTCCTCCCAAATGAACCTGGTGTTTTGAAGAATTGTTGGAAGGTATAGGAATAAAAAAAGGTCTGATCACTATAGCTACTGCAGCAAATAATTTCCTTACAAAATTTTGCTCACTGACATATTACAGAATCCAAAGAAACTCGTTACCTTTGCAGGTCTTGCAGAAGAACACATCTTTCTTCTTAATAACTTTTAAGAATACTTGAATTTCACTGGCTTTATTGCATTATTATGTACTACTTAGTAACTTTCTATTTTGGAGCATACACTGACTTGATGTGTCAAATCAGATATATTCATGGGTGATGTTTGCTGATGGATTAACTACTCATCACTCCCTTATGCTGTTAATCAATAACTCTCAATTTCAGGATGAGCAGAACAAGAAACAACTGCTATGCAAAATCTGAAAACGTAAGAACCAGAACAAGACATTCAATGCATTTCTAAAAACCATCACTAGGTTTCCAGATATTTTGAATCTGAGAAAGCCGTGTTCCTTTAAGCTCTTCCTCTGTTCCTGTTGATTTTGATGATGATATCTTATGATACCCAGGTATAACAAGAGCTTGATTCTTCTCTTCCTTTTCTGATTTTTGGTAGGAATTAATTTATATGTTGATAAACGTGTATACTGGGCAGGATCCGTTAGTCAAGCAATTAGAGGCATGGAAGAAGGGCATTAGTGGCCAATGCCGCACCTGAAGTAGCCTAAAAGTCTGTTGTGGTCTCAAAGATGGTGGTGTTTTGTCACAGAGCTGTAAGTTTAGCTGTTGGTGTTCCCTGTTCAACCTGCAGCATCCTCCTACATGAAGATGGTGGTGGGGGCGGTCTGTGTCTGAGTCAGAATGTGCTGCAGGTTACTGCTTTGAACGTTTGCAGCAGCCTGGCTGAGGGCCTCTTACCCTCTTGGTATCTAGTTAGTGTTTGGCCCCTTCTCCCAGCCCCCTTCAGTGGCTCATGTAAATAAAAAATGCTTCAGTATTTCAAACAAAGGACTTAAAGTAATCTTTAATAAAAATGAAATTGAGAATTCATGTCAAAATGAACATACACACAAACATACACAGATTTCCACAGTGTTTATGCTCCCAGTTTGAAATACTCTATACATTCATTTATTTAATCTGCAGCATTGAATTAACTCTTAAATGGCATTGTATCTTGTCCCACAGCTACTCTAAAGAGCACTCAGGATGAATTAAACAAGAAAGCACTTCAGACTTTGGAGAGGTGAGTAGGAATTTTGCAGATACTTGCATTGTATATTTTTTGCGTGAATTCAGAAAAATTTTTCTTTTTATGTTTCTTTTTTCTCTGTGTAAGGCTTCCTTGCTGGAAAGTTTGAAAACAGTTCATTAGATTTCAGCAGTAGTCTGTCAAAGCCATTTTTGTGATGGCTACATGCAGTGACTATTTGATTGAATATCCAAGGTAAGAGTACTGTTCTGCCACCTTACAGAACAAACCTTACCCCCAAATTACCTGCAGTGAGATCTACAGTGCTGGGATATGCAGCTTCCTCACACTATGCCAGCTGGCAAATGTGGAAAGCTAATTTTGTTTCAATTCCTGTGTGAAGCAGGCTTAAAATCCTATTTCTGTCATGGTGGGAAAGTACCTTCACCATCAGGGTGTGGGCAGCTATGGGGCTACCTGGCACCAGTGCACCGAGGGGAGAGAATA
The DNA here is from genome assembly GCF_015227805.2 of Hirundo rustica. Lineage (NCBI taxonomy): Eukaryota > Metazoa > Chordata > Aves > Passeriformes > Hirundinidae > Hirundo > Hirundo rustica. The sequence continues at coordinate 28,854,735 of NC_053452.1, forward strand.
ATTGCTGTCCTAATGAGTGCTTACATGAGCTGTTGTTGGAAGAGGAGGTTCCAGAGCCAGTGGTACAAAGCAGGCACCACTCACCTCTCCTTCATCCCATGTTCTTGGGGAAGACTGATACAGTGGCTCCACCTTGGAAGTAACTGCAAATTACACTCTTATGGAGCTGCACTTGAAACCCCAAGTACAACTGCTTGATTTAAAACCCCTTTCTGTGGGGTGGAGAGGTGAAGTGTGAGCTTCCTGACCCTGTTACAATTAAGTTACACCACCTAAAATACACTGGGCAGTTATTTACATTTGTGCAATTACATTTGTAATTTACGACCCACTGTAAATTTAGATGCCTACAAACTACAGATAGCAACTAAATGGAGGCTTATGTGGTCAAAGTCTTGGGCTGAAGTATCTAATTCTGAGTTTGTTGTAGTCATAATTACGTAAGGGAAGAAAACTTAAGATCTCTGGTATCTCAAAGTACAGATTTAGCAATTTGAACAGTGATAAAAGGATCTTTGCAGTTTTACTGATGCTGACCAAGAAGGAGCCCAGCACATTTGTCTTACACTGGTTTTGTAGTGAGTGCAAGAACTGAAACCACAGATAGAATTCTGGATATTTCCCTTAAGGAGATCTGAGAGAGAAAACTTTTAAAAAGCCATTTATTCACTTACTCTTTGGATCAGGAGTGTACTTTTAAGCCAGACTAGTTTGTGGACTCCAGTGTCATACATTAACTGCTGACCAATTTAAGGAATTGTGGGGCTGCACTGCCTTTAAACTTTTTTTTTTTTTTTTTTGTCCTTTGACCTTTCCCATTGGCTGTGACTTGTTTTCATGGTATTCTGACTCTGCCTAGGAGGCAGACAAGCTTCTAGCCCAACATTAGTTACTCAAACCTCAGCCAACAGGAATGTGATAGAGAGCTGATTACTAGTGTTTTTATAAATGCCTAAGTTTGGTTTCTTTCCTTGTTTTTCACCTCTTTTTGAGCAATATCTGTGATCTCTCAGGCCATGGTTTGGGCTGTAGTCATCTTTGTAAGGGGCCTTTTCAGCTGGAAAATTGCACCAAGTGTTTTTCTAATTCTTTCTGGGGAAAATGAGCAATAAAGTAACAATCTTTTGTTTCTTTCCAAAAGCACCATTAATCTCCTCTGCTATTCTCTTGTGAACTTTCCCATTACATATTGCTGGAGAGGCTACTGAAGGTTTCACAAGAGTCACTTTGTAAAGAGGTGGCTCACCCTGTCTTAACACCTGATTGCAAAGCTGGGGTCTATCTTGTGGAGTTTTGTTGCAAATTTGGGGGGGATTGGGTTTTTTTTTTTTTGGTAGGGGGTTGTGGTTATTTGGGTTTGGAAAGTTTTTTGTGTTTCCTGAAGTGAAAGGAGAAATTAATGACTCACCTGTACTAATTGCACCTTGATGTCTTTTGCATTGCTTCAGAAGACCTGAGTGCCACCTTGTAATATGTCCTGTAACTGTACTTACAGAGTTACAGGACATATTCAGTCCATACTAAATTAATTAGTTCTAAATCCATTAGTTATAAAAATCAGCTTCAAAATCTTCTTGCTCACAGGTCAAGATAGCATTTGAAAAGTGGCTGCCATGAAAACAGTGTGTGGTTTGTGTCCTGAAGGAATTCTTTTATTGTTATTTGTTTGTTATTAGCAAATCAATAGTTTTGGCATGGGTTTTAACCACCGGTGTTGTCAGCCTGTCGTTTCTCCCTCATAAGGACATTAATTGTGCTCACTTTGGGCCTGGCAGTGCAGGTGCAGGTTTCCCTGGTGTCCTGGAAGGCAGCCCAGGAAGAGGTCAGGAATGTTAATTGGCTATGAGGGACCTTCCTCTTCCCCGTTTGTCCCATGTGAAATGACTTCCCTGTGCTGCAGAGCTGTGAGTGAGCTCTGTGAGTCACCAGGGGAGGATCCACTGGTTCCTGGAGTGGGCTGCCAGATGGCATGAGCTGCTGCCCCACCTTTATTCCTAGGCTAGGTTCCCCAAGACACCATCCCATCATTGCCTTGGTTAATGGCTTCTCCACAGGCTAGCAAATTCAGACTGCAATTTTGTGCCTAGCATAATCTGAGAGGGAACTGTTCTGCCCAGACTGTCCATCCCTGTTCCCTGCCTTGTACAAGACTTTGCTAAGGGCCTGCACATCTGGTTCTGGAGACACTGCAGCTTTCTCTAGCGAAGGCTTCACTTCAGAGCAGTGCCCGCTGCCTGCTGTGGACTGGAAGGTAATATCTCAGAGTCGAAGCTTGAGAAGTAAGGGCCTTGGTTTTGGTCCAGGCACGGCTCCTGTCATCAAATCATTCCTCCCTCAGTGTCTTCCCTTTCCAAATTAGGAGTCTGCTGTCAAAAATTAAACTAGAAGCTGCAGGGTGCAGAATGTTTTGTGTCTTTGAGCACCAGCTTGTGTCACAGGCTAATGATCTTTAGTCCTCTACGTGCTCATAGTGACTACTTTTTCAGTGCTAACCTAACCCTCTCTTAATATTTGAAAAGTTGCAGTATAGGAACAAGTTAGACAACTAGGTCCATCACCTAAATTACTTAAAATAATGCTTTGATGGGTTTGTGATGAGCTCAGAGCTACTTTTTCCATATTAGTTATCCAAGTTTCAAAAGTGGCATTTAATAAAGGAGCATGTAAGTTGTATAACATCCTGGCAGCTGTGTTTCTCATACTTTTTCCTGGGATTCTGGCTTAGCCAGGCCGGCACTGTTCTGCTTTTTGTCTAGATTCAGTGTGCTCCCCCGTTACTGGGCTAGTTTTCTGTGGGGGAAGACTGGGTTTTGTTGTGTGACTCGTGGTGAAGGAGTTCTTCGAAGTGCACGCTAACGGTCACTTTCCTTTTTGTATTGCGTGGTCATCCTTAAAGAGCACGTGACCTGGCCCCCGAAGATCACCAAATCATCCTTTACCTGTCGCTGCAGCTGGCTCTTGTCAGACAGGTATGTGAAATATTTGGAAATCACTGAGTCCTGGGAGGGTGGAAGGACAGTCCAGTTGTACAGGACCCAGGTTTGCTAAACAGAGTCCCTTCCTTCCTGCATTGTAACCGGTAACAAGCAGTCAGAATATGTTTATGTAAAATATTTTTTAATTCTTATTCTAAAAATAGTAATTCTGTAGCACATGGAGTGGCCTTCCCTGGGGAGTGTGTTCAGCTCTAACGCCTGAACAGTCCTGGGGCGGCCTGGCGTGTGTGGGCTGAGCGAGGTGTGTCTGTTCCTGTTCCCTGGGTATCGCTGTGTCCCGCTGCAGGGGCTCTCCCGTTCCTGCCCCGTTGCGTATCGTGCCAGATCGCGCTCTCCGCGCTGGGATTGCTGCACGCCATACTTGGGCACGTTTGACGTTAGGCTTTGACGCGTGCTGGAGCTCTGCGGAGAGTGGGATTAGTTGGCATTTGAATGCTGCTGCAGGTGTTAACTTATAAAAATGAAGCTGATCAGAAAATGCTCTGCATTGCCTTTCAGAAAAAAAACCCCTCCAACCGCTTGGGCTGTGCTTTATTTTTCTGCCCCTTTTTCTTAAAATTGAGGTGTTTTATTCCTCTGTCCTTTGTGTTTAAAAGCTAAAGTCTTTATTGGAGCAGCTTCTGTTTTTTAAATACCTCTCTAGCTAGATTTGAAATTTCATCATTGTAGTTTCTTTCTTTAGCAGGCCTTCTGCTTGCTGCAGTTTCCTCTCCTTAGTCTACACTACGGAGTTGAACAGTTGGGTATTTCTTACTTTCCTGAGCTAATTAGGGGAGCTGTGTGTTCATTAGGTTAAACTAATTGTTCCAAGAGAGCACCCTCTTGATAATGTCACTTTTGTAACCCTTTCATAATGAGAGCAGTGTGCTGTAAGCCTGCAATAAGAAAGGATAATTAAAATGGCTTATTTAACTTTCTCATCTGCCTACTGGCTGCTTTATCATGCAGTTTGCTCAGAGTCTTTCATTAAGAAATACCCAGCTACCCTTTTTTCTCTCACAGCTTTTGCCTCACAGGGAGATTGTCTGATCTGCTGCTGCTTCTGCTTGCCATGGGTAAAAGCGTTACAGCTTTTCAGCTGCTATCCTGAATAATAAAATGAAGATTTTTATGCTCATTGGCTTTTTGTTGTTTTCACTGTTGCTGGCATTTTAAGTCATTACCCTTTCTTTTTCTCTGATTGTAGCCTGTCTTTGCAGCATTGTTTCATCTCTCTCGTTGCTTCATTTCCCTTCCCTCCTGTTCTTTCCATTCAGTCTCTTGTCCCTGTGTTCACTTTCCTCTTTTGTCTAGTTCACCTGTGTGTTTTCATCCTTGATGTTGTGCCAGTCACCTCTGCTCCCACAGCTGTGTGATGTCAGTGTATTATGTAGTGTCAGCCTGACCCCTGCGATGGTGCTTCTGCTCTTCTCGCATCAAGTGAGATATAAATCTTTAACGCATGCTTGGACAGAGAGGAGATACCTGAGACATCTTTATTTTTAGACTGCTGTAAAATATCCTACTCTTCTTTTGCCAGTTTACTTAATGATAAACATTTGGTAATGCATTTTTAATATCCTTAATTATTTATGGTATCTAATATATTCTCTTTCTGATTAACTGAAAGATAAATTATACCTTTTTTGATAGATTGCATTAGCTGTTGAACATCGCAGTTAGGGCTTTCATCAGGCAATGCTATAATACCAATAAATCAGGCCTTTTCTATATGGTAGGTTATAATATAAGACGTGAACGTTTTTCTCAACGAACAGGCCTTTTTGTTTCCATAGTCAGAGTCAATAAATGAGGTAACTGTACCCAGCACTGAAAAATATAGGTATCAGCTTGCATAGATAAGGGAGCGTTTTCATGGAACAAAGCAAGAGAGGCAGCTGATCAGTAGAGTGCCAAGCAAAGCTGGAGCAATTCGTCTTCCTTGGAAGGCTGTAAAATATTTCCAATAGCACTTCTATCTGTCACCACTGGGCAAGGCAAAGGGGAAATGGAAAAACATAAGCATCCCTCTGACATGAGATGAGGATGTGACGAGAGGAGGAATGGTTGTAAAAGGTTCATGCAGAGTTGGCATTTGAAACCACCAGCAACCAAGGAGAGAAATGACGATGAGCTTTGTGTGCGTGCCTGTGTCTCAAACACTGCTGGAGTCACTGGGAAGACTTGAGAGGGTCTGCATCAGCCCCAGAGTGTTTTAGTGAATTTTTCAGCCAAACACAGTGTAGAATAACCAGTTCTGTAAAGAGGGTCTCTCGGTCTGGTTTTCCCCCTGAGCTGAAGTGGCAGGAGGCCGAGGTCCGTACCTGCCTCAGTGGATCTCTCCACCTGCAGTGCCTGGCTGGCAGCCGGCCGAGCCAAGTGGCAGATGAGACTTGTAGCTCCCAAATCCCAGTGCCGGGTTCAGCTGCTTCTCCTGTTTCTGTGGTAACAGCACTTGGATCAGCAAAAACAAGGTAGAATGAACATTTTAAAGCTCACTGATTTTAATGCATTGCCTTGTTTTTTAGCCGACCAGTTTCTATGGAAATCACTTTCCAGAGTCAGCAGCTCTCTTGTTAACTTTTAAGTGTCGATTCCATTTTTTTGGGGGGGTGGTGGTGTTTGTGACCTTGACTACCATGTAAATCAATATTGGATATGTAAAAACAACATATGTAGGCATCATGCCATTTTAATACTTGATTAGATCTAACCTTTTCTTTCATGAAAATGGGAAGGGAAAGATGGCTAAGGCTCAGCAGCTGAGCACTGTAAGTCTCATCAGTTTCTCGAGGACTTCCAATAGACCTCAAGTTTCAAGTGGCACTGTCCAGAAAGCACCTACTTCCTTCCCAAGTGTCTGGATGTACAACTAAGATAAACGTCAGTTAAGAGACCAGAGAAATTATTTCACGTGTTTTGCCAAGTTTTTATTTTGGTTTCAAGAAGGAGAGACTGCTGTCTCTGCCCCAAGAGAGGAGCTCTGTTTTAGGAGGTATTCGAGAGAGGTGCTTCTTTCGGTGACTGCTTGGATGTAGGTAGTTTTGTTTTGTCTTATTCCCAGACCAGCAACTGCCTCCTCTGCTGAACAGCAACGTGCTTCTTTTCTGCCTACATCGTAGCCTAGATTGTTTTGATGATCAAGAATGGCCAAGAACTAAGTAATAACCCGTAGATGTATCTACCCCTGCTTTCCTGAGGTTCTGGTGGACTGTAGCATGTCTGTTTTCAGTGGAAGCTCTTGCCAGTCAGTAGTGCTTTCTCCTTTCCGTGCTATAAAAGAGATGGAGGGTAGTTTTAATGGTTAATTAAGTGTAACTGTCAACCTGATTTGAATTATAAGGCCTGAAAACTCCTCTTAAGATTTCCTGTTTCATTCACCATTTTAAATATCCAAATATTCATTCTACTCTTAGGAAGTATTTTTAGCATTCATTGTTTTCGTTTTTATACCTATAATTGTGACATACCAGCATTGTTTTTAAGGAGACGTATAGCATTATTGAAATAAATCTACTGTATAAGAGGCAGCCTAAACAATCCATATTGTGGCATTATTTTGGTAATGCTGCAAGATGCTATTTCTGGCCTACTGCAGCATCTTTGCTTCCTAATCAGTGTGATGTGAAAATACCTGTGTGCCATGCAAAACATGTGGTATATTTGTTAACAGAATGATAAATCAGGGAACTGTAACTTCTTCTGATTGCAGGCCCTACTTAGACTTGCAGTCCAGCTGAAATAAGATTATTTTAAAGTGCAGTACTTGTAGGGAATTTTAAACTGGCAGCCTGCCTCTGATAAAGCCCTGACGTTTCTAGGTGCCATCTGGGGTGCCAGCTTCCATCTTTCTGAAATTATATAGTTACTTAAATAAAAATACATCTTTCAGAAGAAGTTTATGTTGACTGCTGCCAAATATCTTGCTTTTGTTGCTCTAGAAATTGAGTTTGTATTTCATTGCATCTGGTCTGTTGCAGGTTGTTGTTTCAAATAATGCTTTCTGTAAAGGCATAGGGTTCATATTATTTTTGTCCACTGTTTCTAATTATGCCACAGCACTGTGTAGGCTACTAATGGTGTTACAGCACTAAGGAGTCTTTTTGGACTCCAGTTAATAAATGAGGTGCCAGGGAAGCATGATTAATTTTCAAAACCAGCCATTGCCTGTGACTCTGATGGTACTAGAGGGAAATGCTGAAATGAAATGTAACCATTGCAGGCTCCATGCTACAGAACAGAATTACTTTAGATATCATCTCTTTCAGCAGTATGTGGCTGCCTGTCCTGCAGACACAGGTTTGCAGGAGTGACCACAGGTCTCTTTTTTGCTGCTCTGTTTCGTGTATGTTGCAACAGAGTCAGAGAGCTTCTTGGATGGCCAGCCTCTGTCAGGGGTGTGGGTCAACCTGCAGTTTGAGCCTGAGTCACTGTCAACACGTAAAGCAAAGTCTCACTTTGCACATTTGCACGCAAGTAAGGTCAAGTACCCCTACAATTTTACCCCTCAGTAAAGGCATTGTAAGAGTTACTCTTTGTCTGATTCATACTAGCAAATTAGGATCCCCTTCCCAAGTCTTAGTCATGGAATAGTTTGAAGAGGACCTTTAGAGATCACCTAGTTTGATCCCTGCTCAAAGCAGGATCATCAGGGACAGATTGCTCCAAGTTTCCTTTAGTTGTTTGATTTGCAGGTTTTCTTTTTCTTCTAATGACATTTTCCCCAAACTTACATTTTCTTTATGAATACTTGTGCAGCTCTGGGACAGAGACATAGAAAGAAATAGAAGGGGTTTTTAGTCCTGAGGCCAAGTAGTCTTGACAGCAGCTTTGTTTTAGCAAGTCAGATTTATGTAACTCTGGTAAGTCTACTGATGAACTTTGTGGACAGGCAGATCTGGGCCTGCCACTGTCTCATCCTGGCTCCAAGATGTCTTGTCATTGCTAGAATTTTTACATTGTACGAAAATGCCTTCTAGTAAACTGCTGAGGGAACATGGGTGATTTAAGCCAATGTGTTTACCTTAGCTGTAGACTTTCATAACACATGTGGTTGAAGTAGCTCCACTGACAAGCAATAATTCATTAAAGCTGAGCACTCAGTCATATAGCCCAGCCTGAATCCAAGCCAGGACATTCAGCAGTTTTGACGCTGCCGGCCAGATGCCAGTTTGGGGTTATGGCTGGAGCAGTCACACTGATCTCCAGGCTTGCATGGAGTCACCAGTGGTAGAGTAGTTAAGTACCACGGCTCGTGTGTGCGCAGTGAGAGAGAAATGTCACTTGGACATTAGGATGAAGTTTTCCTATCAACAGAATATACGCAGTTCCCAGAAGGATACCTGGGATCTAGATAGTCAGCAGCCTCTGTTGTAGCTGCAGGCAGTGTAATTGTTACTTTCTTTAGTTATGTGCTACTTGTTTCTGTGAGAGGTCTGTGGGAGCAGTGGGAATTTGACGCTGGTGGTATGCCAGGGTAGAAGAATGTGAAGCTTTGCTAGGTGGGAAGTTCTCATAGTAGGAAAGAAGGAGCTACATTCTCCATCCATTAAGAGAAGGAACAGAAAAGCATACACGAGGAAAGAAACATGCACTTTTATGCTTTGTTTTTTGCAGATTTCCAGAGCCACAGAAATGAAATAATTTATGTAACAGTATTTTCAGATGCTAGAGAATCTTAAAGAAAATCCTCTACATAAAACTTACTGGTAAACAAATGAAAGAAAATCTGCTAAGAAGTTCCCTTTTGAGCAGATAGCCTAAAATAGTGTACTGGATCACAAAGAGCATGTGATATACATTATCGATGTTTTCTGCCAAGTGAGACTTGGTTCTAATAACATGCTGCTGCTGTGACTGTCAGGACTGCTCTTCACATCACTGCTTGCAAATACATTTCTTTTTCTGACAGCATTTTAAATCTTGACTCTTTTACCCTTGAACATTCAAGGGTATGTTCTTGATCCAAATCATGAAAGGCTTTGTACAGCCATTATGAGGGACAAAATGCAACAGAGATGTGTAATGCTCACCCCCAGGTGAAGAGCCAGCCACCCATCCTAGAACATGGAGCTGAGCCTCTGTGGTGGATCTGTTTACAGCATAGAGTCACCTTGCCAAAGGATGAGAGGGTTGATTGGATCAGGTCTGCTGCTCTTGTTTATAAGTAGTGATTTAGTAATGCTGCAGACTTCTTTCTCTAGAATGTGTGGGTTTTTTTCAAGTGGTGCAGTCTGTTAATTTTGACAGTCTGTTTCGATAGTAGAAGGTACCTAAGTAGAACTTATGCAGAATTTCTAAGTACTCTTTTTGTTCTTGTTTTTGAGGTATAATGTAGGACTGAAAGAGTGATGTGTTCTCTTATTATTTCCACCCCATCTCCTTCTAGATTTCAGATGCTATGGACCATCTTCAAGAAGCCCTGCAACTGTGCAAAGATGACATGAATTCACTTCATCTATTGGCCCTTCTCTTTTCAGCTCAGAAGCACTATCAACATGCACTGGATGTTATCAACATGGCTGTTGTTGAATATCCAGAAAGCTTTAGGTAAGAGTTGTTGCCTGGTGCCACACATCCAGTCAGGAATGAGCTGCTCACTAGCTCTGTTGTTTTCAGTTATACCCAAGAAGCCTGTTAAATCACATGTGTTACAGGTGTGTCACTCTCCTCCTGGAGAGGGTATTCTTTTACTTTTTGTTTTCACAGTCTTTCTGTAATCCTTATGCTTGCTTTCTTTTCCAGTATTTGTCTTTCTGTGTCGTGCTGATGGTATTGTTTCCTGTATATCTCCCTGCAGGTTTTTTGTATTTCACTTTAGAGGTGGAGAAATGAGCGTGAGACAACTATGACAGCGTCTGTATCACAAATAATTTTATATTTGGTAACTTCCTGGTTAAAAACAAATTTTTCTTGCATTGACCATTGTTTTGATACTCACCTATGACAAAATTTGCTTCAATATGACAGCTGGGGAAAAAGATGAGTTGAAATTCACAAGCTGTGATAATGTATAGCTGAGAGGAAGGATGATTTGCCTGCCTAGGAGCAGGTTTGAATCAGCACAGACTTCTTGGAGCCAGAGGCTTCCAGTGTTCTATGTTTGACTCAGACCTTCATCCATCTGAGGGAGGTAAATTGAATTCCATGCAATTTACTGTCATGACCTTTCAAAACAATGGATTTGTCTGTTCTGTGCAAAAATGAAAGCTACTGTAATATTCTCTGGTGATTTCATACTAGCTGAGTTTCTCAGCCAAACTGCATTGCTGGAAAATCAACTTTCATTTGGAATTGCCTGTACTTAAATGATGTTCCAAACCTGTGCATCGTCTTTAGAAAGCCTGAATTCTTAGTAGTGGGAGGGAGCAACCTCCACAGGTCCAGAAGCTGAGTGGAATATTGTCTAAACAGAGCAAAGGAAGGTCAAAGGAAGATTGAGGCTGTCCAAATGAGAACTTGAATGCTTTAGGACCTTTCAGAATTAACGGTGCTGTATCAGCATATGATGTTTTTATTGCAAGCTGCATGTTGCCATTTAAAATAACTTTGCTGCCTGTGTTTTTGAGGTTAGTTACTTTACGTATATGAGGAGCTAGGGCTGTCAATGCTCATCTTTGAGAATGAAGTGGAAATTAGTAATGGAAACGGTCTTAAAATTATGCCAATATCTCTTCAGAGTGTGAACATAGGTATGACTGAAGCAGGAAATAGCCCAGTGGCTGCTGAATTGTATTTTAGAGTTTTAAAGTAATAAACATAGTAAAAAACCCTCATACAGTGAAAGGTCACATTGTACGGTCGGAGATCAGATGTTTGTTGAAGACTACAAAAACACCTAAAGATACACAAGACAGAGGAAGAGGTTGTTTATGTCAGGAGAAGAGTGTTTGGCTTGTCCGATTGACCAACTGGTCCATCGTGTAGTGGATCTTTCTCCCAGCAGTTACTGATTATTTATGTTTCAGGGGAGGACAAAGCAGAGCAAACATTGTATGCAAAGCAGCTTGGAGGACTGCTCGGTGGGTTCCTTTGTGCTGTCTGGTGATCTGATTTCCCCAAAGCTGAAAGGAGTATTCACTGTTATGTTTCCGTGAATGTGAATTTTGATGTGCACGAAGATCTTTGCCGAAGAGTAGCAGAATAGGTTGTTTTTGATAGAAACAGTTAATAATGGTAGTGAAGGCCCAGGTTTGTGCTTGCTCCTAGAACTCAGCCTTGCTAAAGTGTGTGCCCTTGGAGGGGCCTCTCTTTGCTCCTTGCATGCACAGGGGTGTGTAACAAGCCTGACACTGAGACTCATTCACAGGTACACATGGAGGAGGAGGAGGGGGCTGCCTTCTTGTCTCTACTGTGAGACTCCCCTGTCTCCATGTGGGTCTTTCTCTTAACCAGCCAGCAAATAACTCAGAGTGAGGGTGTGGAGAAATGTCAGAGTTGCAAGGCAAGCAATCAAAAAAAAAAAAAAAATAGAATTAAACAAATGTTTCTGAAAAAAGGAATGGGAATCCAATAAGAAGGAGAAAAGCAAGAATAACAGAGTACATCCATAGTTGGTACCAAATTTGAAACCATTTTAGGCTTTCTAGTGCAGTTTATGCTAGAAGGGCTTTACTGCTTTGTGAAACCTCTTTGAAAGGACAAAGACCTGATGCTATTGTGTATCTCCAGTTGCTACTGCCTTATAGAAAAATGCTAATTTTACTACTGTATGGAATGACTACAAGATGTTTCATGTAAATAGTGTAGGGAAGTTCAACTGCATGATTTTAAAGCTGTGTTTAAAAGTGGTTGATTATTTTTCCCAATTCACATTTATATGAAGCAGGCAACTGTGTAATGTGGTGCCTGGGGGCTCCCTTCCTAATGACATCTCTTTTTGGAAGCACAGTTTGATGGCATGTCTCAAAAAAAGATGATGAAAGGTGCATTAAGGGACCTTAGGGCTCCGTAGATGGCAGAAAAAAGCCCGGAAGCAATACCTAGATGTATATCTTAAATAAAAGAAAGCATAAGATGTAAAAAAATTAAGGTGACCCAAACTACAGCCATCTCATCATACTGTTTGCCTGGTCTCTGTATGTAATTAAAATTAGTCAGTTACTGCTTTTTTGGTTTTATATTAGATCCTTTCATTACAGATTTTAAGGAAGAAATTCTTGGGGATTGTTCATGTAGCTGGCTGTTGTCTGAAGCAATTGGAAAAAATATACTGCATTGCTCAGCTAACACACAACATCCTTTGGCATGAACTCCATAATACTGACCCAAATATGTCTGAAAGTGCCCCTTGTTAAGTGTTTAAACATTTACTGCACATTTCAGAGGTTGATGTGGTGCTCAGGGAGGAGGGATGTGAATAGGCACTGAATATAGCGAGAGATGCAGTGGTTTTTACTGAGCTATTGAAGAGCTGGATATCCAAAAGGCACAAAATGAACTTAGGAAGATGGCTTCTTGAAAGGTGGCATATAGTTACAAATCCATTACATTATAGTCAGTGAATGACTGACTGGATTTGAGCACTTGAATGTACTGTCAAGCAATGACAGAGGAAGACTTCATAAGAGAAGAATGAGAGTCAGCTATGCTGAACATATTGCAAGCTGGAGTGAGCCAGAGGAAATACACTGTCTTGCCATGACTATAAAAGATAGAAATAGCAACCTTTACATGGAAAGTGTCATCTGAAAAATTGCTGACAGCTCTCTATAGGGTGAGACTGCCCAGGGTAAAACTTAGAGATTTTACATCCTGTCAATGATGTATGCTTTTAAAGGAAGCAAACGAATGCAGTTGGCTTTGGTATATATTTTTGAAAGACTGTCCTCAGCACATTTGGGACTGAAGACTCCTGTTATCATCAGGTGTCTCCCCTCCAGGTCAGTAATGCTAATCATAAGCCTTTCTGAAAGATGGGTTCCTGTAATTGTTTTCCAGCTCAAAGGCCAGCCTTTGGTTATGTTCTGCCTGAGTCTGGCAGTTATTACCTCCACAGGCTTGTCTCAGGGAAGAAATAATGTTAGTGAACACTCCTTTGCCCTCCAGGTGATCTTCTTAAAATAATTCACTGTTTATTTAGAAAGAATTTTGCTTTTTAAAATCTGTATCCACCTCACAGTGTTCCATGCAGAAGTCCCATGGGTCTAGCAGCCTGCAGAATCCACCACAAAACCTAATATGGTTCTTTATTTTCAGCTAGTAATACTTCCTCCCAGTTTCGCTTGTGTGAAAGTGTCTTTGCCTTCCTGATTCAATCACTCTTCCAGACTACTGCTTTGCTCTCTGGTCATCTTTTAGCTCTATTTGGTTAGCTTCCAGCATTGGAAAAAAAAAAAATGTCTATACTAAGTATCAAGTTGGAAATAGCATATCAATTTTATGGATATTTTATTGCTCCCAGACTGCTTATCCAAACCTATTCTGCTGCTCACCAGGTAGTTTCCTATCTCCTGGCTGACTCTCCATTATGTTAGAACAATACAATCCTCTGGGATAGCGTCACATCATCTAATTGCTGCCCAATGTGATGGTGAATATTTTGTTAAATGATCATATCTCTGTGGCAGTTCTGCGTGTTGCATGGGGGTTGTAGCTCTCTTAAATGAACAGATGCTAATAATCCTTCTCTTTCTAGACTATAAGTCACTATTCTGTTGCTCTCAGCGCCTGTAGACTAGTTACAAAGAGAAATAACAAAACTTTCAGGAAGCACTGCTGTTCTATGCATAAAGACTCAAAAAGAAACAGGTGGGTTGGTGTTTTGGAGCAGTGTAGCTGTCAAATGCAGGTGCTTTTGTTCTACTAAAAGCTAGCACAAAAGTAATTACTGTAAATGTAGTGGGAAAAAAGCCTCAGAAGGCCAATAAATATTAAATATGTATCTTGGAAAATGTTTATAAAAAAGGAAGTCGATTTTGCTTGGGGAACTGTGTGTGTTGTCTTGGTGTTTGTGTTGTTTTATCAGAAATGGTTTCTTTGTTACAGCCAGCCCTCGAAATATAAAGTCCTCTTCTAGATTCAAAGTGGATTACTGACAGAAAATGTCCTTGATTTCATCACTGCTACATTAATTTCATTAAGGACATGTGAAGTAATCGTCTGGCAAGATTTATTTGTCATAGTCTGGTGCAGAGTTAATGTGGGGGAAGCTATTCTGTGGAATACAAGCAATGTCATTTACCAGGTGCTTCCATTCGCCTCAAAAAACCCCAACCCTGATGTAAGATCAGGATCTCAAAGTGCAGGATTAAGCTGTCATTTCCAGTTTGAATTATCTTTCTGTTGCTTGTCAAGCTCTTTCTTGTGTGTTGAAAATTAACAACTTGTGCCTTCTCTGAGGCATATCTTTATGGGCACTGATAGAGCCCTGCAGTCCTGTTGACAGCAGTAAAGTAGATCTGTGTTCTTGCCTATAATCTTCACGGAGAGCACAGTTGTCTCTCAGTTGATGGTTTGCCCACCTTTATGTTGTGGCTGGTCTAGACTACCACTGTTAAGTGAAGATAGTTGTGTCCCCTGCCCCTCCCACCTCACCCCCAGGTATTACAGCCATGCATGTCCTGGAATGGTTTTACCACTTTTCTCATGGAAGTGGTGGTGGCCTCTTAGCTTCAGAGAGTCAGGTCAGCCCATTTGTATGATTCCAGTTCATCATTAGGCAGGAGGCAGGGAAGCCAGTACATCTTGGTGAGAGAACAACTTGTTAAAATTCTCAAAGTACTGTTTTGTTTGAATCCCTCAAGGGTGTAAGATCTAAGGCAAGGGCAGATTAATATTTTGGCTGTAGCATTTGATCATGCTAGATAACTTTTTAAATAGGATATTCAAAACTCTTAAGGGTGGAGCTTTTGTAAGCTGACTTCTTGTAGTGGTGTGTTCACACCCTAGCTGGTGAGAGTGACCCAAAAATGTTTTTATTTCTTTATTGACGCCCCAGACAACAATACAAAGTAATAAAAAAAATTGAAGAATGTACTTGAGCGATATAACGCTACCATGCTATAGGAATACAAAGTGTGTTAGGCTTCTGTGATTTACTAAAACAAGATAGATGTAGAGATGGAAGGGTTGAGCTGGGGTTTTGCTGTAGTAACCATGAATGTTTTTCTGTTGGCATGTTACAATTCTTTGTTTTTATAGAATTAACCTTAAAAAACTTTAGTGATATATTGTAATAACTGGGAATATACTCTGTAGAACTAGTAATGATATTGAGTGTTTGTATGGGAAATACATGAAGGAAAAGCTTTAAGGTAGTCTCCTGACTTCTATTAAAGATAAGTCAGATATCTAAAGGTAAAAAAAAAAGAAGAAATCCAAGGGTGCTTTTTTCTGTTTTAGACTTATTTCCATATTTTTGGCACTGCCCCCCTCGCCCCCCATGATGAAGAAACAAAATGAATTCTTGAGTTACAGTATCCAAGACTGGATTCCTCTTTCTTTTGGCAGATTCAAATTGACATATGCATGCTTCTCTCTAAGGATTGCAGTCTGATCTAAGACAAAAATTCATCAGGTTAGCCTGATAGTCTTTTATTCACCAGCTTGATGTGGTGGAAAGAAATATCCCCCTAGATAATGTCTGTTTGTGCCAGGAAGGGATTTGTTTTAGTGTACGTTATCAATCCATCTTAAAATTACAGGCCTGGATTCAGAGGTAGCTGGAGAGAATTCCATTCCCTCATTGCACGGGGTTCAGGATGTGAATAAAAGGAGTTAAATGGAGCTTAGAGAGGAAACCTACTGCAGACTGATTTTCTGACTGTGGTGTGAAAAGAAGGAACAGTTAAGCAGTTTTCCAGCCTTAACAGTAATGGTTCCGATTTTTCCTCTGGATGAGAACTCAATTTTATTTCATAATATCTTTTTTCTCTAGTATTTGAGTAAATGGCTACTGCCTCCATGCATTTAAGGCCTTTAGAGTGAGCAGCAGTGGTTCTAGATGTTTGTTTTGACATTGGAGAGGTATCACTAGTTATGCAAATGCAGACATGAGGAATTTAAGAATAGATTCAAAAATGCAGGAATAGCATGGCTCATTTGAGTTACCAGCCACAGGTTCTGTTCTTCAGAGCTCTGTACATCTTCTGCCTTTCCACTGAGTTAATCCCCACAACACACACTTTGCTCCCGACTAAGGACCATTTTCTTTGAGACAGCTGCAGCATGTTCTGCTTTATATTCAAAGGAAGTGTTTGGGAGCCCTGGCTGCATTATACACTGGATACCAGAGTATATTGAAAAATAGCATGTGTGTATTATCTGGGCAGCAGAGTCATTGTCAGTAGGGACTTTTAGAAATGGAGTTTAGCCATGGTATGTGCATGTAGGGGTTATCCAAGGTGAGAATGGACTTAGTGATTGAGATCCCTCTGTTTCCACCAGGTGATTTTGTGACCTCCAAAGGTAGACCTGGGTCATGGAGATCCCAAGGAGAGCCTAAGGCATGCTTTCTGCTTGGAAGTCAAAAAGAGAACCAAGGGAGAAAAGTAGTGTTGGTGTGGGAAGCCCAGTTCTAAACTTTCCCCTCCTGCTGTGGGGCTACACAGGTATTCAGTGGGGCTGAATGGGATGCAAGCTTTTATTAGCAACTTCAGACAGTGATTCTGCCGGAGAACAGGGTTTTGGAGACTTCCTGAACTCCTTCAAGGCATGCTCAATACATGGATAAAAGAGAAAACAAAATCCCTTGCTTGTATTGTTTTTTCATTGCTTCATATCTGGGGAAGGTGAAGGCTTTGGAAAGTCTTCTGTCAAACATACAGATACAGTAATCTGAAATTGTATCCTGAGGCTCTCAGAAACTGATTAGCAGAGAAGTATGGGAAAATATTTTCTGAGACCTTTAAAAAGTCTCAAATGCAAGGATAATCAAAAGTTGGTGGCTTTTTTTTTTTTTTTTTTTTTTTTTTTTTTTTTTTTTTGGAATTGATTTTTGAGAATAAAAAATATAATTAATTGAGGATTACTGTTGATAACCATTACTGGAAAACAAATCCTGAAATACAGGGAGGAATGGATGTCATGCTTACCAAATTGTTTTTCGGTGCAGGAAACTATTTTCCAAAAAGTCTGCAGTGCATTCAAGCTATGTTGTCTTGAGATGAGTAGAGTATAATCTCTGATCACTCAGTGAAAGGGTTGGCTTTTTTCTTTCCAGCTGGAAATGTCAGACTTGAATGACTTCTGCTCTAAGGTCCTAGGAGTATTTATTAATCTAATGAGAAGAGCACAAAATGTTTTGATTTGTGTTTTCTTCAAAAAGAAGAGGGAGGGGGATTTATTCAGGTGTTCTGAAGTTCTCACCAGGGAACACAGAATAAGTGTGGTTATTTTTTAGCCACAGATGTGGTTTTTACCTTCCGCAAACAGGGAAAGCCCCTGCTCTTCACTGTCTTAGAAATACTTGCAGTAATTGGCAATAATTGCATCTTAGATGGTAAGTCAGCTTCTGTTGCCCGTGTCTTTAATTTCTGCAGAACCAAATATGTAAGCAGGCACAGTCATACTATTTGATAGTAGTCACTGTTGGAGTTACTTAATATTTTAGTTTCTGTTTCTAAAAAAGGTAATGATGAATGGAGATATTATCATGGAGAGAGATTGTAACCTAGAAGTTCTCTGTTATCACCATGTCTTAGAAAATATCATGACATATTTCTTATTATGCTAACATTTTTACAACAGGGAAGAGATAGTATAAATCATTATACTTTCCCTTATTCAATTTTACCTTGACTTGAAGCTTTCTGTTATGTATGTAGTTCGGCATTAAATTTGTCATAAGGCTGTCTTTTAGGAGGAAGAGGGAATATCAGGATGGAGTGCTAAATGGCCTAATCAAGCACCATAGTAATTAGCAGAGTTTTTTCCTACATACACCAACAGAAAATTCAACCCAGAACGATGCAAGTATGACACAGAATTGTGTTTCTGAACACTGTGGCTGGACACGTGAACTGCTGGAAATTAATTCAGTGAACTCTATTCCATATGTCTCTGTCAGCTGGAGAAGTGGCAGGAGGTTGATAATCTAGTACCTCCAATCAAGTTCATACCAGTTAGCAGTTGATCTGAAGTTCATAGTGAATAGGCTCCTGGACAGTTTTTAATTATTTTTTTTTCTTTTATGTCTTCCTTCTGCAATCTTGCATCTGCTGTCTGGGTGCTTGTGATGACTTGAGATTTTCCTGTAATTTTTCTTGTATTTTCTCAGGACAAGGTCAATGTCTTTCCATTGGTGATAGGATATGTAGTACAGTGGGGATCTGAACCCAGCTGGGAGTATACATGTCTCTGCAGTCTGTGTAAGAACAGGAGAGATGACCATTTGGCAAGGAACTGCGTTACTGAGTGAAAGAGGAAGCCCTGACTCCTGCCCCATGAGTTTCATCAGCCATTTTGTATGATTCTTCAAAATGTAGGCACTTTCTGTGTTGGGAAGAAAAAGGGAAAACTCTTCCACTTGGCATTCCAGTAATGTTGAAGTGTGCAATAGTGCGCGGTAGGAATGACATAACCCAACGTGAACCAAAGGGAAACAGTACAGCCATGAGGAGCAGCTTTTAAGTCTTCTCCAGCCCTGCACAGACCATTGGAGCAAAAGTGCTTTGAGAGGCCAAGGTGATGCAGCATTGCAGAACGGCACTCGAGGAGAATAATATACAGCATCTCCCACCCGCAGGGGCGCGTGCTGGGGGCCCCACCAGGAGGAGTGGAACTCCCTGCCAGATAGAGATGCAGAAATGACAGATGGGACTGAGTAGCCTGGATTTCTGAACTTCTGCAGGGCAGGTGTTAAGAATGAGTACTTGAGGTAGCTTAAGAAAGCAGCAGCAAGGGCATCAGTAAAACCCAGATTTCTCAGATGGCAGTGCGGCCTTGAAAAGAGGTGAGGATGCTCCACCACAGCAGGCAAAGCACTGGTGGTAACTAGCACTGCATAGCAGACAAGGACTTTTGAGAGCAACGATATCAGGGATTTTCCTGGCCTGCACAGAGTATTCCCAAGGCTTAGATGTCCCATGTACCGTGTTAAAACAAAGCCAGCAGTAATGTGTGCCTCAGGAAGCCGCTGGTAGGTGGCATGGGGCCAGGGTTCATTTACGGTGGTTCGTGTTGCAGCCATCCAGCTGTGCTGATCTCACCCCTGGAGGATTTTTAATCTATGTGGGATTGCTTTAATCTGTTCTCTTCCTACATCCCCAGAAAGAATAGCTCCTGAGAGGGGGAGCGCTGAGACTTTGGCTGCTTTTTAAGCAGTCCTACTACAGTGCTGTTCTGTAGTGGGATTTGTTGAAAGCTATGCACAATAATATTGGGAGTTTATTGTTTGGAAGAATTTGTGGTTGGTTTGGATTTCTTTGCATCCAGAGTGCTTATGTGAATTAGTGCTACTTCATATACATTTATATGTCATAGTCAGGATGCATATACTAAACTATCTTTCGATGAAAAACATTCTTCTGAAACGAAACTGGATGGTACATTTTCTTGTTTATTGCTCTGCTGTTAAAGCAGATGGAAATGTCTGGAGTCTCCTTTGTTGCCAGGGGTATAAACTATGTCCCATCTTAATCAAGGGGCTGCACATTGTCAGTTTGGAAATGTCAACTGAAACAAGGTTTTTGTATTTCAAGTCCACTTAAGGAAAAAAAAGATTCAATATATATGGGCTCTTTGGAGCCTTCACACCAGATGATTTTCAAATTTAATAGGGATTGAAGCCTGCTCTACTAGCAACTGTGGAATTATGTTGCTTCTTTTTCTGTGGCAACCAGCAATTGCCTGCTGCTTCGCTGGCCGCCTGCAAACGTCGGGGTTCCCACAGCAGGGGCATGGTCCTGTGCAATATGCTGTGGGGAAGAGGAAGGGAGATCCTGCAGGATAATAATGTCCAAGTGTGTGCTGTGCACTATCTGGTTTTGCAGGGCAGGAGAAGTTGCTTTTGAAAGCTTGTGGTCTTTGGTGTTATTTCTCTTCTCCGTACTGCCCTAGACAGGGTGTATTTCTTCGTTTTGGCCGACGGATTTTATCCCACTTGTGTAACACTGCTTTTGAGTGAAGCCCCATTACCTTTCTTCCAGTTGGGGAAAAAAGAAAAAATGCATCTGGATCAAGCCATTGTTTCAAAAGGTTCGACTGATGTACAGGGAAAGGAAGACAGCAAAGCAAGCTTGACTTAAGGCTTACCCTTACCCTTTAACTTAATTTTTGGGGTGATTTAGAAACAAACATGTTAAACTTCCGCAGTGTTAGTTTATTATTTAAACCCTGTGATGATACTGTGAAGGACAGTATATAAATAAGCAGGGGGATTTTATTCAGCTCATTAGCTGTGATAGCAACACTGAGAAGTGTTTAGGGAATTATAGTACAGATTTTTGATGTTCTAGAGGTCAGTCTAGTCTTAAAAGAAAAAAAGAACAACTTCGGATGCCTCACTGGCTCAAAACATGCCTAATCCTTGCAAGGTTTTTTTAATTGATGTTCATCGGGTGTTAGCTTAGACCTTACTCATTTCTCCATCTAGATCTCCTGCAAACTTCTGATGCAAAACCTGTATTTTACATAAGGCAGTGTCTACTTCTGATCTCATCTAATTGGCCTCTGCACATGGCAGAGCAAATGTCTCATTTTATATGGTTTAGCAGCTTGCATCCTGAACCTGGAAATTCTGGGCACAAAAAATATCGTAGCTGAACAATAATTTTCTGTATGACAGTCTAAGCAACAGTACAGTGTAAAGTTGCAGTGCCACAAAAAGATAGCAGCAGTATTCACAAATTATGTATTCCAGCAGGTACTCGTTATTTGCCTACATAGACGAGGTCATTAGTCTGGGATTAGTTGCCAGACATACAAAAGACAGAAATCATCGTTTTAGGTGTCACTGCAAGCACTGTTATTACAGGGAGGAGCCGATGAAGCAATTCTGTATCCAAACAGCACCTTAAGGAAATCATGTTTCTTACAGGGTAGGGCAGATTTGTCCTTAAGCACTTATGAGGCTGTAATAAGCTCTAAGACTGGTTGCAATAATGTCACAGCTGAAAAAAAAAAAAAAAAAATAGCGTTGCTCAGTCATTAAGGACAAAGCCCTGTAGAGATTCTCACAAATGAATGAATAAATTCGAAATGCTTCCTCTGATGTGTGAACTCTGAAATTAACACCACACTAAGAATAGTACAGGGTGTCAGCTCTGAGGGCGGAAGGGAAAGAGAAGATACTCTCTTCCAGTTTTCTGTAGCATTCAAATTGCTTAAAGCTTAAGCTAAGTAGCATAAATGGCTACATCTGCCATTTCAGAAGTTAACTAAATAGTGCGGTAGTAGAAATACCCCTGATCATTGGCTTGACCCAAACCTTGAGCAATGCTTACTGCAGGAAAGCAAGTGTACAAGCGGATATATTTTCTGACCTTGGCACTTGTTTAGTGCTTACAGTCACTGGCAAGCAGGTTCTGTGTGGGCTGTTGGCCTTTTCAGAAAACGCTTAGTGTCTGGATTTCAAGCTGAAGAGAAGGAAGGCCACGCTGGTTTACCCTACCCAAGTAGGGGAAAAAAGCACAGCTGAGAATGGTGCAGATGGCCTGAAGCAGACTGGCACATTGTGCTTGGAGTATCAGCATCAGATGGCTACCTTAAAAAGTGAGGTTCTGTCATCTCCGTGTTTTCACTGGGGATCTCATAAGCTGCTTTTCCAAGATTATCCGTAATAGCAGTTTGTCTAGCTGAAAATATCCCCCACAAGAACAAAGAAGAAAATTATGTGAAACCAGAATATATTAAAGGCCAGGAAAGATAGCATATTTATTTTTTTCTAATGGATATTAAACCTCATCAAACTAAGCTGATGAAAATATAATGAAAGAAAAAAATTACAGTGCTGCAGGATGTGTTTTCTACATGGTTCGCTGCCTGGCTCTAGGCGTTTTTTCCCATCACATTCAATGGTCAGTCAGCAAATTTTATTAAGGTTGAGTGCCAGTTTCACTTGTACCTCTCAGCCACTGCTAAGAGCAAGAATTTTCCTGGGAGGAAGTCACTGCTCCCTTGCACAGTCCATCTAAATTCCCTCACAGTTGTAGTGTGTATCGTGAACAATGTTGATTGTGTTTTCAGCACATAAATAGTGCTGTTAAACTGCTGCTCAAAAGTGTGCCCTATTTGGCACAAAGCATTTTGAGTTTGGGCTTGGAATAGAATTTGCAAAGGGGACTGAGCACAGAGCTGGTACTTTCTGAAGTTTAAGGCTGCAGTTGCGTCGAGGTTTTATGTAACAAATACTTCATGCCTTAGTCAGGGCCACTTGTAGTGACAGTAACTATAGTAACAAAACAAAGTTTCTAGCTAGTGAAAGAGCATTTCCAATGAGCAGGACATCAGTTTCTGATCGAGTCCCTGAAATATGCTTATTTGTCAGTTTTGCATGCAATGCTATTTTAATAGCTACTACTGTATTTTCAAACATATTTTGACATTTTCATTTGTTTGCTCTTGGTGTGGTTTTTTTTTTTTTAATTTTTCTTCTTTTTTTCCTAAAACCTATGGAGGGACTTGCTCCTTTTGCCTTCAAATCGAAATGTTCTAATTATATTCCTGCTTTTTAAACTTGTTTTCCTGAAGAAATGGGGATTATGCAGTTGGGCTTTTTATACCTTGAGCACTTTTGGACATATTGGCTGATTTAAAACAGGTTTTGACAGTGTGTTAGCAGTCCTGAAGATAAGTTTCTGTGAGTTTTCTACGAGCAGCCTGCTGAGTGAAGGCTGGAGGGGCAGGCAGAGCCGAGCTGGGCGGTGCCAGGGTTGGCACCTGCCAGCGGGACAGCGGGGACAGGACAATACACTGGGACATGGCAGCAGCACTGCCAGGGGCTGGTGGCTCTGGGAGAAGGGATGGCTGCAGGAAACAGAGACAGATTGCACTGGGGGACAGGTGCAGAGGATGCAAGTCTGTAGGAAGTTGCACACCACCTGGGAAAAGACAGTTTGTGGCATTTAAGTGGAGACTATATAAATGCCTACTGTTTGTTTCTGTGTCTTATCTGCTCATTTGCATGTGTAACAAATCACAGCAGAGTGAGTAAGGAAGGAAAGGAGGGATGCTGCAAGTGGCAAAACCTGCACATGTTGGAGGTGAGGTAAAAGGGTGGGTCTCAGCAAGGCCTGCAGGAATACACCTCGCTTGGAAACTGGGGAATGGTACTTCTTAGGTTTTCACAGAAATTCTAGCCTGAAAGTGACAGTCTGGTTAAATAACAGCAGAAAGAATTATTATTCTGTTAATAAAAAGGTCTTGTAAAACTTCAGTGGAGAGCTTTTGTGTTGCCAAACGGTGTTTTATGAGGAGCAGAAAGACATTTTTAAAGAAAGCAGGGTATTTGCTGAAGCAAGCTGAAAGCACAGGCATGGCCCTGAAGCTGTGATTGCTTTGGACAGTCTGCCTGTGAGTTTCCTTATCCTTCATAAATTAAAGAAGTGGTTTTTTAAGTGATCCCTAACCCTCTCTTCTGTTCTTTTCTAAAGTTTGGTAACTTTCTGTTCAAATGCCTCATGAAACACTAATTTACATTATGAGCCTCCAATAAAACTAATTGTGTTGCTGCACTGTATTTCCTCTTTCCAACAACAGCTGTTAGCTCCTACTAATTCTGTAGCCATTTTGGTGGCAGAGTATTTGGAGCACCAGGCAAGGAGATGGAGATGAGGAAAATAGAAGGGAGAAGAGTAAAAGAAAGCCAAAAATCTGTTCTTTGGAGTTGAGGGAAGGTAGAAAAATCCATCTGAAGCTTTTATGTAGTTTTTTGGGGCTGTTCCTGTAACTCAGAAAATCGGGTAGTTCACCTTTTCTGCATAGTGACAGGTTGTTTTTCCAACAGCAGACAGGGAGCAAAAAGCTGTTCTTTTGCAAAAGCCCATTTCCTAGATGGTGTATAACTGCAGTAAACCATTTCAGCTCCAGGGTCCTTGCAATGATACTCTCTCTGAATTTCCTGGGAGCCCTGTGATGCATCAGACATTTTGTAATCAATTTGTACACCGGTAAAATGCAGCTTGATTGGGGAAGAGTAGAATGGCTGTGTACCAGGGACCGATAGTGTGTATCTGATTAGACTGTGACGTTAGGAAGAATGATCTGCAAATGGAAGTAGACAAGATGGTTGTAGGGAAGTGGAATATGGAGAACAGAGCTGGAGTTTTACCATATCATATAAGCTAGTACCTGTGTGAGAAATGTGACTTAGGCTCCTTAATGTCTGCAGTTCATTAAGACTTGGGGTTTATATTTCATTTAAAATAATGTCCTAACAAGAGATGGGATGAGTATTGAAATGTTTGAATCTTAAGGGGACAAATGTAATCTTAAGAGCTCCAAATAAAGCAATTTAGTTCAAAGTGTTAATGAAAGCTGGCCATGTATAATCTACCTATTTCATTTGACAATTGGAAAGATTTTTTTTTCTTTTTTTGCTTCCCTTAAATCAGCTACAGCACTAAATCCCATAATAGGGCATTCTAAAATTAGTAGAACCGGCTGGCTTTTCTATCTCTGCTGTACAGTTCTGGTTAGAGTTATTAATGAAGAACGCAACTTTTGCTTTTCTCTCTGTTTTAATAAATTAATTATAGGATGAGTTAATGCAGGAAGTAAGTTTCAGGCTTCATACTACAGTTTTGTTTTCCCAAGAGTATTTAACTTTATGTTGTGGTACAGCATCTCTACGAGTGTACAGCAGTTTCTGCATAGTGTCTTCTGCATAAATGTTCTTGTGATCAGTGGTCAACAAACTAACTCTTGTGGATTGGACAGGTTCATCCCTTGGATTTTGCTACAACAAAATTCCCAAAGCTCTAGATCACAGTTGCTGGCGGGATGGTGATAGTGTTGAAAACAGATAGCAATGCAGTAGTTGGTATAGCTCCATTTCATTGGTACAAGGGCCTGAAATGCTGAAATCACTGCTTTTAGGGTTGTCCCTTTCTCCTTCTGCTGGTCCACCATGCTCATAAAAAATGTATTCATAGGCGTTTTGGGTACTGGTCTGTACTGTGAATCTTAAGAAAAATTGTTTGAGGATCCAAGCGGAGACAAAATTTAGAGCAGTCATAGTGTTTCTTCCACTCCTGTAATTTAGGCCTGCTTCCTGGGTAGCAGTAATAAACCATGGAATGACTCATTTGACAAGGTAAGTTTAACTTTTATTTATGGCAGCAGAAGAAAAATTTGAGAAGTGGTTGTGTCCTGATGCCTTGCCCATGGGAGAGGAGAGGAAGAGATGAGTCCAGTGCCCTGGCTGATTTTTCACACTTGTACAGGGAGTCTCACAGTTGCATTGTCTGTTCAGGGAGGGCTCAAATATGTGAGCAGAGCCTCTGTGTGCTGCTGCAGATGCTGTCCACAGTGGAATGTAGTGTCTGTAATTGGGATGGAACTGTACCAAGCCACATCAGGCTGCCCTCTCAGTGCAATTAGCTGCTTTAACAACAGGGGACACACAGCTTAATGGAGGCATAATGTTTCAATGATTTAATCCATTTTCCAGGGTGGTCTTTACTGGGTTAACTCCTGTAGGACTGTGTTACAAAGGAAACCAAGTAGACGATGTGTTTTACAGCTTAAATAGAATCTCCATGGTAGCTTTTATGGGCTCGGGCATTACATGCTCTGTGGTGGCCGTGATGCAGCGGCTTTACAAAAGTGGTATTTTTGTAGTTGAGGCTTCACTTGTCCATTGGTTGTAGTCCTGGACATAAATACCAGAATTTGTATCCATTGGAAACAGCTCAGAGGAGATGGCAATCTGAAATACATAGATCTGCAGGGATTACTGAAGCAGACTTCAGCAGATTTGGGTCAGTCAAGCACATCAAATTATTATTTAGTTTCAGCGGAGAAATGAAACTGTTTGGGTAGCTGGAATCACATGAAAAACTCTGCATTGACACTGACTGAATGGCAGGTATTACATAAAATTAACTTGTGCCTGGAGAGACCTGACAGAGCTGTGATCTTGGCCTAGAACAGGAGGAGAAAGGGATTGGGGAAAATTTAATGACAAAGCCAGTATCTCTATTAAATCTGCCAAATGTCACTACTGTAGAACCTCATTATAAATAAGGAACAAAATGGAAGGAAAACACAGGGAAAAAAAAAATTAGTCAGGACATAAGCAGTCACAAATCTGATGCGTTAGGACTCTGTCAGCTTCCAGCAGAGCTGATGTTGCTCCAAATTAATTCGTTCTCTGTCTCATTTATTCTAAAAGTGCACTGCAACTCATGTGTCTCTACTGTAACTAATGTCCCTAGGACCTCCAGGAAAAAGATGTCCAAGAAGTTTATTGAGTGTTGTTCTGAATACTCTGAACAGGACTTGACCTTAAGGATGTAATTTGCAGTACTCTTTCATCAGCATGTTGGGTTTTATGTTGCTATTTCTGGTGGAAAGAATCATTTATGCGCTGATGCAGGATATCCTTGACCTGTGGGTAGGAAGTGCTGCAGGTATCCCGAGTAGGGATGCGGTTGCGGTGTGCTGGATTTGCGCGAGCGAGATACTTGTGCGTGCCTCCTGAGGCAGGGTAGCAGTGAGCTCTCCTAGCTCTTTGTGTCAGCCCCTAACTTGCCCTTTTCTCTGTGTGGCTTCACTTTCCTGGGTAGCCACACAGCGTGACTTGTGACCAAGTCAAAACCACAGGCTGTGCGTGTGAAAGCAATAATTCACTGCTGTAGCTGCCCCATTCAGTCGGCATACCTACCCACCCTTCCTACATTTTTGTCTTCTAGGACCCTTCTGTATCGCAGATGGATTTGGTACTTTCACATGCTCTTGCTCATTCCTCTCAGTTCTAATTTTAGCCCAATTTGGGCCTGTGACTTGACAAACACTTGCAAAGTGCTCTCATTGCCGTTCAGCTTGGTATGTGTATATACTGGGGCTTTCGTAGCCAGTTGCCTTTTTACTTCATCTTGGAGTCATCTTGTGCTGAAGCCTGATGAACAGGGTAAGTATTTGAAAAAGGATTATGGGTCTGAATCTTTTCCACTAAGGCTGAAGGAAGCTCTTACTTCATCATATATTAAAAGGCAGGTGGTGATTCTAAACGCCTTTTGGATTTCTAACAAATTAAATCAAATCTGTTCAAGAGCAAAGAACACTGATCTTTATCTGTATGGTTTAACAGTTAAGCCGGTCTTTTTATGACAAGATTTACTTTATGCCATATATCTACAGTCAAGGAAAATAAAAAGATCAGCTCTTCCATGGATGCATCTTGGTCTTGGTAATCTGTTTCATAATGTCAAATTTCTAGTGTGTGCTTTGTATTTGAAGTGTGCTTCCTCTAGATGCCATTCCCTGAGGGAGTTAATTATGCTAGGATATATCACATACATAATGACAGGTTCTGTTAAGCTTTCTGGAGGAAAAACTGTCAATCAGGTCAGCAGAGAACCTGAGCACTTTGAGTTGCCTTGGAGTGGCTTTCAGATATCCTTTCAGTGCGGTACTTAAAGAAAGGTGTGGGCATATTAATGAAGATACAATGCCTTCAGTGTAGTGTGAATGGAGAAAAGCACTATACCTGTGTTTTGGATATATTGGCTTAGAAAAGAAAAGAAACAGATATTAGAGTGAATTGCAGCTGGTTTGCATGGTGGCCTTTTAAGAGGGAAAAAAAAATTCAAAGTGGTTTTTATGCCTAGTGGTAAATGGTAAGCAGAACAGTTATAATATTCTTAATGCTTTTAGGTTGATATCTGTTCTTCCCCTTCAGATTTACTTCAAGAAAGAACCAGTACATGCTGCTAACTTATAAGAAGGCACAGATTATAAATAAACTCTTCTGATTTATCCTAGTGTGCTCCGATCTCTTACTCTGCAGAGAGCTCTGCACTGAGTTAACAGGATCTGTACCACTGGGTAAACATGGAGATGTCATTGTGTTCAGATTTCAGTGAGTTCAGCCCAGCCTCTTTCTGTCTCACTCCTTGGCTGAGATGTTGAGGTGCAGAGTTTGGCCTCCAGCTGCTGTGCTGCAGGGCTGCTCCATGGTCAGCACGGGCAGCCCAAGCAAGCTGGGCATTTCTGCATGGGCTTTCCCTCCACACAGGAGAAGGGAAAGCGTAGGACTCTTCTCTCTGAAAGTCTGGAGTTTGCTATGCATCATCACTTCTGTTCCCTTCTTTTTTGCTGATTGCCTTCAGCTCACTGTCAGACCCTGAATGTTTAGTTCTTTTTACCTGTTTCATTACAGCTCTTAACTCTAAATTCTGAGACAGAGTTCAGTTTTAAAAGCACTGTTGTGTAAAAATTTGTAAAGGTCAGTGGTTGCTAAGTGCTGGACTGTGTCTCAAAAAAAACCTGCCTTCTGTGGGTGGGCAAAGAACACAGAAGTAAACCAAAACCCAGTAATCCTGTCACCTGCACTGTGCTGTAAAACAAAACCTGTTTTTCAGCAGTCAGACCCGGTTAATTCCAGCCAGCCTTTAAATTGTATTTGCAGTTTTACAGTGAGGTGTTTTTCTCAGGCAGTTACTGAAAGAAGGCCACATATTTTTGAATGTTTAAAATGTAATTACTATGCGTGTTTTCTCAAAGGATTTTCTCTAATCACATATGCAGTGCTTTATATGTATAATATTGTGTCATCTTCCCTCAGCACATCTGGAAGACCTGTCACACTGGGGTGTACTATATTGCATAAAAATAATCCATTAATCTGATTTTAGGTCCAATCTGCCGTGGATTCTCTTTCTACTTTGGATTTGTTTTGGTTTGTTTGGGTTTTTTTTTCCTTTACTATGCACGTATATTTCTCACCTTTCTCTCAAGGGTTTTATTTTTTGTTGGCAGTTCTAATTGAAATTTGTTAGGTATCTCTGACAGGTTGAGACTGCTGATAGTTACTCATGAGCAGTGACTCAGCTTACTTGTACAGTGTAAGGTGTACCTGCTGGAGTCATATGTGCAACAGTGCAGTTCAAATTTACAGCGAGGCTAAGGGATAAAACTTCACATTTAAATACAGCCTGCAAGATCCTGAATTATGTTCATGTTCAGCTGAATTGTGCACAGCTTTCTGCTGGGAAAACCTGACACTGGAATAGTAGTCAAGGATGCAAGCTGCAGAACTGGGTTCTGTAAGTCAGCAGTGTCCTTAGATTGATGTGTGTAGTTGGGAAATCATTGGGAGGAAAATGGCTGAAAACAAATCTAGCTGTTCGCGGCTATGTTCTGAGTTTTTATCTCAGAATAATGGTTAAGGAGAGCTACCACAGTATCAGCTCAGCTGTCTGGCCTGAGATCTGTGGGGAGTCTTTACTGGGGGGAGGCAACAACATGATAAAAAATGCTACCATTGCCAAAGCCAATCTGCATGGTGTCAAACTTGACAGGGATTAGGGATTACAAATCCTGACTCTGCAATTAGCCTTGTACACAACGAAAAAGAACTGTAAACTAAGAACTTTATAAGGAAATCTAATGCATCTTCAAAATACTCTCTGTGGTGAAAATGCAACCCAGCACTACCATGAATAGAGATTTACCTGCCTGATTTTTCTAAGTCAGTGTGCTGTGTTGAGCCAGATGAGAACACAGGTTTTTCCAGGTTAGCTCAGTTGTGCCGGTGAAGGACTGCGTGAAACTGCAGTAGCTGAGCTGTTGCTTCAGCACACCTGTTGAAGTACTGAACTGAGTCTGTATGCTGGTCCCTAGCTCTGCATTAAAGGTCATGCTCCTGTGTCTTCCTGCTGCTGTTCCTGCACTACATGCTCCTGTGTCTTCCTACACTGCTGTTCTGTGTTCAGCTGGTGCTGACACAGGCTGCAGTTACATCGTGGTTTTGCTTTGCAGGCCTAGACAAATATAATTCCTTGATGGCAGCAAAATAGCCATTTCTTTCTCTGGAATTTTCTTTGGTGAAGCCAGCAGTTTCCTATCTACTTACCAAAACACAGGTTTGTTCTAGATCCTGTGGGTTAGTTTGGGTTTTGGGTTGTTTTGGAGGTTGTTTTGGAGTTTTGTTTTTGTTGTTTAGGGATTTTTTGAGAAATGAAGGAGCTTTTGTCTGTCTTCATTTCTGTCACTTCTTCCACCTTTTAACCATGTGTTTCCCTATATTTTTTCAGGCTGGTATATAAACGCACTTCTTCATATCTTGCAGAACAAGCTCATCTTGTTAAAAGCACTGCCTCTGAACTGTCATAAAGTATAGGGTGGGTAGTCTTAGCCAGAACCTAGGTTGAAACATGGCCACATGTGCCCCAAAACTGTGTTTGACTGATGACCAACTGATTTCCACCTTTTTCAGCTCTGCTGAGACGTGCAGTCAGTGCATGCTAAATATCAGCAAACTCTGGCCCTTCTTGTGTTACTCGTGTTAATACTTTGTCCTCTGCAAAGTTGAGCAGTTAGGAGAGAATCTCACAGACCGTTCTCCTCATAAAGTGCTGGACCTACCGAGGTTCTTAAGCACTCGCGAAGTTGTAAGGGGAGGAATATTTGGTTCCTTGTTTATATAGCAAAGCCAAATTTTGTGTGGTTCTAATGTATTAATACAGTGGGGGCATCAGGCCATTTCAGAGTGTTGGCCCCAAGTAACACGCAAGATTTCATAAATGTCAAGTTGATTTAGAAATGCTTTATTAATCCTTTATGGGTTTCTGCTTTACTGTATTTTGTTGCATAATTTATACATCCATAAGAAGAGTATTCTATCACTTTATTACCTTGACACTAGGTTAATAAGAGGTATTCACTGTTTTAAATACATGGATTGCAATTCAGTCATACGTTTCCAAAAGGAAGGTATGTTACTTGTTGCACACTGAAGTGACTTGGAGGTTGATGTTGAGTGTTACTTTATGAGCCAGACTTTGGGTATCCTTTCCTCTAAAAGTGGCCTAAACTACACATAATAGAAGTTTTTAGGAAAAATGCAGTAGTTTAGAAATGTAAGTGAAGCATCCAGTTCTGCAGTCTTTGGGGATAGGAAGTATCAGCAGCATGTTAAATACTCAGCTTAATCTGTTCATGCTCTTTCTTGTCTGGGAGGATCTCTGCTCAGCAATCAGAGACCCTAGTCTTGGTTTCCTTTTTGATTTTGGTAAATCAAGAGTTGTTCCGGTGCTTGTGGCAGCATGATAGTTCCCAGCTCTGCTCTTCCAAATGAATTTCTATTTAATCAGGACTGACTGAATTTACTCAGGGGGCACATCTGATGAAATTCTGAAGAATCAGGCCTAACTGATGAGAAAATGCTTTAAACGTGATGTCAGTTACAGAGGAGCTCAACCTGCTTTCCTTCCTGTCCACAAATAACTCTGAAGTTGAGAGCCACCCGTATTAAGAGATTAAATGTAAAGGATACGGGCAGGCGATGCTGAAGGCCCCAGTTCTCTGAATGCTTTGCAAAGGTCATTCCCGTTATCTGCTCTGCATTTGGAAGAGTTAAAGCACAGCGGCCTGGATTGACTTGTCCGATAGTGGCCAAGAAGCCATGCGAGACAGCAAGGCGTGCAGCATGGCTCTCCCAGGTCCCCAGCCCAAGCCATAGGATATTTGCCAGGCTTCCCATGGGTAGAATACAGTGGACCATGTTCCCAGAGCGCCTCTGAGATCACACCGACCTTTGCATGTTGCCACGTAGGCATCTGCTTGCACCCAAAAATGAGATTCTGCACCACAAGGTCACCTGAGTTTAAGGGTGAGGGCTTGGGTCTGCTGGATGGAGAAGCTACGCACTGAACTCCTACTGAATTCATGATTGAAATTAAATAGGAGGTGGACCTCTACACTCCTAGCCTTGAGTGCCCAAGACCGGGCTCTGGTTTTCAAATGTGTTCATAATGGTGCCCAGCACAATGGGGAATGTTCCATGTAGGTGGAGTCTACAGTGGAGGAGTAGAAGTGGAGTGGAGTAAACAAAACAATGGTGGAGGAGACTTGCCGAATAAACCTTAGTCTAACATCTTCTGAAGTGTTACAAGGTAAAATTTAATTCACTGTTCTTTCAAAGCATACCTATTTTTATATTGCAAATAGAAATGTGATGTAAACACACTTCGCAGAAAAACTGGGAACTTTTCCCCCAGGTTTTGCTGTAAAACTTAAAACTGTGGAAAATTATTTTTGTGTTTTTATTCGGGCAAGATGTGAACTGAAATAGAGGTGATTTGTGGTAGTACGAAATTGTTTTCTTGGCCATTCCTCATCAGGGTGAGAGGAAGATAAGAACTCTTTTCAGGTGTATCACCCAAAGGATGTAACTGGGTGAGACAAGCATTTTTATCAGCTCTGCTAACGATTTGCTTCCTGCATTCTTAATAAAAAGCAAAATACCACAAGTCTGGCATTCAAAAGTAATTACTTAAGTAAAAGGAACGCAGCCAATAATTCTTATCGCCCTTTTTTTTGCCGCCTCTTCTTGGGTATGACTAGATATGGGTTGATACTGAAGACAAGTGAAGATGAAGAATTTCAGGGTCCTTTTTTTTTTTTTCTTTCCAAGCAAATCAGCTTGCTTTTTGCAGACTATTAGTTAATTGTTGCTTTTCTTTCAAGTGACAACCAGTCTGGTTTTAGCAGTTAAAGGAGGTTTGTTACAAGATGCTCTTTAGAGGTAAGGGGCACTTTTGGAATGGACCACATAAATATTCATAGTATCATATTTGCTCTCTGTATCAGAAATGAATCTGATGGACCTGCATGCTGAAATAAGTGCACAACGTTGCTGGGCTGGCTGCACACATTTGTCTTGGGAAGAGGCATTTTTGTCTATGCAGAGTTATGGAACATAGTCCATGGGCAAGACCTTCACCTGACAGGCAGGAGACCCTTCTGCCATCAGGTGCAAGCTGCACCTTGCAGGAGTAGGCAGTCCAAGGAAAAACATCCAGAGCTTGAGCCATGCCAGTGGCTGCTCCATTGCTTTTGCTTTGCAGTTTTCTTCTACAATTTCAGCTGCAATCTTGGTTTTCCTGATCACCTCTTTTTGTTTCCCTCCTTCTCTATAAGGAAGAATCTTTTAGGTGCTTTATGCCAAGAGGCTGAGCATAGCAAATTGTGTCTCCATTGCGTTAACTTTTAAGTAGCCTAGAATCTACCACCCTGGAAGCTGTTTTCACCCTGTGCTGTAGCTGTCATTGTTTGTGGAGCAACACTAGCCAAATTGCTGTTGTCGTGCAGGACTGGTCTCAGAGCAGGGTGTTCTGGTAAAGGAGGAGATGGCAGCTCTGAGTTTGCTAGTTTCACTGGGTTAGGAAGATGAAGTCAGTAATTCTTTGGGTATGGTGACAGATTTCTTGTTTTTATTTTTTTGTTCATATTGGGGGCTAACTGGGCAGGGAGCCATAAAAATTAGGACGGTATGTCTGTAAAAGTATATGATCAATTTATTTTTGTTGGGAAAGTGATAGATAACATGCCACAGCATGAAGTTATAAAAGGAGGTTGCAGTCAGAGTTGCTGGCATTAATTTAACTAGAGAATGTGCCCTTAAATGTCAGGAGACTGCAAGAAGCGGAGTTACTTGAGAAGACAGCAACTTTGATGTTGATTTTATCAACAAAAATACAGGAAAAAAAAAAAGCAACTCCCCAATTTTGTCTCCTTTTTTTCTTATTCATAATTTGACTAGAGCATTAGCAGGTGCTGTAAGAAGATTAATGAAACCATAACTGTTAATGGTGAAACAGTATCCATTATTTAATTGACTTATTTAGGTGACTCGCCACTGAAGCTAAAACTCAATAACTGGGCAACCGAGTAACTGATTTTCTGTGAAGATTATACTGTTCCATTGGTAGATAAAATAAGTTTAGACAACCTGAGTTATAAAAAGAACATGTGCTGCAATCATGTTCCTGCCATATCAAAATGTAAGTGTGGCCATTCTTGATCAAACTAAGGGCTTGTCTGGCTTCAGCAGGGCATCTGGTGAATGCACAGGGAAAAGCGCACAGAAATCTAGCAGGAGGATGATCCTGCCCCTCATTTGTGATCCCTGCTTCTGTCAGCAGATTGGCTCAGAGGCTTTTGGAGCCAGAGGTTGCATTGGATTGTCTTTAATGCCCCTGATGGGCCTGTCATATGTGAATTTATCTAATCCCTTTTTGAACATATTTGTGTCTGCTCTGGAACATCTTGCAGCCATGGGTTTTGCACTTCACTTTTGTGTTGTATGAAAAAGCATTTTGTTTGCTTATTTTAAAGCCACAGTTTGATTGCTTTATTGGATATTCTTTCTTTCATTGAAATACACAGATTACTTTGACTCCCTGATCTTCTTCATGCTATTAATGATTTTATAAATCTGTCATCTCTTTTCTCAGCCTCTTTTTTGGGCTGAGAAGTCTTTTTCCTATCTCTATATATCAAAAGCATTCCAAAACTTTGATCATTTTTCTTGTCTCTTTCATCCTCTTTCCAGCCCTGTCAGATCAGTTTGTGTCCTGTATTCACCTGTATCCTCCTTTTGTATCCATTACCTTAAAGGAGAAGAAACTGATTCAAGAGGATCAAAGTGTCAGGAATTTGAATCCACACCTCACAGTTCATCAGAGGGCATACTCGAGTCCTCCACTCGTCCAGGTTGTGTCAGTCCCCTGCTTTTTCATTGTCTGGTGTGGAATATGTATCTGGACTTCAGAGAGATAGAAGGGTGAGCTGGTCTCTGCTGCTCGGTGGCACTTTGCTGCTCCACACCCCATCACTCAGACACTCAAATTGCATTTGCTGCTCTTGGGGCTGTCACTGGTTTCTGTCTCCGAGCTATTGTCTGTACAGACCAGCAGACACATGCATCCCGTCCTTTAACAGAAGAACAAAGTACACCTATTAGGTGGAGAAGGTCAGTAGCTTCATTCTAATGTACACAATTGTCTGGTGAATTAGGATCCACAGCCGCATACTTTGGTGGTTTGTTTTGTTTCCTTTGCATTCAGAATCCAAAATAACCCAGCAGCTGTGTGTGTAGGTAGGCAAATCTGGGTAAATAATGAAAGACTTTGGAGGATGACAGCACTGATCTGGTAAAGCTCGAAGACATGTAGATCTTTGAGAAGCTGCTGACAAGCTCTCAAAAACTGGAGGGGTTTAAAGCAGACAGTGAATGGCAAAATATATATAGACAAATGACTACATAATACTCATTAGTCCTAATTTAGTCTCTCAACCTTGAAATGAGTGGAAGGTGTTATTGTTTGTTATAATACTGGCATTATTTATTGCTTGTCAAGAGATGACACAGATCCCACTGTGATGCTGTATAAATGTGTGGTACAAGGGCTACATTTGATACTAAGAACTCCATTTTAAAGCAGGTTTTAAAAGCCGCAATGAATTAGCTGATTAATAAATCTTTAAAAATCCTACAGCATCCATAAAGTTGTCAATTGGTTTTTGCTATACACAGCAACTTACAACTTCCACAGATGTTCTCATAAGCGTTTATAGTATACATATGCACTAGTGAGATCTTCTGATAATAAATATTAGCTATTAAATCTCAGTAATTAAATTTTCAAGGGTGGGAAAGAATTGCCTCTTTTCTTTATGGGTAATATTTAAGAACTTAAAGGCTGGGCACTTAGCCATGTAGGATTAGAAGACTCTTGGAAGTGCTAGATAGGTGTATTTGGCCAGGCCTTGAGACATCATGGGTATAAGCACCTGAAATCAGTCTTTATGAAGACAAGTGTTGAATGCATTCTGAAATCAACTGAAGTAGCCTGCTTGCTTCTGAAAATTTTTGTAGGTCTTCCAAGGTCTCTACCTTTTTTGTCAAGGTGTGATATATTACAGTGATATGGTAATTTATACTATTGAAGTTTTGATACTTGGGAAACCTCATTTTGAATTCATTTTGAATTTTCAGAACTTAAGGTCTCACCAAATTTGACCATATTCAGATTTTAATTTGCCAGAGTTAATATGATAGAGTGAGAGGTGGGTGTGTTTGCTTGTAGCAGTAACCTCATGCTCCATTAGAGGAAAAAAGCCTTTGCATACTGTCCACATGCACCACAGAAGAAAACTTCTGAGAGGGAGCTTAGAGTCTCCTATCAAGACAAAGTTTTGGTTATTTTCCATTGGTACTGTCCCTGAAATCATTACAAGACACATTACAGGAATGATTTGTGGAATTTTTTGCTCTTTTTTCCTATGCTTATGCAGTAGCAATTTGTATACTTGCTTTATCCCAAATCTGTTTTAATATTCACAGGCTAATAGAATTACCAGTGACTATATTGATAATCTTGGGGCTATTTTTATATGTTGAATCTTTTTAAAAGTCTACACTGCTTAATTCTACAGACATCATGCAAATCTGCAATGATATTAAGAAATACAATAAGGTGAGATCTGTGCATAAGCAATTTTTATTTATGCCCCTGAAATTGTGCACAGACACTGATAGGACACAATACCCATTAGATTTATGAGTAGCAAGAGTGGTAGCTCAGTAATAAAATTGTAAGCTTGAGATAAGTGATACTACTTCACTGTTTTCTATATGTATTTACTTACCTGGCTTTACTGTTACAAAACTGATTAGAAACTGAGAAATACTAACAGTGTATAGCACATGCAGCCTGATACCCTGATTGTATTTCTACCTTTTAGTTATCATGTTTAATTGCATTGTTTACTACTGCCGGTGGTACGGTTTGATTCCTTTTGCTTCTTGCATTCTTCCCATTTGTCTTTTGGTTTGTTCATTATAAGACTACACAATAACATGGGTAACTATTCCCAAGGTGAATTGCCACAACAGCTAGTAGGGCATGTTATCTCCAAGATCCTGTACTGTGCCTGTGCCTTACAACTCATGATAGTATTGTGCTGAGGCTTCATTATGTTTTTGTGAGAGACTTGTTTTTTCCCCCGGTTTCATTAGTTGTTCTCTCTCCTGAGATAGAACATTGCATCTTCATCCAGAGCAGTTGACATAATTCACTGTAAGCAGCAAACAGCAGAGTGATGAAATGCTTGCTTTGTCTTTTTAATGTTTAACTGCCATGTATAAAGATACTATGTAGTGATTTTATTTGCTTGCTGATAAGCCATCTATGTCACTAATGTAGAGAGAAGAAGGAGTCTTTAATATAACCCTCCTGTCCTGGAGTTTGACTGTTAATAGATTCTTCTATTTAATAAGTACTGAGGGTATCTTACCATGTTGAGAAGTGTGGTGTTATTCTGGGATGTAATACAGCTGGTCTCTGGGCCTTCATCTTGTTGACCACAGTTCTTGTGCTGCAAGGAGGGCTGTACAGTGCTTTAGAAGGTCTTTCATTTTAAAAGTTTGGAGTGGTTGAAAACCTATTCTGTATGCTTAAAATAGCATAGATTGTTCAATGTGCTTGTTTCTGGGAGTAGAAGAATGTTTTAATAGAGTAACTTCCAGAAGGAAGGCAACACAGCGTGCCCCCTCTGCACAGTGCAGCCCAAAGAAACTCACTCATGAGCCTATGCATCAAACCCACAGCTTCTGTTTGTGCACTACCATTGCTTTCCAGATGTTATCCTGTCTTGCTGAAAAGACTTTAATGACAAAGAATTTACCGTTTGCACAAGGTAGTTGCTGCAAAGATTATTTTCCTTGATAGTTATGTGAGTGCATTTACTTACAAATTGCCATTAGACTAGTTTCAGCTTCCAACAAATTTGTAGATTCTCTGTATCTTTTCTTTTACATCAAAGGCTCCTAATGAGACATTTCATGTAGATGCTTGCAGGCTGGGGCAAAACAATTTCTTTACTACTTCTTGGTTAAAGCAAATAAACAGCTTCTCAAGCTTCTGGTGAAAGACATTTTTTAGCCCTCATCACTTGCATAAGCATTTTCTGAACCATATCCCATTTTTAGTCATTTTCTGGAATCAAAGAAGTAGAAACAGGATTGTACTGAGTGTCTTGCTGATGCTCTGATCAAGAATAGCCCTGTTTTCCAGCTCCTACCTGATTATATTTCTGTATATGGATGCTAAGGGTTGTTTGACCTTTTAACTGCTTGTTGCTCAGGAACTTCACATCTTTTCTAATACCATTGCACTCCAGGGTGTAACTTCCCATCTTTCTAATGTGATATGTATTCCTTATACTCAAGTGATTGATTCTGTATTCTGTTGTATTGAAACAAGCTTTGTTCTTATGAGCCCAGCTCACTGGGAATACAGAGCAGCAGGCATCACTGGCCAGTTCCATTGCTAACCACTCCTTTGAATTCAGACTTATTTTTATTAACAGTGCATCCATCCACTGTTATGTCTTTGTCCCAGCAAAATTTTGATCAGTCTGTGTTGAGCCTCAATTATCTGAATCATAAAGGCATTTCCTCTCAGTTAGGGGGTCAGCATCTCTAAGAGAAGATGATATTCTTACCAGTATTTGTTTTGCTCACACAAGTAACAAGAAAATCAAAGATATAGAGTAGGTATGTAATAGTAAAGGATAAAGACAAATTCCCTTGATTATGAATCTTGATCTGCTTTTCCTAGTCAAAGTTTGTAACTGAGGAATTCGGTTGATTGCTTGTTCCACCAGGTCAAGTTGTAGCAGCCACCATGAGCAGATTTCACTATAGCAGTTGATACAGTTGGGGTGCATTTTCATCACTATCATCCCCCCACCCCCAAAGAAAACCCAACCAGCTAACCAAACGTGAAACCCAAACCAAAAATGTCAACCCTAATGTTTGTTAGTGCCAAATTGAACTGCCATTTTAGCACGTTCCTGTAGATATGCACCACACAGTCTTGGCACTAGAGTTCTAATTATTCCAAGTGAAGGATCTCTTACTCAGCTGCAAATTCTTCTCTAACATTGTATATGCAGTTGCTCTTGTCTCTTTCTGAAGTAGCTTGTATTCCTCAGAAACCTGCAAGTCACATTCACAAAACTGTTTTCAGGATTTTTAACATTCAGCTGCTGTATGCATGTATGTACGTATATGTGCTTCCAGTAGATTAATTGCTAGCTATATCAAGTGAATTAAAATTGTGTTGGTATTGGACTTGATGGAAACATTTAAAACAGAAAAGTAAGTTTGCATTAATATAAAAAAATAAATCATCTTCACAATTAAGGTAAAATGGGTGTAGTGAAGGATGGTGTTAAAAGCCATGCTGGCAGCAACTGGTGGGTTGTGTCATTGCCAAATCTGTCTTCTAACCTCTGTGTGACCCAATTCTGCTGAATTCCAGCGGTCTGTGTGAGTACGTCTTCTCTAGATTTAAGAATAGTAGCAGCAGTTATACTACCTAGAACAAGAATGTACAAGGCTGTCAGCTGTCTTGCCTGGGGGCATGTGATGATTCCCAGCTGGGGTTAAGAAAAAGCGTTTCCTTCCTGTGAGGCATTACATAATTATCTGTGTATATTAAGTGTGCTGGGGTTTTTGTCAGAAATTTATTATATAAGCCAGTGCTATAAGAAGATGCCAGACTAAGAAAACAGCCTGGGAGTATGCATTATGGCAATTCTTTTTTCCTCCTGTTTTTAATATTGTCCAAAATAAAATGAGATTCAGTATATGTTTCACCTTGTTAGCTTTGCAACGCTTTGCTTTTAACACTGTCCTGCCAGCTTTGTGACGCAAATTTGACTGCAGCTGAGGAGTATTGTTAATCCTCTCATCTCCTTGTGGGGAATCAAAGTTGAGCCAAATGAAATGTTTTGTGCTACAGTGTTTTCTTTTATTACTGCACGTACAAAGCAAGTAAAAATGCTGCCTGCCAGGATGTCGCCAGAGTGATACTGATTCTCTGCTTTTATGATGTGGCAATAAAATAGGAGTTACTCTTTTTCATCTTGCAGCTTACTCTTCACCAAAGTAAAACTGGAATGGATACATAAAGGACCTGAAGAGGCTCTGGTGACATGCAGACATATGCTGCAGATGTGGCAGATGGTATACAATGTTTTACAGCACAGGTAGGCTTTCTCCACTGTAGCAGGCTTGGACTTGTTATTGGCAACATGGTTATCTTTTTCATTTTCTAGATACTTGAGTTATTTTGCAAGAAGGGTGATAAACAGCGCTGTTTAAAAGATAAGTAATATTTCCAGCAGTGATTAAAAAAAAAAAAAAAAAAAAAAAAAAAAAAAAAAAAAAGGAAGATTTTAATAGCCATTGTTTAAAAAAAAATAAAAACAACCAAACCAAAACCTCGGTATTTTAGTATTGAAGAAGCAGTTTGAACCACGAGTTTCTGAGCCAAGTGTCTAAACATGTCTATCCATATTTGGATGTCCAGAATGGAGGGCAGATTTTCTTTCTCCCCAATGGTGCTGAGCTTTCATCAGCTATTGTTCACAGTCTGCAGTAGTTGGCACCACCCAGGAATGTGTGGGGGTGACACAGCCCTGAAGGGAGTAAGCCAAGGGAAGGCGCAGTGCCAAACTCATATGCTGTAGTTGCACGCTGGTTGCACAGCCTGGTGCTCACTGGGCAAGGAAAGAAAGGAAGGATGTAGCATCTTTCCCCCTTCCCTTGTCCTAGTAAATCTGCATTCACATGAAGCTAGTTCCCTGTTTGCTCCCTTTCATCTGCTGCCCCACTGAAAGGTAAAGTTCAGAAAGTGTGGAAGATACTGAGTTGGGTTTTCTTCCTTCCCATGCCCTTAGGATATTGCCCTAGTTAAGGTACCAGTGTACAGTGTTTTGGGAGTATTATACCAAGATCCCTCGCCCATAATGTCCACAGGGGTTGTGTTTGATGGGAAGGACAACATGCTTGATGGCAGCAGTCAAGACAGCAGGGTGATGTAAGCTGAGTTGTTCCCCAGTTTCTGTATGCATTTGTATAAGCTTTATAAACTCCAGAAGTATAGGTACAGAATGGTGCATGTCTGTGTACAAGTTGTCCTTGAGGGGTTATTAGTATTTCTTGTTGGTTTAGCTAATGAGCAGCGAACCAAACACAAAAATCAAGATGTTTACATAGCAGCAATGGTCTCTTACAGGCTTGAATCATTGATTTCCTTAGGCCTTAGTATCTTTAGCTAAGGATTCAATCATGTACCTCTCACATGAATAATCTTTATACCCATGAGTGGTCCTCATGAAGCTGATCAAATCCACACTGAACAATTATGACTGAGGAAGATTTACTCTTGCAAGGTGGGGCTGCAAGCCTGAGACTGTAGAGAGTACATTGGAAAACAGACAAATAACTAGTTCAGCCATTTGGACTGCATTTGGATCCCAAGCTGTGCTTTGGCTCTCATACTTAAAAACCCAAGATGTGATAGCTTTAGAGGCTTTTGATAAGCTTTAGCCATAGAAGCCTAAACAAAACAAATGGCTTTGCTTTTGCTTTTAAAAACTCTAGTATGTATTTCACTGCTGTTCCCAGCAGGGCTTTTCTTTTTCCTTTCTCAAAAAATACATCATCAGGTATTTTTTATTAAGAAATACTACTGGAAAGGTAACAAGAATCAGCTTCGTACCTGCAGTTTTCGACTGGATTACAGTGACCCAGGGAGTCCCTTGTATTTAGCAAATTGCAACAGTATCAGCTAACAAATATGTAAAGTATTCTGGGTAGGGCTTGCAAAGGAACTTAAGGGGAATTCTTATCGGTGAGACTTGGACAAAGTCATTTTTAGGGCCTCTTGCAAAAGAGAAGGTTGTATTTGCACAAAGTTGAGAGCTGTTGCACCCAGTTCACTTTACTGGTTCAGTCAGTAGATAATTTTCTACACAATTAAATTGCACTTCAGTTGCATTTGTCTGGCCTCTTTCTTGGCCTTGCAATCTTACTGTGACTCTGACAGACTAAAAAGTCTTTCAGGGCCCAGTATTTTATCCCCAGCAGCTATTCATATGCCCTGTTCAGGTCCCCTGTCTTCTCTCTGACAAACTGGTGCCTCTGCAGTCTCACAACCAAGTGTTCCACTCAGCATTTTTGTCACCAATTTGTCCACTGTCTCAATTACGTTTCAAAAACATGAGCAGTAGATGTCCTGCTGTCAGCCTTTCCAGTGCTGTATGTAGAAAGCAAATCATCTGGCTACTACCCCTTCCATGGTGCATCGAAAAGCTTTCCTGGCTGTAGGCTTTGTACTGCAGCTTTTAAAGGGCAGTTGATTTTCAGCCCTTCCCCGGGATAGCAAAGCCATTGGGAGTGGCTGTTCTGCACAGTGCATTGCAGTGGGGTTTTCCAATCTCTTCACCTGTCCTTAGAGCAGGAGTGCAGTG
This sequence comes from Hirundo rustica, assembly GCF_015227805.2. Taxonomy (NCBI): domain Eukaryota; kingdom Metazoa; phylum Chordata; class Aves; order Passeriformes; family Hirundinidae; genus Hirundo; species Hirundo rustica. Next base: position 28,896,923 of record NC_053452.1, read on the forward strand.
TATTAGCCAGTGTTTCAGCATGTGCCCAAACAGTGATTCCATGGTGGTGGCTGCTGCATTAAGGTGGCACTTGCCTCCTGGCAGTAATATTTGGAAGTGCAGCTGCCTTATTCCTGCATACACAGGACTAAGAGCTGTCTGTACAGTTCCACCAGCAGCTCCTGGCCAGGGCACTTACATTTGGGCCGATCCTGTCTAGGTAAGGCTGAGGCATAGGACAGGTAATTTAATTTTCCCTTATGTCTGTCACTATGTGGTAGTCTCAAATGAGTTATCAGTGTGTAAACCAGTATGGAAGACAAGGGAGGCCCATTCAAGGACAGAGACTGGTGCAGTCCAGTGCCCAAGAATTCAGAGTGCATTAACAGAAACCATTATATTTCATCCCAAAGCCCAAGTAAAAGGTTATTTAGCTATTGTAAATGTGATTGCTATTATGATGAATGAGATTGAGTGGCTTTCAGTTTTAGGTTGTTAGCTGGGAAGGACAAGACTTGGTTTATCTTTTACTGTTTTTTTTCTGTGATAACAGAATAATCGTGTTTAAAACCAAATAGCAGTCCCAGGCTTACTCTTCTGCTAGGTCAATGCAGGTTCGAGGGGATTCTGTGCAATCCCTATCAAAGGACTCATCAGACTGAAAGATGGGAGCATCCACACCAATCATGTCTGTCTGACAGCTTGCTTCCTGGAAGGAATATTGTCCAAGGGCTGAGCTGCAGGCTTGGAATTGTGCCAGAAAAAGTAGCCAGGGCAGTCACTTTTCCTTATGGTATTTCATCCCTTAATGGATGATGAGAGGAGATATCATCACCACTGATCCTTGGGGGATGGCAGACTATGTGGTGACAGGAAGGCTCAGGAGATCTGTGTTAAGTGATTTTTTGTTAGGCACATGATGTTTTTTGGTGAGTTTCTCTTTGGAAGGCCTCTCCTGTGAGGACAGAATTCTAGTAGAAGAACAGACCTGAGGTTCCCTGTTTCATAAAGCAGTGCTGTCTGGTAGCTTTTATCTTCCTCCTCTTTTTGAGCAGAACAAAGGTGGAAGGGGAGAAAATAAGCCCTTTGAAATGAAAATATGAAGAAATTAGCACCCAGGTGGAAGGTGGTAATTGGTCTGTTTCAAAAGGATCGGCACAGCAGACCTGTGAACAAATTGTTCTGCAGGGAAGCCCAAGAGGTGGTGGTTCTTGCTGGGTGTGGATCTGCTAGCTAGTCTGACTTCTAGCTGCCAGTGTGTTTCTTGTCCAGTGGCTTGCAAAGACTCCCTATAGCCAAATAAACTAAATAAACTAAATACCAGTGTGTGCCCTGGAGCCCTTGCTGGGCAGTCTCTGAGCTTCCTGTCCATTGACGGTGGGGCAGATGTTAATACATTCAATAAGCTGATTTCTCACAACTGGAAACCTTGATCTTTCACTTCCTGTGGCAGCTAAACTATTGCCTGCTTTAGGGGAACGATTCTCCACTGAGAGATGTACAGGTAACAATTTTGTTTCTTTTCAGCGGCTCTGAGAAAGGAAGTAGTGTGACCGAAACACCAGTAATCAAAAAGCATAATGGACTGCATCTCACTCTTCCAGATGCTCATGACACTGATTCTGGTAAGGAAACAAGATCTGTGCTTTCCTGTCCTAAACATGTGCTTTTGTGAGAGCTGAATGTTTCATTTTCTTTGGAGAGGGTGGTGGGCCTGCACATGTCCATGTTGCTGGGCTGCTGGTCAGGAGGTCCAGCTCTGCCTTCTTGGCCAGCTCTGCTCTAGACTGTGTTACTGTGCCTGTGCCTTGGCTTCCCCATGCATAACACAGAGAGGAGTTTTCTGCTTTCTTTCACGAAGCTCTCTGAGATGTACAATTCTGTCTTTTTTTATTCTATCCTTCCCTCAGCCTGCCTCCCCATTTAATTCTTTTTAGATATCCTGATCAAGCCAGCTGCTATTGTTGGTTTTGGAAAGCTGAGTGAGAGTGTCAATTCCTATTATATGGTGATTTGCTTTGGGATTTGTGCATAAACCTTGTGATGCTTTATTATATGGTAAATAAATATTCACAGTAACACATACAGTCAGATGGAAATAACTGAGACATCAAAGCTGATCTTGGCAGTAAGGGGGGAAGGAAACTTTCAGAGAGTGCTGCTGACTTGTGATTTTTTTGTAGTAAGTCTCATGATATTTGGTACTTCTTTAAAACCCTAGCTTAAAATAAGATGATGTTGTGAGAAACTTGCCTTTTAACTTGGAGGGGTTTTTGGGGAATCAAATGCCTATCCTTGTGGATGCAGAAGAAACACTTGCAAAGAAAGTGAACCTCAAACTCAGAAACTGGATGAGAAAAAAAAAACCTAACACATAAATCTCTAGGGAATTAGGGTTGATCTGAGTCTTAATTGTGCTGTATGCCATGGTGCTGCCTGCCAGAAAAAGCAACTTAATGTGAAGTACAAGCTTTGAATCAGCTTTTTATGCACCTGAGGTGATTTGCACTGAATGCAGTTTGGTTTTAGGCAAGGAATACATTCCTCCTCCCCTGTGAGAATCCAGGTTTCCATGCTAACATGCTTGCCCCCACAATGGACGCAAGAATGCAGCTTGTACTGAAATTGCTGCACCCACCATAGTGTGGGGCTGGCACTGGCTGGTTTCAGCAGGGCTCTGTGGCTCCCTTCTCTGCAGGCTCTGGGTGCTGCTGCACTCCATCTGCAAAAGGGAAGCAGCTGGGTCTGCTGTCCCTTTGGGGAGCCTCTTTGAGGGCAGTAGTGGGTGCGATTGGAGAGTACAGCTCTAGCCCCTCTTGCCCTTGTGCTTCCCCGGAGCTGGGGCAGTGGCTGCCTGCTTTGAAGGAGGGAGGAGGTCTGATATTTCTGCATGGCTGTGGAGCAGGCAGTGCTGTCTGTTGTGAACTCCCCCGGGAGCATGCAGCAGCGTCACTGTGCTGCGCAGGCGCGCTGTCATCTCTGGGCTCATCACTGAAGGGTGGGGGTTACTGTGGCCGGGTTTGACACGGGCCTCTCCCTCAGCTAGACCACAGTAGGATAATTTGCTGTGCCAGAATTTTAGGTTTGCTGCCAGAAAGATTAATTCCTCTTTATTTTCTTCATCTTCTCCTACTGAAGCAGTGTTCCTAACTAAATTCACTGATATCAGTCAGCTGCCTTGCTGTTTCATTCTTGTTCTGATTTAGTCTTATCTTATAATGCTTTTGCCTGAAGTGATTTAGGATTGGGAGTTCTGTGTATCTTATAAGCCTAGTAAATCTAATGAGCTATATTTCTATTTTGATCGCAGTTTTCTCATAAATGCAAAATATTAAACTTGGTCTTTTTGGTCTTAAAACATCCTAGAACAGTGCTTTAAAATTATTTAGATAGATTTTGTATGGCTTATATGCAGAGCTCATCGCAACAAATTCAGTTTTTTAATTTCATGAGTTATTTCCAAAATGTGTGGGGGGGTTTATTGTAAAATGTGAAGTTTATATTCTGTCTGGTAGAGCTGTTAAATAGAGAAAGAGACTGCACTAAAATAACAAATTGATACGATATCTTCCTATGCCAACATTTGCATATATTTTGAGGCATGACATTAAAGTTCTGCGAGACAAGGTTTTGTGGGGAGGTTTTTTTAGCACGTTTCTTTGGGAGGAGGTATCTTACAGTGATATGTTCAGATACTTTTCTTTTTAATGTTGCTTGAAGTTTTTCTGTCTCCCCCCCCCACCCTGAGGTGAGAGTCCTGCCAGTGTGACACATGCTGATCTCCTCTCTCAGGATATAGTGTCTTAGTGGTAAACTCTTTTGTGGCTCCAGTAGCCATCAGCCCACCCCCAGGGTAACTGTATTGTTTGCCTGAGATTCAGATGTGGCTGAGCCTGTTTCAGTCCGGAAGGGCCAGGCTGGCAAAAACCTTCTCTTACAGAGTTTGTTTGGTCAGTCAAGCTTTAAGAACTGCTGTGAGCATCCCAGCAGAGATGGGCAAGGACAGCGCTGGCAAAAGTGGAGTATGGGCTGAGGCGGGCAGGGATGGCGTGGTCACTGCCTGAAATATTGCTTCCTCTTGTAGGCTGGAAAAGAAAGTAAACATCAAAGGACTGGAATGCCAAGGGATGTTTACTACAAAGAGCCTCCATGTAAATTGCTAATTAACTTGGGTCTCATTTGTCTGACTGTGCAGATGCCCACTGCACTGGGCAGGATCAGTCTCAGTCTCAAATTCCCCTGTTGGCAACTACTGGGCTAATGAAGCAGCTAACTTGGGTTTCTTTGAGAGCAGCTATGCTGTTACATTCCTGTGAAGTCTGCTTTGTGAGAGAAGGATGCTTTAGTAGATTCTGACTGGATCTACTTGGGCAGCGTGTGAACCTCTCCAAAATGCACAAAGGTGCCTTATGGTGATTTAGTTTTCTTGGATTGATTTGCAAGGAAAAGAGGATTTCCCTGAGCTCTGTGAGGATGTGAATAAGACACCAGCCTATCTGCCCACCCAGTGCAAACAGCCCAGCATTACGTTTGGGTACTTGCAAGAAAAACAGCTCCACAAAGCCTCTCTGGGAGAGGGCAGCCTTAGCAGAAAAATGTGGTACTGAAAGTTGCATTCAAAGCATGCTGATCCAAGAATCTGGGGTTAGGCTGACTGCACAATCCACAAAGTACATGTAATTTTTTTCCAAGTTTGCCAGTCTAGAAGGCAAGAAGTCTGCCCTAACTTCAAAGCTCTGCTAATTACATCACTAGCTGTTTGTGTGTCCATTTTCTTGTCTCTGCACTGCAGAGAAGCTATCTGTGTTTTGGATGGCTGGGGATAAAAGCTTGGTAGTTATCCCTGTGTCAAGCAGCTCTAGTCTGACTTGAATTTCTGGGAGTTTCAGTGAAATTCTCACTGGTGGAGATAGGGATGGGGGAGAGGAGTGTGAGTGGGCAATGCAGGGGAGGAATCTCGTGCAGTGAAACAGGCTGAAGGTGGATCAGTTAAATAAACTGATAAATGCAATAAATTCTCCCTGCAAAGCTGAATGGCTTTTACCCATATCCTTAAAGCTGGAATTGCTACATTACCACACTGTCATCTCTTGGAACATTAGATCAGGAATGTCTTTGAAAATATATAGGAATTTAAGAAATGCATCTGGGAAGAACACATTTGCATTTTCCAAGGGAGCCGTGGGAGGCGCCTGCTGCAGGGCTGTTTTGAAGTTCTCCTGCTTGAAATGAATGACATTAGTTTGCGATGAGATAACAGGATAAATATTTCCCATAGCAGTTCTGGGCCTGGAGTTGCACTTGTGGTCTCTCCCAAGCCGTGACACGCTCACCTCGGGTTAAGCAGAAGCTGCAGCCATGTCCAGCCTTGCAGAGCACAGGTGCTTGGCGTGGGAGGATAAAGCAGAAATGTGCCTCCCCTCATGCCTGGCTGGAGGCTGGGTCCCTGCTCAGCATCCGGAGCGGAGGTGGCTGGGAGACCATGGCTGGGGACCAGAGGGTGATGTGTTGGTCTGCTGGTGAGATGTGGTTTGGCAACCCTCTCTGGAAAAGCGTGCTGTCCCTCTCCGAGAGACCATTAAGTGCATATGCCCCGTGGCTGCGGGAGAGAAAAAGCGGGGTTTTAACTCTAGGATCTTGTGGTTCGTGAGGTCAGCCTGTAAGGATAGATTCAAGACTAATGCTAATCAACACGAGTGCTTCAGTCACAGCAGCTCTCAAGAACAAGTGCTTATCAACTATAAAATCACATTAAAACCTATGTATATGTACTGGCTTGAAGGCAAAACCAGTGAGAGATTCCAAGTCAGAAAAAACCAATTTAATAGGAGAGGAAAAAAAGGTAAAATAAAATAAAACACATGAAATAGTACAAAAGATCACTGACAGAGTCAGAATACAACCTGAAACTGTGGTGGCAGCAGTCCCGATGAAGTGGTCTTGTTGAAGCAGTGTTTCCACAGAAAAGTCTGGTAGCTCTTGTCCTCTGGGAATCCAGTAGGTAAGGCTGCCTGTGCTGTCCCAAGGCCCCGATTATATCCAGGTGGGAATGCTTGGCTCCTCCCCCTGGGCGGAGCATCACACAATGGGCTGATATAATTTTATGAGTCCTGCAATGGGTCCTCGATTGCCCATTAAACAGAGATAGCTCCTGGAGGGAGTTACCTAGGAGTCATGCAGCAGGGCATTGATGGGCCATTAACAGAAGATAGTCTGGAGGAAGAGAGCAAGGGAAACACTGCTCAACCTAGTTTCAGCATCTCTTGTAGATGGTGATAGAATACATACTTTGGGCACATCTTACATTGTAACCTAGGACAGTATATTAAAATATTTATTTGTCAAATCTTTACAAAGCCAACTCTGAAATCTCAGTTTGTAGCTTCTTATTTTGTTGCCATCATCTTGATTCCCCTCTGGGAGGTTGGCTCACCAGTATAATCCCACTTGCTGTACTGGAGAACATGGTTTCTGCCCATGCAAACCTCCTGGGATAAGCTTTTGATGTGATGTTTTGTCCCCAAGGTGTGGGCGCCAAATACTTTATTCTTGTATAAATGTTACAGTGCATACTAAAGGTTTATATAGTCAAAGCTCTGAACTTTCTGCTCCCCAAGGTTAAATGAAAAACCACCCTGCCTCTAAATCAGTAGAAGAATATTGATGTCACTTGAGATGTGTGTGCTATGTGAATGGGCTAAGCTACCTTGTAATGCTGTATGAATTTTTTACCTTAGTGGGGTACATCATCATTGTATGATGACTGTGCTTATGAAATGGATATGTGTGGAAAATATTTGATGCTAGACTTCTGCTTTCCAAACGAGCAAAATATGGTTGCTTCCTTGATGAATGCTAAGCAGACCTTTATAAAATTACTGTGTCTCTTAATTTGCTTGTTTGAGCTGCAGCCCTTGGATAATTTAGTAGGTTTTTTTCAGTAAATTAACCTTTTATAAAACATACTTCTCCAGTTTGTCATGCCAAAATTCAGCGGAGTTCTTATTACATAAAACCAATGCAGCGAGTGGAGGATCAGACCCGCTGCCTTAACAAGTCAAAGAAATACCATAAATAAGTATAAAATACATTATTGTTTGTTTGGTTCATAGGATCACAACGAGCCTCTTCCCTTGCTGCTTCAAGGCTGGAACAGGCCATGTCTGAAATAACTGTGCAGAGCAGTACAATGAAGCAGGGACCAGTGAAGCTGTGGACAACTCTTGAACAGATTTGGCTGCAAGCTGGTAAGTCCTGAGCTACCTGGAGTTCCTCTTTCCCTCCAGTGGTGAAGCAAATGACATAAGTATTAAGAATAGTTGAAGTCATTAGTTGAAAACCACTCTTTTTCAGCAGCAAATCTATTTCAGATTGATTTTGATACACCACGTATTTGATTTTGACTCCCCAAAAAATATTGTAGTAATGTGACTTTTCAGCTCACTTTTGTTTTTCCAAAAGACACAGAAAACTTTAGTCATCACTATAATATGCTTTTTGAAAAAGAGGGTAGGCAGTTCTTCGTTAACAAATGCTGGTTCATAAGAACAATTATTTCTGTTCTCCTTTTACTAATGCTTCCCTGTAAGACTGGGCAAACCATGTCTTAACTGTAAGCATTCCAATCTTTGCTGAGGTTTAAGTGAGGATTTAAGTGGAAATTATTAAAAAGAGCCTGTTCTCCACTCTGTCCTTGACTGTTTGAACCTCCCAGGGCCTTGTAGATTGAGTATCAGTTTGAGACACTAATGCAAATATGCTACAGCAGAACACGTAAAGGGAAAACAGTGAGGAGAGACTCCACCCACAAGCGATCTCCAAACCCATGGAGAGGTTTTATGTAGGACATTTGTTGAAGAACAGAGTTGCCCAGCACATTCTGCTGTTTGCATTCCAGCATTTCAGAACTGATAGAGTCCCAACGCTGTAATTTTGTTTTTAGGAGACACAGTTTTTCTTCCATAACTGGGCCCACAGTTGAAATTACCTTTGAGTGCTGTGATTGCTTGTTGGATGTCTCACCATTTGCAATGAAGAAAAAAAAGCAGAACCCCCTGGAAAGCTGCTGGTAGTTTTCTATTCTTCGTGCAGGGGAACCTTTCAAATTCTCATTTTGTTAATCCATGCAATTGACAGTTCTCACATAGGACCTGGCAGTCTCACCCTACTTCTCAGCAAAGATTTTCATAGCTGTTTTTGTGGGTATTTTCCTACCAATTAGACTTTAGTTCTAGAACAAAATATATGACATTGGTTTTGCTATAAATTGATTAAGAAAAGAAGTCACCTTTTAGAATGCATCATCCTTTAAGTTAATTACATGTGTTCACTTTAATGACTTGTGTGGATGGAAATTTCAGTGGTGTGTGTTGTGGGCTTCAAAATCACCAGCAAGAATTTGCTTTATCCACTTTATACTCCTGATTTAAGGCTGCAGAGAAGGCTGGTGGGGAGCAAAATAAATGGAGTTTATTATGATGAGAAGTCAGGTGTCTGTTGTCCATCATCCTGCAGATAGCTCTAGGCAGTTTACATTTTTGCTATTGTCTGAAAAGACAAAAGCAATAAAGACATAGTGCTTGCTGTGAATTGCTATGATTGCTTTTCAGTGTGAATAGAGTGCCTTTCTGAAAGGTGTTAATTAATACTTTTAGATAGAATTTATTTTTATAAGCTGCAACTTTTCTCTCTTATCACTTTTTAAGCCTTTGTTGCGCTTCATGCTTACTTTTAGCTGGACTCGATTCAGGATTGATATTTTGAAAACGTGTACTGTGACTGCTTTGTAATTTCATTACTGAAGTCAGTTATTGTTATGGATGCAGCTTAATGAGCTCCTGCTGAAGTGCTGGCCATTCTCTTCTCACAGCAGTGTGGAAGCTGCTGCATTCTGGTATCCTGAGGGATGAAGAGAGATGCAGGTATTTTGGGGCAGTCTTTACCCATCGTGGAGAAGAGCACAGTGCCTGCATAATTAGAGGCCTTCTTGGAAGTGTGTTGACCTTATGCTGAGTTTAGTGAATGGAATAATCCAAAGGGTGTCACTGACCTTCACTACTAGGATCTTTCGCGTCTGAAAGGAGGGGAAAGGAGGAACAAGTATACTTGGAAGAAATAACTTCCGAAACAGATATTTCACAAACAACAAATTGAACAGAAATGCATGGTTAGAGGAAGTTGAGGTAGTCGGGTGGTTTTGCATTCCAGTTCACCCCAAAATTAATGGCTCTGGAAAGCAACTGGCAATTAGTGTAACATTCAGATGCCTTCCTGAGGAGTCATTTGATATTCATGGAAGGTCTGCCATCAGTATGCTGTAGATTTTTATCATGTTTAGCTTGGACTTGTCCTTTTTCAATCAGTGACTCATCTTGTGACTCCAGGCAAGTTGCCTAACTTCTTCATACCTCAGTGTCCTGTCTCCAAAGGGAAAAAAACTAATCTGCCTTTGGGAAATTACTCGTGTGGTGTTGTTTTTTGTTGTCATTAACACTTCGACCTTTTTAGCATGAATCATAAATCCTCAGATAAAGTTATTACAATTCCCTAACCTCATACTGCAGTAAATATATAACAAAGCATCTGTCCTTCTCAGACACTCACAGGACACAGCTGGCTGTGGCTCTGTGCATGGGTATGGACTGATGGTGCCAGGTTGCAATCGTGCCTGGGTTCCTTTAGAGCCATTGCAGTTGCCTCCTCATATCCCAGGGCATGGAAGTTGGTGGTACCAACCAGCTGGTGTAGTTAGAACTTTGTACTTTGTGTTAGACTGGGAAGAGGCACGCAAGACCAGCTATCCCACAGCTCTACAGCAGCCAGGCCAGGCCACAAAGCCAGCACATATATATACTTGCAAAAGGAACTGTTAGGGGGTGATGGCTATCCAGTGGTACTTACATAGGGGAATCCTTACTGTATCATCCTCCAGCTGCAGTAGGAGTTCCTGCCTTGTGCAGAGGCATCCTCTGTCCCTCCAGCCTGGAGACCCCTTGTCCTCTAGCGGGTTTCACAATTAGCTTGTGAGAATGTGTGTTCCCTTAACAGTGGCTGAAAGGAAGGCTGTGAACCCTGTGCAAATAGTTAATCCCTTTTATGCTATGATAAAGATACTTATTTCATCCATAAGAGAGCAAACATTTAGTGGTTTTATCTGTAACTTTCCTGGGTTTGTGATCAGCATAGTTTTGTAGGGAAGACAATAAAGCACCATCTTTGGATGTGCAGTTGTTAAATCGAAAAGTGTTGCACTGTAACAGGTGCTGTACCTTGTCTTTCCCTGCAGCAATGCCTGGTGATCTTTGACAAGCTAATTTTTTGTAGCCTCCTGTAAACAAAGAACAGCTTGATGGATCTGTGGTCTCTAGAAGGAGTCTTTTTCAGGCATCAAAATAAAATTATGAATTCTCACTGTTAATCTCATGTCCAGCTATCTCTTATAGGACCACCTGGGAGTACAGTATGGGCTTCCATATCTTCCTGTTTTCTGCACAGGTAGTCACAGCTTTAGAAGAGTAGTGTGCTGTCCTCAAAGATTAGAGACATCCCCTGCAGCAGGCATGCTTGAAATACTAACAGGCATATTCTGTTTCCAAGTGTTCTGCCGTGAAGATTGTTAACACAGCTTGTCTGGTCCCTTTTAACAATAACCCCCCCTAGTCCTCTTGAATGTAATGGCTGCTTAAAAAGAGTCATCTCGGAACACTTTAACATTTATGAGCCTAAACATTATTCTTGGCCCCAAGTCTGAGAAACAGCTCATTTCAAGGAGTACTTAGAAACAGTGCTACAGTCCACATGCTGTGGTGGTGCAGCTCCAGGAGAGGTGGTCATTATGCCATCCTTATGCTCATTTCACCTCTTTGTTCTACTTTTCATGGGTGAGAGCTTGAATACAAGTTTGAGAAGAGGCAAGGAACTTCAGTGGCACTGGTAAAGCTTGTTAACTCCTCCCTCTTCCTGCAGGAAGAGCTGCAAGGGAATCCTAGAGATTATTAGTGCTAATACGTCTGACAGTCATGCCAGTACTCCTCCCTTTTGTTTAGAAAATAGAGTCATGCTGTTTGGCTAAAGAAAATATACTTGAAATCGTTCAAATTTATGACCAAAATTTACCTTCATTTGACGTTTTTATAAGATCACTTTTGACCCAGAGAGCAAAGCGTGTCAGTATTGGAAAGAAATAGTGTTAATAGTTCTAGGCTCTTTGGGTAACTGGAATGATTTCTTATCTGAAGTATGTGTGATTATATTTCCAAGCAGTAATAACCGTATGCTCTGTTTATACAGAGCATTTTAGAATGCTACAAGCCAGTTTTAATAAGAGTTCTAATATTCTAGCTCCTGTTACTGTATTATTTTAAGCTTTACTTTTAACTACAAGGTCCACTTTGTTTGTCTTTACTAGTAGTTTATATCTGACAATTTAGCTTCTTGACTAACCCAATACTTTACCAAATATGGCCACCCACAGCAAAGTAGGTCTGGTAATTTGATCTAAGTTTGGCTAAATGCCTGCTAAGCTCAGCCTGTGAACCTCACCAGGTAGACCCTAAGGCTAGTTTAAAGGAGCATTTAGGGAAAAATGATGAGGCTACTATTTTGTGTATTCACAGTGGGGCTGGGTTGGGCTACCTGCTGTCTCAGTAACATGCTAAAGTTTAACCTGGGAAAAATAGTTTCTACTGAACATGCTACAAACAAGAAACGCAAAGAGAGCCAGTGCAGCAGAGAACAGTGAGCTAATGGAAAAACATCTGCTCCCCCGAGTTATGTACAGCAGGAACTTTTTTTTTTTTCCCCTTCGCAAAACACTTGTGATTTATTTATTTTATTCCATATGGGCCAGTTCCTGGGAAAAAGCTGCCTTAGGGGAGATGGGCTTTGTTCCACAAGAAAGTGTCGTCAGGGCCGGTGGGCTGAGGTCACCAACGCGCTGGTCCGCGGCCATGGAACCGGATCCTGGCAGCAGCCAGGGGTGCAGCCAGACCCTCCCCTGCTGCCCCTCTGCTCACCCAGCACAGCTTGTGTTTGCACAGCCTGCCCATGGGCACGTCGGTGTTTCTCCATCTCCAAGCTTTCCGCAGTCCTAAGCCCCCGCAAGTTATAAACTCTGATATTAAAGGTGTTAATCAGGTGTGGGAGACATCTTTATTGATATTGCCAGGATACTGTCCTGTAATGCAGCCCTGCTTGTTGAACCAATTCTAATGTTTTTCCTTCTTTTTTTAAGCCCTTTCAAATTTTAGAATTTCAAGTTTAGAACTTCCCCATTCACTGCTTGAGTTCTTGAGCTCCAAAAATGCTGCTAATTTTTGTGTGCCTTTACAGTGACACAAAGCACTGTGAAAAGCTGGAGCCTGGTGAGGGGAAACAGGAGAGTCGTTTATTTCGCTTCCATTTCTGAGGAGAATAAAGGTGTACTGCAAAGATGGCTCCCCTGCAGTATTTACTTTCTAGGAGGGATTAGGAACACTTCAGCTGTTGATAGAAATGGTAAAGTGAGCTGGTTATGTCCCCTTTGAAATGAAGTTAAGAAACCAGCAGTAGTTCTGCTGAGCCTCCTGGCTTAGCAAGCTCTATTCTAGGCTTGTGGTAGAGATTAAAGATCACCAAATTCCCCATTTCTCTTCATCTGAACATCCTCAAGAGGGATTAATACATTTGTTCTACACTCTCCAGTTTGGTTTATTTTAATTCTGCCAACAATGAACTTAAAGAGTCAAAAAGATTCTTGCAGCCTTATGTCGGTACAGGGCTTTTGGAATTGGCTCCTCCATTCCTGAGGCTTCTGGATGTTTCTTATTGCTGGAGCAGGATGTGAAACTTTGTGGACTAGTAATTCTTTGGCATGGACAATATTCAAAGAGCACATATACCATTTCTCAGAATCTGGGACATGCAAATATTCACGGGTGTCTTGAACACTTGCTTGTGAAGGAAGCAGGCAGCAGCTACCGATGCCTTTTGTTAAGCATTCTGTAGAAAATTTGTCAAAAGATGGAGAGAAACCTGTTGAACTGCCAGAGAATGACTGAGGGTACCAAAAACTAGCATTTCCTCAGCTGCTCAGTAAGTTTGGACAAGTGATAAAATGTACACGGTCAAAAATGTACACGGTCACAAAGAATGAGGCAGGACATTTGTTCACACCAGAGGCAGAAAATAAGAATTTGTACTTGTCTGGGCTGTTAGTCATGTTTTGACTGCACCATTTAGTATAGAAGGTAGTGTGTGGCACTTCTGTGCTGCTTCCAAAAGCTTTCATTCTAATGCTGCATTTTGTACCTAAAGAAGCTTGGTGGTCATTTCAGGCCCTGTGAGACCTGAAGCTTTGGAATTTAAAGCCGGTCCCTGAAATTTACTTTGCATGCAAAGACGATGTAAATCTGTTGCCTCATTCAAAAGTGCAAGTGGCTGAACTCAGGTGTAGGGGAACAAGCAGCAGTTTCTGTACTTCACTTCTGGATCAAACGTTTGCATCACATGAAATTATTGTACTCAGGATATGCCTGGAGGAATCTTCTGTCCAATCTGCCATGAATTGTCAAGCTACAGCATGCAGGGTGGTGTCATAGCGTGGAACAACGACTGAACCTCCCCTGCCAGCAAGGAAAGGCAGTGGGGGAACCCTGTGTCATGGTAATAGCTCGGCACTGGATGCTGATGGCAGAGCTCTCTCAAAGTGGGTCTTTCCAGCTGGCTGAGGGCTCCTGCAGTAACAAGCAGTAATAACTCCTGAAGGCAGCTGATGTGGAACAGAAATGACCTTCCAGCACACCCTCACAGATGCTCTCACCTCCTTAAGTGTGAGGGGCAGCTCTGCACTGTACCATCCTGCTGGGCATTTGGCCATGTCACTATGCAGTAACATTTTTGGGGTGGGTGAGAGTAGAGTGCTTTAGATGCATCAGGCACACACAGCCAAGTGATGTGGAGCAGTCTGCTTTGTGGGAGTTAAGTGCTGCCTCTTGGATAACACTAAAAGAGATTCACAAATAACCAAATTTTAACTCTTGCATTGTTCACCTTGCAGAAAAGCATTTCAATCTGTTTGATTTCTTTAGGCTACAATTAAAATTGTTGCTGCAGTGACAACCACTATTGCTCTTGACACTGCTTTGAAATGGAGAATAGAGTCAATGTTCAAGGTGAGGTTGAACAGCTCTGTTTCTCAGACAACAGTGTGGTGCAGACATGACTGGATTACACTGTTGTTGCAGTGCTGATGGACTCCCTAACAGAACTCTGCAAATAATTTTATCTTGCACAGAATAAAGGGGCTGACTGTAGTTCACCCAGCTTTGACAGTGTTCTGGGAATTGCTCTTGGTCTGTGCATTTGTTAGGGGCCTTTAGAGAGCAAGTAGATGATATGCTTTGGCAATTTTCACTTGATTAAGGATCTTCACTGTAGACGAGCTTAAATGCTAGCAGAAATAGCTGAAAGAATGAGGAGCTTGTATTAGAAGTTAATAATAATCCCAGTGCAGAGGCATGCTGCTCTCAGGGGCTGGGCCCAGCATTAAAATGGGTGCATCAGTCCAGTTGCAAGTCCAGGCAGAAGAGGCCATAGCCACAAGACAACTGTTGTTTGGAAGAACAGCAGAATAGGTTGGACAGTGCTGCAAGAGAGCACCAATGGGAAACATAAAGTGGATCTGAGAAAGGAATGAATCGTGCTAGGCTGAACCTTGAAGTCAGCTGGATAGCTGTTCGTGGTCTCAGTGCAGGCACAGGCTTCAATAACTGAACTGAAAGTGAATGTTTCAACCTGTCTTGGTCCATCCATGCAGTGCACTGTCTCTTACCTGGAGGTAAGAGTGCTGAAATATTCCCAAATGTCGTTCATATTCAGAGTTTCTGTCATTACTGCAGAGAAAATAGAAGAGTGGTACATCGTCACACCATCACATCATCTCTCTGCTCAGTAGCATTCAAAGAACTTTTAGGTCAAAACAGAATGTAAATTTGTAAATTTATTTAAGTTTTTATGGGAATGGTGTTAAGTGAGAGAGAGCAAGGAAGCTTGGTTTTAGATTCAAAGCTCTGAAGAATGTCAGTACCAAGAACAAACTAGTACAATGATGAGAGGTTCATAAATGGCTTCCCTGAAGCATTGACCCTTTCACAGATATTAGATGCCTGTGTCAGCATGAGGAGGTATTCTCTGCTTTGAAGTGTAGCTAGAGGCCAAGTCTGTATAATAGAACTTCCTCACAGAGCTGCTATTTTGGTTAGATGTTATTTACAGCAAAATTAAGTTATATAAGGATATAGGCTGATTAATCCAATGGTCGGGAAGCTGCTAACCCAGGTAACATGAAAGCAGACGATTCACTATTTTCAGGACCACTGAGGGTTTTACCATGGTGAGTTTAATAGGTCCTTGTTTTTTGGGCTTGATTTCTGCCTCTAGCTTTGTTTTTATTCCATGTTACATAAGCATATCTTGTTAATCTGCAAATAAAGTGAGTGTGTAACAGAAGTGAAAAATGAGTTTACAGAAAACACATTTTAATGCATGCCTAAATGATGTCCGTTAATGTCTATTTTTAGGTGGGTAGCTAAAAATTTAAATAAGCACTCCTTTCCTTTTGTAACCAAAAGGCACCCCTCTCATTCTTTTTTATGCAAATTAGGCCTCCCACACCATTAAATCATTTTTATTGACTACTGAGCCTGCGAAGAAACAGACTGAACTTTAATATGCTGCATTACCATACCATAAAATACAATTTGTAGTTCTTACTTAGATTCTGTGTTGCTGCACTTCCTCTAAATAATGGTTATTACTGAAGAATATTTACAGGCGCCATAGAAAGAATAAGTTCTCTCTGTTTTGCATGCATTGGAACACCAGCCGTGCATGATTTCACATCTAAACCCACTTGCTCCCAGTTCTGTTCTGAAACGAAACAAGTCACACCATGGTCTTAGTTGCTAATAGAGCTTTTAGTATGGCAGTATCCAGAACTTCTGCTGACTTCAAACAGTGCCAGGATTTTACCCATTTTTTTGTGCCCCTAAGTTTGTGCAAGCTTTGGGGATGGAGTGTTCATCTTCAGGCTGTAAATCGTCGCTTTGCACATCCCCAGGCTCATTAATGCCACATGCATGGCGTCAGCTGCTGTGCAGCACTTGGCAGGAAAACGCTCTGTTCCTTGGAAGTGCAAGGAAAATACTGTCCTCCCACCAATTTTTGCATAAGGCTGTGCACATATTCAGCTTGACAAGGTACATGGCCTTGCTTTCTGTTGTTATAGATAGCTGCAGCCTCTTGGAGCCAAGGGAAGGGATGCATGCAGAGATTTTGTGATTAACCAGAAAGAAATGCGTATGAGTCATTCTGAAAGAGTATAACTCTTCGGAAGGAACTAATATTTTGCTCATGTTGACAGCCTTGGAGAATGACATTTATCTTGTACCACAACCTAGGGATGGCTGAGAAATATTCAAGCACTTTCTCGACAGTGTCTCATCCTTCTTCGAGGAGGGTCACCTCAGAAGTGGAAGAGTGTTCAGCCATGCTGTCACTTCACTGTGGGATCATTTTTGGTGTGCCAGTAGAAATGCCATTTGTGATCCCAGTCTCATGTCAGATGGGCCAAGGTGGAGCTTTCCCGTGGTCAGGCAGGGGACTGCCTTTGAGATGCTTCCCTGCTCACCTCCAGCAAGCTCCACGTCACTAGGCCAAGTCCCCAGAGTCATCTGGGTCTCCCAGTGTTTTGAAATTGCAGAGTTTCAAAGCTCTTCAAGAGGAATTTTTACTCTTAATTTCCCCCCTCACAGAGACTTCCTGAGACTATTCACTGCCTTAAAAAGTCAGGACATTTAAGGTTGTGTCTAATTTCAGAATAGTTTTTCTAAATCTGGAGCCTGAATTAGTAATTTTGAATTGGACTCTTGAACTGTCAATACTTACTGCATGACATCAGTTAAAAAAAAAAAAAAAAAAAAAGACACCGTGCTTTTGCAGTGAGAACATGTAGAACACAGGTTATGGATCAAAGAGCAATGCCTGCTGTATGAAGAGAATTATTTTATCTACATACACACTGACGTATTTGTGTATATGTTTGTATATAAAAACTTTTCGATTACATGTGGCAGTGAAAATTAAGTGTCACTTTTGACCTTTTGAAAGAATTTAATATCTAATAAGTCTAGAATCAGAATAGAATATTTCAGTTGGAAGGGACCTGCAACAATCATCCAGTCCAACACCACAATCATCTAGTCCAAATCCTGAGAAATGTTGAAGTTCAACCATGAGATATGTTGCAAAATTTATCAGGGGAAATTATTTTATTAACAAGTTGACATTCAAACACGTAAGTATGCCTGTTACATATTTTTTTCTAAGAAAACCACTAAGATAATTGCTGCTTGTTCAAGAAAGTAAATGAGCGGTCTCTTCCAGGAGCTGTATTTTGTTTTTCTGTAATGTATGAGGATGTGAATGGTAAATACACAATATAAATAAGTCTATATTATAAGAGCCTTTTGATTTTAACAGTCTCTGAAAAATTAAGGGAAGTTGTCTCAAAAATTTGCCAAATAAGCAGAGAAAAACACTTTTAATCATCTTTTAAAATGGAAAAATACTCTCCTAAGTAAGTTATCTGGTGTCCAGCTCAGACAGTGTAATAGTGTCCTATTACTCTCACATTTTTTAAGTTCTTAGTAGACAATGATGGCTAATTCTGTTCTTTTTCCTCCCCCAGATTATTTTTGAAAAACCTGTGGTGGCTCCAAGTAGCTACCAGCCCTGCTTCTTTAGGGCTCAGTTCAGCATTATTTACTTTCCCAAGGAAGGAATCCTTAAGGTCTCTGTTAGGACACCACTCAAAGGTGTCCATGAGCATCTGTATAGATCCCTTAGCATTAGGAAAAGATACATTCAGTGAATCCAGTCGTGATCATAAACACTAACCGTAGTACTAAGCATTGTGCAGGATCATGGCCTCACGTTTTAATATGCTTAAGTCAGATGATACATAATTAATCTGAAGAAAGGTCTCTGCTTCATTTCATCTAATGGCAGGGTGGTTTTTGCTTTATTTTTATGGCTTGGTGTTTTGTTTTTCCTTCAGCTGAACTCTTCCTGGAACAGCAGCATCTCAAAGAAGCAGGCTTTTGTACCCAGGAGGCAGCTAGTCTTTTCCCCACATCTCATGCTGTACTGTACATGCGTGGGAGGCTTGCAGAGATGAAAGGCAATTTGGAGGAGGCTAAGCAATTGTATGATGAAGCACTCACAGTGAATCCAGCTGGAGTGGAAATTATGCACAGCCTGGTGAGTTTGCAGGGGCTCAGCTCCATTATAGTATTTATGTTCCTGATTAACTGTAATAAGAGGGGAGAGGGCTCATGCTTGCTCTGGATGCCATTGTCTTCCTAATCCTGAGAGCAAGTGACTGTTCCAAGAATAAATTGGGTAGTTTGAACCTCTATTTTAAGATTGGATTGAATGTTTTTAACTAATTGGGACTTGTGTCAAAAGTAAATATTTTAGTTGACAAAGGCTGATACTTTTGGAAGTCAGTTCAATGCTTTGTCTTTGCTGCTTTTCCTACTGTTACACATTTTAAATAAGCAGTACGCTAATGTTGGAAACATCTGAACTACATAACTAAGATAGATAGATGTGGGGTTTGGAAAACTTGGTCTGATTTCTTGTGTCTGCTAAAATCAGAATAAACTACGAGTTTACAGTAAAATGAATCTGTTAGTGTTATAAGCTGCAGCTTAGTTCGAGCCTTGCGTAGGGGCAGTGACTCCACATTTGTGGGGGTTTTTTTTGGTAACACTCCTACCCAGAAAGTATTCTTTTTCTGTGTCACCAAGCCCCAAACAAACTGCTTTCCAGACACAGGGCCTAGAGCTTAATAACAATAATAATTATACAAGGAGCTTTGTGGAAGACAGCAGCACAAACCCCACTCCTCTGGTGAAATCAGGACAGTTAATCATATTTCATCAGTAGTGTGTCTTGTTGACTGTAGCCCTTACCAGGTCTCTCAGGGATTTTAGAAGCTTGTCTTGACTAACTTAATTTTTACAGGAATTCTGTATCCATGTGACTGCTTAGTGTCTTTGCTAGCATATTTGTATCTCCTGGCATAAATTTGGTCCTGATGAAGTTTGCTGGCAACTCCAAAACTGAAGGGGTATCAGTGTACAAGAGATCAAATGTTAAGGGAAGTTACAATTAGAGAAAATAGTAGAATCGCCAAGCAAAGGGCAAGATACTTGGTAATAATAAATGTTCAGTACAAAAATAGCAAATTAATAGCTGGTGCATGTCAGGAGAACATTACAAGACTGCTGTACACATCAGGCTTATATGGGGCAATAATATTACTTTGCTGTTGTGATACAGCCTTTAAAAATTCACTCAGTAAAACCTAGCTAGATGGAATGATGTTCTTTGCTCTGTCATAATTTAAGAGAAGTTGCTGATACCAGAGAAGCTATCAAATTAGATGCCAACATGATACTAATAGCTCTCATTTTTGTCTTATTTTATGGACATAACCACATTCTATGTCTTCACATTTCAGATGCTTGTAGTTTTCTGAAATTATAATAACTTGGAATAAAAGTTTCCAAGGTGCACATCGCAGATGTTCTCGCCCAGCTTACTTCAGAAAATGTTATCCCAACATGGCTTTGCTGTTTCTGAAAAAGACGCTAAAGAAGAGACCTTAAAAGCTTCTACAATATCTTCTTTACTGTGCCTTAGTGTCTCCAGGTTTTGTCAGGGATGGGTAACGCATGCATGGGCTTTTTACCATCCCTGAGAAAATCTTTCCTAGGTTATCCAGGTCGTAACCATTAAAAAACACATATATGCTTAGTAGATAAATATTTCTGAAAGTTTTATGGAGTCTGTGATTTCTTATTCCCCCCTAACTTCAGTAATTTTCAAGAAGGGCAAGAGGAATGACCTTTGTTGACTACTGGCCTGTCAGTCTCACTTCAGTGACTGGTAAAATTGTAGATCTTATTCTGGGGGGTATTGGAAAACACCTGAAGTGCAGTTGTTGGTCACAGCCAGCTTGGGTTCATGAGGGCACCTGCCCTGGGTGTACCTACAGCGTGGGTGATGAGAGGCTGGAGAGCTGCTTCATGAAAAGGGACCTAGGGGTCCTGGTCAATGACAAGGTGAACGTGAGTCAGCAGTGCCCTGGCAGCCAGAAGGGACAGCTGTGTCCTGGGGGGCACCAGGCACAGTGTGACCAGCTGGGCAAGGGGGAGGATTGTCCTGCTCTGCGCTGCACTGGGGTGGCCTCAGCTCAAGTGCTGGCGGCAGTTTTGGGTGCCACAGTATAAGAAGGATATTGAACTATCAGGGAGTGTCCAAAGGAAAGCAACCAAGACAGTGAAGGATCCTGAAGGGAAGCCATATGACGAGCAGGGGAGCTCATTTGGTCTGTTCAGCCTGGAGGTGAGGAGACTGAGGTCAGACCTCATTGCAGTAACAGCTTCCTCACGAAGGGAAGAGGGGGGCAGGCACTGCCCTCTCTCTGGTGACCAGTGGAAGGACCTGAGGGAACGGTCTGAGGTTGTGACAGGGAGGGTTAGGTTGGATATTAGGTGAAGATTCTTCACCCAGAGGATGGCTGGGCACTGGAATGGGCATCCCAGAGAAGTGGTCACAGCACCAAGCCTGCCAGAGTTCAGGAGGTGTTTGGACAGTGCCCTCAGGTGCATGGTGTGACTCTTGGGGCTATCTTGTGTGACACCAAGAGATAATCTAGATGATCTTTGTGGGTCCCTTCCTGTTCAGAGTATTCTATGACAATATTTTAGTCAGGGGATGGATGTAAAATTTAGAAGAGCTGAAAAAGACAGTGAGATGAGAAATTAGGAGGCAGAGACTCAGCCTGTAAGCATGTAGGGAAGAGGAAAGAAACTGAAAATATGAGAGAGATACAGATAGGTAGAAAATAGGATAAGATAGATAACACCGGATAAGACTGGATAGATAAGAAGACGCATGGATGGAGGGGTGGGCATGCTGGAAAGGATGAATTAAAGGGATCAGTCTTAGGAGAATCACAAAGGTGCAGGAACCTGTAGAAATACTTCCTTTCCATGTCCTTAAGTCTCCTTAAGATTCTGAATCTTCCCATCCTGGTGCCAGCAAATACCAGTAAAAATCACTTGCTTAAGCATGTACCTCACCAGCTTTAATTTGGCTCTGCCAGCAGCCTGTGGTTCACACCTGTTAGCTAATATAGCAAAGGTCTGGTCTATCCCTGCTGATATGAATCATGGCAGTAGTTATATGGTGCCACATAATGGCATTCCTTTGTGTGCTTTTCCAAAAGCTAGGAAATTGCACATAACAAGTTAGAAGCATCTGATGAGCACTATAGAAAAGTCTGTAAAGGAATTAATCATTCTGCCTTTAGAACAGAGCTGGAATAATGCACAGTAAACAAGGCTTTTAGGGCTATACATCAAATAAAAAGGGCGAAAATAAAATATTGAATGGCTGTTAGCTAAGTGATTTTGTCCTGTGTACTGAATGAGACACTGTCCCCGTGGAGAACTTAAGACTGGGTTTATGCAATTGAGGACATAATGTGACAAGTGGTAAATTCTGAATCTCCTCGAGGCCATCAGAAGAAAACTGAATGTCTTTCTGAAATGTATGTATTAGCCAAGTACTAGCTGTACTTTTATTAAAAATACAAGTTCTTGAGCACAGTATGTTCAGTCCCCTACCAGAGAGAAATATATGTCTTGGATTATGCAAGAGGGCAAGCTAGATTATGAGCTAGTTCCAAGGAGTTTGAAATGCTGAGAGACACATACACATGGAATCAAATTCACATGTGTTTAAATTCTAGTCCCCCAGTTTGAGTACATTGTTTTCTCACTGTAGTACTGTTGTGGATATGTAGTAATTTAGAGAAAGAGGGTCTGGTTGTGAGAATTACTGTTTGACTTGGTACAATTGCCATCCAACTGACCTAGTCCACTTCAAGGGAAGACTCTGCTGTAGACAGTGCCGAGCCTCCCTGGTGTATCAGCACCAATTAGCAAAGTAGTCATGTCTCTTCCCCTGGGCTCTTGGAACTGGGTTGTTAAAGCTATATTTGGAAAATTCCAACCTGAGGAGTGTTGCTGGCTTTAAATGGAGGGCATGGATCTAGCAATGAATGAGTCCGTTGGGTGTCAGTAACTTCAACTTTACACGGGGTAGAGTCGCCACCATAACACACACGAGCTGTTTCTCTGTGCAGCTGAAAATGGCTGTGTTTTGCTGTGACTCTAGGGTGTTTACAATAGCTGTCAAATCAGCGTGCTTTCCATATAAAGCACGCTGCTGCATGGCAGAGCAGCACCCTACAGCACCACTGCGGTGCCAAGCGCATCCCAGGGGGTGGGTGCTGTGCTCTGCTTCATCCCAGGGGCCTTTGGCACTTGGGGTCTGATGCTGTGGTTGGGAAACCACAGGCACTTCGAAAATACCACACAGCTGTGCTGCTTCCTGTAACACTTGCAGTTTCTGAGTGATGTCACAGGATGCTTTAGCTTCTATCAGGAATCCACTATTGGCTTTTACAGAGTAAGTACTACTGGATAATAGCTCATCTAAGGAGGTATATTTGTTGAGGAATTTTGTTTTCATTTGAAAAAGACACACAGAATCATTTTTCGGGGCTATTTGAAGCATAATCATGGTGAGCTGAGTAGCTACTCCTGAGATGAGTAGCTGCTTGCTGCCAGAAATAGTTAGCTTGAGTTGGCCCCTAAAAACTGTACCTCCTGTGAGGCCATAGTTTCTTTAATAAATATGTCTTGCTAGGGTTCTTTGTCCACATTGCTCCTGATTCCGTCTCAAAAAGTTCTGTCATCCCTTCCTTTACTAGAACACCTCTGTTTCTTTCTTCTTCCCTTTCGCAGGCTCCTTCTAGGGCCTGCTTGCAAGGGTCATAGAGCAGTTCTCCCTCCTGGGGGCTGATGGGGTTTCTACTGAGCAGGTGTCTTTGCTGGTCTAGAAACAAGGGCTTAGTCCATATCTCCTCCTCTTACACTGTGACCTCTGACAGCGCATTTCTACAACCAAATAACTATGGCTTACTTCTTTCAGTGCGTACCAAATTTGGTTATATAACATCATGCAATACACAGCTTTAGGATGGTGATAACAAAACTGACATGTGCCCAACCAAGTCAGAAAATATAAGTTGGGGCAGATGACATCTCCATTAAAAGCAAGGCACAAATCCACCTACCTGTATGTAACTAGAGAAAGACACTGAAATTTGTTAGTTCCCAGCTACAGTGCCTTCAGTACCATTCTCACTTTTGATTCAGAGGAGGGGAAAATCAATGCCAGTATGTTGGATTTGAGTCCGAAAGCTCTGTATGTAATATTGCAAGTTAAACTGAAAATATACTGAGATATTCGGAAGACTCCTGCCCAGCATGCATCTCACATAGCAATTCTCAATACATTTTAGTTCAGGGAAGAAGAGAAAGAATCTTTTATTTAAAAGGGAAGGAAATGGGCACCCTCATCTCTATCACTATGCCAGATTTAATGAAAACAATAAAAAATACCATCAGAATAAAGCAAAAGCGTTGCTTGACTCATACTTGGATATTACTGAATGCAGTGAAAAACTGTAAAGTTTTCTTACTTCTCTTGAAGGTTGGGGCAGGGGCCATAAGGTTGGTATCAGAATGCCCTGTAGCTGTCTGCACTACCTCATCCCTATCCTTGATAGCAAAACAAAGTGAACAGTACATTGGGGTTTGTTCATAATGTGTTTTGGGGTGACCACATGCATGGGTGGAAAACATGGTCTTGTGAACACATATTTGATTTGCTCCATAATGAAATCAAAGAGAATACAGAGCTAACGCAGGTTGTGCTAATCATGAGAGTTGTTCTTTGGCTGTCATCTCCACCATGAAACATAGGATTGGCAGCCATCCAGGAACAGTTCATAGTCACAGAGTACTCTCCAGCTGAAGTTGGAAAAACAAGCTGGATTTAAGTCACTTAAGCTGGGCCAACAAATTGACTGTAGGCTGTTTGGTGACCATTGTTTTCTAAGTCAGTGTAGATTGTAGCCTTTCCACAGGAAAGTGTGGTGGTTATTGTTTGCGAGAAGTTCTTTGTGGTAAATGCAGTTGTGGACATATTATCCATGTACCAGAGTCACAGAATGGTTGAGGTTGGAAGGGGTCTTAGGAGATTTTGTAGTCCAACTCCCTCTTTAACAGGTTCAGCTGGAGCAGGGTACCAGGACCATGTTCAGCTGGGGTTTCACTATTTCCAAGGATGGAGCAACCTCTGTGCAATCCTTCCAGTGTTTGATCACCCTTAAAATAAACAAAGCTTTTAGTAAGGTTTAAATGGAATTTCTCATGTTTCAGTTTGTGCCCATCCAGTCACTGGATATCCCTGAGTAGTTCCAAGAGTTCCACTTGTTTATACCTTGCCATCAGGTATTTAAGTGTCCTGATAAGGTGTCCCCTCTCTTCTACAAGGCTGAGCAGTCCCAGCTCTCAGCTTGTCCTTGTATGACAGATGCTCCAGTCCCTTGATGGTCTTGATGCCCTGGACTCTCTCCAGTATGTCTCCTTGACTGGAGAGCCCAGAACTGGACACAGTACTCCAGGTGTGGCCTCACCACTGCTGGGTAGAGGGGCAGGATGAACTCACTCAACCTTTTGGCAGCACTTCCTAACGCAGCCCAGGATCCTGTGCGCTACCTTTGCTGTAAGGGCACATGTCTGGCCCATGGCCGGCTGCTTGTTCACCAAGTCCTTTTCTGCAAAGCTGTGTTTCATCCAGCCATCCCCCCACCAAAGTCAATCTGAAGCTATTACCAGGAATTTTTCTGCAAGTAAAGACTGAATATAACATTGGCATGATTGTATCAGGTCAGGTCAGCAATTCAACTACTCCTTCTCACCACCAGCAGCAAAGAAGTGCCTAGGAAAGATTGTGGCCAGGGCAGGCATACGTGGTACTTCTAAGGTTAGGACTTAGCTTGGGGACATCCCAAAGCAGAGGTAGATTCTACTTGCTTGGTAATTCCCAGTGGATTTCTCCTTCATGAACTTGTCTTGAGCCTGTGTTAGAGCTTTCATCATCCACAATACCCTTCAGCTCTCTTTTCTGCTGTACAAGGAACTGCCAAGTTCTCTTTATTCTTAATGCAGTTCTTCTTAGCCCCAATGATGCACCTTATTCTCACTTTGGAAGACATAACCTACTGCTGATTCTTACTCATTCCCTTCCCATTACTGATTTTGCAGGTATCTGTCACTGAACCAGTTCCGTTCCTTTCATTATTGCTGTTACCTCTCTCTGAACTTCTTACTGTTCTTTTTACGATGAGCAGGCTAGAGCAAATAATGCACTCACAGAAAAATAGCTTAGCTTCAAAGGCAGTGTTGCAGATTCAGTGTTAAAAAACCTTCTCCACCCCTTGGCTTTTTACTCACATAGTTAGATCTATATACATTTTCATAGAAATAATGGAAATAGTGTTCTATTTCAGCTGTTTTGTATTAACGTGATTTTCTTATGAAAGCTGTGTTTTTGTCTCCTCATGCCTGTAGGGGCTGGATTTTATTTTCTGAATGGTCAGCATCTCTGATGGTTATATACAATAGCAGTAGCAGTGTAACACCTGTCTCAGGTCCCTGCAGAGATGATGTTGGTGTCCAGTCTGTGTGTACAACAGAGCCAGCAAGTGTGCAGTTCTACTCTTTGCTAGATAGATATATATACACTCTTCATTTTGCTTGCCAGAGATACCCTTTTAGCTGGCAGAACACAAATCTTGCTCTGCTGGTAATGCTAGAAGCTGAAGGGCTTGATTGAGAACAGATTTTTTTATAGATTATGTTCCCTTTGCCCAAGATAAGTGCATTGCTCTTGATTAGATTTGAGCATTTAAAAACTCTATGATGCTTTATTTAAATCTGCTCTTAATTGTTCAGTGGGGTACAAGGGCTGAATGAAAACAGAAAGACTTTGCAAAGTCTTGGACTGTTTAATTCGGCCTTCATTGTGTATTTAGGATGCAATTTCATGTTCATTTTTGTAGAAGAGTCAACCTATTGTCTCCAGACTCGCATTTGGTAGCATCAGGGTAATTTGAAGACTACAGTTTCTACTGATTAGTACATGGAAATGAATTATTTCTGTTCATTTATTTCATTTTACCTCACAGTATGGTGCATGCATCCTTGTTTTCAAAAGCATCCATTCACGTAATAAAACATGGCGTGATTGCTTAATATTTTCAAGGATGACATGCGTTACTTCCTTGGGGATTTGTTTCATGCTGCCATGCAGTAATGGTATAAATCACAGGGCAGATTCTCTGCATGGATAAATTATCATGGCTCCATCATACCAAGGTCTGTATGTCTTGTAAGGTGGCTAGGATGCTAATTAAAACCATTTTTACCTTGAAAACTGAAATTAGAATGCTTTCTGTGTTTAAATGTGAGAACGAAAGAGCATAGTTTTCACATTAATGGAGTTATTTATCTTCTAAGGAGCTGGTTTGTGTCTGTAGTTTACCCAATTTGTTGTCTGTTTTGTAGATGAGCGTGCTGTGGTCTGTTTCCATTTTCTAGTGACATTTCTTGCTCGGTTTTTTATATTTGTGTACGGAGGATTGAACATCACCATTAAAATGCATCCCCCAGTCGTTAGGACAACTGTGCATTTGTCCTGTGTGTAATTAGGTGGATAATTGTATCTAGAGAGACACAATGAACGACCCATGTTTTTGTCTGTTCTGGAGAGATTTCTTCTTTGGCTGCATGAGATGCTGCTCCCCTCGCTCCTGTTCAGGCAAAGGTAGTAAGCAGAGTTAAGGACTGGGCAGTTTTGAGGAATTAGACAGTGGTACTGCTTTTGTGATACTGAGAAATAGTTTTTATTATTACAACTACTACTTACGGGGAATCTTTGAGAAACTGCTGTCATAAGAACTTGAATTTCAGTAGGTAATGCCTGCAAAATAAATTTTTAATTGTTCTTTGACATACAAAACCCCTGTAAGATTTACTATTAGTGCCTTCTAAGGGTCTGGGTTTTTTTTCCTTAATACACATATACTTTGCATTCATTACTTTAAATATTTTTGTGTGGCGTCAGACGTAAAATGTAAAACAGAATGTAAAACCTGCTTCAAGAAAGGGTTATTTTAAGGTTTGAAGGTATATATTGACTGTAGTTTTTTATTACATTCTGTCTGTGTGATCCTAGGTTGATGTGGCTTATGAGTTATCAAACAAATGCATAGAAACAGAAATAGACAAACAATAATACAATACTGCATGTTAAAGAGCTTCAGATACTCCCTATAGCATATCCTCCAAACCTGAGAAGCCAGAAGCTGTGCTGTCAGGGCTGTGAGAGGCGGGTGCTGCTGCAGAGGGGATCTCTTGGTATCTGAGACAGACACAGAGCGCCCAAAGCAAATGTATGAGAGCCAGCGAGCTCCAGGTTTCTCTTCCCAAACTAAGCACCGTTTCCTGGTATTTATCAAAGCACTTCAGGCTGGGGCTTCGCTACCGTTGTGCAACAGGGTGTGCCTTTCTCTTCCAGAGAGCAAAGAGCTGCAACTCAGTCATTTTCCATTGAAGGCAATTCAGCGGAGAGGCTGGAGAGGAGGTGGAGCCCTGGATCTCACCATCGCTGGCACAGCCAGCCCTGCTGCACTCTCAGCTCTGATTATGTGTCACACTTCACTCTAAACCTCTGTAACACAGGGATGAAGCTACTAATCTACTTCATCTGGGGTTTGTGGAGCTTAATTAATATCTGCACATACTTTCAGATGACAGACACACTGTAAGCGCAAAATCTTATTTATTCTAATTATACGTCTAGTTGCCTTTATTCTTGTGGGATTTTGGACCACAAATTATTTTGGACAAAGTACTGCAGCTGTTCAGCACAAATGATGTGCTTTACAGCTTTGAGTACCCTTACGTCCCTAAATGTAAAGTAGCGGTGAAAACATTATTGCAGTGGGAGTGGGATTTAGGAGGCAGATCTGCAAACTCTTTTCCTCTAGCAAGGATTTGTTTTCATTAGTGCCTTCTGCTGTGAGTGAGTGTAGTGCCTTGCCCTCAGCTGTATTGATGCATTGTTACAGTGGTGCTACGAAGGACCAGTAAGACAGGAGTAAATGTGACTCTGAGGACTTTATAGCACAGCCCTCTGCTCTTCCTGGGGATAAGATATGACAGCGCCTGCAAAAAATAGCTTTTTGCAGGGGGAGGGAGGGTGTTTCCTTTCTCTGGCAGTGAATATATCCTCCTGCTCTGCAAATTCAGTACCAGCAGAACATCCTTGTACCAGTACAGTTCTGCAGCTTTTCCCTGGTGAGAAAAGGGTTTGGATTTTTAAGGGAGAGATGACGGACCTAAAGGTGGAAGCAGCATTAGAATAACAGTCATTACAAGCAATTCCAAAAATGGAGCAACCTTGAACAAAGTGCTTTTTTTTTTTTTTTTTCCTTCCTTAAGTAATTGACAGTCAGCCGGAGATTGGAGCCACCCAAAGGAAGACCAGTGACGTCTTCCACGCTGAAGCTTTGAGAGCTACAGACAGTGGGACTCTCTTAGGTCTACCTAATATGGGAGTGCACAAGAAAACACTGCAAGGGTGAATTTGCTAAGTCCTAATATCCAGCAGGATATTTTTGGACTGCTCTGATAGTACAAAACATTTAAACATTTCAGCCCACCCCATAAGTTTTCCCTCGATGTGGGTAAGTCCCTATATGCCATGAACAATTTTTCTCACTTCTTCTTTTTCTGTTCAATGCACTGCATTTCTCCAGTACATTTGGAGAACAGGCAGATGGTGGTATATAGGTGCATAAGAGAGAAGGGGAGGGGAAGGAACTGGAAGGAATATTGGAAGGAACAGAAGAGACAGAAAAAAGTATAGACTGCTGCTTACTTTAAAAATAACAAAATAAAGCATTGGCTATTCAGAGACAGCTAAAATCACTTTTTTCTTCTTCTATCAGCTGTTCCATAGGATATTTCTTCCTTTTTCATCTCTCCCCACCTTGTAGATCTCTTCAGGACATGAACCCAACCTTGATTTGCCCCAGATGGCTTTTTCAATACTATCTATTTGCTACTTTATCAAAGAAAGGTAAAATTCACTAAGAACCTTAAGTGCACTTAGCTCAGAAGCTTGTTCCAGTGGTGTTGAGGGAGTATCTGAAAACAACAGAACAGACAATCCAGGACCAAGAAATTGGGAGGAAGTCCTCAGCCCTTTGGAAAACTCAATTCCTGAGGCAGGAACTTACTATACATTTCCTGTTTGCTCTTTGCGACATCTAAATTAGTGCATTTTTTACATGCTAAGAACACTCCTCTTGCTCCTTTCCTCTTGTCCTTCCTCATGCTTCTACAAAGCTCTAGTCTATGAATAAGCTGCTGTTTAATATTGCTAATGTGACTTTTGCCTATGTTTTTTGCCAAAGTAGTCAAGAGAATCCCTGCCTGGAAAAAGATGGGAGTGCAGGGGGGAAGCGGCAGGGAAATGAAAGGCCTGTGATCATCAGGGATGGGCCAGACAGAGCTTGGCTTGTCGAGATAGTAGAACAAAGGCTGGGAAGGGATACATCTGCTCTCTGCAGATACGTGTGGAAACCAAGAGGGAAAGCTGTAGGGAGAGGAAAGCTGCATCAGAGGAGGCAGCTTTGTCTGCTCTAGGTTACTGCTGCACGTTGAGGAGGGCTCCCAGCCATCGGTGCAGAGGTTCTGAAGCAGCCTTCTAGGTCATGAAGTGGGAAGAACAATCTTACCCCTCTGATACTGCAACTTGATCAGGTTCTGAAGTAGAGACTGGATCATCCCAAAAGCAGGACTTTACCAAACCCAAATTAGTGGTTGCCTCTTCAGGCTGCCCAGCCCAGACCACCAGTGGCTGAGTTAATATAATGTACTTACTTACCTGTGACCTGAAATGCAGAATATCCAGTCAGAAGTGTTTTGCAGGCCTACCTGTCCTGCCTTCCTGTTTTCATTTTCTGCTGAAGAACTTCTGTTCCCAGAAGCATTTTGTAATTATTTTGCTGTTTATTATTTTTTAAATTAGAGGTGGAGTTTGAATGTTAGCAGGGCTTCCCTGGGATTCAGCCCTGACTTCCGTTTTTTATATATATTTTTAATGAGTTGTCAAGTGTCTAGTGTGTTGTGAAGTGGAATGATGGATGTAGCTGGACTCAGGAGAGTTGCATGGAAATTCTCTCAAACAGCATTGTGGCAGCTTAGCTCTATTGACAATAACGTCAAGTCGGGTTTAATAGTGGTGTTCTTTACTGAATGAATCCACCCTGTAGGAAACAGTATGACCTTGCTGTGCGTGCTCAAGACAAAAAAAAAAATCGATGATAATCCCTTGGGAGGAAAAATACAACATTAATGGAACAGTTGAGTGAGTCTAATGAGAATTAGATGGCAAGAATGGTAATTTGGAAAGAGATACTCCTGTGGGCTGTCTGAAGGTATAATGTGGTAGTTTCCATGTATCACCAAATGCCATGTATTCTTAGATATGTGTCTGCCAGATGTAATTTAATGGATTTGCACCTCTCCTCTATGGCTTCCTGACAGAACAACAGGGGATTTTCAAGCTAATCAGCTTTCAGTGGGGAGATTTATGACCAGTTAGCCGATCCTTTCTTCCACCTGGAAGGGCATGGACTGGAGACAGTCATTGGGCTCATATACCAACTGGGAGCTTCTTAATCAGAAGCAGGCTGGAGCATCTCTGCCTTGTGGTTGCTCTCTGAAGTCTTGCAGTCCACTGACGTTTCCAAATATAACATTTGCCTGAGCCAGTGCTCATTACTAGTTTTTTTGGAATTGGATAGGTAATGCTTTACTTAATAGCCATTGGCTGTATAAGGAATAAACAAAACAGTGGACTTTTTTACTTCCTCTTTGCTTCTGAGGGTCTGAAGTTTTGATTCATATGGGGAAAATTCACATTGCCTAGTTCTCAGCCTTTGGCTGAGATAGATGAGTTGGTCACTCTTTCTACCTGTTGTCCAGAGACAGGGATTCTCCAGCACTGGGACAGAGCCCCTTTTGTTAGGCTGCTGCTCTGCATTGCCTTGTGGAAATCTCCCTCTGTTCTTCCCCTGAAGGTACAGAGAGACTGTGCAATTAAGGAGGGTGCCTATGTTTGTGTAGATCACTTACCTCTTCAAATTATGTCACATGAGGCAGTTGAGTATCTCCTAGTGCATGGCCTAAGGCAGGGAATTAGTTAAAATACTTGTTTCAGAGAAATTACTGCTTTGATGTTTTCATAATTAGCCCAGTTCTCCCTTTGCTTGTGTTCACCTGTTCAGCATTCATTTGAGTAAAAAGGGCAGACTCATAAAAACGTCAGTTTTCAGTTGCATTGCTTACCAGGCTGTACCTGCTTTCTGAGATTGTCTCCAGCATAAGAGACTGCAAATAAAAATCAACTGGAACACAAATGGCAGCATCTCAGTACTGCCAAGCTGTACAGTGGAGATTATTTGTTTATGCTTTTATTTGCCAACATTGACTAAACAAAGATAAGAATGTAAACGCTGTAGCAGAACTTCCCAAACAAGATTACAGGGGTGGTGGGAGCTAGCACTTAGCATTACACTAATAGATGCCAGTGTGGAGAGACGTCACTGCCCTGTTGCTCCTCTTTGATCCTAAGAGCAGAGCAGTAAAAGAGGCAGGTCTGTGGAGCTCTGTGTGAGGTTTGCTGCTTTACACAGGAACATTAATCTTTTAGGGTTTGATTCGTTAGGTTTGCACTGTGTGAGCTTTGCTCTGATCCCTCAGAGTCTAAACTGTGGTTAATGTAACTCTGAAGGAGAACCTTATTTTGTGAGCCTTAGTAAGATTTGCAGTGAACCAGGCAAGCTCCACATAAACTCTGAACTGAGTGGGGAACAGACCCCCAGCTCAGCTGATTTTGTATGTCAGTGTGCATGGTACAAGGCTAATTGAGATACACAGAAACTGCCATGTGCCTTTTTAAGTTGCATTTAGACAAGATGTACAGTATTTGAGTCAGCTCGGCAGCGTTCCAGCTGATGAAAGTGTTGCTGATACCGGACACCAGTGATGATATATTAAGTGCCCTTAATATCTTAGCACACATGTCATGAGGCACATTAGAATCATAGAAGAATTCAGGTGAGAAAGGACCTTTCCTGTGGAGGTCATCTGGTCCCACCTCCTGCTCACAGTGGGGTCAGTTATCTGTATTTGATATAGGTAGCTCAGGGCTGTGTCCATTTGAGCCTTGAGTGTTTCCAAGGATGGCTATTCCAGCACCCGTCTGTGCACAAGTTCTAGAGCTGCATACTCCTTGTGAAGATTTTTTTCTTAATAGCTGCTCAACCAGAATTTTCCTTGCCATAACCTTGATCTGTTGCAACTGAGCAACTCTCAGAAAAGTTTGGTCCTATCTCTCTTTCAGTCACCCATTAGATAGCTGAGCTGGAGATGGCATTTGAATCTCTCCTTAGCCTGGAGTGGGAAAGGCTGAATAAATGTTCCTCTCTCAAATTCATCACAGTTCTTCAGTGGTCCTTCAGCTGTCCTTCTCCAGTTTGTCATCATCTTTTCGTCACCGAAGAACCCAGAACTGGTGAGAGCACTCCAGGTGTGAACCAAATAGAAAGAAATACCTAATTTCAGTCTGCTGTGGTGCATTACCTAATTCAGCACAGTAAGCCATTAGCCTTGGGCGCTGCATGGATGCTGTGCTGGCTCGTGCTCACTCTTGTCTACCAGCATCCCCAAGTCCTTTTGTGCAGAGCTACTTCTCCCCACTTGGTGTCCAGCCTGTACAATTGCATGAGGTTATTACATCCCTTGTGCAAAATGTCACCATTCAGCAAAAGCAGCTCCTCCGAAAGCTGCAGGGAGACTGGGGTGCAGAAATGATAAGCAAGACCTGTGTTGTTAAGGGCCAGAGGAGAATCACACATAATGACCACTTACAGCAAGTAAAACCTTTACACTCAGAATAAGTGGAAAATTAAGTTTGTTCAATGCTTCAGTAAGATATAAATAAGAACTGCCATCTCTGAGTTAGGCTGAAATTTTGGTATCACAACTGAATTTCTCAGTAATGCACGGTGCCCTTCCTACCGGAAACCACACGGTGCTTAGGTTTGGGGGTTTTTTACAAGTTAGGCCTTTTGGGAATTCACTGGTCATTGGAAAGCTGTTGGAGGAAGGTGCCTTTGGTAGGAGGCTCCCTGATGTGATTTTATGCATTTGTTGTTTGTTCATAAACAGGTGAGCTGTTAGAATTGTTCTGTTGCCTACAGCAGGGCCACAAATTACGTGGTGTCATTGCGTGTGTCTCTCTGTACACACGTATTTGTGTACATCAGAGCTACACAAAGCATAGTGTCAGCTGGTTTTAGCAGGCTCAGATTTTGTGATGAAACCCTAAATGGAAGGAGCATCTCCTGCATCGCCCGAGAAAACTTGAGTGGCTGTGGTCTGGTGCTTTGGAAAGAGGACAGGTCCCCACGGCTGTTTGGGAAGTGAGCTGTGCCCCAGGATAGAGCAAAGTAAGAAAGTATGAGCCAGATTCCAAAGACTTTCCTTGCAGAACTAGCCAGGTGGGGGCAGGAGGGAGGAGTCTCATTTGTTGAAGTAGTGACGCCTTGTTTGTAAGCAGTTAGTGATCTTGAAGTGAGTGGAGTGGCAGGCTGAGTGAGGGCACTGCTGGGTGCCTCATATGGAGCGTGGTGAGTTGGCCTTAGCCACCCGTTAGCCCCCACACTACCAAAACATCACCATGTAACCCAAATACTGAGACACACTGGGAGACGGGAGACTGCCATCCTTGCTTTGGCTCTCATGTGTCTGTTAGCCCTGAGGGCCAGAAGAAGCTGCTGTTCCATATAAAAGCACAGCACATGCTGTTGCTGTTCAGTAGTGAACTTATTCTTGTGGTCTCTGTCTCTGCTTGTGTCACAAGCAATGGGTCCCTCTTCTTCTCCACAGCCTGTCAAGTCAGTCTGTGTCTTGCAGACTTTAACACCTGCATTGAACATGACGTGAACCAGGACTAAAGAGGCAGAACTGTAGAATTGTTTAGGTTGGCAAAGGCCTCTGGTATCACTGTGTCCAACTGTTACCCCAGCCCTGCCCAGTCCACCACTAAACCCTGTCCCTGAGTGCTGCATTCACACATTATTTAAATATATCCAGGGATGGTAACTCCATCGCTTTGGGCAGCCTCTTCCAATGCTTGGCAATCCTTTTGTTGAAGAATTTCTTCCTAATATCTGACCCAAACCTGCCTTGGCACAGCTTGATGCCACTTCTCTCATCCTATCACTTGTTACTCTGAAGAGACACCTGGCTACCTGGCTTCTTTCAGGTAGTTGTTGCAAGTGATAAGGTCTTACCTGAGCCTCCATTTCTCCAGCCTGAATAACCCCAGGAATCTTACTGCAGGAACTCCTAGACTGCTTCCAGTCTGCTGTGTTTTATTTCCAGTGGACATCTGGTAAGTTGAAGTCCCCCACAAGAACGAGGGCTAGTGATTGTAAGACTTAAGCTTCCAGTTGCTTATAGAATATTCTATCTGCCTCTTCATCCTGATTGGGTGGTCCATAACAGACTCCCACCAGGATATCTGCCTTGCTGGCCTTCCCCCTGACTCTCACCCTAAACACTCAACCCTATCATCACC
The DNA here is from genome assembly GCF_015227805.2 of Hirundo rustica. Classification (NCBI taxonomy): domain Eukaryota; kingdom Metazoa; phylum Chordata; class Aves; order Passeriformes; family Hirundinidae; genus Hirundo; species Hirundo rustica. The sequence continues at coordinate 28,931,648 of NC_053452.1, forward strand.
ATCATTCATGTCTGCAGTCAAATCTCTCCCTAATGTACTGGTGTCCCCCAGTACCTCTCTTGCCTTGCAAACTGAAATGCAGCACTTGTTCAGCACGTTTGCCATAACATACCAACCTGGCTAAACCAAATTGGTAGTGAGGGACAAACTATGAATTGTATCTAAAATAAATCCTCTGAGATTGTGGCAATTTTTTTAAACCTGGGGAAAGATTAGCATCGTCCTTATGTAAATACTCCCCTGGCCAGTGTTTCCCAAAGCAGCTAATGGTGCAGCTAAGGTTTGGCACTTTTAATGGGATTGAGAGCAGCATTATTCCCTTGCATCTAGCAAAATATATAGAGCTTCTGAAGGTGTCACTGTACTTCATGTAAGTACTTTTTATAGTAATTTTTGTGGCAGCTTGGCCAGCAGAGTTATTTTGTCTTTGAGGCTGTCACTTGCAGCTCAGCAGAGCACAGGAGTGACTGATACAGACAAATGAAGCTAGGTCACATTAAACAAACGCCAGAGCGAAGCATTTCTAAAGTCCTGTATAATCCCTTACTGCATTGTGAGGCTCAAAGCTTGATGTTGTAGGAGAGCTTATAGATTTGCTAACACACTGCCAGACCCCACAGCATTTAAATCTTTCCTGAAGTGAGATTATTTACACGAGGACAGTTCAGGACAGGCTCCTGCAGTTCAAGCAGATACCAGTTCTCCTTATGACTTCAGTGAGAGTAAGAGATTCTGCACATATTTCATGCACATTAAGAGCAAAATTGCCTGCAGTATCGTGGGCACTGGGTTCATGGACCATTTGGTATCTTGTTTGCCTGAAAACTGGCTTGCCTTGAGAGCAGGAAAAGTAAATAAACACAGAGAGAGACCAGTAAAACGCATAAGCCCTGGAGAATTCTGGGCTTCAGGAGCAGAAACCCTCACCTTAGCATTCCTTGCTGTTCCTGGAATACAACAGATATGTTGACCAAGCAACCTTGAAAGCTGAAGACTACTTTCCACTAATGGTAAATGATTGTGAAGTAGTTGAGATACGTGTTAATTTCACATTTCTGCAGCTTGAAATAATTTTTTTACCCTCACCATAGTCACCAGTGATTAGAAAACTTCCTTAGCTCGTACATTTTGTGCTCTCTGAGAAATTCTGTATTATATATATCATATATCATATATTATATATTATATTTGCTGGCTGACACAGCAAATCAGACTAACCTGGAGCATGTATCATTTTAACTTATCTCTTACTTTGAATAGTGAAGGAAGAATAATCAAAGGAAATAGTTTGCAACCTAATCCATTGTTTGAAATTAGCTTTCCCAAGCCAGAAAATATAAAATAGCAGCATCGAAAATAGCAGCAAAAATGGCGTATATGTGAGGTCCTCGAGCCAAAAGGCAGCCTCTTTTTTATATATTTATTTTTAGCTTGGTCAGCTGTACTAAGTGATTTTATCAATGCAGCTAGTCTCTGGAATAAGAATGCTCCCATAATGTGTGTCAGTGCAGGCAGCAATGACAAGTCACTATATATGCATGTAGCGCAAATCCTTTCAAATCAAATTCATTCAACTAAAATTCTACAATAGATTAAGCCTCAATAGTTTTGCACTACTCATTTTCGCTCTCACAAGCTGTCAGCAGACAAGGACAGAAGAGCAGCCTTGTTGGAATTGCAGCCCTGCTATTTTTGCATACTTTGAACTAGACGTTTTGCAAACTTTTTCCATCTCAGTGGTCACAGAGCCTGTCACAGTTTGAGAGGAACCAGGACTGCTTCTCCCCATCTCCTATTAGAAGAGAGCTCCCTTTAGGAGAGACTTCCTTTGCTCAGATACCATAGATGGTGAAAGGTGAAGCCTTTCAAATTAAAAGGAATTATGATGGCTTTTAGGTACCTATGGCAGAACATCCCAGTGCCTGGGGCAAGGAAGAAAAGTCTATAGCATGCCTTTAACCCTTACCTGGGCTTGTGATGTTTTTCTCAAGGACGGGAGTTAAAGAAACAGTTGTGGGTGCGGATGCCAGCCCCTTCCCCAGGTGACTAGGACTGCTGCATAGAGCTCTGACAAGCCTAAATAACCATGCTTGAACATTGCTGTCCCTCACTGCACGCAACACAAGAATCTGATGCTTCCACAACTCCCCCAGTATGCTGGGAAAACTTTAAGAGCTAAACCAGGGACAAGATAAAACTAACTCTCCCAAACCAAAGCCACTGTGCTTCCAGGAATCCCCATCCAAAGCAGAAGGGGTAAAGAAGCCTTGAAAGTGCGTGCCTCTCTGCAGTGCTGTACATCCTAAATGCTGCTGCTAGTGCTTTTACTCCACAAGCAGCCAACTAACTGCAGTGTGCTCAGCAGCACTGGCCTCACAGCAAAGCACAGGGGATGGCCAAGGGTAACAAACACAGATAAGCAACGAGTCTAATGGTTTAGAGAGGGTGAGGAAGGGCTGTGGGGGAATTCTTTTTGTTACTGTCCAAAAAGATGAGAGGGGTTTCAACACCCAGACAGCATACAGACTTATAAGCAAAGGAATTTCAGCTGCAGCAAAGTAGGTGGGTAGTGCATAGCAGGTATAAGGTTAGTTTAGAAATAAATGAGAGATTTTCTAAAAATGCAATGAAAGTCTGCAGCAGGCATAATCTGAACATGACCTGCTGTGTCCTCCTTTCTGTGCATTGTGATACACTGCATTGTGGGGCTCTTTATCATCAAGAGAACATGGTTTTCTGTTCAGCACCATCTCTGTTATCCCCCTACCACAAACATCCCATAATCAGTATTCATGTACTCAGCTTCATGTGTTTGACCCAAGCCTCTCACGCTAGCTCCATCTGGAGTTATTTTGCTTCACAGGTGATCTTGTGAATGATTTTGCCCAGCCATTAAAAACCAAACCCTCAAGTATACCTTGGTAAAGTGCTTTCCACTCTTGAGCAAGGCCAGTGCGGAAGCAGGAGTGAAGAAAAAGAAAAAAGCCTATTTTCAGACTTACTTGAGTGCAGCAGTGTCACATAGATTTCTCCTTTAGAAATTCCTGCAACTGTCCATCAGAGATAGCCAGCAGCAAATGCTGGAGGCAGAACAGGGGCTGGGGGCGGGATTTCATTCTTGTACTGAGCCAGATCCTCAGAACAATGAACCCAAGTGGGTAAAAGCAAAAGACATGTTAACTGAAGCGAGCTGAACTGTTCCTTCATCAGTGCCTGAGGCCCTCTCAGTTTACACTGTCTTTAATTCAGTCATTTTGGGCCCCAGTCCTGCACTGATGTTAAGAGGGTGACTTTTTCCACCCTTGCCATAGTCCATCAAAAACCCCAGACTTTAACATCATAAAAACCAACCTGGTCACTCTGAATTTTTGTTTAAACCAAGCCTGAACAAAGGTGTTGTTATTTAACTTGAAGCTCCAGTTTAAGAAATAAACCCAGTGTTGCATGTGATAAACTCTAGATCTTAGTTAAGCTATAAAACTAAGGTTTTAGGTTTTTAGGTAAAAACCACAAAATGGAGATGATGTCGAAAATCCTCAACTAGCCTCAACAACTTTAACCCTGTTAAAGCTACTGAAGTTTTGCTTGGGCGTCCTTGCTTGGAGCCGTAGCTAAGGATTTAGTAGGTCTATGTTTGTTTAAAATTGTCTCCAGACTACTTCAAACTGGAGGCCCAGGATCTCTTCAGAGCCACTGGGCATTGTTTTTATTTGTTTTCATCTGTGCATGAATTTCTTTGGAAATACCCAGCAGAGCAATAAGAAGGGATTGTTTTTAATCTTTAGAGATGATAGCAAGCTGTTATGCATCAAGGACACTCAAAAACAAAGCATCAGATAAACTGTACCAGGAGATTTTTTTTTTTCCCCCTCCAGGCTTTTCCAAAAATAAAATGCATTCTGCATGGGGCTCGCTGTTGATGAGGCATCTATAGGTTGAGTTTGCCATCCCAGAAGCATTAACACCACCATGTTCAGGCAATTTATGTGTGCGTGCGTGTAAATGCAGCTGGATTCTGCCTGTGCCCAGCAGCCCGGGGGAGAGTGGTCATTATCACTGCAGGGACAGCTGGGACCTGGCCTTGAGCCAAGACTTTGCTTAATGCAGTCAGATTTCAGTGATACAGAGTGAATTTTACATCCCCGTCTCTGGGAGAGGGTAGCTGAAGTCAGAGTTCCACATCCTACAGCCTCCAGAGTTTAAAACTAATGTGTGCATTTTTTGTGCGGCTCTGGACAGCAGGGTGGACAAAAGAGCGCCTTCTGCCATCTGGGATTCAAATCACGTTAACAACAGTTATTTACGTAGCTGCAGATTGATGATTTCTCTTGTTTGAGCTCCCTTCAGCAGTACCCTTCCCTGCCTGAATGAACGAGGTTATAAAACACAGTAATTATAAATCTCATTGACTGCCTTGCATTCAAGGGCGTGTTCCCCCCGAGCCTTGCTGTGAAGCGTGTTGCCCAGGAGACTGTCCTGTACAATCCAAAACAGAATTATTCTGACCCAGTGAGCTTGTTGGAGGGGAGAACATTTGGGATGCTGACCTGCTGCCTCAGCACAGTAAATGCATTTTTCTCATTTCACAGCAGGGCAATGCCGCAATACAACGAGGCCATTACATTCAAGTATTCTTTTGAGGTATGACTTACATCTCACTGACAACTGCTGGCTCCCTAAACGTGCAGAAAGGAGGCCTAGGCAGCAGTGGTAAGACAGAAGTCTTGCTGACTGTCCACACAGTTTTAGCAGCTTGCTCTGAAGGTTTGGTTGTCTCAGACGTTTCTGGACAAAACCATAAATGCCTCAGACAATATAACACAGTATCAATAAAACCCTTTCTTAAAATGTTTGAGCCAGGCTATGCTCGTAAAACAGGTTAAGAAGTGTTTAGTGACAGCTGGCTGTTCTGTCTGGCACTACTGATCATGGTCTGCTTCAATACCATCCTTTGCCTTGCAATCTGATCGTAGTCAGGATCTGCAAGGGTACCTTCCTTGGACCTGAGGGGTTTAATGCCAGCATCAATCCTCATATCCTGCTGTCAGGAAACTACACAAAGCTCTGCCAGTCACCTCCCACTCTTGCAAAAGGGCTGTAAAACCTCTGATGCTCTGGAGGGAAAAAGCCAAAAAACAAACAAACAAAAAAGCACTTCCTAGAACAGTAGCAAACACAAAGCAGGCTGTTGCCATCCATTTTCTCAATTACTGTCAGTGCACAAAAGGAGCACAGTGCTTTGTGGTAGCCTTGGCAGTTGCATCCTCAGTGCTCAAGTAGAAGCAGGAGATGAGGTACAGAGCAGTCGCTCCCAGCAGGTGAGCAAACCAATTGAGTTTAATTAGAAACATCCTGCTGAAAATGTAAATGTTTTACAAGTACATCATCCCCATCAGGGGCTGCTGCTGCTGGAGTCTGTGTTTTGTTGAGCCTTTGCCACAACAGCAGCTGAAGATGCCCCTTTCCCCATTTTCTGTCTCTCATGCTCCCCAGACATCATGGGTCTTTTCCACGTTGCTGCTTCCCTGGGCGCCTCAAACATGCAGGCTTGGCTCATTTAATATACCCATGGCCATTCCTCCTGGGACAGAGGCAGAACAACCTCATTAAAATGAAAGGGCTCTGCTAGGCTAGAGAATGGATACAGTGCTTCTGCTCTGTAAGCTGTTTGTTCACTCCATAGTGGTAAAAACCACTAAATTATGTTTGTTACTTTGTTTTTCTTGCTTTGGACTCTGGGCATCGCTAAAATGTATCTTATGTATATGGTTTTGTGTGATCGTGGCAGTTACCGCCCTTGTTTCGTTTAGGCAGTCGAGTTTTTCACTGGTTTGCTAAAAATCATGAGAGATTGGTACTACCCACTTAACTGATGATCAAGCAGTTCTCTGGCAGCTCTCAGGAAAAGTTGTTCCAAATACATTATCCACCATTAGACTACTGCCAAACTATGTAACCACCAAAATAGGTGGTCTGTGGTGCAGGCAGCTTGGGTGCCATCTAAACAAGAGATACTCCAAAGAAGTTCTTGGTTGGTTCAAACCTGGTTCAGTCATTAGAAGACATCCCCTTACCTGTTGTTCCTGGAGAGGTTTTAACTATTCTTTCTGTTCTCTTCAATCAAGTGATGGGCTGATGAGCCGATGCCTGCAAGGGAGGCATGTAGATGCTTTAGGAAATGACGTGTATGGATTCTATAGTTGGCAGGTTGTCTGGAGTCAGTCCTTTCATATAAAGAGAGTTAGCTATTCCTCCTCACACATGGCTTTTAGACAGCATTGTACTGTTTTAACATGGCTCAGAGCTCATGTAGAGCCATGTAGCTGCCAAACTGACAGCTCCTACGGTGCTTCTGTGGGAGCAAGGACTTCTCTGAATGAAGTGCAACTGAATAGTTCTGCTGCTGAACCAATTCTCTACAAATCCCACGTGCTTGTATTTATATGAGATATACCAGCACCTTTTCTCACTACACCTACGTTGCTTTTAAAATGAAAATGCAAGTATTAGAATATAAAGCTAGATAACCACGTGCCAACAAAAACCATTACTGATTGTTACATTTTGGCTAAGTATTTTGATCTCAAGTATCTGTCTATAAAAAATCATTGTGTCACTTTGGAGTTTTAAACAGTTGCAGAAATGCAGCCAGATTCAGACAAAATATGCTTGGTGCTTGGATGAGTAACATTTTTTTCATGCTTGACTTCCAGAAGGATGACTGCTATGGAAGTGTCTGGTGTGCTTATTACATGACAATTAGCAGTTGTTTCTCTGCTGACAGATGTCCACATCAAAAAGCACTGATTGTCTGTTTTGTTTGCGATTTTAGAGGTACCATAATCAAGTAGCTTGTTTCATCTCCAGGAGATGTTGTCCTTTGCACCAGAATTACAGCCTCGTTGCCTAGGCTCATGCCAGGGAAAATCAGATCGTGAAATATAGCAGCAGATGATTTATGTGGAAGTTTAGGCCCTTTCTCCCTGAGCAGAATTAAAAATTGCAGTTATTTCTAAGGGTAGATCTCTTACCCAAGATAGATGAGCAAGCTGTATTTCTGCATTTTGTTTCCTAAGGAACTGTTTCAGCAGTGGAGTGACATAGAGTGTGCACACATCATACTGGTAGTGTTGCATATCTGGGACTACTAAGAAGCAAGAGAAGGGAAAAAATTTTAAAGGGGGGGAAAACAGCTTCACATGAGCAGATACCAGTGAACAAAGTTCACAAATTCTCTCTGCGCAGCTGTAGCATGTAACGTGTCTCAAAAGAAAGCTTCTTAGAATGTCACAGACAAAACAGTATTATTCAGATAATTCAGAGGGATAAATAGCTGTTTCACATTAGTGCCGAAAGGAATTCAGTGCAAGCCGTGACCTAAATGAATATTTCTGCCTGTTACCTAAAGGCCTGTCCTCTAGCCTTTCCCTGCTGCAGCCCACTGCAGTTAAAAGGAGACCTTGCACAAGGGGTTTTGCCTCAAGTAGGATTGTAGAATGATATGCTGTGCCTGGCAGTGTGGTTTTGAAACATCTGCTAACAGGCAAAGGTCTCTGAGAGCAGACATGAGACTGGCAGGTGGGATTTAATAGCAGAGATTTTGTGCAGCTGCCAAAAAATCACAGCCCAGATGCGGGAGCTGAACACATGCTGCCTGATAGGAGTGATGTTCTGGGTAAAAGAGGAAGCCAGCAAGTGTCTGTCAAACACTGATCCTGAGCCCAGCACTGCCTTGCCTTTGTCCTTTTCACAGCACTGTCTGTGCGTCAGTAACTGCCTGGGCCTGGAGGTGTTCTGCATTTTTTCATTATGCTGCACCCAGAAAGTACCTCACCAGAGGCAAGTTCCCTACTTGCCATCTGCTTCTCTCTCTCTCTCTGTTTCTTCTCTGCACAAGGTATCTTCTCTGAGCTCCTTATTCCCCTCACACATTCATTCTGAAAGGTACATTTTTATTGTTACTCCTCAGGGACCATTGTCTTCCCAAGACATTGATCTTCCTTTTTTCTTTATCCCTGCTCTGTTGGAGGTCAGTTCCCTCTCTGAAAGCACCAGCAAAGAGACAGCAAGCATGCATGCATTGAAACAAAGAAAAGCACAGCCCCAGACCTGTCAGCTTTTACCCTTTCACAGCCACTCTGATCAGGAGGTAACCAGCACCAGCACTGTATCCAGGCTCCTGGAGCCTCCACAGACTGACTGGTGAGGGACGTGCTCCCACACTCTAGAATGAAAGATCTGGGCAAAGCCAGCAACCTGCAAACCAGCCTAGGCTCTTCACCCTTTCTGCCCAAAGGAGGAATTTCCTAAAAATACATGTCCTGACATACCACTGAGCCACATGGCACAGTGAGTGCAATCCTATTTTCAGCCTGCTCTGCAGGGTGACATAGCTGGTTACACCTCCTTCCAAAAATGGCACATCAGCAGCGCAGTGCTTGCTGGTGGACCATCAGCACATGTGGGACCGTGCTTTCCGCTGGAGGTCCCCAGCAGGTGATTGCAGCTCCTTGTATGTAAGGCTGTGGTGGCAGGGAGCATCCCCAGTCATGCAGAAGGAAATCAGGACAGCTGCCTTCTGCCTGTCAGTGCAACAGCAGTACCCTGCAATCTCACACAGGTGGGTTTTGGGCTGGACTGGAGAGAACCACCAAAACTAATTCTAATCTGACCCAAAGAGCAGCTCACGTGATGGATATGATGCCTGTCCAGCACATACCTTTTGCATCTCCACCAAGGACATCAGTAGAGCAACACCGGGCTTTTGGAGATGATTGGTAATCTCCTTTCAAACCATGGCTGGTTAGCAAATTCTGTTTTCCCAACTCTGAAACTTATTGCAGAATCCCAGGAATGTTCCTGTGTTTCAGATATCCCAAAATAACTGCTCTAAGCTCTCCTTGGGGAAAAGCAATCCTCAGAGCAGCCTCTTAACTCGAATTTTTGTGGTGAAGCAGCTGAGCTTGAGGGAGAGAACTTGGCTTTGCCTCTAGTCACTGGCTCCCCGAGGAGAAATGAGCATTTTGGATGTTCACGTTAATAAGTTTGTGTGTCAGCTCACTCACTATCCAAGGAATTGCAAACACTTTGTTCTCCTCATTTCTGTTTGCTGCAGAAAAAGCCCTCCCCCACTGCCATCCTCCCAGCAAATCCATTAGTTAGCTGGCAGCTTCTGTAGCCCAGCCATCGGAGCAAATCCCTGGCAGTGCAGCAGGATCAGGGCTCCTGAGCACCAGTTAGGAGCTGGCAGAGTTGTTTTGCCCATCCTCTTCCTCTGCAGTTACCAGGCTTCCTTCCCCCATCCAGAGGAGACAGTGCAGCCGTCCCAAACAAGGTGATAAGCGCTTCCCTACACCGACGACATCACTTAGACTCTGTGAGTGGCCGTTTCCTCTCCTGGGGGAACTGCGCAGTTCCCTGTCAGCAAAAGGCAGGGCCGGCCTGCTGGGGCACTTGGGGTCGCTGGAAGGAGCAAATCTGATCCAGTGCACAGCACAGAGATTTCAGTCCATTAGTGGGAGGGCTGGTGCTCTGCTTCTCAGAGGTGGATTATCCCCGTTTCCAGGGAATCTGGAGCTCCTGTTTATCTGTGCCAATCACTTGCTTTCCTCTGTTATGGTAAGTTATTCTCCATGTCCCTGAGGTGCTCATTATCGCATTATTCAGGCTCTGTTTGTATAACTTTAGAAGCCACAGTAAAATCCTGCAAGACAGAACTCCCCAGCTCTTCTCTGATCTCTTCTCCAAAGTGTGCCTAACACCTTACAAGAGAAGAACCCAACACATTTCTTAAACCCATTGAGATCTGGGAGTGGATCAGTCATCTCTGGAGAATAAAACTTGCATCCAGGTCTAAAGACATTATCCTTGGCCTGATCTTGACCTGCAGCAGATGCTTCTCAGCTGAGCTCCAACCTGATGGTCCAGGTGATTTCTAGCTTTCGTTACGATTTCCTATGCACAGGCCTCGAGACACCGCTGCAGTTTTACTAAGCAGTATTGTCCTCCTGTCGTGCGTTGCTCCAAGATCAAATTAAAGCCTAGAAATTGTAGTAGTCAGGTTGGTCTGCAGCTGAACTCATAAATGGTATTTCAGAAAGTGCTCAGGGAACTGTCAGGAGGGAGAAGGGGGGTGGAATGATTATCCCCTTTATACTTCAACCTTCAGAAACTATTTTTCATAAACAAGGAAACCGGTTATAATTACTTTAAATTCTGTGCTATTTAGGCTGCTTGTTATCACAGGACAGGACAGAGTCATAGACTGTAGTAACAGAGTAAATAAAATAGTGTGTAGCACAATAGCAGAGTGTGCTGCCTCCTGGTACATAAGACACAGCTGCACAAACAGGGGCGTGGGAACTAGCAAGACTTCCAGGTTTTCAGCAAGCTGTCCCGATACACGCCAAGCTGGCCAGAGTCAAGAGAAGGAAGCAGAAGTCCCTTGCCAAACAAATGGGAAACAGCTCTCCAGTGTTGCTGGAGCTTCCATTTATGCCAGTGTTATGTGCAGTATTTTTCAAATCTTTACCTTCTCGAGGAGTTTCTTCATTCATTCTCTTTTGAGCGTGTAACAGAAAACGCAAACTGTAATTCAGCAAAATTTCTTTGTACGTGGAGGTTTGTGATTTCGGAGAGATTCTGTGTTAAGTGCTGATAAGGAAACATATTCCTTGTAGTATCAAAGGCACTGGAGCAGAATCTGGAGGCACTGGCTGGACCACAGCAGTGTGTTCCTGCCCAGCTCGCTGTGTTTCCCAGCAGCTCAGCTGAGCTTAGCGCCCAGCTGCGATACGGCACACGCAGGCTCCCGCTGTAGTTGTGTGGAGGATATCATTCATCACATGCTATCCCAGAGACTGCCAGTAGTGGAAAACTAAGCAAATTAAGATATTTTAAATACCTCGGCTCTCCTTTCAGAAGACATCTGCTGTAATCTACGTTGGCATGCTGTGCGCTTCTGTCAGCGTGTCTTCGCTGCACCGTGCCCCTCCTCAGTGCCATACCAGATGCAACACTTGCTCTGGCCATAAGTTCCGTGGGACTGAGGCTCAGGGACCCTCGGCAAGCTGAAGCTGTTGTCTGTGAGAACCTGTTCATGGCTCATACATTTAGAGAAGACATACCCTGTATGCAGAGGGGAAGATAACGTGCGTGGGAAATGTGCGCATCAACCCCTCCTTTGTTTCAAAGCACTGCACTAAAACCTGGGGAAAGATCCAGCATTGGCACTGGAGGGATACCTAAGAAAACAGAAATTCCCTATTCCTCAGCCACAGCACACCGTGGACACTCAGATTAATTGGGTGTCCAATTCTTAAGCCTAGACATTCCCCAGCTATCTGCAGCAACATCATGTGCAACAAAACTTAGGCACCTGCTTACTGTCAAAATAAAGGTAGAGTTTTTATACCCCTGGGGCAATGGGGGTGCTTAACAGCTGCCCTGCCCTCTTAAAAACATTTGCTAGACGTTTGCATGTACTCCCTGGGCACGAGACAGGTGAGTTCTCAAGCCTCCTTAGCCTGAGAACACTTAAACCAGGACTTCTGCTTCCCAAAGCTTGTCCCTTGACTCTGTCCCTGCTGTTGGAATTGTTCCTGAGTAATGACAAATTATTCAATGTGAAATGTATTAGCAGCCAGTGGAGCACAGCTACTGTTTTCTAGTCGAGTGCTCTAGCCAGCAGGTTACCTGCTGCTCTTCAGCATCCTGCACGTGTGTTACATGCCTTTTCTCTCTTGGCTGATGGCTGTCAGTTTCAGTTCTGCACAAATTTTGAAATACTTGGATATATTTCAGCCGAATCTCACTCATTTGAGCAAGGCTTTCTGCCAGGGTACAATGCATAGCAGAATTGGGACCTTAAGTTATAAATTTTGTGTTCTAAACTGTTATTTATAATTAGTTTGGGACCTTCTTTTGGTGCATCTTTTTACAGACGACACCATGAGCCTGAGTCGTAGTTGAATCTCCTGTGTTCTCTATTGCAACGTTACTGTGACAACTGCTAAGATCAGGGCCGGGAGAAATCTTTCCTTCCCTAGGAAAAGAGTCTGTGAAACAAATACTGGATTTAGTTACTCTCAGATATGTGGTTGAGGCATCCTGTTAGGTTTTCTTGCTTCCTGCTTCATCTCCATGTAGGTCTCAGCAAAGGAAGGGCTGTCTAGAGAATATTCAGCATGCAGCAAACGATTCTGCTTTGCATGAAGCTTAAGTGACGACAATCCAACAAGGCAGAAAAACTCCTCATTCTCCCTAGGCTGGTATGAGCCTCCCTGTGAAGAGATCAGAGCCTCCTGGTTTGAAATGCTGCCTTAGGGTTTGCTTTTTATGTCAATAAATGTTTTATCACATTTAAGCTTCAAACACGGTAGAAACATCCCTGCTAACATTTGATGAACTCAAATAGAGACAGCAAGCCTGGGCAGAGGGCAGTGTGCAGCACGGAACAGTGCTTCCCTTCTGCGGGGCAGGGGGTGCCTTGGCCTCACAGGGGGCCTGGGTGGGATGCTGCCTTTGCAATTACTCACTGCCTTGGAAAACAGGTTGGCAAGCTAAGGGGGGGATGTCCCTCTCTTCAGGATTTCACCACTTTTGGTCTTGTCTTTCTTTTGCTTTTTCTTCTCTCCCTGCAAGCGCTACCTCACTGTGATTGATGAAGTATACATGTCCCCAGGTCTCTGGTGGGCTTGAGTCATTGCTGTTTTCACACTCAGATAGTCTGTCCCTCCTGACACCTCCTTGCAGTCTCATTTCTTCCCTTCTCTCACACTCCTCTGTAACACACAGAGAGGTTGCAGTGAAGTTTAAACAGCAAAGGCTAGGCTGCCTTTTGGTACCTGCAGTGCTGGAGCTGAAGTCTCCAGGCTGAGCCTTCTGAGTTAAAGCCCACAGGCAGTGCACAAGTGCTACAAATCGTGATGCAATCTCAGGTTTTTTGCTTTTCCCGGCACTTGCCAGTTCCCCACACCAGTGCTGTTCCTTTGTTTCTCCTTTCCACGTTCTGTGTTTTGCGGTGGCCCAGCCTGCCTTCCCTCTCCTCCCTTCTCCTGCCCCTCCCCTGCTTTATCAAATGCAGCACTTCAGCGTCACTGACTGACAGGGGATGCAGCAGCTTGGGCAGAGGAGATGGAGGGGGGGAAGGAAGAGGAGGAAAAGCTGCTCTCAACAAAGGAGGCAGCAGAAACACTGAAAGACAAGCTTTCTCCCACAAATGAATCCCAGTCATCCTTTGTTAGGGCAGCAAATTAAGATGCGGTCTCTAACTCAGTGAGAGGACCCTGATTGTTCCCTGTACTCCTACAGTGTCTTTTCAGAAAAGAGAGCTCAGATGTGCAGCTCAGGTTCGCCACAACCTGGACTGAATCAGCAAAATGGGTGATTAGCTGCCCCCGTGCTGCCGGGCACCGTGTGGCTAGGTGACAGCACAACAAAAACTCACTTCACTGCTCACAGCTAAAAAACATCCCAGCTCTTCAGCGATGCAAAGATTGTGAATGTGGGGGGAAAGAATCACAGAGCAATTGGCTACTTACATGTCTTTCCTTATTCTAGGAGACCAAGAATTTCCAGGGTCATTCTTCATCATTTTCCAAAAGGACACTGATATTTCATGGTTTATACAAGAGATTTTGCTTACAACTTCTTCTGATTGCTAAATAATTACAGAAGCAAGTGTTGCCCTGTAGCAGTGCGGATTTTTCTCTTACATGAGGCTGTTAACCACCAAATGCCAAATGCATCTTGAAAGGCTTTTTGTAGGGTTCTGCTGAATAAGCACGCTTCCCAACAATCACTTTTCTGCAGCATGCCCTGCTTTTGCCAGCTGCTGATTGCCCTCCTACTAACCACAAGTGACTTGTCCACATTACAGATTGGAGTAGACAGTAAGGATTCTGCATTTACCTGGAAATTAATTAAATAATGCACTTAAGAAAGCCCAGCAGCAAAGTCTGATTCATTCTGGAAACTTCTTGGGGTGTTCAGACAATAATTGGCAGAAATGCTCTGCTAAATAGAGACAAGCATCAGAGACAACCTCGCTTTGGAATTAAGAGTCTCATGCAAAGACAGTGACAATTTGCATTTAATGTGATTATTAAAATCAGTTTGTAAAGGATAGAGTCTAGTCCACCGATACAAGTTCTCCAAAACTGAGATGACCTTACAAATACATCAAAAAGCAACCTTCCAGGAATGAAATTAAATGTTTTTCTGGACATCTCTTTCCAATACAAGCCTCAAAGGAAAGAACAAGCTAATCTGTGCCGCCTATTTGGAAGGAGACAGCTCCCTGCAGCTCATCAGGTGTTTGAACTAAACATTTGCAAAGGAAGTTTTGATTTTCATTGCTAAAAATAAACTCCAGCTTGTACGTGAGGCTTATTTTGTAGTCTTCCTGCGCTGTTTTCTGGGAATTTTATGAGCTAACGTTTGAAGTGCTTTTGTCAAACTCTAAGGAAATAAAGGCACAAGTAGAAATTTCACTACCTTCTACAAGTGGGACCTCAAGTGTGGCTTATGCTCACTTTCTTTATTAGTGAAAATTGAAAATAAGTCACTTTCTTTCTCATCTAACCTAAATTGAAATATGGCTCTCCTATTCTAAAACAAAAATAGCCTCACTCAAGTATCAGTTACTAAGTATCACATCACTGAAGGCAAGGGAGTCCAGTCCAGCGTCACCATAGAAGTGGTTTAGGTTTTGTTTGTTTTGCATGCAGACGAGGTCAAAAATACCTTTGAAAAAGCTTCCCATAGGCACCCTCTGTTCCATGAAATTAAAAACCATCAATTCAGGAGTTCAGCTGTCAGCATAAGGCACACTAAATCAGCAGACCAGCGTCGCTGTCCCCTCTGAGCCTTCGTACCCTGCTAGACTGTCCCGGTCTCGCTGTGCCGCAGCCCTTCACCTCAGCTGAGCTTCTGCCAGAGCTCTCAGCACCGTCTCTACAGTCTGCCTTGTACTCTGCCCTCACCACTCTGCCCCTGCTTGCAAGCCACGGGCTACATCTTCAGACCTTGAGAAGAAATCAAATTCACTTGCAGAGGTTACTCTCAGACCTCGAGTGAGTGAGTGAATCCACAGCCCAGCGCTGTGCAGCTGCGTTGGTGCAAGCGGGACGTGAAATGCCTGTGTGTGGCTGACATGGGGCTGGGCTGCCCGCAGGAGTTTGAAGGAAAAATGATTCCCACTCACCTTTTGAGTTGGTTTGGGATTTTTTACTATTTATAATTTGCTTGAGTTTAAAAATAAGCCTGTCCTCATTGCTCCTTGGAGTCTGACTCAGTACCAGCACCACTGACAGAGAGGGCCATACTTAGAGGTGCTTGTCATCTTCGGGAGGAAAATCACTGGGCAAAACCAGAAGTGCCGGTGCTAGCCAGGAGGTGGCAGAGGAGTCAGGCTACCTTGTACACCCGTTTCTGCACTGTTTTGGCAAAAAGACGAATAGAAACTGAGGAAAGACAATAAAACCCAGTCCCACCCTCCATCTTCAGGAAAAAGAGGATGAAACCCTTAATCACGTTCCTACTTGTATTTATACTAATTGCTCATCTTCCTGAGATCTGACTTTATGAAATTATGCATGCACACCAAGCAGATGAGTTTCCATAGAAACTCAGGAGCTGAACTTTCATTAGAAAAACCTTTTTTAAAAAAATCTTCCAGATAAAAATGCAAATTGCCTGTCAGTGGGTGGCTTTCTGAATTTAGATATAATTTTTTACTTTTGCACTGTAGGCAGATTGCAACTGGACCTACATAGCAACAACATGCAGGCATTGTTTATAGCAAGCCAGACTCCATGGGGAAATGAGAAATTCGGTAGCAAGGAGAAGCTCTCAAGTGCAAATACCTCAGAGAAACAAAAACTCAAGTGCTCGGTGCTGCGTCTTCCTGAGGCTTGAGGTTTGTGCAGCCTCCAGCTCTCAGAATGCTTGCGGTTTGCAAGGAGCGGTGTGGGGAGGAGGGGAGAGAGGAAATGCAAAGCCAGAAACTCTCCTGCACACGGAATTAATGATGTTCAACCTGTCCTTTCAACATCAGCAGCATATTTGTGCCGCTTCAGTTAAGCCTCGCTAAAAGGCTGACGCCATCTGTCACAGCTCACTCTGGGCAAAGGAGTGGGTCTCCTTGCTGGGGCTGGGGAGCGTTGGCACACCTGGGTTGGCCAGACCCCAGCCTCCGCTTGGGCTGAGGCCTGGAGCCCAGTGTCGTGTGCCCACAGCGTGTGGAAGTCCAGGCATGTGTTCAGGAAGAGGGCGTGGGGCTGTTCCTCATCAGAAGGGGGAAGCGGGATGGTGGCAAGCCTGGGAAGGGCCACGGACCCGGGCAGCATTTGGCACCAGCCAAATGCCAGCTGTGCGTGTAAGCAAGGAGGAGGGGAAAATCTCAAACTCCTTTAGCAAATGTTTCCTCCAAAAACGTAGCGGTTTTTCACTTGGGCAGTATATTGCAGCATCAACAGGAGGCCTTCCCTTGGCTTTGGAGAGCCTGGAATAGCTCTCTCTGAGGCTTCACAGATGTTTTCTCAGCTAAACTGGCAAGCTTGAAAGCTCTGAATACCGGAGAGGAAATTTTCACGTGAGCCGCGCTTCCTGGTGGGCATCTGTCCGCGGTGGGCGCGGCAGCTGGGCGCGCAGAGCACCGTGCTCCTTTGGGGCCTGGAGCACAGGCACAGCAAACACTGGGGAGCCACGCCGGGCTCTGGTTCTTGACCAGCAAGGGTGCCAGGGCATGCAAGGGAGCCGTGCTGCACGAGCAGTTTACGATGAGGTGGATTTCACTGCAGCATTGTTGGGAGGCGCGAGATGTCAGCCGGGCGGGGAATTCCCCTCCTCGTTGGAGAGGGATGACAGGCAGCAGCTGCACGGGCTCGCTGGCCCCTGTGCCTCCAGGGCCAGCAGCCCTCTCTCTGACAGTGCTGAGAGGCTCAGTGCTGCTTAGTGTCAGGCTGAGGACAGCGCTGGGTCCCCGGCCACCAGAGAGCACAATCGGCTCTGCTTGGTCAGCACAACAGGAAGAGATTTTAGGAAGAGTGGGTTTGTGGTCGAGGACAAACTTGAGCTGAGATAGCTCCCGTCTATTCTTGGCTCAGCAGCAGATTTGCTACGGCCACACTACTTGCCCTTTCTATGCCTCATTATCCCTGTCAAGAGGGTGACTCAAATTATAATTGCACAAATTCCTCGCAGTCTGTCATTACGTGCCTGCAGTCATCTCCAGGCAGCTACCTCCAGGGGAACCAGCCTCTCCCACCAGGGAACCTCTGTGCCTCGTATGCCTGCTCCCAAGGGGATTGGAAGATTAGACCCTGCTGCCTTGTAGTTTTCCTACATAGAGAGGAACCTAAAGAAAAACCACCCCCACTGAATCTCTAAATGATCAGATTTGACACTAAGTTGATTATTCAGGTCAAGGTTATGGGCACGAAAGAGGCAGCGAAGCTTTTCGTAGCGCCACCAATATTTGATTAAATCGGTGTTTCTGAATTTTTCCCTCAGGCAAATGAATGTGTTTCTGTAGGTATTAGTGCTATCACTGGCCTTAAGGATGCTGATGCACCGTGTGTTTAATGGTACTTGTGTGAAAGCAAACAAAACAAAACAGAGGAAAAACCTTCACTATTTCTAAAATCACCATTCTTTCATCAGAAATTTACTTGGGTTCTAGTTATGAGAGATTTCAGGTTTCCTACATCTTTTCATATGCACTAAAGGCAATTAGACAGATTAAAGATCAAGCTAATGCTTTTCTTTATATATATGCATCCACCTACTGCATTATCCCAGGAAAAGCATGAAGTCAAGCAGTCACCTCACTTGGCAGCATTTCCATGGGTGAGTGCAGGCAGAGGCCATGCAGAGCCTGGCAGGTGACATGGCAGTGCTGGCTGCTTCTTCCAGAGGCCACACTTGAATGAAGCTGGTGGAAGGTTCATCCTGGTGTGTGCACCTTCAGGAGGAAGCAGAGAAATGCCCCAAATATGCTGTGGCCTGCAAAGCCCGTATGACCTGGGCTCGGTGTGGTTGATTGCTGTGTAATTAACAGGGAGCCTGGCTCATTAGGTGCTTTGTGGGTTCAGACACATCCATGAGAGCCCTGTGTTCTTCCTAACACTTCTTTCATCCTCCCCCTCCTGTTCCTTCCAGATGGTTACACCCACTTGTGTCTTTTCTTACCCTAAGGACAGCTTTTTAAACAAGGTTCCTCCATCCTTCTCTTCCCCCACACTGCTTTAGGATCTGCACTGAAGTGCAGGAGGACAGAGTTTATGCTGTTACATACAGCCTGCCTGTGGAAGGCTGGAAGGAGACTACATCCCTCTGCCCCATGTTTGTTGAGAAGAAAGATCTCAGTGTGGCCAGGATGTAGGAGATGAGAGACTTTATCTCAGCCTCAGCTGGGTGTTGCAGATGTGCAGGAATGAATTCAGATGCTGGCTGTAGTCAAACCTGGGTATATTTTCTGGGCATGGAGAAAGGGATGCTTAAAGGGCCTGTAGCCTTCCGTGTGTATAGCGCCAGTAAACACTCTCCCAGTAACACACAGCAGGAGCACTTGCAGAGCTGAATCTGAATCTGCTTTTTAAAAAAAATATTTTCACAATTACTTTTTAAATTATGCATCAGTATCAAAAAACACAGAACTTAACAACTGATCATTTTTATTCTTCAGAAATAGGTGGAGATGCCTCCTGCATAGGACTCTTGTGGCTGCACTCATAGGACAGCCTGGGGGGAGCTTGGGGTGCTCCGTTTCTTGCTCTCTTCTGCGCTGTTGTTAACTGCTCATCACTTGTTTGTTGACAGGGCCTGGTGCTGAGCAGACTTGGGCGGTGGGAGCTGGCCCAGAAGGTCCTCAGAGATGCCATCCAGATCCAAACCACCAGTCATGTTGCCTGGAACAGCCTTGGAGAGGTCCTGCAAGCTCAGGGGAAAAACGAAGCAGCCATCGAATGTTTCCTTACTGCCCTGGACCTTGAATCCAGCAGTCCTGTCATTCCATTCACCGTCATACCCAGGGAGCTCTGAAGCTTTCCCTGCATCTAAGCACTTTGATTGCGTGGACAGACACCAAAACCAAGCAGATAAACAAAGAAAAAGCCCAACAGAAAAGTGCCATTGTAACCTGGAACTGGGCTAAGTAATTCCAGGACGGGGCTCAGGTCTACAGGCTTAGCTTAGACAAGCCAAACTGTAGAAGATTTTGCAACAGGCAGGAACAGAGAATGCCTTTTTCTTCACAGGTGCCTGGGCAACCTCCTGTTCAAGTTAATAGTAAGGCTTATTTCAAAGTGTTTGTTCAAGGTGACTGTAGAAAGATCATGCTAGGGTACAGCTGTTCAAAGCACTTGCACCTTTCAGTGTTCATTGAAGATAAAACCCCCAAGCCCTGAATTAAAGGCCAGACCTGCTCTAAATAGGAGTAAATTCACAAACTGACTTAACCAAGTTGTGTTTAAGTGTGTGGCTGTCTCCCCACAGATCTGACAGGACAAGAACGGCAATTGCACCAAACAGACATGCAGTACATGCTGTTTACAAAATTATTTCATCTATTTTGATAATCCTTTTTCCTGCCTTGCTTTTATATACTGTATATGCTCACTATATTTAGTGTAGCACTTGCCTAGACCAATTTAAATTAAAAATACTTTTTTAAAAATAAAGCTGCTATTGCAGCATAATTCACAAAAGCAGAAAGACCAAAGACCAAATCAATTCACACTTGAACTAGTATTAAAAACACATAAATATCTCCACTTACATATTTATTGAAAGGCCTTACATGAAGTAACTAATTATAAGCTCTGAGCTTCATTCTTATTAATCACCTGTTGCATCAGTTTATTGAGGAATATAGTGTTTACCAGTATATAGTGACTGAACTCTGTGCTCTACTGCATTACCATTCCTGGCACAAAATATTTTCGTATCCATCTTTTGAGGATGCAAAAGAAGGCAGCAGTCTTTTAAGGGAAAGTGTGCTGAAGGCAGTATGTGTGTATATGAATTGCTTCTTCCTCGAAACTAAGTCTTTGGATTGTCCATAGAAATTTCACATTAGAGGTACAGTTGAGCCTTCAGTGGCATCATTTTTCATCTCCTATCAGATGTAATAGCGAGGAGCTTCTGATCCACACAGCCTCCCCATGGCTGGCACAGCCAGGGAGGGGAGCAGCTGGCACAGCCCCTGCTGATCTGCTCCTTAGCTCTGCATGATCTCCCCGGGGCCTTGGCAGTGAGGTGGAGCTGGACTGTGCTGTCACACAGAGCCAGCCCTGTCCAGACCAGTCCCAAGGTAAAGATGATGCAGAAATTTGCTGCACTTTAGTAAAAAAAAAAAAAAAAAAGTTGGGGCTTTGCGCCCGTCTTTGTCCAAAGAAGATTTGTGACTGTTTCATAAGTAAGTAAGTTTGCACTAAAGCACACTTTGTACTATAATTCTGCCCAGTATTGTGATCCACAACTAGTTCACTCTGGAAATAATAATGTCCTCAGGCAATAAATAAAATGGGGTTGTTTCTTACAGAGCCTGAGGCTCTGGCAGCAGACTTGAAGTCAGCGTTGTTTACAGTTATTTGGGTATCTGCAGGCTAATGGAGAGCTGAGCCCTTGTGCTGCTCCCAGCCCACGCCATCGGAGAACTCCCGACCCCAGCCTTCTCTCAAGACGCCTGCACCGAGGGAAGCACACTGCTCTCAGGTTCCTTGCAGCAGCCTGGTGCTCTCCCAGGCCAATATGTTTATTTTTTTCCCCTTAAACGATGCAGATGCAATAGCCTAGCTTATTTATCTGTTCACTGAGGGATTCCAGATCTGATCTAGGCTGATTTCGCTCCAGGTGGAAGCAGCTCAGCCATGAAAGGTGCTCAGCCCACGAGTTCTCTGCTTTCCAGTGCCACACAGGCACCCAGAAGGACGTTTTTAGGCCAGGGGCAGGTTTCCAAGGAGACGGTGTTCCCTGGCCACATTTCTTGTTTGCAGTAGCACCAGCAGCAGAGGAAGGAGTAGGTGTTAAAGTACCAGAATTAAAGGAGTTTCATGAAGACAAAAAGATGCAACTGAGAAACATTTTGCTGTGAAGGATGCTATGAAGTCAGCTCACTCTGCACTGCTGGGGAGGAAAGAGGGAAGGAGAGGGGGAGAGGTGCTGTTGTTGACATAATATGTAAATTGTTACGCAGGTGTTTTAAACCCAGTACCACAGTCAGATGCAGTCTGGCAATAGACTTAAGCAGAGATATAGATCGATAGATAGATAGATATTATATTCTGGTGTTTGTTCTGCTCCACAGTGCCCAGGGTGGGAGTGAACCTGCTGTGTGAGACACCAAACAAGCGTCCGTGTGGTCGCTGCTCCGTTGTGCAATGTATATTTGCAAAGCACTGCCATAGCAACTTCTGTGTACTGGGCAGCTATTTGAGTACAGGCTGCGCATCCACCTCTGCGACCAAGGAGCTGCTTTAAGAGTCTCTAACGTAGCTGGCCTGTGACCTGGCAGGAGGGTGCCTGTTTCCCAGCAGCAGCTGAAAAGCAAACACTCACGGATCCATTTGCTTCTGCACGCGTAGCTCATAAATGGCCACCAGCCCGTCACGTTTGTTGCGATCAGGCAAACTTGGTCCTGATGATAATCAGACTTGCCACAGCACTCATCTTCCTGGAAGAGGGGCAAACATTCATGAATACTTTGAGTGCATCAACAAGTCAGGTGTCGCCAGGATGGTCCCACCTTGTGTGCATTAATGAGTGTCGCTGGCATTGGAATTTCAGTCCCAAGAGCCTCTGCTCCGTGTGTGGCAGGGAAGATGTACATAAGTAAAGGCCATCATCAACAGGAATCAGAGGGGTATGGTACCCTCTACCAGCTCACCACACTGTGCACAGCCTCCACAACAATTGCAGGCAAAGTACTTTGCATGCATACTGGACTCAATCCTGAGATTTCCTGCATGCTTCCCAGAGGATGCAAAGTACCTCGTGGCTGGAAAGCTATTGTATTGGCTTGAAATGCTCTGTACAATTCAGGAGAGAGAGTGGCGGTTGCAGGCTCACAAGTACTTTGGGGGTAAATCCTCCAGCTCTATTTGTTAATCGTGCTCACAAAAACAGAAGTCTTTCCAAACTTAAATACTACCTCTCTCACTCAGCATGAATTTTGTTCACACTTCCAGATACAGAAAAAAGGAGACAAATGCTTCAGACAAACCTATGTATTGTAGTATTTATTTAGATAGCATTGTTGATAAATCTGATAGACTTACTTCCTGAGCTCAGTGATATGCATAATAGGCCTGGCATGCTTAATGCTCGGGGTTTGAGATTTAAGAACACAAGATTTGCATCCCATCTCTCATATGATTATTACAGATCATAAGTAATGGAAGTTTGGGGAACAGTAACTTCAGGGAACCAATTCTGCAAGTTTTAGCACTGACTTGAGTCTTAACAGAGTTTTCTCGTTCATTAGTTTTGAAAGAGGAAGATAAAAAGCCCACATCGTTGCCTAAAGTATCGCCTTCCTCTTGTTGCACCACAAGGTTCTTTTATTTTTTTGGCAGAGTGCATGCAAAAAGAAAAAATAATTACCTTCTATCATCCTGTTGTGCAGTAAAGGAGTAGTTATGTGCCATTGCCTTTGACCAACAAGGAGGATCGTATATTGTAACAAAAATGACTCTGCCTGCCTCCAGGATAACAGAAGGAGGAAGCCCCACAGGCCAGGGAGCAGCTCCCCTCCCTGCCTTATCCCGTGTAAGGTGTCATTAGCGCCACTGGAGCAGTTGGTTAGGAGCGTTCCCCCAGCTGAGGGTCTGCCCACCCGTGTGCTCATTCCGTACTGGGAGTACAGCGGAGCTGCAGGCTCCTGCGCCACGCGAGGACCTCGGCCGTTTCTATTGGTAACAGTTCGTGCTACTGATTATCGCAGTGCTTCAGAAGTGCTAATTATCTTTTCTTGCTTATGACTAATAAATCCAAATGGAGAACAGTCCTGGAGGGTGTTTACTTTAAAACTCACTGGCTGGGTACCAAAGCAGGCACAGCACTGGCTGCTGCAGTTTGAATTACAGTTATTTAGTCCAGAAAATGTTCCATTTTCAGAGAGTCTTGGTAAAGAATGAGTTTGGCTAGTTTGTATTTCTTTTTAATGACAGCAGAGTGGGAAACAATCCTTTTTAGTGAAAAGACATCGCTGCCGTTATCTTTTTTCAGCCAAACCAACAGAGATTTGATAGCTGCAGTTCACCCTACAAGAGGAAGGCTTCCCAGAGCAACTGTGCTGCAGCAATAATTCCCTCTGACTCAATTCTATTACAGGCATATTTGACAATTATGCAGTGGGCATGTGGAGCTGGGATGCCTCTGCCTCCTTATTTGGCTAAGGGGAGCTGCTTTGTGCCCAAAGGGATGGCTGTGGCACCCATCTGGGTGCCCGTCAGCGCTGCCCTGGCACCTGCCACCAGCCCAGTGGGTTTTGTTCGCCGACACCCCGTCACTTGTGCTGGTTCAATGACCCTCGGACTGCTCCCTGAGCCTGGCTCCAAGGGACGGTTTCCTTACTGCTGAGTTGTTGTTCCGTGCTGCAGGATATCAGTGCATGATCAGATAGAAGGTTGTTTTCCCAGAAATGGAAAGCTGAGTCGTCCGTCAGTCAGTGGTGTTGGCAGGAGGGGAGGTAACCGCTGACCCGGCGGTTGCCAGGATGGTTCCTCCAACTTTGCTTCTAATGAAACTGGCTTGTGCCTTCAGCTCCAGCAAACCAAGGCAAATCCAAGTGACTGGATACTAAAAGATGCAGCTCCTTTTCACACAGAAACACATGCCAGTCAGTGGCTTAAACCACCGATGGGGAAGCAACGCTGTGCCACTGCGTAGCAGCCCATGATGATACAAGAACTTCCCTGAGCCAGTGCGCAGAGAGGTGCTCAGCTTTTGCACATGCAAGCATGTCCCACATGCCACTCTGATACTGTTGTCACAGGTGTCAGAATCAGTTTTCCATGTAACTTGACTTTTTTTGTCATTGTAAGATATTTCCACCAAATCTAATAAAATTGACCCTGTGGAAAACAAAAAGTGCTCCTGATATTTCCTGGCAATTCCAGGACTTGTAATGTATTCATGCCACGGATGCTTCAAGCATTAAGAAATGTCCAGTTGTTATATTAGCTGGAACCCAATGTGCATAGGAGTTACCAGTTGCAAAGGGTATTTTGGCCTACACCCTGTAGTTCATGGGAAAAACGAGAGTGAGCATGCAAGCAGCGTGCCTTCAGAGAGGATCAGAGCCAGGAAAATGGAGCAATGTAGCTTCAAATGTTTGGATTTGTGGAGATTTAAGCGAGCATCATGCTTTTCTTGTGCTTCATCCAGTAAAAATAAACAAAGGTAGTGTGAGAAACTCTAAGATCGAGGTAATATGCAAGTATTATTGCTCTCGAGTTTAGGGACTCACCTTACTTTGGCCACAGTGCCATAAATCATCTTTTTGCTATGAACAGTTACTCCTGTGGTTATTTGGAAATAAAATATCTCCATTCAAGAGCTTCCAGAGCATTCTATGCATTTACACATTAATCTTTTGGGCAGGTTTCAAGAGGCTTGCTTAAGAAGTCCGTCCCTTAGTTTTATACTCAAATGAGATTAGGGATGAGGTGTCTGAAGAACATTTCTTCATAACTGTGGCTGCTTTGGTTTATGAGTGTACTCAGCTGCTAACTCAAGCAGAACAAGGTTCCTCTGTGGCAATAACAGATTTAAGTCCTTCAGCTGCTCGTACGGTCTTAAAAATTGGAAATTGAAGTGAATAAAATACTAGCTCTGACTTTTTCATCTTTCTCTCGATACAGAGACAGAGAAAAACACTGGTGTTGGGGGAGGAAGGAGGGTTTCCATGTCCCCTCCAAGCAGGAGCCCAACTGGAGGCCTGCGACTGAACCCTGGAAAAAGCTGGAAAATGTCATTGTTCTGTCCCTTCTGAGGGAGACCACTCATTTTTGCTGGTATCTAATGCTGGTACATTGCCTGGTGCCCTCTCTGCATCACACAGCCATTTAATGTTCCCTTTCTGTAGAAAAGGGAAGAAAATTAGCCTTTTTGCCCCTCATTTGTGCTGGAAGGAGCTCCACCTTAAATACAGAATCACTTCTTCCCTTGCAGAGAACCAGGTTGCATTTCAGTGGTAATTTTGACACGATACTCTTGAAAGGTCATTAGGAATAATTTAATAATTTTTAATAATTTATTATATACTTTATATCATTTTAAATAATTGATTCATACCTCCACGTTTTTCTGCACCAGAATGTTCAGATACATATAGTATATTCCTGCTTCATGTGAGGTCCAGATACTTAGCAGTTCCTGATATTTGGCAGTCCCATAAACTTCCCAAGGGAAGAGATGAGAAGCATTGCTGCTTCCCAGATGCTCTCTTCCGTGACAGTCTCTGGCTATCAGGTTTTTGTGGAGTCACCAAAGCACCAACGTTTACTTGGTCTTTAACCACATCCCTCAGGAAATGTCACATCCCAGTTAGACGTGCCTGAACCAGTCTTTGCAACAAAGGAAAAATAACCTCCTGCTCTTTAAGGACCGGTGTTAGAGAAAACAGACTTGGGCAACACTGGCTTATTGCGTTGCCATTAGCAGCCACGAGAGCATTTGAGTGAGCTGTGGCCGTCACACCAGTTTCCTGTGCTGTGTTGTCTCCAAAACAGTGACATCTCACAGCCAAAACATCCCTGCAGATCCACCAGCTGAAGGGCAACATTCAAAGGCTTTCTCAGTGCTCCCACTTAAGCAAGTATTAAACAATGGAGGGAAAAAAATCCTTGCAGGATTTTTTGCCCCGGGTGTCAGAGCTGCAACTTTCAGGTCCGGTTCTATTTAGAACTGATGTAGCTGCTGTGATCATCTGGCTAATGGAGCAGGAGAGGCAGGTAGGCAGAACATCTGAATTTTATAAAGCGAAGATGGCAGGCGTTACAACACTGCCTAAAAGAGCAAAAGAAAAATAAGAACTGTAAAACAGGAGATGTTTTCCATACTGAGGAGCTCTCACAGAGGCAAAGCCCAGCTTCACCAGCTTTTCTGACAGAACAATGTGAAAACCTCAGTCTGTGAGAGTAAGAGCGGAAGTCAAACAACCTCTCACCAACCTCCTGACTGCAAAGACCCCTCTGAACCTCAACTCTGCCTCTTCCCTGCCCCAGAGACCCCAGTCCAGCCAGAGAGCACAGGGCCCAGACCCCTTCACAGCATGCTTAGGGCAGGTGCCAGTCCTGTGCCTCTCAAACAGCACCGTCCTCAAAGCAAACACTTCATTACATTATGCATGACAAATCAGACTTTTTTTTTTTTATAATGCAGTTGTTTATGATACTGTAATTATGTCTGGAAACCAGGATGTTTGTGAATGAATCAGCAATAATTATCCCTGTATTTTGTTGTCCAGTGAGAGGGGCTGACACACGCAGTCCGGGTTTGCAGTGCTGGGTACTGTTTCAAAAGGATGGGAGTTAAGGATATAGTGATTTTCTGGTCAGTGGAGGTTAGAGGTGATTTTGTGCTCAGTGTAAATGGCATTGTCTGGCAGAGACAATTAGCAAATGAAGCGCTGCCTCACCAGAGGCTTTGCAGTCTCTGAGTCTCTTCTTCCAGGCTGACAACAAACAGAAATTTGAGATGGTATCTCGGGTTTCCAAAACAGGAAGCTGCTAAATCCAGCAAGAGAGCAATTCATTTCCCACTTATAATGATGCTGCTTTTAAATCTCCTTTGAGGATACTGAAGTGTTTTCCGAAGGGTAGCAAGGGAGGTATTTCATCCCCATTTTTCACCGGATGAAAGAC
The DNA here is from genome assembly GCF_015227805.2 of Hirundo rustica. NCBI lineage: Eukaryota > Metazoa > Chordata > Aves > Passeriformes > Hirundinidae > Hirundo > Hirundo rustica. The sequence continues at coordinate 28,958,518 of NC_053452.1, forward strand.
CAACTCAGCCGGGAGTGGAGCCGAGAGAGGGGTGTATTTCTGTGCAGAACTGGTTGCTTCACTGTGACTCAGGCTCTGTTCCACTCTGCAGTCTGCCTCCCACCCCTGACTACCGTAGCCGAGTCACAGCGTGGCACAGCCCTCCTTCAAACCCCTTTTTCTTTCAAGGTCTCTTCTGTGGAGGAGGGGATCATGGAAGTTTCCACTCACTTGTTATATTAATGCACTATAAATGACTTCTATAAATCATCAGAGTGGCCCACATCAGGCACAGGTTGGTTCAGTTACAACGTACAGAAATGTGCCTTGAACACCAGGTTCCTCTGGACAATTGGTCCAGGTTTGGCCTTGGAGTAGTGCTTTGCCAAGGGGATGAATTATCACAGCCAAAGCTTTTAACTTTTTTTTTTTTCCCCCCCTCTGTTTTCTCATCATCCCCTCTTGGGTACTTGCAAAGTCCTTTCTGTTCAGCTGGCTAACAGAGAAGTAATAAGCTGGAAAAAAAATAAAATTATTTCAAGCTACATTCCGAAGAAAAACTTCAGAGATTTTCAGCTAAATAAAGAGCTTTAAAAAACTTCCAATTAAACAAAATACTGTTCTGACAGGACTCCTCAAGCAGTATCTTCAGTAATTCAGATTTATATGACCAGAAGTTTTGAGAGAATTGCCAGAAGGGAGAGCATTTTGAAACAAAATTTCAAGATGTTTAATCCTGAAACAATCGACACATAACATTTAAACTTTTCTTTTTGTCTTCCAGCCAAGAACTATTCATCAAAGTTATCCAAAGGTTTATATGTTGTTTCGGTTTTCTGGAACTTTACTTTTCAGCAAATGCCATGCCTTCGAGAGTTTAGAAGTATTTTCCATGTCCACTTTTTGTTCCCGTACATGTCTAATGCTGAAGTTCCTGATGTGAAAGCGTTCTCAAAGTGCTTCTGCACAGCATTGCCAAACACTGCATCCACAGTCCAGCAAGCACAGGTGGTTTCCTGGAGAACAGAACCAACTGCTGAGTAAATATCAGCATGCGCTGCCCTGCACACCTGTGCACACAAGCCGGGATTGGCCCCACTGAAATAGGCAGAGACCAGTCCCAAGCAGTTTTGGAAATCACACCTCTGCAATGCCAGTGATGGGGATTAAAATCTGCAGGTGGTTTTTTCTGGGTAGAAGTTGGTTCTTAAGTAGTCTGGGTCCTGCCACCAAGACAAGTGCTCTTTTTATGTAGCAAAGCACAGCCACGTTCTGTGGGTGCAGCACCGGCAGCTCCCCTGTGCTGCGGCAGTGGGAGCGAGGCTGAGCACAAACTGCAGGTGGAATTTCATACAGAGACATTTCTGTGCACCCCTGCTTCCATCTCATCTCTCTCTTGGTCACTACCCACTGCTCAACAGCAGCCTACCATAGAAATTCTCAGCTTTGTGTGATCCCCTGGAATTTTCCATGGGATGTCTACGTCTGTAAGATTCACTAACACAAATTTCTACATAGGATATGACCTTTCCACAAAGGACATGTTCAGGGCCTCGTACTAGTTGGCCACAGACACCCCTGGGATCTGTAGCTCACAGCCTGAAGACTGGGGACTTAGAACTTTTCTCTGAGATTCTATTAGAGCTTCTTAATTAAAAGACCTCTTTGGGGACCTGAATTGAATTGGAAACCATGGTGATCACTTAGGTCAATCACGCACAGAGATGATTACATTTGGGAGAGTGAGGTGGAAGATGGGAATGTGTGCATGTTGAAGAGCTTTAAGGAAAAAAAAAAAAAGAAGCCTGCAAACATCTTTAAAAATTAGGAGCATGAATAATTTGCAATAGAACAGCTAGAGGATTTATCATAAAGGGCTCACCATTCACTACTGAATTAGAGACTAACAGCTGTCTGTCTTACTGCATTCACAAGTGTCCTCAACTGTTAGGTCTCTGAACATCTGATCAATGGATTTGACACTCTGTCCATTTTCTCAAAGCTGTGTATGCACATTTTCACTCATGTTAATAACTGTACCAGGAAAACCAAACTGCTGAGAGCTGCCCTTCTTCATCCCACATGAGAGAAATGTTACAAACCTACTACAAAACCAGAAATTTTCATCCTCATCCAGTGGGCCCTGTAACTTCAATATGCAAAAACTAATGTATAAAGAAATCCTTAATATTCAGCAAGCATTTTTGTTCAAGAGTTGAATTTCATTGTTATAGCTAGAAAACACCAGTTTGTAACCAGAACATGTTGATAAGATTATCATGTCATTTAAAACATAACTAAAACAAAGTTATGGTTTGTTTCAACTTAGAAATCATTGTACTCTAACTCCAGGACAATGAAGTTGCTTTCAAAATCGGAGCAGTTTTGCTTTCACTGCAAAGAACTGTTTTAAAATTCACTGGCTTTTCTTACAGAAAAGGAAAACGTACCTCTCATCGACTTTAGCATCACCTTCTCCCTTTGCTCCTATAGTAGAAAAATCTAAATAGTTACAAGGGATGTTCCTCTTGTAAGTCTCCCCCAGAAATATGTAACCTTGCTTCACTTGTCTTTCCAAATTAATGTGTTTAGATCAGGACCTTTTGTAGACTCGACACTTCAGTTGTTCAGCCCTTGTATGAAATGCTTTGTGTTGCTCTTGAGAAATCTTACAGCCCCAATATACAGGGTTAACCCCTTGTAACCTCCAGCAATAGAATAAGACCGTTCATGCAATTCCTAGGGGATTGAAGGCTGTTGATCCATAATTTATCTTGCATTAGCAGTTGCTTACGAGCTGCTTCCTTTTCTAAGGTGGATGTGAAACACCAGAGCACAGAGGCTGCAGGAGTTCAGATCTTCCTCTTTCCATCACATTGATTCCTCCCCCTGCCACCTTCCAGGTCTCCTACTTACTTTGCAGGCAGTATCTGCAACGCCTTCCACATCCACACTCCTTCCTTTGCCGATAACCATTCCGTACTGAATCCACAATGTGCAAAGGATAAAGCAGTAGCTGTTGATGTGCAGAAGCAGGAAACATTTATCTTTTTTTTTTCTTTTTAATTTTTTTATTTACTTATCTCTTACTCCACAGTTGACTAATTGCAAGACTCAGATGTGCTGCCAGCTGGAGCATTCGCGTCTTTGGGAGCGACCTGCAGCCCGCCTTGATGCCTTTGCAGACACTTCCAGGGCTTCCAACCTGTAAGGAGGCTGGAGTTTCAGTCTGGTTGACTTTGCTTGCCAGCTCATTTCAGAATGCATGGCTGGTATGATAGGTGTAATTATTCCAAGTAGCCTTGTGCTGGAGCTTTCCCCTCAAGGCCAAGGTTTTATTCTATTTGTATTAATATCACCTAGAAGCTCCCAGTGGAAGTGAGGAATCTTTGTTCTCTACTGACTTAGCCTGCAGGGTTATAATTATAGCTGTATAAGATACAAGGATGATGCAGCATGCACACAACGACAGGCCTTCGCACAGCAAGGGCAGAGGCAACTTAGTGCCACAGAAGCAGGATCAATCCACAATGAGATTTAAGGAGTAACAGATCTGCTCCAATACGCGTCAGCATCACCACCTGCTTTCATTTCCATAGTATGTCCCTGAAATAAAGCTACAGACTTAAAACCCAAAACGGAACCAAATTTTTCCATTGCCTTCATTCCATAGTCCTGTATGTCTATGCGGTCAGAAACATGACGGCAAGCGAGTCACCCTGATAGGCATCTGCAGCAGCTTCTCCTTGCTTACCTGGGAACTCTACCACTGGAGAAGACAGGCCACAGAATGAGTCAGCAGTCAGGTTACTGAGGTCACTTGAACGTTTCGGTGACTAATTGTTCACTTCTTTTATCACAAAAATGCTATGTAAAGCCTCAGCGAAGCTTTGCCACTGAAAATATCTACAGGTGCGGGTCTCTGCACACAGCTGCCTGCGGCCAAGAACTTGTGTGTGGGTTCCTCTGTACCCAGCCTGCTATTCCTGAGACATCCTGTTTTTGCTGCTTGTGAAATTACTAGAGTTGCCATGTTCCTGCCAGCAGCCTTCCTGACAGAAACATGTGCATGTTGAGCATTGTTTTTCTGACTGAAGTAGACCTTTTGCCAAAGAGTTAGTCTGATATTTTCCTTCATCTCCATTTGCTGTTGGGGAAATATTTTCCACAGCAGAACGTTAGCTGCTGAGCCCGGAGGACAAATCCTGATAAAGGCTATTCAGAGAAGCCTTCCGCTTGCAATTAACATTTGCCCATGGAAACCAAAGCCTTTTATTATTTTCCTTTTCCTCCTTTGAAAGAGTTTAGCCCTGTATTGCCTAGTTTTGCTTTCAGGGGTGACACATCCATACTCTTCTGTGCATGGACACAGGAGTGCAGAATGAGACCTCACTCCTTGTTTTCAATAGAATTAGTATGTTTATAGGAAACCTTTATGCTGTACGTTAATTTTCAATTCTGAAGCATGTTTTCAGATGACACAGAGATGTTATTTCGGAATAAAGCAAGGGCATTAATAAACACTGTACCAGGAAATCCACAAAGGTTAAGTGATTTTCTACAGAAATTCATTCTCCTAATGAGTTTGCTGCAGACAGTGCTCTCTGCCAGCAGTTGCTGCGTATGTATCTTTAATTTGTGTGTTTATATAATTCATGGTAGTGCAAAATAAATTTCTATGTAAAGTGTCCTAATAGATCAAGTGAGGCTATAATACTCTTCCAGAGTTGTTCATTACAATATGCTCTGGCGTGGAGTCCAGAGGGAGAGGAAGCCATTAAACATTAAGCAAAACAATTGCAGTCATCCTCCAGAGGGACTGGATTTGTAAATGCTTATGTTAATGCTGTACAAAAGAGTTGAGTATTCTGGTAAAATTAGAATGGTAAAAGAAGGCAAGCACCTTGTCCTCAATTTCATGAGATTTGGTTGGATAGCTGACGATATTTGGATCTTTGTCCTAGAAGAGCAGAGCTCATCCTCTCCTAGCCACAGACTGGTCATTCCTAAGAGTTAACTGTTACCACCATAGAGAAAAGACAATACAAAAAAAAAAAAACCAACCCTGACGTTTCCAGTGTTTTCTATCCTCAAAGCTGAAACTGTCCCCTGTGTGTGTTTTCAATTTAACTAAAATAGATTGCTGTGTATAAACAGCCACTCTATCTGCATCATTCATATTTGATGGACTAGTCAGTACAACAGATACTTTTATCCATCCTGTAAGTGATGAGAAACTAGACACTTCAGTGTCTTGTGCTCCTCTCAGTTAACATGAGTGGCAGCAGCTGTTATTCGAGGCTCCCTAACATCTAATGTTCGATGTAGAGACAGGAAAATTGGAGATATATTTAGTGGAATTGGATATAACAAAAGTAATTTCCATGATCAAACCCTCCCAGAAGAATATGCAGGGAAGCTCTGGCCATGTTTGTTAATGGCAACCCAGGCAGTGGTCTTCTTGGGCTTTAGAGGCTTTGTAATAATAGTATTCTTAGCAGGTTAACAAATTACTTGCAGGGAAGATAGGGCATGACTTCAGGATGCCTTGAAATTGGCAGCAAAGCATGAAGATGGCCTGGAACACCACTGCCAGCAACTGTAAAGCACATGCCAAGGAGATGAACTTGTGTTTTAAATTATGTTCTGCACAACTTTCCAGGCCTGTAAGAGCCGTGCAAGCCAACTTTTAAATGCATTGAAAATGAGGAGGAGATATTGCCATTTCCTTCTGCTCAGGAGAGTCGAGGGTAGATGGCTGACAAGGGAACAAATGTAGCATCCCAGAAACAGCACAAAAGGGAGCTTAATCCTTCTTTGAGCAGATATGTGAAGGCAGGAACTCCTGGCCCAGCTCACACGAGGGTGTGTCGGTGGCAGCAGTGAAATACCAGAAATTCCATTTGAAAATGAAGCCGAGCTTCTTTCAGTGAGGGTGGTCAAGCACATGAATGGGGTCCCCAGGGGGGCTGTGGGCCGCACGCCCTTGGAAACAGACAAAACCCCTCCAGATCAGCAACCTGCTCTGGTTGGAGAAGGGGATAGGACTAGGTGGTTCCAGACATGCCTTCAAATCTCTACCATGCTGTGAAAGGAAAGCTCTCCAAGCAAGGCCGTGGGCAGAAAATTATGGTGCTAGTGTTTTGCAACAGCTTTTGGAGGAGCCATGTGGATATACCAAAAGAAAAGACCTCCTTTTCCTTTGTTCCTGCTGGCATGCCCAGCCCCCCTGCAATACACACCTCCTGTGCTAGCACAGAAGGAGAGAGCAGATGAGAAGGCAGTCCCATGGCCAGAGTTTCAGAGGTCTCAGACCTGGAAAGAGCAAGTGAGAGGAAGAGCTTTCGCCTGCTTTAGGATATATTCCAGGGAAGCTCACTAGACCCCTTGCCAGCTGGCATTTTAGTGACCCACCCTGCAGACTGAGGGGTTAAAATCTCCTGAGTTTAAGCGCAGTTGCTTCATTTGTGGCCTCACTGGAGAGGGCAGCTGCAGCCCAGCTTTTGAATCTCTGTTCCGAAGCAGGAGCCGATGGAAAGGAAATGGTAACTTCTGTCTTCTCCTCTGGGAAGGAGCTGGAGAAAGTTTGTGCGAAGGTCATTTTAATATTAAGCCAAAGGTCCAAGAAGCACCAGACAAGCAGTTCTCTTTTTCCAAATAAAGAGTTAGTAACTACATGGATACAAAATTTTCTCCTCTCAGTTTAGCCCTTCCTTATTCCTGAGGGAACACAGTCATTTCTTGGGCATGTTTTTATATTTGCAGCTGAGAGCCAGGAACGGGAGATGGCATGTGCCCACTTGTGGGTTTCTGGCACAGGGCCTCTGCAGACCGCAGAGCTGCAGGACACAGGCTGGCCATTGGGGATGGGGCCACGCAAAGCCAGGCTTTGGAGAGCTCTGCAGCCAGCCTCTGACAGCCTCTGACAGCCTCTGTGCTGGGCGTTGTACCGTGCCTACAGCGCAGGTGGGAAGATCGCTTCTCTCTGTTACTAAGAATATAGTCAGGGAAACATTACCCTGCAGATTGCTTTAATATGCATCACACTGCCACATATACTTTATGACTCTGTTTGCACCCTGTGTGTCGGTTCAGCTCATGCCCACTGCTGCTGCCAAGCCTCTGCAGCTACTCGCTCTTCCCTCACACGCGCTGGAGAAATGCAGAGCAGAACACAAGAAGGCTCCCATGAAGCTTCTGCTGAAAGGCAGGGATGGGGCTCGCTTCCTACCCCACGGCTCTGCTTGGATCCACCAACAGAGGCCAAAAACAGAGAGAACCTTTCAGGGGGCATGAGGAAACACTGGGTGACTCAAAGCTGTGGGCAGGTGGAGGATGCAGAAGCAGGTTCAATTTCAGATGCAATCAGGCCAAGCCTGTGACACACTCCATGAGATGGGAGCAGCAGAGACCCACCTCGGGGGTGTTCCCTTTTGCTTATGACTCACTGGCTGAGGGGAACAAGGCAACACGGGTGACAGACACGCTACCGAGGTGACCCCTAGCTTCAAGGACCGCCTGGACAGCAGGCACAGAGGCAGAGAGAGAGAGAAGTGAAGGGCTCTGGCTCCTCCCCATCATTTGGTGGATGAAAGGCCGGACATGATCTGGCAATGTCATAGTCCAGCTGGTGGTCCAGAAAGCCAGCTGTATCTTGGGCTGCATCAAAATCAGTATGGGCAACAGGACAAGAGAGGTGATTCTGCCCCTCTGCTCTGCTCTGCTCTGGTGAGAGCCCACCTGGACTGTCTGGAACCTCCAACACAAGAAAGATGTTGACCCATTGGAACAAATCCGGAGAAGGGTCACAAAGATGCTCAGAGGGCTGGAGGGCACTCCTATGAAAACAGGCTGAGAGAGTTGGGGTTGTTCAGCCTGGAGAAGAGAAGGCCTCCAGGGAGACCTTTCAGCACCTTCCAGGGTAGAAGAGAGCTGGAGAGGCACTTTTTACAAGGGCGCGGACATAGGACAAAGGAAATGTCTTTAAGCTGAAAGAGAGGTAGGTTTAGATTAGATATAAGGAAGTAAGTTATTTACAACGAGGGTGGTAAAACACTGAACAGGCTGCCTGGAGAGAGGGTGGATGCCCCATCCCTGGAAACATTCAAGGACAGGCTGAAGGGGGTTTGATCAGCCTGATCCAGTTGAAGACATCCCTGCTCCCTGCAGGAGTGGTTGGACGAGAAGACTTTTAAAGGTCCCTATCAACCCAAACTATTCTGTGATTCTATGATCTCCAAAAGCCTGCCATAAATAAAGGCACAGGGAGTAGGAGTTGTCCTTTCTCTGTATCTTGTCACCCCAAATGAGAAGTACAGTTGGTTTTCCATCTGACCGGCTTATTCTGCTGTGCACTGCAGTTGGCTGCAGGATGGGGAACACAAACCAGATCCTTACAATTTAATGCTGTTCCCAGGCTAATAAAGATGAACATTCCTTTTGGGGGCTTTGGACAAACACAAGATGCTGCCGTGCCTCTCTCCTACAAGTACCTGAAGCCCTAAAATTTGAGCATTCAGGAATTTGTATATATTATCTTAAACTATTGCTTAGCAACAGACTTTAGCCAAGGGCATGTTTGCGCAACTGTGAGGCATATCCCTATCTGCTGAGTGCAAAGCAATAAACACACCTTTCCTAATTATCTCTGCCAGGATCACATATGTAGCAGATGATCAAACCCAGCGGAAGGGTATCTGCTGTATAGGCTATTGGCATTTTTGCAATGCTGATAAAGTGATCTCGACCTGGGTGAATCAAAGCCTTTTCGCTGCAGGAAAGGTGTCTTTGCATACCAAGTAGGTTGCAGATGGAGGAGCACCCAGCAGGGCTCGGTGTGATGCAGTTCTGTGGCTGCTCCTCCCACGTGGAGAGGAGTGATGTGTTTATCTAGAGAGCCTTAGGTGTTCCCCTGACACACTGCTACATGTGTGCATACTGATGAAGAGCCCTGTTTTGGAAAAAACCCACACACAGTCTTAAATATGATTTTAGATACCATCTTGGTATCTATCAACCCATTATTTTATCGAGCACTTAAGAGAGCAAAGCTTATCCCCAGTATTGTACCTCCAACAGGGTTGCACCCGGCAGTCCAAGGTTTTACTCCCCAGTTATCTCACAGAGGAATTTTTTCCCTTCCCATCACCAGGCTGTACTTTACCACAGTGAGCCACAGTGCAGTGGAACACTCATCTCTATGATAACTGGCCTGGAAATACGTGTGAGCGCATGAGCCCCTCTCACCTCCTTGTACCCTTGATCCCCTGCAGCTGGTGACTGTGCTTTGCAAGAAAGGTCCCCTGGAGAGCTCACAGCAGCTTTCTGCACCTAAAGGAGGTTTTCTTGGCCATTCCTTCTACGAAACACGAAGGAGAGATTAATTTCACTTCGTGTCTGGACTCAGGAGAGAAGAATCTCTTTCCTGCTTAGCACAGGGATGGGATGCATTGAATAAAGGGGGCATAGCAGCTGTGAAAAACCTGTATTGGTGGAAGGAGGCTGCAGCCCCTCCTGTCATGTGCTCTGTGAAAACGTGGGTGCCCCTGCAGCAGATGACAACACAGCAGTACAGCCTTAGCTCCGTTCCTTGCCCTCTTCCCTGTGTACCAGCATCACAGCAGTGCAGGCACCTCACCAAAGGGGCAGTTTGAGACAGAGGCAGGCTGTTTGCAGGTTTTCCCCTAGCTGCACAGTAACTGCTGAACTGTGTTTTATGATGTTATAACAGCTCGCATTGTCACTCGGAGGGCTTGGGGAGGCAGAAGGCAACCTTATATGATCCTTATCTCTCTTAGGCACAGCCTACAACACCATCATTAAGGCAAAGGCCAGGAACACTGATGCTCCAGCTGCTGCAGTGCTCTTTACTTCCAAAGGCACAATCAAACTCTTAATTGCCCACACGGAGATACAGCAAAGGAAGAGAAGACCTTCAGACTAAAGGAAATACAAGGCACAAAAGAGTGATCAGCAAGTTAAGGAAGTCCCTGTGGACAGGCCTGTTGTAAAGAGTATCAAGCAGTGTAATCTCAGTGCTGACTTAAAACTGAGCAGTATACCAGACTTGCAGCAGCTTTTGAGGTTTTAAACAATACATTTGAAACCCTTCATAAGTCATAAGCATTTGGAACAAAAGCTGCTGTCAGGTCTACATCATTTTAAGAGAAGCTCACAATTAAGGGCCACGCTGGCGAGAAGGAAAGCGGTGCTCAGTGCTGGCATGTGCTGGACACCTACATCTCACACTTGGGCATCCTCCAGCTTCACTCAATTTCTCACCAGTTCGAAGGAAAAGTGGAGGAACACAGGGGAAAAAAAAGAGGAGAAAGAGTGGGATCCCCTGTTAGCTCTCACTCATTGTACCCTGTGGCCCAGAAAAGCAGATTTAGTCAAGTTCCCAAAACTTTCCCTCTACGCTGCTCAGTCTGTAAAGCCCGGGTACATCCCTGCTGGGGGCCATCAAGAAGGAGAGACAGTCCTGTACCAGCAGCATCAAGCCACTGTTGTCAGGGCTCCACGAGCAGCAGGAACACAGGGGATTAAAATCCTTTCTGAAATTCTGACGGCAAGGGGAAACACAGCTCTCCCATTATCCCTTGCAGATAAATATTTGAAAGCAACTCTAAAGAAAACTCAGCCATGCATCGCCTGCTACCTACCCGACAGCCGCGTCAGTACAATGGGAGCCACGTTCAGACAAACAGCAACACAAGGAGGTTTATTGTACCACCTTCACAGGCATCAATCTCTATCAATTTCTACTCAACACCGTTTTAGAGAGGTATCTGTTTATTTTAAACCCATCAGAGGATGTATTTTCACTACACAGTGGGAAGACCAGTATCACAGACCACAAGGGTTGTTTGCACAGGGAAGATGAAGGAACAGCAGAGCCACCTCACCCACCCGAAGGGGAACCCCAGGGTTACAGTAGCAGAAAACATAATTGGTGGCAAAAAACCTGTAGATCAGGTTGCAGGTTTGAGTTATTCATTGGTCTTTTCCTTCCATTCAGGGAAGGATAGGACAGTGTAACCACTTCTCACAGACACTCATTAAATCAGGCACAGCAGATCCTTTCACATGAAGGTAACCTGAGAGCAAAGGCCAGCCCTCAACCTGGCACAAGTCAAGAGCTGTCTTCAGCTGACAATAGCTGAAGTGCTGGTGGCAACACACAAGCAGGTACACTTACTGACTTCTCCACCCTGGGGCAAGCAGGTTGGTGGGAAGGCTTCAGAACTGGGATCTTAGGATCTTTCCTAGAAAACAAAGTCAAGGCTGAGGACACTTAGCAAGGACAGCAGCTCCCTGGGCCATCGAATGTGCCTCCAAGCAGCAGCAGGGCTCTTGCTGACTCTGTAGTGTTAACACCCTGCTGACCACTGGGAAGACACACCTAATTAACTGTGCTACAAACAGGGAAAGGATCAGGCTGTCTACAGCATCCTCACTTAATTTCCTTTTCTGGACTAGCATTTCTGAATGCCTCTTGAAAGATCTCCCAGGTTCTTCGTGTACGAGAAGAGCAAAAGTTCTCCCAGGCCGATGTGTCTAACTGCAGCTGGGTTGGCAGATCTGGCTGTAAAGCAAGCCAAGAAACCTTTGCACTGCCCAACAGTAAGGAGTGGCATATACACTTTGTAGGCATAATCAGACTCTTCCACATACACTTTGTCCCAGACATTTACATGGAGCACAAACTAATCTATTACTTACAGGGACTGACAAAAAATATAGTCTTGGGCTGTCTCCCTATTACAAGTGGTCACAACACAGGAGGCACCTGCCTAAGCTGTCCTCTGCTTTTGGGAGCAAGTTTCTCCCAACCTCCACAAGAGAAACGACCTTTAGAATTACTCAAATTTCAAGACAGTCCAAAGTCTGATTCAGGATTGGATTCACCCTGAACTAGATGCTGTAAAGCCACAGGGACCTTTCTCTCAGTGTTTACAGTCTAAGCCGATAATGCCTGGGCTTGCTGACAGAGAATGGGAATGCAATTTGTCTATAGAACAGCACTGGGGCACAGAGGGCTGAAATACAAGTTGCATTTCCTTAATACCAATACAGAACTGGAGGCAAGCTGGGCAGCACACAGACCCCAGCAGCAAGTCCCTTCCCTTTCCCCTTTAGGAACACCACGCTGCAGAAATGGGAAGCAGAGCACAGGTAGAGATGGTTGATTAGTGCCCAACCACGCTCCTGCCAGTATCTAAAATGGCTCCCACATGCTAAGTGCTGTAAGCCACCCTATTTTATCTGATAGCCTTAGCTAGTTACTGATTACAGAGCCAATTGCATCACTACAGATACTTCATGGGATGCAAAGGCATCCTTCATCCCTGGGACAGGAACATATACCAGTCCCACTTCATGCTGGGGGCAGGTCGGCCCCAACTCTTCTGAGGTCTTCCTGTAGCAAGGAATACCAGAAGATGTTAAAGCTTTCTGCTTTGATGTGTCACAATGAAAGTGATTTATGATGTTTGATAAGGGTGGCTCTCCCACCCCCGTATTTCTTCATTTGGCCTCGCTCTCTTTCGAGGCAGGTCACACCCATCTGCCCCACCTTCATTCTCCTGTGTCTTTCCATACGGAAAAGAAATGACACGTGACAATATCTCTTTTCTTTTGGGTGTATCAGGGGAACCCGCCTCCTCTCCTGGCTAGGTGGAAAGGATCACACCAGCCAACAGAAACTTCACAGGGAGGAAAGCTGTGAGCGACAAATGAAATAGGGGCAAGGCTTTCTGTGTTGCTGCAACTTGTTCACAGGGGTTCCTCCTGGCCATGCTCACCTTTCTGCTCCTAAGGAAGCACCACCTTCTGGATGGTGGCCTGGGCACATGGCACACCTCAGCATCCAAGCTTCTTTTCTTTCCCTTTCACCCAGAGGACCAGGGTGACCCTTTTCACGGCTGCTAAGGAAACTGTGCCACCAGAGAAGGACGTGAAGCATCAGCTGAAGCAGAGAGGGATTTTCCCTCTCTCAGCAGCTGTACGCCTTCCTGGCACAGTACATCAGCATGGCACAGGTGCTGCTGACACTGGTCAGCAGGTGAGGCAGTCACACACCGGGCACCAGAGCCACCTTGCAGATTCCACTGCCGAATCAAGAGCAGAGTATTTGCCTGTCTTTTAAAAGCAGTTCAGTGTTTCCTAAGTGAGTCTGAGCCACAACACTGCGCAGAAAGCTTTTCCTGGCTGAAGATCACCAGGAGCCACATAAATAAAACACCTTCAGGAAGGTTCTTGTTTGCTATTGCTTGTCTTTGGCAAAGACGTACCCTGTCTCACCAATCCCTCTCTGTTAATGCAAAGTTTTCCAAGACTTTGCTCAGCTTCCCATAGAGGAGAACTATATTGATGTAACTTTTCTTTTTATTATTATTTCAAAAGCTTATTCTACTGTTTCCCTTGGTTGGTCGCATCCAACTTCACTTGCAGCATTAAGACCCAGTTATTTATTTCATTCACCTAAGCAGATATCAAAAACTTCACCCACACTGGGAACACGGCACACAGCATCAACTTAAGAACAATGCATTCTGCATTTTTAGGACTACTTCAAGAAAATTATTATTAAAAACAAAACAAAACAAAACAAAAAGCAAATCAAAGGTAAAGGTTACATCTGCAAAGTGCTCAGTTTTTCAGATCTCAGGAGAAAGGGTTCTTACACCTTGCAAGCCTGACCTCTAATTGGATACAACTGTATGGATTAGAAGGCATTTCTGAGATATTTAAAACCAGTGCATGGAAATAAAGGCCATTGATGATTTTAAATGGCTGAACTGGTTTTTTTCTTGCCCACATGCATGAAACCATTTTCAAAAGGAAACCATCTGGAAGAGTTCAGCTCAGTACATAAAGTTTCAGAAAGCTGTAAGCGATTGTAAGTGCCTGAGAAAGAGCAAAAGTAGAATTAAAAACACTTCAGCAACCTTAACCAGTGCAGAAAACGCCGCTCCCACCAGAGCCCTTGGCTCCAACAAACACAAAACACACATGTAGGGCTCTCAGAACACAAGTATTCCCACTGAAGTCAAAACTTTAAATTATACATAGACTGGAGTACATTACCTTAAGTTTAGCACCTTCTTTTCCTACTAACATTTACCTAATTGTAGTTTCTTGCATTTCTTTACAGGTTTATTTCTACTTGTTCTGCCAGAAGGCTGTTCAAGTTTTTAGAAAAATTATTTTACTGCCTCTCCTCCCACACCCTGAATATTTTTTTCTTCCTCTGAGTTGCATGGCCTACAATTCTCTCTTCATTTGCAGTTCCTCTGAGCCCCCTCCGAGGTTCCCCCAGGTGAGAAATTGTGTCTGGAGAGAGGCGGCATTGCCCTCCTCCCTGTATTCCTGATGCCGTTCTGCAAATTGAGGAAGAGGGCATGCTCCCAGCCCAGCCTGCAGTAGCTCATGGCTGATTGGGAAACCACCTTGTGCGTCCATAGCTTCCAGGACCTATTGTTGCCCACACAAATCAAAACCAAGAAATACCAGATAAATGAAGGAATAATGAGTGGCAAAGTTCCAGGGCTATCAGAAAAGGAATTCCTTTAAGAGTACTGTGTTGCAAAAGGGTCTGAAAGATCAAAATAAGAGGCCAGCCTCTCTCGTGCCACTCTAGATCCACACCCAATGCCTTGAGTAGCCATTCTCATTGTGACCTCCACAGCAGCCATCAGAGGCCAGAGGTCATCTTTCTTTTGACTTAGGGAAGTCAAAATAACAAAAAGATGAAATTGGTTCCCCATGGTCTCCTCAGCCCTTCGATCCCCACTGAGTGCACTGCTGAGCCTCCAACAAACAGAAAGTGCAGTAAAACCTGTCCAGGACAATCTCTGGATTTTGCCCTTTGACGAGCACACACAATCCTGTTTTCCGTTCACCGACTTGCGGTCTTAGAGGGCTGTGTGGGCACCAACCTCTGCAAAAGGCTCAGTATGAGACACAGGCTGAGAGCGAACTCATTTTCAAAAGCCAACACCCATTGTTACCTCCTTGGTGGAGCTAGAGACTGGGCCATGGTGTGCTGTGTGCCAGCCGGGCTCAGGTCACTCCCTGAGCATGAGCCAGGACAGGATTCCCGGGCTCTTGGCTAAGTCAGTGCACCCAAACTCTTACTTCACTTACTTACATTTTTAACCTTCCTTTATTTTACTTATTCCTCACTCCTGGCACTCAGTGGGTCAGGGATTTAGTTCTTTAGCATTACAGGTATTTCCAAGCCAGATCTGAGGTTTGCCAAAGCATCCTCACCATCCAAAGTGCCAGGGCCGACATGTTAATGAGTCTGTGATAAAGTCCAGGATTAATCAGCAGGCAGCAGCAATTTAAACAAATTCCAGACTAAATTTTATCTTCCAACAAAGAAATAATTTTTATCCCCACAGGATCTGTAACCAGTGAACCACTGAAGAGCTGCGCTGGGGCAGAGGGAGCCTGCAGTGAAATTCAATGTGAAATAATCATAAACCATCTAATTGGTATTATTCAAGCTGAAAAGTAATGCAAGTAAGCAAGCAAGCACAAATAAATTACACTGGATTACTTTTTAAACTTCTTGGCTCTAAACACACTAAGTTTTACATACAACACTTCCATAACAATATAGGCATATAAGGATTTTTCGTGGTTTTCATTTTAATTTTATAGGATTGTAAAGCAGAATGTAATTGGAAAAGGACATTGAAATAAGATAATTATCTCCTGCTGCTTCAGAAATAAGGAATAAAAAAAGAGCTGTGTGTATATTTCCTTCTCCAAGGAAGAAATAAATGAAGTGTGATGATTCTTGTTTCTGGAGAAGGAATCATTGGGTGGTGATTTGCAGTTTTCTAAATACATTCCTCAAAGTAAGGGCTATTCAGGGGTGTGGATGGAGTACAGCACATGCTAATTGGTCCCAGGGCTACATTGAGTACCCAGACTCTGGTGAAATTCAAGTCACAGCTGAAAAGGAAGTCTTGGTTGTGCTTATCCTTGGCTAAGCTGAAAACGGTCTCATCCTTGTTCACGTTTCCTTCTCACAGCTGGCCAAGTAGACTAAGCCCATAGTCACTGAGATTTGCCATCTCTGGATGTGTAACCCTGTCCCACGTTAATCAAGCTGTTTGTTCAGATACTTCACAAAGAACTTACATCAGACATGTGATGAGGAGTTGAAAGTAGAGGCAATAGAGATCTTTTTTTCTCCAAATCCAGGCAGACAAGAGTGACGGATTACAGGACTCACAAGTGCCAATCAGGTCACATGCTATTCCACCATTCTATTGAGGGGATCTTCATCCACTAAAAGCAGTAAACACTTTCCTGGCAGACAGAAATTTCAAGGTATCACTTCAAGATGTTGTGATACCTATAAACTTTAGTCAGCAAGGATCTTCACACAAGGAACAGAAGTTAATGCCCTCTTGGCCTCTGCAGTTTTTGATGAGTGTCATTTGCCTTTATGTCTCTCATATGTTGGAATTTTATCACTTCCCCAGCACTCTAGTTGTGTGTCTTTCCCAGTGAAGAGATAGACCTGGAAGATGAGCGATTGTTTCTTCTGACTAATACAGTATCAGCATAAAAACCAAACCAGCATTCTCAGACACATTTTAGAAAGTTATAATCCCCTCTTTGGAGGAGACAAAGCTGAAAGGAATATGCCCACCTTTATGCATTTTGCCAAGAGGAAGAACACAACCATTACTCAAACTGATGAGCACATGTCCTGCCTTCTGTATTTTGGCGTCAACTGACCTTGCCAAAATGTAGTGGCATTTTCAAACTTCTTTTTTTGTTGTTGTTGTTGTTGTTGTTGTTGTTGTTGTTGTTGTTGTTGTGTTTTTTGTTTTCGTTTTTTGGGGTTTTGTTGTTGTTGTTGCTGTTGTTTTGGTTTTTTTTTTAATCTCTCACCACCATAATTGTTTACTTGAAGTGTTAGGTCTTAATTACAGTAAACATTTTTTCATTTCTGTACAGATGGGAAGTGCACTGGAATAGAACTGGATGGTTTAAGTTCATCATCTGTTCATCTCTTGATAGAGATCACTATAGATTAGAGGTAAGTCTCTTTATCCATATTCATTTTCAAAACCCGAAATGATACGCAACAGATTTATAATTAAGCAGAAGCGATGATGTTTTTATACAGCTTACTTAAATGGATTTGCCATGATGCATTAGAGTAGAAGCTATAAAACCCGACCAGATGTTGTATTTCCCCCCTGCCCCCGCTCTGTGTTGCAATTTGCGTGCGAGTCCTATGCTGTAAATAAAACTTGAGGTCAAAGTTTTCTAACCTGAAGATCCGTTCTAAAAACCATGCTGATTACCCAAATAAGATGTCTTCATTTACAGAGGGGATGAACAACCCCAGCTAGGAGTAAAATCTGAATCAAACTCAAGGATTTATGCACCTGAAGAGCATGGCAGCTCTGTGTTCGTAAGCTCGCCGAACAAAGATTTTTGCGTAGCTCCTGCCCAGACGTTTCCATTTCTGCCACAAACAAAACCAGCTGAGTCAGAGCACTGTGAGGCCTCTTTCACAAGCGAGCTGCAGCAGGGATCCTGCCCCGGGTGTTGCTCTGCCCCATCAATGCCTCTCCCAGGAGGAGGACACAGCCCCATCACTGTCCAGGGGACAGGCAAACCTTGGCACCTCTGCACAGCAGGAAAGCCATTGCAAGATTAGCTTCCTGCATTGACAGGTTTGAAGCAGGGATTGGAACTCACACTGACTCTGTGGAAATACTTAATTGAAAGCAGGATTCAGCCAGAGACACAAAAATGACAGATTGCATAAAAAGTGACTACAAAGCGCCTGAGACTCAAAGAGAGAGGAGAAGAGCACCTCTGAGCTCACGACTGGTGCCAGCGTGGCTGGCAAGCATTTCACCCTATTCACGTAGTGAGGACATGAGGGGACACTGAGCCCGTGAGTCTCATCTCTCAGCTGGCAGAGCTGGGCAGAGAGAGGAGCTGCAGGTGAGATCTTGTCCTCACCTCATGCAGTGCGCGTTTTAGCGCTGGCTTTGGTGGAGCCAGGCTTTCGCAATACTCCCTGCTTCACTCACAATGAAGTCACTGGGGTTATTCATGTGGCAGAGATACTAGGTGCCCTCACGTTATGCAGAAGGGTAGGCTTGAGCAAGGACCCATTAAAATCAACATTGCACAACCGCTTCCATGGGGAGCTCCTTTTCTCCAATTACTGCCACAGTGATTAAGTGTGGTGGGTGACTCACAGACCTTACCTTCCCCATCAACAACAAAAGACTTGGCGTTAGATAAATGCCTTTAAAGTGTGTTCTTTACCATATGTAGCTCACAATATTTAGAGCACCAGTAGCTGTGATGTGAATCATCTCGATGCGCTCAAAGTTTGTTGCTGCTTTGATTTTTTTAAACAAACAGCATGCATAATAGCACTTGAAAAGCACAAGATCACCCCAATCAAGCAATGAAGAATGAGTGTTGATGCTGATGAGAAACCTCCACCTCACACAGTGGTTTCTAGCAGCCTGGCTTTACAGTGTGCTGCACGTCCTGCAAGCCATCCGTGCAGCTCAGACAATGAGCACGTAACAGAGGAAAAACGTCCTGCAGTGTATATGCCGAATTATCAGTTCCTAGACTAAAAGGAGACAGTTATTTCTCAGTTCAGGGGTCCTTCCTTCTTCCAAAGAGCTCTTAAAAAAAGTCAGAATTTTTGAGCCCTCCATGCTATTTATATATATTTTTATATATATATATATATATAATATTTTTTTTTCCATTGATGCAAGTACTTTTAAGTAAGCAATTTACAAGGAAAAAACATCTTATGAGTACTGGTTTCAAAGTAAGCGAGTGTTTTGAAGAAACATCAGAATTCTAAAAAAAAAAAAAAAAAAAAAAAAAAAAAAAGTCTGAGAACATTAGCACTTCTAGGCAGCTATTTTTTTTTTTTTTTTTAACCCTGCCCTTTAGTCTCCTGGATTGATTAATGGAACATTTCTTGTTGTGAATAACTCAATGCCATGGAACAGTATTCCAATCACAGTTGATTATAAATTAACACTCATTTTAACTGATGCAGATAATCGTGTCAATGTCACAGCAAATATATTATCAAACACTACATATGGATGCTGTAATATAAACAAGAAGTTGAGAACTTCATTATCATCCAGTGCATCACTACCATCTAATTCCTAAATTTTTCTTCATTGTTTAGACTGCAGTCAGATTGCACAGAATAATTTGCTACTTATAAACAGTAGATGCAACTCTTTTCTTAGGTACAATTAACAAAAAGGAGGAAGATTTCCTTTTGCTCAGGGCATTGGAAAAGAAAATATCTTCCCTGAACTGCCATGGTAGGCCATACTTCCCTCCTAACAGGCAAACAAGGGAGGGAAAAGGACTAACAGAAGAGTGCTAAGTAAGAGAAGCAAAATTCTCTATTTCCCATCTATATTATGACAACCTTTTTTTATACAGAATGAAAGGAAAACACTGCTGGTGCAGCACTGCAGGCAACAGCCCTTTGCCTCAGTTTCCCCTGCTTGGTGTTGTGAATGCCTGGTAGGGATATAAGCCCTTTCTATATTTCTTTTCCCTCTCCAGGGAGTCATGCTCACTTTGTGAGCTAACACAGTCCCAGACTAAGGCAGCACATCCTGGTGCGTTCTTTTCCAGTCCTCAGAGCAAAACTGCTTGTCATCTTTTTTCACCATAGCCTTCATGCCTTTGTTCGCTGGAGAGCTCGAGCTGCTGTGGCGCTCAGCCAGGGTTTTCTGCTCCTTTCGCTTTTTAACCGGTGGGTTTAGATGTGCAAATGAAAGCTGCACTTTCCAGAGCTGAGTTACAAACACATATTTCATTCCTGAGATACTCTGATCCCCGCTCTTCATTCATAGAAATAACTGCAAGGTTTAAAATAAATGTAGACTCATCCTGTTGAGCTAAAGTGCTTTTGTATATATAACAAGATTATGTCCTCACTTTTTCTTTTTTCTTTTTCTTTTTTTCTTTTTCTTTTTTTTTTTTTTTCTTTTTTTTTCAGTGACACATTAAAGGCTTGTTTCTGATTAGGTAAGTCTTGATAGACACTGGTATAAAACTCTCATGATATTTTAGCATCTCCTGTCATTTCAGGGTTAGAGGAGAACTAACAAGGAACATTATTTAGGGAAGTTCCTCTTAATATGAAACTGAAGTCCTAGCCATATCCCTTCTTTGTAGACATTGACAGCAAACTACGCCATAACTCCAGCTTTCCTCTACACATTCTTATCTCGTTTTAAGCCCAAACTTGAAATTGCTGCAATCGAAACAATCAAAAGCAATCCAGAAAAGGCATTCCTAGTTATATTTGGAAGTTGATCTCTGCCATTAAGAAAATACATAGCAGCTCTGTGAAGAGGAAAAGCACACTAAAATAGCCTTAGCATATTATGCAATACATTTTCTTTGTATTTATATGTTTCTTTCTAATGGCTATGCTATTTTTTACTGGGAAATGAGCTGAAGCTTACATTTTTGAACAGATAATTCAATCTACGACCTCATACCAAACCAAACCCAAATAATAATTTTATAGCCACAGAAGATATAGGTAATGCTGGTCAGTTATTAGTCATGTCTGCTTTTCCAGAAGTTTCAGGTTATTAGTCCCATCTTGAATGAAAACATACATTTTGTTGAATATGAACAGATTTGTGAATACTCATCTGAAAAAAAAAAAAAAACCCCAACAACTTCCACCCGCCAATTCTGAATTATAATCTTCCATAAAAGGATTTTATATTTGTCTCTAGTAAAAAAACCCTACAATTTGGTCTTTAACAGCTGTGGTCCATCCTGAGTCTGTTCATAACCATTGGGTAGGGCAATGTATATTTATTCATTTTCCCTGCTCCTCTCCCTTATTTTTGATTGTCAGATTTAGTCAGGCATAAAAATGAAGCTTTTGTGCAGGCACAATGTCTCATGATTTTTCATGTAGCACTTAATTTTGTTTGTCTACAGAAAATTATTGTGAAGTTAGGGTTTGTTCAGATAGCAGGACATTTCACTCAGCCATCACATTTTGACATTTGATAAGTAATTAACTAAAGGAAAGAACAGCTGTTAAGAAAATGCTTAGTGACAGCATGTAAATGATTTAAGGCCAATTCATGAACCACATAAGTCCCATTTAAATATAAAATGTCATGAGATGCACAGTAAAAAACTGCATTATGTCTTTCCTTCGCAGTCTAACAAAGAATTAGCCTTCATCATCCTGAATAAATGAATGTCATCAAATACTCCTGTCATTTAGAATGGGAAGCTTAGAATACTGTATCCTAAAGATCAACCTTGTGACAAATAGTAAACACAAAACACAATAAGCATTATAAAGAAGGAGGATTACTGGATTTCTTTCTTAAACTTCAGCAGCATTTTCTCTAGGTTTTGTGTCATAGTTTTTCTCATGTTGGTCAGTTAGAATAAAAGATCAGATAGATCAAAGTTAGCATGCATGAAATAAAAGTGAGTAGGATGCCAAGTATAATCCTATGGACAAGACAGAGAAGAGGGTAAAAAAATGAGCAACAAGGGAAAAGCGTGACAGAAGTTGCAGATGACTAAAGAAAGCAGGTTAATGAATGAAATGAATTCTGAAAAGTCAGCTGTCCAAAACAGACCACAGTTTTGGCAGATCTCACATCCACCATTACTGCCACTTGCACGACAGATAAACCACACTGATACTGATTCAGTGACCATTTAACAACTACCCATAAAAGCAATTTATCCGTTGTCATAAAATAGATGGGAAATAGAGAATTTTGCTTCCCTAAAGATACCTTCTTGAGGCTCTCCTTACCTGGACCTTACCCACAACTCTTAGAATGATATTAATAGATTTCTCTTGGCTCTTGAAGCATTTTGACCTCAGATGGCTGTGGAAGTGGATAGAACACGTGCCAACCTACAAACTGGTGAGCATCTGCTGCACCCTGCCATTACAAATGCTGCTGTTCTCATTCTGCAACCACTTCATTGATGGGATTCTCTTGCTGCTGGTTAGCAAGAGCTATCATGTGTGCTTCAAAAGAGACGTTAAGAAAGAAGGTACAAGCACCTTAATACTACACCCAGTAGCCACCAATTGAAACAGGCTTGCAGCAGCCTCCCAGAGAAGTGGCAAGGTTTGCCATGATTCTCTTATGCTTGCAGAGACATTTCCATACACATTTGGCATATTCAAATATACTGGTCCCCTGAGGGAGATAGGAACAAATCCTTTTAGCAGGATGTTTTTATGCCGTGTGGGAACGGTTTGTAAATTATACGTTTTCTCCTTCATCAAAGAAAAGGCCAAATGGTCAGACAAGGTCAAGGGGGAGGTAAGTTTTGGCTTTTGAAACAAGGAGGAGTAAGGTTTGCTGCTAAACTCAAGATTCTGGTGTGCTGGGGAAAGCAAGCAGCAGAACAACTGAGGGAAGACAGCCATGGACATAATCCCCGGGCCACGGTGCCACACAAGTGCTGAAACAAACGCTGCAGTGACCAAGCACTACAAAAACAAGCTTCAGAGGCTTGCAGAGAGGGCCTGGAGCACTTGAGGCAGAAGCTTTACAAACATGACAGCCACAGCTGAATGCCCGAGCTCCAGGCTGTCCCTGCTGGATGGTGGCAGCCTGAGCTGCCGGGGCATTGCCGATCTGACCCTCAGCAGCGGCTGCAGGGCTGGCCTGGGACTACACGTCAGCTCCAGAGACCTGGCTAAGTGATGAGCAGGAGGGAAGGGGAAAAGCATCATCAGGCTGGTCTTTGGAGGCCCATGGTCCTTCTCACTGAGCTAAACCAAAAAGTGCCCAGGCTTTCTCGAGTAAGAGCTAACAAATGATTGTAATTTGTTTTGGAGGGGGGTGGTTAATTTAGAGAACATTGGATATGTTGAAGTGACAAGGGAAAATTCTTACATGTGAAGCAGCTGACATTTAGCAATAGACCTGAGATTGCCAATAGTGCAGAGTTTTCTCCTGACAGCTAATACCAGGATAAAGAAAACATCTGGAAAATAGGACTTGTGTATATTCTGCTATGTTTATAATTCAGAATTAATATAGAACACAGAGTCCTTGCTTTTACAAAATCCTTTTACTGACCATGACTGTATTTTAAGCCATTTCCAGGATGTTGGTATGCATTTATGAAATTGAAAAGCTAGCCCCCCCACACAGTGGCACTGCACTAGTGCATCAGTTTGTGTCATTATGGTGATGATGATGAAATTTAGAAGGGGAGTTGTTGCTTATGAGATTACTTAGGCTATACAATCAAAAACCTCAGCACAGATGCCATTTATAACTAGTTGTTAGCTTGAGGTCAGATGAGAACATTTCTGGCACAAAACAGCTACACAGCAAAATAAACACGAAGTGTAAATGTGTTCTCCAAATCAGCAGCCAAGCAGCTCTAGTTTGTCCATAAAGCACTCCAGATTCTGGCTGAAATTCCAAGTACAGCATTGGAAGTGTTAGAAATAGTTTGCTGCCTATTATCGTATAATAGCAGTATCTGTAACGCTTTTAGGAAGTTGCTGTTTACTCAGAATGGCTCTCCCGCCAAAATAGGTTACCTGGCATGGAGCAGTTAATGAGATCCTAAAGGATTTTCAAATAAATGGTTAGTTTTTACTTAAATGAGAGTGTCTGTCCCATGATAATTGGCATTCATACAATCCTTTGCTATACTTTCAAACAAACACTGAGGAACTGTAGTGATACTTATTTTATTTCTTAGAAATACTGTTTTATCTAGAATTATAAACATGGTATAGATAACTCAGGATAAAAAAAAAACAAAACACTTTTCTCTAGAAATTAGTGGCACCTTACGATTGTTGATCAGCAAGTAGATTTAGCCCACAAAGGTAAAAGGGCTCTCCGTCTACTGTAAGAAATACAGCCAAGACCATGGCTGGTTAGGTATGGCAGGCACAAGACAGAAAGTACACAAGTATTATCACTACTGATTCTGGCTTAAAAAAAGTAAGTTAGCAGCTGTAATAAATTCTACATGCTTCTGTAGTACTAATTGTGTAGATATGTTTTCCCAGAGTCATTCCCAAGTAACATGGCACGTCTCAGAATGCATATGCTAATAAATATTCTGCTTATAAATTGTAAAAGGGGTGTCATTTGCTATAACTCCAGTTCACCCTGCCTTTTAACTGTAAACTTCTCCTAGTCAAAGATGACAGATCCTCAGACCTCATAAAAACCCTTGGAAGGAGCATATCATCCTTGAGACATACCCAGTTATGCCAAGCTTGAGGAGGTCCCAAAAATGCAAAGAAGCTTGTTGAGGGAAGCAACACCCACATTTTCATATTTCAGCTGACATCCAGCTGAGTGCTCTCAGCAGTGTTGTTTTCACTTTTTTGTTGTGCTGGGGGAAGAGCAATCTGCCAGGGCTCAGCCTACTCACTGCCTTCGCTCTGCCAAGTCTGTTCCACAGGGAGTATGTGGGCAGCAGCCCCTCGGCTGTCCAGGAGAGCAGGGCTGCAGTCCAGCCAATCCCATAGGTGGCCCTGTCCTCAACGAGTGGCTGCACAGAGGGCACTATGCCACAGGCACACCATAATAACTACCAGGGGTTGGTTCTCATCAGACCGTATCGATTTTTGAAGCACAGTACGTCTTTTCAGTTTCAGAGCAAAGACTGCCACTGCGGGCTGCCTGATTATAAAGTTATATATAAAGGAGAAAATGTCCAGTAAGTTTTGACATTTCACTTGCTCCATGAATTATCAGCTTCCTTTATTTCAAGCAGCCAGCTGGAATCGCTTGCTGTTAAACTGGTGGTTTTCCTTTTATGGTTTACACATTTTGTGGCTAATTGTGAAGAAAACCATTTTTGGAATGCCTGGGCAGTACAAGCGTGAATCACAGCAGAAAGCCATTGCTTCTGTCTCCCAACATGTATCATGGAACTATTTTCTTCCATCCCTTTTGTAGTACAGTGCATTCTACATTGTGAATCATTTTCATGCAAAAATAGAAACAAGTGATGACTGTGTTCACAACAGAGAAGAAAGAACTGGCATCCCATAATTAAATTGCCAGGTTTAGTGGCACTGTAACAAATTGCTGCACACAGAGCCTTGAGTGTCAGCTGTAGAAAGGTTAATAGACCCCTAACACACATTTCCTAACAAAATATGATTTTTAAAAAAGTTAAATTCTGGTCCTTGGGGAAGATCCAAAATAACACATTGATATTTAGTGCCATTTTGGATGTTGTAACACTGATAGTGCCATACCTAAAAGCAAAATGAAATGCTGCTGTTCACAACACTGAGCTAGGTGCCTCTCATCCCTATGAAGGGAATGAGGGAAACAAAGCACCTGGGAATTGGATGTACAGCCTACAGCGTTCTGGGGCGTGGGAGGTGAGATGCTTCATTCGGGCACTTTGTTCATCTCTTCCATCAATCCCACCTTACATCACACGCTGCTGAGCTGAGTCTCCCAGGTATGAGCCCCTTGGAGCCAGGAGCTCCATAGTTCTCAGGAGTAAAGTGCCAAAACTGACCTAGTAATCCTGCTGGGATGCTGGGAGTACTAACTCATGCTTATTGCCCTCCTAACATGGCTGCTTGTGTTCTCTCCAGTCTGGAGCATGATGTGGGCAGAGAAAGCCTAAGCCTTCCTGCAGAAAATCATGTAGGGATTCCCTTAGGTGCCTAGCTTGGCCCACAACAGATGTCCATTTTGTGAACTGTAGTAATGACTGGAGACTTACAATTTTTCAGTTGCTCAGCATAGCCCATCATCTAGCTCTGCTGGAAGACTGCAGTCACACCTGCATTTTCAATCCAGTAAATTCAGTCAGGTAAACTGAAGACACCCACTTTTAAAGCTTTTAAATGGTAGGGTAACTTGAGCATTCTTCAGTGAGAATACATCAAGCTGCAGGTTGGAGGGCCCTTTTTTTGACTTTTTTTTTTCCTTTACTGGGAAGAATGTGACTTGGGAGCTATTCAGTGGGGTGCCAAACCCACAGATGGGAAGTATAGCTACACAGGTTGGAATTGCCTTGTGCAGTGATAACTGACAATTTAATCAACAACACACCCAATACATTGAATGAAGTAGTGAAATGGAGATGCAGTGGCCTAGAGCTTGATCTTTTGCAGTAAATCAGGAATTGTATTACAGAGGCCAGAGAAGTCATGCTACTACTGAAGCTATCAGAGCTGGCCTCAATACTGAAAGGGCTGAAGGCATTTTAAATGTTATGGAACTGTAATTTAAGCAAGACGGAAACTTTACAGATTTATTTTTTTCTGCCACACGGACATGATATGCATCCTCTGCACTCACTCCTGTTTTCAGCAGCAGAAATATTCATCCTTTGGCTCACCTACAATCTGAATTTGTGTTAGCCACACCGTCAAAACACACCTCTCCTTGTAAATCTGGCAGATACTCTTAGTTCTTTTAAACCCTTAAAGAGGAAAAAAAAACCCCACTGTTTATCTTACCTGTTTTTTATAGGGTGGTTAACATATATAGCTTTTCACTATGCACACCAGAAGGGACCTTTGAGATTGAATAGTCACAAAAAGAAAGCTAAGGTGTTTTAGTAGCCATCTGAAGATATTTTGGCTGTAAATCCCAAAAACATGAGCTGATGAGTTGCCTTTTTATCAGCAGCAATCCCATTGCAATTAAAAAGACAATTCCTGCAATACAGTTCTTTGCAAGCTGTGCTTAAAAGACCAACGCCCTGGTCTGCCACAGAGCACAAAAGCCACAGGTCTAAGTCAGGGGGGTAACAGGACCTCTCACATCAGCTGAGATGAAGTTGCTGTCGATTGTCAGGGTATTAATAGATGAGCTTTATCACACCTTTTTGCAACAAGTTAGGGAGTTACTAACACCATATTTGTGGTTGCCATGCTCACAGTGAAGTCAAGAGAATGTAGTCAGTGCCTCAACAGCTTCAGTGTGAAGTCTGTTGGTTTAGGTAAAATTTCACTTCACCTGCAGTTTAAAGCAAGAAGCAGACTGTGGCATATAAAGCAGCTGGGATGGGGCACACCTTCTGCTCTGCTAGTTTTGCTGCGGAAAGGGGCAACTTCCAAGACACTCAGTAACTGGGGCAGGTAACTTCATGGGCCACCACAGAGCCTTTCACTGGATTCTCATTTAGCAGTGCCTCAAGTCTCTGGCAAGTGTGAGTTTATTTAAACAAGGCAGCCCCTCATAGTGCTCCAGATCTCCAGCTCAGCTAGTGCTAAGCTGATTTGAATTATTTCTCATGTGCTCAGGTCACACATAGAGCTCCTATGCCTCAGCAAATACATGGCAGTTTATGTACATGATTTGCATTTCAGATGTCCATGCATATTTTATTAGTGGAAATATTAGTTTGCATAGTACTTACTGAAGTAAATTTTTGAGATCCTTGGGACTGCAGAACAAAACAAACCACCTGGACTGAAAAAGAAGCAATTATGGTGAATTAGGGCACTGCTGACATGCTTTCTGTTTTATCAGTAATTTCTACCGGTTTTTAATTCAAAGTAACTGGCTATCATGAGTACACTCAGGCAGTGTAGCCAAACTTACTGAAAAATGAAGGACCCATGTACATGATAGGGCACAAACAAGCCAGAGTGGTTTTCTTCAAAATGGTTTTAGATAGCTCTGGTCTGAAAAGGTCTGTATCCACAGTGGTATCTACCATGGTTGTGTCTGCAGAAGACCTGTTTTGCAGATGCTGAGTGAGGACAGCCTCTAAAGTAAATTAGTATTTATGTCCCAGTTCAGCAAAGTTCATGTCGGACTTCTACCACAGGCTTCACCTCTTACTCAAGTTAATCACACACTTAATTACTCTATTAAATGGGGACAAAATGAAGCATATCTTTACAAACATACTACGAGGTATCAGGACATGCTCCACAGATGGTCAAGATGGAGGGCTTGATCCAGACACCACTGAAATCAAAAGAAGGTTTCAGTGGTCTTCAGTTAAAGCATATAAATGGGAGTCACAGGTGTGTTTCAGTGTTGTAATACATAAATCAGTTTTCCTATCACATAATTTTCATCTGATTTACTTTCATGCAAACCTGGAAGATGGAAGAGAGCTGAGGGTTTAATGCCCTGGTATACTGTTAATATCCTGGAAGGAAAAGTTGGCATAGACAGCATGATGACAGGACCTTCAAGCAACCGATACTTCCCAGACTTCCACATGACAGAGAAGAACAAGGTGGTGGAACAGCAGGTAGACTCATGGGTATGGCCCATCCTTTTGCATGGGTATTTTTCAAGGTTCTGTTCTTGCTTAAGCACAGCTTAGCCCCATAAAGCTAAGGCTCCAATGATTTTCTAAAAAACTATCTATAATTAAGTAATTACAGAAAACTGCTCTATTATAATAGAGAATGTTTAGGGGGAAAATAAACACTTTACAATAAAAAGACTTACACCTTCAAACAAAAATAGAAGAATTATAAATGGCAAATAGCCAAAAACATCTTTGGTAAGTTAATTCAAACTGAGCTGAGAAGGTCAGATTTACTGCTGTGGGTAGCTTGACTGAATGAGCAAAACTCATATGCCACTTCTGTTTTCATCTCCACATTACTGAGATTGCTGTGCTGAGCCGAATAGCAAGTAAGCCTGGAAAAGAATTTCCTTGCTAGGTTCTACTTTGAGGCTGCAAATTAGCAGAGGAGATAGCCCCTCCCCCTGATGAATGAATTAGAATACACACATATCACGAGCAACAGTAAGGATCTGAACTGGGGCTCTTTTCTGCCCCAGTTCACGTAGCCCACGGGTTCATGTAGGCCGTATTCAAAAGTCTTCTTTAGATGCCCTGAACAGTCTTCTAAGCTTCACTGAAGAGGTAAAATCTCTGTTTAAGAGGTGAAAAGCTTTTTTGCTGGTACCTGTCACACTAGATGGTTCAGCTGTTCCTTATGCTATCTCTAGCACAGAGATTCAGGACAAAAAGTACTGCCCATGAGGATAACTTCACTTTTCAGAAGTTGTCTCTCTCACAAGAATGACTGTGGACCCAAAAAGGTCAGAATTGCTGGAGTTCATCAAACAATTAAACACACCAGCTCTGTATTTTAAATAAAAGATAAGACCAAGAGGAGGGAGGAGCAGCAATGGCTGTGCTCTTCACAAAATAAAATCAAAATATAAATATGTAGATTTATATGGGGATTTCTTGCATCCATAAAGGGAAGACTGATGGTGAGAATTGAAGAAATAGGACAAATATGAAAAAAAAAAAAAAAGAAAAAAAGAAAAAAAAAGTGTACCTTTAACTACATCACTCAAATGTTTCCCTGGGGGAATTTAAAAAAACCCCAACCAACCCCACTTCTTGTATATGAAAATTGTGAAAACACAAAAGCAAAGTATTCTGAGAAACAAGTT
The DNA here is from genome assembly GCF_015227805.2 of Hirundo rustica. Taxonomy (NCBI): domain Eukaryota; kingdom Metazoa; phylum Chordata; class Aves; order Passeriformes; family Hirundinidae; genus Hirundo; species Hirundo rustica. The sequence continues at coordinate 28,987,950 of NC_053452.1, forward strand.
TTAAACCTTAGATGGTATCCTCCACTTGAGTTGGGCCTCTTTTCCTCAAAGGGGAAAAGCAGATTTTAACTTGCCAATCATCATCCCAAAAGGCAAAATTTCACGGCTGATCTAGTACAACTCTAGCAGACATTACAGGACATATTAGCTACAAAATAACAATTCCTAGCAGCTCCACCCACTTATGCTCTGAAAGGGAGGCACAGCCAGCTACTGTTTCTCTTATGCACGTAAATTCTTACCTTCCCTTTTACAACATAAGGTGCTGGGATCTCTCCAGGGCGCTTTTAAACAAGCATGTTGCTAACAGTGTCCCCTCACACCTCCAAAAATAGGAATCACACAGAGGCACTTTGTAGCAAGATACAAACTTGTGGTTTACAGATAGACAACCTTCCTCTGCCTTCTCCTTTGAAACGATGTTTGGGCTTCACTTGTTGAATTGGTCTTCCTGCAGGCAGTGTCACACGGCTAAGTACCAAGTAGCATTGGCTGATTGAGCAGGTTAAGTTGAGTCTCCTGAGCAGTTTATTCTCTAAAGGCAGATGGTAAATGGAAACACTCAATTTGTCTTTATTTTAATTAGTCAAAAACTGATGAAAGCACAAACCAATACTGCTTCCTAATTGTTTCATCAGTGAAATTATAAATAGAATTCTTACTGAAATTATTGAAATAGCAAAAAAACCCACAGAGCTATGAAAAGCTAAGAGAAACCACTTGTCTGAAAAAGCTAGAGTATTCTTCAGCGTTATACTAGATCAGCAGTGAAATTTTGCCCTTTGAGAGGATTGGCAAGCTAAAATCTGCCTTTCCCCTTTGAGGAAAAAAAGCCCAGCTCAAGTGGAGGATACCATTTACATGACTCCTTTGATGCTTTAAGTTTTAGCTTTCATGTTTTTCAGATTCTGTGCTGCCTAAGTGTGTAGTTCTGACCTCTATTAAGTGTTAGTAAGCTCTCTTCACAGAGTACATAGACAAAACAAATTATTTTCCTGCTGAAGACCAAGGACAACCCTTACAAGTTTTCAGCCCCAAAAGCATTAACAACAGTGGACTAAAGAGAGAAAACAAGAAGGGTGGGACTTCATAATCTGAAGCTGTAATTGGAAGATTAAACCCCAATATGAAAATGGACCAAAACTTATAAAAATGTGAGACCTCGTGACTGGCTGTCCATTTTGTGACCATTTTGGGTCCACCTTGGGTGTAGCCCTGGCCAGGCTCTTCAACTGCCCAAGGTGTACCTTTAAAGCCTTTTAAGAAATATCTACTTTAACTCTGTCTAGTCTCTGCTCCAGGTCAGCCTTCCCCAGGCATCTCCTTTCATCCTACTAAGCAAACAGTGAATGGATGTAACTATCAACATTTTTGGTGAAAACAGGCTGCTTTGGCTGGGTGCACAAGAGAGAAGACATAAACATGCACATTTGAATATGGGATGCATTTTCCCCATGCTTCTGATAGAAAACGTGATTGCATCAGATGTTCTCTGAAAACTGCCAGTTTGCTTAAGACTGTTCAGCAAATTACCTCAATACCTGCTTGCCTACACTTCACAGACAGTATGCGAGGAGGTACTCTTCTCTCAAATGCAGATGAGAAATAAGGTCTCAGATTTGATAATATTTCCAATCTGCTTCACAAGCAAATGACTGATTTTAATTATTTTTTAACTGCTAACATGGAAGCAGACTTGTCTTTAGATAGAGGCAGCCAAGAGAACAAGGACCATGTATATGAACCCTTTTCCCTGTTTTCCCCAGTTTCAGTTCTTGTGTAGTGAAGATTACTTTTTAAGATGAGAAAAACAGCAAAAGAATTTTAAATGTCTCTTCAGTAGCCAAAGAGAATTTATCAGAATCTTGGCAATAACACCCATGTTAAAGTGTAATTTATGACAGATAAATGATGAATCTACATTGTGGCAGCACAGGGACCTCCAGCTTTGACCACATAAAGATTTCTTCAGGGTATGTGGAATGGGTCTCCTTAGCTAATACTTCCTTGGGGAAAAGCAGAACGCAGGCAAATTCAAGGGAAAGAAAGCTGACAGAAGGGGATTATTTTGTACCGTTCCTTCCAAGGCCCAGCAAAGAACCACAAAAGGATTTTCAAGGTTTTAGGGAAGCTACTGCCTGCAGAAACCCCCATAGCATCAATCCAGTTATAGTGCTATGGTGGAAGAGGATGGAAGAAGCTAAGAGAGAGGTGTAACTTCACTTCATGATTAGCCTGGGCATCACAGTCCATTTCAAAAATGAAGGAACTTGTCCTGTTGGTAGAACAATGAATGATTAAAATTACAAGAAGAATTGCTAAAGTGCTCCTTTGCTCTTGCTTTCAGATGAACTGGCTTTTAATCTGCCTGGTGGGGATGACTTTCTCAGAGAGTCAACAGAAGACAATCCTCTAATACTTTTTATCTTGGCAGCCTTTTAAAGTGCAATGCATGTATAAAACAAACGCCATTATTAACTCCATGGAAAAATGCCTAGCATTCTCAGAGTTGAAAATGCAAATCAATTATGCAGTGTCTTAATTCTACCATCTTTAAAAAAGGAAAAATTCTAATGACATATTACATTGCTTTGTGAATCAATTCCAAATTATTGGAAACTGTCACACATCCCAATCCACTAAGAAGCTTTATTTTTAAGCATATTCAAGACCTTTTGAATCAATGTAAACACTACACTGACCATTGAGCTTCAGAGTAGACCTTAAATTATGATTTTCCTTGTCTGTGTGACTAATTTGGCAGCAGCAGAAGACTCTGCATTTCCACTTCAGACACAGGAGCTTCATAAGTTTTTCAAAGGCCTCAGATTTAATTAGTCTTTGAAAAAACAGTGGTTATTTAACAGAGAAAAAAATTTATGGTAGTCAGTCTTGAAGACCTTAAAAATAGAGGGAATTGTGAAACCCCACTGCCTTCCTGAAGTTGCAAATCATCTAATGGAATCATGACAGAGTGGGAAGATAGGAGAGCTGATCCTCCTTTTCCCTGTTTTATTTTAAAAGCTGTGTAATTTAGCAGGGTGAAAGAACCTCTCTGCTTAGTTAAAGAAAAAAAAGTTCTCACTCCAGAAAGAGACAACTTTTCTGCAATTCCAGACACACAAAAAGCTAGCAGAAATTCCTTCTCCCAAGGGCTATTAGTAGCATTTTTCTGGCCAAAAAGCACGTGCCTTTTAAGAAGGAGCCACAGTACCAGGGATGTGCCATGGGGATGTCTGACCTCTGAGGGGTTGCCTTGTCACAGGGAACCAGCCAGCACGAGATGGTGATACCTAAATGACTTCAGGGGGAAGTACTGAATGGGGAGCTGGTATTGTTTGCTGATCAGGGTGTCAATTACTACTGATAGAAGTACTGGTTTACCAATAGGGAAGTTTAACTCCTGAGCAAGTACATGCCTGCCCAAAGGTCTGATCTGCAAGATGAAGATTATGCAATTGGAACAATCTAAATACTCTATTCCAGCTTTTGGGGGGCACCAGCTACCATCCTTGCCAATTGAGAACACCCTGCAGGAGCAAGGCAGGGGTTCCAGCCCTAGAGCATTGCTATTATTCAGAAAATAGTGGTGGATTCATCTTGCACCAATTATTACACATTTGCATCAAACTTTTTTCTTCCTCTCATGCTGTTCTCCTGATTTTATATTCTTTCACCCCCTTTCTTTTCCATCTCATTTTTTCACTACAACTTCCTGTTCATCTCCTCCTAAAAAAAGCCAAGTATCAGAGAACATTGCATGACATCCTGTTTGAATGGCAGGATCTTAGAGCAGGAGCTATCTGCTACTCTGCATACATACAGCACTCAGTAAAAAGCAGACCCATTCTTCCAACATCCTGAAGCTGAAATTCTCAACAGGAGTTGTCACGTCTCTGTCACGTCACCCAACCAGAGTTGTGCAGGGAATACTCATCTTCAGGCTATTAGCGTTAAAGACATCTTTACTGAATCTTCTGTGTCTGAAGGTGTCCCAGTTGATCTTTGCACAGTTTCTTGAACAGCATCTCAGGACACTGAAATGATTGCTCTCTTCTCCATAGTTCTTATTTGAAAGAGCCATAGAAATTATTTTTCTAAGGAGCAGCTAGAAGGGAGTCAACCATTTCAAAATGCTCTTCTACATCATCTGAAGGGGACTTGTCCTTACAGGAACTGGGCAACTAAGGTCCCCATCCCTACTCCAGCATTTTCTGTGTTTAATTCACAAACTCAGTCTAAGTCCTAAAAACCCTTCTTTTTTTAGTGTATACACAGCTACCAACAACTGAACTCTTCAAAAAGAGAGTAAATAGATAACCTGACAAGCTGTATCTATTCCTATAGGAGAGAAATTTCTTCAAAACCAGAAACTGGAGCAGATAGAAGCTAGTTCTCCTCATTCTAATCACGAATGTGTACTAATGACAAAGGTAGGTATAAATAGAAAAGAGATCTCTCAAATTCTCCATCATCTCTTTCTCTGTCCCAAAGATGATTCAATCTCCTTTCCACAGTTCTGTTAAGCACAGGTATGAAACGTAGTACACGTTTCAGAATTGTCTCCTTTGGCTGAAGATGACTTTTTATTCTTTATAGTCACACTGCATCCCCCAGAATATTAATATACATGGCCACCTCAAATACCTACTATTATGTTAAAAAAAACTGGTTAAAAAATTACTTTTCCAGACTCAATCTTACAGAAGTTTTGCAGAGCTGAATGTTTTTAACTGAAAAGTTTGATTTAAAAAACTGAATTAAACTTCCTTAATTGTCCATTACAGCATGAAGACTTCCACAGAAAAGCCATTTTCAAAAGCAGTATTCGAAGGAGAAATTTTCAAGTGCCTCTAGTACTTCCCACCCACCCCCACTGGAAATGGGAGATTTCCATTTATAATATAAGGAGATTATGGGAACTCCCCTTAGTTACTCAACAGTTAACAAACCAGTTTTTCTCTTAACTGGACCAAGTCCAATAAGCACAGCATAGAAGTGACACACAGATGCAGGAAAGCAGCAATTTTACCACTCGTTGTGCCTCGGTTGTTGGCAAAAAATTTCCAAGAGCGGCCTACTCTGCCAGAGCAGCAGACACTGCTGCCTTAGCCCTGAGAGCTGAGTCTTTAGAGACCAAGGGCTGAAAGCCAGAATGCCCAGTGTGCATTGCCTGCAGTGGGGCCACCAGCTGCACTCCCACATTTCCTGCTCACCTACCTTCTAAGCTATACTATCACCCAAATAATAAGACTAATCTTATTAGCAGGCCCTTAATCCTCACTAACCTGCTCCTTTAGCCATTAGCTATCATTAATTTATTAAATGTTATCCTAACAGGCTGCAAATCGACCAGCTACCAGTATTCCTCATCCAGCCACGTATTTCCCCCGTCAAAACTCCACAGGCACAAGTGATTACAGGAAGCTTTTTCAGGACTGCTCACCTACAGCCTTGAGGCAGTGTCTCAGTTCTACAGAGAGATTCCTAACACTACTACGATGAGTTGAGACGAAAACTTACCAGGCTGTGGCATGCAACTGTTCATCCTCCTTCACTGGAAGGAATTTCCAGATGAATGTAGGGTTGGACAGAACTCTAAGGCCAGGAAGCTTAGCAGGGGCACTTCTGGGAATCATTTAGCTTGGCACAAATCTCTTTGAGATCAGAGTCCAACTCCCTGCTCAAAGCAGGATCTGCTGAAGACATTTGCCCAGCATGTAATCAGCTGGGTTTTGAATCTGCAGAGATTCCACATACGTGTTTCACCACTTACTGCATAAGAAGTGTTTTCTCCTGTTCAAAGAGAGTTTTCTTCAAATGTATGCCCATCTCCCCATGCCAGTGGTGCTAAGATTAATCTGGCTGTTGTCACTCCTTCCCATCAAGTACCAGTAGGATAACGCCCTAGCCTACACAGTAAGGGAGAAAGTCATTGGGCCCAAGATCTCCCACCTCAATGTCCAGTTTGGAGTAAAACACCACCAGCTGTTTTACTGCACTGCTGTGCCACAAAGGCTTTTGTTTTAGTTGGAACACATGAAAACCTCCACCCCATTTGGCGGGATGATGGATTGTCTCTCGTAAAGCTATCAGAAGCTGAACTTGAAGTGTCAGTGTTCCTACACACACACATATATCCAGAAAACTGCCTAGAGTGACCTAAGGCCTGTTCACAATTGCAAAAGCACCTGCAAGAACACATCAGCCAAAAGGTTCATGACCAACAGTGCTAGCTTCCACCACACTTGACTTACTGTATCTCAGAAGACATTCTTCCATTAGCAGAAAGTACTGAAATCTACCACTCCCATCCTGCAGCTGAAGAAGTAAACAGGGCTGTAAGACCAACTACTGACCTAGAAATCAGGCATTTCATTTACGTAACAGCAACATGGACACTCACCCTAAACAAAACCAGCTTTGACTCCCAGGACTAAAACACTCCAAGCAGGGAGAAGCTACAGTGACTGTAAATAAAAGTGGCCTTCTCACACATTCATCTTACCAAAGGCAATTCTACTGGCTAAGGTAGTCTTTCATGATCCTTGTGGTCTCTCCTAACTCAGAATACTGGGATATCGTGATATCCCAGTGGAGAAGGTCCTCCCCTTTTCACCTCAGATGTTTCCACATGCATGCTGAGCTGCAGCAGAAGACCAAATGGGTTAAGTGTGATTCCCAGCCTACTCAAAGTCAAGGCACCAGACTTGCTAAACCAAAAATTCTTGTCAGATGCCTGTTTGCATTACTTACCTATAAAAATGAGACTTCCAATACTCCAGCAATTCAGAATCTCAAGTGGTTGTTCTGATGGCCCAGTAAAATTCTCCTCAAACTGTGCCATCCTAAGTATGTCTTGCCCCTTAGCTCTTAGAGCACAGGATGAAGATTGGTTAGGAAGTGGCAATTTGATTACTTACTTCTTAGAAGGCAAATCCTAATTGTTAGGAAATTTAGACTGCATGAGCTTCCGGAATCAGACTGCCAGCACACAAACAGTTCTAAGGAATTCTGAAGCTGGCTGTGGAAACACTTTTGAGAAACCACCTCTAGAAAAACAATGGAGCTGTTCATAGTCCTCAGAGAGCAGAGCTTTAAGATCAGTGACCATAAACATTTGATTAAGTGTTCCTGAATTCAGATTGAACAGCTGTCCTAATTCTAGATGCTCGCTGCAATTATAAACACATCAAAGATGATTGGAACAGTTTTAAACCATTAGGTAACTGCTCAGCTGGGACCAGTGAGGGTACCCAGAAGCAGGGGCCAATGCTTTGTTTAAAGGCCAGCACAATCCCCAAACAAGATAACCATATAGCAGATGTACAAGTCAAGGCAGTTGTTGCCAGGAGAATAAGTGAGGCAATGGGCATGAGCCAACTCTGGCATTCTTTTGAGTTGTTGGATTTGTCCTTGGTAGAAACCAGGTTTGTCCTCCACTTAAAAAAAAAATTAAACCTTGACAAAAAATGAGTGCTAGAAGCAGAATCATGCTCAGTAACAAATGAGGAAGAGAATGTTTTCATTCTGTACTTCGAGCTGACTGCAACATGAATGGCAACTCAGACATGGCAGTTTCAGAAAAGCCCAAGTGTGAGACTAAGTTACCCCAATGTAGCAGCTCACATGGAATAAACTCCAAAATAATTAAAAGAAAGCAAACAGGTTTAGTTGTCCGAACAAGGAATTTTAATTTTAGGTCAACTATTGAACTAGGTCAACATCCAGTTCACAATGTCTACAGATAGTGGGCATAGCCAGTCACTACGGTAAGTTTATTGAAGCACCAAGCTCCACACAAGACTGTAAAATACATTTGAAACTACTAGTAAGAAAGCTTCTTCAAGTCAACAATACTATTAAGGGCCAGAGTTTAAGGACTAAGTTTTCACCTTCCAAGCTATTTTAAGACAGCCAATCCATTGCATAAGCAAACCAAACTGCTACATACTGAAAACACAGAGCAGCAACTGCATTGAACAATTCCTGTAAATAATTCAAGGATACATTGAAACAGTATGGGTAAATTGTAATTTTTTATTGGAAAACAAATATACAACTTGGAATGGATTTGAGGCAAATCGTGCCATAAGCAGATTTTTTTTGAAAATAAGTGGCTAAACAAAGTTTAAAAAGCATAGTAACAAGAGGAAAAAATGTTTTCTGGCACAGGACCAGCAGTACAAAAAAAACTTGTGTACGAGTACCTGGATAAATCACCCGTTTTGCATTAGTGCAACTTAAGTTTCATATTGTTGACTGTCAATCGTCTACAACGTTAAGACTCCACATTTCAACAACATGTTACAGGTATGGCCACAAACAAGTTACTGTGAAGTAAGCTAGGAGAATTACTTTTACAGTGCATTAGCCACATGATATACCCTATTCACATCATTTTATCCTGCAGTTCAGCTGCAAGAGTCCTTATCCTCCCATCACAGAAAGGGGAAAAAACGCCTATAGAAAAAACTCCTATATACTCGAGAACTACAACCAGCATGTTGCTTCAACTAAGGGACGGTTAATGCATGGTAAATCCTAGCTTACTTTATGTAACTTGTCACACTAGTCATACCTAAGTTTGCTATAGAAAGCTACTTTTTTTAATAGACAATCCAGATGTTCCCTCAGTTAACCAACTTCATCTAGCTTCAGATGTGCAGAAGGGCTTAAATATCCAGAGTAAGCCACATGCAACATTTGTTACTTCGATCAATTTTCCAAAAATCAGAACAATGACAGTAAGATAAAGGAGAAAAACATGGAGGAATGGCCTTCTAATTACTATACATGCATAATCTTTTGACAGTAAGGGAAAAACCTTTTACAGATAAGTTACAAACAGAGAAAAGGCAAATAAACAATTTTGTACAAGAAATTTAACACATTCTGTACAACGTCTTCACTTCGCTGTCATCATTTGTACAAACTCTGCAAAAGGAAAGAGTTGCATGAGTTATTTGAAGGAACAAAAAATGTGTACTGCAAGATCTGAGAAGAGGCCTCACTAGTGCTGAACATTGTTCCAAAACTACACTTTCAGTTACATGCGAAAAAGCATCCTCAAGACAGTCCTCTTTTCCATTAATCACACCTAAACTCCTCCTTTTTTAATGGCAAAAGGCCTTCACTTTTTCATAAAAGTTGGTCCCTCAGTGAACTGGGGAACAGCCTTACTTCCGAGATAAAGCATTACAGGGTCTAGGCCCACAGACCTACAGATTGGGACAAGATAGCCAAGAATGACTAGAAGATCAGTACAAATCACACTGAAGTGAGAATCAACTAAGTAAGTGTACAGGCAAGACACTGTGTTAGTCTGAAATTTTATTTTCCAGAGCAGAATAGTTTAAGCCTTACTATTTTATTTTGCCTGGCTGGCTTTAAGCAACTGATTCAATGCTTAGTCATAAACCATTTAAAGTTCGAACGCACAAAATAGGATCCTTCATTCATCTTGCTGAAACAGGTACAATAGTGCCAGGAAACCCAGAACCTAAGAGGAGTTACCTGGTTCCTCAAGTTTTGAAAGAGCAACTGGAAACAATAGGGACACAGACCCTCTCTAGAGCCAGTCTTTGAAGGGTCTACTGCAAACACAGCGATGGAGCAGCAGCCTTGTACATCAAAATGCCTTGTCACTCAGATGTCTGCATACCCTCAGGCCACAACCAAGAAGGCCACAAAGGGCAGGCACACCTACACCTCTGACACAACACAGGTATTATCTGAAAATACCCTAGATATTTTCTGTAACATGTTCAAAAAGTCAAAGTGAAAACAAGCTTAGTGCGTCTCAGCTGCAAACAACTGTCTAAAGGAACTCCTGCTTGCATGACTTAATTTATGGTTCAATGTCAGGAAGCAAGGAAGAAACAGAAATTACTGTTGCAGCTGATTTACGTTAAATAAATGTATTTAAAATACCTTCTGAAAGCCTTGAAATTGCCACATATTTCAGAGGCTTTAACCTTTTGATTAGTAAGTAATTTTAAAAGCATTAATGACAAATGAGTGACATCCTACAGTCAGATCAACATGCATTACTGAACAGAACAGCACAAACAGTATGTGAACATCTGACACCTTCTTATTCTAATGGTCATTAGACATCATTAGATTTAGGAAGTTAATTCTTACACTGTACAGCTGAATAGCCCTTTTCTGCCTTTGGCACAAAAGCAGCAATAACACTCAAACTTAAACCCATTGAGAGGTACAGTATGTACATACTAATTGAACATTACCTTAAAGGAACACCGAACTTGTCTAAACACTGCCCTATTTAACTTGGTGTGGCTATTAGCACCTGCACAAGAATAAGCATGGGAAGTGCTACACAAAAAGGACCAATTAGCAACTCCTTACCTTCGTAGTTTACTTGACCATCACCATCAATGTCTGCTTCCCTAATCATTTCATCAACTTCTTCATCTGTTAGCTTCTCCCCCAGATTTGTCATCACATGACGGAGCTCTGCAGCACTAATGTAACCATTACCATCCTGGGAGGAGAAAAAGGAACACTGGAATAGACCTGTCTGAGGCGTAACAACTTAACAATAACTTAGGAACATTGCAGAGCAAATTGAACATTAAGAAGTTAACACAGCCTTAACCACTAGCAATTGCACAAGGTAAAAAAGAACTGTAAGCATATCTTCAGCATTGTCCAATGTCTTTGGACACTGTGATATCTTACAGTCTTTGACTCTCCTATTCTGACACATTTTTTAAACCACAAACAATGCAATTGGCACCTTTTGCAACTTCTTAGATAATACATGCCTATTAAAACACATGACTGTGGTTCAAGTGGTGATTTCTTAGAACAGAAGCTACTTATCTGATTTGCCTTATTCTACTGTTTTATGGAGTCCAACATAAAGCCACAAGGCCTTCAGAGATGACTTTTACATATTCCAGTACTAGCTGGGACACTGAATATTGAAGTACTAATGTATACTAACTCAACTGATGTTTTCCTCCTCACCGCCCAAGGTACCTCACAATGTTTTCAGCTCCAAGGTGTATCTTAAGTAAGCTGAGTAACCTTAGACTCTTTCAGCAATTTACTTAACAAAGACTACATGGAAGACTTAAAACATTAACATTTTAAATGCTTAAAACAATTTCCTGCCAGTCATCTGCAAGTATTTCAGTATTACAGCAAGCGGTACTTCAAATCGTGTCACCCATCACTATCCTGAGAACTCATTTGACTTCCCCACAGGACCACAGCAGACTGAGCTTTAGTGGGATTGGCCACCTTAAAGGCTCTCTCTGACTGCACTGCAGACACCCCTCAGATCTGAGAAAGCACGTTACAATCAAGCCGGGTTTTCTTAACAGAAATATTCCAGGCAAACATTACAGTACCTTGTCAAAGACACGGAACGCTTCTCTAATTTCTTCTTCACTATCTGTATCTTTCATTTTCCTTGCCATCATTGTCAGAAACTCTGGAAAGTCAATTGTGCCATTGCCTGAAAGATAATTACTTTGTTAGAAAAACATAGTTTAGGCACTTTATTAAATTATTTATCAGTAAAGTTCTTACCATCAGCATCTACTTCATTGATCATATCCTGTAGTTCTGCTTCTGTGGGGTTTTGACCAAGCGATCTCATCACTGTCCCCAACTCCTTTGTAGTTATAGTACCATCACCATCCTTGTCAAATAGTGAAAAAGCTTCTTTGAACTCTACACAAAACAAAAAAAAAAGTTAATCCCTTAAGTTTTGAAATGTCAGCCATCACAAAAAATTCACTGTTACTGACTGTTGAAATCAAATTTTGTTAACTTGCAATCTTCTAGGAAATTTTGGTATACTGCTCATCCTGCTACAATTGCAATGCCAGTATCAGCATCTGAAAACACACCCACCAGTCCAGTGATCAACCATGCTGACCTAAATGAAGATGGAAGGTCATCCATTTCCTAAGCACTCAGATGTTTGCTACTGTCTTGAATAAGGATTCCTAATATGGAGCTGAAATAGCCATCTGCAACTACAATGATCGACATCCTTGGTAGGAACTGCACCTCAAAATAAAACAATATGGAATTCCTGTGAGAAAACTGAAAATGGTACTTTAAAAATACATATGCTACAGCTCAATAGCATTTTTATTACTAATAGAGGGGATGAGTCACTGAAAAAGGTATTATCAGACCAAACTATACTCAAGTTTCTCAATAAAAGCCACTTCTGCTGCACACAGATGTCTGAACAATTTATGCTACCACAATTGCTCAAGGAGTAAAGTCACTGGAGTCTTCATTCCTGTAAAACTGCTTACAAAACTGCTTCAGCCCTACTGCATCCTGAAACAGCCTTCATAGAAGTGTTTCTGACTAGTTCTAAGGCAGCTTTGCTGTGTTTCTTACACTGCCTCTTAACCCCCTACAATGGCTGTATTGTAGCCAGGAACATTAATACAAGTGTAACACATTTAATTGTCCAGTCCAAAAATGGAGCTGGTTTTAATCCATGCCATCTGTCTTTGGCCACAGACCTTAAACTAGTTCACTGGACTGTGGTAGCTCACACACACAACAGTTAAGCAGGAGCATCTTATCTATTTCCTTGTAGACCTCAGATCCCTTTACAAGCCTTCAAGCCATCTGAGATCAAGGCTCTGGACAGCCTGTCAGCTCAAGGGTACTCCTGCATCAGAAACACCTCCAAGATTTTTTTTTCAACATTTCCATGCAGCCAGCTTTCCAGATGGTGGGTTTCCCAGACCAAAATTAGTCACAGTAAAAGTTGTGTTTTCACATGACCTGAATGAAGCCTTACTTTATACTCTGAAATCCCTGAGGTGAGTACAAGCTGGCAAGTGTTAAAAAATTCAACTACAAAAACAGTTGGGTTTTTTTTATCGTTCATGAATGCAGCTACAACACCAGAGTTGTTGCAGTCAAATCCCATCCAGGAAAAAAACCCACTGCTCTTCTACATTTAACAGTCTGAAGTGTTCCAAGATCCCACCCCCACTGTGTAGCCCATGAAAAATCAGAGCAAGGCTACCACAGGACCAGCAGAGACAGTTTCAAGTGAGTATGTCCAAAACATAAAGCAGAAACAAGCAGATAAAATCTGCCTCCAGTTCCTTCCAAATGGTCCTTGCACGGCTACTTTCAGTTATCTTGAAGGCAACAAACAGGTCTCTTAGGGCTAAACTCCTACACCACTGAAGAAAATGCTTTTGGGTCAATCCCAGCAGAGAAGTTCACAGTCCATCATGGAAGAACCTCAAAACTTGAAAGTTGCATCTTCGTGAAGAGTCAAGTGCTCCAGTGTTACTCAAAACATTTACCCGTTAACCATGTCATCCTTCATGTGAAAGTCAACCATCACTAACCCAAACATGAAGCAGACTTCACAGTACTGCATTGACACTCCCACTTAATTTTCACAAAAAATTCAAAGACTTGCTTTCTATAAGATGGGCATTTTAGTGGTGTCTTCTCAACACTTGGAAGGAACCATTCAAAGGACAACTCTACCCTTCTTTTAATCAAAGCTGCAATAGGCTAAGAAGCAACCGGCTATAAATCACGAGGAAAATAAAGCAAGTGGAAGCTTATCAGCATATTCCTGTTTGAAATGCTGAATCAAGTTAAGAATACCACTAAAATATCTCTCTTACCACTTCTAGGAACCACCTACAGTAATTAGAACAAAGGAGTAACAACCTACACAGATGCAGTTTAGACTAGAACAAGAACAACCCAGTATAGCTTTGGAGGATTTGCACCCATGGCTAGTGAAGGCACCTATGAAATACTGAAGTTCAGTGAGCAACTCAATGCTGGCATCCTGCAGCACAAGGTTATAAAACATAACTCGCAGACTTGAACACCTTGACTCCATGTAGCCTGTAAAGCAAATCTCTTTATTCCACACTTCTCCATACCAAACTGCAAATGAAAACTCTCTTCGAAGGCTACTACGTTTCAGCCTTTCCACCCTTCCGAAAGACATCCTGCATCATAAGAAAAAGACTACTTCCAGGCCCCATGAAAGACAAGCTAATCCAACAATGTGAACTCTAACAACCTAGCTTAAAATGTTATTTTAACCACAGCTTCTGAGACATCTGTGCACCACATCACCTTTTCAAATAAAGTGGCAGCCTTCAGTGACCTAGGATGTTCAGTGAACCAGGACTACCATATTCACGCCTACACAATTTAGCCAGCTATGTCTGGAACTTTTATCGGAGAATGTCAATTGTTCTGTTCACAGCTACCAGGACCTCAACACTTAAACATGTCTATTTCTACTACGCCAAATTTTAATTCACTGTTGTGGTTAAATCCCCAAGAGAGAACCACAGCACACTAAAGGAACAAGACAGTCAACACCATACATAGGCCTGCTTGTACACAGAGCCCATTCAGAACTCTCAAGCCCAGGGAAACGACAGCTCACCAGAGCAGCAGGCTTTGAGACAAAAGCATCTTCAGGTTGCTCTCCCATCCAACCACCCAGGTGGTCCTGACCCCATTACCTCTGTAATACAACACTTAACCAAAGGGAGAGCCACTCGACTTCGCAACTTTAATTCTTACAGAATGTAACTGCAGCCAGTATTCACACTTGGCTTCCAGTATCAGTCTTTCATATGAACTAAACCTGGGAAGGTTTTCATCCTTACCTACACTGACATGAAGCTTCAGTCCTATATGATCCATGTGTTCCACAGGAAATGACATCCAGAAACTGTAACAGCTGTATTGCTGCAAGAATTTAAGCCCTGGGGAAGCAGCTGCTTGAAGTGCTCTGGTCTCCTGTTTCAGGAAAGGTAATATCTCTACCCTGTAGTCCCATTTCCTACATCTGCCTTCAAACCAAAAACTATGGATCTCCAGGGAAGCTCAATTTTCAAGCCGGTCTCTGCAAAACATTCAAACTGTACCTCTTAAGTCTTCCCATGCAAGACCACAGGCCTTCAATAGCAAAACAAAGCAGATGCAACCTTTCCTTAGCAGCACTAAGACTGATTCCTTCACACACCACCAGTGGGCTTATGTCTTCACATCTGCGGTTCATGGTTTACTTGCAAATACATTTGCTTAACAAAATATCACAGCTGCCCTGAAAGTAGCAGGCCATTTTACACTGGCTACTAAGATACATTTTTATTCCTTCCCTGCAGTTGAAAGCCTCCATTCAAGTACAACACACCCATCAATGCTCACTTTTGCCTCTGAGGACTGTATGCTCATTACTGAATAGCTAAAATTTGCACTAATCCCAAGGTAGTGTTAACAAGCTTCCTGTTTATATTCCATAATCAGCTACATCAACTAATAAAGCTTCTACAATTAACAACTGGAACAATGAACCATTATTGGAAATACAGCAGTGACAATTGATAAAGCCTGCTCTAACTAAACTGATCACAAAACCCTTAAGCTATGTAGGCTAGCTTCCAAAAAAAAAATCTGAAGTTGAACTAAATTTGGCTTGTGCTTACTCGTAAGACAGTACCATGGCAACAAGTAAATAGACTAAGGACTTTCCACCAAACCATAATTAGTCTCCTTTGAGTAAAAGCAAGCTTCTAAAGTCTAAAAGCTACAGAAGAATGTTCTTACACTTCAGATTTGGCAATTGTGGCAAAAACAAGCCATCTCATAATGACACTTCTGTTTAATACAGTGTCTTCAAGAGCTATACCATAGTTAAGCAGTAGTATCTCAGAGGCTGTTCCTTTTATGCTTGACCTGGTATTATTAGATCAGCAGAAACCCAACATCCTCTAAAATAATTTCACATGACAGTTACACACATCAAGACTTTCTAGTATTAATACTATACACTTGTCAGATCAAAACCACTAAGCTCTTGAATGCCTATGGCAAAGCTGAACTCTGTATTACCAGCTTTAAGTCCCATTTATTGCTGAAGTTAAGATCAGTCTGAGAGCAACAAGACAGGTGAGTTTGTGCAGCCTGCATGAGCAGGAGACAACCAGAAGCTTTTGCCATTAGCAGATGGCTGTAAGTGCACATAACCCATTGCTGGGGGCCAGTACCAAGATATAACAGAGGCATATTTATTTAAGCATTTCAGAGCAAGTGCCAGACCATCAGAACAGCACAAACACAACACCTGTGTCCAAGTACACAATACAGTTCCAAATATGGAATATCAAGAGTTGTCATCATGAAGCCAGTCTCTGCTGTCATCAACAAGAACCACTTGAACATCTCTGCTGGCAGGAGCCAGCAAAGTAAATTATTTTTGCCTTCTGTTCAAAAAGCACTGCAGATTCCAAGCCTTCATCAGATTTGCTGTCAATCCCTGTGCCCCACCCCCTTTTCCAGTCTGCACTTGGGACAATGCTGTAGTCATGAGAGTAACCATCAGTCTACCAGCCAGAAAGGCTGTGAGGATTGTTTAGCTATATTAACTACATAAGTGTAACTCATTATATCCATGGTGCTTTTATAGTAGACAAACCTCTTAAAAATAGGTGACAAATTAAAACATTCCACCATACTACTTTAGCATCTAAGAAAGATATTTATCTTGTGTAATACAGACTGTCACTGGATTAAGAGATGCAACAGTTCAAGTAGGAGTAGCACCACAACACAAAAACCTCACCTGCAATCTGCTCTTCTGTCAGTTGATCAGCCTGCAATGAAAGAGAATATGATTATAGTCGTAGCAAAAGTACAAGGCAAAATAAGACAGACTTGTAGAGGCCTCCGACTGTGGTAGCCACTCTTCATTCAGGACTGATCTGCAGCATTCAGAAATAGTTCTAATAAAGCTCAAAAGTCATCAGGCTTGCATGCTAAGTAAGAAGTGGCAGCCTATCATCCTTTCCAGACCCCGCAATATTCCATACACCCAATAACAGATTACCACGTGTTATCAAACAACAACCCAAGCAGCACTAGCAAGCTCAAAGGCACACAGATCCCTTTAAAACCACAGACTGCTTTTAAAAACTCATTTACACAGCACATCACTAGCTTCAACACTAAGCACTTCAGGTCTCAGTAATGCAGCAGTAAACTCCAAATGCCAAATTTCAGGCAGACTAGCTAAAATCAGAAAAATGTAGTCTTCACCAGAATGAAATCATCCCCTGATTAACATGAAGCTTCACATCCTAGACGTGGCTGTAAAAGACAGGACACCAGTTTCAGTTCAAACTGGTCATTCCTGCAGCATCCAGCTGTCTACACCTCTTTCAGACCACTGTCTACATTGACTTGATCATCATAAGGCAACAGGGACACTAGAGAAAGGTACTGAGGTCTTAGACAATTTCTGTACCAGCTGGGTAAGCTCCAGTTTATACCTCATCTTCCTCTCACCAGTTTTGAATCCATTAGATTTGACAGCAATGAAAACCACCAGTCTTTCAGCCCAAACCCAAAATGAACTTTGCTCTTGAAAGAACACCAAGATGTTTGAGGTGTTCCTACTCTTCTTAGGTCCTCAAATCAGCTGATAGTTCAAACAAATTCTGGATAGCTTGAGTTGCAGTAACAAGGTAACACTTCCTTCGGGGAAGCTTCTTGAAACCTTTACTGAAGAGTGAAAAACACTAAAATACAAAAAAGATATAATCACTGCTGAAAATCACCACTGCTTTTTTGGCTTTGTTCCTGTTGTGACCATTTAAGCAGCAACCTTTTTGTAATTACTGCGGTATTGACTGAAAAATTTGAAAAATGTTCAGTCATTAACTATGCCCACCGAAGTCTCTCTGCACATTAGCATCTGCCAGGGAAAGACTTAGAAAAGTGTATTTACAATAGCTGTCAATTTTTACACTGCCAATTTCAATTTGTATTACATTTTTATACTGCATGCAAACTTTCAAGGTACCAGCTGCTGGTTATTCTTCCTGTATCAGAAGTGGAGATGGCTGCTCGAGCAATCATTCAAAAGCTGAAGCACTCACAAAACCCTCCACGCATACAAGAGAGCAATAGCTCAAGAGAAAGGCCACAGACTGGCTGGGGCTCACCTACTTTAAGGATCAAGGCCACACTACAGAGGAACTTCTAAAGCAGCAGCCAATGGGCATCGGCAACTACAGATTCACTTCTGCTGTAGGAAGAATTCCCATGCATGTTCCACTTGTTGTTTAAAAAGACTGTCACAGCAGCAGGACTGCTGAGAATATAGCCAATTCAAAACTAAGCCTTGAGATGGAAGTGTTCTGCTGGTCACTTAGCAGAAGCCTAACAGATTTTCCCTTGTCTGGAGAATATCATTAATACAGACTCATAACCTTTGCATGCTATTTACATTTTTATTGTTTGAGGAAAGAGAATGATGTGCTACATTTCCATAAGACATTTAATCCACAGAAAACTGTATATCAGATTTAAGCAGTAAGAACCCATTTTATTTAGGCCAATACTTATGGGTTATCAAGTTGAATCACATACCGTTTCACATAAACAATTTTATATGGAGACATGACAGAGCAGTATGTAAGTTGTTAAGCATTCCCAAAGTCTTCCTTTTTTATAAAGAGAAGCTCTTCCAGCAACTTAACATATCCTAGCCGTGAATTTGGATGACCTCTGACAATGCTGGTAAGAGGTACGGTGCTTGAGAAGAGCCCAAAGCTTATTAGAAGGCCCAGGTATGGAGCAGTTGAAAGATAAGCGGGGAGGTGGGGCAAGGTTGAACAAACACCATCTGTACTCTGCAGTGCCGGGCTCTGCAGGCACTGCTGCGCAACAGCAGTAAAAGGCGGAGCCTGCCAGCCCTGCCTCCCCGCCACCCAGGTGGAGGGCTCTCAGCCTGGAACCGCGCCTGCCGCTTACAGGCCACCGTGGCCTTCCTAGCGGGGCCTCCCGGAGTTCCCGATAATGGCGCGCCCCACACGTGAGAGCGCGCACACCTTCCCCAGCGCAGCGCAACTTACAGGCCAGCCGGTTAAAGCTGACTGAGAGCAGCCCACGCTGAAGGTCTGGCACTGCCCTTCACTGTGGCCGAGACCCACCCGAAACCCTCATCTGATGCCATCACGGCACTGACAGGGCTTGCTGTGATTCACATTGCAGCACTTTCATTTTCACTGCAGTAGCTCCCATCCCCCACCCCAGCCCGCGCGGAGGGCCTGACAAAGAATCCAAACCTCCCCGGAAAGCCGCGGAGCCGCTGCGTGCGCGGCCCTTTCTGCGGCACACGCAGCCTCTAGAGGTGGTGTTCCATTACAGGCGGGGTAGGAACCAGCCTGGGGGCTGCTCCACTGCGCCGGGGAACGCTGCCCGATGGAACCACCAGCCAACGGCAGCGCAGCTGACACAGCTTCCCTCCGAAATTTGGCTCCACGGGGTACTTCGCAGGCATCGCGGCTGAAGGGGCACTTTTGTTCCGGCGGGATTAACTAAAGAACAACAACCACACCAGACTATATAGACCAAAATCAGGTTTGCGGTAGGTTGGCTTGTTTTGGGAGCAAATCATTCTGTCTTATCTAGCATGGGCAACACTGGGCAGTCACAGGCTGAGCCAGTCTGGTCTGTCAGGATGAACTATAACCACACTCAAAGTGTCACTGTGCCTCCTGGACACACCCATTTCTACTCAGACCTTGCTTGAAGATACTCCATTTTTGGTTCTGTACAGATGATGACTAAATGCAGTTAGTCTTTTGCTGCTACATTCATTGCCTTTTTTTTTCCGTTTTGTGGATGGTTTGCTGTATAAGTTCACAATTCAAGCTAAAGAATAAATTCAGACTTCTATTCACCAAATTTCTTCGCCCAGAGACAGCATTTCAAAAACCCCATAATTTTAATTAGCCATCGTTCGCATTAGACATGATGAGCTGACAGTCATCTGATTCCTCAGAACATAATGAATGAAAAGACAATTCCACTCTACTGCATCTTCTCTTAATGCAGAGATAGCACTAAGTGCCCACTGGTGCTGCTTTTGCAACAGAATTGCTTTTAGTACGTTTCTCAGTATCCACTTGTTTTAATTTATTAAAAACAAACAAGCAAAAAAAAAACCCCAAAAAACCAACAAGTGCTAAATTCACATCCTTTAGACTGAATTTGAAACCATTCTCCGATTTCACAAAATGCGTTCTATTTCAACAGTGGATTACAATTCTAAACGCATCACCAGTAAGAGTAAAAACGCAGGACTGTCCTCTGCAATGACCAAAACGGGAAGCAAAAAAAAAAAAAAAAAACCACAAAAACAAACAAACAAAAAAACCCCCACACAAATAATCCCTCGTCCAACAGAGCCACCAACAGCATGGCGCTACCATGGAATCGACAGTGGCTCTAAGGCGAGCTGACAACAGGTCTAGCGAGGAGGGCGATGGTGCAGTGAGGCACAGCCTGCCCCTCATCATCATGCTGCTCAGAAGCTGCAGGGCTCCGCAGTGCATTATTATGACCGGGCGCAGCACACCTCGCTAGCGAGCCGGACAGCTTAGGCTGCCTCACTGTGCCCCATCCAGCCGCACACGCCGACAGCGGGGAGGGAGGAAGCGATAAGAACGCAGAGCCAGTGCCATCGTGGCAAGCTCCTTTCCCCCCTCCTCCCAAGAGCGCGGATCCCCTCCCAGGAGGGACCGCTATCCGCCGCTCCCCCGCGGCAACGCCCGGCGCCGCCTCACGGCGCTCCCGCCGACCCAGGGGCCGTTTGGATTTGAATCCGCACCAACGCCCCAGGGCGGGAAAGGGACCCGGGCGGGACCCGCCGCCGCCGCCACCACTTCCTCCCACGCAAACGGCGCCTCCGAGCGGGACCCTCCGCCCCAGCCTGAGTCCGCCGGTCGCGACCAGGACAATTTCACCCTCCACCCCCCACACCCTTCTGCAGGCGACCTCGCCCCACACCACTCAACCCCCCCCCCCCCCGCCCCCCACCGCACCGAACTCAGCCGCCCCCATCCCTCCACACCGCACCGCAGCAGCGCCCGCCAAACCCCGCAGCTGCCCCGTGCCCAGGGACTCACCATGGTGGCCCGGCCTAGCTGCGGGGTGCGGTGGGAGCTGAGGGCTGCACGGGGCGCACGCTGCGTGACCGGCCCGCTGCACGGCTCGCCTCACACTGAGTCCTGCCCGCCCGCCGGCGGCGCCTCATAAACCGCCTCACCGCCCGGATCGCTCCGCGCCGCTCCCTCCCCCCTCCCCTTCCCCCGACCGTGAACCGACTGCGAAACGAGTCCCGGCTCTTCGCGCCCTCCTCGGCTGGGCACCCCGCGCCTCGAGTGCCGCTCCTCCTGCCCCAGAGCCCCGGCGCGGGAAGGAGCGAAGTGCAGAAAATAGGGGGAAGCAATGCTTGTGAAACGGCCGGGGGAAGGAGAACGGGAGGTAGAGAAGGGGGGCGGGGACCGGGGCTAGGGACTATTTCTCTGGGCGGAAGAGGATTTTAGGAAAAAAATGCCGAGGAGTGTGGGGACTCCGCAAGGAGGGCGCTGATTGGTGGGTTCGTACCTGCAATGCGTCACTCGGACATGCACACTCTGGGCCGGGAAGGCGGGCACCCCTCCCCCCGCCCGCAGTGCGTGAGGGCCGGAGCGGCCCCGCAGCCCCGCCGGCACGGGCCCCGGCCCAGGGCGGCAGCCGTGAACCCAGGAGCGCGTTCGCCACAGCGTTTCGAGCCCTTATCTCCGTGCCGTCCTCCGGAAAGCCTCACCCACGCAGAGTTACCGAATGAGACGCGCTCTGCATCCAGCGCAGTCCGGAAAAATTCCCACCTCGCGCTGCAAGCCGGAGATGCTTCGTCGCTTGGTAGCGTTGTTTAAAAGACTTTAAAAAAATCAATTAGGTTGGAAAAGATCTCTGAGATCATCGAGTCCAACCCGTGACCGAACACCACCACGATAACCAGACCATGGCACCGAGCGCCACATCCAGGCTTTCCTTGAACACCTTCAGGAGTGGTGACTCCGCCGCCTCCCTGGGCAGCCCATTCCAACGTCTGATCTACCTCTCTGTGAAAAAATTCTTCCGAATGTCCAACCTAAACCTCCCCAAATAGACATTTTCCCTGTTCCTCCACCATTTCTGCTGTTAGGAATCACGTATGCCCTGGTCCTGTACCTAGGGACAGGTGGCCTGCAATTCTGAGCTGAAATCTGGAGTCTTACAAGGGTTTTCTATAAGATGCATTTGCACAAATGGCTGCAGGTGCAATTTTCAAACTTGCACATGTATTTTCAAAGATAATTCAACAGAGAGCTGCAATATTGGCTGAGTCTGATGACAGCAGATATACCTGTCCTCTGAAAATTGCAACACTCATTTTTGGGACCATAAATACATTATTAAACTTTGGGGGCCTGAGTTAAAGTTTTCTGACCTAAGTTTGAACACAAATCACAATACCAATTACATTGCAATGAAAAATTACCTACTTCCATATCTGTTGAAAGAATTATTTAGTTCATATTTACACCGTATGTAAACAAATAGGTTTTTTATACCTATCTGTGCACTGTTACTACACAAACTAGAGCAATGGCTCTCACTTTGCACACTTAAGAGGTTTTACTTATCTCAGTTCTTCACAGTCTTTGGTTTATAGGCCACAGAAATAGGATGTGCTTGGGAGGAGACTGTAATGAATAAACTTTTAAAACAAAAATTCTGTGAGATTTTCCCCCTGAACATCAATTCAAATTCTCAGGACTGCTTTCTTTTCAGTGTGATCTTGTTTCCACTGAATTCAAGAACAAAGTAGAGGGGAAAAACCCAGAAGAAGGCCGAGTTTCTTAAAATAATCAAAGACCCCTTTATTAACTACAGTGCCTCATCCTTGCATCCTCACTTTGTGGTCATAGGCAATACATAAAACACCACCATATACTTAAAGCTGACCTTCAGCCTTGAAATCTATCTACAATTACTGTTTTGTGATGCCCTGGTTTCTTGGCCTCCTGTCCCCTTAGCTCTGTTTATAATCCACAAATCAAGCACATCTGAACTACTGTCTTTTCGAACTCTGATAACATTTTTTTAAAATGTGTAATGTGTACCTAGATGAATAAAATACTTCCCAGAGCAGGTAATGACTGCCAGGGTTATTGTTACACATGCATCCTCCAACCACTGCCACAGGAAGCATGAGTAAATCCCTGCCTGTGGTCATGCTATGCTAGATGCAGAGACAGCGGTGCTTCAGTTGAATTTTCCTCCTTCCTGATGCCCCCTTTGGTTCAGTTTTAAGGATTGCTCTGACATCCCCAACTTCTTTACATGTCTAGAGGTGTGAATCCGTGCAGAAAAGATCTTGACCAAAAAATTCATCACCTGCTCTAGTTTTGGGCTAAAAGTGGCATAGCAGCACTCAGGGTGCATGTCTGTCACACCCTCAAATCTGGAGCAGAGCAGAGCAGAGTGCCAGAGCATTTTGTGGAGCAAAACCTTCTCCTGTGGAGACCTTAGCTTGGGTCCTGGCAACAGAATGCCCACGGATGCATGGTGCTGGGCCTGATGTGCCAAGACCTCTCCTCGGCATCTATGTTTTATCCTCACATTACCTCAGAGAGGCAAAACATTGTGACATCTAGGTTGCTCAGGTGCCTGGGCTCAAGGAATCCATTGAGATGTCATAAATCTGCATTTCTGTGGAACGGGTCCTGGGAGATTTCCTGAGACGTATGTGGAAGGGCTGTACTGAGACAGCAAATTCTGACTGAGTCCTCTTCCTGGAGTCTGCCACTGGCCATCGAGAGCAAGGAGGCTCTAGGAAACACGGGGGGCACAGCATGGATAAGATGTAAGCTCATTAGTTATGGCCTAAGGGTCTGCTGAGGAGCAGGGACTTGAATGCAAGGGTCCCAGAGAAACTGACCACCATACTGTATGTCTTTGTGCATGCCCCTTGAAGGATTTGGTACCTGTAATTTATATTAAATTCTTCCTACTCGTTTTAGTTACGTTCAGTTTTCTCTAAAGAAGTGGTCATTCCGAGCATCCTCCCTCTGCCATATGTTTCTTAGAACCCCTGGTTCCTTGATCTCTCTCTTTCTCTCTCTTCTATTTCGCTGTTCTTATGTGTCTCCTTTTTTTCCATCTGCATTTTCCTACAGCAGCACCCATTTCCTGTGGGTTTCATCACCACCCCCACCCTGCTTCCATCTGTTGAAGAGATCAGCCACGAAGTTAACTTGCAATTACACTACCCGTGAAATTACACCAACAATTCCAGTGGCATTACTAAGCATTAAAGCGAGCACCCTGGTGAAATTAATGGGAGAGGGAGGAATTTGCCCCTTGCACAAACAGGTCATTGGCAACCTCAGGTAGGTAAGCCAGCAGATCCTCAGGTACATTGGGGTAGCCTAGAGAGGCAGAATTGCTTTTCAGCAGCCTAGCTGACACTGTCTGCAGCCTGCATGTGCCACGAGAGGCAAGGAAATACATCAAATGACCGGCCCCAGCTGCGACTCTGACACCTCTGACAGAGAAATAATGGGACATGACGGTAATTTCTCTGTTGCAAGGATCAGGTGTAGTTCTACCAGCTCGATCTTTTTAACATGACCATTTCTCTCTCTGCTATGTAATTTAATGGATTTGTCAATGTTTGTGATCTGTGCTTTTTTTTTTTTTTTCCCCCCTCAACACAGAAATACAGTTTTATAGAAGTCCAGTCTTAGCATTAGGGCAGCAAACAAGCAAAGCAATTTGAGTTCCAAGGTTAGATGAGCTGTATATGCCAGCAGTTTTCACAGCTACCCTTTGTGGTATATTTAATATTGTGTAAATGCAATTTGTTCTGTCGTTTTAATAATACTTCAGTGGATCATTTGGACTGATGTATACAGAATGCTGTGCCATGGTTTAAAATGCTATAGCTGCTTCCTCAATATTATTGTAATAGTTTGAACAATCTAATTAGAAATTAACTGCAAATTTTATAAGTGAAATTCTGAGATAAGAAGAAAAAAGTTGTCTACTTATCACAAGTACTAACACTTAGCATTTAACTGCTGCATACAGAAGGAAAATTGCTTATGGCTGTTTTCCCATAATGGGTTTGATTTTTTCCAGCTTCTTCTGTAACAGAGAACCTGCCCCCCTGAGAAAAGCCTTTATCCTCAATTCCAGCTTTATGGGCATAAAACTGAGGTAGAAATCAATATTTATCCACCCAGATGTATTTGGAAGGGCCATTCAGCCCTCAGCAAGCTAAAGCTTATTTGTCTACAAAATTTTAAGGTGCTAAATGAGCCATCTCAGTTTCTGGTATCCTGAGAGCATCTATTGATGAAACAACCCAGAATGCTGAGAACAGGGAGGCTACTCTCACCTCACCTGGATGGCAGCAGTGGATAAAAAAACCCCAGAGGTTTATTGAGTGTGTTGGATGCAAGACACCTCCTCTAACATAAACACGATTTTTCGAATAACTGCACTTTCTCCTTGCATGTTGAAAGCCTTGTCCTCTCCTTTGTGCCTGGTCCCTGGAGCACTCACACCTGGACTGCATAGTGCCCATAAATCATGGGGACGGCATTTCTTCCCCTAGGGAGTATGGAGAGGTGATTCCTCCCACACTTCACTTTCTGTGTGAAGTGCACAGAAAAGAGCAGTACCTGCCAGAAGGGACTGCATTATACACTCTCACAATGTACCCATGGCTGTGTCAATGCTGAAGGTGACCCAGGCATATCCCAATCAGCTTTTAGGTAATTCAGACAGGAATACCAAGGTAGCTCTAGCAGTGTGGTGCCTTCCACAGAGCACCAGACCCACTCAAGAAGCTAGGCAGGTTTGCAGCCAGAGGATACAAAGCTCTGTTGTTGGGATTACACTGCTCCCCTCCTCAAGGCCAGATGTTGTAAAGCTGATTCAGGTGACCTAAAACTGAATCTTTAACTATATTGTGACTGTTTGCTAACACAAAACAAGTCAGGAAAGTCCAACAAGGCAGATGGGTGGACTCACATAAAACTGTGAGGCTGGAGGAAGGTGCAATATCTAATCATAGGCTTTAGATTAGGATTAAGAGTAAAAAGCCAGTGGGACTCACAGTCTTTTTTTTTTTTTTTTTTTTTTTTTTTTTTTTTTTTTTTTTTTTAATTTTAAAGAGATAAACAACTGCTTCCATTTTATGAGGATTTCTGATGGAACATTATACATAAACCTGCAGTATTTTCTGTGCTCCTATGAGGAAAACCGAGCTCTAGGACTCCATCTCACCAGTGTATCATTCTGGAAGATGAGAATGCTGCCTGGGCAGAGGCAGTAAGAGATCCCATTTCTAAATCGTGTTCTTGAAGTACAAGAATAGACGGCCCTCACACTAACTCTGAGCAAGGTCTTGCTTTTTCTATGTTTCATTTTCTAAAATACCTTCATAGGACAGAAAACATAAACCCCGTATTTACTCCGAGATAAAAGAAACCCCACAGTCACCGTCTTTCGTACAGTTCTGTTTGCCAGGGACTAGAAATAATATTGTAACACAAGAGGCAGCATAAAGTCCAGGAAATTGCAGAATGTATTCCAATATCTTCAGATTCTGCAAAGGCTTCTTTTTCTTTCCTTTGATGAGCTTTGAGAGAAAGTCATCAAGAGTCACCAGCTCTCCCATCCATGGGGCAGAAGCCTTTGTCTTTGAAAAGCACCCCCGAGTTGTTATTAGCACAACTGGACAGAATGCATCCAAGCAACTGTTTAAACTTTTCCTCATGTGAAGATCTAGGAAGACAGTGGTCAAGGAAGTACTTGGTAATTCTCCATTTTGACAGGAAGACATAGAAGAAAAAATATGCTTTTCTGGATCTGAAGACTCTTAGTTTTGGTGGCTTTTTACACTGAAGGTTTTAATCCTAACAGATTTTTTTTTCTTTATTAACAAACAAACATGACAGAATAATAGGTAACTCCTATTACAAAATTCCCAGGGGAGGCAGAGCACAGCTTATAATAGAGTTATTGCTGCAGCCTTAATTAGGGCATGGTGCCAAATACCTCTGTGATGAAAAACAAATGGATGTAATGATGCTTTCCTGTTACCGTTTTTTGGAGTAATTAAATGTCACAAAATATTTTGCATACTTCCTACTAGGGACCAGGGCATATGGGACTGATTTACAGCAGAAGTCAAAAGGATTTTCTTTAAAACCAATGCAGGCAGACAGACAGCTGTTGGAACTGAAAGTTAAAATATATTTAAATTTTCAGCACAGCAAAGGGTGAAGCGCTTATTGACTGTGAAATCTGAAATACACTGTAGAATCTGACTAGATTAACGTAGTATATCTACTTCCCTTTTTCACCCAAACAGACATTGTTTCACCTAAGCTGAAACTGCTCTGGAAATTCAAACCCTGTCATTTAGTCTTGTGCTCTAAGATCCTGAATATTTAGAGAGATTTATGTTCACACACACTGACAGCTGAAGAATCCACCTCTGTTGAATTCAGTAGGCTTTTCACTGGCTTTCTTTCAGCAGGTCACATCCTGAGCATCTTACTCACTTTTTCCTCTATCTGCACTCAGGCATGCTTTCAGAGGGGTTTATCCTACACAAGGGCCGATTAAATACTGAGCAAACAGTTCAGAATTTGGCTGCTTTTATAAATAATGATTCAAAGGTTTGATTTAGCTACAGATGAGCCTGAGACACACAAAAAAAATTGCATCTGGATCCTAAATGTGTCAATTCCCATGGCAGAGAATTTTTTTTTTTCCCAGCCAAAGCTTGGCCTGAAAGTTCACGCAGAAAGACAAGCTGTGAATCAGAAGCCCGCACCAGTGCCCCGAGTGAAGTGCGTACCAAGATAGCCTGCAGCCACATGCCAGCTTGCCATTGACCTTTTATCTGCATAAATAGTCGTGACCTTTGGGCTGCTCAAATTAGTGCAAGCTGCTCAAGCAGGCAAGTATCACAGCCCTCTGCTGCTCAGGCTGCGTCTCTGCCTCTTCCCTCTCGTGCCATCTCCTTCGCTGGGCAGTGGAGGCAGGTGGGGACGTGGGACAGCTTTCTTACCTCGGGGACATCCTCTGCCCCCAAGGAAATCCACCGCTGGCTGGGTAGGACCGTACTGAAGCCTCGTTACATCAGCTCGGTGACAGAGACAACACCAAGTTAAGGAGCTGACAATCCACCTTTGGATTGATACTTTTCTCTAGGGCACAGTAAACCTGCTTCTTGCGGTGCCGCTCGTTATCTTTTATTACGTAAAGGAAGTCCTAAGAGTTTAAAATCAAAATAAATAAATTGTTAACTAAATAGTTACTTTTTGGTCAAGCCTCAAAGTGAGGTGTTTTTCTTAATAAGAAAAGGTAGATCACTAGATCACTTTAATCTACTTTTTATTCACTGGACTGTATGCTGTATAGGGTTTAATGCCCATTATTTTCTCAGTAGACCAGAGCTAGCATGGTCTCTCATGTAAGCAAACATTTAGTCCTATTTCAAAATGCATCACTTGTGTCCCTGAAACCACTGCAGTTTTAGTTATTTTTGGAAAGAGGTATTTGCACAGTTTTACAAGCACATTTTTTCCAATTGTTTAGAAGAGGTCCTTCAGTTGCTTAATGACAATATTGACTAGGCCTGAGGGGAAGAAAAAATGAGTGGGGTATTTTTAAGGATATAAAGCAGGAAAAAAATGCAAACATTTTCAAGGTTCTCCAAGACACCGACTGCACACATTTCAAAAGGAGGTTACTATCCAAGAAATTGTCTCCAAAGGTCTTTTTTTCTGATTTTCTTTACCCAGAGCTTTTTTCTCTGTCCGTTTCAGTCATGGGCTACCAGATCCCAGCTCTATTTTTCCACATCACGTAAACTGCATGATGCTTTAAAAATTCGATTGACTCTTATTATACATTGTGGCAACATTTTTAATTGCACCAAGGAAAACTGTCGGGCAGGTAGTGAGACAGCTAATAAGTAGTCACTGATCCCCATGTTTTTAAAACTAAATTTGAGGGAGCCGTCCCGCAAGAGTGGGAGCTGCATGCCGAGGCACGTGCCTGCCGCCTTTGGCAGATGTGTTGGAAGGGAACTAATTGCTCTGCTGCATCACGTCCTTCAGCTCTGCAGCGAAGTCTAACCCACAGCTTTCTGGGAGAGCTGAATTTCACCCCACATTTCAGGAATATCTGCTTGGCGGAAGGGCTGCAACACCACTCATGTGGTCTTCAGTCAGCCACCTGAGAATCAAGTGTCCTGCCTCTCTCCCAGAAGGATGGTATGGAAAAGAGCCACAAGTTCTGAGAGTGACCCATGAGGGTGCAAAACCTGCAGACACATCTTTAAAGAGTGCTGCGCAATTGGAGGGGGTGCAAGAGACGGTAAGGGCTTCTTGCTCCTATTTCCATGAGCAGTTCCACAGAAACAAGACCTTGTGACTCTCGAAGT
The DNA here is from genome assembly GCF_015227805.2 of Hirundo rustica. Classification (NCBI taxonomy): domain Eukaryota; kingdom Metazoa; phylum Chordata; class Aves; order Passeriformes; family Hirundinidae; genus Hirundo; species Hirundo rustica. The sequence continues at coordinate 29,017,303 of NC_053452.1, forward strand.
CCATTTGCCAAATTACAGCATCTCCCTCTTTAGTTACACCTGCGAAAGGGCACTTATGTTTCACCAGAGGAGCAAACGAAGGGAGGGCCAGGAGGGCTGGTCTGCATCCCTCTCCTCTGGAGCCATGGAGCCCCTTACGCACGAGCTGCGCTACAGCTGCAGAGAGGAAAAAATGTGGGCTACCCTTGCTGAAACATTGGCAGCACATCACTGTTTACAACTGGAATTTTTGCTGCGGGCTTTTACCAATGACAACTTAGGACAGGAATAGGAAACTTCACATGATGATGAGGTCAACTTTTTTTCGCTTGTCCAGTGCCCCTAGATGAACACAAAGCTGCTGAACTTAAGATTTATGATTGCTTGCAAAAAAATTGAGCTTGAGCCACGATTTTTAGCTGGCTCTTTTGTGCTATCTTTTATAGCACTTCCAGCAGCATACTCATTTGGAACTTTTAAAAGCAATTTGGGTTGCTTTCATTTGATCCTCATTTCTGCTCTCACGCTCGATTATCTGTGCCTGTCCAGGAGCAATTTGAAGTTGACCCATTCTCCAGAAAATGTGAGGGCACTGTGCGTGTTTGCAAAGCATATTTAACTTCTGTCTTTCATCTGTGATTAATATTAAATCTATTGAACTACATAAATAAGTAATTCACCTACTAACCTGACAAACTGACAGTAATTTCTCCCCCTCAGAGTTTACAGCTCACAGGTATCTTTTTTAATGGTTTCATTTCCTTTTGTGTGCCTGGCGATAAAACCAGCGAGCTAGACAATCATGTGCTTGGCCGTTGCTCTCTGTCCCCATCCCACTACACTCAACATACATAAACGTGCATAAAAACATAGAGTGAGAATAAAATAACCACTTTGCATGTCACTTCTGCTGTTGTGGTTTGTGCATGAGAAGTAGACTCCAGCTCGGCCTTCTGGTTTGGAAAACAGCCCTGTAAAATAATTTCTACCAAGATACCAGAGGTCTGGTTTTGTTCTCATGCAAATGAAATTAGTGGAATTATATAAGCATATAATAAGCAGGGACAAATGAGAGGAAACTCTTATTTGCTCTTTTGGATTTTTATGGAGTTGGGCTCCTTGCGCACAAGGGAGTGCTCTTGGAAGAGAGCATTGGAAAGTGTGTCGACAGGCACCTGGCCTTGGGAGACCACAGCACTTCAGCCTTGCAAGCTGTGTGAGGCACACACACAGCTGGCTGACAGAGGGTGGCTTGAAACAAAATAAACTCCCCAGAGCAGGAAGCCCCTTGGAGCTAAGTAAGAGGAAACACTAAATGCAGGGGGTCTAAATGAAATCCCATCCCCTCTCCACCTTGTCCAGGGGCCTATATCAAAGCTGTAGGAAAGGATCTCCTTCTAGGCAGGAATCCTTTCCTAAAAATAATTGTGTAGGACCTCTCTTTGGAAGCAACGATGGGAGGCTTTTCCTCAGAATCCACCCCAGCACCACTTCAGGTTTTGTGCTGTGCTGGTACTAGGCTAAAGCTCTTTATCCATGGGAATTCTCCTCCTTCCACCATTAGCTACATATGTAAAACCCTGCATAAGCCATTGTAGTCTCTGGGATCTGGGGGTGGAGAGAGGAATGGAAGAAATCTTGTAGCAGAATATATTTAGCTTCCATCTCTTCCAGGATGCTCCTTCACACCTCCCAGTTAAGTGCATCCAGCCCTGTACTGAGCCATGAAATGCAGAAGAACCAGCAGAGCTTTCTGCCTCATCCAAGGAGCTCAGATTCACACTTCAATGAAGCAGACTCAGCACATAAAACATAAATGGGACCCCCCATGTTATTAGAAAAAAGACATTTTAAACACAGTTCATGGGAGAGAAACCTAAGTTGGTTTCTAATGCTATTCAGCCATACTGAAAATAAAATTTTGTGTCTGTTCAGAACTTAAAAATGGGATCAAGACTATTGGCTAAAAGGGCAGAAATCACATTAACTGAGTTGCCTTTTGTCTGCAATGTTCGATCTTTGGTGGTTTTCGCTTACCAATGCTGCAGAACTTATTACTTGTCCTTAAGGAGTGCTTCTGAAGGTAGGGAGTAATGAGCTCATGGTTATCTGTTGTGATCAGGACCCTGAGAGTTTGAAATGGGCATTATTCATTGCAGCCACTCTGACTGAGGCCATTTCATATGGAAACAATTAAGAGGCAAAAAGCATATCATAACAAAGGAATGAGAAGAAAGATCAGGAAACACAAGCAGATTGGATCATTCTCTAAAAATGGATACAGTATTTATTGTTGGCAAATATAATAAACCTAAGACTTGAATTACCCAGGACAGCAGACAGGACTCTGAACTGCAGATTTTTTTATGCAGTCTAAGAGGAAACAGTTAAGATTAATGGTGAATGTAAAATTTAGGTCTAGAATAGAACAAAATGTAACTTATTTCATATGTGTGCAGAATGGAATCTGAACATAGTGCATTTAAAAAGTCATAATGGAAATTATGTAGAAATTAAAAGTAAGGAGGAAATAAAAAAATATGGTCCACGAGCATTTTCTTAAAAGTAAGGGGAAAATCTAAATGGACATTTAGGAGCATTCACAGTGATTTGCACGTTTTCTTGAGACCAATGTAAATCAGTTGGAAACAGAAAATGGCTAAAGAAAAAAAAATTCTAAGAGGTGTTTACTCTTACAGGTAGTAAAAACGCAGAGGGAGAGTTTGTCCCCCACTGCTATCCGAGAACAAGTGAGACAGGTACTGGAAAGCATATACCATAATAAAGAATTCTGAAACACCATTTAATATTTCTGCCTGGCTAAGTAATTAAATGAACAAATTTTCAGCACTAAGAGATATGAGATAGACAAGACACTTTCAGTCATGCACAGCTGGGAGCCAGGATGTCCATGTCTCTCAATTCCTAAAATAGTCATCAGGAAAGTTTGGAAATCACTTTCAGTAGCTAGCAACACTAGGTCTCCTAGTGCTGTACTGCCATGCCCTTGTGCTGTATGCACACTCACACACCAGTTTTCAATATGTCACAACCCTGGGTGAATTTAACATAAACTTGCTTTGTTAGGGGATAACAAACTGCCATCCCTCTTGACCACTACCTAGGAGATCAACTTCTGTTGCTGCTGAAATCAATTTGAGTTTTATGACTGTCCTCACTGGAGCCAGGATTTGGCTTAGTGTCTGGATGTAAGCAGCTAATGGTTTTTCTGACAACAGCTCGGAGCTGGTGTAAGTCAAAGTAGAAATATTTAATGCCTTGAGACTTGAAGAACATCCCATTCATGCTCTTGGCTTACCTGGCAAATGGGCTATCAGGTATTCCCGTTCAAACACCCGGCTTTCCCCCTTAAATAACAGGAATGCATAAGTGGAAATCATCTCACTTCTTCAGAGAGCTGAGAACCGCGCAAACACCCACTAAAACTTGCCAACATACACTGAGCAAAGAGTTGGTCAAGAGAGCACCTTAACCTCTGAATGGGACACCACCGACCCGGCCTAGTGCCTCCGCTGTCATCCTCCATCATCCTGCCCTCCCTCTGCTCCCCTCGCACCTCCACGACTCCTCACAACATGGGACATTCTCCATCTCACTTGTCTGCAGCTACCAGAGCTTGAGAGAGCTGTGCTGCTGGGCTGGGTGGCATTGGCCCTCAGTGTTCTCCCTCTGACTGCTTCTCCCTTGCTGGAGCATCCCTTGGAGGCAGCGAGCTCACCTCCTGCACTTCCTGTCTCTCATCCCCAAGCCACAGGCTTTGATCACTCAGGCAACCATTAAGGCTGCCAGCTGCAAATCCATGTGATTTCCAGTCCTTTCCCAACTTTGGCAAATGCTTTTGCCTAAGCAGTAGTGAGATGGAGCGTGGCAGGAGGCAGGCAGTGAGGGGAAAGGGTAGTTCCACGCAGGATGTGAATTTCCTCCATCTGCTGGCTGGACACAGAAAGCAGAGGTTGCAGAGCAAGTAATCCTGGGTGCTGTTGGCATTCTAGGAAGAGCTACATGTATGACACAGTTTCTTCAGAAGTTCCCTTTAAATAGTAAAATTCCTGCCCATTTGTATTCACAGGTCTTATGATTCTATTTTTAAACAGAAAGTAGGTGTTCACGAACAGCGGGCGTGAGACTGACAGCACTAGACCAGAGCTCTCCATTTGCAGAATAACTGCTGCATTGACTACTATGGGGCAAACTCCTGTAATGGAAATACCAAGGACTGAGAAGATCTTCCCATGCCTGGGCTTATTTTGCCTTTGTCCTTGCAGCTGAAGTTGCCCCAAAGGGAACCAGCAACTAAGATGCGCTGTGGATGTGCGTGTGTGTCCTCGTGCATGTTCAAACTCTTGCTAGAACAGACACAAGATAATCAGTCCTTCCAGACAGTAATTACTTTTAAGCCTTAGCAATTCATTTAGAATTTGTACTCCTTTGCCATAGAAGTAGCTTTTCATGTGATGCTTTGAGTTCTCTGAGACATTTTAGGTCTCCTTCTTCTTTATTTGCTAACTTTTTGTTCTTAAATATAAACAGCTCAGGCTCAGGTGCTTGTACCCAACTTCAGAAATACCAAAGGTTCTTACCAGTTTTCAGAGAACACCCTGAAGTACACTGTTGTGCATAGCTGGAGTAGCTTATGCCTCAAGCCATCATTTAACAGGTGATTCCACAATTGAGAACAATCATGTCGGGCTTCTGATCCTTTCTCCCACTCCAGCTCACTCAGAAACACCTTCTGAAAGAAAACTCCATGGCAGAATCCCTCTGAGCATCTAAAAAGCTGCCTTTCATTTCTTACCTGTCCCCTGAGCCATCTATTCTGCACATGACAAGGTCAGAGCCAATACCAATACTTTCCATTTCTTGAGCCGTGTGCCAGGTATATTACTGAATTAAGGGAGTCCCTATATTTTCCTCCAAGACTATAGGCATGCAATTTCCAGCTGTTTCTCTGGACCCTCCAGTACTCATATGTTAATGTGCTTTGGCTTTTGGTTCAAGTCATTAGGAAAGAATCTTCTTGAGACTAAATTTTACTTCTTTGCTTCCTTTGAATAATTTAGGGTCAAGTTATCATTTTCTCTTACTCTCTTCTCTAGGCTTGTGTAGAGAGGAGCAAAATTCTTTACATTTTTGTAATTTCCTGCCCCATCCCCCACTCACTGGAATGGTTTTGTTAATGTGCTATGCTTGTATACTCAGCCCTCTGCTAACTGTCTTTGGAGTTGCTTTTTCCTTGCAAACCTAGAAGTGGATCAAAGCATCATGCCAGTTCTGGATGCTAGAAAAAGCATAGGCAGAAGCTGCCTGACACAGGGACCCTCTGGAGGTAGCATCTCTCTGCCACACCAGAGGTGTCATGGTCAGGCAAGGAAAACAGGAAGAGACCAGTCCCTTGGCCCTGTCTTCCCGTGTTCCACCTGAGAAACCTGATTTCCGAGCTTTGTTTGCTTTCACAGTATTAGAAATGTCTCTTATACAGACAGAAATTCTGTTATAAAATGAATATAAATGCTGTTATGCAAAAAGATCAGGCCCAAGGCTCTTAAGTGACTGGGAGCCCAAAGACTAGATTTGGGATGATCCAAGGCCTGCCTCTGCAGAGAAACTGTACACAAGACAGCAACACAGCCTCTTGCTGCGAGGTCATTTAAGGCTTCTTGTGCACTCTCCCGATTTTATGGTGGGATCTTTTGTGACGAGGTTCAGCCCTGCCTTCCGTCTGTTCGTTTTTTTAAAGTACTTTTGCAGCAGTCAGTTCTCTGAAGTGCCGTTCTCTCTCCTTTGAATTGACTGTGAATCTGGGTTGAAGTGACTGACTGATGTGACAACAAAGGAGCGAATGTCATCAGGTCCAAAGGATTTGAAATGCTGTTGGTTATACAATGTACTCGGACAGCCCAGGTTCTGTGCCAGATTAATATTTGATGTCATGGGACTTGACTGGCTGTAACTGAAAGAGCTGGGGCCATTGTTGGGAAAATGGCCATCTCCCTTTCAGGGGAAAGTTAGGACTCATAGGAGCTGACAGCCTGACAGTCCGATCTTCCATTCACCCATAAGCACCACTCAGAGGGAGCAGTGACAATGCAAGTTTCCCCATATTTAATTCACTGATAGGTCAAATTCTCTTTGTAACCCGTAAGTATTGTGCATACTTTCTGTTATCAGCCAGAACTTTCCTTCTTCCAGCATTTTAGAGAGTATCAGTGCATGGTTCCCCTTGACAGTAGCTACTCCCTCTCACTCCCTTCTCCCTCCTCCCTCCCAGCCATCCCCACCTTTCCCAGTGGCTGTGGCAGCAGCAGTAGCCTGCTTCCTCTGGGCGAGACAGCACCAGCTGTACCCTCCTGCCTCGGGCTCCTCTGCTCCTTCAGCAGTGGCAGGCACTGTTTAGTCACTGTCACAGCGACAGCAGCTGAAGGGAAGCTGCCCAGGAAGGGTGCATGCCCAGTTGGTGTAAGGGCCCCAGAGCAGGCTCTGTGGAGAGGATCCCAAGCCAGTATCCACTCTCAGCACCTGCCTTTCAACACCAGGAGGATTCTGGCTTGATGCCTTGCAGCACTGTGCTGGGCAGCACACAGTGGAGTGCAAGGGAGGGTCACACAGGAGGACAGAATTTTCTGCAAGTAATAGTCACGCAGTCGCTACCATTATTTGTTAAAAGTTGTAAAAACAGCACCTAGGATGCAGGTGTGTAACTCTGGCCCTATCTATGTATGTGTGAGGCCCCCCTGCATAGTCCATGCAGCTGCACAGTAGTCCAATATGCTCAGAAATCCTAAACTAGCTCACATAAGGAGAAAACGATTTCAGGCTGCGTCATCAAGGCTTTCCCAAAATGGCCCTGTTTTGTCTGTCTGCTGATCCTTAACTTATCCAAAATCTCTCCCAGCTAATGAGGACCACGTGCCAGTCACACTTCATTTAAAAAGGGTGTGTGGGGGGAAAGGAAGTTGGTGTTGTGGCGTATAGATATTAAGAAAAATAAATCAAATAAAACTTGGCATTGTAAATGGAAATCAATGGACTGCAAAATTGTGTTTGTTCTAGCTGGATAGAGTACTTGCCGAGTTCCAAGCTGTTTGTCCCTTTCCGAGGAGTGATGGGGTCTGCTCCATTTGTACTGTAAATACAAGGCTGTTGTGAAGGGAGACTTGAACTTTTCCACCTTCAAAACAGTTTATGCATACAAGAAAAAATTCCCATGAGACACATGAGATACAAATATTAGCCCTAATTAAAAGGGGGAATGAAGGGAGAGTGGGCATTTTGTCCGAAGCCATGAATCTCTGTTAAAAGTGAAATGCTTGGCTTCTGGTGTTATACTGAGAAATTCTGGCTATGTCCCTCTTAAAATTCTTTCAGTATCTACAAACTGCAGGCGACATTGTATCTGAACAGTAATAATTCACGATAAAGCACTGTAGTGGCTAGCAGGTACACCACTGCCCTGCAACTGCATGTGGCTTTGGCTGGCTGTAACTTCCAGCTCAGGACACCTGAAGGTGTCACAGGGATGGTGTTGCTTCCCATCTGCACTACACTCAACTGCTGCTTTTCTGAAAACCTGATTCTTGATCTTTTATAGAGCCTAAGAAAGCTATATATGACCTAAAACTCTGCTCAACTAAAATATTTATATATTACCCCACAGGACACACAAAAATATTCCTGTTATGAAAAGCCCATTGTTGCCAAAGTATCTGTGACATCTGCTTTTTGTCTTTTTCCCTATTCTGTTAATAATGATGATTATTTACGTTAGACACAGGAATAAATAGCATTTCTTATGCCTTCTTATTGACTCTATGTGCGTGTAATTACCATATAGAACCTACATTGTTCTAAGAAATTTTATCAGACTGACTTGCATTGGTCAAAATCCCACCAAAATTGTTTTCCCAGGATTTTCTACATACAGTCCTGAGAACTGAAGATTTAATTTCATTTCCAAAGATTGTGGTGTTTTAAATTCATCGCCCTGAGGAAGGAAGCCAATCAAATGAACCTTGCAAGGCTGAAGGAAATTGTTTACAGACTTGAAAGGGTACAACTGGGTAAGAAGTTTGGCAACCAAACTAAGACCTGACAACAGGGTAAAATGAAAGCTAAAAAGAGAAGACAGTTGTTAATGATCACATATTTTTCTTAGAAGTCTAAGGAGGTGATGTTGGAGATTAGAACAAGGCAATAAAAGACTATTGGGACAAAGAACCTGGAATTTGTGACTTTTAGCACCGTAGCTGGTGCTCTGCAGGAGGAGCCTGTTCATGCCACCAACCAGGACTGTCCTACCAAAGAGCTATGTCTTCTAAAAACTGTTCTCAAAAAATTTTAACTGTATGGAGTATGCTATGCAAAGCCGTTATCAAAAAATAGATACCAGCTCTGTCCTTGGTATTAAATAGGATCATTTGGATTACTGCAATCAAATATAAAAAAAAAAAAAGCGTTCATTATGAATGTGAATTTCCTTCAATCCCTTTAACTGTAGAAATGATCAGAAGAATATCTCATTTAAAATTAGCATTCTTTAAGTAAGACTTAAAAATTGAATTGATTGGAGAATAATAGCCTATCCAACTCTTTGCTGCCTTCAACTCTCTTTAAAATGAGAACTTTTTCTTAAGAAATATATAAACCATTATTATTTTCAGCCCATATCAGTTATGCAGCCCAGAATATTTTGGGGTGAGGGTTATTTTAGGTTGGTTCCATTGGGATGAGAATGCTGATTCCTGGTAATTCCTTATACCAATGCTCTTGATTAACACCGAATGCACAAAGCTCTTTGTCCTTGAACTTCCAAGGCCAAACCAGAAAGAAGGGGGTTTGTTTGCAATTCTATGCGTCCTTCTTGAAAGCACTGTGCCCAAAATCCCTCCCTCAGATTTTGTTTGGGGTCACGCTGCTGAGGCCTCCTCCAGCTACACCTGAGCCTGCTTGGCTCTCTTCTGTTTCTGCCTCTCTTCTGCCCTCCAAGGGTATTGCTGCCTTCCAGCTGATCTCTGCCTGAAGGGTAGATTAGTCCCTAGCAAAACCACCCTGCTGCTGGGTTCACATTCCTGGAGAGCCTGAGAGGGAGCCTGCCCAGCTCCGATTGTTTCGGTGATCTCTTAAAACAGAGAATGGTTAACACCCTAAACTCAATCATCGCTGTTGTCAGCGCTGTCCCACCACTACCACCACTTCCCAGGACTGCAGCCAGAGAGCTCCAGTATCCAGTATCCAATACCCAGCCCAGCACCAGGGCTTCTCCACGTTTTATACACCCCTTTGGCATTTCCAGACACAGCTTCTCAAAACAAGAAGTACTACCCTGTTTAGGGCTTGGCTTTGCTGCTCCTTCTATGATTATGACTGTGAACTAACTTTATTTGTGATGGCTTTTTGTCTGTCTGCACCTTCTTGGTACTCTCAGCTAGACAGTGCACTGGAAATGCTGTTTAATAGGAACCTACCTAAGGCTCCTGGGTGCCAGCGTGCCCAGATGCCATCCTCTGTGAACTCCGGCACTCCTCCACACTGCCACCCCTGCACCGTGCTCTCCGGGCTGGGGACAAAGCTTTCAACTGCCCTATGGACAAAAAAAGGGATTTCTCTCCTCCTTCAGAGGCTACATAGAGGGAATATGTGCTATTATGGTAAAGGAAAAGGCTGTTTGCAATGAACGAACAAGCTCCGTCTGCCAGCACAAAACGTTCATAGAGTGGATGCTGAAGCCAAGGCAGATTTTTTCTAGGGGATCACATTCCTTTATTCAGCAGGGGTTTTACCCAGCTTCTTGTCCGTTAGCAAACTCACTTCCCTTATATTTCATAGGAAATGTGGTCAATGGCAGATCACAGGCCAGTCACTCGACAGATGCCAGCTGACATCTTTACATTAAACCAAACCAAGCGATCTTTGGCCCTAGCAGAAGCAAAAGTCAACCATATGTACACAATATATATGCACGCAGAAGGCAGCAAAAACAACTCCACGACCAAACCCAGGCCAAACCACTCCAAAGACTATAAGTAACTAAACAGAACAAAGCTCTAGCCCTAAAAGCTAAAGGTCAACATAAGGGCTTCTTTTATGGCTGATAACATACCATGTCCCACCGTTAAGGACTTTTTATAGCTGAACAAAACCTGACAAACAGTTTTTATGTAGCATATCTCATATAAAAACGGGAAAGTGCTCTGCTAAGAAAGTCAATATTGTTATCTCTGTTCCTGCTTTCCTCTGGAAAGCTGAGCAGCAGAGTGGAGGTGAGGGCGCCTAAGGTGCCTTACTTGGAAGGCGGTAGGAGTCCAAAAGTCACAAGCACGAAAGGGCCGGCTGCGCTCTGCTTAGGTGGTTACACGCACACACTCCCCCGTTCGCAGCAGGAACGCTTCCCAAACGCTGCGAACGCTAACACAGCTCCACCGACAGCGCCGGGAGTGCGTGAGGCGGCCGGGGCCGCCCCGAGGCCGGGGGCCAGGCAGAGGAGCGAGTCGCTGCTCCGGCGGCTGAGTGTGAAATTACAGCGCCGCAGCTGCTCCGCGCCCGCCCGCCCTTGGGGGAAGCCTGGCACCCACTGCGGGCCGGAGGACGGGGCAGGGGCAGGGACGGGCTGGGGAGAAAGCCAGGAGGGGGGATTTGCTGAATCCATCGCCGCTCTGCTATCCCGGCCGCTGCTTCTGGCGCTGAGGTGCGCCCGGAGCCCCGCGGCAGGCGCAGAGCAGCGGCGGGTCCCTCCCTGCCCTGGGGACAGCGTCCTGACCCCACGGTCATGCTCATTTACTGTTGGATTTGACATGAACCGTGCCACCGGCCTGGCCCCCTGGCTTCCTACACGTTGCCAGGGAGTGGAAAGAAAACATCTTGCCACAGAGTTCAGAGTTCTTCACCAGGGAGAGAGGACTGGATCACTCTCCCTTGCCTTCTGCGTGTGCAGGAAAAGGAAAAAAAAAAATAAAAAAATCCCTCTCAGGATAACTTATTAACTCAAATTACCTTCCATTCTTATCTCATTATGCTTGTAAGTCACACTGACAAGCTTTTGGCAAGACTTTCAGAGCCCTGCAAAGGTCCTCCACGTGAATTTTCGGACTCAGTGGAGACCTGCCAGTGCTCATTCCTTTACTTGACCAAGCAGCCTCAGCAAGGGAAGCTGTGGTGCAAGGCTCGCCTCTTCTGTAAGGCTGCTCCATTTGCCTCTGGTTTACCCTGAATGAAACATGATCCTCAGTTTCCACATTTAAATCCCAGCGACATCCTCTGCAGCCTGTTGGTCAGTCTGCCTTTCAGCTCAGCGTGGGAAAAAGCTAGGAGCAGTCAGTCTGCCAGTAGGATGTATATAGCAGACTATGCATCTATATGTTGTCATGGAGATGCCATGGAATTCATCTGAGGGTTTTGCTGGTTGGGTTTCTTCTGCATCACACATTTGTACAGAAATTAGGTTTTGACAAAAATACAGTATCCAAAGTTTTCCAAAGCATAAGTGGAACATAGATCTGTGTCAGAGCAGATCAGGTCACCTTACTCATGATGACTTGCATAGGCCTTAATTTTTTATTTCCCACTTAAATTGCTCCTGATTTCAAAGCCACATAACATCACGGAGTTGAGAGAATTAAACTAGTCAAAAATAATCGAGGGGGGAAGGAAGCAGGCCATATGTTTTAAAAGCAACCATTTCAAAATGCAAGATGACAGAATACAGTAGGCTTCTGCAAATACAGCGGGACTCAAAATACCAGTCAGGGAGTTGTCCTTAATAGTTGACCTGAGACATCTGAAACCTCCATCCTTGTCCACCTTTACATGATATTTTTAAAGATAAGCAATTTTACTGCTTGTGTCCATCTTTCTTTTCTTCCCTATTAAAAGTCTCAAACATATAAATGGTTAAACAGGGCTGATAATTTTTAATCTTTTAAAAGGAGAAAGGATTAATCCATTTCCAAGTTGCAGCTTGTCCATAAGAGACAAATGACGTGGCCCACAGAAATTATACTTGAAAATGCGCAGGAAATGCCTGCAATCAAACAGGCTAAGGACCTAACAGCTAATTGGGTAATCAGAAGCAAACCTGAAGAGCTCACAACCTCCTGACCATCTTCAGTCTGAGCATTTTTAAAAAAAGTATCCCCCCTCAGTCTTTCTAGATAACATCCTTACGGTATAGCTTTTTCTATCTAACCACACAGTTAAACCTCTCACCTATCCAAGCTCTCATCTAACGGTGCTAGATTAATTTTTTCATTTTACTTGGAAATGGCAGTCTGCTGCTGGCCTCCTTCTAAAGTTTTTCAGATTTGAGATTACTGTAGAGAACCTGCTGCATTTTTATACCACTGCTAGTGCAGATCCACTGACTGAGAAAAGCTCCCTTGTGTCTGTTGACATGAATAATCCCCAACATTTTTAATATAGGCTGCCTTTGCCAGTTGGCTGACACTTGTGCTATGCCATGAATAAAAGCTATTTGATGACAGTTGAGAAATGGATGTGAGACACTTGCTGCTGTATTTCCTCTGCTCTGTGGGAGCTAGTCCCTATTATTTGTCACGTGCAGGAATTGTAAAGATGTTAAAGGCAACTTGAATGCAGTCACTGATGATGTGCTAGTGCAAAGCAATGCAGAAGTGAGACCCCAAACCTCTTCTAAAAGGCTGCTCCTTATGTCCCTCATATGTCTTTGCCACCTATAGGAAGTTTCAGTCACCCTAAGTTTAAATAACACTCTTCTTATGCATTTACCTAATTGGAGCATTCACAGTGTGCCTTCACATCAACAGAAAAGGTTCCTCCTATCAGCCAGCTAGAGAAAGTTTTCTGTGTGTCATATAAGCAATGGGATTAATAATGCATGGTTACTTACCAGCGACTGCTGTTCTTCAAAAGACCCTCGTGTGTTTGTATCTGGGGGGTTGTGCACTGTAGGAGAACCACAAATTCCTGGTGTGAAGAGCATGCACTCCAGGAAAACCACATGGGACAGCAGCTCAGGTGGCTCTGCATGAGGGCATGTGGTGTGTAAGTGCTAGCGAGGAAGAAAAAGGGATTTCAGGTGGAGTTGACAGAACAAGAAGAAAAGCGTTTGGCTAACAGAAGATGGGAGATGGATTGAGGTGTCTGAGGAGTATGAAGGAAAAAAGCAAGATTGAACCATCCAAGAACAAGATAAAATCAGCAAAAAGAGAGATGACTGGGAGAATAGAAGGAGGAGTGGGAGGAATGAGATTAAAGGCAAAGTAACTTACAGAGGACCTTGAAGGGAAAGATTGGGAGATTTACATGGAGGCTGAGAGAGACTTGTAATCAGTGGGATCTGAGAGATAGGCTGGTGTGTCACAGCTGGGGGATTTTTAGCAGGAGACTTCTGAGCAAACAGGGGAAGAAAGCCAGAGGAGAGGAGGGGAGGGGAAGGACAGACTGCTGCAGCACAGGCATCTACTGCATGGATAAGAGTCCTTTGAAGATGGACAGTAAGGGAAAGGTAGATTTAAAGAAGATTTAATACATCCCCATACTTAGGAGACAAAGCTCACAGATAACCCATTAAAGCCCTTTTTCTAACAGAAAACCCCAACAGACATCAGAAAGTTTAAAGGCCTGTCAGAGAGAGACAGCACATGCTATAAACAGCAGGCAAAAGTCCTTAAAAATGTGGTCAGTGGCCTGCAAAAAAATCCACAAAGGCTGCTGTCCTCAAACAGAGCATTCACTTGATTCCATTCCAAGCTGATACTTACCCTAGGTTTTGCCCTAACTGATAAGTGACATTAAGCAGATTTACAGGTTAGTCCAAGTTTTTTCTCCACACAAGTCCTTACCAGAGTTTTCTCTGCAAACCTGAGCCAGCTGAGAGAAGTGCTGCCCTCTCCCCTGATTTCAGATCAGAGCTCAAGCTGACAAAATGCACCTGCCATAAGGACTCACCAGTAACAACCCTGCACCTTCAATATAAAGTTTCAAGCACCTGATATTAGTGTGACACTGGTGAGATCTGCTGTCTCTGCCTGCAGGCCTGGAGCTCTGCAGAGCCCTGAGCTCTTACAGGCACCCAAGGAAAGATGAGGTGGCCATGCTCCATCTCTGTCTTTGGGGAAGGAAGCCCTGTGCTCTCCAGCAAAATGGCCAAGAGAAGAAACTGCACAAAACCTGTTGAAGCTGCATGAGAAAAAAAAATCAGAAGCTGAAGAGAACTATTTTCTGCCAAGAAGAGGGAAGAAATGGTGTGCCTACATAGACAGTGTCCTGGGGGTTATAAGGCAAGACGTGGTGACACAATGATGGGATAATTTCCAGATGATCTGTCAAGCAGAAGATGCTTTGGGAAGCTCTTTTAGCTAGGTCAGCTTTTGGGATGTGTGACTAACAGCAGTAGACCATAATAATTATTTTTTAAATCTCACTTCAAGCACAGTTTTCTCCTGATTATCACTAGAGCACATTTCTAGCACGATATATCTTGGTTGTATCTGAAGCTAGCTCTAGGCAAAGATGTTAAAAACAGCATAGCATTTTGCTCTTGCAAGGGAGAAATCTCACAATTAGGCCATCTGCTACTTTGCACACCAGTGACAGCTCGGCCTCCTATTTGCAGATAGAACCAGGGCTGGCAATTAAATAGCAGCCCTTCCTCCCTACCCTCCTCCAACCTCAACAGCTCTACCCCTGTGCCACAGCTCCTCCCGTGCGTCGCCCACCAAGGCTTTCCTCCTTCACCTGAAAATGCATGAGCTGCTGTGCTCCTCTGCCAGGGGCCTCCCTGAAACTGGTCTCTGCCCCTCTCATTTTCCCTGGCTCTGGCTCCCTTGAGACACAGCTCTAGGTGGGGTGGGCTGATACTGATGTTGCTGAGGATGAAGCTGCAGCTCCTTGATGGCAGGGTAGTTATTCTCAGATCATGTCAAGTCGGAAGGGAGCTGCCTCTTGCACCTGCTGTGACTGCTTTCACGTAGCTTGAGCCTCCTCAAGACAAATCTTCTGTTTCAAAGTAGATTGAGAAAATAACTGAGGCCACACCAATTTCAGCCTTCCTGCAAGCAGGGAGAGAGAGTCTCCTTGTGTTCTGCCTCTACAAATAACCACACCCCAGCACAGAGGAATCCACCCGACAGCACCGTGGTCAGCTGTGGTGGCGCGGAGCTCAGCACTGCTGGGCACCTTTGCACTTCCATCAAACCCAGCTTCTCCCGGAGCCTGAGCAGCCCAAATCCAGATCCTTGCAGTACATCACAGTCCCCTGGGCAGAGTCCACTAACTTTTTCTCTTATGTGCCCCATGCACAGCACTGGCACCCTGGCACGAAATACTGCAGCTGCAGGAGCTGCGTTCTCCTCTTCCATTGCCAGCCTGTGCCCTCGCCCTTGCTGCACTCATCAGGAATCCTCCCGTCCTCCACCCCTCTGCAGAAGACAGCTCTCTTCAGTGGGCTGCTGGCAGATAAACTGCCTGACTCATAATGGCTTGCTTTCTTTTAAGGAAGATGGATATCTCTGAAGTCGGTGATTTCTGTGTCTCTCAGATTCATCACGCTGTGATTGCTGCACTATCAGCAGCGGAGTTCCTACAGCACGGCAGCTGGATGCAGAGGCACACCGATAAACACGGTGCACATGCTTTGTAAGGCACAGAGACCCAGCGCTGTGCTCCTGATCAGATACGATGCTTTGCCTTCCTTCAGCACATCGAGCACGTTGGTGTGTTTTCAGCAAGACCCAAAAACCCAGACACAGAATAGGCGGACCTGGGGCTTAGCTACACGCTCACTTTTCCTCCGGCAGTTTTGTATAATGCTAAATATTCATGTAATTATCACGTGTTTCTTTAAGGGAGCTTGTTCTCCTAGTGCTAATCCGGGCCGAATGGCCGAGCACGCGGAATTCTGCTTGTGGCGCTGGATGGATTCACCTGTGGGGCAGCTGATCAATGCAAGGGTCCCAGTGAAGAAACGGGGCTTCCTCAGCGCGCTTCGGCCGGCTCCCTTTCCCCTCGCTGAGCTCTCCGGCTTGGGCAGACATCCGAAGCGGGGTGGATGGAGACGCGGCTTGCCGTGGGAAGAGGACGCGTTCCCGCTGCCAGGCAACCGGCGCTGCAGCGCCCGTGCCAATGGCGGCCAGCGCCTCTGCAGAGGCAGGTCTGGGGAAGGAGCGGCCGGCCCGGGGCTGCTGCGGGGACCCCATCGCCCCACGGAGCCGGGGGTGCCGCAGCTGCTCCCCCGGGATGCCCACACTGGGGAGAGGGTGCTGTGCCCCCTTCCCTGCCCGGAGGGTCCCTGTGCGGGGCGCGGGCAGGGCGCTCGGGGGGCCCGCTGCACCAGGGGAGAACTTGTGCCCTGCTTCCAGCTCCGGTTCCAGCCGGGGCTGCTCCGAGGGACGTGCCCTTGGCAGTGCGAACCCGGGGGGGAGGCTGCAGTTTGCAAGGTGCGGCTGTGGGGCCCGAGGGGGCGTCTGCAGGGCCCCTCGCCCTCCCTCAGCACCAATCTTCAGGTGCTCGGGGGGTTCCAAGTCACCCATTCTGCAGCCAGCTCTCTACTCCTGCCCGTTCACCCCTCTCCATCCCGTGGCACAGCCTCGTGCAGGGCTGGCACGACCTGGGTAGCTCCATCACTCGCCAAATTTTCACTGTAAAACTGTGCCCCGAAGAAACAAGCCCCTTCTCATCATCCTCTCTGTTGCATCTTCAGCCACCCTGGCAGTGGTAAAAGGAGCGGGGAGAAGAGGGACCTGAACTGGTGTTGGTACCAGCTTGGGGAGGCAGTGCTGTGGTTGTTGTGGATGATGAGCTCCAGAGGGAGGTCCTATACTCTACTCTTAGCCTGGGTCATGAATTTCTTTCCCCAGACCCTGCTGCAATCTGTCAAACACAGCTTGTCAACCGAGGATACAATAGATTTTACTCGTGACAGATATGCATACACACACATATGTATGCATGAAAAGCTCATTCAGTAGGATTAGGCAAAATTACCAGAGCATGTGCGAAACAGCAGTGCCATCCACTGAAAGCATGACCTTTGCTTGCTCATTTTGATAAATGATTTTGATTTCTTCCAGTCTTTCACTCCAGGAATAATATTGTGGAGACAACATGGAGATCTATGTACTGATTGTTTCAAGAAGCTTTCATGTAGTGATAGTTAAGCCTCTAAGATCCTACATTCCCTAGGGAAATTTTTTATTCAGATTTTCAGTTAGCTTTTCTTTTACAGTTTAGGAGCAGATACCTGGAATGCTGAGGAACACATCTCGTTCAGTCAAGCTTGGTCCTTCGTGGGCAGGCTTTGGCCACAAGTCCAGTGGGAAATACACAGCTTATTCAGAGCCACGCAGATGACGTGTACTCTCGCCACTTCGCACAGCTTACACCCTAGAAACCCTAGAGACGTGAGGTGAGAGAAGGTGAAGAGAAAGGCAAGATCAGATCGCTTATTGCAGCTCCCCCCTATTGTAGATACAAATAGATCTCAATGGATGAAGTGTTATGTGCAGAAGTTTGAAGCCAGGGGATAGGAGTCACGCCCCTTCTGGATCCCAGGAGCAATTTACTTGCGGTGCGGGGACTAGACCTCGGCTACAGTGAGCAACAGTGCAACAGCACCAGCGAAGGGCCGTTCAGAAACTGCTGAAGTTCCAGAGGCTTCTTCCCCTTTTTCCCCTCTATTCCCCACCTGTGCTGGTAGCAAGGCAGGTGCCATGGCTCCCCAGTGCAGACGGCAGGAGATGGAGCGCTGCCTCCTCCAGCGCCCGTGGGTGCAGGTGGCCGCGGTGACCGAGCCTCTGCTGGCCCGAGCAGCCCGGACTGGGAAGCAGACTCTGCTACAGTCGTGCGCAATGCTGCCTGATGATTCACTCAAAGCGCTTTTCATTCCCTTGGGAACACAGAAGGGAGCCAGGGAGCACATCAGCACCCTGCAGACACAGTTCCCCCATGCATGAGCTTACTCGTCCAAGTGAGCCTATGTCCTTACTTAAGGGGAATACGGAAAACCGGTCAGAATAAGCACCAGTAAGGAGTGTTGTTGTGAAGTACAAAGCGAAGATTCAGCCTACCGCCTCCAGCTCTCATCAGTCCTAATAAGAGGTGAGGGGTGAGCTTGAGGGCTGTCCTGCAAACTGGGCAAGGTGGTGACGCAGAGCGCTACCAGTAGGTCACTGGGCTGGCCTGGAAATAGTTTCTTTAGCAGAGTAAAAAATACCTGACTTTGACAGCCAGCATGCTGGTTTGTGTATGCATAATTTGCTGTGATCATGCTATAAATCAAGATGAGACTGCTAAAATTATGTATGACCTCATTTGATAGATTATCTAATAAGAAATTTGCTAATGCAGTTTATCACTTAAAAAGCCATACGACTGCTAAGGATGAGTACTTTACTGCAGCACATTTAAACCTAATCGTCAGAGGAGAAAAGCAAGCGGATTTCAGAGGTGAGTTAGAAGAGCATCCTTATGAGGATGATGTCTTCACTAAATCAGTGGTGCAATGCAGCAAGCAGGGTGGAAAGGAGTCTCCTCTGGATAAAGGTACAGAAAGCTGCTAGACAAGGCTGTGCTGTGTGAGAATACTGCATGGACTCACTGATCAGTAGCACCTTTATAAATAAAAATTGTTGTATCCTAACTGGCATGCTCGCTTTTATTGTTTAATCTAGTGTTATCTTTTAATTTTTCTGACATTTCATTTCTTTTTCACTGTCTTGCAACCAGATCTAAAATCCCTGATATGTGCTAAGAAATTACCAGCCTAGACCTCTAGCTCTAACTTGCTATTCTGGTTATGATGCCTGTCAGAATAAAAAGGGTAATTGTTTTGCTGCTATATGTTACCATCAAATATTTTTGTTCTTCCAGTTCGGTGACTCATTTAAAAAGACTGAACATCACTTTGACGTACACAAACAGAACTAGAAGGCAGCTCAAGCCAATGAAATAAAGCTTGTTTTGAAGGTTTGTTAATCACTTATTCTGTTCCAATCCCAAATTTATGATTAATATGATTAAAATATAAATGCTGTTTTCTTTACTGATGTTTTTCTGAAGCTCATTCTGGGGTCTAAATACCTGTATATAGTGCCTGGATATATGATACTGTTCAAAGCCTCTGAGATAAACATTAAACCTCCTCACAACTCTGTGTGTGTGTGTGTGTGTGTGTGCATGGAGGGGGAGGTGTTAGAGAAGTGATGATTTTGAACTCCATTTTAGGATTGGGAAAAATGAAGTGGAAACATGAAAGAGCTTACAAAGGGCCACACAGAAAATCATTATCAGAGCCAAAGCCAAACCTCTGACTTCCCTGGTCCTCATCTCATCTCCTGACTGCCAGAGCAAAACTTGCAATTGTCCCCTTTCTATGCCCCCGTACCTTGAGCAAATCCTGCCTCATTTGTACCCTGCCCAAAAGGGGAAGTTTGTTCTTCTCCAGGGAAAATGATGCATTATGGCAGAAATGGGGAAATCGGATGTTGCTGTACAGAAAATGTAACCATTGGCACAAGAAGGCAGGAGGTAATTTTACTGAGTCAAGGGAGGTGATAGCTCCACATTGACTGAAGTGTGTGACTAATGATTTGGGATTGTAGAGGAGCTATTGGTGTCACAAGAAAAGCAAAGATACTTGTAAAACACTGTAAATTCCAGGGCCTGGGATCAAGGAGCTGAAGAAAGGTATTCTGGTAGAGACATAAATTAGCCAGGCAGGGGGACTTCCCATGACATTTGCATAGGAGGCCCACCTAAACATTATGACGCCTGCACTGACAATGTAGTGGCAGCTGAGTAGCTGGAACTGTTCCTGAGGGGCCTGGAGCCTGTGTTTCTGTGTGAACACACAAAGCTGTGTGTATACCTCTGACTGGAGGGGTTTATTTACAAAAGAGAAAAACATTAAGTGATGGCAATATCATCTGCTCATTAAATGGCCCAGTTCTAAAGGGGCAAAGCCACTTGAGGAGTAATGGCGTAGTTCACCATTTGTGCCTTTCCCCACTGACATTAATTGGTACAAGCTGAGCTAGTGGATTTTACACTGAAGACACATCTCTACAAGAAGCTGGACTCAGGGCATCTGCTCACTCACCCTAGACTGTCAAATAACTCCCTGATTATAATTTTTGGTCACGGTTGATATGCCTTAGGACAGAGGTTTCGTCATAAAGCTTTCATTAGTCATTCCTTGAGTCATCATGTTCCATGAGCTCTTACCCCTAACAAGATAAAATCTAGCTATCAGTAACAATTCTCAGAGATCTACCAGTCAGTGATTCTGTGATGCAACCTGTAGCAGCCAGGCAGAATTTACTCCTCCATATTTCATCTCCTGCCAGCCATCAGCAAGGCAAAGCAAAAACAGCTGCTCTGAGCCCACATTATTGCAGTGCGATTCCAAGGGAGAGATGCTGATCCTCATTTAAAACCAAGGGGGAATCAAGAGAAGAAATAAAAGTCCTAAGCCGGTACCCTTGAAGCTAATTTTTTTTTTTTTTTCCCTGCAATACACATCTATTCAAAATAAATGCTTCTCATGCCTGCTGGGCAGTAAACCTTGCCATGTAGCTGCATATACTGTGCTTGGCCATATGGTTTGCAATGCACCACGACGAGAGACATATCATAAAAATAGTACTGGTAGAAATATTGTTAAAACACCACTTCATGGGCCAAAAATACCCTCTAGAAGAAACAGACCATGAAAGTACATATTGAGGTTGCAATCTTGTTCAACAGGCAAATGCTCCTGCTGTGCAAATCAAAAGATGCAAAAAAAAAAGTTTTCTTTGAAAACATTAGGTAAATATTCCCAGAAAGACAGATCTTAAATGATGGCAGGGATTCCAGCATGCATCCACTGATCAATGGTTAAAGATTGCCCAGAAAAGTCCAGGGGATGTGAGAAGAGAGCAAGGCTGCAGCTGTGGTCATACCTGAGGACTAGGATACGTTCCTTCGAAGGGTGGAAATCCCACCCTAATCATATATTCTCGTAGGTCATATGGGAGATCTTTAGCTGAGTCACCAGAGAAGAGCAATATAGAAATTTCCAAAGCTGGAAGGAGCAAAGTTTAACAGACATCCTATTATGTACAACTTACATAATCTGAGTACTGCGCTGCTTAGATAATATAGTGATAGAACTTTATAGAATTAAAAAAGCTTCTCACAGATGAAAATATATCAAGAATGGAATTAAAATGCTCAAAACACTGGTAAAATAAGTCCCATTTTCCTTCTGGCTTTATTGGACATTTCCAAGAGGGATTTAATGCAACAAAGATGATGCCTCAACTCCTATAGCCATGACATCATTTACACTGAACTGTGACTTCTCAGAGCATTCTTTTGCTTTTGGAAACAGAAGCTTCTGGTGACTTAGACACAAGAGGCAAAGATCAGGGTTCAAACAGTAGTCTTGAGAGGACTGGTTTTTTTCCTGTTGAACTGCAAAACTTGCACTAACTTTAGTGTCGATTCCTACTCTCGTCTGTATGCAACACCTAGTGTCTTGCAAAAGATGAGCAACTCTTATCTCCACGTACACAAAGATAAACACAAAAGTCTTGCACAAGTGGCTGCAGCAAAGGACTGTAACTAATGTGGAAGAGTAACAATGCAAACACCTTAGACCTAGAAATATTTCTTCTTTGATCACAAATTTTGGGCTTTATCTATGTTACATAAAATACCGAGGACTTAGATCCTCCACTGGCTTAAGTCACAGCTCTCTATCAAAGCACATGGAATTCTGTTGATTTGTATAAGATGATCACATATTTGTAAAACATATTTTGGCCTAGATGGGTGATAGACTAGAGTGAGGGAGTAGAAGGAAATAAACCCTTTTGAAAGATAATAATCACATACTTCAGTGAGGTGAGCAAGAAAGAGGTATGTCCTACACAGTGAGAAACGTACCCTTTTCAAATGTACGAGCCATGTTATCTCTAATGAAACAACAACACTTTGTGCTGCAGAAACAGGATAGACACACATATGAACAATACAAGGAGGGGCTTACTTCAGAAGTGTTTCCTCTGCACTGCTTCTGGTACCTTCCTCTGCTTGCTTTTCCGACGTAGCGCCTCTCTGGTGGTTCAGCTTCCGTGCAGGTTATTCAAGGACTCTTTCAAGTACCAGTACACTTGCTGGGATAAGGTTTATCTGAAAGGCAGGCTATGCAAACAAACATACAATAAACTCATGCAGTTCCTCATTTTTTCCGCCCCAAAGATTGTTATTGCATCACCTGACACTTTGGGGCAAAATGCATCAACGGGTTAGAAGCTAGTATGTCAACTTTACATGCCAAACGTAGGGAATGCTAAGGACATCATAGCTGAAGAGTTTCCACCACAGGAGAAGCCCATATTCATGTGAGAGTGGAAAACTTGGTTTACCAACAGTCAGGCCATTTGGTTTGGAATAATTTGATCACTGTTGGCATTAGACCAATTAATAGTTCACATGGTGCTTGGGGAAGCATAGGCTTCCAGCTTCCATGACTAAACACAGGGCTGAAAAGGGCAAGGAATGATAACAAAGGAATTCAAGTTATCTACTACCAGAAGGCAAACCTGCAAACTGGCAGGCTTCCAACCAAACACCTGCCATTAAAAAATGGTTTCCCACAAATTTCTCATTTCCTATGTGTAATCTCACATCTAAGGTTAGTCAGGGATTAGAAGGAAGATGACAAACCACTTTGATTATTGACAACAAAAGTTTGCTAGTTCTTTGCAGCAATAGGAAAAAAAAAAAAATGAAAGGCGCACCTGTGGTGCTGCTCATCATTTTGAAGCTGTTCTTCAGGATATTGTATTACTTTTTGTCTCTATTTATTTCCAAGTGCTATTGCTTGGCAGGCAAAACTCTTGGACTGTGTTATGTACCAATCCTTCCAGCATCTAGCTTTTCACAGCATTATTAATACTCAAGAACACAGGAACAGATGTAAAATAAATATCCCACTGTACTCTTCACTGGGTCCTATGCACCAGCTACTGCACTGGGGTAAAGAAATGCTTGGTATTCCACAACTGGATGGAGAACAGAGGAGGGAGAGCTCACAGTGAAATGCCGGGAGCTTGCTGGCTGTAAACAAACAGAATGGAAGATAAATCAAAGCAGTCCTTTGATCCCAGCAGTCTGGGCCATGCTCTGTTTGACTCTGCACCGTCAGAGCCCCTCTGCCCCCGCAGTCACCAGGCACTACTGAGCCTGCCTGTCTCAGAGAACGGCTGGGTTGATGCAGCATTAGCCGGGCTGGGATGAACCCGTGCAGGCCAAACAGGGACAGGGCCCTTGCTCTGTCCCCAGGAGCAGCACAGGAAGCCTCTCATGGAGGAGCAGCCGGCTCTGCTGCTCAGGGCTTCCCGTGACCCAGGTGCCTCAACTCCAACACTCATCATGTTTCCCTCTCTGCTGCTCCCAGAGGACTGAGAGGTTTTCCCTCAGATGCTATAATTTACCCCTTCCAGGCATCAGTCCTGTTCACCCATGCGAGGACAACAGAGTATTTAAAGCTGAAACAGCCAAAGAATATATTCAAGAATCTATGATAAAAGCTACAATTTTATGCACCGTGGAGCGTCCATCAAGGAAATGCACAGAGCTAGTGCCACAAAATAATTACATGTGCGGAGTCCATTGTAAACACAGCTTTTATGTGCATCAGCACAGCTGGGGACAGTGTTTAAAAATATAATTATGTAATGCATTTTATGTAGTCTGTGAGCCATTCAAGTGATACCGTCGGTTCAGCAAAATTGCATGCAGCAGGTCTGTATCTATTGGCCTGAGCAAAGAAACATTTTTCAGGAGCATTATTATTTTTTTTTTTTTCCTGCCACAAAATAGATTTGTCTCCGATGCCTACGGGGGATTTGTGTCTCTGTCATTGGCCACTTTCTCTCCTACTTTCACCAATGAAGGAGAAAGAAATGGGGAGTTATTTTTGGCCTTGCAGCAGACTCCAGCATCTAAATCAGCTAGTTCTGAAACCACTTGGGGTGGTGCCGGTTCTGATTTAATGGCTTTAGAGGGAAGGAATTTGTCATGTCCGACTGTTAGTGAAAGGGAAACAAAGCAGCTGTTGTAGGGTGGAAGGGCAAGGCAAGGTTAAGGCTCTGTGTAAGGAAGCAGGGTCCGGTCTGCAGTACTAGATGAGCAGCGAAGGATGAGCTGTGGCTGGGGCAGCACAGAGGAGGCTGTTACCGAGCCACCCAGAGGCTTCAGTTAGCAGGAGATCTCTATTAAAATGCACAGAGAAAGCAAGATTACAGCTATACTGACTGCTGACACCCTCATACCCCCTCCCCACTGCCACCCCTCCGTTTACTTTATCCTTGCAAAGCTTATATTGTATGAGCTGCAAAACGTGCAGGGAAAGCTTTGCTTTCCTTCTTGTTCAATCTGCAATTGCAGCTCAGTTGAGGTGATGCAACAGTAAAATTTCTGATACAGTGCTTCACTGTGCTGCTAAATGATAGGAGCTGCAGCACCCACAGATGTTTATCTGAGACAAAAATGGAGGTTTGTAGACACTACTTTATGGTCATTTTAAGGCCCCAAGGCTTTTGCTACTTTGCAGACAGTAGATTATATGTCTTGGCTAAATCCTACAGAGAAAATAACGTTTAAGCTGTCAAAAAGTCTCTCTAGGAGACCCTGCAGATTGTTTTTTTCATTTAAACAAACCATTAAAGAAATCTGTAGCTAGTTTCATAACAGAAGATCCACAGGTGGGAGTAGCGAGATAGCTTCTCCAGCTAGCCAGGAGCTGCCTGGCACAGAAACAGGACTTGATGCTGACTTCTAAATATAGGACCTGATATCAGAAAAGAGATTTCCTTTTTTCTGTTAGATGCTGGGGCATGTGTAGCGTACAGAAACAGAGAGTGGGGATCAAAATCCTGGTACCTGCATTCCTGATTGCAGGCTGGCATCATTGAGAAAGGGAGACATAGCTCCTTGCATTCTCCCTTCCTTCCTATGAATATTGTATTTCTCTTTGCTTAGCAGGACGGCATTGATCGGAAGACGGAAGATATCGCAGCCAGAGGAGTCCATCACTGGCTGCAGCCTGGCACAGCAGAGCCAAGTGGGAGCGCTGCTGCTGGATCACACCCGGGTGATCAGCAGTGCTCGACAGAATAGCTGTTTGTGTGAAAGACAGGCACAGCCATCATCCAGCTACACTTTCAAAAGAAAGCAAATGCAGCGCTGTTGGAAAAATCTCAGAACTGCCATTTGTTTGACTCCAGAGCTCCTAAGGTACTTAGATGCTTCCTTCCCCACGGAAATCTCTGTAAAATACATTTTGTTAGACGAAGCCCTTTGTGTTCTCTGTGGCAGATTGTGCAGATGCAGCCTAGTACAGTGCATAGCACCTAATTTCAGAGAAAGCTAGGGCAGCTCTCAGTGCCTTGCCCCCGCTGCACAGCCTACCGGCACGCGTTGGTGACCGTATCTCATGTCACATACTCCAGGAAGATAAGGTTTCTCATGAACAATTTAAGTAAGCAAATATTCGCACACATATATGCATAGCATAGATACTGAGCAGAATCCTTGTGCACTATTAGGGAAAGATTGATTTGGGGAAGGTCTGAGCAGTTAGATGGTTTCTGTAATTAAACTTGAGGAAAAGCAAACTTTGGCACATCTAAAGTCATTCAACGTGATTTTTAAAGTAGCACATCGTGAAATTTTTTCTGAGGAATTTTTTCGACACGATTACTGCTTAGCACAGTATAGTTAGTCAAAATGAAACTATGACGTCCTGTCATGCACGCGAACAGAAGGTATATCGATAAACAGTACTTTAAAAATAATTTTCTGAGCGGAATTGGTCAGTGGCTAACTAAAAAGTCCTTCAGTCCGTAGTATCAGTATCAAATGTAGGAATTTTATGGTAGGGATTTTTTTAAGATGTAACATTTTATATGCTCATGGGAGAATATTTGTAGTTGTCCACTTGAATGTGCTTGATTAATTTAGGGCAAGACATATTGAACACAACACCTGCTGACAGTGAGCTGGATTTTCAAAAACATATTGTTGAGCAAACACGGTCACAAGGTTATATTGTCTATGGCTTGTTTATGCACGAGATAATTCCTTTGTAAGTCTGGTTGAAGGTGAAGACCAAACTCTTCTTTATATGTCTTGCCTAATCCAACTGGTGCGGTATGAGTATAAAATGAGCTCAAAAATTTACACTTTTGGACCCTAAAATGCTGTATTTACTACCTCCCAAAGGAAACATGTTAAGTAGAGTACTGTCAGCAGATGGGACATGGGGAAGAGGCAGGAATGAACAGGCAACGCGACTTCCTCAGGATCACATAACAGCTTTGTAGAGGAATTCACAGCAGAGCCCTGGACTTGTGTTCCACAGATTGCTAACCACTCTCAGGTCCAAACTGCCTGCAGTGTGCCTTTTCCTGGAATATCACAACACCGCACTACCACAGAAGCAGCAGAGGCCACGTTCATTGAACATTTGTTAAACAGATCTGGTTTAAGGTTCTTAACAAAAAAGTTACTTGAAAGAGTACGCTCTATCCAAGTGCATTCAACAGAGCTTTATGCCTTAAAAGCTAAAAGCAAATTTGATTACAAAAACCACTTTCAAATGGAATGTGTTTTATACGATCACAGGGAACCTTCAAAACATAAAATTAAATAATTTATGTCAGTACCTTCTGGGTGAAGCCTAGCTGTGAATTCAGAGGTAGAACTATGCAGGCAGAATGCTGTGTCCTAGAAAGAAGACCAAATGCTACTTCTACCTTTCTGAGAAAACAGAGAATCCCAACACTGACGTGAGCACAGGAAAAAAAAAAAATTAGTTTAAAGCAGGGAGAATCCTTCAGACTGCGTGTGCAGATGCTTCTGAATATCCAGTTATAGTGCTAGAAGTTAGTGCTAGCTATATTTATTAGCTAGCAGAATTACCTAGGTGTAACTAAAACTCTGATTCCTTGAAGCCAGTCACTCATTCTTAAAATATGGTACATATGTGAAACTGCTACCTCTTCCAAAAGAGACAACTGCCTTGGCACAGCAGAGTAAGTATCACTGCAGGGTAAGTGGTGGGATCTGGTCACAGGTCTGAAGGAGTGTTGTAAGGACAACCCATCAACCCCTTGCCCTCAAATTCCTTCAGTGCTCTTCCTTTAATCCTTCATACTAATGTTATTTATACAGCGTTTATTAAAAGCGGTTTCTAATTTCAGGTGCCTCGCTAAAACCACCCAACTGCTAGAGGTTTGCACACCTCCATCTCACTCCAACTGAGATAATGGAAGCAATGGGCAATACCTGGTCTCATCTCCATCCCTGTGACTGCAGTAACACATTCCCACTTTTTCAAACACCATCACTCAGCACAAATGGCTACTCAAGCTGTATTTCCTTAAAAAGGTGGGAGTTGAGGAAGTGTTGGCTGTTTGGGGACTTGCAGGCAAAATATGTTTTTTAAAGAAGAAGATACCAGCAGATGGATTTCATGAAGGAAAAACATGGAGCGAAATGTGAAACTGAAACCCAGCTTGTTAACTGTATCTTGGCAGTGTGCAGTTGCAGGTAATAATTGTCTTCACAGCCCAAATTCTCATGCACTTCCCAGGCCACGAAATGGAAAGCTGAGAACACGATCATCCTGACTGGCAGACAGAGCAGGTGGATGGCAGCTTTCAGCTGCTTGGAAACTACAACCTTTAGAACAAGTAGGTGCTGGTCAGCCTCTTCCATGGTGACCCTCCAGAGCACCTCAAAACGAGGATATTTCCTTTTACTCACTGCGCACAACAACAGAAGTGGTGGTACAGCCTCATCAGCAACCAGGACAACAAAACAACTTTTAAGTTATTCCTGTTTTAAGGACAAGGAGAAGGCAATAACCAACATCTACCTGCAGCACCATATAAGAGCACTGTGAGTGTTTCTCCCGCCCTTGGAAAAAGTAGGTAGATGTGGAGAAAGGTTCACAGTTCTTACCCTCAATCCTACCCCGAACTTTCTAGAATTCATGGCCGCTGGCTTAGACCTAAAGCCAGTGTTGAGTATTCACTTACCTGGCACATGCAGGTGAGAAACTGGGCTGTTAAAAAGTGAGAGAGTTAAAGGCAAGAACGGACCACTACAATCACCCTTTCTAATCTCCAATTATTTAATTTCAATTCAGTAACCCCACAAAGAACCACATAACCATCATTTAAGTAAAAATCTGGCTAAAACATGTCTTCTGAAAATAAATTCATTCTTGTCTTAAAAAGAGTATAAGAACAATCACTCCTTAGGAGGCTTTTTTTAGTAATAAAAATAAATAATTTCAAAATTAAGCCAAATTTCTAACTTGAGCTTACTTACCCTCAGGTTCCAGGTGTCTGAGACATACTTCACCATTCTCCACACATTCTCTTGAGACATTCAATAATTTTTTGGTAGTTCCATCTTACCATGAGGGTACTTTATACTGAGCAAGTCAGCTATTAATCTTCTCCCTGATAAAGCTAAACCAGCTCTCCATTGAGGCTCTCTGCTAAAGATTCCAGGCCTCAAATCTGTTTGTGGCTTTCTGTGAAATTTTTAATCAATACCTAGGCAATTAAAGTATCTGTTACAAAATAAAGGCTATTGAGACAGAAAAGGGACATGCAAGGAGAAGGAGCGTGCACTTTAATCAGCAAGCCTACAACATTACAAAATACAATGTTCAGATCTAGACTTCATCTGTTTTACTCTCTTTCGTTAAGTTCCAACCTTACCTTTAAATCTCCTAGACATACAGGAACAAAAAATTAGGGAAATCATTGTATTTTCACGTCTGAGGACAAATTTTAGACCCCTCCAGCATTCCAGAGGGGCACTGTGCAGGGCAGAGGCTGGGATGCCGGCGTAGTGCCGGGGGTACCCAGGAGAGCCGGCGCTGGCTGGAGGCGTGCTCTGCCTCCCGCTGCCAAGGGCTGGCTCCCACCCTGCCCTGCTGTCGGTCACCTGCTTGGACCCGAGCTGGGCACTGCTATTTGGGCTGCAGGCCGTGGCTATTCAAGGACCCAGTTCATATTTGCTAAGCTGTTAATTACAGTGTAGGACTTAGTTTCTAATACCAGCGACACAGCAGGAAGCTCCCGAAGTCCCTACTTCACTGCTCTCCACCAGTACTGGGGGGAATCCATGCCACTATTTCTTTCACATCATTTTTGCTCTTAAAAATGATCAGATCACAGTTTCAAGATGGAGCCATCCTTGGAATGGCATGTTTTTAAGAGAAAGTCAATTTCCAATTACTACAGTCTGTAAAAGCCAGAGATCAGATTCAATTACACTGCACTTCGCAATTTACAATCTGTTGGTGTTCATTTCAGCAGAGGCTCGGTAAATGCTCTCTTGCTGCAGACCTTCAAAATGTTCTTGCCAACTGAAAGAGCAGTGGCTCTTAGTCCAGAGCCTCGCCACAGCTTACGCCATTAAAATCCAGGTCAGACTCCAGGCTGTGCTCAGAAACCCCACGTAGGCAAGGATGGCACACGGCTGGGTTTCAGCCCAAGGAAGGAACCTGCTGGGCTACTGAGCAAAGCTGGTGTGAGCCCACACTTAAAATGTGAAGTCACCAGAACACACAAATATGCAATGTCATATTTCTGACAGGCTCACTGAGCTATTACATGATTCTAAATCCAGAATTTGAATGTTCTTGGATTCTCCTTTTTTGCGAGTGAGGCTGTCTGGCTTCAGTTTGGTTGCTATTGCTGTGGCACGTAAGTTGTCAGAGGTAACAGGCACGTGGGCAAGGTCCTTGTCCTGATGTTTCCTGATGCACATTCAGCACATCCACAACCCAAGGCAGGTGGTAAAATCCAAGGGAAGGGCCACAAAGGCAGTAGATTCCCAGACAGGTGATCTTTGCAAGCCTCTTCTCGTAAGTACAATGCAAAATATCCCTTAGGTATGCTACTATAAAAATTAAGCAGCAGAGGCAAAGTCAATAGGATTGTATCAGTTCATACCAGATCAAAATGTGTCACTCTCTAGGAAACTATATATCAGTGGTATATAAAAATTCCTTAATTGAAGACACAGGTTTCCAAAGAATCCCTGGCTCAGGGAAAATATAAAGTGCCTTTTGATGTGTTACAACAAAGCAGAATCAATATATACCATTAAAGCTGATAGCAAAAATATTTGCAAAATTGGAACATTATTCTATTTCTAAACTCATCCCAGGGCTAACTCCTGGGTCGCTCCTTCCCCCATTTCTGCACATCTACTGGTATGGACCTCGTCAAATACCTGAAAACATTAAACTAAAGCAGGGGAGGAGAAGAACAACAGAAACAACAGCCACCATCCCTCTTAGTATTTAAAGATGAGATTTTTCCAGCAAGAAAGATGCCAAAAACACTGAAGAAACATCCTCTAACAAGGCAAATCAAAATGCTTTAAGGTTTGTTTAGGAGATCAGTTACCAACAAAAGTCGCTTCCATTAAATCTTGCCTGTTAGCAATGGCTTAGTATAAAATTAGCATACTCCTGAATGGGCCAATGACCTGAGGTTGTGGTTATCCACCTGCAGCATAGCAGTGGAGTGCAGCATGAAAGCTCAAAGTGAGCAGCTGCCATTGCAGATCATGAGATGCATTAATTTTGTGTGTTCAAATTGAACTTATTTTAAATATTGTGACCTCTCTGCTCTCCTTTCTGCATTTCAGTTTTTAAGTTTGCCTTAGTGGATGTTAGTAATTTTTCATTTTTGTATTGGTTTTGGGTGTGGTTTGTTTGGAAGCCAAACATTCTTATCTGCTATTGTTCCACTAGTACTGAACTACATTACCAGTGACATGGGCTACGGGGGTTTTGTGTAATCAGGATATATCAGAGTGATTTCAGAGAAATGCATGGAGTCGAGCTCAGATTGCACGAATTGCTCCCAAGTCAGAGGAGGAACCAGGTCATATAGCAGACAGCAATCTAAAACCTAGATTTGAACAGGTGTCAGTTGACCCTCCTGCCGTGAAGAACGATCAGAAAAAGCACCAGGGGAGGATGAACGGGAATGAATCCTGAAGGAGCTGCAGGCACGAGAGCCCTGGTTCTCTCAGAAGTCCAAGGACTGCAAAAGCACGCAGCAGCCCGCAGGGTTGCTGGCTCTTACCATGGCAGCCCTTGGGGGAGCACAGCCAGGGCTGCCCTTGCAGCATCCAGCAAGGTTTTGTCCCTAAACAGTGGGGCTAAGGAGCTTCCAAGGAGGAGGTAAAGTTGACTTTGGCAGCCTTGAAGAAAATATCAAGGCAGTTTCTGAGGTGAAATGAGGGGAAAGCTAGGAGACGGGCAAACTTGGAAATGCAGCAGCTGCAATATTCATCAAAATCTAAGTCACATATGGATTAAAAATGAAGACATAACTTCTGAGCTATGAGTGTCACTAGGAAAAGGAGACAGGCAATTCAGGACAAAGGGAGTTTCAAAGCTCTGTGTTTTTCAGCTAAACAAACTAAATGTTAACAGGAGACACTGACATGAAGTTGGCTTTTATAAGGAAGAACTTTCCCTTCCTCCTCCCAGCACGGCAGCAAGCCAAGCTGAAAGCCGATGATCAAAGGTCAGTCAGCGCTCCTGAATCTCACTAGTTATCAGGATCCCTGCTGGAAACAAATGCTTTCACACCGCAACTGAGCACGTTTATAAGGGCTGCTGAAAGCGACATTTCAATTAATGCAAAGGCAATACACTTTGGGTTCTGGGCACATCAGCATGGAGGTATTTCGAGTGGCAGTGAGTCAATAGTCTATCACTAGCAGCCCTGCAGGCAAAGTGCCCACTGGGAATAGGGAGGCAGCTATGGTCTCCCCTGTCAGGAGGGCTCCAGGTTGGGGAAGCATTCACTTTTGCTGTTTGCCCTCTGCTAGGTTTTTTGGATAAGCTGAGTTCTTTGGTTTCTGTGATTACCAGCTCAGCACCACTGTTAGAGCTCTCCACTTAATGTAACAATATTTTGAAACCTACCTCAGAACAGGAACAAGCTTCTGCAGATGGAAATGCTGATAATGTGAATTTTGAAAGCCAGCTTTTGTCTGCACCGCTCAAGTAGGTGTTAGAGGCCTGCCTGCCTACATTCCCCCAAAAAGTCACATCTCATCACTTCTATTGGGAAGTAATACGTGTGTATATATATAAAACTTACAAGGAATCACACAACTGAGGTCACAGGGATAATTAGTTTGGGAAGGAACCACACAGCATTTCACATTTCCTGCACAAGAGACCCATTGGTTTCTCTCAGTTTTGGTCTTGGCTATAAACTACATTCCACTTTTTGACCTTGAGCTGTCGGGAAATATTTTCCAGACTAGACAATTAGGAAGAAAGTGGAACAGCATATGAGAATTGGTGTGGTAGTGTGTACTTTTGAGCAGGGTGGCCTTGTCCCATTGATGGCAGATAGGCCACACCTACCAGGAATTTTCTGTCCCTGTCAGAATAGATCCTGGTATAAACTTGTTACTGAAGGAGAAATTTAAAAAAAAAAAAAACCAAAAAAAAAAAACAACTTAGGGATATGTCTGAAAATCATCATACTGGCTAACAAAAAGGCAAGGAGTTGGATTTTTTTTCCCATGAGACTGTGCCTGGCAACTCCATTCTGCTCTGTTACATGCCTACACCACAGTGCCTGGTGGAGAAACAAGAGCTTAGGAAGGGAAATGGGAAAACCATTCATCTAATATGGGTGGGCTAAAATAGAGCTAAAGAGGAAATAAAAGATGATATATCCACAAACACCGATTAAGCTGTGGGCGTTAATGAAGAAAAACTTTTCTTCACCGAGCTAAACAGTACTTGGGACTGAACATTACCCAATATGCATGAAATAGAGAAATAAAGCTGTATTTTTTTTTTAATGAATGAAATTATCTTGGGAGATGGTTGGCACAAAGTCTAAGCACAAATGAAGATCCACTTTAATCCATAGAATAGGATTTAAAACCGTAGACTTCCCTTTTCACCAGGGCTCGTTTCATCCTCCAGCAGGCAGAGAAAGGAATGACAGAGGAAACACCAATCCAGCAGCTTCAGAAAAAAACCCCAAAACTAACCAATAAGTTGGAAAATAGCAGCTCAGCATGTCTTGTGGGTTTCCCCCCCCTTTTAAATTATTGCAGCATTTATTCCTCCGCACTCTATTCAAGTTCCTTGTATATTCATCACTTCTGAAAGGAATTTGAGTGGAGTGGGAATGCATGGCCAAGTAGATGATTTGGATTTACTTATGCCTTTCTCAAAAAATGCAGATTTATCTTTGTATCAGCAGATTTTGGAGCTGTGCCAACTAAAAAGGTAACACAAGGAAAACAGTAATTCCTTTTTTTTCTGCTTAGCAATTACCTCTTACCTCTCAATTAAAGTCAGGAGATTTTTTTTTTCCCAAGTCTTTGTCATATTGTTGAAACAAGCTGAGACACAAAACTGCTTGTTGTTCAGCAAATAATCTTTATGTCATGCAGTGTTTAAAACCCTATAGTGACAGATATCTGCATAGGATACCTCTACACTAGTGTAGACCTTCCTGACTTCACTGTGGCTTAGCAAAGATGTGAAGCTCACTGCACATGGAGTCCACATCAGCAAAAACCATCAATAAAATTTTACATGTCACAAAAAACCCCCCAAAACACCAGATTTCTATCTACCTGTATCTTCCTTGCCAAAGCAGTGCCACTGTGGAAAAAAAATGAGACGAAGAGGGCAAAGTTTCCTTTCTTTGTATCAGTGCAAAGAGAAACTGGCTTTCACTTGCTGCTTTTCTCCTAGGTCTGCTGTTCCAGCTGACCTTTGAGCAGGGCACAGAACATGGTGCAGAAAGCAGCATTGTAGTTCAGCTCCCTTGAATCACCCGTTTTCCACGTGGAGTTTAACCTCATGATCACCTCTGTCACACTCAAAAATGGACCCTTGACATCCACAGACTAAGATTTAATCTGTGCTCCACCTCCCACAGAGCACTTAGGACTGAAACAAGGATGACTGTGTTTCTTTAAGAGCTTGTCACATTTCATTTTGCAGATCAAAAACTTAAGACATCCTATGTATCAAATTCACCCACTTCAGTTACTTTGCATGTAGTTTGATTTCATTAGTTGTTCTGTACGCTGTATTCATTTTGAGCACAAAGATGAAAACCCCAGCCAGAGTCATGTCCTGCTGAAAGCTCTGACTCATTCTTGTGTATCTCTTTGCTCTAGGGCCTCTTTCTTCCTAACCTTTATATTCTTTCACTGTAAAAAAGACTCAAACCCCCCCCCCCAAAAAAAAACCCAAAAACCCTCTTCCCCCATTTACTGATGCTAGCAAGAATAAATGTTTTTTGTTCACAGTCTTAATATAGCATCATCACCATTCTCCTCCAGGTTTTCAATGAAGCTGCCTACATCTCATCAGTAGTCACCAAAACAAGTTGAAACGTTTCTATGGATTCCAGTGGGCACTGAAATAGGCCATGACAAAACCTAACTTGTGTGGTTTTACTAAAATCTACTTCATTCTAGGTGATTTTTTTTTCAGAAAATATTTGAATACTTGAGTCCATTACAGAACAACCCATAGGCCCACTGCTGCCAAAGGGAAAATAAAAGGAAACGCTCATTGAAATCATGCTTGCATCGCACACAAAAGCTCTGCCTCTTCCAATCTTCTACAACTAGGATGGGAAAGGACTTCTTGGGTTTGACCAATTTGTGAACATCACCAAAAACCTTCAAGCATTTCAGTTAACCTGGTGGGCAATCAGAAGGCAAAGGAGACAGCCCTCTTACCAGTCTTTTCTCTGTGGTGTTAGCTGTCAGCATTTAATCTTTGCTAACCTCTGGCATCTGCACCAACACTCTCTGCCGGGGTATGAGGTGGCTCACCTTTGTTCTCCACACATCAATCTGCGCTAAGGACAATTGCAGCGCTTCAGCTCCAACAGGCGAGAAGCACTGGGCTCACATGATGAAGTCTGTGGCAGGCAAAAGCTCATTACAAAGGGCGCTTAATTATCTCCTTTTCCTTTATTAACACCTCTTGAATCTCATCCTGTAATCTCAGGCAACACTTCTCGCTCACGGTGTGCCCGTGAATGAGAACACATTCGGTGTCTGGCACAGCCCTTCTTGCAAGTGTTCTTCTGGTGCTGCTCTTTCTTCTCCCAGTTTTCAAAATCTAATTGTGATTGGCAACACGCAAAACACCTCAGCAGAGGATCAGCATTTCAAGGGGGCTTGAATTTTTTAATGCTGTTTCCTCACCACGTCATACAAATACTTTTGTTCCCACTTCTTGTAACTTTGGATATGTTAGGTGGTGGGATTGCTTCACACAGCAGCGAGTGCAGAGCAAGATGACTACATCTACTGTAACTACACTGAACAGAGAAAAGTTTTCCTCAAGGAAGGGATCATTCAGCTTAGTCATAGGCTCATTTATATCAGATTCTGTCATCACAGGGTCATGACCCAGCTGAGGTGACTTAATGTTCTATAGCTTTCAGAACCAAAGTCCAAGAAAAAGAAAAAAACCCCAAAAAACCAACAAACCCGTCAGTCTTCAGCCAGGATGAAGACTTTTTCTCCTTCCTGGCAAGAAAACCAGCATCAGCAGCTTTATGTAACTCCCACCCATTGTGGGCCGCAGGAGCCACTGTTTCTAAAGCATCGTGCTCCAAGCCACACGTTTCCACACTACTCCCTAATGTCTCCTCCCAAAACTGGTACCTACAAGCCCAGCTCAAGGCTTTCAAGCCCTTTTACAAGGGCCTCACTATCAGATCTTCAGTCTTCATTCCTGCAGATGTCCTGTATCTCCTGGCCAGATTTCTTCCCTCCCCATGAGTTTCTGTCTGCTCCCTTCACCTGGGGTGAACAGAGCAGAATTAGGGTTGGTCCCTGCTCCTCTGAGGGGTCCAGCTCACCATAGGACAGGGTGATCTCCACGAGGGCCCGTTGGCATCCAAGTGCCCATTCCACCCGAGCTTCTGGGCCACTGGCTGCAGCTCAGCAGGACAGACAGACATGTCTGACTTTAAACATGAGAGCAGCCCCCAGGAACCAGAGCAGTGACACTGCCTACTCGCCTACCTAAATGCTTAACTGCACCAGAGCCAATGTGACCTAGCTTTTGTGGGTTTAAATGCTGGAGGCTGAGTTTTTGCTTGCTGCTTTAAAGGAACATAGCAATCCTCCTTTTTCAGATACTCCAGCTGGTTTAGCTAATGTCAGGGGAATCACGAATCCTCTGGAAATCTCTGAAATTCAGGCACATAATGTGTAAAGGGAGATTGTACAAACAATGCAGCTAAATAAGTAAGTCTTGGTGATAGAACAGCCATTTACTGAGGAAACAGCACACAGAGAAGAAGAATTAGCTGGGAAGTGCTGTTCTGTAAAATTATTTGTCCAATTTCCATGTAAGCTATCAGCAAATCTTGGAAATTACCTTGGAGATTTCCAGACATTGGAACACTGCTGCCAGCTATCTATTTCCATGCCACAGAGATAAAAAAGATCTACTGAACAGTCCTTCCCTGCTTCCATGCTGCTCTTACACAACTTTTCCACTATTTTCTACGCGGTGACATTTTTAAACAATAAAAACTTCCACCTGGCATAGGACACTGGTGCTCTCCCTCTCTCCGTTTCTGAAGCACAGTAGGATCAGTGATTCACCGTGGCTAACAAAGAATGAAGGGGATGCATACCGGCTCTAGAAAAAAAATATCAGCTGTACAAGTCCCCTGCTGTGAGAAATGAAGCCAACTCTGCACGGCCACTGCAGCACAGAGCTCTTGGCGCAGACAGTCACGAAGGCTCGGAAAGAGACCCTCGGCAGTGGCATTTCTACCAGTCCTCCTGAGATTTACTGGAGCAGGATCAGAAAGTTAGGTTGCTATTTATTTCCACATTAACTCCGCTGAGTAAGAGTGGGCCAGGTACAAACAGTAAAACAAGAACAAACCTGGCCTTTAATCCAAACCCTGAGACTTGACACAAGCATAAATATGTAATATAGTAAATATATTTTTTTAAAAGGTTCCATTTCCTTCAAATGCACTTATCTCTAGGGTTGCAGCTGCCAGCTAAAATCTCTCTATCTCCAGAGATAAATAGTGAGATTATGAGATCATATCCTCTAAAATGAATTCCCTGGTATTCAGTTTCTCCAGCTCTGAGCCATGAATTCTGCACAAAATGTTTCAGGGAACACAGTGCATCTCAGCTAAAGATTACTTGTTAATAAACAAGATGATTTTATGAACACAGAAATTAGAGAAGGTCAATAAATAAACATTATTGTAATAACATCTTTTGCATTGTTTCCCCAAGAGAAGCAGTGCAGAAAGTGAATTGATGTTTCTATGAGAACTCCAGCTCCACATACTCTGCTGCTGTTACTCAGTCCTCTTAATTGCTCTGGAGCAAGACTCTGCATGAGCTGAGGAATCTCCTGGACTGGGGGGGGGGGGTCAAACACAACTATCCTAAAATCAACAATAACATGAAAAAAAACCAGAAGTAAGGTGCAGGAGAACATGGGCCTCTCCAAGAAGGGCAGAAGGCATCTTAGGCAGACAGGTTATGTGCTTTTAGAAGTAGATTGCAATCAAATCATCCAACAGTAAGTGGATGAATGGTCCCTTTTTTGGCTGAGCAATAAGCAGGAGAGCTTAACAGTCTGCTAAAACATTTTATCCTCTGCGTGGCCATTTTCAGCCTATCTATGGCCAGCCTTTTGAGGTATCACTGTATTAAAAATGCTCTTCCCTGAAGGTACTTCCACACTGCAGCAGATGTCACTGACTTGGCACTGTTCAAAGGATCTATTAAAAGTAATGTAATTAATTACTTGGGCTGTCATCACAGCACTGCTTTTGAGATATTTTAAATGGTTCATTATTGATAGCCTTATGCCGCGATGCGCTGAGCACCTTCACGCTCACCCCTGGGCACTGAGACAAGGGCCAGTGCAGGCTCCCCGGGCACCGAGCATCCTGTCTCCTCCTGAGGCTGCTGCTCCGTGTGGCACCCAGCACAGGGCCCAGTGCCACCACTGCTGCGTGACCCGACCCAGCAGCGGGCACCGTGGCCAGCCCCGGGTGTTTGGAACACTGAGTCCCGTGTCAGGGGATGATTTGGGAAAGCGATTTTCCCCGCAGCTGGGGAGGAGCCGCCCCAGAGCGGAGAGCAGGACGAGAAGGGAGCGGCAGGGCTGAACTGCTCCACACTGACCGTAAGCCCAGCTCCCTTTGCCTTGCTCGAGGGACCGAGGGCACATAACCCGTGGTGCTGAGGAGGAGGAGGAGAGGAGTCAGGATGGAGGAGAAAAAATGAACCTTGGAAAGGGGGAAGGAATGATGCCTCCTCTGAGCGTTTTAGCATCAGTCTTTTTGACTTCCAACACCCAACTAATTAATTAAATACATAAATAATTGGCGATATATGAATTCAAATTTCCTCAAGTCTAGCCTGTTTTGCCCGTGATGAAAGTGATCTCCCTGTCCTCATTTCAACACACAAGCTTTCTCGTTCCTGATCTTCCTATTCTCTCTCCCCTTCCTGTGAAGGAGGAGAGTGAGTGAGCAACTGGCGGGAGTTTGGCTGCCGGCCATGGCCATCCCACCACACTTGGACACCAAACACCTCACATGGACAAATACTGAATCACGTGCAGGGAACTGGGAACTACAGCACCTATGGAAACCTCAGTGAAAGGGACGGCTCCTGGTGCTCACTGACCCCCAGACTGAGACAGAGCTATGCCACCACCTTTGCTAAACTGTGTGGCTGCATCCAATTCCTTCAGGAGGAGGTGTCTCTTGGGTTCTGCTAAATTTCTGCCAACACATTTGACTTCCATCTTGGGACAGAAAATGCCCTATAGCAAAGCATCCTTGAAAAATTGCTGAGCTCTGCTCTGTGGCAGTTATGACAGCATCTATGGCCAATAAAATGAAAAGGAACAAATTCTGAGAGGCAAAAAAAAAAAAAATCTATAGGCGTACAGAGGATAAAAAAGTA
Organism: Hirundo rustica; assembly: GCF_015227805.2. Classification (NCBI taxonomy): domain Eukaryota; kingdom Metazoa; phylum Chordata; class Aves; order Passeriformes; family Hirundinidae; genus Hirundo; species Hirundo rustica. Next base: position 29,056,345 of record NC_053452.1, read on the forward strand.
AGAGTAATCTTCTGCCTAGGTCTCTAAAGCACAAATCTTTGGTTAATTTCAGTTGCTGATATTGCTGTTGTTTGTTTCATTTTAGACATAGCACCAGGAACCAAAAAAGAAGCATCATATATAGGGTTAGGTCATAGAAGAAAATTTACACGCAGCTTCCTCTCAAAATCAATTCAAATAGCTCAGATATGAGCCAGGTCATGCAAGCTAAGATATCCCTAAACACTGCAAACAGAGTGCAAATAAACATGAATTGGAAATATGAAAAGAGGGAGATGACTCCAGGCATCTTTCTCAGCATCCTCCCTCGGTGATATGGAAGAGTCATCAGCACACTAATGAACACAGTCATGTTCAATATTAAAGGGAGCTTTCCTCAAGGGCCAAGAAATATTACATAGGAAGTAATATAAGAGTGGATAAAGTAGAAAGAAAGTAGAACACAAGCAGATTTAGGACCTCACCTGAAGCCTATTGAATAGAAAAGGTAGAGAACCTTTGACTCAGTGATTCTTTCTATCTTTCTTTAGAGAGAAGCATTCAAACTAGCATTTTCTCTGCAGGAAACAAAGCTATAGATACTTCCCCAAGCCCAGAGACAAATCTGAAAAGCAACAATAATGAAAATGAACTAGAAGTGAAAGCAGGGAGCTCGCTAGGTATGACTATGCTGTGCAGCTTGGCAGCTATGCAAGCTAATATATTTTGGGCTGCAAACATATATACATGATGTGGTGCTGTGGCAAGTGATTCAGGCTGGCTCTAAAAGAGACAGTTGTGTAACCAAAATCTCTATGGCTGTACTTGCTTGGCACCCCGTTTGATCTCAGAGGAGTAGAATGTTTCACCTCAGTAGCAGGTGGCATCAGAGCAACACTTGAACTGGCCAAACTCAGACTAATTTCCAGCTACAATGCAGGTCCCTCCACCCAGGAACGTTTTCCCATGAAAGAAAGAAAGGCTGTGTGGAAAAAAAAAAAAAACCAAAACCAAACAAACCAAAACCCAACATCCAGGAATCATCTACACAGACCATCATGGCAGGTTGCACTTACTTGACGAGACAGCGTGTTCTTTGTAGCTGTTACAAGAATTGCTAGATGATGTCTGCTGGCCACAGTCGTGCTCTCCATGAGGCAAACTCTCCCCTTTGGAATAGGAAAAGGCTGTACTTGATCCCAAAGCAGAGACTGTGGATGAACAGGCTAAATTTTCCTCTGTTTGAACTCTGAATTTACATGAGTAGTTTACCATTTAAGTACCATCTTATTCTGCACCGATACCTCTTTTTCTCAACCCCACTTTCTGCAAACTGAAGTGAATGGATTAACTAGAATTCAGTTGACCTTCTGTTGTTTAAAACTGAGTCTTACTTGTTATGCTCATACAAGGTGGCACAGAACTAAGCAGACATCCAACCTAGACAGGCAGGCTTTTATGTTATGTAAAGCATAAGCAGATTTCAAAGCAAAGCTACTATTAACCTCTGCCTAATTTTTTCTAAAGGGATTTTTTTTTTTTTAAGAATTTGAAAGCAGGGCAAAGTGAAAACTGCATCTCAGAATAAGGCTTGTTAAGCAAATGCCAGTGAGATAATACATGACTCAAGCATACTGCAATGCTTCCCTTCATCTGTCTTCCCATTTACAGAATCAAAATCACAGAATGAGTGAGCTTGGAAGGGACCACAGTGGTTCAAACTCCCTGCCCAAGCACAGTCATCCTAGAGCACATTGCAAAAACTCTTGAATATCTCCAACAAGTGAGACTCCAAAACCTCTCGGGACAATCTGTTCCTGTGCTCAGTCACCTACACAGTAAATGGAGAGCAGAGCCTGGCTCCATCCTCTCAGCAACCCCCCTTCAGATACTGATAAACACTGATAAGGTAGCCTCGAGGAGAGACAACTGAGAGGCTGACCAGTCCCAGCTCCCTCAGCCTTTCCTGGTAAGAGAGATGTTCCAGTCCCTCAATCATCTTCGTTACCCTCCACTGGACGCACTCAGGAGCTCCATGTCTCTCTTGTACTGAGGAGCCCTGAGCAGGACACAGCACTCCAGATGTGGCCTCACCAAGGCTGAGCAGAGGGGCGGGATCACCTCCCTCAGCCTGCTGGCAGTGCTCTTCCAGGACAGCACTGCCCTTCTTGGCCACAGGGCACACTGCTGGCTCTCAGACAGCTTGTTGTCCACCGGGACCCCCAGGTGGTTCCCCACAGAGCTCCCTTCCAGCACAGAGCCTGTGCTGGTCCGTGGGGTTATTCTTCCCCGGGCGCAGGACCCTGCACTTCCCTGAGAATCTCAGGCCGTTCCTCTGTGCCCATCTCTCCAGCCTGTCGAGGTCCCTCTGAAGGGCTGCACAGCCCTCTGGGGAATCAGCCACTCCATTTCAGGCTGCTCTCCCACCATCAGGTGCTCCCTCTTGCCGTGTGTGCTGCACACCCTGATGCTCAGCACAGCTGTGTATTCATACAACAGTAATAATCATAACGGCTCTGAGATAGCAGAGGGTGCTACTCCAGGGAACCTTAGTTCATGGTGTAGGTCTTATGATTTTTCTACTTAATTTGGGAAACATCAGTTGAATATAAAGAAGCAATTCTATTGCTACTTTCTGCTCTCTCAATCATGTGCTAGAAGCTTCTTATTAAAGATATTCAAGTGACCTGTGTGACAAATTACTGCCACGATTGCGCCGTCACAAATGGAGCCAGTAACATTTCAGCATTCTGCCAGGAGCAGACCAGAAAATGAAGTAGGACACACAGTTTAGTCCCCAAAGAGTGACAGTGCCCAACTGCCTCAATTCATGTCCACTAGGAAGAACCAGTTAACTATTCCTGCTTTTCCCTTCTCATCACATACCGCCTTGAAGAGGGCTGACACTGAAAACCAGACTTAACCAGGTAATGTAGCACTTCTCTCTTTTTACAGCAACAGGATTATTTCCCCTTGGCTGCTGTATTCTAAGCATATAGAATGAAGCCAGTTATCTTGGTCCTCAATAGTTGGGTGCTCTAATCTGCTTTTCCCTGCGTTTGGATCAATCCTGTCTTTTTTGGAACCCCATTGAATCTTTCCTCTAATGTCTGTATCAGTAATAGCTGACCAAAACTCAAGAAGTCCAATGATGATGAAGTCGTAAGGCCCTGCACTACAAGTTCTCACATTTCTAACACTCCTCTGGTTCAGTTGCAGCTAGACAGGACAGGTAGGCACACTCAAACAGCCACCCATTAAAGCCCAACCAAGGCTGAAATAGACAGGCTGTGCAGCTTCAACGTGAATATTTATTTTTCTATTTTGTCTTAACTCCTGCAATCTAACTCCTCCACCCAGCCATGCAGGGTGCTGATCTCACATCTGCATAAGATAATCACCAACCTCAGGCCACACAAACTTCAAAACAGACTTTCCATCCTCTCTGGAAGATGTCAAAACGTTCAAGTTTGCTTTATAATTAAAAATACAAAAAATGGCAAAATAAAATACTGAAATTGCTTTTCAAAGTGCTTTGTATCAACTTAGTTTGTATGCAACACCTAAAATTATAATTGGAACAAGATACTTTTGCCTTGTCAAATTTACAAAAGGTTCAAAAACTCTCCTTGAAATTTTAAACAGAATGTGTATGTGAAATACAATTTCCAACACCAAACCAATTTGCTTGAAGATTTTCAGCTGTTTTGCTTTAGTGATTTTGCTCCAGTTCCTTGAACAGCTGATTGTTTTCACTGTTTTCTGTTAATATACAGCACATAATTCAACATAAACAAGGTACCACTGCAGCACGACTTGATGGAAAAGGAGTTACCTCAGAGGTACCACGCAACATATGCAGGGCTCTGAATTAGATAAAAATAATGTGGTTTCGCTTTTCCCTGCAGAGTTTCAGTGATTCTGGTCTCCCCTAAAAAGCCACGAACAGAACTACAGCGAGTATTCCCTCTAAAACTCACATTGGCAAAGCAGAAAGGACTTAGTAAAGCCGCACAGCTCTGTTTTACACCCTTTGCTGTTACTTCAGGTGTAAGTACTGAAATTTGGACTTAAATACGTTTTCAATACATGTTTATCTGTCCACCTGATGATATTTAAGGGGAACAATCATTAACTAAGTATCCACATTACAATCATCCCAATCATTGTGTGGTCAATTTTGAGTGTCTTTTCTTTTAATACAGTTTTTAAAAAAGCAATCTTTATACCTAGGCATAGCGAAAACAGTTTGTAAAAGGAATTTTGCAGGAATGTTTAGCTTTGGAAGCATAGATAGCCCAGAGAGATGTGTATTCTCCACTTAGTACCTAGCGGCTATGTCCTGCATCAGAGAATCCTGGGCACAGTTCTCAGAGAAGCAGGCAAACGTTCACAAATTCCATGATCCCCTGCAGCACTACAGCATGGCACAGAGGGTTCCTCTGAACATGGAGCTGCAGTAATGCAATGTTAGAGTTAATGTGACGAGCTGCAGACATCACCAAAGCAATACACTTCACTAACTCATTACCCTGTCTCCCCCTCCTGCTGCTTATCCTACAAGACAGTTCTCCACCCAAAATGGGACCTCACCAGGCATGGAGTTAATCCGAGTAACGGGGAAAGAAAAGCACCGGAACAAGATACAAGGGATCTTCGGAAGCTGCAGCTCACCTCTGTGATTCCTTGCGTTCTCCATCCTTGAATAGCTCTGGACAACCATGCAGTGAGCAGCCTTTGTCCTTTACAGACGGGACTGGTCGGGCCTCAGAAGCAACCCACTTTGTGAACACCTCTGCTACGTGAGTCCTGATTTCAACCTGTCCTTTACAGGCATACAGGCAAACAAAGGAAGACAAAAAAAAAAGACAAAAAAGAAACCAGACTATCTAGTATCGTCTCAATTTAAAAAACACGAGTGACTGCAAGAGCTAGGTACTTCTACAGCCAGCCACATTCCTAGTATCCCTGTGCACAGTCTGTGTAATTCGTAGTATGTTTTATCTATCCTTCAGTAAGTCCATCTGTACGTATGCTATAGTTACCACAGGAGAGTTAAAAATACACCCTAGGTGTAGCGATACATAAGGCAGATCCTCACCAGTAAACTAGGAAATGAGTAATTCCCCACTCTCCTGAACAATTCTTCACAATGACAACTCCCTCCTTCCCACACACCTACGCTCTCACACGCCTGGAGAAGCCGGGGGTGGGGGAAAGCTGAGCTTTGCAATGTTGTCTGGGAGCTCATCAGATCCAGGCTACTTCCAATTAAAGGAGGGAGCAAGTTCAAAGCCTCTGCTGATCTCTGCTCTGGGCTGGCATTATGCTCAGACACATCTGCGCCTGCTGCTGAGACACAGCTCTGCTGAGCCACAGAAGAATGTGCACGAGCATGTCCCCCTTCAGGAAATAAAACCAGGATAGCAGGGAAACCCCAAACCTACTCAGGTGGCTTACATTACTGGAACAGTAACTTGAATTAACAGGAGAAAATGACAACCAAATCCAAGTGAACTACAGTGGCTTCCGAGCACTGGCAGAAGATGCTGAGGGGAGCAAAGACCAGAGCGAGGAGATGCGCAGAGGGAAGGTAATGCTGGCACTGTTGACATCATCACGCTGTGTGGATCTGAAAGGTTCCAAGCTGGAGGCCACTTTGCAGCATTGGCTTTTCCCCTCCTCCCTAAATGCATGCACTTTTAAAGTATCTGTTTTTCCAATCCTAGATATTGTACTGGGAAATTAAGAAACAGCCTTCCCGAACAGTAAGGTATTTCAGCTACTGTCAGAAAGACATGCTTCATGATAAGCTGTATAAGTTGTCACATCATTTCCCCTCTACAAACTGCTAGAGGGATCTGAATCGAGATAAAAAATGCCCAACTGCTGCCATGAGCTTGGGCCTGGATTTTCTGCAGCATCCATCAAATCCTGAGAGTCAGTTCACTACAAACACGCACCTTATATTCGCCGTAACAAATACAGTGACAGCAGTCGTGGCAGGTCCCATCTCTAAGCTTTATCTGGTCCTTGAACATCATTAAAGAAGGGAAGACGAGCGGGGAGAAAACAGCTACTTGATGCCTGTGATCCAAAACAACTTTAAGCAGAGGTAGGTTCCTACTGCCCTCTGCTGTAGCATCCTTTTAGAACTTTTAAGAAGGAAGCACGGAGCACGACAGCCTGACGTGCAACACTGGCTGTTGCATCCAGATTGTATTAAAACTGTGGAGAGTGGAACAAGACAGTTAAGAACCATAGGTTTTGGTTTCCTGCTCCTGCTTTTAATTCTTGAAGTGGATATATACTTCCCAGATGCTGACCCAGACTCTACAAAATTACTGGTAAGTCTCCCTAGCAAAATATTCCATTGAAGCTGCCTGAAGCTTCTTTTGAACTGCACAATCACTGCAGCACCAGAAACACCACATTTTCCTAGCAGCAAAATGGGATACTTTAAGTAGACAACCCGAGTTGTTTATATATATTTTAAAAGAGGAAAATAGTCTAATTAATCATCTTAATATAAGGCAGCAATATCACGTAGGTAATGAATAACGAAGAAAGCTGATCACTATGCAATACTGAGTGTATTTGCAAGTTGATCCATACTTACTGAATTCCTTTCAGCTGTTTTTCCAGTAGCTCTTGATGCTCCTTAAAAGCTTTGTAACTTATGGAGACTTCTACAGAGCTACAGGCTTATACAGCAAAACCTGAACAACTCATTTTTGTCTGTGTTCTTTCCCTTTAGAACTCAAACAACACCACTAAATTTATTGAAGCTGTCTGAGATACATCATGTTTCTTCTTCTGCCTCAACTGTTCCTGCAAACAATATAATTTCCTATAGAAAACACTATATATTTAAGGGCAGTAAACAAGATGCATCTCTTTAGTTTGACACCACAGCCCTTCCCCTCCCAAAATAAAACCGATGACATCACAATGACAGAGGAAGCACTACTGTAACATGACAATTGTAGCTTGGCAACAGGCACATGTGAAGATGGCATATGTAACACAGAGTGTCACATAGAGAGAAGCTACAACATCTAAATGCAAGCAGAGGCTGAGATTCTCGATGCCATTTGGGTCCTTCCTGTCAGAAGGAATAGGAACTGGACATTCCAATCACTCCAGTGGACTTGAAAGCCTCTTCTGTTTGTGACACCAACATTTACTCCTATTGTAATTTCATGCCTAAATTCTTTTCAGTAACTCTGCAAGCAGTGGTAGTTAAGGGAGAACAGAATTCTAAGTCAAGGCACACATGGAGACTGCATGGGCAAGGTACTGATCCATAGATAAATCCACACCTGCACAGATCTACACCCTCATACAAGGCTAACAAGATTCATTGCCTTTCTAATACCCTCTCTGAACTTTGGATCAAGTTTCCTGTATGAGCTGCTATCCCTTCAAAGAAAGGAGGACATAATTACAGCTCTCAAATGGCCTGAGGCATTCAATTTCTTTTTTTTTTTTTTTTTTTTTAAGGTCTGCATTCAACTTACATGAAAAGGACAAACAGTAACGTAATGAGGCATTTGAGTTATGGGAAATCCTGGGGAAAAAAAATTGCAGAACAGAGCCTGCAGGCAACTACACAAATGCTAGTGAGATTCGTGATTCTGTGTGGTTTTCAGAATAGTATCAAATGACTGGAGTAAATATGTTCAAGGAATGGGCTGGATCTTTTTAAAGATCTGATTTTGATCTTAAACTGTGTTTGTCTGCAGTATAGAGATATGCAGGTGGATGCCTGTTATCTACCCCACTGTTAACCCTTTAGATTTCAGTGGAGCCTTCTTCAGGGCTCTTTTTCACCCTCTTAACAAACAGTCCCACTTCAACCATTTTTCTGGGTGAGATTAAAAATGCATTTTTCCCACACTAAAATATATATATATATATAAAATCTGAAAATAACAGTCTCTGAAAATTGAACTAGAGATTTAGAAGAGAGTTTTTTCTGGAGTCTAGGATGTGGCTTTGGGGAGTGCCACATGAAGTTCAATACACAAATAGTCCTAATGACTGAAAGGGAACTATCTCTGTGTTTAATTAAGTACACACATAGGTTCTCCACTAAATCAGTGTTTAAAAGGACTAAGGACTGCTAATCCATAAAAAAGCTTCCTTCTAGGTTATATATCCTTGAAGAATGTGATTGAATACATTGATCTGAAAGGCTAGAGTACAACTACTGTTTCTACACTACTTTTCAGTTGTTGAAAACTACCAAAAGATAAAGCAAAACCGAGCAGAACCCTAAAGTAAGTAAGCATATTGGCCTTAAATGCAGTACTGAAAGCACAGGGTAGTAGCATGATGAGATATGTCAGAGTGTTCCTGGTTTCACTTTCATCTCCAATTAATTTTCATGTTTGCAGAAAGCTTTGCCTCTTTGAACATTTATTTTACCCACTAGAAAAGACACAGACTCAGCAAATCTTAAGTTATATACTATGACAAGTCTTATATCATGTACTACTCATCTTGGCATACAAATTATTTCACAGAGGTTGATTACCCAAGTGGAAGGCAAGGCCTGTCCTCTTGCTCCCACAAGTTAATCTGATTGATTAAACAAATCCATCTGAACAACTGATAGATATCACTGTCTGCAGACTCTGCAGAATCAAAGTCCATATGGCTACAATGCTTCTTCACCAACAAAGTCCCAAAACCCTTGATGATCAAAAGGCAGACGAAGCAGACCTGCTCTCTGCTGAAAACATCAGGAGAGAGGAAGCACTATCACCTTATTTCATCATTAGCACAACAAAGTGTCTCCCTGGGACAGGTCAGCAACATGAACATAGTCAGTGTTCTTTCCTCCTCCTTAGAGAACAGTCTCACGAGGGAGTAGCCAGTTGACAGCTTGAGTGAGAATTCAATTTCTTCAGGCTGTATTGGGGTGAGGTTCCCATGGCATCATCTTCCTCTTCCTCCTATACCCTTACACAGGTTCCAGCATCTTACATGGTCCCTGGAGATGTGAGAAGTTTACCTCAAACACTTTCCACAGAGGCAAAGAGGCAGAGACTGCTCTTCCCCTGTCAGCAGCGGGTTACACAATATGATAGACGCAGTCTCCAAGTGCAATTCTTACTTCCACCAGCTCAGTTCTATTGCCTATCACCTGTCCAAAGCCATTTTCCCTTCAAAGGACACCCTTTCCTTTCAGGAGACAGCTGGCAGCTCTCCCTTCCTTAGTAGCAGTCTTGATATAAACCTAGATGAAACTTCAGGTTGCTGAGGATTCCAGGTCACCTTTTTCCCGGTAAATATAGGATTAGGCTTTGGAGCAACTTCCCTGGAACTCCAACTGTACAGTAATCAGATACTGAAGAGGACGACTACAATGAGAGGAGCTATTGGAAAGGGCTTCACTGAGGTTTCACCAGTCACATTATGCAGCTTCCTTCAGGATGCATTTTTTCAGTCTTGCAGGACTCATAGACATGTCCTTAGGAGTAAACCAGAGAGGGCCTGAGATTGGGGCCAAGCACTATCACACAGCTGCTGTATTATTTAACTTTTAGCATAAACCTTGACACATTTTCACCCATGCCAAAATGTCGTTTACAAACAACATCCACCTGCACCATTTCCACACTGCAGAAGAAAGATCTGGCAATGCATGAACTTACTAACTTACAACAAGAACTTATTGTAAGAGTGAAAGAGCAGAAGATTTCTGTTATTGGGAATTGCTGCACCTCACTACAGACATTCTTTGGTGAATACCTGACAAAATACCTAAGACAGCAGGAACAGACTAAGGTGAGTGCTCGATCTGAAGACTCCTTATGTACAGGTATTTATTAAAGGAAGCAACTAGTAAGGTTAGTTTATGGTTTCATGGTTACAGAGAATCATAGAATCATTTACATTGGAAAAGGCTTCTAAGATCATCAAACCCAACCCTTAAGTAGTGGTAGTTATTCTCTGGGTGTGCCTTCTCACCAAAATCAGTAGGAAGTGAATATGTGCAAGAGGACACTGACCTTTTCACCAGGAAGGTTATTCCTGCCTGTTCTGCATCACTGGAAACAGAGAAAGGAGATCACAGCAAGAGGCAGCTGCAGCCCTGGGGTATGCAACAGTACCTGTGGCATAGAAGCAGCTCAGAAAGGAAGATGCTGTTGCCAGGGCAACAGAAGAGTGCAGAGGTTCTGGACATCCTCCCCTGGACTCCCACAGAGTTAGGTTTTGCTCTGGCAGGGCCAGGAGGACAGGAGGCACTACCACCGTGTGCCCTCCCACAGGGCAGAACTCTTCCTCTGGGACACAGGGCGCAGCTGGCACAGGCAGTGCAACATCTCATCAGCTGGAGCCAGACAGAGCCTGCTTCTGTTTAGCAGAAGTTCCAGCTGCTTTCAGAAATCCCAATGATAAAGTACAAGCCAAAAGAAAGAAACCCAGATCCTATCTTTCAGTTTAGTTCCGAATTAGCAACTGTAGCCCTTCAAATTGTTGCTTTTTTGCCATCATCCAGAGAAAATCAGCTGCTTGTCATGCTTCAATTAATACATGACCTGACAAGTTTTTTGTTGGGATCCAACAAAAGATAGTCAGGAGATATTAATCATTAGACAAGCTTCAAATGAGACTTTTATGTTCAATGAAAGGCTGATTCCATGCAGTAGTAGCTAAACCTTGATCCCAAATAGATGGCTTTTGTGCAGTGTGAGACAAAACCTTTGCCTCCGAGGTTTTTTATTGGATACTACTTGCTAATGATCCATGTGGGATTCTGGCCAGAAAAGCTGACTCACTAGGCATGGCCTGCCTCACAGCACAGCCTTCACAGCACTCAAAGCTTCACACTGGGAACGGCTGACACCAAAAAACAGTATTTTTCAGTGCCCAGGGCACTTTGTGCAGCATTAATTTCCATTCAGCAACTTTTCCACGGCTTTCCATGTCCTTTCAACAAGACACTTGCTGTGCAATAAGAATCAAGAAGAGTTAACAAATTATCTTTATTGCCATTCCTTTTCATGGAAGTGAGATTAAATCCTCATAACTGCAAAACTGCTGTGCCTGGGGCTTCTGAAATGAGCTGGACATGTATGTTCCATCTGTTTAGAGTAATTACAGGGATCAACATAAGCTCTTTGCTTTTTATGGAACAACATTTGCTCTTATTAGTGAAATAGCATTTCAAGAAAGTCAATAACTACGGAAATACATCGGTTGTGGATACAGCTATATTCTGTAACTCTCTGAGTTCTATTAATTTGAATTCAATGAACATGTAACGTGCCTGGCAAATTGCAAGTTTTTTCTCCAAAATACCTGCTATAACAACAGTTTGAATTAAAGTAGCATGTTATAAAGGGCAATCTCCTTCTAATGCCAGACAATCACTTGCTTTAAAAAGATATTAATACACTGGTGCTTTATAAACAAACAGTTAAATCTCTCTGCCTATCACACATGGGACATTGACACAGGGGACGTGCAGGAACATGCCCGTATGGCCAAGAGACAACAGATGGTGCATGACTGCAGTTAGTGCTCCAATCTGTGGCAGTTTGGAGTTCTTTAAAAAAAGACAGTCTCACATTACCTCACATCATAAACAGAGTGCGAACAGTTGCAATAGAAGCATGAGGGGGCAGCAAAATCAAGAGTTTGACTCTTTGGAAGAGCAAGCCAAGGAGGTTTAGAAATATGCTAGGTCCAGGGCACATAGACTGAACTCCAAGCCTGGGTTCAATCCTCCACTCTCCCTGCAGCAGCATCTCCACAGTCCTTAGGAACATCATGCCAGGAGGAAGAAAAGTATGTGATATACAGATGACCTGCCACTGAAAACAGTCATGGTCTTTTCCTGTTTCTAGAAAGTCTTATGCAAATGACTATTGCTGAAGGACATTGAATTCTTGGGACACACTAATTGTAAGTATAAGAGGTCATCATTTTGCCAGATGAAGCCTTGCTTTGTGGAAAACGGTGAAAGCAGCATGTTATAAATTCTGTCACTATCCTAGTTACAGATTAGTTGAGTTGCTCAACTGAAAAATTCTTTTAGCTAGTAAAAGAAACATCTAGATGCTATTTCCCTAAATAACCGCAGTTGACATTTAAGTGAGTACAAGCCTATCTCTAACTTTGAATGAAAGGCCACTTTGTCTACTCTTTTGGCCAGCAGCATCACACATTTCAAAGATGTATTTGTTTCTTGGGGTTGTTCACACTGAGTTGCACTGTTTGTAAAACAGTATTACCAACTACCACCACCTCCAGCTGAATAGCCATAAAACAGGTAGCCTGGATACCAGGAAAACACTTGCCAAAGCAGCACAGAACACGTTAACATACTCAGAGTATGTCAACCTTTACTGCAATTTACTGCTTCTTTTAGCTCTGCTTTTCACGAGCTCGGGTGCCTGTGGGGGTTCAGGTTGGCCACCTAACCAAAGCAGCTGGGGGATACTTGGAAACGTATACATGCACACATAATCAGCTACCTGTAAGAAAGGATAGCAGCAGAAGCCACAAAATAATAAACATGAAGCAGAAGCAACTAAAATAAAGGCAGATTTTCAGACTGGAAAAAGTGGCTACATAAAGACCATTGTAAGTGGGTAAGAAGCTATACAACTAGCTTATTTCCCACCTGGCCTACAGCGCTTAGTACTCCCAGAATGGAAATACTAAAGCAAGGTGAAGTCATATGTGGACAATTTGCTTGGAAAAGAAAAAAGGCAGTCACACTGAAACACGATAAACATCAACTGCAGTACACCACTTCTGCTTTTGCTCTAGGGAAATGGATAAAACCAGTTAATTTTCAAATATTATTTCAGAGAGGAATTTTGAGTGGTTTCCAGTAAAAGTTAGCAGTAGGCTCAGATCCCTACTTCAAAGCAGCATGTGCATCATCCCAGTGCCCTCTCCTTGTTTCACTTGCTTTTTCTTTTTTAAGTCAGTACATACACTGCTGTGTATATCTCTGACATGGACAGAAGTACAATGACTTCTAATATCACAGGCTCATGTTATGTAAATTTAAGAACACATGCTGGGTTTTTAAGAAATGGGATCTGTACAGAAGAAATGCACAACTGAGTTTTAAAGAACTACAGACACTTGAAATTTGTGGACAGGAATAGCAAGAAGCATTTGCGAAGTTGCAGAAGTCCAACTCCTACCTCATGGACCACATGTTGACATGGGATCTTCCACAGGTACTAAGGTTCCAAAGGGAACAATGCAGACAGATGTCTTCGTCCGTGTTTTTTGTAGAAATTACCTCTCAAAGCCACATGCAAGACCACTGCAGCATGCCCAACCATCAGCCCAGCATTGCCTAGGTCATCCTCTGATTTTATTTTTTTTTTTTCTTGTCCAACAATGCTTCTTCCTCTGTTAAACCAATTCTAAGAATTGCAGGCATCAGTTCCAAGTACAAAAAGACAAGGCTGGCATCTAGCAGCAATCAGCATAGGGAGATGAGCAGAGCAATGTAAGGCAATTTAAACATTGCCCATTAACACCACAGCAGGTCAGTGCTACTGCCAATACGACAACACTGCTGTGAAGGAGGATCTGCAGGGTTTACCGCAGCTACTGCTTATAATGGTTATTTGTGGGGCAGCAAAAACACAATGAAGTAGCGTCTGATATGGATGAAGCTTATTTTTCTTTCTTTGAATAAGTTAAAATGAAGAAATAAAAAAGAAAACTGATAAAACAAAGACTAAGGCAGAACCAAAGTTTTGGGGTTGTTCCAAGCAAAAAGCCAGAACAATTTATTAGGAAATAGTGGCCAGTGTGTACACAGAACACTATTACTGTCTTTAACTCTGGCTGCAGGCCTGAGTCAAGAACTCTCATCTTCACTCTAATTCTCACTACCATTATTGTCAAAAACTCCTTAGATTATTTTTTTTCTGCCATCATACTTATCTACCTTAAAAGGTTGTGAGGCAGATTTATTGCTCAGATACTCGTGGATTATAGACTATGCTAAATAAAAGCAGGATAGGAATGAATGAGGCATTATTCATTAATGTTAAAGGATTAACATTATGAACCTCAGCACCCCCCCAAAAAGTCTTCTGCAGTTTGAAGACTAGAACACCAAAAACCAGTGACTGAAGAGATTACCATAACAAACCTACATGCACAAACTAGCACACAAATACAGCTCGAGTAACTGGGTACAAAAATTACCACATCCAAGCCCCTTAAAAATAGCTAATCACAAATGCCTACAGATAATTAGTTATTGATCAGCAACATTAAAAAGCTGCACTTCACCTGTCTAAGCCCACTTGTACAGACCTGGGTGAACAAACAAGCCCTGGTCTTCCTTAAGTGAGGTTCAAATGCTTATTTGCTGTGCACTGATGCCACCATCTGGCTGTTCTCCTAACTCAAATTCCCGCATCTACTACTTCGTTTTACTTAGGTTTTTCTTTTTTTAAAGCAGCAAAAGCGGTTCATCTGAGCAAAAAATACTTAGCCCATTAAAATTTCTCTATTGTCACCTACAAACAGAATACACAACATTGTGTGGGAATAAATTGACGCCTGACAAGTATGTGACAGTCAAGCTCTTGCATGATTACCAGAGGAGCCCAACAAGGCACGCTCAAGGACAGCTTCACACGCTGGCCACAAGCTTCAGAGCTTCTTCATTTCATCAGTTCAACACCACAGGGCCTTGAGGGCAAAAAGCTATTTGTTGTTCTCAACTGCCACCTACTACTAGAAGAACTGAATGTATTTCATAGCAAAACAAGCACATGCCATACTCTCATCCCACGCAGATGCTTGAGCCAATAGTTCAGCAGAAGGCATCCACTTGTCCTGAGCCCAGCCTTTATTGAAGCCTCCTCTTTGGAGTGAGTTATCACGCCCTTCTAGTTTCACACGTGGCTCAGTCTGTACCCTAGAAAACCACAAGTTAGCAAGCCAGGTAATTTGAGGTGGAAGCAAAAATGTGAGTGGTCGCAACACCTGGGCTGAAGCACAACAGCTGAGCAAAGTCTAAATTGTATTCCATGAGAAGTGGCCCCAAATCCTCACGTGGGTAAACAGAAGGCTCTCAGGGAGCCAGTGGGGCCTAGAACTTCAGGGATAGAGAAGCAGCTAGGTATGACTAGATCAATACAAACTCCTCTTAGGGATTGAACACGGAGCTCTGGGGACTAACAGCCCAAACAGTAACAGTGTACATTAAGATAAGGGGCAAACAGACACCCCAGTGTCGAGGAAGGCTGAAGGACCAGTAAGCCTGTACAGGCTGTGCTTCCACACCACATGAGGTCACGTTCACCCACCTGACTGGAGAGAGGATCTGATGGCCAGAAGCATGTGAAAGCTTCTTGAAGGATCAGGCTGACCTCGTCTTTCTTCTGGCAGCCGGCTCACGACTCGCTATCAAAAAACAGGATGCGTGAACTGTGGAGGGAAATCAAATGCCCTCCACAGGATATTGGTGAAGATACTGGTGCTCCCACCACCTTCCTAGAGTCTCCTGCATCTGAGCTTTAGTGAGTCTGGCACACAGACTGTCCAAGAACTGCTATCAGGCCTGTACTAAGCTGTAGGCAGCTGTGACCAGAGCTGTCCCACAAGCTCTTCCTTCTCTATCCCCTTCTCACTTGTACCTTAGACCACAACTGTGTACAGCACTCCTCCCAGCATGGCCTCCCCTCGGCAACCAGCGCTTAAAATCCTGTAATACTACCTTGTCTACCTCCCACTGGACTGCTACAGATTTGAAAAATCATGTCAGCAACCAGGATAACACATCCTTTTTCTCCTGCCACCCCAGGGGCACTTAGCCCTCAACCAATCCATGATTGCCAAAACAGCAGCTCTGTACCTGACATCCAAATCTCTAATCCTGAAGTGACCAGAGTGGTACAAGGCACCTCCTCTAGAACAATCTTCATGCTGTTTCTCCCAGAGCTTGATTAAGGAACAGCTGCCATGGAATTGCCTGGCTTGTTGGAAAATGGAAGGGAAAAAACATTGCTACGGTGTCAGCAGGTAACTGCTTTTCATTCAAAGTAAACTGACACCTCAAGCAGTATTTGTCTCTGCTACTGTTCACAGGCTTGTGTGCAGTCATCAGCTCATCCCCTAAAGCACTTAGAGAGGGGGAGATACCCTAGAGTGTCTGGAAGTTGAGGAATGTTACACAGGCCTTTAATCCTGCCGTGCAGTCCACATAATTCCTTGGACAGACCTCATATGGCAAGAAACAAGCAATTTGAGGCAAAATTGTTTCATGGAACATTTCTCCTACACCTCACAGTCCTACGAAACTGCTTTTAAAGGCCTAAAGCAGCCTTCCTGTTCAGATTAGCAACTCACTGTCTCTCCACACCCTCAGGCCCCATGCTGAAGCCTCACATGCCTGTCCTCCTCCTCCACCCAAACAAGCTGGATAGGAAAAAAGTATTCACCTGGGTCGAATCTCAGCTGCACAGAAAGCTGAATGCTTCTGAAGAGATCTCTTCAGTATCACTATAGCAAAGACAAATGCAAACCTCAAAATGTTTGTTGCCTGGTCTTCAAGAAGGCTCACTTCATCCTTTTTGAACTCTACCCCTTACACCAGCTGCTCATCCTCTGGCAGCCAGAGACTACTGAAGTGTACAACCTCTTCCTACTGCTGCTGGATTATCCAGCCACCAAAGATTTCAACCCTCTCATGACAGACAAAAATGAGTGTTTCTCTGCAGCCTGAGGTACCACCATACTGCAACACCTGGGAAGCCAAAGAGACTTGCCCACCATTGTCCCTTTCTTCTTTTCTGCCCAATCAGAGCAAAAGAAAGCATGACAAAAAGAACAGAAAGGATATTGTGTAGATTGTGGGACAGCAGAGTAACAGGCTTGAGTGAGACTCAGTAGTTTGGATCATTGACACCATGGGCATACACTAGGAACAAACTTCTGTTGCATAAAACTAACCCAGAAGACCTAATTAACACGCAAGAGCAGAAGCTCTGCAATCCAAAGCAATACATGAGGACAATCAGGAGGATTCACCTCAATGCCACAAAACTGCCTTCAACCGGTGTAGATACAGATCTTTAACTTCAAGTCACTGCAGACAACCAGTGGAATCTGGCTAAACATCAAGTGATTCCCTCAACACAGATCTAAACTTTGCAGATCCCTTTTCAGCAGTACATGCCTGTAATACCAAGCCCATAAGTAGAATGAAGAACCATGTAACTAAACGAAACACAAACAATACAATGTTTAGTTAGGTAAGGTGTCACAATTTAATACCAGCCCTAGTCAGATAGCATCTCCAAACTAAAATTCCACATAAAAGCCAAAAAGCAATAGATTTTCTTTTCTATAGTTTTGATATATACCAGACCTAAACATACTTCATACTTTTTCTTACTTATCTTCCACAAGTCCTTCTCCAATCACTAGAAAACCATGCAGATAATAGATTATCTCCCCAAACTTGGTTAGACTTCTTGAAAACAGAAGATTCCAGAGGCAAGCGAAGAAATCCAGAAACCTTCACCTAAGACAAAGATTAAGTTTCCTACAGTTTTCATGGGAGCTCTGATTCTCTCCACCCCTCAAAACCCCCTTCAGAATCCTCAGATAACTTAAGAGATTTCACAAAGTCTGCAAAACTTCTAGGAAATAAATTTGTACATCTGAGGTAAGCCTAGTTTCAATGCATCAAGGCCTGAGTTGTTATAAAGCCATGCACATATTTAAGGACTGATCAAGGAATAAAGTTTTCACATGAGACAAGAGCAGGATAAACACGGAATAAACGTCAGTTCTGCAGCTACAGTAGCAGCTTTCCATGCACTGTCCTTTGACCACTAGATGGCATCTGCATGTCAGATTAACTGGAGCAAGAAAAAAATAAATTACATCAACTGGATCGGGTCCTTTTTTTAATTAAGTAACCATGTTAAATCATTGTAACAGTATTAGTATAAACAAGACAGACCAAGTTAAAAAGTATGTCTTCTTACTCTAGGTGGTAAAGGCAAGGCAAGAGCATCTGAGCCTACCATGTCAGTCATTTACTGTACCTTTAGGGAAGAGCCTTGAGTAGGAATGAATTAAATATTTCTCCCCAGTACTGCTTCAGGAAAAGGCCTTCAGTCTTTTAGCTCATTCTCTTAATTCAGTCTCCTGGAAACCATATGCAATTAAGGTGCAGCTAAGATACCTATTAAAATGCAATTCTCCTAAAATGTTCCCTCTCACAGCATTCCACGAAGGTGTTATGCATTCCACCTTTGTGGAAGTTGCAAATGGCCACCCAGGAACAGGAACCTGAAATATAAAAGTGAAATATTCTGGGGTAGCTAACGGAAAATACTGATTTTATACATGCCCAGAAATTTGACAAAACAGTGAGTCACACGGGCAACTGCAGAAATGCTGCTTGGATGTCAGAAGGAACAACATGAAATACGTGTAACTATTTTCACATCACATTTGTTAAGACTTCAAAACAATGGAGAAAAACTTCCAATGGAATGTATTCACTTGCCACATTTGTCCTCTGCATTCATCAATGCTGTGCGCTTCTCTGCTTCATGGCATGAGCTGCACCAGTTTTACCCTCAAGATACCATTTTTTTCTGGTTAAGCTTTTTTAATGATTAATTGGATCCATCCACAGCATCCTCATTTGCACCCTGAAGAGTCAAACCCTTAAATCAATAGGAGGAAGGAAAACTCTCTAACAAGAAAAAAAATCAGTAGCTTAATTATTTTGCTTTCTGCAAATATAATTTACTATTTTTGAATATGAACCATCTGTAAGAAAAGACAAACTATAACCCTTCCTATTTGTTTTAGCTCCTCCCTTTAACAGTAACTCAGGTGAAGTTAAAACACAAACTTAACATCTGGGCATGTCTAACCTATTTAAAGAGGATTTTTTTCAAGTGGTGCTTATTTCTACAGTTCAGCCCATGAGCTTTTTATCTGTCACATAAAGCTTACATCTTCACCTGAAGAAACAAGAGTTTGTCTTGTTCTTTATTGGCAGCTGGATCTATTTATCATCTGCCTTCTCATATGTCTGCGTCTAAGACTTTGTCCGCAGCAGACTGAAAGGAAGCTTGGGCTGCAGATGCTGTCAGCAAAGGCAGTGGAACCCAAGAAAGGGGTTGTGCACATACTCTGCTTAAAGCTCCACCTGTTCTGACTGTTTCAGGCTGCAAGGAGTTTTTCTTGCAAATATTATTGTAGTCATGTACTGGCAAGGGCTTGCGGCAAACGCTTATTTTCAATGGTTCTTAAAGTCTCATTTCTTGGGACATAGAGATGCAGAGATTAATGAGTTGAAACAGTATACTGGGAAAAAGAATGAAGTGTCTTCATTATCCATTGTTATTTATTTTAACAAGGCACACAGAAATACAAAACAAGTAACCAGACAGCTTAGCTGTTTTCCCAACACCTCGAGTGGTCTGCAGGGAAGATGCTCAAGCACTACCAGTTCCAGACAACCACAGATAAGAATTTTACAAACCCAAAACAAGTACCTAAACTTGGGTCTTATCTGCATAACTTCTTTACTGACCCAACACAGAGTTGCAGCCACACGGTTTTTCAGTGCTCAGCCCAACGTGGCCTGAGGTTCCTTCAGCTTTGATCATCCAGTATGTGCAGTGAGAATGCTTGGCTGTAAACCCATAAGCTGCATGCAGCCACCTAGTTATAGATGCTGTCCACAAAACCTTGGTAAGCCTTTGGAATAAGACAAGCAAAATCCACTTATGATCCAGGTGAAAAAAGTATATAGCTGCACTGAGAGTGAACTTGAAAGCTTCTGTTGCTAATTAGCAGACGCAGAACAAAAACATCCAAGGCTTTGCCTAAATGTCCCAACCCTGGTTTTGATACACTGAGTTCCTTTTTATTGACAAGAATGGCTATGTGCATGAACTTTACTGCAAACTCTGACTTGTACCAAAAAACGCTCCCTGTCCCTTCAAGAGTATTAACCCATTTGGACTCAGTTGACTGCACTGTTGTCAACTCTGCCCCAGCATAAGGAGACATTCTCTCATCCTTGCTTTCTTCACAAGTTCATTTCAAGTCAAATATTCACATTTATCCTCACGTACGTCCCAAAGCAGATGGATACCAATCCCGAACCACACTGCAATTTGAATGAGTTCATAAGCACATGACATTGACAGTACCACTGTCTCTGCTCTTTGCTAAGCTGCAATATTACCTGGTGTTTGTTTAAAGCATCGTCATCTCTAACCCACCTGGCAGCAAGGACAGTCCCAGAAACACCAGCTGTGGACACAAAAATTAACAGTCTGCCAGGAAAAGTTCAGTATCTAGGTAAAGACTAGCCTTTTACAATTGTTATCTACATAAACCCAAAGCAGAATCCCTTTTCTGTTAACCTCTAAGCTTTACGTTAAAGGACACGCATGGAATATTTGTGTCTGTAATCTACAAATTCTGAAGATTCCAGCTATCCAGAACAGTTACTACTCTCAGATCACCTACAGTTCAACCATATTCAACAGTAATAGTGCATTTTATATTTCTATTACTAGAAGAAAAAAAGAAAAAGTGTCTCCCAGCCCCAAACTAATGATACAGAGCTCCAGCAGTTCAATCTGACAGTTTCCACTTAGACTTATTGAAAGATAAGCCACAGACAGGAACACTTCTTCATAGAAGATATTTTTCTGCTCATCAATTCTGACTGCAGCAGATACACAGCAAGGTGGATTTCTATGATCAAACAAACTTACAACAGGGATGCAGGTTACTGACAATAAAAGCAACTTCCTTCTGCGGATCTGAAGAATTTCCATCAGTTTCCCAGGCAAGTAAGTACACAGCAATGCACAGCACTGGGATGCTACAAGCTGTGCCACACCTACCTATTGGCTTCTCTCTGAACAGAGAGGGCAGTACAAATGGAGATTGTCTTGGTAACAGGATCCTGAAACTTGGTGACACCTGGAAACAGGACACTTGCAATTAACCACACGAAACTTGGAAGAGAAATGACCAACCCAGACTTCAGTGGCCACAAGTATTCCCGTGGGTATAGATGCAGCAAACCACTAGTTTAAGACCCTCACAGTATTTTCAGTGAGTCTCGTTCTACAGCAGATTTTGGAAATCATCAGATCAGAAATAGCATTCAAGGTATTAGAGCACCGCAACCACAACTATATGAAACTTTTTTCTCCTTTAAAACAACGAGCAATTATCCATGCATAGAAAACACTGAGCACTATAAAGCATACAAAAGAAGTGATGCAAAACAAGAATCTTGCATCAATCAACACAAAAGAGTCCAAAGCAGCATCCCTTGCAGCATACTTTAAATTAGCATTTGGGAAATTCAAAATGCCTATCAACCGGAAAGGAACAAGACAAGAGGCGGTGTGCCACGCGTACTCTACTACAAACATGGAATGAGCACTGCTGGCAGATAAAGGTGTGGGGGGGGGAGAACATGCAAAACCACATCTTAAATGGTGTCATGTTTTATATGCCTCTCAACAGCCCATTTGAGAATCCTCCTGTTTATTCCCAGCACGCTGTATAAGCTATTTAACAGTATTTGAGGCTTGTACAGGCAAGATGTTTATGTGAAAAAAAAAATTATACATTTATATTATTTATACTAGCAATTCCCATGGAAGAAAGTTAATTTTATCTGAGTTGAATTACACTGAGGTTATCTTATCTACTTCTCCCAGAATGGACAATATTAAAAACAGAGATCTATATTAACCCTGTAAATGTAAGCTGAACTGGTAAGCTCTGTTATGCATCAGTCTTGCTTTTAGGATGGAATACCAGTCATATGTGTAGGGGTAAGATTACTACATCATGTGTGTTTTCCACCACATAGATGATGAAGGACATTAGCAGACATCCCAACTCTCCAGAAATCAAAACAACATCCAAATAATTTCCAAATGACTGCTGCTATATAAAAACAGCAATTCTTCAGAATACCAGCACCTGATGTGGTTTCTAGTGCCATTAAATAAACTAAAAATTTCCTATTTCTTTAGGACACAGAAGAAGGCCCGAAGACTTTATTTTTCTTTTGACATAGCATCTGTAACACAAGCGAGCATGTTAGGTACTCACATAACATACAGCTTTACACCTGGACATTTTATGATACAGAAGACATTGTTCCAGAAACTAAAGAAAAAATGGTAAAGTGTTAATCCAGATGTTTGGTAACACAGAGGCTGGCACTTGGTAAAACCCAGCATTTTCAAAACTTGCGAAAGTAAACCTCAAGTAAGCAATGACTTAGAGCAGGAAGTTACCATGTCAATGCCTACAGATTAGATTTCATTAATTACCTTGTCAAAAACTGCAGTTACCCTCACACAAGCTCTCATCACTGACTTTCAAGAACAGGCATCTTTGAACAACATCAAAAGAAATCTACTTTGACGTTTTATTCTAAGCATTGAAACGAGTGTTTTCTTCAAAGTGGTGTAAAATAAACCATTGTTCAAAACCACAGACCAACCCAGTATAAATCAGTAACAGATATATTGTAAGGTTTCTTTTTTTAAAAAAACCACCAACTCCACACATTTTGAGTAACAGGTATGTTAAAATAACCAGTCAGACTTCATTCAAATGAATTAGACAACTTTTACTAAATGAAAAAAACCTACATTTAAAATATGCATTTAAACCAAAATGGAATTAGAAAAGAGACTTAAATCCATTTTAAAGAACTTGCTCACTGTGTCAGAAATCAATATATCTCTCGTATTATATAATGTGCCAGTTCATAAAACAAGTTACTAGAATCCTCAATTTAACATTTTCAAAGACAATACTGAAGTCAAGAGTTTTACATCTACTGATGCACATTTAGAATGGTATAAATCTGCAGCCTTACCCCGAAGAATCTTATGAATTTGACAGTATTCAGTAAAAGCTTTTGTAGCTGCGTCCAATAAGTATTGCATCCTAAAGCATCACAAATCTGTGCCTTCCATTTATCTTACTATATATTTTATCTTCTCTACATCCTGCCATTTGCCAATGTTAATTCTTTTAACAAAGGAGAGAACTGAAAAGAAATACTGCGTAACTCTTGATCACGTACAGAAATTATTGCTACTATAGTACACTACAAAGCAGAAGTCTATACAATAGTACATGAAATTTGATCATGAAAATCCAAATGATAGAATCTTTAGTGATGTAAGCCTTACTATAAAGCTGGACATCCCGGTAGCATTTTCAGCTCATCACCCATCATCTAGCCTATTGTATGTTGAAGAACATCCTTTTAAACTCACCCTCTTCTGAAAAAGAATGTCAGGTTTCAAAGGCTTAGTAAATAAGGATCTTCATGTTCTGTGGAACTATGTAAGATGAATTTTGATGCAGGTAAGAAATTACCTGGAAGCTAAGCATGCCAAAGGTGTTTCATGCTAATAAAACTAAAGCCAAGGTACCACTTAATCAAGTTACCAACTAATAGGCAATACCATTTTTGTCCTATCTAAGTTAAATGAAGTGCCATTGCACAGTGTAATGTCAATAATTTAAAATAGTGTAGTGCACAAATTCATTGTGTAGCAGTTTAAGTCGAAAGGTCAGGACAGGTTTTTCTGTCTCGATGTATGTTGGCTGCCAAGCTGTCCAGACTGGGTGTTTGGGACTCAGTTTGCCTTTCAATCCCTACTGTACTATAAACTTTGCATTATAATGGGGCACACGGCGTTACGATGAAAAAACGGGATTAGGGGGAGGATAAGAGATCAATGGCTGTTCTAGAAAGCCCCTTCCTCATATCAATTCCAAAGAGCCCGGAAATAAGACTAGATACCATATTCGCATCATTCTAGCTACAAAATAACCAAAGGAAAAGCAATCAAGCAACAATAAGACCACATTACACAAATGGAACATCATGCTCTCATCTGGTTTAACTATTACACCGAGTTTTAACTGGGATGTTGGTCAACTTTAAAAACCGTGGTAAATGTGAATATGTAGTTGAAATAGTTTTTTCCTAATTTTTTTCTTCCTCTCTATGCTGGATATTAGAACTTGGAGCTATACTTGTTACAATACAGTGTCGCACATCCTTCTACTAGAAAAAATTAATAAAGATCCTTTACCCGTCTCTTTAAGTTAAACGTGTGTGACATCATAAAGGGTGTCAAATGGCTGGATGGTTTTACAGTGCACACTTATTATATACTGTAATATGGAGTTTTGTCCTTGACAGATCTGATGGTGTTTTCTACATTATTTCCTTTCTTCACCTCTTCTTCGGTGGATTAGCTGTGCGAGGTGGAGTGACTGGACGCCCAGAATTCAGTCCACCATACTGGTACTTGGCTTTCTTTTCAGATGGTTTCAATATCTTAGAGAAAATAAAGAAGTTCCTTTGAGTCAGCAACAACTGAGAACATTTCAAATACCGTTAAGCCCACATGAAACCTTGTTCAGCAGGAACAAGAGGGATGAGGATGGGGGAGGGGGAAAAAAAAAAAAAAAAAAAATCACATCACAACCCTAGAAATTTCTTAGCTCTACACACAACAGTAACTCTAAATCCCTCTACTTTTACCACTGTGTTGAGATGGGAAGGGGAAAGAAAAGGGGCTGAAAACACATCCAGAAAGGAATAGGGACTAAAATCTGATCAAAACACCCATATTAAAGGATCCCTATAACCATTAGTTTGCTTAATTGTGTACTCCAATCACTAGGTACGACCGAAAAAACCAATCATCCAATTAAGCTTTAAATTTTGAAATGAGCTATTGAATAGAGTGAATAACTTAATATGCAATGGTTTGCAATCCCAGTTTTCTGGAGAACAGTTGGTTTGCAGCTGTTCACAAATGCCAGCCTCCTGTGGCCCAAGAATACTGCTTTACACTAACCACCAGCACATCAACAACCACACTGATGTGGTCCATACAGCCCAACACTTGCAGTCATCTTAACGCACAAATATACCATACCTGGAAGGAACACATCAGAGTTTCATCCACACTCATCATGCCCCCTGCATTGTCAAACTCTCCACAATAATTTGGAGCTGAGAATAGGGTGACCAACTGCCGTTTAGCAAAGAACTCGTACCCATCTTCAACCACCTGCCAACACCAGAGAAATCAAAACAGCTTATGTAAGAAATTTTGAAGGAAAAAAAAAAATAGAATCTTGCGACAAACTGGACTTTATATTAGAAAGATACAAGTTCTCATCAAAAAGCTATTTTTTGTCTTGATTTCCAGATAGGACAAGTTCACTCATTTTGTCTTACCTGACACTGAATAGCAGGCCAGATAGCATACCCCATGTTTGATACTTTAAACACACATCAGCTTGACTGTTTAATATTTTCATAGCTGAAGTCCAATTACACACTGCCAGCGAAAGGACTCCCAGAATTTTATGCTTTATACACAGAATATGTTAGGATATTTGACCTAATTAGTTTGGAGCACACAAGGCCTGGGTATCACCTCCATTGCAACTCAAAGCAATTAAGTTTTGCTTAAATTGGCATTGACTGCACACACCTCAAGTGTAGGTGACTTCAGAGCACCAAAATTACAAAAAAAGAGTGATTCTGCCAGATCTTGCCCAAGAGCATAATGTACCTTTAAAATTGTGCAAGTAGTGTGACGCATCAGCTAAGAATGTTCCCTCTTTCCCAAAATAAGAGTTTCATGTTAGAACATAGTACACCTAGTACACTCAGCTGCTCACTTTGGTGCAGTCATCATGATCTTTTATAAGGTATCATCCTTCTTTTATAAAGAACTGAATCAACTATACGAATATAGGAAATTTGCAACAACCCTGATCAGCAGTTAAGAAATCCAGTCAGCATGCAGAATCAAAACTAAATATTCTCTAATGTTTTAGCAGTAAAATTACAAGGAAAAATTTTTAAGTGCTCTAATAGTGCACCCAAGCCTAACAGTGACACAGAATAAAGAGCCTAATTTTGTTTCACAGCAGGAGGGAGCTTCTAAAATTGACCAAATAATGAAACTGAAATGTTATACAGGAAATTGAAGCTTCATGTCTACCTAACTAGCACTCTTCCCTTGAAGTAACCTAATAAAAAATTGTGCTTAAGATTAACAATGCAAAAACAGCCTGACTGAAATGTGCAGAAAGAAAACAATCGATGCCAAAGTACTCTAGACAGCTGAACCAAAATAACTGGCAACAGTGAAAGTTTTAATGTAGTCTTGTTTGTAGAGGTAGTCAAAATGTGTTTAATATTTCCATGAAGTAAAGAAGAGGTAGTTAAACCAGAATTACTAGGGAATTGCCTACTGCTGAAACTGAAGAACTCAAACTTTAGTGTAAATCTCAAATTCAAGTCACTCTGCCCCTTTAAACCTGGAGACTTTACCTCTGATGTTCACATACATTAGTCTAACATTTAATAAAACAGTACAAAAGGAAGAGATCGATGGAGAAATTCAGTGTTAGGATTCTACTCCACTGACATTAGACACACAGTTAAACATGACCCAACAGAAGGACACAGCTTTATAGACCCTTCATTAGAAAGATTTTTTCCTCTTGAAATAACGCAGTGCAAATTAAGTTCCAAATATACACTACCGATAAGGAGCAGGAGAGGTTTTAAGAAGCAGCAGCAGAATTCATACCTGATGAGCTCGACAGATCAAATCCAGATCATGACGATTCAGAAATTTACTGACCACATCAGCACCAAAAGTGAAAGAGACCCCACGATCATTTTCACCCCAACCTTGCACATCTTTGTCTGGGTCAGACCACAGCAGGTCACAGAGCAAACCTTCAAAATATAATACAAGTGAAAATGCTAGTCTTAGGAGGTATTTTATGATATAAAACAGTTCTGTTGTAATTACCAGAGCAACTTTCCTAGAGAAAATAAGCCTTAACAACAAATGCAACGATACCAACTAAAAATGCCTTGATATGAAAAAACTCAGAGCCAAACCTTTTATTGTAATATTCAGTGTGTTTACAGTAAACATTTGAGGAGTTTAAAAATACTGAAGTGCATGTGTATTAAAAGGCAACCATCAATTTCACAGCTCACTCAAGAAAGCTCAGTTTGAAAGCTGCAGTAAATTTAAAAGTCCTATGCAAGGCCAGTCATAAATGCAGCAAGCAAATCTGCAGCATGTGCTTCTGAACGCTAACAGCTTTGATTCTTACCTTTCCTACCATTCATAAGGAACCTTAGATGACTAAGCCAAAATGTAACACAGCAATATCCTGATAATATAGTTTCACATAGCACTGTCAATTTGTTTGGACCCCTGCTGACTGTTTCAAAAAGCCTCATGACAGCCAGTCTGGAATCTAAGCTAAAAAATAAGGCTCTCTGGCATTTTAGCACCGGTCAAGATTTTTTTTTTTTTTTTTGCTGCCAACAAAAGGTCAGCTAACTCTGGAGTTAATACAAGGTACTAAAAAAGGCTTCTCTAGATCAACTGCAATGCCTTTACACATATAGAACTTTCCATAAATATTAACATGAGCGAGAACCAGGCCAATCCAAATACAACACAAACAAACCCCCGAACATTTGAAAGACATTTTATAGCTCTCCACGAAATTGTACTTTCTTTACTTGTGATGACCCATAGGCATATAAATACTTAACAGCATTGTTTTACAATCTGAAAGATATACCAGCAGGCTCCTTCATCTGCCATTCAGAAGTTTGATTTACATTTGGTTACTCGCTAGACAAAATATTGAAGATGTTATTTCTTAAACAACAGATCCTTCAAGCTGTAATCAAGCAAACCAATGTCTGAAACCTACTGTGCAACTGGACCATTTTTTATTTACATACATTTATCAAATGGTCTTTGGCACCAGACACAGCTCCTCTCTAACAACAAGCTAAAATTTTATTTGTTTTTAGAAGAGAAAGAACAGAACAAGTACAACTGCATTTTAGATAATATTTCTATCCAGAAAAACTACTGAATAGAGACAGTGCATGACAAAAACTTTACTGAAATTTACTCTGATATTGAGTTACTTTGTTTTTCAAAACAGTAATTGCTCTACAATCTCTAATGGCTTCTTACCATGAATTTCCAGCAAGTGACAGAAGCTGCTTGTCTCAGCTGTTTCGTAAGTGCTGCTTCTTCTATTCTCTCCCCAAAATAAAATAATCTTTAGGGTTTCATACAGAAACCAATAATTTTTAGGGTTCTTTCATATAAAAAATAGGCAGAACTGTCCAAAGAGGTCTTTAAATTGCAGTTGAAGTTGCAAAGGCTTTTTTCATCAGGCTAGAAGAAGCCATCATAATGATCTAATCTTAGCACAGCCACATGATCATCCACCATAACTTCTGTATCAACACAAACATTCCCCAGGCGACACCCCTCCAACAAAGGGGTAGCTCTGCAGGACTTGAAACTTTCATGGAAGCGAGACTACTTCAGTTTATTTTTAATTTTCCACAAGATTTACTTCCATTATGTAAAACTGCTTTCCTTAAATATGCCCAAAAGATGAAGACCTTTGTCACTGTACCACAGAGCACATGTCTCTGATGGGACATTTCATTTCAGCTCTCACTGTACGCACACAGCTACGGCTTCTGAAAGCAAAATTAACACTACAAAACACTACACAAAACAAAAGCCTTTTACAAAAAATCTCCATACTTATTTTTAGGAGGTACTAAGAAGAGAGGTGATTTCAGTGGAGTGTCCATGGAAACAAGAACTACGTTCTGGAAGGGTATTCCTGAAGTGGGGGTGGCTCAAGCAGTTTTATTTGCCTGCTGAATATAACCATCTTTTCTGGGAACACTGATATATGCAAAGATTGACTAGTTTGTGCTGACATTTACTTGGTTGTGCACTGAGCGAATAAGTAGCATAAAAGGACAAACAGTGTAGTAATTTATACTACAGAAACAATCACTCAGCAGCCTATAATGCATCTTAGTGTCAGGAGTGTATATACTGGCTTGCACAGAAGTGGTGTTGTTTAAGGGACAGTAGATATATTAACATTAGTCCCCGAATTACTCCCAGGCATCAACATTAAGGAACATTACAGGAAACAGAATTCTTCTACTTCAAAGTTTAACTGTAACTTATGTTCAAAAAAAGGTTTAGATCTTGTATCTCCTCTCAAAATTAATTTCAGACCACTGTTGAAATCAACATTTTAAAAACCATCCCACTGTACTGCTCAATAGTCTTTTCAATCCACTAGTAAAAAAATCTGTAATAAACGCGACACTGAGCAAGATTGATTAAACTATTCAAAAGAACATTGTACAGAAAGCACTAGCAATTTGCATCCAATATTTATAAACAGAACAGTAACCTATTAGAACAAAATTTCACAACTAGCACATTGATGGATGCAATTGAAATCCCAACTGCAGTGGAGTAACATCTGGATTTTTCAAATTTAATGAGGAAGGAGACAAATAGAGAGAAGCCCAAATACTTAAATACACAGGAAATTTAGCTTTGTTCTACTGTTTAACTTTGAACACTTATGTTCTTTGATAGACTAAAAGGCTTCTGTGTACCTAACCAAGGCAAGGGGAACTACCTTTTTAGCTTCCTTTATCTTACATTAGATTTCTAAGATGTTTTAAGGGAAACTTGTGAAGAGTGTATCCAAAAACATGTATTGAAAAACATACCCTACTCTGCTATAACAAACAACACCACCACGTACAACAACCTTTAGTGTATCAGATAACAAGGCCACCACGAGGAACAAGGCTCACATCCTACACAGGCAGCAAGGAGTATTGTACTGTGAGCAGATTGGGTTAAACCATTACACTGCTAGCATAGAAGTTGATTAAACCTGTTTCATCATTAAGACCTATTTACAGTAAATTCCATGTCACTCACCCGTGTCAGGAACATCTGTAGGTCTCATAATTCTCCGGATCTGCTCCATTGACTGGAGATCAGGAGACAGTCCTGGAAAAGTACAAGAAAACAAGTGACTCATATACGCATTTTACCTGCAGACAGGGTTCCAGAGAACACAAGATTTGAGGTTCAAAGGCACACAGCATCCATTGTTTCCACTGCAACATAAACAAAAGGCAGTTTGCTATGAGACAATTAAGTTGCTGAATAAAGAGACAGAGAACAATTCAAGTGAAATTAGCAAGGGGCTCTCATTACCATCCTTTTAGCCAGGGCTGTTGTCATCTACCGTAGCTCAGCTGCTTAAGTCAATTACAAAATCACAGTACTTTGATTACTCAAAAAACCCCAACCACTTAGTACAGGCAACTGTCTTTCAACAGTTTACCCATTAACATGCAACTACAATTAAAACATGGAATTCCGTATCTATCCTTTGAGGAGTTTACACAGCCTAAAGCTCCTCTACTTGGGGCACAGAGGCATGAAAGAGAGCCAGCTACATGCTCTAGCATCTTAACTCATCTTTAAATAAGGGTCCTAAGTGTCTTAAATTGCTTAGGCCAAGGTATCTAATTCAGAAAGCTGCAAATTTGAAAATAGAACATGAAGACCTAATTTGTGATGAAATGCATTTCATATTAACAAACCATATCAATTTGATTCAGTCCAGAACTCTGAACATGGCAGAAGAAAGCTGTCATTGGAAAGGTCATTTTACATACCATTTCACCAGGTAAAATAATTTCAGCTAACATTAGAGTTGGCACAGTGGCAATGTATATGTTACAAGAACAATGACATTCGACAGGAACCAAAGCATTTGATACGGACTTGAGGAACTTTTCTTCAAGTATGAAGATTTTAGATTATTTTCCTTGAAGCAGTCTTATGGTAAAAGCCTTCTATCATCAGCTTGCTAAAACTGTTTTCACGCTGTTGCCTTGATGTTGTAAAGGATGGCAGACATCTGACAGTAAACTATTTAAAGGGGGTATTAATGAAGTCTATAAACACAACAATACAGGAAAAATAATATATATTCAAGTAGGCAATCAGCTTTTAAACTTTGACAAATCTACCACTTCCCCAGATCTGATCTATTTACACACACATTCCATCAGCACTCAACACCACATGCAGAGATTGTAATGGGCTGTCTCAGTGAAATAAGCACAACCAGTCTGGGGCTTTCTATGAAGTTACAGCTCTCAGCATTTGAGGCTGCACCCAAAATATATCTTTAATCCCTGAAAGCGTTCAAGGCCAGGCTGGATGGGGTGAGCATCCTGGTCTAGTGGAAGGTGCTTTGCCCACAGCAAGGTCATTTGAACTAGATGATTTTAAAGGTTCCTTCCAACTCAAAGCAGTCTCCGATTCTTTAAAAGGAAATGTTACTACAAACAATGTCTCAACCCTGTGGCTGTCCATTTTTGTACTATTTTACATTATTGTAAAATAGCAAAACCCTACAGAACTGCCTGCAGGTTTGCAGACTTCTTTGTAATCATTTATTCTCCCAAGTATTTTCCTAACTCCCCTTTCACAAAAAGAAATGGCTAATGTCTCAAAATTATACCTACAGAGAAAAGTCCTACATGATCAGCATTAAATGAAGGCTGTACGTATGCAAAGAGAGGCCAAAGCTCACTAAAACTGCTGCCACTAAAGTGATTGCTGAAACCTACAGCATACTAAAAGTACAAAATTAAGTTATCTTGTCACAACAGCTAAGCACAGAAAAAATATCTTTCAGTATACTATCTTTTTGAAGCATAAGACCACCTCTCCCCCAAGAGAAAACAAAGAATTGTCATTACTCCTGGCAGACTCAAATTTGATTTGAGCCACTCTCTGACTGGGAATTGGTAAGTGTGATAGGTACTGATTTTTATAGTGTAGTCTTTGAATACTATGAAAATCAAGTAGAGTTAAACATCAACATCCAGTTCATTGTCATGATTGTCATAAGAAAAACAGAATTCCAGAGCCTGAAAATACTACATAAATGCAGTATTTTATGTACAAACACAATTCCCATCTCAGAGGTTAAATCCTGTGTGATAAAACCAATGCCTTCCATCAAACTGACACTACAATATGGACTTCACTTATAGAAACTTAAACTAATTATGTAAGTTCTTTAAAGATCAGAGCTAGAGAGTGGTGTCATAGGTAAGAGGACCAATGCTGTACAGAATACAATGCAGAGAGAAAGGGAAAAGTCAGGAATGGTTATGGAATAAGCTTTAATGAAGTGAGATAAAGAGCAAAGTCAGAAGTTAGGTGAGAGGACAGCCTTAAAAAAAGGATAAATTATGTATGAGGAATGTGGGAAGAGAGGGAAGTGCTGGAAAAGATACAATGAAAGATCCTTTCAGTAGCATAAACATTTAGAGACAGGGATAACAAGAGCAGTTTGAGTTATGTTGTGAGATGGGTAACTCAAAACAGAGGCCCAGAAAAGTTTAGGTGAAAGAGATGACTCAGGATATTAAGCTATTGTAGATGGCTGACTGGGGTTGAAGTTAGGTGCCTTTTGTTTTACTATGTTATGCGGTTTTGCAAAGTTTTATTATATCCCAGAGGACAATATTTTTAAATAAACTATGCAAAAATGCGCAATATAGTAAAAAAGGCACCTACCTTATATCTACATGCTAGCTTCAACCTCCAGCAGACTTGAATGGTTTGTGCTGCTGCCTCAGTGTCTATTAGAGTAGTAACATCATGAAAAGGCGTTGACAGTCCATTACTCCATTGGAACAGGAATGCAGTTTGGATAGGACTGGAGAAGAGTGGAAAAAGGGCAAAACTTATTTCTGTGCTGAACGTCCACTTCCATTTATTAGGAGCACACAGCACACCGGTAATTTTTCCACTGTTTCACAGCTGCAAATCAGTTCAGAGTGGCAGTAATTTCAGTTACAGACTAAGTCTGTACAATTTAAGGGCCAATTAGCAACAAGTAACGAAGTAAATACTGCTTTTCATAAAAAGATCCTTAAAGCATACTATACACAAATTAACCGGTTTAGTCAAGTAGGAAAACTTAATTCACACATGCTGCCCCCCCATTTACAATGAAACTTTAAATATTTTTTCTTGAAAAATAGCCCTTGAGGCTTCTTTCTCACAGTTCAGGCCTCAAATGCATACACACAAAGCTACCAGTTTTGTCACAGTGTTCTGCTCTACCTGCTAAGCTCCTTTGACTACCTTCCACCTAACCTTAATTGTTTGCCCGAAACACTCCAGCATTTTGTTACTATTCATTTTCTGTTTTCCAAAAAAACAAAATTCAAAAATGTATGTTGATAGTAAAACAGTAATTCTTTCCTGAGCTGTTTCAGAGACAAATTTATTACGTGGGGTTTTAGCCACTGGTATTTGGCTACCGAGGTGCAAAAGTGACTTTATATCTCACATTCTTAAACCTAAGAGATCTAGCTCATAAGATAGATACCACTTCTTAAAAAGAAGAAAACACCACCACACAGCTTGAGAGTAAGATTAAAAGATGAGCAGTAAGCAAACAGGTATTATGCCATGTCAGTGCTACCCAGAGACTGGCAGACCCAAGTGTATTGGTGCATTAACTATGTTTTTATGTGGACTGAACAATTTCTCAGAGCATGTTGTATGTAAGACACCGAGAGCTTTCCTGGCATGCACTGAAGGAAGAAGCTTTCAAATACAAGATGCAAGAATACTCCAGATCATTTTTAAAGCACATTCCATACAGGCATAGCTCTTGAATTGATACCTGTAATTAATAAAGGCAGCCATCAGTAGAACCTCACAAAGTCTGGAAGAGTCTGCTCAGGAACTCAGGGCCACACACTGTTTCTAATTCCACATGGAGGTGTTCAAACTAGATGTTTCAACTAGAAATTAGTGCTTTAGTTCCCACTAATTTCCATCTCACTGGCAACATTGGTGTTACACCTACCAAACCACTTCTGGATCACTCAGTGAAAGGCATTAAGGTGCTTATTAATGGAGGCGGTCACAAATACAGCTGCAAAAGGCAGGATGGCTCTTACTACAAGTAATTAAAATTCTCATCAACTGTTTGACACTGCAAACCTGTGAAAACCTGTTAAGCATCACTGCCTGTAAAAACATGGTGTGGCCTGTTCTACAAAGAAGAGAGCCTAGGTTAAGTTCCAATACTCAGACAAGTCACAGCCCTCGGTCAGATCAACACCTAGCGCTTTTTTCAGCACACCAACAGGGCAGCACTGGGACAGGCACCCACAGAATGCAGACTGCCTAGGAGCAAAGGCTTTATGGAATCCATGTAAGCCATCCAACCTGCTCCAGTGTTAACAAATGTCTCCCTTCAAGCTACAGGCACGACTGCGTGACCTCAGAGGTCCCTCCCACCAAAGTGTTGTGAAACAATTAAAGAGGCCGAGAGAATACAGCCAAGGTTACTTGTGAAAGCCATTCTTCACTTCTGGGGATGCCAATGTTAGGAAGGCTGCACTGATATATAGTAACAGCAACAAGTCATGTGGCACAGCAGGCAATAATTCTAGCATTAAGTAACCTTCAGAGAGGGATACACCGATGAGAATACTTACAGAAGCAATTCCCCCTCGGGCACAAGAGGGCCACATGTATCAGGCAGGAAAGAGGTCTACTGGCAAGTGCACAGAGAAGCATGGCCTTTACAGACAACACAGTTAAATACCTCCAGCTAAACATCAGGTACACACAGGCACACTCCATTGGGTATAGCATTAACACAAAATCAGTTCAGACACAGCCTTTAAAAGCAGCCAGCAGCTTACCTCCATGACAACAGAAGATCTTCTCATCCACAATGGCTGCAATAGGCAGACAGTTAAAACAGTCTGTAAAGGTCTTCCACAGCTTAATGTTAAATCTCCGCTTGCCTACAAAAACAGTGTGTGACATTAGGAAGAGAAAGCTGGTTTTTCAAGCCAACATGTAATACACATCAGAGCCTAAGCAAAAATGTTAGCAAACTTCCTTCATGGGGTTTTATTTCTGTTAGCACACTTAGGTCTCTATCTCTTACAACAGCATTTCAAGGACAGCAGAAAAAAAACCAGTAAAGCTCCAGAGTGACTTTAACCTTGGCTTAGAAAGTATTTTTAGAAAGTTTCAAAGCAGATTGATGGAATATTGAAACCCTTGCAAATCAAACCCTACTACAAATGTTTCCAAAATACAGTATTAACCTGTTGTAGTCTTCCAAAAGTAATAGATTTTGCTTACATTCATCATAAAATCCATAGATTCGATTGATGCTAGCACACTCATGATTTCCTCTTAGGAGAAAGAAGTTTTCCGGGTACTTGATTTTATATGCCAGTAATAGGCAAATTGTTTCCAGAGACTGTTTGCCTCTGTCTACATAATCTCCAAGGAAAAGATAGTTAGCTTCTGGCGGGAATCCTCCATATTCAAATAATCGGAGCAAGTCTGTATACTGTCCATGGATATCACCTGAATTAAAAGAAAATGTTTACTGAGGATTAGTGCAACAGCATAAAGACTTACACAAGTCAAGAACTTAAGCCAGCTAATTGGTTTTTATTCAGTGATATTAAAAAAGGCATTAACATTACCTTTAAAAACTGGCAATATACATCCCAAAGGTAAGAACCATGCTAGTATTAAAGCTGAAGTACTCACAGGATACAAATAACTCACCATATCTACAGAACTGCTATGTCAAGTATGAAACCATTCGGAAACCCAAAAGCTCCAAAAG
The DNA here is from genome assembly GCF_015227805.2 of Hirundo rustica. Taxonomy (NCBI): domain Eukaryota; kingdom Metazoa; phylum Chordata; class Aves; order Passeriformes; family Hirundinidae; genus Hirundo; species Hirundo rustica. The sequence continues at coordinate 29,092,000 of NC_053452.1, forward strand.
TCTTCACAATAAAACATAAGCTTTCTAACCAAGCTTTAATTCATTTAAATTAAAACAAGGTCAGAAAGAAAATCTTTGATTGAACAGGTATATGACCAAGAAGCAAATGGATCAGGAAAAAGTCACATTATTTATGGCAAAAACAGACCAGTAAAGAATTCAAGCAGACTGGAGAGGAACTGAACATTGTGCTGGCAAAGTACACTTACTTCAAAGGTCAATTTCCATAACATTGCTGTACTAAGAATCCCATCCCTCAGCATTTACACTGACTCCTCCTTTGATGCATGTAACAAGCAACACAAAGACTGCCATTCCTTACAAGATACTCAACCCTGCAGCTTGTTCTTAGGAAAAATACCTGTCATGTTACTCTTCACACTGCCAGCTGTAAAACTAACCAGGCTTTCCATGGAACAGCTCTGTGTGGCATTTACACCACCACAGTGTATCACATCAGAGCAGCCAAAGCTAACCTCTCCCTGAGCTGTCCACAGGGATGAAGATCCCAAAGCTGCTCTACAGTAACTTGCAGCATACATGCAATGTATTCCAGCTGACTGGAAAACTCATTACCAGAGTGAAGGGATGCAAAACAGATATGCCAAAAGCCTTAAGTACAAGCTGTATGCTGTTTAGATTCAATACCTCCTGGTCCTGCATACTAAGCATTAAATAAATGTATTTTCACTATTGCTGCTTTTTAGTGACAAAATCCTGACTTTGCTCAGCAGAGTTATTCTCCAGTAGAACACGAGCTACTACTGACTCAAAAGAGAAAAAAAGACCAACTCACACAACTTTTTTCATCTTAAAGAAAAAAGGTTCCCACACCTGTATGCTGTCTGGTTCACTTCTTAAAGCATACAGTGGTAAGAAGAGTACATGCTGTATTATATTCCTTTAAACTTTCCATGAAAAATGCAATACTCCCTCCTTTAGGCAGCATTCTCCCATAACTATTTCTCACTCAGGGAGAAGAATCACTTTCCAATTTTCTTCTAATAAAGAAGATCAGTATCTACTACCCAATTTCAATCACAATCTGAAGCTCCATCAGATTGGCTAAAATCTCTTTCACATATGTTGCAACAAGAATGATTTGTATTCTAATTGATATCTGAAAGTCTCCAGGTCACAAGCTGAAGAAAGCAGAAGACTCCTCATTTCTATGCTGAGTCTAGTAATCCAGAATCATGTTATCAAATCCCCAGACTTCAGCACTAATAGAGTTACCTACCAAGTAAACACACTACAGAAAACATTATTATTGTTTTGTCTATAACTACTTTCAGTTATACATGTGTACCAGATGCAAATGCACTTAATAGGTGAAAACATTTTACAGAAACAATTTTATAAAGGGACCAAGGCATTTGCCATTCCATTCACGGCACTTAGCATTTTAAAATACAGCTCCAGGTGAGCACAAGTTGAAGTCTACCTGATATAAAGACTTACATTAAAAAGCACATCTATTTTATAATGGGCATTTACATGAAAGCAGCTTTCATCTTACATTAAAACACAGCCATTCAAGATGTACAGCTTATTTTGAACTGACTTGATTGTAAAACAAGACAATCCTATAATGGTTCCTCAGGCATTGCCTGAACACACAAAAGTAATAGTTCAAAGCAGTACCAGCTGCATATTTTGCTTTTAGTGAAAGCAATCATCTTTCTTTTACTTTTATCTAAATGCAGCTTTGACAATTGTTCTAATATTAAATGTAGATGCACCTGACACTTCCTGGTACTTTCACTGTGTTTGGAATCTGATTTAAGATAACAAATGCCTTATTTAACTGTGCATTAGTTACACCTATTATTGCACACCTAACAGTCCTTTCAACTGCCTTGATCTAATCAGACAAAGAAGAGCTAACTTTGAAGCAATTATTCTTTGCAGACCTTGATTTATGTACAATCTACCTGAGTTTCCATATTTTCTTTACCTAGGAATACAGTAAGACTACACTACAGTGAAAAGTCTAAAGAAAACACAACGTGATAAAGTTGCACTTTACCTTGAACTTTATGTCATTAGGCAAGCTGGGCTGGTTTCTCCTCCCCACCCTACCAAGCAATTAGTCATTTAAAGATGACTTTGCCATTAGTGGTTTGTTTGTGGGTTTGGCTGTTTTATTTTGGGGTTTGAGTTTTTTTAATTGGTAATATCCTCTCTTAAGGTAAGAAACACTGCAGACATCGCATCTGCCGGGAAAAAGTTAATCTATGTTTGAACATGTAAGTAGTAACAAATACAAAGATTGTTTCCCCTATAATATTATGACACTTTAATCTAATTCAAGGAATTTTATGCTTTCAAAGACATTGCCTATTTTTAAAAAGCAAATTGAAGGATGACTACAATCCAGTATTCACAATACCTTCTAAATATTTTTTATAAGCTTGTAGTTACAAGTCTAGTATCTTATAAAGGCTTAGCGAGGTAAAAACACGTTTTATTTATGTTTCACAGTAATAACTGTGTTTGTTAAAACATGCTGCAAAGCTCAAGGAATTTGTTACATGGCAACTAAGCCTAATTTAAGTCTGCATTCAGTTTTACTTCCTCAATTGAAAGACGAACAATGCCTTCAATTTTTCAAGTGTTTCATTTCAGGAGGTCTTTGTTTTGCTTATGCTTTAAAGTGAGCAACTGCAACATGTGGGTCTTTTAAAATCAGCTAACTGCTTTCTGAAGTAATGATGAGAAAAGCACCAACCCTGCGCAAGCAAGAACAGGTTGCAAAATCTGCACTAGATGAGGGCACAAGCAGCCCTAACACCAGGGAAACTTGCTCCAAAATAGCGTGAGGAGCATCAGCAATGTACCAAGTGCTAGCTGCTTCTTCTTCACTGAATCCAACCAAAACTGAAAACTAGACTGAGGATCTCCCCCAATGCCAACTCAGTCTCATTTGCCCGATTCAGTATTCTTCCAATCCTCCTGGCACAGAACTGGATTAAAACACCAAAATAAAACACGTACGTATGAAGCTTACGTACCACAAATTTTCAGCGGTGCCTCTAGTTCCAGAAGAATAGGCTGGCTAAGAAATATTTCCCGTGATTTTATGCACAAGCCCCGAACTTCTGCTTCGGTCATCTGAACAATCTTCCCAGGACGACATCCTCTCACTGAAATGAGATATTTAACAGTTGAAGGTAACTACCACAGAGATACACAACAATAGCTAAAGGCAGATGATCTGTATTTAAAACCTGTATTTGACAAAAACCCAGCATCACATTCTACATATGTACCAAATACCTCGGAATTATGCTGACCGATGAATTGTAAAATTAATCTCTGATATTGTGGTAATCTGTGCTTAAAGATCTGTATGGATTCCTGTTGAATCAAGCCTCAGAAGAAGACTTTGAGCTGTGGTTTTGTCCATATCTGAATAAATTGCAATTTTAAGAAGTGTTTAATTTAACAATTCCTTTATGCTAGAGTATTCATAAAAGACAAGAAAAATCTCGAGAACAGAAAACCTGAAATCATTTCCACATTAGCACAAGGTAAACTTTTTAGGACTGTTCAGTTCAACAGCACTAGTTAAGTCCAAAAGAAAGAAACAGACATGATTATATTTAAATAAACTGAAACTGCCATATTAGGAACACCACACTAAAAAACTGCAAAAGTTTGATGAAACTTCCATATATAATGGCTCTTAAGTTACTGAAACCTTTACAGCCAAGAACATCCTAATTAGAATGAAATTGAATTCACAAAACCTGTAAGTCAGGTATTCAGACCTGTATTTAGCATAAAATCGAAAGCATTTGCATGTCATTGCACTCCAATATCCTCTGGCAAGTTTATCTGCAGCTGCTTCTTTCTACAACTATCTGTATGATTCCTCTGTCAGAGGCTTCAGTGTGTCTTTAAGGACGCAGCAATATAGAACCAAGGTGTTGTCACTTTGGCCGATCCAGTTCAGTCTTGCATCTCAGCATAAACCAAACTTCAGAGTTCAAACTAATAAGCCAGAATCTTCTGTCAGTGTCTGCAACAGGCAAACATCCCTTCCTGGCATTTAGATGAAAGCAACATTCAGCGTTAAACCACGGTAGTATTACCAAGGGAAGGTAACACGAAACCTTTGCAGCTCAAATCCAAATGCTTTCAAATTCATGCATAGTAAGACATTACTTCATAAAAAATTTAGCTGCAACTTCAGTTAGTCTAGTAAATTTGTGAACAGAAGAGCAAAAACTAGTTCTTCACACACAGCAAATTCCTAGGTCCCCTGGTTTCCCTCCCCGAAACAGAAAGTAAGCTTGTAAAAACATAACCTCCCTTTTCCTTTTACCTCTGCTTAGTTCCTAGAAAACCAGCTATACAGAGGAGGTCACTATAATTACATCGAGCATTATCTGCACTGTGCAGTGGGGTAGAAATGATATGAGGGAAACAGTTTGTCCTAGGTCACCTAGTACTACAGTCCAAAGTGATAAACTGAAAATGCTCTGCTCTGGTTATCACTGCATGCTCGTCCCAGTGTAACTGCACATCTGACCATGCCAAGACCATGCTATAAATATTTATTTTTAATAAACACCAGACACTTGTTAAACATTATGACGCAGTCACAGGAGCATGTGAGAAGGCAGAACTAAGGAGCGGTTTTCAAAAGCAGGGAAGAGATGTGAAATTAGATCCTGGGACAGCTGGTCTGAGTGCCAAAAGAGTAGGAGGAATAGTCTACCTGAAGTTGAGGATATACTGGAAATACTTAGCTCATTAGAATCTCACAACAAGAAGGCTGTGTCATACAGGACTTCTGTCAGTGACGCTCTGAATCACTACCAGGTGATATTTACAACATGGTAAGTCACATTCCTCTTGCTAATTAAGATTTCAACTACACTTGAGAAAGCAAACAGCATTTTAGCAACACTTTTTATGTTACTATCCTTCATGCATTAAGATGCTCACTTACATACTAGAAGAATACAAAGGCAGGCATCAAAATCAATGTGACTTGCAAACAATATATGCCTACAGGCATCACATCTCAAACAAATGAGCGATGTTCTTACAGATACATCTTCAGCTCCATTATTAGCAAACCCACCCCCCCCCCCCCCCCAAAACAACAAAGCAAAAATTTGCACAGGATTTGACTACCCAATTTTTGAGTATTAAAATGTTCCAATAATCTTAAATTCAAATTCTTGTGTTCCAATAGCTTGTAATGATCCCCTTCAGAGACCTGGAACTCCTTCTGATAGGCACAATAAACTGCCATTATACACAAGCAGAGTCTTCATATTATAATGGCTATAATTTTAATTAAACAATTGCTCTATTTTAGACCTACAGCTTGCAACAAAGTCACAGCAAAGCACCATGCAGCTCAACCAGCTTTCCAGTCATGTCTTCCCACTACAGACAGTTCTTTTAACCATAAGCAATGACATTCTCTTCTGTATTTAACTTTCATGACGTTTTGCAATACCAGAATGATGCCATTTCATACAGATTAAAACCAAGAAGTAGAACTGCACACTTATATCCACTCTAATTTTGGAACTGTAACCCAGGAAAGCCCACTATATACAACATTAATGTTACCAGAAGCAGCACCAGACCAAGCACTGAGACCAAAATTGAGGTAACAGCTCAGAAGTAGGTCACCCATAATACCTAAAATAACTTGGATCCAATCAGGTTTTCTTAAAACACCAGCCTTCAGCTCCCTTTGAAACTCACATGGAGGTTTAACCTTGGAACATTTGCTTTATAGGATTGATATTTTGAGTGGTGCTGGATTTTTTCTTGAGAAGGAAGACACAGAGAACATGCAGGTCCCAACTCCATAATGAACTGCCAGTCAGTGCCTTGACAGTATCTCTTCACTTCTAACAGCAGAACCCTAAATGCTCAAAGTCCTCAACAGACAAACCAACTAAGTAACTTATTGCCTCACTTCAGATTTTCCTGGTTAAGAGACACTTCTACAACTCTGACAGGTCTGTCACCCTCAGAAGAGGAGACAGCACATGCCTGATGATCAGTCACTTCCATCCTTTGGGAGGGGTGCACATCTGAGCCATCGCCCCTTGGCAAAGGCAACCTCCACCCAAACAGTCTGCAGCTCCAGAGTCAACACACAGGTTCAGTTACATTTGAAGTAATACAATACCTGGGGTTTCATGAGCAATAATCATCAATACTAGTTAAGATAAAAGCAGTTTTCTCCCACAGTTCCCTGATCAGCAACAAGGGAGTACATATGGAGAAATGAGAGGCTCCTGTCATGTGACCCTGAAAGGCTCAGCACTTCACTGGATTCACAAAGACACTGAGAGGTTTGCCAAGCAGTCATCTGGAAGAGATATGCCTCAGCTGTAGTACAAGTACACAAGTAAGACTAAGCACTTATTTCAGCAGCTTACGTTACAACTGGAATTTTGTTCAAGTTCCCTTGACTCAGCTGAGCTTTGTATGGATGGTAAACAACACCGCATTCCGTTTTTCAAAAACCAAATCCCCAAGAACAGATTGAAGGGGAGGTTCTAAGAAGCAGATCGAGAGTGTAAGAGATGTTTTTCAGACTCATTTACAAATTACTATAGCAAACCACTCAAGTCATAGCTTCACACATTGCAAAATGTGTAGCTCACAAACAGCCTTTAATAGCATTGGGAAAACCATTATTTTTAACAGCTGTCAGTTACCCTGGGCAGAAATAGCATATCAACATTAAAGGTAAATTAATTCTCTTTAATCTAAAATACAGATGCTGCAAACAAGCTTTGATTTCCATAAATTAGCCTTTCAATTGGGACAGTGGGGACAGCAATTCCTGTTGTAATACGCAAGCTCACGTGCATAGTGCTTTGACAAAACAAGCCTTTCCTCTGGTGAGCTTCAAGCAGAGTGACATAGCACAGAAAAAAAAAGAAATAAAAGCAAATATATGCACTCAACACTGAGACTTAATTTAGCACGACAGCTCCTACAGTCACCCAAAAGCTACTCTAATTGATATTAGAATAATCTCTGCATCTACACAATCACTGGCAAGCAACCTTAAGAAGTTCAGTAACAGTATTCCAGGATATGAGCTGCATAGTGGCAGGTAAGAAAAATTTCAGCAAAAATTAGGTTTTTTTAAGTGCCTCCAAACTCATGCCAGAGAGTAGTAGATTATGTAAGGCAATAGTGGAAAGGAAAAGGAAAGTGGGTCAAGAATCGGCTGTTCCAAGTTCCCCTTGCATCGCTTCTTTCTATAGCCTTTCATGAAATGGAAAAAATGTATTTAACCTGTTCTGCCACACTGCTTCTGGTGTGCCTCTTTAAGCAACTAAGCTGCTCATCTTGTGGCATCACTAATAGTTTCTTCAATTACTAAGTCAGCTGTGGTGTGCACAGCTACCCTAAGCATTTACCTGGTATTGGTTTCCAAGATCGCAGTGTCCCATTTACTGGACGTAACACCCAGAGCTTTATGATAACATCAAAACCCAGACACTTCCCCCTAGTATCATAAAATAACTGGGTCAGCATCACTGCTAATAAGCACTCTCCATTCCATTCACTCTGATTTTTTTGCAGACATGCATTTATATGGCCACACAGTAAACTGCATCAGTGAACTGATATTTTCTTCCAACAAAGATAGAACAAATCAAAATTGTAACGTGAATAGTTCCCCAAGCTAAAGAATACATCCTCTGTGAACTTGAGACAAGGCTAGTGAAAAAATAAGGAGCTGGTTCTGCTTCTTTCCACAATAGCTCCAGCCAAGCTTATGTCTGGAATTATGTTTTTAGAAATCAATCTTGACAGAGCAGATCTAAAAAAAAAAAACAACCCCAAACCACAACACAAGATTGCAGGCATGCAATTTTACAAATTGCACACAGGCAACGCCCCCCACATTCTATGGGATGTTTAATCATTTGTGATTAACAACTCCGACATTTAACTTTTTTTTTTTGTACTTAGGAGTACTTTGGAGTATTTGGCAAATGTTGAACAGCCTGTCAATAGTAGGAGCAGAACAGATTTGAAAGCTAAAGGTGGCATTACCTATGACTTGGGGAAAAAACAACCAGTCCTCAAGTTGATTTTGAAAAGAACGTTCTGAAGTTATCTGCTCTCAGTATTTTTTAAATCCAAATTATATACTTTCATAAGTTTAAGTCCAGAATACTCTACTAGATTTTAAAAGCAACTCTAAATTTTAAAAGCAACATCTTCTGTTATTTAACTTGTTCAGCTGCCATCCAGAAGCAGCCACTCCCTACTTTGCAGCAAAACAGTGTGTTAAGCCAGCAACACAAGTTTTAAATTTTCAGAACTGCTGTGACAGAACTAAGCTTAGAATAGCTCTCATTCACGAGTTACACTGGTGGACAACAATAAATATAAATGAACCTGTTAGAGCTTTGCTCAATTCAGCAAGAACACATTGCTGAACATACAGCTTTCCGCAGTGTACCCAGCAAATGCCTGCACCTTTCCTAGGGTACACAACCCAAATTTCTCACTAAAAATAGAATAATCAGTCTTCCAGGGAGGTTTTTTCCTGAAAAACTGTGCTTTCATATCCAAGTATCCTTAAAGTCTTTCTGAAATTTCCCTCACTAGATGACCTTGATATTAAGTATTTTGCTGAAGAACAGCGATTGCTTGTGAACTCATTTTAGCAGGTTTATTTAACATCAAGCACAAATTCACTGCAGAATAAGAGACTGCCCAAGCCTTTAATTGGGAAAAAAACCTACCAATGAAGTGGTGTTCCATCCAAACTTGAATTTACATTCTTTAAATACAAACTATCCAGCAAAATTAACAGTCATGGAGAGGAGGCTTTATTAGAAATGACTATGTAGAATTGCTTCAGGGGATGCTCCAGTAAGCCCATGAAAACATGCAACCTTCACCCATTCCTTTAGCTTTTCATGGACCACCTGCTCCATCACACAGAAGCTCCATAAATTGATGTCTCAGTCATTCTGTATCATACATGGTTCCAAGAACTGCTGAATTCAATGCTGAAGGACAAGATCGTATGTCCTGTATTTGCTGTTTGCTTAAGTACACTTGAACCTAAAACGCAAGCAACCAGCAAAGCTGAAGGTAGAAGCCTCTCACAATGCTGTATTATGCAGTGATAGGAATTCCTGTCCTAGTCTACTTGGAAAGCTAACCTAGCATAAAAATTTCATGAAACAAAGAATTTCAGCTTCTTTCTCAAAGGATGACTCTCTTTTCCCCTAAAGCAGTGCTAATAAAATTCCTAAAATTCAAAGAAGGCAAAGGTCAATTAAAGTTATTTGATAACTTCTGAGAAGTAACTGAAGTTATGATGCAAAAAGCTGGATGTAACTTCTGCACATCGATACAGTTACACGAGATACATACACAAAAAGCTTTGTATCAAAAGCTTTATCAAGCTGTATCAAGCTTAGTATAAAAAATAACAAACACAAAATACACCCCCCAAACTCCAGAAAAGATGATACTGTAAAACTAAGATGGCCTAGTCAATGCTCTAAGATAAATCACACAAGAGAAGGTTCATTCCAATGTTCAGGTTACAAACCAGATATCCATTCCCTGTAGAGGCACCTGAGGCTGTAGTTAAGAGGGGATTCCACTACACACCCCCCTTCACCGAGAACTGCATCTGACCATAGTGAGTAATTGCCAAATAGAGCAGGCTGCCCTCACCAGTCTATAGCTCAACAGTGTGGTTTCTTTTTCTTTAACAAAAAAGTTACATACCTACCTTTGGTGGTAAGTAATGAGCATTTAAGAGAAATTTTAACATTTTATAGCTGCAGTTATCTTAAATAAGAATGGTGTTTCTCTCCTTTTGTACTATGATTTAGCTGCGCAGTGAGCCAGACACCGAATGACTCAAGCAAAACCTGTGCTGCAGAGTATCCACATGAAACAGTGACTGAAATCATGGAGCCTGCGAGTGGCCAAACAGCCAGACAGAACCAAGAACCCCAGTACACTGCCTGATGCTGGGCTCTTGGCCTTCAGGGCTGCTTTTCAAGCCAACTATTCCATTCGTCATGCACTCAAAGCTAAAGATGAAGTGGCTGATATCTGCACTGCTGTACAAACTTCATTTTTCTGTTCCTCCTCTCTGGTTAATATAATACCTATCCTCCTAGAAACATACCAAAATTGCCTCTTTTCTTCCTCTTTTTAAAGACTCAGAATATTAAAAGAAAAAAATCCTTTGCAAGCAACTCCTTTTAACGTTATTTTTGTTTATTCTTTCTAGTAGCGAATTCTCCCTCGATTTCACATCAAGCCAGGTAATAATTCTTGTTTATTCAGGATTCATCTCCATGGTTTGTTTATATTGTTTCGCAACAGATCATGAAGGTCTATTCTATTTCTCTAAAACTGCCTCTCTTCTTCAGCATTACTTGCAGAGCCTGGAACTGCAAACACTATTACCATATCATAACAGCACTCCATCAGGCTGGCTGAATATATTAATTAGTTAGGACAGTAACTAAATAAGAAATGTTATTGACCATAGGCACATTTGAGCAGTATGCTTCATACCATTTAAAACTAATAAGGAAAAATATCAATTATTTTGTAAGAATTTAAAATCTGTCATTTAAAAAGTCGAGTAATATTCAAATTTCTACATTTATCACAACCTGTAAGATCTCTGAAATCGCATGAAAATGAAGCACGCAGTTTTCTCAGAAGACATTACATGACACACTAAGAATACCACACAATCAGCTTTATCAAGGCAATCATAAAAATCACTCTTTTAGCTGAACATTGAAGCAATGACCATTCCCTACATCTACTGGGAGTCCAATAAGCCTCTTCTTGGATTAAGTATTTCCCAGCTTCCTTGGTGCATTGGTACTACCAGAACTAGTAGCTCTCTTCCTCACCTAAAGAAATTTGTTTAGAAAAGATCCACATCCACAGTCAGATTAATTCAAATTGTTAATTTTAATTAGGACAGCTAGATTTAGGCAAGTAAGGTGTCTTGCCTAGACAAGGCAAATTTTTTTGTACAGCAATATAAATGAAGTCCCTTTACAGAAAGGCATCTTGTACCCAAGGTTACTGTGCCTGGGTTTCCTTAAGTATATCCTCTCTTCCATATGGTAAACTCCCTAGTGTTTACTAAGACAGACACATATAAATTTGAAAGAGCAGAGATTCATTCCAGCTGGGCTGCCTTATATCCAGAAATTTTAAGAGACAGAAGAGAAACAGGAAGCCCAACACTCTGACAGAAATATGGAAATCTTACTTAACACCATTCACAGCATTCTTTACAAGTCAAGGTTACACCTATTCCAGTACCTTTGCTTTGATACAGAGGCAACCTTTTCCACGCATCACTAAACTTAAATCAGCTTAGAATCTGGTTTAAATGTAGACCTGGTGCACCCACTTAGCTCAGCATTGTTGCAAATGTCGGGACATTTCCCAGACAGGGATACATGGCATTCCTAGGTGAGGCAAAACACAAGCAGCAATTCAGCTGCAGTGCCTAAGAGAAAAAAAAACTACACTGAGGAAAAACTTCTCTGTTCACGCTGGACAGTAGGATTCAAGAAGACACTTGAATCAAAGCCTTCCAACACTTAAAGAGGGCTTATAAGAAAGATGGGGACATACTTCTTAATAGCGCTTGTTGTGATTGGACAAGGGGAACAGATTCATACTAAAAAAAGAAATTTAAAAAAGGACATTAAGATTAGATATATGGATGAAATTCTTTTACAGTGACAGTGATAAAACACTGAACAGGTTGCCCAGAGAGGTGGTGGATGCTCCATTCCTGGAAACATTCAAGAGCACACTGGACAGGGCTCTAAGCAACCTGATCTAGTTGAAGCTGTCCCTCTCACTGGAGAGGGGCTGTACCAGGTGACCTTTACAAGCTCCTTCCAACCCAAACCAAGCTATGATTCCGTATTCCACATCTGATGTGCTCATGGCAGTCTCATGTGTGCATATTCCTATGCTGTCCACAGCTAGAATGGACTGGGAAAAATCTATCCACCAGATGGCATAGCTGGGATAGTAGGAAGGAAAAAAAAAAATAAAAACACAAAATAAGTGTACACACTGAAGCAAAAATAAGACCACCATCTTCGTGTACTGTAACACAGCTAAGCCTGACCTGTGATTCTGCCTACCAGCACAAGAAGGAAACACACTGTCAGTCAATTTGGCTTATTCACTTTCATGGCCATGTATCACTCTAAGACTTTATTAGCAAAGCTATGGAATTCTGTACTTAAATGATCTTTAAATCTTTGCAGATTCACTCCTGACAGACAATAAAATTCAAAGTGTCTCCAAGATAGCGAGGCACACATGTCAGAGCACCAGCATCTCCCTCATTCTCCCAGTAAAGCAACAGGAATGACAATTTAAATCTGGCAGAAGGAGATAAACTAGAAAAAAAGCATTGCTATGGCCAGACTTTCTGTATATACTGGAGTTTTTACCTTCCTACCATTTCCAAACAGCATTTATAAGGTATCACTAACTAGTGGCCAAGTACCAGACACATTGCAAGACAAAGTCAATTCAAAATGAGATCTTAGCATTCCTGAATTCACCACTTAAGCAATGAATAGAGGATAAGAACTTGGTACATACAAAAGAACATGGAAATTAAAAGCTAGTATCCTAGAAGACTATTGACATCCATTACAGCCTGGTTCAGGCGAGTCTATGAAAACTACCTCTAAAGAGTTAATCCATCTGGCTTTCAGAACTCAAAAGATCTCCAAAGCAAGAAAGTATACGTTCAATATAAGCATGTGGGCACACTCCTTGAGGGCTGGGAAGACGTTCCTGAATTCTCCCAAGAACCCCAGCTGCAGGCGACTTCATACCACCATTTCAAAAAGAAACCAAAATCACAATTAAGCACAAAGAAAGTAAGACAATCTAAGCAGGCAATTCCAATCAAGTTAATAACCCAGAAGCAACAAGGATAAAGACAGTTAGAGTAACCTACTTAAAGCAGGAGCAAGAACTCCTGACAGTTAATATCACAGCCTAGAAACAGGTGTCACCACCCAGCAACCCCGTGACAGCAACAAGAGTTTCTTTTTACTGTGGCTTTTGATATGTATTTGCTAACCTTGAGAAATTACGTGTAGAAGCCACTGAGAGACAACTGGAGACTGGGGATCGAACTTAAAGCCATACATTTCCCTTCAAGCAACCGAAGGGACTAAATATATACTGCAGGACAACATTTAATGAAAATGTCTTTTTATTATTTCACTGTGCTTACACTTACACCACGAAAGCCATGTTTCCTTATCCTTTTAAGTCAAAGTTGAAGTGTGAGTAATGGAGCCAAACAACTTGCTTTGAACAATTTAACTGGAGATAAGAGTTAACAGGAATTTTTCTGCGCAACCAGCGTGGGGAGGGATTCATACTCACTTTACCAGAACAGGTCAGCTAAGCAACAGCATGAGCTCCAGAATGGGAGCTGCCAATTGTACAAAACAAACAAACAAACAACCCCCCAACAAGCTTCATTGTGGAACACTGCTGTTTGAACCACAGCTTAAAATGCTATATGCTAGCAGTGCAACAAATAAAATATGTTAAAAAGAAAGCAAAAATAAGCAAGACACAATGCATTCCTTTAATTGCTGCCATTTTTTTCAAACAGAAACTGTAAGAATTACCTAGTATGTTTCAGATACAAGATGTTGTACAAGGCAGTCCTCTAATGTTAGGAGATGACATGCAGAAAGAAAGCACCCCACTCCCCTTAAGGATCTTCATAATCTCTGATCAGAGTTAAAAACAGGCTCAGAAACAGAAAAGAAGAATTATAAGCAAGGCTTGGTTCAGAAGTTGTACATACACATATCCCTAAAGGTTAAGGTACTATGGAAGACAAAAAGCACAGGGTAGGCTGCTGAAATCCAAGGTAAGAACCACAACCCAAAAAGCTACAAAGTTGTAACACAAGTACTTATAGTGTATGTAAACCGTATGGAGCACATATTTTAAAAGTCTTCAGAAAAAAAAAAAAAAAAAAAAAAAAGCAGAGTAACATTTAAGAGGGAACAGAACGATCCAACAAGTTGCATGCCAAAACACTGCAGAATCCCTCCTCCTAAAGCAATCTATATTTAAATTACTACATTAATGTGGAACAAGTATCTTTCAAATATATTATTTAAAGTTTCTCAAAAACCCCAGAACCATAAATATACAAGTATCCTAATGTCCCCCTTCAAAAAATCTGCCCTAAAATGTCAACATTTACTAGGTTATTATTTACTTTGTCTTAAAAACCTACCTATTAATCTGTGTTTCAACATCCAGAAAAAGGGAGTTTTATCTGCATTAGCGATCTAAGAGAAACTTCAACTGATACTTGTTTCTTCATACTATACTACACTGCATACCTTAGATCACAAACACAAGCACAACTATTCAAAAACTTTATGTATTTTTAAATACTGATTTTGCTGCTCTTAATTTTCACATCGAAAAAATACAAGATAGCAGCTACTAAGAAGTCCTCAAAGCCCTAAACCCCCTGCTTTGTAATAACTCGGCTGAACAAAACTCAGCCTTGCAAAACTTGCTTCACTTCCCAAACTATATGTGCTCCACAAATTCCTTTCTATAAGCCTTCTGCAATGTGATCCAACTATCTAAGGAGTACAGCAACCAAATAAATGAACTGCGCATACCCATGCAAGTACTCTCATCTCATCTCCAGCATACCAGGTATTTGTTGAATGTGGAATGAAAGATTAATGGAAGAAGAGGCCCAAGAAGACTAAACATTCACGACATAACTTAAATAAAAAGAAAACGTTAGCAATAATCCCTCAGCAAAGGGAATTATTGAAAAAGCAGGCAATAAGTGAGCTTCTTCCTTACTCTAAAGGGCAGAATCACTATTTAATACACAGAAAACCCTTCGAGCCTTTATCAGCCATCCCTGAGAGCCGCTTTTGGAGACTGCCCCGTAGGCAGGCTGAGGAATGTCAGCGCACTAAATCCCTCTGCTCCCACCGACACTCACGTACACACAACCCCACACCTAACGCGGCTCGCAGACGTAATTTTACACACGGAGGACTGCGACTACAACCCGACCGGAGGGGCGGGGGGAAAAGGCCGCTCAAGAGCTCAGCTAGCGAGGCGTCCTCAGCTCGCCCCTCAGCCAGGCAGCTGCAGCGGGGTGAAGAAGCAAAGATGGAAAACGACGCCTTTTTCTTTTTTTTTTTTTTTTTTAATCTCCTTCCTATTTCATAGGAAGGCAGGCAGACAGGGCGGGCACCCCCCGCGCACACCAGCCCCTCCTCCCTCCGCGGGGCTGCAGGGCCGGGGCTCGGGGCACCGGCGGGACGCGCCGAGCCCGCTCCCCGCCGCCACCCCGGGCCCGGCGGCGCGGAAAAGGCGCTGCCCCGCTCGCCCCGCACGGCGCCGGCAGCCCCGGCTCCTCCCGCGGGGAGCGGCGGCGGTGCCCTCTGGCTCCCCGCGGCGCCCCGCTCACCTTCCAGCAGCCGGGTGATGAGGCTGTCCACGTTCAGCTCCCCGTCCGCCATTTTGTGGCCAACAGACTCGGTCCCGGGCGGGGAGAGGGCGGGGTGGAGGGCGCTCCACGGAGGAGGAGCAGCAGGGAACGGCGGCCGCAGCGACAGTGGCTCCCCCCCACCCCCCCCTCCGGCGGTCCCCGGCGGCCGCCCGGCTTCTCCCGCTCCCTCGCAGCTAAATGGGAGAACGCGGCCACCGCTCCTCCCCGCGCCTCCTCCCCGCCTCAGGAGCCGCCAGGGCGCATGTGCCGCCTCGCCCGCCGCCGCCGCTCCGCGCCCCGGCAGCGCGCAGGCGCGGCGAGCTGGGCGGCGCAGGCTCGCAGCGGGCCCGGCCGTCGCGTTGCCCGCCGTGGGCCGGCGGCCGCAGCGGTGGCGGCGCCGGGCGAGGGCGAAAGGCGGCAAAACGAGCTCCGGGAGCCTCCCTGTCACCCGAGGGTCACCCCTCCGCCTGCTGGCACCGCACCTGTGCGATCCCGCAGTTTGTTAAAAATCGTTCAAATTAAAAAAAAAAAAAAAAAAAAATCTGTCATAACTGCAGCGACGAGTTGTGCTCTTCACAGCGCTCTTGTCGTCAGAGAAAACTCTGTGGTTCGTGTTTACCTGCGGCCGGACCTGCTAAGAGTACTTTTTTGGTGATTTCTGGAACTTTTTTTTTTTTTTAAGATGAGCTCTCTAAAGACATGTTTACATACTTCTGTCAGCAGATGCTTCCATGGATGGACAGAGAAGCACTTTGAAATGTAGGTGGTGAAAAGCCACTGTGAACTGAGAGAGCAGATAAATATATGTATGTTGACAAAGTAACAAAGTGCAGATGTTCTGGAAAAAACGGACCTCTCCTTTATATGCCTAAATATAGATGTCGATGTAGAAACTTATCTCTGTGAGCTTGAACTTGAATTTTTCTGTCAGTCTCTACAAGCCAGCAAAATCCTGCCACCTTATATAATGTCGAAACCCATATTTTTATCTCTTGTTTGGAAGAAAATGAGTACGAGCAAAACAAAGGCAATTAGGACAAGGTGGGGCCATGATTAGGTATCAGATGATGCTAAGTGTTCAAACAGTCAGGTGAAAGAACACTCTTTTGAAATGCCTACACAGGTGGGCAGGATATATGAAAATAAAATTTCATCTCATCTGCTCATGATAGCACATACAGCTATCCTTTCTTATTTTTCAAATACTGCTAGTATTGGAAATCGAAAATAAATAAATAAAAATTCCCAAACTGTTTTTCTTTCATTTTTCGTTAAACTAGGAAAAATAATTATTCCACTTTTAAAAAGTTCATCCTAATCCCAACTACTTTACTGCTGCCAAAACTAATAGACCTGCAGTCCCTCTTGAGCTTTTAGGAATTGTCCCAGTTTTGTTTCACACAACTGAACTGCCCCGGAGGCTATTTTAAGCCATCACAACATCAGGTTCAGACGTAATAATACATTATCGCAGGACATTCTGCATTGACAATTAAATGGGGATATGAAATGATCTTTTACCGTGGCATAAAAATATAATTAAGACATCTTCCCAAACTCCACAGGATGATAAACTTTCAGGTACACTGAGCAAAACAATCCCCTAACAACTGTTTTTACTAGGCATGTCAGCATGTTCCAGGAACAATTCAGCAGCATATCATAACAACAAAATATTTTAATATAAGCAGAGATGCTATTTAAAAAAAAAAAAGAAGCTACAAAAAACAGCTCATTTCTTTCCTTGTGGATTCTGTGCCAGTGTCTTGTTTTATTGGGAACATGGCTGGGTGACAGCTGCTGCCCAGCTGTACCTGGGTTGTCAATTGGGTGGAAGGTCCCCTCACTGTGCTGCATAACCCTGTAAAGTTTGCACTCCCCTTTCTTTGTATCTTGAGCAGGGACAGAAATATGTGGGTTTCTCCCCCAGTGGGTTAAAACTTAGCATGTCCCATTGTCGTGATCCAAGTACAGTAAAGAGAATTAAAAGATCAGGGAAGGAGGCTCATTGTCTTCTGCAATACTGAAAGAACTAGTTAATGAAAGCATTTTCTTTGATCAAGGGTAGACGTTCAGTAATTTTTGGCGTTGTACCATGCACAGATACAGGCCAAAGACAGCAAACTGGTGATTCAAGTACAAGGGGAAACTGGACTGATGCCTTGTCAACATCTCATTAATAAGGCTCACCTGTTACCGAGACACACAAAGCAGTCACACGCAGGCAAGAGATTTTCGCAGAGGTCCTTCTGATCCTAGCTCACAGCTGAGAGAGCCGAGAGAAGAAGAGGAGCCCCTTTGTTTATTTTTACTTTTTATACATTTGTGAGCCTTGCAGAAGATTGGCTTTTTGGGGTTTCCACCCCTCAGCCTCAGTGGCCAGACCAATTGTCAGTTACAATTGTTTTCAGGTTAGAAATATGCAAACAAAGGACAGAGAATGAAAAACAAAGGATTTGTTTATATTACATCTGTGGGAAAGGTAGAAAACTGCTCCTAATACGGTACAGTCACTAAAGGATCTGACTCCATTTATGAAAATCAAAAGGCTAATAAAGAAACTCAGAAAAACCAGGGTAACACTCACCTTTCTAAATTGTCTTTCAGTTATTTTGAGATTTCTCTCATGTCCACCAAGATGGCTTTGCTCCTAACTTTCCCGTGCATGAGTGTCATTTACCCTAAATAGCCCGTGTGTCAACTTTCCTCTTCTTATCCGCATGCTGTCTCAAGCTGTGCTTTAATTTGCAGTGCTCTTCTGCTCAGTTTGTCAGATCTGAAAGACAGAAATTGCTAAAGAAAATGGCAAAAAACCTATGTGTTAGTAAATGTAATTCCCTAAACTGTGACTGTGTTGACATGAGTTCTCACTTAGGCTGCTGTTGCTGAGAATTTTAGAGAGCTGCTTCCCCAGCTACAGAGCCCTGACCCAGCATCTCTGCTGTTACCTACTCTTTCCTGGTTGAGGCAGAACTTCTACTACTCACTGCACATTAAAGTTAGTGCACTACATACACTTTTATGTTATTTACTATGGTGTCGTAACTTTTGGAAACCATGGCCCCCCCTAGTTAGTTACCAGGTAGACAGCACATGGCAGTATTTTCCAGCATTATCCCATCATTATACCTCGTTTCTAGCGCACTTTATCACCTTGGCAAACTGTAACTCAGGGCTGACTGCAGCTCTTCTGTGGCTGGGAGGGAGAGGCCAGTAGGAGCCATGTGGTTAGTTTTCCAGTGTGTAAATAGGAGCATATCCTCCCTGAATAGCAATAGCTACACCACTGCGGCCTCCTCAGTGCCCTTTTCCAGTTTCTTACTTGGAACGGAAATTAGTGATCCAATTGACACTGTATTTCCTTAGGGGAGTTTGTTTACAAAAATATTTATAGATGCCATCTCTTTAGTCAGAAGTTATAAGAAACTGTATTAAGGTAATCTCGAAATAAACAAAATCTGCTGATAACTTATCCCTGTTTTGTCCCAAAATCTTAGATAAAGAGACAGAAGAAGAAAAACCAACAGATCCCACTCTGTAGTACTTTATGACCCTTTTTTTGTTTCTCAGTATTTGCAGAAAAACTGGGTAAATACTTGGGTTTGGTTATAACCTTTTAAGATGTAAAATAAAATAGCTATTCTTCTACACTGAGCTAAACCCAAGATTTTCTCAACTTTCCTGACAAATTAGGGAGGAGAGTCCCAAACTAGCCAGTGGTTTGCATTTGGAGGCACGTAGCAAGGATGTGAAAAAGTCTTCTCTGAACTCCTGCATCCCTACTGGTTCTCTTGAACCGCTTGGAACTGCAACACTTTGTATCAACAGTTAAACACCCACTGGCCCAGGCACTCCGGTCTGGGTCCAATGACTGCCCCAATCATTCAGTGATCTGTCTCTCTTAATATAGTTTCTCTTTGAAATGCATCATGAGATCTTTGATTGAGACACAAATGCTATACTCATCATTGCTTTGGCAATAGTACTTTTTGAAGAACAAGATCGTTTTGTAGATTAATACTGACCCCTGATTTCTGTGAATGTAGTTATGCCATCATTGCCTTTTATGCATATTTAAAAGGCAGGGCAGGGCAGCTCTAGATGTTCCCAGAAAACAGATTGTTTATTTCAAAAACCAATGCTGAAACAGTTCAAAAAGTTAGAATAGATATAGTACCTAAGACCTATATTGAAAATCTTATTTTTTTAAAAAAGAGCAGCTCCCCCTGCCCTATCCCAACGGCTCCCAGGTGGGTTAGAGAGCCGGGAAGGCAGGAGAGAGCCTCCCGGGAGCTTCATGCAAAATAAGGACAAGGTGAAGCATAGCCAGGGTTATGTATCACAGGTTACTTCATCTCTCTGTGTCAGAACTACTTAGAAGTGTGAGAAGCGTTGTTCTGTTCTATTTTCCTTAAATTATGTTTATTAGCATGTGATACAATCTCAGTTCCCCCGACAGCCTGTCCTACTGCCCACAAACCCCACAAACTATGAGAAATGCACAACGCTCGCTGCGGCGTTACTCCCCAACTGAGGAAGGGGGGAAGGACTTCGGAAGCAAAACAAGGAAAATAATTTGGGCCTGCAAGATCTGCAGTTTGCAGGACGTCAATCAAGCTTACTATTCCTCTGCTTTGGAGAGAAAAAATCTTCTACTGTTTCCCAGGAAGGAACAGCTGCAAGAACTGAAAGTGTCTGCATCTATTTTCCTCAGTAAACACGGGAATATTTCGTTTCAGCAAAACCAGATGGTTTACGCCCTGTGAATATGCTGGCATTTGACACCGGCAGCCAGCTTCACAAAGTGCACGCAGAGAGTTAGAAAGAGCTCCTCTAAACTCTGGGACCTGACACAAGAAATTAAAGCTCTGAGGGCAGAAATACCAGATTGACTAAAAACCCATCCTTCATCCAGGGATCTCTAAATATCATTAATCAGGCTACATAACAGCCCATGAAGTGATTCAATTTTGACACACACTTCTTACACTGAGGGTTACGCTTAGGATGAGAAGGTGAATGAGCCGCTCCGGGTTATGCGGTGAGTCACGGTCTGGTCTCCTGCATGCTCTGTCTACGTCTCTTCTCACTAACGCGTCTCCAGTGCTCTGTGTCCTCAGCCATGTTCCCAGGACACAGTTTTTAAATGTGAAACCATTACAGTTAATAGCACAGGGACAGGATTGCAGTGTATGCAGCATAAATCACCATAGCTGGGGCATCTGAGTGCTCTGTGGGGAATTTATACTGTGTTAAAGGGATTTATGAACAGCCCTCGAACCTCCTGCTAATGGCAGTTGCAGTGGGTGTTAAGTGAATGAAGATTCTTAATTATTTGATGATTTTTATTGATTTGTGTTGTTATTGCTTAACATGACTCTGTAGTAACAAGGCACCTGTCAATCTGAAAGTGTTTTCCAGCCAGTGAATTATTAAAGTATGTGATTCTTACAGGTTCTTGCTGTTCTGTTGGACAGCTGGGAGGCTGATGTGGTTTGCTCAAGAGTACTCGTAGCTTGCAGGGCGAGGTTACGGGGGGGCTTTGGGCATCACAGTCACTGATGGATGTTGGAGTCTAGGGCATTCCTTTGGTTGCCCTAGAGGGTCAGGGACCTGGGCAAAGGGGTCTGGGACCCCAGCCCAGGGCTCAGAGAGACACTGGCTTTGATTTCAGTCCATGGGAAAAACTTCCTGCACTGAGAGAAGGTTTACATGCCACAAGAATGTGAAAAATAGTAGTTTAGCTTATCACAGAATGAGAAAATAATAGTTTTAGGTTTCTACATTGAAGTGAATGGGGACAAGATGGAGAATCTGAGGCGTTGTCTCCTTCTCCTTCTCCTTCTTCTTCCCTCACTCCATTGCTGCATTGACGTGGCACAAAGTAGTTAGTGAGGATTGAGTCAAAGTAAAGATGACCTTTTTAGTAATAGTGATAGACATTGGTAAGAAATAGTAAATAAGAAATACGTAGTAATTAGTATAAAAGATAAGGACAGCCCAGCTCGGGGGGAGGCGTGAGGAATCCATGCAGCTGCAAACATCTTGTCAGACTCAGAGAAAATTGTAAGATAAGAAACAATAAACAAAGTATGCAACCTTGAGAAATCTAAACCTGAGAACTCCGTCTCTTCCTTCAGCTCGGCTCGGAGCTGCGCAGAGAAGCAAGGACCCTGAAACCACCTCAATGTTGGGGTAAGCCCCCGACAATGGATGCACCATGTGTTCCTGAGCCAAATCTGCCCATACTGTCTCTCTGTCGTCTGCTGCACGTAAAAGCAGGCTTGGGAAGGATTTCTTTTCACCTGCAATTTCAGGGGGAACGTTCCCACAAAAGCACATTAATTCATGACTTAGTGAAATACGTATTTAGGGGGAATCACTGGGTATTGCTTCTCCTTAGACCTACAGCCATGAGCCCTAAAGGATGCAGCAAAGGCCTGCAATATCTCTCCCAGTTTCCTGGAGAAGAGCTGTGTTGTGCTCCAGTTTATCCCATCGTCTGCATGATGGAGGGTGTGCCACCGAGCACACCTGCCCTGCAGTTGAGGCAACGCTATAATTTAGTATACTTCATGATCAGCATTTTAAGAGTTTGAATTTGCTATTTCTCCATTATGTAATTACATAATAATAATAATAATAATTTAACTAACATAATGTACGTGGAGTTTGGCTGCTGCTTCCTATGTAAATTAGAGATATTTAGCAATATGTTGCAAAATGGGTATGTCTATTTCAGACTGAGATGTAAGAGGTTACTTTGATTCAGAATAAAATAAAAATAAGCTGTTGGAAAGACCTATTTTATAAAGAAATAACTATTTAATTATAACTCTTTATCCCATGGCTTATTCACTAACGTAGAAACTGAAGAGCTTCAAAGCATTTAAATTTAAAAGAAAAGACCAAACAAAACCCCTCTGTACTTCTGTCTCTTTAGAGAAATTCAGATATTTAAATGTAGATTCAGAAACTGAAATTATATACAAATGGGGAATTTGTGCCTGAATTTTGAAAAAGCAGCATGAACAACTAACTAAACATTAAGGAAACAGCTAATCTTTGAGTAGAAAAGAGCACTTATTTTAGTTGTTAATCTGCTCGTAAGAAGCAGAGACACACTATATTTAAAGTACGCTCCAGAAGAATTATAAAGGAATTTAAAGTCAAATTTAGATACCAAAATGTGTCAGACAGCTTGACTTCTACCAACTTGTAACTAACACTTCTCATTCCTACTAAATTATGCAGCATTTTTATTATCTATTAAGTAATCTAATTTAACCCTCTTGTTCCAAAAATAGTTCACTCGCATACAGTCTGGCTCAGAAGGACAGGAGCTAGGTGAGACCACTGCAACGAGTCACACCGACAAGTTTAAGCCTCGAGTCAGCAAAACCTGGCCTGACTCTCAGACCTGGGTGGGCTTGATTCAGAGGAGGCCATAGGTGTCATTTGGGTTTGGGATTGTATGCCATGGTCTCCCAAAAGTGTATCCCAGGTCCCCAGAAGCACACGTGGCCGTGGCTGGAGGTGGTCATTCCAAGCTCCTGCCCTCTCTCCGCACTGTGATTAGCCATCCTTGCCACCGTGCCGATGCGTTCGTGGGACTGCACCGCGAGGCAGCTGTCTGCAGCGATCCAGATGATTTACAACTCCCTCTGGCTCTCTGGAAAGCAGCAGCTTTAACCCGTATGTCGCTCTGGTTGATCTGGCGTACAGCGACCTCCCAAAGACGCGTGCCAGCCCAGCTGAAGACTGGGGCCTGTGGTGTGAGGCTGAGGCTGGCGGTGGCTGGTGGAGGAGGGGGCTGGCTGGGCAGCCCCCCAGAGCCATGGTGCGGGGTAGCGGGACCATCAGCGGGCTGGCGGGGAGGCTCCAGCCCCCAGCTGCGGCTCTCCGTCCTACTGAGTCATCCCGTGACTCCAGATAAGCCTCGTGCCCTATCCTGCCTCAGCCTGCCACCTGCAAATCAGCGATAACAAAATTTAAATCGTTCAGGAGGACGTAGCGAGGCTTAATGGAGGCTTGTAATATGTTTTGAAGTCCTTACACAGAGCGGTGCGGAATTGAAGGTACCGCTGTTACGGAGCGTGTTGCTGGCAGCGCTGGCTTCCTTTAATAATCCCTGCAAACTGCCCGTCTTCCTACTTTCATTATCGGTGCTAGGCTTTGGTGTCATTGTGTTGCTTGGACACCTCCTAATTTAAATTTCATGTTTTGATTTCTGGGTGATAACTTCAAACACCAATTTTCTTCTGCTACGCTATGCAGCCTTTTGCTCATTTTAATGAAACCTAGCAACCGTAATGTAAATTGGAAATAACTACAGCCCATTAGACTATTGAAATCCCTGAAGATTTGAATTATTCACTATTAACAGAACTTGTATAATTATGGGTTAAGATATCACTTAGGCATTTAGCATACATCAGCTCCACTGTTAATTTTTAGCTCTTGATCTGTATTAGTAACCTCAGCTTGATAAATTAAAGGATATGCCTCCAATTAGCCTAAATTTAACTTTCAAGAACATGTCTCTGGTGGGATGATGCTTATAAGTTTAGAACATCCAGCAATTTCAGCTGATCTACTAAGTCTCTATCACAAGTGGAAAAGAAAACATATTCTTACAAACACTTCCTTGACTTTCACAGGGGTAAAGGAAAAAGGACAAAGCTGCATTTTATGTAAGATCCAAAGCCAAAAGTGTGACAAGCATTGCAGTCCTCTGCCCCTGTAGGGATCCCCAAAAAAAGTTTGTACCTGGGACAGAGACAGCTGGGCCATTGAATGAGGACCTTCAGAAACCAAAACACATAGTCTGAGGCAACAAGAAATCATTGAGATACATAGGGAAAATAAAAAAAGAAAGTATGAGCGCTGACATTGTTAGCAGAAAGCCCGCAACCCAAACCAAACCAACACAGTAAACAACAAAGCAGCTAAAAGCTGTTACTTTTCCCCAAGAACTTTGCCTGTGTTTAACACAGCAGAGCTGGGTAGGACACTTCTGTTTGTGCACTGGGCACGTTAGGTATGTACTCCAGTGCAGGCAGTTGTGACACCTGTGGAATGTGTAGTCCTCACAGAGTCTGGTGCTCTAAAAACAACACTCTGCACAAGCTGAGTTCAGCAGTGTAAATCCCTCATTCAAAGCTGAGCTCCTTTTTAGGGATTGTCCCCAGGAACCTTGAGCATCTTCTTCCCATCTAAATGACCAGAAAAGTTAGTGTGACAAAGTTAAAATCTCATGAGCTCCTCCATTAAAATAGGAGTGCTTTCTGATCAGAGTAAACTGTAATTGGCTGGTTAGGGATCTTAATACCAAGAATTCAGCTACCACTGGGTAGTTTTAACTCCTTCTAGAGGGTCAGAAACATGGCTGCAGCATCTTTGAGAACACTCAACATTTCTCTTTTTTCTTACGAGAGCAGTGAGATGACTTTCTCTTTGCTAATATATAAATTAGCTCTGCTGTTCCACCAGGAAGGAAAAATTCCTGGTAACCATCTGTGTATTTTTCATACCACTTGATACCTGCTTTAGATGATTTGCTTGCACAGCATAGTCCTAGGTAATCACACTTCCACTTCTAGAAAGCCCTTTTAAAATATGTAGAAATATGTAGCTAGAAAATGATTTAAGCTTCAAAGCAGATGATGAGTCTGTTCACATGTGCTGGTCAGAAGTTGGAATAGAATCTTAAAGCTTTTGTCTTGGCCAACACTGAGAAAAAATACAGCTTTTGACGGCGTCCTCTCTTATATCCATAAATTCAATAAAATAAATTTCAGTAAACATGAGTGATATTGTTAATGAGGAGAAATGCAGTGCACTTGGTAGCTGTATAATTGTGTCATAAGTATAATTCAAAAAAACGGTTGTTAATATTGATGAGTGTCTCCATAGGAAAGCTCTGGGTGATAACAAATCCTCTTGCTGGGAAATCTGCTTATAAACTTGTAATGGCAACCATTACAGAGGAGGGAGAAAGCACTAAACTGGAAAATGCTATTAAAAATGTAATAGAACCCAAATTATTCAAAGCTTAGTCATGACATTCATTCAGCAAAACTTGTTGCAAAGTGTGGATTTTATTGGAAACAATTGGAATTAAAAGATTATACTACTAATACCCAACTTTGATGTATCCAGAACAAATGAAAAAGAAAAAAGAACATTTTCAGCTCACAGCACACTGAGGATTTTTCCTCAGTTTGGTTGTTTTTTGGGGTTTTTTTTCCACTTAGGAAATTGGATGCTGTCGTGTAAAACCTTTTGTCATCTTAAGCGGTCACTGCAGTATGTGCATCTTTTTAGTTAGACCTCCAAATTTATGGGGGTGCCTCACTCCTTAGTTCCTTCTGGCCATGCCAAATTGCAAAACCATAATGCCCATAGTTGTCCTACCAACCTCCAGATGAGGGGTTTGGTTAGTGAATCTCAGATTTGTGACGTCCTCCATGCGCTTGCCGTCCTGTTTCTGAGCAACCAGGTATGGTCCAAGCACAGGCAGCACTGGTACTCCAATACCTCTGTTTCATGAGGCTCCCTGAACTTATCATTCCTTTGGCTGTATTGCTTGTCCCTGATGCCAGGATTATCTGTGTCCTATGTGAAGTAGACACCTTCTGGTATAAAATCCATTAACAGCTCTGAGAGTGAGGACCAAAGCTGAGGTGCCTGACTAATTCAAGGCAGCTGGCTGATGAGCACGTGGGATTTTTCATCACCGTTTGGAGGCTGCTTATTCTACTCTGTGGTTGCTGGGAATGTCTGTATGCCTGACTTGAGTGCTTTGAATCACCCTACATGGACAGGGACCGACTTCTCAGCCCTTGCAATGCCTCAGTAGAGCTGCCTAAGCAGTCTGGCCTCCTCCTCCTCTGCGTCTCCTTGTGTGGGTTTATGCCTGAACCCTTGCAGATTTCTCTTTAAAACCATTGAATGTTTAAGAAGTTTGGATTTCTCTCATCTACTCTGGAATTTTACCTTTAATTACTTAGAACAAAGACTTTTCCCATTCTAATTAAACACCTTTTGCCTCAAGTGCAGACTAGCCGTGCTTTCGCATGATCACTTTTAAGATTTTGAAAGCATTTTTCACTTGCATGCTCCAGATGGCTTGCCAGTGACAACATTCATGCATTTAGTTCTTTTCTCTCATTTAGCCTGTGGATTTTCAAAATATTTCTGGAACGCGATCTTACAGTTTTTCTCTCTCTCTCTCTCTCATTTTTTTTTTTTTTCCTTTGCCCTTTTCAACCCAAATGCAAGAAAAAGTACAAAATAGGTGTTTCCATGTCTGACCTGGTGTTGGGGTTTTTTGGGTGGGGTGGAAAGGGTACAGGCAGAACTTACTAAATTAGTGATGTCAACAGTCAGAAATACAACAGGCAGGTACAGTACTGCTCAGCTGCTGTTATCCTTTAAATCTCCTGCCCAGCTTTGCTGGGTACATCTGCTCTGTGAATTGGAAGAATGAGCCAAGCTGTCCACAACCTGAGCTGGTAAGGCTTCCTCACACAGCACCACACAGAAGCAGTCTGGCCACAGCAGCCCAACCACAGACAAGAGAAGAGTCTCCTGCAGCTGGTTATGGCAGCCAGAGCCAGCAGCCCTATGGGGTGTGGGAGAACCTGTTCCATGCAGGGCACAGCCTGCCTGGTGTCCCGTAACATCTGGAAAATCCCTTTTGCCCCAGCTGCACCCGTGCACTGATTAGTAAGGAAGTTAGAGCTGGCATGAGTTATGCAGGAGGGTGGAAAGTCATATAAATGTGTAAGTAAGTAGGAGTAGGACAAGCAGGACTAATTTTTGCATGTTTTTGTACTTCCCAGGGTGTTGCTTTTCTCATTACAGCACCCTCTGCTAGGGGGAGAATCCCATTAATGCAGCCTTTCTCTAAAGGATCAGGCGTGATCCTCCCTCTCAGGTGGGCTAGCGCCCTTCTGCTCACTTCTGAACTGGGTAAGAGTCAGACCCACTGTGTGACTGGGGAGGGGGAGGTTTCAGAAAACAAATTATACTTTGTTAAGTGGTTAGAAGACACGCTGACTTAAATAAGCACTTAGCTCCCATTTACACTTGAAAGTTTTGTCGTGCTGGTAGAGTTCTGCCAGTAAACTCCTCCTACATAATTAGAGGCTTTTTGCCTATAAGTTGCATTCCAGTCTGGCAAGCAATATAAGCCATAACATCAAAACCACCACTTCTTTATTTTTTTTTTTTCCCCTGGTGTTATTGTGTCTATGCAAGGGCTTTTGTTGAAGTAGTTATGTCATAAAAATCACCCTACAAAACACAAAACCTTCAAGTGCAAACTAAAACCTTGTCTACCCAGCTAGATGTTACTATGCTTTAAATACAGTTATGGAAAATCAAGGTAAAATTGTTAGAACGTGCTGACCACAACTGAACAGTCACCAGAGATGAAGTTAAATCCCATTCAGCACTATATGAGATAACCATATATCCAGAGTGGTATAATCTGACTTTTTCATAGCTGTGGTTGGGCAGGGACTGTTCAACTTGCCTTAAACTATATCAAATTTTAATAGGGCCAGAATGAAATCCGCTTTATTTCAGTTTATTTTTTACTAGCATTATAACATATTTATTCTGACATATGTTACTTAGGTTGTCATCTCAATTAAGTGTGTTGAGCAATCTTCTTTTTAGGCTTTCATTTTCATTTGCCATTTTTTGATACCATGAACTCTAAGCATATCTGAGATCCCAGTGGGAAAGAAATGTCTGTCACTTTGACACTCCACGGGATCTTTAAAGGCAGAGTCCCTAAAAATTTTTAACTGCCTAAGTTAAACTATTTTCAAGCATAAATATTGCAGCTTATCAATACAAATGACAATATATCTTCTTAGCTGCGTATCACTTTCTAAAGGATGTCATTAGGGACACTCAGATTCGTTGTCCCCAGTTTTTAATTTCTAATAGTCTACCACATTTTAATTATTTTACTTTCACATGAATGTTGCTAGCTTTCCCCAAGAATGCTAGTGCTGCCCTTCAGAAAACAATGACAAGTTTGTATAATTGGCAAGGCTAGGACCTGAAGAAGCAACAGAAACTTATTTATTAGGCCCCATAGAAAACCAATACTATCTTACACATTCAGTGCAAGTTTCACTCACTGATATCCAAAGTCCATCTGCTGATGAAGGACTGGAGCCAGATTTGCCCTGGAATCAGTCACAGTTTATTACTGAATTCAGAGGAGGTAGATTTAGGCTTATTCTAAGTAAAAGAGGAACCTAATTTTTCTCTGAGTTGCAATTAATTCTGCAGCGTGATGTGGACCGGTTCGATCAGCTCTGCTTATTTCCCAGACGTGAGAATGCCCATGCTCTAAGCGCCAGCTAACAGTGTGACACCTGAAGTCTGTTAAGCAGCAGCCAAAGCAGGGAATGCACAATGCTATATCCTGGTGATGCCTCTGGCAAATGTGACTGGACAACATAAACAGCCAAGCTGAAATTAAACTAGGCATTGTATCTTTCTTACAGAAAGCACTGGGGCTTTCCTGCTTGCCACGGATGGGGTTTGTGCCTCACTCCAGGCCGGCATTGCGGCTCACGATGCGTTTGTACCGCGTCTGGCAAAGAGAGTGTCGTGTCACCGTGACCTCTGTAAGACTTTACGTGACGCTTGGAGAGATGCCTGCCACCAGCACTTAAAGCTACAGAAAGGACAAACTGAAAGGCTGAACCGGGAACCAGGAGTGCAGTAGAGTACTGGCACGTGCCTTCAGTCATGGGGTGCTAAATAGACACAGTGACTGAGGTTTTCAGAGGACCATGAGAAAGTCAAACGCTTAGATATATTTTTGTATTATTTTTTTGCCTGCAGAAACAGGGAAGGACTGGTGGCTGATATTCCACTTCAGGCCAGAGCCTCACATTGAAATAATGAAATTCTTGCTTCACTACTCAAGCAAACAGACCCAAGAGCATATTTTCTAAACACAAACAAAAGTGATGCAAATGCAATTTTGTTGCTGGCACACAGCCTTCATGTGTAGCGCACCCATTACTTTTGCTTCGGTGGCAGGCTAAAAGCAAAATATATTTAAGCCTACATAGCTGTTTAAGGTCAATCCTGCCAGGCTAACAGTAGGGGTTTCTCTGACCACCTATTTACCATCTATCATTGTCATCTGTATCACCACAGGAGAGTATCATCTCCTCTTTGCTCCAAGTGTTTGCTGTTATCCTCTGCAGCACCAATTGATTTCCCAGTACAGATAATAATAAACACCCATAACAGTTACATAATCCACCCGCAATTTTCCAAGAGAGGACATAAAAAATTATGCCTGTGAAAAGCAGAAATTTTAGTCTTCAAAGAATACTGTGTAATTTTGGTAGATAGCCTTAAATATATAATTCGAGTGGAGAAGTGGGAACTATGCAATTCCAAAGATTCATTAGTTGTTATGCATCTTTTAGCTCCAGGCCACCGAGTGAATCTGGACTGGGTGAGTAGTGACAAAGTCGTTACTGCCTGGCAGCCAAGGGGAGAAGAGGTGGTATTCTATCCCACTCAGGTTTTTCCATGGGCTGCTGACCACAATACAAAGACCCTGGCCTGAACAATGTGCACAGATAAATGATCTGACTCTGATCTGGGAATTATCCCTTTTGATCGGGGTAGATAAGAAATTGCCCTGCATGGCAAGTAATCTTACCATTGCTCTTTCTGTATTTATCTTATGAAAAATGAGTACAGGCAGACCTGTAGCCAGTCCACATTGTCCAAGTTTGGGTCATTGATTTCAGAGTGACTACCGTTGCTTATGCTGCTGAGGAGCTGGCCCAACAGGGTTTATATACATTGATGGAAGCCAGATTTTTTGTGAGCACTACATATACTTCTTATTTCTGTCTACTGTAGATTAATTCTCTCATCTTTTAAAGTTATAAAATATGCGTTTCTCAAATAACTTGCAATCAATCAATATCCAATGCATTGGATTCTTTTCTACCCTTTTATTATACCAGATTTCATTAATTTTACAGCACATTGGAGTAAAAAACATGGGTTTAGATTTTTGAGAGTGTCTTATGGTATTTTTGCTGGGAAACTACTTTCAAATTGGGTGAGGGTTTTTTCTTTTCTTCTTTTCTGTGCAGTCATTAATCCAGTCTCAAATTCTTATATTTCTGTCCTTTTTAACCTTTGATAGATAAGAACAGGACATACCATAGTACATTCATAGTACATTGAGAATTCTCATTTCACTGCAAACTTCAAACTTGCCTCTAAAAGTCACATAATTCATTCTGCTGCTAGCAGAAGGTATGTGTCCCCAACAAATGATATACCAGGTATTAGTGGTGTTAAACTCTAAGAACTCCAAACTCTAACTTATAAAAATACACCTGTCATTTCCTATTTCAAGACATGAGCAGAACACCTTTTTGAACTGTCTCGAAGGAAGCAGCACGGGTGCAGTAAAAACTGCTTAAGAACATCATGCTTAAGAACAGCCATTTCTGCTTCTCCACATCACATGAACAGCAATAAACAGCAGGTGTAATTAATGAAAATAACTAAAACCTTCTCCAACCCGATTTGAGTATTTAGTTAGTCAAAGCAGTTGTTTACTTCCCCTGGGACAAAGCAACGGCGGTTCCTATAATTAATAAAGAGTAATAATAAATAATTTTGAAAATATGAGCTTTATGAGTGTTTACTGAATGTTTGAACAACAGATTTACAAAACCCCAAACTCCCCCAAACATGAATATATAACCCCATGTTTCCCTGCCCTGCGTTTCTGCATGCGAGCCGTAACGCCCCAGTGGCTCAGCTCTGCTCCAGTGTGGGCGAGAGGAGGGGACACGAAACCCACGTGAATGAGGCCGCTGGCCAAACTCCCCATTTATGGCACACCTCTGGGGCACGCACACCCACAGAGGTGTGGCTGTGTTTTCAGTGCTGTAGGGAACCCGAAGACAAACGGGGGAAAGAGCCTGGGCAGATGGAAGATTTGCATCTCCTCATAGAGAACGTGGGGTGATGACAGACCTGACATGGGGGCCATGTCTCACAGCTGGCTCATGGTCTGCACTGCTACCAACCTGAGCAGCACAGGTCAGCCTGCCAAAACAGCACCATGTATTTAGGAATAGCCTTAGGTATTCCTAAATGAGATGTTCAAATGTTCCTTTTCCACCTTTGCAGCTGCCGTTTCATATTTATGTGGTGCCACATATCTTCTCACCTGCCAAGAGTCTTTAACTCACAAAACGTAAAATAAAACCACAAAGCATCTCATCCCAGCCACAGCAACATGCAGTTTTTCATCATTTACTTGGTTCTTTTTTCAGCAGAGAAATATTTCTTTGGGGAAGAGACACAGGGACCTGTTGATCTACCGATTTTGGTGTCAAATTGGCAGATCACACGGCCTCCCCAAAGCTTCTCAGTTGCTGAGTACCCCCCTTTTCCAGTGGCTTAGCAGCCTGACCTCCTGAAGGGGGATTTACCCAAGTAACATTCTGCTTTTCCCAGTAGCGTTTTCTCTCGGCAACACCCATCTTGTCAATGAGGAATTCCATGACCGTTAGTGACTCAGGCTTCACAGTGGACCAAATAAACGCTTTGTGTACTTGAAGAAGACCTGGTGCATTTGACTGGAGCTGCAAATAAGATTGACTGAGACACAAAACTAGCTTTGGCTTCAAGGAAGAAAGTTCAGTGAAGTAAAGTTTGGTGATTGTAACAGAGCTTAACATTATTTGACCTGGACTGAATTTCAGCTTGAAAGAAGGGCAAATTGAGAACACGCAAAGACTTGAAAAATAATTCCATAAACATAAAACATAAAATTTACATAAAATAATGTGAATGCTTTATCAGATAAGCATTCACATTATTTTTTATTCAATCTCATTCAAGGAAGTTATTTTTTTTCATGCAAACAGATTATGTTAAGATTAGTTCTGAACTCCGAGAAAAAGAGGTTGGTCTCGATTTCTGAGCCAAGACTGAATCCTCAACGGGAAGGGGAAAAAGAGAGGCTTTGTGGCAAAACAGCAGACAAATGAAGAGCCTACAATCCTGGGAGGGGACTGATGGGGCAGGCCCAAAGGGAGGCAGAGGCATTACCATCTGCCTATCAAGGGAAGTCTGAGGTAAGAGAAAGGCAAATCTTTCTGTCAAGGTTTGGTGTGGACAGGAGAACCTTGCACCCAGCTGGCCAAGCTCTTAGAGCAGGAGGCTTCTCTTCCAGAAATGGGTAAGCTCCTAGCTGTGGCCTTGCCATAGAGAATACAGGAAAAAAATAATATAAATAGCATCCACCATACATTGGGATTAAAGAGGGAAAGCTGTGACATAGTGCTTATAGTGCATATAGACATTAGCCCATGATTTTATTCTGCTTTTTCTGCTTTGCTCTTCTTTTCCTAAAATTCTCCACTGTTTTTATTTCTCCCTCTCTCATTCAAGCTGTGTTCAAGAAACCATTCCTCTCCATGGACTAGAGAGGGGTTTGGATCAAACCCTGCAATACATTTGCGGTTTGTTAAATTACTAAATATACTTGCTTCACAATCTTTGTGCTATATATTGCTTCATCAGATGAAACAATGACAAAATTTGATAATATGGTCTAATTCCAAGGAAGGCAAATACTCTACCCTATTCAGAACTAGCATGCCAGCTGGGCTTTTTGGTCCTTTGGGAAGCTGGGCTCCTCTAAGTACAGACTTTCACTGCTAGTAGGTAGCCAGATTTACAATACAATAAACTACTTGCTCCTAGAGGGAAGAGTAATCAGATAAATGCAGTGAATTCTTTATACTGTCTGGAGGCAGTCTCTGAAAAAAACCCCCACTTCATACAGCCTAATGTGACTGAGTTAGTCTTATTTTATAGGGATACATGCATTTTGTACCATTGCTTACTTCTAAGAATGTTTACTTTTTCAATAGTGATCTCTATGTTGCTATCACTATTAATCCAGGCAAAGGAAACTTGTGCCTCACAGTCCCTTGCCCGTATCAGTCCTCACTCCCAGTACATTGAAAGCACCATGTGAGTCTGAATTTATGGTTCATCAAAGCCCATTAAGGATGGGAAAGGTTTTTTTCCTTTCTGATTTAACTTAATAAGTAACCATAAAGAAGCCAAGAAGGAAAAAAAATGGTTCAGAATAGGTTTCTCTGCAGTAAACACTCAAGGACTGTGAAAAGACTATGCCAGTATCATTACCAGAAGATAAAGCTGGCATAAAGAAATAATGCATATTTCAATGTTCAAACAGTGAGGTGAAAAAATTAATTAAAGAACCTTGCCTGTGTATAAAAGAAGGTGGCTAGTCTAGTCTCAAATACATACATGTGAAAAACATTTGGGGTTAAATGGGGTTTAAATGCCTCAGCTGGTGCTTTGGACAAAGACTTTTAAACAATAATTAAATTAGTAAAATCATGAGTTAAGTTGTCTGGGGGTTTTGGGAGGTTTCTTTGGGTTTGGTTGTGGGGTTTTATTTTGTTTGTTTGTTTTGTGGGGTTTTTTGTTTGCTTGGGGTTTTTTTGGGTGGGTTTTTTGGGGTTTTTTTTTGGTTGCCTGGGTTTTTGTTAGCTTGCTTTAGGTTGTGGGGGTGTTTTTTGGTTGGTCTGTTTGGGTTGGGTTTTTTTTTGGTTTTGTTAAATTACTAAAATACTAAACCTGCCTTAAGACACCCAGAGTGCCTCAGTGCCCGAGAAACTAAGTGCTCACAACCATGGCACGTTGGCTGCCTCTATAACTTTGTCAAGAAGACCTCACTGCCAGGGTTAGGGAAGGCTCCAGCTCAGTGGTTCTCAAGCTAGGATTATAATAAATATATAGAGACTTTGATACCTCTTTCTTGCTTTCCTTCCCCCGTTCTTTTCTTATTAGCTTGGGTATCAAAGATCTTGGCCCTGTAACGCTTGTTACTTGGACTTCAGAATAAATGCCTTCAGTCCCCATGAAACCCTACTGAGAGCACACTGCTCATGGGTTGAGGGAGCAGGGGAAGCACACTCAGCGACAAACAACTCTCATGCCTGGAACAATTCCTCCCATCTGCATCTGTACCTCTGTCATTCATCTCTCTCTCTTTATATTTGCTAGCAGCTTTATGAATATCCAGGCCACTAAGCAGATTTTCTCTTCAAAACCTGTGGCCCAAATTCTTAAGAACACACATTATATCCCCTTAAAAGGACAGAGAGGAGTGTGTCTGTTTGTTTACATTTGATTAGAAAGCACAGCCAATGAGCTGAATTATCATGCATTTGCATAAGAAACAGTGGAAATCTGCTTGATTAAGGGAAAGAGTCCCAATAGATTTCTGTTTTCTGATAAGTACCTGCCCTGCATTCAACTCACCTTATGATGGTTAAATCTGTCAAAAGTATAAATAGTACAAGCTAGGGAGTCAAGCCTAGAAGCCAGCAGCTGTGTCCCCTGCCTCTTCACTTCCAAAACGGCTCATGTTAAAGAAGACTGCAGCAGAGCTACTTAATTGTTCAGCCACTTAAAGGACAGCAAAAACAGTAAAGTATTTCTGAACCCTAGTCTTACATTGACCATCAGTTCTCTAAAGAATGTCTTTCCACTTTAGAACACAGTCCTGAACAATAAGAGACCCCACAGTGAAGCCTCACATACAGGAGCACTTGATGAAACTAACACCCAATGGCTTAAGAAATAAAAATTGTGTAATGCAATTCGATTGAGAGCATCCTATGGATGTTGGAGTGGAAGGATTTTTTTATACTGATGGCACAGGCTGGGAGTGTGTTCACCTGGTTCTGTTCTGTGGCCTTAGTTAATAATTTCTAGCATCTCTCTGGGCACACTAATTATCTCCTGGTTACATTTAGAAAAATCCCATGAATAGCTTTCCAAACCTGTTTGGTTTTGGTTTTTTTTTTTCTTTCAGAATTCTTGATGATGCGAGACGATTAAATCAGGATTAATGGTGTTTCTCAAAATACATACTTGTGCAGTCACAGGCTGTTCAGTCCAATGCAGGAAAAAAGGTAAATTATACAACATAAGCAGAAGTTCAGCCTAGATGATCATCATAGTCCCTGCTGGACTTAGTATCCATGAATTAATGTATGACAGGGGATAAATGCAGTGGGACATAGTGTGATTACGGACTCCAGCTCCTGTTTCCTCTGCTATGAAGCAGCTCCCAAGCCCGGCAGTTCACAACCCCCATGCATCCCTGACAAAACATACCACCAATAATTGCTGCTGGGATACAGGGCACTGAAAAGCAACAGAAGAGGCAAGATAATTTTATTATGCAAGAATACATGCATTTTGGTCTCAAATGTAGGGATAAGCATATCTTCAAGATGGAAGTAGAAAATCAAGGGTCAGAACAGAATTTTCCTACCCCTATCATTACATAAGTAGCTAAAATTTGGGATTTCTTGTGATGTCTTTTCTTGGCTTTCAAAAATCTTTTTTCTTTCTTTTCTCTGAAGCCTCATACACTGACTATTACTCAAGTCTGAATCACAGAATGGTTTGGGAGAGACCTTAAACATCATTGACTTCCAGCCCCCCTGCCGTGGGAAGGGACACCTTCCACTAAACCAAGTTGCTCAGAGCCCCATCCAACCTTAACTTGAACTCTTCAGGGACTGGGCATCCACAGCTTCTCTAGGCAACCTGTTCCAGTGCCTCCCCACTCTCACAGTAAATAATTTCTTCCTAAAATCTAACTTAAATCTGCTCTCTTTCAGTTTAAAGGCATTCTCCCTTTCCTATCACTTAAACAATGAAAATCTGAACCGGCTAATGGCTTGATCCTGTGAGGTAAACTTTTTAAAATATGATAGATTGGAAGAGTTCTTTGTCAAAACCACACAGAGTTCTTTGACTTTTGTTTTTTTTTTTTTTTTTTTT
The DNA here is from genome assembly GCF_015227805.2 of Hirundo rustica. Lineage (NCBI taxonomy): Eukaryota > Metazoa > Chordata > Aves > Passeriformes > Hirundinidae > Hirundo > Hirundo rustica. Next base: position 29,128,481 of record NC_053452.1, read on the forward strand.
CAGTGGGAGCTTTTAGTTTCAACTGTCCTTCAAAAGTAGATCACCCAGTGCTGATTAAGGCAGTGCTAAAGCTTCCACGTGACTTCAGTGACCCAACCCTTCGCCACTGCTCTTATTCCATCCACTCAGCACAATGAGTCAACTGATTGCATTCAGGAATTCGCTGTACACCTGTAATTTATTGTGCTGTCATCTCAGAAAGCACTATTGTTGAAGAATGACATAGTCTTTCCTTTAGAATTTACTGTCCCAATAAAATTATTAACCCAACCTCCAGTTCCTAGGAAATTCCACAGAAGAAATAAAATTCTAGAGAGGATCCTTTCTTACCAGTAACAACCGAGTAAAAAGTCAATCATTGCATAGGCCTCAATGCGAAATACAGATGGCCTCGGAGTGGCAATTAAATATAAAAGTTCACGTTTCACAGAAAACTTTAAGCTGGGTAGTTGGAAAGGATTGCCCCCACACTTTGAAGCATTTTTTGTTTTAATGTTGCTACCAGTTGTTTCAGGAGGCTGGGAGAAGCCCACCCAGGGCGACTGGGATTTAGATAAGGGAGAGGAGTAGTCACATGCCAGTGGCCGAGTCAGATGAGTGACAACACAGAAAATCCAATCCAGCCTGTGCTTGGAGTCTGGCACCTCCTAAGAGCCACCTCCCAAGGACATGCTTGGCACAAAGCCGTGAATGAGCACCAAGCTGGTTTGTCCTAAGCCCTCCCATCCACGAGGCTCGGTGTAGAGGGGTAGGTTTGCCAGGACTGAGGAGGTCCATACTCCCCTTCCCATGCTGTTTGCAGCACTCGGCACAGCACGCACTCCGTGGGGCTCAGCGGGAAAGCGGCCACACCGCGGAGCAGCTGCCCCCAGTGCTCCACCAGGAATGGTGTGCTTTACAACACCCATAACTCCTCCTGGTGTGGATTTACTACTCCATTCAAGAGTCAGCAATGTTAGACATGAAAACTCAACAGCCTTAACGTTCTTTCAGTACCTCACAGTTAGTGTCAAAGGGTTCTGAAGAAAAAAAATCAGTTCCAGGAACTTGAAATCCCACTACCTATGAGATCCAAGTCCACTCCAGTCCTCCTTTTTTTTTTTTTTTTTTTTTTTTTTTTTAATTTAAGAGAGAAAGCTCAAGATTATTCAGCTATTCAGCTGAAGGAGTAAGGAATATGATTTTCATGTCTCTTTAGAGAATATACAGAAAGCAAGAGTACCATCCAAATTTTGCCCCTAATATGCTATGGTTAGGTCACTTAAACTCTCCATTCTCCCTTATTCTTGCCCATAAAGTAAAGCCAGTTCTAATGACTGCTCTTATTGCAGAAATACCATAAGATTTAATGAGCTAATATTTTTCCAGCAGGGGGAATATGTAAAGTACTCAGCAAATGCTGAATGTTATCACTCGTGCTGTAAAAGTGGTGGATAGTAAGAGTGCCACGCCTTTTAGCTAAGGGAGACATAGAAAAAAACCCTGCTTATTGACATGGAACCAAAATTGAAATTAGTTCAGTTTTTTACAAATTTTCATAGCTGCATGTTCCAGAACCTGCTTTAAACCCCAGACATTATGAAATCACACAACCTATTTGCTGCTTTTCAAAACTAGGAGAGTGACTCCCTCATCTCCACAAACACACTTCAACATTGCTTCTACTGCTTCTTCATATACAACTTGCCATTACATATTTTAAAAATTTCTATGCCAGGCAAAATGAATTAGTTCAAAAGTCTTATGGAAAACAGATTTATAAACATGCTTTATAAGTGCTGTGTTTCAGCCTAGGATGGTTTTTCTTTGCACATTAACAGATGAAAGCTACCAGAAATGATTATAAAGCGCAGGATAAGAAACTCAGGTAGTATAAAAGTACCCTTCAGTTGGCTTAGGATGACTTATACTTTGACAATCTCGACACAAACCAAGAGGAAGCTTGCCAACAGAGCTTTTCCTCAGCAACCATCTCTTAGAGAGGCCTTTGCAATCCCCAATAATTTCCTCTATTAAACCCCTGTTCCATTTCAGGAGTTCCTTCCTTTTGCAGTAGCAATGGGAAAATGCAACCAACAGCATCAGACCCATCTATACAAGCAGTTTAACTAGTATTTCAATTCGTGCACTGTGCTTACCAAAGAAGCTTGAGAGCCAGCTTCAATCCATAAGGAAACATATTTTTCAAGGCCATCTGAACCAACATGTTCACAAAAGAACACTTATCTGACTCACTGAAATCAAGATCCTCCTCAGCAGTAAAATCCTGGAGAAAGAGAGGATTTGCATCTTGCCCAGGATGTCAACAGGATTTCATCAATGACAAAAGACACACTGATCACTGGCAGCCTAAACCCAGCGCAGCAGGCATCAGCAGTTAGTCCTGTCCTTGTAGATAATCTTAGATGTGTTCATAGTTTCCCTCATTTCATCAATTTCATTCAGATGAGAATGTTCACATCAGTAAACATATACATTTGGTCAAATAAGCTTGTATGGTAAGATTACACTCTGTACTGGGGTTTCACCGCTACCAGAACGTGCAGCTCTGTGCCATCAGCTGCCATTACTTTTGTTCTGTGCTAACACACAGGCCCCCAGAATGTAGTAAGTGATGGCAACTGGCAGAGGGAGGTGCCTGAGGCATTGATAGAAATTGGTGTTAGTACTCCTCTGCTGCCAGAATACAGTCCAGGTTTGTGGTTTGTGGCTTGGGTCATGGTCATTAAGGAGCCCAGAAGATTAATATTTTTCCTTATTTCTCCCTTCACTGTAGCATTCAATTTCACTAGGTTTATAGCTTGCACAGAAAAATCTACTGCTAAACATAGATGAGAAAAATACATACTACATATAGAAAACCTGTAGGGACTTTTCAACATCATTTCCAGCTATCATATTTTTCTGGTTATAAAACAACTCCTCAGTATCTTCAGATGCGCATGGTGACATGACATAAACCCAACACAGTCATATCAAGGAATTTATCTGTTTCCATCTTCTTTCCTGCCACCAGCTGTATGAGAATCATTACTTAAAAGCAGCTTTATATATCAAAACACCTCCAGGCAACCTCCATGCAGGATCAGCTGAGTATAGACCCATTTCCACCATGACATGAGGAATAATGTCATTTGATCTCAGTCTTTTTATCTTTTCTAATGCTTTTGTCTCTTTTGCCTACTCCTCCTGTTACCTGGTGTGCAATATGCACCTTAAGAGATCCAGGGTACATTGTCTCAGAGAAATAGCAATTAATTATTAAACCTGTCTCTGTAACAGCCTGCCAGGTGTTGAGACAATCTGTAAGCTAAGCACTGATGTTTATCTCTGTAACACAGCACTGCAGCATGAAACCTGTCAGCCAAACTGCTGCACAAGCCTTTTCATTTTTATTCATTTTCATTTTTTATGGAATTGCCTTACAATGGGAAAGCGCCTTTTTACAGAAGAAAAAAGAGACAATCCATGATTAAATCCTCCCTTTTGTCCACTTCTGGGCAGGCATGTGTCACCATGCAAAACATCACACTGATTTCGGTACTGTCCTTATTGCCTTTGCTGCGTAAGCAGCCAGGAGCTGGAAACCTGGAGCTAGGTTTAGATGCAGCACTTGCCATTTCCAAGCCAGCTCATTTCTTGTGGGATTACACATGTCTACACATCATCTGACTGATTTTAAGGTTGTCCATGGAAGGGGAATGGAGTGGGTGAGGGCTGAGAAGCTGCTGCCAGCAAAAAAAAAAAAAAAAACAAACCAAAACTGTGGGATGAGATTTTGTACCCTGCAGTTGTCAGATGAACCTTTGGCAATTAGATTTCCTTTGTTTGCCTTTATCAGTATTATTACAGTTATTTTTTACATGGTCTATAGTAACACATTAAAAATCCCTTCCAGGGATCTAAAACTGTTGTCCCAATCACAGTACAAACAGCCTAAAAGTAACTTAATGAACACTAATAGAGTCCAGGTTTTTTATGGGTTTATCTCTCATGATTATTCAGAGGTACAAACTGAGGCACTTTTTTGGTGCCTAACTACTGTATCTCCCTTATGAAATTTTTAGTGTCTAGTAAGATAAAATGTATCTGCTACTTTTCTTTCTGGCATGTGACTCCAGGGTTCCTCTCTGCTCCAGCTGGCTGCTTGCTTGCAAAACTTACAGGGATTCAATTAGCTTTGAGCCCACTCTCCAGCAGCCAAATTAAATCAACTGGTGTGTTCAACAGTTATCTGAGGATGTACAGAACATGGTCACCCTATTTGCTAAGGAAACCAGGCTAGCAATTCCTAATTCTAGGAACTAATCACTCGCAATGGATGTAAGAAATAAATGGGAAAACGAGAAGATGGCAGAAAGACCAAAGCTGAGTAATAAGAAGCCGAGCATTCTATTGTGCAAGGAAATGAGCATTAGTCACAGTACAATGCTGACACCTGGCACCAGCTTTGCAACCAGGCACGGCATTTAAAGGAAGGATGGGCAGCCAGGAGGGGGGTGGCAAAGGTGGCGTTTTGTCCCGAACCCTCTTATACCTGCAAGGCAGCATGGCTGGAAACTCCACTTGAAGGGAACTAGTAGGAGATGTATAAGCCAAGGTGGTAATGTCAAATGAGCAGGGATGAGCTTTTTCACCCTGGAGCCCAGTGCTGATCCAGGGAGACTGACCTGCCTCCAGCTTTGCCCCATGGCTTGCCATTCACCCCAGCCTTGGCCTGGGTGCTCATCCAGCTGAGCATCTCGTGGAAACACTCCTGCTGCCTCAACCCAAGCAGAGCAGGGGGAAGCTTACTCTGAGGAGGTGGAGAGCTGCTGCTGTGGGAAGTCAGGTGAGAGTAACTTTGCACTGATTGCAAAAGGGATGTCTGCCCACATTCTCCACAGGGCAGCTGGTCCTGGGGAGGGTCTGTGTTTTCAGGCACCTTCTGTACAACAGTGAAATGGGAAAGGGAGTTAATGTGTGTTGAGAGACATCTCAATGTGTTTCTGGCATTTTCTGTGTTACAGGAGACATCTGGGCTCTCACCTTTGTGCATGAGTGGGTACTGGAGGTTTGGATGGAAAGAAAGCCCGAATTTAAAGAATTTCTGTAGCATGTTTTGGCTGAATGAAAAGCAGCAGCAAACAGGTGCTGGTGGCTGAGTGGTAGGAAATGTAGGCCACAATGACAGAGACAGGACAGACTACAAGGTTCTGTAGAGCTAGGACTACTCACAGGTTTGACTGTTTCATGTATCCATAAGGCAATGCCATGCTTTCCATTTGATCAAGTGAAGAGGAGCCTGGAATAAATAAATGTGAGAATTATTAGCTGAAGCAGTAACAAATGAGACATGTATGCTTTGCCTCTAGAAAACCCGCTCTTCTTCCTCTACCTGCATCAAAAGCAGTAACTGGCTCTTATCAGCTGTTTCCCTTTTCTAGCTCTCTGCTGTCAGAGCTACCTTGTTCCAGGAGAGTTTTTTCCCCACTGGCTAAGCCTGATGCTTTAAGGCCCATGAAGGCTTTAAAGCTGCTTACAGATTGCAAAGTGACCTTTTTTAGACTTCAGACTGAGATTGACTCACGTGAACTCAGAGTCCCTGAACATAGGGAGCAAATTGTCTTTTATATTTCTAAACTGTCAGATAGTCATTAGTTAAAAATAATAAATGTCACGTGGCTTGCAAAATACATATCCAGCCTATTTAAGAATACTTAATGTTCGTGGTAAGTTTTTTATCTCCAAGTGTTTTAACTAGTGGTTTCAGCCATTGGCCTCAGAACTACCTATAGGAAGGAAGGAGAAAGGTAAATATCATACATTCTGCTCTTAAAAGGTGAATAAAAGAGATGGGGTAAGCCAAAACCAGAGAACTCGGATGAGACCCAGGAGGAGTGAGGATGGATTGATGGCACCGTTCCTGGACGTGTTTAAAAAAAGACTGGATGTGGCACTCGGTGCCATGGTTTAGTTGAGGTGTTAGGGCATGGGTTGCACCCTATGATCTTGCAGGTCTCTTCCAACCTAGTGATTGTGTGACTTGTGCATGCATTAGCCACCGTGGCTGCAGTGCTTTGCAGAAAGGCTTGTTGCCAGATACCAGGCAGGAAGATTTTCTGCAAGCCCCATCCTCAGCATCTGGCCTCTGGGAAAGGCAGGACAGGAGGCAGAGCGTGTTCCCACTCTTCCCAGCTGCACCCCAGTGCTGACCGCCCTGCCAGTCCGCAAGGCAGGCAGGGACACGGATCTTGGCTCCACGTGAACATAGCATGATTCGTCTTTCCTCTCTCCAGTTCACTAAGCTCTCATTTCCTATGCCTCTGCTAGCACAGCTCAGCCTGAAAAATAGTCTCCGTAATGGCCAGGCTTGTTTGCTTTCTTTGGGGATGTTTGTTTAATATCTCCCCGCTAATGAGTCAGGTTTTTTCTGTGATCCACAAGGCATCAATATTGCATGTGCTCAGAGACCTGAAGGCTAAGAAATACATGGATGCTAAGCACTGCGTATTTCAAGCGGCAAGTGTTTTGTTAACAGCAACAGCTAAACAAGCCAGGGAACAGCCTGAACTTCTGGAGTCAAAGCGAGATCAAAGCACATAAAGGTTAATGGGCAAAATGCCACAGGAGCCATTCTGCAGTGGGAATTTATTATTTACAAGCGTACCAGGAAAAGACTGCTTTAATCACTAGATTACGCTAAGTACTTGCCAATTTTAATGCAGTAAACCACTATTTTTTTCCTACTTCAGCATCAAAAAGCTTCCCTTCTTAAATATAGAAACATATAATCAGGTTCTTATAAAACGCTTTCCCTCTCCTTCCTCAAGAAAAGCATTAATATTATTAATAACACCATGAAGATCTCTGAGAAGAGGATGCAGAGGATGAAGGCAGATTTTACCTCTTCCTCCCTGTCGCTATCCTGTTTAGTGTCTCCCATGACTATTTGCTTGGAGGCAGTTGTCCCATTTGCCTATGCTGCCCTCTGGGTTATTTTCTCCATGACTTGGAGTTGTCCTCTGAGCACAGGAATGCCCTGATGCCCTCCCCAGCAGGCCTGTGTACCTCAGTTGCCCAGCATGGTCCTTGGATGACAACAACAGAACAAGGGGGGAAGGGATGTTGAGGAGGTCCCCAGCCATATGTCCCTGGTGCCAAGGATGATATGTCCCTGGTGCCACCCAGAGGGCCACCTCACTTCCAGGGGAAGCTGCTGCAGGAGCGAGGCAGCAACCCTGGCTCACCACCTCCTGCAAATGGCACGTTGAAAATCCTATTGTGCGCTGAAATGGTATTTACAGACACCACCAATCACAGAGGTCCTAAATGCATTAAATCAAAATTCGTTTTAAAAAAAAGTGTTCTTCAAGAGTCCTAAAAACAGCTCAAAAAGATGATATCATTATAGCCCTCTCCTAAATTTCATGGTTTCAAGTAAGTCTCTGATGCTCAGCAGGGTTTGGTTTACACTAAGGCTCAGCGCCTGACGCTGGTATCCATCAAAAAGGGGAACAGAGACAGCAGGAAACAAACTCAGACTGACCCTTTCTGTTACAGGGAACAGGGCTCACAGTTGCCTTACCTGAATGAAACGAGAGTCAGTTGTATAACATCGGTACAGAATTAGTGTAGAATAAGATAGAATCAGTCTCACAACCATCAGGAGTGGTAAAAATCAAAAGAAAGCACAATAACAGAGCCCTAACTCTAAGCCAAGACAAACAGCTAACCTCTTGCTCTGTTTTTAAGCTCCAAGCAGCCCCTTCCTGTCTCTGACCATAACTGGGCACAGCTGGGCGCCCGCTGCTCGCCTCCAGCCGGGGGGGAGGTTGAGGCAACAAACAGAAAACATATGTGAACTACAGACCTTGCTAAATGAGCTGCAAGCAGTATTTTTTCATTCTTGATGTGGTGGCATTTTAGGCAGTGTTGGAGTGCTCACAGGGGTGCAGTTCTCCGGCTAAAGCTTGGGTTTTGGTCATCTGAACCTAATTTATGCAGCTGTAGCAGATGTCCCATGGCCAAGGACACAGGGATAGCAGCAGGGAGTACCAGTATACCAGCAGTATGATAGGCATGGTACTTCAGTCGTCAGTGCATACGTATATTGTTATCCTGAGTTTGACTCTTAAGTCTAAAATGAGTTACCCTCTTGAGTCAGGGTTTCCCTGGCTACTTGTGTTTTTATTTATGTTTACCAATTCATCAGTGCTGCTTGCAAAAATAAGACAGCACTTACAAGCTATTCTCAAGAGATGAAGCATTTTACATTCCGAGTTTCACTGGAGCAATGGTACTAGGAGCAGAAATAAGGCATAAATTAGTGTGTCTCGTTGCAGTAATGCTGCTTATTCCCTGCATAACTAACCTGCAAGGGCAGGGGAATATTAAGTACCTCGTAGGCCACTGATTTTCTTATTCATGCAAAACCTCCACTGCAAGTTTAAGCAATGCCTATACCTATCGTGCAACAGGGTAATCTGATGCAGTTGCTTTTTCTTCATTAATGTAATTTGTTTCTATCCTTTCCTCAAGCGCCTCCCCCCCCCTTTTTTTTTTTTTTTTTTTTTTTAAGTTAACTCTTCTGCAGAAAGTCAAACCACAGGCAGCTTTCTTCTACAAACAAATCCAATTACTTAAGATTGTGGATGGATTAAGATTTAAGACTCCACAGAAATGCCTGGATGGAAAACCATTATGTTAGCTGATTCTTATTCACAAACAAACAAGGATGGAGGGCAGCACCACTTTTAACTTGGGAACTGGGGGTGGAAACCACTGGATAATTAAAGATCTCTATTTATCACCCGTGAAAAGGGAGGGTCAGATAAGCCAGGATATGACCCATTACCGGCAAGGACAGGTATGTAGGTCACCGTGTCACATGGAACCCGAGCAGCAGCCTGCATACAGTGGCCCAGATCAAAGAAGGAACTGGGGACACCTTCAGAAAGAGCTCTGCCCATGGATCAGGGAACAGCAGAACAAAGGAAAACACCATACCCAGCTCACTTCTCCCTCTGGGAAGACCGATGGTCATCTTGGCTGCTGTCAGGAGATAGCTGATGAAAGAAGAAAAACTTTAATGAAGAATTCCTAGGATTTTTAGGGCCAGAAATAGAGAGGGCAGACAGGTGCAGGGAGTATGCAGACAGCTGCGTGTACAGCAAGAGAGACTTCTGCTTGATCCCGCTCTTCCTGGAGTTCTTTCATCCAGAAAAACTGTCAAAAGAGGAGAAGGGAACAAAGATTGCTCTCCTAAGACATGGAACACAAATGAGGCAGGTGGCAGGACTGATGCAAAGGTTTCAGGCATTCATTTTTTGGGAACAGGTTAGGAGAGGTCTGAATCCAGCTTCAGCAGGGTGAGCCATCAACCAGTCTGCAGCTCTGGCTGAATAGCTGCTATTGCTCTCGGAAATAAAGCTGCCCAGGAGACAGATGTCAATGGTCAGTTAAATGCCCGTGGTCAGTTAACACTGATTGCAGGAGAGAATCCTGGAGAACCAGCAGGAGTCACTAAGGGTAGGAGCGCTGACAGTCCCTTCTCCAGTGCTTCCTAGCGATGACTGTTTGGATCCATGTGACTCCATGCTTGTCACCCTGATTACACAGTGTTGCACAGCAATAGCATCTGACTGTTGCCCCGGATCAAGGCGTGGGTATTTCAGGACACAGTATCTTAAATAACGGTTTATACAGTAACAGCTGGCTGCAATGAAGTCATCACGGGTTTCTGACATTACTTAGTAATGCAGAAAAATCGACCAAGAATCTGCTTGTGCTCCTTAACCGTGGCCTGTGTCCCAAAGGGTGCCATAAACCCCATGAAAGTGGCAAGGGCTCAGCACTGCAGCAGAAGCTGCTTTGGTGCTAGCAGCCCAAATTTTGGCAGCCTTTGCACTAAACAGCTTGAATATTGGGGAGAATCCTAATACTGGAAATGCCTCTTTTATGATGAGTGTGATTAAACCCTGGAGCAGGTTGCCTAGAGAAATGGTAGATGCCACACCCTTGGCCACATCCAAGGCTGGGCTCTGAATGGCCTGATCTGGATGAAGATGTTTCTGATCACTGCAAGGTGGTTGGACTAGATGACCTTTAAAAGTCCCATCCAGCCCAAATATTCTATGACCTCTATCGCATCAGCTATTCTGTCCACATCAGAAAGGTACTGTTGCACTCTCTACTTCTGCTGCTACCACCCCTGAGCAGAATGCTGCCAGTTTATCAAGAATATCTGCCACCAACAGAGCTTATTAGAGGATAAGACCCGTATCTTGTGTAAATGTTGAGTTGGAAATGCATTTTCTTTTCATGTTGTAATAAATCTGAATGTTGCAAGCCCCTGGAAAATAATTATTTAGGACTGATCATAATGAAGAAACATTTTTTTAAGAGCCTGCCTGTGGAGTTTTTGTGTCATTATGAAAACAAACATTTTATATGGAAGATGGAAATTTATTCTAAAAAGTCCCCAAAAGTGAAAGCAAACTTTGCAAAACATGAATCTCTGTAGAACTGGGGTTTTTTACTGGCCTGCAAAAGCTGTAGCTGGATATTGTTCTTCTGTCCAATTCTAATCAGAATAGCAATAGGCAACAAGGTGTGCTGAAAAATTAGATCACATTATATGGGCAAAAATGTACTTATAATGTATTTGTAATGACAAAAGAATGAGGTTGATAAATGTAGTTTATTTCACTCTGGGGGGGCTGGTATGAGAGCTCTGCAAAAGGCTCGTGGGACCCATGTAAGCCTACGCTAAAAGAATTGCAGGAAGAGCTGCACCATCAAACCTCTTCTAGAGAGCAGTAGACAATATGAAAACAATAGATTAGGGGCAGAGTGGTCATTTTGAGCAACTTTGCATTTTAAATTGGTCAGCAAGCTGAAGGATGAGAGAGACCAGGAACACAAAACCTGGGCTCCAGTACTAGCAAGTCAAATTTTGAACTGACGCCAGGAACACGGTGATGATTATGTCATGAATTTCACAATATTTGGGGCAGTTTCTTACAGAGCTTGCTCCTGCAACTCTGTAATTACATGAAAATTCCTATTCCCATTTAAAAGCAAAAAATGTTTCCAGCCTTGAAAGTTTAAAAAGCATTAACCAAGCACTCCAAACTAAAAAAGTAAATAAAAAAGTACATCAAACTAATTATTAAACTGCCCCAATCTCTCAGGGTTTTCCAGCAGACAGTTCATGCTGTGTGATGGTCTGAGCTGAGCTGATAGTGTTGGCTGCTCAGCTGGAGAAAATCTGATTTTCTTGAGGGGAAAGTGACTAAGAGGGGGTATCTGTTTTTAAAGATAAGAGGCTAAAATACAGTGGCAGTGTGGTTGGTAGGAAGGAATAGCTGTAGTTTACATGTGGCTTTTTTGGTCTGTGTGAGAGATGGAGCTAGGAGAAAGACTGAAAATCGATCCTTGCTTTCATGACAACTTTTACTTGCTCCCTATCTCTTTCATGTATTTCTTACATAGCAGTACAGAAGTTTTTGGACACCTGGGAAATGCAACACTCACTGGGATATATAGACACAAGTGTATATATTCATATATATCTGTATATGTGTATTTTAAATATCTGCAACCCTTTAGTCGCCTTGGGCCTTGTAAGTAGCAAGAGCAACAACATGCAAGAGGTACCAAAATGAGAATGTAGTTGCCACAAATCCATCTTTAATCCTCCCTTAATTACACGGGCCAGTGGGGCCTTAACACCGAGACGGTGCCGTGCTGCAGAGAGCTCCAGCAAGGGTAAAGGAAGCAGCAGCACCTGATGATGCAGGACCATGCAGGACAGTGTGAAGTGAAGGCTGTAATTAGGAAACCACTGTTTTGTGAAGCAGGCAGCCCAGTGAAAGCGGCTGATGAGACCAGCTGACTACATCTCTATTGACAATAGCCTGCTAGCATCATTAATATCTGTCATCGTTTTCCCCCCACCCCAGCACATCTCTGAGTGCATAGAGTGAGGTGACCTCCCCCACACCATAATGACCAAAATCCTCAGTGAATTGCTATGCTGAGAACAGCCCTGAATTTCTGTGTTGCAATGGCCACTGTGTCAGGTGTGTGTGTGTGGGGGGAGAATTTCATCTCTGGGCTCACCTATGGCAAACAGCCAAGAAAGGACCGCTGCATCCAACTGCTGCTTCACACACGCTCCCTTCATGTGTGAAGGACATGCAGCAAATACAGAAAATACAACTAGGCAGTGATAGATGCAGAGGAGTAGACTGTGCTCAATCCCAGCAGAAAGACAACAAATGCAAGGCACTTCCACAGAGTTCTTCCTCAGCAGGCTTAAAATGCTCCTCACACATTTTAGTGAATTCATCACTCCTGGCTCTTCTGAGAGGGGGTCAAAGTCTGACGACCTGTTGTCCTCTCAGGAAGGCTGGGGCAGAGGGAGAGAGCAAAGTGCTTCTTTGAGGCCTGACACATGAACAGAAAATGAGTCTGCTAACTTTCAGTGCTTAATTCTGGAAAATTTAGCTTATATGCCTCAAAAAGGCCTTTGGAGATCCCCGACTGATCCATCCCTTGCATCTGGTACCCCACGGTTTTCTTCCTCCCTGAGGGTATTTTGTGCAGTTTGGCTTGGAGAAGCTGAGAACTTCTCTGTGTATGCAGATGGACTAGCCCCCTGCTTTTTAGCTTAGCTGTTAATGCAAGTGGAAATGCATCCAGGAAGAAGCTTGCCCTTTTGCTGCCCTTGATGCACCCAGACTGAGCCTACAGCATTTTGGATCTCCAGAGCTCCCGATGTAGCAGCTTGTGAAAACATTCTGAATTTACTACCCTTTTAACCAGCAAAGAAAATAAATCTTCCTTGCCATAAATGCTAATGTTGGTGCACTGAGAAATCCAAAGGGAGGCTGCAGGGGGAGAGAGAAACATTCCCCATGCGATGATTAAAGTGCCAGTTCATGAAAGCTGACGTCAGCGCATGCTTTCGGTGTGGCAGAGCACTTTGCATTTATCCTTTCCTTGTTTGTGCTCCATCTGGATGGGCTCCAGTGGAAAAAAAAAAAAACAGGGAAAAGGAGAAGCTAATGCCTTTCTAATACACTTCTGAATTCCTTCAGTTTCACACAGGGAGCAGGCTCTGAAACATCTAGCTTCTGCTTTCCCAGTCCAGTGAGATAAAAGGAACCGAAGGCAGCTGGTGCTCAGGCCAAACAAAGCCATAATTAGATTGTCATAGCAAACAGTCAGCTGGGACAGCTCAAAGGAAGACCAAAGGAGAGCACACGAGTTAATAACATCTTCTTGGGATTTGATAACTTGCAGGGACAACCCTGTTTCCCATCAAGAAGATTCATCCCAACTCACAACTGCTTTCATATAAAGTTATGAAATTTCAAAACTCAAAAAAGCTACACAAGTAAGCTACAGGTTTCTGCTAAATATGGTCTGGTGGGAAGACACCCAGGAGCAGTTCCCCAACTCCATGGCTTGGGGAGAGGATAAGCACAATCAGTACTAGGCTTCCTATTGAAGCAGATTTCCCTTCCCTGGGACAGAGCAGCATAGGGAGTGCCACAAACTTCCCTTCGATAACTATTTTTTTATTATTATTTCTGAACTGCTGTTGGAGTCAGTGGGAAAGGCTTACCCAATCACTATGGTCACACACATGCTGCAACTGCTCCAACAATTACAGTTCAGGGTTTCTTGCTGAAGATGGCTGCTGATAATTTGGTTTTACAGCTACACACTGGTACTGTCAGGCAGCAGGGATGATGATTGTGCACGACAGCAGTTTTGGTCTGTGGTCACTCTCATAGCTAGCAAAATTACTTGGTACAGACAGCTCATGTTGATGAATACAGGAGTTAGCTTGGCAGTGAAGCTGCCTCTTAAACACTGAAATAACAGCTCTGCATTTACTGGAACTATTCAAAAGAAACAACGTTTCTTTCTCCTCAGACATGCTGATGATTTATTGTTAGTTCCCATTCAATAGTCAGGATGGCAATATAAAAAATCAAAAGGTTCCTAATCGGTAATATTTTTCAAGTATATGCTTTCAGCTGAAAAGTAAGTCAAAAGGCAGGCATCCTGCATTGCTGAATAGTCTGAAACTAAACAGCCTTTGAAATAACATTCTGAAATGAAAACTTTCACTTTAGGTCCACTCTTCCCCATAATTTTTCTTTCATCAAGTAAAAGACAGATCAACAGCACAAAAAAAAAAATATCTCCGTTTCATCAATGTAATTTCTTCTCAACAGGATCCACTTTTTTTCTGTTCTGGAGGACATGCCATCACCACGTAAACAGATCTGAGATGGGATCCCTAAAAATTCTGACTCTTCCTACTCTACTCAGCGTGCAAGGATCCCTTCAGAGCTTGGTGCAACCTGCAGCCTTGCACCTCGCAGGCTGGAGGTGGCACCTGGACCTAATTACTGGGCGTGGGAATGCAAGTGGGAGCACGATGGGAGGGCAGTGAATTTCCCTGTCTCCATTCCCCACCCTGCGATACTCACGGCCCCGGCTTCCAGCGCAGCGCTGCCAAGCGCCCGAGTGTCCCTGCGTGCCAACGGAGCATCGGGGCGCACCTGATCCACAGCGGCGATCGCTGCTCCCCACCCCTCTCTCCCCCCTGGAACAAACTGCCAATATTTTGCCGTATTGGCATCCGATCTAAGGCGAAAAGCAGGCGTGAAGCTGGCACAGCCACCAGTCTCCCTGTGCTAGTGATCGAGCGATAAGTTGCACGGTGGTTACACAACCGGGCTGTCTGTGGAGCCAGGACTGCTGGGTTTAATCTCCTGCTCAGTCACTGACTCATCACCTAGCCTGGAGAACATCATTTCACCTCTCTGCACATAAATTTCATCATCTTTAGTTGGAAGGTAATAAGGCTATCTCACAGGAACGTTAGGACACACAAATTACCCTCATAAATATTTGTAAAACTCTCTAGACGATGCTTCGACAAACGCAGTAAGTTTTCTGTTGTTGAATAAGTACCAGCGAGGGGAACATCCTGATTGTCAGGCTGGCTTATTTACTTACCTTGTACCAGGGATTTCTGGCAGCTGTGACAAAAGGATGTCTCAGGTAGGAGAAAGGGCGAAGAGATTGTTTGACTACTGCAGCAGGAGCAGCAGCAGGAAAAGGTCAGCTCAAGCCTCAAAAACAAGTACGTGATAGATAAATGCTATGTCAAAGGCTAAGTGGCATTTGTGGCATTTTCAGCTCAGATGCACAAGAAGCTTATGTAGATGACACAGTGATGCAATACGTGTGTCTAATCCTGTTAACAATGTTCCACAGAGTGACATGTCTTTCTTCAGAGTACATGCCGAACTCTGGTTTTGGATTTAGAAGCATTTAGGTACCTGAAGTTCTGCTTTTGTGCCTTCCCTCAGGTGTTGTTTTTCTCGCCTACAGTGAGGATCTCCCTGTCTGCCCTCCACCTGGGTCTGTCTGGAAGCACAGCCTGGGTATGTCAGCGCCTCTGATCCCCACAGGGTCTGGGATGAATACTCAGGGACACGACATGATTCATGCAGTCACTCACTTTGGCTGTGGGATGTTTAGTAACTGCTGCAACCCAGGCCCTAGAGGCTGTACTTGCAGACGGACAAGGTTTCTGAGGGCTCCAAAGTCTGTGCTGAAGTAATATGAGATGGCTGCTGAGAGAGCTGAGGAGAGAGACAACCTGGAAACTTTCAAAAGATGCACCCTTGATTTTGTTGTCTAATCTATCCCAGCTGTGTCCTCCCCACTTACTCCTAACTCCTGTGTTTTCCTTTGATCTGAAAGCTGATTCAGAGGTTACCTGTGGGCTACCTGGCAAGCACAGGTAAATCCCTTGTGGGTGGAGAGCTGTTGAACCAGGCAATTCCTGTGTCTTTAACCAGTGCAAGAACACAGAAAGTATCTTCTGCCTCATCCACCCACTGTGAAGCCCTTACACAAGGCCCAGCTCCCCTGTTGTTGTTGAATTGAACCACTGCTGAGCAACCCTGGCTGCTGTTTCACTTTAGGGATTCTCTCCTATCCCTGCCTAAGCCCATTGGGGCCCTCAGGTGGTGCTTTCTGTCACCTAAGCAACACAAATGATAGCTAAAGGGCTTTTCTCCATGGCTACTTTTTAACACCAAAAGGAATTTTTATAAAATCTTTGATGGTTAAGATAGAGATACTTTGAAGGTACCCCTTTTCTTCACAGCCATGTTAATTTTACACTAATGAGAAAGCACTCTTAGACGTCTGGAAGCAGCTGGTTTCTCCAGCTGAAATAACTCACTCCAGGGTCAGCCCAAAGATCAGTGGCAAGAATTCCTGGCTTCCTCTCATGGAACCATGTCCCTGCAGCACCCCTAAGTCCAAAGGGTGTTAAATCCTTCTTGCAGAGAAGCAGAAGGCCTGGAAACTACAAGCATCCTACCCCAGGAACACGTTCACGGATCCAATGCTTCATCCAACAGAGAACACAGCACATTTTTATACTCAACTTCTACAAATCCTACTGAAGGCCTGCAATTAGGGAAAACCCATACAGTTCAGCAAATGATGTTTTCTCATTGAACTTAATGCTATTATGACTTCATCATGAGTGACAATTTCTTAGATCACAGAAATGGAAAGACATAGGAAACTTCCTATAGCCAGTGAGTAGTTCCAACCACCCCTTAAATAAGCTCACCTGTGTTTACTAGGATTTGTTTTCTAAAACTGCCCTAGTCCTATGCTTTTTCTGTCTTTTTCCTTGGGGTACTATTCCCTCCAATGGTCAAAACCAGAACAATTTTTCATTTGTGCTAGAATGGTCAACAAAAGCATCTAAAGTTAACAAATTTCAAAATGAGTATGAGAAATCTACCATTCTCAGAAAGATGGTGAAATATCTGATATCCACCAAAGTTAAGTGGTGGCAAGGACACTTAAATGGAAAATACTTAGCATGTACTAAGTTAAAATATGCCAATTTTTCTTTCTCCTGCTTCCACCACCCCCTTTTTTGACACAGACTCCTGTACTCCTGCTAGAGATGCTTCTCAGGTAGATTCCTGGTTGATCAAACAGGGTACTTGGAACAGAATTTGTTTTAACGCAATAATTCACAGGAGCATCCCTCCCTGTTGTGCTCAAAGATCTATGATACCCAGAAAAATTGTTTTATTTAAGTAATATGTGAGCTACTTTATGGATAGGTTTTTTTGTCCTGCTGGTCCCAAAATCCCAGATACCTTCCTTCTAAAAACAAAAGTTGGGGGCGGGGGGGGGGGGGTGGAGAGTGGAAAGAGCAAGCACTGCGAACCTATGATCCTCCAATAGCAAATTCTTTAAATATTCCAAGGAGCATATATCACATAAATGAAGAGCTGTGAAAATCCAGAGCTTTTGCTTTCTTTTGGTGGGGTTGTTTCATCTCAACGTTTTAGCAAAATACCCCTCAAAGTAACAACAGTCTTGCCCAGATATCCCAGGCTATCACATACTGCCTAGCTGTTAGAATTACATCATTTGTCATTAGCACATCTCACCACCTAGAAGGTGGTGGGAGGAAACATTTAGCAATCTCCAAAGCCATGCAAAATTCTCTGCAGATGTCCTTCCTCAACTTTCCCTCTCTTCCCTAAGTTCACTGAGCACCTAAACTGGATTTGGGGGCAAACTGACCCTAGACCTTACAAAGCAGAATGCAGACACTGTACCGTGATGAGAGGAAGGTCCATCAGCAGTAACAAAGGTCAGAATTTAAATTCCAGAACTGCTGAAGCTGCAGGCAAATGTTTGCCAACACTTGTCAGGCTTCATCTCTTCCCTGTTTGAAGAACAGATTATTTCTCAAGACCAGGGAACAGTGTAATATTTACTCCCAATGTCCTTCTTGAGAATCTGAGCTGTTGGCCAGTCCCACAAAGGTCCTTTGGGTAGTGACCACTCATGCGGGCTGAGCTTGGCTCTTCTCCAGAGGAAGCATTCATAAAGCCTGTTTTCTCAGGGCATCAGAAAGTCACACAGAAGAGGCACTCTCCAGCGGTGGGCAAGACCACCATTGACCAAAGCAAAATCCTTGGCTAAAATGGCATCCAATTGATCCATTTTTCCATACAGATTCGAAGCTCCTTCTAAGGTTCTCCTTTTGTGCTTCAGTAGGCACACCATCTACTTCACATCTACTGAGGCAAAATGCCATAAGGGCATTTGAAACCAAGGGCACGTCATTAACAAAAAAAAGAAATGGACAACTGACAGGTAAGATTAGTTCCTGATTTAACGTGACACTGAATGCAAAGTATCCAGACCTGATCGGCTGTCATTCATTCCAGATTCATGTTATCTTAACAAGAAAGGAATGTCCAGCAGTAACATCTTCACAGAAATGATTTTGATTGTGGAATACCTGCAAACTGCATGATTCTTGGTTTCTTTTTTAATGCCAGTGCATTTCACCACATACTTTGGTCTGCAGAAGAAAGATGCCAGAAGATACTTCCATAGACTAAATAAAAATATGCCAGTTCCTGCTCCAGCTCCTATTGTATTTGTGCATTAAAACTACACCAAAGCTACAGAAAGTAAGGGAAGTCTCCTGTTGCATTACCAGAACAGCACCAATAAAATTTAATTTATAATTTGATAGTTTCCCAGTTCCCAAAAACATCAGGAAAGGCAGCATTTCTTACAGGGCTAAATGCTACAGGGAAATGCTGGAAATGCTACAGTTCATTTGAAAGCAAAATCACCCAGGCTCCTGCACAAAAATTATTTCCACTCTAGAATCCTTTAGGATAGTGAATGAGCTAAGAGCCATCTTTCCTCTCACTTCCCAATTGGCTGAACTTCTTATAATTCAGGTTTTAGAAGCTCAGAACAAAATTTAGTTTCCTAAGTGAGAAAAGGGGAGGTTTACTTATTCTAGCAGGGGTAACAAGCATGAAACCCAAGAAACACTTGCACCCATCTCTAGGCAGGACAAGCCAGATGTGAGAGACTGCAGCATTTTGTAACGCTAACTCATGCTCCAGGACTCCCACCCCACTTCCTACATGCACACATGATTTGGAAAGGTAAATCAGTGAAAAACTGCAAAATCAGTAAAAACCGAACTACTGTTCTTAAATTTCCTTTGAAATACCTAGTACTGATGAAAGGTTCTGTAGAGAACTATTATCTTCTTACTTCTTCCCAAACTAAGAGCTGTATAAGCAAGTTCCCAGCAGGGAAGACGACTCACAAGAACAACATGTAGGGATGAGAGGAGATAGCAGCCTTTGGATATTTGCTCAGCTTCCTCACATATGAGGCTTGTATTTTTCCAATGTGTCTGAGGCGTAGGTGCTATGGAATACACTGAAATCTTATCTCTCAGTTGGAGGTTGTGTTTGCTTCCATTTCCCAAGCTAAATAAATATCAGGTAGACACTTAATGACCCACAGTGAAGACAGGGACAGGAGGAGCCACCTGTGCTGCACTGGAACAAGATGCAACTCTTTCTGGTTTACATTCTAAATATACCCCCATTTTTTTGCTGCATGTAGAGCTCACAGACAGACATCTGTGGATAAGATGCAGGTAAATAAAAGTCCTACTATTATCGCCCTACCTCTGAGAGCAGATCAAAGAAGAGGGAAGTGCAACTACAGCCCCCGAAACCTGACTATGTAAGTTGTACTCTGCCCACCTCTTTTTACCTTAGCAAGGATACTGACAGAAGTGAAATGGAAAAAGGAGATATCTGAATACTTTCTGTATGCATAATAAAAATTTTAGGAAACCCAGAACACTTTCTTATGAGAAACATTATAATTTTCTACTCATTTGCATTTTTGGAGTGGAAATGTACTACATGTCACAAAAAAATTGCACCAGTGCAAACCTCACTTTGGTTTCAATAAAATTAAAAGGTTAAGTATTTAACATAGGAAATAAGAAAGATATGGGTAAACAAGATCATGTGGATCTTGTGAAGAACCTTTTGTACTAATAGATCATATGAATTGGCCTGCAGGTTTAAAACAAGGAAAGTCTAAATTCCAAAAAGGAGGATCTCTGAACTCCTGATCAGAATTTAAAAAACAAAACAAAATGTGAAAAACAAATTTGCAAGCTCTTCTATGGATAATAACCATGGAGTCTCCAGCCTGGGAGACCTGAACACAACAGAGGTCCTATGAGAAGGGTTGAGCCAACTTAGCTTGCAGGTACTGCGTTTTTGTTTAGACCCCCTTGTCAGATGCTAGTGGAGAAATTCCTCACAAGAAGACTCATTCTGGACCAGCTCCCATACAGGGGAGGGCAGGAGGATACAGGACTGTCCCTGGGCTATTTAACCCTGGAGGAGAAGTGACAGATATGGCCCAGTTCCATACCCAGTCCCAGATGGAAGGCACCTGGAGTCCAAGGCAGTGCAGAGTTATTCTACATGTGCTGCCCAGCACTGCACCAGGGATACCATGTGGATCCAAGTTGTTCAGAAACCAGCTTAAAGATGTTTCCATGGCATTGTACTTGCCCACGTAGAATCACCTTAGCACCCTCAACATGCTGGAATATAACACATGAAATTGCAGCTGCTATCTATTTCCCTCACACCTTACTATTGAGGAATACCAGGTTGCAATCATGGACTTGTCTCTAACATTTTAAATACAGATTTATAAGAGAAAAGAACAGATGCATGATTAAGAAGTCAAGATGCACGAACAGCTGTTCTTGCTTTGTGAAATTGACATCCTGAGTAATATTCATGAAACAGAGAATTGGACCCCAGAATGAAAAAGCTTTTAACACTCTGTCCTGGTTTCAGCTGGGATAGAGTTAATATTTTTCATAATAGCTGCTCAGTGCTGTATTTAGGATTTAGTATGAGAATAACTTTGATATTTTAGTTGTTGCTAAGTAGTGCTTACTCTAAACCAAGGACTTTCCAGCTTCCCATGCTCTGCCAGCACAAGAAGCTGGGAGAGAACATGGCCAGCATAGCTGACCTGAGCTGGCCAAAGGGATATTCCATACCATAGACCATCACACTTGCTATATGGACCGGGAGAAGAAGTCC
This sequence comes from Hirundo rustica, assembly GCF_015227805.2. Classification (NCBI taxonomy): domain Eukaryota; kingdom Metazoa; phylum Chordata; class Aves; order Passeriformes; family Hirundinidae; genus Hirundo; species Hirundo rustica. The sequence goes on from NC_053452.1 coordinate 29,149,507, forward strand.
AGGAGGTGCTGATGGCTGTTCAAAGACAGGCTGGGCTTGAGTCAGAAGGCAATGAGCAATTGTAGTGTGCAGCACTTGTTTTTCTTGAGTTTTATTCCTCTCTCTTTTTTGTTACTTCCCATTTCATTACAATTATTGTTATTACATTTTACTTTATTTCAGTTACTAAAATTGTTCCTATCTCAATCCATGGGTTTTACCTTTTTCCAGTTCTCCTCCTCATCCCACTGAGGGGGACTGAGTGAGCAGGTGTGTGGTACTTAGCTGCCAGCCAGCGTGAAACCACAGCATACTTGGAACTTCATCCTCCACCTGGCTGGTCCGCAGAAGATAACTCTAAAATACGTTACTGGTCAATGTTATTTGGCCCAAAAATCCCTGGGCAACCAAGAAGCTTCATTCACATCCAACAGGTCCTTTTATTCTGCTCCTCTTTGTGTCACAGCAGAGAGCAGCCTCATCAGAGAGGGATGTTTGTTCCACTTGTGTTACAGGGAGGTTATTTTAATGTTGTTTTCTGTGTCAACGTTACGTTGGCGCTTCTTGGTTCTTCTTTGTGACACAACCCAGCCAAGTAAAGAACCCAGCAGGACTCCGGCTATTGCAGTCACAATGACTGCCCAGTAGGGGACTGAAGATTCTGTTTTCTTCAAGCTGAGGTCCGAATTTCCAAATCCACTATTTCTTCGCGTGGAAAGAAAAGGTTTCTCCTACAAAGGGAGAGCAAAGGCTTTATTGACCACAGACCACTCGATGGGAAGCATTAGTATTCCAACAATATGCCACTGCCCCTTCTCAGAGAGAAATGGTAGATCTTTAGACAATCAGCTGGTTTTGCCTTCTCTCTATCTTAGCCCAAACACTCTCCTGCTCCATTGCCTGGAAATACCAAGAACACAAAAAAGAGCCACCTCAGAATCAGGAATGGTGGCATCACTTCCTAATTTGCTTGCTGCAAACAAGCAAATGGAAATAGATAGACTCATTAGAACTAGCTTTAATGAGAGGCTTTCCACTGCAGTGAGGATAAATTTTTTGTCTTAAATTTTAAGTAGATTTCCCTGTCTCTAACAAAAGGAGAATATATTTTAGCTGTTCGAAACCTTTACAAAGATACTCTTTTAAAGAGCTGTGTGTAACTTCACCGGTATGAAGAAAGGAGAAAATATAGAGGCAATTAATGGAGAGACCTTTACTTACAGGGTTTGGACACCTGAGTTTTGATCTGTCATGGGTAAAGTTGTTGTAAGTCTGCTTTTCACCAACTGGCTCCAGCTAAAGAAGAGAAAAGCAATGTTAAACATAATGATGAATTCTTTTCTTCTCAGACTCTCTTGATTCAGACAGTTACGACTTCTTATCCAATCTTTTGCTGCTCGCACTAACGAAGAAGTGTGGTAGAAGGAGCAGAGGAAATTTTGCAAACATTTTAACACTTACGAACTGAGGACATTGAAAATCTGATGTACTGGCTGCAGAATAACTCCTTTGGAAGGAAGGAATGGGATAAGTGTTTCTTCCTTTTGCATTGCTCTGAATACAAGGTATTTTAAATGTTCAGCTAAGGCAAAGTGGTTCACTATTACACCCAGTTCTGCCACGTACTTGTCTCAAATGGCAACGTAAACCACAAAGGAAAAACCCCACATGACTGATGTTAGACATACTACTTAGCACATTACTTAAAGAAAGGTGCTTGGGTGTTATGGTGATAGGAGTTACTTCAGAAATTACAGAGTTACAGAGAGAGGATGGGACAATGCCAACCTTTGCAATCTTCACTCAGACAAGAAATTCCCTGGGAATTTTAGCTGAAACTGGGATTGCAATCTTGCAAGAAGCGAGTTAAACGGGGCCTTTTATATTATCAGTTGTCAGCTAAGTTGCAATAGCTGACCACAAGCTCACCCTGAGCCCATTTCCAACCCAACATAAAATATGCCCAGGCTAAGGGCAGGCAGTTGTGCTTGGCTAGGAGCGCACATACCACCGGTTGCCATAGTTAAGCTAACGAGTAGAGGCTTGCTCAGTCATGTTAACTGAAGTGTTTACAACTGTTGTATGGACATGACTGAAGTAATGACTTCAAGATTGGTCCATAGAGAACTGCAAAGCTGTCATCCAGCACTTCTGGGAATACAGTACAGAGGACGGCTGTTGCTATTGTCCATAATGGCATTTACTGTCCTCAAGGGATTAAAGTGTCAGCTGCATGCTGAAGAGAAACAATACAGCAACAAGACCAACACAACATGGAAAAAACCAGATTTTATCCATAATATTCTCATATGGAAACACTGAGAATACTTTCTCTCTCTAGTTCATTTTTAATAAAAAGTTAAAAACAGAAAGAAATTAGCAGAAACTGAAAAATAAAAAGATATGAACCACAGGGAAGAGAAGAAAGCCAACAAGTGAAGAGAAAATGAGAAGCAAAGCAGGGTGCCAAGTTTTGCTGATTGTTGTGGGGTCCCGATAGACACTTTTATGACTCCTAATCACTTGGTCCACCCACCAGCTAATGCAGTGAAGACTAAATTTGGTAGTTTTGTTGCACCTTAAAGGGAACCGCTCTGTTATTTGTACGATGCGTGGCTCATATCTCACAGCATTCTGCCTGCAGTGCAACTGGTTCTTTGTAGGTAATTGTAATTCTTCCCATGCCAGGGCACTTGGTAAGGATTCTGGCACAGAGCCCAGACAAAAGATGATAAAATGCAAAACTCTGTAACCACCCATGCTTATGTCATCTCTATGCAATCTGTTCTTCAGGAGCATTAGCTTCTGAACTATAAAGATGACAGTATCCTCAGGTCGGTGAGCATACAGGACAAGTTCTGGAAGAAACCCACAGCTCCTCTAGAGCATGTGGCAAGCATGGAGGCAGAACGCAACTCTGTCCCTGTGTCTCCTCACCTCGGCCAAAGATCTGACAAGGTGGGTTTGTGACCAGCGCAAAACCCTTTAGACTACAGAGTCCTCTAACATCAGAGAACATGAGCACACTTTGTTTTGCACGAAGCCAAAAGGGCGAAGTACATTATGGCAAGGCAGAGACTCCGTCAACTATCCCAATCCCTGCCTACCCGCACGGTGGCCAGGCACCGTCTGGCCCTTTATGTGCACTGACAAGAATCCGTGTCATTTGGCCATAGGCCTGCAGCCTGCCGAGCTTTTCAGGGAACAGGGAAACAATACAGCCTTACAGTAAGCTTGCACAGCCTTGCCGTACAAGGACTGCAAGGGAAAAGCAGGGATGTGTTACAAGAACTAGATTTAAATAGTAAACAGTAATATCTGCAGTTGGCACAGACTGACAGATGTCTATGGGAGGGAATAGCTGTGCTTTGCATCAGTAAGAACCCCATCCCTGCCACCCCAGTAGAAAGCTTTGTGTCAATATCCTTGTATGCGTAGGAAATGAGTGACAGTCTGGATAGAAAAAAAACCTCTGGTGGCATAGGAAAAAAGACTGATGGTGATTCAGGAATGAGTAATGGTCAATAGGAATACCACATGGCAACAGAAACCCAATTTAAGACCACCATATGCCCAGGTACTGTCTCTTTTTTTTTTTTTCATTAAACTCTCAGCCGTGTTTAATTTGAATTTTTCTACATTTGCCGGGGGTTTCTGGCCCACCATTAGCCCTCTTTAAGCTATGAAGTAGAGTGAAGCCTACCAGCCTGCTGCCTTCTGGAGTCCCAGACAAGGAAGCCTGATGGAAAACAGGCAGATTTGCTGTGCGTGCACAAATCAATTACTCTGAGCATGTGCTTGCATAGTACATTCTATAATCCTGGACCTACAGCTCATATGCTATACTGGGCAATTGCACAGATTCCTGCCCTGCATTTTCCAGTCCTTATTTACAATCTCGTTCTGGGGTATCCTGTAAACTTCTTATCTTGCTCAAACTTTTACTTGGACAGAAAAGAAATTCCCCTCCATTTATGCTTGTTTCTTGTACAAACCGTGATGCAAGATTTCTGCTAGCGCAATGTATTTGGTTATTGGAGGAAATGTCGCTGTGGCAAAAAAATCCCATAGTCTTCCTTCCAATGTGGGGAAACATTTCTGAAAGCAACTGTGACCTTGGAGTTATCGAGTCTACCATGTGCATCTGACACCTTCTTCCAACACAATTCGAAAGCTATCACTTCCCCCCAAATGACAGATGGAATGTGATTACAAGCATCATAAGTTTGATTCCAGCCCCCCATTAGTTTTAGTGACTCTACTAAAACTGCCTCAGATACAAGAGTGGGTGGTACAACATGTCCACACTATTAATGGCAGCAAAAATTCAGTCCCATATAAGTTTTCCCAATAAATATAACAGAATTCACTGAAGAAGGGCAAGCTCATTGAACAGACATTTTCAGCAAACCTACAGAACTAAATGTTTAACTAGGCTGACTTTTTGGATTTAATGCAAGTTATTTACCAAATCAGAAAGGAAGTTTTCATTACATTAAGACTCTTGGGACTTCTCATTTTGAATGAGCAAAGACTTATACTGTTTCATGCAATAATCACTTTGGATTACATTCCTATGCAATGCAGAGTGAGAAGAATCTCAGAGTTGAGCAACCCCTCTTGTTAGGACATCAGTTTTATGTCTTGCTTACTCTTTTGTTTCAGACACCTTTCTCATGATTTTTTGTAGATACTGCTACCACAAACACATAGAGATCTAAATGGTAACCACTTACCATATTATTCCAGAGAGCCATGGCCATCTCAGCATAGCCTCTTACACTGAAATGAAAGCAGTCTGCAGCAAAGAAACTCATATCTGGCTTGCTGGTCTGCAATAAAAGCAAACATTAATTTCTTAGCAAATTTCAACCTTTGAGACTGACATATTATATCTAATAGTACACTGTACTTGATATATCCACCTCACAATTTTGGTATGTTCCTAAAGGCAATATGCTCATGTTTTCACACTGGAAATAAACTTAGGTGCTCCTAACTATGGGCTGATTACTGCACCTTGAGACCTTCTGTGTAACGCAGCCTGCTCAACTTCACACAGAAATTTTCATAACAAAACTAAACTTATCATTAAGCCAACAGTCACAGCTGTAACAAGGACCCTGCCATTGACCCACATTCCGTTTTGTACAGAACTGATAAAAAAGTAATTATTGCATTGTAAACTTCTGTGACTCAGACTTACAACCTTTCAAGTGTTGAAATTTCTGCTGAATTTCAGATAACAATAAAAATGGTGGGCTTATCCAACTGTGGTAAATGTCTGTTTTAGGGAGAATTTTCCTCATCACTACCTGTATGGTGACCATTGGCCAACCTTGTAGGCTGACAGAAAAAAAAAAGGGGGGAGGGGGATGGTATGAAAAAAGGATTTGTACTATGCAAAACTGGATTGTTTTGACGAGGATTCATGCTGGATATTTGTATCCTTAACTACACAGTATACATAATGCAAAGGCTGGAGAAAAGAAGGAGAATCAGTGTTTGATTTCAAAGGCTGCTTCCTGTTTCTGTGCTTGGATGAGTCAGAGATTCAAGTGCTGGTCTCCATTTGAAGAAAACCTGAACACATTCCATAACCTAAATTGGGAAACTGTGGTAAATGCTAACCAACATCAACAAGGGAAGCAACATGCAGTTTAGAGTAAGTCAGAGGGTGCCTAGTTTATGGGTACGCGCTATGAATGTTTCCTAAAGACGTTCTGAGTCACAGGCAGCACTGTGAATCTTCTTGCCTTCCTGTGAGACCTCCTGTCTTCTCGTCTCTCACTCTTACCACAGATTCCACACCGCGCCACTAGACTGTGCAAAGAGAAGAAAACACAGTCCTTGGGCGTGGATCTTACTAGCTTAAGAGAAATCAGGATACTGGCCCTTGCATAATGGGAAAGCAAAACAGGACTCACACTATCCAGGGGCAACAAGGTGTTCCGGAAAAACGACTGGATGACAACAGCAAAGTCCTCCCGCTGTTCGTACCGACCGCTGTTGATCAGCTGCAAGGCTTCAGCCTGCGTGTGGTGTAATTAGTGAAAACAGAAGAGTTACTTGCAAGGCTCATCTAACATTTGTCAGCTATCAGAAACATGCAGATTACACATCTTTCAGTGTAGGAAGCTGTAAATCATTAGTGTAAGTCCAGCTACATGTTATAAAGCAGTCAAGAAAATGGCTAAGAAAATAATTTGGTTCATGAAGAGTTTTTCATGAGGAAAATGCACAGAAGCTGGATTATTTCAAAAAATGAAAAAGTAAAAAATACAAAGTATAAATTTAAGCAAAATACTAAAAAATATATTCCTTAATTTAAAAAAATAAAACAGAAAAAAATGTAGTTCAAACCCTACTTATAGAAATCAAAACTGCACAATCACAATGAGATTAGAATTTGCAGAATACTCTAAAAGAAAGGAACAAGGCCAACATTTTTAGAAGTGACAAATGGGTCCAGAATGCCAGCTTGAGGCTGAAGTGCACTTGATTTTTCAGAAAGGTATGCTTGAATTAAAATAATATTTAAGCACTGAAAAATTATCTGCTGCTTTCAAAAATTATGGCCGCCGATATTCATACAAATAAAAAAGCCCATCTCATTGTACCTTAAGGTGGGTGTAACTGCTAATGCTCCTGGACATATCTCAAAACATTCCTATTCCCTCTTCCTTAGTTAAGGAAAATGACCCCTCGAGTAGGCTTATACCACCATTACCCAGGGTGAATTTCTTGAGCTTTGTTAGATTCATTGGACAACAGCCACTGCCAGAGCCAGAATGGAGAACATAACGCGATGTGATACCGTGATTCCTGTATTCGTAAGAACATCGATGGAAAAAGCTTCTGCTCCAATAGCTATTTATAGCTTCTGTTAATTTTGAGTGAACCTTATGCCTGAGGCTATGAAAAGTTACTCTCAGATGGCAAGCTGGCCCACGGTTGGTTTAGTTAATTTCTTCTGCTAAGAGTAACCACAAAACAGCTGATGCAAGGTCATTTGTCACTCTTGCAGTGACATATTAATTCATGTGAGCTGCTCATTGGACTCATAACAGACAAACAGATCAACAAAGCAGCCATCATTACTAAATCCTTTTCGGCTGTTGAAACAGCAGCTGGAAACAGAACTGGTCTCCATCTGCATCCCGCTCAGAACTGAGGTCACATCACAAGGCCATGTAGAAAGCCTTGCACTGCTACTAACTGGTTAGCTGGGTAGGGTTTTGATTAGGCTGTAGCCAAGTTGTTTCCCAGTTATCCCTCTCTGTACTGCTGAGGATATGCAGGAGAGGAAGGGCAGGGAGGGAAGCAATATAAAGAGATATAAGTGAAGATGACCTGTTACAGAATCAATGCATTACCTGAAAATCTCTGTTAGCTCTCTTAATTTCTTGTAATTCAGAAGAATTTTCCTCTGGGTTTAAGAAACACGGGCAAAGTTTCCTTCAATGAAAGAAATACTAGAATTAAAAGCCAGTCTAGGATAGTTTATTCACAGTTCTTCAGCACTGCGTGTCTGCTTCAAGAAGCTCAGGATCTGTGCTCAGAGCTCACATGGAGAAGGGAGAGCCACCCTGGTGGCTTAGGATTGGACAGATACTTCAGAAAAGAAAAATCTCTACTGGCTTACTTTTCAAAATGAACATGTATCACAGGTAGAAAGAGCTGCAGGATCCACAATGAGTCAAACACAAAAACGTGTTCACTATGCCACACATCAGCAGAAAATCATGTGTTAGAATAACAAGAAAAGCCACCCCATGAATGGGCTTACAGCAGAGTTTCAGACATCTTGGAGGTTAAATTAGAAAAGACAAATTTTTCATATAGTCTGAGTCCTTGCACCACTGTTTTATTATGTTACCTTCATAACAAGAGGTAATAACTTGTGCTTCACTGAAATTCATCTTCTAAGAATGTGCTTGGAATGAATATGAAGACATTGGGCAAGATCATCAATTCATTATTTCCCCTTTCAGTGTGCTCCTGCAGTTAATCACTGGTATTTTTAAAAATCTGTGCCTGAGTTAATTTGAATTCATTTGGCATCACCTTCCAAATACTGGTCTTTGTTATACCTTTCTCTGCTAGACTAAAGAGCCTTTTCATCTCCATTCTGATGCCTTTAAAGACACAGCTGCTTTCTAAAGCAAGTCTCTCAACCTTCTTTGAGTTAAGATTTTGGTCTCCTTCATTATGTGCGAGGAGCAGCTCCTGGTTGTGCTCTGCAGCCCAGCCTGCAGCAGAGGTAATGCAAAGGATACAAAGAGAGGAATCAGATGCTGCTGACCAGCAGCTGGCTGGGCAAAAAAGCCTTCGAAGTTCAGCAGTACAGCAATCACATGTTGACTTGTGCTGTGTCCTGCTGCCTTACAGCTGAGAAGTGAGAACTCTGCTATCTACAGGTGCTTTTTAGCTGAAGTAATGCAAGAAAGTTGACAGGAACTAGTGCACCAGGTAAAGGCAGCAGTGCAAGTAGCTTGGAAAGCTCAGTGTGGATGTCCTTCTGTAGAAACTGAGACTGAGCCAAAAAAAAAAAAAAAAAAAAAAAAAAAAAAAAAAAAAAAAAAAAAAAAAAAAAAAAAAAACCAAAAAAAACCACCACTTTATAGGCAAAGAGGTGTTTTGCTCACTTACTTTGCTGTCAAAGCACACTCTGAAGAGCTTGCTGTGATTTGACGCAGTCCAGAGAGCTCTAGCATCTCCACCATGTTGATAAAGACTCTTGGGAGCTGTGAGGATTATAGTAACCAGACATAGAGACACGTTACAAATAACAGAACACGATACCACTGCAAAGAGCAAGAAGTGCCATCCCTAGGTCAGGGAGTCAGTGCAAACTGCACTGGCTGCAGCCAATGGCATGTGCAAGGATGACGTATAAAAGGAGAGGGAGGGAGACATACAGAGGATCTCAGCCAAAAAAATTCCAGGGGCTTGTACAAGCTAGCCAAAATGCTGCTTCACTCCCTGGCACATTTCCATTTGCTCTAGGGTAAATGAAACTGTCCATGGTTGGTTTAGCCATGAAAACTGTCATGGTATGTTTGGTCCACAGCATAAATATTGTCAAATGCACAGTTTTTCTGAAACTGCAGCCCTCTTTCTCAGGTCATTAGCTAGTACAATCATTGAAATGCAGCACTGAAGAACAGTCTGACTCCAGCTATTTGAAAGTTTCATTTGTATGAAACATAATCACTGACAGTCTATCAGAAGTGAGAAAAACATCAGTGTACTTGCCAGGAACATAGCTTGCTAGGGTACCTTAAAAGCTTACCTCCTTATAGAAAATATCCAGAGTGTCCTGAAGGTGCTTTACATACTTTTGCACTGAATAAGTTTCCTGTTTAAAAAAAAAAAAAAAAAAAATGTAGTCTTTTTCAGGAACCAACAAGGTGATTTGTGAGAAGATATACCAATTTGATGCTCTTTTTTTCTTTTGTTGGCAGACATCTTTCCAGATCAAGAAGTTTACTGGCACATAGACAGAGGTTACATAGTGCTTGTGTTTTTATGCCATTAATATATTCCTCTAATCTCTGTAGAAAATCCTGAGGTATTTTGGCAGACCCTTTCCCTGATGATGATTATATTGATCACACTTTTGGATTTTGGTTTGTCTTTTATGGGACACAGAGCAGACTGGTTTACCTTATGAACAGAACAATTCCTCTTTTTTCAAACTGCCCATCTGGAGAAACTGATATGAAGGCAGTCAGACCCCACAAAGCCCATAAGCAAAACCATTTGTGACTATAGTTACAGAGGTGTAGCTGTGGGGACAAAGGCTTCAGGCAGCAGCCCGTAAAGGAAAGAGCAACACAGAGAACAGCACCTGGTCATTTCAACGAGGGGGGTACAGGCCCCCAGTCTGTGCCACACAAGCAGCTTCAGAGGGGATGACCACTGACAGCTAAAGAAAAGACATGTTTTTCACTATAAGCTGATGTTATTATTTTGGGTGTCATTCTGAGGAAGAATTGGGCATCCTCAGTAATTATTGCGCGGAAATGTTTTCCAGAAGTCTTCAATTGTGTCCCCTAACATGCCTGAGACACCACACGTATTACTTTGTCCAGTTAAGCAGGGAGAGCTCTTCAGCTTAATCTTTGTGTTTTGTTCAATATGAGTCGGTTCCTAGTACTTAAATAATGCATTTCTCCAGAGCTGCGGTGCCCCTGTATTAAAAGCCGTGCACTTGTTCCCCATACAATACAGATGAAATGGACAGGACTTCTAAGTGCTTTTTAAACAAAGAGGAACTTTGGCTCCCTGAGAGAGAGAAAGGCTATGTTTCCAGGGCTGGTCACCTGCCAAATGCCTGGATGAGCATGCCTAATTCAGAGATACAAACCTTGTCCAAGCAGTACTGGCATAGGTCGACGCCTCCAACGAGGATGGTAATCAGCTTCCAGTCTTCCTTGAAGTTAATTTTCTAGGGGCACATAAAATAAACAGATTGCAGCATCCATTGCTTAGGCATGCAGAGGTAACATTCACAAATGGGGCTAAATGGGGCACGGACAGGAGGGCAGAACGAAGGAGGTATGCTGAGTTAAGCTGGCAAAGGAAAAGCATCTCTCCAGGGGGGAAATCTGAACTGTTTGCTTGCCTACTGCAATTCACCTTGGCTTTTCCGAGGAAATTCCCTTCAGCAGACCAGCTCTGTCGGGGTAACCAAGCACGGAAATGTGTCTGTGGCAGCAAGCATCCCTAAATGAATGTCAGCTCCAGAAGAGGGATGGACGGGAGAGGTTTGCCAGCCGTGGCTGCGCACTGCAGGCAGTGTGGGGATACAGCCGTGTGGGAGTGGAGGCTGGAGTGACTCACGTAGCTGTGGAACTGGAGCTGCTGGGGATCCCTGCCAGCTGGGCAAGAATTACCCGGTGGCCAGGAGGGGCAAGGGGTGCCCCAGGGAACAGACAGCTGGATTAAAATAGAAGAGTCCAGGAGGCTGGTGACTTCACCGAGCTCATATAAGGGCAGCTGCAGTACCCACGTCACCGCAAGCTAACAATAGGCGCTGCTGAGAGCTGGATCTCATCGAAACATTTTGTAACATTCAGTACAAAGAAAGGAATCAAAGGCGACTATTTTTAGTGTAGTGCATTTACATAACAAACATCTGCGAAAGGATCCCACAAATAGAGGGAGGGCCTGGGAATCACCCACAGGTCTGAATTCTCCTCTTTAACCAGCAATTTGCCCAGAAAGACTTTCATGAAGAGGCAATGTCATGGCAGGGACACACTCCTCTCCCTTTTCTAAAAAACGCATAAAAAGCTGTGAATAAAACAAAGCACGACAGCCTCTCCTCTTCTGTTCTATTGAAAAGCCATGCCAGCTCCCTTCACTCTGCCAAACAATTGGCAATGCAGAGTAACTGACAGTGGGGTGAGCATGCAGCATCCATCAAGAGTTCTGGCACGGAGAGCCACATGCTTTGACAAATCCTGCTTATTCAGTGCCTTCCTTTCCCATTCAGCTTGAGCCAAGAAGCACCAGGCACTCCCATTCCCTTAGAGGGAATGCTCTCCCTGAACCAACACCGAGATAGTCATCCACTCAAATTCAGCCAACACTCAGAGCAGGGTTTCTCAGATTTCTTCCCCTCCCTTCTTTTGATGCCCTTTGTAGCCCTCAGTGGAGTTAGCACAGCAGACTGGTCCACAATGCTAGATCCCATACTAATTCTCTAAAGTATTACAGTGTGACAGAGAATCATCCATTCCTGAGGTTACTGATCACTGATTAATTATTTGCCTGCTCAAAACCAGACTTTGAGAGGGCTTTTTTTCCTGCAAAGACTTCAGCAGTCCCTCTTCCCTATATTGTGGATATTGTGACTCATGTTGGTCTGCAGGTATCTGCTTCAGCAATCTTAGCTCAGCCTTTATGACCTTCACTTTGAAGGTCACTGCTCAACAAAGCAATCCTGTACCCACACCAGAGCCTTCAGATTTCTCCTCTTCCTCACTACCTTCCTTACATCTCCTGGCTGCACTGCACCCCACGTTAGGGGTAATTCATATGGCACATCCATCTTGGAAAGCGCAGCAGAGATAGGGACTTTTCTTCCATCAGTAAAGCACTCTTCAGGACTCAAGCATCACATTAATTACAGTCATCTCCCAGAGACCACAGCAGCACAGAGGTGTGGCCCAAATCTCACTTACCGAGCTGCTTCTCATCAGCTCCACCAATGCACGTGCTTGGCCTGGCATATCGCTAGGAGAGAGAACAGAAGATTTTACATGTGTGCTCTAAAAGCACATCACCCTCTTGATCCCCACTCCTCCCATTGCAGGGGATCCCAGGTTCAGCAGAAATCAGTATGAGGAAAGTGATGCCTCAAAAGGCTGAGCAAACGCTGAAGGACCAAGTTGCACAAGTGAATAATCTGATCTGAAAAGGCTTCAGCTGGGATGGCTGCCAAGTGGCAGGCAACTGGTGTGAGTTCTTCCCATCTCAGAGTTGGCCTCAGTGCACTTTGTTTGGGAAAAAACACTAACGCCCAGATGCACAGAGACGTTGAGTTACATAACTCACTTCAAAAATCTAGTGGGGGAGTTTGGTGCTGACACAGAAGCTGGGCACCTAACCAGCCTTCCTGATCTGGCCTTGAATTCCTATGCCTTGTCTTATGGCTGGAAGAGAGTGCTTACATTGTGGGACTGCCAGGCTCGAGAGTCCCAGTCCAGCTCTGGACAGGATGCAACATCCACGGGCCAAAGCACAAACCATGCTGAGACACCAGCTGGAAATGAGCTCCTGATATAGTGGTGAAAGACTGTGCTTGAGCTAATAAGCCCTGCCTCTCTCCAGCAGCTACACAAATGCAGTCACATTATTTGGATTCCTAGAACCATATTGATCACGCTGAGTCAGCTTTGCTCAGGGAACCTATGAAATATTTAGTAGCTATACAGGCTTTGATAGTTATCCTAAATCTCTCTTGCAGCAGATTTAATGGTTGTAGAAGATGTCAGAAAAAGCTCTGGAAACCAATTCTGTGCGTATTCATGGAGCAGGCACAGTGTAAGCCATACAAATTCTTACATGTTTTGGTTGTTAACGGACTAGTATATTTTTTTCTTCAGGAGGAGAAAGGAGTTATTTACAGCTGCCTTTTTTTTTTTTTTTTTTTTTTTTTTTTTTTTGCACTGCAAACAGAGATCATTTTTAATGCCATTAGCTTAGCAGTGGGCTTCTATTTGTTGGTTTCAGGCACATTCTCTACAAATCAAGGAATAGAAGAGATACTCATGAATTTTTTCCTCATTATAGATCTTGCCTGCCAGTGAATTAGGGACCTGTACACTAAAGACTGGGCAGAAAAAGGTACTGGTTGAATTAGAAGCATAACTAAGACATTGTCTCAAAAATTATAGGCAGGTATTGAATAAAGAAAGGAAGCTTGTGTCTAATTTAGAAAAAGATAACAAATAAATCCCTCCAATATCGAATTGAATTTAAAAAATAAAATCCCGAAACTCACAATTCAAAACATCAGTTCACAGAAACACGCTGAGTACCAGAAGGTCATCAGCATCACCTCAACCCTGCCATGCACCACAAAGGTAACCTGTCAGTCCATCACTCCTCACTCCTTTGCCTTTCCGATTTGGGATTGCCCTTACCGTGCTGTGGCATTTCTTTCCGCAACGTTGAATCCAGCTGTTTCCTTAGAACTGCCAGTGGAGAAGCCAAAGAGGTTTGGATTGAATTTCTTCAAGATGTCTTAAAAAGAAAAACCACAGTGTTTAACCATTCACAGTAAAACCAGCAGCGTTGCCTCCCTGCAGACGCATGAGCCAATTGAGTGGTGAGAATACGGACCTGTGCTTGTCCCTCATTCACTGTGACTTTACAGGAGCTAGAGACACATCTGCTTTAAGACTCTAGTTACTCAAATTTCATCACTGCAACTATTTCTCTCCATGGGCCTGAGGAGTCAGGGCCTGGTGGCTCAGGGGATGCATAAGTGGATCTAGGGCAAATCACCAGTCTTGAATAAAAGTGTCAGTGTATTCATGGTTACTTTCTTTCATGTACCAGAAGCAGATGCCCTGAATATGGCCCTCCCCCTCTCACCCCTCCAGCTAGATAATAATACTTGTGTCAGAGATGTGAAATATTTTCATTTTTCTAGATTTCACTGAAACTTTCACTGGGGAAGCATGATGTCTGAAAACTGTTATTGTTACTGTGTCTGTAGTGCTGTCTGAAACCTCTTTATAGAATCTCATTTATAATGCATAATTGAATTGCGCCTTCTATTTTTCTTCAAATGCAGTGATATGCCCGGTGCAAGGCAAAGCACATCAGATTTTATTACTAACAGTGTCAGGTATTGTCAAACTGCTCTACAGCATGGATCACATACAAATAGAGCAGCCATTGTAAACCAAGTGCCTTCCAATTTATTGTTGTGTTGACCACTTAGTGGTTTCTATGGAAACTACAGGCCCAATCACACAGAGCACTAGGACAAAAATTTAGAGTACTTTTTGGTTTGTTTTTCACTGCTGTGTAGCAACTTGAAATCATCAGGAAGAACCATAGCTTTGTCAACAATCCTGGCTAGATGGACGAATGGTTTCATAACCCTTTATTTGTCCACAGGCATTACAGTAACTAGAAAGCACAAAACAAAATAAGGGAGGAGCAGGTCTGCCATGAACTTCTGTCACCTTCAGCACATTTACTCCTAATTATTTTGGTCAAAAGGACGATGCAATCACATGCAGGTCCTGTGATGTGGAGGGGTTGAATCAACTTTACAGCTAATCAGGGCAGCCTGGATTTCAGCTCTCACTCACGTGAACTGCTTATACCCACAGCAGATGGACATCCCCACCGTTTTCAAGGAAGAACGACCATGTCCAGATGTTTCCTAGCATCCGCTTAAATGACTTTCAGTGTAATATCCAACTTCTGCTTTTCTAGGATACTCACTGGGTAAAGTAGCCTGGATCTCCAGGGTCTCATCACCTCCAATACTACAAAGGGAAAGAACAAAATCACCCAGTAGGGTTAATCCTGCAGCCATCTGTCTTATTGTCACCATATGTTGTTGTAGCAGCCCAAGAATTGAAAAACAACCTCCCCCCCGAAAATACTTGCTTCAGACAGGACTAAGGACATAAACCACAGGAATTCAGGGAAAGTAGTGAAAGCATAACTCACATTAAATAAAGCAGGGCAGCACTAAGATAGGAGCTATGCCTTCAGGCTGGGAACAGACCATATTGGGAGAACTGATTTTTCATATGGACATGCTGGAATACCCATCACAGAAAGGCATTATTTCCTCCCTAAAGTTGCTCCACGTTTCCTTGCTGAAACCACATTTGTGCGCAGTTAAGCATAGGAGAGACCGCCTTAAATATTCATTAGCTGCTTATTTGCAATTCTGCAGTGCTGATTCCAGAGAGCCTCTGCCTCTACCATTCAAAACTCGCCTGTGTGCCGAGCCAATACACTCTTACACCACTTGTGGCAGCCACTCCTGAAAATATCCATGCCTGCAGACACAGGCAAAGGGACGCAGAAAGAGCAAAGAGGACAATGTATACATGCACACACATATCAACCATACGTCTGCCCATGGAGAGCAGGCAGTTTCCTTCCACTCTAGAATGGATATTGAGCTTCATACCCTCTGACGTACATTGATTGCCCACTTTGCAATAGCAAAATTGTTTGGAACATCTTCACTGAGAATGTGTGCAGTGC
Source organism: Hirundo rustica (assembly GCF_015227805.2). Lineage (NCBI taxonomy): Eukaryota > Metazoa > Chordata > Aves > Passeriformes > Hirundinidae > Hirundo > Hirundo rustica. The sequence continues at coordinate 29,165,242 of NC_053452.1, forward strand.
TCTCACCATGTTCCACACTCACTCAGACCTTCTAGCATTAGACACTGCAGTGGATAATCACAGCAACACTTTGAATAAACTCCAGAGAGATTAGCAAAAGGCTAAAGGGTACTAAGGTGTGACACAGAACCACACCTGTAGCAGTCAGGTCACACATACGCACACGAAAAAGAAAAGAAAAAGAAGGCAAAAAAAAAAAAAAAGCCCACAGAAACAAGCACAACCCCAACCCCCAGCAATCACTCCTTTTCTCTTCCAGTCCTGACTCCTCCGACCCTTACCGAGCAATACTTGCTGTCAGCATCCTTCCCCTGAATTTACATATGCAAACATGTAACTACACAACCAGGTGACCCACACCTTTTACTGTGTGGACAAAAACGGGAAAAAAAAAAAAAAAAAAAAAAAAAAAAAAAAAAAAAAAAAAAAAAAAAAAAAAAAAAAAAAAAAGCAAGCATTTTCACTCACCTCCAGGCAAGTCCCTTCCAGTCTGTTTGTGGGTCTGGTACTTTAGCTCCTACTGCAGTCTGGAAAAATGGAAATAACAATTGATAAAATACTAAAAGAAAAACAAAACCCCACAAATGTAGGTAAGATAGACATCATGTTGTGAAAGCATTCTGGTAACATTACTCTGCATCCAGCCAAGCTTTTGCAATATCCTAATTTTAGCATAAGTGGTCCATGTCATTCACCACCACACACTGGCCTGTGAGCAGCCTTGCATCTCCCATACTTCAATTTTCCGTGCTCCTCCTCAAACACAAAAGGAACTCATCTAGATAGTTCACCATTGAACATCAGAGAACGTATAGTCCAGCCAGAGGACAACAGATTGTAAGGTCAAGGACATAAGACTTTAAAGCTGCTACTCATACTGTTTTAGCAACCCAATGGGACCCAGATTAACATTAACAGCTTTGCATTTGTTTGGATTCTTTCCTGAAGGAAAATGCTTCATCCTGCATTTCCAGAAGATGATTTTGAGAGACTTAATAATCCAGCAAAAAAGCCCCAAACACTGATGAAAAATCCCCATCCAGTTTTAGCTGTACATAAATCAGAGGAGCTGCTTTTTAATCTGCCAAGAAAATAAACCTTTGGTGTACAATCCATTTTTCCTCTCCTGGATCCAGTCTGCTACTTAACAGACAGACTTGATGAGGTGTAGACAGGAATTCTTTTTGCCAAGTATAGATAAGTGTGTTGGTGTGTCTATTGCTTTCACTGTGCATTGGTGCTAGAGAAGTCAGACAGATGAATTCTAACCAGTGACATGACTAAACTGCTCAATGTTTCATTAATCTCCAGCTGTATCTAGATTGACACAGCCTTCCTTTCTGCTCTGTGAACTTTCGTATCCTTCAAAAGTAAAAAAATACATAAAGCCCTCAGAACAAAGACCTCCGTGCTGAATTTGAATAGCTCACAGGATGGGGACAGACCTCTAGCAAGGTCAGCACCCTGACTCATATTCAGGGCAGCAAACATAGGAAGGGGTTCTTCTGCAGCTTTACAGTGTTTTAGTGGTCTCGCCTAATTTTGTATTCTTCAAAAAGCCATGGCACCAATTCAGCCATAAACACTAACTGCATTCAGGGGTCTTGTGGGGAGCATCAGGAGGACAATCTTGGTGGACTTTGCTGCTGCAGTCCCCCTGTACCAAGGATGGTTACGCTGTACAAAGTGCACATGGCTGCTGTGGGAGGTGTGAGTATGTGTATACATGGGAAATACCCCGCCAGTTTTTCTGACATCCCTCCAAATAAATCACCTAATAAACCCCCCCAAACACCTTGCTGTGGCAGTGGCAACTGGCAGGAACTGCATGGGTAATGGCATTATGAGAACGTGCCTTGCTCAGCTCTTGAGACAGAGACCTTGAGCATCATAATCTGGCCCCTATGACTATGGGACTCTGAAATATTTCATATATTAAAAGAACTAATATTTTTAAAATAAGAGGAATGTGCTAATGCGCATACCTAGCATTTAATATGGGGGAAGAAATAAAGCAATTAATTTTAAGAGTCATGGCAATGGATAAGAGGGAGACTTGTAGTGCTTGACTGATTTCTTCTAAGAAAAGCTCAAAGCTTTGCAGCAGGGGAAAAGGCAGGATTACATCAGGTCAAGCAAAATCAGTTTCAGAGCTAACGAGAAGGTGCATGATGCATAATGAAGACATGCACACCTGCCTGTAAGATAAGCCTGACCATTTAAGGGCTTCAGACCCTCTAAGTCCCTCTGAACTCAACAGGAACAGAAGCTGCTAGAAGGAGCACTGGTTTAGTTCAGGAGTTAAAATTCATGGGAACTGTTGATGCAAATATTCGCTTTCCTCCCATGCAAGACAAATTCTGTAGGACTACGTAATTGTAGAACTTTTTCAAAGAAAACTTCAGTGCAGAGTGCAGATCTGCAGTATCCCCTGCTAGTCTTGTCTGGGGCCTTTTTTTTTTTTTTTAATTTATTTATTTCATCTACTTTTTGTTTTAAACCTCCATTTCTTAGTTCTTGAAATACATCTGAGCTTTACCTGGAAGATATCTAACCCAGGAAGCAAAATCTGAAAACAAAACTCTGAAATACAAAACTATCATAATTATCTCGAGTGGGAAGCACTTCATTTTGCAGTCAATTATTTCCATGAGAGTTTTCAACAAAATGCCTTCTTGCATCAAAAATATCAACTGCTTTCGCTTCTTTTCTTTCATGTCAGAAGAGACTATTCCCATAAGACAGCCACGTCCCTTTTCAAAACCACTTGAATAAACTGTATGCAACAGAGAATGGGATCCCATTTCTATCCTGGCCTGAACTATTCATTACTGGATTACACAATTGCCAGTGTCACTCATACCCCTTCAGGCTATTTCTTTGCAAAGGGAACCAGGTAGATGAGTTTTGCTTTGCCAAGCCAAAGCAATTTGTTTTCTGTCTGCTGATGCCTGACGTGACAACATCTGGGTAGAAATCAACAGCTGCTCTTCTCATTCTAAACATGGGAACACAGCAATACTCACAGTCAGGGAATCTCCAAGTGCTCCTACAGCTTTGATGTCGGCAGGCCGTAGCTCATGTACTAAAATGCAGGAGGAGAATAAAAGTAGGATTACTGACAACTGGCAAAGTCCTGTTTAATAGAAAAAACATGCAAGTCTTAGGTACCAATCCAATGGCATTTTTGCAGACTTTTAAGGTGGAAAAATCCTCAGGTTCTGTGTGTCACCCAGGCAAAATGTGTAACTTCTTGCCTTTGCTTGCAACAGTGTATTACAATAAGATGGAAAGAAATAGAACTTAAAACAGCTTAGGTAAAAAAAAAAAAAAAAAAAAAAAAAAAAAAAAAAAAAAAAAAAAAAAAAAAAAAATTAAAACAGACTAAATATGTTTACAGATGCATACATTCAATCTCTTTTAACTGGCTTACAGGTTTGGGTCAATATTTCCTAAGAAAAATCTCCCTGTAAAATCTTCAAATTACACACAGCACTTGCACTGCACTGCTTAGTCACTAACCCTCCTGGGCAATTTTAATCTGCCATGTTGCTGTATGATGAATGATGTATATGATACATGCATACAGTAAATGTGATCACATTTATCCACAGAGGCATAATCACTGTCATGCAGAACTTACTGTGAATATCTTCCCTTTGCCGCTGAATATATCAGCTTTTATTGTTTACTTTCCATCTGGGATGTGCAATTTCAACATCTTATTGTTTTTAGAGACAAAAAATGATTTTTTTTCCTATGTGTGATTTTAGGTTAGGAGTTCTTTCTCACCTGATGTTGGGACACGACTAGATGGAGTATAATCAGGACATGACAGTTCACTGCCCCAGTTCTGAAATGAGAAGTTACAAAATTGTTTCATCTTGTAGCTAAAAGATAATGTGGATTTCATATATGGTTTAGATGTACAGTGAAGGGCAAAACCAAGTTAAAACACAGATCCTAGTTTGGTGTCAACGTAGCTCAACATTCTTCTACGTCTCTTAGCGGAATACTATCCAAACAATAATTACTTCAGGTGACATTTTCTAGCCAAAGCATAAAACTTTTCCAAAGGCAAAACATTTCATTCTGAAATATTGCTTATGATAAAGTTCCATAAGGAAGATTATTTTTTCCCTCTCCACTGCCTAGGAATTTTGTCCACGACCTACAACGTGGGGTCTCCAGGTCTGAAGTCTTGCTCTGTCTCAAAAGACATCAAATGTAAAAGCAAATAAAAATCAAGACTAAAATCCCTGGCAAAGTTATCGTGTTATATTAATGTAGTACATTATTAATGTATTATTATACTGGCTGGTGAAGGGTTTGAGCAGCAGTCCTATGAGGAGCAGCTGACAGAACTGGGGTTGTTTAGCCTGAAGGAAAGGAGGCTCAGGGGTGACCTTATCACTCTACCACTGCACAAAAGGAGGTGTGATGAGGCTGGAGTCCATCTATTCTCCCAGGCAACCGGTGAAGGAACAAGGGGAAATGGACTCAAGGTGCACTAGAGAAGGTTCAGGTTGGATATTAGAAAAAAATTCTTCACTGAAAGAGTGGCCAAGCATTAAAACAACGTTATATATTCTATTATTGTATTATCGATCCCCACGTACCTTGCCAGGAACCTATTCTTCCCCTAGAAACTTTCAAAAATGGCTTGCTTTTACTGAATATAAAATTTGAAAAAATCCCCCAAAATTTCAAAGCTTTAAAAGTTCCAGTAAAGAAAACTGACAGGCTCTAAATAACTATCACACATTTTGATGTGACATAATAGTTATAACGTGTATCTCACCAACTCAAGATACTGAATCAAACACACATTGCAGAACACTTTAGTTCACCAGCAGAGAGAGTTAATTAATGTCTCCCCCTGCTTTTTGGTAACATGTAACAATATTAGCCATGAAGGCAGCAAGGGAAAAACCAAAACTGTCACAGTGACCAGCCCCTGCCAGAGCAATGAGAGCTGTGTACACTGATCAAAGGGCCAGCCCTGCTGGAAGCTGGAGGTCAGGCTAGGGATATCCTGAGGTCCCTTCCAACCTCAATTATTCTGTGACTGCACAATTCTACCAGTGTCAAACTACATGGACCAGTGGTCTTCAGAAAGCATGATTGCTGTTAAAAAACACCACAACAAATTCATCTGTTCTTGTGAAAAAATGTTGTAATAGGCTCTACTATCAACCACTAAAGTCTGGTTGCAGAGGCTACGAAAAACAGGCTTATTTTTAGATCAGAAAGTCTTGCTTTACCCTCTGCCTATACTTCTCTCCTTTATCACTTCAAAAGCTGTTGCAATTTAGTGCAAGTCCAAGAATCACCTATTAAAAATGTACTCTAGCTCTACAGATAAAAATCCCCTCTCAGTCCTGCACACTATGACTTGCTAAGTCATGGTGCTGTTCTTTGGGACCCTCATGGCACACAAAGGTTTTGATAATTGGGTTGGTCCTGAGCACCCCCAGTATGTCAAACTAGCCCAGTCCACTTTGACTGCCAAGCAAATAACCACTCCATTTCTTCAAGTCCTACACACAATATCTGTTTCTGCAGTTTATTTAACATGCCTCATGACAGTTGCTCAGTCATGGTGGAAATGAAATCCCTTTGAAATGGGATTCCTATCACCTTTGTATAGAGCCACACATCCAATATGTAAAGGTGACTGCCCTCTGCAGGTTAAACTTACTTGATGTAAGGAAGAACAGCGCCTCCAGAGCAGAATAAACATTCCTCAGATTATTTGGGGGTCAGCATTCTAAGATAGTTTCTCCATATTGTGAGGAACTCGCTATCTGAATTAATTACGCATTCTAGATTACTTACTTTGGTTACAGTTTTGATACAATTACACCAGTAATATAATTAATTTTGTTTGGCTTCTAGGAAAACATTTGTTTACACAATGAAAAGTGCAATGCATGGCAGAATTTTCTTTCCAAAAACTGGTAATAGTTCAATGTAATCAATAAATTCAGGATGATGTGTTAGGAGATGAGATGCAGCTTTGCATAGTTCGCCTAAAATGCAGGGAAAGGTGCAACAATTACCTCTATTGGCTCTCTAGTGGGCTCCACAGGTGTGTAGTTGCTATTCCTGTACGTTCCCAGGAAGGGACTGTTCTGGAGAAAGAGGAAACAAAATAAGATAAATAAAAGAAACTAAGCAATAAGCATATGGCACAAACCATAGCAAGTGATATCAAGGTATCATATAACCAAGAAAGTAATTGCCTAAACTATAAAATTGGAATCTGGACTTTGAAACCATGTTTGTTCCTTAAAATTAATATAATTTGTGTTTAGTACCTTAGGACAAAACCTACATATGCCAGATGCCAATTGCAGTTTAACATTTTCCTCTCTCAACATTCCAAATTAGACTTTATTAGATGTTTAGTCCTTTCAAAAGGCACTGATGTAGAATCTAGACAAACCTGGGCAGATCTTCTGTGTCAGCAGCAGGAAAATGAAAGATCACTTACTGAACAGATCGTTCTTCCCTCCAAGGGAGGCTGTAGAAATTTCATTGTTATTTTTGTCCCTTACTAATGCAGCATGCATTCAGGAAAACATGCACATCATATAGGCTAAAAAAATTCACCTGGAGGCTCACTTACCTCAATCAAGAGAAACTCCAGGATCTGCATAAGGAAGTCTTTAAAAGCACTAAAATTAGAAGGCAGGCTTTTATTGTACTTAAGGTTGCCTCAAAACAAGTAATTTTCCATGGCTTCTGGCACTTCTATCAATGACGTTTTTACAGCACTTAGGCTTACTAAAGCCTTGTCATTTCTGCAAAAAAATGGCCATGTATCTTTTCAGGGGATATAAAATCTTTCTTTGCCTACTTCTGAAAAGCAACATTTTTGAATAAGGAAAGGAAAGACGTATAAAACCCACAATACTTGGCACAAGAAGTTGCTGAGTTCATTTAAGCTGCTTGGAAAGAATGCTGGATAAATGAAGTAAGATTGATCTGAGTAAATCTAAGGACTTCTGAAATATGCTGCTTAATAACTCAGCAGACTTTCCTTGTCTGACAGGATGGACATAACATGGACAAAAGCCTTATGTATAACTTGAATGCCTATCTCCAGAAGTAAGAGAACCCAGAACTCAGCTGCCTGATCTGTTCAGTTCTTTGGCCTTCTTGTTGAAACTGCTGAAGAAAGGGAGCCAGCTACTGCTGACTGCAGCAGTCATTTCCACGTGCTGGTACCTAGCAACTGTCCTGCAAGTTCAGCAGCTTGTTTTCTAACTGCAGAAGCAGCTTCCAAAGAGTCTGAAGTATTCCTCTTACGGATCAGGCCAGGAAAATCAACCTGCCACTAATCCAAGAGACGACATTTTCAAAGGTGCTGCGGTGCCCAAACCTCATTTATTCTGATGGGAAAGTTAATGCAGCATATTCTGTTGTTTGCTGCTTGAGCTGCCTCTGTACTTCACAAGCAACAAAGAACATCCTCTGGTGCAACAGCGAACACACAAATCGGCATGTTATCAATCAGTATTCAGGGCACGCAAAATGGCCATGGGACACCAGCGCAGGTGTATGAGAACACCTGCTCACTCAGAGGTAAACAGAGAACAAAGCTTTGAGTAAACTTATTCCACATATATCAAATCCCTGCTCTCTGCAGCAAGCACAAGCAGTACAGCCTCCTCATGGCCAGCTTCCAAAATGTGGGGATGTTTACCTGAGCTGGACAGCCAAGGACGATGTCAGCTGAGAAATCAAATGAGTCAGCTTTCTGGCCTACAGGCTGTAACTAGAAACAAAGACAAAAGAACCTATTTTTTAAACATGTCAGCTCAACTTAAATTTGTATAACAATTCTAATTAACAAAAACTCTGACATAAATATACCTTCCAAATCCATATAAAGATGCCTGTATTTACAGACCTAGATTTACAGCCAAGGCTGAAACGCATCTACTTCTCAGAAAGAACATGGCAACCGCAAAACAAAAGAGCGGCTCTAGAAAGAAGCTTAAAATGGGAAGTGGAAAACTACAGTGGATCAGTTTAAACTCCTGGAGGATTTTGGCAGGCACATGAAGTACCTTGGAATTTTGCCAGAAGGCAAGGTCATAAACTTTCTTCTCTTGCATAAAAGACATTAAGAGTCCCTCAATTTTTTGTAGCTAAGCCACATGATGGCATCTCCAACAAAAGGTTGTTTATATGTAGAAGATAATACCAAATCTAATTAGAGGTACTGCTTGATGATTGCAAGCGATCATGTCAGCTGTTAAAATATTACTCCAAAGTATATGGAAGTGACTATCCAGGATCCAAGACACTGCCTCTGACTGCTGGGTACTCCTGCACTGCAATGCTTAGTAACAGGAGTTTGCTTAAGCAATCTTTAGTGACTCATCTTTATTGAGCTTAACTCATTTCCAAAAGTAGTAAAATTGAACTGAATTAAAGCCACTTTAATTCCTAATGAGACATTAACAACACACGGATTTAAAACAAACTTCTAAGTAATCTGTTTTAAATTGACAGATGCAGTTACAATTCTTTATCTGGTGGTTTCCAATAGCAGCCCACAGAAACCTCATCCTTATTAAATGCTATCCTGCCTTGCATAAAAATGGATGAAAAAGACTTGAAGCTGCTCAGGTGAAGTGACAAAATGACCGACCATGCACTTGCAGCACTCCTCACCACACACTTTAAGACCCAAGAAATTCTAGGAAGAGAGCAGTGCCGAAGCCAGAGAGTTAAGGAAACTAGTTAAGGAGAGACAAACACAAGGTCCAGTGTTATTCAGGCCTGGATTGCAATGCTTATTACAGAGATATTTTAATGGTAGTCAGGTCTAGGTGAAGCCTGTCACCTTACCACAGCGTTCCACAGGGCTTTGGCAAGCTGAAAATGGCCCTTCTGGCTTGGATGGAAGCAGTCAGGTGCAAAGTAGGAGACATCTGGATTCCCATTCTACAAATAAAAGCATAAAGGACATCTGAGTGCAGAAAAATCCCCACGCTTCCAATTTGGAGTTGCTGAGGCCAAATCAGAACCAGTAGAGATAGATACATGTTACTTGTTCTCCCTGCTCCGCTGCAGAAATGTTCCTGATTATCTGGCAATACAAACTGTACTTCAGTAGACCCATGAACTATCAGAAACACTTAGCTAGAGATGATTATGTGCCTTGATGGGCAGGTCCATCCAGAAGCAGCAAAACCACCACTCTCAATTATGGGTAGAGTTCCTCTTCAGGTTCTGCAATAAGGATGAGTTCCTCTCCCTGGCTCCAGCTGTCATTAGAACTGGAACCACAGGCAACATTATGCCCTGCAGTACCTTCTGCACAGCTGTGAGTTTTGAAAGGATCAAGGAGCAAGTGTCTGATGGAAGGCAGCCAGGCTGACAAAGCACACCAGAGTAGTCTCCTTTCTGAACAAAGCTGTACTTTATTACGGGGTTAATACCGGTACTGGAGGATCTGAAGGAAATAGAGTTTGGAAATTTAAGTATCTCGTCTGTCACATGAATACTGAGATTAGGGCCTCAGATGACTGAAATTCTTTTGTCAGAGCAGTTCTTCCTCAAAACTTGAGCACGCTTTGCTTTAGTGTGGTTGGGCTTGCTTTTTAGAGGACTACTACCAAAATTTGCATCATATCTTTTGCCATGTTTAGAGACAGAGTTTTCAGTTCAGGAACATCTGAATGTTGTGCGAGAGAAGAAATTAAAAGAGCATCCTGAATTTCTTAAAATCTAAACTAATGCTTGTGAGACTACCAAAAAAAAAGGTTCAGAAATATTTTGCTTCTTCAGTTTTTATTTCTGTATTCCCTACCCTCAGTAGCAAAACCCCTAGGGATGACATTCATGGGCACCAGCTTCACGCACAAACAAAAAAAAAAAACGCCTGTGAAGCTTTCAGCCTGTTTTCCAGATTTGTCCGTAGCAGCATTTGACTTTTCAAACTTTCACCAGCTATTGGAAACATTTTCAGAATCAGTCCAGTTCAATTATGCCAGAGCAACCCCTGCTCAATATTTTGCTCCATCTCCTCTTAGCTCCAGGTACATATGAAAATAGTTTCAGCTTTAGGGGAAGTTTGAGCCTTTTCCTAGATTTGCAGCTTATTGGAACTTGCCATTCAAGGAACTGAAATATACGTCAACATATACATATGAACTACACAAAACTACTCCCACAAGAGCATAGGTAAACTTCCCTTTCTGTCAGACACAGAAAAATGAGTTATGTGGCATAAAGGGGAGCTGATGCCACAGTCTCCACTGAGCAATGCAACTATGCTGCTATAAGAAGTGTAACTTCATAATTTGGTCTTTTATTAATCATGTTTTATTTTCAGGAAGAAAAATATTTATGTACTTTACAGAAACAAACCTCTCAAATCAGGTTTTGACTCATTTTCCAAAACAGTAATTGATATTGACAGAACAATACTTAAAACTAAGAATTGCTCACTACAGGAAGAAATCTCTTGTACTATACCAAAAAGCAGCAACTTCTCATAAGAAAAGCACAGAACAAAGTGAAACAATTTTGAATAAAGTCTTTATAGGTAAGATACCCATCCTTAGTCTTTTAAATGCAGAAATCACCTTTGGATCATACCTGATCAAGAGGAGTCACCAGATTTTGGAGGAAAGGCTGGATGACCACTGTGAAATTTTCATGAGTGTCATATCTGCCAGAGTCTATGAGTCTCTGAATGCCAAGCTGCAAGAAACAGAAACCCACCAGCAATACTTCAACAACGTCTCTGCATCATAACTATTTTCTTTGTCTGGGTTTTCTGAGAGCACTGGAGTCAAAAGGAAGTTTTACTTATGAACTTAAATAGCCACAGATATTGGCAAAAGAGGGCTGAGATGCTGCAAAGGGACTGAGAAGGCTGGAATACAATACTGAAACTATCAGGGACAGGGTTTTGGTGACTAAACTCGCACTGATTAACCTCCTCTAGGAAGCAATTTTTCTGAAGACCTCTGCTGCTGTTTTTGGTCACATGATAGGTTTGGATAGCATCAAATGAGCTCCTGCTGAGTTCACAGTTTGGGTAAAATATGGATATGATATGTTGCTTGGTAATCAAGAGCTCACCTCTACTGAAAATAAAGTAACTGTACCACTCTTCATAGTCATACCTGGTAAGCTTTGATGGCGTTCCTCACCATTGTTAAATTTTCTGAGTTTTCTTCTTCTGGGAGAACACAGCTACACAGATAACTGTGGGAGAGGTTAGAGGAGAAAACAGGAGTAGAGAGAGTTAAACATCTGATAAGACAGATACCACCCTTTGTCTTCCAATGCCCTCACAACATGGATGTAATAAGGGAATCTGTGCAATCATTTTTGTGGAAATATCTTATTGTCCTTGCTACTGTAATTTCAAACCTTAGTCTTATTTTCTGCCTCACGTGAATGATACTACTTTAGCAATTTTGGTTTCACACCCAGATATATCAAAGTAGTGCACACTGCACAGAGGGTGGTTTGTTTCATTAATTACACCCTGGCATCCAAAGGCCCTGCAGACTGACAGAGGTGCACACCAGAGCCCCTGGGGAACGAGAAAGCAGGTCTTTGAAATGTACTGCCTGTTTTACTTCTGAGCTGATACCTTTTCAATCAACAATTCCTTTTGCCTTCCCAAGACAGAGAATTTGTCTCTGTCTGAAAGGTCAGAAAAGAATGCAAATTACCCATTGCACTAAAGCCTCTGAATTAGGGGAAACCTGTGCACTCCTCAAATACACCATGTTCCTGCAAATTTGCATGTTTGTGCACTTCAACCCCATCTTGAAGAACCCTGTATCAGTAACTTTAATCCTAGCCCCTGAGGTGTACATTATGTACAGTTCTAGATATGGAAAACACTTAGGTCAAAGCCAAGAGAAGGAAATGCCATCAGGCAGGGTGATGTCAGCACTGCATGGGAAGTCCACAGGACTGTGTTGCTACCTTTAAACATCAGTTCAAATCAAGAGAGAAGCATGGAATAAGAACACAAACAGGAAAAAAGGATGTCAAACAAGCCTTACTCTGCCAAGTAAGTGGGGCACTGTACTGGATTGTCTACAAATAGCTGTCTCAGAGGGAGGATGTCTGCCACATCAACCAGACTCACTAGAGCTTTTGGAACCTGAAAGGTAAGTCAGACTTTGGCTTAGAAGAAACACAGCCCACAATGCATTTATTTTACCCCAAAGTCCAGCTATTTGACACCCCTTCCCTTTCTTCACCATTGGAAGGATTAAAAAATTAAAAAGAATTAAAAAGTAACAAAACTTCCACTAAACTCCCCCATCTCAGCTTTTGATTCTTCTCCCACATCACAGCTCAATGTTACTGTCATTTCAGACTACATCTCTGCAGCTAGACAAGACAAAAGAAAATGGTTTTTTGTAGAAGTCATCAGCACATGTTTGGTACCAGAATGCAAAAAAACCCCACCCACCCCACCCCCCCAAAAAAAACCCAAAAAACCCCAAACAACAACAACAACAACAAAAACCCTCACAAATCAAACAAACAGAAAAGCTAGCATCAGTCAGTCATATCTCTGTGTGAGCTAGAATGCTGGGATAATTTCACAGTACTTGCCTCCTTGTGCAGAATATCAAGAGTTTCTTGAATCCTTTTGATGTAATTCCCAGCTGAGTAGTGATCCTGGTAGAAAGAGAAGAGGTTACTGTCAAATAGAGACACAAGGAATTTAGGTTGGGAAGCTGGAAAATCACATTCATTCACTTCCTTTTCTGCCCTACAATATTGTGGTCAGTAGAATGTTCTTGCTTCTTTCTAAAGACTGGGGATTTTAAACATAGCAATTAATCCAAAAAATAGGAAGGCTCAGTGAAATTTTGGATTTAAAATAAACCTTGTTGAGTAGCAGCATATTTAACCCAAATCCACTGGGCCCTTCATGTAAAAATGCAGGAAGGAACCTAATCTGAATGCATGCTGAACAGCATAAACCAAGCAGCCATAAGCATGCTCACAGCCAGCTGATAAGCTCTCATAAAAGTATGTGAAATCATTGCAAGTCAAGGTCATAGCTATAAATAAGGCTATAAAACTTGGCAGCAGCAGCAAAGATGCCTAGCAAGGCTCTGCAGAAGAAGCACATTTCTCAAGCACAAGTGGTTGCAGGAGAATTGAAAATGCTCATAAGAAGTGAGCATATTAAAGGCAAGAGAGTGAGAGCTGGCAGTGAAAGGTGGCCTCTCCCTGCTGCCTGCCCACTCAACTCCCATGAGCTCCTTATGGCAGCCCTAAAGGCTTCTCCACAATGCAGGGAGGCAGAACATTCAAATAAGACTGAGCACTGCAGCAACTTCCCTCACATATACAGCTCACCAGTCCCTAGCACCTCCCGACACTGTGAGTTATGGTGTGATGACAATTGTAGGGTTGCACCGCTTTGAACTACCACTACCATTCTTGGATGTCTAAAGAGGCCAAGCTAGCAGCACAGCAGTTACCACATCAGAGGAGTGAGGCATTTCTTCCCTTCCATTTTTTGCTTACAGTCAAAAAACAGTAGCCAAAGCAGTGGTTCTTATCCTGGAATGAGCCAGAGAAAACAAAACCATCCTACTCTGCTGCTGGTAACATTTTATATCAGGATATTGCCAGCAACAACCCCTGTAAAAATATACAGCAGCCCATATATAACTCATGTTATCTCTGTGAAGGCTTTACGATTTCTCTTGAAGTGTTTCTGCACTGGCACCAGTTTCAGATAACCAGTCCCACTACTCACAGGGTCTTTGCAATAGTTGCACAGATCGTTGGCTCCAATGTGCACGGTTATGAGCTTCCAGTCAGCACTGAAGTCAATTCTCTGTGCAATAAAGAAGAAAAGTGATCAGTCTGAATTTCTTTAACTTCCTGATGTGAAGATGGTGTCATTGCAGGTGGATCTGTTGTGTGAAGCAACAACAATTTCTATTCATGCTGTAAATTCAAAGGAGTCCCAGACAACTTACCTGATCAGTTTTCATAAGATTCACAAGACTTCTTGCTTGGGCTGGCAAGTGCCTGGAAAGAAGGAGAACTAGTGAGTGAAAGAAACACCTGTATTGAGAGATCAACATTACCATGCTTCAGATATCTTAAATCAAGTAGTCAGATATCAGAAAGGTTGAGTGAGGACACAGTACAATACTCACATTGCTGTGATCAAATTACAGGTTCACATCTTGGTAATAAAACCAACATCACATCAAACTTGAATACAGATTTTACTCAAGTTCAGTAGCTAATCTGGAACCATAAGTTCAGCTCATATTACAGTGCTTAGCACCTAAAACAGCTGAAAAGGCAGAAACGGCAACAGATGTAAGCAGAGGCCTCTGTAGAGCTAGGCTGCTGTCAACTTATTCCTTGTAGACTAAAACAAGGGAATCCCCAGTCCCAATACTTAGCTGACCTCTTGAGCAACATGTCCCTGAAAAATGTAGATTTCAGAGCGCCCTTGTGCACACCCTCCTCGTTTTTACAGACTGCACCCAGAATCAGTACATAACTGTACACTGTGTGGAACAGCTCTGTGCACACAGCTTTTCCAGGGTAATTAAAAATCCAAGAAACCTTCGAGATTACTCAGACAAATTAAGATGACAGCCTTGCTGTTTTCCAACAGCCAGGTAAGCACTCTCATTCTCTTTTTTCTGTACATAGATAGATGAGATAGATAGATACCTAAAGTGCAATAGATTTTGAGTTACCTAGGCTGAATGCTTCAGCTTTGTTTGACTGCCCTGAGATGTTGGTTTTCCAATATGCATAGGGAAGAGAAGACAAGAGATGAGAATGGGGTCAGAAAGCATTGAACTTCCAGGCAGGTCTGTGGTTTGGAATGATCTGCATCTCCCTCCAGGCTCTTGTTAAAGACATTGGCTGTCTATCATTTCTGGGACCATATCAGCTGACCTTAATAAGCATGACACCAGAGTTTAGCTCCCCTTTGCAATGTTTTGTTTAGTGTAGGAAATAAGAGGTCTCTCACCACCCTTGTCCAGCTGAATACTGATCTATTACTGGCACGGGAGCATCTGCTAAGGAATGAGCCCTGTCACATCCTCTTGTGGCACAGACACTCTGTGCACGTGCAGTTCTTATTATCATTACCCTTGTCCAATGTCATAGCCTGCTTATTTATATCCCAAAGCTATCACAAGCCACAAGTGGTCACAATTTCCTTCTGCTCTTACTGTGGAAACCCCTAAGCCAGGACATCATCTTCAATATTGACACAGAGGAAAACACTGCTTATTGATCTGACAGTCCACAACATATTTGATTTCTCATACAGTCAGTGAGGTGCTGATGCATCCTGAGCCAATGCAGTCAGCAAGATCCAATAACATCTTGAATGAAGCAGTGCCAGCAATCATCCATCCCTGAACTGCAGTTTCAACTTCAAATTTAGATCTTGACCAATGGAAACAGTTTGCTAATGGGAAATACAGATACTCACAATTCCTGTCACCTGTTTTCTCCACTCACTCTTAAATTCTTCACCTCATTTTTTTTCTCCCACATGAAATAAGAGATCTCAGCCAGCTCTCCTTCAGACCATTATTCAGATCTATCCTTAACTCTATCATGTACTTAAGCACTTTGGCAATGAATGCAGATAGGCTTAGGAACAGGTTGCTGTATGAGACCTGCATTACTACATTTTCCTCTAGTTCAATAAAGAGCTCTTCAAACAGCCATGTATTTCATTTTAAGAAACACTTACACCTGGTTTCCTTAAGCTGGTAAGGCTGCAAAATTCTCTGATTTCAGAAACGTCCCAGCACCTCTGGAAAGCACTTTCCAGATTAGCACCATAAAGCAAGAAAGACCAGGTAGCAATTCTTATATACCAGCATTAGCTGGTGGACTTTTTTTTTTTTTTTTGCCCTGTGAATCACTGGAAAATGGTGGTTTTGGCTGACGAAGAATAAATATTGGATTGCATCATCATTCCAGGGTCAAATCCCTAAAGTGGGATAAACCTTTCCTTAAGTTGCAATATATTTCAGTACTCAACTATGATGAATTCATCTTCTCAGGTATGTCAAGAGCCAAAACATTATAGAACAGAACCCCAAAAGAAGTATCTCAGAGGTCAGGGATAGTACTTTACATGACTTGACTTTTGCACAACTTTCTGCAGAGTTATGAGACAGAGAAACAATAGAAGACAAGCAGAAATCTGGCACGATTGTTATCTGTGTCTCCTTGCTGAATGTTTACAAAATAGGGTTACAAAACAGAGATAGCTCAATTTCATCATGTTTATCCAGTCCAGTCACTTGCAGGGGAACAGAGAAAACTAATTGGTATAGATGAAGTTGGCAATTTTCATTAGACTAGCATCCATCAACTTATTTCAAATAGCTAACAAATAGCTATTTAATAGCAATGACTCAGTTGCTGATACAAGCTGCCTTAAGTCATAATGGTGACTTAAGAGATTGTGTATCCTGCTTCAAGTCCTCCCACCAAAACAAAAAACCTTTTTTAGCATTTAGCTGATAAAGAAACAAGACAGGAACCTCTCTCATTCTTTCATGCAACAAGCAAAAGCTGGAAGTAATCTGGATATATGCTGCTTACAGTATGTTAATAAATACTCATTGATGGCTGATGCACATTTCACTGACATACACAGTTACATTCAGCCATCACCATGTAAAAAAATGCCTTCTTTCAGTTCTGTGGGGGCTGTAGGATATAGCAGGGGACCTAGCACCCTATTTCTGTCAGGAAATCCAAGTATTTACTGAGATTACCAGAATGAGTCAGAAGTTACACAAGGCCTACAGGAGGGCAATAAAAAAAAACCTGACAAATCCTAATAATCTTTGCATAGATACAGCAAAAAAAACCCACCTCTCTTGGCTTCTGAACTTCACTTCCAAGACTCCTTTGGGAAGCAAGATGAATTTTACTTTAAACAAACAAATTAAGGTCTTGGTAACAGCAATTCACAATGTCAAATCCAGGCATGGTATGCCAGATTTTGTGCCCAAACTATGACTGAATTCAAGCAGCCATCTGTTTTGTTAATTAAACTGCACTGACTTTGAATAACTATCCAGGGATTTCTAGGATAAGCAATATAGCAAAGCTCAACCCATGCAGCTTCCCAGGTGTGACTAAAAGCAAAGAGCCAAATTCAGGTGACTGCAAAACATTACAATCCCTATTATGTTGGCAGAACTGTGTCCAACTGCACCAGGTCTGCAATGCACCAAACCCCATGTATGACCATTAGTAATTCTCTTTTCTTAAGATTCCAGACTGGTTTTTTTCCTCATCTCTCTCATGTCCTCCTGATTGCTTATCCAGAAACCCGAGGCTAGAATTACGTAAGATTTCACCCTATTTTACTCCTAGTTTCTCTTTATCAATTCACGTTCAATTTCTAAAAACATTCTCATTCTCAGAGATTTATTGACCAATAAATAGGTAAATGAATAGATGTCAAACAAGAAGAGTAGAAACCTCCAAACTGTTTTTGTCAGTTTCTTGTTTGTGGATTTCATAACGAGGATTGTTACTTTCATTTGAAAGTTCGGCTATGAAATAATCCCATACGTTTAACATGCTTTGAGCCAATTTCCACTCTAATTCAACTGGTTCTGCTTGCTCTTCAAAGCAAGTTGTGACAGCACATGAGACAGTTGAAAGGCAATTAGATGAAGCATCCATCACCTACAAATGTAAAACAAAAAGCTACATACTCAGCCTGTGCTCCAGGAACTGCCTGGTTAAGGAATGCATTGGAATCATTCTCACTCCCGGTCCCAGTTGAGTAGCCCACGACTGCAACATTGAACTCTCGAAAGATGTCTGAAAAACAAAGATGGCAATGGAAGCAAAAAGACTCCAGGTGCTCCCTGCCTAGAGGGACTAGAACACGCCAGCACTGCCACAGTTCTGCTCTCTGACAGCACAGCTGCTGCCGGTCAGCTAGACGGATCCACCAGGCAGTGCAGAGAGGGGTCACCAGCTGCAGTGGCTCAGACACCAGTGTGCTTGCAGTGCCCTGCACTGGCACCAGCAGGCAAGATGAGCAGAACTGAGGACTACTGTGTGCAGTTCTCTCTCACGTTGTGGTGGTTAAAGCCTAAAATGAAATTCTCGGCCGTACGATGTTGACTTTGTGAAGCGAGTGTGAAGGGTCCTTCAGCCCAGCCAGAGCTCGTTCTCAGCTAAAGCATTCTGGGTCTGCTGCTGTGCAAAATCTCATTCTACTGACAAATGTGAAGAACAAAGCCTCAGATGCATGGTTCTGATGAAGTTCCACCATAGTAGTTTCCAAAAGGAAGTTGACAGAGTAACTTACAGCTGAGAGTGAACATGGCCACACTGTAAACCAAAAAATCTACTTCAGTCTCAAAGATTCAGTTTAACCACATTTTAATGAGGGCTTTATCAAATGCAATAGAATTCTGTGAATCAATTAATTGCTTATTCTAATAATTATATTTTGCTTAAAATAATGGTCAACGCACAAAAGAAGAGTTTACTGGCCCTCTTCAAATGGAAGTTTATTTTTACAGCTGATCCAAACTGAAACTCAAGTGGCTTTACGTGAGCAATAGACTGAGCTATGTAAAGTTTCAGTCAAGAGAAAGTTAAAATTATTCCCTTCAGGTTACATGTATGAGTAGGCAGCTTTCTTTGCCAAAGAGGCCTACTCTATGCAAATATTTCTTTTGGAAAAATTGTGATGGAATATTTATTAAAAGCAAATGTTAAGTACATCATCAGCACAGACATAGCAAGGTTATTAAGAAATTCAAATAATACTCACCTAAGAGTTGAAAAGGGAGAGGGAAAAGAAAGTAAGGGACTTTCTATCTGTTCTCAGCTTCACTGATGAAGGCATATTTTTATTTTTTTAATCGTAGAATACTGTTTCTTTCAAAGGTAGTTCTTGGTAATTACACTAAAGTAGTTTTGAGATACTTAAAATGAGTCCACTGCATCTCCTCAACCTTGCCATTTATATCTAACAAAGCATTTACTTACTAGGTAGAGTTGTTACATTCTCCAATGACTTATCTCCTCCAATACTAAAATGAGAAAGAAAAATCCCAGTTACTCATCTCTTATCCGGACACAGACAATAAACAAAGTCAAAACCTGCCACACATCATGGGGAAAAGCAAAGGGTTATTATTAATTTGGCAACTATCATTCTATCAGACTCCATGGAGAGGACAGAAGTGGAAGTGCTGTTCAAGAGAACAGGTGAAGTTTCAGGGGTGAAGATGCTTGTCAGAAAGATTTAATGCTCTTGCAGATGTACAGGGGTATAGTCAATAATTCATCAAGTGGCAGAAAAATGCCTGACATAGCTTCATACTCAAATGATCACACCTTAAGTACTGCAGACTAGAAGGTCAACTTTGAGACCCATTCCAGCCTCATGAAGCCCCTCTAAGGCAACATCAAACACAGACAGCCCTTGAGTGACAAGGGAACTTCAGCAGTAGCTCCTCACTCCTCCTACTTTCTGCACAGGGATAAATTTCTCTGGCTTTTGTGTTGACAGGACATACTGAGGCCACATTCCAGCTTACACAGAGGTATGAGTACAGCACAGAACTGCCTCAGTCAATATCATAGAGCTACATCACAACAGCAAAACTATTTAGTCTTCTATGACTTGTGTGTTGCTATATGTGGCAAAAGTCCTCTGGCCAAACAATTTTCCATGATGCTACAAAAAGTTCAGAAATAGAAAACTTTGAGAAGTCCTAAAACCAACCAGTTCTGACTTGTTTTGTAGATTTCCAGCCTGACATCCCAACATAAAAACACAAACAGCTGCAGGCAGCCAAAAATGAAAGCATGAGAGAGATCAAAAAGCTTGCTTAAAATCCACTGCTAAAAATGCTTTCTGTCAAGCTACCCTTATGATAAACGCTAGATCTTGATATGCCTTCAAGAAATGCTAGCCTGAAAAGTAATCTTTTTTTCAACTTTCTGACAGCTGAATGACCCAAAACACATCTCTTCATCACCTTGGGTGAAGACTTACCTCCAAGACAGTCCCCGGTATTGAGTGGTCACATCCTGCAGGGTGTCTGAGGCAATTCCTGAACCAGCCTGGACATTATTTTTCATTAACCAAATTAAATTAAAGCACAATTACTAACACAATAGTAACTCATAATACAAATACATAAACAAATACAGTTTACTAATTTAAATAGAATTACATAGTTGTTTTATTTACTTTTCAATTGAGTGGATGTCTTCCAAAGCTTTAAAAGGCATCTGGCTTTTCCCAAACCTTTCTCCTGAAGAACACAACAACACCTTTCATCATTATTTACAAGCATCATATTGCATAAATGACACACAAAATGTATGATGGAGCTGTGGAACAAGGATGTGTGTCTAGATGAGCTAAATAACTCTTCTATGGTTGCATTACTCAACAGTGATGAAAACATCTCAATCAAGCACACAAAACTTCCTGGCTAATGACATGAAACACTACATGAACTCAGCAGAGGAAAAAAAGCATGTATCGGAAAGAAGCACCATAATTCATATATACCAGCCAGAAAACCATTGTCCTAAATTGAAAGACTTATAGCAGAATTGGAGCAAGAAGGAAGCATTCTCTATGCTTACCCTGAAGAAAGAGGCAAGCTAGCAACCACACCTCTCCTAAAACACCTCCAGAACTCAGAAGCAGAGTTCCTGACAGCTGTGATTGCATAGTTTCATTCTAAGTCTAGGTGCAGGTTAGTACTTCAGTACAGTACAAGACCAGGCAGCCTATTTGCTGCTACCTTAAACCACAATACTACATTTTCTTCTGTGTATGAACTTGATTGGAATAACAGAAGATTAGTGTTCAGAATAACTATGCACAGGCCAAGTGCAGCTTTGGGACAGCAATACACATTCTACAAAAGCAGATTTTATTCCCAGTTCCTACAGACTATACTTAGAAGCAGAAGCACCTGCAGGGCCCTAGATACTACAATACAGCAACCACAACTATATGCAAAATATCTTTCATTTGTCAATACTGCAGGTTTACATCAAAATGCTTCTATTTATTTCAGTAGCCTCCTCTGTGTAGGAGTTGCAGCAACATGTCTGCCAGAGCTGTAAAGGGCTCATGGTTTGTACATACAATGTGTTTGTTGTTAAGGCTCAGATTCAGAGAAACCTATGTTCCAATTACATCTTTCTGTCCAGTGTTTCCTCTGACCTGGCTGTAGAATTTCAATCTTTGTCCACTATGAAAACATAAGGCAGAATGGCAGACTGAATACAGGATGTCTGGATTTTGAAATATATTCCTTCTTGACTACCAAAGATAATCAGCAGCAGCAAGGACGGTATCATGATCAAGAATTCAGTTAATAGTTAAAACAGGCACAATAAAATGACTGAATATCTTCCAAAATGCATTGAGTCAGAGGGCTCTCACCCCATACTTCCTTATCTCATTAATGCTGAAATTATTTAAATGCAATTATCCAACACCACTTAGTTGCATTCTGTTCCTGAAAGAACTAAGGCTGAAGAACAGGCCCATCAGTCCATTCCTATTCAGAAAAAGACTTTGAAAAGCACAGTAACCTAAGCCTTGTGCTATGTCCCATTCATTTCAACAGTATCTGATCTCTTTTGCCTCCAATTCAGTAAACTACCTAGGCACCTCTTTAAAGGATTTGCCTGTGTTTTTGCCTGAGTTCAAAAGCATGTGAATACGTGCGTGGGGGGAACAGAGCGCTGGAAGACTGACACCTTCTTTCTTAATCTAGCTGCTAGGTCTATTATCTTCCATGAATGAACAGATATATTGCTCATGGGTACAATAGCTATTACCCCTCCACTAGAGCAGGCACATGTTTGTAGTTTTACCAAGAGAACTGTAAAAACACCGTCTTCTTACCGTCAAAGAATCCCCAAGGGCTGCTACAATTTTCACATCAGCTGGCTTTAGGGAATGCACTGCAGAAGAAAGAGGTACAGTTGAACCTGGTTAGGAAATAGCTGGGGTTTTTTTCCTCAACTGTGTATGTGAAATATGTCTTTGTGCATTATGATGCTCTGTCATGTTGTTTTTGCAATACCCAAGTGATAAATCAGAAGTTCTTTCTAGCTCATCTCCTGTGATTGTAGCACCAACATATGCATATTATTCAGTATTTCAATGGTGAACATTGCTACCAGAAAGACAGAAGAGCAAGGAGCAAATAACAGTAAGTGGCAAACAATATCCTGCACCAAAGTGAAGGTAAAACAATGCAGAATTACATAAAGCAGGAAAAGCACATTAAAGACTTTAAAAGACTATGGAAAAGACAATATGAAGTTATTTGAAAAACTGAACACTGCTAAATTCCAGACTAACATGAATGAAGCTGTATTTCCAGTTTCTTTCCATGACAATTAGGTGGAACAGCTTTATGTCAGCACTCAAATTTGAATTTTATCACAAGCTGTTTTAAAGTTCTCTACCAGCAGTGAGTTCAGTGAAGCTACTTAGTCAGAATGCTACCTTGCATGACAGTGTGGCATTGTATCTGTTAAGCATCTGCTGAAAAACATGACATCCTTTCTGAGCCATGTTTTTCACAGACCAGCAACAATTTCAGCAAAAAATTAACATTCATCTTGAAGGACAGCTGAAGGCAATTCAACCTCTTAACATAAAACAGGCCAGACTACCTGAAGTTGCAGGAGGGGAGGATGGAGACCTGTCCTCACATTGCAGCTGGCTTCCATAATTCTAAAGAGAAAAAGAAAGCTGAACAGCATTTGGCTAGCAAACACAGCCAGTAGTAACTAGAATTTTCCCGGCAGAGGCCAAGTGGATAAACTGGAGCCTCTTCAGTGTGCAATTAACTAGACAGGTCTTGGTTGCTCAATTCAACAGTCACATTCAGTATTGCTCAGAAGAGTGCAGCGTCCTGTACTGATAACAGTGCTGTTTGAGCACATGTTCTTACGGGTGTTTTCTGACACATTTTGTCTAACTCAGGGAATACTTCCCTGCTCTGTGCCATGTACTAGGCCTCCCAGGCCCATTTGGCCAAAGAGTGACTTCCCCTGTGCTGCAGAACATAAGCCATTTGGTTACCATACAGGAACAGATGCAGCAGAGTAACAGTGGGATGGTGACATTGACACTTACTGGAGTTTGGTCAGGGTACGTGTAATTACTGTTCTTAAATGTCCTCAGGAATGGCTCAGCCTATAAAACAAGGCAAGCTGAATCAATGCTAAGCATCAGAGGAACACATGGTGTTTTCCATTCCCCAGACTTCAGTTCTCAGATATCTGTAGATGATTAGCAAATGATTGAAGCAAATAAAACCCAGGGATTATAAGTAAGTAAGTAAGTAAGTAAATAAATAAATAAATAAATAAATGGGCTTTTAAAATCTGTGTAACAACAGTGTAGTTCTGGGTTGTATTTTTATAACAGAAGTTAGAGAATACCCTCAGGACCCACTGTGTGTGGCTCACAAGAAACTTGTGGCCCCACTGCAAGGCGTTCCCAGTGAATTCTGCGGAGCTATGCTGACTGATGCCATCATTGCTCTGTTTCCCCCACTGAAGCCCTGCCATTCAGTGTGGATACTTGATGGTGTTGGTTAGGTAGGCCAAATACCCTCCTCTTGTGTTTTGGCCAGCTGTGATGTATGACCATGAGGAAGCTTACTCCTGCTTGCCCTCCATCATCTTCTGGGTGAGTGCTCATGCAACTCTTGGTGGCAGTGGCACGAACTGTGTGGGGAGGAGCAGATCACCCTCACAGAGACAGAGCTCCAGGCACTGGGTAAAGGCTCACATAGACCCCCAGCCACTCCCAGCACCTCCACATAAACACAGACACCCTTGTGACTTACCTCAGATGGACATTTGAGGACAATCTCACCTTCCATGGGCTGACTATCTGTCTTCTCCCCTACAGGCTCCAGCTGGGGGAAAAAGGGATGTACAGATGAAAAGCAGATGAGTACCAGAGAGCAGTGGGTGATGCTGTGCTGCCAGTTGCTGGAAACCACCTCTGCAGCACAGCAAGACTACTGCAGGGCACTGCACCAATGCTGGTAGCTGCCCCCACGCACTGTTTCTTCGTGTACTGAAGACATCAATTCCCATACCCCTGGAATGTGGCCAGCTGATCAATGTGCCTGGCAGGAGTCATCTTCCTGAGAGACACAGCCTTAACACATACAGCTTTAACATACCCCTAGATTTACTGCTTTGATATGACTGGTTTAACAATTCAGGTGACCTTTCTTCAGATGATGACTCTTTTCCTTTGTAAACACAATTCAGAAGAGATATAGCTACCTAGTAGATCTCTGGGGGTGTTTTGCTGCCAAGGGCAGGATGAGGTGAACAAGGAGAGACAAACACAACCCTTATAAATCTTACCATGCTGTTCCACAAAGCACGTGCAAGCTGGGAATGGGCCTTTTGGCTGAAGTGGAAACAATCTGGGGCAAAATATGAATCATCAGGCCACCCCTCCTGGAAAACAAGATATGTGCGGTCACGGAGGCAGCAAATGTGCAACAAGCTGGGCATTCTGTCTTCTCTCTTCGAGTGAGATAACCCAGCTGACTTCAAAACAAAGTATCTGCAAAGGCCTCTGAGGCAAACAGAATTAAACCAGGCCAGGGAAAGTTAGTAACTCACCTTTTAAAACTCTTTAATATGCTATTCCCAAAGTAGTAAGAAATACAGACCACCGTGACTTTGAGTACAGAATACCTGGGCACAGATATCAATTGTGTTCTTTATTCCCCTTGAGATTTACACATTACAGTGGTTTGAAACAAATGGGTTTTCATACCAAAGGTCATTTACCAAACTACTGTGAAGTACTTGATATATAGGGAATATAGAGCAAGTGCTTCCTGATAAGGACTTTGAACTAAAATATCTACTTCCTGGCTGTCCAACTGCTGTGCTCCAAATCAAGGCTTGTAATCCTGTTGCCAATTTTCTCATAGTCCATAAACATTTTATGCCATTTTGGATGGTAACTGAATATAGTAATTAATTACTTTGTCAGGAAACTGCTAGCTACATTTACAGATAAAACAATTTTGACAATCAGTCAGCGGCATTGCACCAGGATTTAATGTAGGTGTGGTTCTCTTGTTAGTTTTACCTGTGTTTTTGGCATTTCCATGTTAGTCATAAATGGCTGCATAACCACTGTGAAATCTTCCTTCGTGTCATACCTTCCACTCTCCACTAACTGGCGGGTTCTCTCCTAGAGTCAAAGAAAAGTTGTCATAGTTCCTTCGTCTCTGTTCATCTCATCAGGCTGTTCTAGCCATTTACACCTCACCCAGGGAATGCCCCTCCCTCCTGCAGAATCTCAGACACGACCATCGCTTTCAGCTTGTGCCAAGCAGCCAATGCAGCTGCCTGTTTGAGACACTCATCCTGGGCTTCTTTGCAGAGAGGCAGCCTGGGCATGACTGCCTGACTGACAAGGACTGGCAGCCTGCTCAGGGATTAGATTTTCTGTCAGAGAATGTCCTTCCAGAACCACCAAAGTGTTCTTGGTTTGGCTGACATACTGTGCCTGAAAACTTGTTCCTGAGTTAGCCTGTTGTTTGACTTAACCTGATTTTCAATAACATAACTGATAAAAAAACTGCTGGCTCTCTGACATACTCTACTTTCTACAGCTCTGTAACAATTATTCTTCTCACCTGTTCTGTTGGTTTAGTGAAACAGAATTTTAAAGATCCCCATCCTACTTTTTTAATCATAACTACAAATACATCATCAGAATGACCAGAAACTGTCCCCCACCTCCATATTAGCCCACAGGGTCCCTTGATCAACAGAAGGATGACATTAAACTTCTAACAAAAGCAGTGTGCCTTACCTGATACCTTCTGTTAAAGTAGATCAACTTCTTTAACTCATTGGAATTGTCCTTAGGATTTATGACACAAGGGCACAGTACCCTGTGGGATAAGAGCATGGCACTGAGATTTCCTCTTCCTTTTCCTCCCTTGCTTCCCAGCTGACAAACTGCAGGATTAAAAGCTCTGAGAGGGATTTCTTTGAAAGGCCATTAAATGAGAGCATTGCCTCTCACCCCTGAGTTCCTTCATAGCCCCAATTCTTGAGCAGAAACACATTTATTAGGGATAGGTTCATGAACAGAAAGTGAGGAAAAACTTCCATGCAAGCAAAAATCACACTGTGTGCCCATGGCAAGGTTTCAGCAGCAGCAGCGATCTCTGTGAGGAGGGGCCAGGGCTGCCTGCTCTGGACACAGCTCCAGCAAACCAACCACAGGGTATGGCTGAGCCTCTCAGCCGAGCTGGTGGTGTCTCTGTGAAAACCTGCCTAAGAAAGGGCAGAAAACACCAGAGAGGGAGAGAAGAGAACAACAGTGGGAAAAAAGAAAGAGATGCTTCATGGCAGAGCAGGCACTCATAGAGATACAGTTGATACATCTAAAATATACACAGATCCCTACCATGTCCAAACTTGTCTTAATGGACACCAACTAACAAAAGCTTTTATTTCCACAGTACATCTATATGAGAACAATATAAATCTAATTTGTGCTTTCAGAAGTTTCAGAAACATATGTTAGGCAACATTAGTAGACATATCTTCCCTCTAAGTTGTTTGCTACTCTCAGAAAAAAAAAAAAAAAAAAAAAAAAAAGGAGAAGACCCTGGAGATCAAAATCCTCCTTCAGGTTGTTCCACTCAGTGGAGTGGCGTTTGTCATCCCTCACAGGGTCTGCTTATTGCCCTGTAAGCTTGGCTTGCTGCCAGAAAGGCAAATGGTAAATTCAGCATGGCACCTGAAATGCTGGGGAAAGATTACAGCTATTGTGAGATCATCTAACCTTAAAGGCTTTGCTAATTATCCTTGTCCAATGATTAGGGCCTTGAGTACTCTAGCCAGTAACCTTTGTTTAAAATAAATAAATAATATTTTAAAAAGAGCTACAACCGGCTATCGGGAGCACCACCACCCTGAGTTTCAAAACCAATTTTCCACTCGGAGCCACGAGGAAGCCCTTAAATCACAGCAAGAGGGTTGCATCTCTGTCCCTCCTGTAAAAGCAGTGGCTGCCTACATTCACAGGACAAAGTTATTCTCCCCATCTGTCCAGAAAAGCAGAGACTTACTTTTCTGAAAACAAGCAAGTCCTGCCAGAAGCAACTCCAGGAGACAATGCTGGACCCTAACTAAGGCACCAAAAGGCTGCTCAGAGTGCAGACCTGCCACCTCACTAGTGGACTAACACTGATCTGGAAAGGACTGGAGAGCCATAAAGCAGAAGGTGGCACAATTAAGCATTCAAAACATCTACTTGAGACACTAATGAGAGATAAAACTAGTAATCAGCAATGAGATTACAGAGACTGAAAATTGTGGAAGCAAGAGGAATACTTTTAAGTGGAGAAAAGTAAATCTGTAAATACAACTAGAAAACTTAGTGTCTTAGTGTCTTCTCTATTTTCCCCAAAGAGTGTCCAGCTGAGCTTTCTCTGCTCTGACTTGGGCTCACTAGCAGGATAAGTGTGGAGTCAGAAGTGGCACCTTCATAAGAAGCAATAATGGCAGGACTCAAACACAGAGACAGCTTACTCTAAATGCTCTGTTGAAATCAAAATGTCGGTACATGCACAGAGAAAGATGTTTGGTAGTCTGAAATACTAGATCCTTTTCCCTTTAAGAAAAAACTTCCCAAGAAAATGTTGCAGCCTCCTGTGAACAATGAGAGCTGTACCATAAATCATCTGCAAACCTCATAAGCAGTTTTGGGCAGCTATTGTTTTGTGATGCATGCAGCTCCCGGAGGCTGGCTATGGAAAGTAGTGTCACCAGGTTCACATATGCCCGTGGAACCTGCCAAGAGAACAAACAAATCCATAGCAAACTCCTGGAGCACACAGTGCTGGTTCTGTCCCCACACAGCCACAGCAGACTTTGGTAGCAGCCTGCTGATTCAAGCATCATGTATTATTTATAAGAGAGGTGTTCAAAGTACTTTCTCAATAATTAATTCCTCACACAAGCAATACTAAATTACAGCCCCTGCCTGCACTGCCTAGTTCTATTCTAAATGTTGATAGCTGGTCACTTAAAAATAATGGCCTCAAAAAGGTCCAAACAAGTTATGGGTCTCAGCAAGACCCAGACATCTGATAACTCTTCAAGTATTCTCATCATTCTTTATGTGGAATATCAGAATCTCTGTCTTAATGACCACAAAAATATACTTATTTGCAGTCTAAAGAACAAGCAAAGCATTTTCTAGTCAATTAAAAATGTTTGTTCCATTTTGTTATAACATTTTTTTGAAATTATTTGTCCACAGCACATCAACTAGAACCAAGAACATCCTTATTCCTTTGGAGAAAAAACTTCTCCAGTCCTTTTTGCCTTTCACAAAGATTTTCCTGTGAGCAAATACCTCTGCGTACAGTAGTGCTCTGCAGATGGAAGCAGGGAAATAAATTTTTAATTAATAATCAGCAACTGCTTTGCAAACAGAACAAAATCCCTGCTCCCACATACTAGAAACATTTGATTTACCTCTTGGTGAAGTAAGTCCAAAGCTATTTGTATACTGTAAGTGTAGTTTTCAGGAGAATGGCGTACCTGTTAAAGCAAGAGGGTTGAATTTTATTATTACTTTACTCAGGCAGGGACAAGAATGACTATCTGGAATCTCTCACAGTAGTGTTTATGTTTCTAACTCTTGGGTCAAAATTAACTGTAACAGACAGACAAAATGGTCCTATCTCTGCTTTTCTTCCTTCACATCACAGCTACCCCACTGGCAAGAAAAGATCTAGCAGCCACTGGATACCAGTGAGGGTGACAATTCACAGGGTATTATCAGACATCACGACATCCTCAATTCCTAGGCTTGCTTGGGCTGGACTTAAAAGCACAGCTAACAACTCATTAACAGGGGTCATATATGGGAGAGAGCAGTTTGTGTACAAGTAAGTTTATTTCTGCTGTATGGGATATTATAACATGTCTCTCATATGCTCCTTGCCTGCCACAAATAATAAATGGCAAAACTTAAGTGTTTAGCTGGGAATGAAATCACTTCATATACTTGTCTTTCAATGCCAAAATTTCCTTGTTCCATTTTAATGGTTTAAACACTCTAATTTTATTGTCTCAAGTAATCCAACATTTGTTTTTTCACTTGTGGGACTACAACAGTCGCATAAACTTTCTTACAAGAAATGCCTGTCTTATTTTCAGCCTTTTTTCTCTCTCATTTAATTTCAAGCAGAAGTTCACTGAGAGCCCCACTTGCCTACTCTATAGAAGCAGACAGCTCAGATCCCTTATTTGTTTCCCAAGTCACAGCTCACCAAGAGTGCTGTGGTTGGCACTACTTGTACTTGTGCCACACGAAGTTCACTGCAATCGTCGGACACACACACGCTCTCTCCTTGCCACCCACCCCAGTCATGTGAACAGGCTCTTTTTGTTTGGGTTGACAGCAGAAGGTAGGAACAGTTAATTTGCTCCTTTATAACCATCTTACTGTGCTGCTTTGCTGTCCATCCTGATCCAAGATTAATCATGAAGGGTGATGAGTATGCACTCAACTGCCTGTGAGCAGGTAACCCTCATCACCAAGTGAGGAGTCTGCCAGTTTCACCTCCTCTACAATCACACTTACCAAAGGCTAGATACTGTATGTATGTTATTTTTATATATATACATTACATATAATTGAATTAGCATGAGCTGTGCTTAGAACTTTTCCCATAGCACTGAAAATATTAAGAGAGAACCAAGTAAGCCTTAGGAGTGCGACAAGGCAAAGAGGAGTAAAAACAGTTGGCATTTTATCTACAGGAGGTAGAGTGATTAGGCAACAAAAAGTTATCTTAGCTAGCAGCAAAACAAAGTCACAACAATTCCGTAATTTACAGGTGTTCTAAAGGTATCTCTAACATTATCAAAACATTATGCTGAGCAACCTGAAGGTCTCAGCACCATTACACTCCAGAGCTGCACAATTAAGACCTACGTTATTTTGGTCTCACCCGCGAGTTCCTCCCTCTTGCCCCTGCAATGCGTAAAGACCCCATGGCTTGACCAGCCCAGTTCATGATGCAGGCTGCAGGGAACTTACTGGATTCTCACAGAATTTGCAGAGGTCATTTCCTCCTATGAAAAGTGTTATGAGCTTCCAGTCATTCTGGAAATCTATTCTCTACACAGAGAAGGAGACAGAATAGAAGTTTTTAATTTAAAAAAAAGAGGGTGATGCCGGCAACATACTAAATGCAAATTTCCCGATTCTCAGAGTACATGGCTATCATTCCCTGGGCATCCACAACAAAAACAAGTTTGCAGTCATGACTGAAGGTGTAGAAGCTGCTGTGATCTAAACCAGATTTACAATATCAGTGGCATATTGGAAAACTACTTGCTTCAGAAAATTATTGCTCAAAATCTATCGGAATGCTTTTCTCAGTAGTAACTTGTGCATACAAGTGACTCTTCCTGCAGTCCTAGAAATATGTCTTCATAGCAAAAATTATGGTATGTGTTTTACTGTGGTGATAAATAGTGCAGCTATCCTGCTGGTAAACCCTTGGGGACAATATATTTCAGACTTGCTGTGAGACAAACTGCAAAGAACAGTGGGGCAATACTAACTCTAACAATAAAGGCCAAATATTACAGCACTTTTGGTTTCTGCAAGGATTCTGCAAAGGGATAGCTAGCTAAATCAAGGTAATTATGCTACAGTAAATAAACATCTTCTTAGCTTTGAGGAAAGCTTCAGATATGCTTAGTAGCATGTTGAGGATGCTGTGCTCAATATTCTAATGCTTTAATTTCAGTGCAAAACACCAATAAGAAAAGCTCCAACAGTGCATCAGCCTCCAGTGGTTTTAAAACACCTTTCTTCAAAGGCAGGAGGCAACATATCCCTGCTAGTAAACAACGCTGTTCAGTAGTTTGGTCTCAAAATGTTAAAAAATAAAAAAGAAGGAGAAACATCCTCCTGCACTCAACAAGTATTTTAAAAAGCGGGGGTAAAAAGGATCTCTTAAATCAAAGATACATGACCTCTACTATGAGCATGCTTTCTAGTCAGAATGAACTTCACTAGTTACATAAAAACCATTTATTACCCAAATAAAAGATATTTCCATTAATATCTGTTAATATTCTCATTTCAATAAATTTGCCAGAGTAGTACATAGAAGTTTTGAAAGAAAGCCATCCAACCCTTCACTGTTAGTTGCTGTTTCTTTTAATCTCATTTCAGATGCATCCATGAGATGGAAATCTTGTTTACAAGACAGTGAACCAAGAAGGAAGGTACTGCAAATATTTTTGCCAATATGTATGCACCAGAGCATTTACACTAAACATGCACATAGATATCTTGAAGACTTTTTGGCAGCTTTCCAGCTGCACAATTGGAAAGCCAAACTATTATAAAGTAACTTAGGTCACTGATTGCATAGCACATTTGTCAAATTACAAATAGCAAACATTCAAAGCACAAGCTGAGGTGAGAAATATGCAAGCAATCCTCAACCTAATGTGTATTTTACAGACCATTAATCAAATAATTCCTAATAATAAATGTGTAAGTCAAAAATCAGCTGATAATCAAATGAAAGAGGGGACTAATTTGTTTTTATAGAAAAGAAGTCCCTTCCTCACTTCACACGTTCACTCCACATGATTTGCTACATGAAAAGCTTGCCCTCGACATGCTAGCATGTATCATTTTTGCTGGAAAAACCACCTGCTTACAAATAATTAACAGCACTACCGCAAAATCCTCCCAGAGAAAAGGTTCTGTTATCTTACAAGTGACACAGGTTGGAAGCAGATGCAACAGCACTGCATTTAGAGCTGCTTGCAGTAAAAATGATGAAAAGGTTACAATTATATGGGTTTGATAGTAACTATCACATGCTGGTACAAATTCATTTAAGTCTAAGCTATAGCTTAATTTTGTGCTGACTCACACTCTGCACTGGGAAGTATTATGCTGTACTCTGGTGTACCTACAGCTTTAAAGTTTGGCATTCACTGTTGAGATCTGCTCTCGGTCTGTTAGAAACTAATGATATCACATCACTTCCTTCTAAAGATAGTCATGACATGTTGAACTCACAGTGTCATTCTTCATGCGGTCCACCAGCTTCCTAACCTGTCCAGGAACATCCCTAAAAATAAAAGAAAAATGGAATTATAAAATAAATTAATAAAAATTTAAAGAAAGAATCCTGCATAGATAACAAAGCAAAGAGGAAAGCTGACGAACGGACATCAAAAACCCCAGATAAAGTTCAATTTTCATTGAATGGAATATATGATATAGCCAACAAAGGCTGTTTTGAGACAGTGATGGAAACAGAAAATAATTGGCATCCAACAGGCATTGGGCTACTTTGCAAATGCTGCACAGTCACTCTTTTACAAACTATATAGAACTTTTCCCACCATCAGACAGATGCTATCAATAGACATAGCTCTGAAGTGCATGTGCTTGTACCAATGTTATTATATGGCCTCAAGGCACTGAAGTAGGTCTTATAAGAACTTATAAGAACTTATCAGTGGGGAAAAAATAGGATATGAATTGCACTGAAGATGGTGCATAATCCACAATTTTCTCAGCCTCTACACAAACTCCTGGTCCTGATGACAAGAGGGTTTGAATATACCTCCTATAAAGTGGCAATGTCTTTTGTCTGACTCACAACAGGACAGCTTTCTGAATAGTGCTTGTAAAATACTGTGGCTTTCTTGGCTGAAAATGTCAGAGAAAATATTGCTTTTGTCGCTAATTTATTTGACGTAGATTAGAAACACTGCAAAGTCCTCATCACATTTCTTGGCCATCATGCTACAGCTGGGATAAAGAAATCTTTGCCTATTAGACTTACTGTACTCCTGCCAAAGTCCAGGGTTTGGGCCTTTTTTAGTCACAAGGAATTTTATAGGAAAAAGATCAAATTTCTATTAAAATTAGAAGTTTTCCTCTTACTCTGCAATGGCCCCAGCCACGGCTTGGTTCAGTGCAGCATCGATTGAATTCTGTGTTCCAGTGCCAATGGAATATCCTACCAAGGATGGGTTGAACTCACGAAGAATATCTGCAGAAAGAGACAGAACCCTGAAATGTTGCTTCCTGCAGCAGGTAACCAATGAGGCAATAAAGGTTAGACTTCAGTAAAGAATAACTAAAAAGCTTTAGGAGATAGCTATTAAAAATAAAAAAATCAACCTTTAAGTGTCTTGGGTAATGTAACCTAAAAATGTGTATTCTCTTTCATCTATTGAAAGCTGGTTTTTTTGGGAGATATTTTTTCCTTCTCTTGTGACTCCAGGGGGGAGGGGGGGTGGATGCCTTCTGATAATGGCCCAGCCATTAAAACCAGGTGGGGCAGTGTTTCTTATCTCTTTCACCACATCTCCATCCTCCAGGAGGACATCTTCTGATAATGGGCCATTAGGGCCCATCAATGCCATGACACATTCCATCATCCCATTGTGAGATGCTCCACACAGTGGAGGAGGAGCCAACTCTTCCTAGCTAGATAAAAACTGGGACTGAACTGAGATTGAGTTTTTCCACTGGATGCCCAGAGGAAGACTGGACCCATCTCGCCACCACTGGCCTTTCCACAGGACCATCTCCACATCACAGAACCACAACTGTTACTCCAGGAGGATTTATTTGGACTGCTTCAAACACCCTGACCAACAGGGTGCCAGGTCGTATCCCTGACTCTGTCAGGGTTTTTTCCAGGGTTTTTTTTTTGCTTCCTTGCTTGTGTTTTTTTTGTGTTTTTGTGGGGGTTTTTTTTGTTTTGGTGGGGTTTTTTGGTGTTGTTGGTGTTTTTTTTGTTTGTTTTGGGGGGTTTTTTTTGGTTTTTTTTTTTGTTTTTTTTTTTTTTTTTGGGGGGGTGTTTTTTTTGGTTTTTTTTTTTTTTTTGTACTACTACATTTGTATTCTCCTTTTTAAAATATTCCTAATAAAGAACTGTTACTCCTACTCCCATATCTTTGCCTGAAGTCCCCTAATTGCAAAATTATAATAATTTGGAGGGAGGGGGGTTTACATTCTCCATTCCAAAAGAGGTTCTAGCTTTCCTTGGCAGAAAACTGTCTTTCAAAACTAAGACATTAAGTATAATAAACATGGAGAGTCATCACCATAAACCATTTCCCTGTCTTCAAGATTTCTGAATTTCATGAATTCAGATATCTCATGGCCTAACACAACCATCTTGGCTAGCAATGCCATTTTGCCTGCCAAGCAAGGCTGGGTAACCATACTGCTCTAACTGCAGACAGGTTGGAATCAAATCCTTTAGCCTGATGGCCCCAGATATATTAACCTCAAAGACCTCAGATTCCCTTCTAGATCTTAGGTTACAAGTTACAAGCCTTACAAATACCTCAGATCTAAAATGTCCTGACCTTTAAAAAGCATGTAAAATCTGATGTTGTAATGTGATTCTGCTCCTGCCTAAAACAACTTTCCCATACAGTCAAAATAGTTTCTTTAGGCTATGAGCTATCCCCAACACATTTTAGACAGAACTATAACCAAGAGAAGAATACTAAAACAAACAAAACCTAGGAATTACAAAATACATAGTTAAGTCATGCACAGCATATTACAGCCTGTCCATTATGCAACTTTTACTCCACAGTGGACATTAAATGCAAACGGATTGTTTGTGTCCTGCCACAGATTTCAATCTTTTCCTCCTGTCTCCTTTAATATTAGAAGGTATTTGAATAATAAACAGCACCACGTATTTATCAAATTTACAGAAGAAGGCACTCACTTGGTAATGTAGTGACTGTGCTTATGTTTTCATTTCCTCCAACACTGTTAAAAAGAAAGAACAGGAAAAAAGTGTGGTAAGGTACGATGGACTCGGCAAGGCGATGGACAAGGTAGGAGAGTGCCCTCTTTTGGGTTACTGCCCGTGTACAGAGCACTCTGGGGGCTGTGCTGAGCCCACCCATGCTCTGCATGCCTGTCCCCAGGGGGTCACCACATTCCAGACACTCTCAGCTCCAGCAGAACAATCATATTAGAAGCCCTGTACGGTAGCTGTCCTTTCAGGTCTTTCACGTGTTTTGGTATATGTTCAAACCCAGCTGAAAGAAATGAGATTTATTTTCAAGGCTGCCACCTTTGCTACAGCTGTACCTATTAAAATATTTATAGCTTCCATTTTTAGTTAACAAACCTAACCAAAACAAAAAGTTCTAAAAGCATCTATTTCAGAGTGATAAGTGAAATCAATACCTTTGCCTTACCCCGTTGCCTTCCCCTCATTCACATTTCACTCAACCAGAAGAATACTACTAGACTGGTGAAATTCACCATTATGTCTGCATGCTCTTTATTCTCCTTCATGCTGAAAAAAATACCAGCATACTTGTTCCAAAAAAAAAGTCAATAGATTACTATTAAAGATCAAAATATAGCATGTTTGACTTAGAGCACCCCTGTAGTGTCCCTTTAATCTGGAACAGATTTTGAAGTGCACTAATACCATCCCTGGAAGTGCTTGAGACCAAGATGGGTGGTGCTGTGAGCACCCTGGACTAGTGAAAAGTGACCCTACCCATGGCATGCAGGTTGCAACAAGATGATCTTTAAGGTGCCTTCCAACCCAGGCCATTCTATGAATCTGTGAATGTCCTTAAGCTTCTTCTAAAGTTGCATGACTTTAGATTGGTAAAATATGATGAATGGAAGATTAGCCTGAGAAGTTTGGTGTTAAATCATACAGTTGCAGATTAACAAGTGAGTGTGATTGCCTTTCTCCAGAGTCTTTTTGATGTGTCTAACAACATGCTGCATATGTAAAAGTTTGTATTGACTCATAATTGATAAACTTTTCTCCATGATGTAAGCCGTACTGGGAAAAGATCAAGGAAAGAGATACTGCATATGAAACAACAACAGAAAAGATTTTTTTGTAGACCACCAATTTTAAATGAGACAAATGGGTAATGTGGGCCACACTGGGCAAGAGCAGACAGGATACAGAAAGAGCAAGTGATGCAATGGCGATGGAGTTTAGAAGACCCCGTTCCAGGGTCTCTGACAACCGTGAGATTGAAAAATAACTTCTTAAAAGGACCCTATTTTTCCATGTCTAGTCCAGGCATGCTACATTGTACTCTAGATAACCACTAGTTTTATTTTCTTTATCATGAGTAATAGCACAGCCATGTGCCGTCATGCAAAATATGACATTCATTTGCTACAAAAACAACTATATTGATCAAAACAGAAGAAAATGGATTCTCTCCCACTGCAGGGAAAATTCCTAGGACTCACCTCCAAGAAAGACCTCGGTACTGAGTCAGGACATCCAGAACATCATGGCGTCTGGATCCTGCCCCATTAGCTGCCTGGAAGAAGAGGAGTTCACCTTCAGAAAATAAGCATTGCTACAGCAACTAGTTCTCTGACTGATCCTAGTGAGAATAATAAAAACCATATTAATGAAGCAAACTACGTCATCTTCCCAAAATAGAACAGATCCCTGTTCTCAAGAAGATCAAAGGCTGAAGGTATTTTAACTCCATTCCAGTGAATTACCCTCTTCTATCAACTGCATGATTAGATCAAGTGGGGAAAAAATTACTTGAGAATGTTCAAAATACTCATATAATTTTAAATTTACATAGGGAATAAATAAGATAGCAGTAGTCCTGAATGAATAATTTATTATAATGTTCTTCACATTAAAAAGTTGTACAGAGATGTTATGTCTTTCCCAGTTTCTCCAAGGAAAAAGACTACAGGGATTTAATGTGATAATTAGCACAGAACATGTAGGAAACATGAATTAGGATATGAGCAGTAAGGCAGTCACCACTGCTTGGAGAATCACAACCAGTCTATGGGTAATGAGCTTATATAGTACTAGGAATTGTTTTATATTTTAACACTATTCCTAGTGTTAAAATATAAAAAAATTCTCAAGGCAAGTTACACTTGACACACCCCATGTTCTATTGCAATTTTAATCATATATTTAGGTAGTATAAATTTCTATGGCTTTACAGAGTTTGGCATTATCATATATATTTATCATATTATATAGCTACACAGATATACACAATCAGCTGCAGAACCTTTTCCTTCTCTTCACGCTGCTTACTAATAGCTTTCAGGGCCAATACCTTGGGAGCTGCCAAAAATCAGTAAAGAAAAGCAATAGTTGCAAGTTCACTCTAGCAAAAATAGTTTTGCTGCTGCACAATCTAATCTTACAGAAGCTGCTGCACAATCTCTTCCTTGTGTGGCACTCTTGTGGACTTCAAATGGGAACTGTGTACTCAGATAAGACTCATGATCTGATTACCAATCAGCCAAGGTGGAGTACGGCAAAAAAATGTGAAAAACGTGTATGTATTCCATTTCCCAAGTTAAAAAATAAAAAATTTCATTGCAAGTTTTTCATTGCTAGGTTTCTCAATGGCTATGCAGTGATCTTTACTTACTGTGAGTGAATCTCCCAGGGCAGCAATCACCCGAATATCTGCTGGTTTCAAGTTATGAACTGAAAAAAAATAAAGGTAGTGTAAGGGAAAGAAAGACAGAAAAGACAGAAAAGACAGAAAAGACAGAAAAGACAGAAAAGACAGAAAAGACAGAAAAGACAGAAAAGACAGAAAAGACAGAAAAGACAGAAAAGACAGAAAAAAGACAGAAAAAAGACAGAAAAAAGACAGAAAAAAGACAGAAAAAAGACAGAAAAAAGACAGAAAAGACAGAAAAGACAGAAAAGACAGAAAAGACAGAAAAGACAGAAAAGACAGAAAAGACAGAAAAGACAGAAAAGACAGAAAAGACAGAAAAGACAGAAAAGACAGAAAAGACAGAAAACTACAAATTGTGATGGTTAATAGAAGTTTTCCTCAGAATAAGCATAATATACATTGCAGAGACAGTATTTTTAATATTCATGACAGCATCAGTTCAGAATGACAGAGACTGATAGGCATTGAATCAGAAATGATTCCTGGTACCGTAGCTGGGCAGTAACTACAGTGACAAAGGAGGCAGCAAAATTCCAGTCTTGCATGTTTTCTTCCTCAAATTTCTTTTAACTGGTGAAAACTACTGAAAAGCAGGCACAGCTCTGGTGCCAGCACAGAGTGGATATTTGGAACCATCACAGATTCTGAAGAAAGACAAAACCTACCCAAGGAACCCCACATGGGTTTTTGCACCTCAGACTGCATTAACAAGAGCCCCCTACAGCTTTTTCACCCTGGAAATGAAGGACCTGACTGCCTCCTATCTTTTCCACTGTCACTTCTTTGCTGTACATGGAAGATGAAGAGTATAAACTTTCATCACCCTTGAGGTAGTGAACACGCATCTTGCCATACAACCACTCATATTGTTCCAAAAAGACTTAAAAAACATTGTCAACAAAATGCCAACCTCTCCAAAGGAAAGAGTACCTCTCCTGAGTAAACCCAGTTCTGTTCTCATTTTGTCATCAAATTAAGTAGGTCTATGAGAAAAAGGCACAGTACCTGAAACTGGAACTGTGTCAGAGGGAACCCGGTCAGGACAGGGAACATTTGTTCCATAACTCCTCTCCTGCAAAGACAGACAGGGCAAGATTTCACATCAGTCTCACTATGTGAGTGCATAGTACTACACAGTAGTTGGATCTGATCTAGTTTCTTCCATGGTAGAACTAAACAGCCTCATTTTCACTATTTTCTTATCTCAGGGAAAATAACATTTTTATCCAGATGTTTAACATAGGTTCTTACCAGTGAAGGAAAGACTCACTTTGGGCTAGCTGAACACATCTACCTTACTCACATTCTTAGAGAGCCCACCAAGGAGAGAATGTGCTATGAAACATCTGACTATTTAGTCAAGCATGAAAGTAAAAAGCTGGAGTTTCGCATTCAGTTTTCCCAGGTAGCATTGCTAATTTAGACCACAACACACTCTTACCCACCTGCCCCGCTCCCAGGAATACAGCCTGTCCATTGATGCAAACAGTCTACTATACCTGGGATGATTCTCTGGTGTTTCGTGTCCTCAGGGAAGATGAGTAGTTACTATTTCTATACGTAAACAAATATGGATTTTCCTGCAGAGTGAAGGAAGTATGTTTACGAACGCTAGTGGAAACACAGTCAGCTGATGTTAAAGTCTTCTGGCTACATTTTCTGAGAGAAAAAAATCTTTACAGTATTAATTTTTGTATGAACATCGCCTCAGTGAAGTAAACCAGGTTAGACTTGAAAGTCAAGCCCTAGTCTGAAGCCCTGTCCTAGGTATGCTCTAGGCACAGCACCACTTCCTGCCTTAAACCTAACATCAAACAAAACACAAAATTCTATTTCTTTGATATTTTAATTGCTGTCCAGAAGCTTTTGGATGCCAGTAATATTTTATCACTGTCAAATTACTGAAGTCAGAACTTAAATGCAAAAGCATACAAGAACCTGTTCTTTGAACGAGATGCTCCAATCCTGACTACTGACAGCTCCAGGGACTAAATTAACAAAATGTGGCAGCAGAGGTAAATCAGAGAAAATCTAGATTATATAAAATACATGGATTCAATTTTATTGGTGAAACTAATTTGAATATTGATAATGCACCTCATACCTGTAATTAATAAATTCAGATTAGACTGATATATTTTTTGACCCAAAAAAAACCGGACAGAGATGATTTAACTAAATTTTGTCAAAAGTTCTTTTTATGAGAGTGTCATCTGTAGAAAATAAAGTCTGTGTCAATAAAATTTAGGAACTCTCAATTTTTAACAGTGCAGTAATCTGGGCAAGCGCACATTCCCAAGAACTTCAGAAAACAATAACAGTACTTTAAAACTTGGAAATTCTGTGAAGAATAAACCAAATCACAGAATAGCAAGGAAGCCCTTTTACCTGGGATGGACACTGGACAATTTTTGTGACACCGTAAGGCTGCTTCTGTCCAACTGGCTGCAGCTGGAAAGAGAGAGAACAGAGGAATTTTACACATACTATGCATGGGAAGGAAGGGAAAGCAGCAGCAATGCAAAGGGTCTAGCACCTGAAGTTTTCTATCCGGCTCATAAACATATATCTAAAAATATATATTTAAAAATTTATTTTGCGTATGATAAATATTTATCTATGTGTAATATACCACATGTATACCCACAAAAGCAAGGAACTGAAAACAAGTCCTCTCATGTGAGCAGACTGTCTTCACATCATGACTAAAACCTCCATCCAAACACTAATTCGAATTTTGGGAATGCTGACTATAAGTGTTGATTGTTTATCCAACCTTTCAGAACTGTTTCATTATCTACGCTCTCACACATGTTAGGCAGCACCAAAAGGTGCTTTCCTACTCCATACAGAGGCTTAATAACATTTATGTTTGTTGGTCTTCTTGAAACAAGATGGAGAGGGAATTATTGTAATGAAAAATTATGGAATTATTCAGAAAATAGTGACAGCAGAAAGGGGCAAATTCCAAAAATAATCACTTCACCTGTTCAGGCAGCTTGCTGAGTGCTAATTAAATTGCAATCACACACAGAGGAATTGGCTGAGGATTTAGATCCCTCAGTGCATGTCTGCTCAGCTTGGCATCAGCAGCAGCTGCCAGGACCAGCAGCCTACACAAGAAACAGGATGCAAGGGACTGGAAAATACAACAGCAGCAGGCTTGGTGTCACCAATACACTCTGGGCAGAAACGCTATATTCTATTTTGATTGTTCCATCAAAGAAAATAATGGGAAAATTCAGAGAAATAGAGAAGAGACTTGCAGAGTTTATATTCTTTGAGAGAACATTTGAAGAAACAGTCTGCTTTTTTGAGGGGGACAGGAGGGAATAAAACAAATTTCCCCAAAACATGTAATAGACACTTGCATGTGTTGGGAGTTGGGTGACAGAAGGCAGTAAGTCCCAGATGGCTCAGACACTGTTCTCCCAGCAAAGACTGACAGCTCCCATGCAGCTCAGCTGCACAGTCCTGGTCAGGGAATGGGGCACAAGGGCTGTATTGTGGCCATGAACCCTCCCCCAAATTCCAGCACACCTGTCATGCAGGCCACTTAGTGCAGGTCTGCTCTGGTACCCAGAGGGTTCTAAGGCAGCACAAAACCCTGAACACAGAAGAGAGACACGGGCAGCCTCCTGCCAAGCAGTTCACTTTTGGGCCCTTGCCTGGTTTTAGTTTCTCTTTTGGTTGCAGGACAGGGTTGGTAGTACAAAACAGTGCCAAAATACATGAAGCTCTTACTCTTATGAAGTTCTTTTCATACATGAATGGAGTTTTGCCCTCAGATATATGCCTAGAGGTAAAATTTAATCAATTTTGGCAAATGCCTACAACCAGACTCTCTGTGGTAAACATCAAAGCTGTCCAACTACACAGCCAGCCTCTCAGCTTTTCCAATGTTATTTATCTGACTGTTATCTCTGGTGTGCTTAGCATATGAATTGCATTGGTCCTAGACAGTTAGAACTGTTTTGGTCAAATATCCAGCCCTGCCCAGGACAAGCCCTTAAGACATGATGGCTCAGCTCCTTCTCAGTCAGGCTGAAGTGCAGCTCTAAGGCTAATTGCCACTACATTTTCAAGGTGTTGCCCTTTGGCCAATAAGCAGGCAATTCTTCCAGGAAGAAGGCTGGTACCAAGCCTCAATAAAAGGTCAGGACAGCCTGGCAGAGAGCAGGAGAAGGGAAACCTCTGAATGTAGTTTCATTCACACATGACATCCACAAGTCATTATCTCGATTTCCTATCAGCTCCCAAGATTGCATTATGGGTTCTTTTCTAATTTTTAAAGAAGTCAGCATAAATTGTTGGCTGGATTTCCCAGCAGAACTGGAGAGACCTTTATCAGGTGAGGGCACCTGCTAGTGCTTTTTATGCTGAAGGCATCTCTCATATCTTCTTTTACATCACGGCAGAATACAGGCAGACAAGGCAATCACTGGCAGAAAAGTGACCCTGAAAGGCCCCTCGCTGATGATTGCCAGCTGTACTCTGAAAAGTCCACTTAATCAAAGAGCAGTAAAAAAGATGATAAAATGAGTTGAGGGGATTGTTACCATTTCCACAGTTCTCCTTCAAACCTGCGGCAAGATGTGGGTTTGCAACATTTTACTCCTCCTCCAGCTCACCTAGGCTGTCCCCTCACTAGAGGAATCACCTCACACTGAGAAAAAACACTCACATAAAGCAAAGTAGATATTTGTCTCCTTTATGGAAATGCTTTGGTTCTGGTGGCTCCACAGCATGCTCACTCATGCCCAAGTCTGGGTAACTGGCCCTGATGCAGCCAGTCTTGAAAGCACCAGCTTCGTTTTGCGTATGGTTTTTCATCTCTGCTATTTCCACAAAATACTCCTGGGCAATCAGAGTGACAGGAATAGAGTAACACGCCATAGAATGAGCTGCTCAAGGACAGAGCACAGGAGGATAAACAAAATCTGTGCAGAGAAGGTTTAGAGACAGAAAAATGAAACACGGGGCATCTACTTTATGATGGAAGAACTGAGGTAGGAGCTGTGACTTCATGACAAGGAATATCACAGATAACCGCAAAGGAGACGAATGGACCCAGCATGGCTGTTCCAAGGTTACTACTGCAACAGCTTATCAAATTTTAACTCCTTGGTTCCTACTAACTAACTAGAGTCCTTTGAACTTTAACTAAAAGATAACATATTTTATTGAAGTGACTGTACTATTCTAGATATATCATCTGGTGGAATAGAAGCCTCTTGCTGCAAATTCTGCTTCTTTAAATGATATGGGATACAACAGCATTATTACTGCTTGAACTGGCATAAAAGAAAACAAGAACATGCCAATATGTACAAATTAATTTCAAATGTGGTTTATGAAAATGTTGTTAAAGTATAGACTTTTTTTCCCTTCATGCTTAGGATAATTTGGACAGACACAGGGATAGTAGGTACTCTCCAAAGAAAATCTTATTAACGCATGGACTGCAAAACAAGAAAAAAATCTTTTATATTTCATCTAACTTAATTGGCCATTGAAGATTCTTTTTAATTAAAAAAGAGATTGTATGTGTTATAAGGTTACTAGAAAAAGAAACAGGAAACGTTGAAAGCTTCTAAAAAGAAACAGTAAAATCAACATTTTGCCTAAAACAATTCATGTAAGGGCATATCCAAACAGTAGCATCCTGCTTAGCTCTGTTGAGTCCAAACCCAAGTACTTGCTTTTTTGTCTAATTCATATTGAAAAGCAACTCACATTTCTTCACTTGCCCCTATAATCAATTTTAAAGTGCAAACTCCTCCAGTTGTACATGCATCCACTTGGTCTCACACACAAATGCTGCATGTCAGCAGCTCAGGCCTGCAGTGGGAAACAGCCCTGTACAGAACTGGCCATGGTGTTCAAGGTCAAGTGGGTCAGAAAGTTGACATTTCTTTCAGACAACTTCTCCCACTGATAAAAACACCATTTTCTGGCTTTCCTCAGCTCTAGAGGACATAACAAGAGCTTCTCAATGTTGTTTCTACCTTTTCACTATGAGCAACAGCAGCAAAAATATGATGGTTAAGGAGGAGACAGCACTATAAGAATCATTAGTAAAGAATGGTGGGAGATGTAGGATAGAGGACAGAGTAGACAGGAGTATAATTACTACAATCTCAGATTAGGACAAGCCTCAGTCATCCTGTGCTGTGCTGTCAAAGAGGTAAGATTAGCAAAAATAGGATCTGTCACAGCTCATTTACCCCATGAGACTTCCCAAAGGGCTACTTTGAAAATCTTCCTAAAAAGTTCTTAGCAGAAAGTAGCAGCAGAGTGAGATTTGTCTTGGAAGTGTAGGGCATTTAGCATTATTCAAGAGCAGCCTCCTCCCTGCAGTCATGGGACAATTCTTGTATTCTTCCTTCCCCTGCCTCTTTGCTACTGAAAGCCTGGCTCATGCAAGATTACTACCAGGCATCTGGACCAAGTCCAGCGAGAAACAGTCTCTGAGGCACTGCTTACCATGTTGTTCCAGAGGCCCACAGCCATGAAAATATATTCTTCCAGAATTTCCACTTGTGTCTTTGATGTGGTAATCAAACCATCCTTGCCCTTAAAGAGAAAGTATTTTGAGCATCATAAAGTAATTAAGCGTATGGAAAGATGAGATATTCATGTCACAAAAGTTCTCAATCTGTAAAATAATATTCATATCCACAAGAAAATCAATCTTTAGTATTTTCATTAAGCCACTTGCCACTGATCCCAGTTACTACTGGTGTGTCAAGATAGAAAGATGCTGGGTTTGTAAATGATTGTTGCACATCAACAGGACAAGAA
The DNA here is from genome assembly GCF_015227805.2 of Hirundo rustica. Lineage (NCBI taxonomy): Eukaryota > Metazoa > Chordata > Aves > Passeriformes > Hirundinidae > Hirundo > Hirundo rustica. The sequence goes on from NC_053452.1 coordinate 29,209,645, forward strand.
GAGCAGAGAAACAACACAGTTTGATCACAATAGTGATACACAGTAGAGCATGAAGACATAGATGTGAACACATGAATCATTTTGAATAATCAACATTTCTTCTAGTTTACACATGCATTTAAAGATAGAAACATGCAAAATTTGTCTTAAGAGGGCAAGCTGAATTTTAAACCAAAAGTAGATGTTAGAAGAGTTTGGAACTCTTCCAAACTCTTGGCGGCCTGCAGGCATACCACAAATCAGAAGAAATAAAGAATACACCTATGACATATGATGGTTAAAGAAATAATAGAGCAAATTACTGGCAGAAAATGTAATGCCATGAAAGTTAGAAGTCTGCTATTTGCACATGGACCAGCCATCTACCAAAAAAAAAAAAAAGGATGACCCCAGCAGCAAAAGAAGATTTTGCAATATAGCACATCCTTTCTTTTTCTGGAAGAAAAAATTTCTTCTCCCAATTCACTTTGTTCTGATACTGAGCTGAGGCGATAAATGGAATTACCTCAAATTCATGGAGCTCAAAAACCCAGACCATGAATCATTACCAACCTATATCACAAAAAAACACCTGATGTGATACATTCTGATACCTGACTCCAAGTGAGGCATTGTCCAGAAAGTAATATTCTCCCTTTTCACTGCTAGCTCTTAGATAAGCTTGACCTTTCAACTTCTCTTTAAAGATCACTTATGACAAAACCATGCTTGACATCCTAGGCAATCCATCTTCATTCCCTACTGCCTACACGAGGAAAAAAGTCTGAGTTCCCAGACTCATTGCAGGAAAATAACTGTACTTTCCAACATAGTTTACAAACACCTTTATCTTTTGTCCCTCTAACTCTTTTAAATACTTCACATTATCCACTTTTTGCCTTTGTTGTCAAACACATGAGCATAATCAAGGATGAACATGGTGATGACTGCGATTATATGGAGAAATCAGCAGCATTGACAGCTTCTGGACACTTGGGACTTTTAGGTGTAGAGGTGCCATAGCTTGATTTATCCTGGAGCATAGCATTCAAAAAACACAGGACCTCTGACTAGTACGGTTTAAATCAAGTTTCACTCTCAGGATTTTTGTGTCTGATCCTGAGGTGTGTTATTCCTGTGCCTGGCTACTCTTGTCTTCCAGAATTCCACAGCCTAGGACAGGAAAGCCTGCTGAATATTGCACTCAGTTTCAGCAGACACAAAACAGAAAGAACGAAGCAGCTTGAGTTTACTCACCAGTCTAAGCAGCAGATTTCTTCCTTGGAGAGAAGGCTGAAGAACAACGGTGAAGTCATCCTTTTGATCAAACCTCTCAGACTCCAGTAGCTTTTCCAAAGCATCCTAAATAGACAACCATTTAATGGGATAAGTATTATTGGGTAGAGAGTGTAATGTATGTATGATTCATCAGGGATTAAAGTAAATTTGAATTATCCCCATCCCTAATAAACCACAGAAATAAAATTGTGTAGTCCAGAACAAAGACAGTAATTTAATGGAATCTTGTTATACAACAACTGGAAAATCCTTGTCGCTATGAGAAAGATGGTTTACCATCATTTACTTTGAAAGGGCAGCAAGCTTAGCAAGGCAATGAAATGCCATGTTTATTGCCACCCTGGTATGTTTAAAAGAAACTCTAGCACAACTGTCTTTGTCTTAACAGAATATTTCCCTCTTCTAAGTCATGTGGCATTTTACTGGCCAAGATGGATTATTTCTCTGATGGGATATGAAAAATCCTAGGTTGCCAAAAGCTATACAGACATTTAAAACTTCAAGAGATACTAAGTTCACTCAGGTATAGAGAGAAATTATTGCCAATATTCCTGAGGTAAGAAATCGGATTGGGATTGCAACGGATAGGTGATAGAAAGGATGTTACTCAACTTCCTCACTATTATTCCTCCCTTAACTCCTTGCTTCAGGCCAATCTGGAAAATGAATAGACATGTCTAGCAATATGAGAGCCAAACAACACAGGACATGCTATACCTGATAGGACCACCTCAGTATGTTATCATGGAATGTGGAGTGTTCAACATAACTGCACTGATTCTCTCCTGGATTGCTGCAGAAAAGAATTAAAAACATGAAAGACATGAACTTTTGATAAACAAGGTGGATAGCATGAAATCTTCTAAGCCACTGACAAGCACATACTAAAGACTAAATTGTTGTACGTGTAGAAAAGGCTACATGGAACACACTAAGTTTTGATATAAACATAGAATGACATATAATCCCATATCCAGAACTTTGTATCTCTTTGATTTGAAAGCCTAGTCAGTTGACAAGTATGCCAGACTTAGATTAGCACAGGATCTCACAAGCTAGCAACATGCTCAAACTTAAAATAGCAGCTGTACTGGTTTTCAAACATTTCCCTCTCTGTAGTCACAGAGAAAAATCGAACAAACTCAAAATACTTCCACTGGAACTTTTTCTTTAGTATTTGGCATGAAGACGTGCATCTAGAAACGTGGATGGAAGCTGCAGAAGGTTATCCATGCTAAAGGATGATTGGCACTGTCAGATTTCTGACCTGCAAGGTCAGATGGATATACTGCATGTTTTTGAAGCTAGCTGGAGAAATCTGAGAATTCCCAGAGGTGTAGATGTGAACAATATAAGACACACATAAGATTAGTTAGGTTCCAGTGAAGTTATATTCCCTTGAAATTTCCTGGGTGGATTAGAATTTGAGGAAGCTTCTGGGGGGTTTGCAGATATAAGCAATAAGTATGTGTCAGGATCCTTTTCACAGAGCTCTAGCTAAACCCATAAAATGAGAGTTTTCTGATAAAGTGCTGCTATCACTGTTGGTGAAGGAAAGAAATATCAACTCAGGACCAGAATCTTACCCAAGCCTAACAAAGGAACCTCATAGAATACATGAAGAGAGTTATATGCCTAAAAATAGGGCTCATGCCTTACTTTTATAGCAGATGCTTCTGGTTAGTAAGAACTAGAGCTTTAAACCCCATTATGTCCCAAGCTTCAATGCCTTAAGTTAAGGCACAGTACTGAAAGTGTCAACGACTATTATCCTCTTTGACTCTTGAAATTTCACATTCCGGTATGGACTTATATTTTCCTCTCAAAGCACAGTTCATAATGACAACTTAGTAAGCAAATGAGCTGGAGGTCCTTATCTGGGAGAGGATCTGGGACTGAGGCTGTCTAACAAACTTGTGGGAACTGTGTTTATCAACCAGATAAACACAGCTAAGAGAGCATGCTGACAATGAGAAAGAAAATTGCCTTAAGTACAAAATGAAATATAAAAATTCCTCAGAGGAAAAAAAAATAGATCTATTTAATTTTATTGTTAAGGCCTTCAATACATGGCAATGCCCACATTCCTAAACACATCTTTTCCACATTTCTCACATTTTCCCCTTCATGTTTGTGCAGGAGAAATAAGCTAGAGTGCCCCGTGCAGTCACTTTTGACAAGGAAAGCTCCTCCTCTCCCTGTATTTGTTAAGTACATGGCTACATAGCAGCCAGACCTGTTCCCCTGTTCCATCAGAATGTCTCCAAGGCTGTATGCTTGCAAAGCTTGTGAAACACTTCAGGATGACTATATTTGTACATATGGTGTCCTATGCCACGAGCACAGGGGGAAAAAAAAAAATTACTGTGGAGTAAGATAAAGTGTAATTTCACCAGCTGTAAACTACTCCATCATAACTGCTCATGTGCACACTCCTACTCCGTACTAAATCGGGACACAAACTACTCAAACTTGTGTTACAAAGTACTGAGAAAGACAGATAAATAGATGCAGTTACCATACGGAAGTGACAACTTGGATGTTCTCTACCCTGGCATACCCTAAACCTAAGCAGAATCTTTACAATAGCTTAATAATGTCCTGTAAAATCAGTTACTCATTTTGTGAACATTGATATGTAGAAATTCAAACTTCTGAAGCACCTACAGGGCTTCTGACTAGAGAGTTGCAGAACAAAAATATCAATGAATAAAAAACTGGGGGTAGCTAGATGGTGCAGTTTTGTGACCATAACGTAAGTGCTGGGACTGGCTGGGATGGAGTTAACTTTCCTCATAGCAGCCCATATGGTGCTGTGTTTTGGATTCATGGCTAAAACTGTTGATAACAAACCCATGCCTTGGCTCTTGGTGAACAATGCTCATACAGTGTTGAAGCTTTCTCTGTTTCCTTAACTCTGACCCAATATTTAAATACGCTGTCCAATTTGATAGGATTAAAAGCACTGGCTTCCTAGTAAAAATATATCTTTCAGAGAGTTTATCAGAAACAAAGGGAAGACTTCAAATATCTTACATACTTTTGTATTAAGGGCAGAAAAACAGCTCAGCAGATTGTATCTCAGTCATAAAGTCAGTGCATATACATAGCTATTTGTTGAACACCAGCATGAAACAGCGACAAGAAGTTAAAGAAATCTGTTACCTGGCATTACTGTAATCTTGGCATGCAAGAGAGGCAGTTGTGAGCTCAGTGGAATCAACTAGATTTACAAAGGCCTTGGGAACCTGCCGTAATAAAAGTAAAAATTATTCAGGCTAGATTTGCAATTAAAGATCAGCAAGCAGCAATTAGAGTAAATTACATCTACAACCTCTGGCCTGGTATTCTGCTTACATAAAATCCACGATCTAAGTATTTTCCAATTCTGTCCTGAACCCTGCTCCTATGCCTGCAATCTAGGATCATCATGAAGTACTTGTGACCATGTTTTCTTGACCGAGACACAGCAATTCATTTTGCATAACCAAAATGGCCACCAGCCAACTAAACTGAACTCAAATGAACTTGGGACTACCATTTTTGTGGCAACACAGCAATGAAAAGCTGGGGACTATAACAGCACAAGCACTCATGCAAACCACCACACCTCTCCCCCCTGCAGAAATCAGCTTTTCATTTACATAATGATATTTCTCTTCTACAAGTGCACATAAACAGGTTCTGGAAATAACAGTGAAGGGAATCTGAAGAGAATATGTGGGTGGAATTTCCCCCATTTCCCCAACAACATTTGTCGAAGTCAGTTGGAGAAAAACGAGTGGTTGTGGTCTGAGGCAACCAAACCATAGCAGATTTAGAATATGCTGTAGGCCTTCAACGGAACAAAACAAAATTATTGGAAGAAGCCATTGAAATAATTCAGTTAAACAGTTTATAGTCTGCTTTAGTAGTAATCTATCCTCATCTTGTCTACTGTCATTAGTAGACCAAGACATAGAACAGAATGCTTCCCAGAAACCATCCTAGATAAATAGATAGCTGTTAGCTCAGCCAGCTAGAAAACCTTTAGAAAGGCTGAGATTTTTAAATGAACACAAAAGAGGAAAAAATATCTATTATTTGTATTTTAATGGATGTTTTCCCTGGTCTGTAAAAATCATCCCCACGTAGTTAGCAGCCTGTACACTGCCTATGTGTTCCACACCAGTAATTAGATATCAGTTACTTTCACCAAAAGCCCTGTTACAAGTAACTTTCAGATCCAGACAGATGTACTCCAAATTCTCACAGAAATCATTTTACAAATACCCAAAGACTGAATGGTACATTAGCTTGTGTTGCAAAACAGAGCAGTTACCCATCCATCCTTTCTGTTTGCATGTGTCAGCTTTTTAAAAACCTGAGTAAAACACTTAGTGAAAACAAACGGAGCCAGCAGGTTGAAGTTAACGAGACTGGTGTTCTAAGTCATGTGGAGAGTGGTACAAGCACTAGTCTAGTAGGGGAGACTGGAAAGATACACAACAGATTCAGCTATTTGGGGTTGATGAATACATCTTACCTTCTTATACAAAAAATCCAAGACAACTGTAAGTTTTTCCAGGTTTTCCGATATGCAGTCCTTCTGTAATGGAGATGAGAAAGGCCAACAAAACTAGTAGAAAAAACAGTTATCCATTTCCTGAAAGTCATAAACTCTGTGTATTGAGCTGTGTACTGAAGGATTATAAAGAACCGCTCTATTCTAAATTCAGCCTTAGCCAGCAACAAGTAAATAACATGGAAACTAGTCTTGTAATTTAACTGCCTATAAATAGACAACTTGACATATAGTAAAAAAAAAAAAGAGACAGGGATAGGGAAGAAAAGTATCCTTATACTTGAAGGTGGAAAAGGGTTATTCTACTAAGACATCTCAGACTAGGGATAGCAAATTAAGTACAGATGTTCATAAATACAAAACACATCATGTGCCAGAAGCTTACATCATTGCATAGAGGCGTCCCAACATCCCAGATCTAACTACTCCTTTGGTTCCCTGTGGCAGAGAGCAGAGTATGGGAAGGGGTCTTAATTACCTGCCTTGACTGCTAAACCACCCCACAAAGTACTTACCAGTTGTGTGGAAGCATAGGAGGAACATGGGCTTTCAGCACTAAAAAATACTGTGATCAGTTTCCAGTCATTTTGGAAGTCCATCATCTGGGAGGAAAAACAAAGGAATAGGATGAACTCACACAATTTGCTGTGAGTTCAAAACCAGCGAGACCAAGCAGTAGTCCATGGCCCAACCCTGGCCATCTTGGTCCCTTCCATTTGACAAGCCATCCAGCTTTTCCTTAGAGGACATGGCAAATGGATCGTTAGGCATCAAATGGTGCAATTAAAGCTGAACACACATCTACAAAAAGCTCAGGATAGAGCCTGAAATTGCTGCTGCTGTAGAAGACTCTATTGGAAAAGATAGAAAGCCTAGCACAGAACTTGATGTTTCTTTCCATCACTGTTGCAGCTTGCCAACAGGATTATTGTATATAAATTGCTGAGAAGGGGTCACACTAGTGGGACAAAGACCGGAATAAAAAATCTGCGAGCTAGAGCTCTGCTCAGCTGTGCTGTGTTTATTAGGCAATGCTGTACAATCCTGAAGAGCCTTGGTTAGAACCACACAGTTCCACAAACATGCATGCTAAATCCCTGCAGAGGAAAGAGTCAGCAGCAGAATTGCCTCGGCAATTACATTTTCCCATTACTTCAAGATGATTTTACAAAATCACGGTTAAGAATAAAGGAAAAATGAATGCTTAAAGCTCCAGGATGGGACCTAAAAAGCTCTCAGCCATGAATGATAATTCTAGCTCAGCCAAAGCATCAGCCAAAGCATATCTAGGTCTTTATTGTCTTTTTTGAAAATATGTTCCTAAAAGACCAAAAAGGAACTGAAGACACAAATACTGAGAATTATTACTTTGGGTTGGCTTCTCAGAAACACTGGCACAGTTACAGAGTGTAGCTAGCAGAAGTCTCACATCTTTAGCCAACAGAAAGCAAACATATTGGCTTCCCTACCAAGCTCGTCAGCTGCTTTGACAAAAGTAAAAAAAGGTGGGATCCTTTCAGAACAAAATTCTGCACTTGAAAGGCACAGGACTGATTGTTATTTACAACATAAAGACTGCAGTCTGTTAACCTCAAGAAATGGCATTTTCTGTTTTAAAAAGATTTTTGAGAACTGTTTAAGCATTAAACCACTTTTCTGCCCTTTTCTGCTTCAACACCACACTTTCTGAATTTTCCTGTGCTTTAGACAAACCTGATCCACTTTCATGAGCTCCACTATTTCTTCAGCTTGATGCAGGAGGTCTCTGAAAAGCAGAAAGGAAGAGAGACATTGTGGAGGCACCAGTAACATTAAAGCTTTGGCTGATTTTTACCATTGATTCAAGCAACATTTGAGGATTCAGGCTGCATTAATCTTTTCTCTCCTAAATGTGTTAAGATTAGACAATTGACTGTGCTACTAGAGAGCTTTGGGTGATTAGTTAATATTCAGCTATCTAACTTTCAGACATGTGCACTTAGATGAAAACAGCAGCTTAGTGGGCACACCTCAACTTCTATTTGAGCCAAAAATTTGTTCTGCAGCTATAACGAGACCTGATATTAACTCAGGTGATAGAGACCCCAAAGCGGGGCTTTGTTCCTCCTGATTCTGAGAGGTGCCAGTTGAGCCACAATGACAGTCTCTGCCAATACTGAGCATATTCTGAGCCCAGTGAAGTGCTCCAGCATCAAAGATTTCCATCCTTCCCCTTGCCAGCCGTACATCAACTGCCCGGCCAAAAGTCCCTCGGACTCACCTGGCTTGACTGTCTGGTGTCTCTCCCGCTGTGCCAGGCAGAGGGGACAGATGTAGGACTGAGGGGTTGAAGGTGCTAATGAGAGCTGAATGACACACACACGTTAGGCAATATCTGCATCCAACAGACTGCCACTCTGCTGATTCATTAAACACAACTAAACAGCACTAGAACATGTCAAGTCTGGAACTGAAACAGCACCAGAACATGTAAAGTCTGAGGATCTCAGCAAGCACAAGAGGTGTGCCCAAGCCCCTCTTCACCTATTTTTCTTGGTTTTGTTTCTCACCTTCTGAAGTGAAGGCTTGATGTCTGAGTTTGCCTCCAGACTCAGGTTAAAAACCTCCATTCCTATCTCATGTCAGCCACAAGTATTGCAGGTGGGCTTAAGTAGAGGCAGATGTAGGAATGACGCGACTGGGAAAGGCTACCCAGGGAGACTCACAAACTACCAACAAGTTGCCGTGTTTTGAACCCCTTTTACAGGGAAATGGAATGTCACACCAAGGAGTTAAGACACTAGGAAAATGATTTGGAGGGCAGGATCAGCTATATATTACCAGCAGCATTTCAGTGGGCATGGAAGTTTTACTTGCAATACCCTTTAAGCAAGTAATGGCTGCCTTCAGAGGCAGCCAAGAGGCAACAAATTCTCAGATGTGGCACATCTATGGCAGTCCCAGTGTAAATCCTAAGCACATGGCACTTCTGGGCAGGTAAACCCACACAAGATTTCACCAGGCCAGCATGGGCCACAAGCACACACCAGCAGAGACCATGTAGTGGGTAGAAATAAGAGGCCAAAAAACCCTGTTGGGCATTTAAGAATCTTGCAGCAGTCTGTCACAGCCCTTTTTCACTGCTGTTTGTCTACCCAGAGAGTCTCTTTTAAGGCCATCACGGACAACCCAAGCTGGCTGTACTCATGTCCCCAGGAACACCATCCCTCAGGCTTCCCTTACACCCCTGCACTGTGCCTGTGCTGCACCTGCTCTGCAGCCAAGCAGAGCCCTGGAGTTTCTGCCAGCAAGCTGCTAAATTAATTTGCTGAAGTTTTAGTGTGACAGCAAGACGCACCTGCTAAAGTTGTCACGCTTACTTCAAGGAAGTTCTTTCCTGTGCTATAGAAAGGGAAGAGAAAACAGGAAGTTCCTGTTACTACATTTCTCAAAGAAAAATTATATTATAGCACAGCCTCAATTTCTTATTAGTTATGCTGCATCTCATGGCAGCTGCTGCAAGTGAGAATGGGGCCTTTCTTTCCCCAAAACTGTCATGTCATCAGCTACTGCTGAGTAAGAACATAGTCTCATATCTCATTTTTTCTGTGTCTCTGTACCCTCTGCACGTTGCAGTACTTGTGCTTCCTTATACATAAGTATAAGTGATGCAGGGGCCTCTCCGTGTATACCCACATACAAGTGGGCACAGATGTTCACACAACCATTAAAAAAAAACTTAGTATTTTGAAGTTTATGTGTGCAGTGCTAAATCCTCATCTGGGATGTTGTGACTCAAAAGATCTCAACAGACCTGCAGCGACAAGGTTTAGCCACTCACTGATTTAGATCTGCTAAAGGGGCATGGAAGTTAGAAATGCGGTAAAGCTTGTCCACGAAGCTCTGGGAATCAGCCAAGCAGAGGACAGGGTATCTGGATTCTTTCTTGGCTCTGATAAATCCCTGCTTTCTAATCTCTAACTAGTGATTTATGACATTTACTGCCTAGGATTTATCACACAGCAATGATTCTTAATCAAGGGTATTGCAACCGTAAAGTAATTCTATATCCTGCATTAATACAAAAAAATTGTTACCAAAGGAAAGGGAAAGTTTCAGTGTCTCAAAATCCTTTCTATTTAACATAGGCTTTCTCCTCCTCTCTTTAAAACAATAAAAAAATTGTTTGGGCCTAACTCCTGCACTGTGATACTGTAGAGATTAGAATAATGAAATTTAGAAAAGCTAACTATTAATTGTTACCTTTGGAGTAAATCCTCACCAGATCCTGGTGTCTGTGAACAAAGAAGCAATAAGAATAATATTAAGAAAAGTGTAAACTAGACCTACATATGCTGTTCCCCTAGTGTATTTCAGTCCTGTTTGAGACAGTATTGTTTTCCACATACTCTTCTCCACTGTGTTGTAATCACTCACAGAATCATAATATTTTCCAGAACTTCCCTATTACAGTGCATTTTCATAATCTGGTAATCCTTTCTCAGTTAATGTTTTCATTAATCATTTTTTACACATGGCTTAAAATAGATTTTGATTTGTTGAAATCAAATTCCATAAAACAAAATGCTGTTCTAGACCAAATTTCTTTGAATCTACTCCTTTTCAACAAGGGACAAAACACGAAGTCATTTAGATAATTTACATAGATGGCACTCAGAAGGGTGTCTGTTAAAAAGAAACAACATCAATAGAGGAAATTCACCGGTTTCAGAGAGCTTGATGAGGAGACAGTGACAGAGATGTTTGCTCTAGGAAACCAAACATTCCTTAAAAGAGGTCATTTACACGTTTTTCTATGACACCCCCACAAGCAACAAAGACACCAGCACAAAGACTTGCTCCAAAGGGCCATGCACCTGATATGGGTGAAGCATCTTTGCATTCAGGATAATACATTTTTTCAAAAGAGAGAGGTACTCACAAGGAATCCAGAAGTGGTGATTTTCTAAAGGAAAAGTATGATATATTGATGGATACCAAATCAAATTTGAAAGTTGTTTTGTAATAAGGGAGACTTGCCCTGATTTTTCACTGCTGAAGCCTCTCCAGTGGCTTTCAATTTTTGTTCTACAGGCATTTCTATGCTTCCTCAAATCTTGAGAACTGTGGCTAAATCCTTTTAATTTGGCCTCAAATCTGTTTCAGATATACACTTCCAACTATCTAGACAAATAATGATGATCCAAATCTGATTATATTATTACAGTCAGGGGAATTTTACCCACTGATCTATACATCAGAAACATTTTTGTGATTCTTGTAGACCTTCTGCCTTCTAGGTAGGAAACCAGTTTCTACATAAAACACTTGATGAGGTGGAAAATCTGCATTTCTCAATAATTTGTATTTGTTCTAGTTTGAATTTTCCTAGCATCTTCTTTTAGTTTTTCAGTCATTGTTAGGAAAATCCATGCACTCTAATCAAATGTCATGGTTCTCTGCAAGAGCACTGTGATCACATTTCCTCCTGCACGGAGTCAGCCAGCTATTTTTAGACTCAGGGTATATTGGAACACTGAACAGCAAGTATTTCCAGTCGTTTTTTCACCAGAAGTCTTTGATGCTTGTGGAAAGACTGAAGTCCTGAACACCCTGAGACCCCAAACTACATCATCACAGCAGAGGAAATGGGTCATGTTCAGCACATTTCCCGCTTGTACTTACTCTTTGCAAACTTCCTATTGCAGTGACTGCTTTAATGTCAGCTGGCCTTAGAGCATGAACTGTAGAAAAGCAAAAGACTTCAGGTTACAAAACACCCCAAAACAGTAACCCTAAAAGCAAGTTACATTCGCCAGTATATTAAAACATAAAGTTGGGTAAAACAGTAACAAGTCTATCCCTTGATCCCTTGATTGGAGGTTTTAAACTAATCAGAAAGCATGAGAAACTTTTTCTCAGGTGTTCAGTAAATACTCTGGGTGTTTAGAGGCACTGAAATACTCAACCATCAGTCAAGAAAAGATCCAAAAAACACCGCTGAGAATGACTGAAGTAGTAGTGGATCCCCAATCACCAGCTAAAGAAACAAAGGTAGAAAATTAATCACAAGTGGAACAAAAAACTAAGGAGTTTATAAAGGCTAGCTCCACTTCAGTCAATCCCATACATAGGCATCCCCACAAACAGCTGGTTTCTGCCCCAGCCCATTCTCAAATTATTTTGTGAGGGAAAGCCTCTGCAGAGACAATATCTGCAAATACAAACCTGAAGGTGGTGAAGGGGTCTCAGGGAACATCACCTGCTCACATGAAAACTGCAAGCCTCTTAGAGCCTTAGACACAAACAGATAAATATGGTTGATTGCTTAGATCAAACAAGGAAATCTGTGGAATGAGGGGTCCTATGGGCTCCATTCTCACACAGAATCAAGATTTTACTTATGTAAACTATTTCAAAGAACAATTATACCTCTGTTAGAAATACATGGGAACACAGATCCGGACAGCTGCATTTTCAGTTAACTCTTCTAGAACTTGACACTTTCTGCTCAGTTTTCTTACTGATTGCCACAGCACTGGGCCTGAGCAAACAATGAAATGTGCTGAACACATCCAGTCACATCCATTGCTGCAGTGACTGCTTAATCTGGGACAGGTCATAAGGACAGCTGCTGCAGGCATCCCCATGTGCCTAGGGGCACCCAACTGACACAACAAAATGTTACATCTCCAATCTGCAACAGGAAAGGCAGAATGAACCAATTCTGGCTCCCTAACAACACCTGGCCAGGTGATCAGAGAAGGCAAGGATGTGAGTGATGTTATTCACTCAGCGTGAGAGACAGCTCAGTACCAGTAGGAACATTGCTTAATGCCATCCTATATCCTTATGGTAGGCACAGACCTACATCAAGTGCTTTAAAGGGACATGAAAGGCAATCCTTGCCTCCCCAGGTGACTTGGCAAGGGGTTCTCTCATCACAGTGACCATGAGTGGCTGTCTCACCATCACCAATATCTAAAGGTGAGATCTGTATAATGACAAGGGCCACTACGGTCCCCACACGCTCCCAAGTGCCCAGCTGGAGGACTTTAATGATGCAGACATTTTGCACTGTTATAAAGCAATGAAGAGTTTAATCCTATGTTTCTAAAAGAGCAACAGAGCATTCAGGAAAAAGTGCTAACCACAAACAACCTACGTAAAGGATATGCAACCTAATAACAAACACTGCTCGGAGAAAACCTCATTTCCTGATAACATTCTGTAATCTTGCAGCTGTACTATCACATTGCTGACTCATTGGCTTTGCATTTCTTCTTTGCTGAAGCAGTTTAGAGCAACAAGCTGTATTCTTTCTTCTTCAGCTTGCCTCAGAGGAAGCAACAGCTTGATAGGTAATGATAGGTATTGAAAACAGAAAAAAAAAAAAAAAGTTGTACTCATACTTTACCTCTAGTGTCCAATATTCTTCCTGATCATCTGCATTGCCTTAAAAACATTAAAGAAAGGGTTATTATATATATATATATATATATAATTTTATTTTTTTTACCTTAGGGGGAAAAAAAAACCACCAAAACTTTATAAGACTTAATATACCTAAAAGCAAAGAATCTGAAGAGGAGGCACCTTTCTCACCTGCCCTCCTTTCCAAAGATGAGGCTCATATATTTTCTTTGATTTTCCTATACTAGAAAAAAACTTTTTGTTATTATAAGCCAGTGAGATCTCTTGCAATTAGTAGAATGTGATGGATTTATACCAACAAGTGATGAACTGCTTGTGGATCACCTCAAACAACCTCATCCTCCACAGGCCTTCCCTATGTGTTTTCCTCTTCAGCACATTTCATACACTGCTGTGGTCTTATTCTGTCCAAATTTAGAATAGTTTGAACATGTACAAGGTGAAACTCCTTAGAAAGGAGCCATTCACATTAATCTACGTCTTTCTCAGTCAGGGAGCAGCATGACACTGTTGAGAGTTTGCCATAGTGATACAGAAACAGCTGCAATTTCTTCTCTTAGTAGAGTGTTGGCAGACGAAATAGCCTGTGGAGCCAGGAGTCAGGCCTTAGATGTTTCAGTAAACATTATTCTCTTTCCTTGAGCATACACTTGGATTTATACAAATAGGTTTTGGTTTATGCTAAAATTTACAAAGATAGCCACAAAGCCTCGGTCAGCTGAACTTCAAAGCACGCTCTCAGCTGTTCCTGCTTGCTCCACTGAAGCCACCAGCATCCAGCAAGTCTTATACAGAATTAGGATAATAGTCCTTTAACAGTCTGGAGCTATTTTTGGAATACTTAGCCCTGCTGAGTACTTCTGGTTTGTACACCTTTATTTCCGTGTCAATGGCAGAGTAAGAGCTGAGCCAGCTCAGTCCAGCAGGTGAAACATCCTTGAGTGTAGGGCAGCCAGTGGTGCTCAAGCTGCAAGGTGTGCCTGGCACGGGCAGGGGGCTCTGGGCTGCCTCTGGGGACCTGTGCACACCGGTCAGTGCAGTGACACAAAGGCACTACTGCTCCCCATAACTGCCTCAGCCTGTCACCCGTGCCCACTACCTGACCATATCTGATAACAGGCAGCCACTTCTATATGTGGGGGTTTTCCCCTACTTGGGCTTCAGCTGTGAGCTATTTGCAAATTTATATTATTTTTACAGGACTCTGTAGAAGGTTGAGACAGTTTCCTGCCTGTTGTGTGACATATTTTTAACATTTCTGTCTGTTCAATCTGTGGGTTTTGATGATGCTTTACTCAGGGCAATAACCAGAACCCCAACTCTATTTGGGATACTGGAGGCAAAAGCAATGAGGGACTTCTGTATATCACACAAATCTACTGCAGAAACTCAGTATCTGAGACTTTTAACACTAATTCCAACTATATTTGAGAATAGTTCCTTAGGTTACATTGAGAGAGAAAGAGGATCCAGTCCCAGTTTCCAGGACTCTGGGAGTTGGAGGAACAGTTTTAACATGTCAAACTGAAAGTCTGTCAAGTCTGGGATTTTGCCTCTGACAATATCCAAATGCAGATGCTTAGTCAAAGAATAAGCAAAATACAGTTATACTTCCATTTTCTATCCTCCCAACTATTTGTATTATTGTGCTCCCTGAGCAAGCAATTACTTAACATTGAAGAATTCCCTGCCATCTTTCTTCCAAGGATTTGCTTATTTGTTTTTCTAATACTTTCACACTTTTAGCTTTCCCCAAGACTTGTAGCAAAAAGTGCTTCATCACTCAATTACACGTTGGAAAAAAGTACTTCTCTTTTGTTAATAACCTGATTGTTTCTCTTGTAAAGAGTAGTACTCCCCTGTTTCTGCCAAATTGCCATTTTGCATGCATCTGTATGTCTTTACCATATATCTATCCCTTCTTTTCCAGGCTGAAGAGTCAGTTTCTTTGATCTCAGGTTGAAATGTTTTCCTAAATCTGACCACTCTCCCCCTTTATCCTCCTCCTAGTTTTTTGCGGGTGTTTGTTTTTTTTTAACAACCTTTTTAAGATGAAAAATCCACATCACAGTCAAGATACAGGTGAACCATTGCCCTGTACACAGCAGCAGCAATGTGGTTTTTATGCTGGTCTCTCGCTAACTCTGGAAATGATTTCTCCCTGACTATCACTAGCACTGATGTCTTCAGAGTTTTGTTCTGGGGTCAAGCATTTTGTATTCAGAGTTCACCACAGTGCTCACATGGCTAAGAGTAAAATATAAGGTGAAAACTTAGTCTAATTTCATTCTGAACATCCGGAATAGCTTTGCAAGTTAGAATACACCCTTATCCAGATCACTTCTGAACATGTGCAGAGCCCACATCCCAAGGAAGATCAACATGAGCATCACAGTTAATAAAATGGACATGCTCATATTTCTGCTTGGCTCACTCCCTTGGGTGGATATCATCTAATCCTGGCAGTTCTTTTACCATTTGTCATCAGTTTGTTTAAGGATTTGGTTGTTACTCCTCTTGTACCCTGTGCTGAAAGGCTTGGAGTGCAAGGCCTTTTTTAAGCTGTTATGCAAGGACACCAAAAAAAATAATAATTTGTCAGGCTTCAGCCTTCTTTTATAGATCAGTCAGTCCTACAGACTCCATGTTCAGAAGAATTTGGAAAAAAAATTATTTGTTTTCATTCCTTCAACAATGATTCATTGTTTCTCTTCAGATTAATTTTTGGCTTGGCTGATTAAATTTTAACCCCTTCAGTTTTCTTAGTTTGTTTTGGATTTACACTTTCCATAGGATGACTTTTTAAACTCCTGCTACACCCAGTATTGTAATTACTTCCCTACTAGACCATTGAATAATTCTAATTTTCTTGACATAAAAAGGAAGTATTTTTCAGATAATTCTCCCAAAGTTTGAGAGAAAGAGTCTAACCCCTTCATCCCTTGCCCTTACAGTTAATCTGCTTCCACAAACAATTCTTATAGGCTGCTATCAAGCAACATCTTTTTTCCCAGATAAGATTTTCAGAAGAACTGCAGCCACCACACATATTTTCCCTAAATTAAAATGCTCAGATGTGATAATTTCTTCTGATTACTTCAGGAATCAAAACTTCCTAACAGTTTATTATTTATCAGAGCACCTTATAATCCTCTGCGATAGTGATCATCACATTCTACAGCTAAGGTTAAGCAGTATTACTAATTATAATTATTTTCTTACAGGCAGAGACCTGAAGCACAGAGCCAATAAAGCTGAAGCATGCACTGTATTTCCAGTCTTGAGCACCTACAAAAACTGTCATTGGCACCAAACATGGACTTTAGAGACCCACTATAGGGAACAAGAGTTCCCCCCTACCCTGAATATTACAGAAATCTGAGCAATGCCTGGATTGCCAGGATGCTGTCTAACCATTCACATAATCTTCTATCACTGAAAATAAGATGATTACAGTTATAAGTTCAGAGAAAACTTCTGTTCCTTGCTTGAATTTCTGCACCATTTCCAATTCTACACAGATCTCACTGCTAGTCTAATTATTTGGTGATGTTTCTCTCACCAGAATGCTTCAGTGCCTAAGACACAGTCTAGCCCCAGAGCAGTACAAACCAATGCATACATCTTCATCAAAAAATGATCAAACGTGCCCAAAATTGCATTTAAGATCACAGTTTTACTCACAGATTTTCTTCGTCTTGCTTCTAAAACTCCTGCTATACACCCACCTTGCAACAATTAAAAATAGAGTTTCCCAAATACTGTGCAATGCAAATTTTCAAAGGGCCTTCCAAAACTTACCTTCTGAGGAGAGCAACCAAAGGAACAGCACACCTAACAACAGCTTCATGGTAACCACCCCTATGAACTGATAATCCTGGAGTGTGCGTGTTAGGTGTTAAGGCTGAGACGAAAGAAATTCTCTTCCTTTTTCTTCTTTATATCTTAAAAATTGATAACTCAGCAGCCATAAAACTTATTAGCTTCTACCTTTGGAAAGCAAAGTGATGATGATATCTCATTTCATTGCCCATCCAAGGGTCAAAGAAGGGGCACAACTCCTCTCACTTGTTCAGAGAGAGCTGGCCATTTTTCAGGGGAGTTCTCAGTAAATGTAAGGACCAAGATCACATGAGTCAGCTTCCAGCAGGGTCAAGGCTCTTCCAGGCAATACATAACACATTAGTTTGGCATTAGCCTGCCTCTGCCAGGCAGGGAAGGAGCCTCTGCTCCTGAGGCAACAAGGTCAATTGAACCCTATGTAGCAGCTCACACCCACCCAATGAGGAAGGTTGTGCTCTTCCTTTTGTCTCCTTCCCTACCTGTGCTCCTTTCTTGCCTTCAACCAGACTCATGCTGTTCCTCTTCTGACAGATTTTCTTTCACAGGGTTATGCCTCACCAGTATTTGCCAAGACAGAGCAGTGCCAGACAAGCAGGATCAGTAGCTCTGCCCTCACACTGCCCAGGTCTCCAAACCCCTTGCTGTGACACTATTACAGCAGCACAACCCCTTCTGCAGAATCAAGGAGTGTGCAGAAATGCCAGCTAGATTGTGATACACCATTCCCCAGTGAGACTATCACTATGCCTCAATTACAGCGTCAGGGTCAAACCTCTGACGAGCAGCCTGCTCTCCTCACACAAAACAGCAGAGTGACCTTTGGCCTCTTCTGAGCCCACAGACACCCAGAGAGAGCTCCTCCAAGTATAATGGGAGTCTGCTTATGTAGAGAGCTTAAAATGCTTAAATAAGCCACTAACACACCCAACTTGGGCAGTCTAACCCATCCTTCAAAGGGGGTTTTGTTTATTTTGGCTTTCTGTTGTTTCACGACAGAAATCTGACATTCTGTGAAGGAACATGATGGAGGCAGATCTTGTGCTCATTTCACTTTTCAAAAACCAGGAATGCTATCTTAATTCTGAACATGAACAGCTGTTGTCCAGAACAACACACAAGGAGGAATGTAGATAGACAGGGGAAAGCATTCCTCCACCCCTGAATCTCCACCCTCAACTCAGCAAAAGCATACCAACACAAGGGACTTCTCACCTCAGACACAGCTACATGTTCAAGTCTGAGAGTGATGAGTCCATTCTGCTTGGGGGTCTCACACCTGAAACAGTTTGACACCCAAACTCTTTAAACCAGAAAGGTAATGAAAAGTTAAAGTTTTACTCACTGTCAGGGCACAGTACCACACTCAGCCTGGGCTGAGCTGCAGTGGAACTCCCAAGCACCTCCTCAGAATGAGGGAGGTACAGGTGAGGCTGTCAGGACCATTATCAGCTCTCAGTCAAGGTGGCATTGCACAGTCTCAGCATGGATGGGAGTTACCTTTGGTGGGTTTTGTCATTACATACAAGGATTTGTGGCTGCTTCACTCCTCAAGGGAAAGCTCTCACTATCAAAAGTCTGAGAAACAGACTTCTTGAAGACCTGGAAGTGTATAAAATCCCAGAAAGCTTCTTCCTCATTGTAAGCAAAACATGAAAAGGAAGGTAGCATTAATTCATTCATTTGCCATAAACCACAGATCCAAGAGGAAGTTTAGCCTTTAAACACTGTGACAGGCTCCAGAAGTGAAACAACACTAACTCCAAGGCTTGTAAATCTCTTGTAAACACTCCTTCCCACCACCAAAGCATCAAAATAGCTCCTAGACTGAATAGCAAATAACAAGTGGCATCAAAGATAAAAAATGTTTGCAAAAGGGAGAAGAGAGAATTTTCTGTTAGATACAGAAAGTGTCAGAGAGAAATTAAAGCTTTTACATTACTGCAAGGGCAAAGCTAGGTGCAGCTACTGGAGGCAAGGAGAGTTCCAGAGCATAAAACAGCCCTCAGCTGATGGTATTTAGGAATACCGTAGGGAACTGCAGCCATGCAGCTGATTGCCTAATGATCAACACAGAACATCTTATGTCTTCCCTAAAGTGCCTGCTGCTGCTCAGGTGGGACAAGATGCTAGCTAAGCCTGGTAGTTAATCCTGCCTGAATCATGTGAGTCTTCTTGTCACTTGCCCTGGATGGAGAGGGCTCATACACAACTGGCACAGAAGAACTTTGGGTGAGATTTGGTGGTAAAAAGCAGAAATTTTATGCCTTGGCATCTTCTCGAGCAAAGGACAGGCCTACACCCAACGGTGCAAAACAAAAAAAATAAAAAGCCAACTCCCAGTTACAGTTTTAAAGCCAGCAACACCCAAACAGATACTCAAACACAGGTGCTAAAGCATATTAGCCAAACTCTTTGGTTCGTTGCTACATTTTTAGGCGGCTTATAATATACCCAAAGCTTCACCTTTCATCCCTGGAATGAGAGCCACAGCTGGGAAAGCCATAGGAATTTTTTTAGCACGTCTTTAAAGTTTATCCTTACCTCCTCTGTTAAGCAGAGCCTTTTCTGGCGTTTCTTTTATTCATACAGAATACCAAAACCCAAAAATTCTTTTAACCTAAATCCTCACCTATAAGACCACTGTTTTAAAATACAATAATGAAGGTATGGCTGCATATTAAAAGAAGGAAAACTCCCAACAATAAAAACAAACAGACAAAAAACTCAGCATTCAATCACTCATAATTAAACCCAAGATGTTTGTACTTGTACTGAGTAAGTTAGGGAGGTAGCTTACTCAATTGCTAATAAGCAGAGGCCATGTATCAGTGGATAATGTAATTGCATCCACAAAACTATCACATTACACTGGCATAGCAGAGGACTTCTTGTGGAAATACAAAGCAGACCGAGTTTCCATTTCATCTGAGGATAGAGCTTGTCTGCAACCCGTCACTGCTTCAGCTAATCCTACTGCCTTGACAAGGCATTAGATCTTGAATTCTGCATTTAGGAAGCATATCCCTGAATTATTCCATCTATGAGGCACCCATCTGTGATGAGTAGGACATGACAGTGCTACAAAAAGGTTAGGCATAAATCATATACAACAGCAAGACGTGTCATGTGTCCTTGCGACGTTGTGCCGTTGCCTCCTCTGGCTGCGATTCACGCTGCTGGTAAATTTAGTGCATACTCGGGACCTAAACAGAAGATCTTCCTCCACAGGGGAGTTCAGACATGCAGGAGAGGGTGAGGAGATCAAGTGAGGCCAGGGGCAGCCGGGGACATGAATCATCGGGCAGCAGTTCTGCGGCAGAAGGCAGGAGAGCTGCACCGCTTGAAGGAGGCTGCTACCACCTGCTGGAGGGAGCGCAAATCCTCCGAGGAAAAGAACATGAACGTTAATGCGGAACTGGAAAGCACCGGCCTGCCGATGGTGGGATTACTGAGAGTGGGCAAAAGGCCTTGCAATGCTTAGTGCGCTCCTTAAAAAAACTCAGGCTTTTGGAGTTGCAGACGAGGAGGATATAAATTATTTCTAAAATGGCTTTAAAAAGAAATAATTGGTTTAAAACAAACAAACAAACAGACAGACAAAAACAAACACAAGGGCTCAAATACACTCCTGTAAGTTTTTCTAAGCTCAGCACTGGTTGGACTCTTGACTTTTATAGTTAGGATCTGCATAGCTGCTATAGAGACCAAAGATGTGGCAGTAAGTACGTAAATAAGCAAGGCCACCACCGCGATTATACCCGTGTTTTGGATGAGCTATGAAGCAGTGCTCTCCTGCAAGCACCAACCAGTAGCTGAAGGCAGCAACATAACAACTCCAATCCAGTGTTAATAATTGAATGAAACTTGAAATTTCTTCCTTGTGCCTTAAGTAGGGCACAACCTCTCACACAGATTGATTGCTTGCTGAAAGCACAAGCCCTCTAGCCACTCATTTGTGACTGGCACCAAAGTACAGCCTGAAGTCCATCTCCACAGACTTCTCAGTGCTACTGAGAAGCTGGTGGTGCCCAACCTGCCTTTGCAGCTCGTGTGTCTGTCACAGGCCCCACAATCCCCATTGCCTGTCACAAAAACACAGTGTGCCCTTTGCAGCAAAAGCTGCAAGTGCTCCTCACTGCTTATACTAGCAGCTTCTGGGCCTTTGATAAAGGTGAGCTGCAGATGATGCCATAGGCTGAAATCTTCCCAGCTCCTTGGGACAGGAGCCCTTGAAACCTGATGATAGCTGCAAGGCTGCTGAGGACTCTGAACAGCCAGAGAACAGCAGAAGCCAAGATTTAAAGATCCCCTGCTAAAGACTCCTTTTTACTGACTTTTTTGTATTGTGAGGATTCGTTTGAGTCTGTATGCATCAGGATGCTGGGGACCAGATACTTCCTGTGGCCTCCTCAGTTGGCCCCTTGGTTATCAAATCATGAGATAAGGCTTATTTCTGGGGAGCCCTGTTTACAGCCACAGACTTGAGAGAGTTCACCAGTGCTACCACAGCCTTGAGAAAGCAGTGCTGGCAGGAAGGCAGATAGAAAAAGGAAGCAGTGTGCCTGCCTCTGATAGGCAGTGATGGCATTTGATGGCAGGCACCAGAAAATACGTGCTCCCTTCCCGTGTCTCTGGGTGAGTTCGTTGATGCTCACATGCAAAGTACCTAATTCTCAAAGGTTTGCATGGAAACCAGGCACCTAAATAAACAGCACTGTGAATTGAAGAAGTCTCAAAGCACTGTGGTTCTCTGTAAAATGAAAACACGAGTATTCCCTTTCTGCCATTTTTTTCCACTAAGCTATAAAATTCCCAAAGCAGTGCCAGCTTTTGGCTGTTTGTATTCGTGCCACAAAGGGGCTCTGTTTTCAGCCAGAGCTGTAACTGCAGCAGCCAGCGTGGGAAGCTCCTGACTCTCCTGTGCTTTCTGAAGCTCTTTCCATAGGAAGGTGCAACATACAGACTCTGTGGGGTCAGCCTGTCTAGGTGCCACGGTGTCCCGGACTTTCTAGTCCATCCATGCACATCCTAAAAATTCTCTGTTTACCTGACTTCCCTGCAAAAAGTTGTTTCTCAGCCTGTCTTTATGCGTCAAAAAACGTATTCCTTTGACCTCAGTGAGCCAACCCCAGGTGTGCTATACTCTTTTTGCATCATTAATACTTGTGCTGCTCTTGAAAAAGAGAAGACTATCAAGTGGTAGCATAGTGACTGAGACCAGGAAAGGAGGTAAGGCAGTTATATTCCTCATATGGGATATAACTCTCTGAGTTTTCTGGCTGCATTTGCACCAAACTCTTAGAGACTTTTACACCCTACAGCCCTCAAGGTTGCTCAGCTTTCGTCCATTAGCAGCAGAAGCTCCTGGAGCCAGGAGCATATGGCTTGGCATGCTCCTTTCACACAACACAAACCGTGGCAAACACGTCCTCCCATCTGTAGTGTTCACCATCTATTCACTCTGATCTGCTGTCTCCTGCTCTGTGGCTAAAAGAGCCAAACATGGACTGTCCAGGTGCTGTGCCTTCTTGCTCACCAGTTCATTCACCCAATGAGTGGGACTGCATGTAGCCAAGCCTGTGGGTAACAGATTCAGGGCTCAGAGAAGTGGGCTGAAAGGCCTTTGGACACAGCCACACTTATTTTACTAAGGGACCGTGCAAAGCCAAGTAGCTGAAGCCTTCTGTAACTGAAGAGGTGCTTACAGAAAATACATTTCCTTTTGTGAGGCAAAGAAGTCACAGGAGAACAGCAAGCAAACACCATCAAGTCAGTCTTAAACCCAAAGTCACACAGAGCTTGGCACTCCAAGAAAGGGAAGCGAGTAAATGGGAGTAAAATAAATAGGAGGAGTGAACATACAGAAACTACGGAAGCCAGACTGGACTAGAAATATTTACAGTGCAGGGCAGAAAGGAGTATCAGCGCTCTGGCTGGAGCACATGGCCAGCTGGCCTGAGTGACAAACTGCTCGTGGAGGGTCACGCCTGCTTTTGCCAGCTGTAACTCTGGCAGTTGCCACCAGAGGACACCAAATTCCTATCTTTTCACTCCTGAACACAACCACCATCCTGACCCTTCGCTGAGAGTGGGGGAAAAATGTCACGGCCGTGGAGCTGTGCCTCCAGTCCTTAGGATGAGAGGTCCAGGCCAGGGGGTTCTTGATGTGGCCTGCGTTTGTCCAGGTATACCACCACGTCCTCCCTCACAGTCAGAAGCCAATTCCAAGCTTGCATATTTTCAGTGACTGCACGCTTTGAAGACCAGAAATAATAGAGAAAATAACAGTGATTCAAACCAACGCTAGATGATCGGAGACCAAAAGCCACTGCCAGATGAACAGATGCTCTTATCCCATACTTCAGTTGAAAGAGCCTTCCAAAATTCACAGTTCTGCCACACTTCATCCTGACATTTCAGCGGAATATTGCAAGAATGCCATCAAGTGCTGGAGGCCCTTGTTTTTAAGATGGAAAGGCTGGGTTCTGGAACCAGCTATGGGTGCAGGCATGGGCCTGTCCATAGGATTTTCTGAACAATTAACGTGCACATTATTATTTCAAGTGATCTCAATAAATTGCAAAAGCTGCTCCAAATCAACTGGATAAAATTCAATAAAAACACAGCAAAGTACTACAATTGGGAAGGAGAAATTAAGTGCACAAATGGATGACTTGGAATAATTGGTTAAGCAGCAGTACTACACAAAAGGATCTGGAGGAATTAGAGTGGATCATATTATGAGTCAACAGTTTTGTTGCAGTTGCAACAAAAACATTTCTTTTGGGATATATTAATGGAGTGTCATAACTATGCCACAGAAAGTCATTATTCTGTTTTACTCCAAAACAGCGCTCACTAATACTAAGCTTTGTGCCAAATTTGGGACACTAGCAGTTTCAGAAAGACAGAGTTAGAGCAGACCAGCCAGCCCAACAGAAAGCTTAAGGAAAGCTGGATGGAGTGGCAGAGGTTTTCTTGGGAGTGAAAGAGAAGAGTGCTCTGATCTTGCAGGGGGCTGTTCCAGCCAGCAGCAATTACCACGCATCTGTTTTCCCTGGCAGCTCAGAAGAAAGATAGGCAGAGGGGTCCCAGATCAGTGTGGGACAAAGGCAGACGCCAAACCTGGGACTAGTTTGGGCTTCATCTCAACAGGCATCTCTGTTTTTCTTACATAAGAGGGAAGGTATGCAGGTGGGGGATGGGAGGGGTCACGAGTTTTGATGTGACTGTCAGTGACAACCTGGAAAGTTGCTTTCAGGTGAGGAATGGTCCTTTTAACACAACAAAGCGGCACACCCACGAGTGCATACACAGACCACACCTACAGGAGCCTGCTTCCACAGGGTTGTTTGTACTGCAAGCAAAGGCAAAAATAAAGACTGGAGACAGAGCTTGCTTTTAGCCCATTCCTCCCCCAGGTCAAGCTGTCCCTATGAGTAGTATAGCAATGCTGTTCACATATTACTGCTTTCTGTGGCTCCTGGGGGCCTTCGAGGTCCTGCTAATATCACTGTTGTAAGACTCCCAGCCCTTAGACCTGGTTTCCACAAAGCACCTAAATAAATTTGGGCATGTCCCCATCTAGCAAAGGCCTTAAGCTTATGCCTACATTTAAGCACAAGCTTCAGAGTGTGTGTTCCATGGCTTCTGCAAACAAGGCCTTTACCTTAAAAGGCATAGATAAAACAACTTTTCAATTAGCTGAGCTGAGACGCTTCCCTCAAACTCCTTGAATCTACCTCCTCTCTGCCCCTGGAAGAGATGCCTTGCATAAGAAGACTTCCTTGCTTCCTCTCTGCTGTAACTCATCAGCTCTCCCCTGCTCCAGGGCACGTACCTCTAGGGACAGATGAAATCTGTTCCTGTTTGTTACGAAGCAAAGCTAGATCTCAACAGCAGTGATAAAGGCCGTTGCACATCCTAGCTTGCTTCCTGATACTTCCCTTTTCTCTGGAATTCATGCTCCTCACCCGCCCTTGCTCCCTTCCCCCTTCCCTGTTTGCTCATACTTCAGGAAAGATGACTGAAGGCTAACCAATGAGTAAGACACTGCTGCACGTCATCGCCTGTCTGCTGCAAGAAGGGGTGAACAAGTTCGTTTGTCCACAGGTTAAAGTGAGGTTGCCATCCTAACAAGGAGCATGTAATTGGGAGACCAAGCAGTGGGAAACCTGCCCTCTCTTCCCTCTCGTCTGGAGCTTTTAATTTCTCTTGTTTTCTTCATTGCATATAGCACTTTATGCCTGCACAGCATCTTTCAAGTGAGGATCTCAAAGGGCTTCACAGACCTTAATTAAACCTCATAAATCCCTAATTGATAGATGAAAATTCTGAGTCACAAAAAGGTGAAGTGGTGTGCTCATGGCGGAACAGTGAGTCAGTTGCAGAGCTTGGAGCAGGGCTATGGCAATCCCAATCCAGTACTCAGCATCTTCCTCACTTGCCAGACTTCACAGAAGACTTGGACAGTGTGTTCAGCAGCTGCCTGATGCAGCTCCCAGTGGCCATTCAGCCCCCGGTGGGGAGCAGCCATCAATGGCATTGGGTGCTGTGGCACCAGACTGGCTAAGGGCAGAGGCTGGGTTGCAGGGGTACTCTGTTATCTGGGAACAGCCCCAACCACCCCACTCCCCACTGACTGTGACCCTGAAGGCAGCCTGCAGCCCAGGGCTCAGTTAATGGCTATTTCCGAATCCCAAGGGGGCAGCCGCCGGGCCCTTCACCCTCCCCATGTGGTGGCCCGGCAGGGGAAGGGCCTTCATGCCCCGATGGGTGCCTGCAGAAGCAATGCTATCATCCTTACCACGGACCCACAGGGACAGAGTGCAGCCTGCACCCAGGGAGCCAGGCAGGCACCCAGCCAGCTCCTGGCTGTCAGCTGGCCTCGGGCAAGTCCCTTCTTTTTTCCCCCGTTTCCCTCCCAAGCCTTTGTTTCACGTCCATAGCGTGTAGGCAGGGCCGGGACCCTCCCGGCTGGGCGTTTGCAGGCAGCGGGCCCGTCCGAGTCCGGCTGGGCTGGCAGGACGGCACAGCCCTGCCCGCCCGTCCCTCCCCGGTGCCGGGGAGCCGGTCCCTCCTGGTGGACACGGTCCCAGTCTGCTTTCCAATTATAGCATTGCAGGGCTGCGACTGTGTTTAATTGTCTGCGTTTTATAAACACTAAACGGCCTTGGCTGACGCCCGAGTTAATGATGCCCTGCAGAAGCGACTTTGGCCGGCCGGCTCCCAGCTGGGGCCTCACCACGCCCACCAGAAAGGGTCAATTAAAAAAAAAAAAAAAAAAAAAAAAAGAAGATGGGAGAGGATAAAAACACAGAAACACGACTTAAAAGACGATGATGCACCTGAGGAAATGACACATCTCCCCTCCTGTCTGCCAGCGAGCTGTGATGCCGCTGCTGAGTTGGGCTTTCCTGGAGGCACCGAGCAGCGGTCGGTGCCTGTGCTCCTCAAACCCACCCGCCTGCTGCGGCCGGAACCGGCTGCCCACAGCTCGGCACCCTTTCCCAGCCATCCCAGTGTCCGCCTCAGCCGGGGGCCGGCAGCGGCAGAAGCCCTGCAGCAGGACAAACAGATCGCCTCACCTACCGTGTCAAGCCTACATTTCTTTCCTCCAGGTTTTCCCCTCGCTTAATATTAACAAAGGGAAAATACCAAACACCACTCACCTCAAAAATGCAAACAGAATGAAAACCCCCGGAGTAAAGAGCCAGGGCTTTTATGTTAATGCGAGAGTCATTGACAGCATCAAAACAAAGGGAAAATCCATGGGTCAAATTTGCAAGTGATGTAAATAAGCCTATTGAGTTTCAGTGAGGGGCACAGACTGCCATACAGTGCGTGTTTATGTATATATATATATATATATATACACACACACATATGTGCTGCCCTCATTCCCCTCCACTACCGCATCCCAACTCAGTGGCACAATGGACACTGGAAGGGGAGCAGATGACACTTCAGTAGGATTTGTACATATCACCGCTAAAGCTCAGCATTTCTATTTTAAAAAGAAAAGAAAAAAAAAAAAGAAAAACCCAAACAGGGCGAGTGCACAGCTGCAAGGCGGTTTGGGTAATTGTGCAATGCTGGGAACTCTTAGGTAGTTAATAATTATACTCAACCTTCGGTCTAGTTCCTAACAACACCCCTAGGCGTGTCGCTCTTACAGAATAAGGGCACACGCCCTGCTGTGTCTCCTTGCTTAACAGGAACACAAAGTACAGTAGTAGGAGGTGTTTCCTTGAACTCTGAACAATTGGACATTTAAGGATTAATTACTGTTAAGGAGCTTTGGACTGGCAAACACACTAACTCAGCTCTTGGCTGCGTCTCCCAGCCAAGTTCTCTCAGTCATCCTAATTAGACATTCTGATACCATCTTTAATTATATGATCTCACATGCTATTTTTTTTTTCTTCTTCTTCTTTTTTTTTTCTTCTTCTTACCCTGAACCCCTGTCTCCTGCAGCACACCGAGAGGGCAGAGCACGGAGGGGTGAATTGGCGGTGAGGAAGGCGCCGGGCTGGGAGTCGCTCCCTTCCAATTCTCTTGGTGCAGCAGCAAGACCCTGCACTGTTGGGACCCGAAGCGATCGGGACCCAAGCTCCCCACACTGCTGAAAGCACCCCAGGTCTTTCACAAGAGGGAAGAAAGCACTGGGAGGAAAGCAAGAGGGAGGGAGCCTGCCGCAGCTCCCTCACTGCTGTGGGCAAGACGGGACGTATACTGTATTTGTCAGTATTGACTGCAGCCCAGCTGGAATAATCCTGCGCCGAGCGATATCCCGCACCAGCCGCAGCGAGTGCGTGTGTGCGCATGTATACACACACATCTGCTCTCCTGTACACACACCTTGATCTTATTGAAACAACAGGAGGAGCACATTGCACGTTATTAATGTTTCTCGCCTTTGTAAACATTGCATTGCTGGGGTGCTGCTCCTGCTCCCCAACGTGCAGCACCCAGTGGCGCCATGGGCCTGGCACCCTCCCATGCTCCTTGACCCAGGGCCTGCCAAAAGCTGCTGAAGCTGCTTCGCGTTCAAGCTGATCCTGTCGGACTGCAACATCCTTCCTAGGAAGGGATCTGGCTACATCCGAGAGGCCGTAACCGCCATCAGCTTTTTTTCTGTTTGCTGTCACTGGCTGCCCATGCTCCAGCAGCCCCCCCCTTTCCCAGATGCAAGGAGGGAAGTTTTGGGCTGCGTGCTTTCAACTGAAACGCTGCTTTGCTGAGCTGGAAACTCGGTATACCCTGAGGTCAGCCGAGGTTCACTAAGCTGGGGAACTCCTTAAATGGTATAGTCTGAAAAGCCGTCGCCCTTTGTTTTCGCAAGCAGCACAGGGAGACATGGGCGACCCTTTCCTAAATCCTGGATTCCCAGCCTGGTGTGAATGTGGGGGCAAAGAGGCAGCTGCTCCCTGCTTTTCCCAGCACCAGCCTGCTCCCTGGAAATGGCCCCAAGATCCACCCCTGCCTCTACCTGCCAGAAGAACTGGTTGGCCTCAGCCGGGAGGGTGCCCAGCTCCCGTGCTCGCCCCACGCTCCTGGGGCTGGTGAGCCTGGCACACATCCTGGCAGGGTCTCTGCCCTGCCTCCTGCTCTAGCTCTGGGCTAACCTGTGGGCATAAGCAGCCACTGAGCGCTTCATCACCTCATCCAAAAGCAGCGGGGAGGAAAGGAGGCCCTGACTGTCCCACAGGCAGCCAACAGTACCCCACACAGGGAGGAGTCCTCTCCTCCCGGCTCCTAGGCGTTCCTTGCTGATTCAGAGTCAACATAATGGGGCTGAGATGGCGCCATCGATCCTGCTGGGCAGGCGGAGCCGCTATATGGTAGGGATTAGTAATGACTTTCTTCCCCATGGCATTGGGTCACAGGATTTAGCCCTTTGTACAGCCCCACAGCAGAAAGCCTGCCTCCCTCCCTGCCAGGAGAAACGTGCCTATGGAGCTGCCACCAGACATGGCGACCACTTCACAAAAAATTAAGAGGTGTAGCCACGTGACAAAAGAAAACCAGAATTGGAACCAGTCACCAGGGGGAAGGATAGTCCTACCCTACTAAGGCAGCCAACCATACCGTCAGGAGGTCCTTCCTCCAGTCCTCTAGGACAGGCAGCCCTATGCAATCAGGGACCTCCTCCAGCCTGGTGCATCTTGGGGGACCTCAGGTTGCCAAGACCTTCACGGTACAGCTCCTGCTCTGTGCCACCACAGGACAACGTTGCTCTTTGTAGCTGCCTGGGAACAGCCTGGCCACAGGTGACTACAGCTCCAACAAACCCCTCACCTCCACGAGGGTAACAGGGAGAAAGATCATCACTCCAGGATGAGCACCCATCCCGGCTGCAGGTGCTGACAGAAGAGGACACCCAAGGTCAAGGGAAGCACCTGAAGCTGATGTTTTGAAGGCATCACTGTTCTTTCCTATTCCCTCCCTTTTACCACAGGCAGTGTCACAGGCAGATCTTCATTTCCTCAGCTGCCAGAAGCAGAGAATGTAATTAGATACCAGTATGGCCTCAGAACACTGCTCAGAGCAGAGATTTAATCACAGTCCTTGTGGCTCACAAACACGGTGTTCAATGGGAGGCTACAAAAGGCAGCCAACATCTCCCATCACCCCCGTGACCTGTAGCAGCCAGGGAGGTGTGAAGGGTTGCAGCCTTTCAAGTCAGCATCAGCCTAGAGCACAGGCTATGGCAACCAATTCCTGAGGCATGAGGCTGTGGTGCTGCTCACTGCTGGTCCTGATGGACTGCCCAGAGCTCTGCCTTTGAGGGGTCAGAGCAGGGCTGTGCCTCACTAGACCATAGGGCAGTCTTAGATGTGGAGGGCTCATGAGCTCACCTTTCCCCTAGATTATTCATGGCCCTCTGGCATGTGGGCCTTTAGAGCCCACAGGCTGGTGCCTGTTGCTCTACCCTCATTAACGTGAAACAAACAGTTTCAAAACTAAATCAAGTACATTTCAGAGCGGTAATATGATGTAAGCAATCTCAAACAGGAATTAGTGAATTAGAGCATCCAGTGCTTGAATAGTTTGAGCTACCCAAAGGAAAAGAACTGACCTATTTCCTCCCTTTGCCCAAACTCAGCATCTCCTGCTGTGGCAGTTCACATCAGTGATCCCCAGCAGGAGTGTGTGTCATCATTAGGAGCTACTGATGAATTTGCCTGAGTCTTGGATCCCAGCCAGGATTACAGAAATGGAATGGGGGGCCAGAGGGAACTCTTTGCTGAGTTAATGGATTGTGCCTGACCCACGAGCTCACCTAGGATCATCAGCTCTAAGTTCTTATTTACCTTTCCAGGGAACTCGAAAAACTACTTTTGTGTGAGAGGGGAAAAACAGTAGGAGAGGGGAAAAACAGTAGGAGAGCCTGCAAATGCAAATAGGTTACAGTTGCTGGCACTGTCTGTGGACTTGCAGTCGTTGGTGGGATGAAGGATCTAGATCACAGCCATGTAAGGCCTGTCTCCCTCTCTTCCCCCACATAGTCTGTGGAATGAAGCATGCAAAATTAAAAAGGAAATCTGAGACACTGCAACAAGCTGAACAGTTTACATTCTTGTCTGCCATGATAGCCTCCTCCCAGCTTAGTACTTATCTGTTTGACCTTGCATAGCCAGCATCAAAAGGCTGATATTTAGTACAGAGGACTTCTGGGGTTCAGATGAGATAGCACGGCGAGGGGGAAAGAAATATGCTCGCAATATGTTCCTTCAGGACTATGTGGAATGAAAAGCAGAAACACAGAATGGCTGAGGTTGGAAGGCATCACAGGAGAGTGTGCAGTCCACTCTTTTGCTCAAGCAGGGTCAGTTAGAGCAGATTGCTGAGAGCCATGTCCAGTCTAGTTTTGAATGTCTCCAAGGATGGAGACTCCACAAACTTCCCTGGTCAACCTATGCCAATGTTTGACCACCTTCACAGTGAAAAAGTTACTTTCATGTCCTCTGTTACAAATTGTGACCATTGCCTCCCATCCTGTGACTTGGTACAACTGGGAAGAGTATGACTGCATCTCCTTTGCTCCCTACCCCCATCAGGTACTGACACGCTTTGGTAAGATCCTCCTGTAGCCATCTTTTCTCATAGCCAAATATTCCCCGCTGTATTGGCCTCTCCTCCCAGCCCTGTCCTGTCTTCATCAAGGAACATCTTCCTGAGGTGTACTGGATCTCACTACACTGGAACAAACATAAAAAACTTCCATTTAAACCTCAGCCCTATGAGAGGCTGCCAGCAACTTCCACCCATCTGATAATCCATCTGCACTGTTCACTGTCCTGACACTGGCCAGGCACTGCTGAATGGGGACCTCACTTGTGCCGTGTGACACTGAGCAGAAAACACTTGTTAGGATGATATGAAATTTCAGGACATTGAGACATCTGTAGAATAGGATCAGATAGTGTAGTCTTTTTGTTATTTTTTTTTTTTTAATGCATCATTTTTTCCACTTTGAGGTATCTGATGCAATAACCGTGTCACCGTTTTTCTCTGTCACATCCTTCCCAGCAGTGGAAACATCACTTCAAACCAGTATTCTGGATGCCCTCCTTTCCTTCATACTCCCACTCCAGCTCTGCTTCCCATTAAGCTTTCTTCAGATTTAACACATACTTATTCCTTCCATTGGCTGCAGAATTTCTGCAGCGTTCCTGTGGCTGCTTCTGCAGGTTCTAGATAAAATTTTAAAAGTGAAAAAAGGAAAAAAAAAAAAAAATCACCAAAAGCCTTCATCTGACAGCTTGGGATCTTCTGGCATGATATATTCAGACAACTCCTCCTGGGCTTTCTCTTGCCAAAAAAGCTCTGTTCCAGGTGGGGAACAGACCAGGCTACCCACTCATGCTGCTTGGAGAGAGGAGCCAGTGCTTCAGTCAATAAGAAATAGGATCACAAGGAGAACTCCAAAGATGAGTCTCACCTTCTGGGAAGGGGAGAGGCAAAAGAGAACGGGGAGCCTCTTTTCATTCTTGTACGCACTGAAGACATCACACTGATCCCGATGGAAGAGTTTTTGATGCAGATGTTCCCCAAAACCTTTCCTGCAAAAGGAATGGGTGATCTCTCTTCCAGTACAGCTCTGCTTACCCTGTGCTAAGATACACCTCACTCCCTCTCATCACAGGGTTAGGGCTTGCAGGGTAGAGGGAGGATGAGCCTGTTTCAGAAGGAGGGGAAATTCCCCATGTAAAGTGATCTAAACCAAGATGAGGATGTCGGGAAAAACATTAATTTCCATATCAGTGTGGTAGAATTTGGCCTCCCACAGCTAGAAGACTGGTGGAAAAGAGTTTGCTCTGCTGTGCAATTTCATCCTACAAAACCAAGTTACAGTAACTGCTGTGGACGTTCCGGGGTCCACAGCTGATGATGATCAAAGGCAGTCACAGCCAGCCACTGCTGGGAGAAGATCAGGCAGGAGGCCGGACCTTGCGAGCAGCAATTGCAGTCAAGAAACATGAAGCCACTCTGAAGGGCGCTGTCAGCAAATGGGAGCTTAGGGAGCGAGAACATAGCCTCCTGTTAGCCTTTTTTTGGGAGGGGGCGGAGGAGGCATACGCTGCCGAAGGCGCTGCTTTGACAAAATCCAGGCTGGATGCCTCCGTGCAGCAGCGTAATGGGAAAGCCCTGCGAGAGGCGGGAAATCCTGGAAGCACTCCCGTTGGAGAAGGCTTGTACGCAGTAGGAGATCAAATGGGGACTCCCCCACGCCTGAGGCCCAATGAATATAGATATTAAGAGATGATGCTCCTTTGGCATATTTGCTTGTAGTTGCCATGCCCCCCAGAATATCTGCTTTTTCCTTCAGCCATACCAGGACAAGTGCATTCAGAAAAAGCTTCCCACAGGCTCTCCCTTACGCCCCTGTCATCCTTGACCCTGCAGAGAATTCTAAGGCTGGGTCCTGCTCTAAAGCTCAAACCCTCCTACGCTGATTTCGTGTTAACTTTCCTACAGTATGGATTCCTGAGAGCTGAGCTCATTTCACACAGGCATGTGCATGTATTCCCTCTTCTGGTGACTGATACCTCCAGCATTCCCTATAACTTCACAGTTTCCATACACCTTATAACTTAATCCAACATCTCTCGTCTCCTTCCCCATAGAACTGTGAGAACACAGGAAAAAAAAATTAAAAAGATGGTAAAAAATCCCAAGGGACAGGGACCAGCAGGAAACCAGAGCAGACATTACTCCTAAGGAAGTCCATGAGTAAGGAGCAGCTTGGTCTAGTGCCAGCTTGGCAGGCCATGATTCACCTATCTCCTCCCCACCAATGTTTCATTTTGAACTGGAACGTGACATCCTCCACTCCTAACCTGATGTATTTGAATTCCTTCCACTCCAGAGGCTGGAGCTTTCCCCCAGGCAAGCAAGGGAATTCCATCTTAACCTCCTCCTTGTTGCCAGTGAAGTAACCATGCTCTCCACCCCAAGTTTTCAGAGCAGAAGCTTTGACTTCTGGTTGAAATTTAAAACAAACAACAAAAAAAGTCAGCACACATTTTCTACCTCTGTCACTTTCCTTTTTGAAGGCAAGTCGAAAGGATTTGTGCTTAATGTGTCTTTTAGCCCAGGTGGGCTGCTCTGCCAGCCTCTGCCCCATCTACCATTGTTGCAGGTAACAGCTGTTGGGATTGCAGCTACTCTTATGAAAGAAGCCTTGAAATGTGCTGCAACCAGGCACCTGGCAATGCTTTGTTCATAGTGAAGGAACATGCAAGCTTTTAATTGTTCATGGCAAAGGGAGCTTTTTAATGACTTCAATTAACAGAGAGAACTCCAGTTAGTTCTGGCTATACAAAAGTGTCCACAATGTCATTAAAACGAGATTTACAAGTGTCATAACTCTCAGCAGCATAGTCAACAATACAGCCAAATCAGTACAACTGAGCACCAAAAGAGAAGGGGGGAACATCATACCACCGAGGAATTGGATGAAAAGAAAGGAGTATGGGGGTAGGAGGTGCAGAGGAAAAAAGAAAAGTCATTTTTTCTTTTCAGTCTAGATTGATTTTATTCTACAAAATGCTACTCAGTTAAAATTGTAAAAGCAAAACCATTTTAATATGTTCTTTCTTTTGTAGCAGCAAGCTTTCTCTAACAAGCTTTTTGTTTTAGTGCAAATACTGTAGGCCTGTAATTCAGTAAAATAACAAGAACAGAAAAGAGACAACACCAGAGAGAACGCCTCAGAGCTGAAATTCCCCACGACTGCAAGAACAACATCAAGATCACTACGAGCAAAGAAAGGTCCCACTTCAGCAGTCATCTTTAAGAACCTCTGTGGCAGAAACTATTTCACTGCAGACAGACAGTAAAAAAGAAAACCCATGATCTAAAACTTTTGAGGAAAAAAAAAAAAAGATAATGGTGCCCCCAAACCTTCAACAATCCTCATGGTCACCTATTAGTCACCGAGACTTCATTTCACTACTGACACCTGCTTCACAGCAGCAAAATGCCACTGCTGCTTTCAATTTGTCCCACGTGAGTGGAATCAGAACCAGGCCCTTTCTGTACCTGAGGATCTTAAAGCAGACTTTAGTGACACTAGTAACTTATCGCTCTAATCAAGATGCACTATCCCTTACTGATGTTACTTTGAACTACACAGTATATCAAGATATATACAACAGTTTATCCTCTCACTGAGCAAAAACAATTGGATACCTATTTCCTACACATTTTAATATGGTTTTAACATCAAGTAACCACAAACGAGAAAGTGGAATAACCCTTTAATCATACAGGATAGGAGGGGAACAATTAAGTAAAACAGGATGGGATTTTATTATTATCTTGTATTCTGAGATTTGTCCTGAACTCCACCTACTGTTCACAGAGGAATGATAATGCATCTTTAAAAACGTATCTCTTTTTACATTTTATACATACAATAACAAAACTCAGATTCTTTTATTTAAGGAATCAAAAAAAATTAGCCTAGAAAAAAAGATTGTAGTATTTTAATGCTTTATTATATCCAAGTCTTGAACAGAAAAAAAAAAGATGTAAACATGATAAATAAATAAGAAATAAATGTATATTGTTCCCCCCACCTCTTAAAATGTTTGACTTGGCCTTCCTAATGAAAATGAACTTGTGTCGTGATAATAAGATCTCTTACATTTCAGAAGTCTGTTTTAGAATGAAAAAATAAGCAACAACAACAAGGGGGAAAAAAGGCAACAACCAAACACCAGGAATGTGATTTGGGAGGATGTTAAATTAATGGCGGGCAGATCTGCTGAAGCAGGCACAAGACGGCTGCCTGCCAATAAATAATAAGAGACCAGGGAGAAGGGAGGTGTCTTAGGTTTGTTTTCATTTTGTTTTTTCCTTTTCATTTAGGATGAAGGCCAGGTGGATCCTACATAGAGTAAGCAGCAAAATTAAAGGTTCAGATGAACTAAATAGATCATTTAAATAATAATTATAAAAACACAACAGAGAGCTACTGTCCCCAGCATGTTGGTCCCAAATCCCATCACACCACAAGTGGATTGAGACTTACCCAATCTCCACATCTATGAGAAAGGAATATATGAAGGCAATGCCACAACTGGGAAAGGAGGGATGAGAGCAAAACCAGAATGGCAAACATCATCACCTAGAAGCTGAATGTTTCCTTCAATGCAGCTGCTACTACTCCTCCCAGTTTGGCATTGATTAATTTAGGATGTTAGGAGAGGCTTTGTTAGGCCAGTCACCAGGGGGCTGGGCCAATACCAGCTGAAACTCCCTGGGCTTTTTCCTACTATTGACTTCAACAACTCTGTCAGCACTAGTTACAACAGCTCCCACACCCCCATTACATGCAGAACACGGAGACACTACATTTAGGAATCAGCAGGGAAGGTACTCATGGAAAATAACATTTTGGGCATGGGAAGGACAATCAGTTCCCAAAGAGCACACCAGAAAACATGAAAAGAAGAATGTAGGGCCAGACCAAAATGGGAGTGAAGTGGTACCTGCCTGCCAGAAACCAAACAAAAGTAAGGCTGATCCACAAAATACAAAAGGCCAGAGACCAGCAATCCCAACACAGACATTCTTTGAGAGACTCGAGGGAGAAAAAGGACAGGCACAAGGTATCTGAGGCTTTTTCCAAACAGCAGAAAATAATCCTCTTTTTTGAGCAGTTTCACACGGCTCCCGTCAGTATCACAGGTCAGGAAAGGGGAGCATCTTGTCCTGTCTCTGAGCAGGTCAATGACCAGGCAGGAGGCGGTGGGCAAGGACCAGCTGCAGCTCCTTTTGGCAATGGTTCAATGGCCAGAAGCTAAGGCAGGTTTTTGTTGTTCCACCAGTTAGATGTGAGGAGACACCTGACTTCCTGAAACCTCTACAAGGGGTGGATGTTCCTGATCTCACAGAAGGCAGCAATCCTGGTCAGCTAGCCTCAAAAGTAGCTGCATCATTTTAGGACTCACCCACCACTTGTCAGTGTTGCGTGCTCCTCAAAAATGTGTGGAAATGACATGCAGAGATGTTTTATTAACAATTTTAAATGCTCGGTCCAGAGTGGCCCAAACAAGCATTCGGTAAAATGGAAACAGAGAAGCTGCAGTTTCACCTAAAGTGGTATCATCTATGTAAAACCCCAAGAAAAGTGGATCCTCTGTGGTAACTATGGGAAATTTAAGATCTACTTTATTAGAAAAGAAGTTCTGATGTACATGTAAGGACAATACAACTTCTTTACTAATTTTATTTACTGTGTGAGCTCCATTTAAAACCTCTAGCACCAGTACAAAATGGAAGTGTTTAAGCAATATAGAAAAAGGCTGAATCCAATCAGCTTTATGAAGCAAAAAGATCACTCACATATTTCTGGCAGGTTTGGTAAATACCTGGGTTAAAAATAATAGTTAAAATAAAAAAGCCAAAGTCCACTTTTAGAGCCGGAATAGTGTCCCTTTGAAATGATTCAAGGAATGGGCAGTGGCCAGAGTTTGAGGAAAGCCAGCCCTGCTGAGTAAAGTTCCAGTTCCACAAGACTGAACCCTATTAATTCCCAGTGGAGTTGGTGGGGACTGCAGCAGTTTTGCATCCCATATGACTAGCCCTATAATTGTATGTTGCATTTCTCCAGGTCCAGCCTGAACAAGAAATGCCCCAGTTTTGGCTGATTTTAAAAAAAAAAAAAAATTATATTTATATGTGCTTGTGTGTGTGTGTGTACAAAAGAAAAAAAAAAACAATTTTGCACCAAAATAAATAGCTGCCACCACAGCTTCAACAGGCAGGACCTAAGAGCTATCTCCTAAGCAGTTTAGCTGGCAATCCTACTGTGTACAGGGTCATGGTTTGCCAATGCCTTGACATCAATAGGAATTGAACTTGGCTCCAAGTGGAAATAGATTACAGACATTACTGTTTTCAGTGGTGAACATGAGCACTGGAAAGCCTGTGCCCTCTGTGAGCACTTAGTAGGAGCAGTCGAGCCCAGAGGCTAGAGAAGGATCCAGGACTAGGGAAAGAGCCCTTTGGTTTGATTCTTTGTCTGCAGGCCAATCAATCACAACAAAACAAGATCGATTGTAATGCAAAGAAAAACCAGAGACCAAGGACCAAGGTGCAAATAATGCTAATCCATTTTCTTCAGCTGTCAATTTGTCATTTGCCAGAGCTTGTCAGAAGCTCTGTTTCAGTTCAAACAGGTCCACGCTTTATCCGTGCCATTCCTGCCTGGTCAGGAGCTGGGGCCTTGTGCTGTGCTAGTGGATACGTGCTGCTTTGTTTCCCAACAATGAAAAAATCGCAAGGGTACAGCCAGCTAATTTCACCATCTCAGCTGCTGCCAGTCTCCATCCTAGATTTATAGGCATGTGGTGCCACCTCTTTTTTTTTGTAGCATGTTCTGCAAATATGGCCAAGGGGAGGGGAAGATTTACTAGCAGGAAGAGATCAGCCTCTGAGTCAGGAGCCCTGATGGGCAGGAAGATGTAATACTCCCTAGACAGCAGGCAGCCCAGGAAAAGTAAACAACAAGCAGCGGATGATATCCAGCAAACTAGGGTAAAACCCTGCCAGTGACTGCTAAGTGCCAGCCCAGCAGCTGTCTGATGCTACTTTGGCCCTGAGATGCTAACTTGGTTTTTTGAGGAGCCCAAGGCGATAAATATATCCACATTTTTAAAAAGAAAGGCTTCCACATGAGCCTTCTGCTGCCTCTGTGCCTCGGGCTAGAGACTACAGGCTCTGCCCTTGTTGCTGAGCTCTTGGGCTCCTCTTGGTCCCCCTATCTCCTGGTCCTCCCAGCTGTCAACCTCCTGTCTGGGCAACCCTACGTGTTTCCCACAGCTATTCCCAAGAGGAAAGATCCTAATAAGACTTTAGAGTTCAGAGCAACTGAGTGAAATGTAATGGGATCAACAACATTGGAAATGATAAGCAAAGAGAGAGAGAGAGAGCGAGCGAGCACGTAAGAGAGAAGTTGTAAGATCAACTAACCAGAATGATTTAAGCACAGAGCACAACCCATCGGGTCAATCCGCAAAGGAAAGGGACGACTAGCAACTGTCTGCAGCTCGCCTTCAGTCCTGGCCAGGAGCGCTCCCCAAGTCCACTACGGCCACAAAGAGCTTTCCACAGGCAGTCCTAGTCCCTACAGAGGGGACATCACCCTCTCCACACAGCCCTGGCGTGTCAGTCCCACCCTTGCCGTTTCCTGCCTCCAGGGAGCTCGCGCTGGTCCTCACTCTCCTTCCTGGAGCTGTAGCACTTCCCCATCCTTGTTCTTGCTGCCCTTGTGCTTGAACGATCCTGTGCCTGTCTCTAATCCCACGGAGGGGGCTCCCCCCGTGGTGCTGTGGGGGATGTAACACACTGGCAAAATGGGGGGCCGCAGGGGGATTACAACGCCAGCAAGGTGGGAGAGTTCAAGGAATCTGAGGACTGGTCCCCGCTGCTGCTGCTCCTCCGGTGAGCTTTGGAGCAGGACTCAGAAGGGGAGAGAGGAGACTCCTGATCCAACACGTTAGGGTAGGTGAACACCAAGTTGGAAGAGCCAGGAGTGATGGCTGGTGTTGAGGTCACCACAATGGGAGTGTTGAGTGCCTCCTCCCCATAAAAACCTCCAGCAATGCTGATGGGCTTAATGACAGACCTCTGGGCTTTGTCAAGGACCAAAGAGGAAGATGGGATCTCTTCCTCCACAGGCTCCTGCTTCACCACCACCGCTCCGCTTGCTCCAGTCCGAATGCTCTGGAGGCTGCTGGATGGTGGGCTCCGACGCTCCTCGGGGCTGATCTTGCACACAGGGCTGTGAGCCACCAGCATAAATTCCAGCTTCTCCTTCTCCTTCTGGAGCTCAGCGATCTCCTTCTGCAGCACTGACTTCTCCTCCTCCAGTACTTCAGTTTCCTGCAGACAAAAAGGGAATAAATAAATAAAATAGTAAAGGCTCAATCTACTTCTCACCTGGAACAGGGCCACCAAGTCCAGATCCCGTCTGGCACGGGCAGATACACCCCAGACTCTTCATAAGCCAAGCAGACACCAGGTCATTGCCAGTCAAGCGTCTTGTGTTTCACTGTCTATTTGTAGGCTATTCCCAAACATCACCAATCTAGGGGTTATAAATAATCTCACAAATTTGCCCTAGTCTTCTGATGGCTAGTTTTTGCCACTGTGCCTTGGCCTGTGACTTCAGTCTTCTTCCTTGTTCTCTGCCTGACAGACACCTTAGCAGAGGAACCAGATCTCCTCTCACTGGTTTTTTACATCAGGCCAATAATATCCTTTTCACTTTGACAGGGGTAGTGTATAGCAGTCTCTAAACTGTTTCCATTCTATTTCTGCAGTGCATATTCCAGGTTAGGTCTGACACTTGTCTAACTCTTGCCCAAAGGATGAACACTGGATCACCGCTAGATGCATCCTACGATAAATACATTTACCCTTCCCATGGTCACATCACACAGATGGATCAGTCTGGAAGCAGTTAGTACCTTTCCATGTGAGAAGCTCTTAACTTCACATAACTCACACTCAGCCCTTCAGGATATGACTTCCCAATCTGCACACTCCTCTCACTTCTATCACTTTAGTCATAACATTTCTACAGGATGTCCTGCCTCCTCTACACTGAGAGCACCCCCTAATTTGAGGCAGCAGCACGTTTCAGG
Organism: Hirundo rustica; assembly: GCF_015227805.2. Lineage (NCBI taxonomy): Eukaryota > Metazoa > Chordata > Aves > Passeriformes > Hirundinidae > Hirundo > Hirundo rustica. Next base: position 29,249,908 of record NC_053452.1, read on the forward strand.
GGCGTGCTTTCACTGCTGCTGTGCTTGTTAACAAGATCACTGGATAAAACCAGGCTGGTTCTTGACCAGGAGCAGCAGAGCCTTTCCTTCAGCTTATTTCACACAACCCAATCTTGTCTTCTCTTCAACCAGTGCCCTACCCACCCCTGGGTTCTTATGCTCAGCTCTGCCTTCTCCAGCTTTACTAATTATTACTTCTAGAGCATCAGGACACACATCTCTGTGGTGCTTCCTTTTTGAAGGAAGTCAGTTACTCCTCCACCTCCAAAGAAGGAGTAAGCCTAAGGGGTACGGCTTTGACAGACACACAAAACATTTGCCTTGTTTTCTACAGCTTTCAGATGATCCTACCTCTTGAGTGCTTTTGTCCTTGAAGGCTGCCTTTGAGACACACCGTGTCTTTTATTTCCACTTATGCAAGGTGATCAGAGTCAGGGAGACTTGTGCTAGTTGAGAGGCGAGAAGGGACGAAAGCTCCTAGGACATTTTGGGCACTCAGCAAAGAGAATTTTAGGGTCCTAAGCAAAGAGAATTTTAGGGTCCTAAGCACCAGGCCCAAGTCCCCATCTCATCAGCTACTGCTGATGTAGGAGCAGTACCCTTGGGCAGCCTTGGACGAAGAAGGCAGAGTGTGTTTGAGCAGCTTCCTCCAACAGGCTGGTGGAGGAAGAACAATGCCCTTGGAGCTGGTTGGAAGGGTGGGCGACAAGGAAGGAGGAATGCATGCAGGGCACGTACCGCCTGGAGTTTCTCTGTTAGCTCTCGGCGCCTGTTACGACACTTAGCAGCTGCCAGCTTGTTCCTCTCTCTCCGGATCCTTCGCTTCTCCTCTTCCTCAGGCGACAGCTGTGGGCAAGTGCCAAGAAAATCCAATCAGATCTGAGCAAGGCATTCCTTTAAGTTTGTGAGGATTTAACCGCAATGCAAAGGAAAAACGCCTGATCCAGCAGGATGCCGAGCACTCCCCCTCGTCACTGATGTCAGCAGAAGATGAAAGCACACAGTATCGCTGCCTGCACCAGGTCTTAGCACAAGGGTGAGGAGAAGGAGCGGGGCTCAGGGAGAAGATTGTGTAAGAGGACAGTGAATCTGCACCAAGGCCAAACAGATAAAAGATGCTCTGATTGTTTCACAACTTGGGTGGTACGTTAAGCAAAACCAGAGCACGATGTTGTGTAAGTGCCTCTTTCTTGAAAGAAAATATCTGCTGCTTCCCACACAAAAATAGTTGTTCGCTTGAAGGTCAGGATGGTGTACAGAGGGAGACAGGGAAATCAGCAGAGCTCCCATGAAGTCCATGAAGCAACAATGATTTATACCACCCAAAAATCTGACCTCAGATTTTTGGGCACTCAGCGAGATAACACACTGCTTCTTGCATCAGCAGGCAAGGCTCCAGTGATATCAAGGGCTTCCTGAGGCCAGCTGACATCCTCACTGATGTAAATCAGGAGCAATTCCATAGAAACCCATCCAGCTACACTCTTGCGAAACCAGAGGAAGCGAGCAGGGGCTCACAAGACCTGGTCAAAGCTATGCCTAGCTTCTGAGGTTTGAGACAAGGTTTTACAAACCCCAGCAGCAGATACGTTTGTGCCATGGCCAAAAACAGGGTGCCGGCCCAGCAGGGCACAGAGCAGGCGAGCAGGGCCCCGCTCTCCCAGCGGGTGGGAGCCGTGCAGAGAGCCCAGCGAGGGGATCCGGTGGGATCCGTGCAGACAGAGCAGCGAGGGGATCCACAGGAGCCGCGCAGACAGCCCGGCATGGGAATCCAGGGCACGTGCTCAGCGCTGCGCTCCAGCCTTGTGCCCTATGCTTCAGCCTCACCCAGCACGTGTGTGCTGCAGGGACTCTGGCCTGGTGACTGTAAATGAAAGCAAAACCCTGACACCTGGCAAAGCACATGTCAGATCTCACAGACAGCGAGCAGAGAATGGAAAGAAACACCTCTTCAGAGAAGCTTCGGTTTTAATATCTTCATGGACTGTCAATGTCACAAATGAGACATTCACAGTTTTACTATCTTTTCTTTTTATTGTTAGTTTTACTCCAACCTCAGCTTAGTTTGTTTTGGCTTGCTCTATCTCCCTAATTTTGATGCTTGCAGTTTCAGTAAGTTTACTCTGGCCTCTGGGCATTCAGCTCGCTCATTTCTTCTTTTTTCAGGATCTGATCTGTGCCTGTGATTTCACCTGCATGTACCATGAGCCCCTGGATGCTCACTGAGCAACACTAGGAGCAATTCTAGGACTGCAAGACACAGAATTTAGGCCCAAAAGCTTTTTCCATCAGCACAGGATGGGGGTGTACCTCCATTCTGCTGGGCAGCATATTTCCCCCAGAAAGAAGCCCCTGCAGGCACTGCTCTCCCCGCTACAGCTCTGCCCACTCACTTCCCACCCCGTATGAGTGCAGGGTAAAAATGTATTTGCACACAAATATCTACAGTATGGCAATTGCACTGAGCATGCACACAGAAGCTACGCTGACTTGGGGCCCCTGTGTACAGTTTTCAAGATCCCTTTCGTGGTTTGGAAGCACAGATCTCATTGAAATATGTTTGGAGTAAAATTTCTCCTCCAAAGGCCTTCAGTAATTTAAAAATTATCCGTTTCAGAGACTCTACTTTGCAAGAATTGCACAGGCGGGGCAGAAGCCCCTAATCTGGATGTTCTTAACGTTCTACCAGTTCTAAAAAGGAATATTCCATCAGCAGTTGCTGGATTTGTTTGAAAGCGGTTGGATTTGGCACTCTTTAGGCCCCGGCCGTATGCGTTATCCACAGCTTGTCCAAGCCCAATACGTGCATTCGCTGTCAGGAACGTTCATCAAAACAGGCTCTTTTCACAAAGCGTTACACGGCGTTTTCCAAAAAGCCACTCCGATGTGCCCTTCAGAGCACCAGCCACGGAAACCTGAGCCAAAGGGCCACAGCAGAGTGCCGGGGTACTGCCTTAGCACGTGTCTAATCAAAGGGACTTGGCTCTGAATGACCCACAATGAGCGGCTTGCAAACAAGCCACAGGCCAGGAATTGCTTGGCAGGCATCCTTCAGCAAATAACTCCGAACAACAAATAAAGCAGAGAATATGGTGATCTCTTCACGGCCAATTTGTGAACACAGAGGCGGCATTTGTCAAACAAATTAGTTGTTGCTAATTATTCCTCCGGTTCTGTGAGACTTTCTTCGCCTTTGGACACCAGCCCTGCATGCAGGGAACAGGGAAGTAGCTCCAGCTGGTGGGAAAGGCTGGCACGTACCCGAACCACCACGACTACCCCATCCTTCCTCCCAAAAATGGGCCCTCACTGCAGCCATACCAGCTCCCCACACAGAGGTACTGCTAAACCCTAACTTTAACCTCTTGGGTCTAAACCAGACAGCAACTCCACATAAAATAATCGGACTGTGAATCAAAACAGATGATGTAGAAGTAAAAGTAGGGATGGTGAGTCTTATTAGAAACAGACCTCATGCAACAGCATGCATTCATGTCTGGAGGGTGTCTCACTGCACTGCTCTGCAGAGACACACACAAATGCTGCTTGGGAACAACTTGGGGAGATCGAGTTTAGTCAGATCATTTTTTTTAAAGAGAAATCAGCCCAGCACTGTGAATAGCTGTTCACCAAACAGACCTGGAGAAGGCTGATTCATACTAAGAGGAGAACAGCAGTGCTGATTTCCTGAAGATGAGATGCCTGCACCTAGTCCATGAGATCCAGGCTCCCAGCTTAATAATCCCATTAGGAGGCTGAGCACAGGGGAGCAGTGGTACAAGCCACCCCATTCCAGTTACGAAAATACCTCTGGGTTTGGAGCAGAAAAATCTTTTATAGGATCCCCACCAAAGTGCTGCAAAAAGATCAAGTGATTACAGGTTTGTAGTGGGAAGGTGGATTTAGACCCCAGTCATCCAAAGGCTCTTCATACTAGAGCTGAGGTGCTCTAGGGAAGCTGGTCCTCCCTGCATGATGCTGGCTGGTACTGGGGGTATCGCACAAATGGAGACTGGAGCAGTGCTAGCGGCTACAGAGCTGACAGAAAACACTAGCCGATGTAATTTGGTGTCAGATTCGTAAAGGAAAGCTGCTCTGCTTTCTTGGAGGTTTCCTTCTGCCTGGAGTGGCAGAGACACTCAAACTGAAACCCAGGGCGCAACTTCAGAGTTTCACCTGCTTTTGAAACCAAGCCGCAATGCGGGCCGGAGACGCGATGCGTTTGATGAAACAAACACTCGGGTAAATCTCACCATATGACGAGGAGGCAGCAATAAAAGTCACCCTTCCAGCTTACACCCTATGCCACCCTAAGAAGCCCCAGCACCTGTCCAGCACCAGGGACGGACCTCAGTGCACCCCTGAGGTGCTGGGAGAGCTCATGACGGGGTGGGGGGCGAAAATCTCCGTACGTCTGTTTTGTCTGTTTTCAAGGCACTCCCAGCTGCTCTCCCCACGGCAGTTACCTGCTCATCTCTCCGTCTCCGTCCCACCGTGGTCCCGATGGTTTTGATGACGCCGGGGCGCTGGAGAGCCGTGTGTCCGGCCACCGAGGACAGCGGGGGCAGCGGGTGGCTGTAGGGGTGCGAACGGGAGTAAGGGCTTGACATGGAGGTGATGACGGTGGGCTGGACCATCCACTGCAGGTCTTGGCTGGTTGTGATGGCGTTGATCGTAGGGATGAAAGCACTGCCTGATCCTGGCATATCTACTCGAAATTTCTAGGAGGAAAGGCAGGGGAGAAGAGGGACAGAGAGCAGAGAAGAAACCGTCAGTGAGAGCAGAACGCAAGTGGTAATTCTGAAACCAGCTAAGCCCTCGGGAGCGGCACCAGTGAGGATCAAAGCAGCACCCGAAGCAGAAACACCAGTAGCTGGTGCCCCTGCAGCATCTTAAGCTGTCCCTGCCGGCCACAGTCCCCTGAGGAAGGTGCACTGGGCTCAGGCACTTCCCCTCCAGAGCAGCCCTGCCCTCTCCCAACCTCTTTCTCTTCCCCCACACACCTCCCCAGCATACCCTAACCCAGCCTCCCCTCCCGGGCACCGTCCCCGCTGCCGCCACCTCCTGCCAGTGCCACCACTCCTTCCGGCATGGAGCAAAAGGGGAAATTAAGGAGTTTCTAGAGAAACACTTCTCTTCAAGCCCAAAGAAAAGGAAGAGAAACTTCAGTTCTGAAATGCCGTTACCAAGCAGAGCAAAGCCTCCTTCCAACCAAAGGACTGCCCTGAAATGTGGGCTTGGTCCACATAGGGCTTGGTACAGCAAGAACAGCAGCCTGCTTCTCCTTCGGTAGCACGGAGAAACCCAGCCCCGAGATGGTTACGTGCGAGGATATGTATTTTAATAGCAGCCTATAAAATAGGTCTTGGGATTCAGATCGGACAAGTTCCCTGCAGCTCTCCGCACTGTCTAGACAAAACAAGGCAGCAGTAAAACCAAGGCAGCAGGTAATGATCGCCTCCAAAATACATGTACACCTTCTTTCAGACAGAGGTAAATCCATCTGGATAATATGCTGGCAATAAATTGCAAGGAAAACAATCGCTTGTCCCCGGAGGGGGAAGCAGGAGAGAAAAAAATGTTTTTGTCTATGCTGAGCTCCTTCAGGAGGCTTTCAATGGTTAGACTGGATTAAACACACAGACAGGCCTTGCTCCAGCAATCACTGAGCAAGGGACAGGGCTTGTAGGACCCACAGCTGTCACCACCACTGGTTTGTAAGCCTTGAAAAATGCACATTCTTGGATCAACGACCTAGCTTCCCAGAGAAGCAAGAGCCCTTGCATCAGCCTGACCTCAGCTCAGGTAATGGTCCCAGATAAGGGACACCACTTGAACACAGATTTCCTTTTCAGGGTGTGCCTAGGCAAGCACCATAAGGGCTTTGTTAAACCAAGGCTACTGCAAATAGTATTTCACATGCTGATAGCTACGGCACTTCAGGCGAGCATTACCGAGCTGCCAGCACCTGAAGACCAGGAGGATCCAGTCTGAATACTGACAGCTGCTGACTTACACCTCTGAACAGCTCAAAATCTAGCAAGAAAGGATGAGAGAAGGAAGGAGTGAGTCAGGTTAAGCAGGCGGGGAAATTACACACAGAGGATGACACTGGCACCAAGACCTCGGCAAAACCCCGAACAGCACCTCAGAGATTCACCTGGAGCTTGAGTCCGACGCAGCCTCAGCTCATCCCACATTTCAGAGTCCACGTCACCCCTCCCAATTAGTTCCAGAGGCTCGGAGCCTCAAACTGTCAACACTGCATCAGAATCCCTGGGTGCAAATCCCCTCCTTTGCTCTGCATGGTGTAGGCTGTGACCACATGGCACACAAGAGGATGCGCTGGTGCCTCCATAACCAGAACGCAAGGGGACCTTAACCTCGCAGAAGGGAGGAAGCGTGAGATCAGTAGAACCACGAGCTCAGCTCAAGGGATGTGAGCCCTACTTCCAGATCCACAAGTGGCTTCTACCATGACCATTGCTTATCTGTGCCACCCTCCCTTTCATATCCAAAAAGCAGAGAAGTGTCCTGTCTTCTTTGTAGGGACACTGGAAACCTATGACTGCAAAAAATCCAGAGAGCTTCTGGTGCTTTGCCATAGAGACACCGCTGGCATTCCAGAGCTAACCTTTGCCTCCAACACCCAACAACATGTGAAAAACTCCCAACAGAGGTTGTCAGAGATCCACCACCAAATCAACCACATAAAATTCAAGCATCTGACAGAAAAATCAGGCTCTGAGTATTGACTAAGCAAGTACTCCTTTTCCAACCACTCCTATATTCAACCTAGGACCCTTCTGTAATACTAGTAGAAGTCTCCTGGACAGCTAAGGGGAGCTGCTCAGTTCAGCCACATCCCTCTACAACGCCTGCTTGCAGACCTGAAGGGAAGAGACCAGTTCCTCTCTGTGCCATGCCCCATATCTCTGTCACCAGCTTCCCTTCCAATAACAATATAATAGAAATTAAAATAAAAAAAACCCAAGAAACACAACAAACAAACAAACAAAAACCCCCACATCCCCCCAACCTGTATTCTGTACTTTCCAAAGGCAGTATTTTTCCTGGATAACTAATTAAGGGACACACTGCTGCGGCAGGCTGAGTCTTCAGACACAGTGTACTCAGTCTAACACGAGGTTTACAAGCATTGCTTCCTGACTGATCAGGCTTTCCCCACATACCTTGCTTTCCCTGCTAGGACACTGCACCGGATCAGCTCTGCCGTGCCAAAATGCTGCTGGCCCCCACATCCTGCTCAGTGGCCATCAGCTCTGACCCCTGGGATGCTGCTGGTTGCAAGGGCAGGCCCTGAATTCTCTGTCACCTCCCCTTGCACAGCCCCTTTGAGCACCAGCCTCCTCACACAGAAGCGCCAGACCTTCCCCAGACTGCAGCCCCATCTTTGCTCTCCTCATCCCTCCTCTCAGAGAGCTTCAATGCCCCTGGCAGCACTGCCTGCCCTCAGACCTCCCCAATTCTCTTTCCAGACCCTCTCCTGCCTCCTCTTCTCACAGGACACGCACAGCTCTCCTCTCCTGACCCACGAGAGGCTCCTGGAAGCATCTCTCTCTCTCTGCCAGCTCTAGAAGGAATTCAGAGCACTACAGAGAGATGAGGCGATAGGCAGATTGCAGGGCTACACACGCAGCACGCGCTCAGCCACGAACCCACCGCTCTCCTCCTGACCCAAGCAAACACAGAGGAGAAGGTATCATTAAAAAACCCCAACAACTAAACAGCAAACAGAAAGAGTCCTGTTATTAAGTGTGCCAAGAACTGTGGTCAGTCTCTGCTCTGCCTTAAAAATATGGGGTTGGATGAGAGCCTCCTCAGTTCCACAGTCGGGGGAGGCTCCAGCGAGTCCTGCCACAGGCAGGGACAGACTGCGTTAGCAGCTCACAACTCAGCAGCACAGACAGCACGGGGACATTTTGAGCTTTGGCTTTGTGGTTCCTTTCTCCACCTTAAGGTTTGTATATGGCACCCTGTTGTGCCTTTGCTCCACTCCGGACCTTCACGGCATCTGTAACTAAGTGCTGAGCAGCACCAGAAACCAGTCGAGAAATGGGTAAAATGGCTGGGGGGGAAAAAAAAAAATCAAACCCAACAATAAAGTGACCGAGAAAAATCCTAAAGCATCTCCAACATATACTCAGTTATCAAATATAGGCATATGTAATAGATCTTACAATAAATACAAGGCCCTTTATGGCTCTCCTGCATTGAATATCTCCTCGAAGGAAAACTGGACACTGTGCTATAATATCTCAGGGGAAAGTCAACCACTCTGAGAGAGTACACAAACTCTTCCCATTAAAGTCTATGTTTACCACATGGCAAGTCAGTGATTAGGAAAATAGCATGACACGCAACTTAAAAGAAAAATGTTCCAGTGTTGGTCTGTATGGGAAAAAATAATTAAAAAGCATCAAAGTTTTGGCTCAGAGACACAGTTTCCATTTAAACATGTGACTGATGCATCTTTTCTTGCTTTTGGGGAAAAAAAAAAAAAAAAAAAAAAAAGAAGAACGCAATAAAGAAAAAATTTCAGCAATGCATATTTTCTGTAGTGATAAAACTGCAGATCTCCAAAGACCAGAATCAGCAGAACAGCCCAACTGCTAGGGTAAAGGCAACGCTTACATTTGATCCTAATCTACAACATCTGTAAGGATCAAGGGAAAGACAGAGCACAAGGCCTTGAGAAATCTCCCGGATTCTTAAAGAAAACATTTATGTTCTCGCTAAGCCAACGTCCTGCTCAAAGCCCTGTTTTCAGATAGTAACCCTAGAAACTGGGCTCTGGTCCCCGCATGAAGCAGCATGCACGCGAGCTGCCTGGGGAAGAGCCCCAGAGAAAGGGGGAAACCCGGTAATTGCTCGGACTGTGACAGCTCAAATGTGAAGCGGTGACGGAGTTTCACGACCTCCTGCAGCAAGTGCTTGAATCTAGAGCAGCTGTTAAATCACAGGAGGAAAGGGAGAGTGAGATTTTGCAGTTTGCCGGGCGTTCCCAGCTTCTCAGCCCTCCTTCCCGCTCCCCCACCCTGTCCCTAGCATTTACTGTAAACCAGGGAATAAGCTTTAGCTGAGCTAGAATCCCTGGAAACCCCAGTCCGCAGCCCGCAGAGGGCACCAACGAGATGCGTTTGGAGCAGGCAGGGAGCGGCAGCGAGTCATTTCTGGTAAAACTTCTTTAATGTGAGGAATGTCACGGGCTGGTACGGCTGGCAGAGTTTAAGACTGGACTTTTTTCCCCCTTTTTTTTCCCCCCCTCTTTTAATTATCCTGTGACTCCTTGATGCGAAAGCTACACTGTTCTCACCACTGCCTGTTCGCCCATCCAAGCCACACAAGAAATAATATTGTCAGAAAAAAAAAAGGGGGGGGGGAAGAAAGCCCAACTCTGAAAAGGCAAAAAAAGAGTGAGACTGGGCCAGCTGATGTAAACAAGTTATGAAATAACCCAGGTTTGTATAACTGGCCCGATTGTGTAACGCCTTCCCCAAAAGTAGTAGATTTAGTCGATCTAGGTATAGAAGTCATTCCGAGGTATTTTCTTAGGAAAATGCTAGGCTAAAAAAAAACAAAAAACAAAAAACACCCAAACCACGCGACTCAGGTCCGTGAATTCACGCCGCTTCCACAGGAAATGTTCCCCAGTTCTCCGAGAGCCGCCCGGCAGCGGGGCTTGACTGGGGAGCGGGGTCGGGGAGCGCGGGGAGCGCTCAGGCGAGCCCCAGGAAACTCCCGCTCGGAAAAAGCCACGGCCGGCGGCTCCCGGCAGAACCGAGGAGCGCACGGGCAGAGGGCTGAGCAGAGCGGCACACCGCCGGGTCCCAGCGCGGGCCCCTCGCGGTACCAGCGTGGCAAAGGCAGTGTCAGCGCCTCGGAGACAAAGTTTAGCGGGGGAGAAGCGGGCGGACGACCGCTCGCAGGCGCTGAAAAGACCCAGAGCCCAGTTCGAGCCATCCCTCCTTGTTCCACGGCGGCCGCAACAGCTCCGTGAATAACTCGGGCGGCACCTCCCAAAGTCCCACCGAAGCCGCGCTAAGTGCTGCGGGCGAGCCCCGGGCACCACCCGGGCAGGCGCGGTGAACGTGGACGGCGAGAAGCTCCCGACGAGAACAAAAGCAGGAAGGAGGAAGAGTTCGGTGCGCCCCTGTATTCGCGTTACCGACCTCGCAGAGAAGTCGCCCGGAGGAGCCCTTTGATCGCCGAGCGGGTCCCGGCCCGGCGCTGCCCGGGCTACAGGCGGGGGCTCGGCACCGACGCCCGCCGACCCCGCTCCACCCGGGGCCGGGCCGGCGGGGACTGCCCGCCGGGCGCTCCCTCCCCGCACGTCCCCGCTCGGGGCAGGCCGTGCCTCCCACGACACCCCCGGCCCGACAGGCGGGGAGCTCCGGTCAGCGTCCCTCCGGACGCGTCGCGGCAGCCGCTCCGGGGCGGGCGGGCAGGGAGGGAAGGAAAGCGGCGGCGCCCCGCTAAGGGCGGCGGGACGGAGCGGCGGCTGCGGGCAGCCCCGCGCCCCGGCACCGCCTGCGCCCCGCGGCCGGCGCCTCTCGGCCGGGCGCCCGCGCCTCCATCGCGGAGGAAGCGCCGGCCGCTCCCCGGGCGTGGCGGTGAACTCCCGTCCCGGGAGCGCTGGGAGCAGCCCCCGGAGGGACCGGCGGAGAGGGGCAGCGCCCGGCCCTACCTGCTGGGCTGCGCCGCTCGAGTAGGTCTCGGGGTGTCCCGGGGAGCCGCTGCTGCCTCTGGAGGAGGTGTCGAAGTTCCCGGGGTAGTCCTGGTACATGGTCCGAGGTCGGGCCGGGGGAGCCGCGTCCCCGCCTTCCCACACCGACACCCGCCGCTCCCTCGCCGTCTCCCCGCCCCCTTCTCCCTCCCGACCTCTTCGGCTCCTGCCTTTCGCCTCCCAACGCTCGCCGCGGAGAGGGAAAAAAAAATAATAAAACCGGCTTTGGAGACGGGGAAGAAAGTGGGGAGAAAAAAAAAAAAAAAGGTAAAAAAAAAAAAAAGGAAAAAATTAAAAAATAAAGAGATAACAAAAATAAAAATAATAACAGTGATGATAAAAGTGGCTCAGTTGGCAGCCGAGCGCCTGCGGGACGGGACGGCGCGGCAGGACTCGGCGGCGCGGCGGGAGCGGGCGCTAGCCGATGTACTCACTCCGCGCTGCCCGGCGAAACTCGCCCCGCCGGCGCAGCGGCTCCGGCCCCGGGGGCTGCAGGCGGAGCGGCTCTCCTCCGCCCCCCCCAGCCTCCTCCTGCACCGCCACCGCAACACCGGCCGCCCCTTTTCCCGGCGCGGGGTGACTCAGCCGGGTCGTGCGCCCCGCGGCTCGGCGGCGCTGCGAGCGGGAGCTCCGCGCGCCCGCGGTGACTCAGAGCAATGGCATCGCCCCGGCCGCGCTCGCTTATTATCCGCCCGCCGCCGCACCATGTGCACTCGCACACGTCAAACCCGCGGCGCACCGGCCCCACCTTGCCGGCGCGGAGCCTCCCACCTGCCGCCGCGCCGGGGGGAGGCGGGCCGGCCGCGGGGGGACGGCGCCCGGCTCCTCCGCGCCGCCCGCCCCGCCGCGCCCGCCCCTGCCCGGCCCGCGGTCCGGGCGGCTCGGGCGGGGCGGGCGCGGCGGCGGGGGCAGCGCGGGGCCCGGTTCCCGGCAGGCCCCGCCTCCCCCCGCCCCGCTTGGTGCCGTCCGCTGTCGCACGTTGCCAAAAATGGTCATTTGCGTCGCACGACGCGAGCGCGGGTTTCCTTGCCGCGGATGACGCGCTGCGAGAGGGATTCCCTGCCCGGCCGGCGGGATTTAAAGGGACAGGCGCACCGCCGGCAGAGGGGAGCGGGGGTGGCTGCGGGAAACGGAGCGCAGAGCTCGCCTACCTCGCCGCGGTGTCCGGGGGGCGCTTGATCCAGCCCTTCTCCCCGCAGGAGGGGGCCGGCACCAGGGTTGCCCCAGGGCTCGGTCCGCTTTTCAGCGCATCAATAAACCAAGCGTTGGACTCGTCTAGTTTTTATGGCATTGTTAAACTAGTGTCGTTTTATTTTACTTGTATTATTTTATATTTCTATTCTTTTGTTCATTTCGTATTTTCGTGGTTATTACTGCTACAATTTTCATTTCATTAACTACATTTTTCTTTTATTAGCTTATATAGTCCGTTATTATTTTTAATTTAAAAATATTTTTCCTATTTACTTTTAATTTAATTTTTTAACGATTTTTATTCTTAGTCAAAATTTATATCCTCGCTTCTATTTTCTTTTTTTTTCCTCCTTATTTTCTTCGTCTTGTTTTTTTTTGTTTTTTTTTTTTTTTTCTTTAATTTAATTTTTACATTTATTTTTACTTTTTAAGTGGACTCCTCCATCCTCCTAGGACCTGCAGAGCCACTCTAGGTCTCCAGAGCAGAGTATGTCACAGGAACATCAGGTGACAGCTCTGTGCTTCCCTGCAGCAGGAACTCGTGGGACAAGGACTGTACCAGCCCGGCGCGGGTGGCTCTGGCATTGCCAGGTCGCTGCCTAGCACAGGCTGGAAGGTGGCACAAGCAGATAGAGCAGAGCCACCCACACGGAGAACGCGGGCTCCGAGGCGATCTGCAGCGAGCACAGCAGTGATGCTGCTTCACAGATTGTTTAAATGCCGCTCCTGGACACAAAGTGTCTCGTTTCCACTCTCCCTGGAGGATTTGCCCAGCGCTGGGCAAGTCCTTTTTTGCTGGTAGGGAGAGAGAAGTCGTCTAAATTCAAGCTATAGAATCCCGTTTACACTGTCTCAAGGACAAAGTATTTTCCCACAGGAGTCCAGCTGAAAGCAGCGGGCTTTTCTCCACTCACACTGTGCTCCTTGGAAGGCAGAAGCACCACCCAGCTCAACTTTGGAGCCTTCAGGGAACTCTGAAATGAAGCACCCCATGGGGGCTAAGTCTTCAGAACACAGGGGGTTTTTAAGCACTGACCCAGGAATTTGGGACTAAAATTCCTGCCGATGCAGTTTAGTTTTCAACACCTTAATTATTCAGGCAATTGAAATTCTCCCTCCAAATTAGCTGGCCTATTTCAGGCAGCACCTGACTTTGGGGGAGGTGGGGAAAGGGCTGTAAAAATATTCCCATGTTTCCAACTCAAGCTGCATTAGGAGTGAGGGGTGGGGAGGGGGAGAGGTGCTCTAGCAGGCGCAGGGAGGCTGTGATGTGGTTTTCCCCTTGGGTGGCAGGTGATCTGCACATGCTGCTTTCTGATGGAAAGAGAATTAATTCAAGATGTGAGAGGAATCAGGCAGCAGTTGTCAAGAGATGAAGAGAGAAAGGGTAAAACAGGCATCAAAATAAATAAACTTAACAAAAGCCGTGTCTGGGTTTTGGCTGGTCACCACCCTTGGCTCTGCCTCTCCCTCAGGTGGAGAACTCTGCTGGCTCTGACCCTTACCAGATGTTAGGAACCACTGCCATCACCTGAGCTCGCCAACCCCGGCTCTGGTCCTGTTTCACATCAGGCTGGTGGGCTTGTAGAATCCAGTCTGCTGAGCAGCAGGAAATGCAAAAAAAGTATTTGGTGTAGGGAAAGAGTGATGGCCAAAAACAGGGAAGCAAGATGGGGGTGCTGGAGCCTTAGCGTTGAGGCATTTTGCAAGAGGAAAAGCGGTGTTTTCCATCCCTCCTCCTAGATTTGTTTCTATACTTTTTCTTCGGCAGTTCATTAAACCTAAACTACCTGCCCTCCTCATGTTTCAGCTCAAGCTCATTTGAGCGTTGTTTTCAAACATTATCTCAACGTCATTTTGGCACATCTATCCCGTCCTGCCGAATTTGTATGAGACCTAGTCTGGGAACAGCTCGAAATGACATTCAAGGGCTGTTTTAATATTTGGCTGCAGTTAATGTGGATGCAATTAGTTGACACTTGCAAATCCTCCGGTTAAAAGCCCTGTAAGAAATGCAGGAAGCTGAACACACACCTGAGGCCAAGCCCTCAACTCCCGTAGGGCCATGAACCTCCCTGCCGCAGCTGGACCGGCACCACCTTGCCCTCCGAAAGCTCCCGACCCACACCCATCAGAGGCGATGCCGAAGCTTTACCGTGCATTTACATTGACTTCACTGCAGTTCCTTCTGCCCTGAGAGCAGAAAACCCTTCTGGCTAAGACAGGCTCACACGTACAGAAGGGATTGGTAAATCCCATCGGGAAAAAATAATCCGTCCGATTGAGTCTCCTCGTTCCCATCTCAGCCCTTTGTAATGCTTTTTATTGTTTTGGACTGAGGGAACTCAGACTAGCCTGGCTCTCAGTACCCCAGACACACGCATTTTTAATCCTCATCCAGACCAAGCTGCGTTGTGCAATAGGCTCCTTGCTTCCAAAAAACAAGAGATAACATGTACTTCTGCCTAGTCCATTCTTGCCTGAACCAAAGACAAATTAAGACCAGCCCAGGTTCCAGGGCAGGAGAGGATCATTGTAAGGCAAATGAGACCTTGGCTCCTCATGCTTCTCGATTTCGGCAGCAATTAGAAGACTGAAACCCAGACTTGGGAATGATTTTCACGGTGTTTTTAAGGGAACAGAGGATAAGGGCACTTCGCAGCAGCTTAGCCCTCGGCAAGCACGTGGCAGAGCCAGCGGTAAGCACCTCCTTCTCCTGCATCCCCAGCAGTGCTGGGCTGCACCAGCCGCTCCGTGCCACCTGCCCGAGGGCAAGATCATTGATTTTCAATTTAAAAAATATGCAGCCACGATTCTCCTTCTCCTTGCTCTTCCTCCAACCCTTAAGATATCTCCTGTGAGGAAGCCTGCAGTAATCATTTCACCCTAAATGTGTATTGCCACCAGTGTCAGAGCTCGGATGTGCTGTGGCTGTTCCTGCAGTGGGGCAGGGAAGTTCCTGGACCGAGGGCTGGAGAGGTGGGACTGAAGCTGCTGCACACTGGTGGGGTGTGGGGAGCTGCGGGACAACCTAAGACAGATCCCACACCTCTTCTCCCTGCGTGATTCCTTATGTCCTGTCTTAAATTGGGGCTTTCTCCGTCACCGTTCATTATTACACAAGTGACTCCTTTGCTTCCCGAGACGTTTTCCTCGAGCTCTCTGGAGAGGCAGTGTACAGATATCTAGGGCTCTCCAGCCCTTCCTGACAATTCTACTTTCATCCCTGCGTGAAGTCTGCTTTCACATTGTCTCTTTAAGTGCTAAGAGCAAGTGTTTTGATGTTAACTTCTGGGAACGAGCTCTTAAGCTACCACCTCACGCTTAATTACATTTATTTATTAAGTACTCCAGCATATCCAAGGGAGAAGGAGGTTTTCTCCTTCAAAGGGCTTCTGGATGTGGTTCCTCAAATACTTTTTGTCAAGCACAGAGCTTTTCCTACCCAACTCCTCTTGGACCGTGGATGGGGCCTCCCTCCAGCAGCACAGCATATCTTTAGGGCAGGGAGGCACTCCCCTCAATTGTTCTCAGGTGACTTGCCGCCACACAGTCCCTGCGTTCAAGCACGCAGCTGGCTCTGCCCCGCATTCCCAGCAGGATGAGCGCTGCCATACTGTCCAGTTCAGGGTAATGACACCCACGCTGCCACTCTCGCTGCTGCCAGGTGATGTGGTGGGCGTCATTTAACTCTTTTCCAGTCCTGGTGCAAATAAAAGCCCAGGACAAAGCCGGATGCTGTGATGCTCTTCCCTGTTCTGAAGCAGGGTTGGGCGATGGCCTGGGATCCAGGAGGGGAAGCGGCAGGGCAGTCCTGCAGCAGGACGGGCACCGGCCGCCCCCGGCACGGCTTAGCCAGGCTGGCGGCGTGGCCGTGGTGTGGGAGCAGCAGCCAGAAGTCCTGCTGGCTCCCACAGGGTCAGCTCTGCAGAGATCCCAGACACCCACAAGGCTAAACATTACTTCAAAGCAGAAATGGCTTCAGCCTTCTTAACGTGTTCCAGGACAAAGATCCTACCAACCCACTGAGCGGCAGGTGCAAGACGTGGAGTGGGAACCAGGGCTTATTAGGGGTGACCACGATGCAGTTTATGGCGTTTTGCTGGTGTAGGGAAGCAAAAAACAGCTTCAGGAGATCCCTACCTAAGGACGAATGAGCTCGATCCTAGCCCCAGAATACACAGGATGTGAGAGATGGGAACAGAGATCCCACGAGTCTAGCTCTAGACACATCTTGGCACAAGATGAACAGTCTTATCTTGATACTTGTGTTTGTTTGCCCTGCTCCAAACCTGTTCCAGCAGCAAGAGAGCCTGCCTTGCCCCGCTCCTGCCTCTTGCAGAGACACCCCCTCTGGTCCCAGAAGCCAAAGGGCCACAGGAGGCTCATCCACTCTGCAGCCCAGGGACTTCCCAGGGACTTCCCCAAAATATCCCAGGCAGCGCTGACAGCACAGTCCCAGCAGGAGGTCTTTTAGGGGATGGGAGCCCTGCCCCGTGGAGCTTGGACCTGGATCTTTCCCAATTGTCCTCTCTGGTTAGAGATTTGAATATTTTCTTGCTGTATTTTGTGAACATGGCCTCACAATCACATTTTCTTGTGTCAGAGCAGTGGAAAGGACTGAAAAACTACCTTAGGAGTAGAAAATCCCACCGCTGCCGGTGCCCCCATAGCTCAGATGAACAGATGCTGAGGACTTACCACCTGAAGTGCCCATGTTCAGGTGCAGACAGGAGCAGGCCACAGCTATGCTGATGAGGGGCACCGAGCCCTGTGCAATTGCTGCCTGGAATGGTGGGATGGGCTCTGGCCAGTATCCGTGCTCTGAGAGTTTCCGAGGTTATTCCCTTAACACGTGATGCAGGCCAAGTGGATCACCCAGCTGAGCTTATCAGACAGCTCATTGTTCCTGCCTGAGTGATTTCAGCCCCACCAAAGTGCTCCCTGGCAGCACAGCGCCGAGGAGGTGGAAGATGAGGAGGAGGAGGGAGGTGTGCAGTGCACACAGATAGTTCTCCTGATAGTGGGAGGCAGATAAGCACACGGGAGATAATGGCTGAGCGCAGATCTAGTTGAGGCAGTTTGACCTTTCTGCTGATAAGCCTGCCTTCAGCTGACATGACAGACTTTGACACGAGCACTCAGGGGAATCCGTGGCCAATAAGTGAGACTTACTTTCCCCACCAAGTAATATTGATTAGCGCAGCGCCTGCAGACACGGCTCGAGGCAGTGGTGGGGTTTCAGGAGGGAGCAGAAGAGACAGCTGAAACGCAAACGTAAAATGATTCGTTGACTGAACACGTAAAGTGTCCTTTCTGTCTCATACCATAGCGACCTGTGCGCTGCTGAAAACCTTGGAAGGAGGGAGAGTCTTTCCAGTCTGGGCAGCGGCACTGGAGCTGGCTGGTGTCCCTGCGTGGCCTGGCTCCTCTCCATCCCGTGGGTGTCCACGCAATCCAGAGCCTCCTTCCGTCTTCCTGAGCCGCTTTGTGCTCTGGCATCCCTGGAAAAGAAACATCTGTTAGGAGCTTTCTGAGAACCTGGGCATTTAGAACTGAAAACGGACCAAGGATGCATCTGAGCTCCTGGGAAGAGCTACTTCCTCTCTTGCCATCCAGGAAAGGCTCTGGTCCAGCAATCCATCTGCAAAGGGTGGCACAGGACTGTGCCAGCGTGTGACACCGAACGCAGATGTGTGCAGCCTCACTCTGGGACACAGTGTGGTGGCAGCTGCGTTTGGCTGAGGTCCCCATCCCCTGCAGACCCGTGGTGACAGGTCTCTGTGAGCCTGGTCATTCCAAGCTGGCTATGTTATAAGCCACTGTGGAGCATGGAGTGGTTGGATTTCAGCTTCTTGCTGCCTTGGACATCTTGTTAGGGACATCACAAAGATGAAAACGTTGCTCACGCTGCAGAGAGTGGCTGCCTGGAGTCTGATAACACTTAGGTACCAGGAATACTCACCAGATCCTCTGGGACATGAGGTGGAGATTGCTATTGTGCTGTGTTACCTTATAGTCCTAGTCTAAACACCTCCTGTAATCGACTCCTGGCTTGCTCAGGAGTGCAGAATGGGGTTTTTGAAAGCAGCAGAATGTCAGGAAAATCCACAAACAACAGAGGTTTATGTCCAAAAAGGAGACAGAGGAGTCCTTCAACTTTATTTGAATAAAGGGAGAGGCCACTGGGGCACATGCCCACGGGGTTTTCTCTCTCGGTGTTTCCGAGGGTGCAGCCTCCTTTTATCCTAACTCCCGGCCCCGTGTTGCCCTCTTCCTTCCCCCATCGGCTGAGGTAATAGAAAGATACAGCCTTCCTGAACTGCCTACCGCGTATTCTTATGCGGAAGAACTTATTATTTTGAACCTACTATTCCCCCCCTTGAACCTGCTCTTCTACCCCAAAGGTCAGAAGTTCAGGCTTGTGCAGACCCTTGCTTGTTTCAGGAGCCAGGCTATCTGGGCCCGGTAACAAACCTGCTGTCCAAAGTCAGTAGAGACATTCAGACCCATTTTAAAGACGTTAACACCCACAGCTTCACCCATCAAATCATTTGTAAGGACATTAGCGTGCCTCTTTCCTCTCAAGAACGACCCAGAAGCTTGAGTTACATCCAGTCTATATCAAAGGCACTCTAAGGTATTTTAAAGCAATGCATGATATTAGGTCAACGCCAACACTGAGTCCAGGAAAACATACCAAGTATTTTTAATGCTGGGCTAGTTTTTGGAGGATTACAAGGATGCTCCCACCCAGGATGTTACTGAATCTTTCCACCATGCCTTGCACTTTTCTTTCCTCTGCATTTTCCTGCTTGCTACTGTGTACAGAAAGACAAAGAAAAAGCAGAATTTTTCCACCTGAGGTCTCAGGGTAGGACCAGGAGGCGCTTGCTCTGAACAAGTGCCCACCTACCATCCCTCTGGCTAAGATGTGGGGCTGGGGTTTGATCACTGGGGTCAATGATAGCAGCTCAGGAGCTCCTCAGGAGCTGGGACCACCAAATGCTGTCCCAGGCTGCAGGGAAAGGGTGTTTAGGAGGGATGCAATGAAGAAGAGCACTCCCAAAGCTGTAGGGTGAAGCTGGAGCGAACACGGGGGAAACTCTCGGGAGCTGGCAAAAGGGTTGGGGTCAGCAGTGAGAGTGCTTGGTGGGTCCAGTTTTGATGATTTGTGCCCATATGGGTTCAGGAAAAAGCACCCCATCCCTCAGTAATCCTGCTTCCACCACGGGCTTAACGCCATGCATTAAAGCACCAGCGTGTCCGGAGCGAGAGGTGCTGCCGGCGGACAGAGCCGGCTTTCAGAGGAGCGCCCCGGCTCAGCCAGGGACGGGCCGCGGGCAGGGACAGACCCCGGGATATCTGCAGGGACAGACCCCGGGATGCCGGCAGGGACAGACCCCGGGCTGCCAGCAGGGACAGACCCCGGGATATCTGCAGGGACAGACCCCGGGATGCCGGCAGGGACAGACCCCGGGGCGCCTGCAGGGACAGACCCCGGGCTGCCGGCGGGGACAGACCCCGGGGCGCCTGCAGGGACAGACCCCGGGGCGCCTGCAGGGACAGACCCCGGGATACCGGCAGGGACAGACCCCGGGATACCGGCAGGGACAGACCCCGGGCTGCCGGCAGGGACAGACCCCGGGATATCTGCAGGGACAGACCCCGGGCTGCCGGCAGGGACAGACCCCGGGCCGCCAGCAGGGACAGACCCCGGGATGCCAGCAGGGACAGACCCCGGGCTGCCGGCGGGGACAGACCCTGGGCTGCCAGCAGGGACAGACCCCGGGATGCCGGCAGGGACAGACCCCGGGCCGCCAGCAGGGACAGACCCCGGGATGCCGGCAGGGACAGACCCCGGGCTGCCGGCGGGGACAGACCCTGGGCTGCCAGCAGGGACAGACCCCGGGCTGCCGGCAGGGACAGACCCCGGGCTGCCGGCGGGGACAGACCCCGGGCTGCCGGCAGGGACAGACCCCGGGCTGCCAGCAGGGACAGACCCCGGGCTGCCGGCGGGGACAGACCCTGGGCTGCCAGTAGGGACAGACCCCGGGCTGCCGGCGGGGACAGACCCCGGGCTGCCGGCAGGGACAGACCCCGGGCTGCCGGCGGGGACAGACCCCGGGCTGCCGGCAGGGACAGACCCCGGGATGCCGGCAGGGACAGACCCCGGGATGCCGGCTGGGACAGACCCCGGGCTGCCGGCAGGGACAGACCCCGGGCTGCCAGCAGGGACAGACCCCGGGCCGCCTGCAGGGACTGACCCCGGGCTGCCGGCGGGGACAGACCCCGGGCTGCCGGCGGGGACAGACCCCGGGCTGCCGGCAGGGACAGACCCCGGGATATCTGCAGGGACAGACCCCGGGATGCCGGCAGGGACAGACCCCGGGATATCTGCAGGGACAGACCCCGGGATGCCGGCAGGGACAGACCCCGGGATGCCGGCGGACACCGCCGGCCCGGACGGCTGAGCTGGGACGGACAGCTGTGGCCTGGCAGCCCCTCTGCCAGCCAGAGTCAGCCCTGCAGCCTGTCAGGCACAGGGAGAAGGCTGGAGACCCTCCTGGGCTGGCTGGGGGCAGGCCGGTCCCTGTGGGCGCATCCAGCCCTGGGGCTGCAGAGCCCCGAAGGCGGAGGAGTCCTGCGCTCTGCTATTGTGCTGTCCTCTGTCAGATCATGCTGTGCTGGCGGTTTGCAAAGCTGTCTATTATCGGCACGTTAATAACCTTTCACAACGTTTAATTACTTGGAAAGGTAATCAGTCTTGTGGTAGTTCCTTAAAAAGCATGCCCATTTCACTTGCTCTTGGCAGAGAACTCTGCTTTTTTGTCTTTCATTCTCGCAATAAATATGTTACAACGGATCCTGCTCCCAAAGGCAATACCTATTTGTAAGACAAAAGAAGAAGATTGCTCCCTGGCTTTCTGGGTACCAGCCCTGCAGCCGGGTGCCATTCCACAGATCTCTCCTACCAGCACCATCGTGCACAGATTCAGGGAGACTCCCTGCGTTTGGTTTTTTTAATGGATTCTCATTTTAAGGTGCCTGGTTTGACAGGCACAAACAGGTAGTCAGGGCCAATCTCTCCATTTCACTGCCAGAGCTGGCCCCGGTGGTGGGTGCACATAAAATGACAGCCAAGAAGCCAAATGTAAGTGCCCAGGTCCCCCTGCTCAGTCACGGCTGCCCTTTGGCTGCCAACAGCAGCGCAGGCACAGGCTGTGACAAGCTGCAATGCCCGAGGCTGGGGCTGGGAGGAGGAAGAAGAAAGACCCAGCAGCTGCGGGAAAAAGACAGGCGGGGATCACCCAGGTGGTGCAAGGGCCACCAGGCTGGCTCCAAGGACAGCTAACCATGACTTTGTGAGGGTCAGGGGTCCAAGACCACCACCAGCCACGTCTCTGCTGCATCCAGCACCCCAGAGAAGTGGTAGGTTGCTCTCCTTCCATGCAGGGATACCACCACTCATGACAGGAGGCTACTTACGAACATCGCCTTTGGGCTTGTGACCCTGTGCTGGAAACCGCAGCAACCATGGAGGTTTGGTCCTCTCCTGCGGCCCACCAGCTGATGGCTGCATCCTCCTAAGGCAGCTTGGGACCACTGCAGATGCACTGTCAGTTTCCCCATGGCTGGCCCTTGCCAGCTTGGTGCAGCCCTGGGACCAAGGAACCAGCTGGACAGTGGATCCGCCCTGGCACAAACACCTCGTGGGACTTCTGTGGAGGGCACACGCATGCACACACACGCATGTGCACACCTGCATGCACACCTGCATGCACACCTGCATGCACACGTGCCCACCTGTGAGCCCAAGGGGACCAGGTGTGTGAGAACCTGCTCAGTCCGTGCCAGGGGCCGGTGCTGGGGAGGAGGCGCAGCACAACAGGCTCAGGCTTCCACCAGCCATGGCCACTGCCTGCAGGAGCGGAAAGTATTACACTGGATTGATTGGACGGGTCCGTTTCCACCGATGAACTCCGTTCTGTCAGGCAACATTTTCCACTTCAGACATGGGGGTACCTACCCCTTCTGGGGAGAAAAGCAGTAAATTCTATCAGAAAGAAACATTATTCAGGAGGGCAGCAAAAGCCTCTGGTATTTTCTTCCTTTCTCCTTAAGGACAAACTTGTCAAAGAACTCAACAAAAAGCTCACGGGAGCTTTTTAAAAAGCCTCGCAGCCTGCAAGTACCCCTTTGTGGAGGCATTGGTGAAAGCCTGGTCCCAGTCTTGCAGCCCATCCATGCTGGTGTTTTTCTAATATTCTTGGAAGTCTTGACCGGTTTGTTTTCTTCTCTCTCTCTCTCTCTCTCTTTTTTTTTTTTTTTTTTTTTTTTTTTTTTTTTTTTTTTTTTAAAAAAAAAAAAAAAAAAAAAAAAAAAAAGGCAAAAAGCACAGCTTTTAACAGCCCTGGGGCAGAGGGCTCTTGCTTGCTAAATCACAAGGTTTGCCACACTGAAATGCAGGGACGTGCCCGCAAACGGGAACTGGCTGTCTTAGCTTTTGTTCTTGACTGTTTGCCAGAATCCTTAAAACAGCACGAGGAGGTTCAGCCACCTAAGCATCGCTGCACTTGCTGGCTCAGGGAGCCTGTAAACACGGGCATTAGCATATCAGACACACGGATGTGTTTGCCAGCAGAGCAGGCAGTCCCACTGCCGGTGGCAGTGGCTCAAGAAGTAGCAGGAACTTCTGGCAGCACCAATGGTGTGTCCCTTCTGGCATGACGGTGGGATCCCGTGTCCTTGCAGTACTTGGTGATAGCAGACAGAAGAAAAGTGTCAGGGAACACCATTCAGTGCTGTAAAGTTAGAAATATGGTTATCCTAGATTTTAGAGCCAGGTAAAAGATGGTGGACCCATGCTGGTCCACCAGAGACATGCTGACCAGAACTGGATTTGTATCAGCGTAATGAATGGTCACATTTTTCCCCTGACAGGTTGTCTGAAGAACAGTGATGAGAAAGGACAACAACAGACCAAAACTTGTAGATCAGAAGAGATAATTAGCAAAATGCTACCCTAAAAGAAGCAAAAAGCAACCACTAGTGCAGCCAGTAGTGGCAAGTTCATCCTCAGCATAAGACCTAACCCATGCCATTCCAGAGCTGTTTATTCTTATTTAACTTGGACAGCACACCTCAGTCCTCAGCTGCAGATATACCAAGACTTCTATTTCAGTCACAGATTTGGAGAGAGACCAGGTGCACACCTCAGACCTTGCCTACAGTCATTACTTGGCCACCTCGCAGTTACGGTAATGTTTATTTAGACTGGTGGGGGTGGAGATGACCTAGCAAGGGGTTGAGAAACTCTCCTAAGGTCCATCCCTCAGCTGGGCTCTCAGGGGCCACCCTCCGGACATTTGAACCAGGGGGGTGTGGGGCAGCACTGCATCTGCCTCCAGGCTCAAGCCCGAAGTGCTCAAGATCCTCCAACTCCCTTCTGCTGGCTCCAGTTTCCTTCTTGTATGTCCCAACCAGGTCACTTCAGAGGGATTTAGGATTTCAACAAACTGCACTGTTCACCTTGAGTTCTGCAGAGCAAAAACTCTACAGAAAGCATCCTCCAGTCTTCACCTGCACCCCTCAGCACCAGCATTCCCTCAAGCTCTCCTCCCTAAATCCCTGCATGCCTTTGAATCACTGAGGAGCTCAGGAGCTCCAAATTATATTTTGCCTGAGCTTTGCACCCCTCCAAGGTCTCTCTTGGTAAAGTAAATGGGATGCAGCTCAACTCACACAGCACCTAGATTTTCCCTCTGCTCTCCTTGACCTTCTGCTCCTGAATTTTCACCACCCCTTGGCACACCCAGCTGGGAGGCAGCTCCTCACTCCTGGCTCTGCCTTGACCCTGTCACTCGGATGAAAGCTGATGAGCACGTGCAGGTGCGTGCCCACGTCTGAGCCACCTCCGTGAGCGGCACGCGGTGGGTGAACCAAACCTTCTTCCCTCACAACGTCACGGCATTAGGTTATAAAGTTCATCTTGTCAGTAAGTAAGCCAATCCCACCCACGACTTCTTTCCACATAATTATGGTTCACGGATATACCAGGAAAAAAGGAGAGCCCCTGCCGGAGATGCTGACGTCTTTTTCCTTTCAGGTTCAATGGCTGCTTTATTGCGGTCGGGTTTTCTTTCTCCCCGCCACACGGTCTTTCTCTGACTGGAACTGTTCCCCTCCAAAAACATGGTGACTTTTGCTGAAAAGCAATTCTGCCACTTCTGTAGCGAGGCAGCGCTCACGAATGGCACAGTGGTAGTTACGGGATGTGTGGTTTACCTCAAGACGTCACATCTCCTCCCCCTGGAGACATCAGAAGGGTTATTGCTCAAATTCTGCTTCGATTCTATAAAGGAAAAAGGCCCTGTGACTTTCACTACGACTTTTAATGTTGTAGGAAACCCTCGCATTCCCTTCCCCAGGCTGCTTCAAAGGGCAAATAGCTGGGGCAGAAGATGCTGCCTTTTGGTAAACATACGCATTGGAAGCGCTGTCTAAAATCCCATGAGTCAAACTGCAGTGTTTCCCACCCAGGGAAAGGAACGATTGATTTTGTTTGGGGATTTTTTCCTGGGTGAAGGCTGCTCAGAAGGAAGGACTTAGAGTACCAGATTTGTACTTCATGTTCTTAAATACCTTTGGAGAGCAACAGGAGTGAAATATCCCGTGTGCCTCTTTCTGTTCTCAGCTGGAAGATGTCCATGAGGACACACTGCTGGGGATATCCCTGGTCTGTGCAGGAAAAGAAGGCACTGTGCTCCGCCATGGCAAACACCAGCCCAGCAAAAGCTGCATGACAGGAAAGCTGTGAACCTAGAGGCAGGCAGGCTTGGTCGTGCCGGACACAGGCGGCACGAGGCTGCGTTAGCGCACGCCGAAAGAGCTGAGAAAGGAAACCAGCAACCAGCCTGGAGAAAGAATGACACAGAAGGTAAAAAACTGCCATCACCTGTGCGAACACAGCCACTCTCATCCCCCTCACAGAGGCCGTGGGGAAAGGGGCGGTGTTGGTGTTGTCCAGCCAGGCCGCCGGCTGGACACCCAGCGAAGGGTGCTGATGCTGACATGGAGATGAACTGTGAATCAGGGAGCCCAGCTGATGCCACCCACCCTGGATTTTGTCCTCTCTGTGGTTGTCCTAGCAAGGACAGCTCCTTTTTTCTCACAAGTCATCCCAAGGCTTTAATAACTTTCTCTGCAGACCCTTGTTGAACTGAACTACAAGCACAAAGCTCTGGCTCCTCTGGGCGTGAGGCTTTGCCCATAGAGCAGCTGATGTGCTTTCCATGGGCTGTTCCAGCCTTGTACGAGCCACAGCGAGTGGGGTCTGCCGGCACCACTCCCGAGCGCTGCCCGCCTGAAGCTGTGGTCGTGTGGGGAAGGGCAAAGGTTCCAAAGGGAAAATATGTCATGGCCTTTTGCTCGTCTCAGCTTTGAGAGGACAGCTGTGGTGTCTGACCAAAACCATGACTGAGTTCCCCTTTGCTAAAATCATTTCTGATTTCCCATGTGGTGCTCAAGGATGGAGTCCCCAAGGGAGGCACAGAGTTCCCTTATCTTTATATAGAGACCCTACGCTATGCCTGATGAATGCAGTTTATTATGGGTGCCCTCTTCGTGTGTGCCTTACCACGCTGGGACCTGCCCAGGAAACGCAGCTGGTTTCCTGCTGGCAGTTGGGCAGCACCTCCTTCACTGAAGAGCTCAGCTTGCTCCCCCGCCTGTCACTCCAGCACCAGCCCCTTGGGCTTCTCTGGGAAGGTTCTCACCTGTGGATAAAAGTACTTGTCTAGGGGATGAGCTGTGCCCCTCAAGTGCGGAGGAAAAGTGACCCAGCCTAGGTCTGGCAGCAGGAACTTGACACCAACCTCCTCACCAGCTGGGATGTGGGATACACACCAGGGAGAGGAAAATGCTTACAACACAACCAGGGGGAAGATGCAATGTGCGTGTGTGCATTACAAGGACATTATCTCCTAAGAAATATGGATAGGGAAGGAGTTCCTTCAAAAAAGCTGCCTCGGTGAGGAAGGGCCACTGATGGGCACCTTCATACCCAGCACCCTGTCTCTGCTGAGGCTGGTGGGTTCCTGGCATGAGCTAATTAACTCTTCAATTGCTGAGGAAGCTCAGAGGACCTTAATTTGACAGTCACCGTAAAAGCATTTTGTCTGTCAACAGACTCTTTCATCCAAGGATGTCAAAGTGCTTTACAAGTATTAATTAAACTCGCCAAAGTAAGTATGAATAATTATTGTCATTGAACAGTGTGGAGAACTGAGGCCAGACTTGCCCAAGAGCAACTGTCAGGACTCAGGGACAGGCACGGAAGGAGGAATTCTCAGCTGCAGTTGCCAGACTGCAAACCCTCCCGCAGAAAACAGCCTCAGGCTGCACACTGCCTGAGCCTGATGGACTCTGCTCAAGGGTGTCCTCCCCTAGAAGATCACATTTGAAGAACAGGGGGGAAAAAAAAGTTATTTTCATTTTGGAATATAATGCGATCTATGTCACAGCAAAAAACTTAGGCAAAAATGACATGAAAACATAAACACTCCGTATCAGTGTGTCGGCTTTCTGAGCAACAGAAAAGGAATGCTGATTAATTTATCCTGTATCCTGCAGCAGTACCTTCTCCTGTTTTATGTGAGGTTAGTAGTTTCTGAAAGTAATGCATAATAAATCACGTGTTGAGGAATTAGGGACAGAATTTAAACACTATATATAACCTCAAATGATCAAACCTTCGTTTATAAAAACGTGCTTATTACTTCCCCTTCCTGTTATGAATCTCAGTGCTTGGAACACTTTCATTTTCCTATGCCTCCAACCATCCGGTATCAAGGAGTCTCTGCTCAGGGTTGCTTTGGTTCCAAGTTCAGGTATATTTTTAAAGCGATAAAGACTCACTGTCATCATCTAGTCTGAACCCTTGCACAGCCCAACCCAAAAGAATTTAGCTGTTTACCTTGTAGATAGCCCAACCACTTACATAATGTTTAGTTAATTTTCATGGATATACCTGCAACTGCTGCAAATTTCTCATGTTTCCCCACCTTCCAAACCCTGCTCCGCGTTGCATGAAGAGGCTCCATTACTGGGCTTCTTGTTTGCAATTTCCTTACCTACAGGAATGTTGTGGGAATTAATACACAAATATTGTGAGATTTGAAGATATCAGAGCAACAGGGAGGGTAGTCATAAATATACCTCACGCAGATAATAGCGGCTATAAATTCTATTGCCTTGATCTGGCTTGGCACTGGCACCCTGCAGAACTCCTTGCTGTACTCGCTCCTCTCTCCACGGCAGCTTCACTGTTTATTACTGATATAATTACAGCACTGTGACGTCTTCTGGACAGTTCCGGATAAACAGCCTTTTCACTTTGAAATCAGCACCTCACACAGCAGTGGCACTTCAACTGAAGAACATCTATTCGAGGTGTGTGACAAACTGATGATTTGTCCTGCGCCGGCACAACTTTCCCGTGCAATTGTCTTTTGGACATCTGATTGGCCTCTGAGTTCAAACTGAGCCACCACAGCTGAGGTTCTGTGCCATGAACGCTGCCCAGAGCGAAGACACCGAGCAGGTGACTCTTCTTCCTCACAGAGGATCCCCACCATGGCCAGGCTGGAGATGATGGGAGCTTTTTCCCCTGCGGAGCCAGGCCAGGGGTGGTCTCCCAGAAGGGGAGCTGATGCGGGTGTGCAGCGCGTGGGGAGGAAACACCCTCAGCGTGCCGGTGGCACCGCGCAGCCTCTGCTCCAGGCTTGCGGTCGGAGGAGCCCTTCCTCCTCCTCCCCACGCAGAGGGCCTGTGCCCTGTGGCTCTGCCAGCCCCGGTCCCCTGCCCCAGGCCCCCCGCCTGTCCAGCGTGCAGATGGTGGTGGGCCCACAGGAGCCTCCTCACCCATGGGACTCGAGGACATGTCCCATGGCTGCGGAATCCCCGGGCAGCTCCAGATAAAATGGACGGGTGGCTCAGTTACGGAGCACTTAATTAGGAAGGGAGAGCCTCTTCTTTAGTTCTAGAAACCTCATCACCCGAGCCGCTGCAAACTGAGCTCGATCGAGTGTTTCAGATCGGTGTTGCCTGTTTCCAATTACATCTGAGCGCATTTCTGCAGAGAAGAGCCAAGGTCTTGATTTATAGGCTTTTTGGGCAAGAGAATGCAGTGTTTTTCATTATCTTTATCTCTAAATCTGCCCTTGTTACTTGTTGCTTACAACAAATTTGCAGAGTCTAACGCAAAGGTCTTTTGTTAAGGTTTCCTACGCTCACATGCTAAACTCCTTCATTAAAGCCCAGGCTAATTGCTTCTGCATCAGATACACAGGCCCATCCATTTCACCTTGCTCCCTGTGCCCTTGGGAAGGGAACAGGCGTTTTGGGCTGCGTTCCCCCGGAGGTGGGAGAGCTGGAGACACACCTGGGGCTGAGCCCGTGCAGCTCACCCGTGCTGCCCTCCCAGCAGCCCTGGCCGAGCCCAAGCACCTCGCAGGACGGAGGGCGAGGCAGCCAGCCTGCTCCCGCACCACTCGCTCAGCACCAGACATTCCTCTGGCTGGATTTTCTGCTGCATTGGCTTCCCACATATTTATCCTGACATCACATGGGCTGGGGCCCTTCCCGCCTCTGCCCAGCAGGAGTTTGCTAATAATAATAAAAAACACCCCCCTGCTTTTAGAAAACGATGTCTTCTGTGGAAGGAAAAGGCTCAAATGCAGCAAAAAAGGGTTTTATGGGCTTTGCTTCAATGCTTGTTGTGCAACATCCTTGTGGGATTTCATTATTGATGATTTTATCTAACTACAGTCTATGCCTAATAGCTCGGAGGTGCCGTTGATTAATTTTTTTCCAGGTCTTTGATGTACCGGCAATAACTTGTCCATGCTGTCCCGTGTCAGTAAAGTGGAAATTGCCACGCCACACTCAAAGGATCACGAGGTGGCCAAAGTGGGAATAGCTGCCTGTATCCACAGTAGGAGCAAGGTTTCCCCCAGCCACACTCTCCCTGCTGGCACTGGCTGATGGAGCTGTAATGAGTCAGCTCACTAAAACAGGAAAAAAAAGAACCCACCCCAAAAATTTTTTTAAAAAGTTTTCTTTTTTTTTAAGGCATTTTTTAAAAGTTTTTTTTTTCTGGGTTAGTGAGTTGAACTAACTCCATGTGACCAGGTAGGCACTAGAGGCGGCAGGACGATGAAGGGAGCGATCAGGCAGCAAGGAGCGGCAGGAGGAGGAAGAGGAGGGAGAAGGGCAAGTGGGGGCAGGCTGTAAGATCGTCTTTTGATACCACACCCTGCGTATGGACACTGTCAGTCTAATTCCTACCATACTGGTTCCATCCTTGATGTTGTAATCTGTTTCTGTGAATCTTTTCAATTAGGTAGTGATTTATTGGTTACTGGGGTGGGTTTGGACATCTTCCAGCAACAGAAACGAAATCCCTTACCATGCTGAGCTCCGTCCTATTGCCTGCAATGCAAAGGCATAAAGATTTTTCTCCAGGAAATTATTCTTTTTCAAAATGATTATGAGATTATATGACTAGACTATTGTGTGATGTAAACCTGTCTGTTTCCAAAAGCTTTGGTGTAGTTAGACCACTTACAAAAGGATTTACTTCAAAATTTTTAGCTGTCCCAGCACATTAGTTGCTGGTAAACCGGAGGTCTTCCTGAAAAGAGTGCATTTATCAGCATAAATGGACCTGTTTCTTTCCTTATGTAGAGGTTTACAGTCTGCCCAAGCTAAAGTGTTTGCCAGTTCAAAAATTTATTATTTCTTGTCATCGCTTCTCTTATAGTCATCACCTCTCTGGTGTTAGTCCAATTCTGTGGATTTGTCAATCACCACCACAAAGAAACCCAGAGCCAAAATAAACCTGGCACCACTTTATTTCTGTATTACAAATGTACTGGCACAAACCTTGTCCACAGAATCTCCTATTTCGGCAAAGTGCTTGAAATCCCATTGACTTCAATTAGTAAGTTAAGCAAGTGCTTAAATCTGTATTTGAACTGGGGCCTGAAGACCATACCATGGCCAACTGGATTTGTTGTCCTTTTTTTTTTTTTTTTTTTTTTTTTCCTAGTTATGCTTTTAGAGGAATTTCCACATTTCAGTTCAGTCAAAGCATCAAAAATTTGGAGGAGACTAAGGAAAGCTGAAAGTTGATAGTTATCTTCTGGCAGAGCTCATTTACAAACTGTAGTCAGTTAAGCATTAAGGATTCAAGCAGAGTAAATGAAAAAATGAGACGCCTTCAAAGCTACGGGATCAAAACTTTGCGGGGGGGGGGGGGGGAAGAGGTCTTGCTCAGCAAAATGACACAAGGAAGGGAATTACTGATGTATCAGAAAAACGTGGACCACTATGAATAGGCTTAACTTCATGGTAGCTGATGGTGTCTGGCAATTCCACACAACACACTACTCCTGTTCTCCCTGCATGCAACGTTATATCAGTGTAATGCATGATTATTGCAAAACAACCACAACGTGCTAGGAAGAACTTTTCACGCTTCTCAGTTGGACATAGCTCATCTGGTCTTAATTTTTTTTTAAGGAACATCTTCTATTTTAAGGCTTTCCCCATTTAGCCAATGGAATCTATGGTAATTTGACCTCTATTAAATCAAATTTTTTTCCATTATTTTCTCCGGTGATCAAAAAGCTCTGGGGCAGTTTCCTGAGAGGCCAGAATACCTTGCTGCTGGAGCAGGCTGGCTGAGCAGCAGCACGCGAGTTCTCCGCCACCTTCCTCCTGTTGGGAAAGAGGCTTCCAGTCTGGCCACTTGCCCTCAGCCCCAGACCCATGTGCTTCCCTTGCCCAAACCTGTTTCTCCCAGGCATGCCTTTGCTGCCTCCCCAGAGGTTTCGTAGGAGGTAGAGCTATTGAGCTCTGTGCTTTTCCCACCGGGTTTGGGCACTTAGCTTGGAGCTGAAGGGGAATCCTTAGCAGCTCTGCCTGCATGGTGGCTCCTCTCAGGCACGTGACAGTCGTTGTGGCAGCTTCTTCCTTGCTTCCTTGTTTTTGCAAGACTGGCACGGATTGCTGCCTCCTGCAGGGCCCACTCCTGCAGGTGACCCGGAGATGGGTGCTGGTGCTGAGCACAAGTGGCTTAGCTGCAGCCTCCCAAGAGGCAGGTGAAGAAGCGTCCTGGCCCTGGGTGGTGCCAGCCAAGGTGGGTGACGTCTGCATGGTTGACAGCAAGCTCCAGGGGAAACCCTGCCTATTCCAACCAGTGTCATGAGCCTTCCAGCTCTGAGCAACAGTCTAAAGGACTGAAATCTGGCACCTGGTGGCTCAAGGCATGGCTATGCTGGTGATGGAGCTGGTGAAGAGCCCCGAGTCTCTCGGGGAGGGGCACTACCTTCAGCCTTGTGCCATTCCCACGCTGCCCTCCCGGGCCCATGGTGGCACTGGGCTGCGGGAGGGGCTGTGCCAGCTTGGCACAGGCCAGGCGGCTGCAGAGGCAGAGCGAGCGCAGCGGGAGCCTCTGCACTGCCCTTCTCGGCACGTCTGCTCCCAGGCAATGCCAGTGGGACGTGGCAGGAGAGACTCAGGCTGAGGATGGAGCCATTTCCCACTCTGACAGTGAGGCTGGACACGGCTTCCCCTGCCCCAGACAGGGTAGGAGCAGCGCTGCTGGCTGGGCCTGGCTCCTGTCCTGCCATGGAGCACCCTGGATACATCGCAACCTTGCTTTCTGCCTCAGTCCCTTGTTTGTAAAATGGACACAAATACTTCACAGGGGTGTTGTGAAACCTAATTAATTAATTAATACCTGTACTGCACTTTGATGTCCTCACATGAAAAGTCCTATATAACTACAAAGCATTTTTAATGTTATAAAGCAAGAACTTCTTGCTGTCTTGCCTTGGCAAAGAGGCTGATTAGATGTTATCAGTTCTGCTGCTCACATGCACAGAAACTGCTACAGTGGGGTTTGGATTCTGGTTTGTTTTTAAAGAGTCACACAGTAAAATGATGGGAAGAGTTAATTTGGCAGTCTGTTCCCTGTGACTTCAGGGAGTGGCCAGAACTGGCTTTATATTTTCTGTCAACAAAATAAGCTAAATAGCCCTAGAATAAAAAAACACCAAACCAAAAAACAAACAAAAAACACCCCCCAAACCCTGACATATCTGTCCATACAGGTGTGTCCTGACCACACCTGCAGTAACTGGACCAAAAGGCTTTCTAGCCCAAGCCAGAGACAAAAGCTGAACCACAGGAGCACCTAATCCTGCATTAAACAACTGCACACTGCCCACGTTTCATAGAAGGCAACTGGCTCCTAAGTCAGAGGCTGTTTGGGCCAAATCTCATTGCCTTTTTCTGACTGTTCTGCGGTTAAGACTCCTGTCCCCTTTGCAGTTTTACTGCTTAAGTGTTGGAGACTCAACCTGGGCAGCTGGGACTGAAGAGCCCTGATTCTGCTTTCATCATGAAATGCTGGAAGGCACTATTGCAGAGCCTGTGCTTTAATCTGCACTCAGCTGATAACCAGTGTTAAGAAGCTGCACGGTATGGTCCTTCCTTTAGAGAGCTCAGTTATGTCTGCAGTGGAGGGATGAAAGTGCAGCTTTAAATGTTAAAATTCCCAACAGACCCGTCCTGCATTGCATGTAAAGATGCACTAATAAGTTAATGACAAAATACAAACGCCTTGACTCCTGCAATTTAGAAAACTGGAGCCAAAGGAGTCTTAATAATCCTGTTTTTCTTTCCCAATTAACACTGTTTACTTTCTGCATTTCCTTGACCTTGAAGAGCAATGCTGCACAATTCCACGTACTCTACTCCACCTTCAGCCCTTCCAGCACAAACACAATAACCAGCAGTGCCCTTCCAGGCCCACAGCAGCACAAGTGCCAAGAAGCCTCTGCTCCCTCCCTCTCTGGCTGCCAGCACCCACTTGCTCTCCCCTCCCTGGAACCTAAAACTGGCTGTACCCCTGGACGTTGTCATTTGCTAAAATGAACAGGAAAATACACACATGAAGCACATTGCAAAGGGCTTGGGCTCCTTCACTCTCATTTCCAGAGGCTGCCTCAAAGCGTGGGGATGCCCACAGCTGCCTGCAAGCAATAAGCAACCGCTCACAGGCACTTTTTTGTCTTTTTTTTTTTTTAATTATTTTAATGACAACTTCTCCCTGTGCTCATCTGGACAGCATTTGGAAGACACAGGGATTCTGTGCATGCCACTGCATCTGGCAGCACTGTGCGTGAGCCGGGTGCTCTCAGCCCGTCCTGCCCAGTGGAGTGAGAGGGGAGGGAGCCAAAGCCCAGCTCAGGTTCGAACAGCTGGAGGCAGGAATACGCACAATGGCAGGAAACTGGGTACAACCACTTTGCGAAAACAAATAAACAACGCTTTTAGAACGTTTTTTAAAAAAAGCCCACTCCCGAACCAGCTTGGACAAAATCCTTTCCTTCCCCCAGCAACACAGGGATGCAGAGGCTGAAGTGTTTTCACACTGAAAGCATGGCATCGTTTGTGAGCTTTTTCTACAGTCTACAAATAAACAAAACCCAGGGAGTGTTTTGCGTTCAATAGTTAATCACAGTTGGCTGAGTGTTTTTATTTTTCTTCACTGTAAAGGCATTCTTGGTCCGCCTCCCAAACAGCTTGTTTTGTCTGAGAGATTTAATCTTGAGTGGCAGGACAAGGTGCAAAGACAAACCTCAAAACAATTCTTATTTTTCTATAGCAAGATGTCAGTATGTAAAAAGCTAACTACCCTGCAAACAGGCCCCTCAGGTTGGCATGCACAGGGCTTCTTGCCACAATTGCCAGTCAGCCCGGATACCCTTGCCCACAAAGTTCATTTCTCTCGGTTTTAACTCTTTCTTGTTTGTGAACTGCTCTTTAAGTGGTCTGAACAACCAGAACTAAACGCAGGTTGGACCAGTTTCTAGCCCTAGCTCCTCCCTGAAGAAGCACCTTGTTTGTATACACGGAGCACTGGCTCCAGAGGCCCAGCCTACTTTCAAATCCAAACAGAGTTTTTCTTCAAAGCAACATCAAGGTACCTTTCATAAAAATGAAGGGATGATGAAATACATATATAGGGCATCAACAAGTACTTGAGCTGCTCTGCTCAGAAGTCGCTCAGGCAGTTACTTAAGAGCATTGTGTGGTACAAGTATCAGCCACATTTTTGCAGCCATGCCTACTAACACAAGTGAATGACTGAAAAAGTACTGGATTTATTTAAATTTTATGGTTTTGCCCTTCTAAGGTCTAAAAATGGTTAGAAACAATAAACTTATGAAGTCTCACCACTTTTGCTCTTCATTTTGTTTCCAAGTGCTATTGCCTCTGAGCAATCTTTAAAGGAGATAGTTTGCACTTAGTTCTGTATCACAGGCATCAAAAAATTAATAAAACCACGTCCAAGTTGCCTGAAAGGTTTGTCATTGGTTCATTTAGTCCTACACTTTGCTTGAAGCAGGACAATCTCCAGTTGCTGGATAGGACCACCATGGCTTTGCCTGTTCCTGGCTCACCAATATCCAGGGAGATGCCCCAGCCTCTGTGGGGCACCACTTCCACTGTGGGACTGCACGTTCCTGTGGAAATGCCTTCTGCTGGAGATTTGTGCCTTTGATGGTGTCGCTTCTCAAGGCAGAATTTCTGGTAACTCTTCCCCATAAACACAATTCAACAGACCTGGCAGGAAGCAGCCACGAAACTGCCTGCAAATTCATTTCAACAGCTTCTTGCAATTTCCCTAATTCTGCGTATGTAACGCTAGGCACAGGGAGATACTTCTGGTGTTTCTTTAAGGTATATGCTTTAAAATCAGTACAAGGTCTTAGCAAACATTGGGGTCTATAAAAAGTGATGCTGGTAACTTCCATCGTCTAAGTGTTTGCCCTGAGTTAACTCCCCTGATTCTTGAGCCTGCTCCAAAGTGTCTCAGGAACAGAGAACATAAAAAGCACTTCACACAGTAGAGCTAATGTGGGGACCCTTTTGCCATAGTACTGAATACACGGTTCATTTCTGAAAAGAGCCATGACCCATGATCCATTTCTAAAGCACCACAATAAAAATAATGCCCAATTCAACAAAATGGCCGTGACAAATGCAGAAGAAATTGTCCTGCCATCCGCAAGCATGACAAACCAAGCGATTAGGTTATTTTTGAATCTCTCTTATAAAGTACTCCAGCAACAGGTAATGCCAGAGACAGGGAATCGGATTTGCCTGAGCAATGTCCCGACAGACACCACCTCCTCTTCGAATCAGGCACCTCTGAGCGCTCTTTGCAGCTTTGCTTTGAAAAGCCTTTTCCTCACAAGCAGGCATTTACCCTTTTTGTATGAGCTCTGTATGAGCAATCCAGGTTGTTGCTGAACATCCATCCACCGGAGGAGAGGAAGGCAGGATCAAGTTGCGGGGGTTTTTCGAGCAACCTGCCCATAATTACCCCCAAGCAGCGGCTGAGTCACTCCCAAGAGTCCTGGGCGCTATTAGGACCAGACACGCCACGGCCCAGTGTGTAATTATCTACACCAGCCACCACGTGCGGAAACGGCTCCATTTACTATCTGACCCCATTAGGCAGAAGCTGTCGCTGCTTCTTGGCTACCGGGGCTGTGGGTGCTCTGAGACAGACAAGACAAATCCTCACAGTCCAAACTCATTCACCCAAACTCACCTCTTCCTTGCTGAAACCAGGAGATGCCATCCTCTTTCCTGGTTCACCTGTGAGCCGCCTGAAAGCTCCCCTAGAGTCAAGAGGAAAATGAGTGACACAGCAACCACCGCACACAAGGGACAGGGAGATGAGTGCAGAAAGTCTAGGAAACACAGCATGCCAATAGTGTCGATTTCATCAGAGAGCGGGCTCAGTTGGCCAAAACACACAAGAAATCCCTG
This sequence comes from Hirundo rustica, assembly GCF_015227805.2. Taxonomy (NCBI): domain Eukaryota; kingdom Metazoa; phylum Chordata; class Aves; order Passeriformes; family Hirundinidae; genus Hirundo; species Hirundo rustica. The sequence goes on from NC_053452.1 coordinate 29,285,765, forward strand.
TTAGCTGACAGTGCTGTACTTGAGTTGCAGCGGGATTTTGCAGCTGCCTTTTCCTGTCAAGACATTAAGAGGAAGCACCTGGCTTCAGCAGCATCAGCAGGGTGGCATTCCCCCCTGGCACCGCTCCTGTGTTGGGCACAAAAATGACCCCAGTCCCAGCTGATGAGCAACCAAAGCCCGTTACCTCCTGCAGCTGGGATCTCGCAGGCTGCACACAGCGCCTGGGCCAGCAGAGGCCCTGCTGCTGGTCCTCTGGCGAAAAGTGGAAAATGGGTCTGGGTTTGTGTCACCTCAGGCTGCCAGCCTGCCACACGCAGTTCAAGTGAGGTTTGCTGGGAGGGGTGAGCGACATTTGGGTTGCTGCTGATGCTGCAGTTCAGACAAGAAACGCACGGCTCCAACCTCGAGCTGCTACTCTTGCACCAGGGCTACATCCCCTTGGAAAGACACAAATAACCTCGACGGCTCTGGTTTTTAAACAGCTACTGAAAAAATTTTGCTGAAAGGGACAGTGGAATAAGGGAAACAGGATGTCAAATTAGGATCAGCTTGAACCATTTCAAACAAACAACGAGGAAATAAAATGTACCCTGATTGCTGGCAGGCTTGAAGGCTTACAAAGTACTCACCCCACCCAAATCAAGGACTTGAAATGGAGCAGCAGTGGAACAGAAACCCCTGACAGTGTAAGATTTGCTGTTCCTAGTATTGCCTTGCCATCCTCAGGGACAGAAAAAGCATCATTAGGGTTTAACTAAAGCTGGATGAAAACATGGAGTACCCCAAGGATCAATTTTCACTGTGGGCAGCTGCAGCACGAGGCTTTAATTCCTCACCCTTTCTGGTGACAGGAGAAACGCGGGGAGCTGTAGACACAAATAATGTTAGACTTGTAGCGTGTATTTTGCAATGAAATGCTTGCTTTACTTCCTGTTGTTTAGAACTACGTTTATTCTTTAGCACTGCAAGAAAAACCTCCTGTATTTTGTACTGGGTGCACATTTAAAGGCCCACATATTGTAGACTCAGCAAGTGGCAGGGCAGCCGCCAAACCTTGCTTCCTTTCTGATTTCTTGATGATTTAAGACCTATTTTCAGCAGCCAATACTGGTTTCCCCCCCTTGCTTTTTCGCTTGGTAACTACCACTTCAACAAAATGGTGTTTTTGCAGTGCCTTGGAACCAAGAACTGAGCCTTTTAACATCAGACAGGGACTAGAATAAGAAAAGCAGGACTAAAATCACCTACATGCCATGGCCTTTCAAGGCACGTGCTTAGAAAGATATGGCAGAATCCTCGAGTTCTTGCAGAATACTACTTTGACTGCTAGATTTTTATTTCCTACATAGCTAAAATTTCTTGCATGTTTCTGATATTTGTGTTGTTTATCTTCCCCCAGAACAAAGGTTGAAATTATTCTCTAAATCTACAGAAATCAGTAAACTAAAATATTAAAAAAATCCCTGCATTGTTTATAAACATTTTTCAGACTTTTACTGGTTTTAAGGATGAAGCAAAATTGTCCCAGAAGAGGAAAGAGGCTTGAAAACAAAAATTAAAAAGGAGATGATTTAAGGGATTTTCAGTAACATTTAAGAGTAACTTTTAGTTTTAATGAGCATTACCATGCATCAATTACAGAGACACAAGTAATTTAAGGGAAGAGTGATCACTGGCAGTTCAGCTTGGTCACAGACTCCGTTCGCTTCGCAGGACAAGGAACAGCATCCCATAATTAACAATCGTGGTCATAAGCTGTGTCCAAAGCTTGCTACTTCCTCTCAGCACACCCTTCTCACAAAGCTAGAAAGGTGAGAAACTCCCCTTGTGCACTGACAAAGGAATCGCCCCTTCACCTCCATGTCGCTGCTGCACAGGCACGGTACTAGAAACGTATTTCAGACATGCACTGGGGAACCTCATGCGCTGCTCCAGGTTTCCATTGCCTGCTGCTCCTCTGCTTAGGGGACTGACACAGAAGGACGTCTAAGCTGCAGTCCCTGCTCCTCACTTAAACAGGTTTCTGAGCTCTGCTAAACCCCCAGCCTTGTATTAGGGGGCACTGCTCAATGAAGAATACTCAAGATTTTATCCTCTTTCCTAGGTAAGAAGTCTCTGTGTAAAACCACCTGAAGTGAGACTTAAAGTACTGCACTTCCTGGCTAAATCTCATCCGCCGACTGATTCACCACGATGCTTATTGTTGTAGGTTCCAGGCAGGATGAGAGAAAGGGAACATAGAAACATCTCTAGGGAGGGTTTAACAACGCACAGAAGATCTGTGCTAACTCCAGCAATGATCCCTTCTCAAAAACTGACTCAAGTCTACTCTCTGTATGAAGGGGAGGATGTTCAAGGACAGTGACAACACCAAAACGTGCTGATTCAGCAAACGAAAAGTGCCAATCAATAAAGCAGAGGCCAGCACAATGGAAAGATCAATGAAGGCCAAACGATGTATGGTATAGTTACCTTTTATTTATTCTTCCAGCTGTTTGTCCAGTCTTTCCAGCAAGTTCACAAAAGGTCTGACTTTGAATACACAAGATTTGGTATTACTTCTAGGACAGTGGATTATGCATGCAGATGAATGAAGGCTTGGCTCTAAGTTTGTGATTGAAGGAGCTTTGGAAAACCATGCATTAGCAGGGCTTAGTAACTCAAGACTTACTGCATTCTTTCAGTCAAAACTATGATAGTGTAGAGTTTAGGGTTTTTGATATGTTTGCAACATTGCTATTTTTCTCTTACGTTTTGTGGTTCTCATGAGCCAAGGAAAAACAGCCTAGGTCTGACTGCTCCCTTCAATTGCATATATCACATAATAGGGAAGGAAGTGCTGAGAGTCTCGGTGCTGTTAAACTGGCCACGATGGAAATTGTAACAAAACAGGAGATAACAGAAATAACTCCAACTCCTGAGATCCCAGCTTTGGTGGCTAACTTAAATCCCTTCAATGGACACTTGGTTTGATATAAAATTATAGAAACAAATCCTCTCTTCTGGTATAGTATTTATATGGTAATTCTCCTGGAGAGAAGCTTTCGTTCATTTCAGTGTCTCTCCTCTCAATACCCCAACTGGAGTGCTAACACTCCCAACACTTCTGAGAGCTATTAGAAAGGGATCCATAAAATACCATGTAGGTCAAACAGTGAAGGATGACCTTGAAATAAAGAAAATGTTCATTAAAACATCTTTTCTTCTAAGCTGAAAATTGACAGGCTTATCTTAAGCACAAACAGTACAGTTTTTCATATTTTCTTACCTTTTTTTTTAAATACTACCAATTGTAGCATGACATTAAAATTAGAAACTATTGATTAGTTTCTATGTATGTTAGTGAAAAGTTGGTGAAACTATTGAATTCAACACAATGAATTGCTGGTTTAGGCTTTTTGTACCCTCATAGTATTTTCTTACATGGCTTCTAAAACTCTTTTAACAATAAAGCAGTTCACTGTCCAAAATGACTACGACTGAGGTGAAGGATGCATTTTTGGTTGAGAATAAATAAAAATTCTGAAGAGTGGACCTCTTTTCAAGCTATTTGGCAATTTCTAGCCTTTGAATTATGGTAAATTCTGAAAAGATTAAAAAAAATAAATAACTGGTGCCACTTGGGCAATCACATATGTAAAGCACACGCTGTCTTCATGGGGCAATCAGTACGACATTGAATCAAAGTTATAAAATGTAAGATTCCAGGAATGTACTGATGCAACTTAAGGGTTTGGTTTATACCTTTTGAAGATGGCTAGAGATTGTTTCTATCAGATTTTGAACACTATGAGAACAAATATTTTTCATTAGCCACTCTCCTTCTCCCACCCCATTCACAAGGTTGGCTTATTCTTGAATATGTGTTTGTGGCTTTGGCTTTTACCTGAAGAAATGTAGACATGAGATCATCCCAGTATACTAAACAATACTTTGTTCTTAGTCACTTGAGGTTGTTCAGTTACGATTTTGCTGTTCACATAACAACATTACCTTCCACATCTGCTCCAAGCATGCAAAAAGCCTCATGCAGTGTCTCCAAAGAGGGAATGCAGGATCAGACCTTTGAAAGTGTTGACAGTCCTCAGATAATGCACTGAGAATCACAAAGGGGTGGGTCACAGGACAGAATATGTCTTCTCTGCAAAATTACAATAAAGCTTCTGATTTTGTTTGCAGCTTAATTCTCAGCCAAGAACTTCAGTATGAAACATAAATTAAATTTTGCCCACAAACTAGCTAAAAGTACTTGTAGTTTCTAGAGGCAAATTATTTGCATAATTCTTAATTATTAAGCTTCACTGCTCAAAACCAATCTGTATTTCCTAGGTGAATATAAACCCTGAAAAGCACTATTTTTCATGTGAAATAACAAGCTGTAGAAAGGGTAGGAGAATACTGCCAATCGAGTAGTTTGACGAGACTTCCTTGCATGTGATGCTATAGCGAATAAAATAAAATTAAATGTTTTCCAGTTCCACTGTATCATCTGTGTACTATTCACTTAGTTCCTTGTATTTAGCAGAAGTAGGGCACATTTTCCAGATACCATTTATAAGCAACATACTCTGTTAAATTTATTCCTTACTGGAAAGTACCTTGGTCTATTTACAAATTAATTGGGGAAGTGACATTGTGACCGTTAGTCCCAACTGGTGTGCCTGACACAAGCAGGAAAGAAAGGATGAATAGGTGGGATTTTGCATTTGGCATTTCAGAATTAGGGAAGGTAATGTTTCCAGTTATATACACTTAAAAATATTTTCTGAGAAGATACACTGAACTTAAGCATTAAGCTAAATACCCTATAGCCCTACATTATTTCATCAGCTATTTTCCAAGGCATCATTCATTCCTTTGCTGAAAGCTTGCTTCTTAGCAGGGTTTATCTTATTTGGAAAAATTACAGGCCTACGAAAGAACTTTGTTTTGTTACACTGGTTTGTGTAACTAGTTACTTGCACGTTGGTACTAAAGAAGTAGAACGTTTTTTGTAACAGCAAGGGACGCTCATTAGGAAAACACCAAAACTGTACAACTGGAAATAAAAACAAAGCATAAAAGCCTAACATTTCAGATAAAATGAGCTTTCAACAGAAGTATTATAAAAACCACCAAACCGCAAACACCTTGCCATATTAACTTCAACTGGAAAGGCACTGAGAATTGAAGTGTGCAACTCACATCCAAACCTGTGAGAGTAACAACCGCAGTGAGATGCAAACCTCCAAGGCAGAATATGGCACTGTACAGTCCATTAGGCATTCCCGGTACATACGGCAGTTCTGTGTTTTCTTAGGATAAGCTGAAAATGTTAACTAAATACACACATTACATCCTATTTCCATGGAGAAAAATAATCCGATTCAGACCATTTGAAGACAAGGAAACAAGGCATAACAGGCAGAACATAGTTGGCACAAAAAAGTGTTATCATATCAATACACACCCTTTAAAATGGAATCCAATAAAGGAATATGAAGGAACGGTGGTGGCAGAGGTAAAGGGGCAGGACTAATATCCAATATTCAGTTCTAAGCATGCTAGCGAGGTCCTTGTTCCAAAAACTGAAGCTACCAAAACCAGCTCAGAGGCAAGAAAGCACCTATCAAGACAGTCCATCCCATTTCCAGGCATTCTTCTGGGCTGACAGGTGCAGACTGAAGGATCTGTCCAGTACAGTTTCCACGCCCGAAGCTGTCTAAAGCTTCCCATTAGCAAATGCTGCCTCCTGGAACTGAGGGACAAATGTCTTGAAATATGTCCTAGCAAAAAGAACAGAAAATATATGATTAGGAAGGAATAATCTTAAAAGCATGAACTGAAGCACTTGATGTTTCCTCTGTATGGAAAAAGGCTTCACATAAAGTACAAAAGGCCCAAAGACAGACAAGGCAATGGAGCAGGAAAATAGTGAAGAGAAGTCAGAATAAGTGTAGGAGATAAGCTCTTTATCCGTCTCAGAAACCTTGACACAATACTGTCACTGCTGATGTCAGCAGTTTACATAAAATGCAGCAAATAAATACTAACAACACTGTATGAACTGTAACTCCTTTTATTAAACTTCAAAATTTATAAGACAATGTTCTTTTTTTAAGGTGTGCTTTGTATGTTTTGGATCTTAGTCTATCTTCTTTACAAAGGATCGAGTGACTCATAAATCCATAAAATGAGCTAATCCTACGTACCCAAAATTGACTTAGAACTGTACGTTTGAGGTTTTTTTTTGCTGAGATACTCAACCATGTAATAAATGTATTTTACATGTCCCAGGGCTGCTCTTTACTTGCCAGTTATATTAGAAGTTGCTTCATCATTCTGCCTTTGGTTTCTGCCTACTGCATTTTGCGCCAAACTTACTTTCTCTCTCTCTCTCTTTTTCTTTTTTTTAAATCTTCTTTTCTATTTCTATCACTGGTCTGTGTAAATTTCTCTCCTGTTCTCCTCACTGGGAAGAAATCTAAAGTGAGAACAGCCGCAATGTCATTTACTAGGTTCCTGATCTCTCTGCTGGTTTACCTCCTGAAGCAAACACACACTGATCAGCTTCACAATCATGATGTGTTTCATAACTGCAGTAGAAGCTTTGGCAATCACTGAAAAACAGTCATGCTTCCTCACACCTAAAAACGTTGCAAGACCCTGAAGAGAACGCTCCTTTCTCTTTGTGATGTTGTGCCTGGCAAATTAATTAACAGATAGCTGCAGTTAGCTTTTGCGCACAAGCTGTAAACACACACGAGATGCTGTCCAAAGGTTAAAAAAGCAATGGAAAATAAAAGCATTTCTGGACTGAGGAGCTGATCCCAGAAATGGAAACCAGAAAGAGGACAACCAGCACACACATTTTATAGCATATACAGATTGTGCCATGTATTTACAGAACATGCTTTGGTTTATTGAAGCAAAGTTCAGAAAACAACCCTCATAATCATGCCTGCGAAAGTGATTGGTCATGCCGGTACACACACGTACAGAAACCAGCTGAGAAGGTCTGCCTGACCCCTGATCTCAACAGCTGAGTGCCATTTCTGTATCTGTGTTTTTTCTACCATACCACTGAAATTGTAGCTTTTTAAAATCCTGTTTAATTCTACACATTTTGCTAGCTCAAGGAGCACCACCTGCATGTCATCAATGCCAGGATCTATTCCTTTTACTTGTCCTTGCTTTATCTGTCCTAATGTTTAATTATGCTTCTCTGTTTATTTTAAATAGCTTCTCCCTTCCCCTTTGATAGCTTCTCTGCAGACTCTCTTCCATGCACATGATCTTAATCGACTTGATAAATGTTACTTAAAATTTCCCTCTTCCAAAACTGTAGAAATTCTTAATCATTAAATGGGATACAATCAGAACTATTTCCCTACATTTTATTTCTTTTCCTTTATAGCATTTCTGTGCTTTGCATTAAACCCACACTTACTGCATTATATGCAGTAATTACATATGCCTTTTCAGTTAGGTAAATTCCAGAATGAATGCTTATGATACCACAAACACCCTCCCACACCAACTTTATCTACACTTGCATCCTTTCTTTTCGCTGATTCCTGCAGGAGAGCTTGTATCCTTTGCTGCAAAACGAAGTCTAACACCTCCCTACATTCTGATCAGATGTACTGTTTCAAAGAGGATGTAATTTCACTGGTAGTTCATGTGAACCTCTTGGCAATGTTCCATACGCTACAAAAATTCCTTTAGTACTTCATACATTCAAATGTCTATCATTTTTTTTCCTTTTTATACCTTAAAGTACATGCTTAAAGTTACCCTTATCATTTTGGTCTTCTCCAGTCTGAAGCAAATGCAGTACCACAAGTGTACTCAGGTTATGTTCCTCCATTTCTGTCCCTCTCCCATGTACCTTTAGTATCTCAGATGAGACAAAATCAGAGATAATTATGGTTCATCACACAAACACACACAAAAAAAATAAAGGAACACCACTCCCTTAACCCCCTAAACTAAAACCAAAAAGGCCCTGCCAAGAGATCCAAAAGCCCAGTATACTGGATAGGACTGTGTCAGCTACAGCACACTTAGTACATTGAAGAAGAAAGATGGGGAAGTAGGAGAAGGTAAGTCAAACACCTTAATGAGCACTGGAAATTTTTTTCTAAATTTTTTCTTTTCATCCAAAGTTTGGGCGAAGACTTATGTGTTAAAATACCTGAATTTTCTGTGAAATGGAAATTGCATTTTAATTACAACAATCTCTACAGATTACCAGTAAGGAGGAAAAGAAGTACCCATCATCTTCTGAGTAAGTTCTATCTATCGGCCATCTGGCATTGATAATGAAATGTCAAAGTGCACATTTCTACCCAAACAGGACCATGACACAAACTATTATGTCACAACAGATGACATGAAATAACTTCAAGAGAAATACAAAATTTTTTGATGGACAATACTCTGCTATAGCCTGCAGGGTAAAGGCATCTTTCACATGCAGTGCTATTCCTTATAGAAAGATTTTAAGCCAAGAGACAACACTCATGCTCCAGCATTCTGTACATACAGGCACAGAGAAACAGTGAATATAAACACGAACTTTGGAAAAAGATACATTCCTCATACTCTAATTATATTACCACAGTCACATGAATTTACACCCTCGATAACTATGATCTATGCTATATCACAGGAATTAATATAAAAATATCAGAAATTTTATTTTTCAGAAACTTTGCCACATGATATTCTCAGTTTTTTTTAATAACAGCTCTGGAGAACTGTTATTTAAAAAACCCAACAACAGTAATTTGGGTACCTGCTGAATTACACTGAAGATGAAGAAAGCTTATTTGACCTGTGGTCTCAGGGCTGTGCCAAATAGCAGAAATCAGCTTTTGATCAACGCCCTTTCTCCTTTCTGGAAAAGGTGGAGATCCTTCTTTCTCCAGCTTTCATCTACCATGTTCTTGGTGAGTCTGTATCACACTGACCTTACACCAAGCTCAGAAGACCTGCAGGACCTGCAGAAATTCTCCCGTAAGTACAGAGAAACCAATTTGTACGAAGTACACAGTTACTCTTTATGAGAGAGTTGAGTACAATCAACTCTCATGTAAAGAAAGTAAAACACACATTGAGTGTTGTGTCCTTCTCACAATGGTTTAGATCTCAGCTTAAACAGTGTTTAAAAAGTTGCTTTCTTTTCAGCCTGGAGTGGGTGCCAATCTTCATACACTTACGGGCACATGTCTAAATCTTTGTTGAGCTTCTTATAACACTGCATTGTTTTTCGTCTATTCATTTCTGTTCCCTCAAATGGTCATTTTCCAAGTTCAAGGTAGTAAGTTATAAGGTTTCTATGGAAATTTTTCTTCATCACTCCAGAAAACAACACATTTTGCTGTAGTTAACCACTATATCTACTTGACACAGTACAATGAATTCCAGGTGCTACGCTCAAGGACGTCTGTTCAGAGTAAAGCACTTCTCTTTCCTTCACCTTATTATCCGGTGGAAAGAAAGTCCTGCTATTATTGCAAGTGGTGAATATCTAAAAGAAGGCAGAATTGGCTCACCTGCTGTTTACATATTTTCCAGTGATATGAAACACTGAGTGTGGTACAAGGTCTCCAGAAGCCCATACATGTCTAAATCCCAGGGTGTGGGTTTGCCGTGCTTAAAACATACTTGACTCAGAATTCACATGCTTTTGTGAAATTCTATTATAATTGAACTTTTTTTTCCCCCAGGGTAACTTAGTGCTGGGTTTTTTAAATACAGTTGGTATTATTGACCACTCAATAATACCTTTTGCCTTCACATATTTATGCTGAAAATCTGCAAAGATTTTAAACTATGTAGCTGCAATCTCCCATCAAAAACCACTTCCCATATATTTACGGTGAAAGCATTCTAACACCAACACACTTGATTTCTGCTGTTGTCTTTGCTGGACTGGTACCACAGCCAACTATACAATTGTGTTCTAGTTACGGCTGCTGGTGTAATAAAGTTAAAAGGGTTGTTTAGGTGTTTCTATTACTCCTAAAATCTTCATGTGGTAAATTCAGAGCAGAACATCAAGACTCAAATTCTGTGAGGAAAAAAAGAATACACAACGTCCTATCAGTGAGATTTCTGCTTTTTATTTCTGGGACAAGGACAATCATCATGGGGTGATGAATCATCTTCCCAAGTCATTCACAAAATATATTCCCCTTAAACTCCTAAGCTTATGACTGCCAAGATTTACAGCATGCTTATCTCAAATTCACCCATGCTAGCCCTATTTGCACTCATATTTTATTTGTATCAGCTCAAGATGTGGGACTTTCAAGTGCTTTTTCCATCAAGAGACAATTTGAGGAAAATGAAGGGGATGAAATCATCACGATGGTCCACATGAAGAACAGACTTAGCAGTACAGCAACACTTTCACTACCAGTCCTTATTGGCAAATTAAAGCCCTTAAGCCACAATCTTCATCTTTTCACAAAGACGTAGAGGCCTTCTCTCACTGCATCACGCACACGTATTGTGTTCCTTCTCATCTGAAGGCAGACTCAGGTTATCACATTTGGATTTTTTTCCTGCTACTAGCTTTGAGAGCAAACTTTATTCTTAAATACTACCCATTATTTCAATATTTTACTTAATTCTTGAAATATTTTAATAAGTACTGCAACTGTGGTTTAATTCTGTAAATTTGGCTCAAATCATAGACCCTTAGTATATTCAAAATCATAGTAGCCAGTGTATTTAACAAATATACCCATTTTCTCCTACTCTAGGCAAGGCATACAGGAAAATATGAGTTCTTCAACATTTTCAAGTTAATAGATCTGACTCGGGCAGGCACTCCTGTTGTTGTGGTGATCTCTGAATGGTTCTACTTAATCCTTCCAAGTCTTCTAGAGTAAGGTCTGTAGGTAGTACCTCATTCTCCTCGGTAGTTCTCTATTGTCTGAATTGTCCAGCAGGTAAACTGAGTTTGTTTGAATAAGCCTGGGACTGAGGTAAGGACTGAATTGTATCCTGTCCAGCTGTGTGAGATACAACCAAGAATCCCAGGCATTTGTCCCAGCTGCTGTCCAAGTCTTTGAAAGGAATTTTACCTTCAGGATTTACATAATTTTGCGTCCCATCTCTCTTCCCTGCTGTACCCTAGAAGAACTGCTTCAAGACATCTACAAGTTTCTTCAAATCCACTGAATCCTGACAGAAAAACATCAACTCCACAGATGACTGTTCTTCATAAATTAGCTACAACAGCAACGTTCTCCCCGCTTTCAGTCAAATTTGGTGAAAGCAGGAATTAAGAAGGGTGTAGGTCAGAGTGAAGGATAGACTGAGGCTTCTTGAGGTTTTTGATCTATTCTTTTCAGACTAGTATTATTATGCTGACATTCTGCAATATAATCTTGTTATATAAACTATTTCAACACTGTAGCCATATTAGAATTATACAAGAGCTTCTCCAGGCTTTATCGACGTCACCTGATTATTCAGTTTCTGAAGTAGAAAGTATTTTTGTATGGATCACACATACATATGTAGTGTGCCTTTGTATTTTTATGTTCCTGTTGAAACTTGTTTTGACAAAGTGAATACTTGTTTTGAAAATACTGAACACCTCCAACAATACCTTCTGGATGCCAGATGAGAGGATTTGTCCTCCCATGACCACACAGGCACAACCACCTGATTTGGTTCCTGTAACCCCTAAAAATTAATCTCCTGTACAGAAGGTATTTAACATAACTTTCAAAACTTTCTAAGATTTCCTGTTTGTTTCTGACAGCAAAATCAAAGATACCAACCTGTCTTTTTTAATATATATAATTGTTTTCTTTCTAAATTCCTTTTGTCAGGAGCTACCTAATTCAATGTGATTAGCACTAATTAACAAAAGGAACTTAAATTAATAAATTGGCACATTAATTCCAAGAGTGGGTATGTATTTAGGTCATATTCCATATGACTGCTCATTACGTCCTCAATCCGTGCTCATGCTGTCCCCCAGCATCTCTACGCCTTGCACTGAGCAAGGGCTGAATACAAAAGTGTGGAAATCTACTGAAAGCCCATTCTTTTAATAGGCGCCACGCCAACGTTTGAGGCGTAGCTTTTTCCTTTTAAACTCAGACACAAGACATTTGAACCTCTTTGCTGTTTTTACCAAATATAATGCATTAAAAACATATTTCCATTGGGTGAACCATGTTGTCTGTTTACTCACAGGCACGTCCACAGCGTTCCTCACCAGGCTAAAGATACATGAGCACTCACAGCAAAGCTGAATAACCCCTGCTTTGGGTTAACTATGGGCTAACAGGAGAGTAACTCCACAGCAGACATTTTGCAACACCTCTATTAGGAGAAAATGATTGTTATATCATTGTCTCCACATCTAGGAGGTTACAAAAACTGAAGTGAGAAATAGTTCTCAGCACTCTAACTTTTGATTGCCTGGCTGCAACTGGGCTGTAGTAGGCAGGCCCACAACAGGGCCAGGTGCCAAGTGGCAAAGGCTCAGGAGCTAATGAAAATCAGGACTGTTACGGAATGCACAAGGCACTCAGAAGACAGCAGCATTTCTAAACCACCATTCAAATCGGAACATCACACAAATTTATCCAAGCACAGCAGCAGAATGAAATAGGTACCTTCCAGGATTTCTTTCTCACTTCAAATATACATAACGATACTTGGCATGTATTCAATGTTTCTAAACTAAGCTTCTTGATGGTATGCTCTTTGGGATGTGGTTTATAATTTCCTTACTAGGCAGCTTTATCTATAGCAAATATTTTGGTTTTATGTGAAACACAATGTCTACACAGTTCTCTGTTTTATGCATCTCCAGAACCAGTGATGCCAAGCAAACATCTGAAGTGTTTATACAACAGCAAGACAATAGTTCTTAAATTACTGCTGCTGTAACTGGCTAAACACACAAATGTACAAAGGATTCAGTGTACAATGCCATTATGCTGCTAGCAACTTTTTTCCTGAGTGCCAAAAAAAAAAAAAAAAAGCATCACAATCCCTCTTCTTCTTCTTCTATCTCTCTCTCTACCTCTTTTTATTGTGAATTACTGATGAGATTATTGGAATATCTCTGTCTTCTTATGCCTGTTTCTACCTGCCAGTCCATGCAAGGCACTTACTGCACATCCAGGCTGATGGACAAAACAGTGATCGAGCACCAAGAGATCTGGACATCTGCAGTGGGCAGCCATCAAAATGCAAGTTTTTAAGAAATACAGTTGTTTTCAGCTCAGTTTTTATTACTGCAGAACAGAAACTTGTCTCCAAACAAACCAAAACGTGCCGCAAAAACTGCAACAGGAAATAGAAGTGGCAGAACTAGTGAAACCAAGTACATATCAGAAATTTAAACACTAAAACTCACTCATGTCCAAAAGCTGTTTTCTGTATTTTACTAACAATATCTTTTTCCTTCAGAAGTTCTTTCTGGAGTTACTGCCATTTCTGATTCAAGTCACACAGAAAGGTACAAGAAATGGTTGTATTTAGACATGTTTTTCAACAGTTTGCTGATTGCAGAATTAACAGGTAGCATTAATGCATATGAAGCAAACAGAAATAAAAATTAAATTTTCATTTTGTTATACATTTGCATCTGTTCCAAAAACCTACGGTAACAGTTGATTTTATAAATAAAGTGAAGAATTCAACACTGGTCTGCTGTAAAAATTAAGATGACTTTGCTGCCCAACTTACCATAAAGCAAAATGAATTCTGACAATCTGTTCAAAGCATGAAACAACCATAAATACAACGACCTGACTAAAAGCAAAATATAAAGGAAGGGAGTTCTAGGGAACTGCTGTGGAGCCAGGATTGCAGATCATTATGTAGGCTGGCAATTAATGTTTATTTTAAAGCAGCAGCATAAGTAGGGTCATCACTTTGTAAAAGATGCTGATTTTGGTTCCAAGAATATACGTGCTCCCAAATGCATGGACCTTTACTGACAACAACAGATAAAAATTACAGCTACTGGACATAATCACTTCATGTAGACCAAGGCCAGTAACTATGAAAGCAACTTTCTAAAACCATCTGGAAATCAAGATTCTGGCATTTAATGTCTCACATTTCTGATAGAGATATTTAAAAATTTACATAGGTGTATGGCACAGCACAGTGAATCTAAGTGTTCCAAAGCACACATAGAAAAATGAACCTCTCATTTTGAAACACTTTCATCAATGCTTGCCAGTCAGTTCAAGAGATAAAACACTTCACTTCCTTCACCTTCTCCACAATGTACATAAATAGATGTACTTCAGTCAGATGAAGGTTTGTGGCTTTAGATTATAGCAAATTTTGCTTCTGCTTTCTTAAGTTCCATTTTCCCCACAGGGTAGTAGGTGTCTGTGAAGGGTGCACTGGAATATCTCTGTCACAGCACGGTCACTCTGTTTCCTTATCAGTGGATCATGAGAACGATATTCCAAGGCCATCATGGAAAAACTCAATCTTCATAGAGTCTTTTAAAATACAGTGTTAATTTGCAGGAAATTTCCAGTCCTGTGAGCTACAGCATGACAAGTCTGCTCTATTTTTCCTAGTTGCTGAAGTGCCATAGCCATATTTTCCCACTCCAGGTAAAGATTAACTTCTTAAAGAGATAGTGTTTATTCAAGACACATATTATTTCCTCTTATCTAGGCTACATAAACACACAATGAGCTCTGCTGTTGGAGAGCAATTATTTAACAAACTTGTTATTAGATTTGAAGGAGAGAGTCAAGATTCACCTAGGAACCTCTTCAAAGCATAAAAGGCAGGGCACAGAATGTGTGAAAGTAGTTATGATACTTATAAGTAGTAAGAGAAAGCAGAAAAGACTGGGCAAGAATACGTTCAGGAGTGAAGCTTGTAAGGAAAGACAAGTGTAGAGATTCAAGAAGAGAGGAGCTCACAGTAGTAATAATAGAATTTGAATGATATTTAAGAGATCATTGAATCCCTTAATTGTAGTTCAGAAGCAGAAATGAAGAGTTACACCACAGATGCATCCATAACGAGTCTGACAACCAGCATCCCTGAAAACAGTTTGCTTGCAGGTGAAAGTAGTGATTTCATCATGCCATCCACTTTACTTTGCCAGATTGCTTATCAACAGGGGCCAAAGGCAACATACCAAACCATAAAAGAAATCTCTGTGGATATTCATTAGGACAAACCAGCCAGAAGGAAACAGATGAGATGCCACACATCTGTGATTATATAAAACATATTAAAGCAGTTGTCTCTCTTTGCTATTCAAAAGATATATATTTGCTATTAGAAGTAAAAGTAAATGCTCAAAAGGTTGGAGACCTGTCCAAAGGGGACAACCAGACAGAAATAAACCTTAATACTAACAGGGAAAAAGCAGAATAAAACAAATACAAAACTAATTTGAGGAACAAATTAGCTGTGGCCCTCGAAATAAACACTTGTCAAACAGTACAAAATGTGGTGAAAAAGTAAAAAGAATGCTCAGAAGAAATAAAGTCACATAGAAAAAATGGAGGTGCTTAAAGAGGTTGCCATACCAGAATCCAGCTTTCCAAGAGATGTACTAAAAGATTCGACTCATGGAGAAATGTCAGCCAAAAAGGTAACAAACAAATGAACAAAACACAGCCAAATCAGCAGCCCCAGATTACATTCACACCCAAGTTCTAGATAAACTCAAGTGTGAGAAAGTTAAACTTTTAAATAGCTTGTAACCTCCTGCTTAAAACAGCTTGGTCCCAGAGAAGTGTGATGTCAATTAAAAAAAGGTCTGGACGTCTGGGAGAATAGAAGGAGCTATGAATGAATCTCATGTATATATCTTACAAACTGGTAGAGCCTGTAAATAGAAATCATTATAAAAAAATCATAAATAGGCCAAAATGAGTGGACTTGAATAAATATGATATATTTGGTAGGAGCCAAACTTGTGCTTCTGAAGTCTCCTATTTTCTTAAAGTATCAAAACCACATGGACAAGAAAAATTCAAGTGACACACACTGTTCAACTCACCTACAGGTATTTGGGAAAGTTTTTCAAAGGTATAAAACCCCCTGAATTACCACAGAAGAAGAAAAGATCCATGAGTGGATAAACAGCAGGCCAAGATACAAAGAAAAGGACAGGAATAAATGATGAATACCATTAGGGTGAAGTCACCTGAGAAGTGCACAGAAATGGGTGTTCTGACCCATGTTGTTCATATTCCTACATGATATGCAAAAGTGAACAAAGGAAGATGGAAAGGTTTGTTAATGTTAACAATTTAGTCAGGGAAGGAAAAATAAGGCAGAATTTTGAGGAACTGCAGATAGTTCTTACAGTACTAGGAGACTGGGAGATAACGTACCAGGTGAAAAGTCAATATTGACAAACACGAAAGGAGAAATACGTGTGGAAAAAGACATCATTTTACTACCACAAAAACCACAGACTCTGAAAAGCAGACCAAAAGAAGATGTTGGTGCTAAAGTGACACTGTAACTAGCCTTCATTTGTATGCAAAAAACCAAATCAGACGTTGTTAAAAGCAGAATAAAGAGTAAATCAGACAATATCACTACATCACCATAAAAATGCACGGTGAATGCATCATGAGTAACAGGCAGCTCCCTGACCCAGAAGCAGAACCATAGAAACAGTAAAGGGAGAAAGGAGCAGGACAAGGGTGATCAGAAAGATGAAGAGGTTCTGGAGAAGGAAGGAGTGAGCAGAGCAAGAGAAAGGGTGACAAAAGAGACATGAAGAGGTTCATGAAACAAAGGGTATAGAGGGGATCAGCAGATTAACTATTTGCTGCCTCTCTTCATACAAGAGGTGGAGGGTAACACCTTGAGCTAGGAGGAGGCAGGAATGCAAAAAGCCAACAGAGTTTGTTATTCACACCACATCTCTGTGATCCCTTGCCACAGAATTTTATGATGTTATGATGTTCGTTCAAAAAGCAAGCAAATAAAAGGAAAGCCTGGTAAGATTACTTAATAGAAATGAATCAGTACTGGATAAAGAAATCCTTGAGGATGGTAGAATATACAGTGGAAATATGACCACATGCTCTGCCATGCTTTTCCAGCCATCCACTATTTTTTTTTTCCTAGGCATCCACTATTACCTATTGATACAGACATGATAGTGAGCTAAATGAATGCAGAGTTTTACCTAGCTTAATGGAACAATTACAAATATTACTCAAAAGACAAGACTATGGACCTCACTTGCTATTTTTATTTAGCTGCTTGTTTTGCAACTGATCAAGCAACAGTATTTATCTGGGCTATTAAATCTCAACTCCTTCAAAACCCATGTACTTCTTTCTACCCATTTCTCTCAAGAAAGGGAGGACATTTTTTTTGTAAGTTCCTAACTGCAATTTCATGCTCTAATATAGAACTAGCAGCTTTCATAAACGTATAATGGAGTTCTCTAATAAAATCAGGCAGTGACTGTGTTTCACAGTATTTCTAGAATGCCACTTAATCCCAGTTACCCAAGAACCACCTACATTAAATTCTAACCTTTAATTCCTACAAAGCAGTTGTCTTCTAGCAAAGTGCTATTATTTTCCACTTACACCACGCCAACTTCTCCAATCTCTTCTGTGCATTTCTCTTGTCAATATATGGGAACACTTTTTTGCAGAAAGAATATTTACTATATATCAAAACGCACATATGTACAGTTCACACATAAACACAGCAGCTATATAAAATCACAGAAAAACTAATTGCCTAACAGATTTTATTTCTATGCACTTCCTATAGCACCTATACTCCTCATCTTTAAATAGTTGTTTTTCTTTCCTACAGTCAAAGCTTTAATGAGAAGTGACCAGAAACAAATACCCAGGCCCTTCTGTCTTGGCTGAAATCCACATAATGCATGACAGCACTGAAGATCCCTGGCAGGCACCTGTCAGAAACTAACATACCATAACTTAAGAGTCAGACTTAATTATCCAGGGAGACATTTAAAGAAAACTACATGAAAAATATGACTCAAGAAGTGCAACTATCATGTATACGTGCTGTATGCGGCACTGTATGCAGAAAATCTATGTAAAAATAAAGGAGTGTACTGGGAAAATTCTAACTGAAAGTCCTTCAACGGCTATATCTTACAATCAAAATTATACTGTTATTAAATTTTGCTGGTAAATCAACTGCAGAACACACTACAAGGACAAGTGCAATCACTAAGTATTTTAACAAAACGTAGCCTTTTCTGTTTTCCTTTCTACTGTTCCCATGTAATTCTGATCAGCTGACACTCCCACAGAAAATCAGCTTTCATTTAATGGTCTATAAAATCAAATAAACTTCTTCGTAAGCTTCACACGTCTCCACATCTGCTCTCGTTAAGGCTGTCACAGGGTATTGCCCCTTTTCTGTTCTGAAGAGCGGCCCACCAGCGGCAACAAAATGTCAGCTTTACTTGATTTCAGGCAAGGAAATCACTTCTGTTCAGTTTCTGATATAAAGCTACCAAAAACCAGAGCTAAATAAGTGACCCAGCTCACCACCTCAGCCTTTAGTTTTACCTACGCTGGGGTTCTTCCCCAGGAAGAATCCTCTGAGCCTTGTCAAAGTCTGAAAGCATGCACACGCACCGAGAGAAGAATGATGTCCCTGGGTTTTATACTTCTGTTCCTTACTCTCGTTTGTATGAATTTCATTTTAAGTTTAAAATAACATGCAACAGAGACAACGACAGTCATGCAAAAAGCTCGGTGAGGTGAGTATATGTAATGCAAATAAGTTAGCTTTTGGAAATCTGCTCTTTAAAGATGACTAATGTGGGTGAAAAATCACATAATACAGGCAAATACAACTTGATACTTTTACAAATAAGCAAAAAAATACTTAAATACAACCCAAAGAAAAAAAAAATCACCTTAAATACACAGAGAAGATATAAAAAGGGCGCAATATTTACATGAAAATTTTATAGCGAGATTCATGGTATAGCTGGAACTCAAGTTTCATGAAAATTGCTAAAGTTGTTATTTTTAAAGAATTTGAAATATAATAATAGATATTCTGCCAAAACTGTGATGGAAATCTGAATAAGAATAAAAAATGGATGAGTTGAAACTGGTTAATGTCAAAATAACAAAAAAAAATCATTAGGCCACACAAAATTTACTGAATAGAACAGCAAGTCTTTGACATACTAAAACTGATGTCTAAACAGCAACACAACTGTTCCCTTTTTCTTTTCAACTATCCTTTTATTAGACTAAGAAATGCAGCATTTGAATCTGTAAATGTAACCATAGAATCACAGAACCGTTAAGGCTGGGAAAAACCTCAAAGTTGATCGAGTCTAACCATCACTGCCAAGCCCACCACTAAACCGTGTCCCTAAGTGCCACATCCACACACCTTTGAAATACCTGTAGGGGTGGTGACTACATTACCTCCTTGGGCAGCCTGGCCTGGCAACCCTTTTGGGGAAGAAATCTTTCTTAATATCCAAACTAGACCTCCCCTGGCACGACTTGTGGCCGTTTCCTCTTGTCCTATCGCTTGTTACCCGGGAGAAGAGGCTGATCCCCACCTGGCTTCACCTTCCTTTCAGGCAGCTTTAGACAGTGATAAGGTCACCCCTGAGCCTCCTTTTCTCCAGACTGGACACCCCAGCTCCCTCGGCTGCTCCTCACAGCACGTGAGCCGCAGACCCTTCACCAGCTCCACAGCCCTTCTCTGCACATGCTCCAGCACCTCAAGGTCTTTCTTGTAGTGGCGGGCCTCAATTACACACGTGATACACATCCTCTAATCTGCTGATACACAAGGAAAAGGCATCGCTGAGGCTGAAAACGCTAGGGCTCAGTTCACCAGCCTGACACCTCCCAACCACGGCAAACCGAAGCGGCAGCTGTGGCTTGCACAAGATGCACCTGGATATAATCTGGAGATGCTCTTGACCTCATGGTAGAGCAACAGCCAATATAAAGCTGAGAGCAGTTGAGCCCTTTGAAGCTTTCCCCCTCTGAATGCCCTAAGCAATATATAAAATTTACACCACGTTCAGGAAACATGATGAATGGTCAGGGATAACATTGTCATTCAGAAACCTGTTTTGTCAGCCAACTTGGGAAAAAAAAGGGAATGTGAACCCTTGGAACAATTTCTTATTGTGATACCAGTTTTCCATGCTCCTGCTATTTTTAATAATGAGTAGGTGGTTTTATGTAGGATAAAAGAGTAAACGGAGCTTTAACTTGCTCTCCCCTGAAGTATAATCTAAGTCTACGGAGTAGCACTAGGTCAGACAGAAACTGGACCAGAGTGCATCTAAGAACTGAATTTCATTTGTATAAACAAACATGCTTTATTTACAGTATTCCTTCATAAAATCCCAGGCTTCAAGTCTGCATGCTCTTTAAAGACTCCATTTATGTACACTTGAATGCCTATTTAAGCAAAAAGACAAGAAAGCTTTCCCATGGAAACTGCACAGAGATGTTTTACTTCACACGTACACCACAAACAAGGCTGCTAACTTTCCATAATTTACTGTATTTTCTTAGGCTTGCCATTGTATTTTAGGACCAAAACTTTTGGAGAAGCTGCTTACGCAGGAGGCCACAGACATATAAATAAATGACCTACAAGAAGCAAAGCCTCAGCTACCAACTGAGAGGAAATGGCATCTCAGCAGCTTGTAAGAAAATTTTACTGTTATTGGTTTCGCTGTTTCTAGCTGGAGGAACAGGTTAAAATTTTGTGTTAGCTGAGAAACAAGCAATCTGGAGGCAATTGAAATCACATTATTAAATCAGGACTTGTTTCATCCTTCAGAATTAAAGCCAGAGGGCACCCCCTGGGCTAAGACAATAGCAAGCTGCAGTTACCAGATGCTATCTCTCAGTGAGGAATCTAAGTCAGAGGGCTGCAATGGAGCCCAGTGATTTAAAAATCTGCCTAAGAGGGCACAGTAAAGAGGCTTGACTTCATGGACTTTGTCAGACAGACAGATATAAAGTGGCCCAATAACTTCAGCAAGAACATGGGCAGTTTTTCTCTCTGAATAAAAAAGATAGAACTAAACTGATACTCTGATATGAGAATTTGCCTTTTAGATTTAGGTGATATGTCTCTAGGTGTGAATGCATACAACCTGCTTTTATATGTATGCATTTTAGGGAACTGATTTTGCTCCTGCCTATAGCTACTACTGATTGTCTCAAGCCTACAGCAAAGGGTTAAGTCCTAACTTCAAAAGAGATGCCTACTTCTGCTGGGGGCCACAGAGATAAGCAGGGATACCAAGACTTTCAAGTTTAGTCCCTGCACCGAAGGAACTGGATGGGTTCACCTGTTTGGAAAAAAAAAATCAACAACCCACACCAAAACAACCTTGGGAGAAGGCTGGGCACAGAATCAAAGTCCCTTTGGAATGAATTTATGACAGCTCTGCCCATGAATAAACAGGTTGAGTTGCTGAAAACAGAGGCAGGGCTTGCCAAAACTGAGGACGAGGAAACCTGTGACTGATGCCATTTCAAACTTGATGATGCTTCTACACTTGGTGCAAGAGCAAGCAAAAGCTATCCCTGATGGTGTCTCTAGCCCCAGTGAGGCACACAGTGTACACTGATCCCTGAAGTCTGAGAAGAAGGGTGGAGAATTTGGTCACACACTGGACTATCAAGTGGAAGATCTGCGGCCCTAGAGCAATGGCCAGGAAGATAAACAGAGATGTTTTGTCTCAAAGAATGCCGAGCACTTGGGAGACCATTATGATAACAGGGAAAAAGACTATATATAAGCAAAACCTAATTGACAGTATTTAGAAACACAAACAAGTTGTCCCTCATTTAACCAGGGGTAAATTTACTTCAGCAGAGCAGAATGACATTGTTTCTAGAGGGTAAATCATGTATTCTTTTCTTCTGTTTTTATTTGGGAAGTTTTCATATATTGTTTGAACTAATACGTGCTTTCTTACATATCAATATATATTCCCATATACTTGGTCCATAACATGACTGTGGTAAAAATAAAGTAGAATAAGAAGGTATTTGGTTATGTTGAAACACACTAACCCATTCTAAGAAGCCCTAGCAAATATTTTAAATGCTGTTTACATAAGATGCTCAATCATGTTAAAAATCTTCCTTAAAATATGCTCACATGTATCATAACATCATACTTTTCTTGATACAGATTTATTTATGGTACCTACTCAGGAATCACTAGCTGTTCCTGCAAGCGAAGCGCTTTTAACTGGAGCAGTTTCTCTGTCTCTTTGCAGCTCCGTGATTGCTATTTCAGACATCTCAGCACACTGTCTTCCCCCGCTTCTCATCATCCTTCTCATATTACGTATCCAGAGTAAAACTTAAATGCAGAGGCTCCAACGTAAGAGCGAATAACCTCACCAAACGTACACGTGATAGTAAGTGTACACATTTAGTGCTTTTAAAGAGAACTGCTGTAATACTTCTAAATTTCAAGTGCAGGGCAGCAAAGTCCATTTGTATACACCCACTCAAAAGTGAATGCACTTAGCAGACAGCACATAGGTACTTGTAAGCTTTCAGCTACAAAAGAAATGCATTTTGTAGTATGGTCATAAAAAAAAGCCATAGTAATGCTTCCAGTTACTGTTCTTATTTTTCTTTTTTTTTTTTTTTAATAAACAAAATAGACATAATATCATGCTAGAGAAAAGAAGGAAGTCCATAAACACAAATAAAATCATAGTTGATCAAGAAATGGTGCTCCTATAAACAGTGTGGTGTCAAAACCAAATACTACCAAAAATTTTTATTACAATGTATATTAAAATCCCAAGTCAAACGTTACTTGACGTTTTCCATAGAATTTAAATTAGTATAAAAATCTACAAATGCATCAGTCAATTGTTGTTTGCTTCCATCATTTCCAAATTACAGTCTCTGACCGTGCCACTCATTTGATTTACTCAGCTTGAACAATTTTTGTTTCAAGTCTTCTTTATGCATGCTTGCTGATTTAATTTGATCTTCTGATTGTCATTCAAAATGTTCATCCCAATACGCCTTGTGATTTATGCAGCTTGATGCTTTTACATGCTGAACAACTGATAATCAGCCGGCTTAAATCTCTCGCTGTTCTAACATTTTTACACTTTGCAAAACCAAAACACTGCAGCAAGCCTGCTGCCTGTATCTCCCCATTCAGGTAAAATCTGTTCTGCTTCATGAGATGACAGGGACAATATCTAGCTTTGGAACACCACTGCCTATGGCAGCTTGCCCTTGCAACAGAACCTCTCTGCGAGGCTGGCCTGTCTATCATCATTTAAAGGGAAACACAGACTCAAGTGATCCCTCCTCAGCCCAAAATAAAGGCTTGCAGAAAAAATACAGAGGAAGGAGACAGCAATTCTCTGTTTCCATCCAACAAAAAAGCCATAAAGCAAGAGATATTCAGATTTTCAGACAGCTTTCTCAAGATCAGATAGGGCTGCCTCCTATGCTGGAATGGTGGTTTGCTCTACCTCCTCCTGCTCCTCCATGCCTTTTCATTACAGCATAATTCCAGATCTTTCAGGTTTTTCTTCCTCGCTCTCTCTGTCTCACATGCTTCCCTTCAGGGTCCCCTCAACACCCACACAAGCCCCGGGAGTTACCCTGACTGACTGCTACCATGCAGGTTACTCCTGCTGGGGGCTATCCCGTCTACTTAGACTGGAAGTTCTCTGGAGCAGAGGCTGTCACCGCTCCGTGCCATACAAAGCCCAGCAGAAAAGAGCCTTCTTTTGTTCAGTCCTCTGGCACTGATGTAATGAGCATGATTAGTAAGTATCTGTCTACAGTCATCTACAGGAACGCCAGGACTGTATGAGAACAAGAACAGGTTCCGCTTTCGTAACGCTGAAAATGCACAGTTATATCCATGAAATTTCTACTCACCAAAGGCCATGATATATATGGAATGCTTAGTAGGAACGAGCAATCTGACTTACTTTGCTCTCTTGGCCATTTCATTGCCATCCCATCGGGGGCTGTATGGGTAATTCTTCTGGGCCTGGGAGTACAGCTGACCACTGTTAGTGAAATGGTAGACGGACTGAAATGTTAGGGTCGGTTGGTCTCGAGGAAAGTACAGGGGTAGGTCAACTGCAATTCAAAAAGAAAAAAAGAGTTATAAAAATATACCACTATATTTTTTCCTATTTTCTTACTTGGAGTATATCAGACCATTCTATTTGTTTAAAGGTGTCAGAAAAGGAGAAACTGATGGTTAGTTCTAAAACATTCTTCTGCATTTCGTATAAGTAATGATTCCAACCTATCGGTGTATGGGACACTTTGCTTTACCAAAACAGTTTTGTAAAGTACACGATTTTTAAAAAGTTTAGCTGGTGTGTTGGTATGTTAATCATAAAATCTCCACCAGGATCATTTAGTTATTAAAAAAAATTACTTTTATAGTGAAATCCTCCCTTTCAAAAATCCACAAAATACAGTCTGTTATGCTTTCCATTAAAAAACCCAATTTATCTTTATCTGCTTTAGCCAATATATTTTAGTGTCCCCATGGACATCAAAGGTATTATCATCCTCATTTTACAGCTGTGTCCTGAAGTGGTCAAATGATTTGATATAGAATGTAGAAAGATTCAGTCATATGAGCTGGAAAAGATTTCAACTTGCTGTCATCTGCTAGACAAGAAAACACCTACAAAACTAAAAACACACTGCAAAGTCATTAATACCCAAAATATCCCACTAAAAATAAAAATCAGAACCTCTTAGTTCCCTTTGCTTATCAGTGTCTCATGATCAGCTAGGTCTAGCGAACAATAAAATAGTCTACAACAGTTAGAAACTATGTTTTCATGATCAGAACCAGTTTTGAACTTAACTTTTTCATTGTTAGAATTATAATCTGTATTTTCTTGGTCTACTTATTTCAGGAGGCTTCAGAAATCCGTAGTTAAACTGAGTTATGACAACAGACTTGGATTACTAATATTAAATGTCTAATCTAACACCCAAATTAACAGAAGAATGTTAATTTGTTTTAAAGGGGTAATTTTCAATTATATAGCACCTAAAACAGTACTTTTTGCTATCCTCCAAATCACATTTTTAAAATTCTGTACAGTGAAAGAACAATGCAGTGGAATTGTATTTTAAATACTTCCAGAGACTCCAGCACTTCCTTTGAAATCTCTGCTAACAGGCTGAGGAATCAGTGTAAAACAGGCTTTATTTTCCAAATTCCAGGCTATCATCCTGCTAGTCCCTTCATTTTTATGTTTATCTAATCACATCTAAATACTGAGATGTGCATCAGCTACACCGTATCTCCCTTTTCTCTAATCTACCCTCTAAGCTCTAGGAATAAAAGCATTTGCAGCCATGAAGCACACTAAATCAAATGTGCTATTCCAGCCATAGTCCCAAAATACAACAAATTCTCCTGTGGAGGACAGTGCTTGCTCAGTTCATGACCCAGTGTCTGAGCCACACGTGACAGCTCCCAGAGTCCGGGTGAGTCAGCCCACACAGCAGCTTCCAGCAGATATTTAAGTGGTAATGACATGGGCAGAGTTCTGCTAATTTGAGGGCAGATCACTACTTTAACAAAGGTTAGATTCAAAGATTGCTCTGTCGAATTCCTCTTTATAATGTGATTACTAAATAACAACCCTGAAAAACATTGGTGTAACTTGGCCATTTATCAGCTAGCAAGCTGTCTCCTCCCGTCAAAAATGGTGCGCATGCCTCGGTCTCTTGAAGGGACTCCACCATGGAAAAGGGTAAAGAAACAAGAAGACTGATTCTCTATTTTAATCTTATAAATATACTACTTCAGCTCTGAGTGCTTAAATTGTTTCTCTAGTGCATCTTTTTCGTTGCTAAGTACTAACTCCTTAAGAGAAACCTAGTCTGTGTACGTTTTTATTTTATCACTGTGTGAGAGGAATAACAAAGTTCAGCAAAACATTCAAATAATAGTTTAGTCCTTGTACTAGACTTTTTAGCTGAGAATTTCTAACCTCCCTTCAAAACTAAAAAGTCTACATAACACATGCAAGCAGCAACAGTTTTTGTCCCTGTTATATAAAACTAAAGGTGGGTTCTCAGGACAAAGTACCTAGCACTAAAAATGCTGTTTAAAATGGATAATCAAGGCAGCGCTCTCACTACAGTGACACCTGCATTTGTTATGAGAAGGTATATATTCTATTAACCAAAATCTGTATAGGAATTTTTCAGGAATTACTTACATTATAAACTGATCACATAAATCAGAAATCAAACTAGATTCAAAATTGTGCATCCCACCTCTGCACAACAGCAGTATTACCCTGAACTGCAAGTCGAGTTTTGAAAAATTTAAAATGCCTTTGATTTATAATAATACCCTTCACCTGAAATTGCCAAACTTCCAGTTTTCTAACCCAAGTGTTTCCTTAATACAAGGTGTGGATGAGTCCAGACCAAGTAAAAAAACCTGTCCCTAATTCTGGAACACAACCACACCTAAAAGGCCAGTAAACAGGAAGCAGCCTTGAGTTTAAAGTGTTATACATATCTCAAGGTAGCCAGCTATTATTTCAGCAAGAGGAAAGGAAAGCAAGAACTTGCTTCCGTCCCAGTGGATGCCCATGCATTGAGACTGTTAGTGCACAGAATGAAAAAAATAAGCAAATACCACTGGCAATTAATGCTGGCAAGGTGTGTTGGATATGAAAGGTCAAATTCTGCTCATTACCACACACGGCTTGCTAAAGAAAACTTTTCTTTTTACCTGGTCATGTATAGGCAGTCTGACTCTCAATCTGGACATTAACACAAAATCAGATCTTCCTTCATGCAATAGCTAAGGTGACAAAGGTGTTGCTGTAATTACATGCAAGTCAACATTCACACTTTGCCATGAAAAATGCATCATAGTTAAGAACAACACATCAATTTTATAAATTAACACCTGAACTAGGCAAACTGTAAGAGCCTGTGCTGGTTTGGCATGCTAGTTACCCAAGAACTACAAAAACGTATTCATGTTGAATACAAGTACTATTTCCAAATAACAGCTGACTCACAAAGTACCCTGGTGATATGTCTGCAGAAAATAAGCAGATGACTCATGTCTGTAAATTCCTGAAAGTACCAATAGACCCCTTGCTTAGTCATCTTTTGCTTGGATGCTGGGTTCACGAGCTCTGTAAACTATAATGAGAGATCTAGCTCTTAGTAGGACTCTCTCTCCCTTTTTTCCTCTCTTCTAAACGGTGCAAATTATCTCCCTAAAAATAACTTCATCTGCGTAAGTGAGTCACTTCAACTAGCAAGCTTGTACAAGTCATGCAGTTAAGCAGTAATATTTAGTTATGAAGGCAAAAATGCTGCTGTCAAACTCAAGATTCAAAATGAAAATTATGTCAGAGGAAGTCCCATTTACCCCTTCTCTCACAGAAATAGAAACATTTCCTTTGGAAAATTTAAACAATTAGCTCATTCAGGAAAGTAAAGCTTTCTAATTTAGTTCCATGCTCGAAGTAATTTAAATCTGATGACTTTTTACTTTGGCTCTCCTAAACATCACACTGTTAATGCAAGAGGAACTCAAAGAAGCAGACTGGAGAAAGAATCCAGTAAAACACTGCTTCTCCTACATTACAATTTACAGATCATTTTTTAGACAGCCATAGTGTGGGGAAAATCATGTCTTTATGCAAGCTCTACATGAGCAGAACTTGGAGGGCTGTTTATGGGTAATTAAGCATTGAGTAAATTCTTCGCTGATTGAACCCTAATTTTCCCACACAGTTCATAAGAAAGCAAAAGAAAAAGGACTTGCTTGTTGAGAATGAGTCATGTTGTAAAGAAACTTAATTACAGTTTATAAATAGTTGAAGTTGCTCTCTTTTTGAAACATAAGAAACTATCTAGAAGTAACATGCAAATTTGCTTCTCTTGACTTAGTATTTAATGCGTACATATATTCAAAACATAGTTGTCTTAAAGCCAAAATCTTGGTTTATTAGTAACTAACAAACTGTGCAATGCATCTGTAAGGTTGAATTGTTCATTTTTTAAAAAACAGAAATCCACGGCCTGGAACAGGTTACCTAGTTTGTTAAGCTTATGTCAACAACTACAGAGTCGATTCTGACTATCCTATTAACTTTAAAATAGTATCTTTAGCATCTAATTTTACAACTCGTTCAACAGGATATGAAATGCGGAAGGAAGGTCTCCAAAAAATCATGTATCAGTGCTGCTACAGGTTTTCTGAAGGAAAAATGCTCAGAAGAAAAGGGCAGTTTTACCACAGTGACCTCCTTTCCACCTTCAAGTACTGGAGAAAAGAGATGGGAAAACAAAAGCATGCTTGAAATGCATGGTGACCATTAATATATTTCAAAGCACTTAGAGGGTAACATTTAGAAATTTTTCCATGTACTGTTCCTGTGTTCTAGGGAAAAGGTTTATTTATCCTTCGTATGGCACTGGATAAATCTAGATATTTGTTTTCACAAAAGCCAACATTTACTCATCATTTTAATGAATTCATCATTTTAATCCTTGGATGCTACCATACTGGTTATCTTACTAACCTTTGTGATGCTTGATTCTGCAGCAGTTAATTGCACCTGAAATTTGTTTTGCACTCATGAACACTGGGTGATCTGGATATTTTATTGCTTTGACAAGATTTTTGCTTTGACAAGATTTCATGGCCTGCACAACCTTAGTTCAGTCCGTACTTCCTTTACGGAGCAGCCTTCAAACAGAAGATTAATACAGTACTGTTCCCAGTTCCAAATGGTCCTAGGCTGCACAAAGCTGGCCAAAGGAGACACTGTTCTGGCTTCTCCCATCTGACAGACCCTCTCCCTCTGCATTTATTTACTGCACAACACTGAAGTCTTGCTCCAATTTAAATGTGTTCATTTCTGCACGAGCTTTGCAATGTGATGATTTTAATCATCATAAGAATGACGTTAGCTACATAAAATATTTAAAAAATGGTTTCACAGCCTATTCATGAGTTGAGAGGTTCTTTAGGGATTCCAGATCAGGAATGAAGGAACAAGGAAAGAACAGTCAACCTGTCTATTGATGCTAACTGCCAGCCTGTGGGATGCAATTCTTCTGAGACTTACCAGTAGATAATACTTTATATAACCAAACACAAGTCCTTCCAATGCTGACTGCCATAGTTTGTATTTCAGAATCAATGATTACTGGACATGTGAGAGGTTTTGTTTAAATTATTTCACCAGAAAACCAAGAAGGATGTGCCAAGAGATATGCTCTCCAGAGAACACTGAAGAATCTCAGCCTGATACTAGCAGTTCTCTTCCCGAAATTTCCTGACTCACTCCTTACTTATCATCCAGCTTTGGTGAGAGACTGCCTCTGCACTCAAGTATTTCTGATGAAGTAAGTAATGGAAACAGGAAACACATATTCCAGGCTCCAGAACAGCATTTCTGTCTCTTATTAGTACATATTCATCATCTTTCTGGCTGTTCTTTCTTTGGTTCACTGAATTTCACATTCTCCCTGCCTTACTTGCAGTTGAGCTCACACTGCCGGGAAAAACAGTGGATTTGAATGCATGGCCTCAAAGTGAAAAGTTCCTTGAACTGAGAGCTCTGCAGTTTTCTTGTGATGATGTGGATGAGACCCACGTGAATTTACAGTGCAACCTGATGGCAATACATATACCATATTACACAGTACCACTTACACATCTCTCAAGCCCTATCCTAAAAGAAGATTTCTACTATTTTTGACATGACTTCTATGAGAAAGCTCATTCAGATAGCCTGTACAATGGGTGAAAAAGCTTTATCTAACTTCAAGGAAAAAGAGCTTTCTTGGGTTTTTACATAAAAATTCCAGTGCAGAAGGTCTTTTAGGAATCATATTGATCATGGCTCCTACAGAGAAACCTGAATAGATCTAGCCACAAGCATTTTGGGCGCTGTAGCGTCTATCACAAAGCTCCTCAGGGCAGGATTTCAGGCTACTTTGCCTAGTGAATCTTTCTTGCACTTGTGTGTGCTGAAGGCCTTTGGCCTACATTCTACTGGCAAAAAATGAAAGGGGGAACTTGGCTTAGAATACGCGAAGAATTACGGAATGCCACAGCTATCCTGCTTTGGAGTGTGATGATTTATTCTTGCAGGAATGAGAAAGCAAGGATGACAAATAACATATCAATGGCATTAATGTGGGGCTTTAGGTTAACAGAGCGCAGTCCCAGGGATTTGTTAAATATTATTAGGGCTGACATCCCTTCTGGAGAAACCCAGTTTTTTTTGCAGGAAGATGCTATTTTGAAATCGACATTTCAAAATTTCAAATCTGAAAGGAAAAGCTGTTTATGGAATTTTAGCTGAGACACTTATGGCATTCTGGGTGTGTTGGTAATCACAGCTGGTTTTCAAATAATTAGGTCGGCCCTTGCTACGGGAAATATCCACCCCATTGGCAAAGTCAACACTTGTATAGTAAATGAGTAAGATGACTTATGTACAAAATACTTCCAAATAAA
Source organism: Hirundo rustica (assembly GCF_015227805.2). NCBI lineage: Eukaryota > Metazoa > Chordata > Aves > Passeriformes > Hirundinidae > Hirundo > Hirundo rustica. The sequence continues at coordinate 29,316,281 of NC_053452.1, forward strand.
TACTATAGAAATACAAGTAAATACTCCAAAAAAAAAAAAAAAAAAAAAAAAAAAAAAAAAAAAAAAAAGAAACCACTGTAGGCAAAATGGAAACAATGAACTGTGATGGATTAAATTATTCCGACACATTACAGAGTAGATTTGTTTAATTAGCTTTCTTTGTTTTGGTTTGTTAGTTGGTTTTGTCAGTTTGGGTTTCCTTAAATATAATGTAACCCATTTTTATTTGAGGAGGACTGCATGACATTTCTGTATCCACTTTGTGGTTCTCTTTCCACTGATAGTGGGAGCTGTAAAACAATTTAGGCACCAGTGGCAACTAGATTTATGATTACAATTGTTTTGATTTTTTTTTCAATATAGGCATTATTATATAGTTATAAAAACATCCCATGTCTTTATTATAACCTGTAACTTTTTAAAAAGTATTCTATCCTTCATACAAACCAGCATTTTTTGAAAATTTGATAAAAATATTTTGAATTACTGAAGTAACAGTCACGTGCTGTGGATAGAGTATCTAACTATTGGTTTAGCTTTACAGAGAACTAAGTAACAGATCAAATCAAGATATTCAAGCAGTTTCCAGCTATGTGGTCCAAGACCATTGTCTTTTCAAACCAAGACAGAGCTATAACTTAATCTGAAAACAGCTTTATAACATCTTGCTTTTGAGTGTCATTGCCCACCTCACCTATGTTATACTCTTACTGGACTTCCACAGCAAAACCGGTCTACCTCCTTAAAATATCCTGTGGAATATCTCACAATCCCATACTGACCCCAAAGAAACGGCATAATGGCCTTACAAATATTGTCCTTCTCTAATTTCTGCAATCATATTTATCTTAATTAAGAAAAAGGTTTCTTATTACCAGCTTCAGCTACTTACTTTTATTTTATTTTTACTTCAAATTCTCAAAGATCTTCATTCCATCCTCCTTCCATTTTTATTTCATCTTATTGTTTCTGCTGTTACAGTTTCTATAGTAACCACTCTAAGAGCTGATGAGATTGATGTGACTAAAAGCTGTCTCTTCTCCATCTGAATTGTTTGAAGCTTGAAACTTAAATACAGTTGCAGTTGTTATGTGTGTAAAAAGCAAGCCATGCCCTTTCTTGGCATAGGCTGGTGATCACTGCAAAAAATACTCCTCTGCTTTCTGAGCAGCGATACACGGCTAATTGCTGAGAAGTTTTACGTTACTTTCCAACTGGACAGGAAGACTTCTAAACCATGTTTTTACCTGAAAAGCAGATGTGCAAAACCATCGTCTTCTCTCACCAACATTTTATTAAGATTATAAGGTTTGCAAATAAGTTGTTTTTTCTGTTTTAAATGCTGCCTGGGAGTTGAAAGGAAACTATTTGACTTCATTCTGACCTGTAGTCAGTGTGACATTATCCTACAGGTCAAGAGGATCTTCTGCTGCCACACCTGCAATCCTGCAACCTTCACTTCTTGCAGGCTTGCAGCTTTCAAAACCCAAGCCAGCGTAATCCCATCTGACCCAAGTAGGCAACTAAGCCACTGCAGGTATTTTTAACTGTGGTACTTGCCCATTGCATCTTTCCACTCCTGATCACAATCACCACTTTTACTCTTCAAGCTGCCTTACACAGCTCTAAAAGCTTATCCTTCTATTGTTTTTTAATGACCTGAAGAACTACTTTGTGGAACATATTATTTTATGACATGCTTTCTAGACCACCAGCCATTTTTGGTGCTTTTTTGTGAATCACCATTTGAGGATGATGTAAGACAAACGTCAGGATCACACCCCTAAGCCTCAGGGAGCAGACATCAGGCTGTTCGGGGAATTTGCTCCTACCATGGAAGACTCCTATGAGATAATGGTCCTGGTGAGAAGATGGGTCCACGATGACCTCCTCCAAGCTCAAGAACAGTCTATCCTAGTGAGCAGAAAGGCAAACACTAGCAGCAGGAGGCCTTCATAGATGAGCAAGGAGCACCTGATAAAACTCGAAGATAAAAAGGCATCACAGGAAATGCGGACACTCCCTGAGCATGCAGAGACAGGACTGGGAATGTCAAAGATGACCTAGAATTGAATCTGGCAAGGTGAGTTAAGGACAACAAGATGGGCTGCTACAGGAACAGCAAGAGGATGACTAGGGAAAAGATAGGACTGCTGCTGAATGGGGCAGGGGGACTGCTGACAACGGAGGCAGAAAAGCAGCTTAAGCACTCCCACCTTCCCCCATTTTGACATTTATGCATCTCTGTGACCAGTTCCATCTCGAAACCAAGGTGTATTCCTTATTATTCCAAAATGAATTACATTTATCTATTTCATAAAAGGATTCAGCACTTGCCTCTGTGTGCTATTGCTATGTCACATATGGATTTGTAGAAAAAAATTATTTTGGTGACAAAGTAATTGTCATTGCATAGAAGGAGGAAAGGGAGGGAAGAATGATTCAGAAAATGTTTCTTATCTTGATGCAGCTCTTATTTCTAGAAATTTTATATCTCTAATAATCCTGTGGTGTTGTCTATCACCCTGTTTCTTTTCTGAAAGCATTGCCTGGTATTGAACCCAGGACTCATCCATGAAAGCCCTGCTCATCATGTCCTTTCTGGACTGAAAACAAGATATTTGCTTTCTACTTGCTATTATGAGAAATTTTGAATTTGCTGTATTTCACACCTTTAAAGCAGTTTTTATCTTAGAGAAAAACTATCTGTGAGTTACCAAAGTATGTAGACACCAACCAGACATGGAGAAAGAAGAATAAGCACCACAACCTGTACTCAAGTCCTGCCTTTGTCAATTACTTTTTGTGACCTAATTATTTCTTTTCAAAAATTGAGTGGATAAAATAGGATTATATCCTTTTTCCATGTCAGGTAACTTTTCTGAGAATTTTAGCTATCTGCCATATACTTGGGCACATAGTAGTTATACTATATATATAGGTATGAAAAATCAACAGTTCAGTTCTCTGAAAAGTGCAATTTTGCAAGAAGTTATTAAAAAACCTTTCAGTCCATTTGTTAAAGTGCTTGTAGCTGCTGGAAGAATGTCAATTAATGTCTGCAGCAATATAGTACAGTTTTAAAACTGTGGCAAATACATGTGTTTCTCAGAAATTAAAAAAGTAATATCCACAGCAAAATGACATTTTAAAATACCTTGCCAGGCCACCCACATCAGGCCATCTATAAGATTCTTATAAAGCTTAATTAGTATCACAACTGTTGTTTCCTGTTTGTTGCTGTCTGTACCAAATTTTATGAGCTGTCTGCTGTCCATTCTCCCCTTTTCTGCAATTACAACTAGGAACCTACATCTAGCTTATACTGAGTGATGAGAAAGCAAAATGAACCTAGAGAAACAGAAAAAGAGGAAAAGAAAAACCACTTTTCAGATTAATTTGCATCCATTATGAAAACCTATATTAAAAAAATAAATCTCATTTGGCTCACGTACAAGTAAATAGCCAAGGTGGCCTCAAAGGAACAGAATGCTTGAAGTACTCCTAATGTCAAAAATAAAATTACCAGCTTTCAATAAAAAGTTTAAACTAAATCTACTTGGCAGTATCCCTTAGAAATAAAGGAGAAAAATACACCATGGAGAAAAACGATCAGCAAAAGACTCATTAATTTTCCAAATGCTACAGTTCAGTCCTGTGATTAGCCTCTGTCTAAGCCATGCCTCGTTTAGTGCAGAGCCGTGTGCCTGTGACTCAGGCTACTTTTCCACCACACTGCCTGATCCACAGCACTGCAGAGTTATCTGCAGTTCTCATTGTAAGCAAGACACACTTCACTACACAGGAGATGTCCCCGAGAAGGCTTTGCCTTGAGTGATTGAAGCAATGTACAAAGTTTTGAAGAAACCCCCTCAGTTCAAGGTACATTTTGCTGTAGGCAGAACATGCTTTCAGAAACTCACAAGACCAGATTCAAAGAAATACATGCAACCAATTAAAAGTACTGAGTCAGAGGAGAAGACCACCAAAAGGAGGACAGTTCTATGCTTATTCCCAAGCATAAGATCCACATTTGATTTTCTCTAGCCACTTTTACATCGCCGGGGCTTTGTTAATGTACTCATTTAAGAATGAAATGACAGCCTTATACAATATTTACAGATTGTTTTGATCAGCACTGAACTTCTCATTCTAGACTCCTTAAACATTTATTTTTTATGCTTGGCATTTCTATTGAACTATCCTGCTTTCCTGACAGGACCAGATACCACCTTGATATTCACATGGTCATGTTCTCTTTTTACCTTCTTTAGTTTTCAGAGTCATGAATTCCCATTTTCATTTAAAGAACAATGAGAAGAATAAAATCACAGCAGTATATAAGTTAGAACACCTAATTAGGTAAAAGCTCACAGAAACAATCTAATGTAAGTAGTCCACTCAATACTTGGCCTATTTTCTTTAGGACATGGCTCAGGCAGACAGGGTTTCAGGCAGACAGGGTTTTTTCCCCACAACTTTTCTTGAAAAGACTGACAAATGTGTGCAGACAGCAATATCCAAACAAGAATGCATCACAAGCTGGTCTTGGTAACATCCACCAAAATACCCTGAATCCTCTTAGCCAATTAATGCTTTAGGTCCCCTGCTTGCTCCTCTCTTCTGTTTGAAAACTTTCCTGTCGCTGGGATGCTGCCTGTTTCTGATCCATCCTCTAATGGAGACAACTGCCTAACTACTCAGACAAGTTAAAGGGTAGACAAAAACATACTTAAGTTGGCATCCCCATAGCAAGAATGATCATCAATTAAACTTGAGCTTTTACATGACCAGCACTTTGGAACTCCTGAGTCAGTGGCATTATCCACACAGAAACTGAAATCCCTTACAGTCAGCCAGGGTCACTTCCAGCAAATGTTCCCAACCAACTTCACCTTGACTGAGATCCCAACAAACAAACTGGAAATATAATGCTGATGGCCTTCAACATTCTCCACCCCCTAAAATATTGTTCAGTGAAACAAACCCTTTTCTAGTTTAACGTTTCTCTTTTTCAAGACATCTTAACCACTAACACAAGCACTGTTTTATTTGCTATTGCAAACTCGTCCAGCTTCTGTCCATCTCCTTAGTGCTGATAACCTAAAAATCTTGCAAGATAAAAGTTCATCTTTGAAAAGCCCAAGTACAGGCTGCTTCAGAGTTCTAATCTTGTTTTTATAACAATAATACTACTTAATTCTGAATTATGCATAGGTAATGTAACTTATGTTTTTTTCTGATATTGATTGGTTACTGCATCAATGGCCAGACTCGATCTTAAAGGTCTCTTCCAACCTAAATGATACTGTAATTTATATATGGTATAAATACATACACTGTATACAGAAAGAAGAATGCAAGGAAATATTTGTCTCCAAAAAGTAATCATAGCTGATTTATAAACAAGAAGAGAAAGTCTATTGAAAAGTGAGCAGTCCATTGAAGTTTACTTACAAAGCTTCATACTGGGACTTACTCATAAACAGTATCAGTATCAAAAGCAGTATGCCTGATTAACGATTTCCTTTCCCATGTGGATGCATGAACTTCTCGAAATGTTTATTTCTTCTGTCTTATATTTGAAAGCACTTGATTAATTCCTAAAACTAAACCACTAAAGAAACAGTTCCTTCGACTAGTCTTTGATCTAATATAATAACTCCAGCAGCTTCATTAGTCTAATGATTAAGTGTGCAAGCAGGTAGCTCCTCAGTGTTTTAAGGCAGAGTAGGTAGACTCTGCTCTTCATTCTGTAACTACAGCACCAGTCTTTTTTTTTTTTTTTAAAAAACAAAACAAACAAACAAACAAACAAACAAACAAAAAAAAAAAAAAAAACCCACAAAAAAAACCCCCAAAAACACCAACCCCCAAAAAACATATGAATTTGTCCTAAGGTTATTTGGCTTCAGCAATTCAGAACTATTTTTCTGTTTCTCACCTCTTTAACCCACTTTACTAAGTAAAACTGTTCTGGATAATTTCAGCTTGCTTCTAATGATTTTTGCTTCCTAGCATCCAAACAAGTTTTAACTCTCAAGGCAACTGGTTGCAAAACAATACCAAAGTTACTGTGGAAACCTCTGAATCCATCTTCCAAAGGAAATACAACTCATGTTAGTGTTTATAAATGTCACCTAAATCTCAATCTCAAACCTAAAATTTTAACCAAAATTTTTATGCCAATAAAATTTACTATGGTTCCTTTCATTCGACTTGCCACAGTGCTTGCTGTATACTGACCTATTTACTCTCCTCTGAATACTTTATATACATACTACAGTAAATTCATAAAGTAGAACAGTTTTCAACTTACTGCTATCTCTCCCAGACATTTTATTAGACGCTTGCTAAATATTCAACCATAATATACATAGTTATGTCGGTGGTTAGGAGATGAAAGCCTACATTACTTCACTCAGGAAATGAAGTGCAGGTTTCGGTCCTTTCATGGCAGTATCCTTCAGTGCATGGACCAGAAATGCTTTTGCACTGAATTGTTCAACAAGTGAGTGATGCAATGGCTTACACAGCTAAGCCACTGTATTATTTCTAAGGCCACAGGGTTAATACATAGTGATAAACTATTCAGTTATAATTGTAGCTTTCGTGCCAGTTTAATTGAATACCATGAATATTACACAGTTAAAACCTGCTCTGTTATTTAGCAGAAATTTGAATTTTGATTCCCCTGAAATCTATGTGATTCAACATCTAGTAAGGTATATTATCTCACAGCACAAATCAAATCCACGGGAATTTTAACATTGATTAAATTGACACAAATATGATGGGGAGTAAGAAAGGTAAGAAATCTTCAGGAAGGCTCATAGAAGACAATTGTCCAGTGATCAGTTCTCCACTGTAGTTGAAACGTGACTTCATGAGGATAATTTCCCCAAGACACCACTTCAATTCCATTTTGCCCCCCAACATAAATTACGGTAACGTGATGGAAGTGCTTTAAGTTCAGGTTTGAATTTTCTAGTCCTCTTAAGATCATTAAAGTGTGGTAAGGTAATCTTAGGACATAGAAGGAAAGGGATTAGTGAGACCATTTTTTATGATCTCCAGTACAACAGAGGGTGAAGGAATTCTCTGAACAACAGCAATCCCAATTTCCTCCATTAAGAACTCTGGAACAAATTTCTATGATGTCATTAAGACAGCATGAGTTTTCCACATGAACAGCTAGCCCATATAATACATACATAATAAAAGAATTATGTAATATGAAAGACCCCAGTACGAGAATGCTATCAAATACCAATGCTGCAGCTGCCCATATTGCAATGTAGTAATTTTAAACACAAATAAGAAGTGTAACAGTCAAATCTAAAGACTTACACGACTGAATTTCCCCAGATCAAAATATCAGATACCTGAGAATTTTACCTTACCACAAGGAAAAACAGAAATTGAAATTTAAGGTAATTGTAAAAGGCAGTATCAAAGCCATGTTTACTAATTTCCACATGGAGTAATTCCTATATATTTAAATTAAAAATGTCTTTTTGATAGTAACACAATCTTTTAAAAAAAATAAATTACAGCAAACTTAGATATGTTGTTAGGACGGTTTTGCCTACACAGTTTCAGTCTAGGAACAAGTTTTGGATCCTAATGACAATATGCTATTATTTCTTATGAGATATATTTTCTCTACATAAAGTGTCTTTACTGTTGTTATCAATGCTTTAATTCCTGACAGTTACAGATGATTTTAGATATTCCTGGGTTGAGTATAATAATAGTTCTCATCACTAACTCTTTTGAAAAGCCAAGTTACAACAGTGAACTTAATCTTGAGTCAAATTACCAGAAAACCTTCCCAAGACCCTTTTGGCATTCTGTAAAGCCAACATTTCACCATTGGTGTGCATCCTCTCCCCTTCTTTGGATACAATTGAGATTTTGTGTTTTCTAAGTCACATCAAAAATAGATTAAGCACTGGATAAAAATAGATAAAACTTTTAAATTGTTTCCTGTAATTGCACATTTTCCCTTTTGAACTTGTATCTTCACAGGATAGACATTTACCCTGAGGCAAAGTGTTACTCACTGTGAACAAGGAAGCAAAAATCTTTCCACATCAGCAACAGAGTCAGCTTTGTGAATCCTTCTGCATCATATTCCACCACACCACTATCAACAAAAAAACAACAAAAAAATGAATACAATTTTTACCTTCAAATACTGAATGATGAAGATGCAAATTTTGCAATACAGGGATCATTATTTTTGTTTGTTTGTTCAGAAACATACAGGATTTGTTTTTTTTATTAAAAGTTACAATTTTCTAATGGTAAGCTAATGGTAAATTAGATTAAACTTTTAATCTTAGTAATTGTCTTAATTATACTGTGGTATTGGAGGTTTTTACCCAAAGAAAGACCATTTTCAGTTTAAAATACACTTTTGAATGAAAGGAGACCTGCTACTACATCTGCAGTCCTAAATTGATAAAAAACTTCAGACACACAAATTCCCTGTACCTTTATCAAATTAAGATTATTTTTCATTTCTGTAGTGATTGAGAGGGTGAAACTGAAAGTAAGCAGGCAGAGAAGAGTTTAAATTTGAAAATTGGGAAGAGTATATATAAAAAACACAGAACATGAGATCATAACAAAAAATTCCATATAGAATACTTGTTTGATAGATGGGTTAAAAGTTTCAACCATCAGAAGCTGGTATTCACTAGGTCTGAAGCAGTATCAGAACTCATGAACCACAATGCAGATGTCATACAGTCATAGGCACACATGGCCATTTCTATAATACTGTTTTCTCAGAAGAAAAGGAAATGTCTTGATAAAGATTAATCTTGCACTGACTGTCTATTCATACTTCCAGTTGAAGTTATTGTTATCTATTGTTATCTATTTTTAGTTGTAATAAATTTGGGTGCATGCTAGAAGCCACCCGTTTTCCTAACCTCCCTTGAGAGACCTGAGATTTGAAGGGCTCTTGAATATTCAAATCATTGGCATCACCCTTTGGAAGCAGAAACCCTTCATCAGGATTAGCTTAAGGCTTGGACTCTGGCTCAAGTCAGAATTTAGGCAGGAGACAAAAGTGCCAATCCTTCTCGGTGCCATGGCAGCCCTGATGAATTGCTTTGTGAAGCTAATGTGTGATCATGTCTGGCCACGGACCTGCAGGAATGCAACACGAGCCAAGAGTCTCTTCTCTTGAGAGATAAAATAGTGGTTGCTGGTGGGAACAGCTGGTCTCCCAGTGCTGCCTTTACACTCAGCAGCGGCTTCTGGCTCTTGCAACGCTTGGAACCACACCTGCTTCCTCATTTCCCACCTCAGTCACTGCCCATTAGTGTTAAGACCCCTTAAGTCATTTACTCAGAAATGAACACATTTCTTCTGCACAAGGAAAATCCCTACTGTCCCTTTCCCATCATCACCTATTTTCTAGAAAAATCAGATTGGCCACTGGCACAGAAGTGAAATAATGCTGAAGTACATTCCAGTATTGCTACAGAGAGACAATCTGTACACATCATTCTGTGAAAAATGACTAGATTTCATCTCATCCAGTGGACAGCAGCCATACAACCACAAACCATATGCAGAAGATGAGTTTCCCCCACACTACAGAAAAATAAGCGTCGGAAGAAAACTTACGTTCCAAAGTGACTCAGGAAAGCTGCAATGTACTCTCTTCTCTTATGGTATCCCTGAATAACATATTGGACCTTAAAAAAGAAAGAAAACAAATCCAGAGCTATAAAAAGATTAAAAAACCAAAAGCCCAGTTTGTCATGTATTTCTTCTTAAGGAAGATTCATGTTTGACATGGTAATAGTTCTGAATCTACATTTAGCATGATTTCCCTAAAGAATCCTAAAATGCCTTTCAAACAAACTCTGGATCTTGCGCATGGAATATCTTGTAAAGAAATCTCTTCAATCACAACTGAGTGAAACTTAGTCTTTCACAACAGACTGAAGCACTGTTTAACTGCACAAGACAAAGACTGAAAGAAAGAAATGCTCAGCCTTCCCTTACTGAGGTTTGAGTCTTTGACAGGCAAATCAGTTATCTGAACTGACAGAAGGCTAAGTGTCAAAATAACATTCTGGTTATAAAAGGGAAGAAAAAATTAAATATCTTGCACAACTGATCTTGGGTGTTTTCTGAAGACTGCACCTCCAACAAAATCTTTTGAACACTAAGCTCTTTGACTGGTTTCATGCTGACTCAGGGAGCCACCTACTCAACTGTGAGCATCAGTTTCTGAGGCATTCTGGGTTTTGAAAGACTTCCATCCTGGCACAGACAAAATCCAACAATGCTAAATTTGGAGACTTCAGGCAAAATTCTCCTCACACCATGTATGCTTTCTTGTCGATTTGGATGGCATCACTTAGGAGAACAGTGTGAGCAGGTTTTGACCCATAAAAAAAACAATGCATGTGTCACCAGGCTGCAAGGACATCTGGTTTACAACTGGTGACTTGGGAGTATTTATGGTATGGTTCTGTATGTGAGTCCCTGGGTAAAATCCTTTGATTTCCAGAACAAAAACTAGCATTTTAGGAACCTTTTCTCCTCCACTGAAAAGAACAGGAAGAGTATTTTCTTGGCTATGGCAATATCAGAATTCCTTGGCTGGCAAATGCTTTCCTAAAATTACTGAAAGAGTCCTGATACAACCATTGCGGAGAGCTGTCTCGTATAACCTAAATTCTATTCATAAATTCAAACATTGTATTTTAGAAAACACTAAAATTATTTTGAAAGCTTTGTGTAGGATCTGAAATGTCATTTTGGGAAGAGGAAAACATACGATAAGTTTGCTTAAGTGACTTTGTTTAAGAAAGGATAAAAACAGCCCGGTGTACTTGCAGATTTTAAAAACAGAAAGTAATTTTAACAGAAAACCACAACAAAAACAACTCTAATGATAGATTCCAGCATAATTATGGAAACACATTCTGAAGAATGTTTTCTAAAAGATAAAATTATTTTCTTAATTTAGACAATTGAAGGTAAAAATAACATACAAATAGGAAGTCCATAACAGGTAAATTTCTATATGTTGACTCCTAAGCTTTCTTTTGAAAATTATACTTAAATAATGAAGAAACTTTCAAAATACTATAATCACTCTTTTTTGTTTAAACAGTAAGCTAACTAGAACAACCTTTTCAGTAACCTTAAGTAGCTATTACTGTATAAACATCCAAAGAAACTGCTGATTCAGTTCATCTGGAGGAAACATCTGAGAAGAAAAATCACGGAAAGTACTCAAAACCTACAATAATGACTGGGGTATGAGAACTTGCAACTAGAACAATAATATGCAAACTACACATCTGCTATTTACTAAAAACCAATATACTACAATGCAGTGTTGTACAATACAATAACGTTTTATCCTAAATCATAACACGCCGCAGTAAGAAAAAATCTGCTCCAGGATCTGATCTCAAACTCACTTGTTTACCTAAAGGAGTTATTCTATTCAATGGTGTGCTAAGGTGCTCAGCTCTTACCAAGAAGGTATCCCCAATGTAGTTCAGCCTAAGTATGCCTTGCTTGGAATACCTGGCAGAAGAATAATGATGTCTGTGGAAATGCAGTACAGTGCATAAGTGAAAGGAAAAACGATTCTCTGCAGCAGCTTACCTTGTTTGTTAGCAGCTGGCAGACTTGGGGTACATAGTCAATGAGACAACCTCCACCAGGAAAGGCTGGGATGTGAAGGGCAGATGATCCTCCAAGCGCACTAGAAAAATAAATTAATTTAAGAACACATCACATATACAGTCCCTGGGATTTGAAAATTATTTCTGCACAGTCCTCTTTCCTGATTCTTGAAGTCAGATGGCCAAGAGGAAGTATATTTTATGCTGTGGTGATAATAAAAAGTATTGAGTGATACCATCTATAAAAACAGGTTATACCATGACCTACTGTAAATTAACCACTTACATCAAGAGTATCACTAATGCAAAACATTCTCTCAGGAAATAGCTTTTTCATTGTGAACAGCTCTGTTTCTTAGCCCTCATCAGCAAGATGTGGAGTACTGTAGTTCAAAAGTCTTGTTAGTGGGGGAGGAGAGAACCTGAAGTCCTCTGTGATTCCAAAACCCACCTTCAGTCAAACCAGCTAAGAATAATCAAAATAATTGGGACTGAAGAGTCACAGATGGCCAGATGCAAATATCAGTCACAACATCTACTCCAGTTTTGGATTTCCCAATAGAACACAGACGTTAACCTACTAAACCAAGGGGCCAGTAGGTCAGAAGGATTATCAGGTACATTATGATGTAAGGAGGATGCTGAAAGAAATGGGTTTATTCAGTCTTCAGAGAACACTGCAGAGGGGGAACACTGAGGAGGGAAGTTGAAGGCTTATTGCTGCCTTCAATTACCTAATGGAAAATTATAGAGATGATGGAGTCAGAGACTTCTCTGAAGTGGGGCTCAGTGGTGCTCTGTCCTCAGAGGTGCTCAAAGCTCAGCTGAACAACAGGGTCATGAGCTGTTCTGAGGAGTGGCTTGGCCAGATAAGCTCCTTCTTGCCAATTCACGTTGGTTTATGATTATATTCTGCAATTCTGTGATTTTGTTCATGCTCAGTAGGAAATGACAAAAACAAGGATATTAATTCTGTCCATGCACATACTGGATATCTGAATGGTAGGAATCCACAGAAATAAGCTAACTTCAGAGATGTATTTAGGCAGCTTAACCATTTGCCTTTATCAAAGGACAGAAGACTGAAGCACACCTGCTATTACTCAGGATAATGGCTTCTTTGGTGTGGAAACATCTAACACTTATTTAAATCTGGCTGTATAAGGCAACGACTAGGTAAAGTCCATGCTACTTCCTTCTAGCAGTACTGACCTAAATCTTTCTTTATAGCTCCTTACCAAATCAAATTTTGCATTACATCATTTACTAACCATCCAGAGCCATTTTGGACACCACTAAAAAGCTTTGAGAGCTAAGTTACTTTGTGTGGCCTCTTGTTTACATGCTCTTTCCATGACAAATTACATGGGGTAGAAAGAAAAGTTCTTCTCTGCAAAACAAGTCTCTTACTCTCCAAGAGGATCTGGCCTCTTATTTTCCTCAGTACTTGATAAGAAACCACTTTGGTAGGTATAAAGGTCTACAGTCATACATCCCTTTGAAGGAACAGAGCCTACATAAATCAAAAAAATCCCAAACTCATAATGAGGTGTATGGAAATCTGCTACTCAGGCAAAACAGTCTGGGTTTAGCAGACTGTTCACCACATGGAAGAGTTCTGCAGGTCTGGATTTTGCATATGCAACGATGAAGAAGGAAAAAAAAAAAAGCCCTAAGTACAGCTACATAAAAAAACAAACAAACTTTTCCATCAGAATTAAGACTCAAATGGGATTTCTTTTAAACAGAAATCAGTTTCCTTGCTGCTATCCCCTTACTAAAATTATCCACACAAGAATGTAATTTTGCAACTTGTGGATGGTTAAAAGCAGTGAAGTGTGATGATGAGATGATTAGAAAGTTGGAACATTTCTGAAACAGTGTGTTCTCACAAAACTGCAAGTATAGGGTGTCCATTGGTCTCTAATACTGGAGAATGGAAGTCTTGACCTCCTGGTATGTTACAAGTGGGTTGTGAACTTTACTTTAGGACCCTGACTTCCATTCTATTAAACTCCAGAAATATTATGTAAATATATCCACAAAAGCCTCCAATCTCACACACAGAGCAACTGGTACAGTCCACTTTGCATCCTGCCTTGCCTCATTTGACACCAAGTCCAAGTTCCCTGGCAGCATGGACCTACCACTGAAGATGCTCAGGTGACTACAACAGGAAATGCAGGCTTCTCTCTCAGTTACAATAGCAGGTATGAAATTAAGAGTCATCTCTAACAGACTACACATGCAAAAAAAAGCTTTTGCTCCTATATCATCAGCTTACAATACATCTTCCAGACTGAATTATTATGGTTTATAAGGGTTTCCCATTTTACCTGTATCCATCTCTTGAAGGTAGCCATCCCGTAAAAATGTGTTGACATAAATGGAAATCCAGCCCTTCTCAAATGAAAAGCAGACTGCTAAAAGGTGTGGTTTCTGAGAAAGAGGTCCCTCCACAGAAACAGGGCTGGAATTTCTAGTATAATTATCCTCTGAAAACAGAATAAAGCTGTACAATGTGTAATTTATGTTCTGTAGAAATAATTATGGGTAGGGAAAATTAAGAGTGGACAGGCTTCTTTGTTCCCTCTCTTGGGTCAGAGAATCTGCTTATTAAATATTTTAATAAAATACTGCATTTGCACAGGACCTTGCCTCTGACCATCTCAAAACTGTCTATAAACATTTAGCAATTAAGATTCTTCTGCCTTATTAAACTGATATTTACCTTTTATTTTTAAACATGTAAAGAAGCTATTGCTCAAAGTTTGCTTTGACTATGCTGTACTACAATGTTTCTGTCATGTTAAAGGAACATATTTGCAGTACCTCACAACCCTGAGACCAGGCAAGAGGCCCTAATAATTTATTTGACTTATAATAAACCTGCAACTGAAGAAAGAAGACACTTACACAATGCCAAAGAAGGACCTGTGAAGGGTGAAAAATGGAGACAATGAGGCAAGGGAATGTCACCATGCAGCTCAATACCTAAGGCCACTTTTTGAGTCCACAGTCCAAGTAAAGAAAAAGCGCCGTAACAAAGTGCTATAAGAAGCATTTTATAGTGAAGGACATTCCATCTGGCAAAGTATTTCACCAGCACAAGCTAAAGATTGCTGCATGTCAAATGTATTTTCCAGATAGTTGGGCCTCTTGGAGAATAGATCTTAAACACCTCTGTTTGCAATCAAGCTTTACTTCTCAGTATCAGTGCTATACACCCCTTACAAAAAACCCCTACGTTCATTTTATCAAGACAACATAAAATGTTAAACAAAAAGCATCAAGAGAGATGATGAGGAAGCACTGACAATTGCTCCCCGACAGCTGCCAGAGTAAGGCTAGATTCAGTACAATCAATTGAATTGTGTTTGATTTTTACACTGTTTTTTCCAATAAACTGCTGATTTTTAAAGGCTAAAATTCTAACAGTCTGGTATTTTCTGTGATTTCAACATTTCATGAAGCAACAGTTTTAGGGGATGCTATTTCATTTTGACTAGCACCAGATGAAGGTTAAATACATGGTAGATCTAGCTGTCTCAGAGGTAAGGTTGTACAAACATGCTGGAATAAAAGACCTGCTGGCCTCAGAATTTTATTTGCTTGCTCTTACTCTAAGCCTACTCAGCTCTGCAAACCAACTTCATACATCTCATTTTAAGACAGAGCAGAGACTCCTTTGCAGCACGGTCCTGTCCTCCTGGGTTTCCAGAGTCAGTCACAATGCGGTTCTGATCCACGGTCTGTGAATTAAATTGCGTTTTGTGAGGAACTCACTCCTTAGTTCAAGAAGTGCAGCAATCAGCCTGCATTAATAGAAATTTTGTTCTGTGACATGCTGAAATACAAGTTCAGAAAGCGTAGCTGGAGTATGTTTACATTTCTGCTGTTGACTGGTGCATTCCAAGTGATTTGCTCTGTCTGTCTCTCAATGGATCTATTTATTCAGGCTGACATACAAAATGCAAAATTCTTTCACATTTTTGATAACTTATAATTAATTAAAATGTCTTTCTCAAGAAATCATCCTCAATAAATGACTTAGCATTAATTCACAAGTTTAGAGAAGTAACTGGTTTTGTTCTTGACTATTTATGGGTAAAGAACCAGTTATTTGCCCTTCCTTAAAAGCATCACTTCATTAGAGAAGAAGGGTATTTGCAAGTTTCAGGCTCAGAAGACTGAGTGCTTTAGCAAGGCACACTCACAGGCATGTAGAGAAATGCTCTTATGCCTATCCCTACCCTCTTCCCTACAACCCTTGGGCCTGCCTAGTTCCACTAAACTCTTTCATTTGCACTGCCTCTTCCCTGCAATTCATTTGACTCTTTCTTTCTTCAAAGAGGAAAAAAATGCAGGTTTCTCTAGATTGCTGGGAATCTTTTGAGCTAACTCTGAAAAATGAGGTTTATTTCAGACTACCCTCTGCATCACAGTTAAAAGAGTTAAGTGCTAACACAGGTTATGCTACTACAGCTAAGGACCTGTGCACACATAATACAGTTTATGTTTTGTGCCCCCCCTTTACCTGTTCCCATTCCCCATTTCCAAAAATTGCATAAGCTTTTCTGTGAAACAAGTATCACACAGAAAAGAACATCTACAGAAAATCTATACTCTTAAAAGGAGGTACCTTACCTGATAGGAGGGATCTTTTTTAGGGAGAATAGAAAATGTGTATTTGGATAAGGAGGTCCAGAATTGTAAGAATCATACATATCCTGAATACAGCGTGATATTGCATTAAACACCTTTATACCAAAAGAAAGCGGTATGTAATATTGACTGCACTCAACATTTCTAACTCCAGTATATTCTTTCTGCAAAGCACACAGAAAACAGGGAAATGACAAGTACAATGATTGTGAATGATGGAGTTATAGATTTGTCTAACTTTGAAAATGTAAACAATTTAAAAACTTGCCTTTGAGTGGAAAGGCCTTTTATATAGGTTTAAAGTAATTATGAGCTTTTCTGTCAGTGCGGCCAGTGTTAAAGCATTGTCAAATCTATGTACTAGAGATGGAAAGTAGACTTTAGACTTTATAGACTACAGCCCTTTATTTTACCAAGATACACCCTTTTAACTCTCTGTAATACCTGCCGTATTTTGAAACTGAAGCACACTGCAGACAGACACGAGCATTTAAAGGGTTTATTACTCATGATGGCTATATCCAAGAGTAGCCTCAAGCAAGTGGAAAAGAAATTCCCTTATTTTTGCTCTTTTTTTCGATTTTGAGAGGCATGTTAAGGGCTTTGATCTCCTTCCCTGTTCTCTTTCTCCTTTGTTGCTGAAGTAAATAGTTCACTTTTTTTTCTTTGCAGTTTCATCACTTTAGTACATTACACCATTTGGCACAAGAGACACAAGGAACCACATCAAATAAAAGCACGTGACCACAAAAGCTGCCTTACCAACCATGATCCCAGATTTGCTGTCAGTTTACCATTTTTCAGACTTGCCTGACTGTAACCAAATCCCTCCTATCACACAAACAACGTGGTGCTTGGCAGAAGCCCTGGGATAGTGCTTCGATCAGCAACACAAAGCTTAGCAGCAAAATAACAGAACATTTGTACTGAAAAATTGGACAGTCTAGGTTTGAGACAGTATTTTGTTCCCTTTCTTGTAATAGTCCATTTAAAGCAAACTTAATTAATATATTGCTTGTCCACTCAAATCTATCACAAAGGGAAGCGTGTCCAAAAAAACTGCCATTCTATTTTTAAAGAAAGAATTTTTACTTAGAATTACTTCTACTAGAATACTGGTAAAACGGAAATGTATGCTTTCAGCTAAGAGATATAATCAGAGGCATCTATATTACTGAATGTACTGGAAAAAGAAATACAATCACAAATAGACCTAGAGGGAAAACTATGCCAAATCCACTTATCTGAAGAAAGAATCCCGGTCAAATTCAGACTCGGCATCTGGCCATTAGAGCTGAAAGGATGATGCCATCATTTTTTCCTTGACCTACTAGCAGTTCAGAGTAAATACCTCTGAGCTTGTCCTGACAAGTGACTGGAAAAAAATATGAAATAATCACTGTAAAGAGCAAATTCTAAAACTAGAATGTATTCCAGTTCCACTGAATGCGCAGAAAACTGCAAGTCAGACATACTGAGCTTTATTTCAGCTTTTCTGCTGACTCTGTATGTTCTAGCATGTTATTTCAACCACTCTGCTTCTCTGCTTTCCCACCTGCAACGTTCAGATGCTTACACTGAAGTACATGGAAGTTTAATAATATTTACAGAGTAGTACAAGTCATCTCTAGGTGCTAATAAATACTGTTTGGGCTATTCCAACTTCTCTACTCTGCTGCAGGTAAAATTGTAAGAAAGAAGCAGTTGTTTATAATGCATTAGCATTTTAGACAAAGTGGTCCTACCAAGGAGACTTACATTAAGTGTACAGATTCCAGGTAATAGCAGACTTTAATCTATCAGACTTAACTGCAAACCATAACTAGAGTGATTCAATACTGAAAGATTTGTGGGTATAAGAGCTCTGTCCCCAGGATTCTACTCCTCCTCAAAGAAAATAACTCAAGAAGCATGAGATTAATAGATGGTTAACCCTATAATTACATTGGAATTTGGGTTTTTTAATCCCTTCACCGGCAGTACTGAGACCTAGAGGAAGAAAGAACAAATACTCTTGCAGTATCAAGTTTTTATGCTGTATGATAGCATAGAAGTCTGAAAATATTAGTATTTCCTCTGTATTTGATAAATCAGGACTGAAAGGATTTTTCTTTGCTTAATGGATCTTTACACAAGGAAACATTCTGCATAAAGGGGACGATGAGATTGCTGCTGCTGTTGAGTGAGTGAAAACCTGGGCTGCCTGTGCTACAAAAGGGAGAGCTCCACCATCCTCACATCTCACATCCCCCGAAGAAACAAAACCACAAGAGGATAACAATTATTAGCCAGCTGATGGGACACTTGATGTCACACAGCGGTACCACAGGGCAGACAAGCATTCTGCCTACAACAGGCACCACACTGCTCTCTTCCCTGGGTGACAGGACCCACTTTTATAAACTGACCTGTGGCTTACAAGAGACAGCTGGCCAGGCAGGCAACCCAGCACAACTGACTGCCCTCTGGCACCATCATCAGACCCCAGGGAACAAACCTGAGGAAATGTCCAAGCCACAGGGATTATCAGTGAGGCTTCAAAGTGTACATGTCAACTTAACTGGCGTCAACAACATTGCTCCATAAAATGGTACAAAAATTATGGCCACTTATTCATTCTGACAACATAAAAGCGAAAAGTATAAAAGCAATATATTTCAAACTGTTTCAAAGTATTAATATAGAATTGTTTTTCATAATACACCACTAACAGGTTCAAAAAGAAAATATGAAAAGTTCCACAGGCTATAAAAAGAGTGTGATTCTCTTTAAGGCTAAAAACTTCTAACAAATGTTGCTTTTGTGTTTCAGCTTACAGAACTGATGACTCCTTTATTTTTTTCTTTTTCCCAAAAAAACCACCAATAGCATTGTGTATTGCAAATGTACTATACTCAGTCAGTTGGGGCAGATAATAATGAGAACCCATAACAAATGACAGGAGAACAGAATTTAGAGACACTTCTTATGATAACAAAACCAAAACTTCGGTGTATCCTTTTCCCTCCCTCCCAAAAAGTACTGCTTAGTAGTATCATTCAAATTAATAATATTAAATATTTTTACTAAATAATAATTCGTTAAAGAATATTTACAGGAAACAGATATAAGAAGCCCTGAATCAGTTGCTAGATGCCTCACAGTTTAAAGAGGAGGGCATGGTTCCTGTCCCAAAGAACTTTCACAGTCCAGTACTTCAAGCTACGCTGCAGAGAGAGGAACTGAATGAGAGGGTAGGAAGCATGCACATTGCAGAAAGGAGATTTAAACCTTAAACACTTACAATGTAGATAAATAATTTCCAAAGCATTTTGCTTATTTCTTAAAGGTTGGCAACAAATTAGGAGAAACCTGAGTGAGAAGTGAAGAAATGTCAGAGATTTTCACAGAGAATTCGCAATAAGGAAATAACAGCAAATAAAAGTCCCAAACAACCAGGAAAAGTTGTAAGAAAGAAATCCAGACAAACAGAGCAGCAGCAAACATCACTGAACAGAAAAGGTAGATAAGATAAGCAACATGGGCAGATAAGTAAATAAAGAGAGCACTGTGCAGTCCTGTTTTGTTTTCATCTCCACAGAAGTTCAAAAACTTTTAAGTCAAGATTAAAGAAATTATTTAAGATGCCAAGAGAAAGACCACATAGCCTAACCTCCTTCAATTTTCTTCTAAATGGCTCTCAGAAAGAAAAGCAAACGTAAAAGAGGCCAGAGACTCATCACAACTATGACAAAACAAGATTCTGGGTGAAGAAAAAGTCAACCGTAACTGAATTGTAAAACTTTTCCTTCCACCCTACACTGGTTTGAGATGTCAACAAATACCCAGGAATTTGTTTAAAATAATGCACTATCCCCATTTCTCTTTTTCATGAGCTGTGAAGAAGGAAAGTTGTGTCTGTTATACAATATTTATTCTTCAAATTCCTGTTCTTCAGAAAGTATTTTTAATGGCATCACCTATTTTGCTGATACATATTTATAACCACCTAAACTATGAATATATCAAGGGCCTTCTAAGTAGCAAGTAAAATAATACTGGGCATTGGCTCTTCTGCTTCAAGAAAAAAGTGTACTGACTTGAAAGAGCTGTGTCAAAGGAACTAAAAATGGTGTAGCATGAAGAAAGGAACTAGGAATTATAACCTTTTGTATAAACAAGAAAAAGAAAGAGAATACTGGACTGCTGTGAGCAGTATGCTCCTCTGAAACAACAGCACCCAATAAATTAACAAAAGAATCCAGGATTTATTTATTATAAGGATTCTTGGAAATTCTTCACTCCACTGAAGCCTAGGTGTTACACAGTCCTTGGCAGCATTTAAGATACTCATCTATTCTTTTATGATCCACTCTGCTTTAGTGGTGAAGATCTCCCAAACAATTCAACCCATCTGAATATTTATCACAAATCCATGTACTTCTCTTATTACCCATCAGTAAAGCGGGTAACATAAACTAATAACTGCTCTAAGATGGCATCAGTTACACGTGCAAACATATGCCCTATCTAGCTGTAATTTCTGAGCACTCTTCCAGCATGCATTCAATAACATCCAGTTTACTATGCTGTGACTGTTCACATGGCAGGTAATTTTCCAGTACTTGTACTAAACCCAGCTAACCAGCAGTGTCTATCACAAAGCAGGAAAATGATTCTCAAAACCTGGGTGACTATTGCCTTCCCTGCCTACTGTTCTTGCCTTTTTCTGAAGAACAACAGTCATTTCCTATAAGTTGCAGCCTTTATGTTTTGTGATTGCACTTGCTCAGATGGTTCCTTATTTTATTTATGTTCCCTAATCTACTTGCCAAATTACAGTAATTATCTCTTATTGTTAATCTCTTCCTATATTGCTTAATGCCTAACATTTCCAGTGACAAAGTAATTTTGTAGAGTATTTATTTTATGCCTCTGTGCTAAAACACTGCTTTGTTGCAAACTTCTCTCATGTAATTTTTTTTCCTTCTCCTTAGGCCAGACAGTAATCCTCATTTGTGAATCTCATCTATCTGGAGAAATTTTGTATGAAACATCCTGTCCTCTGCTTTATCAGCATCACGTTTAATTAGCTAACATGAAGAACAAGAAATACATACTGAGAGGGCAAGAAAACTTGCAGAAAAATTTCAGAAATTAAATGAGAGCAACATGCTGGAAAACTTCTGGATATGAAGTTGAGCATTTGGGTCATCAATGAGAATGCCCGAGGGAGACAGAAAGTTAAAGGAGAAAAATGTTTTTCTTCCATGCATCTGGCTTCTGACACTGATTTCCATGTGTATGCAGCATGATTAAAGGGCATTCCTGCTCAGATCTTGAAATTGGCTTTATCTTATGTTCACAAATGATGTGGAATGCTACAAGTCTGGTCTGGTGCTCCTGCTAACTGCTTCAGGAGGCCGAGTGCACTCTGATTTTATGTAAGCCAAATACACATGTGGACACAAGGCAAGAGAACATCAGTTTTTCATGTAAACACAGCCACTGTGGCTTGACAAGCTAATATGAACCATGTTAAACTCTTGCTCATTTAACAAGGTGACATCAATCTGCACAGACAGTTTTTACAGCCCCTTTCAGAGTCTTTACCACAGGAATTTGTGTAAGTCTGTTTTGCTCCTATGAACACAAATAATTCGAAATTCATCCTAATACATTCTCTTCAAAACAGAGGGAAGCAGAGCTATGGATCACATCACACAAGGGCAGCCTTTGGTAGGTGGAAAGACTGAGAAAAATTCTCAGAAGAAAGCACGAGCACTTTGAAACTCTGGTCTTACACCAGAAGTAACAAAGGTTCCTTCTGTAAAAAGGCAGACGCAGGCAGAAAATAAACCCACAGGTCTTCATTGGGTTAAAACTGAAGCAGGGACCCCACTTGTATACAAGAAACTCATAATCTCTAACTTACTCATAATTTGTAACTTAACAGCAGCACTTCAGTTGGTCAGAAGGTGAATACAGGTACTCCCAGGATTTTGTTTACACTGATGCCTGGATTTCAGTCATGGAGCACATTCATTACAGCATGCTCTGCAAGGCAAAGACTAGAGCAAAAAAATCCTTTTCACAAAGATTCCCTTTATCCCAGAAGAGATAATGAACACTGATAGTGCATACATAGATACCAGTCAGGCCACGAGTCAAACATAGACACTTCTACACCCTAAACTAACTTTAGAGCTGTCCCTCTTTCCCTTAAAAACTGCAAACACTTACATGGCCATTGAAAGACAAAAAAAATCCACCCTTACATTAGTACACCTTATCACTTTTAAAGGATTTTATTAATATTACTTAACGTTTAAGATGCTGAGTGGTAAGATAATGGGATGGCCTAAATGGCATCTGCAAGTAGATGTATTTACAAAAAAATATTGGATGCTTCGATAAAGCAGCCTCTTTAGTGGAAGAATGACATTTTCAGAAAGATTGTCAGCTTTTAAATAATTTCTGTTCTGTCATTTAGTAAGACTGAAATATTACAATTCTACATCTAGAATTGCTTCCTAAATAAAGTATTCGCTTTTTGGAAATTATATTAAGGCTCTTGAGTCATACAGATATGTAAAAAAGATCAGATGATTACCAAAAATAAAAGCATTGAAGCAGTACTACATGTCTTATTAAAATACCTTTTACCCTAAAAATGCAGAGTTTTAAGAACACATAATACAATTTGCATATAGTGCTCCTACAGATTGCTTCAAATACATTAATACACAATCCTTGATCCAATTTATGTCAGGGAATGAATGTTATTGTACACTTAAAAAAGCTGAGCAGAACTCACAACTACTTCAGAAGCGGAGTACAACCAGAATTTCTCATGCATGTTCTCAGCATCTTTCAAGCTGAAGTTTACTACTGAGCCATTTGAGTTTATTCAAAGTTCTGCCTTTCATCAACTAAAAACATCACATTCAACCAGATCCCTTGGATACCACTTAGTCAGGCAGGTTAAGTGTTTCCCCATTTTACAACATTTAAAGGAGATGCTGACACTGTCTATACCACTGATCTGCAACCACAGAAATACATTATTTCAGACCGAGACAACTTCACAAGCTTTTTTTACTGTAAAGATCTGTCACTCAAGAAAAGTTATTCTTGAATTGACTGAAGAATGTAAAAAAAAGAAATCTCCCATATTATTTAAATCTATAAATAGTTTTAGAATTCTGGTTTACCTGGAGCAGAAATAGCTGATTTGGAGCTCCTGCATGCTTAGGTTATTATTTTGGTGTGAAGACACCAGTTCTCAGAAATCATATACTCTTTCTTTTTCTACTATTTCCTGTCTGCAGCATACAGGCCATCATTGGACGTTTTAAAGTGACTTATAATGAATGTGCTAGCTTATGAAGATCTTCGGTCTGCTGAAGTTGGTGTAAAAAAGAAAAAAACCCTGACCCTACAAAACCAAAAAAATACAGCTATGAATTTAAATCTAAACTTTCCTGTATATAGCCTGTGCTCACTGGGTTTCCTTCTTGCAAATAACTGAAAGGTTTTCCTTTAGCAACTGCTTCTACAGTGTTTCTTTGGATAGTGGTAATTTTTAATTTCTTTAAAGATTGCAGCAGTTACAATGACAGCAAAGAAATCCTACTCATCTCATGCTTTCAGATTTTTTACTTTTCACTAAGAGCTCAGGAAACATTGATGATAATGATGCAATGCCAGGATACTATACATGCCCAATTTCACTTCAGACTAAGAATCAGGCATAGAGTTAAAAAAAAAAAAAAAGAAAAAAAAAGAAAAGAAAAGAAAAAAAAAAGCTGTTTTGTGATACAAATGAGGGAATGAGATTTGATCCTCTTTCCCTGAGGTAAATTCTTATCCACCTTGGGTTAAAATAAAAATGTACTTAGAACTATAGGATTTGGATCTACTGTACCTAAAATATTGTTTTCAAGCCGAAAAGAAAGCAATAGTGAGATGAGTGTCATTAATATCATGCATCTAATTCTGATTTCGAAAACGACAGCCAGTCCAATAACTTCTCTTATTTTACCCCTTCTCTTGTTTGCTGGTTCAAACTTGGCATTTGTATGATACAATACAATACACTATTTATTTATTTATTTATGTGTTTATTTATTTCAGTTACTACAACCTTGGACACATAAATCCTTATCTGAACGTCTCCTTGATAAAATGGGATATTGCCTTTTTACCCCTATAACCACCTGCACCTCATACGTAAGCTCATATACAAAATGCGTAATATTAAGTCAATATTTTTCCCCCCCTCCAAACCCCCAAAAGAATCACAATTTCAAAGTTTTGGTTCACACATCTGCAGTTATTTGATCCTCCTCTGCACACGTGCTATAACAACACAAAGTTATCAATGTTAATATCATACCAATATATGGACATGACCTAATAAAGGTTGATGAATTACTTCTTTATGAGTTTTATGTATGTAAACACCAGCTATAATATTCCACGGATGTAATCTCTGTATTTCTTTTATTCCTGACTACCTGCCAGTCAATGTTTACCCACCTCTATTTGCACGAATCAGGACAATTCACAGGACTAGTAAGAAGGAAGTTCGTGAGTAGCACAGTAACAAAGTCTGCTTTCCAGTGAACTTCAACAATGCATCGGACTGACTTTTTACATGGGCTGCATTAAAACCACAGCACAGCATGAGTTCAGTCCTTATAAACATCAGAGGAACCACACTGGAAAGATATCCTAAATGCCTCTGCCAAATGAAAAGCTTCAAATGCTGTTTATGCCTTGCAAGACATCAGAGCATGCATTCAGGAGAGGAATCTTGACTGAAGAGAGGCTTTTTTCACCTGATGTTTAATAAGGCATGAATTCTGATTGAAGCACTTCCTAAGATTAGAATATTTGTAATTTCTTTCTCCCATATGGGCTCTCTGCTCACTGAATAAAATGAGCTTCAGCAATGTAGTCAGCACTGAATACAGAGGGGCCTCAGCCTTTCCTTCAGGTCCCAGCAAGAGTATCTGCCCCTTCCTAGTGGTTATATTCATGAAAATACAGGAATTTCCTATTTTCAAGACTTCTGACTTTCTGCAATTTTTTTTTTTCAAACTGACCAGCAAGCTCAAAAAAGCTAGCAGGACAAAAATGACAGATACCTGTATGTACAGATAACATGATCATATTAATTTTACAGCAAACAAAATTTATTTTCTTAGGAAGCCAGACTAAAAACTAACCTCAATTTCCCACCACACAACGTATCTAGGGAGGAACTGAAGTCCTTGGCAGAGGTACCCAGCAGGAAAACAGCCAAGACCTAAGGCTCTGTCTATGCAGAAAGTGATAGCAATTCCAAGAAACCCACCCCCCAACCAACCCCCATTGATTAACCTGAAAGCTGAAATAAAAAAACTGAAAATCAACTGATTAAACTCACATTACACATGCAATTCAGAGGGAGGACAGTGCTCTTCAGAGACTTCCTGAATAATATGCTTATTTGCATAGGAAACTTCATCCCTTTAGGTAAATCATCTGTCAAAACCACTGTTCCAAGAGCTTCTTCAAATGCCTTCTTAACCACAACTCCAGGAGTGTCAATATAATATTAGCACTCCACTTCCTTTACCAGTACTGCACACAGGGTCATACTCAAAAGAAAAACTTCATATAAAGTTCTGTAAACCTGAGGTGCCAAAGGAAGGTATAACTTGACACTGTCTCAGAAAAAAATATTGATGCATCTTGAGGGATGGAAATTGCATCAGTAAGGGAAGTATGTCAGTCCTAAGAAAGCTTCAAAGCAGGACTCATTTGAAAGAGTTATCTCATATGGAAAACCTCAGCCTGCAACTGAAACATTTAAATAAAAGAAACAAAAGAAAAATATTTATAATGGAAAACATGAGGCAATTTCCAATTGCAGCAGATTTCAAAGGTTGTTTGCTCTCCCAGCTTTACTGGAAAGCAGGAGTTGCTTAACACCACTGAAAACATCTGACAAAGGCCTTTTGGTCTAAGTTTAGAGATATGACCTTTTTTTTCCTCAAAGGTCCAGAGTAGGCATCTATTAATCTTTATAGTTTTGGACATGTGTATTTATGACTCTCTTCCTGGGCAGTACCCACAGGGTAAAATTTAAAAGATTCCACCAGCCAGTTGGCTTTTTTTTTTTTTTTTTTTTTTTTTAAGCTGGGAATTTGTGTTAGACAAAAGGCTCTAGAATTTCTGGTAGTTTCACAGTAAGTTTACTAACCCTGCTTAGTGGTAAGAAAAGAAGGTGAAGGAATCAACACAAAGAAAATAAAGGTCAAAATACCAGAAGGTGATGGAAACTTTCCTATATTCACTGGGTACAGCAGAAAACATGGAAGCTTTACCACCTCTTCTTAAGTCAGAAAATATTTTTGTTCTCTGCCCATCTCCTCCAGATAGAGTTTTAAAATTTAATGTAAAATGCATGTGTCAGGAAAGGTCCTGTAATTCCAGAAACCAGTTCTTCTACTATACAACCCCAGCGCCGTGTAAAAAAAATTGTACAAAGAAAGACCTATTGGTACACGTCCTTGTTGCTCTTGGTTTTTTTCCACCACTTGAGTTTTAAGAAAACTCTGAGCAGTTCTTATACGTTGGGTGCTCTCAGTGGGTTCTGTTTATCAAGATTTTCTAGCAAAAGCTACTCACCATTTGATTTGCTACTGATTTACAGTAAAACAATTGCCTGTTACGCAAGGGTAGTTAGCTCTTGCAGGACAAAAGCCCTCCAGCACAAATCACTGCAGTTTAAACTGTTTTCATTTGGTGAGTGCAGAGGATACTCCTGCATGTAGCTCTACACACTCTTTTTCAAACTTGCCTTTAGTTTTCCATAAGGCTGTTTAAAGACGGATCATCCCTTGTCGGAGTCAATGAAGGTCATCTCAGGCCCTGTGCTCTCTGTTGTGCTGATGATGGACATCACTGAGTGAGAACTCGATGATCATTTAACATGAGCAAACAGTAGCCCAAGAGCCACCTGCACCTGCAGAATCATCACCACTGGTTTTAAGCAGAGCCAAATTAAGGTGTTTCACTCAGATAAAACTAAGTCCTGTGATCAGGATACGCAAAGCAAACACACAGAGACGAGAGATTTCGCAGGGCAGAGTTGTTCCTCCGAGAGAGCTCAAGGCTGAGCCAAGGCCGAGAGCCCCTCTGCCTGTTTATTTCTTACTTTTTATACATTTGTGGGTCTGGCTGTGGATTGGCTTCTGGAGTTACCACCTCCCAGCCGAATGGCCAGACCAACTGTCAGTTACAATCGTTTTCAGGTTAGAAATACGCAAACAAAGGACAGAGAATGAAAAACAAAGGATTTGTTTATGTTACATGTGTGGGAAAAGGTAGAAACTGCTCCTAATATTGTACAGTAGCTAAAAAGTCTGACTCCATTTTATGAACAATCAAAAGGCTTTAAAAAACTCAGAAAAACCAGGGTGACATGTCCAAGGAGGTGGCTGTGGAGAGGACAAAGACATGATGAAAACTGTTTTTTTATCCTGTGATGGCTTCCCTAAGTTTTAGGGAAATGGGTTCATTTCAGAAGTCCCCTCCCAGCATGTATGTGTGCACAGGCACAGTGTAAAAGCTGTACTGATTCCTTTGCAGTTAGGGGTAATTCTGTCCCTCACATCTATGGCAGCTCTCAGAAAGAGTCACTAAGTAAATAATTAGCCCTAACGGTGGGGTTAAGTCAGCAGGAGGGTTCACTAGTGACTTGTGCTGTTTAAAATGTTTGTAAATGATCTGAGAAACATGTGAGATGTCAGGTGGCAGTTCAGGGATGACAGGTTATTGAGAGTAGCCAAAACAAGCTCCAACCGTGAAGAGTAACGAACGGGCTTTGAAGCAGAGGAACTGGATGACAGTAAGAAAGAGGAGATTTAACACAGATGAGTATGAAGTGATGCACACAGAAAAAAACAACCAAAAATGTAAAATGGGCACTAAGCATTCAGCTGCTCTCGGTGACATGATCAAAGTTCAGTTGAAATGTCAACTCAGCACAAAACAAAAAGTCAAACCAAAAAGAAGAATGGGATTAGGAGGAAAGTAGAAGAAATTTGTCTGTAGCACAACTCAATCTAGAAACCAGAAAATGAAGACGGAAGACTGATTACCATAACATGATGAGTGATGTTGAAAATGTGAATAAGCACTGACTAGTTGCTGTCTCTTCCTATACAAGTGTAGTGGCCAGCTTTACACCAAGCTAACAGGAAGAGCTAGTTTCAAAACTAAAAGGAGGTACATCTTAATGCAAGATGTAGTGGAGCTATGAAATCCCCTGCTGCAATATGTATGCAAAGGGTGGGCTGGACACAAAAGTACACGATAGAAAAATTTATTCAGGATTACATATTAATCAAATGTCATTAGCCACCAATGGCTTAGGGCTGGAGAATTCTTAGGGCAAAATATCATATGTGCTAGCCCTGTTTCTATGGACCTTGTTATCATTTTGCACATGCATGTGATTTTTCTAGTGGGGTGGCTTATTTAGATGACACTGCAAGGCAATTTACAGTGCAAAATTTTAATCACAAACACATATCTCTCTATTTACATAAAAAAAATTAAAAGGATTGTCACGGTATCATGTGATTAAAATTGATACTAATCATTTAAATGATGGTGTTTGCTTGAAATTGCAGTAAAAGTAGTCATTAGAGTAACCTGAACTAAGGGGAGAAAAAGGCAGAATTATAGAATGGTTACATTTTCTTTTCCCTCAGAGAAAGTTTTAAAGTAACTAATTTTGTGATCAGTAAAATGCCGTATACCTTCAAAGAGTTTTAGATTTAATGAAAGTAATGAAACATTCAAATAAATAAAGATCCTCTTTTGAGAACTTCAATAGCTCTGCAGCTATGACCTGACTTGTCTGACATGAACTCAGGCTGGGTGAAACATCTGGAAAAACACCCCAGCTGAAGACACAGGACCCTGCCCTCTTCTGCAAGTACAAGTGATATGCCGGGGATCACGACGATTTTAAAAATGCACACCTCTGCAAAACACACCATGCTACCTTCCCCACCCCAGCTTAACATACAATCCCTCTGACAATATCAACAGTTGCCTAACATGACATTTCACATACCACCACGATTTGGATGGCATGTGCTTGAAAGAGAACTTGAAACACTAACACTTAATGTGATGAGGTTTAGGAGAAGATTGAAGGAAGTAAACTGAGAATTAAGATTACAAAATGGCTCTTTCATTCCTCTGTGGCGATGAAACAGTATGAACAAAACAACCAAACCCCAAATGCTATTTACTTTGGGAAACAGGGTATGTCAAACTTCTCAGAGTAGGTGGAGTCAAGTAAGGACACAATTAGCCTAAAGACACCACCAGCAAATTGCTGCACACAGCGATATCCCTGTGTACAGGGATGGTTAGATGCAAGATGCCAAGGGAGGAGGACGAGATGTTCCTGGAAAGGAGTGTGTGGGGGATGCACCCCCCACCTTACACAAGCAAACCCCATCCCTTAAATATGGCCATGATTTAGGGATGCACTTAAGCACTAGTGAAGATCCACTTACAGGTTGTGCTGGAATTTTGATTAAAGGCCTCTTACCTTTGTTACTGAACAAATTTTGCAATTAGCTAATGCTGCTGCTTGATTCTGTTTGTGTGCTCTGTTTTTGAGCCACTGCAGTGTAGAGCAGAGATGTGTGTGATGAGATACAGCTACCACTATTTAATCTTTTTTTGACAGGCTTGGAGAGAGAAAAGGAAGACAACAACAAACACTGTACTTGATACAATGTTCTTCTCTTCTGTTTGGTGTTTGGGAGAGTTATAAGGCAAACTTGATACTTGAGGTCATTTTACTAAAGGGAAGTGAGGTATAAGTATTAGCAAATATAACTAGACTGTGCACTGTCCAATTATTTCATGTCTTGCAAATTAGTATATCTCAGTACTGAAATCCACAGTCCATGAAACAGCATTCCACAGGACAGCAACAACAAAACAATCTCATTTGAGCCCTCCAAATTAAGATAAAAGCCAACAGGAAGTCTGCCTAAGTATGGGAGATAAATTTAGGAGCTATGGTCAAATCAGTCCCTGGCTGTTTCATGGGGAGGTCAAACAAGATTTGTTGGAATTAGAGCACGGAAGAGATTATCAATCCAAAGGTCTGCTGATGAGGAATTAAAAGACAGCCAACCCGCTTCCAAACTATCATTCCATTTCTTTGCTACATCCAAATCAGATAAAAATCAAACATTAACAGATTTTCCAGCCTTTCCCTTCTTACTAACTTGTCACCTCATATCACTGTAAAAGGTCACTGAACTGATGCTACCTTACTAAGATACTGCCAATGTCCCAGCATTAAGTTACTAGAAATTTCCTACTGTGAAAGAATATAGGTTGTATTTTTAAGCACAAACAAGTTTAGGAAAAAAAGAAACAGAATACCAAAGGGAAAAAAAGAAGACACTTCAAGTTTACACTAAAGAAAGATTTGAAGGGTGGATAGTGTTTGAGAATCATACAAACTAGAGGGAAGGGAGGGGGAGGGTGTCACCATCTGAGACACTTCAGATTTCTAATTACATTAGAATCCTATGCAGAAAGGTGGAAGTGTTCAAGAAGAATGGAACTATCTCATTCTTTTATGAGAGGCAGATTTCCTGAAAAACTGTGTTGCTTGTTTTTAGCACCCGAGCTACACAAAGACACACTTCTCAAACATTAAGGAAACAGAAATGATTTGCATCTCTGCTCTGACTGACCTGACTACCTGAGAGCAGCTTCTGTTAGAAATTAGCAATTGCAATAGTATTACTGAAGAGGCTGGAGGTCATGGTTATATCCATCACAAACTTTTCAAGTACTACATACTAATATCTAGATTGTTCCTTGTAACTAAGTCACCACTTTATACTCTTCAAGACTGCCAAACCTGTGACATGCAACTGTTACCAATTGATTTAGCACATCCATAAGTTTCTAATATGATTGGCATCGTACATAATTTCAGAGCATGAAAGACAAAATTGGTTGGGAAACATCTAATTTTCATCTTTCAACATGACAATACATGAAAAATAGCATCTGAAATGCACAAATTTATTGCCTAAGTAAGTGACTTCAAAATCCATGTATTAGTTGGGAAAAAAGAAAGACACCCAGGTGTTTGACATACATGTCAAACTTATACTCCTACAGATTGTGTAGGTAACACCTGCTCCAAATTGCTTTCTCTTTGGAGACCTACTTTGGAAAGTGCCCTGTCTAAAGCTGTTGTCAGTACTTGGAAAAGGCTGTCCAGCATTCAAGGAACCATGCATTTATTCAGTATCTAATTAGTTCAGAACCCGAAGAGCATTGATGCAAACCTGGCCAGGACTAAAAGTAACTAATTGTAGCTCTTCAAACCAAACGCTGGGAAAGGTTGGAACTTAAGCCCAGGGTCTGATTTCCCTAACTTTTCAGGAAGAAATAAAAATGCAGTATGTGTAAAAGCAAGGGAAGCCTGGAGAAAAGCTCACTATAAACCATTATTTATCAAGTCTCAGGGTACATGTTTCATAATCCCAAAGGTACAAAAATTTTTTTAATTTAAAATTTTGTACTTTGCCTTGAAAATTCAGCACATCTGTCTACCAGGAAATCGCCAGAATTGCTCAATTCTAATGTACGATCTGGACCTGATATTTTCATCTTTCCCCCAATGTACATACACCTGAAAGGGAAGATGAGACACAGACAACTCCAAAAGTAGTAAGGCCTGGAGAATAAAAGAGCAAAAGCTCCTAGCTGGGTGAAAAAAAGAACTATACTTCAAAAAATTATTTCTGTCAGTTAAAAGAACAAGGCATAGTTTATGGTTTAGTTTTTCTAAATTTGTAACTTTAGTTTTGTTGAAAAAAGCCCCCAAACCCCAAACTTCCCCTCATTGTGTTACTTCGTATACCTGTTTCCCTTTTCCGTATGGTACTAAAGCTAGAAAAATGTGTTTCTTCTCCAACAGTTAATTCAAACAGATAATTTGCATATTTTCTACATAAACCAGTTTTATATAGCCACAGTTCTGACTTTATGTCATTGTGACTGGTGTCCTAATCAAGGTGCAAGTCCCCTCAGCAGGTACCACATCAAGACTGCCCAGCTACCACAGTAACTTCAAAGGACTAAATTAATTCCCAAAAGATACTTGTCTTTTTGCTTCCTAAGGATTTAGATTCCACATTGCATATACAAAATTAGAAGTTGAACTTATCAAGGCCTACTGCGGCATTCTGAGGAGAACTGAATTTATGCCATGTTATGGATGTAAGAAATGCCAAATAAGGCATACCACAGGATCGTAAAATGGCCTGGAAGAGACTTCAAAGATCAGCTGATTCCAATCCCCCTGCCATGGGCAGGGACACCTTCTACTAGACCAAGTTGCTCAGAGCCCCACCCAACCTGGCCTTGAACACTTTCAGGGATGTGGCATCCACAACTTCCCTGGGCAACCTGTTCTACACCCTCGCTGTAAAGAGAGTTCAAAACTCCTTGAACATCATCACCTGAACTTCAAAACTACTTTCCCAAAAGTTCCCTATGAGTTCCTGTAACACAGCTTCACATTCCCAAGTTTTAGTTATTTTTGTCACTTTAAGACAACTACAAACTTTAAGAAAAGCAAATTTTAAGTTGCAGATAGATTTTTCATATGCATTGAATTTCATGGTACAACCCAAAATACAGATCCTACTACTAAGTATATACTACTTGAGCTTTTTGAAAAGTTAAGATAAAGAAAAAAGGAATACATAATAAAACTCATGACTTTCTCTGTAGAGCACAGATTTTATGATTAAATAAATTTACTTTTTATTGTAATATCCAAGTGATAAGCAAACTAATTCTACTTCCACCTCCATTCCAGGTGTGAAAGAACAAACTGACTGGAAAACTTACACTTCCTCAAACTAATTATTTCTTATTTCCAAACAAAGGCACTTAGAGAGCCTGAAAACGCCACACAAGCAAAAATGATAGAGCATTAAAAAAAAATCCCCCATAGTCAATAAACTGGAAGTCATCTCTGAATCATCACCGCCCTTTGGGCTTCCACATACCCTTTTTGACCTCCTTTAGCAGAATTCAGATCTGCCAAACCTGAAACAATTCTCCTTTTGTCCTTTAGGATTGAAGAGTTATCCACCTATCTATTTGCCAGTATAATAAAATCGAAATCTGGGTTGAGAAACTTACCACAAGATCAACTGTAAAATACTACTATGGTGGCTAAAAACAGTTTCTAAGTTATTAATCCAATCAGACAGGTCTATGCCTGTCATCTTTGCCCAGATTTGAACTCCTGTTGCCCAAGAGAATAGGAATTGGTGATGCAGGAAGAAATGCTTAACTGTACAGTATTATTTGGTTGTGGCTCAGCAAGCACTTAACCACATATGTGAAGCTCTGCCAAGATGTCCTCCTACAACAAAAGAACTCAGGGAGAAAAAAAAAAAGAGAACACAAACACAATCAGTAGTTGGCAGATTTTGGGTGGAACACTATTTACCTACTACTTGTTCTTAAAATAGAACCCAGTATTTTTACAGGTTTTAAGGACTGAATTACATTAAAAGGTCTTTTCTGCCTGCCTGAAGATACAATTTTAATCAGCTTCCCAACTGCATTATCTATCACTAGGTTACTGAGATATACTGTGGGGTCGAAGCTCAAAAACATACCAAATCATTAAAAAGATCTTTTTCATGGTGGGGAAAAGAAGTACTCCTGCACATACTGAATTTTTTCATTTCCATTTCTTTAGA
Organism: Hirundo rustica; assembly: GCF_015227805.2. Lineage (NCBI taxonomy): Eukaryota > Metazoa > Chordata > Aves > Passeriformes > Hirundinidae > Hirundo > Hirundo rustica. The sequence goes on from NC_053452.1 coordinate 29,350,434, forward strand.
GGACACATCACAAATAACACCAGTGGTGATGCTAGAGGAATCTGTATCAGTGCATCTAAGTGTGGATAGCCTCAAGACAGCCTATACAGTTAAGGCAGGGCAGAAATCGAGGAGGGTAACTGAGAAGACATTTTGCATTTAAAAAATTGACTATAAAAGAAAGAAGACATTTCTAAGTCTAGCAACATTTATCTAGTACAGACTGAGATTATCAGAGGGTGTGTTGCTCTCTGCTTCTAGTTTACCAATTATGAAGTCTGACACACATGGATATATTTACATATCCTGACAGCATTTGGTACTATTTTATCCCAGAAGCATACCAAGAATATAAACACATTAAAGTTTGCAAAAACAGATATGCAGATTAAAAGATAGTAAAACATTTTATCAGTATAATAGCACTAAGGAAATTGTGAATACTGTATTCCTTGCATAATTTCAAATCAAGCCTGGATATACTCCTAAATATTCAATGAAAAAATCTTTTCTGGTACTGTGGTAATTGAGGCACATGAGGGATGGCTAGTTGTCAGGAAAAAAAAAAAAACCACAAAAACAACAACAACAAAAAAAAACCAACAACACTTTAGACGTGAACCACCATTGTCCATTTAAAACGCGAGTTCTCCTTTAGGCCCCAAAAGAATGGTGAGAGAATGGTGCAGAAGACTTCCCCACAAATTTTCCCCATTTCCTTCTGTGGCTTAAGAAAATAACTTCATAAATACAATAACTATGTATTAAAGGGGTATGGACGTGCAGTACAAACATAACTTGTCCAAGAAAACTGCGGAAGAATAAAAGAATATGCACACATATAAAAAAATGAAAAATGCCACCCCAAACCATATCCTTTAGCAGGTCACTCGTACAAAAGACACTGCTGCTAGGACAGTGTGCTTATAAATCCTCTACACCCCTACATTCTTGACTTTAAAGGGAGTCAGCTGTAGGACCTTGTTAGATATTAATTAACAAAAACAGGGAGTTGCCTTGGTGAAAAGTAAACAACATTCCAGTTGCAGAGTCTGATGTAACATGGGTGGTTGCATATAGACTCTACCATTAAACTATTAAACAAAATATGCTGAACAGATTGGTGGATGAACAAAAATAGAATGCTAGACTTTCACAACATTAGTATAACAAACAAAATCAGGATAAATCTATCTTTTTTCTAACATTTTAAGTGAACTCAGTTGTATGTGGAAAGTACTCAGCAATGCCAATTGCATTGCCAGGATCATTCACTGCTAGTGACTAGTATTCTATTTCAGGGTATTTATTTACTTTTTAAAGAATTCTGCTATAGTATATGAAATTAGGAAAGGAAAATACAAATTAGCATCTGTGTATTGAAAAGGCGTCTTGAAGCTTTCAGTACACAGAGCCAAAAAAATAAAGGAGATTTCCCAGTGCCTTGGTGTTGCAAGGAATAACACCACCCATAATACTGACCCAAATTCTTCAATATTTGGTCCCATGCAGTGCTCTAATTTATGTCCCATACTATAAAAGGACTATGCACTTGTGATGCACTTGTCAGAATGCAGAAAACTCAAGCCCTTGTTCCTCATGCTATCCCTTCACTGTGACAGGAATGAGATAAGAACTTAATTTAACTTTTGACCAGCTCATTGTGACCTCCAGCCAGAACAAATCCTAGACAGCAGTACGTCCTAAGGAACTCACCCACCCAAGCTGCTGGAGAAGCGTGATGAGACTAACTAAGAAAGCCTTTGCTTCCACACTGCAATGCATGGCACACTGCTAATGCCATTGTGCAATAATGCCAGAGCCAACTGCACAGCTCCAGTCTGAAGGGACATTTGTGATCCAAGGACTGGGACAACTGAGGCCTTGGGATTCTCAGGCTGGACTTTCAGAAGAGGTCCTCCCCTAAGGAGAGTGGCAGAGCAGCAGACTGGTTCCCCATGGAGCCTGTAGGATCTCCACTGAAGAGGGTTCAAGACACGGACAGACTCTGCAACACAAAACCTGAGCTAGGGCTGGTGGTAGCCCCATGCCAAGCAGGAAGCTGGCCTAGATGATTCAGAATTCCTTTGCAGCACAGAACTCCAAAATTTTAACACAATACTATGAAAATAAAGTAAAGAAATTCATAGCAGTGGGAAATATCATCTTTTTAATGCTGAGACATGCAGTCTAGGTAGAATACTGTCACAGAGGAGAAAAAAGGCTTTTTCAATTATATGTAATCTAGGCTTTGATAAATACAATATAATGGAATGTTTTTGCTTTCACTGTTGCATAAAAATCCTTCAAGTTTCACTCCTTTTATAAATGGAAACAATTAATAATGTTAAAAGAAATGTAAAATAAATGGTGTTTAAAAAACCAATGTTAAAATGCTTTAGAATAAAGAAAAACAAAGGCATCAGTGTTCTGGACATGCAACAATTCTCTGTATCACACAATTTAAAGGGCTGTTAGGTTTTTATAGATCAAATGTTACTTAAACTTTCAACAAGACTTGCTTTGTCAGGATGTGCATTCATCATCCAACTCTCCTTGCAGTTTCTATGTCAACTGCAGGAAAAACCACTACCTGACATGCAAAAAACAGAGCCTCACTCCTTGAAAATGAAACAGATTTTCAGAGATATGTGCAGAACTGAAAACAAACCGCCAAAAGAAAAACCAGAAAATAGAGATGGAATGTAAGGGAACAAAAAACCAATGGAAGGCAGTATGAGAAACCCAAGTGATAAGTAAATGAACAAAAACAAGAGTACCAATTTAAAACAACAGGATTTGAGGAGGTAGAAAGCAAGTTACACATTCATTCCAGGCACAAAAGAAACACAGAGTTTGAGCCATAGAACAAATTAGGAGGATCACTACATAATTACACATGTATGTCATCTAACCGTCTTCCCATTACAGAGCAAAAGGAAAAAAAAAAAAAAATCTGGGAAGTGGACCAAAAACATGACCTGAAGGAACTACCTCCATAGAATGTCCCAGAAAGCCCTGCCTGCATGGGGAGGTCTAGGGAAGAGGGGCTGCTGCTGCCGTGGCACACGCAACCTCCCAGGACAGACAGAGCTTGCACAACTCCTTGGGTTAATATCAAAGGCAACCTCGAAGAAAGGAAAAGGAAAGGAAAGCAAGCAGCAGCCGCACTGAAGAGCAGAACTGCTTCGCACGCAGTACTTAACATATGGAATAAACAGTACTGAGGCAACACAAGGGAACAATTAGTCTAAATGGTTTTGTAAATATCTTGGACAAATACCAGAAGAGAAGAATACTGAGGAAGACACTGACTAATTCAGGGGAGGGAAGGGGCCTCGATGGCTTTTCTGGCCTCCCTCTGTCCTTACGTGCCCTGTATTTATATTTGAACACTTGCATTACCCAGCATATAGGCTATTTAAGGTCAGGAAAGCATTGCAGTAGCGCAGCTGCCTCCAGCAAGTAGTGCTTGACATCACTAAACCACACAGAAGAGCACAGCCCTTTCATTGGCTCCAACAGCAAATATCTGCAAGCAGAATTGTTTCGCTCTATTTGTACAGGTTTTTCCACTGCGCTGTGGTGTCTGCAACTTCAATACTAATAGAATTTTGTCCACTGAAATTGTTAAACAGCTGAAGTTTCCCCTCCAAATATTTTTGGTGGCCCCTGACCAGAAACCAGCTGAAAGAATTTAGTTTTAAAATTCAACTAAAAAGAATCTACACTTTCATAATCTGAATTTTCAGTTCTTGCCAAATTTAACTTGTCTTCCTCTATGGGTTGTTTGACACGTACTGCATGCACATACTAAATATCACACATGAGATCTCTCATTTAAATTCCATAATATGCTTTGTTAACACACGAGTATGTTTTTCCAAACCATAAAGAGTCCCATTAATTAACACAATGGCCACATGATTTGTTGTCTATGGTCTGCACTTTCATTTAAACATGGCTGAAGTTTAGTATAGTTAGAGGATGCCTGTGGCAGGTTCAAAATTCAACAGATCTCTGTGATTTTTTAAGGGGACTCTTCACAGTAACGGAAAGAAGTTCATAACATTCTTGAAGGGGAATCTGTTATCTAGGAAAAGACTATTCGACAAAAAAGTCTCACCCTTGATAATGTCTTTTATACATTTTGTCCAGGTAGGTCCAGTGTGCAAGTGCTGAAAAGGAGCTGGGGTTTCAGCTAACATTCATGTCAGCCAAGCAGCTTGTAGTAGTTAAGTAGCGGGATGGACTGTGACTGTCTCATATGCCTTAAATAAAATAAGCAATACAGTGAATCACATTCTTGACAGTAATTAGGGAAAAGGAAACCCCCAGAAATTCTGTAGTCACATTTTAAAAATCAGCCATGATTTATTTTGGGAAAATGGCATCTTCGAACAATGGGTAATTAAGGAGGTATTAATGTTCCTTTCAAGAAAGCATCAAGTTTAAAATGCCACTGATTATCTGCAGGAAAGATGAGAGGCAGAAAGCAAAGGAAATTGAGAAGTGGTACCCAGCAGTACTGTGGAGTCCAGAAGTTTATGGGAAAAAGGCAAGCTGGCAGGGGAACCAGCCCTTACGGTAATGTCAAAGAGTGCACTACAATCCTTTATCACACAAACAGTGGGGCCAAGACCCTTCCCCTTATATTCTCTCTCCTGCCCATCAGATTCCCTACACTCCACAATTCCTCTCCATACTCCTCAGTTCGTGCTCCCTGTACTGCCACATTCCCTCCTGGAGTATCAGTAACAGGAATGGGGTTCCTAGCAGGTACTACCAGCTCACCCCAATGGGGGGATGGGGGGCAGAGGGAGATGACAACAGAGACAAGCAAAACTGAGGTTTTTCACATACTACTTAATTCTGTGTTTCACACTTGTCAGGGGTTATATCTGAAAATCCTTAACTTTTCACTTTCCCGTGGTCAGAGATTCTCACCAATTGAATGTGGCCATCTGGAAGCAAGCATTAAACAGTAGCTGAATTTTTGCTAATTGTTTTAAATAATAAAATAGAAAAGGTCTGAAGACAGAACACTTATGTGCAGATCACAATCAGAATGAAGTTCTCTGAAAACAAATGATTTAATCACCATATTCAGAAAGCAAACCACATATCTCAAATATGCAAAAATCAACTTCAAGAAAGCATACTTTGTTAAGATACCACATTCTGCAGTGGTGGGTTCTCATTTACATCAAGAACTGGGAAAAATACCCACGCAGCAACAAAAGTGGGTTCAAAGTGTACTCTAGGAAATCTGAGTTTTCATAACTGCTGAATAAATGTGCCTTTCCATAACCATTGCATTTTCTGCCAAGATTCTAATTAACTCATTTAACTACTGTTTGACAGTTTTGGTAATTATTGCCCAGTTAGAATGAATATGGTAGAACAACTAAATCTCAGCTCTGATCTGAAAGAAAAACCTCCCATGACCAACATGCTTGTGCCGCTTTCCATTCTTTGCCAGCAGTCCTGGCTAAGCAAGGAGGTCCCAGCTGAGCAGACATCAGTAAATGTAATGACCATCTATAAGAAGGATCAGAAGGAGGATCTGGGCAACTCCATGACCTTCCCCTTGTGCTGGGGAAGGTCATGGAGCAGATTATCTTGAGTGTCAGTCACCACATGGCACGTGCAGGACAATCAGCATGAGTTTATGAGAAGTGGTCTTGCTTCACCAACTTGGTCTCCTTCTGTGACAGGGTGACCCGTTTAGTGGATGAGAAAAGGGCTGCAGATGTTGCCATTTACAAGCCTTTGACATCATTTCCTACCAAATTCTCCTGGAGGTGCTGGCAGCCCATGTCTTGGACAGGTAAACTCTTCCCTGGATAAAAAACTGGCTGGATGGCCGGGCTCAGAAAGTGGTGGCGAATGGAGTTAATCCAGCTGGCAGCTGGTCACTAGTGGGAAAGGACCTGGGGGTGCTGGTCAACAGCAGCTGAACACAACCCAGTGTGTGTCCAGGTGGTGAAGAAGGCCAACAACATCCTGGTCTATATCAGCAATAGTGGCCAGCGGGACCAGGGCAGTGATTGCCCCTCTCTACTCAGCACTGATGAGGCCACACCTCGAATGCTGTGTCCAGTTCTGGGTCAGTCACTACGAGAAGAACATTGAGGTTCTGGAGGTGTATTCAGAGAAGAGCAATGGAGATGGTGAAGGCTCTGGAGTACAGGTCCTGTGAGGAGAAGCTGAGGGAGCTGAAGTGGTTTAGCTTAGAGAGAAGGAGGCTCAGGAGGGACCCTATCTGGCTCTCCAACTACCTGAAAGCAGGATGCAGCCAGGTGGGAGTTCGCCTCTTCTCTTAAGTAACAAGTGATAGGAAAAGAGGAAATGGCCTCAAGTTGCACCAGGGGAAGTTTTGATTGGATATTAGGGAAATTTTTTATTAGGGAAATTTTCTTCACCTAAAGGATTGCCAAGCACTGGAACAGGCTGCTCAGAGAAGTGGTGTAGTTACCACCCCTGGAGGCATTAAAAAGATGTGTAGATGTGATACTTAGGGATATGGACTTAGTGGAATTCGTAGTGTTGAGTTTACGTTTGAATGCAATGATCTCAAAGGTATTTTTCAATCTAAATGATTCCACGATTACATTTACTGATAAATTATCAGAAGTCTCAAACTTGTCAGGTAATTTTAAAATTTGATGCTGTCAGTAACTTAGAAACACTTTTCCTCTGCAAGAGCAATTTAACTCCAAAGAGGCAATCTTTGGAATTAAGTCAGTTTAACAACACAGAAACTAGTACTTCAATTGTGATTTCCCAGCAACTTTGTATCTGTGTTTTTTTTTTTTTTTTTTTTTTAAAGCCAAATTTAACACCAGTATGCTATAAATGAAAGGAAGAATAAAATGGTCCCAGAAAGCCTCCAAATTCCCCTACATATAAATTTTACCTGAATGTGATTTTTCCACTGCATTTTAAAAAAAACACCAAGTCAGTAATTGTTTAGGCTGACATTTAACCCCAATTACCAGACCCTCCTTCTTGCTCTATTACTGCCATACCAAATGCTGCACAATAAAAAGATGACACCTGCTTCAAATTTCTTTCATCAGCCTAATTAATGTTACAGAAAACATTTCAAAGAGTTCAAACCGTCCTTACCATTGGTCCAGAGTTCTTTAGAATAAAAGGTCCTACATAAAACGCCCCCAAATATTCCTATTAATTCTTAGGCATGAAAAAAATCTAGCCACTTGCAACAGACACAGTTCAGTACCAACATGGATTGATTCTGTTCAGCAGGCTTCCTTTCCCCTACAAAAACATTTCAGGAAATGAAGATGAAACCTGCTTTGTGTGCTCTAATATCTTAAAAAAATGGCCAAGAAAGGCACTTCAGTACTGCACAAGGAATGTCTGAATGGCAATAAAAATACCCTCCAACTCTCTAAATTCTAAGAACAACAGAGGCAGCAGAAAAGACAAAAATGTCTGGATATATAAAATAAAGTAAGATTGTTTGTAAAACGGAAACAAATTTCAGTATCAAAATAAACACAATCTAAGAAAGTAATTTAAAAAATAACCCTATTGCAGATAGAGAGGAAGATTTCAAAAATACTAAGTACTGACCTAGCTAGTAATGAAGATGATGGCAACTTTTAATACTGTTGCCATCATTATAGTTTTGAATAATTGAATAATTTGAATTATAGTTTTGAATAATTAAAAGTGCTTTTGACAATCTCACTGCAAAAAATACAAACATATGGGCAACAGTAAAGAATCAAGAACACCTTAATGAATAATAATGCCTGATGCCTCCCCCAAAAATCACTTTGTTCCCTTTTTCCTTTGTTATCACTCTTTGCAGGTGGATAAACATGCCTAGAAGCAGTGATATCACAATAAAATCCCGAGGAAGATATTTTAGTCTAGTACAGCCTTATAACGATACTTAGAAATGCCTGTGTTGAAACATGGGTTATTACAACGAAAGGTGGCATACTCATAGCACATGACAACCAACATGATACAGAACTGGATGTTTAATTAGGGTAGCCTGAAATAAATTATATGTGCACAAGTTAAAAAATGCAACAGCTTAATGAAGATTCAATCTAAAAGAATCAAATGGGTTTAAAATCATTCTGTAGACCATTCTACCCTAGTCAGAAGTATACAGAGGGAATTGAAGAGGGCTGTGTTGAATCACATTTTAATTTTCTTTTGTGATCTTCAGCAATGAATATTTCTATACGTATATTCCAACCATACAAGAAAATACTTTAAGTGATGAAGTGCTTGACGTATCATGTAAAAACACTCCCTCTGCCATCACATTACAGAACCTTAAGCATACAGGCTGACACTCAGAGCCTGACACAATCTCCATAAGACACAAACCCTTCCCAATACTCAGCTCTAAGTTTTGCTCTTAGACTTTTGGCAACACTGAGCTCTGGATTGCTACAAGAGGTATGTCAGACCAAAAACTGTCCCATATCTCCTATACAGAGCCTCATTACCTAGCAACAAAATCTGTCCCACTGAACTGCCTCAAAGAGGTACAATTGCTTAAAGACAAAGAGGTCTAATTGCTTAGTCTCTTAACTGACTTAAAAATCTCACCAACTGAGCCATTTAAAGACAGCATTAACATATCCAGCATTAAAGCACCATTTAGATGATGGACACATAATCTTAGCTCTCCTACAACTATTTCCACTAATTGCTCTATAGCAGCTTCAGAGGGAAAAAAAAGAAAAAAGAAAAAAAAAAGAGAACGAACAATCAGTACCGTTGAATACCTGGAATAGAAGTACAAGTCAATCTGCTTTGACTGCCAGTCCCAGTCTGTCCTGATCTCTTCTGAAACTGTCAACATGCCATGGAAAGCTGGTAGCAGTAAAACAGTTTATTTTTTGGACAGAAAGAGTACAAAGCAGAGCTAGATTGGCAATCAGGTTATGGCACTGGCTGCAGTTTCTGAAGACTTGGCTGACGGGGGCATGGCACACACAGCAGGCAGTAAATATGTCTGATGCACTGGCCCGGCACTGACCAAACAAAGCTTAATGGAACGGGAAGCACTGCAAAGCAACAGTCATTCCTCCTGCTTCCCATGTCTGCAAAGATGTTCTGGGGTTTAAAAAAGCCATAGACTGCCGTGGAGGACTACTATCAATTCTACTGAAATCATCAACTCACATGAATAATCACATTTTAGTATGTCAAACTGAGATCTTCTGACTACACAAAGCAGACATATAAAAAGGCCTGAGCACAACCATTCATTTAGGGACTGTGTATTCATAACCTGTCTGCAACAGCAGGCTTCTACTTGGTGGTAGCATGGCACATCAGCTTCAAAGGTGAAGCCCTCCACAGCTGTCCTGTTTCTCAAACACAGCAAGAGTACTTGGCAGTAAATGGGTAATATTCTATGGTTTTCCTCTTCCAACTCCCAGCAGAAAGCACAGGTAACAGACAGAAAATGCCTCAAAGCAAACACACATTTCATTTTCTCTTCAATTATTTCTTTGATCAGTGAAAAAAATACAGGAACATTCAAAGCCTGAGAGTTCAGATCAGGTTCTTGTTATTCTCCCCTGCCTGTATGAGAAGGTTAAACGCAGTCACCGAACTTTGCATACCACCCTCAGTCACGAAGAGCCCTCTGGCACCGCTCCCAGACCAGTAAAAAACGACCATTTCAGTCCCCAAAGCATGGAGCCTGATCCATTTAAGCAAAACAACATCTACTGACAGCTGGTTTTCTTAGCATATTCACGTCTGCGTATTTATCAGAGAAAAGCCCTCCAGGACAACAGTGTTTATTGCAGGATTAGTTCTGTGAACACAGGGAACACAGCATTCACTGAGCAACAGTGTTTCTAGCCTAATATAGTTTTTTCTTAAAATGTGAACCAAGATGAACCCATTTTCATGTTCTTTAGCATGGATAACTCATGAAGGAAAAAAAAAGAATCACATACATTGATTTTTTTCTCTTAAGAAAAAAACCCAAAACCTTCTGATACACATTCATGTGTACTATGCTGACACAAACTTTTAAGCATCAATATAGAAACCAGCTGTTCAATTCTGCACTGATTCTTTGGATTTAGAGTCTAATGACTTTTACTAAATGAGAAACAAAGATATGATGGGCAGTTTTATTACAAATTTCCATCCCATATGAGTATCTAGTATACTTTCACTAGAAAGATGCTTTCTACCAACAGGTTGAGAGGCACTACAAGTAACTCATGGAAACGCATCAGAGGCATAAAGGGTAAATATCCCAGCAGGTCCTTATCGTGCCCTAGAGCATGGCTGTGCCTACCTAGCTCAGCTGTATAACCCTCTTCCCAAAGCACAGCGGCTCACAGCAGAGGATGGAGAGCAGCCTGAGACAAGTCCCCTGCCCTGAGGTGGGAGGAAGGGAAGGATGACATGGGGACACACTCACGGATGCTGACAAGCACCAATCTCTCGTTGTGTGGTCAGTCTGTGTGGTTTCTCAGCTTACCACTTCCTACAGAAGTGTGCAGAAACTGTTTTCTATGATACTGCAGTAAAGATGGTAGTTTTTAAAAAGATGGTAGTTTTTAAAAAACAAACACATCTCATAAATATCCCATGTTTCATTTTAACTTGATCTAATTTTGAAATAATTGAAAGCAACTGTTACTGTCATGTGTTTGATGTAATGCCACACGTCAGAAGAATTCTTAAAACTATAGAATGTAAGCTTTTAAAGTGACTGATTTCAAATTAAGTAAATATTAAAAGTTGCTTTTAATGTGTTTTGAACAAATAGTATCAAAATGAACTTTTCAAATTAGCATATTTTAATGAAAGGATTAAACCAGGTATTGTTATGAATAGTTACTGATGAGATTTTTATAAATTTATACAGGTATTTCCCATCCCGAAATGTGGCGTTGGTTGGTTGATTGTAAGAACCTGACACTCTTGCAGCCAGATATCACACCATACAAGTCAATAAGGCACCAGCACTGACTTGAATGATGCACAGCTCTTCTTTACTGCATTTCTACCTGCTGCTTGAGTATGTGAACCTTTTCAAGCCAACTAGTGCACTAACATCTTCACCCTAAACCATAAAAGGTGAATATTTCCCTGATTTTGGAAATTTCTCTTCCAGAGTCTATGACAAAATGCAGTCAAAGTCTTAGTAGTATTATGCCTACTATCCATTTAAAGAAAATAGAGCAAATGTGTTCTACAAAAACCCTTCAAAGCAAAAAACCTACATTCAAATTTCTAAGGCTCAAATTTGCTGACGAGATCTGTGGGTATGCATAATTTTTAGAAAGGGCTATGCGGGAATGCATGTTTATATGGCAGAGCACAAGAGTAATGAAACCTCTTGGGAAAACAGGAGATAACTCACTTTACACAAACAGGCCCTTTTCCTCTTATTGCTCTACAAACCTGAAATGTTATTTCATATGTCAGGAAAATGCTATTCCTGTTTGCTCATTCTTCCTAAAGTGAACATATTTTAGTATTAGCAAAATAATTGTGGGAATTTGGTATTTTTCACGTTTTGTTGAGTTCTTGGGAATGTTATGTTAGGAACCATGAACTACTACTTGGTACACCTCAAAATCTGCTGCATAGAAAAATACACTGGTAATTTGCTTGCATGGCTTTTGTAGATCCAATTACTGTGAGCAGCAGGAAAGACCTTTATAAGCAGAACACAATTCAAATGTAACATGTCATGGCCTAAAGTCATTAAACTAATCCTGAGGGCTTCTTGAGACTTTTTGTATTTTTGGCAAAAAGTATAAAGAAGTACACATTGTTGCTTCAGTTCCCAAACACTGGGAAGTTAAATATCTAGACTGTCAGCTCCTGCTAAACACAGCAGAGGCTGGTTTCGGGAAAGAATGAGAAAGAACTGTATGTTTGCTATTAAAGCACAATTATACAAACACTGGAAACATACCCATACATTTTTTCATTGCACATAAGACACAGCCAGTAGCATAAAGGGAGATGCAACAGCTCACAAGCAACCGAACTAATTAAGCATTATTGGTGTCTAGATACTGTGATGAAAATGCTACAGGTGCAGAAAGACAGACTGACTTAGATGACTTAAGAGTCTCAACTTCAACACTGAAATAATGTGACAAGGTGTGGCACAGAACTCCGGTTTACTGGCGTGATTTTAACATAGCTGCATCAGCTATAAATGACAAAAGCCAAAAATACATCAGAATGTCAGATACATACCAATACCACTCAAGTATCTTTCTGCTATATCGCTCTACATCACACAACTACAATCAGATGCTCTTTAGGGCATGGAGAGAAAATTGCAATACTTTTAGGAAGACAGAGACTTCCTTTGTATCACTATTCTGCTAGGTATCAAGAGGTTAATGTCTTTCCAAAGATACTGCTGGAAGGGGGAAAATACGCAATGCATTCATCATTAGCTCCTGGATGATTTAGACAGATATACCTGGGTGGCCTGAAACATACTTAACCATCAACATGTGACTACAGCTGGAAATACAATGGAAACTAATGGTAGCCCATTTCCTTTTAAGAGTTCAGAAAATGAATCCTTTGGAACACAGAAAGATAATTACATATACGACTACAATTATTCCCTCAACTGATGCTGATGAAAAGGAACGAATTAATGAAAAATATGAAAATGCGAAAGCTACTAAATACATTATCTGTATGTTTGCATGTGTACATGTAATCTACGTTTTCTTAAAGTATCTTGGAAGTCTTATGTCTTTATCTAAGGCAAATTCTGGTTTTTATTTTCTAAACTGCATCCAAGAGTTTATCCAGATCAATACTCTGTTGATCATAATGACAAGATACTATGTTTCTTCACTCACAGAAACTTTGTCTCCAAGTTATTCTAAAACTGTGGTAGTCAGTATTTCCCATCTTTCCTCTACACAGAAGAGTCATCACTGGTTCAGATAAAAGTCACCTGCCCTATTAGCAAAAAAACAACACATCACTGAAACAATGCTAGACCAGTTTGAATGTGGTATACCTGAAAAGTCTAACACAGTTATTGTTTTTAAGCAGTACAAGACTGAGATACTGAAGACAAAGAGGAGCATTAAAACGTTCTCAACTTCAGAAAAGAAATTTAATGAAAACAGATTGAATTTTATTCCTCAGTTTTCCATTTTAGGAGTAAAAATCCATTTCTCAGCAAATTTTCCAACTGGTAAACAGATCAGTAAGGTTCAATGCCCTTAAAATGAAATATTCAGATATTCTCCTGAAAAAAGTAATTTACTAAAGCTGCAAATTCCAAAAGCATATTTAACCAAGCCCTTTAGCTTCTACAACAATAGTTTATTCAAATGCATTATGTTTATATACAGAACTTACCTTCCCAAAAGAAAAAAAAAAAAAAAAAAAGATTCCCCCCCCCCAAAAGCTATCACTATATTGTACCATATAAGGCATTCAAAATATACTGCCACAGGAAAGGACAAGCATGCTTTTCAGAGATTGTGATGCTACAAGAATATCACATACAAACAGAACTAGCTGAGAGAAGATCTGTCATTTCTCCAACACACACACACACACACTTGCAGCAACTACTATAACTTCAAGCAATTTAAAGAAATAGCATGCTATCATCAAGTATGTTATCATATGTATCAAGAAAAAATGGAAAAGTTCTGAGATGAAGTAGAATAAACATTCCAGAAAAAACCTCTCACTCACTGTTCAATACGTGGAGAAAGGTACAGCTTAGGAAAAACCTGAGTAGCTTCTGCGTCCTCAAAACTAACAGAGAGAAGCGCAACATCTTCTCCGGGGTCTTCATTCACATCCTGTACATATAAAAGCAAGATAAAATGGTAAATAACCAACTGAATATTTAAAAATTTCCAGGTAAGAACTAATAAGTGAAATACGAATTTATATCAGAGATGCTTAAGTGAGGAATCTAAACGGTAACCACTGCAAAACCGGTTGCGAATTTATTCTTTCTTACTTATATTGGCACTTTAAAGATATTCTGGTCTGCTTAATTTCTTTTAATGTATCAAAATACAATCACTGAGTTATTAAATATACAGTACTGTAACTCTTCTTCAATTTGGTGAACTATAAGTTTCAGTAAAGATACATATTTCATTTTTAGGAATTCCTGGTTTGACATCAGATGCAAATGCCAAAGGATTTTTTTAAATGTTGTATTATCACTGAGTTATGACCACGCATTTATTATTTTTCAAAGTAGTTTATGGTTCAAAGTTTCTAGTGTATTGTATTCAACTCCTGTTGCGGATGAAAAATGTTTTTGCAATTAGAAATTTATATCTAGAAGTCACTTCCCACCAGTTTCCTGCAAATTGAACCTATACATTACTTTCAGAAGAGACTGCAGACTCCAGGAAAGTACTGAAGGGAAAAAGAAAAAAAGCACACTAAATACAAGTTAATCTTAATGTATTCACAGTTGAGGCTTTCTTTATATCAGAACAATCAGTTACAGCTTTGGGATCATCTAGAACAAATTGTTTCTGGTTAGGACCTGAAACCCCTCCAGTTCATGAATCACATACAGTACGAACAAGTGTATTTCTGCCATGCACAACTCCATTTAAGCTCCTGACCTCTAGTTAGAAAGTAACGAGTTAGCAGCACAGTCACCTTCACTGACAGCAAGTAATACGGCGCCACTTTCTGCTCACACATAAATCTTTCAACATGTTTGTTCATATGTACACAGCAACTTGCCAACACGCCTTTGTTCTTATCTGTTTTGGAAAAATAGGAGAGGAAATAAGATATGTGCTCAAAGCAGGATCAACATGGTGCAGAGTGCCCTGGTATGCTCTGTCCTACAGGCAGCTGTGAGGAAGGAACAGGCAAACCACTTAAATATTCTAAGGAGGCCCTGCCCTATGTGGGGAGAAAAAAAAACCTGAGTGACCGCTGAGTGGTTTCAGGAAGGCAATCTCGTGCCATTTGAAGCTCTGGCAGGACCGGAGCTGTTGATGTCCAGAGAGACGAGCTGCGTACCAGCTATTACGTGCAGAACACTGCATGCCAAGAAACTTAGCGATAAGCTGCAGGGAAGAATGGGTCTTAAAAAAGCCTAATTGTCTTAGATGAAAAATGAGACAGAACTGACAGTGTTTTCTTAAATTCTGCCTTGGTGTGCAGCTCACTTCTGACAGATGAAAGAAAACTGTACTCTTAGAACTGCCTGTAAAATGGTCACAAACACACTATGGCTGGAAATCAGAGTATGGTTTTAACCCTAAGTTGCAGGACAACACTCCATATGAGTGGTGAGCACAAACAATAGCTGTTGTCCTGTTGTGATATGATCAGTTTATGGATGGCATTATATGATGTGGTTGCCTGTAACAGCAAGGGACACTTGGATCTCGTGACCCAAAATGTTCCCCTAAGTGTTACGTTTTTAAGTGGTACGATCATCTGGATTAGAGAAAACAGAACAGATTACAAAAGCTTTATCAACAAGACAAATAACAACAAAATATACCCAAGAATACAATCCACCTTGACCTTTTCCCCAGCATTTCATGTATTTCCATCATCAAGAAAAGAAATTAAATAAAAACAGCTTTTAACCCTGAAGCGGAGTATAGCATTAACTGCCTTTTTCCCATTAATTTGCTAATTGTCAATTAAATGAAAAGAACTATTAAGTGAGATTAAACAGCAACGCTTTTAATGCTAATAACAATTACAAAGATCTTATTTTAATGGGCATTCTTCAAGAGGTGTCAGGTACATAAAATGGTTAGGTTGATGAGAAGCTCAACATAACCCTGTGACGGGCATTTGCAGCTCAGAAAGTCAACTGTATCCTGGGCTGGATCTAAAGCAGTGTTGCCAGCTAGACAAGGGAGGGGATTCTGCCCTCCTACTCTGCTCTGAGACCCCACCTGCAGTGCTGCATCCAGCTCTGCCATGGACAGTAAATCCCCTCTTTAGTCTTGCATTCATGATTAGTGCTAAAAGTAGATGTGCACACACAGCTTGACACCATGTGTAAGACCAGTTTCTGGAATACTACCAGGTGCTTACTCATTGAACAAAGTCAAAAGAAGGAAACAGAAAAACCCAACTTCAAAACAGACCAGGTGAATGCCACTACAGCATCCATTAACACATACAGTAATATTACATTATATTTTCTGTGCTCACTAGTGAACTTCATATGAAGACTCATGCCAGGGGAAAAAAACCCCACACAACCACATAAATCATCTCTTAATCTTTGCATGTTAAGCTGCAGTAAAATGAACTGTGTAGTAAGAGCAATAAATTGAGACGTGATATTTTTCCATTTACAAAAATACAAACAACAAACATGACTGCGACTCCTGTTGCCAGAAGAGCACCGTGTTATGTTCATACAGCTACGGTCCAATGCAAATCCACATAAAGAAATTGGCATTCTTTTATAACTACCACTTTTCAAACAGATGCATATTTTCAGCCCTGAGAAATGAAAATTGTTACTTTAAAAAGACCCAAACCCCAAACCCCGCGTTCCTGTAGGTTTTAAAAGACGCGGTGCAGTAACACCATGAAGCTGCTTAACCTTATTGTTCAGGTGGCCACAGATTTACAACAAACTCCCTTCTATCTGACACCATACCATTTATTCCTTTCAAGCTTTGTAACTTTTATTTATGGAAGAAGCTGCTTGCTAGAACTGCATTCGACACTAGTATAGCTGTTACAACTGCCGTTATAAAACCAAACCAAAACCACATGTCTCACAGATAAACTGTGGAAAACTTTTCAACTAATAAACTTTTTTGATGTTGTCTGTGCCAGTTACAACTTAACTCCTTCAGTGATATCTGTCCCAGTCATCTATAGAAACATGTAAGTGATCAGGTGAGAAGATGGAAGCTTCTAATACCAGGCCATGACATTTGTCCAGAACAGGGGCTGAGATCTTTTCATTACACCACAGTGTCCAAAGGCAAATGTTTTAATGCTTATCAAATCCTCCACAGACAGCATCTTCCTTTTTCCTATTTCTGCACACGTATTTATATCAAAGAATAGACCAGATCTGAATAGAGCACAAAGGTAAAAGTCACCTATATTCTTGTTTTTCAGGTGGCTTCAAAAGATAGAGTGACATCCAACTGCTTTGGCAATATTATACCCTTTTAGGGGAAGGAAAAAAAAAAAGGGAAAAAAAAGAGAAGAGGCTGCTGAAATTAAGTCACATCTCATTTTTTAGTATTTAAGCATCCATGCCTTTTCTTCTTGTAATTTGTATGTAACTCACAACATAATAGATACTTTTATTAAACAAATTAATTTTATATTAAGAAAAACTGATTTTGTAAGAATGTAATTTTGCAATTTTCTATAAACATTAAATTTCAAGGTTAGAACTGCCATAACAAAAGTGCCATTTTCTACTCACAAAACTTTTTCTACACATGACTCTACAGAAGGTATTATTAAAATGGACTTCTAACTGAACAGAGAACTCATCCTGGGCCACAGGAATTTTGAGGTTTAAAAACTGAATGTAAAAATGCTTGAGATCACTAGTTAAACATGTGATAATGCACACCTATTAATTTTTCCATAACAGTCTCATGCCTGATAGTAAAAAAACCTCAGCCTCTAGAACACTGCAATGTAAAAGATCCAATGCAATTTTTCATGGTGCCTTTCTGCCACCTTGCTACTATTTTTTTTTAATATATTTTTATCATTTCTGAAAATGTCCATTCAAATAAAACATGAAAAAAATGGATATACCCTCTTTAACACTGAAAATAGTTTTCTTTCTCAAGAACTGCAAGGGGTTTCCTATGTTTACTTTGTAAAGAATACTTTGTACAATGGGACCTCATCCTTGTCTAAATCTCCAAAGCAAGGTGGTGAGAAAAGAACAACAAAAAAATCTAGACATTTTCAACCCATAGGCTTTTTTTTTTCTGTTACAGAAACCTACCAACAATTTACAAAAATAAATAAAACTTTTCATAAACAGAAAACTCATGGTATTTGATTTTAATTTACCCTTTTTCTACATAGTCAGTGCAGAGGAAAGGTTCATTAAGTATGCATGTTCAAAACTCAAGAACAAGAGACCAAATATAAATGAAGAACAGAAGAAATGAAAATGGAAGTCTGAAAGCATTTAGAAATTTTCCCCCATATACCTCATGAAAGGACTTTGAGTATCACAAAACTCCAAAGAAAAACTTAAAATTCTATTTCCAATTGTATCAGCACTGTGTTAACAGCCATTTGTTAGTTTTTGTTCCTATTAATCACAATTTATATTCAAATGCATGTTTCAACGTTTACAGCTGCTGCCTTTCCTTAATCATTTTACAAAGTTAGTAGGAGCTGTTTATGAAAATTACCATCAAAACCACGTTAAATACACTATCCAAACGGCATTGTTTTCTCATATCCTACCTACTGTAATTGAAAACTGGGAATTTACTGGAACTGACAATTTATTATGAGTCAGATGGTTGATAGCCAGGCCAACCAAAACATCTGCTCTGCACAGTCACAACTGCTATAACCCATTTCCTCTTGTGCCTGGAGTCCTACCAAGTTGTACATTACAGTTCCTTTTCCTTAAAGATGCAGAGTATGGAAAATCAGTTATTACCTTTCCTTCATTATAAAAAAAAAAAAAAAAAAAGGATTGCATTGCAACCTCTGATTAAAGCATACGTTTGACTTTTGAGAGGAGGTATTTCTGTATTTGGTGCACAAGTGCAATTCCCTGTCCCAAACAGTAAAGCTTAAAGAGGTGACTTCAGTCTTGTCAGGGGCAGCAGCAGGACCTGTCTTTCCATGAAAGACTCGAGATGGAGGGGGCATGAGGAGAGGGAGGAGAGCGTGCAACGGGGTGATGCACAGAACAAGCATGTGGCATCGAGAGCCCGGTTCAGTGAGATTAACTCCAACAAAAGTGAGAAGAAAAGAAGCTTTGAATTTGGTGTAAAGGATGGGAGCACGTGTGCAGGAAGAGTACTGGCATGCTTTGGGGAGGACAAGCAGCTTCTGACCCTGGAGACAGGAAATAAGACAAGGGAGCTGGACTTCTGGTAGGGCTCTTCAGCTTGTACTGTGAATATACACAGCAACCGGTGTGGGGATAAAGGTGAGGGAAGAAAGAGAACGGGAACTGTTAAACCTATCAGATGTTCCTTTGAGAAATGAAATACCTCACAGATGACTGACATTGTAGACACCTCCCAGCAATACGGTAAGGCCAAATCTGCGTCAGGAGGGAGGTTCCCAGTCGCAGCTAATTGCTCCTACTTCTTGCTGGAGGTTTCTGCTGCTCTCACAACCCTTCAATAATTGTTTTTGTGGTATGACTAATTGAAGGAATGGAAAACTCGAACAAATGGGGAAGGGATTGCTTAAAATAAACAAAGGATAAACTTAAATGATGTGATGGAGGTTGTTGGGGAAGGTGGAAGAGAGAGGCAGAATACAGATGAGAACACAATGGAGGGAGGTGACCTTGATCTTAACATCTGCAGCCAGCTTATACTATACTTTCAACAGACACTTAATTGCTGTGGTGCCCTACCAAGTCAGTTCACTGAACTCGAGTGTGAAATTTATATTTCAGGATCCTTTCTGAAAAAAGAAAGGTCTCCAGAAGAGAAATGCATGAGAAAAACATGCATTCAGAAATTTAATTTCTTAGGGTCAAATTATTTAATGTAATTCTTCATGATACATACGTGTACCATACTTATTAATAACTGATCCGAGTAGAATCTGATTTTGAAGCTGAAATGTGAATTATACCAGAGAATACACAACACTGTTTGCTTCATTTGTATTAACAGGCCTCTTGCTGCACAAGAGCTTGCAATGTTTGGCTTATTCCCATCATATGGCAGCGTACAATAACATGAAAATAAAGCACATGCAACTTGTACCCTTATTATGTAGCGGTTTCACTGGCCAGCTTTGATATGAGCAGCTACAAGTTCTCCCTATCTTTATCTAGGGGTTTTTTTTTGTTTTGGTTTGGTTTTTTTTAAAATAAAAAACGCACTAGGAGAAAGCAGGCTAAGGAATGTGGAGTGGCAAATGAGACTAAGAAATCTGCTTCACTCTAGGGAGAATACTTAATCACTCCAGGAAATTCTTTCTCTTGTCTTCCAGGAAACCCACCAGGTCTGATCAAGGAGTGTTGATTCTTTAAATAGGATCTTTAATGAAAACAAAGGCAGTTACCTTGAGTGCACTGCTAATGGCATCAAAGCATTCCATACACAGTCCCTTTCCCAAGCAGCAAAACACTGCGCAAAGAACGTTTGAGCTCAGCGTCGTTCTGATTTTAAAAATTACATGGAAATTGCTGGCTGGGAACAACTTCATAAAATTTGAAAGCAAGCTTCTAGGACAACATACTGGGTTTTCCTCATTAAACAAAATAAAATAAATATCTACTGAGCATTATAACTATCAGCAAGACCTCCAAGTACATCACTGGGCATCAACAGGTGAACAGGAAAACGAGGGATGTTACACAAACAATGTGACATCCCAGGGGTTCTTTTCATTGTCATTGTTCAGGGTTTTCTCGTTCAACATTTACATATGAATCTGTTCTGTCTATACCCCCTTCTTTTGTTATGGCCATGGCAATTCACCGCTACTTTCACAATATGACTGACTACTAAAGAGTTAGGTAAAGGATGCTGTTAGTAAGAAACTACAAACGGTTAGAAGGAAAGAATAACATTCTTGTCCTTGAAAATACATGCTAGACTCAAAACTTTCGAGACTAATGAAATTTCAGATTATAAAAATTAATTTGGTTTGACAGCAGAAAAAGTTGTGGTGACACTTTCAGCACAAATACTGTTTGCTTAGGTCAATCTCAGAAAACAAGGCAGATTTCATCAATGGTCAAAAACGTGTTTTGGTAAGTTTGGGACTCAAATCTGAAATACATAATCTAGGCGTGGCACAGTATAAAATTAATATTCGGTGCAGCATAAAATTAATATTTTTAACTGATGCGAAACAATTTAAAATGTTTTTACACATTCATTTTCACACACATGAGATACAAAATACATTTGCAAACAAGGACGATTCTATCATATTGACTGAATCTAGGTTTTCACTTGTTAAATTTGTTTTGATGACACTACAGTAGAGAATATTTAATATTTTTAGAAGAGACTGAGACATAAGACGCTGATGATCTTACATTTCAATTCATTCAATGAAACCTAAGTACAAGTACCCTAAACCAGGACACTACTCCAATATCAGGTATCACATTCAGATTAAAATAAGATTAAAATCCAGCATTTACAGAACTTGGAATACATATGCAAATGAATTAAAATATTAAAAAAAAAAAAAAAAAAAAAAAAAGGGAAAAAGAAAACAACAACAACAAAACCCCCACAAAATAGAAATAATATCAGAAATCTAGATTTCTGGGTAATAATCTCAGACCTGGCTCTTCCATGCATTCACAAAAAAGCAGTTTTCCTTCCTAGAAAATTTAGGGCATCAGTTTATCAAACACTATACCGGAGTGCTACTTAATTTTTGTTTCATTTCCTTCTAACCTAACTTCTAAGCAGACCACATAAATCATTACGCTATTACAGAACGCTACAGTTTAGCCATTAAGTAAATTACCCTGAGAGACACCCCCTGCCCCATTACTTTGATGAAGTTCCGTAAGCAAGAAGGAGATTCCATTACCACCAAATCTTTCCTAGAACCTCAGAAAAAGCACCTTCGGGTTGACAGGAGCACCTGCCTCTGCCATCACCAGCTGATAATGGGGTAAAGAGTGTTCAGAGACTGCAAAGCTTAGTTTATAATCGTTCCTAAATAGCAAGCAGCAGTTGCACACTCGAACCAAGCTAATGCTGCCATGCCCTGACAAACAGCTACTTCCTCAACATGTAGCTCTGACACATTTTTTAATGTAAGCCCTGTCTTTAAATTTCTTTTCCTGAAAAGATTTGGGGACACATAAAATCTGAAACTCAAATCCTTCACTAGAATTTCACCAAGATTCAAAACTCTCCAGCCA
This sequence comes from Hirundo rustica, assembly GCF_015227805.2. Taxonomy (NCBI): domain Eukaryota; kingdom Metazoa; phylum Chordata; class Aves; order Passeriformes; family Hirundinidae; genus Hirundo; species Hirundo rustica. The sequence continues at coordinate 29,372,491 of NC_053452.1, forward strand.
TCTCTTCAGTTGACTGGAGTGTAATTTATTTAGAAAGTAATATTTGCATTCCTTTCCCCCATTTTACTGATTTCTCATCTCTTTAAAAATAGCAATGTCATTCCAGAGGCCAAAGAACAGTCATCTTGTGTCCAGCAGAAAACTAAGTCTCCTAATAAATACCCAAGTACTTAACTAGAGGACAAAGAAATCATTAATACAATTCTAAATAAAATAATTTTCTTGCTAAGCTAACCTTCTAATTGCCAAGTACAGCTCTTCTATACATGCATATTTATATGCATAGATTGACAAAACAAATACAACAGATTAATATACAGGGCTACGGCTGAAAGATTCAGAGGTAACAATTATATTCGGGAAGAACGTGATGGATTTTTGCAAGCAAGGATTCTAGGTACGGAGCTGACTCTTAGAATGACAGCATGGCACTAACTAGAGTATTGTTTTAAAGATAATGAAATAGTTCATTGATGCAATTAACAGATCTCACAAAAAAAGAGTAAAAATTAAAATACTGTGAAAGAGACATCAATCATAGGTATTTCTGTAACTGTGTTGTTGTTGCAAGTGGGCATAAGTATTTGTTTTTTAAATCAATGCAACATTTTCATAAAAGCTTTTTCCCCCACAGTCCACATATTCTTCCATGTTCCTGGTTCAGTGAATATCTCTGCAAAATCAGAAATACTATAGATTACATGGGTCACAACAAGAACACCAAAGTAAAGCCATATCCTGAGCTATGTCTTCAGTGAACCAGGAAGTACCAACATTTCACAGATGAAAAACTGAATAATCAAAGTGTAAAGTAAAAACAAGCAAAGTTGAACTTCTTCCGTGGTCTTTCACCAATGCAACTTCGCACTGCTGACCTGATTTTAAAAAAATGAAACATTTTATTTTAAAAGGAAGTGTTAATATTTAAACTTAATGCTTATGAGTTGCTTTGTCAATTGCTGTTTCTTGAGAATAACAGGAATGTTACTTATTAAAGTTCACAGGACCTTTGATTCACAAACTGCTGCTCTGCATTCCCGTCTCAAGGATATACTTGTATTTTTTTTCCAGAGAATTCTATTATCATCCCCTTGATTCACAAGCTGTTATTATGCATTCCCGTTTCAAGGGTATAATATTTTAATTTCTTTTACAAAGAATTCTATTACCCCCTTGTCTCATTATTCCATTTATGTCTAATGGATCTTAAAAATAGGAGCGTGTGTCTGTGTGGGGCATTCTCTGCTTTGAATAAAGAATATGGAAGTCAGAGCATTCTGCCCCCTTGAGCCCTATTTACAAACATTCAGCTTTCCAACAAACAACATACTTGGTCTGCACACAAGTGTAAATGTATACAGATGTCACTAAGAGTAATAACTGTAATAAAAACAAAATTCTTGCAGTAAGACGAGAAACACGGCTTTTCTATGGTTTTTTTGTCAAGGTGGATCCTGATACAGGTGAGAAGCAGCACAATGGAAATGAGGGATAAAAGCTGTATTCATAAAAAATGATTGTGACATCGGTATTTCAGAGCTCACATATGTACTGGTTTGTAAATCAGGCACATAATGTGAGAGAAATTCACAGGGGTAGTCTCTTTCTATATATAATAAAGAAGTCACATTTGGTGACATGCTGTGTCAAGAGAGGTCTTTGGAACTTACAGTGTGAGACAGTAACTCCTGTACTTCGGCACACAGCTCAGGTGAAGGCTGAATCACCTGTTCTTGTTTTACCCTGCCCAAGACAGTGCCTGAAACACGGGGTATCCACCTCCGATGTGGTCCCACTGAACTAAAGTGGGAGTTGCTAGAACAATGTATCATGAATTTCCAGATGGAAGACTGACTCCATCACTGACATTTCCCTGATTACTGACTCAGAAAAGATCAGCAAATCTTCTCTCTTACCTGTTCCATCACTGCATCTATCATCATCTCAGGATGAAGAATTTGGAGAAGTATAGTTAAACTGTTTTATGGTGTCTGGAGCTTTATTTCAATAAAAAAGATTAGGGTTCAAAGATACCACCCTTGATATTTCAAAGTCTTTCCTGACACTTTCTCTCATATCACGTGTTCCAAAGTTCAGGGGATAATTTTCTGTAAATGCAACTTTTAATGCTGTCATAAGGCTCGAAAGTCACCTGCATAAGCTCATCCCAACATGCACAAATTAACAGAGAGGAATAGCCTCAGTTCTAGGTCCGATATTCAGCTTTCTGAACATAAAATTGAGTAGCACATTTTTTTATGAGGGAGGGAGATCTGATTACATACAAACAAAACATGGATAACAACAAGAAAGTTTGAACTGGAAGCTTCTTACCCTGTTGCATAGGAGAGAGCATTTGATTGTTTAACTTTTAAATTTCCTTTTTCTTTGAAGCAGTAAATTAAAGACTCCATTATTTTCAGAAGTTTTCTGAAATAATGCAAATTTGAGCTCCACAACTGATGGGATTTGCTGGATGATTATTGATTTGGTTCCACCTTGCAGTTATGAACAGTTAAAAGTTCATGGGGACACACAGGGGCAATGCTAACTCCTCTACTTCCCCCTTCTTCATGAACCTGAGCTTCCCTACAGGGAACAATTTCAAAATAATATAGTCCTTTAGTTGTCTTGCATGTACACCTATAGTGGGGCTCACTATGATACTTTTTTGCAGACAATATTAAGTGTTTTTTTAAAAAGCTTAAGAAAAGTGCAGAATTGGATGTTCTTTTAAAATGGCATGTGAAAATCAAAGTGCCAGCTAAAAACCAGAGAAGACAGTACTTAAGAGGTCATTGTAAAAAAGAATAGATTAAACATATGACGTAAATATGAATATTTAAATTCCTATATATATAGGAATATTAGTATTTACTATTAAACTGTAAATCAGAAACCATTGAGCCTTTTCTAGTAAGAAGCCACTTAGAAAACAGTTGTGTTTTATCAGTGACAAAACTGCAGTCAACAGCATTTTAAGGATTAAGGGAGAAGGAAGATTCACGTCATATGCATTCTGGGGACTCTCTGAAATCGTCAAATTCAGCTCAATTTTTCTAATTAATCTTTCCATTCTCAACAACCTGATTTTTGCAAATCTATGTAAAATTCTACCATCTTGATATCTCGTGTGCAAGATTCCTTGTTTTCTACATTATGGCATTTATCTGGAAATGAAGTGTCTCACTTTTTATTTCTAGGGTTCAGACATAATGCTAGAAGCTTATCCTTTCTTGTTATTTTCTGAATATTAAGAATAGATGATAGGTAGGCCCACCATTTTCACTTTGTATGCAGCACCTTCCAACAATTACAGAAGAAATCAATCTACATGCATCTTCTGCCCCAACCCTCACAAATACCCAACACATCAATTTTCACATTGTTGGGAATAGGAAAATATGCTATGGAACATAGGAAACTACTTGAAGCTAGACATCACCTCTAGCATCAAATAAACATATTGAGAAGCACTGCTTTAACTACAAATATAGTTCAAGTTTTAGCCATCAGAGAAAAGTCTACAAGTCCACTCTAAATAAGGCTGAATACGTTAAACAAAGCCACTAACTGGTTGTAGCATGTTCCTTTGAAGATCTACAAGTCAGAGTCTCCTGTTAGAGTCACAACTGAAATAGCACACAATCAAACACCACCACATAGGGAATCCAGTTCTAGACACAGGCATCTACATACAATCAGTTCAATATCACACAGAACCAGTGCTAATGTAAGATTTGCAAATTTAGGGAACACAGAGAGTTAGAACAGTGAGTGTAGTAACAGAAATACACTGTGTATTTCAATGAACCAAAACAATTAGGAGCTATCCATGGGGCACGTAGAAAGAATTGCTAGTCATCAATACTGAAATTCAATACCACCTCAGTTTTACTTTATAGCTCTGCAAGGAACGGACCCTCCTTTATATTAACTTCCCACTTCTGCAGCCTATGTAGCCATGGGAAAAATCTAAAAATTCTGCTTGTGAAGCTATAGCCATATGTTTCTGTTACGTGCAGTTCATTAGCAATATAACAACTCATGTTCAAGTGAAAATTTTAATAGACTTGACTTCTTCAAATAAATCTATCTGCATTTTCATTTATATTTGTAAAAGCAAGGACAAATAATTTCATTATTTACTTAAAAAAAACCCCCGAAGCTGTTCTAAATTTACTGTTGCATTCAATACTTACTATGCTTTAAATCTGATAAATGTCACCGTAATCTTAGCATCACTGAAAACAGTAAATCCTGGAAAACAGATCAGCCTATCCAAAAATACAACCCCAACTCACACCATTTTCATTCTACAATCTAAATACAGCTTCACGGAGTTACACTGGGAATAGACCCTAATTTTTAGTCTGCTGGGTACTTCTTTCAAATGTGTATCTGTTCGCTACCATAAAGTTTACAGTATTTTACTGCTATTGGTTTCAAACAATTCAAGAAATAACACTGACTGCAACCCATGGTAAAGTGTCCTAAGTATGTTCAAAGACAGCATTTCGACAGAAGAGAAAACTATTTATTTATGTTCACCTTCCTTTGCACAATGCTATCACTGCAATGACAAAACTCTTTAGACATAGCCATGTCTGTATATGCCTTACTCTAGACAAAGGCATATACAGGTGCACCTACCCATACGTATGTGTATACAGGTTCTTTTCAGAGGAGTTATGCTCTAGTTACTAGATGGGCACTGCAGTAGTTAGCTCAAATGAAACAGAAGTGAAGATCCTTCCATTCTCTCACTCTTTTGCTGCTTCATTTGGGATTCACACTACGGTCTTGCCAAGTTCTGACCTTTCAGCCCAGACAGTTACTCACGTCATGAACACAAACTTCCTCTTAACTATGAAGCTCAAGACTTCTCCCTCTCCATGCAGTACTGTTAACTGTTCAGTCTGCAACAGAAGCTACTCCTCTGATTTATATAGGGCCCAACAGCAACCACCAGAAACCTCTGTCTGGACCAAGCCTTCATTTCTTTTGATTGGTCCCCAGACTCTATGAATAGTGTTAAACAGAAGTTGCTAATATTCTTCGGAAATAACCATTGCCCTGGCTCCCTGTGAACCCAGGCTTTGTAGCCCCTACACTCTGTGACAATCAATATGAAAACTTCTAGAGCCTTCACACATTGCCAGCAGGTCTGCTTCTGAAAGTGCTTTGCATCGGGGCCTTAACATTCTCCCAATGTTATCAATGGCAATATTTTTACATACATGAAACTAATCTTTTGATATCTTTCTCTTCATCCCTAAAAATTAGGCCATTCCCTTCTGTCTTCCTCCACAATCAATTCCTCAATGTCCTAAACTAACTGAAAGGCTTCTTAAAAGCTTTTGTTTGGTTTGGGGGTTACTTTTTAAAATACATTTCTTTATTTTATTTCCATGGCATATGGAAAAGGATGCTTCAACTGCTTGAGCTCCTTCAGCCTGAAATGCAAACTGGCTACTTAAATGCATCCATCTTGGTTTCCACTCAGAACAACTGCACTTACTTGACACTAGTTTGTCTTAAGGCTGTGTTCAAACAGATGTGCTTATGACAAGTGGTTGTTTGTTTGCTTTTAAAAAATGTAGAAAAGATATCCTTTTCCATTAGGATTAGTCAACACCTACAGATTTGTATCTCTTTTCTGCACCCAAAACTTTTATTTTCTTCATTCTCAGAAGAGCTTAAATACCACTGCATTAATCAAGGATAGAGTGTTCCCACATTAAGAAATACCCTCTTCAGGTATTTTTGTATCTATGAAATTGAAGATGCTTTACATTAAAACTTTAATCTTCACAAGATTACTGTAATTATTAGTTTGCACTATAATAACTGGTTTTGTGGCAACCACATGTTTGATGCGCTATTGTTAAAAGAAGAACAGTCCCTTTCATAAGACTTTACTATCTGGAAGGCAGATGTAAAAAGATACCAGGAAAGTTCAGAGAAAAAATTAAACATCCCAGGTTTTTTTCCTAATGTTTGTTTGCTTTGTATTGTAATTGACTCATATATTATAGCTCTCACAACAAATTACCTTAGCATAAGCAAAGGAACTAACTGAAGGGCATCCTCTGCTGTAGCCACACACTGACATGTGAGGTACAGTTATTTAAAAAATGGGGAGAATAGAACAGACACAATCCGACACTGGTGCCACCTTTCCTTAGGAAACGGAGCTAAATGAACAATTTTGTTCATCTGAAATATGGTAGGGAAACCCTTGACATCAAAATGTACCAAGAATGACTTACTGGAGGTGTGTTCAAAGGGTATCAACAGTACTTCATTCCTTCTAGAGGTTATCATTTCCAGTTGAAAAGCCATTCTTGAGAGGGAAAAATGGAAATTGACATGGTTGTACAGGTAGACAGATGTCTGAGATGACTATGATGGATATTTGCAGCAAGTCCATTATATGCTGTACTCAAGGTTCAATAAACCTGGAAATCGCAGGCTCAAGATTAGTGAAATAACAGTGAAATTACCATTGTTTGTAAAGCTCCTCAGAAAAAGTAATCCATTAATTTTCTGAGAAAACAGTTTAAGCCAAAATGTGGCCTTGATTACTAGGGAGGTGACAAACAGAACAGGGGGTAAGTATGAGCTATAAAAGTTAAAAAAAGTTCTATAAAAACTCCTCATGTGAGGAATATAGTAATTTAAATTACTTTTGACTGAAATTACCTTTGAGAACTGAAACACTGGATGTCTCCTAGGTGAAGGAAAAACGCAGAGTAGGCATAGACACTTCTAGCATTCTTCAGTCTTCAATGTACTCCTTGAACAAAGCAGGTGACGTCTCATCTTACTGCTTGTTGAAGAAAACTAAGATAACACTACTGAAAACTTTATTTCCTACCTACTTGTGTTGGTGAAGAGCCACTCACTACCAGAGTGTAGCAAAGGTGCTACACCTTATATACTATCTCATTTCAGTTCAAATAAAACACTTTGGTGCACTGTTCATTAACATGAATCACATAATTCAAAGTGTTTCTAATCTGAGAAACACCTTGTTTCACTATGCTTACATGAAGAGACCTTTCTCCAAAGCCCCGTACTTTGTGACCGGGTAACTTGATTATACACAAACTGATGGTGGACTAATTACCAAGAACAGAGAAACACGTGTTTCCTTCGAAGATGAGAGATACTGTATCAGATTAGATTTTGGAATGGGCAAAATAAGAGGAAATACTCTGCTGAGTCTTCATGGTACAGAAGTCCATTTCTAGTTACAGTCCATGATTTTTCCACCAATTTCATGTGAAATTTGAAGTGATATTACTATTCTTCTATTATATTTTCAAAGGCAAAATGCATTATCCAGAACAATGAATGGAACCACAACTTAACTGTCATGACACTGCAGACAAGTCACATAATGCACTGACTCCTCAAAAATTTTTCAACATTTCAACATATCACCATTTTCCATATATTCTGTGATGCTTGTGTTCAACCATGTCAGCTAAAATAAAAGGTTTATTCTTAGCAGAATATGTACATTCCCAGTGACTTAAACACCGTTCTTTAATCTAACACAGTAAAATTATTGTTAATGCCAAGTCCAATAGGAGACCGTTTTTCTTGGCTGTAATTCTGCAGGGATCTTAGGTAATGGAATCAAAATCTTGAGCTTTAAACAAGTGCTGGCACCAACCTAGCTGCGGTAACCAGAGCAACCTTAAGCAATGTTGTAGTTACCTGGTGTCTGCTCACCAGACTATCTTTTTATGAGCCTCAGGGCAGTTGGTGAATATATATATCTTTGCATTAATTCCCACTTAAAGTTAAATTTAATTGAATAAACTTAGGACGTTCTACTCCTCACCACAAATGATGTGCAGTATTATTCTAACAAAGAAGTTTAGTAGATATTTGCCAACTTTGAGAAAATCCTTATAAGTGGTTATCACAAATAAAGTAAATACTGATCTTCAATTTTACTTTTATTATAAATTATGTCACATCATGTATTTTGAATTGGTGAAAAACTTCTGTGTTCATATTTTATCAAGGCCTATCTCTTTTCTTTTTTTTTACACAAGGGATGTAAAATATCTCCCACATTTCAGCACCTGAAAAAGTACTGAAATGTGGTCTGAGGGTACCCAGCTCTGATACTGAGTTACCTTCATTAATTATTAAAGAAAACAAAACTCAAAAAGAAAGGCAACAAACTTCTGACACTACCACTAACAGTAAGTTAGGCATGAGTAAGACTGATCTGCTTTGGGACCTACAGTGTTGTTCTGTCTGAAAGACAGCACTGAGTCTATGATCAGAAAATAAACAGGTCTTAGACAACATACGTCTTCTCCAGACATATAGAAATTCCAAGGACTTTGCAAAGAAAACTCCAGGCATGATTAAGATACCTTCCTATATGGCTTCTCCAAGTCAAGATGGCTTATTTATTATGCTTTTTACTTGATTAAATAAACAAACTTTATTAATTAAATAAATTCAATATAAGGAAGGTTTTGTTCCCATCGACACACTGGGGGCCTAGCAGGTTCCAGCACAGTTCAGAGCAGGCGAGAAAAAAGATGAAAGCCACTGTCTTCAGAAGAACATGAAATACTGTGGCACAGACTTCTGGTGCTAGGGCCTGAGCTGTGTGTTGAGAAAACTTGGCTAATACAGAAATGATAATGTCAGATTTCACATTCTTGTCTGAACCGATGCCGAAGTCATCAGCAATCCTGACACTGGTAAAGCCACCACAGCACTGGGAATAGTAATGACTGCGTAATGAATAGTTGGTATCATAATAAAATTTCATAAATTAGTTTCTTTCATAAAATGCTGGATTCTTCACAGGGTAGCCAGAGGAGCCATGAGGCCATTCCTGAACTCAATTTTGGTTTGATCAACGTGACACCACAACCGCTTGAGCTGTCATTTACACTTAAAGACCTGAATGCTCACTTGTCAATGTCAGCAGGAAGAAAATGACACCTAAGTCGCACCACTGAAAGCTTACTTCATGCCAAATTAATTTGATGCCATTGCTCACATGGATAGACTAATAATTTCCACTGTCTTCTACTTCATTTTGACATATTGAACTGACATTAAATAATTTAAATAAAGCAGCACAAAAGCATTTGGAAGGTACTTACCATTCGAAATATCTCTAGTCTTGTATTCATACATACACGCACTTCAAGCTACTAGTAGCAATTGAAACGATGGCTTAAAAAGGACGAAAACAGTATTTAAAAGATAACCTATGACTAAAGCAAAAAATGTTTAAAACAGTAATCAAAAACCTTTTCAGTTTGTTTGAAATTGATAAAATCGCTGATTTCCTCTCTACCTCCAACACTGCTGTATCAAAGGACATTACTTGAAGACTTAGAAACATCTACTGAATGACAGCTCCTTAAATTGCATAAAGTTCAACCATGATAAACAAATACTCAAATGGACAAAGGTTAGCACACAGAATAGCTTGTACTCACCTATTAATAAATACCATACTAAATTTAGGTTGACAGCCACAGCTAAAATAGCAGATGAAAGAATTATTGTATTTGATACTTCATGGCTTAAAAATCACAACTACTGGAATCTATTTCTGGTCAGTCACAACATTACTCTAGCAAAACTTCATATACCAGTTTCCCAGTTTTAAAATGTGGCGATTAATACATCTTATTATTGATGTTACAGGTGTTAAGTCAGTATTACAAAACCTTTAGATTCTGACTGCAAAGTTCTCCATCAATGCTGCAGAAAGGAAACCTATTAATCTCAATTCCTTTAACTACCACCAACTGCCTTGTGAATAAGAAAAAATTTCAAGTTGCAGAAACATTTTCAGTATCAGACAACTATCACTGGCAACATAAAATTCTTTTAATAGAAAAAGCATGAAAGAGTAATTCGTCTGATGAGCCAAATTTCAGCTTGATGCTTCTATAGGAATAATAAATCTCAAAAACAGGATTCATAATACTGATGCAGAAATACTGAGACAAACTCAAAACTATTAATGGTGCAAAAGACACCACTTCAAATGCTTTTACCTGTCTGAACCAGTTTTGCTGCTTTGACACACCTACAATTCTTGTATATATTTATCCCTCTGAAACACAGAACAAGCACATAACACAAAGAGGCCTTTATATATAATGCCATATAATTACCCTTCCATTTCAGATGGTTTGAAAATCTGTGTTTATGACTATAGTTCTGTGATCATGATCCTGTTGACTTCAATGAGGGCAGAGTCCACCTCATGGAATAAAAAACACGCTCGTCTCTTGACTGGCCTGAACTGCACCAATTGGGCCAATTAGACCAGCCTTTCTATAAAGGTATCTGAAATATTTGTTTTTCAAAAATTGCACACAACTGGTTTCATAACAGGAGACATAACACTTCTTGCCTTGATCACTTTCCAGCATCATAAACCTCTGCTTTTTTTTCTAACACAAACACAGGGAAGTGAAACTACCAGCCAGTCCTTTCCCATAACATGAAATAAAATGAAAATTTCTTTGAAAAATAGGGAAGAAAACCCACCAACCATGAGGTACACATCTGCTCTTCAATACAGCCAAAACTCTGGTTTGAAGCTAGAAATCAACTCTTTTTCATGACAGTCGGGTATATCAGTGATTTGTGTCCAAATGCAAGTGACTGTTCTCACTACTGAATAATCAGCTACTCTGTGTAACTGTATTATTATTTTCAGTATTTGTGTAAGAAAAAACTGATAATCCAGATTTAGCAAAGCCACATCATCATTCCAAAAAGTTACAAGGCAATTTTTATCCCATACTGTGTAATTATCTATAAATATATAGCTTTGTAGGGTTTATTGATTGAAATCTATGCTTTACATCTCATATTTGCACCGTATCTAACTTTTTATAAAGGACACTCTACAAAGAATAAACCAGAAAGAAGTAAACTTTACTCTGATTGCTCTAGTCCTTTACAGAAAATTAAAACTAATTAAAAAACAAACAAACAAACAAAAAACAACAAAAAAACCCCCCAAAACCCATAACCAAGACAGTCCTCTAGAGAAAATAAAAATTATAAAAAAACCCCTGAAACTCAACAAAAAAAAAAAAAAAAACAAACAAACCAAAACCCCAAACAAACGAACAAACAAAAAACCCCAAAAAAACCAACCCCCCAAAACCAAAAAAAACACCAAAAACCCCCAAACAAACAAAAAAACCCCCACAAACAACAACAACAACAGAATCCTTTTACTGCTCTGAAATTACAAGCACACATTAAGTTTATGTACGTAAAAGTTGTCTACCTGTTTTTCAGCATGTAAATGCTTCCTAGCCACTGAATAGCTGTGCAACTAATAATCTGTTATAGAAAGAAATTTAAGACTGCAATAAGAATCAAAACATTATATCAATTTGGAACTGTATGTTACCAGTAAGTTTTAAATATTTGCCCCTTGTTTTATATATGAAAACCCAAGAAATTATGTGACTTGCCCTCTCAGCATCAAAAGGAATCTCTTTAAGAACCTCAGTGGAAATAAAATATATAAATTGTTCTTCCTGACCCTTCACATTAATAATCTCACAATGACACAAGGAAAGAGAAGACAGGGATGCTCCCTTTGAGGCTTTAAAATATTTGGTAATATACCAAAATATATATTTGTAATATACCAATCTGTGCACCGCGCAGGGATGCAAAGGGTACATACTGTCCTCTTTTTGTGTTCAACTGTTTTGGTCACTTTAAGGTCAGTTTGAGAATTCTGGTATTTCTGCTAAACTTGAAAAGCAAATATACTGTTAAAAATGGAATGCAAATTTAAAAATAGTGCCTATTCACTTTTGAACTTATTTTATGATTTCACAGTCTTAAAAAAAAAAGTATCATTTTCCCACCATAGATATCAATGCCCAGTAATTTCTCATCATTTTCAAGAGAAATAAAAAGCATATTGAAAAATAATAAACCTTTTGCTAACAATTATGTTTGTACACAACCAGGCTAGAACTGAACGGAAAAATATCTCTTCTCTTCATATGCAAATTCCTGGAACACACACATTATCAAGTTCTTTTACCTACTCCTCATTTCACAGGCAAGCTTCTAAACAAATTCCGTTAATAACAGTCTCTTAACTATGGCGGGAAAAAGATAATAAAAGAAATCAGAGATCGAGAGAAGGATTTACACAAATAGAAGAAAAATAAGTAGTTGTCTAAAAATTAACTTTTAATGTTTCTGATGGTAGAAATAAATAAGTTTTAAATACAATAAATACAATAGTCATTTAAAGCTAAAACATTTATCAGCAACGTTTATCAGACTACTTCTTCCCCTGCCAACAAAATCGTTTTTTCAGACACGGTATTCCTTCATGTGCTATTTGGAGGGAAATACTTCTCTGCAATAAAAATTCCTTCTGTATTTTTTTTCACTCCCTTCCAACTTATACCAAACAAGAAAGCATAACAGACATCCTTTTATGGTTAAAAAGATCCCGACCATGGTTCTTAATGATCTTGGACAAGCAATGCCCACATTACCACAACACTTTCTTGACTTAACACAGTTTGAAGATGAGGATGATGCTTTACATGCTCCAGGCTGAACAGATTTGTTAGGAAGACATGTCCTGACAGACGTGCTTAAGAAAATAAGGTCATTGATTAATCAAGAAAGGAGTCCATTAAAATAATGGAATTAATATATTTGTAGATGATTACTTAACAGGACACTGTCAAGGTATTTTTGTCAATTTTTGAATATTCCCGTCTCAATCAGCATTAATAAATGCTTGGCTCCATATTTGTCTAGCTTTCAGCATGTTAGAAGCTGGATTGCAATTAATGGCTGCATTAAAAAAAAAATAAAAAAATAAAAAGCAACCCCAAAACCAAACAGTCCTGAACTAATAATTTACATGAAGTGATAAATTGAGCATTTCCAAATACTTTGTTTTCTGTGCAATTGTTCTGCAAGGATCTGAACATCCTCATGCACATGAGAAACAAATATCTGGAGACAATACTGTTAAAGTTTCAAACTAGTGTTTTCTAAAGTTTACATTCAGTAAGCTTCCAAAATATTAATCTCAAGAAGAATCTTTTTCATTGTATTTTTCAAAGAATACAAAATTAGAACACAAAGATGAAGAGATAAGATTTGCTTCCAGTCTTTCTCTGTGATTCAAAAAACACTAATGTTTTGTACAGCTGTAAATATCTTAATTGAAAGGACATTCCAAAATTGCCTTAATATGGTAATGCAGAGATTATTCGTCTTTCTCTACAAATTCATTCTAGGTTTTTTTGTCCAACCCAAAAATAGCTCTTGCATATTAAATGAGCAGTTAATAAGTCTTCACATTGAAAACTTACTATTGATTCTTTTAGCTTACATTAAAGGAGAGATTTCCTTCACAGTAACAGTGATGAACACTGGAGGAAAAAGAAAATCAGCTGCAACATGATCTACCACAAATTCCCAAATGGATCACTTGACTAGAGATTTAAACTCGATAATCCCTTAGATGGGCATTCCCAAATTGATTTAAATGACACTGATAGATGATTAAGCTGCAGGAAGGAGTTTACAAATAAATTCAGCCTTGGTGCTAAGCAAGTGTAAATATTCTACTTGTGCATTCATCCCACTTGAGCCAAGTTGTTCTAAAACTTTTTGGACGACGAAAAAAATTTTGAATGTCATGAAGTGTTTCATTCTAGTGTAGATAATACTCTTATAATTTTTCTCCCTTTTAATTTAGCTTCAGATTCAGTGCGTACGTAACAGCTCTTTTCAGATGCCTCCTCACTCTCTTCGCTCCTTTCCCTGATCTGTTTTCAGCCTCAGAAGACAGAGAAGTTCATAGAAGCTCTATGAAGATCAGCAGTCAGGTAGAGGAGAGACACAACTGGTTATTCCACTGAATACTGCGACAGGTAAATTCAGTTTGCTGAGAAAGGCAGCCAAAGGGGGGCCAAATAGTGAAAACACTTCTCATCTTTTCACTCGATAAATCGCTACACAGGACACATGAGAGAACAATAACAGTACAATGTAGTGATTCCAGATGAGAGATTAAACCTGTACAAAATTAAACTTCAGTATTTCTGCTGCTCACAAATGTGATTTTACCCCAAACCTACAACTGTATGTGCCAAAAAACTCCTTTAGAAGTCCTGCTAAGCACACTTACTTTCTGTCTTGATAAAGAGCATTGCAAAATTCATTAAATTTCTTGTTTTAAATCCCATTTATACAGATCGCTATTACAATTTTCCAAGTTTCCTGGAAATGCATCCTTCCAAACCTAAGAGACAGCAATTTTTTCAATCTTACATGGTTTTCTTCCTCTTAATAGGCTTCAAATGACTCTCAGTTCTTTTCTATTAAATGATCTCTCTGTGCCATATCTTCTTTTATATTTAATATTGAAGTATTGTATTAACATAATGCTTATTCATACACACAAACCTTCTTGTAACACTGATAACATTTTTGTATCAGCGGCGTATAACTTTCTACACCATTTTTCCAGGAGGGATAAGTTGATTCAGCTATATTCACAAAATTCATAACTAAAGAAGCCAAGGAGAAGTAATTCTGCATACTGCAATGCTGCCTCACATGAGTCAGAGAAATAATATACGCCTCCAAGTTGCTTTAATAGGTATAGTCTCCTAAATGTGATACTATCATTGCCTGAAGGTCTGTAAACAGGCCTGCAGTTTGATCACACATCTTTTCAAGAAGGAACTGGCAACATGTGGTAAACAACAAAAAAAAGAAACAAAGAGAATATTTTAGCTATTAAGTTACTGCCATACAGTAAAACCAATGCTGCAAGAACACAATCGTAAAATGCCAGTCTTGTTTATTACAAATTCAATTTCATAGCTTCTTATGAAACACTTGCTATTGCATCAAGAGAACCTCTGGTAATTTCATTCCAACATTTCTTTTGTTTTAGGAGAGCTCATAAAGCACTCAGTCCAAAAGCATTGTATTATTAACACCTCAGTCTTTAATTTCTACCAAACAAGTAATATCCACCTATAATTTACACATCTTGAAATAAGGTTTCAAAAATTTCTGATTTTTTATTTAAAAAAAACCCAAACTTGAAAAGGGAGTTTGAGTCGCCATGTAAAAAAGAGTATCAATACAAGAGAAACTGCTCTTCTGCTCAGTAGTTCTAGTGCAGCCAAGGTTAATTACACAGAACAAAGCCCAGAAATTACTGCCGTCTTAACAGCCTTTTATTGACATTGTCAAAATAAATGATATGCATAAAATGAAATGGATACTCAAAGGACTACATTCTACCTAGAAAGGTAAGTGCTCCATTTGTAAACAAAGATGCAAGACAGCCTTAAAATATAAAATTAAAATGGTATTTTAGTTTAAATATTTCTCTTACAGACTGCAAGTCAGATTGCATGTACCCTGGTCTCTGCTGTGCCATTTATTTGCTTTTCAATTTTTTTTTTAATAAGTGAAAGAGTTACAGTGCTTTTGTTTCATGCAGAACACCACTCGATTCTGAACTTTAGAAAGAAGGTAAAATTGAAGTTCTGAGTATCTTCAGAGACACAGTTATTGTTCAAATGTGAAGAGGTGTCCAAAATCACCTTAAGACACTCAAGAATAGTAAAGGATGTAATAGCAGGACAACAATGAGAAACCATAATAGTGGGAAAATGGCCTAGGAGAAAAACCTCCAGCAGCTCTGAAGTCTCACTTGTTTTTCCTTCAAGCAAAGTGTGACAAAATGAACCCGACTTAAATGACTGCTAATTTGAACTGTGATGAGTTGTGAAGGTTATAGAGAGGGGAGAGGAAGAACACTGCTCTGGTTAAAGCCTTGAACAAGCTCTCTACTCACAGCTCAGTATTCCACTCTGAATTTGCATACACCTAGCTCGTGTTTCAAGTTCTGTCTGAAAAATAGAGGTTTTTTATCATATGTCACAACTCCTGTGAACAATATATTAAATTAGAACTTGTCAGATGATCAGTTACTAATTTCATCTAATCTGTGTAGGGAGAAAAAGCAACAATACCTACTTGTACGTCAAAATGGGAACCTGGGTATAATTTGACCTACATTTCAAGAGCTTATCTAATCACGTAACAACAGTAAAGTGAAAATTAAATAAGATTTATTACTTAAAAAAAGTAATGAGTCTAGGTGAAATGAGATAGAATTAATGATTTTATCTAGGACACACATTATAAATGCTAAACAATGAGAATAATAATTTGGAATGAGCTTGTTTATTCTTTGTTAATGAACGCATTGTCCTCAGGGTTTTGCAAATGAATCGCTGATTATTTACATACCATCAGTCAGTCATCAGTTTTAGTCAAGACATCAGTCATATTTGGCTAACATCTTTCCACACCAGAAAAGATGTTGCAGTAAAACACGGAGTATCTGATATGTCCAAATATATAAACACATTCCAATATATTAAAAGCACATACATTTCAGTAGTTTATTACTTAAGATAACTACAAAAGCAAATCATTAAAATAACAAAATCTGGCATTATCAGTTTAACTCTATTTCCCTATTCTCCTTCACCAGAAGGGCTTTCTAAAGGTATCATATGGGTACACTTAAATGTTCTATGTGCACTCTAGACAGTTCATTACACAACTCAAACCCAACATTTAATTAATGGACATCTTTTTGCCCAAATTTTGATGTACTGGTAAACTGCTAAGGCCTAAGGAGTGCACCTAATTGCACCCAATGAAGCCAAATTAACGCTCCTCCCCACTGCCCCTTCTCTCCCATGGATGTGCTGTTTGCAACGATTACAGGTCCCAGCACATGAAAGACATACAAGTTCTAGCATGAACACCTAAACTGTTAAAACAGAAATAGAGGTCTAAGTTTTATTTGTTGTTCTTTCACTGTCTCACTGAGATGGTGCTGGACATGGCACTTTCCTTTAGCCTTCAACATCTGAAGTCTCCTTCTAAACCAGACTACATACACCTTCTGTAAACAGGCAACTTCCTTCCTAAATAGAAGTTACTATAGAAATTAAAAGCTTTATAGGAACATGGCACATTTTTAGCTAGAAATTGGTGGACAAAATGCTGTGCATTCTTTTGGTAACATGAAATAAAACCAGCAGAACATCCTACTTTTTTGTGGTTTTACTTTATGTTTTCTAGTATTATGACCAATGACATTGCCAGTATCAATTAGACAAAAATAAAAGCGATGGTTCCATTAAACTCAGTATGTTTACTGCTGAGAGTAACTGTTTCAATGTTAAAGCTTTAATGTCTTTATTTTTCTTTTTATTTTTGGCTTAAACCTCTATACCCATGAAATCAAGTAAAAGTGATTAGTGTTACACATGCCACTGCATGGTTATTTTACAGACATATATTTAAAAAAAAACCCAAACAAAACCTCCTTTTAAGACTGGCAGCCATGAATTGATTTTGTATATTTAACAAAAAAAAAAGTTACCAATGCAACAATGCAAATCACAGCATTCAAACCACACATGGCTAAGAATTGTATGAAATCACCATATAGATGTACATTCATGTTAATACCATTCTTTCTTAAGAAGCCGTAGTCTAGTAAGCTGAAAGGCAGAACAAAAGAACCCCAGAACATTAAACCAACCCAGCCCTTGTAACAGCAACTGGCACTTTTATAAACAAAATTTACATTAAAATATCAATGTATGAGCTGCTGTAGGATTTAAGCCCTGATGTGAAGCCTTAGAAAAAATCCCAGTAGTAGAAAGGGGCTGTGGGCTCAGTATGGAAACATCGTTCGTAAAATCCTACCATCATGCTTTACGTACTTCTGTACTTGCAAATACAGATTTGCTGGTTCATGAGTTTTACAGATTATGTGCTACGTTCAAACTCTGTGCTCAACAACTTCTCAAATATTTTTTTCCTTCAATAAGAAACAGCAGTGGTAAACGAATGCAAGAGTTTTAAAAAAAGATGCATTTCCAAGATCCACTTCCAAGTTTAAGACCACTGTACGTTGCTTGTTCTACATACTATGGGCAGACCATGACAGACGAAACAAGCACCATCATTATGTAATAACCTGCAATTATTTTTATAGCTATTGAATTCCATTCTTCCTATGCAATACATAAAATGCAAATGTAAAGCAATAGTACAAATTACAAGCCCTAACAAGGCAGTAAATCTGAACCAAGTCACGCAACATAACGTGTCTATAAACTTTCCCACCAGATGCAAGAAGGGCTTTCAAAAGCTGCTCTTTTAAACTTATTTTTCTTAATTTTTAAAAGAAAATTAACGAAAATGCCCCTATCTCTAGTCATATCTAAATAGCAAATTAATAGTTCTACCAATTTTGAGGAGAATTCACAGCAACTGAGATGAATATCCTAAGATTTATCAGTAGATGCGGCGGTCTTTTCCTTTACTTTTGCATTATAAAAATAAAATGTTTAAAAATAAAAGAACTGTCATCAAAAATACAGTTGATCAGAGACTATGATTCATATTAAGATCATAACCTATTAAAATCATCAGCTGTGCAGAATGAGCTGTTCCAGTTGACAGATCTTATTAACAAAATCTTCCAATAAATTACAGAAAAAGCTGATTTTAAGAAATTGCTTTTGGCTTTCAGCATATGGAGCTTAAGGTGCTCCTGACACTAACATGTTTTATGTGGTTTTAGTGACTAGATGCTACAAACAAGTCATCTTGTTCTGAAAAAGCTGTACTAATAAATTTAGTGAGAACGAAGGGAATTTTTCCCCCCCCAGAATTCAAACGAAACACGTTTTGATCTTAAAGTACACTTTTATACAGCTTTGCTTCCCTTGGTTTGTGGGCAGAAGATAATAAGAACAAAATCATGAAAGGATGACTAATTAAATCATAGTGTCTGTAAGTATTTCTGCAGCTTCACTGAACTAAAGCAGCTATTGCTTTAATCTTAACTCTCCAACACCAGAATCAGCAGATTCTGTGACAAAACAAGAGCTGACCTATTCTGAAAAACTCTGTGAGGTCAGTAATACGACTACAATGGTTAAGACCAGCCAAGAAGCACAATACAGTGGAATATGAAACATCTTACACACTTTTACCTACAGTGACAAGTGAAGCATCTTGCAAAATAAAAAACCAAAACAACCCCCCCGAACATTTACAGCTTACAGGTCTTATGTTTTTTAAGCTCTAATGAAAAACTAGACACTTAAAACATCTCAGCACAAAAAAAGTCTAGCTTTCTGATTCCACAACTTTTTAAACTAACAGAAACATTTCATGACATTAAGATTATTTTTCCCCTCCCCATTTACTTTTGGCCTCAGTCAACAAGTAAGGTCCAGTGCTTGGAGTTTTGCCTGCTTCTGACAATGGCCAACATATCTAGCTAAAGAAGCACTTCCTCACTGGTACTTAGTCGTTATTTTCAATGAAAAATGTGGACAGCAAAAATAAACTGCTGATTACTGGGCACAGGCTAAAATGAAAGACTCTAAGAGACAAGCATCAATAACATCTACTACTGATAAATGTCTTCTGCACACACAGCTTACATTTATTTTCCCAGCCTCTAGATCATGCAATTCACGGTCTTCAGCTGCTACAAACGCTATGGTTTCAAATACTGCCAGTACTGACTTGCACAGACCCATTTATAATCTAAAATCTCAATGGCTCGTTATAATTGTATGTTATAAAGTTTGCCTTTATTAACAGAAGAAGCCCAGACAATCTTTGATGATCCAATATTCTGTTTAAGTAAGTTAATGAAGGTATAGTAATCAATCTAGTAGTATCCTACTGTAATCTACTTTTAAATATAAACTATTTGCCCCAAATGCTTACATACATCTCAAGATAAGGAATACTTTATGGAGGGCAATTCAGGGAGTTAACTTCGTGCCTTTGTCAGGAAGTCTTAAGTAGTATAATATTAGCAGTAATCTAAATTAGCCTAAAAGATCTCTATGTAAAGCATGTTCAGTATTGTGAATTATGAGGGATACATATTATTTCAGGACTATCGATCAGCCTTGTAAATTTCTAGTTTTGCCATTGGTAAAAGAGGTAAAATGACACCAGGCACCACAGACCTGACAAACTCCATATGGGATGCAGGTCCATCATTCTATTCTGTCTATATGACGGAAACAGCGTATGCTGCATAACATTCTACACTCCTTTGAGAGGAAGCTGCCTGGCACAGACTAAAACAGTCTAGTGCAAGAAGACCAAGTCAGATCTGAACTCCACATCATTCTTGCCACTGTTGTGACCTCAACACACTACACATCAGGTTTTAGTTAGTCAGCTACAAACAAAATCAATGAAGTTTAAAAGTAAAAGAAAATATTATTCTCTTTCAGAATATTTAGCTCAGATTTTTTAAACAGCTTTAGAACTTTTTATACAAGTGCATTTGCCTTATGGTATTTGCAGCAATTTAACGCAAATCTTGAATGCTGTCAAATAAACCAAACTGCTAAGGCACAAGAGTAAATTAATTAGCCTGGGAAAAAAAAATCTCATTTGACCCTGCATGCTACATTTTTGTTTGTTCTGTACTGTAGTTAATTACTCAAACATAGACAAGTATTGCAGTCTTTTCACAGTACCTGGAATTTGCTCTAAGTTGTAAACAAAAGTTGCAGTGAAGCCTTTTAAGAGACTTCCAAATGATGAAATCAGACTAAGGAAAAAAACCCACAAATATGTTCTTATCTTTAAATTTGAACTTGAGGATAAACCTCTTCCATTGACAGTCTTACACACAACTGTTTGGCCCCTGGCAATGAGTCTAGACAATGTCTGTTATTTATTTCAGTTCTAAAAGATATGCACTAAATACAATGGTCATCACAAAATAAAAAAAAAAAAAAGGCACCTAAAGAAACAGGTCTGCCTTACGTATTTCCTTTACACTTCAATACTGAGAAATTATCGGAAGGCTGCTGGTAACAGCATCATAGCTAAATTAGTCCTAATTTAGCTAAATTATTGAGAGCACAACAAGCAGGTACATACACATAGGAAATGAGGACCTTAAAAGACAGATACAAGAAGGTGGTGTTAATCAGGGAACATCTTAGTCAAAACATTAAAAACCCACATGAAAATAAGAAGAAAAATACCTAAACGTCTTATTTTTAACAGCATCGCTGGCAACACACTTGGAAATCCACTAATACCGTGCAATCACACTACCGTCACATAAACAAATACAACCTGTACATTACTGAGCTGGAGGTTTTTAGTGATTCGTCATTATGATTACGTACGCGCCCCAAGCTGACCAAAACTAGCAAAAAAGAAACAAAACTACACCGAATGAATGTACTTAGGTAGTCAAGAGGGTTGACGGCACCCTGGCCTGTATCAGCAATAGTGTGGCCAGCAGGAGCAGGGCAGTGACCGCGCCCTTGCACTCAGCTCTGCCAAGGCCACGCCTCGAGTGCTGTGTCCAGTTCGGGGCCTGTCACCACAACAAGGACATCGACGTGCTGGAGTGTGTCCAGAGAAGGGAACGGAGCTAGTGAAGGGTCTGGAGCACAAGTCTTGCCATGAGTGGACAAGGCATCTGGGGGTGTTTAGTGTGGAGAATTTAAGGCTCAAGGAGGACCCTTATCTCTCTCTACAAACACCTGAAAGGAGGTTGTAATGAGGTGAGAGTCAGTCTCTTTTCCCAGGTAACAAGTAACAGGAGATGAGGAAGTGGCCTCAAGTTGCACAGGGGAGGTTTAGATTGGATAACTGGAAAAATTTCTTCACTGAAAGAGTGATCAGGCACTGGAACTGGCTGCCCAGAGAAGTGGTGGAACACCTGTGGAAGTGCTCATTTGATGTGTAGATGGGGCACTTAGGGACGGGCATGGGGTTATTAGTGGACTTGGCAGTGCTGGGTTAATGGTTCGACTTCATGATCTTTTCTAACCTAAAAAATTCTATGGAAATTTGAAAGAGGCATTTTAGATGCTGAGCCTATCACCTTTCTTATTACTGTGGCATACACAGCATCTGTAAACAGGCAGAAGTGTGAAGTAGAGACTGACTCTCAAAACGAGTATGTACAGTGAATATTTCCCTTTTCAAAATACTGTGGAGAAAATTAAAAATGCTGCAACCATCATAAAAGAATTTAATTCAAAATGAACATGCTGATTAAAAATCCAACTGTAAAAAAAGGCAAAGTATGCAAGGATTTTCCTGAGCCAAAGCCACATTCTTTTCAAATAAAAGAACCTTAATGAAAGATTTATCATAATAAATTTTGCAGCAGTTTGAACCATCAGCTTGATTCTGTGGCTGTTTCAACACAAAGTTTTTCACTTATATCAAATGGATTTGCATAAGAAAACAATTTGAAAGTGGATACAAAGGTCCACATTCAATTAAAAACCTTTCCATTAAAGTATAACTTTCTAAAAGAAAAAATAATGAATGTGCTTTTTATGTGTAAGCCAACATTTCTTCTAGTACAGCTCTTTAGCATAGAAAATACACAAATGATGCTTTTTCTTTCAAATGTAAAGGAACACGCCAGGAGAAGTTATGAAGAGAGATTTTTTTGCTGCAGACAATATAACGGGTATTGTTTCCAACTAAATAAAATCTGAAGAAATTTTACTGGAATAACTGAAGAAATTTTGCTACAATTTTAGAATTCAAAGGAAGAAACAGCGTACTCTCCATTGCTCTTTTAACTATCCTCAGTCTTCTTAATATACTCATCGATTTTACTTTAAATGCACACACACTTGAATTCAATTTTAAATTTGGTGTCATGAATACCTTCAAAATAACCTGGCAAATTCGCACATCCAGTCCATAACAATCCAACTTATGCTACCCCTTCAAACTCTTAATCTTTATAGGAAAAGTACTCTCACCACAATCAGTAAGAAGTTGACAGAATAACATGCTATGATTCCAGAGTGTATTCTCAACAACCCCAAAGATTTTGTAACACTGCATACCGATCTCACAGCTTACATCATCAAACCTGAGTACTGGCTTATGATACAAAGCTTTACAGTCATGCTTGTAGTGTGATTACCTACTGACACCAGTAAGAACTTCAGAAGAGCGTTAGAAATCACTGGGATACTAGGAGTGATAGATTAGGCAAAAATAATGGTCTTTAATATTTCACCAGATTTTAACACAAGTAGTATTAATTAAACGTAAAAAAGAAGATGTCAGAGAAAGCATAACAGGTTTGAACTTTGGAAATCATGACAGAGAAGCTACTGCACACTATAAGGTTCGCTGAAGACTAGAACATAATTCAAACACATTGAAGTCTGCAGTAAAACATTAAGCTGTTAATGCACTAACAGCCTTCAATTACTGATTGCTCTTCCACCTTTCAGGGTAATATTTTAACAGTTATTTCCACTGCATCAATAGATGCTCTATTAATCATGTACCATAATCCAGGAGGTAACATCAAACACAGCATGGCAGCCATGATGAAAAATAAACTTTTTTATTCCAATACATTAAAGGTCTACTTATGTCAAAAGTCTCATCCAAAAAAAAAAAATCTCTTTTTTACTTAATAGCTTTACAAATTTGGAGTAGTCAGAGCACAATTATTTAAATCACACCAGAGTAGTTATGATTCTGCCTGCTTTTATGTTGTTTATGTTGCTGTCACAAGAAATTACATTCATCTAGCTCAGAATACGGGAAGCTAAAGGCAGCAAGGGTACAAGATCCTGCCTGCTACAAAGCACACACTGTCATAACCCATGCTGGAGCCTAAATCAAACCACTCTTCTACTCTCAACAAATACTTCTGGAATAAACCAGTATTTCTTCTCCTGTTGCTACTCAGCCAGACTACATACCACTTTCCTACTACAGATAGTTAACTTGTCAGCTTGCACTGTAGAAGCCTGATCAAGAAAACTAAGGATTTTACTAGCACATTGCCCATCAAGAAGGATCCACTGCTGTAAAAATCCAGGCTATAACATCCAAAAGAGCATTAATTTTAAAACCCTGAAGCTAAGACAGTAAGACTTCTGAAATATCAAAGTAAAAGCAGACTGGGAAACTTAGTTTCTGCTACCTGCTCTTCATGTCTCTTCACCTCATGCTACATATGCATGCAAAATAAACACTTTTTCCTTCAGACTAATGAATCACTCAGTACTCAGGATGAACAAAGCTCCAGGAGGAGACTTGTGGAGCACTAATGATTTACCCACAGTGTACAAACCTTGTTTAGAGAAGATGTTTAGTGAACATGACTGGGAATTACAGTAAGGAGGAGTATGCTTTAAAACATTACTCTTCAGAAACAACATCTACCATGGTGTTCCTACATGACAGGGACATAAGTCATATGCCACCTTCCAAAACTTTTCCCAAAAAGTAAACAGAGAAGAACAAGATAGCCCTGCAAAAGAAGCTACTTAACATATTCCTTCTGCATTTGTCCTGAAATTCTTGACTCATTTAAAATTCTTCCTCAAAAAATATGGTACTTGGGAGTTCTGGCAGGAGCAGACAGCACAGTTTACATTATACATTCTCATTCCTCTTTTTTTCCCCAGCATCTTTCAGGAGGAAATCAGAGCTATCCTGCAGTCTAGGTGAACTGTTGCTGTGTCCTGCTTTACACCAACCTTCCCGAAAAGGCCTTACCCAACCCTCTTACATCTGAGCAGAAACATTCCTATCAAGTGAGAAGATAAAGCCCAATGAAAGACAGCAGCTGGGACAAGAGCTGCTGCTTAAAGTATCTGCATACTTTTGAGAAGCAGCTCATCACTCAAGCAGAAAACAATCTACAGAAGGTAGAAAGATCATAGGATTACAATCTCGAACCGCAACCAAAAATTTCAGTCAAGATTACAGTTGTGCCTGACTTTATTTTCATGGTTTGTAGCTTGAGACATTTTATTTCGTGAAGACTCACACTTGCAATTGTGATCTAACAATAGTTGAAGACAGTTCTAACAATAAGGTGAAGAGGAGGTAATGGAATCCACTCTGATAATTTCATCTCAACACATTAGTTTTTAAAGATTAAAACTGTTCCTCTTTCCAAATATTTAGAAGTAAAAAAAGGCAGACACATGGTTTAAAGGAAAGATGAGTGTTGGCAACATGAACTGACTCAAATTTTGTCTGCAGTGTAAGTTCTGGCACTTCATTCTGACAGTCACGACAGAAAAAACCAGATCTCTCACTGTGCCCTCTAAATACAGTAACATTGACCTTATGATGGGCTTTCACAGCAGCTGCTTCAAAGAGAGACTGTCCCTGTGCTGTAGAATACACTCAGTTCAAATTCTTCCATGGTGGTACTTTGTCAGAAATTGTTCTTTATATTTCTCCTCTTAGCAAAGAAATCAATGCTTTTTTATCCCAATTCACAAAAATACTCTATAGTCCTACTTTCAAAAGTATCTGGTCAAATTTCTGTTAATTGTGAACAATGAAGCAAAGCAATCACTGAAGCTTTCAGTTCAAGTAACCAGAATTTGCTTTCATTCCGTGTAAAGAAATGGTATATTTAGTTTGTTTTTCTGCTTCCACTATCAAGACTACTGGTACAAATGAGACTGTTCATTAAAAATCCCAACACTGACAAGCCATGAAATTCCACAGACTCACATAAAAGATGCCACAAAGTGGCACACAAAACAACAGCATATCCAACATCACCTTTCCAAAATATAATCCAATCAGACTTAGAAATAGCGAACTTTCAAACTCTTGGAGAGCAGGAAGGCAGAAAACTCATAATAATTAGTAAGGAGATTGCAGTAATTCATACTCTCTCCCAAATACTGTCAACTTAGACAGTCATTTTTACCTTGAGAAGGTATGTAGGAATATTGCTGAAATCAACAGGCAACTTCAAGAGGAAGCGAGCGGAGAACTCTCCAGTCTGTGGAAAAAAGGTAACACTAATGAGATCTGGTAGCTAAAAGAGAGCACAAACATTCTGAAGATTAAATACTATCCAGAAAAACGTGTAAGAACTCATCCCAAAAGAGAAGGGTTGAGAATTAGAACAAAACTGCTGAACAGAACTACTGGAGAGGAAGAAAAACAAAACCTACAGATTTCACAGGTGTCACATGAAAAATCACCTTAAAAAACACTAACCCTCATTGCCAGTAAGTTAACAGCAAAAAGCATTTAGAGTAAAACAATGTGCAGGACGAAAAATCAGACTATATTTTGTTACACCCTAAATATAGATGTATCTTGGCTGTACCCATTTCCGGACAAAGGTCTGGCGAGACCTGCAAAGAGTCTGAAAGCAAAGCTAAAAACCTGACAAATTGATAAGAGCATATAGATAAAACAGAGGCATCTTTACAAACGCTGCAGATACATGTAAGAGAATTTGTGTTTAGAAAGGTGAGCACGTATCAAAAGTGTCCTCTGAATAAACTTAGAGGGGAAGAGCTGAAGTCTAAGGTTTTAAATAATTTGTTTTCAGGATTATGTAACTCTAAACACCTAGACAACCGTTTACTGAAATTCTGCCAAGCATCCCATACACATTGCACTTTTTTTCTTGTAAAGGGTTTGAGAAGGAAATGGAAAGGATTTCCTTTCTGTTTCATACACTTCCTTAAAACCAGACTTTGTCCACCTGGTTATGAAGCAAGAAGTTAACTGTTTTTTAAAAACAAATGCCTGCCTGATTTCCTCTGTATGATTTTTTTTTAATTACTATTTTTTAGTTCAATAAAGTAGCAACATAGCAGTTCTATTTGTCAGGCAGGCTGAATTAGCATTAAGAGAGAGTTAAATATTGTTTTTGTGCAATTAAGTACAAAAATCTGGGATAATTTGAGACAAGCTAACCAATTTGTCAGTTCCAATCTGTTTCTGGGTCTATATACCAGGCATAAACTAGAGATAACTCATTCTAACTTTAAGTCACTAAACAAGAAAAATCAAGATCTCAAATGCAACTGAAATCTTCCCAGTGATACCTTTCAAGTTATATCATATTCCAAAAGGGTTTGTGTGATGTTGGGCTGTAATCCACCCTTATGCCAGTTAGCTAAGAATTGCCCTTAAAATTTGTCACTGCTAGTCACAGAAGATAGGCAAAGAAATTGCCCACAGCAACACTATGCAACAAAAAGTGAGTGTACATTAAAGTCCTACTGTGAAACCTTTCCTGATTACACTACTTGTGAGGAGAGATGCCAACTTCTGTCGGCATGACGCTGTATTACTGATGTATGCAGAAAAATCACTGTCTTCTTGCACATGTGTAACGTGTAGATTTCTATGATGACAGTAAGGGTCCTCACTTCTTATCCGGAGTGAAATGGATATTACGGATAGTGCTCCTGTTCTGGACTTTCAAAAAATGACACACAACATTTGCCATAAAATCCAGAAAATTATTTTTGGTATAAGGATGGCTTGGTATAATACCAAGTCTGACGAACTGGGATGGCCACTGAACAGATGAAAGACCTCTGACCAATGCTGCTCTGATCATCAGCCGTTCCAAAAAGTCTACGTCTTTCATCTCATTCAATCAAGATTATTTTGCAAACTAATACTTCCAAAGATATTCTGGCTGGACAGGAAGCAGCCCCTGTCCATGGTGCTCATCCCTCCAGCCCAAACCACCTGGATACAGGCATCAGGTTGAGACCAATGAATTTCTGGCCACATCCCTGACAGGTATTTAATGGGCTCCTGCATCTGCTGGTACTCTGCGAACATGAAGCTACTAACCTAGATAATAGTTTGTCATATATCTTGGAGACTTCCACTTTAGGAAACTGGAGATAGCAACAAAGGTATAAGAGTAAATTAATGTTCCATTGTGGGTCAGAGTGCTGAATTCAGGCCTTCTCTTCCAAGTATTTTAACTCAGGCACCTAAGATGATTGCTTTCATAACACTGTGCAAGGCTCATACTTGAGTATTTCAGAAATCTGCTGAACTACTATTGATTCCTGAGACAGCAGCAACATGAATTTCAATGACTTCTAGGCAGAGAAAATTAAAGGCTGTTTACCTCCTGCTTTTTTTAGAAAAACAGTCATATTTTGCTGATCCTTGAGGCTAACAAAACAGTTGCAAAGGACAGAAAAGAGAACTACACAAGGTAGTTTCATAGCTTTGTTTTAGGACACAAGGAAACAAGCCTCTGTCACATATACCAACTTCACAGAATCTTCAAGACTCTCAAGAGTCTTCTTGACAGAGAATGAAGACTTGGAAAAAAAGCACATGCTATGGAAAAATCTATAGCTCTGCTATATGAAAAGGATTTGACTCAAAATGTATTTAAAATTTATTTTATTGGAATATTTTAATTAAAATAGCATTTAAAATTAAAGAAAAGAAAGTTCTTTATTAGGCCACCAAAGAATGAGAAAAGACTTGAAAGGCTTGAGTAGCTATGTCTTTTCTCTCAAAACCCCCTAGTTTTCTACAGTCTTGAGCAGAATTTTTGCAACTCACAGAAATAATGATAAAATTTCAGTACAGTTCAGAAAGCTCTCTGCACTCCAATAAACAAGTCTGATGAAATTCAGAGATATAGCAAGTTGTTTGTGATGCAAGCTATGGACAACAACATCTGTGAATAAGGTAATTTTGATCAAATATTCTAATCTATAAGCATTAAAGAGGTCTGAATTTCTTTGCTGAAGAAAATTAAATCTGGGTTTAAATAAAAAAGTTAGATGACTTGTCTAAGAAAAAAAACAAAAACAGATGAATGTGTGAGTTGTAAAGTAAACATCCTTGAATCACCTGTAACTTAAGGATGATTGAAGCGATATAAAGTTGAATTCTAGGTGTTGATAATAGGAGTGCTGAATTTTCATCAATTTTCAGACTGCACCTTTTTCAGAAGGCCAGTTTATCTTAAGAGTATGCTATCTCCGAAAGCAAGAGGGAAACGAACCCATCATAAACACCATTAGATATTTCCCGACATATCTTATACATAGCCAAACTTCCCAAGAAAAATATATTACCAGCAGAAACCCCCCTGATTTTTGCAGTTTATTACTCTGTGGCAGAGATCGACTAAAAAAACCCCATCAATTCACACAATAACCAAAATGTCTACATTGCCAACGGCCACATCTTAGAGATAGTACACACAGAGTGTTTCTATACAGAATGGCACATTTCCCATGAGGGAATATGGGACATAACTTCAGGAAACAGATAAACCAGTTTAATGTCTGACTGTCATATGAAAGCATGGCCCTACAAAAGTCACTGTTCTAGTCCATCTTGCCTCCTCTTGCAGAAAATTAGTTGGGTTCGTTTTTCCTCCCCAGTTTTTACTCTCCTCTCCTGGAACAACCCATCTCAGCTTAGATCAGTGTAACAGAGATGGTGGCAGCTGCAGCTGCACCGATTAAATAAACTCAATTCTAATGTGGAAGCACACCCTAATACATCCTACCCCTAAGCAGGCTGGTAGGCTGGCAGGGTGTCATACCAATACTGTTATTCTGCCTCTCAAATCTTCAAAGCTAACTCCAACTTCCACATTAATGTTGTACTGTGCCCTCTAAACACAGCACAGGCTTTTCAACAGTTTCAAAGTTTTCACCTATAAACCAGACAAATGAACACCAGGTTCAACACAAGTTCTCACCTGGAATTCTGGTTCAAGGTAATGGAATACAGCAACATACAAAACAGGGGGTATAGAAAATGAGCTGAAGTCAAATAGGAGTTTTCTCCATTGGAAACAGAAAGCATGGAGAACCACAGGAAGAGTTTATGTTTTCCGAAGCAAGAGTTATATTTGTTAAAAGCATTTTAGATGAATTAAGAGCTTACCCAGTTGTTTTTTTTGCCAGCATAGATTTCCATGTTTTCTCCATACTGAGGCTCTTCAAGTAAAGTCTGATACTCAAACATGAGACGAGAGCTCTCCCGTAATCGGCTGCACTGAAATTGGTGATACTGCTGCACAAGCTCTTTCACAACAAGCAGGAGGCATTCAGGGTTTGAAGGATTCCAGGAAGCTAAATTCTGTCAAGTAGAAAAGAACAAGGACCAAAGTTGTTTACAGCAATAAACGATAGCAATCCCCCTTCCATACTGACACCAGAGGCACACAGGCATGTGGAACCCTTGTGACAAAGTGTCCTAGGGTAACTTTATGATGCTTGTATCCCCAATGGTCTGTTCTGTTTGTGCTGTATATTGAGTCCTGTGCCTTTAAGACTGGTTCTAAGAGCAAGGAGAAGCGCGGAGTTTGTTTTGAGAAAACTGCCTGACTCCTCCACATTCTTCTGCGGACGGGGTGTTCGGCTGAGGCTTGGAGAGACTGCAAGACAGAGATCTTTTTTTGCTTTTAGTTAGTTTCAGCTAGCTAGGGCAGAGAAGTTCCCTGGACTGTTTTTTTCCTTTTTCTTGGAACTGTTTAAACCTGCTCTGGACTGAAAACCCAGGGGAGCACTGGGGGCTGCACCTGCGGCCCACCGGGGCCTGGACCTCGGCATTTTCCAGCGGCGCCGGAGAGATTGGGACTGAGGAGAGACTGAGAGAGAGCCACCCACGGCAAGGACTTTCTCAGTTTGCCATCTCACTTCAGAAGGAGAGGTTTTTTTGTTTCATATTATTCATTCTTTATACTTGTATGCACTTCATTTGTTTAGTAAAAGAGTTTTTTCCACTTTTCTCCAAAGAAGGTTTTTTTTTTTTTACCAGACCGGTTAGAGAGAGGGGCCACTTGGGTTTGCTTCCTTAGAGAGATCCTATACAGGAGTTTTCTCCCAAATTTGTCCCAAACCAGGACACAAAGCTAAACCATAATATTAAAATACAGAAGTTCTAACATGCTTTGGAAGAAACCCAGGTGAAAGAGCAGAAGCTTAATGTCACATAGGAGACCTACCATAAAACTGATAACAGGGCTACTACTAGGATTATATAGGCTCAAAATACCATTCTATTCTTTCCTAAAATTATACTGTTGCATCTGGGAACTGGGAAAGTTTGAATTAAATTAAAACTGATACACAACACACAACAACTAGGTAAGTACAAGCTTGCACTGAATCAACTGAACCAAAAAGCAGCCAACCAAGTGAATATGGCAAATTAACCACAGAAACTGCTCTGCTCCATTATCTCAACCAGTGGCTACATTCTCAGTGGCAGAGAAAATGGGTTCTTTTCTCTTGCCTCAACCTTGTGATTTATTTCACTTTAACTGTCTCTTCACTTGAATTACCTTGACTCACCCCCTTAACACAAATGCCACCAGACACAGAGGTCTCTTTAATATGCCTGGCAGAAATTTTTAGTACAGGTTCAATGTATTTCAAGAAATACAGATAACAGAAATAAAAATGATAACACAATTAAGGTAACTGTGTCAGTAAGACACTAACAACATTACCACTCCTATAATCGGCTTAGATCCATCTTCTGTGCACAGTAAATTTTATTCAGGAAGTATTTGGTGTTAGAAACCATTACCTACTGTGACCAGTGTTGCACCTAGTTCACCAAAAATGGACCTGTGTGAGAGATGAAGGAGGACTCACCCTGTAGTCCATGCTGTTAGGACATGAGACAGCACTGACTGAAAGTGCTTAGGTGTTCATATGCTTTGCACTTGGATCTTCAAGAGGTTTTCTTGATACAACCTCAGAGCATGTTAACACAATCACGTGGCTTTTAGTGAGCTTTGAGCATAAACAAAATAAATCTGCACTTCACAGAATCATGGAGAGGTTTGGGTTGGTAAGGCCCTTAAAGATCAGGTAGTTCAGGGGAGGGACACCTTCCACTAGACCAGGGTGCTCAAGGCACCTTCCAACTTGGCCTTCAACATTTCCAAGAATGGGGTATCAACAGCTTCTCTGTGCAAGCTGTTCCAGTGCCCCACCACCTTCACAGTACATAATTTCTTCCTTATACCTAATTTTAATTTACCCAATTTCAATTTAAAGCCATTACCCTTTCTCCCACCTTTCCATGCTGTTGTAAAAACTCCCTTTCCAGCTCTCTTGAGGGCCCATTTAGGTACTAGAAGGTTGTATATAAAACAGACATTTGACAATAAACTAGCTGCAACAGAATTTTAAATCGCATGAACTATACAGTTAACATTAAGAAACTCAGAACTAGCAAAGATATCGGCATTTTACAATGAAGCAATGATATGATATAGTAGCTTCCCAAAATTTCTTATCCATATTTCATGTACTCTGTGTAGTTAGATGCCATGTTACTTCTTCCTGTAAGTTGCAGACATTTCATTAAAAAATGCATATTTTGTGTAACACCAGAAGTAATAAATACAAGTAACAAACACAAGTGAACAGGCTGCACAGAGAAGTTGTTCTCTGTCCTTAGAGATCTCAAAACCTGACTAGACGAGGACCTGGACACCCTGATCTGCCTGATCCTGCCCAGGCAAGGCAGCTGGGCTAGCGATCTCTATGTGAAGGCTCCTTCCAACCTCAGCTAGTTTTAGCTTTATGAAGAGGTTTACAAAATGCTCAGACTGAATCAGGATCTTAGCAAAGTGAGACTCCACAGCTCTGGCTTGAAAAGAAACAAATGAGTTTGTGTATAAATTTTATCTTACGATATCCTGCAAAGGCAGATAGAAAGCTTAACTAGGCTTGCTTACTTACTTACTTAACTTACTCACTTAGGCACCATGCTTCAGCTTTACAGTGAAATTTACCTGCAGTCTGATCTAAGTTGCCTATTTCCATTAGAAAGGGTTATAACTTTTATTATTTCTGATGACTTCAGACATGTCCCTATGGAATAGCTTTATACAGACTTCACTACATGTGTATGACAGCTTAATATTTCAAAGTTTCTCCTTCTACAACTTTATATGTTTTTCCCACTTAAGTAATATATATTAAGATCTTACCAAAATGAATTTCTCATTTCTCGTCACTTGAAACATACCAGTCTAATTTGTCAGTGAAAGCAACGGGAAGTATGTATTGCTGTGTTTTATGTGGATGAACAGCTACAGGATTGAACTACATTCCTACTTTCCTGCTCACTCTGATTCTGTATAAAGGGTCGCTCAGCATGGCTAAAATGCTATCCTTGAGTCTCTGCCTTTAAAAGTTACCCCAGATTCAAAGACTTCACATTTGACCATGGCTTGATGTAAAAGTACTCTGTTTCTCCCTCTTTCAGACAGCAGGAACACTTACAAAATGGGAATGCCATCATTGCCATATCTTAAAAGGTAAACTACATTCCAGAGGAACTGGTGAATTGGTGACATTCTAATGCAATTCATATAAGCTCCTCAAGTACTAAAGAGTGACTGAAAGCCTTGTTCTACCTTGTCTGCCACCTATAGCTGGTAAAAATTTGTTTGCAACTTGAACTCATTCAAATTTATCCAATTCTACAAAATACTGGAGAAAATCTGTCAGGTAGACAGCATCTTCTAGGAAACACATTTTCTATCATGCAGTCTGAAACCAGACTGCATATAACCTTAAATTTCCTGTTCCCAAGCTGCTGCTCAAATAAAACATTTCCAGAAAGCCAGAGGATGTAATATGCCAGTATGTATTGATATCAGCCAGACAAGTGGGAATAACCTTTCCTCCTAATGACATTGGTATAACACAATAGAAATGTTCTGTCAAAGGAAATGACCAACAGTATTTTAATAACCGACCTAAATGCAACTGAACCTTTTGTTTTTTAAATAACGTTACACTACAGAACAAAAAAAGAGCAAGAGGAAATCCATTGTCATTTGTGCAGCACAGAGCTAAAGAAGTGCTCTTTTCAAAGAATTCAAGAACATTACATCAAAACACTGTTTATTCTGTATTGCCTTAAAGCTACAGGAATTAAAATGAATGATTTGACTGTAGGATACTTACTAAATACCTCTCATTCAGCAACTCAAGTTTCAAAGTAAAAACTGGTTATAAAAACAAATCACCTGAAGAACAATTCAACTACCCACCCAGGACATACATAAATTATAACAGATTCTCACTGATGAAAGAAGAAACATACAAGGGCTAGACAAAATTTCTAGAACACAAGTTCTGATTTATATGAAACGTTTTTAGCTTTAGAATTATATTATTGTAGTGCATGTTGTTTGGCATTTGGCCACTACATTTCCATCCGTTTTGTTAACTTTGCAGAAGGACTGTACTTGTCACAAGATCTAAACTCAAAAATTTTAATACAAACACTACTGAATACAATGCCATGTTTATGTATGAAATTTCTTTTTACGTAACTTATTTGCCCTAAGAACTAGGGTCATTCACCTGGAAATACTTTTAAACAACTTTACGGTAATCCAATTTCAACAGGATGTCAAAATAGGTGCTATGCTGGTCTCAGTTTCAAACAGCACCTTCTTTAATCTTCCTTCTGTTTTTGAAATCAAAGATAAAGTAAGCAATTACCTGTAAAATACATTGTTTAAATCTAAGGCAGAATTTGATTTGTCAAGTTTATTCCTTTTAGAATGTCTACATTGCTACAATTTGAGCATCATAGAGATTCTTCTGAGGACACACAATTTGTCACTTTAGTTGACGAGAGCAGGGTCCCTGCAACAGCAAGATGACCTTCTTCTTTAGAGGTAAAGGACCCTCTAAATAAGATTTTTTGTAGCGATGCAGTATTGTATTCACTATTAGACCTTGGAAATCAGCAAAATCTTAAACTTGGAGCAAAAAGAGCAGTAAACCTGTATGCTTCATTTTCTGACTGTTTGCCTGAAGGATGCATTCTAGCTCTAATCAATCCAGCTTTTTAAGAGTTAGTTAAGAAGACATAAAACATGAAAAGAACAGAGCTACTGGTGTTTGTTCTTCATGGCTTCAAGTTCTGCCACAAAACTCAGATCTTGTATAAGTATTAAAATCTGATGCAACTCCAAGATTACGAGGTTTAGTTGTTACGACTTTAAAAAATCCTGGGAATAAGAACAGACAGATCACTGAAGCCAAGAAGATATGAAAAACCCAAATACAGAAAAAACAAGACAATTATGTATACAGAAAAAGACTTGTTGCTTTCTGTGCCTTATATAAAAATCTTCTGCCTTGCTCACAAACTATTATGTTATCATTTTACCAAAATCACATACTTGCTGAAAATAGGTTTTGTTTTTCTTTTCTGAATTTGCTATAAAATTGTGAATAAAATGGATTTTATAGAGAAAAAAATAATTACAGTGACTGGGGTATTGACAGACTAAGTTACATATTTCACTCAATAAATCCTGTCTAATTTAGTTCAAGATTTATTTAAAGATTCCTGCAGGCTTTCTAGAGAGTTAATAAAATTTAACAGAACAATCATTAATGCATTTAAAATAAAGAAATCCAGACTTGGATACAATCCCTTGCCTTGTTTGCCAATAAATATCTTTAAATGAACTCTGCGGTGCAAACTCCCTAAGTTACTCAATAGTTAGCCAGTTAGACTGAAAGTGGCCCACTGCACAACAATATACCAGTATGAATCAACCCAGACTGCATCTGCAACTAGTTCTGCATTCATTTCATGCTGATCTCACACGGTGGCCTACATGCACAACTCAGGTTGGTTAGGACCATCATTTTTTCAGCCTATCACTGAAGAATGTACCTGTCATTTCTGAGCACACAGGTGGAGGCTCAAAGAAACAATTCTCGATACTGCTTGCATGTCTCTCCATGATCTCCGCTAACACTAGGAGTAACTTCATGCATCAGATCTTAATTTCAGCCTTTCAGTTTTTAATTTCAGGGTGGTTTTTTTTTTGTGTTTTTTTTTTTTTTTTTTTTTTTTTTTTTTTTTTTTTTTTTTGGCTTTGCCATACTGCAACCTGTGTAACTTTCATTTTCCAGAAGGATCAATTGTTGCCTCATCTTAGGAAATAGACAAGTTTTAGTAGCAGGTTTAGTAGCATCCAAAGATGACTGTATATTCTTGTGGACACAAAAGTCTGGTAATTTCATCTGTGACGACTGGATAAACCCCATTTTTCCAGTTAGGGAATGAATGAAAAATGATCTACAGGAATAAATTCAAAATAGTCTGCAGAAAAAGTGATGAAATGAGAACTTCCATATGATAGAAAGTAACTCCAGAAGCATCACTGTCCACAGAGTTGTAGCTACTGTCATACAGAAAATGGCAAATAACTATTTACCTATCCAGAAGCAAGCAATTCAACACAAGGAAGTTAAATGCTCCATGGCAGAAGTTTTCCTGGCTGACTTTTTTATTATAGAACACAGTTTCAGGACAAGGTCTTCAAGAAACCAGTTATCTAGACCTTAAAGTGATCAACCAATAGCATGCACATTCACTAAGTTTGGCCTCTATCTCATGTTGTGTGGCAATAGGAATGGAAAAATAGTATTCAATTATTATACAGAGATTAATAGACCATAGGCGTCCATCAAACTGTCTACATTGGAGAAATCCAAGTGATTCAGGAGATCAGTTCTGACAATCTGCCAGGTATTAAGTTAAACAATCTCACCAAGGAGCACTGATTTTCACTAAGAAGTATAACCCCAGAGATTTTGTCAGGCTGCAAATTCAATTTGTGAATTCCCTGGCTCCTGATCCTGTCTGCTGACAGAAATTGGCTGCACAGTACATGAACAGTTTGATAGGGAAAGGTTTTTTGACATTCAGACATGACCAGAGTTGAGAAAATGAATTCACTTCAAGTTGGTATAAAAGGCAGAGTAGAGCTGTTAAAAGGCCACCCACAGAGAACAATTTAAGCCATTTCAACAGTAACTCATTTAAACGCACAGCAATGAAACCAACTGGATTTCCAAAAGAGACAAGGAAAATTTGCAGCCTGGCACTTTCAGTTCTAGTGAGGTCTTATAGGTGAGGCAAGTGAAAAACCCCCAACAAAGTTCTCAGACCTATTAGCAAAGACATGCAGAGTTTAGCTTTCCAAAGATGCTGTACTATTCAACTTCTGGCAAAGAAATCACATTTAAATTTTGTTCTGGAACATTCTGTGCTTTGTATTCTTTCCTTTATCCTTCCAAAAAAGCTAATCAAGAACCTATGCAAACTACTCAGTGTCCATGACTACCTATTCCCCATTTTTTTTTTTTACAATACAATGGGCCTCAATGTTCCATAAAGCTGCTAATTCACAGACTCATCCACAGGTTATTCCTTATTTCATAACTCCAGGCAATGTCTGCAGTGAACTGTAATTCTACGCTATCACAAATGAAATACGGTAACAATTTCTAATTGACTTGAAGTTGTTTTTCTTTGAAATGTGTTTAAATACCCAGGTTGCCAGAATATCTTCCAGGAATGTGATTTTAAAGAAGACAGATTGCAACTGTTTTTCCTGGCTATACTACAGGAAATAACAGCAAGATCTTATTTTAAGTTAGTGTACTTCTATATTTCTAAGCAAGAAATTAACTTTCATGAGAAAATGTCAGTAAACAAAACCTCCCAAGCCTGTAACAGTGCTAATGCATTTCTATACCATCTTTCATCCAGAATTATCATAAAGAATAATGTTAAGTACAGATTTGCATTTTGTTTATATCTCTGCACACCACATGCACACAACTTGCATCCTACAGTGGCTTAAAATCAGTTCCAAAATAAGTTTTTACCGTAAATGAGAAAGATCACAGTGTGATATTAGCACTTATCTGCTGTATGAATACAGAGGCGAAACTGGTCCAGTGGTTACAGCATTAGCCTAGAAACTGGCATATCTGGTTTCAGTCCCTACTTTGCTCTACTCTTCACAGGCCACCACAGGGAAATTGCTCACAGAAAAAGGCACAGGATAATTATCTACCATATGCTCACATCTTTCTATCAACTATTTTTCACAGTATTTGCAGGGCTGGAGTGTTATAACAACTTCAAAGGCTTCAGTTTCTTAGCAGCCAGCACTTAAACATCCTACAGGCTGCAGCTTCAAATCAGTCACTGTAAACCTACATGCCATCTACTTGTCATCTTTTTTTCACAGGTTCTTCATATCCCTCTCCCCCAAAACACCACTGGAACAACTTTCTGGAGTGATCTTCTTGAAATGATCATTTTTGGGCCCAAGCAAACATCAGAACTTAACATTTCATAAAAACAGTTCAACTCTGGAGCAATTCAACTCAACAACTTCCGTCATTGCAAATACAACCAAAGAATTTAAAGATCTTGTGTGCTTTGCTGCTGTGAATAACAGACAAAAACGTTTGCACTAAGCAAAGCCTGGGGTTGTCAGTATTTATTTTAATTTTTATTTTTGGCAAGAGGCTGTGAAAAATGGATACAGAAATTAGAATAGCTTATAAATACTTAGTCTAAATTCCAAATACCTGAGGGTCTTGAATTAGCAAGAAAATACAGAGCACGAAAATAACATAATAAGAAATTAATTCTGCTTTCAGAAAAGCATCTTATATTGTGTATGAAATAATTTTCCCTTCTTCTTCCACTGGCTACACAGTGTGATTCTTGATAAATGATCCAATACCCAAAGCAGTTCTATAACAGATCCCAGCGAATCTGACACATGGAGAACACTCTTCTACATTCACCTAGAATAACTGCAAATGTGTTCTCAAGTACTATTTACCAAAAAAAGGAGTAAACTCAGCTTCCAAAGGTTACTACAAATTTTTTCTATTTCCTGCTGAAGGAGCAGTGAGGAGGCAGCTATCTTGGTAAGTTAAGGGTACTCAGGAAATCCAGAATCCGTAAAGCTGAGCCCAGGAGAACATTTTTATGTTGCGTGCTCTCCCTGAAAGCGTTTGTCTGTTTCTCCCACAGAGCTCTCTTAGAAGATAATCAGACCCTCAAAAGCTACAACTGCCTGCTATCTAATTAATCTCCTAAAGACTCGGCACGCACAAGCATTTCTTGTCCTACTTCGCTAAGGAATTAGAGCAAGTTTTGTTTCTTTCCAGACCTCTCGGCATACCTCTCTCAGAAAGCAGATGATGCCTTTACCTGATCCAAGAGGGAATTTCTTAATTCCCTCAGCATGTATTAAATTCTGCATTAGTGAATCCAATGTACCAACCTAAGTACAATTCTCTACCTAAGTACATTGCACTTTTTTCATCTGGGAGTTGGCTACCAGAGGAAAAACTAGACCCGGCAAGTAAAAGGAACAAAGACAAGAAAAATTCCTCCACAAGACACAGGCACATGCATCTTTTACCTAAGGACTCACTCACCATGCCTTGATGGCAGTGTGAACAGGCCTCAACTCCTCAGACCCTCAGTGGACCAGAGAACAGACCACTGGCGACGCTTCACCTCAAGAGTCCCTTTCAAATAGAAAATCTTTTGCTCTTATCAGCTCTTGTGGCTTTTTCCTTTCCTGTCAACACAAGTAATTTTAGCTACAGCAAAACGGCAGAACCTTCAGAGCTAATGTTTTGGATAGCATCCACTGTCATCCCTCGAGCATTTATTGGCAGGTGGCACATGCAGAATTGTTCCCTTATTTCTTCATTTTTCCCCTTCCAAAATCCCACAAATTAAAATCAATGTATAACACAGTGAATCTCACTGTCGTGAGAACAGTATTGCCATCTTTATTTTCACATCTATACTACAACAGGTTTTATAGGACCTTGAAAATACATTCCCTAAAGAAAACACCTACAAAATACCATTGCGTAAATTTTAAGATACTGGAAATCAAAAATATTTCTCTATCATACCAGAAAAATTATTGCAAATTAGTTATCTTTTCTCAAAAAAAACAGCATGAAAACACTAATTTTTCATCTCTGAAAGTAAAAGCTGCATCGCTGGAAAGATGGGTATAACAGCAGAGTTGATGTAAAACTGTACAAACACTTATACTGCAAACAAAAGACTCAAGATGCTGATTACATTTGAATTATATTTCTGTAGTTATCTCTAAAGGAGAGCAGATAGGCCCAAGGAACTGAAATAGAAGATAGCAAGGGAACACAGACATAAAAGAATGTAAAGAATGAATAAAACAAAAAAAGGTTTTGAAACAAATATAAGCTGAAAGTTAGACCAGCAAAAAGGAAAGAAAATGTATCTTCAAACTTCCTCCATTTGGGGAAATTAATAGATCTTGTGAAAATCACCCATAGTGCAAACACATTTATTTCTTTGCCCCAACCATATCTTCTGAAGGAAAGAACCTTCAGGGTACCAAACTTAAACCAATTTCACTGCAGAAAAGTGAAATTATAAATTATAACAATTCACAGCCCAGAATTAAATCAAATACAAAACTGCATTTTTAGACAGAATGACCATTTCTAACTGTCCTTCTGTAATCAGTTAATTTAAAAGTTCTTTCTACTTGAATATTCATAAGCAATGACCAACTTCCTCTAGAGAAAAATGAATTATAACAGCACATCACTGTGAATTTAGTAGGCACTACACAGAATTTAAATGTATTCTCAATTCAGGAAGACTATCCTAGAGTCAGTCTTTTCTCAAAAAAAACCCCCTCCCCTACCCAAGTCCCTTGTAAATGTGTTTCTAAAAAGCTAACAAGCTGTTGCCTCCAAGACATGCCATTTTTTCGTGTTTCTAGAGCTCTTGTAAGGAAGTGTACCGTGACAGTAACACCACACATAAGGGCCAGAATCCTTTGATTTTCCACCAGTTTTTCTGATAATACTTTCTTCACCGTTTTTAACAAAACACCGCTCAAGTAAAGTATGATTATGTATTAATAAACTGAAGCAAAAAAAAGTCAGAAGTACATTACCAGTTTTCTGGTTTACATTAAAGAATTATAAATGCCAACATATTATCATTGTACTCCCACATTTCCACCTAAAAGATGTTCTGCTTTCATATGCTTGGCTTGGGATATCCAACTTTATATACTTGGTATGAACTATGGCTCGAAAGGGAATGATTTGCTGGAATACCACCCTTTCCACCAGCAAGGACTATATTTCCTGCGAAGGAAAGACATGAAAGCCTAAAGATCTTCTTCAGCATTTTACATTAAGATTCAAGCATCCTGTTATTCTGGTCAAAACTTCTGGCCCATCTAAATCTATGACCATAAAAAATATGGGGAAATTCATATGACAAATAAAAATTATTTTTTCCTAAAACAATGCTATGAATGGAAATCCACAAAATGTTTTCTCCCCCTATTTTAGTAGTGCACAGTGAGTAAGTTCTTCATCATATGCACTTTAGCTAGTATGGCAGAAAAACATTTTCTCACACTCTGCCATCCTTCAGTCAAATGTCCATGCACGCTCCTAATGCTCTCCAAAAACTAGTCTTTCCTGGACTGAAATACTCTATTTTAAAAGCTAATCTTCTGGATCTTTCATATTCTAGGGAGAAAATGCATTATCAGAGAAGCTTGTGCCAAAAAATGAAAGGAAATGTTTCCCCCTGGAGCCCTTTACAGAACTAAGGGAATTAATTTTGCATTCTATACCAGCAAGATTTAAGCAAGAAAGGCAAAACTACCTGTCTTAACAGAGATTTTGTTCCCTTGAAATTAAAGAAGGATTTTCAAACTCTAGATTTTTTTTTTTTTTTTTTTTTTAATTTCTGGATTCACTAGGTGAAAAGTCCAGCCAAAATGCTGCAATTAAGTAAAGCACAACTTTTAACCTCAGCATATTCTCTTCTGCTTATGCTTTGAGATAGAAAGCCACGTTTTATAAACTGTGCTAGGTTTGCTGAAGTTTGGCAGAAAGAAAGTGAGGTAAATATATGCAATGATTTTACATGAATAGAAAATAACCAAGTAATACTATGTGGCTAACCATCTCTCAGCCCTATAAATATTAGCAACTCTAGACAAAAAGGACAAAAATGAAAGGCTGCAAGAGAAATTAAGAAGACTAAAACAAGGAGGAAAAGGAATAATTTCCCAGTGTAGAAAGGTCTTGACGGACTCAAAGATGGAAAGATGACAGGAAAACCTTTCTTTCTGTCAGCCTCTTGAACTCCTTCTACCAGACTGTATAGCCACCATCACTACCACACCTCTACACAGATGATCCTAACACATGCTCTCAGCACTGTGTGACTTGTCAGAAGGACCTCCTGAATGCTGGCCTCACACAGGCTGCAGTCAAGCTGGCCAGGCTACGACAGGAGAGGATTCCCAGCCAGAATCCTTGTTTGGGGATTTCTCATTTTAAATCCAGTACTTACTCAGCTTGGCAGAGGGGCTGAACCAGATCAGCTCCAGAGGGCCCTTCCAACCCTAACTATTCTGTGATTTTGTGATTCTCTGAGGAACAGTGTGGAGCTCATACACCAAAACCAGATCACAATACATTCAAAATTACCTTTTTTCAGATCTGTCTTCAAAAGGAATGCTGCACTGGCATGAGTCTATTGTTCAAAACCGTGGACAAAAATGTATACCATAAGCGCCAACAATACCAGTAAAAAATCCTTGGGAAAGTTTCTGAATAAATTACTTCTCTGATCATATAAAATGAGATTTTTTTTCCATTGCCTATCAACACCAGACTATATGTACCAGTAACTATATGTATATATATATACACGTTTGCACACATACCTCTATTCCCCATACCTCTATTCCTGCCAAACAGGCAGGATCAATAGAGAAGAACAGGAATGAAAAGTTTTCAGAATTAATGTGTGTTTCAGAAAATTAAATGTTAAATAACATGGGATTATATATAATCAAAGCACATATTGACATATTAAGTCAAGACATGGCTGAAAACAACACAATACAAGGGAATATAAACTAGTTCAAAATAAGGAAAAAAACCCCCTTCTAATAACTGAAGGATCCAATTCAGCATTCTGTTTCACTTAATTTCCCCAAGTTTGACTGAAGCCAAAGTAATTTAAAGCTTTCAGTACAAGAGCCGCAGGTTAGGGGGTCCAAGAATGAAATCTGCTGCTGCCATTTGAAATAGAGCATACACATTCATTTCTCAGACAAGCAAAACCCACTGCTGTGGCTTTGTATTTTAAAATCACACTCCAAAAACCATTGAACTCATTGCCCTTACGGGGAGCTCTCACACTAGAACACATAACATCTGAATCTTTGCTAACAATACGACTGACAGACTTTTTAGAACATAATAGTTCAAACAGCATTAGTTAAAATAAGGGGTGTTTGAGCTTTTTTGGAGTTACTGTGAGCAGGGGGACAATTAACACTGTTAAAC
The DNA here is from genome assembly GCF_015227805.2 of Hirundo rustica. Classification (NCBI taxonomy): domain Eukaryota; kingdom Metazoa; phylum Chordata; class Aves; order Passeriformes; family Hirundinidae; genus Hirundo; species Hirundo rustica. The sequence continues at coordinate 29,415,666 of NC_053452.1, forward strand.
ATGTGTCTCATGCACTTGAGTAAATGAAGAACAATTAGTGGAAGAGGGGGATATTTAAAGGACCTCTTCACTACCCATTAAAAGGTAACTCCGCAACCAACAGAAATAATGTTTAAGACTTCGAACAGAGACACAGAAAAAATACAACCTTCACGACAGTCCTCATATAGCCAAATGAGTCTAATAACCACAAATACAAGAACTTAAAAACAAACACTGGTCTGCACAAGATATGGAGAGTGACAGCCAATACACTTGAGTAGCACAATGAGCTGAATTAACTCCACAGTGACTGGAACCTGTGCTCAGTATCAATAAATACACAAGGGAAAACAATCTTCCCCATGCTAGATATGGCCCTGAGAACTGCAGTGACTTATTCTCTGAAGATCCACGATGACAGTATCTTCCTCCCATGCAAATACAGCATTAAGTATTCCCACTAGGAATATGCTATACACTAGCCCACAAGGATATATTCAGCACTTAGTAGGCTTCAGGAAATGCTCGTGTCCACTTGCTTCCATTCCCACTACGGCTCCTGAAGACTTTTTGATAGCAATGGGTGGGCAGAATAGTTCTGGGAAAACTAGCTGGGGACCTGAAGTAGAATACTAAGACACCCATTTCCTTGATCTGAGAGTTACCTTGCTTATACTTCTATTGCATCCTCTTCACCAAACAGAAGATAATTCAAAATCATTGGAAAAATGGGGTTAACATTTTGAATAAGCACTTCAGCTATTAACTGGCTCACATTAACAATCAACTAAGCTAACATAACAAACAATTCTTGTTACTCAAACTGGCGTCATTGTAATGAGCTCCAAATTAATCTCATCCGTACACAATCACTAATCTTGTTGTGTGCCAAATGAATTTTTAATCAGAACGGAGTGAATCATAGGTTGTTTTTAAAATACATTTCTAATACTTATCATCCAAAATGAATAAACACTAGAGCAGGAAAGAACTTTTTTATTTACATTCTGAGAGGCTGATTTTATTTATGCATACTATACATGCAAGTATCAAATGCATTTGATAGGAAAATATTCTTAAAGACAATAAAATATAAATTTTTTTCTGTTTAATAACTCTTTGAGCATGAACAGCACCACCAACCTAAAAAAATTTAGCCCCATGACTGTGAATAAAACCGTATGACAGACCAAAAGGACTACTTGCCCCACTGTTGAAATGCTCCACAACGCTGACATCATCGGCAAGATCAGCATGCACACAATTAGACCCTGCGACCAGTAGAGTAACCACTACTGGTAAGACATGTAACGAAGCACATACTTTGCAGTGCTGAACTTGAGACTCAAGCTGAGCTTCAAATCCAACTGACTTTAATGTTTGCGCCAGACACAAAAGCAAAGCTAAATTTCAGTGAGCATTTTCAACTTGATTCTGCAATTGCAGTTATCAATTCAAGAAGGTATTAGCCCTGCTTCTAAAACAGAAGTACTCAACACATCGGTCTACGGCTGAAATACTGGCCTAATCATTCAGGAATTCCCTGGGAAAAACAAAACAAAACATGAACTATTCCTCTACAGCACTCACTTTTTAAAAGCAGTATTTCTGGAATCTTGCTTTAGCTCTCTGGCTAACAGCTGCTTAACTGAACACCTATTACCATGCTCAGATGAAAACCTAACTGGAAGGTCTGCCCATGGCCATGGAAACTGAAGAGTGACTGAAACGATTTGCAACACAGCCATTCAAATATCTTGGCGGAAGCCTACTGACAGCCTCCATTAGATCCACACGAGCCTGAGGAATCTGGAGTACCTGGTTCTCCTTTCAAGCTAAGCATAATGCCTGGCTCAAACCATCTAACAACATGTGATGACTTCTTGGAAAACAAGACACTCAGACAGATGAGAGCAGTGCATACAGGCTCAATGTCAGAATTCCCACATATCCAATGGCATGTATTACTTAGAGACTGTGCTCCTCATTGAATAACATCTACATGCTTTTGTGCGTGGTAGAGTCTGTTTTGATTGCCAGGAACTGTTGCATTAGAAATATTTGAAGGCTGCACAAGATTAAAAGCATTAAATTATGGTCAATGTGCTAATCTGTATTTTACTTCTAGTCAGTAGATAGCTATGTTAAAACATTTAAGAATTCTACTAATATCTTAGAATTCATTAAAAATTATCTTCATTAAAGAGCTCTCACATTTGTGGAAGAAAAGGGAGCTATTCAAAGACTTAGCAGAATCAGCAAGTTATTCTTAATGCAACACTCTGAAGAAAAAAATCTCCAAACCATATGGAACATAAAACAGTGAATGCAAAACCAAAGGTACAATATATAGACCACAGCTGCAAGGTGGGAATAACATGTTCCAATATCATCAGGAAGAACTGAAGGTTACATTTACATAGTGAATGCTTCAGCAAGGCATAATGACCAAAGGAACACTGTTGGCTTGCAGATTTCTTCTTTGGTTTGTTCTAATTACTTTCAAATAGGCTGGTTAATATCTCATTATGTATCAAGAAACAAATGGCTCTTCCAAATTGCTTTCCAAGAAAAAAGACAAGAAATTTGTTCTGTGCTGAGGCAGAAGAAAAGCAACACTCCCAAAAGAAGCAACCCCCAAAAGAATTAATGAACAATGTAAGAAAGAAAGAAAAATAAGGATGTTTTTATCTTTGCAGGTTTTCCTGTAGATCACAACTGTTAGTGACTTCATTTCTCATGAGAAATATGACACTGTACCTCTCTCAGCAAGCTTCTCCATCTGAATAGCATTTCTGAAAGATGTTCCAAATTATATCTCATTTGCCATTTGTTATTACTTTCTGTTTTCCAGTACATTAAAAGTTGCTTCTCTTTTTTTAATATCAACTATAAAAAGTAGTTGCTAATGTGAACACTTCTCTGGAGTTTGTAAGATTGTGAAACAAATGAGAAAAAGAGGAAAATAGAATTGGTAAATAAAGGTGTGTGAAAACAATTCTAGAATTGCCAGAGAAAGAAAAACCTTTTTAATAAAGCAGCATAATGAAATAGCTGTTCATCAGTGCCATGCCTCCTACTCAAAGGAGTCTGAGAGCTTAACAGCAAAATGACCAGGAAAATAAAAGTATGACATTTACCTTCAAAAGTTCTATTAGGTATGCTAAAAATAATTATTAAAACTGATTACTCTGATTCTTGTATATAACTTACTATGAAGGGAAAAGTAAAACCAAAACCCAACACTTGTAAAGCCACGCATCAAGGACATGTTCAACCTCCATCATGACACCTGCACCACAGCACAGTAGCCACCAACTTCCTTTGGGGAGCTCTGCTCTGGAGATGTGCTCATAAAGCACAAGAGGAGCTGCAGAGGAGGGCTCTGCATTGTCTCATTAGTAACTACTACTAAGTTGTGAAAGGGAGAAGTATTATAAAAGCATAAGCACTGATAGCTTCTTCAAACAAGGTTTTACTGCTCGAGGCTAACTGTGACTACTGAACAAAATGCTTGGTTTCAGGTTGTGGTACTTCTTCTGTAGTAGTAAGGCTGTAGAGAAGTATCTTCTCATTAATTTTTGTTCATCCCACCTTTTAGAAGGTCATTTCTATGTCTAGATAACCATAACACATGAACAGATAGCTTTCTTTGACGCAGTGGTTCACCTAACATAGTAACTAGATATACCCTTCCTCAACAGAAAACAAAAATCAACAATGTGACGTCAAATTACACTACTTTATTTTAGAGAGAAATGCTTTTAAAGACACAATTCATCACTTTTTTTCTGAGACAGATCATTTAAGATAGACAGATATTAACTAGACATATTTTACAGATATTCTAAATAACGATTATAAAGGTAATATTGTCTTGATTAAAATATTTTAAACTTTGCCCACCTTCCCCACCCACCCCCCAGTTATGGATTCAACTTTAAATCACTTTAGAAAGTAATGTGTTTACACTCAAAATACCAGTGAGATGAAAGGTGTGTTTCTTTTTTATTTTGCACTGTTGTAAAATTCCTGTTGCTGAAGCTTTTCTAAAAAAGCCTCTCTGCAAAGTGTAAGGTTCTCCAACAGTAAAGTACTTACATGCAAGGCAGAAGGATCTGGCAAAAACTCAGCATCCTCTCCAAAGATAAAATCTGGTGGCAGGTCAGGATAGTGAGCATTAAAAATTATATCCCCTGAAAAGCAATAATGAAAACATTGTTTGCACTTTTATATATATATATATATAAATAAAAAATAAAATAACCACATAAAACACCCATTTTTAAACACTGAATTTGACAGCTATATTACATATATTTCATGTATATAGCCATATAATTTTCACAAAATTTAACATGCAAGATAAGCATCAGATGTTTTGGGGGATGAAGTCAAATTCCTGAGGCACAGCTTCTTCCTCCTCTGCAAGCAATAAAACATAAAATACAGTATTGCTTTGTATCACAAATGGCAATTCAAACACTACTGAGGGTTGCCTCAAAACACTGAGTTAGAAAAGTGATCTTGTTCTAATAAAAAGTACCATATTTAGATGGCTGTGTTTTGTCTATTAAAAGTCAATTGCAAACTACTAAGATCACGACTTTCAAAATACCAAAGCTTTTAAAAATTAGTAGCACTTACTCCCTCTCTTCTCACCATCACCGCCAACTCTTAGAAGGAAGAATACACAGTTCAATAGGAACCATTCCAACTACCCAAATTCTGGCCAAGAGAAATGCAGTATAGCACATTTAAATGGAGAGATGAAAATTAACTGAAAATACAAGACTACATCACAGCTTGGCACTGAGCTCTCATCTTGCTAGTGTCACAAGATAAGCAATTAAAAGAAATTTGGGTTCTAGTATTTCACTAGTACGCATACTTCAGAGTTCATATAGATCAAGAGGTGGTCATATGCATCTGAGCTTTCAAAAAAAACCCCACCCACTGTTCAAGAAAAAAATTTTAAAACAAAAATAAGTGTTTCTAGCCTTACTTGTCTACCTCCCCATCATTCTTTATGACAATACGAAAGAATAACTGAGCTTTTGCATAAAACAGATTTATGAGGTAGGAGACATTAGGAAAAAAGACTGCCAGCTATGTGTTACAACTTGTTTAAAATCCACACAGAAAAGTAAAACCAGCATGGCAATCCTTGTAAACAATTCTCTTCAGAGAAAGTTACACCACTTTTTAGTTCTTAAAAAACCGTGAATGCAGAACTGGAGAAAAGCATTAGATTAACAAATCTTGCAAAGCCACACTGCTGGCTCAGTGATGTCACCATCTCAAGGCATTTAACATGACAGTTTTAATTGCAGATACCCTGCAAACTTATCTTGGCCTTAGCTGGAAGCAAGGATGCCATGAAGATTAATCGCAGAGGAAGAAGGCTCATGACCAAGAAGCCACTGGCCAGACTGGAGTAGGTATTCTCTACAGTATGGCTCCAAATCACAAACTCACTGCTCATGCAACGAGTAGAGCACAGTGTGGGTTTCTCCTCTCCGCACTCCCACCTTCCTTTCACAGCTGTCAGGAGCACGTGTAAGTATGGGGTGCAGAAAATAGCAGAGGTTTGCCAGTTAAAATTCCCAACACACTCAAAATAAAAAAAAAAAAAAAAATAAAAAAACCCACAACACACCAAAATAAAAATAAAAATAAAACATTTCATTTCATTTAAATATCATTTAAAAGAACAAGACGGGCACCAGTCCTGGAGGAAAAGGCATAAAATTGCAACTGGAAATGCATCTATATTAAGTAAAAAAAAAAAAAAAAAAAAAAAAAAAAAATTAAAAATCCTAGATTGCCTAAACTGTAATACAGCACTGAAGAATTCAGAAAAGTTTATGTGTACTAGGTTGGATAGTTCCTACACCACCAAGATGAAACCCTTCTCTTGATAATTACTGCAATTAAAATATCACGCCTGGCTCCTTTCAAGAACCTCATCAATTTCTACAGAAAGAGCAGCAAACTTGAAGTTATCTACTGAAGGAGATTCACCTTAATACATTCTTTGTCTGAGTTTTGAAAGAGGCATGTTATGAATAACTCCACAATGAAAAAGCCTGGCTTATGACTGAGACAGCCCAGTGCTACTCCAAAGGAAAGGACTGTATCTGTGCTTCTGCCATGCTCCTCTGTGATGCTAAGTAACTCATTTAGCACACATTTTTCATACTGCAGGTGCTAGCTGCATGCTCTTCATTCTCTGCATTCCTGCTTTAACAGAGTTGGTGAAACAGAGTAGATAGATATATCTACAGCTCACCTCACTTATGAGCTGCACTCCAACTACACACAGACTAAAAAAAGCTGCTTACAATAAAAGGATCAAAATAACAGCATATTTTTGATGTTACACCTCCATATTTGGTAAGTGAAAAACTATTACAGAACCCTACATCATGAGGCAGTTTCAAGACTCTGCTTGAGTAGTGAGATTGGCAATAAACCATTTCCACCTCTATGAGGTGCACAGTAAGGGGTGAAGCTCGGGAAAGCTGTGGCAGTAGGAGCACCATGGAGGTTCAAGCAGGTACAAACGCTCCCCTTTCAGAGTGAACTCACAGCAGCTCGCAGAACACCATTATATGCAGTGCTCAACAGAACAGTAAAAGAAAGTTGGAATCATTAGTTTAACATGCTAAGTGGTAAACTTTAACAATTTGGGGTTCAGGTCATCATATGCCACGCCGTGATTCATGCTGAGGGATCAGGGACGTGAGGAGGTGGTACCCTCTTCTGACCACTCAGCTCTGATGTGTGGTCACAGCGAGGTCAGACTCATCATGTCACAGCTGGACAAACCAACCTATTACCTATCTCACCAGCTCATATTTGTTCTTTACCACCTTCTGTCAGACCCCTTCTTCCACTACACATCAGTGGCATTATGAGTCCTTACCCACAGTGAATGACCAACTACACAGATACTTGGATTTTAAAAGCGCTCATGATCTACTGATACCAAGGAACTATTCAGGTACAACAGACAGAATCCAGAGTAAAAATTAACATAGTGATATTTGATTTTCTGTAACTCATAATTATTCGTAATTGCTAAAATTACTTCTACTTGTCCAGGGTTTGGACTTATTAAAGATTTGACCTTAGAACAAACTTTTAACATATTTAAAAATAGAAAAAAATCCCTCAGTTAAATCTTATTCTATTTGGTCTCTGCCATGAATCCAAGGATGTTTAGCTAGTTCCCAAAACAAAAGAAAAACCCCTTTTTTTAACTGTATCAGACATCCATACACATCACCCCCAGCGTCTCCAACTTTTCTGCTCTTTTCTCTGCCCTTCCATACAGTCTCACTTATGACTTGCTTAATTTACATACTAGAACAGAAAAGGTAACACCTTTGACTTAAAAGGCTGAGGTACCAATGAAGGCGTTTCCCTATTCAAAGCTATGAGCATGAGTGATTTTCCTAAATAACTGCAGCAAAACCAGCAACAAATCAGCCTACAGATTAAGAGAATCAATCCTAAAGCTGAGTTTTGTTCTTGTTAAATATCAAAACCCCGAGAAATTAAAAGTGCACTTAATAGTTTGTCTGGCAATGCTATGACGTGTAAACAAAAATCCTTCATTACACTCAAAGGTATTTAAACAATCAGATCAGCAAACACAAATCTGTTTTTTCACATAAATATTAACAAGAGCCTCTGCAGTAAGCTTACAAAATATAAGGTGCTAAGTATTTTGAATCACAAGTTAACAGTTAGTCTTGACCTAATAGAAATAGCCATTTTTATAACAAGTACTGTATTTAATCCTTACATGATATTATCTGTAGCTTACCCTCTTCAAATATAACAGTGCTGGGGTAAATAAAAGTAACACTTTTAACCAATAAAGTCATTTGCAAAATTAATGTACTTAGAGTTTGAGAAGAAGTTACCATTTTAACCCCGGAGGAAAAAAAAAAGAAAATAATCACTATAGTCCTGCATTCTCTGCTCTTCTCAGCCAAATGACACAAATACCATTTTCCTTGCATGTCCAGCACAAGTTTCTAGTTTTGCATATGTTTTAACTCTGTTTCTCCTTATTCCCTCACTGGAAGACCAATTATGTGGTACTCCACAGTACTACTGCCCATGACCATTCCAGTGTAAGAGCAAGGCAAGCAAAACCGTCACACTCAGACCATACTTATCTCATTGCTGTAGATATAGCAGCCCATAATTCGATGGAATTACATTTCCAATTTTCCAGAAATACTACTTTCTCTTCCTTTGTTTCTCCTCAGGCAAACAGCATTAAATGTTGAAATATTTTATTTCACAGACTTCAAAAGGAAAGTTAATTTGCTCCCCACAGAAAAAAAGATAGAAACATTGATACTTAAATCTATAATTTCTTTTAAAACCCACATGGGCTATTCTTTTCTCATCTATAAAAATGCATAAGCAAATCTAAGAGAGGAATAAGAATTGACTACAAGTAAGACAGGTGTTTCTCAGCAAGAAAGTGAGAAATTTCTAAAATCCCTACAATTGCTTTCCACTGGCCTATCCAGTTTTTCCTCTCCTGCTAACTTCATTTTTGAGGTATTTTTCTTCTTTTTTAAACCGTACTATAAATTTGTAGTACTGAAAAATGTCTTGCTAGGAGTGCTACAGCATCAACATCCCTGGTTAACCAACAGCAGCAAAATTAGGAAGCTGCCCACCAGTTAACTTCCCAAACTCTACTTTTGAAAGGATATCTATATGCTTCAGTTTATTCTGACACCAAGAATTTCTAAGTCAGCTCTAGGTACGTAGAATAAATATGTGTGGCCATTGCAACCTAGAATAACACCAACTGAACTGGAATTTGCTGTGAAGGAGATCAACCCATTTGGCTTTTAGGAAATCCAAATGCATTCACACAGATAGTAAGGCAATTGCTGAAGCAAGAGAACAAACTGTGCAGAATCAGTTCTGGGAAAATACATTAAGTGCTCTTGTTGAGTATTAAAAAGGAAAAACCAGTAGAATTATATTATTCATCAATTCAAGATTTTAACCTGTCTTTTCTAATAGCCATGCAAACAGTAGACAAGAACCACTGATCAGCCTCTTCTACAAACAAATTCTTACCTAAACCAGCCAGGTTTAATTGTCTTTACAGATACAAAAATCATCAGTTACTCACTACAACCTGCAACCAAAATACTCAGTCAGTGAAGTCAGCAGTATGAAATTATTCAAATTAACTAAATGCAGACATGCCTGGAATCCTTGCCACCGGGTTCCACGCTAAAGAATTTGAAGCTCTGAAGGCTTCAAGTCAAAAACAGTAATACAATAGCTATAGAACCCTTTTCTAATTGGCTGGCAAAAAAGATTAGTTCCTGAAATGACAATAAAACTTGTTAAATACAAAAATACTACTACTACTGAAAAAAGATACATGAGTAATTCTATTTTACTGTGGTACTGCTGCTGACAGGCTATTCTTCTCACAAGTAAAAGATGTTTTTGAGCTTAATTTCAGACTTGATGTGCGAATCAAGATAGCAGAAAAAGAAAGGCAGAAAAGTCAGCTTAAAGACTCAAAATCATCGCATAATAGAGGGACAATTTGAAAAAAATATATTTGATTGCATTAGAAAAAAACAAACTTCTCAGCATTTCTGTGACACTCCAGAAGAAATTCTAGCTACTCCACTGCACACAAAGCTGTGTAAGATCAAGGGTCCATGAACTTTTAAGTTCTTTAGTCTCATCTGAGATGCCTCAGGCACATTTACGGCAGCTATGGCACACGGTTTTCAGAGAGATCATGAAGCTAAAAAGGCCAAGCAAGGTATTCTTGGGAGCCTCAGAGTTAAGACACCTATAGTTAAGTTAATGAATCAAGTCCCACTTTTCCAACAGACGGAAGAAATACACAGGAAGAATTTGCAGGATATTATTCTTGGACAAAGGGTTGCAGGTGTGCATCTTATTTTTTCCTTTGATTTCAACTGACAAATGCTGCTGTAGGAGGAAAAAAAAAAAAAAAAAGAGCTCTAAGACTACAGAAAGTATGTTGTTTCGTAAAGGGGGCAAACCTGCAAAAATGGAGTAACATTAACTAAACTGGATCCTGAGCTGAGCAAGAAGGCATCGAGACAATCTCAGTAACTTGCAGTTCTGTAGCTGCTTTCTCAGAAATCTTAGCACCAGAACTGAAGTGGGCAAAGATGAGAACAACAGATAATTCAAGATCGGATAAGATACTGGTAGAAATTAAAGCCAGGCAATAGTGGAGAAATTAAAACAGAAACACTGGGTAGGTGAGAAAAGGAAAGGTAAAGGATAAACAGGTTCAAGCAAATGGACCATCACCAGTACGTGCAGCCCAAGCAGGTGAAAAAAGAAGGAAAGTGCAAGGTACCAAGGCACTACAGCAATACTGCTGTGGAGGCCTAATGTAAAATCTTTTAAGCCTCTGTAAGTCCACACTTGTACATAGATACTTCCAAGGTCGCTCCTCTTGATGAAATAATACACTAAGACTCACAACTGCAAAATCTTCTGTAATTTACTTGCTCAAGAGAAGACCAGAACATAAGAAAAAGTGAACAAAGAACCCAAGCAGGAGGAAAATGATTATTTAAAAGGGGAAAATATTGTTGTAAACTTTGTATTCTAAGAATAAATAAGATTAGACTCTCTCTTGACACTCTTATTAGGTACATTCATTAGATAAAATGAACAGGTTACTGAGGGAATAAGATTTATTACTCCTGCCACATAAAGCAAGATTCAACTAAACTTCAGAAAATATATTGCTTGGAAAAATCTTTGGTAAGTTGCAAAGACCTAGCAAAAAGACATTTATCACACAGGTAAGGATAACACCTAAGTATAATCTGAATTATAGCAACCAGAAAGTCCTTCTCCTAAGAGCCTCAACCAAAATACAGCCTGTGTAAAATAACCTAATGATGCAAAAAACACTAACACGTGCATTGCAGCAACATACTTATGGGAACCTTATATCTTACAGTAACTTGAAAAATCATTTTTGCAATTGTTTATTGGCACAATAAATAAGTGTTTAGCAACTAATTTGGCAAAGCAGCCTTTAAAGGGCCAATAAGGAGGTCGGGCTGTTCTCTATATATATCTTTTTGTTTGTTCTTAATTACTTCCTTAAAATAGAAAGCCACAAGAAGACTGGATGAAAATTACTGAAAGAGTTCCATCACAGAAATAAAAACAGATAAAACTTTGTACCATGTATTATGGGCAATATTCTTAGACTGGTTAGGCAGCAAGACTGATTTCTTCCTATAAGGCCCAAAACGAAAAAGAGTAAGAATCTAACAAACAAAAATCAGAAGCAAAAAATGAAAATCTAAGCTTCAAGTGAGACAAAGGAAATGTTCTTCAGGATCAAGGAAACCAAAGTGGTGGCAGTAGAACCCAGAGCTATAATCCACTCACATAAAAACAGTGAAAATCAGACAGAAGATGAAAATACTAGAGTTCAAGAGGCCACAGGGAACAGTAGCACTGGAAGGGCAACACATTGTTTAATCACTGTGAAATTCCAGATGACAGCACTCAAGGTCAGAGAGAGAAGGAGGCATCAGTGCCTGAAAAGGAAAATGTGAAGAGCAAAAGCAAAAAAAAACCCAGTCAGATTCCCTAGCAAGCAGCAATGAAAGCCTGAGTGGAAAAGGAAAGCCAAACCCAAGATATTCCAAGCTTTTCTGGAGGAAAAAAAAAAAAAAAGTAATCTGATACTAAATGGCATTTTTAAATTATAAATACTATGGCAGCTTATAATTCTGTTTATTCTGAGAATTTCTGTTGATATCTGCATTGATTTTTTATCAACTAAGACTGAAATATCTCCAAGAGTTACAGAACACTTCACCTTAAAATACATAAATACTTCCTTAGAAAGAAGACTGAACTTTTCTAAGCAGATACTGCGATCCAGTTAGCAATAAAGGATAACTGCATACCACACAAAGTAAATTTTGTCCTAGAAACACAGATTCAACCTCTTACAGGGTATTACAGACAATCTTCCTGAAATTAAAATTCCAATTAAGAATGCTGAAAAACTCAAATACAGAGAAAAGCATGGAGTTTAATGCAACAACACTGAGTACTGGATGAAAGAATAAAAACAATATGGCCATCTCAGGTTTCAACTGAGAATCCTAGCGAGACTAGGCTCAAGTTTTCTAAATATTCCCACATGAAAACAAACAAAAAAAAAGTATTTCCCTTAGAGAAGTAAATAAAGTAGAAGGGCCTCCCTGAAAACATAACTTGAAGTGTGATGGAAGACAATTAGTATGACAAACGAATTTATCTTGAACACTGGCGTAGTATTTTCTCCAGCATAAAATTATGGTCCAATCTCCAAGGTCCCTGTCTGGAGCTGAGTAACTGCTCAGTGTAACATTCCAGCAGTCCTGCATACATGCAAAAGTAAGGTGAACAAGACATCTTAAAAAAAACCCATTACACAGCCAACAAGCCATTCTGAAGTCACAGCGTTTGCTCCTACCATAGTTTACAAAGCAATTATTTACCACTACAGGTAGTTAGCCTTGCCTGCAAAGTATACTTCTCCTTTTTTGAGAAGCTGTGACCTTTCTGATCTTTTGGAAAACAGGACTGCACTGTGCAGTTACACTTCCCTAAAGCTGGGCACCAACAAAAAGCTGCTACAAGGGTGCCCGTGCAGTGGCAGCAGTTATGATTGATGATATGCAAAGACCTAATCTGTTGCAAAGAGGATGTAACACAAACCACAAAGGAACTACACACTTCAGCCTGTATTTGGTACCACATCTGAAGCCCATACACTGGAGATCCTGAACGCTTTCAGCTAATCTTTTTATTCTGGCAGATTTCGCAACTTTCCTTTGCAGAAATATTCTGCCCTTGAAAGATAACATATCTAGCAACAGCCTACAACAAAGCACCTAAACATCTCTGTTTGCATACTATGGCTGTCTTCCCCTGCCATTGTTACAGATCTAAACACAAAATTATTAAAGCTTTCTTGAATCTGCTCACATCACTATTTATTCCACACGCTGTGTGATTTAATGATTCACAGCGTTTTCAAACATGTAACACTGAAATGTGGAGGTTTACTATCACTTGAATTCACAGCTATTATCAGACACCTCTGAAAAAGATACACTTGTTTACACTGTTTTCAGTTGTCTTTGTTAAAATATATGACATGCTCTGTAGGCTTTTTGTTGTTGTTGTTTAATTGCGTATGTGATATAAAAATATAAGAACACTGGAGAAAAAAACCCAGATTTCTTGGTACTGAGATTGAACGCATATTCCATATTTCTAGGTACTTTAACTGGACTAAAGTCATTTAATATATGAATATAGTCTTTATGCCTGTGCATATGGGCATTTTAGTCTATCCATTTTCCTTTATGAATCAGGAACAGCTTCATCCTCTACTTGAAATAAGACTTACATCTCTCAGAATGTACAAACATGGCCCTGTATAAGATGGTCCCATAGAACATGATACCACTCTAGAAAGCATGTCATCTAGTGAAACTTATTTTGACTTGATCATAGTCATCAAACAAGACTCAAGTGGAATCTACTACACATTGCAGAACGTATCAAGACTCAACAGGTTGAATTTACTACACATTTTAACAAATTTTAAAATAAAAGTTCTACCTGGGAGGGCAGTTGGCTTCATACAATACAGACAATACTTACGAGACTCCTGAACAAATGCAGAATCACTTGTTTTGTCTTTAAAAGAATTACTAGCTAGGACTTAAAACTTCCAATTTTATTTTGTGAGAAAGAATAATTAGTAAGCCTCTTGAGTCATAATTTCATATATTTAGAAAAGTCAATATAGCTATAGTAGGCTGATACATGAGCCTGGCTCCTCTCTTAAACACCTGAGTAAGCTTCCAGGTCAACTTCTGGGAAAGACAGCTTTCCTTACAGGTGCTAAATAGAAGCTTTAATTTACTTCTAGAATATAAGGAGCTTAATTGTGTTGACTTCTGTTCATAAAGGATAAGGACTTCTAGTGCATGACACAATGTAAAAGAACCAGCCAAAAAAACCCAAACCTGCAGAAGGAATTCAATAAAATTCTCAATACTTAAAATGTCTTGGAGAGCTAAAGCATGTGTATGATGCAGTCTAAATGGATACTATCAAAGCAGTGTTTTAAATGCCTACTGTGGTATATGTCCTAAAGTTAATTCGTGCTAAAAGATATAAAATGTAATGCAATCTCTGTAAGGATAAGTTTCAGTTTCAATCCCGTATGTTAAGAGTTAACTCAGAGAAAAGTAGCTCAGAAAAGGCACAGGAATTTCTCTTGCCTGAAAGACATGGAAGGGACACGAAAGAAAAATGATTAGGATTGCCAGAAAGGGAGACCCAAAAAAATGCCTCTGCCGGGAAACGTTAGAAGAAGAACAATGACGACGGAAAAAGGGGATGAGAGCCCGGAGACACAGATGATTACATCAGATCGATATCTAGACCGTCTCCTCCTGAAATTAACATCTCCACACCACACCTGGCCACAGCCATTAACGGCACTGTCCTCCCCCTCCACCCTACTCAAACTCTTAGAACTGGAACATGAATGTTTAATGAAGATGCCTCGGAGGAAGAACCGTCGAAATCCCGAGTTTCTCTCAGCGATCCAGTGTATAAAAAGAGGCTGCTGCAAGCCAGAAATGTGAACTTGGGGGATAACAGACTGGCAGAGTGTGTTATCGTTGTTCACCCAGCGGCGACCCCGGGCTCGACACTGTCCTTTTAATTGTGGCTGTCTGAGACTGTCATTTTGTCTCTCAATAAAATTCCAAATTTTGATTTATCGAATTTGGTCTATCGTATTTATAACACCTACCATTTCTGTTCACACCAAGTACCTGCTCCTCCAGACAGCATACTCTGATGGACTCACAGGATAGCTAAGGCTGGACAGCACCACTGGGGACTGCCTAGTCTAATTCCTCAGCTCAGAGCAGGGCAAACAGAGGAGATTGCTAAGGGTCATGTGCAGCTAGGTTCCGAATAGCCCCAAGAATGAACATACACAAACTACACAAGCTCTGAGCATAATCTGTTCCACTTTTTGACCATCCTTGAAAAATAATTTTTATTGTGCTTGAAAGGAATTTTCTACATTTCAATTTGTGACCATTTCCCTTCAGTGACTGCAACTGAGAAGAGCCAGGCTTCTTCATTTATCCCCATCAGGTACTTACAAACATTGGCAAGATTTGCCCTGACCCTTCTTTTCTTAAGATGCTTCAGCTATTTTGGCCTCTCCTCATACAACAAATCCTCCAGTTCTTGGTCATCTTTGTAGTCTTCTGCTGTACTCATTGCAATATTTCCATGTTGCTCTGCCAACAGACAGACCAGAACTGGACATAGTATTCTAGGTGTGGCTTTACCAGAGTTGCCCTAAAACTATAAATGCCAAGCTTTGAATTTTACTTTATCAGAAATTCTTCATCCTCTCTCATTTTTCAGTTGCTAGAGACAAAACCAACACAACCATTTTTTCAGCAGTGGAACTGTTTAGAAAACATTACTTTCTAAAAATATACAAAAGCAAATTTTATTCTAAACCTTTGAAATAAAAAAAAAATAAGACAAATAGAACATACACTAAGAATGGGCAAATGAACTAGCTGTGTACAGGTTCTCTAAGCATAAAGATGATTTAACAATACCATAAATCAGAAAAATCAAATTCACATTTCTCTAATCTGGTCAATTATACCAGTCATTGTTTAAAGATACCTAATAAAATAGCAGACTAACATCTTTTATTGGAGCTTAATAAATAATTATTCCTAAAAGAGACAGAAAGAAGCAACACAAAACATGTACAACTTATAAATGAATTTTAAAATGGTCATCGGATTATCTTAGTCATAACATTTTATTAGAAATACCAGGGGTGTAGGTTGTGACTTTTGGTTTTTAGAACTCATTTTTCAAAACTGTAGTCTCACAGAAGCCTTTAAACTTATCTTAAATATTACATATTCTTGGGAGTTGTTTGTTCTTGGAACTGAGGCTTTAAGAGAAAACAACAAACACACGCATTTCAAAACTCATAAAGTTAGACAGACACACTGGAAAATTAGCGAGACACAGAACACTGAAAGAAAAGCCAAGATGCAACTGCAAGATTTTTTAACTTACATTTGAGCGTTTCTCCCGCATAAGGGATATGCAGTTTAAAACGATCACAGCTGGGTCCAGGGGTCAAGGACGTACAGCTAAAAATGAAGATAAGAGAAGAAAGAATGAGCTAAGCAGTTACAGATGGTAGCAAACACTAACATTATTCTACAGGATACAAATGACTAATAGTAAAGATATTGTGACTACTAGAAATACTCATCCTTATGATTCTGAGAAAGAGGAAAAAGCGGGAAAGATGCAGGAGGCCCATTCTCTTTTGAGCAGCAGTTCTCACAATAGCATAAATGTTAGGATTTCTGCCAACTCTCTCCCGTTTTATAAAGACAACACACAAGCAAAATGCTCTGGTTTGAATGTGCAATCAGAATGCTATCAATTAGTCAGTCCAAGCCATCAAGTTCTGTGCTTTGTATACAATTCTGCAAGTCACAACTCTGTATGTCACAGTAACATGGCTACCTGCTCCCTATGCCTGCCACCCATAAAACTGGGATCAATCTTCATTTTAAGCAACTAACATTCCACTAACATTTATTATTTTTTTACCTATTATAACATTAATATTTTCCCTTGTGGAAACGTTTCACAGTAGCCTTCAAGAGGGCAAGTTTCAGAATCAGCTATGTGGGGATGCAACAACTGAGCATGTATGTTTTCGGTCTGTGACTCTCCTGCTTATCAAGCACAGGAACAGCAGCTGGGCCTCATGGTGGCGAGGGAGCATTTTATGAGTAGAAAAGTCACTGGAAAACTGTTTAGTGCCTAGGCCAGAGATGACCAACTTTTTCCTAGCTTTTAAGTCATAGACCAAAATTTTCAATTAAAAAGTCTCAAAGTCTCGGTTGCAAAAGGAGCAACAGGGACACACATTGTTTCACTGGAAGGAATGATCTCTCTGCTGTGGGCTGCTGGGCATATGACGAGTTCCAGGAGCAAAAATGCTGGAAGCCCTTAGAAGTCCATTGCTTTATGCTTCTAGGGATCTTGATAGCCCTGAATCTTCTCACCAGCTTAATATTAGTGAAAATTCCATAGCCCCAGCACAATTCTTGCAAGCCACCTAAAAATCAATGCTGTACTGGTCAATGCCAGAAAAAACAGTGAGTGACAAAAACGTAGACAAAGATAAAATAACTTGCTAAACTTATGTATCAGGTCACTGGTGGAGCTCTAACATATGCCACTGACAACATATTGAAACAAACCCCACATTTACTGGGCTATACACACAGCCAAAAGCAGCAAGATGGGTAGGCCAGAAAATTGTCAAAAATTCTGATCCTACTTTGTCAGAAGCAACATCGTAACTCCTGCAGCTCTATCTGTCATACTGCAGGAGAGGCATCAGGGCAAATGGAACAATCCTAACCCTCACACGTACTCAAAACGGTTCAGAGAGCCATTTCTCTCTGGTGTTGGCTCTACAGCCTCCTTTCCTCTTGCCACTTGAATGTTATGGAAACCATATGCACTAATTTCAGACTGTTTATATGCAGCGAGCTACATTTACTACAAATTTGTGCCTGCATGTAGCTTCCTCAAAAAGAAGCAGCCATGAAACTACAGATCAATTATCTTAAATGGAGTTTCCACAAAAAATACTAGAAAACATAAGCAAACTACTTATGTGCAGCTAGAATCTAAGATAGATACAATTAAGAGCCACATGCAATTAACAGCCTACACTGATTGAGCAAGAATACACCATATTTTTTTAGTATCACTGCAAAAATTAGATAACTGTCCTTTCAAATCAATAGGAAGAAACACATGCCCGATCTTGCCATCTTGGGAGAGCACCATGAGAAGCAATCTCGAAAGACATAATTTAGCTATAAACTATCTACTATCAGGTATTTGAAGACTTGAATGGAAAGCAAGTTTCAAAAAAAGATTAGTTCACATCTTGCTTCATCCAGGAAGAATGCCCTGACTTGGTTTTCTTCTGTTGGAGTAATACTTCATGTTTTATTGGAAGACTGATGATGGAAGAGAAATGATGCTTTGTGAAACCTGCTGATGATGCAAATGGGAAAGGGAATACAGCATGTTGGACAATAGGATCAAAGCTGAAATATGTTTTGATTTAATGGCTGTACTACTTATTTTAAAATTTCATCTAGGTAGGGCTTATCGAGAAAAGTGAGCATCACCAGCCTCACTACAAGTAAAATCAACTTAAGAATGCAAAAGGTTGGATCCCTAGTGCAACAGAAACGAGAGAATATAATTATTTTCCAAGTTGCACTTCTTTAATAGATGAGAACAGCAAAATGGGAGTGCCCAGTGTTAGGATGTTTTAATGGCTGTGGATGAATTTAACAGCTATAAAGACATTACTAGCTACTTCCAAATAATATCTATGGCTTACAACAAGTATAAGGACAATTCTAGGAAGCATACCAAAAAAAAATAAGAAAAAGAAGTGCAACATAAAAACCCTTTTTCAAGTTCTAAAATATCTCTGCAACTTCATTTAATATTTAATGAAAATTTCTTTCAAAGTATCACAGGTCACAGTCTGAGACATTTCTCAAATACCATCAAAATTACACTGTTGTTAGCTTTTCAACAGACACAAAAATTTCTGATCCTGAAAATACTCTACAATCTTTTCTTTTCACCATTTGGAAATACTTAAGGAAAGTACAATATTCCTTAACATTAAAATAAAAGCCTTATTTAATGGTAAATGTCCCTAAAAGCAATACTAAGTACTTTCCTATATTATTATACTGCACTAGAGATGTTTTTAATTTTATTGGTCTAGAAATGATCGAAAGTGACAGTATTAACATTTTTTTCCCCCAATTTGCTCTGGCTGGGCTGCATAAGAGATTTCAATAACTGCAATAGGCTGAGCAACCAAGCAGAAATATTATATACATACATTTGAAAGGAGGCAGTTTCTTTTTAGAATAAACAGCAAAAGAACAGAACTCCTACGGCAAACCAAAACTTTGGTACATACAGGAGTCTATGTGTGACCTTATTTCAACAGAAAGCCCCAAGTAATGGCCTGGCTATCGACATTATCTCCTGCTTGAATTTCCTTAACACACAGAACCCCTTACAATTATATACATATAATTGACCCTGAAACATGACCTCTGTCTTTTCCAAAATGTAAGACTTTTGTTTCTTGGGCATGCAATCCTTTTCCTTAATGTGGTCTAGACAAAGTCTTTTAAAGATTACTTGTTGCCCTTTCTTTACAGGGAATTGACATATAGAACAATAATACCTGGTGTTGAAAATTAATGTCATAAGCTGACTCTATCTCATGATATATGGGTGTGCTATCTCCCTCTTTATTCATGGAAAAGTATTACACTGGTTTGCATTTATTAATTTAAGTAATCAGTATTTTACATAAGAAAGCCACTGAAGCAGAAATTAATGTTTTGATGCTCAGAGCAGTGATACATCTTAGTCTTCATAAGATGATTAATGCTATACCACAAGATCTCCCACAATGGTTTCCCTACTAAAATATCAAAGAATCAACATCTTGAAAAGTTTCCGGGACCAAGGAATACTGTTAAGTGTATTGCTTAAAATCATGTTGACCTATTCAAAGGGGCTATGCTGAGACTTATGGTTGGAAATTGGTAGATGGAACAGAGTACGCAGCAACCACAACTGAATACAGTTCCCCTTCACAGCAGATTTTAGCAGAGTTCCTTGAGCAGATACAGCAGATTAACCTCAAGCTGAGATACATTACATCCTCATAAAGTAATTATTCCAAGTAGGAGACAAGTAGAACTTTCCTTCGTTGAGTGTTTGATGCACCTTACAGATCGTCTGTGACTATTGGGAAATGGTTTCTTTCACAGTTAATACAACACACGTAAACTAAACCCGTTCTTATTCAAAGTCATGGTCAGCACCAGATGCTTAGTTACAAGTGTTCAGATTCTTCACCAGTCACTAAAGGAAATAAAAAATACTATCCAAACAAAACAACAACAACAACAATACAAACCAGGAAAGTGACTCAGTTTTGCTGGTTGGAATAAGGCCTCAGTCTATAACAATAGGTATAGTACAATGTATTTTTCTGCAAAATGGATCCTTCTTCCCAGAGCATCCTAAAAGCCTTTAAAAATCCAATTCTACTTGAGTTTAATAGCAAGGTTTCCTCTTATACCAGTGTATTTGTGATTATTTTGTTGAATTTACACTTATTCTGTTTTGATTAAGCTCAAAAAACCCCAACCCATTTTGATATTTTATAGGATTGAAGTCACAATGATGTGGAGAGGACTCTGATAACCATAGATTTCAACACCATCTTCCCATCAACTAGTTTTCTAAAACCATCACTTGAAAGCATTCCCAAGAGAAGCAGTTGGGCTCTGATAAGACCTTATCCAAAATTATGTTCTGTGACAAGTGAATGGATCACAATGAAACAAAAGCACAAGTGTTTATCACCTTAATCATGAAAGTCAAGAGGTGGATGGTTATTCTATCCAAACACTTAAAAAAACTCTCACAAAAACCCAAACCCACCAAGACCTCTCTCCAAACCCAGCACTTTATATACAAAATAACAGTCAGGCTTTTTTTTTTCATGCCACTCCTAAAATCTCCTGCTTAGAACCATATAGAACTATAGCAAACATCCAGAGCTGTACACAGAAGTCCAATAGCTCTACAGGAAAATGACTAATCTCCTTCTTATTTCTTCTTTTTTTAATTTGTGGCATAGGTGTAAGCCCAAACAGTCACATAAGAGTTATCTGATTACTATCATATATACTGATTAAATAGCATGTAATGCATTTAGTCATTCTTCCTTCATAAATCACACAGAAGCTTTACTGCCTTTACTATGAGAAGACAAATCATCAGCGAATTTTACTCTACAATAGCAAAGTCAAATTAGACTAAGAATTTTAGCCTGTATAATTTCAGGAACTTAATATTGCCACTGCCTAACCTGAATAGTCAGAGATGCAAAAGCTCCTTTAATCTTATGATGCTTAGGCTGCTACACTTGCTGCTCTTGAGGATCAGTACTTCACTGGAAAACAGACAACTTTTTTGTTCACTGGACTCCTGGTGTAAAAGCCAAGAAAGCATCACACTGCGTTAGAGACATCTCAATGGAGAATACAGCTAAAAACCAACACACACACACAAATAATAAGAAACACCACAAAGTCAGTTCTGACCACTGGCTGTATTCCCAAGCCCTTCCACCATACCTAGGATATGCTTCCAACTGTTCCTGTGTCATATAAAGACATTGCTATGGGAAAAGGAGGTCATGTTACTTTCATAAGACAAGAGGCTAAGAATGAATATTATTTTAGGAATGGCGAGACAGTTCAATCAGAGTACCTGTGGCTGAAGGTTTTGCCAGCAAGAGTCAAATACAGTTCAGAGGCAAAGACAGGTTGATTGTTTGCTACTAATAAGAGGCAGCTAACTCAAAATTCCACCCAAAACTCTTAAGTGGCATTTGCTAAGAAAAGCACCTCCATTTTCAAATCCAGTAGAACAGCCTTTGTCAATGCCTTTAGATTTTTATTCCCTGCAATTTTTGTAGATGGAAATCTGCTACAGTGTTCATTGAAGACACGGTATTTAATCCCATTTAATTAAGAATTAATTACAGAACTCACAACAGATGGGTATGCCATGTACAGAGGCATTAAGAATAATTAAAATGTGTGGAGAGTGGAGGTGAATAAAAGGAAGGCCAGCAGGTGACAGGTTTTTTGCAAGATCACTAAACAGAAAAATGGTTAAAATCACATTTTAGAACATTGACACTGATGACAAAACCCTGAATCAGGCAGTAGTTTGCTGCAGCATTGCACAAAGCTTTACAGGCTCCTACATAGTATTTAGAGTATTGAGCAGCTGCTCCTGAAAACAAACAGATCCAACCAAAATTCTGTCAATCAGGCAAAAATTGAAATGGGAGAGATGGTCTAGTCAACCAACTTCCACCTTCAGTTTCCCTTCTTTATATAGACATATGTGTTACACATACTAGAGAGAGACGGACTTGCTATTAAAAGACACACACCATTGCTTTTGGGAAATTAAAACACAGTTACATTTCATCTTAAATTTAAAGCAACTATATAAAAGTATCTTGTGCTTATTTTAGTAAAACAAATACACCACTTGTATATAAACAAAAAGTGTAGATTTTCTTAGTATGAGTGACGGGTTGCCAAAGCAGATGTTGCAGGTGGGGAGGGCTCTGGACTTCTAGAACACAAATGTCCTTCAGAGCTGCCTGAGTCTTGTGGCAGTTCTGCCAGGCTAAAATATGGTTGCCTCTGCTGGAGGGAGATGTTCAGCCCAGCCTCTCTGAGGTAAGCATACGTATATATTTTGAAATCATCTCAGAGAACTTCTACATTAAATTAGAACACGCATAAATTTCACATGATTCTGTTATTTTTTTAGCACCAAACTCCCTGTTCATTTAGCCTAGTAAGGCTGGGTTTAGAACAACTCTTTTCCAGTCACCATAGCAGGACAGGTTGGAAGGTGCTACCACAAAAAAGAAACCACATCTACTGTACTTGCAAGTGGACTTGAAAGAAAAGCTCTGAAACTATCTCAAAACATTCCATTAATAAAATCTCTGTAATTTAGGGTGGGAGATTATTATTACTGTATCTCAGGAGCTAATGATGATACTAATTAAGAAAAATAATTAAGCATTGACAAAGTTTTCAACAAAACGTATTTTACGAACATGCTTTAGAAATGTCAATAATCAAACTGATTTCCTTTGTGAGCAAGATCTTTTATACTCTGGTAATTGCATGTAATTCTTTTTAAAGACTACACATGGCACACACACGCCGCAAAAGAATGAAATAGGAACAGAAAATGGAAATTTTAATGAGGGAATGATCAAAAATTGAACAGAAATAAAGACAATTGCGATGGCACAACTCTCGTAAGATACACTCTAGTATAGTATGTTTAGGTAAATAAACTAGTGAATTCCCAGTATCATAAACTGCCACATGTTCATGCAAGGAAAAGGCACCCCATTATACTGGAAGACCAGCTGTACCCCAAATTCTTGGAACCCATAAGCAAATTTTTAGCGAAGAGTTTGAGGGAGTGGCAGATGCATCCTTTGGATTTACTTCATCTCCCTTCCCTCCTGACAGATTCAAACCATGTTTCAGATTTTCACAGCTGCCATTCAATTATCCATTACTTTGCAATGAGTAACAACCTAATAATGTGTCACGTGTTGTATTTCTACTGTTCACTAAAGTGAACTCCATTTTTGGAGAAAGAAAAATAGAATCATACAGGGAACATTTTTACTTTTAGATTACTCTAAAAGAGAACCATTCTTCACCAAGTATGAAATTACAGTCAACCACCTGGAGTTTCATATCCTTTCAGTGTTCACAGGAAAATCATATTATACAGCAAATCACAAAAGCTGAGCTATTATAAACATCAGCTTTAATAAGCCACATAGCATTGCTCACAATATTGGCTGTAATAGCCATAAAGACTCCCAATCCACTTTCTAAGTAATTCATTTCATTTTATTGGAAAATGCAGTGAATTGATATCAGGGAAAAACCTCAAGGACTAAAATCATAGGCCATGTTTATATATTTTTCCCTTTTAATAAACTAGATAAACAATAAATAAGTCACATCCCTGCCCGGGATGGGCGGGTTGGAACTATATGATCTTTAAGATCCCTTCCAACCCGAACTATTTTATGATTCTATGGATATTAGGATGTATCCAGCCCTCCTCTGTCTTTTGCATTTCCCTTTTAAAGTTTTCTTCTAATTGCACAGTTTTAGATCTTCTTGGTCACAGATGTCTATATTAAAGGATTTCCTAATTTATAGACTCTCAGGAGAAATTTTTGTTAATACAGCCATGAAGTCAGTTCTTTGGATATGAAAGTTAGGTCAAGCAAGGATCACCACATTTAGAACATAAATCCATAGTTTACAGTCACACACATATTCAAAAGGGCGACATCAGATTAAGTATATTTATATAAAATATTACAAGACTGGAGACACAGCACAAAGCCTATGAAAAGATAACACCTGAATAAAAATATCAGTAGTTCTCCTATTTCTAGTATTATTTTAGATCAATTACAACAATAAAGATATGCAGTAGACTGAAAAGATCAAAAGGAGAAGGAAATTCATAGGTAAATTTACAACAGACCATCCCGTGGAATTGCACCTGCAGAAAGCAAGCCCCACATCACTGCATGCAGTATTTTCTCCAGAAGTCTTGTTCTAGAACCTCTCAGCTCACCTTTTCTTTCTCTAACCTTTCACTCTCACATTAATTCTCACAGCTCACAGCCACCTCAACAGTGCTAATGATAGTCAAAAAAAAAAAAATCTTCTTCCCTGCAAATGCTTGTCCTTGCCCTCACTGTCCAGTTCCCAGTTTTCCCTCAGCATCACAGCAGGAGCTAGGCTTGGCTCATCTCTTATCAGCCTTGCAGGAATAGAAAACCATATAAGACCTCCTACAATGACAAGACTATTTGTAAGCAGTCACCTTTAGATCCCAGTGAAAAGAGGGTCCAGCCTACCCCAAGTTCTTGTAATTCTGAGTCCCCAGCCCATCACAGATGCTTTGACCTGTCTTTATGCCACTTCTATCACCTCCCCTTCACCCCTAAGTTCTGTCCCTTTCTGCACCTATCTAATAAAACTGAATTTTGCCTATGCGCAACAGGTTAAAACTAAAACAACAAAATCATGTACATGGAAGACACTACACCACTAGAAATCCCTGAGGAAATTATTCCTTCTAAGTGTCTTCATTGCCTATTTGCAGTTGGCCTGAAACCATATCACTTTCATAGGGTTTAAGTTAAGGCTTACAACTAACACAGCAGCCTGGAAAAATGGACAGATAATCACCTTTTATTACTTCAAAAGTTTCCCAGTGCAGAAGAATTCTTAACAAAGAATATGAAACAATGTATTACTCACACCACCATCCTCCACCCACCCCCACCCCCCCCCCCCCAAAAAAAAAAAAAAAAAAAAAAAAAAAAAAAAAAAATATATATATATATATATATCCAGGGCTGAAGAGCACAAAAACCCTACAAACTTTTACTGAAGAGACTGAAACCAATACTCTACAGGAAGGGGTAGAAAAGAGAGAAAGAAATAACATAAATTGGGAGACATTTTGACAGGTCAATGGTAGCCCTAACTATAAACAGGACCAATCTAACTAGGTTTTTCTTGTGAAAAAAGAACTGACCATCCAAAACAGAGCAACCATTACTATATGGTATTTTTGGTTTAAAGATATTATTTCAGTGAAGCATACAGTGATGCACAGGAATCTGGAGTTGGGTTTTTTAGGCAATGTAAGTTTAGAGGGCTTTATATTTGGCTTTTTTTTTGTCTCTTTCTCATAATAAATTTCTGCAATTTCCCCAAATAACTCAGTTTTATCATTCTGTACAATAATAAAAATACTCAGTCCTAGTGGTCTAATTGTATTCTTTCAGTCATATACCACAGATTACAGATAAAAGAAACTATGACCTATACTGTGGAGTGATTTGCCTCAGACACAAATTCCCTCCTCTCAGGAAAGACAAAATAAGTATGTTCCCTTTTATTGACTTCTACTTTTCTACGGCTTACTTTTACCTCATGGACTGAACTTAGAATCTTCAATAAAAACATCAACTTCAATAGCAAACTGAACTCTGTTAGTTTACAGATACAGCTCTAAGTATCCTTTTGAGTTGTTCATTTTCAGATAGAGAATAGCTGTTTCAAAGAATGTCTACCCAGGCAGTGCAACACCAGGTAAATGCCTAACACTGTATATCAATAAATAGATTAAAAATAATTATTACATTTTATGATTTTTTTTTTTTGCACACTGCTAGAGAATGATCTTCAACACTTGTTGCATACCGGTCTGTCAGGACAAAGCCTCTGATCATCTCCTGTGTTTTGAAAGCCCCTAATCTCATCAGAAAGTATCTGCAACAAAAAGACTAAAACAAAAATTCATAATATACTGCTTCACCTTCATCACAAGTGTACATTAGTTTTTTAATGTTATGCCATGTAGACATGCAGGCATAAGATAGCATCAGGCATACATGAAATAACTGCATATATAAGACTGAAGAATTACTGACCACCCATCCAGGAAAGTATTCTTCTCTACTAAGGAGAAGGGGGGAAAAAGTGAGCTGTTCTCAGTTTCTGGTGAAATACAGTATGCATCCAAGACACATGGCATGCTAGAGATCTGTCCAGTTCACATTAAACAAATGCAAGGATTTGGAAGTGAAGAAATTGGACTGGATATCAATTATTAGATTTTAGCTGTGCTTATAACAAAAAAATAAAGTCTTGGGAACTTTTTCTCCTGTAGTGATGCGCAATGCCAAGAAATAAGAGATACCTGTTACAACAGAAAGACCTAAGCATGGACCTACACTAACACAAGCCCCATTTTCAAGAAACATTCAAGGAATTCCCAAGACATGGAGAGCAAAGTCACATTTAAACACCTTGTTAAGGTAAACCTTTCCAACAGCATTTGGCATACTATTGGTAGTACATTATGTGATGCTCTCCTTACACAGAAGAGAAACAGCTGAGTCAAATAGTTTCTTTGCATTTGCATTAAATGGTAAAAATTATAAACATAGCATTTACCTTTTTCAAGGTCAAACAAGAGGAAGCTACTCACTGTCCCCATCTAAAAATACCAGCAAAGACATATTGTGCATTATTTAAACAGAAAAAATCTCAGGAAGATGTATGCAGTCTTTCAAATGAGAGTCCAAGTTACTGCGATTATCTAGTGCTACCTTTACTTTTAAAAATAATTTCTTTCTTCATAGCACTTGAAACTAACAAACACAAACATTTTTATTCTGAACAACTTCAAGCACCTTGTTCAAAACTGGTGTAAAAAGATGCCAAATATTGTGACGAATATTTACAAAACCATTGCAAAATGTATGCCCTACACTTTGACCTTTGACCAGACAGACATTTTGCCTTTGTTTTCTCATCATTCAGAAACAAATGCAGGAGAGTGCAACCTTGGAGACAGTCAAGTCTTTTTCTACCAGCACAGAAAAACTACTGTTACAAGTTCCAAGTGCTGCTCCACAGCAACAACTCTATCAAACTGAAGCCACCACAGCTTCAGCCTTTTACATTTTACTTGAGAGATAACAAACTTCTAGTTGTAAGATTCTTTGCAGTGAAGAACTGTAGTTGTCATCAGAAACTGGAATGAAACTACCTACTTTGTGAAAAGGTAACAATTCATGACTTACCCAATTTAGCAGCAAAGGACTCATAAGACCACAGTTCTAGAAACTGCCACATCCTTCCAAGTACACATTTTACACAAAACATAGTTACTTTTTAAAATAGCTTTCCATAGTATTTGTGTTCAGAAGAGTCAGATTCATTAAACTTTATACATAAACAAAATGTAAACACCTTAAAAAAATTACCTATAGACACCAATGTGAATGATAGCTATGAACCTTCCTAAAGCAACTAAAGTAGAATCACTAGTTAATCAAACACAAAAGATCAAGCAAGAGCTTTAAATAACTGCTACAGTACTGTAAAATATTTCACATCTGAAATCAACATTATTTCACAAAGTATGCACATAAAAATGCATATTTACTTTTAAAAGGGAAATGCCTAAAAGAAAGGGAAATACCAAAGCATATTGCAGTCTACTTGATAACAGAAAAAAAGTAAATCGTCACTGCTTCCTAGGAAGCAGGGTAATAAAGTTGTAAATATCTTATTACAGCTTGATAATAAATGTTTATGTTATAATTTACTCCAGAAAGAATTACATTCTTTTGACCACTCTTAATATAGGTTTCTTTCAGGTATGCAACTACTTGCACACATAGCCCAATATCAAGCTGAAAGGCAGAAACCAATAGCGAACAAGACAAGTGAAAAGAACAAAATACTAACGTGGTTTACTACAAACCACTCACATAAAAGTTCCACAAATAATCTTCTCATAAATATGGAATAAATATAACTATGAAAGTATAAATTTTAAATTTTGTTATAAGTGGATATCTAAAAAAAATAGAATCTTAATATATGCAGCTTTAAATCACTGTATTCATTTTGAAATTTTGCCTGGTGGAACACATCAAAGTAATTTAAAAAACAAAATCAAGTTTGTTGAGTAAGAAGAATAGGCTTGCAGCATAACTTGCAGCTCAATCATGGGCCATGATGAACAGCTGTAGGGGAAAAAAAGAGCTCTCAAAGGCAATGACCACCACAACTATGTCTTTCACTCTTGTAACGCACCGTAGGAAAAGCAGCAGTCTCTTAAATAACTGGATTCTACATTATACAACAATTAAACACCCTTCACATAGGAAAATATCCTCTATTTCTAAATCTACATAATAATCACTTTTCCCTATTCAACATCTTTCCCATGATTATATGTGTAAATGCTAAGAAAAATGCCTCAGCCACAATTCAGTTGGTTATGAGTAGATTTTAATATCTAATTAAGATGGGTCAGTATTTCAAAGAGACACCAGTAGAGATTAACTGAATGATACAATAAATGGCATTGACTCAAGTGGCAGCACTATTTTCTTTGGGTCTAGAACAAAGTAATATCCTATGCAAGAGTTAAAAATGCTTTCATCCACTCTGTCATCTTGAAGAATGTCTTTTATTAATGCAACACAGACGCCTGCCAGGGTTTTCTTATCATCAGAATCAATGCTGCTTAAGGTGCCGTATTTCAGATGTGACCTTACACCCCAGTTCTACTTTTGTTTACTGTGGGGCCCTATTTACAAGAAAACTTGGCCACCTAACCTTTTATTAGTATTTCTATTGAAGAGTTTCTTTTCTGTTACACCATATCACTGAGCTCCATTCCCAGGTCTGCATCAGCAGGGCCATAAAAATTCTATAAATAGTACTTGGTCCTGAGAATATCCTCATCATAGATGTAAATATATGTAAGTGTCTTATGAGACTGGTACTGTCTAATAAGTTTGTAAAACACACAGACATTATGAAACTGTAACATATTATTATAAAACATTTACATACTCAAAGACTGCAAAACAATAGGATTTTCTTACTATGACATATTTCCCTCCCACACTTGAAAGCAAAGCAAATTAACATATCATCATACTTCATACATCTAACATCAGCTCTTTAATACAGTTTATAAAACACAACAAAAGTCATCAATCTCAGCAATAAGTCAGAATAAGTGCAAAACAAGTTCCTTACTAAAACTATCTGACATATGGGTTGACTTTTCAAATAATTAAAAGCTTAACATGCTTGCCATTTACAAATCAAAATCAACTGAGGTGATAGGCTAAAATCTGGTAGTTGATCCTCTACTGGCGAAACAGAAAGGAAATAGTTCCCATTTCTGAGAATGCCAAAACCAAGGCTCTGAGCAGGCAAGGCCTTAGAAGTTTATTCAGTATGTTACCACCATTCCTTGTTAACCACAGCTCCTGTTTCTAAAACCTAAGAAAAGAGAATGGATGGATCCTCAGTTTGAACATTTTATTTTGCTATACATTGTAAAGCACTGGTTCATTAGGGAAGCAATGTAACAAAGGTAACTCCTAATTTTCTCTAAGATTAACAGTGTGGCATGTGACAGTGGAGCAACCACATAGCTCCTCCCCAGAAGCTTACAGATGTTTTCAAAATTAATAGCTATTGAGGAGATTACCTTAAATATGATAAGATTTTAAAGGCTACAATAAAATTGTATTTATTATTGAAAATCTTCCACATAACACACCAGCTAAAGCAGAAAATATTTGCATGTTCTGTAATAAACCCAAGCTAGCCTAGGGTTTTAACAGCCTAGACTAGCATGTGTACAACCCCTATCACGCGTCAATAAATGTACAATCACTATTCAGAAGCAAAGTTTCTGAACTGATAGTACTCCCAAGTGGTCATATTCATTTGCAAACAATAACTGCTCTTTATCTAACTTCAAACATTTAATCTAGCACATTTAATCTAACCCTGCCTGGTTCCACTTTCTAAGTTTAAAGCCTGATTTCGACCCATTGAAACTGAAGGGAGTTTTGCAATTGATATCCTGAACTTCATCCCCATTTCTTTAAAATTAGTTCTTCCCATTTATGCCGAACTTCAATGGCTTCACGGCTGTTTCTTCATGTTGATATCACCTACATTTGCCTCTTCTGATTATTTTGTCTGCATTATTTTGTTTCCTTTTAAAAAGGTGTAATGAAAGTGAAAGTACACAGGGGTTTGGATCCTCTGGTGTAGTGAGGACAGAGAAGGAGAGTACCCAACGGCCTTCAATTCATTTTTGAACTCTTCATGCCCTACAAAGTTTTCCTCTACAGTCAGTATGCAGCAACAAATTTAAATCTACTAACAAGGCTGTGGGTTGGGGATTTTGTTATTTATCAGCTGACACGAGACTCTGAGAAACAGAGTGCCAAAGAACTCCTGTATCAAAGGTTAGGGACCACTAAACTAGATCCTGAGTATTACATCTCTGTAATACTGTGATTCATCCATCATATGGTAAATAATTTTGCACTGGTTACCAGTTCAGTGACAGCATAAAGCTTTAAATCAAAAGAATTTTGTATTTCCACAGTGACATATGAATTCAGAATTTCCTATTATAAATAACCAACAATTTATTTGTAACAAACAAAAATCTTTCCTAAAAAAACATGCATGAAATTTACATTTCAAAGAAATTTCAAGCAATTGTTAATTAATTCTGTTTACAGCAGAGGTTTTAAGAAACTAGTTGTACCAAAAAAAGGAAAACCTTCAAAATAATTCTGAAACGAATGACGAATCTTGATTATCCTGACTCCATCTCCTAACAACCTCAAGCTAAAACAAGAGACTCAGCATAATGAGGTTTATGTTAATGTTCCAGAAGAAGGAAAAAAGTATTTCTAACATGTCCATTTAGGTGGGCCAGTGTCTTTAAACAAGCTATGAGACAACCTCTGTCAGGTGCTGTACTTGTGTGCAAACTCCATGTTAACAGAGTTACTCTAAAACTTGGATCACCGGGTCTGAGTAACAGGTGCAGCTGCTGGCAGCTTTAACTTTTTTAAAGAATAAACTTCTGGAAAACATTCATGTTTTAACAAAGCAAATACAAGATCTTCTTGGCAAGATCAGTGGCCAAAAACTTTATAGACACCTATTAAAAATACACATGAAAAGAGGCAGCTAGAAAACACCTCTTTTTATTCTCTTAATCTTCTTACTTTAAAGGCAGGCAGCATAAGCATTCAGTGGGTAGACAGCAAACCCCTGACCTACTTCCCAATAAACAGTTGTGCTTTCTCCCTGCTTTTCTTTGTATTCCTTTCTCTTAGATTTCAACTGGAAAAATGTAAGAGCTCCCATCACAGCTTTCCTAGAAGACTAGTTCAAGGGAAAGCAAGATCTAGCATGAAATGACAGCAGCAGATGCAGAACTGCTCAGCCTGTCTTATGTAATTTGCAAGCCTAAATGTCAAGCCAGTCAACACTAATAACAAAGTCATGGCTTCTTAGACCTCCATGTAAATCTGCACTCTGCCCCAGCACCTCACAGGGAGGGAACGGCTCCTTTCAAACTAACCCTAGAATGCAAACCTCTTTCCTGAAAAGGCATTGTTACAACCAGAAAAGCACCTCTAAAGCTTTTCATGAAACCATAATAAAACAGCGTGCAGAAGCACATTAAACAAAGTTTTCAGCAGAACTGTATTATAAACAACAGTGATTTGTGGAGGTTCTCCACATATTTTGTTATTTTTATTATGCTATCATTCAAAACGATACACAAAGCAGTAGTTTGTACAAACAAGATGATTCGTATATCTAAAACAAAAGTAATTTCAGTCTCTGAGCTCCTGTAACAACAACAACAAAAATACCCGAATCAAAAAGATGCTATTAGATGCCCAACTCTTTAAGAATAAAGCAATTTCTGATATGTGTCATCTAAACACTTCACTCTCCTCATGTATTATTCACAGAGGTTATACACCAAAGTCTGTTTGTATATGCAAATCCCAAAATTCTGTTACCTGCAAACTAATCTGAACACTTCTAGAATTAAAAATAAAATACACAGCTTGGCTTATTTCAAACACTTGGCCCTATAGCCATTTGATGTACTGAACTTGAGGAAGGCTAGATAAAGGAAAAGTTACTTTTTCTTTTGGTTTGGCATATTCATGACTACAGGTAAGGTCGCACAAATTTGTCTTTCAATTTTTGGTTTACAAAGAAGACTGAGTAAGCAAGTGATAAACAACAGAAAAAAGTGTTTGTAATTACCACCCTGCTGAAAACCAGCACTATCAAATGGCAACGATCCGAGTGTCTTAACAAGATTATTATTGCCAAAAATATGACAAATTTAGTCTCCCAAACTACAAAATGGTAGCAAGACAAAAAATAATGTAGCTGGTATGTCAGCTAGTATGTCACCTCCAGCTGTGTTCAAAATGCTTAAACACATGAACCTAATGAAACTCAGTTTTGAAAAGACATCTTAACTGTGAGGGGTTGGGTGTTCTCTTTGGATAAGGAACTCACCCAGACTTCAAGTCGGTAATCCGTAAACAATTAGTAGCATCTAATCCTACTTTTCCATTTCTGACCACACTGGAAATGAAGGGCGAAAGTGCTGGAGAAATTCTGTTCAAGGCCACTTCAGGTGACATTTTAGTATATTCCTCCTTCCTTTTGCCTTGAGCTGCAAAGGAAGAAAATAAAATTTAAAAATATCCTACTTATTTGATGTAGATTCACATGTACTCTGCAAACACCAACACAAAAAAAGCTAAGCACGCAAAAGATCAGGAGTGTAGAGTAACTGAAGTGTGTGCAGCTTTATAGAGAAAAAATAAACAAAGGTAGGTTTTTTTCTCTCCCACCCCTGCAACATTCAATGAAGCCTGTTTATTCAGTATCAACATAAAGCCAGAATTATGTCCTAGCCACCTTTAATTAAGGTCCTATCCCTCTGAGAAAGAGACATAAAATTGAGGGCCACTCTGACACTTCATAGCCTAGCCCTTCTTGTGGGCATTCCCAGCCAGTCTGTAATTGACAAGTCACACTTGTTCTGCTTCCCCAGCAATCAGTGGAACTTACATTAACTGCAATGGGCCCAGGGAGATGATACCTCTCTGTATTCTCACCTGCAATTTCTTAAAGCACTATAATCAGCATTACTTTTATACTACTTCATTAGGTAGCAATTTATAGGACTTCATGACGCCTTTTAAAAGCAAACTGCTTCTCCTTCCATGGTATCACCACACTCTTTGAAAGGCATCTTAATCTTCCTTCACATAACAGATCAGGAAGCTGATGTACACACATTTTAAGCACAGCTTGTTCAGAAGTGCTTGCAATTGCAGCACCTTATGCTAAATAAATTAGGCCATTCGTTTAGCACACTTTAGGAACCTGCTGCTTTCTAGGTGAAATGCAGAAACTGAGCATACACACACTTTAAGTCATTGCACCACAAAAAGACCAGAGAGTACATGGACAACAACAGACTGTGGTAGGAGAAGTGGGAGAAAAGAAGGGTAACAAACCTATTAAAATGCTTACGCATTTGATCACATTCTAAGGCAGAGAGCCTCATCTGAAAATTAACTGAACTTGGTAATCTTGGATAACAAGGCTGTAAATAACTGTAGATAACATGAACTTGCCACTGATAAGTGGGACAGAAGAGCTCATGCATAAACCCTCAGCATTAAAAAATATTTTTTAAAATAACCATTTAATTGGAAAACACTAATACACACTGCATTTACTTTCTTAAAAATGCTGCATATGGACTCCTGTATTAGTAAGTGTTCTATAACTAGAGTGTGAACAACTCATGGCAATAGTTGCAATTTTCTGTTGTTTCTCACACTCACTTTACAAGCATTAATTAGTAACTAATGGATATTCCACAGAATCTACTAAATCTCTGTAACTGGGAACAACATTAAATTTCACATTCTGTTCTCATGAAAGCCATTCACACTGGAGTAGCAGAAAGCAATGCTCAAGAGTGTTTGTCCTAGATATTCAGAATGTATCTCAATAAAGCAAAGGCCGGGCACTTTAAGGCAAACAGAAAGACTAATAAAGTAAGACTTCCTAAAAACAGTAATTATCTTTAATACACTGGCTCCTACATTTTATGGCAGTGAAGAGGCTGGAGACTAAGTATCCATGCCCTGACACATAACGTGTTCTCATATATGATTGGTTTAATTGACAATAGAACAACTTAAGTTTGTTTAGCAAACACCTACAGCAATTTAAAGACACCACCTCCAGTTTGCTACTTTTCTACTAAAAAATTCTGCCTACTCACCTTTATTCCTCCCCAGAGGGACTGAGAGAACACAAGCCCATACGTGACATATTTTAATGCGAAGTTCAATGGCTTAGATTGAACTGCTAATAAAAGTTAGTTCAAGCTAAAATACTTCACACAAGAGCAGTTACAACAGGGCACACACTTCAGTCTGCCTGCCCTGCTGTAGGGTAGAGCAATTTCAAGCAGGGGTCAGCTGGACTGATGAAGTTAAGAACTTAAACCACGAAAACATGCTGAAAAACAAGCTATCCTTCTAGAAATCCTGAAGTTATACATGAAGATTGCAGAATTGGTTCTGATAATTTTAAGGAGACTGTAAGTGTTATGAGGGTGAAAGTGTGATGTGATCCACCTGGTGATCACAGCTGAACAGATGCACCTTCCAAAATGAACTTTAAAATGAGATTCCTTATCTTTTTGTTAATAAAATTTGCAGATATAGTCAAAACAAGATTTAAATGACTGTTAGGCATTTTTCTGTATTTTATTGCATCATTTTTTAAAATCACAGTACCTTCTATTTAACAAGCCAGATACACAATACTTAAAGGGTTGCTATCAAGTAAACTCACTTGTTTTGTAAACAAAGGGCTTTGCAAACTAGAACACAATTTGTAAGTTTCCTAAGTTTCAGCTGTCATATACATTTTTTTTTCCTCAGCTTAAGTTTCCCGCAGTACTGGAAACTGAACACAAACAAACCTAGAGGAATTAAGAAAAACAAAATTCACTGGACTGTTTCCCTCCCAAAACAAAACCTTTGAAAGAAGCAAACAAACTAATAGCTGAATCCTCTTACATTCAGCTGGCTATCACTGTGACTTCTGACTAATGGTACACAGGCTTCACAGTAACCATGAACTCCCGACTGCTCTGGGCATCGGAGAGAGCCGGGATGCGAGATACTCTGACCTTCCACCACCGGCCATACCATAATGAGGATTATGAGAAGATTTAAAAAGGAAAAGGTGAATATTGTGATGGAGACCTGGAAGGGTGACAGGACTTCTCCTGTCTAACCCTCTCGGGGTGGCCGACGGCAAGCTGCTTGTGTGGTTTTCACTTAGGGGGCGGGTGGCAGGAACTTGCGTCTGCGTGTGAGTAGGGAAAAGAGGGGACCCACGACCGCCGCCTCCTGCAGCCGTACCCGAACACATCCATGGAATGCGATCAGCAATGTGGATCTGCGGAGCGCCGGGTAAACGCCGAAGTTACCTAAGCCCTGGCCCAGAAGAACGCTCAGAATCCCATAACGGGTAAGACTGGAAAGCACCACAGCGGGCCATGTGGACCAACCTCCCTGCCCAAGCAGGGTCATCGTAAAGCACATAGCACAGGATTGTGTCCTAGCAGTTCCTGAGTATCTCCAGTGATGGAGACTCCACACCCTCTCTGCACAATCTCCTCCAGTGCTCGGTCACCCACAAAGCAAAGAAACTCCTCCCCACGTTAAGGGAGAACTTTCCGTCCATCCGCTTCCGTTCCGGGCTGACCCTTGCCAAACCCCGCTCCCTCCCTGGCCGGTGCCGCCACCCGCGGCGCTGCGCCCGCCCCGCCCCGCCCCAGCGGCGGTGCTAACACTGGCCTCCGCCGGCTCCGGGCCAGACCCTTGCTGGCGCCGGGTGCCCTTCCATCCGCCGCTGTCCCGGGAAGGGCTGTGGCGTTGCTCGCTCCCTCCCGCTCTCCCTGCCCGGCTCGTTCGCCCCATCCCGCCCGTCCCGGCCCCGCCATTACCTACGGCGGCCGGAACTCGCCGCTTGGCAACGGCGTGCACGCCCCCGCGCCCGCCGTGCGCGCCCCCGCCCCGCCGCGCGCCGTGCGCGCCTCCGCTCCCCCCGCGCCGCCGCCGCCGCCGCCGCCGCTCCCCCCAGGGCCGGAGGGGTCTTCACCGGCCCAATATTGGCGTCCGCCGCAAGTGCCTGTGCGGGCCGTGCCGCCGCGCAGGCCGCGGGGCGGCGGTTCGGTCGCGGCCGGAGCGGCGCCAGGCAGAAGGGACGGGAGAGGGGGCGGTCGTGGCGGCAGGCATTCGGCAGAGACAGCCCTGCCGGGCCAAGGTCCCCGCAGACGGTCCGTCGCCCATGGCAACCCGAGAAGCCGCGGCGGGGCCCGGGGCGGGTCAGGGTCAGGGTCCAAGGGCCGCCCCAGCGCCATGGCCGCGGAAGTTGTGGTGGTGGGATCCTGTATGACCGACCTGGTCAGGTTAGTACTGGATGGCGGTTTTCTGCCCGCACTGGGCGGAGCGACCCTGAGGTCTTGGGAGCGCAGGGCGTCATGGTGCCCGGGAGCACGCCGGGCCTCCCCGGGGTAGGCCGGGATGCGCCTCGGGCCGAGCCAAGCGGGTGTCACGTCTCTCCCCAGGCCGCGATGGCAGAAGCAGGGTCGGCGCCAGGAGCGGCGGGCGAGCGCTCGACCCCGGGCAGAGGGAATCGCGCCTGCGGCAGAGGAAAGGAGAGCGCAGGCACAGATTGTTCAGAGGGGTTGTGGAGTCTCCATCACTGGAGGCGTTCAGGAACGATCTGGATGCAATCCTGTGCCATGTGCCCTGGGGTGACCCTGCCTGAGCAGGGGTGTTGGACCAGGTGACCTGCTGTGGTCGTCTGCAACCTTATCCATTCCGGGATTCTGAGACTCTGAAGGGGGGCGGCTGCCCCCGGGTGATGTCAGCTGCAAATAGTACTTTGAAAGAAGAGTGTGGGAACGGGGAGAGGTTTGAACGTGTTTCGTGCCGGAGCTTTGATCATCTGTCTGTGACTCTGGAGAGAGGAGAGGAGAGACTTGTGTTTGTGTTTTCAGCTGTGCGGGGTGGGTCGGTGTTGGCCTTGGCCCGGGAAACAGCGTTTCGTAGGCACCCGCACTGGAAACCTGGAGCTCTGATGCTCGTTATCAGCAAAGGGTTCTGAAACGATTTTATGAAAGTAAATAAAGCTGGTCAAGCGTAACACATTTTCAGTTCAAAGCACACTTGTTTCCACTGGAAAAGCGAGAAAATAAGGTTAATATTGCAAAGAAACCAAAGTTAGCTCCATGAATCAGTCGGTTGTAAGTTGATTCCTTGCATACAACATTTTGTGTGACACTTTTAAATGACATCGACGGAAAGGAGGAGAGAGGGAGGGCTTCCCAAGGTATTCATATCCAAATATGTCAAGAAATGCATATAGGAAGCCCCCAAAAATTTTGCAGCTCTGCACCCCAAAGCTATTTTTAAAATTGTTTTAAAAGGTTTTTAAATTAATAATTTATCTTTAATAATTTTCTGAGCATTTTGCTTTTCAAATTAAATACTTGAGTCTCATTGTCTTTTTTTCGTCTTTTTTGTATGTAGGTAAGGTTTGGAAACTTTGAAAAGTTGAAGTATGGAAGTTCATGAAAGCTCTTTGTTCCAGTAGCCCAGGCTTTGTAGTGAATATTAAATAACAGGAGAATTCAAGCAAAATTGCAAGAATTCACAATTTAAATTCTAACCTGAACTGGCTGGCCTTGTCACTCCCAGTAAACTTGCAAATAAGTCTTTGATTTGCACTATTTTAAACACATCTCCATACTTTATATGCAGCCTTGGTTAAAGTAGGATTTAAAGTGTGTGTATGTGGACTGCATCACCTTGTCCTGCTAGGAATTCTGCAATAAACAAAATGTCCTTTATCAACAGACAATTGTCCCAAAGCCTCTGGGTCAAGAAAGTGCAGAAAACATGATTAGAGGAACATGCTGAGGAGTGAGTACTGCTTAGGCATAGACTTGTGTTGCAGAATGATGAAGCCCCTTAAATAATCATAGAACCTGTGTCAGAATGATTTAATGCTCTGTGTAATTTGCAGAACACACTGGCAGCTTTCCAAGAAGAATAGTTGTCTTCTAAGTCAGAGTAAGAACTGTGGAACTGATCTTGATGTTATGTGTGAATGAGCTCTCAGTTGCTTATGACGTTGCACTGAAATATAAAACATGGCGCTCTAACCTCAAGACATTCCTTTTCCTGTCTATCTA
The DNA here is from genome assembly GCF_015227805.2 of Hirundo rustica. Classification (NCBI taxonomy): domain Eukaryota; kingdom Metazoa; phylum Chordata; class Aves; order Passeriformes; family Hirundinidae; genus Hirundo; species Hirundo rustica. The sequence goes on from NC_053452.1 coordinate 29,454,291, forward strand.
AAATGTGGGGAAAAAAACTAGTCAAAAAATTGCCAGTTTAAGCATGGCTGACAACTGCAGCTTTGGGCTTTTCTTGACACTTAAAACAAACAAGAAAAAAAACTCCTTACTCTTTTTTGTTGTTTTTTTTTTTTTTTTTTTTTTTTTGGCTGCAAGTTTGATATGATAGAAATACAGTCATTTATTATTTATTTGAAGGCTTATTAACTGGCTATACTGTAACCAGAAATTACATCATGAGCAGGAGTGACAGATGCTGCTGCACTGAGATTAAGTGGCTGAAGACAAGCCATTTCATTTTTCAGTCAGCTGAGAGGGTTTCTTAAATTGTGCAAATGCTATCACAAGTACGTATCTGACTCACCATTATTAGCCTCTGCTTTAAGTAGCAGTGAAGGGCTTTTTATAAGTGATAAGCTAATCAGCTTCAGTTGAAAAAGATGGGATGGCTTCATTCTTTTCATTACTAGCACAGAACTTCGGGCACTTAATAAAGTAAGAAGAGCAGTATGTTTAAATTTAGCTGGCAATAGTTTAATCTGACCAAAATTTCCATGTAGTACCTATGCAGACATTGTTTAAGTGTATCCAGGGTTAGGAAAATCTGGGTAAAATTACCGGAAAGTACTAAGCAGTAGGCTTGATTGTGACTAGGGGTAACAGGAAACTATAAACAAGCTTTATGAAATACAAAAACTATCAGGTTAGGATTAAATTCTAGGAGCAGTACTCTTGACTGTCTTTGTATATGGGGTTTAGAGGGGGCTGCATATTCCGAATTTAAAGCTAGGGTTCATTTCAGCTGCAGTGAAGGAGCATCAGAGTTTTGTGAGTTTGTCATTTGTGCTGATGTTTCAGTTTATAAAAGACATGGACAAGAGTGATCATGTTAAATGCCTATCACCCATTTGGAGGAGCCTGAATAAATTTGTGAGTTACAGAGTGGAAGCCAGACACATTTTTGTATACATTGTGTTTAATGGGCATATTCACCACTCAAGACTAAAGCTTATCTTTCTTAGGAGGTAATAATATTGACTGAGACTCTGCCAGAGCCTAGACAATGCTGTGTTATAACTCAAACTGGTAAAATACTCTGTTGGCCCTTTAGGACACAACCTTGGCCCTCTGACTGGAGGGCTAGAAGCTCAGGGTCAGACTTCAAGTGTGGCAGACTTTAAATGTTAAACATTCCCAGGTCTGTAGAGGCAAGGTACCAAAAAGCTTCAAGCCACTGTTGGACATATGGCAGCCAGATTCACCATTAAAAAAAATTAGCATATATTGTTTTTACTCAGTACGGTAAAATAATGATTTAAAGGAGTGTAACCTCTGTGTGAAATGGAAATGTACAGTTTGAAATGTGCTGAATCGTATATAATGACCAAGACAGAAAAGAACAGGGACTTTTGGTAGAAGAGAGATACTCAGATGTAATTCTGAGAAATAATCAAATTCAGAATAAAGGGTAGTGTGTCTTAAAAGTCTTCTAAAAGGAATTGCCCCAGTGGTTTGCTTTTAAAACACTGTTCTCATTGGAAATTCTTTTCTTATTGTCCTGTAGCGCTGCAGTGGCAGAATGTGGGTTTTCTAAAGTGAGCTTCATATGATCAAAACAACCTCACGTACATACATGCAGTAAACCACACTCTTCTGGCTTAATAGGACCAGGAGCAAAACATATTTGTGGTCACAATCACAATCAACACTTCACTGGCAATAGCAGGCAATAGTAGTAGAAACAAAAACAGCATTATTCTATATGATCTAGATATCAAACCAGATGGGTACCATCCACAGTATTATTTAAATAGATTCTCTTCTGACTCATATTTGCAGACTGGTCGTGGCATTGGCATTTTAATTCATATTAAATCAGGACAAGAGTAAACATATAAACCAATGAGAGTCAGACACACTAAATCAATTAGAATAAACAGGAGAAACTTTGGCATGGCAATTGAAAACAGCAGAAGCATAGAACAAAATGTAAGATGGGAAAACAGTGTTTGGATAGTCACAACAACAACAAGTCTTTCACTGTAACTCAAGAGAGTGACACCACAGTCCAAATAGTGGAAAACTGCATTTTTTAGAATGTTCAGAATTTCAGGCCTTCGTTTTCTGTTGACCTCTTTTCTCTTGTCATATTTCTTCACTCCCTTTATGGAGCATAGCTTAAAGTTCTGCTTCCAGCCCCCCGTTTTAACAACCACTGTTAATAATTACTGCAAGTACTAAACTGATTGACTGTAAGCATTCAGCAAGACAGAAGGGCAAGGCAGAGAAAGCACTGAGCTCCATACAAAGCAGTGTGTTGCTGATCTGCAGTGGACAGCGGTGGCAAATACACAATGGTATGAGCATCCCAAACACATCAAATCCTCTTTGCTAACGGAGCACAATCTCTCCTCTGCTTGGGTCAAATGGCAAAGGTATCTCGTTGGTGAGATTCTGTGTCTTCCTTTCAAGTCTAGTGGTGATTATTGTCTGTGGAAGTGCTGAAGTAAATGGCTCATTGGCACATTGGAAATGTCCATGATCTAAAACTGTGTCTGTACTTTCTTTTTTAAAAGTGCAGTATTTAGAACAATAATTGCAGGTGGGTTTTTTTTTGGTTTTGTTTTGTTTTTTTTTTTTGTTTTTGTTTTTGTTTTTTGTTTTTTTTTTTTTTTTTTGGGTGGGAATGTGAAAAAGGAATTTTCTTACGTTTCTTTTGAGTGATCAGAGGAAGTCTCGCATATGACTTCATTTTTGTCTTTGCTTTGTTTCCAGATCTCACACATGTTCTTGTTTCCACCATTTTTCATGCATGTCACCAACTTTTAATGTTTTTTGCCTTGCTTTATTTTTTTTTTCCTGTTCAGCTTCTAGCAGCGAAGAGTTCTAGAATCCTTCAAACCCATTTCGTTTGTGTTTTTGTTTTTATCTGTAATGCTTCCCCTGCAGCAGCCACTCCTCATTTTAGACAATCTGCCATTGCCAGCAGCATGGGAAAACACAACTGTGAAGGAATACAGGCTTAGTCCAGTTGGGGAAATTAATCTTTGGATCCAATGAAAGACATCAAGGCATGAGAGAATGTGTCATCTGTGAATTGTTTCATTTATGTAATAGTGAAAAATCTGGGCTTGATTTCAGACCTAGTGCTGTCTGCCCCTTGTCTTCTTCTCTGACCTATCGAAGTTTGGGTGCATTTTAAATGCAGGATGTACAGGCTCAGCATTTTGTTGTTTTGCTCTGATTTGAGAGAAACTAAATGTTCAGAGAAACTCATGTTTGCATTCTCTTGTGTGGCAAGAAGAAAGCTGTGTCTTGGGGGCCCAAAAAGAAAAATGGGATAAAAATCAAGTTGATGAAATCTTTACTAATGGCATTCAGTAAGAAAATTGTCTTCTGTGCTTATACAGCTTTTGAGTATCTCTACTGGTCCAAACACCGGTGATATGGGGCCTGATCCAAGCTCATTCATGTCAAAAGAAGCTTTTCACTGCTGTGAACTGAAATTAAATTGTCATCCTCCAGCAAAATCTGAGTGATAGTTTATTTTAGGGTGAGCAGTTTAATATTCTAGCATGTTAAAGATATTTGGTCTTATACCCCAGACTTGAAAAGCTTCCAACAAAGTTCCTCTAAGAAAAAATGACAGAATACTGAAGAGGTAAAAAGGAGGGAAAATGTCTGCTTGGGTGCTTCTTAAATTAACACAAAATAACTGGGGCAAGGCCACCAGGGACTTTTTTTAACTCATTACAAGGGCTGCATTTGCAACTAAGGTTATGAACCCCAAGCAAGAGACAGTGCACCATTGATCCCAGCTGGCACTTTCTGAAAGAAACTGTTGTTGTGCCACAGAGGATGCTGTGGGCCCTCTCTGAGAAGGACTGCTGGTGCTAGAACACCTGCTCAGCCCTTCTCTTTGGCTCTTATCCATGGAAATGGGTTTTTTCCTCCCCTTCCTAAAGGGAAATGTGGACGTTTAAAAAGTCTCGGGAAATATGAATGTGAAAGTGGTCACACAATGTCTTTCAAGGTAAGCACAACGAAAGTGTTGCTTTCTGGATTCTACTTAATTGAAATGTCCCTGCCCTTTCATTGGGTGTCTTCATTTTGTATCCTATGCTACTGTGCAGTGTAATTAGGCACTGTTTTTACTTCCAGAGGCAATTCCATTTCAGCAATAACTAATATGCTTCTTGGTTTTTAGACTTGTTTATCTAGTAAATTTTAATAGTATGTATTTAGTAGTCCTTTTGAGCTGAAGAGTATTCCTTGTGGTACTACAGTCAAGCCTGTACTACATCAGTCCCGGTCACCAAGAACAGCACTATTTGCCCTGCTGTGCATTGGGAAAGCATTTTGCCATTTGAGGACAGGAGGAAGGGCAGTTTGCTTTGTAAAAAGATAGGAGTAAGTAAAGAGAATTGGAGTAAGGTATTAAAAATGGAAAAATAATAAGAATTACCATAGGTTTTACTGCAGAAAGTGTGAAGATCCTGCCTAAAGAGTTGAAGTTGAGACAAAACGCAGGGAAACTACAGTCCTCAACAGTGACAGGGATCAGTTGTCCAAAGGCCCCTTGCTTTTCTGCATCTCTTTCTGTCAGCTCTGCCTATCTGCTTGCTTTCTGCAATTTTCTCACACAGCTCCATGGCAAGATTCAAGGAAAAGCACTGTTCTAGTCCTGCTGTCTTCTCCCAGCAGCAGTATTTTGGAAGATACGGCACCGAGTGAGTCCTCTGTTACCTCCTCCTTCCCATGAGTTCCCAGCTGTCTGCTTCTATTCCTACCAGCTGCTGTGTCTGGTCCGCTTAAGTTTGTAAATTGCTTTGAGATCCTTCAAGATAAAAAGGTTCTTCTTGAGTGAGATCATTATCGCCTTGTACATTTCTCCACTCCCTTTTCTCAGTTCAAGCTTCTTTTCTCATCTCGACTTGGGGTCCGGCATAGTACTTAGTGTTCCCAGCTCGTGGCAACACAGAGCTTACACACAAATTTCAGCTTCCAATCCGTGAGTTGTTTGACGCCTCTTAGAGTACTTCAGAGCTGAAGGTTAAATATATGTCTTTTCTTGAGCTGATGCCAAAATGCTTAGCACTTACCATGCTGAGATCGTACTTCTACATTTGCGTCTGACTTCATGTTATTTTGTGTGCTTCAAGAGACTGTGGAGTTCTCTTCCTCCCACTTCTGAAATACTTACTCATTCTAGGAAGCATTCCAGCTACAACGTTGCTCTGAGATCCTACACTGGTTCTCATAGCCATAGTTTGTTCATGTTCTTGTGGTTAAACTGTACTCCTGTCAGGGCAGGGATTTGACTTCTCTGTGGTGTGGTGAACTTACAAAGGGGAGCCCTGACAGGAGTTCAGAGGGCTCTCTGTTCAAAGGTTCATAGGCAGTAACACAGTGTTTAGGCAGGAGAACCTTATTTCTGTTCAGCTGCAAGTCTAGTTATTATCTCCATCTTATACAGTTTAACTGGCTAGTAAGAGAGTTTTTCACTGTATGGTATCTGTGTTTATTCCCAATATCATTCACATTCCAGTGAAATTTTCCTCTTTCCTATGAAAGTGAGGTCACCTTAAACCTGTGTTTATGATATTGCAGTCATTTCCATGGCAGTAGACTATGATATCATCAGTGGAGGATTATGCCTTTCCTATGTGTGTTAGTAATTAAAAGTTATGGTTTGTGAGATAAAACTAGTATTTACCAAGCTTTTAGCTTTAATCCATGTGAGGCTGGGAAACTATTGCTTAATCCTCTAGAGAGTTCACTTGGGTAATGGAGTAAATGAATCTAGAAACATTTTGATCCTAGCAGGTGATATGTTTTTGGGGTATGTTTTCCTAATGAGAGAAGAAAATCAGCTACTCCATCTTGTGTTCTCTCGCCTGGCCAAGAACACTTGTCTGAACCCAGTGGCACTCCTTAAAATTTTGTTAATTCAGAGCTACTTAAATGCTTTACTCAAAGATTCACAATTTTCTGCTCTTGCTAGAATGTAATTTTTCACCTTTGGAGGTCAATAAGCTGTTTGACACTACCCACAAAAGTAAAACAACGTGAACATCAGTCTTTTCATCTTTTTAGTGGGTGCCCTATTTGCCAGCTGTAAGTAGCTGAATCTCTTTGCTGAACCTTCCTGAGGGTGTACACACTTTCTCATGGGCTGGTGACAGCAGAGGCCAGTTTCAACACCATAACGGCAAAAGAAAATTCATCCATTTAAAATGTAGAGCCCGGTCTTAGAACAGTTGCTAATGCTGTAAGATGAAAGTGGGGGACTCAAATGTAATTTATTTCATCCCTTGAAATACTTAAAAAATTTTAAGCCAAGGAAGTAGACTTTCCTCAAAAAGAGCATGAAAAGAAAGGAAAAAGATATTAAATGAATGTTTGTAGAAAAAGGATATCATCAGTCTGGGTATCGTAACATGGAGACAAAATTATTAGTAATTTTTGGTGATGGACTTTGATTTCAGAAACACACTACATCTCTGCACATTTCAGCCTATTTTTCCACCTAACACAATTGAGCTCTCATAAAATAATCTCTTTCAATGATCTGGGTATGACCATTTGGAAAAAATATCAAAATTGTCTGCCCTAAGTATGTACAAACTAGCATGTGTCCAGTTACAAAGAAAGTCTAGGATGTGAAAGGGTTCTTCCTGAAATTCTTATCGTATGAGTGACTACAGCAGAAGGAAATTCCTTTTCCCATTGTTGTTCACTGAAATGGAACCAGGCTGGAATAAGGATAGACAAAATGATTGTACATATTTTTTGGAGACTAAAATTACTAATGCCATAACAGACCTGGCTCTTTCTTGCTGACAATACAGTCAGGTGATGTTACATCTCCTGAGCATGCATCTTTCCCATCATTCTGCGTTCCTTCTGAGGCTTCATCTGTCTGTGGAAAACCCAGAGTTGATACCTTTGTTGAAGAAAGTGAAAAGTCAGGAAGAAAAATCATTGTGATCAGGGAAGAGAATGTTGAGATAAAAGCTTATTTACCAGTTGTCCAATATCATGGTGAAAAGGAGTTTGTGTTAAGTTGTGCTACAAAAAGATGTCATGTTATCTCAGTAATGCTCTGAGATATGGCCATTGCTTCACATTATAACATCCCACTTTAGAGAGAGCACAACTATCGCCTTTTGCTCTCTGTAGGGTTGTTAGCAGCTGAGCAGTTCCAAGCAAATAGCATGCAAAGCAGCAATACACTGGGCACTGGCAGTGTCAGTACTGCAGGGATTCCTTGGGCTTCTGCTATATCCCATGATACACATTGAATATTATGTTGTGTCATGAAGTTATCTATAATTTCTAGCCCCAGTAAATACTTTTTTTCATATAACTTCCACAGATTTTTAACTTGTGGTTATTGTCCTACTATTACTGGAAACTGTTTTTGACCATTAAAAATAAAACATCTCTAGCCTTTTCAGTCTGGAGGTGTCAGACATGCAAGATTCACAACAGTCAAATGTTGTCTGAAGGAACTCCTTTGAAAATATTTGTAACAATAGGCAGGTGTTAGGCACTAGATTTTAACACCCGACACCGAGAATATTGTATTTTCTCCCCCTTTGTGAGACACAATGGTATGATTAATATTTCATTTTGTCTTGGTAATGAATTACTTGCTAGCTGTACTGTTAATGGAAATAACCATTTTCCTAGATGCATTTCTAGACATAAATATCTTTGCGTGAATTTTAGTACTCCTGACAGTAAAGAGCTGCTAGCACAAATCAAAAGCTGCAATAAAAATCATACAAAGTTGATGGTACCAAATTTGTGTGAAAACACTCTGGGCAGGCATATATATTATGTTTCCTCTAGGAGCTGTCTGAGCTGTTCTTTCCATAGGAGCTTACCAGTAAGGTTTTGTTTGCTTGTTTTATATGGCTCCAGTTGTTAGCTTCTATATCAAGCTGCAGTAAGTTATTAGATGCTGACATCCAGGTTCCCTTGGGGATCCTTGTATCATATACTTCGAGCCTGAAGAAAATACAAAATTACTTTTCACTAGTATGTTGCCAAAGTAGGTGCAGCTTTGTAGAACACGTTGATCTTTGTGACAACTAGTTATAAAATAAGAAGGTGGTAATGTTCCCAAATATACCGATGTGCTCTCTTCTGTATTTTATTCTTTCTTCTTTCTATTTCTGAATTTAGTCCTTTTTTTCCTCCTTTTTCTCCTGTGCGGCATCAATAGCATGTCATTGGTGAACCATGAAATTTCCCCTAATGTGCTTTCACCTCTTCTTGTTGTTCTTATACATCATGTTCTTACAGTGCACTTCTCTTCTGTATTGCTCTTTCCCTGTCTCTCATCTTTCAAAAATAACTTTTACATTCAAAGAATCATAACTCCCTCTTGTTAATTTATTCCATCCATCACTTGCTATGTTCCTGTGTTCTTTCAGACCCTTTTACACAAAATGCATAAATCTTAGTAGTATAAGCCGAAAGAAAATAAAAAAAAATTGGTCAGAGCTGAAAATAAAGGGTAAGGAGATCAAGTTCAGTACTCATGTGAGAAAACTGGCATTTTTTCTGCTCTCAGCAGCAATGAGATTGAATATTCATTCCTTTTTCTAATTGTCTGATTCTGATACTATTATTCATTGGGAATATCCTGTTAGTATTGTTCAATCATTTTTAAAATTAATTTTCATTTTTCTTTTTCCCAGAAAGGACCAAGAGAAAAATTACCTGTTGGAAAAAAGTAGTTGGTAGTTTCGCTGGAACTCGTATTACTCCATAGAGAGGCAGCAGAAATGTGCAGATTTTTCTTCAGTTTTTATTCCCTGTTGCTCATTAAATTTTGTGCTTAAATAGAGACACATGAGTTGTCTATAGGTAGGCATCAGAAGCCAGGGTAATACAAAATTATACTTTTTGTTCTGATATTTAGGGACCTACTTTTCCCAAGAGATCTTAAATTATGAAAAAGGTAAAAGGACTTACCTAGAGGGGATTCCTGCCGGTCACAGCAGAGTTAACCTTGGCCGGTGAAGCCCACGCACACTCCCCCCACACCCTGCACATTCTCATCTTTGCCCCACAAGCCTTAATGTTACTGTAATCCCAGATTTTAGTTGATGCCTCTATAATTAGATGGAACTTCAGAGAACACCTTTTTTTTTTTTTTTTTAAATCAGTGAATTCAGAGTAAGATAGTTTCAAAGTAAAAACTTGACCAAAAATTTATCCTGAAGTGGCTGGGCAGTTAAACTTGATGTAGGTCCCTTTCAACTGAACTGTTCTATTCTATTCTATTCTATTCTATTCTATTCTATTCTATTCTATTCTATTCTATTCTCATATAAAAAATACATATATTTAAATATATTTATTGCTTTCATTATATATGATAAATTGAATAAATGTATATAAGCAATGTCTCATTGTACTTTTCATTTGTGACCCATATGGATTCAGCAGGAAGCACTGCACTTACAAACTTGATTAAAAATATCATATTTGTCAAAATTACTGACCTGGCTATAAGCTTTTTTCTTTTATTGAAGAAAGTTATAAGTACTTGGACTGCACTGTACTTAGTCTTGATGCCTCTGTAGTGAAAACATATCTATGATGTTGCTCCTAACATTATAGTTTGTAAAACACAATATGCTTGTGTGCAAAATGCCAATACTTAATGATGTGTGGGGGTTCTTTTTAATTTTTACCTGAAAAAGACTGACAGCAAGATTTTGTATGGTAAGTTCTCTGCTTTCTGTATGATAGTAAAGCAGAAGTACAGATTTACTTAGTTGATTTACCAGTATATAGAAAATCATGATGACAAGAACGACCACCCTGTGGCCTGTCCAACCAACCATATTATTTCCACTTTGTTCACTGTTGCCTGATAAATCCTTTTTTAAGAGTTGTAGAAAAGAATAATGTTCACATCTTGTTTGTCTTAATTTGCCCTTGGGCATGTAAAGATTACTCTTTGCTTGGGTTGCAATTTTGTTTTGTTTTGTATTGTTTTTTTTCTGCATTAGCGCTGGTATTTCATCATGATACAATGTTCTGTTCAGCACAGGAACTGTAGGCAGCCTGCTTCAGTTCTGGGTGAGCACAGCCTGTTTCAGAGACAGTCTATTCTAACATTTCTGTCAGATTGCATTGAAAATAATTATGTAACTGCCATTCCAAAAATAATGTAATCGAGAGACATCAATGAAGAACAATGTGGGAGGCAAATAAAGCTGGAGAGTAGCAATTCTGAAAATTTCCACAATCTTTCTTAAATACGAAACAGATGTTTGGTAAGAATGATGGAATGTTTGCTGAGACTTAAATATCTGAAGATAGATTTATTTGAGTTTTTAAATATGTTTAGAGCTTCATCTTCGGAATTAAACATTCCGCGGATTATGAACTCATAAAGATTGTACCACCTTTTCCCCAGATTTAACTGCTAGTGATGTGAGGAAATATTATGGGTTTGTTGTTCCATGAGAAAGCTCTTTGGTAATTAGTCAAAAAAAAATTTCTTTGTGTTGGAAGTTTTCATATTCGTGACATAGTTTAGGAATTTTATGTCTTGGTAATACCATAATTTCACTGAAATGCAGTACATTGTACCACCATAAATCCTTCAGGGCATTCATCTGGATGCCTTTCTATTGTTTCATGTTTTAATATCTAGGAGGGTAAAATCTGATTCTACGCAAAGGGTCAACAAATTTATTCCTTGAAGTTCTTGAAGAGCTGTGGACAGCTGTTCTCATTCTACGTGTTACAAGTTTTGGTCTTTTTCAATTGAAGCTGTGATTGTACATATAACTCTTGTGGCCCTCCTACGTTTATTCACAGCCATTCATTTAATTTTCTCCCTTGCTAGAGATTTGCTACAGTTATCCCACTTCAGCTGTTTACCCACTCAGTAATGAGATCTACAAACCAGTTTGTCTGTTTATATATATCTATATATCTATTAATGTGTATATTTATATGTTGTTTATATATATTTCTGTTGTATATTTATATGTTGTTTATATATATTTCTGTTTCATAAAATACATATTTTCCCCGATGGCAAAACTCATTGAAAAGATTCCTGCTGCTTTGCACCAATTTATCATTCACTTGTTTGTGTTGTGATGACAAATGCTTTTTGATGTAAAATCAAACATTTAAAAAACCCCCCTCTGAATGGATGGATGATGGTGTAAAGCTTTTGCATCTCACTCTGCTGCAGAGGGACTCCTCTGTAAGTGTCAGTTGTTGTGTCTGATACCAGCTTGGGTAGTGCTTCTAGAATGCTCGTCACTGTGGGCTACAGAGAGAACCCAGCCCATCAAACATCCAAGCAATAGGCAAGTGTTTGAATTGTCTGAAAAGTTTTGGGTTTGTGGTTGTTTTTTTTTTTTGAAAGAAAGCCTTGTCATGTTCAGGAACATAGAAGGGGAAAAAAATAGCGATTTTCTATAATTTTTGTGGGTTTTTTCAGTCATTAAAGGTCTGAAGGAAGTCTACTAACCCAGCCCCATGCTTAAACCGAGGTATAGTTAACTAAATTCCTGAGGCAATCTCTTTAGAAATCTTGGAAGTTTTCTACCTCCCAATAAGATATATTAGTGGATGATTAAAAGGAGTGAAAGCATAAATGTGTCAAGAACATGAGATTTTGAAAAGAGTGTGGTCTTTTTGTCTCTGTGTTATGGATACTTTCCCACAGCACACGTTCAAATCTTCAAAATGATGCTAAACAAAACAGACCAAGGCTAAACCAAAATGTTAAGCCAGATCCAAAAGAGGTCTGAGACTTTTTCACCACAATGTTACATTATATTAGAGGCAAGAACTATTCTCTCCTTTGTATTTGTTCAGTTGTGAGAATCATGAAAGGCCAGTAAATTGGATGTACTAGACAGTGGCTAGTTATACCTACTCTAATCTCACTGGGATTTTCCCCATTCTAGGGAATTCCCAGGATTGGAGAAAGCAAGTTTTGTTCAGTGATTCAAAGAGAACAGAATCAAAGCGAAATTCTAGGGCTTTACATTATATTACTTTTTATTAAGTCAGTTTTAAATTCAGTATCTCTGCTGCTGTTTTCCTACCCCTGATCATCTTCACCTTTCTTCAGAAATTAAAAAAAATCTGAATGTTTCTTTTGATGCTATTTAAATGACAGTCCTTTTAGGCATTTTTGGTGATATTTAATCTGATGTAAAATTTCTCTTCCCCTCTGAGTTGCCTGATGAGAAAATTGTTGGGGCTTTTTTAGAGAAAAATATTCACATGCTTTTCTGTTTTCCTTTCTCGTGCATGTCATTCTCTGAAACATACTGATACTCTCTGCTTTTCAATATATCTAAAGAGCGAAGTATACTGCACTACTTAAGCAAATCTTAGCAACAGAGCATTAAGTGTTTTCAATACAAAGTAGTATCGAGTGCAAGTTCCAGCTTTGGCTCAGGGCAGTCTGGCTGTTCTGCTTCCAGCAGATGGTCTTCTGCTCCTTGCTTCACAAGCCCACCTTGGCTGCCTGATAATGAGTTGGATGAAATCACTGGTCCAAATGAAAATGACCCTTTAAACAAAAATGTTTTGAATTAGGAAGCTCTGTAAGCAGTAAAAGCAGAGCTAGAGAAATAGCAGGGAAATGCTGCTGAGAAGAGGACATGGCTTCACATCAGTTTAAGCCGACAGTAATAATACATCCTTTTAGTTTTCATGTGTTGAAAACAATGAACAAACAGTGGTTAGGTGTGAAGAATCAGAAGCAAACCATGATTAATTTCAGGATTAATTTATGCAAATTCTGCTTAATATATTTTTCTCCCTTTCCTCTTCTTCATACTTTCTACCTCTGTATGTGATCTAGCCACTGCTTAGAGGGGAACTTTTTGAGAAAACCCAGAATATTTGGAAAGGGGGGTTAATGACTCAGTAAACTGTACTTTCACCTCTGACAGTGCTTCAACTCTGTAGTAAAGGGTTCTGTTCTGGTTTTAATGCAATCCCTCCAAAGGGATGTCTGTCCTAAAATACAAATGCTAATCAACTCTAGCCTCTGAGGGAACTTGCAGCACACACTGGAAGAGAGGGTGGAAGTTAGTGCAGTGGTAGAATTCTTATGTGTGTGCCTTTATTCATCCTGAACCTCTGAAACGTAAGTGTATGTGAGATTCTTCATTTGTCACAAACCAATGTGGGCAGCATTCCAGTATGCTTTACATTTAAATACTGTTTTGTAAAACTCAGTTGAAATTATGAGTGATTATATTCCTTGCTTCTGATGTCCAAAGTAATTCAAGATGTTTCAGTCTGAACTTTCCTCTATAAATATGATTCAGTCATACTGTGCACAATTTACAAAACATACAGTAATTTTACTTAGAATGTATTGGGAGTTTTCAAGTTCAGTTTCTGATTGTTCATAAGACATAAGAGCTCAGTATCCTTTGTGCCATTTATCCTCTCAAAAGTGAGCAGAATTTGTCGTGTAAGCAAGGAGGAGTCTGTTGAATAGTAACTTATATTGCGTTTTTCAGGTCAGTGTTTTCAAATTACGTCAAAAGTTGTAAACGGTTTTGCAAAACATTTTATGTAACAATTCTGAAAGCCCATGTGACATTTTTTCTAATTAACTTATTTAGCCTAGTTTTGGAGTAACATTAGCTGTTTCATCACTTCTAAGCTATTTTGAGTATTCTTTGTGACACCATGAATAAGCCAAGAATTTATAGGGTTTCTTAATCATACAGATTAGTCATCACTGCCTGCTCATAACAGAAGCCAGAAATGCTCATTAAAATTGTCTGATGTGAATCAAAAGTTAGTATAGTTGCAGAATTAAGTGATGAGAGAATACCGTTATATTAGCGACAAAAACCTGTTTCAGGAATACTGGTTTCCATGAAAGTTAAAACTGTATATATAGATCTGTACTCCAAATTTGTTTCATGTGGAAAATAAGAATGGGCTTCTGGAGGGGAGAATTGGTCTGGAGTGATTGGCAATCATGCCTAAAGTGAAATATGGTGAAGGGTTTGTTTGTAGAGAGCTACAGGAAATTACTGCATGCTCTTGCTTGGTCTGTTTTAGCTTATTTTAAAAATTGACTAGTTATAAATCACTCTTGCACTTGATCCTTTGCCCTTTGCCTTGTATCTTTCCATCAAAACAATAAAAAAGGTAATTTCCCTGTCTTGTACCAGCTGTTTGATTCCCATAGGCAGTTGTTATGCCATGCTACTTGAAACACTGAGACTGAATTTCTCATCTTACCAAGCCTGTTTTTCACCAGTGAAATTATGATGCCTCCACTGGAGTTGCATGTTGATGCCAATATAAAAGAGAGAAGAATCAAGTCATATTCTGGCCACTGTTAAAATAACAGTATTTATGGTTGGACATACTTGAATATGAACTCTGAGGAGTGCTATTAGGAGATGTATGCTGGAATAACAAAAATTGATAGTATGTGCTTAAAAATATATTGACATTTTGTGGAAGCAAATTCTATTCAGAATAAGCTCTAATCTTTAAAAAAAAAAAAAAAAAAAAGCGCAGCCTAAGGAAGAAAAATGAATTGAGAATTGATGCCATTTTCATACTGCAGAATTTAAATGAGAAGACTGTGAGCTGGTGGATTAAGCTGATCTCTGGTTTTGGTTTTGCCCCTGGCTTCTTGACTGACCCAAGGCATGAGAAGGCAAAGTGTCTTGACTAAGTTCCATACCCGCAAAACAGGAATAATGTTGTTGTTCTGCTTTTTGAGAGCTGTTATTTGTTCTTATTACCAAGGCTGGGTGAAACATCCTTCCTTACTGAACGGCACCTAATTTTAGATGTGTTCAGTACCCTGGCAGTAGCTGAAGAGGAGCTTCCTCAGCAGAGTTTTGTGGCCTTCATTCTCTGGTCCACAGCCATCTCTACTTTGGTTTCCAGTGCTGAAACTGATGATAAATTACAGATGTTACCATTAAGGAATTTTGTTTATATATTACTATTTATTGATACTCTTTACTGTTGCACTTTTTTCCATGAGCGCCTACAGTTACTCGTTGGAAACAATTTCCTGGATGCTGCTGTGGGCAAACAGTTTTAACTGCACTGTATTAGGACCTTAGCAATCCTTTCCATATATATATGTAAGGTAATAAGTGTATTTTTTAAAAGCTCTTGTATTTTTATTGAAAATGGTTTAAACATTTTGCAACAAAATGTTCCTGTCTCTGAATCTCGGGAAATGAGTGCTGTGAGCTGTATGTGTGACTCTTCTGGGGTTTATCTGTGGCCACCCACACAAAAGAAACCTGGTGACTGTGTATGCTATCCTCACACTAAAATCTGCCATGCTGTGTTAGTGAGTGTCTCTGTTGGTGAGTCTGCATCCCTACCTGCCTCTCTCTGGAAACTATAACTACTGATGAAGTAGCTATAGCGCAGAGCTGTAACAACTCCTTCAAAGCCAAAATCTTGATTTCTGGGAGCTTGGGCCTTGTTTGACTTTCCTAGTTGCATTTTAGGTTTTCTCAACTTTCTAATGATTCTAAACCTTTGGACTGAAGAAATTGAAAATTAGAGGGAGAAAAAAGTGTTTGCTTTTTCCTGAGAATTTTCAGTAAATTAGGCTGTGCTCTGTCATTAGTTCTGTAAAATTCTGCAAACACCCATATGCCCCAGAAGGTGCAGCATAAGCTCAAAAAGTAATATACACATATTCTTCATATCCTTTCAAAAAACAATCTGTAGTGATTGCCTAGTGCAGAGGCATACAATCATAGAACATTCAAGGTGGAAAGGATCTTTAAAGATCATCCACTCAAAACCTCTGCTGCCATGAGCAAGGACTATTCCCATTAGACATAGGCCTTATCCAACCTGGCCTTGAACACAGCCAAGGCTGGGGCATCCGCAACCTCCCTGGGCAATTTGTTCCAGCGTCTCACCACCCCCACAGTGAATAATTTCTCCTAATATCTAACCTTTTATTCTGAATTGGAAGGCTGGCAATTTTCAAAGTTACGGAGTGGTTGAAGTTTGAAGGGACCGCAATGGATCATCTGTTCAAAGCTCCCTGCTCAAGCAGGGTCATCCTAGAGCACATGGCACTTTGCATCCAAGCAGTTCTTGAGTATCTCCAGTAAGGGAGACTTTCTGGGCTCAGTCACCCACACAGTAAAAAAGTTCTTCCTTGTGTTCAGGTGGAACTTTCTGTGCATGTTTCTGCCCATTGCCTTCTGTCCTATTGCTCAGCACTACTGAGCAGAGCCTGGCTCCATCCTCTCGATAGACTTTGATGAGGTTCCCTCTCTGCCATCTCTTCTCAAGGCTGAACAGGCCCAGCTCCCTCAGTCTTTCCTCATGCATGAGATTTTCCAGTCCCTTAATCATCTTTGTTACCCTGGGCTGGACCTGCTCCAGGGGCTCCTCAGCTCTCCTGTCCTGAGGACCCCAGAACTCAGAATTCAGAATTTTTGAATTTTGAAGCTGCTGTGAGATTTATTGGTGGAATGATGTTATAAATTGACAAACACAGCTGAAGTTAATCTCTTCATCATTGGGGTGGATTCTTCTGCATTCTTTCAGACTCCTATTCCCCATGTTCCCTTTCTTTCCTGCAGATTTCTGGAAACTGAGGTAACTGTTACTGACTGAGTAGGTTGTTAGTATATCATAGAATGCCTTCCCTTTCCATGTGTTGTGAACTTGTTTGTCATGTAAGAGATTTTAAAATTGAATTTTTATGCCTTCTACCTGGAATGTTTGGCTTGAGAAGGCAGAAATTTTGGTTATCTGAGTGTTGGAAATGCTTCTTTGGGTTACATATTTTTAAAAGAAATTACAGAAGTCAGGTAGTCTTTGCACTCTGAGATATTCTGCTCTACAATCTCAGTGATGTCTTTTATTCCTTTCAACTTTGAGATAGCAAAGCATCTGGTAGGGTTTATAAAACTGCAGTTTTGTTTTGTTTTTTTTACAAAATGGAAATGAAACCGGAATACACTCCTGATGGCTTTCGGTTTGTATTAGTGCATCTGGTTCTGGGTGCGCAGAAGGATGTAAATGTAATTGGACTGTATTCAACGAAGAAACAAAATGACGAGAAGTTGTAAAGCTTGAATTGTAAGAGAAAAACTTAAAAAAGAAAAATGTTAAATATGTACAGTGTGCCTGCATGACAGCAGAGGAGAGGCAGGTTTTGGGAAAAATTACAATTCTTTGGGGTGTGAACACCAGCAGAGTGAAAAATTGCTTAAAGGTAGTTTAAGAAGGTATAATTAGATGTAATGGAATGAAATGAACTATATGTAAACTTGCGCCTAATGTTACAGTCAAAAAACCCTATGAACCAGTGAGACCTTTAGATTTATTGTTTATCTGTACTGAGTGAGCACTGGGGGGAATCCCAGTCAGGGATCAGTACAACTTCTGTAGAAACATGAAACATGAACAAAAGAAATGCAGTCCCTCTCTTGAGGGGAAAAGAAACTTGACTGGTTGGCATGTAAGAAATAAACCTAAACTAGTGGGATGTGGAGTAGAGCCCTAAAAGGTCTTCTGAGTATTTTTCAGTCTTATTGACTGACTGTTGAGCCATTTAGGTTTATAACAATGTAACTCTTATTTTGAAGGTGCTTGTTATCTTCAGTCACTAATGTATGTAAATATTGCTTTAAATTGGAATAGCCTTACTACGCGATTGCCAAAAGCTGGAGAAACTATCCTTGGACATAAGTTCTTTGTTGGTTTTGGTGGGAAAGGAGCCAACCAGTGTGTCCAGTCTGCTCGACTTGGGGCCAAGACCTCGCTGATCTGCAAGGTAAGCACTGACTTGCTCTTCAATTACAGCTGAACTGAATGTTCATGCAAGTTCCAATAAACCTTTTGGTCACTTACCAAAAAGCTTTTGATATGTTTTTAGGGTTTTTTTTAATCTCTCTCTAATTCTTTTTTCTTTTCTTATTTCAGCCATAAATCTAAGCATGGAGGAGGCTGTTTAAGAACACTGCCAGAACCAAAGACTAGTTGGCTACAGATCTGACAGAAATTGCATGTAGAGAAGGATTGCAAAAGTTAGGTTGATATACCATGGAAAAGAGAATTGGAAAGAGTTAGACACATTCAAAGTTTAAGAAATCTTGATTGGGCCTTCCTCTTTATGTTCCCCTCTGTTACAGCGATCAGCACTTCAGTGATGGCATTAGGTGCTAGAAACTATGGTCGCTCTGAAATTTACTTTGTAGATGATTAAAAATCATACACTGACAGGCCAGTGACAAATTTGAGAAGGAATGTAAAAGTGCTTTGAGGGTTGAATCATTATCTCAGTACTTGAGGATAACGTAAGGTGATCATATCCAAATTCTAGCACCTTTGTGTGCTATGGGATATTTTTGCCTACTTTTCTGAAACATCTGATGTACTGCAGCTCTAAAGACTTGCTCACAGACCATTGGGCTGATTCAACTTGGCAGATGCTATATTCTTACAATGCTTTTCTTTGATTTTTGTCATTAAACATTATACATTTTGAGTGATCATTACTACGGTTAAGATCAAATTTTTTCTCTCTGTAGTCTTTATTTTCTATCCTGTGCTAACTGTAGATGAAACTTCAAATTGACTGGACATACTTTGTTTTTTTGCCTTAGCTGGGGAGGATGCTAAATTTGTTGTATCATTGTCTGTCAAGGATTTTTTGAGAAGTATTGGAAACATGTCAAGGAAGCCTTCCTCACTGTTCTTTCGATTCAGTATTTAGACTAAACAATGTTAGCTATAAAATTAAATTACACCTCAAAGCATTTCTGTGAGTTATTATCACTAGTTGTTCTACAGTGCGGGGTTGGGGTTTTTTTGGCAAAGTTTGCACTTCTGTCATTTTGTGTATATGTGATCATATTTACATTCAAGAACCATCAGATTCAAGTACATGATGAACTGGCAGTGAATTCCCTTCTAACATTTCCTGCTAAATGTTAAAGATTTTTTTCCATTGCAAGTGTGAATTTTGCTTTATTTTTTTTTAATGGTCTAGCCTTCACTCAGTGTAATGGAAACATACAAATTCATGATAAAATTTAATAGCTACTATATTTTCTAAGTGCTTTTCAAAAACATATTTCTGCTATTTCGATAAAATGCAGTCTTGTCTTTCTGTCAGTCTGTCTGTCTTTCTATCTTTCTGTCTGTCTGTCTCCCTCTCATTTTTCTTTCCGTTGTATAGTTGTTGGAGAAAATGTTAGCATTTTCTATTTTTTTTTTTTTACTTTTGGAAATTATTTGGTTTTTAAAAATTGCACTTCATTGTCTCATAAAATACTATCTCATCTTATGGAAGTCTCATATACAGTCTTATATCTGCATAGGTTAATAAGATATAAAATTTCTTGCTTAAGAAGAAGAAGATAAACTAAGAAAAATCTGGCAATAATGAGCTTCTACTATTAAATTAGTTTTACTGCAGCAAGTAATCTAAAATATTCAGTAGTTCTTTAAGCTGGATTGCCCTTCATGCACATACTCTGCTCAGTTACATGCTTCTGTTTTGGTCATATATCCCAACATTTTTAATCCAGTATGAGTGCAAAAATTACTTCTACGATCTGAAGTTCAGAAAATGGAATCAATATTACTACCAAAGGGACATTCTGTTGGAGTGTGGCATCCTCTTAGTAACAGTGTAATTTATACAGAGGATGTCCTTAACAAGACTGGAGAGAGATGTCTCAGATCAAGTGACAAGGAAATCTTCATACCTTAGAGCTTTAAAACACAAGAGACAGTGTTTGGTGAGGGTTTGAGAGAGAGTGTTATTATGACTAGGGATGCCACAGAATGCTGTGGAATTTAATACAAAAATTGTAAAAAATGTTATAATACTGAGTTTGAATAGGGGGAATGCAAACTGTGTTCTGCTTCCTGCCTGAATGTCTCTGCAGGTGGCCACTGTTACTCTGAGTTATTGATGTGTACCACAGTAGCAGGTGGTTTGCTCCATCCTGTAAAACAATGTATTGGTGGAATAGTTACAGAGAAATGTAAAGGATTCCTTTTAGGGTACTAAAGGATCTAAGCATATTTGCTCAGGTTCAAACAAGAACACTGTTGCAGTACTGAAAGAATAACAGTTTTCTAGGGCCATTCCAAACTCCCTAAGTATTTTCTTTCTTTTCATTGTGACCAATCCCAAAAAAATCTGTTAGGCATCCTAGAGTAATATGGTGGAGGGATGTTGATCTGAAAGACATTGTATATGCTGAAAAAGATCCTGTTTTACTTCTGACAAACAATTTGGAATGATCTTCACTGGACATTGCTGATATTGCATATACTAAATTCTGTTTAAGCCATTGCTGCATTGTGCTGGCTTGAAGGCAAAACCAGCGAGAGACTCCAAGTCAGAAAAAACAATTTAATAGGAGAGGGAAAAAAAAAAAAAAAAAAAGTAAAATAAAATAAAACACATGCAATGGTACAAAAGATCACTGACAGAGTCAGAATACAACCTGAAACCGTGGTGGTGGCAGTCCAGATGAAGTGGTCTTGTTGAAGCAGTGTTCTTGCAGAAAGGTCTGGTAGCTCTTGTCCTCTGGGAATCCAGTGGGTAAGGCTGCCTGTGCTGTCCCAAGGCCCCGATTATATCCAGGTGGGAATGCTTGGCTCCTCCCCCTGGGCGGAGCATCTCACAATGGACTGATATCATTTTATCAGTTTTGCAATGGGTCCTTGATTGCCTATTAAACAGAGATAGCTCCTGGGGAGAGTTATCTATGAGTCATGCAGGGCGGTATTGATGGGCCATTAACAGAAGATAGTCTGGAGGGTGGGGGCACGGGAAACAGTGGTGCACAACAACATTTCATGTAGATGGTGATAGAATACATACTTTGGGCACATTTTACATTGTAACCTAGGACATAATCCACCCCTTATTCTATGACCATCTACATTATACCTAAATTAATACATTCTTACAGCTAGATAGATAAATATACACATATACAGAATGAAACCCTACACTCAGTTCTCACTTAAAATTAGGTCTCCCTGTGGTACACAACGGGTTTCCCCATCTTTCTGCATTACCCACCAAGTGGAACCAGGTCCTTGAGCAAAAACAATCCCACGGATGGGTCTGCCTTTGCTTGATGTGGGATTAATCCAAACAGTTTTTCCTAAGATGCCTTTCATGTGTACCACAGGGACTTTATCTCCATCCACTGTGTGCAAGGGTTCAGACTGGGCAGGACCAGCTCGATTGATTGACCCTCGAGTGTTGACCATCCAGGTGGCCTTTGCTAAGTTCAGTTCCCAATTTTTGAAAGTCCCCCCACCGAGCGCCTTCAGGGTAGTCTTAAGTAACCCATTGCACCGTTCAACTTTCCCGGCAGCTGGTGCATGATAAGGGATGTGATATATCCATTCAATGCCATGTTCTCTAGCCCAGGTGTTTATAAGGCCGTTCTTGAAATGGGTCCCATTGTCTGACTCGATTCTCTCAGGAGTGCCATGTCTCCACAAGACCTGCTTTTCAAGGCCTAAGATAGTATTCCGAGCAGTAGCATGAGGTACAGGGTAGGTCTCTAACCATCCAGTGGTGGCTTCCACCATAGTTAGCACATAGCGCTTGCCTTGGCGGGTTTGGGGAAGGGTGATGTAGTCAATCTGCCAGGCCTCCCCATACCTGTACTTCAACCATCGTCCACCGTACCACAGAGGCTTTACCCGCTTGGCCTGTTTGATTGCAGCGCAGGTCTCACAGTTGTGGATGACCTGTGAGATGTTGTCCATAGTAAGGTCCACCCCTCGGTCACGGGCCCATCGGTATGTTGCATCTCTCCCCTGATGACCAGATGCATCATGGGCCCAACGGGCTAAGAATACTTCTCCCTTGTGTTGCCAGTCTAGATCCACCTGTGATACTTTCACCTTGGCGGCTTTGTCCACCTGCTCGTTGTTGTGATGCTCTTCATTAGCCTGACTCTTGGACACATGTGCGTCCACGTGTCGAACCTTAACGGTCAGCTTCTCTACTCGGGCGGCGATGTCTTGCCAAATCTCAGCAGCCCAGATGGGTTTCCCTCTGCGCTGCCAATTGGCCTTTTTCCAGCGGTTCAGCCATCCCCACAGAGCATTAGCTACCATCCACGAGTCGGTATAGAGATAGAGTCTTGGCCACTTCTCTCGTTTGGCAATATCTAAAGCTAGCTGGATGGCTTTAAGTTCTGCAATTTGACTTGATCCACCTTGTCCTTCAGTAGCTTGTGCAACTCGTCGTGTGGGGCTCCATACTGCAGCCTTCCATTTCCGGTTAGCGCCTACAATTCGACAGGAACCGTCAGTGAAAAGGGCATATTGTCTTTCAGTCTCCGGTAGCTCGTTATACGGTGGGGCTTCCTCGGCACGTGTCACTTGTTCTTCCTCTTCTTCAAAAGATAATCCAAAAGTCTCACCTTCAGGCCAGTTAGTTATAATTTCTAGAATCCCAGGGCGATTCGGGTTTCCAATACGGGCGCGCTGTGTGATGAGGGCAATCCATTTGCTCCATGTGGTGTCAGTGGCATGATGCGTGGAAGGAACCTTTCCCTTGAACATCCATCCCAGCACTGGTAGTCGAGGTGCCAAAAGCAGCTGCGTTTCAGTGCCAATTACTTCTGAGGCAGCTTGAAGTCCTTCATAGGCGGCTAAGATTTCCTTCTCTGTGGGAGTGTTTTTGGCTTCAGATCCTCTGTAGCTTCGGCTCCAGAATCCCAGTGGTCGGCCCCGAGTTTCCCCAGGCACCTTCTGCCAAAGACTCCAAGACAGGCCATTGTTCCCGGCTGCTGAGTAGAGCACGTTCTTCACCTCTGGTCCCGTCCTCACTGGGCCAAGGGCTACCGCATGAGCGATCTCCTGCTTGATCTGGGCAAAGGCTTGTTGCTGTTCAGGGCCCCAGTGGAAATCGTTCTTCTTGCGGGTGACCAGGTAGAGAGGGCTCACAATCTGGCTGTACTCAGGAATGTGCATCCTCCAGAAACCTATGGCGCCTAGGAAAGCTTGTGTCTCCTTCTTGCTGGTCGGTGGGGACATGGCGATGATCTTATTGATGACCTCAGTGGGAATCTGCCGCCGTCCATCTTGCCACTTTACTCCCAGGAACTGGATTTCTTGGGCCGGTCCCTTCACTTTACTTCGCTTAATGGCAAAACCAGCTTTCAGCAGAATCTGGATGATCTTTTCTCCTTTCTCAAAGACTTCCCCTGCTGTGTTCCCCCATACAATGATGTCATCAATGTACTGTAAATGTTCAGGAGCCTCACCTTTTTCCAGTGCAGTCTGGATCAGTCCATGGCAGATGGTGGGGCTGTGTTTCCACCCCTGGGGCAGTCGGTTCCAGGTGTACTGTATGCCCTTCCAGGTGAAGGCAAACTGGGCCCTGCACTCTGCTGCCAAAGGAATGGAGAAGAAGGCATTGGCAATATCAATGGTCGCATACCACTTTGCTGCCTTGGACTCTAGCTCGTACTGAAGCTCCAACATGTCTGGCACAGCAGCACTTAGTGGTGGGGTGACTTCATTCAGAGCACGGTAATCCACAGTCAGTCTCCATTCTCCACTGGACTTACGCACTGGCCATATAGGGCTGTTGAAAGGTGAACGAGCCTTGCTGACCACCCCTTGGCTCTCCAGTTTCCGAATCATCTCATGGATAGGAGTCACAGAGTCTCTGTCGGTGCGGTATTGCCGTCGGTGTACTGTTGTTGTGGCGATTGGTACCTGTTGTTCTTCAACTCTTAGTAGTCCCACAGCACAGGAGTCATCTGAGAGACCAGGCAAGGTACTCAGTTGTCTGATGTCTTCTGTCTCTACAGCAGCTATCCCAAAAGCCCAGCGATATCCTTTTGGATCTTTGAAGTATCCATTTCTGAGGTAGTCTATGCCAAGGATGCATGGGGCCTCTGGGCCAGTCACGATGGGGTGTTTTTGCCATCCATTCCCGGTTAAACTCACTTCGGCCTCCAATACTGGAGCTGCTGGAGCTGCTGGGACCCTCCTGTCACTCCAGAAATAGAAATGGATTCTGTTCCTACATACCTTGATGGCATCAGGGTACATTGGGCACCAGTGTCAACCAAAGCCATATATTTTTGTGGGTCAGATGTGCCAGGCCATCGGATCCACACAGTCCAATAGATCCGATTGTCCCTTTCCTCTACCTGGCTAGAGGCAGGGCCCCCCTATTCCTGGTCATGGTACACGTTGCTTTCTTCCTGTAAATATGTTCCTGAGGTCCCTTCAAGTGGATAAGTCATATCATTCTTCTTATACTGTCTGGGGTTCTGTGCCTTTGAGACTGGAGCAGTGTTGGCTCTAGATGAGCTCTTCGTGGTAGGTGTCTCTCTCTTCAGTTCACGTACCCGGGCTGCCAAGGAGGAGGTGGGTTTTCTATCCCAATTCCTCATGTCTTCTCCATGTTCCCGAAGAAAAGACCAGAGGTTACCCCGTGGAGTGTATCCTCTCTCCCTGGCTGGTGGGTACCTGCTCCTGATGGCAGAGACTCTTGTTGGTTCTGGCGAGATGTGGTAAATTTCTTCCTTAAGTTCCTTTTTTAGTTTCTGATGGCCCTCTTCAATCAAGCTCCGGACTTGCTCAGCCAGCCTTGTTTCCACGGATGAGACATGGGTACGAAATGGGGCGGTGACAGTATCCTCGTAAATTCTTAGTTTATTGACCAAGACGCCCACCTTGTCCTCACCTTCCCTCCATTGCAGCGTTGCCAGGTAACGGGAGTACATCTCTGGTCCAAGCCGTGCAAATCTCAACCACATCTGCGATGTGCACTGGACATCATCTGGGCTTTTAGGAAATCTCTCGTCTTCTGAGAAAATGATCTCCAGCACAGCCAATTCCCTCAGGCAACGGGTACCTTGTTCCATTGTGCTCCATTTTCCTTGGTGCACCTGGAGGTCTTCTTTACAAAGGTATCTGTCCCTCACACTTGTTAGCAGTCGCCGCCAGAGGCTGAGAGTTTGTTGGGTTCTCCCGATCCCCTGGTCAATGACCACATCCCGAGACAGCGATCCCAGTTGCCTGGCCTCACTTCCATCCAGAATGGTGTCATTGGCTGCAGCGTCCCAGATGCGGAGCAGCCAGGTTAGGATGGACTCGTTTGTCTGGCGGGTGAATTCCCTCCGCAGGTCACGCAGTTCACCCAGGGATAGAGAGCGGGTGATGATCTCTGGCTCTGTCTCTTCTGCTGGGTGCGAAGGTCCTGCCACATCCTCATCAGTCATTATGCGGACTGATTTGCTCTTTGATTTCTTCTTCTGAACAGGGGCAACTGCCACTGGTTTAGGTTGTTCTGCTTCGGTGACAGTTTGTGTGGAGATGCTGATGGCACTTTTGGTTTCTTTCTCCTCTGTGACAGCTTGTGTAGACACTGACACTGTTGCTTTGTTTTTGGTTCCTTTCTCCTCTGTGATGGTCTGAGTAGATGCAGAAACTGTTGCTTTGTTTTTGGTTCCTTTCTCTTCTGTGATGGTCTGAGTAGATGCAGAAACTGTTGCCTTGTTTTTGGTTCTTTTCTCTTCTGTGACAGTCTGCATAGATGCGGTTCCTGTTTCCTCTACGACAGTTTGTGTAGACACGGATGCCGTTGTTTTGCATTTGTTTCTTTTTCCCTCCTCCTCAAGGAGACGCTGCACCACCCCATGTAGTGTTTGATTTCTAAACATGGTGCAGGCCGTGCAGAGAAGGCAAAGCAGAACTAACAACAATATTATGCTGTCCTTGGCACCTAGAGAGAACTCAATACTTTTGAAAACTGCTGTGCCATACCTAAAAGACTGGAAAAAATCATTCTTTACCCCTCCCCACAGGGGCTGGGTGCGATTATTGAGAGCCCAGATGTAGCATTCTGGACCAGGACAAGAACACAAAATAGAGTATATATTCCGAATGATGCTCATTGCCTCAGAGGTTATCATACAATAAACATAATAGACCAATACAGCAATTCTGGTACCATACCCTGGTCTACACATGAGCATTAAGACCGGCAAATACTGCCCCATGTGTGGGAAAATGTAGAGAGCTAGGTATAAGATATATGAAAGCATGTTGAGCATCATAGCGGACAGCTGTTTCTTTTTTCCTCACTACAAAATTGTAATTCTGACTTTTCTCAGTACCTCCTGCCCCACGTTGGGCGCCAAAATATATGTGCTGGCTTGAAGGCAAAACCAGCGAGAGACTCCAAGTCAGAAAAAACAATTTAATAGGAGAGGGAAAAAAAAAAAAAAAAAAAGTAAAATAAAATAAAACACATGCAATGGTACAAAAGATCACTGACAGAGTCAGAATACAACCTGAAACCGTGGTGGTGGCAGTCCAGATGAAGTGGTCTTGTTGAAGCAGTGTTCTTGCAGAAAGGTCTGGTAGCTCTTGTCCTCTGGGAATCCAGTGGGTAAGGCTGCCTGTGCTGTCCCAAGGCCCCGATTATATCCAGGTGGGAATGCTTGGCTCCTCCCCCTGGGCGGAGCATCTCACAATGGACTGATATCATTTTATCAGTTTTGCAATGGGTCCTTGATTGCCTATTAAACAGAGATAGCTCCTGGGGAGAGTTATCTATGAGTCATGCAGGGCGGTATTGATGGGCCATTAACAGAAGATAGTCTGGAGGGAGGGGGCACGGGAAACAGTGGTGCACAACAACATTTCATGTAGATGGTGATAGAATACATACTTTGGGCACATTTTACATTGTAACCTAGGACATGCATTTAATTCCTACCTAGAAACAGGAAGTATTACCATGTTGTGTAGTCTTTTTAAATGATCCATAAGCCATATTTAAGTTGAAGTGCTATAAGCTAAATTCTCCCTTCATTGTATGAATATAACTCTATCTCAGATCCAGCCCAGAATATGATGGGTATCTTTAATAGTTTTTTCTGTTTGTATTACTGTCTTATACTTGTCTTTAGTACTTGTTTGATTTTCTAATGACAAAAAAAGAGTAAACATACAAAATAAAAAACAACATATAAAATAAAAATGACCAAGAGGTACATGCTTTTTGTTGTAAGTAGTTTTCAGGTACAGATGAGTTTGATTCTTAGGCTGCTAGAATTCTAGTTGCTATGATGCCAGCCAGCTCTTTAGCTTCCTGTGGAAAACATGATCATAAGCAGGGAAAACCCAGACTGAAAAATAGTGATGTAATTCCACTTATTCCGATATGCAAACTGCAGGACAATAATGCTTGTATGAATGGTTTTTGTTGTTAAGAATTCAAGAAAAAAAAGAAATGCTACTTCAGTGCTTAACAGTGTTCTGTGGTCAGCAGACTAAGACATTAATTTTTCGGTTTATCCAGTAGTCCATCTAGCAGAGTCTGTGCAGAAGCAGAAAATATTTAAAACAATGTTATATAATTTGACATGGCCAGTAAATATGCCTTTAATCTAAACTGATTCTGATGCCCAGTACTCTTGTCTTCCTCGGGGGTAAAGCCTGAATGGAAAAATAAAGTCCTTCAAGTGCACTAGGATTAACTGGGTTGGATACTGATGAACTAACATGGAAAAAAGTTTCCAGAGGAAAGCAGCCTCCATGGACACCCGTTGGAGGGCTTCCCTCCAGCACTGAGATGTCTTACTGTGAGCAAAAAGTACCATGGCTGCTCTCAGCTGTTTTGACAGTTAAAAAGTAAGGGATGCCTGTCTGTCAGTCATGCAGGATGCAGAGCTGAAGGAAAGAAGTTTCAGCTGAGCTTTTGGAAGAGAGTAATGAAATATTTTCTTGCTGAATTAACTGAGCAGATTGTGAGATTTATTGTAGAAGAATCATAGTAGCAAGGGAGGGAGAAGGTGATAGCATCAGATGGAAGGTATTCCAGAGCATAGCTGTTAGGCTGCAGAGGTGAGCATAACTCAGGTTAAATTGCAGATGGCTGCAGTCATTCAGCCTAAAGCAGTCAGAAGAGGCAGCTTCTGTCAACCTGCTCTCTTTGGCAAACTGGGAGTAGTCAGAAGTACAGAAATACTCTAATATGCTAACAATGAATAACACAGTGACCCAAGAAAATGTGAGGTTGTTTGGGCTTTTTTGGGCTTAATTGTTGTCCTCCTTTGCTGAGAGACTGGGACTATCCTTAATGCTTTAGAAAAAACCCTTATAGATGTCATAGGAAATGGAAGTTTCAGATCATGGTTATGCAATCAAATACTTGAGGATAAGGATCATCCATCTGTGACATTTTAAATTTTAGAATTCTGAATCAAAGTATTCTATTCCTGTGATCACTAGCTGGAACTCAGGCCTTCTCCAAGCTTTCTGAAAGACTGAACTCATAAACAGACAAATTTCTAACAACAGCCAGTAGCGGCAGATGCTTTTGTGCTTCTAGTAGCTTAAGTGCACCATTAGCTACGTTGCACTGTTTTATGAGAAAAGGGATAATTGGCTAGGACTCCTCTAGATCCATAACCAGTGTCTTGATTTGGCTTCTGATCCGAAAGATGTTTCCTTTTTCCTCTTGCAAAAATATTTTCTGTAGCCTTGGTTAGTCTTTGACACTGCTTGGATGCACAACTCACTCTTGGAATTGGGAACATGTGCTATGAATGCTGAAGACAGGCTAAGAGTGGTGACTCAAAGGCTTTGTTGGCTTTATAAATATATTTAAAATGCTCACATGGTATTTAGTGAATTAAACTATTTTTTTCTCCGTGTACCTCATCTCCTTTGTTCAGCTTTTGTAATGTAACAAAAAGAAATTAATATTAGTTTGAATAAACAGCAAGCAGCATTGTTTTCAGCTAAAAAGATTAATGGAACGGAAATTACAAGCTTTTTAACCTGCTGTTAAAAAAATACACTGTAGCTTGACTCCCTAACTCAGTTTGATCTGCTGTTGCTGGATAATGCAAACAAAAATGTTGAATTTCGAAACAGTATGTTTAGTACTGAGAATTACGGAAATTGGTAATGCTGTGTTTATCGTCACTTTCTATCCCATAGACACAGTTTGATATTTTTCCACCAAGGAAACTTGAGGTAGACAATTCAAAATACAAACTGCAGTTAAGAAGGACACCGGAATTGATGTCAATGCTTTCAATTCAAAGTTGAAAAATTCAGTACATGTCCAGATTTTAAAATCCTCAGAAGTTTCAATGTCAAAGGAGCACAAGGATTGTACAAGGATGAAACTTGAATATGGCAACATATTGTAATAGAGCAGGAGAAAACTGCAGAACACTGTTCTTATTGTTTGATAATACTATTAATACACTTTTACCATTATTTCTTAATTTATTATTTGTTGATTAATAAGGCAAAGGGCTTCAAGACTAAAAGTGTTGCATTTAAATTATGGTAGAGCATTTGGTTGTCTAAAGATGGTCTATTTATCTTCTCATATTTCTGTAAAGAAAACTCATTTCTTTTATCTTTTGTATAGGTTGGGAATGATTCCTTTGGCAATGATTATGTTGATAATTTGAAGAAGAATGGTATTTCTACAGGTAAAAATTTACTTTAAGTATTTTGTATCATTTTTGAACATCAAAAACTGGTCATTGAGGATATTATTTTTTTACCTTATTGGATACGTTTTACCATTCAGAACTATGAATAAGTATTTTGATGCAGCTGGCAGGAATGAATGAATATGAGAGAGAATATGGGGACTTCTGAAATCAGCTGTACCACTAAAAATAAAATGTAGTGTTATTGCTTCTAAACTTCAGATGATTGCATGAGTGCAAGTCACCTGAAGATAACTTGCTGTTATGCAATTGTTTAGTCTGGCATCATTAGATAATAATGCCTGGTGAGAAATTGAAAAATTTATTCTGATTACTCATTCTCAACTTCACGTTGTCAGAGGAGGGATGGAGTGGAAATTCAATGGTAAGTGCAGAACATTTCACCTTTGCTTTGTGAACTGACCCATGCAGTCATTTTAGAGACTGCAGCTGATGTTAGCACACATGCACAAGAAAATCAATGTTAAAAGGCTTTCAGAAAAAGGGAAAATTAGGCATCCACAATATTCTGTTATCTTTTCACCTTTGTAAAGCCAATTCCCTCTCGACTGTGCACTGCTTAACTATATGATCACATTTTTGTCTGCATGACCCTTGTCTCCTTGGCAGTGGACAAGGATGGACAGATGTGATCACTAAGTGGCAATTCAATATTCTGTTTATCTCTTCTGTTTAATGTGCAGCCACAAGCTTAATCTACTGCATTATCCAAATCCTGACTTAAAGACAAAACTATCCGTATTTTGTGGGCTTTTTTATTATGCTTATCAGTGTAGCATCTAAATATTTCACAGATGTATATATACGTTTATTCATTGTGTATCTTTTAACTTAGGCAAGAAACTAAGCAAGGATGCCATGAAAACAGTGTCTGTTAGTGTACAGTTCTGGATGTCTCCAAAGCATGCCTACCTCATGTCTTTGGTCATATAAATGAAGCAATTATAATGCAGAGCACATAATGAAAATGCATATGCCACAAAGAACCTTAATGTTTTCTGATTTAAATGATTGATCTTGCAATCTTAACATGAATTTTTAAATAAACTTTATAGCAACAAAAGAAAAGTGTAGAGAAAAAATTCAGAAATTCCATCATATTACAGTTCATGGCTACCTAGGTAGATCAGTTGAAGGATTGGAATGTTTAGGTCCAAGGTCCCAATTTCTGCTGATTGGGTTAAAAATGTCACAGAATTGTGTTTGATTGTCACCTCCTCCATTAATCAGCCCTGGAGAAAAATAAGATACACTGCTGGTGAGGTTAATCCAGGATCCTAACTTGTATTCCAAGATCTAGAGGCAAGGGTGATTTCAGTGTGCTAAGAGCTTTTTGCTCAAGCTTTTTGCTTATTTCAGTCATGGACTTTTTGTCCCAGTTTAATCCTTTTCTAGCATATCCCTGTTGTTGTACATAAAGAATACTGGGTACCAGATGAAAACCCTTGGGGTAATGCCAGTTCTGCCAGCTCTCATATCTTGGGTCCTTGTTGTATGTCTTCTTTATGTTGCTCTTCTGCTTCCTAGCATATCAGCTTTTCTTTCCAATTCCAATCTGTTTTGTAATTTTCCCCTTTCCCCGACTTCTTGTCTTCCACAACCAACCAGCCGCCAGTGCTGCTCAAGACCATTTAGATCTTTATTGATTTGTTGTTCCTTTTCCTGCATTTGAACTGGGCAACTTGCTTCTCATGCTGCAAGAGCATCGAGAGTACAGAAGACACGCATTCTCTGCTTTCAGTTCCAGTGTACAGATGGAATTCATGGTGAAAAGAAGCTGTAATTGTAAGGGAAGTCCTGCTCTGACACTGGTAACTGAGCTAAGCGAGGGTACCTCCAGGGCGAGTACCTGCAAGACTTGAGCAAAACTGGATGAACACAATGTAAGGTGTTTTTCAGCTTTCTTCAAATTGGAGCAGATTGTTAAACTGGACATGAAGGCACACCTTGAGAAAGAAGCCCGCTTTTGCTCAGCATTAAATCCATGTTCTAAAATGTTGGAACACCAGAGCTCCTTAAACAAAAGGTCACCAGAATTTGTCTGAAATGGAATAGTAGATTTTTTTCAAATACAGTATTTGGGGAAGAAAAAAGAAACTCAGCTTTTTTGTCAGTTTTCTGCTACAGTACTACAAGTTTCTACTACCAATTTCCTATCATTGATATTTGACAAATTTTCTGTCAGCTGAAAACAGATTCTTACAGTAGTAAACATGGAATAATCTTTTTAACAGACAGTGCTGCCAGCATCATGCTAATTTCTCTGAATAATAATCCAAAGAGGAAGCATATAACCCCACCACTGCCTTCATAGCATTAGTTAATATTGCTGCTGAAATGCAAGTCTACTCAGAATGAGATGCTGGATTGTTTTAGTATTTTTGTTTTTCTTTAGCCTTGACTATTGTTTCATTGGATAAAAGAAATATTTCCAAGTAGGAGTAGAGTGCCTGAGAAGGCTGTATAAATAACATGCTTTCTCTAATGCAGAGATGTAGCCAAATTAAAGAATGTTGGAATCGTATTTCTGTTTTGTGGGTGTAAATTAACACTTTTTGTTGTTGTTAGCTTCTCTGGCATTGTTGCACATGAAAGAGTAATTAGCATTTTTAAATTGCTGGAGGTTATGGGTTCATTTTAGATTTAATTCAATTAAACTATGTCACATGCTATTGGTTGAAAGTAATGTATTGAACTAGTGCATGCTCTAACTTTTCCCTTTCTTAGCATTTGTAGGTCAAACTACAGATGCTGCTACTGGAACTGCTTCAATAATTGTCAACAGTGAAGGTACATATTTCTGCTCTGAATTGTCCTCTTTGTTCTGCCTTTACAGCCATAAAAAAACCCTTTGCCCTGTCACAGTTAACTGTGGATTTTTTTTTTCTACATTTTTAATTTTTTTTCGAGATTTTATTCACACTTCATTGCACTTCTGTTTATTGCAGGCAATGTCGAATTAGGTGCCTAAAAGCAGCAGAATCAGATGCTTAAGTTGGCAGTGTGATAGCCATATTTCAACCAGCCAGCTGAGCTATATAGTTTTACATTCCTGAACATGCAGTGTATTAGAAGGTTAAAGCTCTCCTTTTCCACTACAGCTTGCCCGTCACTTTTGCTATAGAATCATTTAGGTTGAAAAAGACCTTCTCAGATTATGGAGTCCAACCACTAACCCAGCACTGCCAAGTCTAGCACTAAGCTGTCTACCTAAGTGCCACATCTACATGTCTTTTCAATACCTCTAGGGCTGGTAACTCAACCACTTCCCTGTGCATCTTATTCCAGTGCTTGACAACCTTTTTAGTGAAGAATTTTTTCCTAATATCCAACCTAAGTCTCCCCTGGTATAACTTGAGGCCATTTCCTCTGGTCCTGTGAGGGGAAGGTTTGCCTCCTCAGGACACCAAGTGAGTCATTATGCCGTCAATCAGGAAAAGGAATTGTCCTCAGTGTAAGTAGAAATATTTCTGTTGATCTTGTAATTTTATCACAAATCTTCATTTCAAGTTGCATCTGCAGTGATGAGTACACAGTGAAATGGAATTTTTTTTTCCGTGTTAGTTTTCCTTAGCCTGTGCCTTCGCTCTTATTTTGCAGGGGAAGAAATAAAGATTTGCCTTTTTTTCATATTCTTTGTCCAGACTTCTAAACTATCCTCAGAAAACTTTATATCTTTTCCTCAAGCATAATTTAATCAACCAGCTGATCTATCTAGTTTTATACTGTCCTGGACACACAGTATATTAGAAGGTTAAAACTCTCCTTTCCTACTATGACTTACCCATCACTTTTATTATGGAACCATTTAGGTTGAAAAAGACCTTTAAGATCATGAGTCCAACCACTAACCCAGCACTGCCAAGTCCCCCTCTAAACCATCTAAGTGCCACGTCTACATGTCTTTTCAAACTGTTTCTTCAAGCTATTGAGAACCCTTAAAAGAAGGATGAAAATATAGAGCTCCAGACTAATACTGTTTATGCAAACATAACAAATTAAGTGTGATTGGATTAGTTCACTTTTGGAGTTGCTAAGAGGCTTCTTTTGAGCAGTTACCACAGCTTAGCTGACACATCAATTCACCAAGCTGCAATGTAACCTGATGGTTGTACATTGGGCTACAGCTCAAAATGGGAAAGGAAACATAACTATTTACTCACGCAGCAAAACTGGGAAGGAACTGTGACTAAAGGCAAGCCTACACAGGAATATTCAGGAAAATTAGGCAAATTAGTTGGAGATGTGAGTTTAATTTTCCCTAAGTAAGATTAATCCAAGCCTTGCATGGCAGCTCTAATTCAGAAATAAGGTAACGCTAATATATTGAATAACCTGGATAGCTGCCTGTTAACTTCCACCTCCTTTTCTTGGTTTGGATCGGCAGGTAGGTTACACAGAAACTCTTGACACTTCTTGACTGCCTACAGTCGCTATTGCCATTGTAAATAGGAGGGACAGCAGGAATCCAGTAGTGCTCCTGGGCCTCACTGTTTTGTACTTGTCTTGCACTAGGCTTACTGTCCAGAATAAGAACCAGTCTTATAATTTCCCAATTCATATGCATGGCCAGCTAAGATAAAGACCGTCTAAACTTGAATGAACAGAGGATGACCTGTTAAAATTTTGCCACCAAGAATTTTTCCGAAGGAGAAGGAACAAAACAATCTTGTGGATGTAAAACCTTTATAAGAACCAGAAAAGGGAAGTGGATGTGTGGGGCCACGAGGTTCACAGTGGGCTATCTTATGTGGTAGTGTCAGTCTGAAGGGTATATGACAGTCTTGTGATTCACATAGTGACATGAATAATGCCTAATGTTATGTAGTTTGTGCCTCTGAGTATCTGAAAAGTTGTATGCTAAGTTAGCACTGGCCTCAAACTTAATTTAAAATCTAGTGGAAGAGCAAACCTGGTCAGAACTATGCTCTAAAGCAAACAGATGCACAGAATTGGTAATGGTTCTTGTTGTTACTTCTCTCAAAAACCATCTGGCGCCTGAATTGAGTAAATTGCAGTAAAATAGCAGTTCTTATGTGCTTTGCTGTTGCAAGAGACTTTTTTTTTTTTTTTTTTTTTTTTTTTTTTTTTTTTTCTGTAGAAACCTGGCTGATTTGACCTAAACAGGCTTTACAGCAGTTTTCAAAGGGCTTGTCTACACATGCATGCTTTACTGCAGTGGCTATGCTGGCATAGCTGAAACAGCACAGCACTCAATGGACTGATGTAAAGTAGTTTCTGCTAGTTCAAATTATACTTAAAAGGGAAGCATTTGAAGTTGGTGTTGGTGATGGTGTTTTGTACTAAGATGACGGACGAATAAAAAACATAACTATCATTTCTTTAAATTGCCAAGTTTTCATTGCCATATTGTTACACACCTAACCTACCATTCTTGCCAAATCTTTACAAGTATTGATACTTGGGGAAAATACCAACTCAAACCAACTGAGAAAAATCACAGGGAGAAGTAGGAGATTCGCCAGTAAGAGGGTGTATGATGCTGTGATGTATGAATGAAGGCAGAGCAAAAGAAAGCTGTAGAGAACAGTCAGATGAGGCTCTGAAGTAAATCTTCCCTGATGTTACCTCTGTCTTTCTAACTGGTGCTGCAGAATTTCTTGGAAGGTTTTGACTGGTTAGGGAATTGCACAAGTATAACTCACCCACTATTGTAATTGGCAAAGTGCCAAAAATTGGAAACTATCAGGCACATTTGATACTGTCAAAGTTGATTATATTCTGGGACAACACTGTATACTTTAAATAAAAGATAGAAATTATAGAAAGGTTCAATCTCTGCTTTAATGCAGAATGGTAGAGAGATGTTTAATGAGTTTGTAGAGCTGCACTGAAAAATGTGCAGCCCAGAGATGCTGCAATGGTTCCTTCTGGGCTTTTCTCAGAAATCTGTGCACAAATAGTTCTGGGACCTTGTGTTCCTTTCAGTTGCTCTGTGTTATGCTGCTGCCTTTTCAGAAAGTTTTGATTTTACTAAACAGTATACCAGTATAACAGCTTCTATATACCAGGATCCCATACCCTTCAGATCTGTACTTTCTCTCTAAAGGATAAAAGCTGGTGTATCCAGCTGCTTTTCTTAACACATTTTCTTCGAGGTGCATCACACTACTTTGAACTCAAGGTTTTGTTTTCCCTTTCAGTCTGTCTTCTTGCCACTAGCACGTTCTGCTAGCAATGTGGTATTGGATGGTAAGAGCTCCATAAAGTGATGATGTGTGTTGTACCTTGACACACACATGTAGGGAAGGAAAAACCCTCTTTGTGGATAATTTTTTACATGATTACCTCTCAAGGTTATTGCAGCTTTGTCCATATCTGGTACTGACTGCTGATGGTGCCATTATGTTGGCCTAACTCGATTAGAGGTTTGAACAAGTCCGAGACCATTCATATTCATATTCCTAACAAAAATTCAGTGGAGGCACAACAGAGTTTGGCAAGTCATGATTAAAATTCTCTTGATTATTGCAAGTTAGGACTTGGAGCTCACCTACACAGAACACCGCATGATAACCCTCACTTGAGACAGGCATTGTGCTGACTTTATGATAAAGTTATTAATCATTCATGAACAGTGAATAGACATTATTTTGTAAGTTGGGTGTACCTTCAGTACAACTAATAAAAGCACAACTAGTAAAAAAACATTCAAAATATATATTTAGGTAAGGCTAAGTAAACAAGGCAGACTTAGAATACATATGCCAGCTTGTTTGTATTATACTTTCCATAGGGGAAAATCTTTGGTTTGTACCTTCAATTTTATGAAGAAATATCACCTGAATTTTAGAGACTTTCTACATACTGATTTCCTTCATGAACTTGAATGTTTTGTGTGCAAGACTCTTCAATATTTCTAACAAGTGGTTGCCTAGAAATTATGATACCATAACATGCCCCAAACCCACCCTCATATTCATGAACAATGTGATTTGGAAGCATGTTTTTCTTGTAACATTCTTTTCTGGTCACAAATAAAATTTTCTTCTGTGTGAATTATTATGCACAAGCTTTGCGGCTATTGTTACAATTGCTTGTTTGATCTGTTTGCTATTTTGATTAATTCTAAGCACTACTGATGGTTTTTAGACTTGTCATCCAGTTTTAAAGATATTTATTGCACTGTGGTGTTTGCTGGTTTGACATTTGATTTTTCCACCGACACTTCTCATATGGAGTCATCTGTGAGATAACCCTTGTAAAAAAGTCTGTCTTGAGTTATCCATCTTTCTAGATGATAGTAGCAGTAGCAGTTTTAAAAGAACTGACAGTAGCAGTTTCAGAATCTCAACTTAGGACATAGTTTTTATGTATGCAGCATTCATCCTGACTGGACCCAGTCCCCATCTGGTGTAAGCCTGTGCAAGCTTATCAGTTTCATTTTGCTGTTACAGCTTATAGCAAGTGTGAATGTGGCCCTTAATATTCTAGCTGATGTCTGCAAAACTCAAAGTTATATAGATGTTCCAATCAAAACTGATATTTTTTAGTCTAAGAAAAGATATTTTGGAATTAAGAGTAATGAAGTAAATAAATTATTCTCATTCTGCTGTGGGTAACATTTTACCTCACTGGAGCAGTTTTAGAAGTTAGGTCTACAGTTCAAGGCTTCACCTAGGGTTAACAGAGATGCATAGACTTTTCTGGGGAATAGTTTATCTCCTCAAACAGATATCTAAGATATGTAAGACTAAAACACCTTTGAAAATATTTGTCTCTTCTCCTTTTTGAAAGAACATAGAAAAACAATTTTTAGAAATTAGTTTTCTTAGTCTTTTCTAGTGTGTAGGATTTTTTTAAACTTAAAAAATTATTTCATGTTGGACAAGATAAATCTCACCCCTCTTTGCCATCTGTCTTTAACTCTGTTGTCCCTGATGCTGAATTCCCATCTGATTTCCCTGGCAAGAAATAATTGCTTTCAACAAAATGGCTGCTGCTAATACAAAATTTTGTATTAATTGTGAGTGCATGGCTCCAGATTCTGCCTTCATGCGCCCTGGTGCAAGGTTGTGGTGACTGCTGGCATTCAGTAAGTGTGGTATATATAGCTGAGAACAGAATGGGGGAAGGGTTTCCCTCCAGTTTGGGTTTCGTCCTTCTGGACTATTGCACCGCAGTAGGTAGTGCATTTCCCTGGCAGGTTTGAAAGCAGACTCTAAAGTCTCTGACCTTTTGTAGTTACGAAGAAAATCTTCAGACTGTGATCCAGTGTAGCATGGTCTACCTTGAATTTGTACATACGGGTTTAAGCAAACGGCCCTTCTTACTGCCTTGGGCCATCAGCTCCAAAGTCTGATAATAATATACATGTCAGTACAGCTAAATAGTTCAACAAGATAATGCAGCAAGACATGTGAATAGAGTCTGAGATTCTAGGAAGCACAGGGGCCAGGCAGAAATGAAAGAGATTCTTGTTGCTCTGATTCCCTGTCTTTTACTGCTTGCACTGCTGCACCCTAAAGCTATCAAAATATACGCTTCGCAAAATAGGTACAATTTGCCTTTGAATATTTCCTCAACAGGATTCAGATATGTTCGGTAACGTTTACTTGTTGCAGAAAGTTTTTTGTTTTGTTTTCTTTTGTTTTTTATCCAAGATGCCCATCATTGTCTGTTGAAAAGCAGGGCGTTGGCTTTTAAGTGCTGAGGTTTTGCTTTTCATATGCAGCTGTTCTGTACCAAACCATTGACAGCAGAATTGCTTTCGAAAGCTTGGGTCCCTCCCTCTGAGATCACTATATTATTCTTTCCATTGTCCTGCTTTCTTTTTGGAATGTGTTTAGGGAAAGAAGCTTTGCACGTTCTTAGTCAAAGGACTTTGAAGTCCCATTCAACAAAAATAATGTATTGAAAAACATAAATATTTATTTGCAGAGTAATTCAGTTCATTACAGAATTGGTAGCCTTTAATGATTGGCAGTCCTTAAAGGAATCTTCAGCGGGGGCGGGCTGAGCCTGTAAATCAAGGAACAACTGACTTATTGAAGTTAATACCTGAGTGATTAATAATAAATTTTAATTTGAAGGCACCCATGCCTGAAGGTCTCTAAGTGTTGTAACAGAGATTAAAAAAAGAAAGAAGCTGCAATAAAAGAAGGTGATTTGTGTGTCTGAAGAAAAACAAAAGAATATTTGGAACCTACGTAAATGAACCTCACCTAACTGTAAAACAAACGACAAGAATAAAAAGGATCTTAGATGTGCTTTGAGACACTGCCATGCTTCCCCACGCACAGCTTTGCTTAGACCATACTCCTGACCACCTCTAAGAGCAGAAGAAAGTGTGGCCCACCTTCTTTACTCCTGATAAAACTTTCCCTAGACACAGGCATCATCTTTCTGGGCTTTGGTGACAAGCTGGTTCTGGTTTTCATGATGATTAGGAGGCCTAACTTGAAATGTCTCAGGTAAATGGTGCAAGCCTGCTTCTCTGAAATCTAAAGAACATGCATAATTTTCTTAGCTGTGTGAAATACTTTTCGTTCCCAGTTGATGGGAAAATTAAAAATTTTGTACCATTTTTGGCATATGAATTCAATAATCACATTGATGCTTTTCTAAATGCTGCTGGAATATTTTAGGAAGATGCAAATATCACTCTCATTGTGTATCCACCATCTCCACTGTGACTAGTGCAGTGCTCCTTTAGAGTTCACAAAAGTCACCAAAATAAGACTGGGGAATGCCCATACATGATTTTTCCCAAAGGAATTTATATGGTGTTTATTGTGCAGTGTTAGGTCATGAGTACATTGATATTTTTGATTATCCTCTGAAATACTTGTATATTTGAGAATGTCAGCAATGCATACAATTTTAATGGGTTTTTTTGGAAAGTAAATTGAAATACTCATCTGAAATATATCGTAAAAAGTGCAAGAAATTGTTTTACATACTTTATTGCTGAAGTTAAAGTAAAAAACACTTCTTCTCTCTAGGACAGAATGTTATTGTCATAGTCCCAGGAGCCAACCTGCTTTTAAATTTTGAAGACCTGAAGAGGGCTTCTGATGTCATCTGTAAAGCCAAAGTGGTTGTTTGCCAGCTAGAAATAACTCCTGCTGTTTCTCTTGAAGCTCTGAAAATGGCACATGCCAGTGGAGGTAATTTAACATAAACCATTTTCTCTCTTTCATTTGTGCTACATGAAAAATACTCTTTATCGTACTTTCTAAATAAAGGTCCTGTAGTCTATTCTGGTTTCTGTCATTACAGTTTTATTTAGAATTGAAACAATGGCCAACAAATTCAAGCTATGCTAATGAGAGCTGAATTTTCTTTAAAAATTTTGCAGTGTTAACCTTGGATAACAAATCAACTCATACCCTTACAATCTCCCTGTATACATCTGGTGCTGCCTTTCCTCCTGTTTTCGTGCTGTGACTAAATACAGTATGATGTTGGTAGGTCAGGAGCGATGGCCCTGACTCTGCTATGATTCCAGGGCAAAACAGGCATAATGAATGCAAGTCAATAAAGTTCCACACACAGGACATGAAGGAAATTACCTCAAAACCAGACTTATGCCCTTGTTATCACAGCACAGCAGTAGGTAGGGCTGTATTTTTTCGTACGGTAGTTGACATCCTTAAAATAAAAAAAAAAGCGCTTTTTTGTCCTAACCAAAATTCTTAGAGTGTGACTGGGCACGATGCCATTGCATAGACACAGTCACGGTCTGTGAAATTATTAGAAAATTGTTACTGTACTATTCATTTAAATGTAGAGCATTGTTCCTTCAGTGTAGCATATACATAGATGAAAGCTGATATTTTGCTTGAACAGGATGGAGTTTCATTATCAACATAATGTTTTTGTTGTTTAAGTGCCTGTAATGCTTTCAGTTACTCAAACACAATTACCACAGTATTTGAACACTAAGTAAATAATTATGCAAGAGAGGCATCCATAGGAGATTTAAAAAAATTTTTTCCCTTCTATCCAGAAGATCAGACTGGGAGAGGACAGCTCATAGCCTAGTCAGTCATGCAACAGATCAAGGATAGAACCGGGATCAGAACTTACTCTTTTCTTGAAGCTGGACCCAGGCTAGCTCCAGTAGATCATGGCACACTGAAATTGCGGCCTCTCCAGTTCACCTTCTGCACCATGACCTGTTCACCTGTTTTAATTTTGTCATTGCGTTTTATGAGAAGGGATAACAGCATTCTTAATCTAATGGCTAATGGACTCTAGTTGGATCATGAATCAATATTCATGACTATTTTGTCTATTTCTGACTCTATGAACAGTTTTGGCAAGATGCTTCACACTTTTGTCACCCTCCTATGGTAAGATGCCAGCCTGTGACAGAAGAAAAGAATTTTTAAAAAGCAATTGAAAAAATTCAAGCCTGATACACAGAACAGACATGCAAGCACTTAGCAACTGTAGACATCACAATATATCAAGAAAAGATAGTAGTTAACCATGGGCCAGCTGTAGTTCTGCGCTGTCAGTGTGTTATCATTGTGCAGCTCTTCTGTCAGAAGTTTGGTTGCTTCTGCTTTAAAACAATAGGCTACACATGTTCAAATGTCATGTGCCATCAAATCTAAGTAAACAGCTGAGTTTGTAGCACTGTAAAAACGTATCTGCAGCCAACAGTAAATTGTTAATGCCATTTCCCTTCTTGTAGCTTGCAATACCCTCATGTATTATGTAGCACTTCATGTTAGAATGTTCACTTGCTATTCTTGTGTAAAACAGATGCATACCCAGATGCCTCAAACCTCTGTTTCAGTGAGGGTTTTTTGCTTGCTTTTCTTCATTCTTACTGAAAGAAATAAACAAAAGAGAGAAAGAATATGGAAACACAGGCAAGAACTCTTTGATTCTATTCATCTAGATCTGTAAGCTGGAGAGGGATATCTCATCATGTCATGTACATGTCATGACATCCTCTCATTGTGGCACTGATTATTCATTATTCTTGTGACAATCATGGTAGGAAGGAAGGAAGGAAGGAAGGAAGGAAGGAAGGAAGGAAGGAAGGAAGGAAGGAAGGAAGGAAGGAAGGAAGGAAGGAAGGAAGGAAGGAAGGAAGGAAGGAAGGAAGGAAGGAAGGAAGGAAGGAAGGAAGGAAGGAAGGAAGGAAGGAAGGAAGTGTGTTGTAAATAACTATATGAAATAGGTGTAAATTGTAGTGAAAATCTGACTGCACAATTAAAGGTTTTTAGTGGTCGATGGTGAGAAGCTGCTGCTACTTCCAAAAGTCTAGTTTTGGGCTTCTCTAATGACAGACTCCATAAAAGATGGCTGATAATGCCCAGCATATTAATACTGTTGTGAAGAATGAGCTTGAAGCACCCTCAAAGGTTCCATGTCACTTGCAAGAAACATACCTATTTTTTGGTTGCTTTTAATCTTGGGCTATGGTTTTTCATAACAGCTGTTTGTCTGTGGTTAAACTCTTCGTGATTTCTGCCAAAGCACTGTGGTTGCAGCAACCAGGCAATGGAAAATGCCTCCCACCCTACCCTAGCTTTTGAATTATGAATACCAGCTACCTTAAAATTTACTTAAGACTTAATAGCAAGGGAGCTTTCTTTTAAAGATAAGCCTTCACAACAGTATGGAAACGTGCCTGATTTTAACTGTGGTACTGACCTCTGGAAAATAAGTACCTTTCAAGCAGACATCAGAAAATTGTTAAGAGCTTCACAGCCAGCTTCTCCTGAGCATCTCTGTCCATATAGGCACTTGTCCATTTGGGCAGCATGACTTCCAGTGTAATTCCTGAGTCTCATTTTAGGAAACTTTTTTTATACTGTTAAGGATCTTTTGTAAGCCCAGGAAACACAGAGCAGGAGCTTGCTCAATTTCAATACAGAGGAGACAAAGCTAGATGGGAATGCTGGGGATGGACAGTTGATTTCAGGCAAAGGAAATGTAGGAGAGATTTACTTGATTTTTGCTGGTGGCAGAAGAAGAAGGAAATAAGCTGAAAGAGGAACAAAATTGGAACAGAGATTAGGATTTGTTGAATAGAGATTGGAGTATAGAGGTGGAGTCAGGGAGCAGACTGTGGGCACTGGAAGCGGGAAAAGGAATTGTAGGCCATAAAGAGATATGATGTAAAAGTGAAAAAGGTTACAATTGTGTCGTTCCTATGCAAGGAGGCATAAAGAATAAAAACTCATTGAGGAGAATGGATCTTGGCAAAAGGAGAGAAGTAACGAGCTCAAGGAGTAGTCCTGTTGGAATCTCATGAGGTTAAACAAGACCAAGTGCAAGTTGCTGCACCTGGATGGAGCAGCCCTGGTACCAGCACAGGCTGGGGATAAATGGACTGAGAGCAGCCCAGCTGAGAAGGGCTTGGGGGGGCTGGTGGAGGAGAGGCTGGGCATGAGCCAGCCATGGGCCCTCACATGTCCTGGGCTGCATCCAAAGCAGTGTGGGCAGCAGGGCCAGGGAGGAGATTCTGCCCCTCTGCTCTGCTCTGCTGGGACCCCACCTGGAACACTGCATCCAGCTCTGGGGGCCCAGCACAGGAGAGACATGGAGCTGTTAGAGAGAGTCCAGAGGAGATCACCAAGATGATTAGAGGGATGGAGCACCTCTCCTGTGGGGAAAGGCTGTTTGTTCAGCCTGGAAACTAGGGGTGATCTAATTGCTGCTTTCCAGTACCTGAAGGGAGCCTACAAAAAAGATGGAGACAAACTTTTTACAAAGCGTGTAGTGACAGGACAAGGAGAAGTGGCCATCCAGTCCGGGCCATTCTATTATTCTCTCATTCTGTGAAAGAATTTCAGCAGAAAATAAGTTCCTCAGGAGGACCAAAGAGATTATCCTCTTCAAAAGCCATGCTCTTCTTCACAACCTGAAAGAGGATCTTAGAGTTCCTCTATCCCCCCTGATGCTCAGCAGATAGTAAATATGGGAGAAAACTAATAGTAGTGTATTACATTGTGCTCATGACAAGTTTGTATTACTTAAAACCCAAGCTGGAACACTTCCAGTGCTGCTCCTGACCCATTCATACCATATGTCAGTATGACAGCACATGACAGTTTGTTTTCCAGTATGTGCTGCTTGTTTGTTTTACCTAGGAAAGTATACCTTAAAGTTTTATGTTTAAGAAAACTTCATTAGTGTTGCAGTTAAGAAAATAGGAAATGCAAGAGTTAAGGTTGCCTGTGAAACCTTAATTTGTCTCCTTTCTGCATATGTATTATGTTGCAGTCTTTAATTATGTGATCACATGCTGTTTTTTCAGTGGTATGTGATCATATAATTAAAGAGTTTATTATAATACATACTGTATTGTAATAATATAAGGGAGCCAAATTAAGATTTCATTGGAATTCCTAATCCTGGCATCTTCGGACTTCTGAGTAAAAGTCTTTGTCACTTTAATACTGTTCCTTAATGAGACAGGTAGAGAGGCATGATAAAGTTGTACAGTCAAAGGCTAAACCTTTCAAAGTGTTAATCACCTAAACGTCTTGGTACTCAGATTTCAGAAGTCTCTGTGCATCTTTGTCTGTTAGGGCATTAACTGGGAGTCAGAAATGTTCAGAGTCTCTGACTATTACATGCTATAGCTTACAGTCTAAATACGTGTTTAGGACTGAAAATTCAGGCATCCAAATTGGAAGATTTGATCACTGACTATAAGGAATATTTATGAAGTAAGAGTGTGTGCTTTATTTTAAAATGATGGCCTTGTGGTTAAGGCACAAGTATTAATCATAGAATTGGCGAAGTGAAAAACCAAGGCTGCAGACTTCCTGTGTTAATAGTGAGTAAGTCACACTGTTCTCATGACAAACCTTTGCTGCTGCTACAAGGGGCCTTAGGCTACTACAGTTTAAAGTTAGGTTAGCTAACATATTCTATCACATGTTCAGTTTAGGTCTAGCTCTGCCAGATAGCATATTAAAACTATACAGTGCCCTGTCTACACTACAGTTTTATAATGTGACATTTTGAACAAGTTAGGTAATACATTCAGGAGCACATTTAAATCCTTGTCTGGATATGCCCTC
Source organism: Hirundo rustica (assembly GCF_015227805.2). Lineage (NCBI taxonomy): Eukaryota > Metazoa > Chordata > Aves > Passeriformes > Hirundinidae > Hirundo > Hirundo rustica. The sequence goes on from NC_053452.1 coordinate 29,498,842, forward strand.
CATTACTGCATAACTCGTGATTCTTCATGTACAGAACTCCGATAATGACACTGGAAAATTCTAGAACTAAAACAGTTCTTGTAGAACTTATTAATATCGTGGAAGAAGCATCATCAGTTAAACAAATTGCATTAATGTCTAAGTATTTTCTCTTTTTAAAAATTTTAATAATTTCTTGGGGTTTTTTTCTGTTACTCTTGGGTCATGTTCCCGTCATGACAGGTGCCTGCACATGAATTAGAATGGAACTTTAATATAATAAATAACGCTTTTAGCATTTGTATAAGACGAGGATGCAGAAACTGAGAGTAATTTCTCTGTTAATAATAAATATCTGGGTCTGTGATTGAAACACAATGGTCTTTCAAGTGGTGATTTATGAATCTAAGACACACCAGATTTAGATTTTCTTTTTCTTTTTTTTTTTTTTTTTTCCAGTAAAGACTTTATTTAATCCAGCTCCAGCCCTTGCTGACCTAGATCCAGAGTTTTATACCTGTTCTGATATCTTCTGCTGCAATGAAACTGAGGTAATGGTCATATGTCATGTTAAAGAAGGAGTCTTAAGCAGGAACATTTCAGAAGGATACTCTTCTCAGAAATGCAGCATAGGGAACAGGAAAATTGAGCCATGCTCCTCTTACATAGGACTTCTGGAGTGACAGGTTTGATCCTGACCTAACCAGCAAAGAAGAGTATTCTAAAATAACTTTAGCTTGCACATGAAATTAAATTAGCTGTTTGCAGCAGGAAAGTTGGGTCCAGCCTTCCTTACAAGTAGATCAGCAAAACGCATCCATAAAAGGACACTTGTTAAATGTTATCACTGAGTGGTAAATATTAAAATAGAGTCTTGTCCTTGTTCTGTGGTCTCTTGATATGATTAGCAGGAATGCATTAGCCATAGTGTTCTGACAGTTTTAAATTCTCTTGCCAGGAGGTGATGCACGCTTGTTGCACTTGATGGTAAATAGAAGCTTCATATGCCTCTTCCTGTCAGATCTGTTTTCAGTGAATCTTCTCTAGCCTTCAACTGTATATTTTCCTTTTTTCTTCTTTTCCCTCTCCTTTCCCTCTCTTTTCTAATTCGAGTGTTATTTCTCCCAAAGGAAATTTGTTCTGTTACAAGAGACAAATTAACCATATCTCATAAGACCTTTGTTTAAATTTGCTACTTATTGGCATTAGGCATGGTGTGTTCCTTCCCCTCACCCTCTCCTTATATAAACAGGAATGTGGGAGAAGTAACCTAGTGGATAGGAACCATGCCTTGATCAGAGTTAAAGTTCTCTCTAAGAAACATGATTTCTGCAATGAACATGATCCCTTTGGGTGGAGAGGAGGGGGAAGAGCTAAGAGAAGAGCCTGGACCTGCTTACTTGTAACATTTTTTGTCTGATGACAATGTCTGTCACTGTAAATTTTTTGAAGACTCAATTGCCCTCTTTTGAAATTTCTGTTGAACCCCATCACAAACTGTATCAGAAGTTTTCAGTCTGTGAGTCTTCTAGCATTTAAGGGTCAGCCTAAGTAACCCAAAAGGGCATTCAGATTTTATTTTGGGATGTTTCATTATGTGTCTGCCAAGTTCACATACTCCAGAGAATTCAAGAATTAGCAAAATAGCAAGGTGGAAGATGCCATGGCTCTCCAGGTCTCTGGAAGCCAGAGTTTCCAGAATAACTGGCAGTGATACAGTTTGTGGCTCAGACACTGCCCAACAGATATCAGAATTCAATTCTATGTGATGAAGTGAATGCTAAGGCAAAGTGTTTATTCTTGTTCAGGGGACTCACAGGACACCAGTATCATGTTCTCTTAAGGCTGTCAGAAAGCTCTTATGCCTGGACTGTGCCCCTGGATTGGCTAAATGGTGCAATGGCTCACATCTTGGGCTGAGAACATCCACACTCTCCCACTATTTAGTAAATGTCATTCCGTGTTTGCTTTTTTCATAATGCCACTTGTTAATTTTTTCCCCTTGCAAAAACCTATCCCCCATATGTTAGAAACAAAACTTTGTTTTTCATTACTTGTCTATTCCTGACTTTTCTCCCTTTGCATCACACATGTTAAAGTTTTCCTTTTGTTGTATTTTATTGCTAGGGGACAGTCTTGAAAGAGACATTCTTTGAGAAGTGCAGCTTGCTGGATCCAGGGTTATTATTATTACCACCACATGGAGAAAGGAAAATTACTTCTCTTTAGAGAACAAGAAATACAGGTGTATAATTATAATAGATCCCTGCTCACTCATCTACCTTTTCCTGCAGAGCTCAGGGTACATTTTGTATTCTTTTCTTTTAAAAACTAATTACCATGTGAAGATAGCTAGGATCACTGGATACAAGGTCAGGCACAGAAATATGCTCTCTGCTGTTGAGGAGGCTCATCTCTTTTGAATTTATGAAAATGTTAGACATATGGGAGTTCCTGCCAGCCATATCATGGGAGCATAAATCCAAATGTAGGAATCCTACGGCATATTCTGAGAACAACAATGGCTCATAAATACCTTTGTTTTTAAAAACGTCCTTTTGAAACTTTGCAGTGAAATCAATTATGTTAGCACAAATGTAATATTCAATTTTGTTTGATTTCATTCTCTCTGTGTGTCTGATTTGTATTGAATTGATTTTCAGGGATGAACTATTGCCATTGTTCCTTTCTTTTTGCTGAGAAAAAAAGGAAAAAATCAAGCATTTGTTTTTCTTATGTCACAAGTTTGAGAGTAGATTTTTTAGTAATTGTTATATGTTCATATACCATCTGTTTTCTTGAATGTTTTCTTTCATGATTTTCTTTAATTTCAGAGCACTGTAATGAATACGCTTGAAAAGTCTGATATACAGATAAATGTTTATATACTCAAATAAAGGTTAGCAGTCACATCTCTGCATTGCACTTAAAAGCAACAAGTTAATTCTAAAAATCTTAAAGATAATTCTGATTTTTTTAAACTTTATCCATTCAGCCAACTACATATGCATTTCCATCATCATTTTAAATCAGGAAGTACCTAAGATTTTGGTGATCCTGAACGTGTACTGGGAAAAGATTGTTTTCTCTTTTTTTTTTTTTTTTTCCTTATTGTTTACTGGCAGTCACAGTTAGAAAAGAGCATTTGGATAAGGTGGAATTTTTCTCTAAGCCACTATGGTAATTTTTGTGCATTTTTAGAAATTATTCTCTATGGCCAGATTTATTGAATGTCCTGCTTCCAACTGCCTGCCTTCCTGAGATGTTCTGTTCCAGCTCCGTTGCCTCTCCTACGTGGTATTTCTAAGTCTCAAGTGACTTCCTATAGCCAAAATCCTATTTATGTTCCAGCTTTACCCTTTCTGGAATCTTCTATTTTTTTATCTGGTGTTTTTAGCTACTTCAAGGAAAAAAAAAAACCAACAAACCAACAGTGATTTCTGCTTTATCGCTACTAAGTCTTTTAAATCGTTAATAAATCACCTAGAGTTTGAAGGTGAATTCTTTAGAGCTACCCAGTTCAACTGCTTCTAAAACATTCTTTTTAACACAGATGTATGTTCTAAGACAAGATTAAATTTACACAGATTTTTTTTTCTCAGTTTACCTTTCTTAGTAGCTTACATTTACAAGTATTTATCACAATTTTATCTTAATTTCCCTCTCTTTCTTGTTCACCAAGAAATACTTTAAAAATCCTGTGGTTTGCAGTTTATATGTGAACAGTATGTTTGTAACAGGAGATTATGTTGGATGTCAAACAGAACACCAGCCATATAGTTTAAGACATCTCATAGACTGAGTGAAGTGTTTGTGTTATTAAAGATGAAGAAAAGGGGATGGTCCTTGTGTTTAGCTGCATTATTACTGAGACAGAAGTTTCTGTTATTTACAGCTCTAAAGGTTGGGGTCTTGATCTGCAATGACTTTGTCACAGAATAAAAGTTTAAAGATGTCAGCTATAGTGTCAGCCATGGGATACTGGTTCTCGAACATGCAAATATCAAATATAACATCAGCATTTTATATTCCATTCTTTATTAAATGCTTTAGGATTTAATGAAATAATATGAAATTATCTGGTACAATAGCACAGCTTGTTCTTATGGATTTACGTGCTAGAGAGAAGCAAACAAAATTACACTATCAGTGAATTATCTACCATTAGTTTGTCTAGAAGGCTGTTCACAAGCTGCTCTTTTCACTCTTGCTTGTTGCAATAACAGGGTTTTTTTATGTCTAACATTACTTTCTTTTTATGTGGTTCATGAACAAAAAAAGTCAGAACAAATCTTGCAAGGTTATCAGTTCTTTCTTTGCTTAGCCTGTAGTTCAGTTTTATCTTTTCCCAGAAAGATCAAACTTGTTGAGACTAGTTTGTTAATTCCCAGATGCAGCACAGCCTAATCCCTGAGGTTTGTGCAGGAATGTGCTAGTTCTCCATTCCCTTAATTCTTCTAATGAAAAATAAATGTATCCAATGTCATCCTGGTGAAAACTAATGGTTGTTCTTTTCAGTCATCTATAGCTGTTGAAAAAGAGACAACCCTATACAAGACAAGCTCTTTGGAATCCTTACGCTTTTTTTCCCACATATTTGTGTGATTCCTTGCTGCAGATGGCTCTAGGCATAACCACAATGTCAATACAGTTCATGTGTTGTTTTTCTTTCTTAGCGTGTGCATGCAGTTACATAGCCCTGCAGGTTAGGAACCAAAATATATTGCACATCAGCAATTTCAGTTTGATCCTAAACGTTTTGAGGAACAGCTGCTTCTCTGCTCAAAGAACACTGAGGAGCCCTTCAGGAGAAGAAAAACTCCTGAATGGTTACAGCAAATGATTACGTTCAACAAGCTGGTTTTAATGCAAAACTGGGAACTACTTTCTCCGTAATGTAAAATGGGTATCAGACTTCTGATCTAAAGAAGGCCTTGCAAAGATTTAATTAAGTGCTAGCAGAATACTTTGGAGCTTCAATAGTGGAAAGCAGTACAAGTTAATTGCTAATTTTGTTAAAGCTGTAAGATGTATAAAAATAACACAGAAAAACAGATATGTTCCTACTGTTTCCTTTTAAGTGTTGCTGTCTCTTAACAGAAGATAGATAATTTTTGGGAATAAATATTCGTTAGTATGTCCAGAATCAAGGGACATTATTGCCTTGCATGATTCAAAGAATATGAAACTTACGTAACTTTATCTTTAGTCTGGGATAAGGACATTTAAGATACTGCTCATTAATATAGAGAGATTAATACTAAGAAAAATCTTAAGAAAATATAATTGATCTCTCTAGGAAGCAAAACAAAACGGGGTCCTTTAGAAATAATATATTTCAGAACATCTCTTGAATTTGCCTTTTGTGTTTTAAGTAATGGAAAGCTACTATTCTGCCATTACATAGAAGTTGCCAATAATTCACTGTATATTTTATTTCCATCTTTGTTCTAAACCCCATTTTATCAGTTTCTGGAAACTATGAATGTTCCCATATTTAGTCTAAAATGAAAGATGTTACTTTTGGGAGGGAAATTAATAGCTTCAGGCCAATTCATTTCAATCAGTTTTTAATTATTCCAGCACGATAAGTATTTCTGCCTGCATGTATGTAAAAATTTTATAATTTGAAACAACTGGAACTAGTTTGGCTTGTGGCCTGACCTTGCAATTTCTTATACACTAAATCTGTTGTACTGCTTCTTGAGGACTGTTCACATGTGTTAGAATTAATGAGATTGAGTTCTTGTTTTGTCATTCTCAAAAGAAGTCTCTTAAGGTACAGGCCAAGTTTATAGCCAACTGACTTACTGTGTTTAAATATTTGCAATGAAAAGTATTTTAAATTATCATATGTAGTTTTAGATGCCTTAAAATTGGGACAGTTTCTCTGTTATTAATTATTTCTCTTCTAGCAGTACCTGTCAACATTTACAAAGTTGTTATTGTGCTAGGTGCACAAAACCCAGTCCAAATGATAGACTGCTCCCCAAAGAATTAATACTTTCTGTTATTTCACCAGTTTATACTTGCTGAGGATCAGAGGATTGTGGAAGTTAGGAACAGACCTCTGGATGTTCAACTGGTCCAACACCCTGGTGAAGCCTGTCCAGTTTAGGACAGATTGCTCAGGGCTTTGTCCAGTCAAGTTCTGCATCTCCCAAGGCTGGAGACTGTGTGACCTCTGGGCACGTGTTCCACTGCTTCATCACCCTTGTGGTGAAAAAGCTTGTCCTAATATTGGAATTTCCCATGTTCTAGTTTGTGCTTGTTGTCTCTAGCCCTATCCCTGTACACCTTCAAGAAGTCGCTGGCTTCATCTTCTCTATACCCACCTACTAAATTGCCCTAGAGAGCAATTAGATCTTCCACTTAGCCAGGAGTTCTTCTGGTTGAACAGGCCTGCTTCCCCCAGCCTCTTGTATGTCCTGGTCTCTGGTTCTCTGACTGTCTTGATGGCCTTCCTCTGCACTGTGCTGTGGTAGGCCAGCATTCCCAAAACTAGATATGATGCTGCAGATTTGGTTTTGCAAAGGATCCAGAGGATCCAGAGCATCTCCCTGGAAGTGGCTCCCCAAATGCACCACAGCTAGGAACAACTGGAAAATGTTCACGTACTAGGATCATTCTCAGTTCTAGCCAGTGTAAATTACTATTGTTGTTGAAAGAAGTTAATTGCTTTGCATCAACTTTGGGGGTAATGTGGGACTCAGGGTGGTGTTAATCTCAACACAGATCTGCCTTGCAATACAGTTTGTTTCCAGGCCACACAAGTGGCTGTTCTGGCACAAGAGAATGGACCATGTGGACAAGAGTGGCAGAGAAAAAGCAGGGCCATTTTCTTTTTTGTGGCACTTCTGGATTGTGTCAACTTACCGTGACTAGACCCAGAGTCTAAAGAGAGATGGAGACTTAACTAAGATTAGTAAAGACTATGGCCAGGAACCTTCATATCTATGAAACTAAAAGCTTTAGTTAAAATTTTCTACCAGCATTGCAAACAAAATTATGAAAATAGTATGTAGATTAATTATATAATATCCATCATAGGTTTATTCTGACAGCAGTTGTGTGGAATGTTGTCTTGCTTTAATAAGTCCATTTAACTGAGTAGTTTTATGAGACTAGCTGCAGAAAAATAAAATTCTTCATTTGCTGCTCTTTTGTACAGTGTGATGCCAAATGTCCACATTGTGCTTTTAGTATTGTTATTTAATTTTTTTTCTTTACATAACCATTAGTTATTTCCCTCAATTGTACCACAGTTTGTTTTTTAAATAAGATTCTACTGAAGGGAGGAACTTAAAAACTCACCACAGTATTTAACATCAGTTGACATTTACCGCAATCTCTAATCATTGGCACAGAATCTGTCTGGCTTCTGCTGCTTTTATGGTTCTTCCAGCTTGTTCCAGTGTTTTTTAGTTGTACCATCCTGCTGTAGATGAGTTAGATGATAGTGGTTTGAAGCAGCCGAAGATCTCCTTTTATACAGACTCTGTTCAAAATAATTTTGTTTATTGGCATAAGCAGTGTAAAGATGAAAAGAAAGATTTCTACAAATATCTGTCCCAAACCAATTCTTTTACTACTCAAGCAAAAAATCCTGTTGATTTGAGTACCATCCTAATGCTAACATACAGGTTGTGCATTTCATTAGGAAGAATATTATATTTAAATACTTCATTTACCTTGCTCATGAGCTTACAGAAGTGTAAATACCAGGTAAATAAACCAATATTAGACTTATTGTTACTCCACCAAACCCAAATCCACTTTCCTCCTGGAGACTTTGCAACAGAAGTAGAATGTTTGGAATTATTGCCCCTCATAAAGTACTCCGAAAATTCAGTTTGCCTGTTTCATTCAAGAATTTGTGTTAAATTATTTTTATTCTTGTAACACAGGGCACCAGGTGTTCTGAATACAGGAATACATCATTCCTGCTCCAGAGATATTACATTCATGAAGGGACTCGGACTCTTGAGACATTTGAATAGATTGTACATATATATATTTTAATACTATATGTCATCTTACCTGTAGTTACTTCAAAACCATTATTAGTGAATCGGTTTGCTGGAAACCTTGCAAGAAGATACATTCAAAAGGCTTTGTGAGATACTTTTTGAAACAATCTTCTTACTTGAAAATACTTTTATAACCTTTTAAAACCTGAAGTATGTTTAATATGCTTAAATAGTTTATACCGCAAGAGAAGTTCGAGCAGCATGGTGGCATGCCAAAGAGAAAATTGGACAGATTTTGTTGCCTTCCTATAATTTAGATCTTACTATATTCTTGTCCGGGAACGGTGTGGTTAAAAAAAAAGTAATTTTAAATTGCGTGTACGCGTTGACCACGCCTTGCCCCCGCAGCGCACAAGTTTAACAACCGAGTCCTGCCGCACCAGGCTCTGCCTCACGGCGATCAGATCAACAGCGCTTGAAATAATTCGTGCGTTTGTCTAAGTAGGGACTGCACAACTCGGTCCTGCGTGTTTAAAAATGAAAGGCGATGAAGCGCTCCGCAAGTGATAGTATAAACTCTCGGCAGCGTGTTGGCAGAACGTGGCCCTGCGGAGCCCAGGGGTGGGTGGCTCCTGCCTGGGTCAGGCTGAGGCTCAGGAAATGACAGCGGCGAGCAGCGGGCGCTGACTCACGCCCGGGGGCGGTTTGCTGGTGGACGGCTGTAGTAGCTCCCGTCCCCGGCTGCCCGCCCGCCCGCTCTTTGCTACGGGCATGGCCTGAGCTCCCCGAAGCGCTTGTTTCATCGCTGGAGTTTGCAGTTTGTTACATCGAGAGCTGCGAGCGCTCAAGTCAAGCTTCCGTCATGCAGAGGAAGGTAGTTTGAAATATTTCAGCAGCTGTTTCCCAAGAAGCTGAGTTGCCCGTGCGGCGAAGGTCAGGAGAGTAGCTGCTGAATAGGTTCCAAAGAAAGTTTTCCAGTGAAAAGAAGCACTAGGAGTGTGGAAGTTATGCTCTTGGAAGGCTATGAAGCCTTATCTGAAAATGCTTCAGACTGCATTCTTCAAGATCCAGCAGCAGCCTTGTAATGCAAGCTACAGTAAGGCTTCCCTTTTCTCAGGCAAACAGGGCAAAATTTCCTAAAGACAGCAACATGTAATATGTCTGTTTACTTACAGTTGAAGGCATACAGTTTATGCAGGAGAACTGCCTGGTAGACTGTTTCAGAGAAAAGGCAATTTATCTTCCTTTTTTCCTGTTTCGTTCTTATCCTTTTCCCTTCCAAAAAGAGGAGAAAAAGCACGTTGCACTTGACAATACAATGCCATCAAGAAAATGTATGAAGTAGTGAAAATGTTGTTTGATTCTAAAGTCTTCATTGCAGATTTTGGGGAAGTTTTGCTCTTAGTTGGGTGGAACTAAAAGAGATTAATTTTAAGACCCAGCTGGGAGAAGTTTACTTAAGCTCACCATCAGTTAGAAGAAGAGTTTAACTGTGTTTGTACAGAGCCAGCATGGTTGACAGAGGCAAATGGACAATGACTGTAACGCAAATATATAATAATTTTTTAATGGGCCTTTGTCCAAAGAGGGCTGCAGATAAATTTTATGTATTCTCATCCAAAAATCTTTATTAAACTGAACAGAGTGGTCAAAGTTGAGCAATTTTTTTTCTTGGAAGAGATTTTCCCTTGTGATGTCCCTCTAGCTGAACACTGAGAATTTTAAGAAGTTTTTAAAAAGTTTCTCACATAGTGATAAATATCCCTCAAGAATAGTGACCAAGTTGACATGTAACATTCTTTCACATTAAACTGCAAAATGTTTTTGCCAAGACCATGTCACTGTGTCCATTTCACAGATGAAAAAACTGAGGCATGTGGGACAAATGTGATTTTACTAAGGGTTGTATGCCAGGTGAGTTGCAGAAGCTGGAACAGAACCCACACCTCCTGTGTCTCTCTGCCTAGGCTGCTCTCCGTTAGAGAGAGAGCTGTGCCTGAAGTACACACTGATTTCAAGCAAGGAGCAAGACACAGCTGAAGATCAGCATGGGAAGTGGTTTCATGATCATCCTACAATGCACATTTTTAAAAGATACTAAACACTGTTTTCAAATGCAACTGTTGTCCAAAAGTGAATGCTGTCAGATTATGATTTTCATTTGTGTGGGTTGTTTTCCAGGCAGAAATTTTAACGGGCATCTCTGTTGGCAATCTTGAAGATGCTGCAAAGGTGGGATGCATGCTGTTAGAAAGAGGGTGTAAGCTCGTAATTGTTACTCTTGGAGCAGAAGGCTGCATGATGATATCAGGAGACGAACCCATTCCAAAGCACGTTCCTGCTGGGAAGGTCAGGGCTGTGGACACTACGGTACGTTTTTGTGGTTTAACTGCCTTGCTTTGGAAAAGACTTCTTAAGCACTAGGGGAAAGCAGTGAGTAATCAGCCAAATCTTTGGGCACTAGCACAAAGGCTAATTTATAATATGAAAATAATATTTTGCTTCCAGTGTCTCGTATATTAAATAGTATGTATAATAGTTCTAGCTCATCTCCAGTACAGACTATAAAGTTCAGGTGAGTATTTTATATATTATACATACTAAAGGTGTCCCCATGTTCCTTCTTTACTGAAGTACCTGTCTTTGACTGTAGTGTGTGATGTCACTGGCTTGAGCTGCAATCCTGTTTTTTCACCTTTGCCCTTTCCATTAATTTATCTTGTCTAGAAACTCAAACACTGTGAGAGAATGGAGATGCTACTCACAGTCTGAAACGGAATGTTTGATTCTTCTTCTTCTTCAAAGCATGAATTACTTACCAAGTCTAGCATAAGGTGATTAAAGACATAATTTTTACAGAATATGGTGGAAAACCCCAAATCTTGCTGCTTCATGATGACTGTTTTATGATTCTAGGTAAGGGATGCTTGGTCAGGTGCATTTTAATCTTTGACATTAGGATACTTCTTGTCTTCCTGGTCAGAACTAAGTGTAGAAAACATGCTCTGTGAAATCACAAAATACAATGCCCCCAGCAAAAGAGAAAAACAGGACAGGCAATAGTTAAGATAGCATTGCTATGAAAACCTTACCACATTGCACATATGGGGCTATTTTGTGTTCCTAGTATTATCTGACATAAATCCAAAATAATTCCAGTGGAGTTACTGAGAGCAGAGCAGGTCCTGTTATATGTACTAACTATACATATAAATGCCTGTTATAATAACGTCATATTACATATGTTCTGTTACAATAGTTCATTAAAATCCTGGAGATTTTACCATCTGGTACATTCCATATCTGAATTGCATTAATAACAAATAGTTCTTGTAGCATGTTTTTTATCCATGGACCTCATACTGATTCACAAAGAGGAAAGGCAACAGCTTAAAGGATGAAGAAACAGAGGCACAGGGAGCTGAAATTACCTAGGTCAGTACCATGCAGTAGCAGAGCTAAGAGTCAAGTCACTTCATCTCAATCAGAAGATCGCTTATAGATTTGGACTGTGATATTCTGATACTGTGGAAAATGTTGTTTCATTGCTCAATATAATCTTTTTCTATATAACTCTGAAATAGAGATACTTTGGTTTTACTTTCCTCTTTTGCCCCTATGTCATTTAGAAGTTTGACCTTGGGTTACTGCTGGTTTTGGAATGTCTTAAATTTCTAGTTAGGGGAAGGAGACATCACTGTCCTCTGCATAAGGTTCATGGTAGGGCACTACAGACACCAAATTGCCTCTGCTTGCTCTTAGCCCAGAATTAGAAGTGCCAAGGAAGTGAAAGGCAAAGCTGTCCAGAAGCAGGATTTATTAGCTTGGGAGCAACACCTTGTGAGCCTGGCATTACAGCTTCTTGCCCTGAGCTGGTAATTCCACTGCTGCTATCAAAGCTTAGTGTTAGAGCTTTTTCTCTATCACACAGAAGTGATGTTGAAGAAATATGTGTGATCTGCTTCTTCAAAAGAAGAAAATTACTTCCAGATCAGCTATTGTTTGATATCTTAAAGATTTGCTGCTCTTGGAATAAAACAGCAATACTGAAACCACACACTGTAGATGAAAAATGCTTTTTATCTTGCCTAGCAGTTTGGAGTTCCATGTTTGAATGAATGTAATGCTCCTTTTTTTTTTTTTTTTTTTTTTTTTTTTTTTAATTCTTTTTATTTTAAATAAACCCAGTTTCTTTTAATTTACTAAATCCTTGCCCTGCCTCCTTGTGGCCAACAGGTTATTGGCGTCCACATAGCAGAGGATTTTCACAGTTAATTTTGTTAATCTACTTAAATACCAGTGGGTTGTTTTCAGTAAAACAGCTGTGCTTGGTTTATTCTTGCAGCCTGAATGAAAAAATATGTGTTGGCCTTCCATTACAAAAGTCTTACAGTGCTTAGCCTGATTATCACTTTGCCTGAAAGCAAGTGGTTTTAAAGCAGCCATTACAAACACTAAGCAAAATAATGTCATCCTCAACTAACCTGGATTGCTCTATTATTAAAATAAGCATTAAATATTCTAGTCGGACATGTTGCTTTCTTCAAGGCATGTCCACAGTAGATCTTTCCCCAGGGGAAGGATCAAACTTGTAATGTGGCTTACCAAGTAGCCACCTACACACAGGGTATTCAGAGTTGTTCATGTTTATGCTCTTAGCTTGCCGTTTGATACAAAAAAAAAAAAAGTTGCTACCCTAAACTGCCCTGACTTCAGCATCGTGAGGGACCAGGCTCAATCACATCGGGTTATGTGCCTGTATCTGTATTGATACTGTTTAGATCTGCAGAGGGTGAAGTTACTGCTAGACAGAGTGTGTACCCTATCACACAATTTGCAAAAGGCTAGAGTCCTTATATTAAAAAACAGAGTTTGCCATTTAGAAGATACATATGCAAGATACAAAATTTGCTTCAAAGTCCACTTTCACTGTAGAAATTTTCTGTGGCTGCTACCACTGCCCAGAGTCCTCTCTGCAGCAATGCAACTTCAGTACTGACCCCTGGTAATTTCTGTTGTCCACAGCAATTTTAGGAATTTTTGGGTAGGTACAGCCACAAAGATTAAGAACTCGAGTTCCTTGTCCCAGTTTGTGTGCTCCCCATTCTCCATGTTCACAGATTCATCAGAGACGCTAAGGGTTGATAGGTTGTAGAGCCTGGTTCTTTCTCCCTGCCCTTGAGGTAGTTAATCTAAGTGTTTATTGGCAGAACACTGTGAAAAGCTGGCTCCATCTCCCACTCTGTGGTAGAACATGAATCTCCAAGACTGAAAATCTGGCGTTTTTCACCCACACTAAATCAATACTATAAAGAGGGGAAAAAGTCCTGTTGATTCTTTTTTTTTAGCACTAATTATCTTAGTGTGGGCTTTAGTAATATATGCAGTGCTTCTCATGACTGTTAGCAGAGCTCCCCATACACAATCCAAAACATGTAGAGCACGAATAGTTGTTCATGGGGAAATTTTGCAAGACATGGTATTGTAAAGCTGAAACATCTGTTTCTCCTGTTATAGCTAAATAGTGCAATAAGCTTTTGTTAATAAAATTAACTTCCCCTTCATTTTACTAGTTCCTGCTATCTACTTTCTGTATGAAAAGTTTGAATAAACAGAAAAATAAGCAAATTATTGAAAAATCATCCTCAAATTTTTGGTATGACAGAAAGAACTGATTAATCCCACCAACTATATCAATTTGTATTTGAAACAGTTGACGTACATGAGACATTTGACACACAATAAAGTACTAATATAGGTATACATTATATTTTCATTATTTTAAATAGCTACTTTTAAACTTACTTGATTATATTAAGTTAAATATATGCATATATTTTTAGAAGAAGCTATTTCCACTCTAGGTGAAACTAGTAGATGAAGCTACATTAAAATAGATGTGAAGGATAATTATATAATTTCATTTATATGACACTTCTTCTGTTGGTAGCAGGAGGTTTCACAAATCAATCACAAATCTGTAAGCATTTCACAGAAAACAATAACACACACATTTTGCAGTTGTGTGTGTGTGAAGCAGTTTGCCTGCTGCTGAAGCAGGAGCACAGCTGAGGTGGAGCACGGCAGCTGCTCACAAACAGCTGTGGGACATGACCAAACACCATCATGTCGGAACTGTACTTGAGGTGAAGGGGATGATCTGTGTGATGAACCACACGATGATCCTGGATTTTGACATCTGCTGCTGCAGTAGCCCTGAACAAGCCGTCTTGGCAGAGGCATACGTGGTCTGATGAGATAGAAGGCCACAACATCATCCATACTGGAGAATGAAGCTCTTCTCTTTTCGCCCCTCCATCCTTGCTCTCCCCCTATGCTTCTGACAATCACACAAAGTGTAATTTACAGCACTATTTACATCTATTTACATTTACTAATTATATTCCATTGAAACTGCCAAGGAGAATTTGTCAGAAGAATGTAATTACTCAAAGCTGGAATTTGGCCAGCAGTGAGATTAGTTCCCTTCCATTTTGGAAAAAAGCTCTGTGGGATAGTATGGAGCTGAGCACTTCAAGTGACAGCTGGGAACCAAGTCCAGTCCTTGAGGTACTGCCAGAGGCCTGCCTGGGGCTTAGTATGTGCAGGTGGAGTTTGGATAGACATTCAGTCTGTCTGGAGCTCCAGGTTACTCAAGTTCTGGGCTTCAGAGCTATACCAGGCCTCCTCTGGAGGTGGGGCAGTCTGGTGGTCAGTGGCTGTGGCAGGCTGGAACATGTCTGCTGGCTCTGGGATTTGCTCTGTGGTTGCTCCATGCAGTTGAAGGTGGGGTGTCCTGTCTAGGGTCTGTGATTCGAATTGGAGAGCTGGCACTGGCAGAATCTCTCCTGTGCAGCGGCATTAGTGGAAAATGGGGGGCTCTGTAAGTTAGCCGGGGCTGCCCCTCCATTGGCCCCCATTTCTAGGTTACAGCACTGAGATCACTTTGGGGAGGAGGTCATCTAGAGTTAGTTTTTAGAACCTCCAGTTTGCTCCCCAGCCCAGCTTGGATCAAGATGACGAACATATACTTGCACCAGTTAAGGTGACTTTCTAATTTTTGTCCCATCTGGTCTTCTAAATGCATAGTATAGTTGTTCTGTTTAAGATCTCTTCATCAGCTGACCTCTAGGTTTACACATACCACTGTTGTGTGCAAAAAGTCCTGCATTAACACACTCACAGCCAGGAGATCAGGCATCTGCATGTCTGGCTTAGGCGTAGATGTATTTTATTGAAAGGCAAATGGATGCACTTGGGCACACAATATTTAAATGAAAATTTGAAATCACTTTTCAGTGGTGCCCCTAGTAATCACAGCAAGCCAATGGTCTCTCTTTTAAATGTCATGGAGAACCTAGAATGTTGAACTTTGCAATATTTCTAAACACGACCATTACATTTACCATATAATTTCTTATATTACCATCATTTTTCCTGTCTGGTTTTGTTTTCTGGATACAGAGATTGCATAATCTGCTAAGAGAAGCTCACAGGTTGAAGTGCCATGCTTGTAAACATGAAAGTCATTTAGGAGAAAGGATAAAATTCAAGATTTAATCTACTCTGCTTGAAGTTTGACATGACCATATGATTTAGTCTATATAGACCTTTTTCTGTGCAATATTCTCAGAGATACCACACATATTATTTGTCATAAGCAAAAACGTTACCGTTATTTTTTCATGTCAGTTCTGCAAAAGAAAGGCTCATTGCTACAATATGAATTTTCATCAGATGTTTTGTGTTCAAATCCTGTTGTTTCCCTCAGATTTCTTATTACAATTTAGTAGATCTGTCTCTTCTACTAGGAGAGAGAATTATGAAGGCTGTCTAAACAGCAGATTGCTCACTGAGCAGCTTTGTATTGAATTCTGAAGATGTTACACAACCTTTATTTTAATAAAGCCTCATATAAGTGTGTAGCTATATAATTTTAGATATGTCACAGTATTCAGGCCTGTGCAGCAATTGTGGTCTAAAGAAGGCAGTGTGGTTTAGCAATTTGAACAAAGGACTGATTAAGAATTCCAGGGCTCTGCAAAAGACTTGCTGTAAATCCTTGGAAGAGTTACGTGTCTTCTTTGTATCCCAATTTATCTGTCCATAAATTGGAGCTGCTATTAATGTGTTGCATATAAGCCATGAGAAGTCTGTTAGAGATCAGAACAGAACCTGGGAGGCCTTTTTCCCAGGCTTTTTGTATAACCTCAGGCCAGTTGTGCTTCTTTTGGGGCTTTGCAAACTCATTGAAGTGCTTCTGCTTGAAGTGGAGAGGTCTTGTCTGTAAAAATATGGTTTACACTAATATTCTCTGACTTAGCTGTATCTTCTGGTTTGGAGGAAGCCTGAGCCAGAGGAGTGAAGTGGACACTGAAATAAAGCCTTAGAATATAAATAAATCCAAAACAGTCCTCCTAATAACAGCAATTCTTTGTCTCCTGACTTTGTGGCCTAACGTCTGAGGCTCAAGGGGATATAAATACAACACGCTGTGCAATGACTAATTACTCAAAATTCTGTGCATCAGCAGAAGTGGGACTTGTGGTTGACTCTAATATTATCAAATGCCTTTGCTATTTAATAATCTCTTAGCCGTACGTTATTTACCATGCCGTTTGCACAAAGAACAGTGATTTTATTTCAGCTATCTCTCAACAAAGTAAAAATGCAGCTGGTAGTAAATGAAGCATTTGGCAGACAATGTGTCTGATGTACAGTTCTCTAACTTGCTAAGAAAAGAAAAATGTTGACTGTTTAACCTTTTCCTACCCAAGGATGTAGCAAGGAGTAAACATTTGCGGTTTTCCTTTTTCTTTTTTATCTTAACCCTAAAATATATCCTTTTTCTTTCTTTCTTTCTTTTTCTTTTTCTTTTTCTTTTTCTTTTTCTTTTTCTTTTTCTTTTTCTTTTTCTTTTTCTTTTTCTTTTTCTTTTTCCTTTCCCTTTTTTTCTCTTTTCCTTTTTCCTTTTTCCTTTTTCTTTTCTCTTTTTTCTCTTTTTTTCTCTTTTTTTTTAGTTCTTTTTTTTCTCTCTCATATTCTCTTTCATTTTCAAGGAAAGAGAAGTTACTATTGGATAAAAATCTTATTTATCAGTGGAGTTTATTCAGACACACCAACACAGAGTAATTATGCCCAGAGCTCCCATTAACATCCCACAAAACAACAGCATAATAGCTTCCTTTCTTTAACATGCAACCCAAATAGGTTAATAAATAAGTTTAGTTCCAGTCATAGCCCACTTTCTGACTTAGCCTTCTGCATTCCCTCTTTTACAAATACGGAATCCATTGAATTTTGGAACAGAAAAACCATGAGGAATAAGTTAATCTGCCAGACACTCCGATCAGTGATCACCACTGTAAGTCTAAATAAAGCTGCATCTATTATGTTCTGAAGTTCAGCTGAACTGAGAAAGGGCACATGACTGAAATCACTGCATGTGAGTTGACTCACAGTCAAATCTAGATGAGACTTGCTTCATTCCTCATGAGTTTCTGCTTCTGATTCAGGCCTTCTAAAGATACTTTGGTTTGTTAAGGCTTGGGTACACAGGTATCCAGTGACAAGAGGGATTGCAAGAGTGGCATCCCTCTGCATTGGCAGTCAATTGAGAAAGTGTGGAGCAAGCTGGAGGCTCCCTCTTTTCACTTGGAGAGCAGAAAGCTATATTATCCCGCTTGTACAAATTGGAAAAGTGGAACAAAAATGTTAGTGACTGAAGTGCAATGAGGTACAGGCTAAAAATGTTCTGCTCCAAGTTATATAGGGAGTTGGAGTGATGCAGCCAAAAATGAAGCACAGGCATATATTGTCCCATGCTGCTCTCAACTTCTAGACAACATTGTCGTGGAAGGAGACACTGTTTATCTGCCTAGTAACTGTCTATTTTAATCTGTAAGAACAAACAATGTAAACAAAATGAGCAAACAGAAGCAGGCTTGTACAGAACAATTTGCAGTCTTGTTTTCCAGTGGAAGATTCCATGGACCACCCAGGCTTTACTCTAGTCCTTTTCTCAACCATGGAGCATCTAATTAAATCCCTTTCCATTCCTGACGCTAAGTGGAAGAGAGCTTACAGTCCTGTACAGTTTCTTTCCAGATGGAAATGCATAATTTAACAGAGATACAGCTGACAGGGAGAAGTGGGCCCAAAGCAGTATTAGCATTTGCCACAAATTGTGTTGAATTACAAGGGGTACTTAATGAAGACTTATTATAAAAAAAAGATTAAAGCAAATATTTAGTTTTTAAGTCCCTTCTAAGATTGTAGTGTGCCAGGCAATAAAAAACTCATAGTAAAACTACTTTAGTAATACCAAGAGTTGTTTGGTTTTGCTACACATGATCAGTAACAAGTCATGGCATTGTGTCCCATTGTGTCCTACAGCTTTATTCCATATACACATATACAAAAAGTTGCTAAGCACCTTACATTATTTACAACATGAGGATATTACTATTCAGAATGCTGTTTTGTAGATAGGGAACAAAACATGCAGATGCTGGCTTGTCACTGGCAAGTGAACCTGTTTCCCTTGTTTAACCACGCCTTGTTCTCTATGCTTATCTTAAAAAAAAATAGAAGCGGAGGAGAATTTTTGTCAGGCTATCAGCTGTTTCATTTTTAGTACTGGACATTATTGTAAATATCCACATAAAGGAGAAAGTACATAGCAATGCAGATTTGCTTTGCATTGGATGCTCCTTGAAGAGGCTGTAGGGGGTTTATGGAAATATGCTATGAGAGCCGGTGCTTTGGCTCCACTACTGGCATACTGAGAAATATTCCAGTTTGGAAATTAACCCAGTTGATTATTATTCTGGACATAGAAAGGTAGGGATGCTGGCAGCATATGTGTAGCAACTCGAGTGTTTTATCTGTGGGCCAGAACACAGGAATGATACCACATCCAACATCTGCACCTGAGAATACATTCTGATGAGGTCTAGAGAGGCTGAGTTCAGAAACAGCTTTGTGCCATCTCACTTCTGGGATGTTTTAGTAAATGAAACAGTGGTATAATTTATGCAGGTTGAGAGCAGAGCAGGAAATTACTTTTATTGCTTCTCTTGGGCTAACCATGGAATGCAACACAAGTCAGATCATTACAGCAAAACATGCTGCATCCCTTTTTTGATTTGCTCTCCTCTTCTTGACTTTATGATGAGTCCAGCTCAGGGTCTCTTCCAAGGATTCTCAGTCCTGGTATGTAGCTCACCCTGGGCTGGAGCAGACCCTGGGCTGCCAGTGCATGCATACGAGGAGCACCAGTTTTAATGGTAGATAGCACTCTGGGATATCTGAGGTGCAGAAAGGATGAAGAGGAAGGAAGACCAACTGTGTGCAGCCATCCTTTCTAATGAAATTCCTGCAGTTAAAAATAGCTAGTGGAAGCTGGCACTTCTGGCACATCCAGAGCGTCACCTTCCCAAGTATCTTTTTCTGGCCTGAGCTGTAGGAAGCTGCAAATGCAATCCGCTGTGTAATAGTGCAGCATATTCTTGGCCAAACTCCTCATCTTTTTTTCCTCTTCATGGTTAGCTAACAAATGTTATATGCCTCCCTTTCTTCTTTAAAACTATTCTCTGCAGAACCAAATATCATCCAGATTGTTGTGGAACATAACTTACTCTTCTGAGTTTCTTCACATCAGTTCTGGCTGTGGTGAGAGGGAAGGCAAACCTGGCTCTGTATCCCCTTGCCTGCCTAGTTGCCCAGAAATGCCAGTTGCAAGTAGTGATGATATTGAACAATATCAGATTTCATTATTTCCCCCAACAGAGTTTTCAGTGCCAAGTAGTTTTGGTCACTACAGAAACCAGAAAGGTTTGAGTTGGACTGGTGATATTGCACAATTAGGTTTTCAAAAGAACAAGAACAGAGAAATGAGAATAGTGGGGAAATCAGGCTTCTTGCTTTTGCAAATTGTAACCGCAGAAAATGCCAGAAGTTGTATTCTTATCAAGAATAAAGGAGTTAATCTTTAGTAGCCTGTCTCATGGGCAGAATATATTTTACAACTTTCATCAGAGAAATGGAAGGAAACTAAAGTTTTGGTGATTTATAGCAGTAACCTACAGGAATGTCTTTAATGGCAAGTTTACAGTTGGGTGCACTGATTTTGCCACTTTTTTCATGGTTTTCTTTTGTGTCTGTGTGTTTAAAGGTAGACATACAGACATAAACCCACCTATTGTAGGGAAAGTCCTTTGTAGAAAAGCAGATTCCTGAATTCTGGCCACAGTGTTTGTCAGCTGCCCAAATGTCTATAAGGAGTTTTTGTTTTATACATTTCAAAACACAAAGAGATACAGGGAAAACATGAGGAAATTCTCTGGAAGCTTGTGCCTCATTGCTGGTATCTGTGATTTTGTTACTGAAATCATTGAGCAGGCAGTGTGTTGCTTGGAAAGATCTGTATTACAGGGAATCTCACAGAGAATGCCTTTCTGTCAGAAGCAATGCCTTGGTGGTCACCTGTTGCTGAAGACCATGAGTGAGGCGTGGGAGCTCTGTTTTCTGCACTCCTACCCCACAGGTTAAGGACAAGAGAATGAGTGGGTAGCAGAGAACAATACTGTTGAGCAGAACAGCAGTTCTGGCTTGTAAGTCACATCTAACTGAAATTCAAGAGAGGAGATACAGCTTGAGTAGTCATCGAAACGATTACACAAACTCAGTTGGAAAAAGAATGCAGGGAGCTGGCAAGGGGACAAAGCTGGGGAGAGCTCAGACAAAAAACCTCCTGAAGTTTGGTGGTTTTTTTTTTCCTTTTCAGGATGTGTAGTTCAGAGGTAGGCAGGAGCAGTGGCCAGCCAACAAAGGCTAGATGCTGTGGTTTTGAAAGAGGCACTCGAGCATATGGAGCTTTCGTGCAAAAAAAGAATGGTTTTTTGATCAATTCCAGGCGAGATGGCAGTTGTGTCATTCCGGGTGCTTCTCATCAGATTAGATGGGATCACTAAGAGTCCTTTGGCATTTTCAGTCTGAGAGAAAAAAACCACATGTGGCTAGTAAAATTGTCCAGCACAGATATTCCCTTATTCTTACTTAACTGTTACATTGTGGGGTGGGAAGCCATTTTAGCCTCATATATGATACTGGGTGACACAGTTAGTGGCAATTTGGCCAGCTGTCTCCCAGTTGGGGAGGGAAACCCACTGCCCGAATTTCCAGTGTACAGTCAAAATACCGTGATGTATTTTGGGCAGAGCTTTGACTGCAGTTTCATTTCATCATTAAATGATGTTTGTGAATTAACACATAAGCATGAGCTTTGTTGGGATGAAAGCACAATTTGGCACAAATGTGACATGAATAATGAAAGGAGTGAAGTACTGCTCAAGGAAAGGAGATAAGTGAAGCTTTTGATTAGAGTAGGAGAGTAGCTGCATGTTATTGAGGCTTGATAAACCAGTTTGAGAAGTACAAATCAACCTTCTGAGGAGCTGCTATATTTAGCACCAGGCTTCAACCATGACTCCTGATTCTGTGCAAGTTCAAATTTTGGGACAGGTGGATACAGCTCCTATAGCATGTTCAGCTGAAAGTCCATCTTCTGTCTATTAGCAGTGATGTCTGTGTGCTTCCCTGTTGTTGACATATTGTGGTTTATAATTTTGCAAGAGTGCCACTGGAGAGTTAGGTGTTCAGATGAAGTGTAATGAGAATTTTCCAGTACTGCATTTTGTACGTCATACATTTTTTATATGCACTGCAGGAGGTGGGGGGGGGAAATGTGTGGAGGGTTTCTTCTGCTATTTCTGAGTTTCTATGTGAGGCATGAACTTCCAGATCAAATGAAAGGAGGTCACAGATCAAAGCTCAACTGTGGTACCAGGGGAAAAGCAGGTAATGATGGCAAAAGTGAACTCTGTCTTAAACAGAAAATTTACATAGAAGTGTATCCCAAATTGAAAAATTCCATGCCAAAGTATCTATTGCCCTGGTAGCATAGGAATCAGAGTAGTGGTGAATTGTTCAATTGACAGGGATCTCACAGGTTCAGCAGGATGGATCTGTTGTTTTCAGAATGGTGCATGGAGTTCCTGGTTCAGTGCTCTTACTCCATTGTGGAAGAAAGAAATAAATTCGTCACTTCTCATTAATGCTATCTGGAGTTGAAAGGAGTTTATATGAGCATCATCACACTGAATTGTTTCGATGATTCAGAAGGCAGAGTGCTCCCTGTGGGTGAATACTTTGTTGTCTTTCTGGGGTTAGACTAACAGTCTACTACACAGAATAACTTTGTTCCCCAGTGCTAAGCAGCATATTCCAGTGAATATTATCCAGGAGAATGTAGCTCTCCTATGATCTTTCCCAGACTTCAGTGTGAACTAAGACAAGGCCATCACCTCACGGATACTTTGCAGTATTTTTCTTGTAAACAGTGAGGTGGGAGTTCCTCTATTCTGATCCTGATTGAGAGTCCAGCAGAGCTGTGGAGGTATGCCTAATTTTTTTGCATATCTCAGTTTTGGGGTTCCCAAACTGTGCCTCACTTTCAGAAGATGGGTAGCTCCTGTTAGCCCATGAAAGATCTGGAGCTTTGGATTCAGCCCACAGATGTCTCAAAGTGGGTGTTCTTAACATCCTTGATCTTAAGTTGGGTTAATTTCCCATCATGTGAAATGAGAGCACTATTACCTGCCTTCAAAGTAGATGCTGTAAATGGGCTTTGAAATGTAAAGCAGATACTTTCATCTGTGCTTTTTAGATGACATACAAATTAAAAATTGCAGAGTTGTGAATGTTGTATGTTTTATTTCCAACATTCACCACAAACCAAACATTTCAGGGGAATTCATGCATCTGTAATGCTTGTCACTGATCTTTTTAGAAACAGTGCATAACTTAAATGTAGTAGGATGTTTCAGAAAGGAAAGAAATTGCTTGCAGGAGGCCTTGTTTTGAGATTAATCTCTCAGGAATGCAGGGGGTTAACGGTCAGGCTGATTAATCACTGTTAATGACCCATCAGGAAATCTGTCAGGAAGTGGGTGAAAATTCCTGATGGCTGATGTGAAGCATTGTGTGGTATGCTTTGGTTTTGATGTTTCCCAAGTGATAGTCTACATTGGGTGTAGTTAAGTTACCTTTTAAGTTCTCAGGACATGTGAAGGACCAGATGATATGATGGCCTTGTTCAACTTGAGTAAGAGAGCAAAAAACTTTCCCAGTTCACGGCTGTACAGGTACACCACAACATAAATGCAAGAAAGTCAGGGATTGCTCCTTCCCTCAGCTTCCTAGAACTGAGTCTGGTAAAGATGCAGAAAGGAAGCGTGATCATTCCCTCATTCCTCCAGACCGAGCCCACAGGGCACGGAGGGGAGAGTGGAACAGGCAGCTGTGCCTGTGTGAACAAGGAGCCAGCGTATTAAGACTTGGATACACAACTGAGTTAATGAATTGCCTGGTGTTGACTGAGGGTGAGGTTTCACAGTTGGCTCGAGCTGATCCAAGATCATGCTGAAAGGAGTGTTTCTAACCTCTTTCTCCTTGCTGTGGACTAGCTATCATGTGGTAATACAGCAACTTGCTGATCTGGGCGGAAACTATTGTTTCTCGCTCAGTGTTGGCTGGCCCAGTCGTCAGAAGGATCAGAGAACTGATCTGCCTCACTGCTTGGCCACACAAGTGCTAAATCTGATGTAGGGGAGGGCGTGGGAACATGAGACAAGGATAAAAACATGAGTGGGGACTGAGCCTTTCAGCAGTAGCATCACCATGGATTGGCTTAAGCCTATTATGAAACTGCAGTCTGAATCACTGGAATAAAGAGTGCACTGTCAACCTACAGGGAATGCAAATTAAAATGTGTTAGCTTACACCTCCTGCCGTTGTTAAACACTGGCTGAGCTCAGCCATTCTGCACATGGCTAGGAGGAAGGAGCTACGGTGGGGCAGCGTCTTAACAGATCCCCATGGCTTTGCCTGGAGTGTGCAAACCACATCAGACAGCTCTGGGGGGGCGTTGTGGGGAAGGCAGAGGGGAAGAAGAAAGAAAGAGACAAGCACCACTACCATGATTCTCTCTATATATTTTCCTTTGGCTTAGGGTAACATCTACTCTTTCTTTGTGACAAGACTGCAGAAACACTCAGTTGCCAGAGGACAGATTAGCACAGTAAGAGAGTTGGGGATCCAGACCCTAAAGCTCTGGGGTACAGTGTGCTTTTCCTAGTTCTTCTTTATTTTCAACCCAAGTAGCTTTGCAGTGCTATCTAGTCAGTACCAAAAGCCTAACTTAGATCTAGCAAGGCAAGCCCTGCTATTTGATTCGAGTTAATTTGGTTCTTATGGCTAAATTTGGTAGTTCCCAGTTAAGGACTTCCTACCACTTCGTTCTGGCTCAAAATTGCATGTAAAGATATAGGAATAACTGTTAGTGGGAGATCTCTTTGTAGTTTTCAAATATTTAATGTCTTAGGGGTTTATAATAGGTTTTCTCCTTTAAGCACAGCTGTGCAGAGCCACACCAGTATCTGCAGGGTGCCCTACAAAGACAGCAAAGCTTCCACACAGGATTAGCAACCCCAGACACTGTGGGAGTAATCACCCTTGTTAGGCCTTGATTTTAGGAAACCATTTGAAGATAGTCAAATTAGTTTAATTTCAGGAAAGTTTCAAGATAGTGGAGTTAGTTTAATGTAAAGATTGTCTTGATTTAAACTGCCAAAATATCTTTCCAGTGAAACGTGAGGAAATATGTGGGGAGGAAAATATTAACCTCCCAGAAAATAATTTTAAGAAGTATTCCACAGGCAAATAAATGCAGAAGTAAAAAAAAATACAAAACGCAAAAAAACCCAGCCAGGAACATTTCCAGAAATAAATAATTCTCCATCACATAGAGGATAAACATGGGTTCTTTCAGGAAGAAGGAAATCATAAAAAACCAAACCTGCATAACTGATTCAACCACTGTGAGTGGGGTTTTCATGGCAAGGTTTTGCTAGTGGGGGGCTACAAGAATGGCTTCTCTGAAAAGCTCCTGGAAGTTTCCCCCATGTCCGATAGAGCCAATGCTCCATGAGGGATCCATCACTGCCCAAGGCTGAGCTCTTCAGTGATGGTGGCAGCGCCTCTGGGATAATGTAGTTTTACCCCTTAAGAAGAGTAAAAGTAGTGGTGTGCAAGAACAGCTGGAGAGTGGGATAGAATATGTGACAGGAGCAATTGTGCAGACACCAAGGTCAGCGCAGAAGGAGGGGCAGGAGGTGCTCCAGGCTCTGGAGCTGAGATTCCCCTGCAGCCCGTGGCACAGACCATGCTGAGGCAGCTGAGCCCTCAGCCCAAGGAGGTCCCTGGAGATGCAGAGATCCACCTGCAGCCCCAGAGGAAACCCACGCTGGAGCAGGTGAATGCCCAAGGGAGGCTGTGACCCATGGGGAGCCCATGCTGGAGCAGGGTGCTGGCAGAACCCGTGGAGAGAGGTGCCCACGCTATAGCAGATGTGCGGACAGAACTTCTGACCCCCTGAGGGACCCACACTGGAGCAGCCTGCTCCCGAAGGACTGAACCATGTGGAAGGGACCCACTCCGGAGCAGTTTGTGAAGAACTCTAGCCTGTGGGAAGGACTCACGCTGGAGAATTTCATGGAGGACTGTCTCCTGTGGCAGGGACCCCATGCAGGAGCAGGAGAAGAGTGTGAGGAATCTTCCCCCTGAGGAAGAAGGAGCAGCAGAGAAAATGTGTGGTGAACTGACCACAATCCCCATGTCCTGTCATCCTGCACTGCTGTGTGAGGAAGAGGTAGAGACATTGGAAGTGAAATTAAGCTTGGGAAGAATAGAGGATGGAGGAAGGTGTTTTAAGATTTGCTTTTATTTCTCATTATTCTACTCTGATCTGATTGGTAATAAGTTAATTTCCCTAAGTCAGGTTAGTTTTGCCTATGATGGTGGTTGCTCCCGGCCCATATTCCAATCCACAAGCTTTTTGTTCTATTTCCTCTCCCTTGTTCAACTGAACGGGGGAGTGGCAGAGTAGCTTTGGTGGGCACCTGGTATCCACCCAGGGTCACCCCACC
Organism: Hirundo rustica; assembly: GCF_015227805.2. Lineage (NCBI taxonomy): Eukaryota > Metazoa > Chordata > Aves > Passeriformes > Hirundinidae > Hirundo > Hirundo rustica. The sequence goes on from NC_053452.1 coordinate 29,524,838, forward strand.
ACACACTGTCATCAAAGGATATTTCATTCCCTGAGCATTTCAGCTGAAATTATCCCTTAGATGCGACATAGACCCTAATGGCACAAGACTATCTGAATATATCTGAAGGCCATAAATATTTTTCCAGTTCCACTAGTAAGTAACCTTTCATCAGAGCACAGCCCAGGGATTCTTGTAGGGAGACATAGGCTTTTCCCACTTTTGAGCAATGGATAGTGAGTGCCTTTGCTGACAGCTATTTTTTGTGTTACATAGGGCTAATTTGCAGTTCGGGTACAGAGTAGGCAGAGGTACAGCAGGGAACGTTGAGCAGATGTGACAGAGTGATAACATCCTTAGCATAATCCAGTATCACACAGTTGTGGAGTGCTATAAATACAGCAGGAATTCTCCAAGGCCCAATTCCTTCGACAGAGCTGGGCATCTCTGCATTGCCATGGATGTAGACTGCACTAAATCAGCGTAATCCTCAGGCTTCGTTTATTTGTGCTCTTCTGTGAATGCTCCTTGGAGGCCATAAAGCATCACTGTGAGCAATGTTACTGGTTCTACATCATGAGGCAGTTTCTAACAGCTTTTGGATTGCTGTTTTATTTATTCACTACATGAAGAATACATCATTACGGGCAAAACATTTCTCTTGTACTCCTGTAAAACATCCTTTTCAGTTGTTTCTTTGGGCCTTGGTAACATGCTCTTAGAATGTGTTTAATGGAAAGAATCCACATTAATAGCCAGACTTCACAAGGACTGTAACTTCTTAAAAATCACCTGAGAAAAGTTTTCTGAGGTTCACTAACAACATCAGGTTTCAGGAGCCAGAGCCCTCTCATGTTCTTCCATGGTTGCTGTTGCTCTTGCCCAGGCTGGGAGGGCAAAGGCTGAGCAAAACATTGCCCTGGAACAAGTCGGTGCAACTGCTGCCACTCTGTGAACTGTGGCCTTTGGCCTCTTGGTATCCAGACTCTTTTGGTGAGCAAGTCATCTTATTGTATAAGTGAAATGCATCCTAACAGTCTGTGCATGGTGGATTGGAAAAGGCTTTACATGCTGGAAAGGCTGTTGAACAATATAGTTTCCACTTACAAAGCACTTTCCTTAAAAAGCTTCTCAGGGCAGCATTGTATAAAAATAGTTATACTAAAGTTGTGAACCAGCTTCTGACAAATCGGGACTAACAAAAGCTAAGGTATAAATAGAAGTGTTTTCATGGGTTTTCTCTTCTTTAGAGGCACAGAATCTCAGTCAGTGCTGGACTGTAGGAAACAAAAATGCCCTTTTCCAGACACACAGGAAAACAAGGACCTTACAGACTAGTGGCACAGAATATAAATAGGTTTTCAAAACTGCTTCAAAACCATAAAAATTAGTCAAAACCATGACATTTGTATTTCAGAACAGGCCACACTATATCAGACAAATTTTTAATACAATTCTTTATTTTATTTCAAACAAACTAGCATCTCCAGCTTTACAGAAAGGTTAAATGCGTTATACTTTCATAATTATGGAATGAATTGTCTCCAGGCACTCAAGGATATGAGGATTATCTCAAAGTCTGCAGTGTATTAGAATTCCCGGAAGACATGCTGAAGAATGTAAAATATTACATACTTTGTATTTATATTTTGTCAGTGGACACTCTCGATGCACCTTACTGGTAATTTTCTTTTTTTTTTTTTTTTTTGTGAATTAGGTTAGAATTATTTTTCTTAGAGCAGGTTTTGAAACAGCTAAATGTAAATCTATTTGCTATTCCAGTGTTGGTGTAATCTTAATTTTACTCTGAGCCAGTTCCCTCTTGTGCTCTGTGCCAACCTTTTCTGAATCTACCAAACCCAATGTAGTTTAATCCACAATACCAAAGAAGGAAGATCTGTTTCTGTAAGCCAAAAATAGTTCTTACTGCACTTAACCTTGCAGCTGAACCAGTTCTGCTATTGCTCTTTTAGTCATGTTTGACCAGTCACGTCTGCACAGACCAGGAGCAAGGCTGAGCAGGGTATCTACATAATTGATCTGATGCATGACGCTGTTCTCAGCGCAGCAGCTCCTCTGTTGAAAACAGCCCCCTCACAAAACGTTCACTTACCAACAGCTGGATTTATGATACCCTTTGGGTCTGTAATAGCTGGGCTTTGCAGATACTGACTGCTTCAGTCTATGCATGGGAAGTGAGGATTTCAGCAAAAGTTTACTGGCATCAAATCCTTCTGTGTATTCTCCAATAACCCTGTAATCTTCTCTCTTGCAAAAACTGCTAGGGGGCCTTTTTCCATTCTGGATGGAAGTCTGCTGTTCTCTTCCTTTTCTGCTTTCAGAGCCATTTATCATTCAGTCATGCTAAAAGGGAGATCCCCAGCCATCTCACAACCTCAGAGCATCACCCATGAGCAGTGAGCCACAGTAATGTTGCAGGGAGAACTTACACTCCATCTCACTGGCACACAGACTAAGACCTGGGTGACATGTGGTTAGTCTTTTTTTGTTCCTATAGCCAACAGTGCAGCAATCATTAAAGAAAAAACCAGAAAGACAGTCTTCTGCTCCATGCTGCTGCCATTTGACACCAGATATTCTGAGTATTACTCATTAAAATATTTGGCTACTTCCATTTCCCAGAGATCACTGTAAAAAATGTTCTTCCTGCTAGAGCTACAGCAGAACAGATCTGCATGCTGAAATCCTACTCCTGTCTGTAACAACAGCACCAAAATAGCTTTAATAATTAATCATGCAGTGATTAGATTACGAACTCTGAGATGGGATGGAAATTTTTGTATTATGCATCAGACAAAAGACACTGGCAATGCTTAACTAGCAGTCACCTGCTCCTGCTCCACCTGCCATTGTGGGAACACTCCGGAAACCAGAAGGGAGACAAAGGCCCAACAGAAATTGATAAAAACCTTCACCTGCCCCTGGTATGTTCAGGAATACAGAACTGTTGAAACAGGTGCTGCTACAGCTGCATGCAGGGGTACCGCTTTGCTTATTAACTTGTCATTTGCCAGGCCATGCTCTCCATTGTATCCTGATGGAAGACAACATTCAAACCAGGCCAAGCAGGAGTTAAGCAGGGCGTTTTCCGACCGGAGGCACCAATGCAAACAGCCACTGTGGCGGGGCTGGGCAAGGAGAGGCCAGGCCTGGGGTAGGGCCCCTACCCTGTGCTCACCCGTTGCGTCCCTTGCAGTGCCCACGCTGCTCTGCCCTGTCAGCTGCTTGCAACATTAAAAAACAAATTTCTGTGGAAGTGGCATTGTTTTGCTGGAATGATATTATAGTCAGCTGATTTCAGGGCAAGTAAGAGTTTAAGATCGAGAAACACTAGTATTCAAAATTGCAATATTACTTCCTAGTGTTAACTTCCATTAGAAATTTTGCTGAGCTGTTTTGACAAAGTTTTTCCAGGCCCTTTGCTCTTGTTGCATGGCTCTTGGGGCCTATTTATTACAACTACAGAGGCAAAATCCCTCAGGGGAGGTAGTCCATATGCTGGATCTGGAATGAAATAAGATAATCCTAGTGCATCTCATTTAATGCCTTCACTGGTATAAAAGTATGATTAAAAAAAAAGGACTATAGGACCAGCTTTATGATACCCACAAGAACTGGTATCAGTCTGGCCTTGGAAATCAAACCAGTTTTAGGGGTGGAGGGGGAAAGAACAGAGTGGACTGAAAGGAGCAAATCAAATTAAGCACGACCATCAATCAAGTTAAATTTTGCCAGTTACTGGGGATACTTCATAGCACTGAACATCGCTAAACAACAGTTATTGTTAAAAAGCACTTGGGAGGCAAACAGCTGTCACTCCCTGCTGACCAGAGCACAACCAGCAGCATCTGGGCAAAAGGGTCAGGGCAAGCTGGGCTATGGCCCATGCCCATGTGGGACAGAGCTACTCCATGCCTCCCGAGGGCTCCCACGGGGCAGGCAGGGCATGGCTGGGGAACGATGGGTAGCTCAGGGCTGGCAGAGCTCCCGGTGAGTGTCACGGTCTTCGTCCTCCTTGGTGAAACTCAGCACAGGTGGCAAAGCTTGCCCCAGGAATGAGAGTGATTTATGTGATAGACACAATGATAGTTTTTAATGACAGTGGGTCCTTTGAATAAACAACAGCTAAGTTCTGGAAGTGTCAAAACATATCCCTCTGCAACTAAGAATTTACGGATACCACAAGCCACATGGCTTATTTTTTTCCCCTTTTCTCTGCCCTTTCTACCACTGACCTTTATAAAAAACAGAAGTTAAATAAGAGAAAAATAGCTTTAATGAAACATCCAGGTTGAGAAATCAAAATCGGACACTCCAACAACAGGAAATTTCAAAAGCAGTATTTATAACAGCATCTTGCTGAGCTGTGGCACACTAGCTTTGCTTTTTCTTTAAGTTTTAAGCCACATTATAGTGTGCACCTTGACTCAGCAGCCGGGCACAAGGATAGTATTGTGGCATTAGTTTAATTTTGCAGAATTTCCTATGCATAGAAAAGTCTATTGAACTCAACCCCTGAACAATTTCCTGACCCCTGCAATCAGTGCTACAACTTGTGTCTTTCCGGTAAAGGCATCTGAATTGTTTCCCTGTGCAAATACACTTAAGCTTGTTTGTTATTTTATTCTAGGGCGCTGGAGACAGTTTTGTGGGAGCACTGGCCTTCTACCTGGCCTACTATCCCAAGTTATCCATGGAGGAAATGATCAGGAAGTCTAACTGCGTCGCCTCAGTGAGCGTCCAGGCAGCGGGGACGCAATCTTCATATCCTTACAGGAAGGACTTGCCTCAGGACCTTTTCTAATTGATTGTCTAGCTCGCTGTACTGATTTTATCTTATACCAGGCAGCATTATTCTCCTGGCTGCGCTGAGGTTCTCCTCTGCTGACTGGAAAGGCCAGGAGAGTCTCTTTGCTTATTTCAGGAATCCCGTGTGTTCCTGTTCTGCAGCAGTAAGATGGGGTGGGGGTGGTGGGTCTTTCAAACACAGCACAGCAGGTCTCTCTGGCCCCACACAACCCTGTGGCCGTCCCACACACTGCGCTCTACTGAATGAACTACATGAGGTTTACAGCAAAACACCTGGAGGGTTATTGGGCTCCTGGCAGTATTTTCACTTGATTTTATCAGAACTTCTGATGTGAAATGGCACCACATGAAGCAGAGAATTAGCTTTGAGACTGCAGCTTCGGTGCTCAAACACCAGGGCCAGTGTTTGGCTCACAACCAAAGCCCTGTACATGGAGCCTGGGGTGCCTGTGCCCACCGCACTCTGTGCTTCCAATGCAAATATGACAGGATGCTACTGAGGTAGACTTGGAAAAACGTTTCTAGCCACATTGCTCTAAATACAGGTGAGCTAATTAAGGAAAAAAAACTTACAAGAACATCAGAGAACAACTACATTGTTTGTTTTCTTCATGTTCGACAAAAGCCCATCCTAACCCAGCTGCAAATAATAACAGGCCTTTAACCATGTTAATAGCTTATCCAAAAACCCATCTAGGTTCCCGTTCCTTCTCTCCTCAGAAGGAGCTGCTGCAACATTACCCCTCCAAGTAGTGACACCAGCTCGTGGTCACTACTGTCGCATCTGTGGCTGGTAGGTTAGAAAAACTTGCAATCCTGCCTTTGAATTCCTGCTGTGGAAAATATTAATTTTTATTGCTTTATAAAACAATAGTTCCTTTGAAGATTGCAACCTCTTTCACAATAGCAAACACAGACAATGGGATTTTCTGTTTAATTTTTTTTTAATTGAGCACTGTAAAAATAACTCAAAAGATAAATAAATGTTACTGTGATGATCTATGTCCAGACATTAAGAATTTTCTCTCTCTACATTGTTTTATTCACAATGGCCTTCAAATCACAGGAGACGGTGATCCCAGTTCATTTCCTCTCTTTTCAGCCCATGTTGCTAGATTTCTGAATCAGTGTTCACCCCATCCTCCTCTCATGTATAAATCAGGTCCAGTCATTGTTCACACAGAACGGATTTTTCTCTTCTCTGTGAAGAGGACACGTTGTTTTGCTACAGGGAAAAAAAAAAAAAAAAAAAAAAAAGAGAGAGAGAGAAAAAAGAGAAAAAAAGAAGCCTGAAGTGTTAAAATTCAATTCAACCAGCCCACGTTCCTTTTCTCCTGGCTGCCTTCACTGCTTAAATGAGTGTGGAGCAACTGACTGGCACAGCACTGATGTTAACCAACTCTTGAAGGAGTTTAGTGGTGCTTTCACTTTACCACATGTAATTTTTAGTTCCTAAGATGTCCACTTTACCTCTGTGAGAGTAAGTATCAGGATGCAAGTGACTGAAAACACTCAACAGCTGCTCTGTGTGACTATTCTGAGTCACAGCTGTTCAACGTAGGGACAAAAATAGGTTCTTTCTGTTTTCTACTACGCTTAACTCCAGAGCCCAAACAACTACGGATGATGAGCTGGATTCAGTTGGCCTCACAGGCTGACTGAGGAGTTAACCAGTTGTCCTGTGGATCTCTCAGCGAGGCACAAGGTGGCCATGACCACAATGCCTGATGCAGGTGTTTGCAAAAAAAACCTGCAGGGGCAAGTTAAGCTTAGTCAATACATTGATAAAACCCAAAAATTACAAAACAAATCAAAGCAAAGCTTTACAATGCCTTCTGAAAATCAACGTTTGGTTACTTTCATTATATGGATTCCTTTGAAAGCTACGCAAGAGCAATCCACTCAACAAAATCTCTTCTTCCACAAAAAAGTTTTGTTTTAAGAAATACTGCAAATAGTACAGATTCTGTTGCTGCAGTGGGGAGGTAGTGAAACTTGGGCAATCCTGCCACTACTTCACTAAAAAGCTTCATTCTGTGGATGCCCCAGGTTTCTGAGAAGTACAAAACATAAGGTGAAAACACATGCCAAGTGAAAATGCTTCCTAACATATTCCTGATGTGAGTTGTTATCTAGACTCAAATTTACTTCCCTTCACACATGCAACACTTTCTCACATCAATTTCTCACTTGTGTTCTACTACAGGCTACAAAGATCAAAGCTTTCTTCAGCAACCTACTACATGTTCTATCTGAGTTCTTCTCTTTCTTCACTTCCCTACAAGTTGCAAAGCTTCTGGAGGATCACTGCGCAATGTTTCAATGCAATAATTTATTTTTCTTATTCAAGGATATAATCCCAGAGATCTCAGATTCCCCTTCTGTGTGGAATTCAAAAGGAAAGCCACAACCTCTGTCACCTTTGATAACAGCATATTGCTTCTCTGGTGGTTTTTCTCACTTCTCAAAACTCCTGTACTGTTAGTTCTGAGAATGAAAAGGTAGTCCTCTAACAATAATAGAATATTTTACGAAAAAATAAGCTTGAATCACATAACTACTGGCCATGCATTATCCACTAAGAGCTGCTTAATACATTTCTTATATTTTACAACTTTAAATAAGCCTTTTTTGCATTAGCTATCCCATGTTATTTCTAATATGGTTTTGGTTTAAATTCTAAGTTTACCCACATGAAGCTTTTTAACATTAAATTCAGCTATTTAATGCTAACAACAGAAACTTGAACCCTTAGTCACCTTCCAAAAAGCTGGGTGAGCAAAAGGCAATTTGGCAAGCGCTATAACCTGTCCAAGAAATCAGATTCCTAAACTGGGAAAATCTGCAAGGACCAGGGGAACATAAAATAATCCAACTGCCATCTGGAGAGTGATATCATTTGTGGAATTGGAAGAATCTGTGCCTATTTCTTTAGAAGAAAGAGTCCATTTTGTAAGAGATAGTTAAAATTTCTGGTCTAGAGCTCCCATGGCATCTTAACAGAACGCTTCTGTCGATGCACACTTTGCGCCTGCTTGTTGGAGGTAGCACAGTCTAGCAAACCACACAAAGAAACAGAATGAAAGAACTCCTGTGTCACTTGACTTCGCCAGTGACATGTGGCATGGCTGTCATCAAAGTCTCTGATGTGTCAGGCAAGTCATTACTTTGTTTCACTGCCACAATCTGTAAAATGAGGGCAACATTTACTTCCCACTGGAATGTCATGAAGAACAGCAACCCTACAGTCATTTGAGTATGAAACATGTTATGACATATTCTGTTTAGATGGGAAAAATCCTGTTGCATTCAAATCCTCTCCCCCAGAGAGTCAGAGAAGCTCACACAAAGCAGGCTGACTTCTTCCCCGAGCTCTTACCGATGGGATCGTATCTCAGCAGGACCAGCTTTTCCTGCAGTCGGAGTCTCCTGATGTTGAAGCAGTAGCCTGTCTCCGCAGCACTTTTCATCCTCACCAGAATGTACCTGAAGTCACAAGGGGTTTCTCTGTGTCAGTGCAGGGCCCTGAGAGGGCCCCACCACATCTGCCAGGGCACGGGCAAATGGACAAGCCTTCAGCACACACAGCTGGGCACAATCACATAAGACACTTAATTTCAACTTCAGGGATGAGAGCATCAAAACTACATATGCTTAACTTTTAACATAGACAAACACTAAACCATAAGGTCCAGCATCAAGTTTAAGGAAATAATACCTCAACAGGATACAAGCCTAGAGAGAACTTGCAGCTCCTCCAAAAAACAGTGAGGTGGGAGGAATAAAAACGGGAGAGAAAAAAAGCAATTAGGAAAATCAGCGTACAATTGAGTCACTATGGCTTAAAAGCTAAGGGCAAGAGAGGAAGGATGATGGTAGTTAAAGATGTTCAGGCTGTAGATAACACTGTATCACAGACTATCACTTCCTCATGCAGAGAGGAAGCTAAGGAGATAGGCTGGCACAAAAGGCTTGCAAAAGGAGAAGCAGAACCCCTTGGCACCATCCAACCTGCTAGAGATACATAGCTTTATATTAACCCAGCCACGGGAACCCCCTTCCCCACCGGAGGGGTCTCGGTTTGCGGGGCAGGCTGGCAGCAACTGCGGTGTCCCGGGAGCAGGAGACTGAGGAAGCTGCTCCACACCCCCAATCTGGAAGTGTGCCAAGATCCAAGCAACTTCCCACAGAGAGGGCATCTTCTGAAGTTTCAAAAAATTGTAAAACCCTTTAACCAGTCTGTAAATTACATCCTTCTCTTTGATTTCAATGAAGAGGTGGATACACCTCTGCATGTGGGCAATCAGTTCACTTTCCATTTTCCTGTATTTTCCTGTTTCTAACACAAAATGGTCTGTCAGAATTAACCTGCTCCTCCTCACTTGTTCAGTTCTGACCAGCGTATTTCCTTAAGATCTTCCTTCTCAGCTTTGCAATCTAATTTACTACCAAGTTCAAAATAAAGAGAGACACTGGATTTCTGCAGACAACTGAGCAAGCATATTCTTGGGATTATCCCTGCTTGCTGTCCTCTGCTGTACACTACTGCAGGTGTGCTGTGAAGCTTCAGTAACCACAAAGACTCCTTTCCCTGTATCTCACTCACTTCCTCAAAGCCCCCATGCAGTTTCCCCTTTCTGGGGGAATCAGTGGCATCAGTGAGACCAGGCCTTGAAATTCCTGTGCACCACACGTCTGAGGCCAAGCCCATTCCAAACAATACACCTTGCTGAAAAAAATGACTCCCCAGTTAAGAAATGTAACAAGGAGCAGAGGCAGAAAACAACACTTGAAATATGTTGGGGCACAGGAAGAAACCCAAGAGGAGTGGAAAAGGATAAATAATATAAGAACAATATAAGATTCCTGGAGTGCATATGGGACTGTAAAAGAACAGAAAGAAACATTGGGTTAAAAAATAAAAGGGAGTGTGTGGTAGGAATCCCTGCATTAACATTAGTAACACCATTTAAAAAAGCTACTTTTTCACCTTGCAGAAACCTCCTGGTTTGCTGTGTTTGTTTTTATGAACAGATGAGATGTCAAACTGCTCTCTGTCAGGCACATACTTGGGAAGTGCTTTCTTAATTTCAAAACCTACCAAGTGTGCAGAAATTCTGTAGCAGAAGAATCTGCTCAAATGTGGCAAGCGGTTGGTACTGGCTCTGCTGGGGGCAGATTCCTAAAACACCCAAAATACAGGAAATGTACCAAAGGCCATAGATCCCAGGCCTGTGTAGTACCAAGTATAATACTCTCACACAGAATGCAACTTTTGGGAATAGGAAGGCAGGAATGTGTTCACATAAACGTACCAGTTTAGCCTCTTGGATTTCTCCAGCTAATTTTCTTACAAACAGCATTTTGGATCCAAGTCAGTTTCTTCACATGATCTTATTTCCTTATGCCCACATTGTAAGGGTAATGGTGTGCTCAAAGTACATATTCCTTCCTTTCCAACCCTTAACACAGTATCAGCTTTCTTTACACATCAGGGGCCTGTGACTAATTTTCTTGCAGAGCCCACTAACATCTCTGCTGAGCTGGACTACAGAGCAAACTAAGATGCCCAGAGCAGTGACTGCACTCCGTCCATTCCTCACACACAAACTCAGGAATATGCTAAGCCTAGGAAATGTTCTGCACTCTGGCTATGGGAAAGCTTCACTGCACCTGCCCAAATTCCACACCACAGACAACAGAGACCCACGCTGTACCTTAGTTTACCCTCCTTAGCTAAAAAGGTGTGACAGGTGAACAACAGGAAAAATACTTGGATAATTTACAGCCTCTCTTTAATCACAGAGCACAGAGGTGTGCTTCCCCCTGTGCAGTGCGCTTTGGAGATTACTGCTGAGCTTGATGCAGCAGCCCATAGGACAAAACCTGCCTCTGCTATGAGTTCAGAACCCATGGGAGAGTTTCACACCATTCTGTACTTACCTGTGAGAAGACACACTTACAGAATGACTGAGAGAAGGCAGCTAGATGCAAGGACTGCAGCTCTCTCAGGTATATTAAAAAATCTAGAGCAGCGCAACACTTTGCAAAGATACAACATACCAATAATCAAAAACTGGTGAGGAAATCCATCACTTACTTAGATTTGCTCTTGGCCACTGGGGTTAGTTTTTTTGGGTTTTTTTGGCAGCATGAAGAAGAGAAAAACAGAAGAAACAGTTACCATTTTACCTTGTTTCCTTTATATGCAACATATACAGATTAAGCGTTTTCCATGGCCTGACTTTGCTAAAGCCCCAGAGAGATAGTGTGAAGAGATTTACTGTCACAATAAAGCATCACTCCTTCTTCCACATGCTGTCAGTTCCCTGCTCTTTCTGCCATCACGTCACCTTTATAAGTGTCTGTGCAAATGCAGTGCCCAGCATGACAGGCTGCATTTGCTGCATCCTCCAGATGTTCTCAATGAGTTTTCAGCTTCAGTGCCAAGTGCGATTTCTCTGGGTGAATGTGAAGTTACGACAGGTGTGAGGAACACTGCTGATGGAAACTGCAGTCCCAGTCCCCCGGACTTATTCCCACCCACTCCGGCTTGGGCTCCTGCGATGGTGCCAGCACAAGGGTTTGCCCGGCCACAGGTGCAGAGCAGGGAGCCCCGCCCAGCTGAGCCCGACCCTTCCGCGAGGCTGATTTTGGGTCCGCTGATCCAACCCACAGCATAGCATGAAACAGGCTGAGTTACTTTTCTGTCACCCCACTGAATTTAAAGTCATCATAAATCTGCAGCACAAATTCAAACCCCCACTTAAATTAAATTTTAAAAAAAGTATTAAAAAGCGCCCGTCGATACTGTGTCTGTGCAAGTTCTGTTTAGGTCACCCTGCGCTTCCTCCGGGGCACGCCGGGAGGCCCCGCGGCCGAGGGAGGGGAAGGGCCGGGAAGGTCGCGGCCCCGCCGCCGCCTCCGCCGGGACGCCCGCCCCCCCTCACGGCCCCGGCCGCCGCCGCCGCCGCCGCCGCCCGGCCCCGCCGCGCCCGCGCCCGCGCCACTCACGGGCCGCCGCCGTCAGGAACATCGCGCCGGGCCCGCGGCCGCCCCGCCCCGCCCCTTCCGCCGCCACAACCGCGTCCGGGGCGCGGGGCCGGGCCGGCGGGGCCGCACCGCCCGGGGGCGGGCCCGGCCGGGCTGCCCGTACCGGGCCCGTGCCCGTGCTGCCCGTACCGGGCCCGTGCCCGTGCCTGTGCCTGTGCCCGTGCCCGGGAGCCGGGCCTGGGAAATCCGCGATGCCGTTGTGGCGGCCGGGAGGGCCGGTGGTATCCTGGGCTGCATCCAGCACCACCCGTAGCCTGCAGGTGGAGGGAGGTGGTCGCGCCCCTCCGCTCAGCCCTGGGGAGGCCGCGTGTGGAACGCTGTGTCAAGTTCTGGGCCCCTCAGAAGAGACATGGAGCTGTTGGACAGTACCTAGTGGAGGGCAACGGAGATGATTAAGGGATTGGAGCGCCTCTCTTATGAATAAAGGCTGTGGGAGCTGGGCCCATTTAATCTAGAGAAGAGAAAAATAAGAGGGGGTCTCACTAGTGCGTATAAATATCTCAAAGGCGGGTGCCGAGAGGATGGTGCCCAGTGACAGGACAAGGTGCACTGGCAATAAACTAAAACAAAAGAAGTTCTGCCTCAACATGAGGAAGAATTTCTTTACATTGAGTGTCAGAGACTGGAACAGGCTGCCCAGGGAAGTAGTGGAGTCTCCCTCTGGAGAGATTCCAAATCTTCCTGGACATGGGATGTGTTCTGAGTGATCTCCTCTAGGTGATCCTACCTTGGCAGGGGGTTGGACTAAACAGACTCCAGAGGTCTCTTCGGGGCCTGACAGCTGTGTGATTGTGTCATCTCCCCATGCCAGGCCTATCCCAGCACTGGCAGCCTGTCCTGTGCCTGGCAGTGGCTCACGGCAGCAGGGCCAGTGCAGAGGGGGACATGCCCGGCAGTGATGGCCCCACAGCCGGTGCCCTGCGGCCAGCAGCACATCCGGCTTCTGTCCCACTGCATGGACTCATACAGCAGTTTGGGCCCAAAGGGACCTTAAAGATCACCTCATCCCACCTCCCTACCATGGGCAGGGACGCTTCCCACTAGACCAGGTTGCTCAGAGGCCCAACCAACCTGCACGTGGCTGTGTCACAACCCCCAGGTCCTTCCCCTCGGGGCTGTTCTCAACATATTCTCTCATCCTTCTGTGCATTTTAGGCATTAGAATAGGTTGTTCATGGAGATGATGGAGTCACCATCCCTGGAGGTGTTTAAGAGGTGTCTGGATGTGGTGCAGGGGGAAGATTTAGTGATTTAGGGGTTACAGTGATAGTGCTGAGTTGGTGGACTAGATAATCTTAAAGGTCTCTTCCAATCCTGATGATGTTATGGTCTGCTAACCTCTGCCTGCCTTTGTTCTCTTTTTTATTAAAAAAGGGATTGTTGCTATGCTGTCAAAGTCCCCAAATCATTAGGCAACAACCTATCAGAGATAGTGTATAAAAGGCATGGGCAGGGAGATTCAAGACAGGCACCAAAGCAAGTCTTCATATTCCTCTGACCCATTAGATAATGAAATGTAATATATTACCCTCTGAAAAATTCACAGAAGGTCTGTGGCTTACTCTGCTTCCATCAGTTAGGTAAACTGTTATTGATGGAATTCAAGTCCTTGAATATTTAGCAATTACTAAGGCAATAAAAATGTCAGCTTGACATATTTAGATGAAAAACAAGACTTAGAATGTATAATAACATGCAGTGAATTTTATATTCTATGGCATGTAAACAAGTGGCTGACCCTATAAAAGACTGGAGCAAAATGACATCTCCAGGAAAACATTGCTGCTCGTGTCAAGTGTTTACTTGTGATATGTTGTTCCTTTATTTATTTATTTCCAAATACTCCTTCTTAATGATACAACATTTCAGTCTTTACTATGAGGCCTTCAGAAGTATAAATCTAGTTCTTACATAATCTGCCCATGAATATCAGAGTGAGAACTTGAAAACATTCAAGATGATAAAATGGGAGTGCTGTAAGGCTCCTTCTCTTTGATCTACGTTATTGCCTCAGTCAGAGCACAGACTGAAAAAGAATGGGATTGCCAACCTCCTGACTTCACTGCCAGGAATATAAATCAACATTAAAGATGATTTCTAAATGAAATAGCAAGTTAAACATTTGTAGAAACACATCATCAAATAGAGGTTACTGCCTCTTTTTAAACCTCTTGCCTGTTGGCAAAAAGAAAACTGTTCCAGTGACATTTTCTCTGCTCTGCTGTGACAAGGGCTGCATAAATATAGACACTGTGGATTAGAATAGACTTCAACAGTCTTCAACTTTCTTTTTAGCAGCCTCTTCTGTAGACAGTTTTCAATAGCTATGGGTAAAACCCAGGGAGTCTGAAACGGGTATGTGTGGCAAGGTGTTGACAGTGTCACATGCCCCTGATGGCAACAGTCGCAGCTGACCTTGAGGAAAAGTTATCCTGGCTGGAGGAAAGGAGAGAGAGTGAGAATTTCTGACCCTGGCTCCGGTTCAGATTTGGCATGTGGGCTAGGATAAGTCATGTTCTTTGAGATCTTTGATGGCATGTGTAGTGCAAATGCAGATTTTCCCTTCAACTTTGCCTAAAGAAAGCAAGGAATGTGATGAACTGTAATGCCAGCCTAGATAATTCTAGTACTTGCTTAAAGAGTCATCACTCATGACTCCAGCAGAGAAGCTGCTGGTGCCAAACTGATCAATGTCACTCAGAATCAAACATAGGGTGGGTTTTTATCTCGCCAGAAAAACAACAATTTGTCATGGTATAATCTAACTGATTCTTTCCCATTTTATGCTTTATATTCTAGGCTAAGCCCTCCTTCACCTCCAGGAAGTGAGGAGATGGCTGCTCCCTGCCAAGAAAGTACAGCCAGCTTTCTGGCACAGTGAGCAGGCAAAGGGCTGGTGCCTGAGGTTGGCGAGGGTGAGGCTTCTTCAAACGCACGCGGCGCCTCCAGTCAGTCATCGCTCGAAAAAGTCACAGAAGGGGAGAGGGGGGCAGCAGATGAAATGTTTGCAAGGTAAATATCCTCTTGGCACTGGGTTTTCTACGTGAGTTGCTGTAATTAACGCATTCAAAATCCAACGCTGGAAGAAAGAGAATAACACTAAAGCCTGGGAAAAGCTCCACGTGTCCTTCCTGGTTTCCCACCAAAAACAGGCAAGGAGTTAACTAAGCCAAAGAAATGTAGACAGATTGGTGGACATAGCTTTTGAACAGCCAGGGTACTTTCTCCTCCCTTCTTCCTTTTCCTGTCTCTGCGTGGTACCACTTAGCAGTGTTCTGCTGTCCGCAGTGTTAAACAAACACTCATGGGCATTATTGTGCAAATCACTCATCCCAGATAACAGATGGATTTTTACATTCTTTCTGCATATCTGAATCCATTATCCCAATAGGGCCAGAAGAAAGTGGGCATTAGCTTAATGCAGTTCTGAAAGAGGAACTGTTCCGGTCAGGAGAGAGGGAGTTATGGAAAGAGACATCTGAAGTGCTAAATCACTTTGAGCCAGTGACTAAATCCATTTCAGCTGCTGGTCTGTTTGAAGTGAGCTAGAAATAGCCTTTAGCCTAATTCTTAGGTGTGATAGTCTTAGAAAAGGTGGAAAAGCAATGGGCTTAGATGGTTCCCTTCTTACCTCCAGAACCTGGTCCCCCTGGATCAGATGTGGGGCACTCTGGTGTGGTCAGGGCATGGCTCTCTTTTCAGGGATTTACCTGTACCCTACTTATTACTTCCAGAGCATTGGTCTCTGGATCTGTTCTGGAGCTCCTTTCCCCTGCACTGACGTCATTCATATGTAAGGGGAGAAGAACAAAGGCAGCACTCGCCTGTTTCTTGTGTGATTTTTCAATACCAATTTCCCAATCCCGGCATCCAAAGTAACAACATCCTTTCAAGCCGCCCCCTCTTGAAATGCCACTGTAGTCAAACAGCTGCAAATCAAAACACCTTGTAAACAAGTGACTGAAATCCCGTGGGATGCCCGAGGGCTTGGGCACGTCTCAGAGTGATTATAGTTCCTGCTATACAATTTGGAGTCCATGTAGCACAGTTTGTGCCAGCTCCGAGCTCTTGCTTTTTATTTTTAGCCCTGTTTGTCCAGGGGTTCTCATAATAAAAAGAATGACGTTCAGTATCAGTGACACACAGATAAAATTAGATAGTAGCCGGAAGTGATCCTACAACTAATCCTCCCCATTTTTTCCACAAGCTTGGGTCCTGTGGGCCTCAAGGACAGCTTTTCTCTGTGTGAATTTCACTTCCAATCAGCAGGCAGCTGAAAAATTGGGCTCGCATAAGACTTGTGTGCAAAAGGAATGAACGCCATTGTCAGTGCTTATGCCAACAGCTGGGACCATCTGGGATACCAAAGACAACAGTGTCTAGATGTGTACAGCTGATCAGAGGTTGTTTTTAGCAAGCCTTGAAACCTTCTTCCCTTTTTGGGGCAACAGAACAATGTTTTTGCCTTCCATGCGTGGAGTTTTGTGCACCGAGCAGCTTAAGTCATCAGGGCTCAGTCCTGGAAGTGATTAGTCCCACAGACATAAGACACCCGCACTGATGCTGAAGATGTTATTCCTTTCTTTGGAAGAAGCTGCCTAGGGGAAAGAACAGATAGGAGATGCATTAGCTTACATGACTAAAGTAAACCATCTCTCAGGAGAGCAGGATCAGTTCTCATTTGTTTTTGCGCTTTTTTTTTTTTTCCCCTTCTAAATTTTGGATTGCTTTTGTTTTTAGTACACTGTAAAAGAAGAAAATACAAGAGGTTAACTGGTCAGCAGATGCTCTCTTAATGAAACATTGAATTCAATCAGGCAGTGTACTTAGTGCACCTTCAAAGGAAGGTACAATTGTTTGCTGTGTAACACAAAGGACTTAGCTGGATTAGGGAAATGAAAGAGTGTATCAGAATCAAAACTGTGAACCTGCAAGGCCAGGTCCTTTTAAGCAGGGTAGGTAAAGGCAAAGGGAGAGGATAGTTATGTAAAGTGAACATAGTGTGACACAGATAGGGAATGAATTTTTTTCCTCCTGTAGCTTATTGGAGGAGAATGGATCAAGTGCCTGGACTTGGTTCACTTTATGTCAAAAATCTACTTTGGAATGAATTGGTGTATCACTTGCATGGCTCCTTGGCAAGGGGACAGCTTTAGCTTCAAGCCAGGGTTAACAGCCATAAGGGAAAAGAAAACACGTGGTTCAAGGGTACAAGTGGATCTAGAGGACCAGAAGAAGGATACAGCTTTCTGCATCCCGTGGCCTCCCTAAAGACTTTCTCACTTGAAAGAAGGTCACGGGGTTCAAAGCTGTTTCTCAAGTGCAGCTATGTAGCATTGCCTTGATGTCATGCAGTATTATAAACAAGTTATTATTTCATTCAGTGTTTTGGGAAATGATGAGACTGGAACAATACACCCACAGCAGTTCCCTCCCTTATCCCAGCAGACTCTTTAGTGAATTACTTATGAGCCGTACCACACTAACTGATGTCTGTCTGTCTGTCTGTCTGACTGTCTATGTCTGGTAATAGTGTGTCTCTGAGGAATTTCAGGTAGGAATATTGTGGATTTTGTGAAGAGCAGAGAGCTGGGAAGGAGGAGAGGGACATAAATTTGCAGTGTCTTCTGGTTTGATGGATGTTTGATTTATGAACATTGGGCTGAGAAGGCCCCAGGGCTTCATAGCTGCAAGCACTGAATGCATCGTCGCTCCCTTTTCCACGCATTTGTGCTTCTGAAGCCAGTCACTCGTTTACACCTGATGGGATAGCAGAAAAACAGAGTTAAGCAGGGCAGTGTTCCAGTCATTTCTGTCTGCTTAGCTCAGGTTCAAGCTAGACCTGGGATGAATACTTAAAAAACATAGGAATTGTCACAAAGGAGCAGGTACTAGAAATGAGGTTCAGCAGGAATGTATGTAGAAATCCGTTTGAAGTCTTGGTCTCTTGCATAACTTGTCTCTGGCTAGCTCCCTAAACCCTTTTCTTCTGCTGTAGTTTCCCTAGACCCATTTCACTTAAAAACATACAAGCAGTGTGAAAGCCCTAATGACGCACAATGTGTGTTCCTTGACTTTTGCACCATCTCTGCAAAGAGTCTTTCCTCTATTTCGTAAGCACTGACCATTTGGCCTGCCCCTGTCATCCCCAAATATAAAGAAATAGTCTCCCTCCTATAGAGGGGAGGTAGTCCACTTGGTTAAGAAGATAAAAACTGTAACAATATTCATAGGTGGCCTGTTGCAAGGGTTTTGTTTGACCAGTAAAGATACATGTACACTTTAGTCACTTTTTAGCCCATGTTATATTCTTCAGTGATGCCAAACTACTAGATCAAATAATGTAAATGTAGCTCAAGTTATCTTTCTGGAAATATTCGTTGTCTGAAAAAGAACAAGCTATTTCCCCACATCATTATATAGACCAAGATATTCTTGATCTGCCCACAAAACAAAGCTGACTGAATCACATGTTTTCTCCAAAAGTTATCCTAACCAAAGGAGTCAGAAAAACTAATTTTTTTCCCTTCCTTTTTCCCCCAGCTCTCACAACATGGACTCTAATCTCACCATTACAGGAAAAACTGCTGTTTCCAACTGTGTAGATCAGTAAGAGACTAGGTGTTGCTCCCTAAATGTAACTGGTCCTATAACTCTAGCCCAGATCTTTAAGGCTGCCTTGCAATCTAGTCTATCTCAGTTTGTGTCCAAGGGGCATAGTTACCTAAAAAATAGATATGTAAATATGATGAAGACAAGGCTCATAGCATCTGACCTTAGATAAATTCCTGTCCAAATATTCTGCCTGCTCACATGACCCGGTCCATACTGGGATATGACTGGTGGACTGATATTCCCAGCCCTGCCCTGCATGTCCTGCATTAGCTTCTGATGACCTAACTGAAGATCTCACCTCTTCCTCACCACAAAAATACTCTTGCATCATTTTGAAATCCTGTTGCTGCCACTGGAGAGTTCACATAAATCAGTACTGTCTATAGTGACCTCGTGCTTGCATGTAAAATCATGGTCAAGGCATTTCATGCTAGCAGTAAACCAGAAAAATTTACTGGAATGGGATTAAATTTGTTTTCAGTGTGTCTGCAGAGCCAAATAAATTCCAAGAGTTTTCTGAGCTGCTGAACAACCAGAGGCAATCATTGCACTTTTCTGCTGCCAGTTGCAGCCTTTTACCTCTTCTAGGCAGGAACTGTCTTCTACTCTGTATTTGTACAATTGTCAGTGCTGTGGGGTGGCACCTCATTGAGCCTTCTGCATCAATAGGATGGCTTTGGTAAGCATCCACCTGCAGGACAGCCAGCAGGACACCCCTCCAGCTGCCCTCCTGCCTGCAATACCTGTGGGTGAAATACAGGCAGATACACTTGAGTTAGACGTACATCTGACGCCAACTGCATCTGGCAACCACTCTGGCACTGCAGAGGACTGCCCCAGGATTCCTAGTTATTTTTAATTCTGCATTGGATTGGACCCGGTTGCTCCTGGTTAGAGATCTTTTTGCAATAACAAACTAAGATTACATGAAGAGCTTAAAAAAGAATTTCACCCCTCCAGGGCTAAATTACTTCCACTTATATACAACTGTCATATCTTTAAAGGGTAAACCCAGAAAGCTAACACTGAAAAATATAACTCTACAACCGAGATTATCTGCCTGCCTTCTCTAGGCAATCATGTCTCATATCTAGAAGGTCTTTCATAGCAAAACCCAAAATTCAAGCTAAGTAGATGGAAGATTTATGTACAGAGCAGGAAACAACAGCTTGGGAGGAGGTGTATTTGATTGCTGGAGCCAGTTACAAAGAGAAACCTCAAACACCATATGACTACTTTTCCATAGCATCTCACTCATGTCTGGTAAAACCACTCCATGCTCATCCAGACTTTGCAAACTACTGCTCACCAGCTGAGAAAGGCACGGTGACTTGCATGTTACAGAAGCATCTGACACTGGCAAACAGTTCCCTTCTATATGTAGCTCAGCATCCATTCCACACATTTTATAACTATTTTTCATGAAGTAATAACTGGAAAGTGGGAAGAATGAAAGCCCTCTGTACCAGCTTACCAGTCCCACAAGAGGCCTCCTGCTGTTCAACTCACATTTAGGGAATTTAATTAGGAGCCGAGTTACACAGGAACATGAAGAGGCCACACCTTCCCTACACTTTCTGTGAATATTCGCACTCCTATGATGAGAGAGCAGTCACGCTTCACATAGTGGCTGTATTCAGCCCTGATTATATACCTGGATTAATAACTGAAGCACTTAACCCCAGGGGCAAATGGGTTTCCCTGAAGAACACAGAAATTATGGAGAGGAGAGCTCAACATGTCAAATGTCCAGAAGTGGAAGTGTTCATAGTCCTTTGTTAAAAAAACTTCCTTTGTAGAACATTTAACTCATTTCAGAATTATTGTCTGTTTTCCTCTCAACCCCTTTTCAATAGTGGCATGGAGAAAAGTGGAAGAGAAGAAAGGAAAGATGCGGAAAAGACTAAATATTTTTCACTGGGTTGGGGGCTTTTTTAACATTAAAAAATCAATTAATTTACATTGAAAAGTGTGAAGATTTCAGACTTTCATCCAAAAAAGAATTTCCATTTTTTTTCTAGTTCTGCCTATAGAAAATATTCCCGGTAGCGTCTTTTGGTGTTTTCTTTTTGATTCTTTTAATGTGAGGTCAGCACCCAGCACAGTATTGTCTTCAGAGCAGCGCACTGAGACCAGTGACTGGTTGGTACCTTGACAAGAGTCTTAGCCCATTCTTCAGCCACAACTGTATCTCACATCTCCAGCTGCTGTAACTGCTTGGGTGTAAACTTAGAAGCTTAGGGGGAATTCGTGTCTCCCTTCTACATTCATTCACATGCAGCTACACCCCTTCCAATGAAATCCCAAGATTTAGAGAGACTGAATTGCTTTAGGCCTCGACGGTTCATTCAGTCAGATACAATTTATCATTTAACCCTTTCAGAAAATCTACCAGTTGCCAATCATGGCTTCATTTTCTCATTCTTAGAACTGCTGAGCAGGGAGGTCAAATATTGTGAACTACAGCAAGGAGCAAAGGCCTTTTTTTTTAATCTGACTTTTTTTCTCAAGAGAGAGAACAATTGCAACTGGCAGCGTGGTCCAGGATGCTCAGGGTTTGTTACCATAACTCTGCTGCAGTCTCTGGTTAAAAGGGAGGATGGAGTAGCTGCCTGCTCTGCTGTGTTCATTGACATTGCTTCCTGTGTGGTTGTCTCTGTTCCAGAAGGAGCCTGTAACTCACTGGCTGATCAACAGAAATTAGGCTGGAGTGTCTGGGATTCTCCAGAAAACATTAATAATTTTCCAGTATGACTATGGCCATCCAGAAATCCAACACAGTGGGACAGCACACACATAGAGACCATCTCCAACTGCATTGGCACCCAGACTCCAGCCCCTTTGGAAACGTGTGTGATTGCCCCGTGTGCATGGCTCAGAGTTGTCACCGGAGAAATGCTGCGCCTCCCCAACTTCTGACTCTCCCCCATGACATGACACCCATTCCCAGTCAGAAGGAATTGAATAGTCCTGGCAATCTTTTGGTACCAGCAGCTGAGCTGTTTTGAAAATCTAGACTAAAACTCCCAAAACAAAGCCGTAACCACCAAGCCCTGGATCTTCAGCTGCACGGCTTTCTGCTGAGCTCACTGGCATCCTTGAGAGGTTTCCCACTGATTTTAATGAGTTCCGTGGAGGAAGTTTTAGCTAAAGCAAAGCATAAAGAGGTTGGGCCGAGGTCTTAATATGATACCATCCAACCGTAGATACCTGAAGTCCCAACCACTGCTGTAGTCAGCTGGGGTAATGTGCCCCTCCAGAGAGCAGGAGAAATCAAATCCTTCCATTACCAGTAGGCTGGCATGACAACTGAGGTTTAGATCTTCCACTTAAGTGCCTTACATCATGCAGTCCTCCTGTGTGGTCTCCCATAGTTAATTTTTTGTGTCCCTCTTGGCATCTCGGAGGTAAGGACCGTTACATTTCCCTGTTTGTATCTCTTGGCAGCTCTGAGATAAGGACACTTTTATCTCATGTGTGAAAATGTTGGTGGTCTTTGCAAAGGAGAGAAGTGATTGTACTTCAGCAGAGCAGAGGAATTCCTGTCAAAGGAATGCACCCAGATGGACTCCTGTCTCTTCACTCTCTCTTCTCTTCCAGTACAACCACATTACCACACTACCAACTGACTTGAGTGTCCTAACCATTGTTCATTCATATGTATTTCAGCTCCAAGGAGTGTTTAGTCTAGAGGCTAAGAGCTCTTTGCAAGATGGGCTTCAAGTAGATACACAAAGAAAGGCAGCTGAGCAGTGGGCCTGTTTCCCTTCTAGCAGCTTTTGTTTTGATTTTAGATGTGAAATCCACTGACAGGGTGGAGACTGAACTGCCATGCTGAACTGCCTTGTTCACTGATTCGAAGATCTTCTTTCTTAAAATGAGTCAGACCAAACCATTATGACATTATCCCATGATCCAAACAGTGACTTCACATTTGGTCACAAGAAGAGCAGCATTTAATTTTTTTTTTTAGCTACATGGAACTGGGAATGTTTCAGGCAGTGACTCTCTACAACGAATGATATACAGTCATCACTGAAGGAACTTTCTGTCTCCCTGTGAGTTACCAGATCAAGCAGCCTTTTCTAATCCTTATTCTAGCCTTTAAAGTCAGGACACTTAATTTTTTTTTTTTTTTTTCATTCTCTGCCAAAATCTATTTTTGAAGCAGTTACTGCAGTACTTGTCAGATACAAAAAGGCAAGTGCCTGCCCCCATTTGTCTAAGAGAATAAGTGAGTGGGATCACACAAGCATTGACTGAATCTCCCAGATGAGACTCCTGAAGTACTGTGCAATCATTAATGAGTTAAACCTCACAAATCCAACCTGAGTTAGTGCTAAGTCCCTTTCACTGGTGGAAGGCACAGAAAGATAGGTATGGCAAGGGGCAAAAGGCATCTGCAAAGAGGATTTTTCTGCTTGAAGAACAAAGGGAGTGAAGGTGTGTCTTGTAGATAGTGCTTTACTCAGGTTGATGTTGTCACTAGGAACCTTTCCATTGATCTCCTCAGTCATTGTGAACATCATAATTAGAGCCTGCTGAATAACATTGACAAGTGGTGTATGTCTGCTCAGCAGCTTACCTTCTTTGAGGTCTCTTCCAACCTGAATGATGCAATGAGTCTACATACAATTCTGCTGTCAGTTTTGAGTAACTTGACCATTGGTTTAGAGATTGTGAAGTAAGAAGGGGCCAGTCTTATCATTAGTCTGAGCTCCTGCATACCATAAACTGCAGTATCATACTGAATTGCTTTTTCTTGGAAATACAGAGTAACTTTCAGGGGAATTGCTTGTTTGTTGTTTGTAAAATATTGCTAATGAATGGAGAAATCTACCAGAAGCCTTACATAAACTGATTAATTACTCTCACTTCTAAAACACCAGGGTTTGTTTGTTTGTTTGTTTTGGTTTTTTTTTTTTGTTTTGTTTTCTTTTCTTTTTTCTTTTCTTTTCTAGTCAGAATTCATCCAGTTTCAGTTATCAAACCTCTGGTTTTATGTCAGCATTGAGAAATTGTGATCAAGTCAACCCTTCACATGATCTCTGAGCAGACTGAGCTCCTGAAGTCTTTCACTCTCAGGCATGCTTTCTAGTTTTTTAATCAGCCCAGTATCACTTCTCTGCACTTTCTCCAATGTGTTATCATCCTTCTGGAATTATTCACAAATAACCTTTTCATTAGTCAAGCTTCTCTTCAGATGGTTGAATAATATTTGCCTGATGAATTTATAGTAACCTTCCTATTGGCTGGTTGTATTATTTGTAAGTGTAAACGTGGACAGCTGCAGAGGTCTCTTTTCCTACAGCTCCACTGGCCATGGAAGGCATTTTCGTGTGTTGTTAGTCCTTCTTTTGGACAAGTCCCTGTGCCATCTGCCATCGATCCTAGCTGTGCCACAGGGAGACACCAACATAATAACTTGTAAAAATGCTCCCATACCTCAGGATGGAAAGGGACATAAAAACCAGCTCCCCTTGGGTTAGCTCAGCTCTTTTCCTTGTTTCCAGCACGTTGCCAGAATCCTTTCTTATGCAAGAATTTCTGAGAGGCATTAGTGTACATCAGCTGTACTCCTGAACTGTGGACCTCCTGAAAGGAGGGGATGTGTATCACCCCAAGAAGTTCAAATGTCTGCTTCAGCTGATGCTAGTTACTGTATGCAGTGCTTTCTAACCTCTCAGTCCCAGTGATTTGTCTTAATTACCAGGCTCTGTGGTTGGTGATTGACATGTTGAGTTATTTGTGAACAAACAGAAGGCTGGTGTGACTTCTGGGCAAAGTTTCAACACTGTAGAAGTATGTCCTCTCTTCAGAGTGTCCTCAGCACTTCTCATCCACATTTGAAAAAGGTAAATGTTCACAAGAAAACTGTGTCTATGTAACAAACACACACATTTTAGCAGACTATCAAGTCCCTCTTGATTTCAGATTAACCTAGTTCCCTTCTCTTTGGCTTGCCATCATTTGCTGCAATGAAGCAGACTATGGAATTTCCCCTTTAGCTTTTCGTTAGAAAGCCACTTGTTCAATTTCATGTTCTAGGCTTCAGCTGAACTCTATTGCCAGCTCATGTTTCCACTGAACACACAGCTTGGTGAAGAAATACCCCCTTCCGTATCCTGCAGCCTGCTTCAAACAGATAGTGGTTGTGTTTGCCCTTGGTCTCCCTGAAGCCATCGAGGTATTGAAGCCTCAACTCTCTTCCCTGCTACATGATGCTCAAATACCACCAACCTTGTCCCCTCCAAACGAAAATCAGGTGATGGGAAAGCTCACATCCTCATGTCTCTCTTCCTGAAGTTTTGGACTCTTGCAAGCAGCTCTCAGTGCTATCAGTATCACAAGAAAAAAGCCTCTGCTACTTTCAGCTAGAAGATCAAAAAGCCACAGCCACCTTCAGGCTTTGATCTTTAGCCAAAGCCAACCTCCTTTGCTCTCCAGACCTTTTAGTTTTGCTTTGATAGATGTAAGTACTCTTCTGTGTTCTCTCCTTCTCTCTGTTCCCTGTTTTCGCCTTCCTCACACTCCCCAGACCTTGGCTGGAGCCTTTTCATGCCTGTAGGAAAAGGTGCATATGAACTTCTGCTTCATACGTCACCAAGATAAGGCTGGACCAAGGGAGCCTGGGTGATTTGTCCCCAGATGTTAAGACAATGGGCTTTCCTGTCAATGTTTTCCACTACAGGAGGTGATGCACACTGTCCTGGTGACTGAAAATGGCCAAGAGGCAAAGGAAAAGGCCATAGCAGACATCTGGGACCGAAGCACAAGCAATTTGTTAACCAGATGTAGCCACAAATGGAGCTTGGAACAAGGGGACACCAAATAGCAAACTATTTCCAGATGATCCAAGTCCATTCAAACATGCCAACTACTGGACCTGAGCTTGGAGCCTTGGGAGAGATGGGGCAGATGACAAAGGGAAGATGAGCTTCCACACTCTGCAAGGATTCATTGTAAAAGATGGTGCCTCCCTCACCTCTTCAGGTCTCTGGGCTTTACGATCAGTGCCCTCAACTCTACTCTGCCAAAAGCCAAAGAGAGCAAGGCAGAGGGTTTCTGGTTTTTGCCCAATTTCCTGTGAAGCTCTGCGAGGATAGTCTTTTAAACAAGAAAGCTTTGCAGAAGGGAAATGCATCAAAGCAGCAAAAGTACAGGCTTTTTAATGTGGAAATCTTGAGTCTGCCCTCCTCTACTAGACCCTCTTCCATGTGATGCTGAGCAAGTAGGGCACATGCTTAAATGTACCCCCTAGTACAGGATGCTCCAGCTTCAAATGTAGCAGCCTGTGGTTAAGAGCTGCTGAGCAATCTTCAGAGTTTCAAAATATTGGATGGTCAGCACTTCTGTAGTTCTTCATGTGTCATTTTCTTGACCTCTGAGGAAATCTTGGGAGTGATGACAGAGAGGATGGTGAGCCATTTGCCCTGGGTAGGGGAGGTAGAGAAGTCCATGACTCATGACCTTACTGCACATCTGAAGGTAGTGCAAGTCACTGCTAGTGAGCTGCAAGGGAGCTGTAAGCCCTGAGGAACTTTGTGTCCTCCAGATCTGATGGAACAGAAGAAGGTAGAATTGAGGGGCACACCTGAAGTACTGCCATGAATCTCTCTGTGTCTCAGAGCTTTTTCAGTATGTTCATTCAAAAAATGAAACCAAAGAAAAAGAGAAATCTGCCTAATACCAAGGCAGGTAAATGTTCTTTCATATTTCTGAAGTGCCACTGAGGGCAAACTTTTATTATTGCAAAAACAGCTGCTATTTGTGTAATCCTCCCCTAACTTTTATGGTGGATAACATTTACATTCCAGTTCTTCCCTAAAGCTTTGTCACAGGGATTTGGGCAGGAGTTCAAGTACCTGGCAGCTGGAACCATGCCCCTACTAAGCCACCTAAAGACTGACATTCCAGGCCTCCCCTCATGGAGAAGAGCCTTGCTCCCCTAACAGCTTCAGCATCCTGAGTACAAAGCCTGTCAGATTTCATTGTTAACGAATGAAGAAATAAATTGGCTCTAATTATTCTATGAAGAGCTTTGATGGAATTTTACAGGAAAGAACCTTTGTTTAGAGATTACAAGAGGAGACTCTGAGCCAGGATCCCCAGGTTTTATATCTGGTTCTGCCCCTCATTCACTGAGTAGGCCTGAATGAATGTTATATCTTGTTTTCCTCCCATCTGTAAAAAGGGGCAGTGATATCAAACTTCCTGGCATAAGTGTTTCTAGGCTTAATTAATTAACAGCAGTGAAGCAATCTGAGTTTTCTGTTGGAAGATGCCATAGTAATAATCTAAGAAATATTTCTAGCTGCTTCAGTGTTTGGCATTCTCATTCCTTTTCACATACAGAAGACAGCCCTCAAGGAGAAAATGGAGTTTTCAATCTCTTAACTGGTTTCTGGGCATTAAGGAAAACTGGTGTTTAACTGGGTCATAAATTCACTGAGATTTCATTTCATCTTTTTTCTTAGGCTGTGAAGAACAGACAGAAAGACTTCTGCTCAACTACTTGTGTGTCTAAAATTTTCAATCAATTGTTTTATGCAAACAAAGCTTTTTGCAAATTCTGTGACTTTTGTTTGAGTAGTTTGCAAATTCACTGTGGCTTTTGTTTGAGTAGTTTCTGCTTGTAGAGTGATTGGTCAGTCAGCTCACATAGTATTGTGTCTGCTCCTTAAGTGGATAATGCTGAGGCTCCCAAATGCCTTACAAAATCTTACAAATACTTGGGTTGCTCTGGTTGGAAGGGACTTTGTGAGGTCTTCAGACTAACCTGTGGTTCCAAGAAGGAGAAAGTCAAATAAAGGATGAGGATAGGTTGCTCAGGACTTTTAACTGTTGGGTACTAAAAGCCTTCAAGGATGGTGGCTACACAACCTCTTTGGGCAGTATTTAGCTATTCTCATGGTGAAAATGCCTTTCCTTAAATCCACCCTAAACACCTTCCATTTAGTTAAGGTTCATTATTTCTCATCCTACCTAAGGAGAAAAGCCTGGCTCCATCTTCTTCATAATTCCCTAGTAGAAGCTGTCAGGCTGCTGGTTGTCTTCTACAAAGCCATCTCCTCTGAGGCCAAACAAGCCCAGTTCCCTCAGTCCCTTCTCAAAGGGCTTTTGCCCTCAAACCTCTTGGTGGTGTCTGCTGAACTTGCTCCAATGTTTTTCTTGCATTGGGGATCCAACTCTGGGCCTGGTAATCCAGTGCCATCCAAGTACCTAGGGAAGCTGCACAAACACATCTGTCACCCTCCTGGCTGTCCAGCCTTTGGCTTCTTTTGCTGCCAAGGCACACTCCTGGCTCATGCCCAGCTTGCTCTCTGCGTGGATACCCAGATCCTTTTCTGGAGAGCTGCTCCACTCCTCATCAGTCCTAGCCTGTACTGCTGCAGGGGCTCTTTCTTCCCAAGTGCAGGGGTTTGTATTTATCTTTGTTGAATTTCATAAAGTCCCTCTCAGCCCATTCTTTCATGCTCTCCAGGGCCCTCTGAATGACAGCTCTGCACTCAAGCATATCAGCTGCTCTCTAATACTTTTATGTTGTCTCCAAGCTGGATGAGCAAGCACTCCATCATCTCATCTAGAAAACTGCTAAAGATGTCTAACAGGATAGGCTCCAGGACAGACCCCTACAGTACCCAGCTTGTTACCAGCCTCCAAGTAGAGCAGGACATCTATTTACTCCTCTCCAAGTCTGACCATCTAAACCAGTTTTTTACTGTCTGTTAGTTCACCCACCCAGACCAAACTTGAATACAAGAATGTTGCGGTAGACAGCCTAAAGCCCTGCTAAATTCATGGTAAGAAATCACATATGAATAAGAGCTGCATATATTGTATTTACCTGTGTATGTGTGCATGTGCAGTCCCTTTTTGAGAACAGGCTTGTGAAGCATGGTGTAGTGATTGTTTAAAAGTAGTCAGCATGGTAATGAACTGAATTTGTGTCTTAGAATTCAACTTCTTAACCATGTGCTCTGTTGTTTTCCACTTTATGGTTTTCTGGTTTACCTTTGACTGGGAGTTTTTAAAGCAACCATCCTTGTCCTTACATTCAGCTCCAGCTATGAGTCAAATGGGTCTTTGCATTTGAATGATGAGCTACTTCTAACGGTAAGTCGTTCTCTAAAGTTTTTCTTTCCTGTAACTCCAAAAGGAGTTCCAATCTCTTTAACCTCTGCATTCCCCAGTAATGTCAAACACATGGTCTACAGAAGATATGGTCCACCAATAAAACCGTGGGAAGCTCATGGGCTGAGAAAATGGATGTGAGGGAGACACTCTATGAGAATGGGACTAACTCCATGTACTTCATGTACTCCAAGCCTGTGTAGGCTTGTCATCCTGAGCAGCATGGATCTCAGGCACTGTCCACTCTGTGTAAGGCTTTAAACCATGTCACCGAGACACACAAAGCAGTCACACGCAGACGAGATTTCGCAAGGCAGAGGTCCTTCTGATCCCAGCTCACAGCTCAAGCCGAGAGAAGAAGAGACCCTTTGTTTATTTTTTTACTTTTTATACATTTGTGGGTCTAGCAGAAGATTGGCTTTTTGGGGTTTCCACCCCTCAGCCTCAGTGGCCAGACCAATTGTCAGTTACAATTGTTTTCAAGTTAGAAATATGCAAACAAAGGACAGAGAATGAAAAACAAAGGATTTGTTTATATTACTTCTGTGGGAAAGGTAGAAAACTGCTCTAATATTCTACAGTAACTAAAAGATCTGACTCCATTTATGAAAATCAAAAGGCTAATAAAGAAACTCAGAAAAACCAAGGTAACAAAACCAGATCTTCAGCTTCAATCATCACATCCTTGCTACTGATGTTCAGCTCTGTTCTGTGTCCACCATCTCATCTCCTGTTGCTTGGAGTTGTAGCACAGGGAGTTTTCCCCCACAGATGAGAAATAGAAGCTGTGTGTGCTCATCATCATCTCTTCCTGCTAGAAATGTGCTTTTCTTAACGAAGTTAAGAATATGCTCTGAGAGCTTCTGGGTGCAGAGTGAGGCCATGCATGGGGGGAGATGTGGCCACTTTTTATCTGGGTTGGGGAGTTCACTCCCTGTGAAAACCTTCAGTTATCGAAGGAGGATGTTGCCTGAATGAGCTGCTCAGATGCCAGATTGGAGCCATCCTCTGCAGTACCCCAGTGGGTGCTGCTGAACTCAAGTGCAGCCACACTCAAGACCCTTGTTGATAATGGACAGTGCAATGTTACTTATGTCATGCTGAGGTGTGTACTGACCTATTCCTAGCTGGAGAGGAGACTTTCTGAACTTCTGGTTCCTCTGTCAGAGGAACTATCTAGGTACTGAGCAGCTAAAAAAGTTATACACAAAGGCTGGTGGCAGAGCAGCCAGGACTGGTGCCAAAAGGCAGGCCTCACCTCTCTATACAGTAGACTGATTTCCAAAATCCCATGTTTGGGCAATTCTTCTAGCTTCCCCTCCTTGGGCAATGCTATGTATGTAGTGGTACCTTAGGCCAGATAACTTACAGGGAATTCTTTTTTCAAACTGGCCTGTCAACTCATGCCATGTTGGACAGTGTGCTGGAGATGCACATGTCCATGAATCAGGCAGCACTAGAGCAATGGAGTAAAGCAGGGGAAAACTACCATATGTGAAAAATGCAGAGGCTGCTGTTTGTGTGTGACACAGCCAGTGCAGCTTGGGTGAGCGGATGGCTGGATGTTTTTTCTGGCTGATCTCCCACCCAAAGTGCACCAATGACCTTTGTTTGGGAGCTACCTCCTTCCAACAGTACTCATGTGAATGTTGTGGTAATCATTATTTCCATTTGCCAAGAGGTGCAATAACTAGCCAACTAGCCTAACTGTGATAAAGCCCAATCCAGTGACTCCTAGTCCCCTGAATTTTCTGTGCAATTCCTTTATCAGCTCCATAACACAGCATCGGTGACAATCAGGCAATTGCCAAAGTGGTGTGATGAGCCCTCTAAAGCCCTGGAGAGAATGTTTGAATTTACTGCTAGACCTTTTCCACCTTGTCTTCTGGCACACAGAAAATTCATTCTCTTGTGACAATCTTAACTGTGAAAGTAGGTACCACAACCTGTTTTTTTATGCCAGGGTTATTTACCAAAATTGAGTCCTGTTGGAGTATGAAGGGAGGCAACCCCCTTGTGCAGCCTTCTTACCCATGTAAGAATGTTCTTGTGTGACATAATCACTGTGTTGAACCAGCTAAATCTTCCAGGATGGCAGGCATCTGCACCTCTAGGTCAGAGACATTATTTTACCAACAGCTGAGGATGCTTCCCTGTGTGTGGGGAAAGGTCCTGCTCTTTACATGGTGGTGCCTGCAAATTCTGCCCTTGTGACTGCTGTGAAGTACCTCTTGGACCTGGAGTTGTGACAGCCAGGAATTCCTGAGAAGCCACAGAGGCTTTGACTTGCTGTGGACACCAGCAGGCTTGGCCCAAGATGTGTCCCACAGCAGGATTGAGAAGAGTCCCTTTTGCCCTGGCTGTTGGCAGAGTCCAGCCAGTGTTGCCAGGAGCCCACTGCCCACCCAGAACCCATGAATTCTGATCTCTTCAATGAAAACAATTTCGTGCAATCAGCAGAGAAGTGAGGTTTTCAGCTACCACACCCACCTGCACAGACACACATGCTCCTGCAACCATCTTTGTGCCATGGTTTCAGTAAGCGAGCAGACAAGCCTGCTTTTAAGACACAGTGGCATGTCAGCCAGCGGGGATGGCTACAAATGTGGCTTTCTCCGGCTCTGCTCAGCAAGACCTCCTCCTGCTGCTTGGAACAATATGTGGTTACCACAACATGACATCTAGTTAAGAAAACAAAGCCAAGCACAATCCACTCAAACTTCAAAACTTCCCCCTTTCCTTCAACAACAGATTTTTCTTGTCAGGTTCAAATTATTTGCCAATGAGTGCTGGAAAAAGCTGTTGCTCTGTTTTGGCCTGTATTTATTTGCTGT
Organism: Hirundo rustica; assembly: GCF_015227805.2. Taxonomy (NCBI): domain Eukaryota; kingdom Metazoa; phylum Chordata; class Aves; order Passeriformes; family Hirundinidae; genus Hirundo; species Hirundo rustica. Next base: position 29,556,283 of record NC_053452.1, read on the forward strand.
ACCAAACCAATAGAAGGTCTTTCTGGGAAATGAACATCAGGGGGTGCAAGAAAATGACATTGGCCTGGCTTAATTTACTAACTGAGGCTAGCTTCTTCAAGTGTTGAGCCAGGGTGATGGGTATATTGTACTACTCCATTGCAGCTCTTCCTGGGCTGATGTGTTCAGGTTGCATGCTGTAATTTCTGGTTTTGGTGAACTGAGAGCAAAATCCCCAAATCCCGCAGGCAGCATCACGCAGCCTTGGTGGGCAGCTGGCTGGGTCACCGCTCCGCATCCCAGCCCACAGGTGAGGTACTCTGGGAGAGCAGAGAGACAGACACTTGGTGCTTGTGCTTGCTCTAACTGTTGTTTTTGAGGAAGTCTGCTACACGTTTGCAATGGAGCCAGGTAGTAGATGGATGTTGTACAGAACTTCAGTCTCCCAGTCTGTCAAGCTTGAAAGTTTTTCCAGCTTTCAATTTTGTCTAGAGTTTCCTTCTTAAGACTCCCCCCTTCTTCAAACAGAGCCTCAACTCTGGCTGGGTCCCAGAGATAGATACCAAATGGTGCTTTTTTTCCTTTCTTTTGCTCTTTCTTCCTTCTCATGAAGCTGGCAGACTCTCCAAACACACATCCAACCAACGCACAGTGCATTCGAAAACAGGCCATCTGGCTGAGCACTCCTTGAGAATGAGAAGACAAGAAAAACAACCCTCTTGGAGCTGGCAGCCGAAAGGCAGGCAGCCCGTACGTGGACTTGATCTCATGGTGCAATCCAAGAGCTGTCCAATCCAAGGGCATTGCAAAAAAGCTCTTTCCTAATGAGCAGAATACGGCTGTCTCCAGAAGCGGCTCCAAGTCAACAATTTGAGTGGGATGCTGTAACTCTCCTCGCTGCACATGTGCTCATTAATTAAAGCCACTTTGGAAGATGCCCCGGACACCCCCGCCAGGGCTGCCAGCCTACCCTCCCTGAAATCCTGCTTGCTGCTTTGCAGCCCCCTGCTGGGCCCGGAACTGCAGAGCCCCAGGAGAAGGACGGGGCCATCAGCATCCAGCTCTTTACCGCAAAGGGGACCTGTTGCGTCACCGGTGAGCAGCTGCCGGGGGAGCACAGCCCTGGGAGGAAATTGCACTCCATTTGCTTTGCCATCATTTTTCTCCCCTGAGTTTGGTAACAGCCAGAGTGCTCCAGGCACAAAACCACTCTGGGCAGGTCAGCAAGTGTCAGGGACTGAAGTGAGCTGAGCAACCAATATTGCAATGCTTCCCTATTTTTTCTGGTGGCTAAGGACTGGATTCAGGGTGGCTGAGATGAATGCAGAGCCATTAGTAGCCAAATCCATCAACGGGAAAACAGGGAGCACTCAATGAAACCAGTAGGAGACGAGTTTAAAACAATTTAAAGAAATTACATCACATTAGGTAGACAACTTTTGGAAGTTGCTGGCCCAGAAGGCTGCAGAGGCACAGAGTATCAGCGGGCTCAAAGTGGGATAAGACAAATTTGCAGGCAACAGGTCCATAAAATGACACTAAAAGGAACAGGCAAAATGTGTAATCTGACATCCCAATCCAACAAAGGTGAATGCTGAGAAAACAGATGGGAGAGGGAAATGTCTGGGTGTGTTGCTCCCTGGACCTTGCCTTACTTGGGAGCAGAGTGCTGTGTGGGGAGGACCATTGCTCTGCCCCAAAAGGCTATTCTTCAGTTTTTATTGTAGGATTTAGTCCCTGGACCAGCCCAATCTGAAGGTCATATGAACAGATTGTTGCCTCTTTAAATTACCAGAAGGAAGCTAGAATCCAATTTTTCATGAAAGCTGAATTTGTGGAACATGTTTCTGTGAATGTTAACAGTCATAAGCCCTGGCTTAATCTGTTTGCTCTCCCAGTCCTTACATTTCCCACAGTGACAGGGTGATTCATCTGACTCTTTATCTTCTTATTTGGGATCTCCTTGTTTCTGCATCTGCCCCTATAGTACTGAAGGGAGCAAGGACAACTCATCGCTCCATCTCAGCTGTGTGTGTATGGCTTTCCAATGGCTACTTACAGCTCTGCAGCTCCAGATGGCGCTTCCTCAGGATTCTGCCATGGCTTCTTGCATGCGGTTGTCTTTCCAAGGCCGGGGTTGAAACTCTTGATCTTTTGACTTTATTAATTTGAGAGTAAGGTTCTGTAAGTGAGAAGTTGCTTACTTATCTTGAAAAAACATGACAAAGCATGTACAGCACCAATGCGGGTCCTCTGTATTTCTTGACACTAAGTTATTAGAGACATCCTCTGATAAAAGGAACAAACCTGTTCCTTTTAGCAACATGCAATTTAGTTGTCCCCAGCCAACAACGGTGATGTCTAAAACATATTTTGTATCATTATCTTTCTAAACCCACTGCTTTATGAGCTTTAACAATTACAGTGTCACGTTCCTAAACTAAAAAGAATAAAACCCAGAGATTTGATGAAGTCAGATATGCCCCTTTTTTGGTGCTGACTGAATTCAAACACAGGTGGTTAGCTCAGAAAAATCTGGGAGTGACAGGAGATAGGGAGCTGTACTAAATCAGAATGAAGTGCAGCAGTGCAATTGCTAAATCATACCAGAGATAATGTAAATAGTAACTGAGAAGCTTCAGCATGGAAAATAATGGGGTAAGGGGCATGACAGATTAAAAGGGTTGTCTGTGTGATTGAATCTATTCCTTTGCTGTTGTGATAGCCCACGACTGATAAAGAACTGTCTTCAAACAGCTGAGTTTTTTATTCCCATTGCTTTTCTTTGGAGGTTATCCTGAACTTCACTCTGCTGCTGTTTAGAGAGTTTCTGCAAGTCTGCAGCCTCAATTTATTTATGACCAGTGTGTGCCCATTTTAAGATCTTTCCTTTTATAAACTCTAACCTGCTATTAGCCACAATTTAGTGAAGGTTTTAGGGCATAATTCATCTCCTACAAGTATGTGCATTCTGTTTTGCTAACATTGTCCCTTTTTTATTTTTAACTTACAGGAAAGCTGAATAATATGCAAAACCAAGATGAAACATGTTTCAGGTCTACATTACTATTCAGACAGAAATGTAAATCAGTTGAAGACATCAGAACAAAATGCTTTGTAAGTGTTCTGTACTATCAGTTACTCAAGGGATAGTTACAGGTAACATGCCTTTCAGTGCATATTGCTCCCTTTGCAGCCTTTGATGTGACCTTGTGAAAGGTAGGTTCCCTTCAGGAATGTGCTCTTAGGTCTGAGGCAAGTCAGCTGGAGCTCTGGGAGCATGGTGTTTCCAGAGGCCAGTTTCCAAACTTGCTTGAGATGTTGAGATGTTCATGTGAACAGCACTCTTTAAAAAGAAAGAATATCAGGGTATAGTCTCACGATACTGAGAATACAAATTCTCAGTATCAGTTGTGCTGTGGGAGTGTCATTTGTCCTTCTATTCCAATAAAATGAATTAAATTTTCTCCAGGTCCTTTCCAAAATTAGATGTAGAGAGTGTCCAAACCCTCACCAGTGAAAATGATGCCAGTTGGAACACTTCTTGTGAAAAATTTGGTTTTCAGAGAACAGATATTTTCATAAAAAGTGTTCACTGACCTCCAAATATGCCTCCCTTGCAGAAACGCAAAAGCCTTAAAAGCAAATGAGATTTGATTCTTGGCAGTTTGGGGATTATTCCTCTCCCTTTCCCCCAGCGTTTTCCAATGGAAAATATTCAGGGTTTGGGTTTTCAGCCCTTTGCTGAAATGTCAACATTTTCCAAAGGGTGAAGGAGGGGAAAAAAGAAGAAAAGAAAAACATGTTCTGACCAGCTCCAGTCAGAGCCAAATGGCTCAGTCCTGGATTTGGTCTGGGAAGTATGCTGGAGGGGAGAAAATGGGAGTGTCTTGGTTCCACACATAGCCTGGCTGGGCTGAGGGCTGCGTATCACGATCCATTTGTGTGAGTCATTACGGTCTCCATTTCCCAGGACAGTGTGTGGGATAGCTTTTAAGCACTCCAGGTCAATATGTCACTTGCAAGCAGTGCCCTGTTGTCTGCCACGGCCACTTGGGCTCTCCGTGCGCGTGTGGGATGCACACAGGTACTCTCTGCTCAAGCCCTCCAATATTTCCAATACTGTTGTCACAGAGACAACAATAACACCTGGCGCCTATCCAAACCCGAGAATTCAGCTCTCCTCCATTCATAAAAGAGGAGAAAGGAGAAAAACAGCATGTGCCTGTAACCATACAGGATTGTCTGTGTCCTCTGCCCAGGTGACACTGTCTTGTGCTGTGCTGAGCAGTGCCTAGAATTTGGCCTTTGGAAGCCCAGGCTATCTATGAACCAACTGCCTCTAGGTAGGGAGAAATGCTGGAAGAGCCAGCATAAAGGCTGCTAACCTACTCATGCAGATATATGTGCCATCATGCTTCTGGGGAAAAGGAGTGGCCTCATTTCCACACAGTATTGCTGATCCCCACCTGCACGGTCAGCCTCCGGAAAACTGTTCCTTCAATTGGGCACCTTCAAACTTGAGAAGGACCAGGGCCATCTCTGCCAGCTGCCTCTCCAAAGGTGTCTCCCACGGCTGCAGTTGGGGGAAGCGGTTGATGGATGCATGCCCAGGCTAGGTCTTTGTCCCCCTCTAGTGACTCAACTGCAATTCCGAGTTCTACTCCCTCCGAGCAAGATGGTAATTTTTCTAGGCCAGGATGTTTCCTTTCTGAAGGCCAGTAGGACACCTAAGCACCACTGGCAGGTCATATATTTATACACACTCAAACATTATCCATTGCAAGTGTAAACAGTAATTTAGGAGCCTGACTTTCTGTTCTAATAGGCCACGTGTGCCTGCTTTCTTCGCATGGAAGATGGCAGTCACAGGCTTCACACGATAGCCGTGCCTGATCCTCCCAGGAAGAGATCCAGCTAGGACCACCGTTACCAGTGCAAGAGCACATGCTCCCATCTCTTGTAACCAAACACTTGCTGAGTCACAGCCCAGTCACCCGAACGCTTAGCAAGTCGCGTCAGCCATCTGTCACCAGCACATCCTCCTCACCGTGCTGTGACTCCATGGGGAAAACAACAGGAGGCAGATTAGGTTTGATTAAGGAGCCAGGCTCTCGTGCTTTTTGGCTCTGAGTAACCCCTGGACTGCCTTCTAACCAGTGGTGAGGGCTTTGGCTCCTCTCAATTTGGCCCTTTGTCAGGGAAGAAAGTGACATTCAGGTTCAAACACTGGAAGCTTTGCCTGACTAATAGTGACTCCAAACAAAGATGACTCAGATGAGACATGGATGGCATCGTACAAAATGTCCCTCCTACGGACAGATCATCTACACGGGTCTCCACACTGGTGTTCTCCTCCATCCAGTGTTGAAAAAACAGCGCTTAAATACAGGGCGCCCTGTTTCCTGAGGCCCTGTCCCACCCACTGTGTCAGCTAAAAGGCTGCAAGAGCAGCCTTGCCATGTCTCTTGTGTTAAAGAACACCCGTGTTTCCCTGTGTTCAGCCACATGCTAGAGGTGCAACCCTGCAGGGCACAGCCCAAAAAGACAGGATCGCTTCCTGCAGCGTACCTGCATTACCCACCAGACGAGGCACTGCCCAGGTGCAGGACCCAGACAGGGCTCCAAGTAGGAATTCACAGGGGGTTTCACAAAGCCAGGTCTCTGTGCTTTTTACCACAAGCTCCCCAGGCAAGGCTCCCCAGTCTCCTCTCTCGTGCCTGAAAGTCTCATGCCCATCAGCTCCATAAGGGACAAATCACCCACACTAGCAATCTGACCATCCTACTTTTTCCTGAGGCAATGGAAGAGTACAGAGTAAATGTGGCCTTTTTGTTGTGGAGGAAAAAAAAGTGAACTCAATGCCAGGCACAGATCCCAGGCTGTATAGTTCAAATCACGCTCAGAGCACATAATTCCCATTTGTGTTTGTGTGCACGCAGGGCAAGGGTGGGGGCTGGCGGGGGTGTGTGTGTGTGAATATAAGAATGTAATTGTCATAATTTAATCCAAAACTACTTCTTGGAAGGAAAAAAAAAATCAGGCTGACACAAAACAGCATGTTCAGTTATAAACACCACATGAAAGAGCTGTATTATGTTCTGCTTGGTAACTGACATAGAGCGCTAACATTCTCAGCTGCCCACTACTGGGCAAAGGCCTTTCCAACTCTCCTCCTCACCCCCAAAACAACACCCCCCCCCACCCAAACTGCAGCACAGATACCAATTTCTGAGGCCACAGAGAAATTCCACATAGAAAGTTCACTATGGGCAGAGCAGGCTGGCTGGCAGGCAGAGCGGTGTGGAGCACAGAGATGGCCATGTGGGACCCAGGGCGCTCCCAGCTGTGCACGCACATCTGCAAGGCCACGGAGAAGTTGGCACACACTGTGGGAGCTTCAGAGGGGTTTTTCCCCCCGAGATTTCCCATAACGGGACAGTGTATTCCTGGAGCAACGTGCCTTGCTGGCATCAAGGCTGCTCCTCCCCAACAGGCTTAGGGGTCTGCAGGCTCAAAGCAGTAGCAGCCATCAGCAATGGTCTCAGGGCTCCCAGTGCCCTTCCCTTCTCCTCCCAGGCCTTCAGCTGGAGTGACTCATTCCATGTAAAGGAAGCACAGTCATTCCGGCTTAGATCCTTAGGGGTGCTTACCTACTTATCTCTGGATGGCACTGCACCCCTCAAAAAGCAGCCAGGAAAACCGGAGATCTGATCATTCACTCAGTATTCTGTAAATCACCAGGCAGAATCGCCCTTCCTGCTTGTGGGGCCAGGAGAGAATGTGAAAATGCCCCTCCAATCCTCACCGTCCCCTGTGGTGGGGGTGGCTGGGGTCTCGTCCTAACTAGAGACTCCACAGATCATCGACTGGAGAGTTGTTGCAACAGGATATCACAAAATAAACGCCTTTTGCTTGAAGAATATGTTTTTTAGCTTGACGCTAACCTTTATTTTTCGTGGGGCTGGGTGACATTATTAGCACTCGTGCTTACTGCTGTAAGTGAAGCATTTTTGTTGCAGCGTGGGTGGGAGATGGGTTATCGTCAATATGGAGCAGATCTAGAGAATGACTTCTGTTATTTACTTCTTTTCTGTTCTTGTAGGACATGTGACACAGTTTAACAAAGATCTGCTTAGCAGAAAAATCCAATTAAAACCTGAGTTGTCCTTCGGCTGTCCCTGGCACACTGCCATTTCAACAGTCCGGCGCCGCAGGAATAACTTGGAAGAAGAACCAAGCGAAATGCGCTCCTTAGTGCGGTGACCCCTGGGGACAGCGCGCCGAGCGCTGCCTTTTGCCCCTGTGGATGGCGGGGCTTGGCACTGCGGGCCGTCTCCCGGGACAAAAAAGACCGGAGCAGCTCCAACAGCGCCCGCGCCGCCCCGCCCGAAAGGTGGAATTGAACCACTCTGTCGCTAGACAGCTACAGGTTTGAAGCCTGCACCCCAGACCACTGAGGGTCATCCGGGCAATTTCAAACGCCCGCACTGCACTGTATTTGAATGCCTCGCTTTCTTTCACCCCTAGGGGATGGCGATTGACGTTTTCCCGCAGGCACGGCCCCCCGCCCTTTCCCAACGCGAACACGGCCCGCAAGGAGCTGAAGACGCGGCGGTGACGGGAGGGGACGGGGCTGAGGCGGCCCCCGCCGCTGTCCCACAGGCCCCCGGGCGCTCATGCAAATAGCAGAGCGGTGATTGGCTGTTCCCGCGGGAGGGGCGGGGCGGGAGCGCTCCGGGAGGGCCCGCGCGGCGGGTGAGTCACGGCGCTTCCCAGAAGGAGCGGGGCCGCCCCGCGCCCTTCCCGGACCTCCGGGGACCCTTACAACATCGGACGGGGCAGCTTGTGCAACCACGGGGGCGGCCCGGGCCCCGAGGTGTGCTGCGACCAGCTCGTGGGGTGGTTTTTTTTTTTTTTTGTTTTTGGTGTGTGGGTGGGTTTTTTTTATTATTTATTTTATTTTGGTGTTGGTTTTTTTTTTTGGTTTTTTTTTTTTTTTTTTTTCCTTCTCCTCTTTTCGTCCAGTGGCTAATGCCAGATACTCTGGAGGATGTGAATCTCCCATGAGATACATCTCAGAACAATAATACCCTCTGGGAGGAAATTCCTCCCTGGCCCCCAGCTGAGGATCAGCTTATTGCCCCGAAGTACGAGGATTGAAAACACTTGTAATTTTATCCCAGCGAGTGTAACTATACAGGCTATTTTCATAAACCCTTGAAGAATTACTTATTTGCCTCGAGAGATTCCTCTGAAGCAGAGCCATTTCTGCAAATGCATGTGGTTTCCAGTGATTTTTAATAAGATAATTCTTTTCGGTGTAAGCAACAAAAACCCCCGTAGGCCCGTTTCCCCTCTTGCTTGCCCTGGGGAAGCTTAGGCTCAAAACTGCTACTTGGTGGAGCAGCATCACAGTCAAAGTGGTACAGAACAGAACCAGAGCCACAGCCCGAAGCTGGGACCAGTTTTGTAGATGTCAGCAAAAGAAAGCAAGAAGTGTATGGTGGGGCAGCACCCTTCCCACTCACACGCAGGAATGCTGCCGGGCACAGCTTGGCTTTCAGTGCTCCAAGTCATGGCTGGCTGCCTTGAGCTGAACCAACTCAGGAATGCCCCGGCCCGCTCACTCCCAGACAGACATGAGCATATCTGATGCCTTATTGTTTTTAGTGAGCAACTTCTTTAGCAACTTTAATGTGGGGGTTTTTTAAGAGCACCCCAACTCAGAAGCAGGGCTCTTATCAAGAAGGAGATGGTTTGAGAGCGGCTTCTGTGCCTGACAATGCAGGGCAGATTTTTTTCTTTGTTTCCTTGGCTTGTAGGAGTCACGTTCCTCAGTACATTCCTACCTCTTTACCTGGTACTTATCCCAGTAACAGGTGGCGCAATTTAACAAGTGTCTTTTGCGCATAAAAATGCACGGGGTGAGGATCTGGGGGTGTGCATGGGAGGAGGTGGAGGGAAATTAGTCATGGGCAGGAGGAGAGGAAGAGGTTAGCACGGGGGTTGAGGAAATCAGGTGTCCGCAACTATCCCTCAGGCGTCCAGCCCAGCCCATCCTGACGTGTGCCGGAAGAGGCACGTCAGCTCGGAGATATGCTCCTGTCGCTCCATCGGCATGTGACCTTGCTGACCGAGTCAGGCGGAACAAGAATAGCTGCCAGGGGTCGGAGCAGACATTGCCAGCTTCTGTGCTTCGTGGTCGAGGCTCGGTTTTGACACCACTTTCACTTTCTCTTTGTTTTCCCCTCTAGCATCAACCTTTTCTGGGTCTCTTTCCCGGGCAGCACTTCATGGGATGTGCTCACACTTCTCACACGGATTCTCACTTAAGTGTGAGAATGCTGCTCTCATCTTCTCTCTCTTGCAGCCTCCAGCATTTTTAAGCAGGGATGTCTTTCTTTCATGTCTTAGGATCAATCTCCCTGTGCTTTCCAGAAAAAAGACTATGCCAAACACGCAAGTCCAAATTAAAAACAATAGCCGGACAAAATAATTCCAATGGAGTAACCAAAGGATCCAGCAGAAATGCCAGCTCCTAAAACTTCCCTTATTCTGCAATAAAGAGATAACAAAGGCAGCAGTTGCTAAAGATCAAGCAGTAGAGGAAGGTGCCTGAGAGGGTCAGCAGCAACACAGGAAATGATGCTGGACCTCAGAGTTGATGGGGAAGCAGTAACAAAGCAGTTGTGACAATTTTCTCCTTGACCGGATGTGGGTCTGTCTAGGTTCAGGTCTGCTTCTGGAGCGGAAGCTGTGCTAACCACTGACTTCCCCAGCAGGGGCTGAAAATGACATTTCCAGGACCTTTGTGTGTCTGGTTTATAGAGACTTTTGTCACCCCTGCCCAGAAGGGACTGTGGATGACTTGCTGTGCCTGACAGAGGTGCCACTCCCCTTCTGTGAGGAATGAGGGGACATCAGGGGCAGGTACCTGCAGGCAATATTTGGTGCGGTTACTGGAGCTGCTGCTCACTGTGAGGCCCTGTGAGGGCTCAGGCCTGGCCAGGAACTGGTGAACAGACCTGGCTGCTGGCTGCAGGTAATGGTCATCTCATTACTTCTGATTAGATTTATAAGCCTACAAGAAAGGCCAGTTGGTAGCTCCTAGGATTTCTGAAAGCATATAAGTAAGTGTAGAGACCTGTTGATTTGAACGGCTTCTCAGCATCTGATTTGCCTTAGAACATTTCTTGGAAATCCTGTAAGCATTCAGCTTCATCTTTAGACCAAGTGTCTTTGAAAATCTGACCCTTTGCTATTAAAAGTATAGAACAAGTTCAGTTTATCAGCTTAATGATGGAAAAGCTTGCTCTCCTCAATAATGCTCCTAATTAAAGCATTTCTGAGTGTCTTTGGACTTGATTCTCTACCTTATGCAGAGAACCACACTGTGCCAAATGGGTGCAGAGCACTGCCAATTTTTAGGTTTGATTCAATGCCCATTCAAGTTAATAGAAATCCTCCCACAGAAATCAATGGGATTTGGTTCAGGCCCCAAAGTCAATGGGAAATTTTGATTTGGCAGTACTTTATGCTCACACTGCACCAGTATAAGCAAATATTCAAGGTACAAAGCCTTGGAGAATTTGGAAGGGGCATTGTAAAGGACTTGTGGGGCTGCCTGTAGCCTAGGCTATTTAAGCAATTCACAATGCCCAGGACTGTCTGACAAAGAAGCTTTAAAACAAATCAGTCTGAACTTTTCCTGTTCATTTTTATAGCACTCCTACAATTTAGCAATATACTTTTTATTTTTGTGTTGGGTTTGTTTTTTTTTTTTTTTCTGTCCTAGGCTGACAGAACATAAAAGCATCTGCAATGCTTTGCTCTTACTACTTCTTTTAACCACCAGAATCTGATTTGTGTCACAAAAGATAAGCTTAGATCCCTACAGTATTAAAATAATTATTTGGTGTAAGGTGGGGGATGAAGAGGGCTGTTATTCTTAGCAGCAGCAATGAAATTTCAGCAGTTGATGACGCCAGTGCTAAAATGTCAGTGTGAAACAGGCTGGAACGAATTAAGAGTGTGGTGTCGTCACTGTGAGAGCCACGCTGCCCTCCAGAGGGACTGTTGTTGGATGCTGCAGATGCAGTTCAGGAGATGGGGACAGAGGCTTGTGGGAGCTTCTCAGAAACTTACAAAAAAGGCAACAACAAGCATCTCAGTACCAGAAAGGTCAAAGAAGCTGCTGTTTGAACCTTTCTGCCCACTTCACAGCGAGGGAAGGGCCACTTTTACAAACCAGATTCCAGGAACTAGAACATAAAAAAAAAAAAAAAAAAAAAACCAAACAAAAAAAACCAAACCCAAAAAAAACCCCACCAAAATAAAATTGGCCATCTTCTACTCACTTAACAAACTGAGCTAACTCCATCTCTGATGACACTGTTCACTGAAGACAAATTTGGCCTGAGATGACTTTTGTCACGATGTGCAGCCTAAAAGAGAGCAGTGTGCTTGGAGTAGAGGCAATCCTGAGGCATTTTATTACTTAACTGTGCTATTGCATTTGAAGAATACCTTTAGGCTATGCAAAAATGCTGAACTCAAGGTGCAGAGAGCTTTAATCAAAATGGGGTAAAATTCCAAATGCATTCATGCTTGTCCTCAAAGAGCCTGGTCTTGCACATTTTTTGGCTAGTCTCAGGTGGTGATGTTAGACCCGACCCTGTGTCAGTGCAGGGCACAGATCCTTGTTTAGAGATGGTATCTCAGGGGGTCTGATAACCTGGGGTCTTGAGGCTTGCATTTTCTTGGTCCAGCACTTGAACTGCCTTGTCTGCAGGGGTTGTTGGGCTGTGGGATGTCCTGCTTTGGGGGGCTCATGGGGAGGGTTGGGACCATCCAGGCTCCCTTCATGGAGATCTACAGTATTTTGTAATTCCCTGGATTAGTGTTTCTAGAAAACTATCACTGGTAACAAAACTGCTGTGTGCTGTTTCAGTCCTTTTTAGAGCTGCCTGTCTCATAGCCGCAGGGATGGATGTGGTTAGAGCAGACAGATCCATCACGACTGTGCTTATCTATCAATCGTACCAGCTGTTTCTGGCATGCAGCAACTGACTGACCACAGTAAGGAAACGAGGATGTAATCAGTTAGCAAAGCTCTCCTTTCTCAGCAAGGACGATAAGGATTGTTGGCAAGCCCACAGAGAGTTACGGGAACAGAGGAATTGGTGTGCTGAAGTCACTTCCTATCACTTGGGAGTCCCTGTGCTCAGAGCATTGTGTTTGCTTTCCTAGTATGGATCTTGTTGGTTGTCTGCATTAGTGCAGACATATAAGTGCGCTCACCCTGTCCCAGCACACAGAAGGCCACTTGGGAAGATTGCCAGTACAGTCTTTTATCTACTTTTGTGGGAAGGATTCAGACTGGCTGTGAGCAAACAGAGCGATTCTTTGCACATCTTTACACCAGTAAAACACCTTGCCGCAGAGATTTTTGCAAAAACAGGCGTGACTTAATCAATTCTGGGAAAAGGCTTATGCCAACAGAAACACTCTTTTGCCAACACAAACTGTGCTGCCACTAGAGAGGAGTGTCAGCAATCCCACTCTTGTCAGTGTGGGGACTCCACTTCACCGATTAGGTGCTGTACGGGTGGGCAGCGCAGGAGGTTCCCAGCCGGTGAGGTCAGCGCTGAGGTGAGCCCCTGCTCCCTCATCTCAGGAGGAAGTGGTGCCATTTCAGCTGCACCTGTATCAACAGAGAATTTATGCAAACTGGAGGTGAGCTCTGGAATGTGCAGCTGGTTGGTGTTGCAGTCTAGATGAGAAAGCTGTCCGCTGCGTTGTATGTGGTCAACACAGATCTGATGATACCTTGGGAGTTTCTGGTGTCTTCTCTGAGGTCTTGACAGCCAACTGACAGAGAGCTCCCACTGCAGCCCTGCGTGCAACTAGGCTGCCTAGCGCTGAGGTCAGGAGAATGCCATTAGATCAAAGCTCCCTTACCAGGAGTGCTGGAGAGCCTGGACAGGCAGATACAATGCAAAAAAGGATTGTGTTGCCACAATGTCAGAATTTCAGGTCTTAAAATGTGACTGGCAAAAGCAGGGGAAGCAACAGGTTGAGTGCTACCTGCACTGCATCCTGTTTAGCCCAGATTTGCTAGAGCTTTGGGGATATAGGAATTAAATGTTTCCACCAAAGGAAAAAAAGACTTGTACTTTTCCTAGATTTATTGGGTGGGATGTGTATGTGAAATTGAGCTTTACTACAAATCCCTTGTAGACAGTATTAGAGACAGAATGACTTTGTTCTGGATGTGTTTGTAAATATCTGTCTATATTTTTAAGCCTTACCACTGTAAGAGACCCAAGATGATCTGTGATTTCTGCAATCTCATCAGAGAGCAAGTGAGTGATTCCATGCGGTGGAGACATACAGCCCCATGACTCACAGCCCTGAGTCACAGCATTGGGACACTTCAGCATTCAGAAACACTAGTAGTGACAGAAATCAGGATGATGAGCAAGCAGCTGTTACTCATTCTCAGCTGGACACTCCAAGCATGTTTGTACCAGTCAGTGTGGCTCTGGCTCTTCTTTGCTTCCTCCTGCAGACCTGCAGTCATCTGGATAGCATAGTGACATGGCTCACTTAACATTTGCCTCTGGGCAAGGGATGATCAAGTCTAGTCTCGGGCTCCTAAAGTGTCCTGCTTGACTCTATTAGGCTCAGCACAGAGTTATTGTGGCAATTTTCACTTTAGATTACTTCTTTTATCTCTGGAGATCAGCTCATGTTACAAACACGAACACATTGATCATCACGCTGTTAGAAAGTGTATCCCTATTTTCAGCCGGGGGGGGGCTGAGGCACTAAGCAGGTAGGCAACTTGCTCTTAGTGACAAAGGAGGTTTGTAGCAGAACAAGGACAAAACCGCATGAGCCTCCAACTACCTCTCCTAATCTCTAACAACTGAACCATATGCTCCATTGCATTCATCACTTCCTCATGAGGTGGCAGTTTGGATGAGAACAAGTGCCCAGGAAGTCACCCTGTTTACTCTCTCTCAGCCTCTTAATGCCTGTGGAACTTTTTTTTATTGAATTCTTTTCATGGCCATCAGCTTTGGTGTGGGAAATGATTCCAAGAGACAAAGACTCGGTTGTGTGTGCGCACGTGCATGTGTGGTTGGGAGAGGGGAAGAATAAAAAATCCATTTCCAGATGGTTGAAAGGATGCATAGCACTTTGCTATTGGCAAAAACAACCTCTTTCATTTTCAGGATGTGTAAGTCACAGAATTGCAGCTGGAAAAAAAATGAGTGGAGAGGGAGGGAGTGGGGTAAAAATAAGAATGCTTAATGAAAAATAACCTAGCCGATATTTGAAAGTCCAAGTGCTTATTTTTTATATAATTGGGGGGGTGGGGGTGGGGAAGGAGGGTGGGAAATGTGTTTGCTTAGGAGGATCTGTGTAAAGCGGGTCCAAATATGTATCATCTCATTTTCTTCTTAGCTTCTTTGCTTTGCATTCCCAACTGTAGCCTCACAGGAAATTCAGTCCCTGGCAAGCTTCAGCTCCAGACAGGAAACATTCTGAGGAATTTCTTCCATACAGGTACTATATTTGCTTGGAGGGATAACATGGTGGAGATATTTACCATGGCTGGATTTAACTAGCAGGATATTATTCATGTTGATGGAGTTGCTGGGAGTGATCTCTGTCTGCAGCCACCAGCATGCCATGTTTAAACAAATCGTGCTGTTCTGCTTGCCTGTGGGAAGATTTGCATTAGATCTGGGCCAGATTCTCCTTCCTCTGACAGCAGCATGGCCCAACTTATGTCAAAGACTCTTGCTGATGTCAGGGAATATGAGGATCAGGCCCGTGCAACAGGTTTTTATCACACTACAAACTTGGTCTTTAGCTATTTGCATGTACAGATACTCGCAAGCAGGCATTTTGATAGCAGTGACAGGAGCGGCGGGAGGCTTGTGTGCGTGTGGAGGTGAAGGAAGGTCTTTGATCTTGCCTTTGCTCTCGCCTTTGCTCTCTGAGGGGAGCAGACACTGAGAAGGGGCAGTCTGGCAGCACATGGCCTTTCAGACGAGTGGGAAGTGCTGAATGTGGCCAGCTGAGACACAAGCCTCCTGCACCCCTTGGGAGCCTTTCCTACTTTTCACTGCAAGTTCCGTGCAGGTCTCTGCATTGCTTATTAGTCCAGAGGAGTCTCAAAAACAAGCGTGATACATCCGGCAGCCACTCACCAGCGAACAGTGATGTGGTGGGTTGAACAGTTCTTGATGCACCCAAGAACAACATCCCTTTCTTATCAAAGCACATGAGTGCTTTCAAGTCTTTAATGCAGTTCTCAGGATACAAAGCGTGAAGAGAAGAGTGATCAGTCTGAATCACTGTTTCCCAAGAGAAACGTGAGGATTTTAAGTACATGGCTGGGAACAATCCTGTGCTGGCAAGGAAATGGACTGTATGACCCATCTCAGAGATCTATGATTCACTGCAAATACGGAGAACGAGCATGAAAATGTGTAGTAACATGTAGTGGTACCTTGCCTGCTATTACAGCGCAGCCTCCAGCCAGAGACAACCCAAACACGTTTACAGGTGTTCTCTGGGAACAGGCGTTTTCTGCGGGGAGCCATGAAAGACAGCAGGAATGCCTTCAAAGCCTTAAAGGTCTCTGTGCCACCATGCCAAAGCTGTGGAAATGTAACTGTGTGTGCACTGCTGAAGCACGGATTTTTTTAAGATTGTTTTTTTGGTTTCTGAGGGAGGAAGCACAAGTGCAGATCCTCCCTTTTAATGCTATGGGGAGAAGAAAAGATTCAGAATCCCCTGCAGTGTTGGTGAAAATGCAGCTTTGGCCTTTAGTGCCCTTTGTTACATAAATACAAGTAGCGTAGACACATTAATCACCCTGCCATTGAGGGAGGAACAGAGCAGCAACCTCAAATGCCACCCACTCCCCATTCTCGCTCCTATTTGATGTTGCTATTTTAAGCCACACATTATTTCCTGCTGTGATTTTATTTTTTTTACCCAGCTTCTAATTCTGGCTCTGAGGTAAGCTGTGACATACGTATCCCTCCTCTCCCCCTCCCCGCCTTCCTCCTCCCCCTGCACCCACGTCCTCTTCATTGCTGTCTTTCAGAAATTTTCTCTCTCGTAAGCAGCCGGGTCCCAGAGGTTAGTTATTGACTGCCCACAAAAGATATGAAGAGGATGATCTTCTTCCTGCTTTTGGATTTAAGTGCAAGCAATATTAAGGTCATGATTTACAGGGCAGACTGCTTTAAGAGTGCTATTCCCCTGCTTCCTCCTTCTCAGGGAGTTTAGCACTGTTGAGAGGATACCTGGCTGGGAGGGAAGGCTGTTGCTCAGCAGCTGATGATGGGCCATGGCTGGTGTAGCCATCTAACGAAGGGTCGTACACCAGTGGCACGTGATTTGTGGCGTAGAGGAGACAGGACGGAGCTCAACTACTCGACAGGGGTTTTCTCTCCTGAGCCCGCTTCTGTATAAAGAAAATTGGCAGATTTCTAACCCCTAAGTAGTTTCCCCCACCAGCAACTGCCTCATCTTGCCTGTGCCAGAGCACAACTTCTTTCCGCCTGGATCTGCTGCATCCACGTGTCTGCTGTGGCTTTCAGCTGCCAACACCTGAGCCCTGAGGAAGGCTGTAAGTGCGTCAGTCTAGGGCAGAGAAAGAATGGAGCCTGCAGTCCCAGGAAGGGCCTGGTGCACCAGGCAGCGGTGGCTCTTCCCCTGTGTGCGAGCGTGGCTGAGCACAGATAAGAGCTCTGCCAAAGTAACTTTGAGCCCTAGGAGGAAATCTGAGGCTGCTTCTGCACTGCAATTGAGGAACATTACAGGTTTATCCTCTTCTATACCCACTCACCCCTTCCCTCCCTGCCAAGCAACCCATCCTGAAAATCTCCTCTGACTGGATGTTTGCTGCTGCAGACAAATCCTGCTAGCGTGAGAGCAGGCTGGGTGGCAGCAGGCTGCTGGCAAAACCCCAGGCCTTGCTTCTACTTCCAGGGAAACAGAGGTCTGGGCTGCCCTCAGCCAGTCCTGATGTATACTTTCCACACAAACAATCTCACGCCTTTCCCTTCCTTTGAGTTACTTTCGGAGCTTCTGCACGTGGCTCTTGTCTGCCTGGTATGAGCAGTAGCTGTAGGAAATCCCAAGCTGGGCATCTACATGTTCTTTGTCCTCCCCTTTCCCAGAGAGGGATTCCAGTTATGCCCCTCCAGAGGTTCCTGGAGAGCAGGAAAGGCAGAGAGTGAGAAGAGCTTTGCCAAGTGGTTTAATGTTAGTCACAGCCGCTGAAAGTCTGCTGTGCTCTCACCAGAACTGTTATTTCTATTTTCACAGTTGTGTTTCCATGTGGGTCTGCAGAAAAGGCTGGAGAGTCACATCCCTTCCCAATAGCAGGCCACACGCTGGCTTTGCACGCTTTGCCGTGGGTTTGAAGCAGCGAGGAGCACTGGGCAGCTGTCCTGTCACAGGCCACACCATGGCCCGCTCGTCCTTGCTGCAAAGAGCTTGCAACTGAATAGAGCAAGTTAATTTCCAATGGATGGGAGGGAGGGAGGGAGGGAGGGAGGGAGGGAGAGAAGGAGAGAGGGAAAGAGCCAGGCTTGAGAATTGAAGTGATCACACCAGAATTAAATTATTTTTTCCAGCATACTATGTCCCCAAGGGCAACTGTTTTAAAAGTTCTGGCAGAATAATTTCTCTCACAACAGCACTGCTGGAGAGTTTCCCCCTTGAGAGGGGGAGAAAAAGGACCTCAAAAAGGACTCAAATAAATTTGCTTTACAGAAAACGACCCCGCTCTCGGGTGTCACACCCGGCACCGCGCAGCAGGAGCCAGCCAGCAGCTGACAGGCGTCTGGTGTCCTGTGCTGGATGAGGATGGCTCTCCAAGGACCAATGTCCACATGACAGCCAGTACTGCCATCCTTGCTGGCACAGACTCGCAGCATCTTGTTTGGGGGTCTGTGTGGTGGAGGAAGAGCTGACTGGGCACGGGGGCTCACGGAGAGAGAAGAATTCAGTTTATACTGGGTGTCGCCTCCTTGCCGGGACCATCCGCCAGAGGCCAGTGCTGGTATAGGCTCTGGTGGTCACTGGAACAATAGGAATACCGGGAAAGAGCTTGTGGTTTACAGATAAAATGGCTGTGGGGTAGGGGCAGCCTAGGGGCACTGGTGCAATAGGCCATATGTGTCACGGCATTCGAGGTATGTGATAAATAACACATTTTTGAGTTTGGTCAGGCTGAGAATTGCATAAACAACACCACCACCGCCAGCACAGAAATCGAAAAGCCCAAACAATCCAGAATACCCACAACTTGGTGTCTGGGAATGGCACAAGATGGCAGAGATGCCATGCCCCGTGGACTAGCTATTAGCATCCATACAACCCCCAAATCCTCTTTTTCCTTGCAGAGCTGGTCTTTATGATCAGCGTTGCTGTACGCTCCCTGGCATGGTAGCAACCTGAGAGGCCCAGCTCATAGGAGATGCATCTGGCAGGAGCCCTGGCTGCCTGGAGAGCCCTCTTACCACTGCCATTGTTCCCTGTCCTTGCAGCTCAGACAGAGCTAGGTGAAAAAAAGTGGCTCTGGAAGACATTCCGTGCAAGCTCTGATGAGATTTGCTCCTCCCAGGGCCATTCAGCTGGGCTTGCTCCTTTTTCTCATTCCACACACGGTTTAAGAGACTGTTTGTAAACATCAGTCTCCGACTCTGCCTCTGGGGCTCTGGGCAGAAGGCCAGGGAGGGATCTGAGAGACAGCAGACAGTTTTAAGAGGCAATGGCGTCCGATTGCTGCGGTGGAGAGGATACGCCTTGCAGTTAATAGCCATGGTGGCGGGAGTCACCTACAGTTCCAGCAGGTCTCAACACTATTGCATGGCTCCCCGAGGCTGAGCTTGGGTTTTACTGAAATGACTGCTTCACATGCCAAGGTAAATTCTGCATCTCTCAAGCCAGCTCTGCTAGAATCAGCAGGGAGTTAAGCTGTGTTGCCTCAAGTATATGTCTGAGATCAGGGCCCTGTGTTGTCCACCACAGTGGACATGTGTTTGCGTTTGACACAGCACTGGTTAAATATTTACCCCGTTCAACCTCTCTTCCCCTTAGATTGCTCCAGAGAGCTTGGCCACGTACATGGGCTGGGGCACTCCCATCTAATTGGGCAGTCAAGCGCCTGCTGTGGCACAGCACCTGCTCACTAAACACGAGACGGCTGACCTACGGTCCGAGATGCTGACAGAGGGTCTGCCCAAGCCTCCCAGCTTGGCTTTAGTCCTTTTGAAAATTGGTTAACAAGTGCCTTGTCCGGCATTGTGACACTGTGGAGCAGTGACAAAGCTCTGCTGTTTAAGACAGGCTAGAGCTGGTGAGAGCTAGAGCTGTGTTCACCTCTTCCCATCATCTGCAGCACTCGGTGGGCAAAGGGAGGCAAAGAGATATCTTCACCCAAGCACAAGTCTGAGCCTGTTTGTATATCCAGCATTGCTTCTGTCCACACACTTTACCAGCAGGCATGCTAATGCACAGATTTAGATGGAGCTGCAAAGCTCCTAAAAAGGTGAAGGCCAGTTCTAGGCAGAGTGGGTAGCACTAGGAGCCTGAGTACACACAGATATCGAATACAGAACTACAGCTGGGAAGCAGCCAGTGGTCTAGACAGGCTGAGCATTGACTGTAGGTTTGTCCTGTCTGTACCTGACCTCACACCTCACTGCACAGACGAAACCTCTGTGCCCTGCATCCTGAAGGCCAGAGCTGGGATGGCTCATTTTCCCCATGCAGGTAACTCTGCACCGGGCTCCCAAGGCTTCATACTGCGTGTGACAACTTGTACCTGGGTCACATGTTACACCTGTGCAAGGGACTCCATCCTGTGGGAACAGTGTGGGAGGTCAGGCCTGGCTGGTGGGGCTCAAGAAGGAAGAGAAAAGCCAGTGGCTCCTTTAAGGGAGGAAGCCGACAGGACTGCAGAGAAGGAGCTTTGGAAGCTGTGTTTTTCTCTCAGTGCCTCAGGGGCTGCTTACTAAATTTGGTTACTGGGCTTAAATAATGCAGTGTGGCAGAGCCCAGTGGGTTTGAACATTGTCATATCCACATAATCCTCTCCTAGGTGGCAGAGATCTCTTGTTCTCTGCCACTGCTATCTGCACAGGAGCTTGAATGTGATGTGAAACATCATCTTAAATAATTATAACTAGCAGAGAAGAGCCAAAGCTGCAAAGTCCCATCTATTTCCACTGTGCTCTGTCTATCTATGTAATTTCTAAGGTGCCAATCACCAAAGCATCCAAGCACTGTCTAATATGGATCTGCATTCCCTCGGTGCTCATGGAGGCTTGAATCTTAGCATTTTGTGTGAGCCCATCTCTAGCAAGCATAGGGACAGAGCTGCACACTGTGAGCGAAAAAGCCTCCTACTGTTTCGTGATTTACTGACCAAAGACCCATTTGGGTTGGAGGAGTCAGGGCATCATGGTCACCCCTGGCCCAAGGAGCATTAAATCCTCTCTGTTATTTCAGCAGAAGGCAGGGCAGGTTTACCAAGGGAGGGCAGGGAGCCATGGTGTATTGCCTAGCCGCCGGGTCACAGTGTGGAAGTGGAGGCAGATCTGTACAGCCTGCACAGTTTGTACATCAAGGCTGCATCCAATCTGGGGGCAAGAAAGTCCTCTGCCACCCCTCGCTGCAGATTGGAACCTCCCTGCGCAGGAACAAGGGATAAGCACAAGTCAGGAGCCAATGACTTGCTTTGCAACATGTAGGAGGAGGGGGAAGAAAATGATGCACCCAGCTGCTCTCTCAGCTGACCTACTGCCCCACACCTCCTACAGACTTTGTGAAACAGATTAAAACATGCCAGAAGACCACTCATGGCTAACATATGAGTGCAAACAGTGGCAAAGGGACTCACTGTACTGAACATACTCGCCTGGAGTGCAATGAGATTAAACGTTTCCTTCATTACCAGGGAAAGGGTATTTGTTCTTAGTGAGAACCTGTCAAGTTCAAGCAATGCCAGAGCAATGCAATTACTTTCCATCCATTGGGCTGCTCCTTAGGAAAAGGATCTCTCTCACTCTCTGTCTATAGGCTCCTTGATTTGACATGACACTTGACAGCAGGTTTTCATGGCAGAGGATACTTAGCAGTCACTGGGAGAGTCTTTCCAAATCCCGCATGTAAGCATTGAATTTCAGTCTTCACAAAGGTGCAGGTCCTCTCCATCCTCTCCCATTGATCAGCCCTATCCTCCTTACCCTGCATCTGCTGGAGTATTTTTAGTGACATTGAATAAATATATGTTAAATCTTTTTCCATTAGTGACATGTCAGAAATGAAAATGGCATTAGCTATAATGCCTGCAGCAAAGCTGCCTTCATCTAAGGCACTTGCACGTGGTTGCCCAAGAGGCCAGGAACAACAGTACCAGCTTTGCTTTTCCTTCAATCCATCCATATTCTCTGCAGACCCTTTCTACCTTTCTTCCTCCAGAAATACTAGTGGCACTTTCTCCTGCTGTTTTCTCACAAACTATCCTCAAGTCTCCCAAACATTATGGGTAGGGGAAGTCTCCAGGTTACGTTTCATTCTCTCCAGTCACACTAGACATGTATCTAAGATTTCTCAAGCCCCATTGTGAAATGCAGATGAATTTTTCTGCCCTTGCTAAGGCCACTGTCTAACAACTCCAAAACTGCTTCCATAGCTAGGACCTGGCTGGCAGGGATCTAAGTACATCAATAACTCAATTTTCCATCCATAGTCACAACTGCCTTTGTCCACATGACCCCCACTCTTCCATATACACTGGTTTCTCAGCTAAACTTTATGTTTGACTCTAGGCCATGCCCACTCTGCCAGTCATCCCACTCCTTCATTTCAAGCCTTGTTTCTTCCTAGACCTTCTGCCTCTCCCCAGCTACCTTTCTTGCTTCAGCCTTCCCCTGCCTTATTTGTCCTTCTCCTGACTACCCATCCTACCCCCTCTCTTCCCCATTTGCTTTTTTCAGTCTGCCCTGCCTCCCCATCCAATGCATCTTCCTCAGTCGGAGTTGGACACCTCTGCAGTCTCTGGTGGTTCAGGCAAATGGCTTGCATCTTCTCTGACTTGCCCAAGGCAGGAGCTTGCTCTTCTTTGCTACTACTCCTGCAGGTACATGGTATGGATCAGCTTGGAATCCAGAGCATGAGGAAGTCTACACAGAGCCTAGAGCATGTGAGGAGGGCACAGCTCAAAAACTCTGCCACGAAGGACCAATGAATAATGGTTAAGGGGAAGCTCGAGGTGAAAGACACTGAAATGCTACAGCTATCAAAGAAGCCAAAATATTTACAGCTCTGAGTTGCAGGGTGGCTGATCATGTAGGGCAGGGAAAAGCCTACCATTAAGGAAGAGGGAAATGGCAAAACAAACATCCCCTTTAGATATTTAGTAGCACGCCCAAAAGATTAACATTGATTATATCTCCCTATTAAGAGACAAGATCCTACCCTGCTTTAATTAACAAGGTGGGTTCTCAATCCTCAATTGCCTCTTTGCAAGTATCAGGTGAAACATCAGGGCTAGTGTTCCCAGTGGCATGAAGTTAGTCTCTTCTGGTTAGCAGGCTAATCCTGAGGCCCTGCTCTTCAAAGGTATTTAGGTTTCAGGCCACTGAAGTTATTTAGATGCTTAAGTCCTTTAAGGCTCCGGGCCTTAGGAGCTAAGAGGATGGCTACAAACTCTGGATTGCCTGGTTCAAGTCAAGTATGTGTAAGTCCTGACTGATAAATGTTACTGTTAGGTATCTGCATAATGTCAAATTTCTCCCTGAGGCTGGGTCATTCTGCAGTTGCCTGATGGAGCCTCTGTGTGCCTTTTTTTTTGTGAACAAGGGGGTGATAGCCAGCGTCAGTTCTCATAATGGCTTTGATAGACCTGTGTAGAACTCAGGTTGTTCTACAGCTATTAATTCATTCAGACAAGCAAGCCTGCTGCTTGATGGGTGCTTTGTTTCGCTCGGGGGGCGGGGGAGAGAGCACAGGGAGAATTGGTGCCTTTCCCAGACTTGCACAATAGCAGGGCTGGAAATGGGCCCTGTGCAAATTCAATTACTCTGAGTTGCCAGCATTAACTGCTGGGCTGCCCACTTTATTGTAGCTAGGAGGGAGCTGCAGAGAGCAAACTGGCTGCTGTGCTTTGGATGTGATGGAAATGCTGTCAGATTTTAGCAGTTTGGCGACCTTTTCTTAACAGTTCCTGAAGTCACAGGAACACTTGGCAACAGATAAGGGCTGTGCACAGGTAAAGCCTTCTGTTTCAAGGTGCAAGATGTCTATGGAGACAGGAGCAGGAGAGAGAGATTGCAGAGATTGCCTCCTCCACCAGCCTTTTGCTTAATTACCGCCTGAAGAATGACATCGAACTCAGATCCTTACTCTAGGTCAAAGGCTTCCCAGAGGGAACATAGATATCTTAATGATGGAGTATACTCCTTCCCCAGACTTGCAACCAGCCCTTTGTTAATGGTAGGAACCTTCCCTCATTCCCATTTCGGCACCTTTAATCTCTCTGGAGTCAAACCAAGCTCCTCAGATCTAGGAAAGAAAAGGGACCAGTTTTCTCTGGTGAATATTTGAGCCAGGAGAAACAATAGCTCTGATATTCAGGCTTTTCCCATTATTTTACACCAAAAACACTCTGCCATCAAACTGGTGAGCGTCTGGGAGAAACCAGGCTGTGTCCTTTCTGCCTTGTGCATCTCATCAAAGAGTAGGGGACAGTTTGGCTGGAGATTCTTCCAGCAGGATGAGGTCAGATCACACCCCAGCTACCTGGAGGCATCAAAACCCCTGAAGTGCTATCAGCTTTTCTCGTGTTTTCTGGGTTGCTCTATTTCTCCCAACCATCAGGTGTGGAGTCCAGGGGCTCCCACTAGTCTGGTTCTCCATAGCTCACAAATACAGCGGAGAAAAGGGGAACTAGAGGGCCTGCTCTTAAACTGTGAGGTCTTCTCAGAGAAGGAGAAGGCCTCCTTGAGGTCCAGAAATGCATGGAAGATGCCAAAACTGGAGCAAGAATTTACTTGAAGGTGATGAGTGGGGCTGTGAGAAAGACTTCTTGTAGAAAAGTTTTAGATGGGGGTAGGAGCTTTGAACCCACCTACATTATGTGGGCTGAGCTACAAGGGTGCAGAGGACTCTGAATTGCGGAGAAAAAACTGAACATTTTTAAAGCCATTAAAAAAGCATGCCAGGATATTCCCATGTGTGTATCTGTGCTGCAGTTACAGACAGAAGGGAGATTTCCTAATTGCCTTTCCAGTTTGCACCACCACAGGTACTGTGTACAGAGCTGGCTCCTTGAGAGCTCTTTTGTGAGGATACAGTGCAGCTGGCCATCATCGCTTAATGGTTCCCATGTGTTGGGTCAGTGGGGGTAGAAAGACCGCCTGAGATGTGACTGAACACTGTAACTTTTGTCCTCAGAATGGCCAAAACCAGAGGAATCTTGGTAGGTCTAGTGGGGCAGGCAGTGGTGGGGGAAGGTGTGTGTGGTGGATGTTGTCTCTCACTGCTGTTATGGGCAGGGAAAAAGCAGCGCTTGCCTTAAGGGTTCAGGTAAGGCTGCTGGGGAAAGCCATCTTGGGGGAAGACGCCAGCTCAATAAAGGGAGCTGGCATGAGCAGAAATGCCTAAAGCTTTTTTATTATATACAAAAACCACCCAATGCCCTGCTCCCTGGGGAAGAGCTCCAAGACAGCTGTCAGTCTGGCCTGCCCCTTCCCTTTAATCTGAACATGCCCAAATGGGCCAGGGGCTTTATTTTTGTATTATTGCATTGTCTTCCTCCCACTCACTTGTGCTTTCCTCTCAGATGCCTGTGGCTGCTTTTGATACTTCTCTTCCCTGTTTTGGCCTCTCTGTTGGGCAAACTTTGTGGTTTGCCACCTTTTCTTGCCCCTTTTTCTACATCTTTGATGGTACAAGAAAGCTTCTGGTTGTTTTTCTCTTTGCACCTCACTCTCTGTAGGGTTATGTCTGATGTGCTAAGACAAAAACATGTGAGTCTTTCTGAGTTCTATCTAGCAGGGAATGCTCGGCAAGAGAGTGAAAAGCACAGCGTGAAAAGATTGTTCATTCCTTATATTTCTCAGCATCATAAAGACAAAAATATTTCCCACTTACTTCACAATAAAAGCTATTGGCCCTATTTACTTTGTTCTTATGTGACATGTTTTATCTGGCAATTTCCAAGAACCTTGACAGTATTATTTATATAAACAAATAAACCTCATGATGCTTTGGTGAAAATGTGCGTTTTCCTCCACTTTGCAGTTTGGGGAGCCAAGGCAGTTATAAAATAATTGACCTAAGCAGAAGTACAGAATAATCTGTCCTTAAGAAAGAGAACAAGAACTTCACAGTCCTGCCTTCCGTGCCTTCATTAATGGAATGTTCTCCACCTCTAGTTAAGAGGCAGTCTGCTTTTCCTTCAGGTCATGATCCTAATAAGATCCAATTGTCACTTTAAACATGTAATTAAAGTGCCTGCCTTTATAATGACCTTCACCAGAATGCACCAGCCACCGTGCAGGTGGGTAAGATGGTGCTATATTGAAAACCATGAGGCTCAGAGAGATTAAGAAATGTGACCAAGGATTTGGAAAATGAAAACTCACCCTGTAATAAAGAAATTTTGATTCTTACTGTTCTGAGTCCTAGAAAATATTGTCTCCCTGCCCCCCCCCCCCCTTAAAAAAAAAAATGTGGAGTTTTTATTTTGTTTTGTTTGGTTGGTGCCATCCCATTCTGTTGTGTGCATCCCCCCAATTTCCTAAGGTTTGTGGGCAGGAGGAGGCACTTTCTAGGCAATCTACACACCTGCTGGCTGTCACATGAAGTGACAGAATTAGTGACAGAAGGGGGTTTTATACGGACTAGTTTGGCCGGCTCGGCTGCGTCCCACAGCTTGAAGAATACAGATCCACTGAACTTTATTAGTAATATATTTATTTATTGCCTTTCTAGTAACTTGTGCTGTTGCAATAGGTTACCACCCCCTTTTCAGGAGTGGAAAAGAATAAATTTCAAAGAAGTCGGGAACTATTGTGATTGTGTTATGTGCCTTTCCTGGAAAAATCCCTTCATGCGATAGGTGGCCCGAAGACACTGGTACATTTGGACTGCAGTTTTTCCAGTAACCCAGCAGGATTTGGTGGGTGGAGGAAGGGGAAGGAACTCGCCGAGCTGCGACAATGGGAAAATCTTGGCAGGGACTCGCACGCGCAGTCTTGCAATCGGCCTCAATGTCCCAACTGTTACCAGAAGGGATTGCGCCGGGATGAGGAAAGCTCGGGACAGGGTGTGTGAAGGCAGCCGCAAACCCGAGCGCGTCGGGCGGAGGAGGCGGCCGAGGCCACGCTCCCCTGGGCTCAGCGCCACCGCCCCGCTGTGGCGACAGGGGGCCCGGCGCTCCTCCTTCCCGCCGGGCCCCGGCGCTCCTCCTTCCCGCCGGGACCGGGCGCTCCTCCTTCCCGCCGGGGCCCGGCCGCTCCTCTTTCCCGCCGGGCCCGGGCCGCTCCTCCCTCCCGCCGGGCCCCGGCCGCTCCTCCCTCCCGCCGGGCCCCGGCGCTCCTCCTTCCCGCCGGGACCAGGCCGCTCCTCCTTCCCGCCGGGCCCGGGCCGCGGGCGGCTCCGGCCGCGCGCCGCGCCTGCCCCCTGCCGGCGGCGCGCGCGGCTCCCGCTCCCACAGCGCCCGGGCCGGGCCGGGCCCGCCTGGCTCCATCCCCTTGGCGCTTCCCGCAGGGACCTCTGTCGGTGGGTCATTTCCTTTTGACTCAGCGGCATCAATCACGGAGACTATTGCTCCGGCTGTTGGCTCAGCTCTCCAGCTGCGAGGATGTGCTCTCCCGCTCGCAGGGCGCTGCGGGGCGGCTTGGAGACAAAGCCCCGGGCTTCGCTTCCGCGGCTCCCTCAGAACACCGGCTGCGGCTGCAAGGGTGCTAGTGCCCAGCCTGTCCACTGTATATCCCCATGCATCTGCTGGTACCGTAATGTACCCGTTATATGCCTGCCGGTTTAAAGGTACGGCGTGGCTGGTGCGCCTGGCAGGTCAGCTCCAGGGTCCTGCTGAGCAGGCTTTCCAAGCTCAGTCTGCCGTGCCAGCGTGACGGATCCGCTGCACACAGCACCGGGCTTCTCTGAGTGTCACAGCACTGCACACCGTGGGCAGTCAGGTCTCGAGGCTGCGAGTTTTAGGTCTCGCTGATTCAGACACCTCTGGTACAGTGAAACATCTGGGTATTGTCCAAACCCTCCAGAGGCTGTGCTCTGCACCTGCGTACAGTATATTGTTTGATATGAATAAGTACATGATTAAATTTAGTGGACGAGTTGATGGGAATGAAAGGTTTTCTTTTAAGCAGCATGGGATTTTGACTTAGCTGAAGCTCTTTCCTGTAAAAGTCAAGACTGGTTACTGCTCATGTTGCACTGCTGAAGCAAAATCACTGCACGGACAGAGGATGCCATCCTATCCATGGATAAGTGGAGTGTTTTGAAAACTAAGCCTGTAAAAAACCACTAGTTTTAGGGACAACCAGCTGTTAATGCCAAGGGACATCAAAGTGTACTTTGTAATTTGGGACATGCTCAAGTTCCTGTATGTGCAACAGGAATGGTCCCACAACTACTGAGTGTGCCAATCCCATCATCCCTGTGTGTCCCACTTGTCTCTGCAAAAGGACATTGTGTGACTGACGTCAGGCAGACAGGACAGAGCAAGGGCTTTCAGCTTTGAAGAGCTGCAGGCTTGTTTACTGTGAGGAGCAGGTAGTGCTGGTGGTTCAGGTTCCTGTCTGGCAAGGTGGACATTAGGTGCTCCGACTCCGTGGCGTGTTGGGCTTTACACTGGGATTTGCCAAGTTATGTACAAGACAGGCATGAAAGAATATTAGAGATTCACAGCCTCAGAAGCCTCAAAAAGCAAAGGGAAAAAAAAATAAATCTCCAGGCAAATACCTCTAAGCATGGACAAATAAACACACCAGTTGTGAAAATCAATGGGAAATTTTCCCCCCAGATGTTTCCAATCCTTCACTATAAAATTGCAGTGTCTGAGAAGCTAGAAATTCCCATTATCTGGAAGGGACACTTGGAGTGAAGACACTTGAAAGGAAAGACTGCTGACGACTGGTCAGCCAGCAACATAAACACCTATCTCTCACACTTTTGCCAAGAACTGCTTCCTATGCAGACCAAACTTGATAGCTGTAAGTGTACCATATAAATGCAAAATAGTCCACATAAATGTATATTATATAGACAGTATGTAAGTGTATATATAGATAATACATGTCCAATAGGATTTAGAGCTACGTCTGTATCAGTAAATCTGGGGCAGTACGACTCCATTGTCTAGAAATTAATAGCTGATTCCATTTAATTTATTCTTGCCATGGTTTTGGCCTGTGCCAGTTAACACTTTTCCAGACAATTCCCAGGCACAACTGAGGGAGCTACTGTGGGCCAGGGGCCATTCCCAACAACCACTTGGATCCAAATGCCTTGCTTGAAGGATAAAAGAGTTTAATGTTATTGGTGCAAGCCATCCTGTGCCAGGGCTCTCGGTGCCAGAGAACAGTCCTGGGCACGTTTAATTTACTGGTATAGACATAGTCTATGAGCCCAGGGGATTAGGCAGGGTTTTAAGGGTTGCATGCCTGGACTTAGGTAGCTGATTTCTCCCAAGATCCATTTTAGGGAACCTTGGGGTTTTTTTGTGGACCTGGGCCTTGAGCCTTTAAATGTTCTATCACATTTGTTAAGAAGTGTTGTCTTCTGGTGTTCATGACGCTTTACTGGTTTCCCTAAATAGCAAAAGTCTGCTGGAAGATAAACTGGTTTGTAATTATGCAGTTTTATTATCGCTGTCTTCATGACAGTGGCATATAACAATAGTGAGCTCTGTTTAATTAACTCTGTTTTTTAATATTTTTAAGAAGAAAATCACATAAAACCTAGGAGATATAAAATGAAACCATATAAACCAGTACTGTTTCAAAGCCTGGCTAATTTTCATCTGGCTTCATGGAAAATAACTTCCTTCACCTTCAGGTAAAACTTAGAGATTCTAAAATTACACTAATATTGCTATATGAAATTATGGAGGGACCGATTACATTTTGAAAGGAACACTCCTGCAGGTGTATTTAGTTACACTGATCGTTGGGGTACTACATCTCTTGGGAATGGTGCTATTGAGTTTCTAGTATGTGAATGTACTCGAGCTTGGAACTTTTCTATGTTCTCTGAAGAACAGCACAAAAAGGTGTCTGACTGACAGCGGCAAACCTGCATTGAAACACAGGAACAGAACTCCTTTGGTCAGGATGCTAATTGCAGTGCTCCAAGTCACATACTTTTCCTCACCCATCTGTCTGGTCTAATCATAGCTCTTTCTCCTAACTCCTTCTGTCTGTCACCCACTTAGCCTGAGTGTCGTTTCTGTCAATGCAGCCACAGCATGAGAGTCAGGACACACAGGCAGGATGAGACTAAGATGAACACTGACATAACGAGTGTCTCTTCTTATCTGTGCAGCCCTGCTCCATCTGGTGGGACTGCTGCTCTCCTTTGCAGGATGTGACCTGAGTATCCAGCCATCCCAACCACAGGCCATGTTGGGACAGCTCCGATATTGTGATGATGGTGCACTATGGTGACGATAGCAGCAAGGAAGTAGGCAAAAGTACACTGAAATCCCATTTATATGTGGGTATGATGAGCGTCTGCCATATATAACCATATATAACCAAATTAGGCTGGCTCTTCAGAAGCCATCCCTTGGGTTTATGAGGGAGAAAAGAGGAGAGCTGGGAACTGGTGAAATGAACATCTGATCCTTTAGACTGAATCCGTCTGTCCTGTTTTTCTTGCCATTTGCTACGCATACCTCCCAGAGATGGAGTCGCACACACCTGATACATGCGTGGCTCTGTGATGCGTGAGCAGCTTTATTCAGGGGATTTGATGCTGTGTATCTGGGCCCATTTCCCATCTAGAGGGCAGCCAGAATACATCTGAATAAATCTGGCTGTGAAAGAGGAGAGGTTTGTTTTTTTTTTTTTTTTTAATAGGCTCCAGAAAATGATTCATTAATACCTCTAGGAATGCCGGCTCTGGTGTGGAAATTAAGATGGAGAGTTTTTCTCTGCATTATCTCCTCTGAGTGGAGTCAGGTGTGTGACCATACTTTGGTTTGCCTGGTGTGGGGCTGTAACCTGTGTCGGGCTCTGGTGCCCACTTCTCACGCACTCGAATGAAGAGAGGTCACCCTAGGGTGGGATTCGGAGGCAGCCCTGATCCTTTCACTCTGACCCTCTGCGCCAAGGGGGCTTGGAGAACTTGGGAGCAGCAACCTGGCTGGTTGTGTCAGACTCCCAGACCTTCGGTTACTAAAGTGCGATTTCCTGCCTGAGCGTGTGCTCGCCGACACGAAGCAGCAGCTCGTTGCTGCCACGCGGTGATGCCGCTTGTGCCCTCGGCCCAGCCGGGAGAACAGGCACGCCGGCAGAGCTGGGGAAGCCCGGCATGCCCTGCATCCCCTGCGTGCCCTGCATGCCCTGCATCCCGCGGTCCGTGCTGCCGGCAGGGAGAGCCGGTCCAGCGCCAAGCCGCGGTCTGCTGCGCCACCTGGGGCCGCCCGCCCGGCAACGCAGGCACCGGGGGAGTCGGGGACGAGACAGGAGCGGCTTTTCACGGCTGTGGAAACAAAGAGAAATGTGTGAGTGATGGACGATAAAATCTCCATGAAAATACCTCACCCCCCACCCTTGATCAGCCCTTTGTCTTAGCCCATCTTTTCTTGCCAGCCCCCACACCCCCCGACTTTTTTTGACCATTTGTAGTGCTAGCGTGACTGCACGCAGAGCTCACGGTTTCTGATGCCAAATCTCATTTCCTCCCTCCCAAGACTGTTTTCATCCTTGTTTACACAGCCTAGAGAGCTGTTTAAAGTGGAATTTCTGGTGAATTGCTCCCAAATAACTGTCCTTAGCTGTGGGAAATTGATAAAGGTTTAATCATTTGGTCTTTGCCTCTAGAAGAGTTGGGGAGGAGGTACAGGTGCAATGTGCAATCACAGAGTTTAGAAAGCAAGGAGTAAATAGCATGCTTGTGATTTATTCTCATTACAAAATTTTCTAAGGCCCCTCCTTCCTTGGCCAGTCTAACAATCTGGGCTTTTGAGGCAGAGGCTTGTGAAGACAAGTTATCTTTTTCTGTTCCTCACAGTGCAGTTTTATTGGATGCTTGGACCCCTTCCCTTTGCTTCTGGCTTGTTTGTGGCCGCAAATCCTCAGTCATGTGCAGTTCTGCAGTTATTTTAAGGGCCACGTATTTTACCTGCAAGCCTTTCTCTGAGGATTCTGCTGTGCTGTCACTCCCGCAGAGGCCTCAGGTGGTGCTCCTGCTCCTCTCCCAGCCTTCCCTGCCATGCTGAGCCACTCGGCGGCACAAGTGCACGCACTGATTTCAGCAGACCCAAAACCGTCTTCCCTGCCCAGTGATGAACTGGAGCCTGGCAGCAGCTGGAGATGAGGTGCAGGGAGGAGATGGGAGTCCTAACAGTTCTGTGAAACATCACCAGTGCTGGCTGATGTTTTCTGCTCACCTGATGGCAGTCTGAGAGCTCTGACCAGGCTCAAAGTGGGGTACTGTGGCCAGGAGTTGCCTGGGATGGCCCAGCCAGGGTACAGCATGGGTGTGGCCTGCCTGTTGCTCTCCTCACTCATGCATTGTGCCCGCATTAAGGCATCAAGTTCAAACTTGCACATCCTGAAAATTCTTCCTAGAATTTCTCTCCCTGGTGATCCTAACCTGGCTCTTTTTGAAGCTGCTCACAAATACATATCTAGATGAGGTGTCCAACTAGAGGAACTGGGAAACCTCTTTGATGTTGAAAGCTGTGTTTTATTTAAACACTTGGGATAAGCCCAGAGGCTGTCTGGGCAGCCAGGAAGTTCCAGAAAGGAATTTCCCCCCATCAGACCAGGAACCACAATAATATTTTCCTCCTTCCTCTTCAGAGACTGTGTGTGCTCATTTCCTAGCATTTTTGCTTTAGAAGTTTCCCATTTTTTCAGGACCCTGGGACCTTTCTCTCTGTTGCTGCCCTTCTAAGCATTATAGTTTGAGATTTCTTGTCTTTGACCTAAAGACCTCAAGTGTGAGACAGCTGATGAGCTGG
This sequence comes from Hirundo rustica, assembly GCF_015227805.2. Lineage (NCBI taxonomy): Eukaryota > Metazoa > Chordata > Aves > Passeriformes > Hirundinidae > Hirundo > Hirundo rustica. The sequence continues at coordinate 29,588,525 of NC_053452.1, forward strand.
TAGGCTCCTTCTGTGGGGGCAGACTGGATGTTTCTTTCATCTTTGGACTGGCTACACGGCAGGGCTCAGAAGCACTGTGTTATCCCAGCTGAGGACTGTTATCGGGAAGGCATTTGAAAAGAAAGAGATGTGAGTTAGTTGCAGTGACTGTATTTGAAGGAAAGAAGGTCAGATGAGACAATTCCTCTTCTCCAGGGATTCGAAAGAAGCTATCCAAAGCAGAAATCATTGCTTCTCTTTGCTTGTGTTTCTGAGGAGCCAGGCTGCCCTGCTACCCTGGAGTTTCTGGCTGGCCAAGCTAAACTGTGAGTGCTGTCCCAGCAGGCTGTTACCCAGTAGGTGTCAGGGCCCCACTTCCAGGCCCTCTTGCAGAGGAGCGAATGTCTGCTGTTGATAAAATCTTGCACGTGGCCAGAATGGAATAAGGTACGTGAAGATTTATCAAGCCTCTGATGGTGTCATGCACTTCTCAGAATGGCTTAATAATAGTGAGACAACTTCTCTGGACCTGCTTTGTAAAACAAAAGGTTTTAATAATGACAAAAATAATAAACATCATCAAACAAAGAAATACAAGTTGGACACAGTGCAGAGAACACTGGCACTGGTTTAGGCAGTCCCAAAAAAAAAGCAGTTGAGCCCTTCTGTGCAGTTCCTTTAGCACCTGATGGTCTAGGTGGGCTATTTGGCACCTTGACCAATGACATTGGCAACAGGCTTTGAGGTACACTTTCAAAGCCCAGTCAGTGCTCCTACACTGGCACTGAGCCAATTACAACGGGAAGGCTATGGAAAGTGCTAGTTTAACTTCCTTACATGTTTAGAGGTAAACTGAAACTGTTTCTCTGTCAAATAGCATCTCTTCAATTTCCTTTTCCTTATTTTCCTCTTTTACGGAGGTCAAAACGTGTATGCAAAACATGTATCATTGCTCAGACGAGTCAAAAAGATACATATCTAAAAGAGAACAGATAACTGTTACCCTCAGCCACCTTTAACCAGCCCTTCTTGATTCTCCCTGAATATCCGAAGTGTTTGCAGGACAGCAGCTGGCTCAGTTCTGGGACAGTCTGTGGCTTTTGAGGTAACAGTGGGCAGTTCTCACCTTTGGTTGCTTATAGCTTTAGTGAAAGACTCCTTCGTGTGCGGGATGTGTTTCCCGGTTGTCTGTCCCATACTCCTGGTATAAAGACCACACAGTCAGAGCTTGGAGAGCCCTTGTGTGTGCTGCAGTTTCACCCCTTGCAGCTGGGCCATGGCGTGTTTGTGGTTTGTGTGGCTGGGTCTCAGCTAAGTTTGGCCTGTGTTAGGGCAGACATCATGCAGAGGACGAGGCAGAGAAGATCCCTTCTGGAGGAGCCCACAGGCTCCACTGGGAGAAGGAATGGTTCCTGCTAGAAGTGATTGGTGGCTGGCTAGGGACAAAGCTTGGTGCCTTTTGTCTGTTTTGTCAGACATATTGTTCTGGGAACAATTGTCATAATTTTTTGTGGATTTTCCTTCTCTTCTGCTTTTATCTACATACACTGGACTGTGTTTGAATCCATCGGTGGATGGTCCAGCTCTGGAGCACCATTCAAGATGGGCCTGGCTTCGGGTCCACGTCTTCCTCCAAGCAAGCTCCAGGTTCAGCTTTCATCCTGCTCCAGCTTAGCATTTTCCTTGGCAGATGTTCCTTCCTTGCTTGGCACTGGAAGTACCTTCAGTGTCTGTCTTGAACATCACCCAGTTAGGGTCACAAGCAAGCAGGAATGGACGGGGTTTTCCCAGCTTAACCTTGTCTCCCTCGGTGTAATGAGGGGAGATCCCCAATAGATGGCACTTGAACCTTTTCCCTGGCTGTTTCTTCCCTCCAACCTTGGGAAGTTCTGTGTATACACAGATGCAGCATGAGCCTGTTACGGCACAGCATGTGGAAAAAGGAGACCAAAAAGCGGTTCACTGTGTAAGAAAGGGTGAGCAAATCCCCAGGTAACTTCAAAGGGTGAAAAAAGCATCTCTTTCCTTTTGAGGAGGCTTGGCCAGGCCTGCCTAATGAGGCTTTCTGCACCCACACACATTCCTGTTCATGCACCTGGCAGTGTCAGTGGTAGACCTTGGGCAGGATAAACTGCAGAAAGCATTAGCTTGTCCTCCAAGCACAAGAGGAAACACAGCCCAGAGGGAATCTGTGCATTAAACTAATCCTCACTGCATTGTCTTCACCCCTACTGCTTGTCTCCCCATTGCAACTGTTTGGTCAAGATTCCCACAGAGGAATGTCTCCAAGGGAAAATAAGATGTGGCACAGCAGACGTCCACTGCTTCCCCATGGCAGCAGTGGGTAGGAACATGTGGAAGTATCCTGTCTCAGCTCAGAGTCCCCTGCTCTCTCCCTACCACCTCAGTGCTATATGTCCTTGCAGGGGAAATTTGCCACTTGCTTCCTTTCTGCTCCTGGTCTGGCCATGAGGAATTTAAAGACCTCTTCAAGAAATGCAGGAGCAGGCATGTGAGTTTACCCTAAATGTTGTGTGATGCATTTTTCATGCTTTCATCATGTGACCAGAAGAAACTTGGACTAGGTTTGAGATTTGAGATTTGGTTTGAACCCAGTAGGCAGATCAAAACTCCAGGGGTGAGAAACCTACGGGAACCAAAAACAGAGCAGAGTGATCACATGAGCTGCTTGGAACAGAATCCACTGAATTTTGCATAGCTCCAGCAGTGTGATCTAGTAACAGTCTAGATTACAGCCTGGGCATGTAGGGCTAGGGGCCAGGAGGTACCACTTCTGTTCTTGGATCTTCCAACAGCTTTTCTCAGTGACCTTCAGAAAGTCAAATAACCTTCACTGACTTGAGTTTTTCTTTGGGAATAATACTACAACTTACCCCTGGGAAATATTTTGCTGTCCTCGGATAGAAGTTACTCAGCAGTGTTCTGCATCCTGTATGTGGAGGAGCAATGTCCCCAGACTTCTCAGGAAGCTTTCTCTCCGCTATGTGATGCAGCACTGTGACTTGTCATCAACTGGGAACCCATTCAGCACTCTGAGCCTCATCCTCAGGACACAAATCACCTAAGAAAAGAGTTGCAGCGGTATGTTGTAGCTTTGCTTTCTGTGAGGGTTTCTTTTCCTCTGGGGGTCTGCTAAATTGCTTCTTGCTGGTTGCAGCAGTGTGTTACGGTGCCTCATTCAGAGGAGATGCTGGATGCCGTGGATTGATGGAGGGATCGTGATCTGTCAATCAGTTTGAGATCTGTCAATCTGCTTCTGGCATTGCAGTTGTGGATGGAGAGAGAGGCCATGGTACCTCACCAGCGTGAGGTGCAAGGTTAGCTGGGGAGGGATCTGAGGGTGTGAGTTACTGCTGAGTCTGCTGGAACACAGATGCTCATGGATACAGAGTCTGAGAAAACACTGGGAGAAGGTGTCTGTAACTAGATTTTCAATAGAACTGGTGTACCCAAAGTTGGTGTTCCTGGCTATTCTGGTCATATGAAATACAACGCAAGAAGGAAACAGCTGCTCTGCAGGTATTTGCTGAAACACATGAAGCAGGACTTGTAGTATTAGTTTCTCTTAAATTGCAAGTGTCCCAAAGAAGCCTCATCAGCACTTGTTTTTGCTGCTTGCCCTCGGAAGGCCTGGCCCTGCAGCAGGTTAGGAGATCTAGCACAAACCCTTCACCAGGCTGTGGTCCCCACTGCTGTCCTGTCGTGCAGTGGGGTGGGGTGAGCTCAGGCAGAGCCTGGGATGTGTTACAGTTGGGATGGCAGGTTCTGCTCTTCTCTGTTTCAGGGAGCTTTTTCAGCTTCATCTGTTCTGAAACAAACAACTAGGCCCTGGCATGTGCCTGTCCCAGCATCTGAACTCTGAATGGGAAAGCAATCAACACAGTGGTTTAGGCTGACTGTGGTTTATGGATTATATCTTACACATCATTACAAGGACACCCAGTGTCTCCAGAGCTGAAATAAGGAATTAATAATGTCTTGGGGAATTTCACTTTTTTTAAAAAAAAAAAAAAAAAAAAAAAAAAGGAAAAAATTATAAGAGAGTCTCAGTTGTTGGACTTTGGGATGCACATTGGTTATTGGTTAGGTCCCAGGAATCATTCTTATCAAGCATTGAATATATTATTGTGTATCTCTATGGAGGATTTCTGGTTTCAGTTGACATTTTACTCCCTCCTGTTGGATGCAGGATGCCAGACTGGTAATCTGCTCATGTGCACTATTCCCCATTTTTTTTTTTTAATTCATGCAATGAGAAAAGCAGAAGTACCTGTAGCGATAGGTGGTGGCTTAGAGTCATAACGTTGGATTGTAATTTCAATTTGTTGTGAACCGGGGGAAAAATAGGTGAAAACAAGTCCACGGTGTGAATGCAGAGCTCACCGAACAGGTATGCTTTGACAGCTGAGACAGTTTCCTACTGCAGACATCTTCTAAGAAGGCGCTATCTGAAAAGCAAAAAAATTGTTTTCTGGCTCAGACTCTGTGCTTGTTGTACTCCTTCAGGAAAAAATACTTTGCTAAGTGGAGCTGAACCGAGGCCCTTTCCCCTGCAGCAAAAATGTGCTCTCTCTTTTCCACAGTCAGCACTTTAGGAGTGCTCTTTCCTTATCTTGTTACAGGCTTGCTGGTTGAGAACTGGGAACTAGTTAACCAGCCGGCGCTCCAATGGGGTTTGTACACAAGCAGAGAGACCTCTGCAACGCTCCCTAGCTTGTCCCGGGAGGAAGGCTGGGACGAAAGGCTCTGCTGGCCCCAAGGGACTGGTAATGGGCAAAAGGGACCTTTCGCCTAGACACGGGGAGTTAGTTCATCGCTGGCACGGCGTTGGCAATGGGTGAAAGCCCTTTGTTGATACTGCTGGTAAACGTGTCGGCGGCTTCCTGTGGGTTCAAAGTGGCCGGGAGCCTATCAGTCAGTCCCTGATAACTTTCCTGACTGTTTTGCCAGGGAGGTGCTGGAGGACCGGCCGTGGAAATGGGGCACCTTCCTTGTGCCCGAGGATAGCTGGTGCAGCAGGAGCTGGTGCTGGCCCGGCCCCGCGCCTGCGTTTCTGCGGGGAAAGGCTGTGACGAGCTTCCCTGCTGCTGCAGGCTCCATCCAAGCTCCCTGGGTGCCTCCCTATGGACTTCGAGCCCTCCCTATGGATCTGTGCTCTCAGTCGGAGGAAAGCACAGACAGGTCACGGCATCCCGTTTTGGGATCCCCGGACTGAGAGGGCTGCGAGCAGCTCCAGCAGATCCCGCCCAGCTCGGGGACTCTCGGAACGCCGGCGGCCGGGAAGGGCCGGTGACCCTTTAAGCCGAGTCCCCGCCCCGTCCCGCCCCGTCCCGCCCCGTCGGGCCAATGTGCGCCGCGGCTGCCGCGCTCTCGGCACAAGTTTTCCGTGGCGGCGGTGCCGGAGGGAGCCTGGGGCGGCGGCGGCAGCAGCAGCGGGGCGCGATGCCCGATGCCCGCCCGGGGCTGAGCGGGTGGGAGCGCTGCCATGAGCGGAGCCCGGCGCCTCGCCCAGGGAGCTCCGCTGTCCCGCAGTGAGCGCTCTGCGCCGAGTGTCTCTTGTCCCCTGCAGCACGCTGCCAGCTGGTACCTCCCTCCCTTCTGAAGCGTAACTGGGGAGGGGGTGGAAGGCAGAGGAAGTTTGGTGTTCAGGTTTTTTTGGTTTTTTTTTTTTTTTTTTTTTCTTTTTTTTTTCCCCTGTAGGCTTTGGAGAGGGATTCCCTTTGCCTGCCAGCGCGGAGGGCTGTAGGACAGGCTGCGCTGGCGGAGGGCAGGGGGCACAGCTGGGAGCGGCTGTGCGGAGCCGTGCCCCGCCGCCGTGTACCTGGGGTGCTGGATGCGAGCTCCGCGCAGCTCCGCCGAGCGTAGCGGCAGCGGCGCGGCAGATGCAGATGCGTGCGTGTGTGTATGCTTAACCCTTTCTTGGCTCCTCGGATTTGTACCATGCTGAAGATCCTCACCAAAAAGCTCAGGAACCAGAGTTTGAACGAAATTCAACCTTTCCAGCTAAAGGTAAGAAGAGCCGGTTTGGTATCGGTTGTTTTTGTCCCCTTCAGGTAACTACTAAGAGGGCCTTGAGTAGCTGGAAACTTACAGTGTTTATTATGCTGGGTCAGTTTCCTCTCAAGCCAGTGTGCTCAGGAGGAACTGGCCTAGGCTGTATTCCTGTTACTTAAAGCCCCGTTCCTTTGCACTCAGAATTACCCTGAGCAATTCAGATAATACAGAAAGGTGTATGAAGACAGATGTATCTGTCTGTTCTTAAGAATGTTTTCCTTTTGATGGGATTCACGTTTAACTGTGTAGGCATTTGCCTAGATACCTTGGCACGTGTGCAATCCATACCCCCCAAGCCTTTCCAGGCTAGAACCCCACTGTGCTAGGTACTGTACAAACATGATTTTCCTAAAATGCCTTTCAGGTTGTTATTTGCATTTTTCTCTTTTGGTCCTGGGGGCCAGAATCTGAGCTGAAGTTTGCAGGCTGGATCATTGCATTGACCCATGGCTTTACAGATTCTTTTTACATCGTTTTTAATGTTCAAAATAAAACTGAGGACCACGTATTCAGGATAAGAACTGTCTAAACCCTTCCTGCCAAATATAAAGAGGAATTTTTGAGCCATATACCACGAGATAAAAATGGAGCCATGACAAAATGAGAAAAAAATACAAGATCCCGATTTGGCAAAATTGTTGCCAAAGGGGGCAAATTGTGAACCAAGGGATACCCCCTGAAATCAGCAGAGTTACTCTGGATTGGCACCAGTACTGCGGGAAGTGTAGCACCTGGCCCCAAATAAAAGAAGGGATCTGGGAAAAGTAGCAGCCCTCGTTGCCTGGGTTGGGGGCTGGGGATCCGTAAACCAGACTCTAGTGGAGTCTTTTGTATGTGTTACACAGAGGCTCATTGCCGTGTGGCTGCACTTCTGCGCAGTCACTCTGGACAGGCTGATGGCAACTTTGATGAAACATCAGCGCTGTTTCTAACAAAGTTTGTTGTACTGCTTCCTCCGGGGATTGCACATTCTGTGGCTCTCAGGGGAGGCAGGGTTAGATTTTATTTTTGGAAGTAAAATAAAGGCAGTGCTTTAGGTTGTAGTGAATTGATTCAGTACAGAGTATCTGCAGAGGCAGTGTGGGTTTTTTAACGCTGTGTTTCTGGGCCTTATGGCTGCAATATCTTGCTTTAGCTTTGTTGTTTGTCTCTTGGAGCCTCAGGTTGTGAAACTGTGAGAATGTTTGGAAGGAGCTCTGAGAGGTGTATATATAGCCTTCAGGGATGCTTGGAGGCATGCAGGAAAATGTGCATGAGTGGGCATCTGCAGCCATTTTGTTCATGTTAGTGCCAAGGTTTTGTGCTGCAGACAGGTGGTCTGCATTTTTGCAGGCTCAGAGGAGAAAGTTAAGCTTGCACTGTGCCTTGCTTGCAAGGCTCACGCATAGCCCATCAGAGCTGTCTTTGCAGCCTGCGGTGGGGAGTGCTACAATGACTGGTACACATGTGTATGGGCAGAAAGCCAGACTTGCAAACTCTTGGTTTAAATCTGTTTTGTAGGCCTTTGGGGACCATGCGCAGCTGCCTGGTCTTGGTTGAGCCTTGCAGCAGCATACTAATTGCTTAATGGAGTGTGCAGTGCTCTGTCTTGCGTGTTGGACCAAAGCTCCTTGCGGGTATGGACCCTGGGTAGGTGTCACAGGGGGTGAGCAGTGAGAAAACTTCTAGTGGCTGTGCTGGCATGGACCCTGTGTCAAGGCGAAGTGTCCTGTACCATTTTCTCTACTGCCCTCATGGTGTGGGGCTGCCAGGCACCGACCAGGCTTTGGCCTTCTTGCCCTTGGTCTGTGTCTGTGCTGGTCTGTATGTATCCTGGTTTGTATGGTATATGCATTATTTAAAAGATCCAGTGTGCTGTCATTGAAACCTAGTGAAAAGTTAGGTGAGAGCACAGAATCAGGTCTGTAGCCCTGTAAGTGGAGAGTGAGCATCATGTTTGGATAGAGTAAGGACTGATCTACATTCACCACCCAAACCAAGTACTCAGAGAGAGCTTTAGTGTGCTTAGCTGTTCTTCTCCTTCATTGCCCACTCACTTTAGCACTTTATGACCTTTTTGGGAAGCTCCAAATTCAAGGAAAAGCAAGCTGCTGTTGTGCTTCTATCTTACAACTATATTGAAATTAGGTAAAGTCCCAGGATACTGTCCTTGGGCAAGTTGTCAACTCATTTTTACAAGTGTGGAAGATTTGACCAACCTTGGATCTTGGATTGGCATCCAAGCTTTGGGTATCTTTTCAGGATGAAATTTCTCCCCAGTGCAAAGGGGTTTTTTTTTTTTTATGATGTGTCCCAAATTGGTTTAGTGTGACTGCGATAGGTCCTCCTAGTCTTTCCCCACCAGGAGATGCTGAGAGGATGCCATGGCTTTCTGAGGGTGAAACCACAAAATATGCAAGCTTTGGGTGTTGATGTAATGGACATCTCTTTTTCCATTCTAAAGCTGGTCTTCAGGCAGTTGACAACTAGGGCTGCTCAGAGGGCTTTGACTCAAGAGATGTGCTGGTGTCTCTCAGAAAGTGTCCCTTTATTCCCCTTTCACCAGAAGTCACCATGGTGGGAAGGGAGGGACCGACTGACCTGATGTTGGGTTAGTCTGCTCAGCCAGCAGTTTCTGATAAGGGTGGCTGGGCTGTCAAGTGTGCTGGTTAGGGCTCAAATTTGAGTACCTTGCCTTGGAAGACAGCTGGCCTTGCTTCAAAGAATCCCAGAATGGGTAAGGTTGGAAGGGATCACAGTGGATCATCTGTTCCAGGTTCCCTGCTCAAGCAGGGTCATGCTAGAGTACATGGCACAGGATTGTGTCCAGGTAGTTCTTAAATATCTCCAGTGAAGGAGACTCCACACCCTCTCTGGGCTTGGTCACCCATACAGTAAAGAAGTTCTTCCTTGTGTTCAGGTGGAACTCCCTGTGCATCTGTTCCTGACGGTTGCCCCTTGTCCTACTGCTCGACACCACTGAGTAGAGCCTTGCTCCATCTTCTTGACACCCCCTCTTTAGGTATTTATATACATCGATGATATTCCCTCTCAGTTGTCTCTCCTGGAGGCTGACCAGTCCCAGCTCCCTCAGCCTTTCCTGGTTAGAGAGATGTTCCAGTCCCTCAATCATCTTCGTTACCCTCCACTGGACCCACTCAGGAGCTCCATGTCTCTCTTGTACTGAGGAGCCCTGAGCAGGACACAGCACTCCAGATGTGGCCTCACCAAGGCTGAGCAGAGGGGCGGGATCACCTCCCTCAGCCTGCTGGCAGTGCTCTTCCAGGACGGCACTGCCCTTCTTGGCCACAGGGCACACTGCTGGCTCTCAGACAGCTTGTTGTCCACCGGGACCCCCAGGTGGTTCCCCACAGAGCTCCCTTCCAGCACAGAGCCTGTGCTGGTCCGTGGGGTTATTCTTCCGCAGGTGCAAGGCCCTGCTCTTACTTTTGTTGAATTTCAGAGGGTTCCTCTGTGCCCATCTCTCCAGCCTGTCCTTCTGAAGAGCTCCACAACCCTCTAGGGTATCAGCCACTCCTCCCAGATTTGTGTCATCAGTGAACTTGCTGAGAAGGCATCTGCCTCTTCATTCATGTCATCGACGAGTGAGTTAATATTGGCCGCAGTATTGAACCTTGGGGGATACCAAGGTTCAGCCAGACCGTGTGCCACTGCTTATGGCCATCAGCCAGTTCTCAATCCACCTCACTGTCCACTCATCCAGTCCACACTTCCTGAGTTTGCCTATGAGGACGTTGTTGAGACAGTGTTGAAAGTCTTGCTGAAGTCAGTGTAGACAATACCAGGTAGTTGTTTCATTGTAGAAGGCAATTGTGTTTGTCAGGCATATCATTGGTAAATTCATGCTGACTGTTCCTTGTCTATCCATGCAGATAGACATAGCCTCCAGAATGAGGCATTCCATCACGTTTCTAGAGACTGAGATGAGGCAGACTGGCTGGTAGTTCCCTGACTCCTAATTCTTGCCTTTTTTTGGAGACTGGGATAACATTTGCCTTTTTCCAGTTCTTAGGCACCTCTCCTGATTGCCACGACCTTTCAAAGATGATTGTGAATGGCCAGCTATGGTATTTGCCAGCTTTCTCAGCATTTGTAGAAGCATCTTATCAGAGGCTGTGGACTGGTGGATGTCAAGGTTTCCTAGGTGTCTTTCCATTGGATACTTGTGCCCCTGTAGCAGGGACAGCACGTCTTCTCCTGAGCTCTTGTAGTTCATAGCACAACCTAGCTAAGAGCTTAGCTTAAGAGCTTCAGCTCTTCAACCTTCACGTTCTTGTGGCTACATCCAACAAAGGAAAGGGCATTGCCTGGTGCCTCAGGCTTTGGTCTACCTCTTGCTTCAATGGTCTGGTGTTATTTGCTAGAGATTAGGCCAAATTCAGGAGCCTCTTTGGCTGCTTTTGAGCCAGAAGTGGATCAGACTTTATGGGTTAGGGATCATCTTTGATAACGGCTGGTAACTGGGTCTGTTCCAGAGCAGCTGAGACAGGAGAAAGAAGTGAGATCAGGGGAGTGTCTCACATCGTAGTGAAATGCTTCAAACCAGGAAAGTGAGAGGGGCCTGTAACTGGTTTTATTTATTTATTTTTGGTATTAGTTGTTCACTGTTACAGTCTAGTATAGTTTTTTATTATTTTCTTTTGTAGTTTTAGATTTGTAGCCCTGAGAAGCACTTCCTGAACTATTAAGTCAGGCTGATCAAGGAGCTTTTAAAATGCATATCTTAGGCTTGCATGTGGATTTGTGATGGAGTTCTGGCATTGAGCCCTTAGAAGTGCTCTCTAACCAACTCTGTGAGCTTTCTGCAAATAAGGTGTCTAATTCATCCCCACAATTTGGGGTAGGGGTTTCTCATACAATTGTTTCTTCCAACTTTCTCTTTAACTCTTGGGGCCTTGCTGTTTATGTAGTGGCTAAAATGTGGGTGTCTTGTTTTCTGAGCTTTGCTTGCAAGCAAGCTCCTTCGGGCAGGGAGCATCTGGCTGGAACAAGTCTGTGCATTGCCAGTCAAACTAAGCCCTTAATTAGTGGCCCTAGGTGTTATCAGAATGAAACAGTTGGATTGTGGTGTGTTAAAAAATTAACTGGCTGAAACATGCAGCTAAAGAAAACAGAGCACTTTAAAGGCTGCGATTTCATTCCAACTTTGCTGTTGACACAAACAACTTTGGAGGTGATACAACTGATGTTCTAATCCACAAAAAGTTGTTAAATTACTTATGTACTTGGCATATTCACTTTGGTCTTGGGAAGAGATAATACAGACATGTTTGTCACTTCCTTAATGTTGATCAGTGTTAGAAAGTCATATGTGAGTGTTCTGGTGACAGAGAACTGCCTTTCTCTTCTACGTAACTTTAGCCTTATACTTGCTTAAAGGGAATTTTGTGCTGGATGCTATCAAAGCCGCTGTGCCAGTTCTCTTCATGTAACCTTGCAGTTTATATGTGTGCGTGCACAGCACTGGGGACCAGAAAGTGATCTCAGTTATCTTCTACTGGCATCTGTATGTGGAATCAGCTATGAGACCCTAGTCTGGCTGCCCAGCCCTGACAGGCAACTGGGAATCATCTTCATCCTCCCTGTATGAAGGGGATTCAGCTGGCCATGCAAAGTGAACCTCAAGCTTACAGGCAGTGACTCCTGCAGTCAGTGTCCCTGTAGCAGCTTGTTACTCTGTAGAGCTGGGAGCGTTAGGTTTTTTTTTTTTTTTTTCTCCTTAGACCAAAAAAGAGTGGAGTAGCATTGTTATTGATGCAGAGTGGGTATGCTTTCAAAGATCTACATAAGTGGTCAGGCTTGTTTTGAATGATGACAGACTGATTTCTGCCTCTCTTTGGGCGATTGCTTGTCATATGTCACAGGTCTTCAGCTTGACACAGGGGAAATTTAGCTTTGCCTGTTGTGGTCTATGCAGATTTTTCTCTTCTTCCTGGGTTTTTCAGCAGATGCCACCAAACAGGTTCATTCCTCTAGAGCTGGAGGACTCTGGTTTACGTTGAAACTTTGCTTTTCTTCCTCTTATATCAGCTGGTTACGTTAGGTACTTCTGGTTTGTTGTAATCACAGGAAAGACACAAACGCGTGAATCTAAGTGTGTAAGTACAAATTTGATTTTTGGAGTATCTATGAATATGCCTGAAGTTAGGCTTGTGGTAATTTGGACTGAAAATATGTATGTTAGTGGGCTAGAAATGCTGTGGTTGATATTTAGCTAAGGCAAAGACTATAACAGGCAATCCCAGCCACTTTAAGCCTTAGGTTTTGGAGACTTCTGCCTGAGGCATTGTAAAATAATAGGGTTGTGATTCTTTCTACTTGGCTTCAAAGGTCTGAATCTTTAAAGGTTGTCTTCTTTTCTGTGCAGACATTCAGCACCGATAATCTCGTGTAGTGACTTAATTCCAAAGAGTGGTGCTTCAGACAAGTTGTAGATACTGCAAATACAGCATGTTGGGGCATTCATTGATTTTGGGGTAGTTTGTTGAGACATTCTCTCAGCTGGTCTTTAGGACTGATAGGAAAGAAGTCCACTTCCCAAAGGCACAAAGAAATCTCTTTACTTTTCCTTGTATTTCCCAGTTCTTGATTTTTATCTGAATGAGAAACTAAATTCTGCAAAGTCAGTGCTATGTATTTAACTTTGGGTTTTCCGTGAAAACTGATTATTTTTCTTTGCTGGATAGTACAGTTCTTCACTTCCTGCCGTCGTGCATTGTTCTACGCGTTCCAAATTTGTTGCACTGTTTGGGATGCTAAATGTTTTCTTGAGCACGAAAAGAGCTCATATTTCAGGTGAAAATAGGAAGCAGAACCGAGTAATTCTTTATTTTAATTATATGGCTTTCACAAAAAAGTGGGTTCACGATTTTTTTAATAGTAAAAATCAAGGCTAGCGTCTGCTTAGGAGAGTTCTGTGGAGTGGTGGGTGGGCAGGGCACCACTCTGCTCTAATGTGTCAGCCTGGCCAGCTTCCCTGGCTGTTCCTGGAGCATGCCTGGGGTCACAGCAGTGTTGTTGGGATTCTTCAGAGTTGGAACCAAGGGCTGTATTCCCTTTTCAGTGGCAAATAACACTCCCACACACATTGTAGGCAGCGCCAACCCCTCCCACCCCCGTGCCTTTATCTGTAGCCCCGGTTCTCCTGTTGAGTGGGATTCGGGTTGCCGGGTGATCCAGCGCTTCCTAGCAACCAGCATCACAGGTATGTGCGTGCTGGGCCGTGTTCTGCCGCAGGAGCTGCTGTACGTGGCCGTGGGCAGCGCCTGCTTGTCCTCCTGCCGCCGGTGACCAGCAGTCAGCCAGCTGAGCTGTTTGTGAATAGGCACCAGCACCACCCACAAGTACTCAGCGTGAACACCCAGGCAAGGACTTAGAGAAAAGCCAATTAGCTGTGACCTTTATCCGCACTGAAAGCGTTCCCTGTGCAGCGAGCTCTGCTGTGACCCAGGCCTGAGAGTCGATGTAAAGGACATATGGCCCAGAGTGATCTGTGCAGAGGGGTCTCCGTGCCAGTCTGGGCACAGGGCTGCCCAAGCTGTGGGGATGCAGCAGGCAGGTGAAGCACAGTGCAAAGAAGGTTTCTTCTGGATCGGCATGGTCACTCCTTGGAGGTGGTTGGTTCAGGGTGTGTCTAGGCATTTCTTCCCTCCCTTGCTGTGTTCTTGCTTTTTGTGCTCATTATAACCTCCTCTCTGCCATGGGCTAGTTTGTTTGGACGCAGACCTGGCATCCATGTGTCACGCTGAATTGTTCTGTTCTTGTAGGACAGGCATTTTTAGGCTGGGGCATCTCAGGGGCAGGCTGAGGCAGAGGGAGCAGATCTTACATGGCAAGTTGGGTGGTTTTTCTTTTGGTTTCTTTTTTTTTTTTTAATCTCCTTTGTAATCACTGCAGCACACCAAATGCTCAGCCAGGTGAACTTTTGCTGTTGTCCCGTTGAGAAGCTCTAGCAGGATGGGAATTCTGCCACAATGGAGAACCCTTGTGAAGAGCTCACATGATAGTTCTGTGGTCCATCCGTAATGGCTTCATGGAGAGTGAAATACCATGGATGCTTATGGAAACTTCCTGTTAGACTTGTATATAAAAAAGTATCTTACTTGGTAGGTTTGCACCGAAGCTGCTGCATGGCTGCTGTGCAGTAATCCAAATCCTGGTTCTTTCTAGTTATTCTGTGTTAGTGCAGCAGAATGTCCCCTAAGGGTGGCAGGGGCTAAAAGCACAAAGATTCTGTGAATGCTTTACAAAGCAGCTGGCGTGGACCAGCCCCTTGTTTCTTTGTCTCCAGCCCTCTCCTCCCCAGGCACTTTTTTCCAGGCAGCTCATCATCCATGTACAGCTTGCTGCGGAGAACTTCAGTTTGCCAAGGCCTGAGCTGTGGGGCTGGGAGCAGATCAGTGTCTGTGCTTGGCTGGCATGCACCCTTGAGATGGGTGTTGTGAGCGAGGAGATGCCGTGAAACCTGGGGAGGTATCCCTAAGGCATGGTAGGCTGTAGGTTGCCTTCCTCACACAGCATGATTGGGTTGGTTGCTCTTTGTACCGAGCAAACACACCTGAGAAAAGGTCTCTGTGGCTTTGCCTGCATTCACGTCCCCATCCCAGCTCCAGCATCAGGCCATATGAGAAAAACTATGAGTTTACGGCTTGAAACACTTTCTGAGGAGGAAAAGGAAACCAATGCCTGAGTTTAGGTCTCCAGAGGAGGCTTTTATTAGTCATGTTTCCCATTTCATGGATAGGTTCACCTGAGGTTTGTTGTCTGACTTCAAGGTAGACGGTCCTTATCTAAATTTAGATTTATGAAAGGATGGGAGATGACTGGTATTTGCGAGATGTCCAAATGAGATATTTGGAGTATTCATAAATGTCCACAATGAGAATTGGTGCGCCTTGGTTTCTGATTTATCTAGGGACCAAACCATTGCTTGGTAGCTGATTAATTGATTTGTCTGGGATACAAACCTGGTTTTGAGCCAGGATTTCTAGGAGATCACACAATTTGAGTTGCTGATAGCACAAAGATCCTATCCCTTCGTGCCTATTTTATTCAGCAATCTGTCTCATCTTACTCCCTCCTAGCAGGGTCACATTGTTTCCATGATGCATGATGGTTTTTATTTAACTGATGCCCTTACTTCTTGGCATGACACAGTCTGCCAAGCTCTATATGGGCATAAGATGAGAATAAAATTTCCTTTGGTTGAATGGGGAATTTCCCATCTTAAGGAAAGGTGCCAGACAGGCAGCTAGGTTCTCCAGTTTGCTGAGAGTGTGTCTGGATGTAAGCTGGAAAAATATAAAATAATCCTTCCATATCCTGTCACCCAGTTATTCCACACAAAGCCAAGTGGTTGTTCCAGACAGTTGTCTGCAGCCAGGCTATTCTTGTGTATGATTCTCTTTTTTTAATATAATTTTTTCTTTATTCCTATGAGTTGGTTATTCCAAGGGAATAAAGTTCTATGGCCAAAGGCTATTTAAGAGGGAAGAACAGAAGTATTTGTTGTGAAGCGTATAAACTGAAATAATTTAGAGGCTTGAAAAATCAGCAGCTTCCATGTATAGATTTTTGTCCTCAGAGACCCCTTTTTGTTGTGGCTTGCACAGAACCATTCACTTCTGGGAACCCCTCAATGGTATTTTGCAGAGGGCTGCAGTGCAATGCAGCTTTTCCCATCTTGCTCCTGAACTGATACGTGGGGATGCTAA
Organism: Hirundo rustica; assembly: GCF_015227805.2. Lineage (NCBI taxonomy): Eukaryota > Metazoa > Chordata > Aves > Passeriformes > Hirundinidae > Hirundo > Hirundo rustica. The sequence continues at coordinate 29,604,292 of NC_053452.1, forward strand.
TTTAGTATTTGGTGCTTGGACACTGTCTCAGCAGCACTCTGTGGAGGGGTGGGTTGGACCTGAAGGAACACTGTCACACTTAGTTCTGTGCATCCCCCTTATGATGGGACATTGCAAGTAAATGCGTGGTGCTCTGCATCCCGCTTGCACGCGTGGGGTTTAGGAGCATCCATCCCATGTTACACCTACAGTTTCCCCCAGTATCCTGTCCTCCTGTTTTAGTAACCCAGTAAGTTTCTTTTACCTAAACCTGTTCATTCTACACCACCAAATCTGTGTAGGGTATTTACATCTAGACCATCCTGTGGCAAGATATTTCACATCTTAACTACATGCTGCCAAATGATCACCTGTTATTTGTTTAGGACCTGCCTCATACTAATTTAATTTTGTGCCTTCTGTGTTGTATATTGGAGAAGAGAGTGAATATTCAAATTCTGTCTTCGTGCACTTTTTTTTAGGCCATCCCTCCATGTGTGGGATGATCTGACAACCCATTTGTCATATTTTCCCAACTAGGAACCACTTGGAATCACAAAATATTTACCAGGAAAAGATCTGGTGCAGTGAGAGACATTGCAAGTTTTATGACATGTTCCTAACTCTTACTTTGAAGGTGCCTGACCAGATGGATCAAAGACCTGGTCTGAAAGGGTTATCCTGCTGGTTTGCTCTCTGATAAAACACGGGAAGTTTGGTGTCAATGCATAGAGGTGAAACAGCTCTCATCTGCTTGCACTCAGAAGGGTTAATGTGAGACTTTGAGGGGAGGAGAAGCCTGAAATGTCTCATGTGCTCCAAATGCATTTTCCAGCCTGACTGTAAGGCATTGTTCCTTGTATTTGCAAATGTGGCTAATGTAGTTCCTTATGGCTGAGCGGAGGTGAGTGTCGAGTGAGGTCTCCCAACGCAAGCAGCTTCTCCTCAGCTAAGGAAGTATCTCAGGGCAAAGGCAGTTGCCCTCTGAGTCTTTTGAGTAGGGAATGGAAAAACTGTTACCAGATGTGTTGTTTATGCCAGCTGCTGTCAGCCGTGCTTCCCTGGTTGAGGAGACTCATGGAATGCTGAGGAGTTGCTGTAAGCTGCCTGAGAAGCTGGCCTGAGCAAAGAAACTTTTTCCCATCGCAGCAATATAGTAACTGAGCTTGGCCGGCGAGGGTGAGGTATGAGTCGGGAGGGGTGTATTTAAATCCCTGTGGCCAAGGCAGGGATGGTTGGCACTGGTGTGAGCAGTCAGCTCCCACAGTAAATGCATTACAGACAAGATCAGCTATTATAGGTGCCTCTCCAGTTCTAGATGTCCCTTGCACTGTCTTCCTCTTAATGTCTGAGAGGGCTTTCAGCCTCTGATAAATAGTGTTTCTTTTAAGCTGACTATTTGGAGCTGAGATTTAGCAGCAAATGGGCTGTAAATTACACATGGATCTAAGTCACTGTATCTTAGTGCAGTGTGGATGGGGCCCTGTAAAGAAGGCCTTTAGTCCTTTGGGGTCCTTTTTATTTTTCTGGATTGCTAAACTCTGTGCTGTCAACACTTGTGAGTAACACTGCTCCTGCCGGGTGTGAGCCAGGCGAGTGCCAGGGCTCCAAGCTGAGAGCAGTCGGGGGACCTGACCTCCTTTGCAAAGGGATCTCTGTGCATCACAACTGTGTTGCAGCTTCTCTCTGATACATGCTTTCCAACACATCTCCGCCTTTTTCTTTGTTAATTCTTATCTGAGGGGTGTTGTCTCCCCTCATAGGATGAGAAAGCTTACAGGTGAACACCAGCCTCCATGAGAATCCTTGAAACTTGGGTAGGAATTAGCCATAGCTCTCTTTATTGCAGCAGCTCAGCTATGAGTAACAGAGCTGTTGAGAAACTCATAGTGTGCTTCCATCAGGTGTAGGTGACGGCCACCTGAGGCCAGGCTGTGCTGGGTATCTGTAGGGAGCAGTGGCTGAGTGTGGGAGGAATGTAGAAATTTGTGGGACGCTTACTGGGATGCGGCAGACTTGTGAGTTTTATGTGCAGTAGAAGTGGAGTTGGAAGAGTGGATGGTTTCTGTCATTTGTAGTAAGAGCTATAAACCTTACCTAGCCTTTTAAGCTAACAGTATAAGAATAGCTTGAGAATTTTGTAAAAATTCCTGCTACCAGAAAGAGTGGTATGTATCACAGCATGGACCTGCACCATTCCCTCAGCTCCCATGCTGCTGAAACGGTCTTACTTTGGAAGACAGTGGTCTGGGAAGTCAAGAAGGAAGTGGAAGGATTAAAGACTCTCTTTCTGTGGTAACACTTTTGTTACCAGACCCCATCACCTGCTGACTGAGGGCTGTAGTGACTTTATTTTACCTGTATTTTTAACAAGTGAAATTTATAATATTCAAACCACGGCTCCAAACATGACTGCAGCTATGTTTAATCAGAGAGATTCGTGTTCTTATAGTGGCTTTGAGGATAAATAAAACTTAATGGCGTTCTCTCAGATTTGGAGCATTTTGGGTGGTAAGGAACAGAGTCTGGGTGTTTTTGCCTAGGAGACCTTTTAAAGACTAATTCTTTAATTGATAGCATTCCTTTTGTGTCTTTTGTCACAGAAATGTGATGCCTGATAAGAGGAGTGTGTGCCTCTACATGGTTGCCTATACCATTGGTAGAACTGAGTCTGTTCTAGTCTGTTTGCAAATACTTATTTCTATTTTGGGTGGTATTTAAAAGCATGGTCTTGGTTTTACTCTTGTACCGATATTTACCCAGAGTTTCTGAGAACACACCCGGGGTGGAGAGGAGTTTCAATAGGCATCAGCTGTATTCACTTCCCTGGGACTGAGGAACATGGAATATCTAGTTCTGATGCCTGTGGACTCTGGATGTTCAAGCACCATAGGTTCACTGGTGGTGTATACATACTTTACTGGATTAATAGTGAAGCATTGGAACTTGATGGGTTTCTTGTTGTTGTGTGTGGGTTTTTTTTTTTTTTTTTTTTTTTTTTTTTTTTTTTTTGTATGATTAGTTTTTATTTTGTAAACCCCCTGGTGTTTTTATCTTTAGTCTCCTCCTGCAAAAACATCTCAGCTTAGCCCTGGGAAGAGCAGGGGAAGAATTTGAAAAAGAGGTTTGCACTCTTTGACTCTCTGCAACTCTGCAAAGAGAGTTGGTGTGGGGCAGATGAGAGTGCAGTGTCAGCTGTGTTGGCCTGAACCATGTTTTGACCAGTCAAAACAATGACCCTTTTTCAGGGCTGAAGCCAGCCCCACTGTGCTTGTTTGGCTAGAGTCCTCTGGTTTACTCCACTTGGAGATGAGAATCCCCAGGATGAGGGTAGGGTATCTCTGCTTTAGTTCTAGTCAGATTTGTCCACAGGTGTAAATTCTTTCCAGAAGCTGTAGACAGTATGGTCAAAACAGACATTCGTATTTATGAAAGTGCAGGTGGATGAGGGAGAGGATTTAAAATGGTAAGAAGACCAAGCATGTGCCTCCTCACACCCATGCATCACTCATATCCTCACTGTTCTGTGTAAGCCTTGTGCCTTCTTTTCAAGATCTAGGTAACCCAGTTTAAACCCATGCTTCTGGAAATGCAGCTCAGCCATTGCTTCCAGGAATAGAATCTTAGTTTCCGTGTTCTTTGGCTAATGACTGCCACCACTTGCATCCTTAGAGTTGCCAGTCACCATGTCTGGCAGTGTATGAGGATGGTAAGCACTGAACAGAAATAATAACTGTACTGTTAAAACATTGCAGATTTGGCTATGTGGAGTGAGTCTCTGCTTCCCTCACATCTGTGAAACCACTGATAATTAATACACTCTAGGCTCATGGAGAAGATGGCATTCCTGCAACAGGAATTTTGCTGTTCTTGACACAGGTGGGGCTTAGAAAACAAGGTCCTCAGGGAGTGCAGTGTCCCACTGCCCCATCCCTGCTTTCCTTTACCCAGACAGCTGCTCTGTCAAGCAGGACCATGTTCAAGGGTTATGAGCCCTGGGTTTGAGCTGTAGCCATTTGCGAGGAAATGGGGAATAGAGTTTGAGGGTAGACCTACTGTGAAAATTAAAAAGGAACATAGTAACATTGAAAAAATACTCCAGAAAAGCTTTTCCAAACCAGAATGGTTCTTGCTTAGAGTTTAGCTGTTGAAGGACTCCAGCTCTTAGCTCCGGATATAGCCTGGGCACTCACATGTCACATCTGGATGTCTGAAGGTTGAACTGAACTTTAACTCAGCAATTTTTCTTGAGGAGAGAACCAGCCTGTTGTACTAGCATAAATTCTCCCTGTAATACTGAATATCTCTCAGAATTAGAGATCTTGGGAAGGAGTTACATGTTAATTTGAAGGTCTCTTTGACTCATTCCTTCCTTCTTCCTAATGTTCCATGGCTCAAAACTGCCTTTCAGTGTCTCATCAGCTACCTTGTTTTCCAACTCCCTCTAATTCCAAGTTTCTTATAACTGGCAAGATGGCACCTCCCTCATTCAAGATCAGGCAGTGTCCCATGGCAACTGCACCAGTTGTTGACCTGGAAAAGTAACACTAGGGAAATTTGTTGAAATGTTTTTGCTAAAGCCAAGCAATGGAACTGGAGAAGAGCCAGCAGCAGAGCCCTGTGCTGTAGGTTGCCTGTGTCTGTAGCAGCTGCTCTGTAGGCAGTGTGGCAGGGGGAAGGTGAGTGAATACTGGTTTCATTTCTCCAGTCTAAAGAAGTGGAGCTCAGTTCCCCATCACAGAGATACCTGTAGTCATTGTTGAGCTCATGTATTGCTTTATGGTTTTGTGCCAGGAACCAGGGTGTGAGACCAACTCAGCAAAGTCTCTTTCTGGGGCTCTTGGAAGGGACTTCACTTAGTTGCAGAGATTCCCTGGAGCGGTCAGCCGGAAGTGAACAAGCCTGTGTCACAAACAGCCTTAAGTGTGCAGCACAGGCAGTATTGGCCTCTGCCAGGGAAACCACCTCCTGGAGGTAAAATCCCTCCTTCCCTCCCTCCCTTGCTCCCAGAGGGAGATTGGGAATGATGCCCTCCAGCCTGTGTGCATTCTTCATTCAAGCTGGGAACAAGGAGTTGCCTGTGGTCACTGGTATCTTTGTATTGTCTCTTCCTCATACCTCCACTGAACCAAACCACGCTGTTGGTGTTTTGGGTTTTTAGGACAATGCAGTGTCCTAAAGTGAAGCTTGTTGGGAGAGTTTTATTCTGCCTTAGAAGTGAGATTTCTTATCCTTTGTAAGCTCACAGGTGATTCCTAATGTCATTGCTTTTGATTGTATGGTAGCAGGATAATTTCTCTTCTGGAAGCCAAATCAAGAGGAGCTGCACTTTAGCCTAATGGGAATTTTTTTATTGCCTGATGTATTTCAGAGCTTTAGACTTTGAAGGTGATGGGACCCTTTAGGACCTGGGCAGTTTCAGCTGCAGTTTATTACTGAGTTGACAAGCAGCAGTGTGATGAGAGACACATTTTTCTGTCTCTAGTTTTCTCTTGTATCTCCTAGTTTGTCTTTCATGTTCCCTCAAAAGTGTAAGCTTTACTTCTAAGTTTTCCTTAAATACCATCTGGTTATTTCACACCAACCCATATTTCCTTACTAGAGATGGATGAAAAATGAAATGCATGGGGAAGTTAGTTTATGTTTGTCTGGCACAGAAGGATTCCTTATCCTCACCAAAGGCATGTCAGGTGCCAGAGCTGCAGGACCCAGGTGTAACACTGAGATCCTCATCAACAGGAGGCTGCTTTGTGATGCATTTACTGAAGAAAGACTGAAGGGTGGATGGCCATCTGACCTTTGGTTTTTGGCTTCTTTTGTGCCATAGCTTGTAAACATTCACACATCTATATGAATTGAAGATCTTATTTTATTCTCTTCAATTTCGCATGTTAAGACACAGAGTGTGTTGGGTGCAGTCCTGGCAACTTTTCTAGTTGTTCCAGCTTGAGCAAGAGCTTGGACTATTGTGATACCAAGAGGTGTCTTTCAGTCTAAACAGTTCTGCAATTGATGTGCCGTGAATGAAGCCATGATCTGGTGAGACTTTTGACATGGAGATTTCAAATTTTCTGCTACAGCAGTGCCACAGTTCTGAATTTCTGAGGAAAATGGGGCTGTACTGCCTTGGACAAAAGTAAATCTGTGGCTAATATATGACAGGGACTATACAAGGGAGGCTGGAAGTCTGAAGACAGTTCTGCTGTGTTTAGTGAAATGTTTTTGAATATTTAGGAAAAGGTTACTGTTAAAGCTTGGGAAGAGTCAAGGGAGAGAATAGTTATCTCCAACTAGTCAGAGCTTTAGTCTTTGATTCCACAGATTGTTAGTTTTTGCAAAGTCTTGTTATCCAGACAGAGAATCCTTATTTTGATCTTCCATTAATCTTTGCCTGTGTGGGGTGTTGTGGCAAGGAATTTCAGCTATTGTGGCAAAAAAATTCAGCTCTGCAATATTACTGGTTAGCCTACTATGAATGATGGTTCTGTGTTGGGGGGCATGAAAGCTAGAGTCTCTTGTTTGAAAGATTTTTCTTTCAGGTGCTCTGAAGAAAGCCTCTGGCAAAGTGTTTAGCACAACTCACAGGTGCATTGGTGTTTGGTTGCCTGAGGGACTATGGAGGGCTCAGTAGAGGAGAGTTACCCATATGAGGCCAAGGGCTGGCAAAATCGCACTTGCACAGGGAAGAGTGAATATTTTGGAGGACTGTTAGACACAAAGACCTTCAAACGTCAGTCATTGACTCAAATCCATCTCCTGTCTTAAGCGTCTCAAGCCAGTGACATTGTGCAGTAGCTGTTTGACCTGCGTGTGCTAGATGTCGTTGGCTTTTTTGGGGAAGCGGTGTCACGCCATGTATTGGTGTTCCTGTTGTACAGAAACTGAATCTGCTAGGTTTCCCACGCAGAGCTGCTAAACCTCACTGAAAACCCTGCCGTGTCCAAATGAAAGGTTTTTATGTGGGAATGAGCCACAGACTAAGGTCAGTACCTCTCGAGTTAGAATGGGAGCCTTAGCCTTTGTAACAGAGACAGGACCTCTGTCTGTCCATACAGCAGCTACACAATGGCACCTCAGTGTCAGCTGTCCCCTCTGTGAACTACCATGGTACAAACAAGGTATTATACCTGCTCTGGGGACAACTGGAAGTCTGTGTTTGGCAGTGTTCCTCAGTGCCAGCTGCCTTTATTAAATGATGCATGTGTGTGAACGCATACAAGAAAACTGTAGTTGTAGAAGGAAAAACAACGTCCTGCGTTTACTTCAGGAATATCTGCAGTGGGGATAAATCTGAAATCTGACTTGCTGGATTCATCTTTTGGCAGTTGAGAATGTAGTTTAAAGACTAGCAAGGAAGGAAAATATATTTTAATTTCTCAAAGGGCAGTGTAGATATAGAAGGGCAAAAGGTAGCTTTAAAGAAGTAGGGGGAAAAAAGCGTCAACATGCTTTTGGGGGGAACAAAACACCCCAAACACAATCCTGGAGGAAGGTCACAAAATAGGTGTGTTGATTTAATAGCTGTCAAATTCAGTATCAATCAGAATTTCTCAACTATTATTGTTTCTCAGTATCAGCAAGTGTGTCTTTATAGGCACCTAGTTCAGTGTAGCCACTCTTTCGATGTCTCTGGGCAGCTGAAACACTACAAAGGCATCTCCCCTGGGTGGTGGAGGTAAAATGGGTCCAAATCAGTGTAATGGCTGCATGCTTGCATCCTCTTCCATAGAAGTCAGGCAGAGCACATCAAATGTGTAAAATGGAAACACAGCACACAATGTTTTGAAATGTATTGCCACTGGATTCTGTTGTGAGCAAGTATTTTGAGGCAGCGAAGAATGATGGCCATGTTTGTTATTCTGAATAAAAAGGTGTAAGGAATAATGAAGTTCATCTTGCTGTGATCGTGTTATTCCAGAACCCTTTCTTATAAAGGTTTCTTTTAAGTATTGCATTTTCCTTCGACTCGTTTGGTTTTGGCTGCTGCCAGAGACACATACTAAGCTGTGTAGCTCAGGTTTGATCTAATAATTTCCAGGTAGGCTCTATGCAGCTGAACAAAAGTCACTTTAGTAACAAGGCAGGTAGGTTTTCCTCTGTGTAGGAAACTCAGAAGCAGTGTGATCTGTCTGACCTATAAAAGCTTGGTTTCAGATCTCTCAGTCCTCTCAAAAGGCAGCTACCAGGTTTGTTCAGCATTAGACGTGTTTTGAGTAAGTGACTTGAAGTCCATTGGCTGACACAGAGCAAATGTTCCTGAAAAATCTTGATATTGACAAAATATGTGAATTGGTGTTACTCTTGGAGCATTCAAAGATGTTCAGTGGTACTGAAAATCATCTCCTGGAGGGGACAGCATAACAGTGTTGTCAGTGTTTCTGTGAAATCATGTTTCTTCTATTTTTGTTAAATACTTCAGGGTTGTCCTGTAGGAAGGTAAGGTGAGTCTGTTCTGTGGTGGATTGTGTGTGAACTTCAAAGGGGAAGTGTGGGTACATACACAGGATGGCTAAAGCTAACGTGCCACTTCCATTTGTGGGTGCCTTGCAAGATGAGAGTGCTGTTGACAGGATGTGTCTTTATCTCAGCAGTGGGGATTTTGGAGATTCGGTTGTCCACGTGATGTGGATGTGGTAGGCCATGATGGTTGTAGGCTACATGCCTGGGAAGTGAAAGGCAGGATATGTTCATTGTATTTGAAAAAGAGTTGGCAGTGCAGTGTGGTGGTAAGAGCAGTAGGCCGTGTGTTCTGTGTTGCTGAGAGCAGGAGGATACACTGGGAGATTGGGTTGGGAGATGAGGATGTGTATACAGGAAGGTGCCATGGCTGGGCGTGTGCGGTTAGGTGGGGTGGATGCCTGCAGGATATGAGAGGAGGAGGGTGGGGGAAGTGGCTTGGGCAGCAGCAGGGCAATGTTCAGTGTTCACAATGAAGTCTTTTCTTTCTCCTTGTCCCATAGATCTCCTATCCCCCAAGTGATGAGGACAGCGATGACTCTGAGGGAGAGAATCAGGAACTTGCTCAGATCGACAGAGGTAAAGGGATGAAGATAGAAGGATCCCGGGATACTACGGCTGAAGTCAGTTTTTCTTTTCACTTGTGCTCTTGCAAGTACCTCCTTCTAAGTCCCCAATGTACCACAATCAGATGCATTAAATCAGTCCCCTTTGAAGCATTTGGGACCTCACAGGGAGAGGCTGGTGCTATCAGATGCTGTGGTTGCATTTTTACTACCAGAAATAGACACTGCTAACCATGTGTTAAAGTCCCAGTGCTGCAGACATGGGGCAGAGATGGTCCACAACTGTGCCAGCAGGAGAGCTGGGACTAAAAATTTATCTTCTATTCCATGCTTTTGCTCTCGTGTCATCTTTGTTCTGGGTTTCTTCATCCGTGCTATTTTCAGTTTTAACCTTCAGTTTCTTTGTTCCCCTGGACTCATTACTTGATTATCTCTCTCCCTTCCTCCTAGACTGCTATTGTGCAGCCCTATTCTTGCATCTAGTGAGAGTCTTTGATAGGGAAGATACAGGTGCTCTGCTGTTGTTTTTGGACTTGATATGAAGTAGCTTAGAGCTGCAGGTGAAATCTGTAGTAAATGCTTCTCTTAAGTTATGCTAAGTTTGCTGTGAGTGTCCTGTGCCCAAGTTCAAGTGGATTCTTATGCAGGGACAGCAGAAGTTCAATTCCTGACCCAGAGGACATGTCCTGTTAGAATTCAAATCCCTGCTCCATATGCTTAGCATAAAATGAGCTCAGCAGAAGAGATAAAGCATGCCTAGCTTGTGGCTGAGGACAGGCTCTCTTGTGTGACAAGTCTTGTAATAGAGGACTTTTATTTCCAGAGACCAAATCTCATTTAGTTGAGCCGTAGAGGTGATGCTTAGAACAGCATAACTTACTTGGGTCTTCTGCCCTGAGAACTGGTCACTAGAAGTAAATTTTTTGGCCAGAGACAGGTGCCTAGCAACACATTTGTAAGCCCGTGTTTTCTACACCTTGAGGAGGTGAGGTGGGTGACAGATCTATGTCCTTTCTCTGGAAACAGGCTTCCAGGTGATGGTTTGAAAGGGGATAACGTCTAGCAGCCTGGTCCGAACAAAGGTCTGGAAACTTCCAAAGGGAAGCTTTCATCTGGGAGGTGTTTCATCTGGGGAAGGAAAGGTGGGGAAGCAGCCCCAATGTTTATTTGGGAGGAGATACAAACAACATGTCAGGAGAAAACAGGCCCATTTTATTAGGCTGTGGGAAACAGATCTGCTCTGCCACTTCTCAATCTCCTCCTCCCACTAGAGAGAAGACGGAATTGTACCCTGACTCCTCTGGCCACCAACCAGCTCCAGAACCAGGAGAACCAATGCTGCAAGGTCCGGGCCCTCTTCCACGCCAGCCTTGACCGCCACAGCTCGGAGGAGGAGCTGGAGCGCATCAACCGAGAGTTTGCCGCGGAGAAGCGGAAGTGGTCCCAGGTCAGCCGGCTCACCTGCTGCAGCGACGGCAGCAACGCGTCCTCCAGCGACGAGGAAGTGAAGAACTTGTGCTCCATGTCCTTCCGGCCTGTGGCGGAGCAGGGCGATGGCCTCCAGGCCAGCCCGAGCCCCGTGCTGTTCAGTGCCTCCCCTCCCAAGAGACTCCAGCCCCTGGTGCGCAGCCCGGCCTCCGGACCTTTAATCTTCACAAGCGTTGGGGCAGGCCTTGAGCAAGTCATGCCTTGTAAGAGACATCGGCAAGGATATGGGGATAAGGTCAGCAGGCCCAGCCTCGACCTGGAAAAAATGCAGCAGGTAAGGCAGAACTTCACGTGAGGAAAGCAGCGTTGCTCGCAAAGGAGGCGTGGTAAGCAGAGACAGAAAAGGGCTATTGTGACAAGGATCGGTAAATTCATATGGCTGCTTCCTGTGGTCGTATCTTCAGGGGCGTACCTTCAGGGTACTTCTGCTGTCTGTCTAGGATAAATTGGGGTAGGTGTAAATACCCCTCCTGAGAGGTAAAGGCACTGCTTCTTGGGTGGCTCCTGCTACAGCTGGGCTGTTCTCTTGCTACCCCATGAGGAAGGCAGAACTTGTACTGCCCAGTTCATTGCGTGGCACAGGACCAAAATTGTTGGCATTTGCTTTCATGAAGTTACCACTGCTTCCATAATCTGACTTATATTGCTTACTCCAAAAAAAATTAATTGCTTAGGATGTTTAAAAAGAGCCTTTGGCGAAAGTAGTTGTCGACTTGATGATGATAGGAATTTCCACACTTGTTGACCTCCTTGGGCCTAGATCTGTTTCTGTCTCCCAGGAGTTTTATAGCAATGTAAAAGAGTGCTTTTTACCTTCTTAACATTTTACAAACTGCTTACAGTTTGCTCTAGATGCAGTTACTCCTGATTTTGCAGGACTTTAGTTTGGCTTGGGACTGAGGTGTGGAAATGCTAGAGGTCTGCCTCACTGCTGCAGAGCCTGGAAAATGGGACAGGCTGCCCTGTGCAGTTCCCATCTGGCGCCTCTCTTTCAAAAGGCCTTGCTGTAGAGTTAGTTTCTCACATCTCTTCATTATTTGTTTTTCTATTTGCACTGGTGTGTTGTCAGCTTAAAAGGATATCTGCAGACATCTGCTGGCCCTGGTACATTGCAGTAAGTTAAAAACAATTATTTTTCAGTTCTGAATTTCCTCTCGTTAGGAAAGAATTTCACTGCCTCTGGTTGGTTTGATGTACTAGTTTTAACCTTGCTTGAAACACTTCCTTTAAAGCCTACAAGATGAACCCGCTAAAAGAAAGGACTATGTATTTATTTTCTAAGATCCCTAAAAGTGAGATTTCTATTTCCCTATTACATTATTGGTTTTTCTCAGTCCTGCTGGCAGCATGCATCCCATGAATACATAATGCAGAGACTTGTGTTTTCAGTACAGTTTTCCTCACCCCCTTTTCAACCTTCCAGCCAACTTTCTGCTCACAGAACATTCAAAAGGCCCAGTCTTGCATTTCACATCACCCAAATGTACTGATATTGACAGACTTTAATTAGTCTCACATCCTTACCAGAGAAGAAGAAGAAAGCTGCTAAGCCTGTGCCCAGCCTTCTATTTTTTGAGTGCACATGAGTAAATGGGGAAGAGTTTCTTTTGGCCCAGGTGATTTCTCTGATTTGGATCCCAGGCATAGCATCTGCCTGCTCTCCCTTGAGCTCCTTTCAGCACTATGTTTAGGAGTGTATTGATGAAGGTTAGGGGCTAATTTAAACAAGCTTTCCAAACTGTTGTTTTTTTCTGGAGAAAGCTTGTGAGAATAATTGGCTTCCTTGTCCATTTGCTCTCTGCACTTCTGGATTAATTGTGGCAAAGATTTTTGCAAGAGAAGTTGAAATCTTGAGTGGAGGTGGCAGTGTGTTTTTTAAATAACATTTTTACTGTGGATGTCATTAACATTCTATGGTTGTGGAATCCATGTTAAAAAAGAAAGGATAGTCAGCTGGTGGATTTAATTTGGAACAAAGCGTACTGAGGGCACAACATTACATGACACACACACACACACGTAAAGTGAGATGCATCCTGAATATTGTATTGGGTCATTTGCATAATTTTTATAGTTTAAATTGGTTAACTTTCAGCCAGTAACATCTCGAAGCTTTGTGATGAGTCTTTGCTTGCTACCTGTACTTATTTCTCCTATGAAAATCATGCAGGACCTCCAGTCCCCACTTACAAAATGGGACCAGGGTGTTTGTGTTTTGATCTGTTTCCATTTTCTGGCAAAACTGGCTCTTATTTACTGCCTGGGTAGTGTGTGGCATCATGTGTTTCTTAGTCAGGTAAACAATGCATATAAGGAATGTTAATATTAAACAGGCTACTCTAAGGCTTCGTCTAGGCTCTGAACTTCAAGCTATTCTTGCTTTGTGATTCTTACCCTTGCTATCATGTTCTTGCCCATGAGAATGCAGCTGAAAAGTTTATCAACTAGACATGTTTTTTGAGCAGCAGATGTGGCTTTCACTCTTATCCCTGAGCCTTACTTCCCATTCCTGCAGCTCTGTGCAGCTGACAGATGACAAAGAGTATCAGGCAAGATGAATTTGAGCCTGAAGCGAATGTGTTATGAGATAAAACACTTCGGGGGGTGTGATGTGGTATGGGTAGCTCAAGGGTGGATGAAGAGATGCCAAGTGCTTTGCATGAAATTCTGTTTATGTTGGATAGTGATGGAATGTTGGTCCAGAGAGTTGTGGAATAGAGTGGCTCTGTGTTGGGATGTTCAAGAAAATTTTGCTTCCTCCCATGGGTCAGTGGCAGGTGGTGTCCAAATGTCTCCCTATATTCCAGTGATTTGGTGCCCTTTGGTAAAAAAGAGGAGCAAATTTGGGAGACGTGAGTTGGGGGCAATCAGAGTGCTCTTAAGAAGTTAGGGAATAGCTTTCCTTTCTTGGCCTGTGAATAAATGGAAATCTCCGTCATCCCTGCCTTCCAGTTCAGCCTCCTACAGCAGGGAAGGCTGTCCCAGGAGCAGGTTTAAAAAACCCTGTTTTGGTTAGATGCCAGGCTGTGCCTTTCCAGCTTCACTGGGTACATTAATTCAGCCTTTTTGTGTTCCAGACATGAGTTTGGACTGTTGGCAGATGTATTTCCCACCTTGGCTGGTCAGCTGGCCACCCAATGTCTCCCTGCTGAGGCTGAGTGAGGATATTTCAAAGCACACTTTTCTTCACTTCTCCAAAGGACGAGGAAATTAGCTCAGAAGGCTTCTCTTCTTTCCCTTAATTGGGCAGAAATGCCCTGGCCTGTGCAGACACTCCCATTGCTGCAGTCAGTGCCCTCTCCCAGCACCCCTTGATCATGGTCCCTGCACAGACACATTGTTTCATGCAGGCCCTGCTGCCAACCAGTTGCTGTTTAATGAAGCCTGCTGCCACCCTGCATGGCTGCTGCTACTTTTTTGGCAATGCTGAGAGCCCAAGGTCAAGGAGAGCAGGGACATCCTTTGGTTCAAGGTGAAGGCATCAGGTTCACCTGAGGCATAAGGAAGTCTTACAAAGATGTTTTGGAGCTGCTGAGCTCTTTCCCGGGTACTAATTGGTCTTGGCATGTTGTGTAAACAGAGAGGAAATAAAGGATCCTCCTGTGCTATTCAGTGGAACTGCCAGGAACACCTTTGAAATGTGCTTATAGAAGCTTGTGAAGTCAGAGTGTAGCATTTGCAGAGAGAGGGATCTCTCGGAGGGAGAGCAGCTTTCGAGTGGTTCAACAAGCAGTGCAAATTCTTTGTGTGGGTAGGGGGCTGATATGGAAAACATAATTTTGAAGTACAAGGCAGAGAGTCTGGTTACATGGGTATATTTCCAGGTATGCTGCAAAGTGATTAGATAGGTTTCATTACTTGCTCAGAGCTTTCTGCTGTGGTTTGCCTGTCTGTATGAATAGACAGAATCAGAAATTCATAGAACACCTTGAGTTGGAAAGGACCCAGAAGTCTAACTCCTGGCCCTGCACAGGACAGCTCCAAGAATCATACCATGTGCTTGAGAGCATTGTCCAAATGCTTTTTGAACATCAGCAGGGTTGCTGCCATGACCACTAACCTGGGGAGCCTCTTACAGTGCCCAGCTACCCCCTGGGTGAAGAACCTTTTCTTATATCCAACCCAAACCTCCCCTGACACAGCTTCAGGCCATTTCCTTGGCTCCTGTCACTGGCCCCCACAGAGAAGAGAGCAGTGCCTGCCCCTCTGCTTCCCTTCATAAGGAAGCTCTAGACTGCAATGAAATCTTTCAGTCTCCTCTTCTTCAGGCTGACCAAGCCAAGTGATCTCAGATGCTCTTTATTTGGCTTCCCCTACAGAGTGTCAATACTATTTTCTTTTGGAGGCTTAGTGCATTCTTTGAAATGCATTGAGGTGCTAGGACGAAAAAGGCTATCAGAGAAGAGGAAAATGCTTCCTGTGCTAACACTTGGATTGTTCATTGCAGGCTCTGCACCCCCTTTGGTGGGTGACGAGTTTCGGTGCAAGACAGATGAGTGGATCTTCATCTTGACTTCACACTTGAATGGCCTGCTATATAGTGCCTAGTGAGAGTCCTGGTTTGGGCTTAGCTGGGTAATACCAAACCATCTTTCTTCTGCTGTATGTTTCAATACTGGCATTTTGGTTGGACTGAGCACTGGTGGGGTGATCAGCGCCAAAAACTTCTTTTGAGTCAATACTTGTTGCACAGAGGCTGCAAAACAGCGCTCACCGCACGTGACTGAGGACCCAGTGTGTGACCCTGGTGCACTGGGGTCGGGGCTTTGGGCTGCTAATGGCTCCAGGCTGAGATTTCCATATCCTTAGCACAGCTGGGTTTTGCCCTTGCCTGTCTCTCCAGGACTTGACAAATAACTTCCAGATAGCTTCCACGTGTGAGCTTGTGAGTACTTTTCACCTCTTGGCCTCCCATTTGAATCCAGCCCTTTTCAGTTCCTGAGAATTGTTACCATCTGTTTGCCCATCTGAGCTTCTCTCTGTGGCGAGAGGGTGCCGGCAAATCTACTGCTGGTGCTGATGGTAGTTTCAGCACAGTCTCTGCCCTGGGCCTCCCTCTCCAGAGTGACTGAGTGGAGTTCAGGGACCTGTGCTGAGCGTAATGGCTAACACCAATTCTTAAGGGGCCCAGTACCAGAACTGGTCTCTCAGGTGTGGGAAGTTGGGCCATAACAGTTCTTTGTCCATGGGCTTGTTGAAGCAACATAGTGAAGAAAGTGTTGCAGAAACTGATTGCATCAGTACAGAACGAAAAATTCTGCTTCTGGTAACCTCCTGCAATTTTGCTTTAATTTTTCACCCCCAGAAATATGCTGCAGCAGCTGTTCTTCCAGCACAGAAGTGCCTGTCTATCTCAACCCGTTCAGTGTTTGGCACTGAAATGGGCAGCAAATGAATGCTACGTGTGGCTGCTGCAAGGCAGTCCTGGCATGAGGACATTTGGGGCTGAACATGACCGATGACATTGTGTGGTCTGCCTGCCTGCAAGGATGCAGTTCCATGGTGGGAAGCTCTGGGACTCTAGACATGTGCCCTATGAGTGGGAGATGGGACATGACACAGGTTTCTTGTTCTTTGCATCTTTCTAGGAGCTAAGGAGATGTTCTCCTGTGGTTTGATCTCTGTTGTAAAGACTGGCTCAGTGCCAGCCAGCTGATGTCCAATTTGCTGACATCAGACATTGATAGTCTGACAGTGGTGGGGAGAGGGAAGGTGGGGAGAAAATGTGCTGTCTGGGAGGTGGAGAGAGATCAATAGCAGGGGAAAGCATGAGGAACTCCACCTAGCCCCAAGGAGGTGATTATGACTCTGCCAGGCAGCAGATACCTCACTCTCTGTGTCTCATAAGTGTTCCCTGGATGGTTATCTAATTCATGCAAAAACATTAGGAAGTGCCTGTGTGCAGCTGCAGCTGGATGAATCGGAATGTAGGAGAGCAGTAATCCATGTAGAACTTGGCCTAGCTGCTTCTTAGAAAGCATAATGATTTCTTCCTGAAGAGGAGGAAGAGGCAAGTAAGTTGACTGTCTTTTTCTCACTGATGGTAAAGGGTAAAGTCCATCTTGCTGCCAGCTTGTAAATGCCGAAGGCAAGGCAGGCAGGATAATCTAGTCCTATTCCTAAACTCTCAGCATCAACCAGTGTACCAGAGATTAGAGCATTCTCACAGAATGGTTGAGGTTGCAAAGGCCCTCTGGAAGTTAGACAGCCTGTATGTCAACAGCTTCATCACAAGGATCTGTGTTCTCTGTGTGTTACTGAAATACAGAATTAATTTTAGTGCAAGTCCACTCCAGTTCTGCCTTGCCCCATGGCATCTGTACATACTGTGTTCACCTTTCAGGTGTGCTGCTAGCAGACTTTCATTCTGAGCACACCCCTCTCTTTGCACCTCTTCCTCTTGTGTGAGCGCTGGCACAGAATGTGTTGTCCATTCCTTGAGCCAAATGCTTCTGTTCTTCTCTCTTTATGCTTTCCTTCCTTGTTTTGTTTCAGTGCCTTTTTTATTCTGGTTTTGTAACATGTGCAAAGGGACAACAGCTCAAGAGAGAGATGGACAAATAAGCTTCTGTCTGGATAATCTTATCGGTCTCTTTTTCCTGGGGTATGTGGCTGTGTAATGTTGCTGTCTTTTCTTGGAAGCTTGGATGCTGGTGAATATATCCATCTGGACTACCAAGGGAGTCTGTGCCAGTAGTTAGAATATATGTTGAGACATCTGAAATGTGGCTCCTTGAGATGCTGCTGTGAATCAAGAAAGAGAGCAGGAATTACTTTAGTCAGGGTCATTTGGAAAACACCAGAGAGCTTGGTTGAGCAAAAGGAAGATGAGGGAAAGAAATATGATGTGGCTGAAGTTTGAGAGGCAGTAGAGATCCGTGGAATAGGAAGGCTAAGAATGGTGGAGACAGAGTTAGAGAGAGTATTTTTGTTGTGTTAAGATTCCCAGAGGGACAGTAATAGCACCTGGCACCAGTGGCAGAAAATTAAGAGCCTGAGCTTAATGCCAAGGGCTTATCATTTAGATTGGCAGGCTTGCTGGCTGCCTTCCCAACCCTGCTGTCTTTCTTTTTTTTCCTCAAAGCTCTAAAGCCTGGTGAGACGGTATTAGACTGGAGCTGAGTCCTTGGCTGCAGTCCAAAGAGAGGAGATCAAATGGGCATATGAGCACCCCTGGCATGTGGCCTTGGGATGCGACTCAGGGAGAAGTCCTGAGTGATGCTGGTGGTGCTGTGTAGGGCTTGAACTCTTGGTCTGACTCTGAGGGTTAGGTAGGCCTGGGAGGAGCAAATCAGGAAGGAGGTGTAAAGCACTTCCACCTGAAAGCATCTGCCAGAAGCTCTGCAATGTGAATGGACAAGGCTGGGGTTTTAACCTCTAGCATTTTGCTCTCAAAGCACCACATAGAAGGATTCCTACTGAACTAATAGAAGGAAAAGCCCAGTCTCCCTTATCTATTGGCAGTGTTTTATGGTGGGCTGCCAGCTGGCCACAGGAAACATCACTCAGCAAAACTGAGATCTCCTTACTGCAGCAACAACACAGGTGGTTAAAATGTGTGATTAAATGTGGGGTGAGCAGCAGTCACAGAGTGGGTGCTGGATTGGATCCCCAAGGGTGTCCATCCTGCAACATGTCAGTGTTCTGTCTCTTGTGTGTTGACTTCTGCAGGTCCTTTTCAAGTAAGGTATTTGGAAGGATATTTTCTTTCTTGTTTTGACACAGTACTGTGCAGGAGGATAATGTTGGCATGTTGTTTCCCAGTCCCTGAGTTCAGCCCAAGCAATCTGAAGAGCCTGACAGATAAGAAGCTCTGCTGCAACCTGTGTATATTTTTCATAAACACTAGCTTGGAGATGCTGCTTGGAAGAGAAGGTCAAAACTTTCTCTACAGTGCTCTCCAGTTCTGCATTAGGGCTGGACTGTCCTCACCTCCCCCAGCCTTGATGCATCTGGACCAGAGGGGCTGCCTGGGTTGGGTCCCAGTGTGGCTGTTGAATTGGCTAGATACCTCTCCCTGCCCACTCCTCCCTCAGCATGTGGCTCATTGTGATACAAATATCTCGTCCTTGCCTGCGGGAGAAGGAGTCTGCAGTCGGTTCCACCATATGCTGTCACTGCCCAAGTTGTGTTCGGTCTGCAGATGAATGAATCTCACTTCAGGCATAATGAGTTGCATCTTTTGATTGTGGTAGCAACCTCTGAAAAGGAGAGAGCCTTAGAGTTTAGTTCTTTGGAGGGCCAGGGAAGTGGCTTGAGGAAACTGGAGAGGGTGAATGGCTATTTAGAACCAATCTGGTTATTTGTCGTATAGTCCAGAGGGCATCTGATGGTGGTGGCAGATTTCTGCTTGCTTTTCTGACCGTGTTGTATAGGTTAAGAAACTGAAATAAGCAGTAGAAATAGATTAGGTTTTGGCGTTTTTTTTCCCCCCCTCTTTGTTCCTACTTTACCACCACTAAGCACTGAATTCCCTTAGAATTCAGCAGCCACAAGATAACAGGGGCTGCTGTTGCTTGCACTTTAGATGGTTAAAGGCTTGTTCAAAGCACTGTGCAGAAGAGATGGTAGCAAGGAATGGAAAATAAGAGCTTGGTTTTCCTTAGCTTTTCCCGGGCATTGCTTAGCTCTGTCTGTGAAGCAGAACACCTTCCTTGCCCGGCATGGCTTGGCGCTGGAGTCTGAGAGGTGACATAGGTGTGCTTTGCACCCTGCCCCATGAGTGAGAAGGAAGGAGGGAAGCAGTAGTGTGAGTGTGGTAACAGCAGGAACAGGGCAGTCATGATGGTGCTGGTTAACTACTAATGCCGGGCATTTGTGCTCCAGCTCATCACCACACGTGGAGAGCAAGCCGTTTGTCCAGGGCCTGCCTGAGTCTTGAAAACGCAGCAGCCATTGCTGCTCAATAGGCAGAAGCTGGCTGAGCTTTTAAGGCCAAGCCTGTGACTATAGTAAACACTTTAGGAAATGCTGTATTTGACATAAGCTTTGGAGTGGTAGAATAGCCGGCCTGGCTGTCAACAGCACAGCTGTCCTTGGCCTGGGCTGGGGTTTAGCTCTGATTTTCTGCCTTAGCTCTGAATAACCTCTCCATTGTTGGATCACATGAGAACTGCACTGCTGGGCTCTGCTCGTGCTTTCTTTCAGCCTGTTGATGTCAATGGGAGTTTTGGGCATTGGTCCACAGCTCATCTCTCAGGAGGAGGCACTCAATAGAGGCATCTCCTTCTCATGTAGATGGAGACTGAGTTAAATCAGAGCAGATTCCCTTGTAAAACTCCCTGCCCTTTTCCAGAGCTGTGAGCCCAGATACACTTCCTGTTGAGCTGCAATTTGCTTTGAAGAAATGATGACCAATAAGAGAGACAAACCCTCCCTCTTCAAGCCAAAAAACCATGTAGCAATGCTTTTTCTAAATTAAAGATTTCAAAAATATAGGTATCCTGGGGGCCACAGGTAAACTGAAAATAAAACACAAATGAAGACATTTAAGAGAAACTCTATGAAACTTGCTAGTTTTCCTTACTGCAAACAATCTTTTTGGTTTCCTGCTGGACTTCAGCTGCTTATGCAAAGTAGTTTTCATAGGAATGAATTTGCAAAACTGAGCTTTGTCTAGAGAGTTAGGAACTTACTGTATAAGTCTGTGGTCATGTCTATACTAGAAAAAGCTGTGTTTTTACTTAAAAAACGTGCTTTAAAATCCTGGCATATGCTTGCAAGCTGTAATTTCACCTTCACATGTTTGATTGTGGAAAAAAGAGGTTGATCTGCTGTACAAAGGATAAAACCCTAAAATGCTTCACAAGTTACTTTGCAATCTTATTGTAAGCATGCTCTTTTTGACGGCATAAACAAAATATTTGGCTACCTCTGAAGGCTTTAGAAATTCCTTATGTTGCCTGTGACTTCAAAGGCTCATCAAACAATCCTGTAGGCTCTGCCATGATGAACATACTATGATTAAGAAACAAGGAACAGTTTTTAAAAAAAATCTTTTTCCAAATTTCAGACCTAGTGGATGTGTGTAATTCCTAGTATAGGCAGAAATATCTTGAAAATAGAGCTAGTCCGATGTCTGATTTTTCTCACTTCTACAAACCTGTTCCTTGTTATGTTTCAGGTGATGTGGTTTGCAGCTGGGAGAACCACCCTAGGTCAGGGAATACTCAGAGTTTGTTCAGGAAAGTTTGTTACTGCTACTGTGTACTGTATGTGCTGAAAAGGCAGGCAAACCTCGTACAAGAACATGGTGTACCTGACTGGATGATAAGACTGTATATTGATCATACTTTAAAGTGAATCTCAATTTAAGCTGCAGTGTTTTGTTCAGAGCTCTGGTGGAAACAGCACAGCGAGTTCACGGTATGTTTATTTTCATTGTAGTACTGTATTTGATGTGCTATCCAATCAAGCTCCTAAATAATTTTCAACTTAATATGATTCCTTGTCACCCTCTGAATAATGTAACCAACTCTGTTAGTTTCTAATTATTGTTAGCGGAATGAGTACAATTATGAGCACTGAAAGTGGTGCTCTTGGAAATATTTTCTAAGCAGGAAGACTTATAGAACAACTATTTTAGCGTTCTTGTCTCTTTCCTTTCATAGTACACTAATGTTCCATTCAAGCCTGACTGCTATAAAAAGTGTGAAAGGCATTTTTTCTGTGCTAGTGCATCCCGTTTGTATTTTGCTCACTCTTACTAAGGGCAGTTGTGCTGAAGAGCCTATGGACTGTCTCAAGAGTTGAGTGAAACAGTAAACCACAAGAAGCTGAAAAAAAGCCAGATTGCTGTCTCATGATAGGGCTGCTGGTAGAGTTAGAGGTAAAAAGCAGCTGTAACTACTGCTGCAACTGTGAGACTTGCCTATGTTGCTCAGTCCACCGTATAGAACTCTCTACTGAGCTGAGGCACTGGTTCATTTGTTTTCCAAATGCAAGCATCCAAATAATTCAAACACCCTCGAAACTATTCATATAAATGAGTGTAAACTTTTGCTTTTGTTATCAGCTTTTCTCCGCACAGAGGGTTCTAATGAACTTAGCCTCGAGACATTCTGGTCTTTTTAATGAGTTAATCTGAACTTTTGCCCTTCTGCAGTGTGGTGAGTGAAGGAGCCTTCTTGGTCCTAGGGCATGATGGTTTCATAAGCATGAGATGGGCCAAAATCCTGGGCTGAAAGAAGGAAACACTGATATGATTTGTGCATTAAAACTGGTGCATGTGTTATACAGACTCTGATATGGATCTTGCAAACTACTGAGTTGATGGTTTATTTCCAACTATTTGGATCGTGAATCTTGATGCAGACAATGGAGTGGCATGCTTGAGGGCAGCAGTTCTCCAACAAATACTTCATGCACAGCTCTGAGGGTTGCTGTGCTTTGCTAACAGCTGTTTAGAAGGGCAGTGATCTGCTTCTGGCTCCAATGGTGCCTCAGTGTCCTCACATAGGGGAGTTTCAAAAAGCTGGCAGGAGTAATGTGCATCCTGTGCTGGTTCCCATGGACAAGTAGAGATGCTGAAGCTCACTCAGTTCATTGGAGTGTCCAGGGAGAAACTGATTGCTGAATTGGTTGTTTTGCTTCTTGCACTGGGGATGGTTCCCTGGATCAGCTTTACACCATCTCAAGCCATGTGCATCTGTGAGGATGTGAACGAAGGGATGCAAAATGGTATCAGAATCTGCAAGTGCTGATCAGCACTGCCGAAGGGAACCGTGTGGCTGCTTGAGAGGAAGGACAGTGCACCAGGCAGGAGATACTGGCTCCTCTGAAATATTTGCAAGCTGTTCACATGGGTACAGGCCTAGGCCAGCCCTTTCAAAGGTGGTAGGTCGAACTCTGTCACAAGTTCTGAGTTTCAACACTCAAGCACCACCTGAGCAAGACCCTGTGTGCTGTGCAGCATTGTGCTGCAAGGCACGTGTGGGCAGGCCCTGCAGCATGTGGGCATGGGAGAGCAATCTCTAAGTGCAGTCATTAGTTGTGTTCTGCATAAATGGATTAGCTCCCTGGAGTAAGAGGCCTTTATCCTGTTAGCTGGCTAGCTGCTTCAGCATGTTCCTTTGTCACTGACGTGTAAGTGAGGTTCAGTGGGGAAGAAGAGCAGGGGGACAAGTGGGCCATTGCCTGGGGAATGTGGGAACGGTTGGCTTATGTCATCATTTCTCTTTGTGGTGATCGGTGTTTTACTACTCCCACTTCATGGACATCTATTAGTAGGCAAAAATGGTGTCTCAGGTTTGTTAGTCATCTGATCTCCAGTTTCTAATGTAGTATTTGTTTCTTTTCATGTGCTTGTGCAAGCAGACGAGATTTCCCGAACAGGCATAGTCATGTGAAAGGAGAATATGCTCAAATGTTTTGCAGGGCAGTGCGGACATGATACATATGTGTGTCTTGGGAGGAGGAGAGGGACTCTGTTGCCCTGTGTTCAGAGCCTAAGCAAGCCCCATGGCTTTGGACGTTTGCTTCTTTAAGACAGGCTTGTTTTGGCTTTCCAAAGCTGTTTATGTAGTCAGTCTGTATTTGGCTTTTTCAGAGTTTCCCCGCTGTCCATGAATCCAAGTTCTCATCTGAAGATGTGACCTTTTGTGTTTTCTGCTTGAAGTTCCACTTGTGAGCGCTCCCAGCAGCACCGTATGAACCCAAGGCAAGGGTTCCCACAGGCTAATGTCCTTTGCACTCAGCTGGAGAGCGTGGGAGGCAATTCAGAGCCACCTTTTGAGGTTCCTATTGTGAAGCTCCAGGTCACTGACAGATCCTTTCTTCATTTAGTGCAATGAGTATATCTCATGTTGCCCTATTTTTGAGAAGCTCCACCAAGACCAGTCCTCTGGCTAAAAATCTGATGCAAAGGTACATATTCCAAGTTCTCCTCAGAGAAACCCACTGATCTCCACTGGATATTTTCTCTGGTGGATTACACAGATTTTGTGTGTGTTTTATACCTCCTGAAAAGTTCCTTGTGTTAACTTTAGGGCAGGGTTTTGGACTAACAAACAAGCATTTAAGTCCAAGAATTTTTACTTTTAAACATAAATACTTCATATGAACATCTAAAATGTTCTAGTTGTGTCAAAACCAGGAAGAAAAGGGCTTAAAAATCTAGACTTGAAACAGTTTTGAGCTGGTTGTTTTGGCCTATTTTTTCTTTTTGCCCTCCACACACACATCTTTTCCTTTCATGTGGCAAACCTGTGTGAGCATGCAGTCTCTTCTGGAAATCTGGTGTTCCACATGCTTGGCTGTTCACTTTGTGGCTGGTGTGCATGAGGCCCTGTGGCATGCACAGAGCATTTGGAATGTCTTGTAGTGTTTTTAGTTATCCAAGGATAGTGTAAAGGCACGCATTTTTATCCCTGTGTCCTCTAGGTTTGGAGCAGCCATCTGTGGATTCTCTTTCTCTCCATATTCCTGTAATGTCACAGCTGACAAGAGTTAGTACCTTTCAGTGATTTTAGTGTTTTTCTTCTTCTTCCTCAGGGTATACAGCTGTGTGATTTTCAGAGCTCTCTCTGTATCTCCCTGCTTAAAGAGGAACTGTGTTTACTCTATTGCCTGACTTGTGTTGGTGTCTTAATATCTTCTGGGGGCACTGGGGGACAAGATTTAAACACCAAAAGGTGGAAGAGTCTGGGGCTGCTTGTTTCAAGCCCCCAGCACTGCTATGTCCCATGTGCTGCAATAGCAGTGGAGGGGAACGGGATGAAGCTGCAGGAGGCAGTGTGCCTTCTGCCATAGCTCTGTCTGAAGCAAAACTCTGTGGAGGGGGAGGGCTTTGGAGTCATGTCCAAGCCAAGGCCTCAGTAAGAAGTGAGATAAACTATAGAGACATCAGATGATATGTTAGACTAGACTGGACATTCCCTGTGGACAACTTTGGAGCCAAGGCCAGGAAGGAAGGGAGGAAGCAGTCACGTTGGCTGCCCTGAATTAAAAGCTTTGTAAGCTTTTTCTCAGGAGCTGCTACCATGCCTGCCAGCTGTGAAACTAGACCCCCCCAGTCCCCTCCTCCTTTCACAGACTCTAACGGGGAGGAGGGGCAAGCCCAACATTTGAACTTTGGTAGCTTTGGCATGGCAGATGAGTGATGGGGAATTAATGAATCCTGCCCTTTCTTTACATTTTTGTTACTCCACAGGTGTTGGAGTTTTTGGTCAGGTCTGTTTCCTGCACAAATGGATCTTTGCGTTTTTTTCCAGGCCTCAGAGGAAACTCAGTAAGGGATTTGGGGTTGGCA
The DNA here is from genome assembly GCF_015227805.2 of Hirundo rustica. Classification (NCBI taxonomy): domain Eukaryota; kingdom Metazoa; phylum Chordata; class Aves; order Passeriformes; family Hirundinidae; genus Hirundo; species Hirundo rustica. The sequence goes on from NC_053452.1 coordinate 29,629,030, forward strand.
TGGAGTGAATAGATGAAGCATCTGATGTACCCTGCAGATCAGCAGACTCAGAGTCTGCCAGACCAGCAGGGAAAGTGGCTGCTGAGCTAGAGATGCTCCACAAAGAGTGTTTACTTCTTCCATCCCCAAATTCCAATCAAAGGGCTGGTGGTAAAAGTACCAGGGCAAATACGGCCCATTTTATGTGTTCCTGAAGGGACAGGGCTCCTGTACAGGTCCAGAGTATATCTGGGAACTGTGTGCCACAAGGGAGACAGAGGAGCAGTGGAAAACCGAACTCACCTACAGACAGGCAGACAGTCTGTTTGCTTAGACCACAGCTGTGGGAGTAGGTAGCTGTGTTTATGTTAGCTGTGGCTCTAGTGTGATATGCAGGGAAAACTTCAAAAAGCAGTCTGTAATTTGAATAATTCAATCTGTTCTCTGGGCCTTGGGAATACTGGGAATTCAGATGTTCTGCCAGGTGGCAGACCTTGCTGGCCAGACTTCAGCTCACTCTCTTCTGTAGCAGGCATTGATCAGGCCCAGGAGCCTGGTGCCACTCTGCACCAGGTGATCTCTTGCCCATCACCTCTCTGGACTGTGGTGCAGCTGGGCTTTGCTTGTTTAGAGAGCAGTTACTCCTGGGACTGACTTGCTGTTCTCCTTGTTTGCATTTGCTCTAGGCTCTCACCCATTTCTCTTCAGCAGTGATAGTTGTGCCCTTCCCAGTAGTGCCCAAAACGAGGTGATTAATGATACCATGTTGGAAAGGATTTTGGTGACCGCAGGAATGATTTTGTTTTGGTTTTCATGGTCCGCTGCTTGCTGAGTGCAAGTCCTTGCAGTACATTTTTTTTTTTTTAGGGCTTTGCCTGGCTTTTTAAATTTGAATTTGTTCTCAACGATCACTTAATAATCAGCATTTCTTCTGCTGCCTTGTCCAGATGCACTAAGCTGTCAGTGTTTGCACTGTTTGGAGACTCTGGATTTTTGGCCCTTGCTGGCAGAAGTGCTGCCTGGATAACTGGGACTACCATCTTGGTAGAGATGGGAGCCCTTTATGACAATGTTAAGAGATGAAATGTGTTGATGTTTTGAAGAAACTTCAGCTGGAGTGAGGATGAACATGGCCAAAAAAGCATGAATAACTAATTCAACTGAATATTTACTAGAAATAACTTTCAAAAGAGTTCAGAGGTTTTTCAGGAGGTCCCACAGTATTGCCACAGCTAAGTGTTTGGTTGCTGGGGTTTGTTTTTGTAGGAGAGGACTCTTGTCCAAACCATTTGAGTTGGCCTGTATTTTAAAATGCTGTGAGGCTGTTAAACTTCTGATGAAGAAGTCTGGAGACTGTGACTGATGATAATTGTAATTTAAAGCTATGGCTGAACTACGGCCTTCCAGTTGCTGTGATGCTTCAGGGCCTGGGCAGGGAGGTTGTGTGTGTGTCTGCTACATGGATGTGCTGGATAGTGGCTTTGCACCCCTGGGCCCAGACAGTGGGTGATCCCCTGGCACAGGGCATCCCTGGTGGTGCAAATGCAGAGTGTCCTCAGGTGCCTGCTAGGAAAGCTTGGCCCCCTGGTTTGTCTGACAATTTAAGTCATGTGTGCCTGGGAGCCTGAGCCTGGATGGAGGCTGGAGTAAGGAGGAGCCTGTGACTTTGTTTTCTGTACGATTTTTGTGCCGCAGGGCTAAGAGGTGATGCCCATGTCCTAACTGCACTTCTCAGTGCCAAGGCATTAAAAAACCCAGTCCAAAATCAACCTACAAATTAGCTTTAATTTTTTTTTTTTTCTTGTTATTCTCCTAAGCTCGTTGGGATGGCAGACCTGGCTTTGCTCCTTGTAGAAAACTCATCACTGTGCTGGCAGAAGGACAGGAACCACGGCCCTGCTCCCATGTGGGCATGAAGCACTGTTCTCCTGAGTGGAGGATTTCTCTAAAGTAGGGGGCACTGGGCTGTGATGTTTAAGCCTGAAGGTGCACGGAGCTGTTGGATTGGGAAAACGCTGCAAGGGTCAGCCTTGCTACTGAGCTATGTCTGGGGCTGTGCTGGGGTTTCACATCTGGCCTGTGTAAGTACTGCCTTTGGGGGCAGCCGATCCCCCTCCTTTAATTCAGCCTGTGCTCTAAAAAGGACCTTGCTGGATCTCTCCGCATCATCAGGAGCGTGAGGCTGCTGCGGGTGCCTCTCCGCTCCGGTGGGTAGCAGCTGTGGGCCTCCCGCCCCTGCGGCCCCTGTGCTGTCACGGTGCCACGCCGTGGGACAGAGGTGGGACCGGTCAAGCAGAAGCCTGCAGCCACAGTGTGCTGCACAATGGCCACTTTGTGCAATACCCTGACCTCATCTGCCCACTGTGCTGCAGCTGTACCCCTGCCCTGCTCCTTAACCCTCTGCAGCTCTCCCCGCCCCAGCAGTGCTGGGCTAGAGGACAGGCTTTCATCCACAACTGGCTGCTGGGGAAAGCTGTTCCTCCTGGCCCAAACCTGTCTCTGGGGGCTGTTAGGAAAGGAGATGGGGCAGGCTCTTTGCTCTGAAATGCCTTCCCGGAGGAGGAGGGTCATAGGGTTGTGCTTCCCTGGCTGGCTCACTGTGTGTAATGGGATTGGCATCAGACTGGAGCTCACGTGTGCATTGCCTCTGCACCAGCATCTGCTTCACCTCACTGTCCCAAGATGTGTCTTACTGAGGCCCCTTCAATCCTCTGCTTAATGGACCACGCAGCTGCCTCCCTGCCTTGCTGTGAGGCAATTTTCTCTGTGCACATTGCATCACTGGGCATGGCTTTTCCCTTTTCATCAGCCCTCTGCTGTGACTTAAAGTGCAGTTTCTCCTCACAATGTACTGTTTCTTCTTTCAGTTCTTTTTTTTTTTTTTTTTTTTTTTTTTTTTTTTTTTTTTTAAACAAAGTGAGCAACATCTTCTGTCTGTTTCTCTGTTTCTGTGCTAGACATTGAAGCTTGGTCTGCTTCTTGTTCCTGGAAGACTCTGGACAACTAGGAATCTGGTTTGTAGGGTTAACAGCAACAGTTACTTTTAGAAGTAAAACAGGGGTTATGGAGCTGAGGAAGCTTTTTCTGAAAATTTGGACTGTTTAAACATTGTATGCTGTCAAGAGCCTTAAGATGTCAACGAGAAACAGAAATATCCATATCTTTAAAGTGCACTTGTCAGGTGGAGTGTCATGAGCAAAACTAAAGAAAGGCAGACTTCGGGCCTGCTTGATGTTCTTTGGAAGGTCTGATCTTTGAGTAAAATTAAAGCACAGTAACTGAATACAGATGTTTTTAAAATTTTGACATCTCTTTCATTAAGCAAGTGAAAATGCCTGCAACATCCTTAAATTGTAACAAGCTGATTGTGTGTGTGTGTATATATATACACACATACTGATGTATATAGCATTTGATGAAGTGTCATTAGATGATGAGTTATGTTGAGAAATTGAGGCTGCCTGTGCTCTCTTGCTTGAAATAGGCTAAACTGGTCTGAGAACCATTAGTAGTTAAACTGCATCCAACTCTGGATAGGCCTCTAAGTTTAAAACTGCGACCAGATAATAAAATTAAATAAATAATAGCAATTACCACCCCCCAGCCCCCATCTCCTGCAACACTGATGGACAAAAGAGTTGCTTTGTCTTGTGGAGGCAGTGAAAATGAAACTATTCTAAAACCAGAAATGTGTATATAAAAAGCAGACATAAGATGAAAAGTGATTATTAATATCTTAATGTTAAATATTTTGCACTATATGCTGGTTTAAGAGTTTGTTCCGGCTCTTAAGCATTTCAAAATTAAGTTGTGTTGCCTGTCTTTAAACTGCATTGGCGGAGTTTTGAACTGTTGCAGCAGTGTGACATAAATTGATTGATCTTGGGGATATCACTATTCCTAGAGTGATCTTGTGTTAAGAATGCCTGTATTTTGATTGTTAATATATTATTACAGTCATCTGGATGGCGTGGTTTGTATAGAATACTTCTGTGGTAGCTTTTGTGCATGAGCAAATACAAGCATTCACCATTTCCTCCTGGGTTAGTTCAGAGCTGCTCAAGTTAGTGTTGGAGGACTTGGAACACTACTGCTTAAGCAGTTGGAGGTATTTCCTGAAGCAAGGCTGGACAGGAGAGCTGTGCTCCAAGAGAAACAGGGCTGGTGGCTCATCTCTTTCCTAATGGGTGTGTTTTGATATGGCATTGATGTTCAGCAAAGCCACACGCGGGGCAGATTGGGGTTCATTACCACATTTCATTTGGTGAATATGTGACACTGTTATTTCCAGTCCCTGCAACTTTCTGTTGAATCCAGGCTCAGGACTGAGAGAGTCGCTGGGTTATGAACAGGAGGTGAGATTGGTGGGTGGGTTCATGGGCTGAACTGAATCTGCTGCTTTCTGGAGAGTTAACCCTTAAAGTGTTTCAATTCAGCTTTACTTTTAGAGTGAGGTGTAACTCTTGTGTCCTCAAAAAGGCTTTAACATTTCCTTTAGTCATGTCATTTCCTCCTTTTAGTAGAAGTCACAGTAGATAGCAAAATAAACTTCCCTTCATGCAAATAATAGCGTTCCCAAACTGTATTTTTCAGCTCTGATGTCAGCAGTTCTGTCAAAGACCAGCAGGAAAGACTTTTTAATTGAAATAGGGATACTGCCTCTTTTTCTTCCATTTCATTTTCTGCAGGTGGAAGAAAGTTTTGGAAACCATACCCTATGGTTTTATTCTCAGCTCTGCTACTAATATCCTCCGTGACCTTTGACAAACCTCTGCTCTGCTCATTGTCATAACTCCCAGAAAATAGCTTGAGGAAATAAAACTGCACTTTCACATTGGCGTAGTAGTTAGGAATGATTCCAGGGTAACTAAACTGACTGTGTCGCCTTTCCTATAGGCCGTTTCCCCTGCTTTAGGCTACTGCGAGTGATGTAGCCAAATAAATGTTATTTCAGCTCTGCCTTGTATCTGTGTAAATAGGAGTTAATGAGTTGCTGCATCTCATGGTTGGCTTGTGACGCGGAAGTCTCCAGAGGGAGGATGAGGAGAGGCTGCCGTGGAAAGTCCCTGGCTGTTGCTAGGCAGCACTGCATTTTAGCTTCCCTGTCCGAAAGTCTGCGCTCAGGTTTGGCAAGAAAAGGGAAGACTGAGGGATGGAAAACCATTCAAAGATGGCTTGACTTACTTTTTGTAAAGCTCTACTGTGGCTCTACTGTGCTGGGCACAGCAGAAAGCGTGTGGCTGCAAGTGAGGTGGAAGCAATTTGATGAAATAGAATTAACATTCGATAGCTTGCCTTCTGTGTATTCATTCTCAGCTTCAGGATCATATGGCTGGCTTGCTGGCTTGCTCTCTTTCTCTCCCTCTCCCTGTTTGGGATCTTACTATGATGTGGGATCTGGAAGCTGTAAGAGTTCAGCACAAGTGGTCTTGCTCTGCTTTCAGTCTAAGTGGAAATAAGAGAACCTAGCAGTTCCAGGGAGCTTTGTATGCTGAGGTTTCTGCTCCAGTTGAACAGCCTGTGGATGAGGGCATGTCATATTTTTATTTTTCTACTAAGTCCATCAAGAGGAATGCCAGTAACAAAGAGGAAACTCAAGAGGAACAAAAATTGTTATGTAGGGTATCTTGGTCTTGCTGCACAATGAAACCTTTGCAAACTGTAGCAGTAGTATAACTAGTGGTAAGATTCTCATATAAGTAAAGCTTATTACAACAGCAACACTAAAACAATTTGAGATACAGCTGAGCACTTGAATTTCTTATGGAAGAGTCTGGCTGGTTGTCCATCTACCTACAGTCTTCAAACCTTTCATTCACCCTTTGGTGTCATCTTGTAATTTCTGTCTCTGTTGGTCCTTCCTATATGTTTTAATATAAGGCCAGGATAGGTAAATATCTTGCTGCCTCTGCTGATTTTAGTTGGGAAATTATGTCTTTTGTTGTACCCTGATGACCTGTGGGTGTGACCATGCTAGGCATTTCATCCCACTGGACTGTAATGGAAGGTGTTGTACTTGCTCCTTGGCCAACAGAGTGCTGTTTTCCCCCTTTCAGCAGAGGATTCGGTGGTGCTGCTGAGGCAATATAGAATTTTGTGTCACAGCCTCACTTCATCCTGGGGGTTCAGCCAAGTACCACTATAAAGCTCAGCTTTACAGTAGCCTGGGGAAGCTGAGGGTCTCACCCAAAGTCAAAGCTTGTAGTCTTATGGGATTCAGCAGAGTGTGTTCTGCTCTAACAGTATTCTTCCCCTAAAGGATGGGGCTCAAAATCACGCGTCCTGTTTCTCACTTTCATTGCTCAACCCGACTTTGTCTTGCACATTGTGTCCCACCAGTGGGCTTGTGGCTTGAGCTGTCTAACCTACCCTTCCTCATCCCACCAGCCAACATTTCACAGCAGCTGGAAGAAAAACTTGGGGCGAGACCAAAACTTTGCAAGACCTCACAGCTCCTCTCTTTGCCCTTCCTTGCACCCTGGGTTTCGTCAGTCCTACCAAGTTCTTCTTCCTTCTCCCTTTTTCACTGTGTGGTTATGGGGGTCTTAAGAAAGACAGTGACCTCCAAGTAAACCCCAGCCTTACTGCAGCTGCCTTGCAGCCTGGCTGGGAGCTGAGTCCTGTGATATTTCATAGGAATTCCCAGGATTACTCGTTTAGTTGGACAGCTGTGGGCTGGGCTAGTTCAGTTCAGCAGTTCCCTTTGTCTCCTGCCTGGTTTGTGCAAAGACCTGTTGGGTCCTTTTAGGTTAGAAACCTTGGAGCTGTGCTGCCAGGTCAGACCTGGGACTAGAGCAGTCAGGCGTGGCTACTGTTGGGTCCTTTGAATAATGAGATAGCAGTGAGATTCACCTGCTGAAGGATTAACAGAAAAAGCTCAAATCCTTGCAGCACCTCTCTTCTCCCCGTGTATGCTTGGATAGTGAAATACACTGTCCTTGAGCCCCAAACTGTTTGTGTGGAAGTTTCAAAGTGGGATGTGACTGTGCCAAGTTCTGGATTTTAGATCAAAGAGGCTGATGTGCATAGAAATGCTGGGTGGATCTCTTAACTCCCTCTCCAAGTTTTGGGCAGTAATGTGGATTGGGACTGCAAAGACGTACTTACGGGATGTAGAGTGACAGAGGGCGGTAGAGGAATGGGACTTCTTCCCACCTCCCAGCAGTACTTTCTACTGGAAAAGTAATAAATACTTTCACCTAAGCACTGGCTTAAATTTTGGGGTGGCGCTTTTCCTTCTGAATTTTTTTTGGAGGTTGTTTGTATGTTTTGGATTTTTTAAGCTTTTTGAGTTTCCAAGCCTCCCTGTACTGTGTTGCTTTTATCTTGTGTTGTGCTAGAGAAAGTACAAGGATAACAAACAAAGAGAAAAAATAGAAAAGTCTCACTGTTTACCACTCTTATTGGTAAAATGGTGGAATGTCTTTCTACAGCCTTTAAGAACTTCATCTGAAAAACACTTCATTTGCTTTTTAAAAGCATATGAGTGTGGGGAGTGTTCTCCCGTACTTCACACAGCTTTCCAACTGGAGAATTGTTAAAAACAGAAGCTAGGAAAATAATTTATTTCTTCCAAAAGGTGATGGAGAAGATTCTTCCTGACCTGCCTCCCTCACCAGGTTTTTCAGTATGAAAAGTGTAGTTGAAGTATTTTTTTAAAATGAAATAACTGTTCTCTTGGAGCCTTGTGTTTCCACTTGGGAGTTGTTTTGTGACAATTTTTTAAGGGGAAAGAATGATTTTATTCACTTTCCAGCTTTCAAAACACTGTCTCAAAACTGGGATAGGACTTCGACTCACTCATTTATTTCTGTAATTTCCCAGAATAATTGCTGGTTCAGGTATATCCTGTTTGCTAAGTTGTGTAGTTCATGTTATGACAACTTTAATGACTCTTGCAATATATGGCAGAGATTTAGAATTGCAGGCAGGTGCCTTTACCTTGATTTTTTTTTTTTTTTTTAAATAAATCTAAATAAATAAGCATAATGAAATCATCTGTTAAATAATGGGAGCATCCACATTTGCATGAAATAGACCATTTTTTCCTTTGGAAAATTCACCTGCTTCAGGGCAAAGTCTAACCGCAAATTGACGGAACTTAAGAAGAAACTTCCTTTCAGGCAGTTCTATCAGCGCTATCTTTCAGTTCGATCTCTTTCCTTGTGAAATTTCTTGTTTGTATGTTCTTTCAAAACTCAGAGTATCAGCCACTGCCAGAGGACTCTGTGCAGGCTGCGTGAGACAGTCTCAAATTAAGTTGATTACTTGCTGGCCACCTTTGGTAATTCGTAATCTTTCATATCTCAACCATCCATCCATCTTGTTTTAATGAAATGTTGATCAAAAGGGACTCCTTACAATATCCCTCTTTCTGTTCTTTCATGCTATTTCTACTAATTGCTGGATTCTACTTCTCTTTCAGAAGATGCTGCTCAAGAAGAATTGTGGAGCGAAGACTAGAGTAATTAAAATTCGTGTAAGTTGTCCTTTTCTGGTGCAGTTCCTTCATCTTTCCACATATACCTAATGTGGTGGTTCTCACTGAACATCTGTGTCCAGAAGATGATTTCTGGAGACTTCCTGTGGCTTGATCAGCTTCATAACAAAAATTGCTAGTGTGAAGTATAGAATGTAGTTGCACTTTAGGTTAGGTGCTGACAAGGCTAATAATACATTGTCTTTTCCATTTTGGAGGCTGTGGTTCCAAAGCTTCCTTGGTGTAAAAGTCTCCATCCCCTGCTATGAGCTCACACAGCGTAGCTGTCTGGTAGGGTATCATTTGGATCCTTCTTGGCCAAGTGGTGTCTGGTTGGGGTGAGAGGTCTGGTAGGTCGCTGGGGAAAGGCACTGTGGCTGCATAGTGTACTGGTGTTTGCAGAACCCGATGGGATATGGGGCTGGGTGATGACCAATGAGAGCTACATTGCTTGGATGACTTTTTAGATAGGATGAAGCTGCACTGTCTTGAGCTCTCCATGCTTGACAGCCTGCATCTCCTATCAGGTGTGCTTGAGTCTTGTCCCTGCAGATTTTGTTGCCTGCACCTCAGAGTTTTGTCTTTAGCAGGGCATTCCTGGTCTCATCAGCCAACCCCTGCTTCCTTTGTGGGTACCTTGTCTTTCTCTTGGTCAGTGCTGTATGTATCCTGGGCTGAATCACAGGGAAATGTGACAAGTAGGCTGAGGGAGGTGATTCTCCCCCTCTGCTCTGCTCTGGTGAGACCCCACCTGGAGTGCTGCATCCAGCCCTGGAGTCCCTGACAGAAGAAAGACATGTAACTGTTGGAGCAAGTCCAGAGGAAGGCTGTGAAGTTGTTAAGAGGACTGGAGCACCCTCCCCACAAAGACAGGCTGAGAAAGCAGGGGTTGCTCTGCCTGGAGAAGAAAAGGAGACCTTATGTTGCCTTCCAGTACCTAAAGGGCACCATAAGGGAGCTGGAGAGGGACTTTTCATAGGGGTGTGTAGTGATAGAACAAGAGAGAACAACTTTAAGCTGAAGGATGATAGATTTAGATTAGATTTTGTGAAGAAATTCTTTACAGTGAGGGTGATGGTTGCGCTGGAACAGATTTCCCAGAGAAGCTGTGGCTGCCCTGTCCCTGGAAGAATTGTGGTCAGGTTTGATGGGGTTCTGAGCAACTAGTAGAAGATGTCCTTGTGATGGTAGAGGCATTTGAACTAGATGATCCTGAAGTTCCTTTCCAACCCAAAACACTCTAGGATTCTGTTTGTTTGTGACCTTGCATGTTGTCTCCAAGGCAGGTATACCTCAGTCCACATATCATCCATGTTTGTGATGCATAAGCAAAAACAGATTTGTTTTCACTGCAGTGTTTTTTGTAGCTTTGCAAGAGGGATGAATGACAGACCAGGGTCCTTTCAAGGTTTTTACCTTGCCCAGCAGGCAATAGGAATGATGCCTTTGTGTACCCAGAAGTGTTGCCGTTGATAAGCATGCTGTTGGATGTCCTTGCCCATCACTGCTCTGGAAATGAGTTTGGTATCTGAGAGGAGGAGGAGAATGCAGAGCTGGCTAGAGCCTTGTGTAGAGCTGGGGGTGATATTTTTCTGACTTCTCAAATGCCTTCTGTCAGGGCTCTTTAGTCCTGTCTTCCAGCAGCCCCACAGTGACCCAGTACATCTGATTGCACAATTACTCTTGATCTCTTATATGCTTTCATGTGCTTCTGCCTGGACCGTTTTAAATATTTGTCTCCTTCTGTGCCCCACGAGCTCTCCCCAGAGTGTGCCTGTCCTTCAGACCTGGAAGCTATCTAATCCTGCTGCAATGTTTTAGCACATCTTGTTTATCACCTTCCTTTATGCCTGCCCCATGCTCTTTCACTGGGATTCTTCTGGATGTCTGTCCCTGGACACCAGCTGTTTGCAGTGGTGCTTGCTGATGGTTCTCTAGTCCCTTGGGTTTCAGTGATGCCTCAGTGAGATGGTTTCCTGACACTTTAAGCTCATTATTGTGGCTTACTATTGTGCCCCTGGAGAATCTGAAAGGAGAATTATCCCTTTGCTCCTTAAGCCCATGTCAGCTTGCAGTAAAATAAAAAGCAGAAACTGAGAGCACACTTTTCTGACAGATGGCACAAAATCCACTCTTCTCTGGCCAGCCTTGCCAAGCTGGGACAGTGCCCCTCCACCTGAGGCACTTGTGGCTTCCATAATAGCATGTGATACTTCACAGCCTCTTGCTGGCCTGGCGTGGTGGCAGAGCCGTTAAGTAAAGGTGCATTTTTGCCTCCATTTTTCAAGTGATTGTGAATGTCCACTTCTGTGTACCAAGCTGAGAAATGAAGCAGCAGGTTCCTGGCAGAACTCTTTGCTGAATTGCCTCAGCTCTGGAAACAGCTGAGAGGTCAATGCTTCTGAAAGACAGTGCCGTGCTCTCATCATATAAAGGGAAACCTCAGTCCAGCCAGCAGGGCATGCTTGGCATGGTATTCCTTCTCAGTGTTGCCCAGCAGCAGAACAATAGGTAATGGGCACAAGTTGAAGTGTAAGATATTCAGGTTGCCCAGAGAAATTGTGGAATCTCTGTCCATGTAAAGAGTCATGGTGTGCCAGGATGCAGTCCTGGGCAACAGGCTTCTGCTGACGCTGCTTGGAGGAGAGGGTTTGAACTCAGCTCTCTCTAGAACTGCCTGCCAACCTCAGACCTTCTGTGATTTCTGGGTCTTGTCCAACATTCAGCAATGGAGTCAGAGCACACTAGGGACCTAAGTTCTATTGGAAGGGCTATTCTGAGGCCCTACTGAATGTGGCATTTTGCAAAGAGTGATAGCAGGAGGCAAGGTGAGGGGCTTGGCTCTGTGTTGCTGGGCGTCTGGTGGCACTGGTTCATTGTTGGACCTGTCCATTGTGGTCAGGGTAGAAGAAATGAGGACAGATCTCATGGTGAGATTTCCTTGCTGAGCTGTTACAGGAGGAACCAGGCAGCTCTCTGTGTGTCTGACAGGAAACATCACCATGTGAACCACTTTGCTTGTGTCACTGTAGCACTGATGCACAAGTGTTCCTGTTTAAGTTCAGGTAGAGTCTCTTTCTGAACTGAGATGGTCACAGATATCCAGACAGTGTACAGCTGGATGAAGATGCAGTGAGTGAACTGATCTAAGGAGCAGGAGGGTATCTAATGGCTTGGGCCAGGGATTTGAAGCAAGGATCCTTTCTTTCTCCCTTCTGTTTTCCTGCTGCTGAATAATTTCTGGGAGAAAGGATCGTGCTTATTTGATCTTGTTGAGGACAATGATGACAGTCACCTTCTAATATCATTAGTGAAGCATTTTCATCGTGTTCCTGCTGAGATCAGTGTCTCCTGTGGCTGTGAGATGATGACTGCTTTTAAAAATACCCTCCTCCTGGCTGATTCTTTGGTTGCCTTGGCATCTTGGGCCTTTGCTGGTGTGCCAGGATGCAAGGTGTTGTTTTCTCATGCATCATTATGGCTATTCCTTCCTGTCTTCTGCCAGAAGAGTCTCCCATGGGAAGGTGAGACAGAGGGACAGTGTCTTTGCCCTCTGGCATGGAAACACAGCTACAGCATTTGGAAATGTTTGCAGTCCTTGGGAGTCTTTCTTAAGCAGGTGACCTGGGCTGGGTTTTGCTGCTGTTTTAACACTAAGGTGTCACCTTGCTGTTGTTTCCCAAGGGCCAGCTCTGGTGGTGATCAGCTACAGCCTTTCCACTCACTCAGCAGTTCTTAATTGGGATGATGGGATAGTGATAGTCTAAGAACCTAGACAGATTCTGGAAGAGAGATTGATAACCTTTTCTCACAGCAGCTCAGTTTGAAATGTTTTCAGGAATAGCAGCTGTGAGAGGTGGCAGCCTACAGTGAAGAGCAAATAATGTTAAAAAGAAAAAAATTGCTTCTGTTCCTACCCAGTGAAGGAAAATGGAACAGAAGAATCATCCCCTGTGGGCAGGTGAGCAGAGATAAATCAGAGGTGACAGCATGAACTATGGATTTGTACACAAGAGGTGAATGTAGCATAGCACATGCCACTGCAAACTTAGGGGCAGGTGTTGGCCTGTATGGGTGTTGCACACGAACTGCGCAGTGTGAGCGTGCAGAGCTGGTCCCTGGTGCCCCAAAGTGTCAGCCAGTGCCAAGTCCGTAACTGGCAGTAAGGCACTGGAGAGGGGCACAGGCACGTTTTGGGTATTTTAGCATCCAGAGTGTGTTTTGCAGTGGAGGTGCTTCCTTGGCGCTGGAAGGAGGATGACTTGTGTGACTGTGTGCTCGTAGGGTCTAGCTGCCTCTGCCCTAGGCCAGGCTTGGCCAGCTCTGAATGCAGAGACCTGTCTTCCAGTGTATCTATAATACCACCAGTCTTCAGTTCTTCAGGCTGTCTTGGGATGAGGGTTAAAAGTCTGTCATTTAGTCCTGTTTTTCTTCTTCCTTGACAAACTTCTACATGCAGTCTCTGAATGGGATTAGTGGAGCTGAGCTTATCTAACAGGAGTAGGTGGCTAGAAGACACCCAAGGGCTTACAAGTTGTGTCTCAAGGGTCTTGTTGGGGCTGGCAGAAAGGAAGGAAGGATTTCAAGGCCAATCTGATAACTTGGCTGATCAGAGAGATGTTTTCTGCTATGTAGAAATAAGAATTTTAAATCGGAACATAAACCTCTTGTGCTTTTGCCTTGATCTTATCAATGTTGAGAACGCCCTCTGCTTGGACAGGGGCCAGGTCCCTTGAATGACTTCCCTGTATCTTATCTCTTACTCTGCATCCTAAAAGGCCACTGCAGAAACATGCTGGCTTTTCTTCTCCTAAAACAAGGGACCTTTTCAGCTTGGAGTTGAGCAGGAGATACACTGGCCAGAGCCTTCTGGGCAGATGCCTGAGCTATTCACAAGTGCAAGGCATACCAGGTGACAGAGCAGTATTGGTGCAAACCTCTGGTTCTAAAAAATCAGAAGGTTCAGTGTGTGTATGTATAAATATATTTTTATATATATTTTTATATATATATAAAACCACAGATGTTGCTCCTTCCATCACAGCTCCCAAGGAGCTATGCAAGCATTTAGCATTGGATGCATATAAAAAGGCAGATAAATACCATGATTGCAATTTCAGTGTGAGTTACACTGAGAAACTAGCAGAAAGTGTGACTCACCTGAAGAGACATAGGATGAGGAGAACTTTAAGCCATGGTTCTAGAGCTGTGTCCTTATTCAGACTGTATCATGAGTATAAACAGCTTGGGCATCTCAGGCAGCAGAAATCCCAAACTGCAGCTTGCTAACAGTTTCCCAAACCTTCCTGGTTGTTTCTAGTATGTGACTTAAGTGTCTAAAGCTGAACCTGATCGTAGAATCAACAATGACCTCCCTGGCCTGTCACAACCTTGGATTACTTTATGGTCATAAGGCCCTCATGGAGATTTTGGTCTCCTAGTTTCCCCAGTGGCGTCTTGTCTCCAGTTGATGGGCATGCTTCTGCTGAGCAAAATGGAGAAAGCCCTCTGCTAAGTGGGAGCATGAATATCCCTTTGGGTATTCTACACTTCTCTCAGCCCAGCCACTGAACTGCCTGATGAAGATATTTGTTCCTGGAGAACCCCAGCCCTTGTTCTGAATAATTCCTGACAAAAGGCTTGGTCCAGTTTCCTTAGTGTGGGGCAGGATCCAGTGTAGCCGGGGGGGGAATGCCTCTGTCTGTTAAAAACTACTCCAAATATCTGGCCTTTACTGTATTTCACAGCAAAGGCTAACCAGCCTTTAGCCTGCCCATAGCAGGTAGAAGTGGGACTGTCATGTCTCTCTTCTGTTTCCTTAGGGATAAGAACTTTATTGCTCCCTGCTTTTCATAAATTCCTGCCACATATGCCCTTGCACCTCTTGAACCGTGTAAGTGCCCACAGAATAGACTTTGAGGAATAACCAAGCGCTCTGTAATCCACACAGCACCATGAAAGCAGCAAGTGGCTGGTGAGTGAGGAGGCTGACTTCCTATTTTCAGCACTGTTCCTGCTTTGTGGTCTGATGTGGGTTGTGGGTCTGGTTTAAGAACAGGAGGAGGTGGGGAGTGGTAGAAACAAGGTGCAGCCCAGTTGCTTCTGGGAGAGCCTTGTGTGTCAGTGGTGGCTATGGCTGGTGGTGGCACCGTGTGGTTCAAGGGAATGGAAAGTGGCAAGGCATGTTTCACAGAGAGAGGGTCAGATTTAATGACATCTGGGTGATGGAGCGGAGAGAGGGAGACGTAGGGGATGGCACAGGGTCACAGAGAGCCACTATTTTCTGTCAGAGCTTCAAGTCCAAGATGGCTGATCAGGCACATCTACTCACTGCATCCAGGCCCACTGCAGTTGTTCCTGCACCCTTTTTGTTCGCGTGGCTGTGGGAACCTGGCACCCGTTGCCTCTCCCGCTCCCTAGAGCTGTGATCCTCTTTTCCCACACACCTCTCCCATAATACACCCACTCCTTGCGCTTGGCTTCCACAGCTGGGGTGGTTTGTCCAGAGGCAAGTGCACTATGTCAGCATGTGTTTGCAGCCTGCTCATGCCAGGCTAATTAATCCTCACTTTGCAGGTTTAATTTGTGTACCCTTCAAGTTGAAAGCAGCGTGCTGCTCTGTGCCAGCCTGCCTGGCCAGAGGGAATCTGCTTGCCCTGGCCTCATGCAAACTGGAAGCTGCGCACGCCCAAGTGCGCACCACGCGCGGGCTCTGTGGGAAGCAGGGGACCTAGGGTTCCTGGCCCCAAGGGAGGAGGACTGTGAGGCAGCTGCTGTGATCTCTCTGAGAGGAGGGTGTTCCTGCTACACAGCAAGGGCTGGGACAGGGAGGGTGGAGAGGAAGGAGAGGGTGAGGTAGTGTCACTTGTGTACAAACCAAAACCAAGGGCTCTACTCAGATGCACTTGAAGCTTTAGTGCTAGATTGTGCCTTGCCTGTGTCTGTGTGTTCGGAGCTACTCTTGTGCCTGCCTCTTCTCCTGCTCAGGCACATGCAGACCCTGTAGTTTTTGCAGGAGCTGCTGCAGGTATACAGGAAGCCCAGGCAGTTTTTTACCAGAAGGAAAAAAAGTGGGTGCAAGAGACAGCTCACTAGTAGGGAAATAGGGGCTCATTCACTTGTTCCTAAGAGATTTGTTTTGCCTTCAGAGCAGATCTGAGACCCTGGAGTGGTGAGCCCCCCAGCTTGGCCAGGGAGCAATGACAGACTGCCCCTCTGAATGACCCATCTGTCCCTTCTCTTTGTGCAGCCTCTTCCCTTCAGGTTGTCAGGCAGGCAAAATCAAAGCTTGCAGTCAGCTTTGTCAAAGACATATCTAAAGATGTGTGAGAGGGGAGAAGAAAGGCTTATCATGCTGGTGCCAGCAAGGACCCAGAGCTGAAGCTGGCTATTTCTGCTTTTGGGCAAATGACCAACAAGCATCTGCTAGGCCCTTTGAAGTACCTTCCAAAAAGGTTCAGTGTTGTCTGTCTGGTGGCACCTCTGTAAATCTGGTAGTTGCCACCTGACAACTCTGCACGCACATTTGCAAATGTTTGATTTTTTTACAATTTTTTTTTAACCTTTCTAAGAGGAACAGTGATGTGTTTGTCAACCCTTGAACTGTGCTTTGCAATGTGGGGGTATGGAAAGAAATAGGTGTTGCCTTATGTTGGTGATGGCAGACAGGTCTTTCAGTCTTTTAAGGAAGGGTGATGAAAAACATAAGAAAACAGTGCTCACTGCAAAGTTTTGAGTTCCTTGTCATAACAGCATTTGGAGATGACCTTTTTTATTTCTTGGAAGAGAAAGGGAAAGAGTTGTCATAAAATGAAGCTCTAGCATGGTCTATTTTTTAACTATTCCTTGGAATAAAGTTCTGTATGAACCTGGGAGTGGAGGACAGACTTTCAGGAGGGGAGGAATTTGCCTGTGAAAAGTTCCTCCTTGAGCTGCTCCAGGTCTGTGACTGGAATAAATTGTAGGAGGCCCTATCGGAGTTAATGAATAAGCAGTTAAATGTGAATTGTTGCTCCACTAGAGGAGCTGGTCCTGTTTGCCAGCGACTGTTTCTTGAAAACTGCCTGAAGCAAGACTGTAATTGAAAAGAAATCACCTCTCATCAGAAGGTTGAAACACCTAGAAGTTAATTAATTCATCCCAGCTGCCTGGCCATGGTGTACTGTTGTGGCTTAAACCCCACGATGAAGTTGCTAACTTGCTACCCCTGTGGGATGGGGGAGAGAATTGGGAGGGTAAATGTGAGATGGCTCGTAGGGTGAGATAAAGACAATTTAACGGAGAAAGCAAAAACTGTGCATGCAAGCAAAGCAAGGAATCAATTCACTGCTTCCCATGGGCAGGCAGATGTTCAGCCAGCTCCAGGAAAGTAGGGCTGCATTCTGGTTACTTGGGGAGGCAAAACACCAGCTTGTGCCATTATATGCCATGGTCCTCTGTCCAGTTTGGGTCAGATGTCCTGGCTGTTTCCTTCCCAGCTTCTCATAACCTTCCAATCCTTCTTGCTGTCAGGGCATGAGAAGCTGAGAAGTTCTTAACTTAGTGCAAACACTGCTTCACAGACTGATATTTTTAGTTATTGCTGTCACCGGTATTCTCATCCTAAATCTAGGCCACAGGACACACCAGCTACTAGGCAGAAAATTAATTTTATCCCAGCAGAAGCCAGGACATGTATGTATTACGCATTGGAGAAACTGAGGCAGAGATGTTGGGAAGTGGCCTGGTCAGAATCACGGTTGGAATTACAGATGTAACTGGGAGCAGGCATGCGGGTCCCCTTCCCTTGCTCACAGCTGATGGCTTCACACATCAAAGCTGAAGAGTGAAGAAGTTTGTTTTCTAACACTTAACAGGGGTGAGAGGAAGGAGGACAAAGTGGAGTTAAACCTGTAAATGTTCATCTGTGGAGCTGGATAGTCTTTACGCTTTCTGTGCCCTGCCTGAATATTGGTGCTACCTCTGCCCATTCCTGGGCAAGGCAGCTGTCTCACTAACAGGCAGCATCCCAGGCAGGCATCTGTCCTTGCCAAAACTATCCTGGGGATTTATTCCTTTCCACACAGGGTGGTGGTGGGAATCGGATGCGCCTTTACAACTTGCAATTACATGGTGCCTTTCGTCCCAAAGGACTTTAACAAGTGAGTCTGCAGACTGCAGAGGGATCATTTGCAGCATCATCCTGGAAGGCAGCATTCTTTAAAGGGAGCTCAGCAGCATTTCCCAACCACTGGAGCCCAAGAGTAGGAAAGAAGGGACTCCTGTGCTGGATTGGCCTTGAGTAGAGATGGGTTGGCAGAGTGTGCAAGCTGATCTGGTTTTGAATCCCACCAGGATACTAGAGCTCTTAAGAAAGAGGACCAAAGAGTCCTCTTAGTTTTCCATCACCCCTAGCACACCACTCCCTTCAAAGGCATTGTTGTGTTGGGTAACTGCATTCCCCACCTCCTGTGGGAATTGTCATTCCCACAGCTGAAAGCTCACTTGGACCTGTGCTCACTTTGGCTTTGTCCAAAGAGGAGAACTATGATTCTGTGGAATCATGAGACCAAAGTCATGTTACTGTCTGCATTTGGGTATTTTCCCAGACTTCATTTGAAATAAGGAACCTGTTTCTAGGAGGAATATGGCTTCATATTAATAGATCTAGCTTTACATGTTTGTCTTCTTCCTATATACACTTTCCTTCCTGAAATGTATGACTGTGTTACAGATGGGTTTATGGAACAGTTGTGCATTTTTCTGTTTTCTCAGAGCTGCTAATAGTATTGAAATCGGCATTTCTTCTGTGATGTTTAATCTTACTGGCCTTCTTTGAGGCACCTCCCTCCAGTCAGTTTAGGAGTGCTTCTTTGTTAATACACTTCATATGTCTTTCAAACCTAGCTGTTTTTTTGCCCCCCTGTATTTAAAGGTGATCATGCTTTTGGTGAGAGCAGTTCATGTTGGCAGGAGTGTACATGTAGGCACATGTACATGAGGGAAGAGGCATCCTTCACCAAGGTGGTCTATGCAAAGTTGCTTGAAACATGTGTAAGACAAGTTTACCTCCCTTAGGAGCTCATCTGACTCAAATAAGCTGTGCAGTGAGGCAGTGTGGGTATCTTAGGTGCTGGAGTTACCTTGTGTTCTGGGCAGCCGTACGAGCCAGTGATGAGCTGTGGTGCCTTTGACCATCCCCTGTGCTGATGCTGTGGAGTTCTGCCCCTGCATGGCTTGAACTACTTTACAACCAGGCAAGATTTGTATGAGTGGAGCAGCCCTTCTTGTGATTTCCAAGTCAGGAGGAGTCTGTGTGTGCACAGAGGGATGTGGACAAGCGACCAGGGAAGAGCCTGTGTTCTGAGGAGAACCTGAGGCATGTGAGGGCAGGTGAGTGTGTGCAAGTGAGCACGTGTGTTTGACAGAGTATATGTCTGAGCCTGTGTGCTCTCCTGTGGCAGCCCAGTGAGTCTGACTCGGGCCATTCTCCAGCTGTGTAAATACACTGCTTAGCAAATTGAGGGCTCTGGTTAATGATTTCCATTAGCACAGGGCCCATATTAGGCTCCGTTTTGTGAGCGGTACCCAGCTGTCCGAATGCCATTAGAGTGAAAACATGAGCCTTTAATGTCAAGTGCGTATTGTTTGTGCTCTGAGGAGCCTCTGCAAGAGCTGGCCTGGGGTTGCTCACCAGGGGCTGTCAGGCAGGTTTATGGCACGCTCCCTGGGGACCTGCTGTGGCAGCAACAACTCTGAACACCCTTCCCTAGTCAAAGCAAAGTCCCGAGCATGGTGTGCCCAAGGAGAAGGGCATGCTGGCTAGGATGCTTGCCCAGACTACAGGGAGGCAGCTAGCCCAAGCAACAGGGTGGCAGGAGCCTGTTCCCCTCTCTGGCAGCTGGCTCTATCCGTTTTGTTCTGGAAATACACCTACAGAGCTTTGCCTTGTGCTACTCATCAGAACCAGACCACCACATGCTGTGATCCCAAATGTTGTCTTGGACTAAGCCAGATCAAGCCTGGTCATCCCTAGAGCTGGATATGAGCTCCAATCTAAAAATGCTCCTCTGCAAGAGGAGAGTTGAGGGATTTGGAGATTTCTTAGCTCCAGCAAGGGCGGTACAGAGGTGCTTCCCTGTTAGTCAGGGAGCAGGTGCACGAGGATGCTGTATTGCTCAGGGTTATAAAGGAGTGCACATTGGTCAGGGTATTGCTATGGATGAGGGCAGTCAGGTTATTGCCTCTTCTGTTACTGCCTGCAGATGGGCACAGGCCCTTTCTCACTCTGCCCTTGTCTGCTGTTGAAAGCCAGGGGTCATTTTGTGGCTGCTTCAGAGGTGCCATGATGAAGAGGCTGTATTGGCTGCATTTTGAGCCTCACTTGCAGCTGCCTGACTGCCAGTGAATCTAGGCATCTTCCCATGTCTTCTCACATCCCTGACCTTCAACCTCAACCCTTGTTCTGTGCCCATCATCCTGGCAGTGTCCTGGGAAGGCTCTCTGCCCCACGCATTGGCCACAGAAGAAGACCCAGAGAGAAACCATAGCACAGCTTTCCACCCAAAGCCTGGTGAGTTTTGTAGGTGACATTTGTCTGTCCTTTGGACCTGTCTTTCCCCAGCCTCTTCATCTGCCGTCTGCCAGAAATGAACGGATTCAGCTGCCTTCCCTAATCCTGTCTGGCATTTCAAAATGGAGGGGACTGCCAGGTTCTTTGTTCCCATTCCCTCTTGGCACTGGCAGGGGACCTTCTCTGCTCTGGAGTAGGACAAATGTGCTGATTTATTCTGCCCCTTAGCTTTGAATAGGGGTTGCTATGTTACCTTCCAGCTCTGAGGCCTGCCAGAGCATACACCATATATAACCCCACAGCAGGTGGCTATTGAGTAAAGGCCCTTAAATCTGCCTCTCTTGTTTCTTATGCTGCTGGCCAAGGTGTCAGGGGGATGTAGCAGGGCATGATTTGCTGGCTGAAACTCCAGGCACAGCTGATGCCAGGCACCATGTTGGCATTTTCCATTCTCAAGTGCCCGTCTTAATTTGCAGAAGAGAGACCGACTAGGCAGGAACACGCTGCCCACACTGGCTTTTAGAGGTTTTTCCTGATGTGAAGGCTGCTGCCCCATGGGGCTGAGCTGTGACCAAGAGCCTGGAGACAAGAGGCTTCCAGATCCTGCTGCAGTTACTGCAGCACTCAGGGCCTGGTTTGGGCACTTCCTTAGCTCACTCTGATTTGCTGTGTGTGTTTGGGTCGGACAAACCATCTGAGCGGCTTTTTGGGGATATTTGTGTGTTGTTGTCTTGTAATGACAGGTTAAAACCCAGGCAGAGGAGGGGTGAAGGCATCAAAACATCACCTTGCCATGCTGTTAGGTGGTTGCAGCTATGTGATAGACCTGAATCTGAAGTGCTAAATGAACCTCTGTCTTCTGTGAAACAGTAGAGTTGGTAATTGTTCCTTAAAAGCCCAATTCTTTGAGAAGCAGTCCCACAGTGCAGGCTAAGCAAAGCAGACCATGGTTCTAGTTAGGAAAGGCCTAGAAAAAGGAGCAGGGAGTCACATAATACCGCAGCCCAGTCTGAATCACATAGAATGTTAAGAGCTCAGCCTATCAGACCAGGCTACTCAAGGCCTTATCCAGCCTCACCTTGAACGCTGCCAGGGTTGGAGAATTCACAGCCTCCCTGGGCAACCTGTTCCAGTGTCTCACCACCCTCACAGGAAAGAATTTCTTCCTAATATCTAGACTAAATTTCCCCTCTTCCAATTTGTACCCATAACTCCTTATCCTGTCACTACAGTTCTTGAAGAAGGGTCTCTCTCTGGCTTCCCTGTAGTCCCTTTCCAGATACTGGAAGGTTTCTGTGAGGTCTCAATGCTACCTTTTTTCCCTCCAGGCTGAACAGCTCCAACTTTCTCAGCCTATCTTCATCGGGGAGGTGCTCCCGTCCTCTTAACAACTTCATGTCTTCCTCTGGACTTGCTTCAACAATTTCATATCCTTCTTCTGTTTGGGACTCCACAGCTGCATACAGTACAGGTGGGGTCTCACCAAGAGCAGAGTAGAGGGGGAGAATCACTTCCTTTAACCTGCTGACCGTTCTGCTTTTGATGCAGCCCAGGATTCCACTGGCTTTCTGAGCTGTGAGTGCACAGTGCTGGCTCACGTTGAGTGTTTCGTCAACCACCACCCCCAAGTTCTTTTCTGCAGGGCTGCTTTCAATCACTTCTCTCCTCAACCTGTAGGTTTTTGGGTTTTTTCTAATCTGTATCTCATTGAGTTTTTTCCTAACCTCTGTGAAAATAGTGGTAAAACCCTTCCCAAGAATGATGGAAGTGAGATGAGTGTAGGGGACATTTGCATGAGTTTCTGAGCTGCTGAACTTCCTACATATTCCTTGGGAATGAACTCTGCAGAATCATGATTAAACACTCTCCTGGACCACAGAGCAGCAAGACCAGCATTTCTGTCCTGTCACACAGTGCAGGGAGTACATGGCTATTTCTGGCCTCCTTACTCTGGACCTGTTCTGACCATGCTCTGAACACTGGGAGCAAAAGAGGAGAGCATGATCTTTAATGGCCACGGTAGAAACCAGTCTGTAAGGCCTTGGGAGTGGGATCCTTTTCCTCCGAGCATGTCTCAACCATTCCTCATCAAAATGTAGAGTCTGGAACCAAAAACCCTGGAGAGTTTCAGCATGCCTGGGACTTTAAGAAAGAGAGTGGTTTGTAAATCTTTATTGGAGAACTGTTGAAAAATGGGGCTGAAGAATGAATTTCAAGAGATGACTTAGTTTGTCTCCATGCTCTAAAATTGTATTAGATCTTATTTCAAGGCCAAGTGAATTTAGCTCTTCCATGTGGTACCTTTTGGTAATGATGCTTTCCTGATTCCGGTACTCTAAATGCATCAGGGATATCCTGTTTCACTTAGTGGCTAGAGGTGCCATGGGCCCTAGTCATGTGGATCCTAAGGACCTCAGTCCTGGAGGAAGGGAGGTGTGTCTGCTTTTTATCTTAAGGGTAAGAGCAAGGATGTGAGCAGAGTGCTTCCAGTGCTTATGTTAGTGCCATTTGCTGCAAGTGCAAGCACGACCACCCATTCAAGGAGGTGTAAGCATTTGTACCAGAGAGGAGGATGCAAAGCTCTCAAGGCAGGAACTTCACTGTTGGCAGCTGATATGAGCACTGACTTCATTCTTCTTCTTATTCCCCTGCAGAGCATCAACGGAGGCCGCCCGCCACCCCACTTTATGTATGATCCCTCCACTTTTGCCTTCCGTTCCCTCAGCACCTTGAAGCCGCTGAGCCCGATAGCTCCAGTGGAAGAACCGTCATGTGCCTACTGAAGGAGTTGCTCCAAAAAACCTCAGGAACTATCAACCAGTGTCCTGCCTGGCAGGGAGAAGGGGAGGTGGTGATACTCAAGGGGAGGGGTGGGAGAAGAAGGGGCAATGGCACATCTTTGCAATGCAGCTGCTCTGGCAGGAGGAAGCAAATGGCTCGGTAGCAGTGCCTGTTCTCATACCACTGATGGATCCAAGCAGTGGCAGATGTAGTGAGTTTTGTCTTTCAGGGCAAAGCAAACCACTCAGGTCCACAAATGGCCAGAGCTACCCCCAAGGCAGAGTCAAACATGAGGGTGGTGGTGAATGAAGATATCCAGAAGGTGTTCAGGGGTTAGTATGACCTGCATGGCAGCAGGGATGAGTGATGAAGCTGTGAAACCAAATCCAGTCAGTTTCCCAAGGATACCTAGGTCTGCAGTGCTTTGCTATAGACCTGACACTTCTCCCTCTCAAAAGTGAGCTCAGGGTCGGAGACAGAGGCTATACAGAGCTGCTTGCAAAACAAGAAGATCCCTCTCTGAGACTGTTACAATTGCATTCACATCAAGCTCTCTTAAGTGGAAAACCCTAGGACAGGGAGGTGTGTGGAGGAGTAACTGGCTCATTTAGCTGTGCATTCCAGATTATCTACTGGCAGCTCAGTGATACTGTCCAAAAAGAGACTGAAATAGGTGAGTGAGATATCCATATGTAGATCTGGGGTTAGAATAAAATTCTAGAATTGGAAGGTCTGTGTTGAGCCATCCAGGAAAACTCAGCACCCACCTTCAGTCCTCTCAGCATCATCAAAGAGAAGAACTTGAGGGGGTGACTGTGTGCTCATGGATCTCCTCTCTGCTGAGGCAGTGTGTGTTCTGGGGTATGTAACACCTCTCCATGGTATTGTCCCACTGCATGATGATGGAGGTAACTGGTACTACCAAACTCAAACCAATTTAATTTCTCCAGCAAGCTTTCCACAGCCCTTGTTTAGGCTAGCTGTTAAATTCAGGTACACTCTTCTGGTATCAGTGGAACAATATTCCCAGATGAAGCAAGGAATGGGAAAAAGCAGTCCATTTTGTGGCTGTTGGTGGAAGAAACAGGAGGGGAGTTTGAGTGAAGGTGGGGGACATTTCCTCACAGTTCTGAGGCTGTTGGAACCATGCTAAGCCTTGCTACCACGGGTGTTTGACTGGGATCTGTCCTTGAGGCATGTGTGTGTTTTGTGCCACAAGGCAGGAGTTAATTGCTCTTGCCTCTCCTGTTGAGTCAGAGGAACAAGGCCTTTCCTCTTGCTGCACCTGGTGGAGAGAGTAAGCTCTTTGTGCAGGTATTCCCCACCATGAGCCTGTATCTGAGTGCGAGGGGAAGCAACTAGTTTAGTGTTTATCCAGATCAAGAGGAACAACTGTGAGTAATACAAAATATTTTTTTGTTTTTTAAATCTGCCTCAGTGTAGAGTCTTTGATGCTGCTCTTTGATTGAGACCAATGGTCAGTCCAGCTGCCAGTAGGAGGCTACCCAGTGAACTGGTCTGGGCCCTTCACTGACGCCCCTGGGGGAAGTCCAGAGGCTGTAGGCTTGGGGACCTGAATCCCCCACCCCACCCTCTTCTCCCTAACTCCTGTCATTCAGGCAGGCAGAGCAGCTGGGCAAGGTGGTGAGGGGACATGTGTCCTGATATTGTCCCAGCTCTGCCTGCTCTTTGGTTCCAGGCTGTTACAGCTGGGCCACCCCTTGCACCAGCACCACCTCCAAGAGGACACTTGTATTTACTGGTGAGGGACCTCTGGCAGACCCTCATGGTTCCCTGTAAGTCTCTGTTGCCAAGAGAGCGCAATTCCTCTGCTGATTCCTCCTGCCCCCTGTAGAAATTCTGCTTATCTTGTTTTGATGGCACACCTCAGCTTTTTAACTGCTGCCAGACTGAGCTGACCAGTGCAGGACAGGAAGCATTTCTCCTTTGGACCAAATCCCTGTGCTCAGGAGATGGGACAGCAATAGCCTGGTCACTATCTGAGAGGCACATTCCTTGTGCAGAGGGCTGGGGTGGCAGCCCCTGCACGGCCCTGCAGCCTCAAGCTTTGCCCAGCAAGAGCTGCCGAGGCACTGGGGCCCAGAGGTGCGTTCCTGCCAGCCAGCAGGTGGGGCAGGCTGCCTTGCCCCGGGTGGGAGCAGGGAACAGGGATGTCCTGCCCGATATCATTGCCTTTTACTACTTTTGTAACTTTTCTGTCTTTTTCAGTCAGAAGAAAAAATAATAATAATAAAAAAATTTAAAAACTCCACAATGAAATGAAGTGTAACAGCTGCTATATTCACACCTCTTGAATATAGAGTGGGTCTTGTGGGTTTGGCATCTTCTGGGTGTTTGTGGGCAGGGCTATGGGGGGGGGTGGAGTAGAGTCAGCTATGACACAGTGCAGCCAGTCCTAAGCACTCCACAATGCAAGGAGGCCGCCTCTGCAAGTGAATGGCTTTGAAAATGGAGAGCTTTTCCAAAATGAGTGGCAGGTTCTTTGTATATGCAGCTGCTCCATTTGAGGTGCGGTGTACCGGTATGGTGTGTTGTCCCGCACTGGTGCTTTGCCTTTGGAGTGAGTTGCCTATTGCTTGGGCAGGTCAAATGTAGCCTGACTGGAGCTTTCCAGCCCCGCCCAAAACAGAAGGGTGGGAACTACCCAAATAGCCTTTGGCTTGTAATTTTAACTTCAGGAAGTCTTGCATATCCGTCCTGAGATTCTCCACAGCCCTTTTGTTTACAGCCAGAGCAGTTTTCTTTCTCCATAATTTGGCTATAGTTCACTCCTTCCTCTGGATTTTGCTTTAAATACACCATCTTTGGTACTTGAAATGTGCATTCCCCACCCCTTGCTATCTACTTGAGCTAATTCCTGTCTCTCCCCACCTCTCCTAACTCTGTATCTTCACCAGCATCTCACAAGACTGTTACCTTTGTCCCCTCTTCCAAGGCCTCCTGAGAGATATTAGCATAAATTCCCCTAGCAGTCCTGCTTAGATTCATTCCCAGGAGGCCTTTTCCATTCTTCCATACAAGCTCTGATCTCCTCTAGGCTTCTTGCCATCCCTCTTATCTTGAAATCCTCCCCTCAGTCAGCTGCAGCTTGTTAATTGTCCTTGGCCAATTTTGCAAGGGTTGTACGGTGACTTGCTGGCTCCCCCGCGTCCCTGCTCTTGTATGTCCCTTTCAGAATGCTTTTCTCTGGGATGTTTCTTCCAGCACAGCCTGATCCCTCAGCACAGCCACCCTTGGGGCTCCAGGTGCCGTTCAAAACCGTGGTGGTGGCTATGACTCCACAAACCCTGATCATCTCTAGGCCTCTGCCAGGTCGAGCCTGTTGTAAGTCTATTTTGTTTATTCAGAGGGAGGTATGGACACCTAGCGCTCCGAAGCCAGGGTATAGCTGGTGAAGGGCTGGCATACACCTTGGCATTGCACAGCCAGCCCACTGGCCAGGGTGAGCTGGGGGTAGAGCTGCTGCTGCTGCCCCTGGGGCTGTTGTCTGGGTCCCCAGCATGTGTTTGGATTTGGTTTAGTCGTGCCCACCCATCATCTCTCCCTGCAAGCTGGGCCTCTGGGTTTACAACACAAGAGGGCAGTTTTTGTGGTGAAACATGGTGATAAACTGCAATGGGGCAACAACTCTGAAGCTCAAAGAAGGCAGTTTAGGGGTATTCATGAAGATCTTACAAGGTACTTTTTAGCTGTAGTTACCAATGTTACTGACAAAGGAGAATGAGGTTGTTGGCCTCCTTTGGATGCCAGACCCTGGCCTGTGGGAACGGTTTCCCAAAGCCCACTGCAGGAGATAACAGCAGAAACCGGGGAAATGAGAGCTGAGCTGTGGTTTTTGAGCCACGGTCCTTGCTGCAGCCACTGCCCCCTGTTGCTGCCCAGGCATCCATCAGTGCAGGGCTGTTCACCTCTGTGGCTTCCAAACCACCTTGTGCAAACACTTCCTCCACTGCCAGAGTGGGCAGGGATGCTGGCTGAGGTCTGAGCAAAGCACTGTGAGCGCTCTCAACTTGGCATGGGTTCCTCAGGACTTCTACTTTGCTGGAGCTCCTGGCTTCCTGCCAGGTTTGGGTCCTGGTTCAGCAGAGGAGGCTGTAACTTCTAAGCAGAGTCCCTTCTCTGCTCTGAGCCGTCTTGCTTGGAGATGTGCAGGTGTTTCCCTTCAGAGCAGAAAACACCCTGTGAAGAGAGCAGGGCTGTTGTGCTGAAGTGCAGCTCAGCTGTGTTAACCATCTGCAGGAGGGTGAATGGGGACAAGCGGCTGTTTGACGAGCTTGGCTACAGCTTCTCCACGATTTAAGCAGGACCATTTAAGCTAATGCTGTTCTCCAATTAAAGTAAATTAATTAGGTTAATGCTATGGCCTTTTAAAGATAACAGAGGAACCAGGATCACAGCAGTGGCAAAATGGATTGCTACATGTATACCCTGAGCCGTAGCGCATCCCTTTGCAGCCAGCACACGGGATCACCTCTTCTTTGTGTTGTCCAAACATTTTCTGACATATACATGTGTACATGCATGCAGGTACACATTATGCATATGTATGTGCATTTCTGTCTCACTGTGTTTCATTTGTGCAGAGATCTCTGTCCTCTGCCAGTCACCCCCGAGCAGGGTGCCCTCTGCTCACCTGGGTCAGTCTGACAGGGCTCTGTGCAAAGCCCGTTTGTGGCATGCTCACCACCTCTGTGCTGCGAAGTGCAGTGGTGCTTGAAAGACCCACCCACCACCCTGTTTCCAGCTGCATGCTGAGTGTTAGCCCATCTGCCTACCTCTGGGATTGACCAGGAAAATGGGCAGAACTGGCAATGCTGCTGGGGCCATGGTTCTCACCCCAGGCTCGATGGAGACCACTGAAACACGGCTTGGCACAGGAAAAACTGAGAAGCAGAATTTCCAGTTGGACAGAGCATCTCATTCAAACAACTTTGGGCTTTCCCTCGCTCTTCCTGAAGCTGCATAGCATGTTGTGGCAAAGTGTGGGGTGGAAGAATGCATTCAAGGGTGTGTGTCAAGTTAGGATTTAATGGGGTATGTGCTGATACATAGGTGGGTGTATAGACGCAGTGCATTTACAGTGGCATTTATGTGCCGGTGGTGTTTGTATTTATGGCATATTAGTTATAGCTTAATCAGAAGGACATATTGGAGGAGTAAAGATAAAGGGGCATGCATGTGTGGTTCTGGATAAAGGGGCATGCATGCATGTGGTTCTGGAAGGATGGATGCTGATGGATGTGCATCTGGAGCATGGGCAGAAGAGCCCGTGCAGGGGAGGGGCGTGAATGAGGCTGTGTGTTCACAGGTGTCTGCAGGCAAGGGTGCATGGAGGACATACAGATGGGTTATGTATGCCAAGGCAAGGGTGGTATTTCTCTCCTGTTTCTGCAATCTCATCTATTATGCTAATAACTGGCAGACTTTTGCAGTGCATCACACCAGTAATGACTGGAAAAGTGAAGAAAAATTTACAAATGCCTGATCTGTGCCCTTGAGGCACTTGTGAGCTTTCACCATTGAATTAAAAAGAGGCAGGCACCTGGATACCAGTGACTCAAGACAAAGTGATCTCAGTACAAATTAAGGTGATTGTATTCTGTTGCTTCTCAGACAAGAACTGCGGGGACATCAGATAAAAGTAGCAGGTGGCAGGTTCAAAGCAAACAACCACAGGCAAATCTGCACGGAGTGTGGGGTTGCACTGGGGAACCCTGTGCCACAAGATGCTGTGGCTGTTTGGTATTTACACAGCTACAGACTTGAAAAGAAAGACGAAAAAATAAAAATACTCCCTAGGAAACTACATGCACTAATGCCGCCTCTGGTTGAGGAGGTGGTGACAGAGTGGCGTTTTCTAGGGTGCGTTACTGTGTGCCATTCCCATCTCTGCCCCCTCCTCAGTGGCCAGGGTTCCTGGTGGGCCAGTAGCTCCAAACAGGCACATGTACCAACCCTGGCATGCCAGCACTGCCTTGTATGCATGTTCCCTGCCTTTACAATTGCAAGAATTTCTCCATGGGGAGGTCTCAGTGATGACTCGGCCCTCATGTGTTTGATGGTGAGGGTGGGGGCCTGCTACTGCTTGGGGAGTGCTTGAAACCTGAGCCACTCACTGATCTATCTGCATGGCTGCAAATGGGCATCCTGCAGATCCTCCCTGCCCTCAGTGTGTGGGTCCTGTGAGAACCCTGGCTCACCAGGGCTGTCTGGCATCCATCATGTCCCTTGGCCCAAGCCAGGCTGAGCCTGAATCACCCATGGTGGCTGTGTGCAGAGGTTGGTCACAAAGGCATAGCTCAGGCTCAGGTTTCTGAAGTGTGTGAGGTCCTGGGTGGCAGGCCAGTGTTTATGTGTCAGAGGAACAAACTGAGTTTGGTTTGAGCACTGCTGCAGGCTTATGATGGGTATGTTATGCATGGAATTACCTTTTGAAATTTAGGAACATGTTAGGAAAGCAAGGACAAGCATCTTCCAGTGATGGGTAGCCCTCACATGGTAAACCTCAACCCAGCAAGCCAAAGAGGATGCAGCTGAAGCAGAAAGGCTCTGCAGAAGTAACATCGGTGATGATGAGAACATTTAAGCTTGTTGGTATCGCACCATTTCCTGAGCTAGATTTCAGTGGGCTTTTTCAAGCCAAAGGCATGAGGAAACAGAAGTTGTGGATGCTTTGAGAGATCACTCTGGCTGAAGCTGCATGCCAAGCCTGGCAGGACCTGACCACGTTTTCAGTAAACGTGGGGCAGGATGTGGAGGCAGCTTCAGACACATGAGGAGCCCAAAGATCTGTTTGCTTTTGTGGCTGCTCACATCAGTGCCTGCTGTAATAACAGCTGGGTCTGTTAGGAGGTTGGCCAGAGCTGATTGCATGTTTCCATCTGACACGCTCACAGCGGAGTAGCTCCGAGGTTGGGTGAGTGGAGGAACTGAAAGTGCCGTGGGAGCTGGATGCAAAGCAGAGAGGTGAATGGAGACAACAAAGCCCCTTTGAAAGGAGCGTGGTTGCCATCTGCAATGGGAGGAAAGTTGCTTTCTCCCAAAGGGTCCCCTAGGATCAATGCCTGCCTTGCCCTGGCATGTCCTGCAGACACTCCAAGGCAGGCTGGTCAGCATCTGTCCTTGGTCTAGTGGCCTGGGAGCATGCTGGCAGGCTATGGCACGGGGTGTCACAGGCCTCTGCTCCCCACTGGGGGATAGTGGGTATTGCTGATGTGAGATCTGTCCTGATGTGCCTACAGCTCTCCTGTTTGTGCGCTCCTGCAAGTGTTTGAAGAATCTTTGCTAAGATTTTCCAAAATGGGTTGCCAAAATGTTCTACCCTGGGTGGTTTCTTTGCCAGTGGGTGACACTTGGCAATATGTTGGTCAGGGCCTTGCCCAAGGGCAGGCTGCTCAGCAAACCTGGCCTTGGCAGTGCCACCAAGCCAAACACAAACCTCAATCATATACAGCTCTTGTGAAGCCTGAAGGCCTTTTTCAGATCTTTGCCACAGAGCCTCCACAGGCCCTGTTTTGAACAGAGATGTTTCATCCTTTCTTGGCTTTAAGCAGTTCCCAAAATAAACCCTCTGCTATTTACCAGCATTGTTTTCTTTCTGGTGTTGAATGCTGATAAATAATCAGACCCATTATATTGTATTCATATCTACCATGGTAGCAAATAATTACTACAATTACTACCAAATCAAAATGCTTCTGTTTTTCCTGGTGTCATTAGCACGTCCCAAACATTTTGTTCTTGTGGTTTAAGGTGCAGTAATAACATAGTCCAAGTGCAACACCCGGATGAGCGGAGCTTCCCAGCACAGCAAGCTTCCCAGCCGTGATTGCCTCTGAGATGCTGCTAATTTTCAATCACAGTGTCAGATCCTCTTCTACCACAGGGAGAGCAACTGCTTAGCCTGTGATTTACCCAATTTATTCTGGTAATAACTGGGCTGGCTGTGTAGCCATCTGTCTGCTTTCTGTGCTCCTCCTGCCCCCACCACCACGCAGACTGAGCCGTGCCTCTGCCCTTGCGGCAGCAGAGGGAAGGCACCGCTTTGCCCAGGCCATGAAGCAGGTCCGTGTCCATCGAGTAGGGAACAAATGTTCCTCCCTCTCTCTGCTGACCTCTAGATGCCTGGGTTGCCAGCAGTGAGGCCTGCTGCAGTTATTTCCACCAGGCAGGGCAGGAAAGATCCCTTTTCAGATAGGGCAAGGTGGATTATCAAGGTTTTGGTGGCACTTCGGCCCAAGCGAGGGGAGCTATGACCAGTTTGTGAGGGGGAAACCGAGGTAGGGAGCAGCGGAGGCAAGGACCCAACACAAAGACAGGGGAAAGATACACATTAGCCTGAAACTAAGTGCACACATATGAAAACAATCGTGGTCACATGGCTCTGTCTGTGAAGAAAAGCATTGTATTGACTGGATCATTATAAAGCCTCTACTTGAATAGCAGAGGCCTCTCTGCCTTGTGGAGTGTTACTCAAACCTGCACACAGCTCCTTCAAAGCAGACGTCAGCCAGGTTACAGCCCTAGATCAACAGTCATTCAGGATCAGTATTGCTTGAAACCACTGGGTAAAATCAAATATAAATAGAGCAGAGAGCATTTGAAGCAATTAGGGTCTCGGGGGAGATTCAGTCCCCCTAATGAAGCCAAGGAAAGGGGAGATGATGCATCATGTCTGTAATGCAGCGAGGACATGCAGAAGCTGGATTACTCAGAAAACATGGAGCAGCACGCATGGTTCCTATTAAATCACCTGACCTTTCCATCTCCAGTGGTATTTCTGGGGCTTTCATTACTGCAGTGCTCTACAAAGGTAGCCTTCTGATTGCCCCTGCGAGACAGCACAATATTTGAAGTAAATAGGCTTTTACTTGTGCACACCAAAATACCGAATTTTCTGGCTATTTTTGAACCCCACTAGTAATGCACAGGAAAGATCCTCCCTTTGGAGCTGAAATGCAGAACAGAGAATGCAGAAAGAGTTTAGGTCCTTAGAGAAATTGTTGGTTGCACAAAGATTTTCAGCTGTGGCTGAAATGGAACGGGAAGCAGGTGGCAGAAGTGTCGGCACTAGCTGGCGTGCTTGAGGTAGATACTGCAGAGCGGTTAACCACCGCAATTGATCCCACGTGACTGGGATCATCTGAAGCACCAGTTAAAAGAAGAACATGTGCTATAATTTGTGGCCATGGGAATCTAATCTCTTTGGGCCTTGGCCCACAGGCAGTGCTGTCTAAACACCACGAACAAGATATTCAGAGAGGCTTCACACTTCGCATTGCTCCTTCAGTGAGCTTTGTCCATGTGCCAAAGGACGTGACAGCTGTTCTTCAGGGGAGTGGGGAGCTGGGGCTGCTGAGAGGCTTTGCCCCGTGCTGGGTTGGGCTGTAGGAACCAGGACTACAGCCCTGGTGCAGGATGAGACCTGCGAGTCCCTCTGTACTTCTCCAGCCCCACTCATGAGGGAACTCTGCCCCATCAATCTCCTACATTCCGGACCAGGACTTCAGGGTAGCTCACCCAAGGCACCTCCTGGTGCTGAGCTGGGGATGCTGCCAAGGGCTTCCTGTATGACCAAGCCTTTGTTCTGTGAGTGATGCTGCTGCTCTGTGGAGGTGAGGCTGGCTTGTTGCAGTGTGTTTGGAAATGCTCTGGACAGGAACCAGAGACTTTGGGCTTCTCATCTGGGGTCATCTGCTGTGTGGTTTCTTTCCACTGTAAGAGGCTGGGTACCATAGACTGGGTAAGTACTCCTCATCTCACCTTCCCATGGTATCTTGCAGCTGCCTGGCAAAGGTTTAGCCCTTTCCTTACAATAGCCACTCAGAAATTAATCTTCTAAGACCTGTGCAGTTTGGAACCCCCCATCAGGCTTTAGAGATGCCAGCATTGCCTCTGCCTGATGGCTGAGCTCATGGGTGGCCCGGCCTTGACAATCCTACATCAACCAGGAGAGCAACACATTTTATCCTGGTGCTGGCACTGCCAAACAATTCACTTACTGCGAAGGAGCAGTATTCATCTTCCTTGTGAGAAATGAAAAGTTTCTTGATCTCTGAATCAAATTTGTCGCTTCCCTTTGTGTCAGGTAAATAATTTTGGCTTCCTGGCCTTGTGACAGAAAGAGCAGGGATGGAAATAAACAGTGCAGCTCAAGTCATCCTTTCATGTCACAATCTTGCCTGGGCCAGGCTGTTGGGGATGTGCAGCTTTGGTGGGGACTCCCTTCATGGTGAGGTCAGAGGGAAGGCTCCATTCCTCTTTGATGCTGTGTCCAGGTGTCCCATCACAGCTGCCAGCACAGACTTGCCCCTCTATCTATGAACAGCAGAAAGACCCTGAGACCAATGTCAGGCAAATGGGGGTGTGCCTGAGCTGATGTGACCCTGAACCCAAGATGTCCCTTGAAGATGGTGGAACATGTGGAGCTGCTTTCCTGTCAGCAGATGCTCATAGGGCCTGCAGGCAACACGAGCCTCCTGCTTCTCAGGGACTTACCTGCAGCAGCCACTTTGCTGATTCTGGGGCAAATAGGGGTGGGCAGGAGGATGGCACTCGCCAGGCTGACAGGCTGCTCTTCTCATTGTGTAATTATGTCCTGAAGAGGAAAAGCAACAGCAAGGATCTGCTTGATTTATCTTTTCTTTTTTTTCCTTTGATAAGCCAAGAGAAAGTGGAAGGAGAGACCCATTTGCAGCTCAGGGGCATGCACCAAAGAAGTGCCTGCAGCCAAAAGTAGGACTGGGAGTGGCCAAGAGGAAGAGGAGGTTATTCTCCCTGTGGGTTTATAAAATCTTGGCTCACAAAACAGGAGGACAAAGTGCATGGCCAAAACAGCATCATGCTTAATGTTTGGGTCAGAGAAGCTCCAGCTGAGCCCAGGCAGCCCCTTCCACTTCCCCACCACCCCCTGAGAGGCAGCCAGCAGCCGGGGGCCAGGCCGGCACCTCACCCCCGGCACTGATGGGAAGATGAAGGAACTGTGGGAAAACCCGGCTCTGGCTGCTGCTGTCAGCCTGGCAGCAGTTGCAGTACAGAGAATATTTCTGTGCCCACGTGTCCTCCCCACCCTGCCATGGCCTGCCTCAGCTGGATGAAGGCAGCAGCAACCAGCTGTCCTGATGGTCCGGGAACGATGGATGAAGCAGCCACCCCAAGTGCCTGACTGCTGGACATGAGGGCCAGCTCCAGAGCAGCTGGTGGGAATTGCAGCTGGGTAATCTCAATACCGTGCTAACCCCATGGAGCATGGCACATGCCCGTTGCATGGGCACACAGAGCCCACCCTCTGCCCAGGCAGTGCCTGGCACTGCTCGGGCTGTCCCCAGGAGTGATAAATGCAAAGCCACCCCTCACCTTCTCCCTTGTCCGGGGCACTGTGCACCCTGCCATAAAAGCAGCCTTTCCCCATGTGCCCCTGCACCTTGCCATTTATTACACTGCAAGGGTCAAAGGTGGGCCTGGCACTTTCAGGGATTTTGGGATATGATGCTGTGTAGTCAGTGGGGTGGGCTCAGAGAACAGCAGCACTAGGGAGACTGCAAATCTCCCATGGTACAGTGGCCTATGTGTAATAAAAACCTAGCAGTCCCTTTTGATCAAAGCAAACAGAGCCCTTTGGAAAAGCCTGCCTTAAGAGGACGTGCTGTTCCCAGAGCATCCTACAGCCCCCTGATGATGCTGCAGTTGGTGTCAGTGCACACAGTTAACTGCTACAGTATTAGCAGCCCCAGAGAATACAAAACCTCAAAGAAGGCCTCAAATCTCACAGCACTGGCTTTAAAAATAGACTTAAAACTGTACAGTTTGAACTCTGGTTACTCTGGGTTTTGAAAACTTTTGGGTTTAGTTGGTATGCATTTTCAGGTACCCTTTGCATTGCAATGGCAAGGTCACAATAATTACAGCAGAGAAGGGAGTTTATTTCTTGAAGGATATTGAGATTATCAAATATTTATATTTAGAGGGAAGGGGCTTTAACAATTCTCTAGGCTCTGAGTCTGTTAAAAATTGCAACAGCCCCTGACAGGATAATAGATTAACCTCAGACCAATTTATCTCTTTGGTTACTGATCTCCTGCTCTAAATGAGCAAGTAGTGGACTTGCCTTTTCAAGGAGGTCTACTTGTTTGCAGATGTGATAGCATCATTTGCACTGGAAACATAGGCAAGGAGGAGGGGGAAAGTGAAGTTAAATCTCAATGCCCAGGAAAGCATGAAGGCAGGCTGATAAATAATCAGGTGGTGAAACAGCTACTTGGCAATAAGTGGCAGTAACTGGTGAGGCAATTGCAGTGCAGTAAAGGCCAGTAAGAAAATATGATGTCATGCATGGCTCTGCTTGGCCAAAATGTGCCACTCCCTGCAGAAAATAGCAAAGGACTAGTAAAGAAATAGTAAAGAACTAGTAAAGTAAAAGCAAAATATGTTCGTGTTTCAGCCGGAAACCAAGGCAATCATCACTACGGTGAAGTAGCAACCAAGCTTTTGGTGGGACATTTAATTTCTTCTCCCGAGGAAGACTCTGCCACACATCAGCTGGGGAGGCTGGAAGCTGGGACACAGAGTGAGCATTGGCTGCCTCTTTATGTGCTCCAGCCTCTGGGGCTGGAGCAGTCTTGGAGGGAAGCCCTGGGGGTGTGTTCCAGAGGACCCACAGCCTTGTGTGTTATGATCCTTTCTCCTCTCCCAGCTCCTCCATATCAAACTGGAAAGTGAGCCATCAGGACGTGGAAAAATATAAATATACAGGGTTTAGAGCCCCATGTAATGGTTGTGTGTGGGGAGGAACAGTGCAGCTGAAGACAGAGAAATCTCCCCAAAATCCTTGCAGGAACATCAGAAGGCCAGACTCACCATGAAAGTGAAAGCCAGGGAGCGAGGCTTGCAAGTCCCTGGTGCCGTGGTTTTGCTCCTGATTTTGCAGGTACCTATTGCTGCACAGTAATCCCTGTGCCAATGGTGTTTCTTGCTGGGCATCCTCAAAAGCAAAGCCCCTACAATTGCCAGCCTCTAGCAGTACTTCCACTCGTCCCAAATTTCTGCTGAGCGACCCATGGAAGCTGCCGTGGCTCCACCCCAGAGACGGCCACCCTTCATAGGGAAGATGGGGTCAGGTTCCATCAATACTTGTGGAACAGTTTGGGGTGAATTATAGAAACATAATGATTCCTTTGATTCTGGGGAAGATTTCCCAAACCTCCTCTCTGATGCAGTCTAACTTCAACTCCACTTCTGCCTGTCAATCAGCACCAGGCTGCTGCTGACAGTGGGGTGACAGGGCTTGCCCACCGTCGCCACTCCGGTTAAAAAAGAAAATCATACCCTTTAAAAAGAAAAATATCCAAAGAAGAAGACAAACAAAGCACACAGCAGCCCATGTTGGAGAAGCTATGAATTGCTTTTGAAGGTGCTTGTTTGCCTGCATAAGGATAGAAGTACCTACCTCTAACAATGCTGCGGAAAAAAACCACTGTCCCCCAGGTTTGGGGTGCTCTGGAGGGCAGCCACGCTGGAATTGTGATTAAGTGTTTTGGGCCATGCCTTTCACTGCAGACTGCCAGATAAATATTTACAGCTGACCACGGAGAAGCGGCGGGGGGCGGGGGGGAGGAAGGAGAGGAGAGACATCTGTAAATTCTTTGGAGCCTTGCTGAGTTTTAATTTTAATTTAGTTCTTTTTTTTTGTTGTTTTTCCATCCACACATTATTGTCTTTTTCTCTCAACCCACAGACAGCTAAAGAAAAGAGTTTTGAGAGAAAGAGGTTATTTCTAAAACCTCAGGGGACAGATCCTGCTTGCAGTGACCGTGGCATAAAATCTGGAGCTGTGATAAACCAGTGCTGCAGAGAGCAGACCACAACCTTTGGTTTACTAACTGGCATAAATCTAATGAAACATTATTGATCTCTGTGGATTTACTCTCAGCCTCATTGCCTCCTCCCTTGTTTTCTTCACAGCTCGCCTTATCCATGGGAAGTCACTGCCTCTGTGGCTGCAATATGCCAGTAAATTGCAGTGTTACACCCACTTCTCAATGGTGTAAATGATTCCCTCCGTTTGGCCTCTGTTCTCAAAAGAAAGCAATTCCCTGTGCCCAGTGGGAAAGCATCAGCCACAGCATCGGCCAGAGCATCTCCTCCCACTGCCCCCAGCCTGCCAAAGTGTCCATAGCTGAGCCCTCCAAAGAAGGGGTAACCGAGGATGACTTATATAAATGAGGGCCCTCAGCCCTGGGGGCTCTGTGCATCTTGATCTAGGAGCATATATGTCCTGCTCAGACACATATGCAGGAATCTGTAGCTGTAAAAGCCACTGCACCACCCTGTAATCCAGCCCAGATGTGCCTCTCCGTTCACTCAAGGGACCCCTCCAAGCTGAGGCAGGCAGGGATGGAAAGCATCGCTGAGGTTCCCTCACCCCAATGAAAAGTGACCCTTGCAGAGGTCCAGAGCAAGAAGGCTGGTGGGGATGATTGATTTTGGGATGGGGATTGGAGCACGAGTCAACTGCTGCTGGTCCTGATGCACCAGCCGGGAGGCTGGCGAGCTCCAGGCCTCTCTGAGAGTCAAACACGGACGTGTGCAGCGCAAACCCTGCTCTCCTTTGAGCTCTTAAAGCTTGGTGCAGAGATCGTGCAGGCAGCTGAGCCTCCAGCGATAATGTGGTGGGACTACTCACCTCCTTAAAGGCTTCACACTTGAGAAACAGAGGCCAAGTAATGAGACTCTGGGGGAGGAATTTAATGCTGATCCGTCTGGGAGAGTAGGGGAAAGAGTTTATGCTTTGTTGGGGGTCATGTTTGCAAGCGAGCTACCAGGATCTCCTCATCCCCATGTGGTAGCAGCTTGGGCTTGAGGCTTATCCCTGCTCTCATCAGTGACCTTATGAGCAGCCGAAAAAGTAGCATTCCAAAAAAACTCCTGTGATGGCTGCAAAGTCATCTGGGAAGTTACTCTTTCTGTTAGTGTCAAAAAGCTGCGTGGCCCTAAATAGAAAGTGTGGAGGCAAAGGTCTTGTCCCCAGGGCTTTGCAGTCTCAGCACAAAGAGTGCGGTTATAAAGCAAGTCACGGAGTCCAGGAAGGGAATTTATGGCTCTGGAGATGGATAAATAATACGCCAAGATCAACAGCAGTGGTAATGTTGAATTGTACCGAGTGGAGTTGCTCTGCTATTACAGGGCTGTAACAGGCTTGGAACCTCGCACTACAGTGAGCCAACTGCTGGGGAGCTGCTGCAGCAGTGAGGCCCTGGGATGGGCACCACCAGCTCCTGACAACCTGGAGAGGCTTCTTGGATGGAAGAAAGCAGTGCCGCTTTCCAGGGATATGTCCTCCCCAGCACGATCTCAGCGCTGGCGTCAGCGCTGGCTTGTGATGAAGATGAGGGTTACAGTCGCGATCTCACGCATCACCTCCCAGCAGTGACGTGACCTCATGGGGTGCTGACGTGGCTCTGACTCTTCTTTTGTCAACCATCTGGAAGCCTTTTGGGCCCCCAGATGTGATGAGAGGAGGATTGGGCTTTGTGTAGCTCTTGGAGGGTGGAAGGAGACAAAATTCCAAATTTTGGCAGTCTTTTGTGGCTCTTCTCAGCTTTCCCATCTACCTCCTTATTTCTGTTTCACTTCTCTCCTCTCATCCTGGAAAGTGAAGCCACTCCAGTGTTTACTTTCTCTGTTCCCTGCCTAAGTTGTTAAACATGTCCTAAACATACTAAACATCCCCTGCTAATGGATAAAAGAGTGGTGGAAATCCATTGGTGGATGTGTCTCAAAGGAGAGGTTGGAAAAGCATGTCAGAAGCACTGCAGAGATAGCTGATGCACTCTTGGGACTGGTGATGGACTGAACAACCTCCTGTAGTCTTTTCCAGCCCTGATTTCTGAGCTCCTCTGACCCCTAAATTCTATGCTGTACATCACATGTAGCCAGTGTTTAGTCCCGTACTTATTCTCCATGTGCACTGTCTGAAAGCAGAATGAGTTATTTGGGGGAACATCCCAGCTGCCCCCAGCCACTCCCAGGCACTCTACAACCAGCCCCTGTGCATGACCTGAGACACCAGAGACGAACTTACCCCCCCTCTCCTCGGGATTTGCTCCTGGAGTGCTGTGCTTACATGCGGCTCTCATCTCTCACATCCTCAAAGCATTGACAACAGGGCTCCTGAGGGGAGAGGAAAGCTCGTGTGTAGCCTTCACAGCAAGAAAGCAAACAGAAGACCTCAATCCTTTAAAAAGGAATCTTACATTTTAAGAAGGGTCCTCTGATTTTGGTTGGAAGTATTGCCTGAAGCTTGGCTTTGACAAGCCTCATGGTTAGAAGACCTAGTGTGAGAGGGGCCTGAGAAGCAGCTGGAGAACAAGCCCTTCTAAGATGGCTAAAAGGAGCCTGGAAAATGGCAATGGAGGGATCCACAGTGGGCAGCAGAAGATCAGCGTTTTTGCTCATCCCTTCTGCCTATGACACAGACTTGCGCCTGTGCAAGCACTGGCGCTCCCCTCTGCTTGCTGACTCAAACCAGTGAGGAGCAGCACGGTTCGCATCCGTCTCCCGCAGGGATGGAGAGCTTCCCGCTTCCCCCCGTGTCGGGCTGGCTCGCTGCAGCTTGCGCCGGGTCAGGTTTCAGGCTCTGCGCTCTGCGTGTGTGCACTCGCATGTGCTTTTAACTCACTCTGAAGCCTTTGCAGGAAATTAATTTGTGTCAAACGATTGGGTTTTGTCCTCCCTTTGGTTTCTGGAGGGCAGGTGCTGGAGGGTGCTGTTGATTCAAAATGCTGCAGCTACTGC
The DNA here is from genome assembly GCF_015227805.2 of Hirundo rustica. Lineage (NCBI taxonomy): Eukaryota > Metazoa > Chordata > Aves > Passeriformes > Hirundinidae > Hirundo > Hirundo rustica. The sequence goes on from NC_053452.1 coordinate 29,668,632, forward strand.
CCTGCTCTTCTGGCCCCACAGCTGTGTGTGCCTGGTGCAGCTCTTCCCCAGAATCAGCTAAGTGAGCAGAAATCTCCTGGTGACAGATCAACCATTTTCGGCATTTTGGGCTCAGGAATGAGCCCAAAAAAGGAGTAGAAGTTGGTGTTTTGGCGTTTGAATTGGTGCTTGCACAATGGCAGGGTAGCAAGTGGCTGGATTATCCAGAAAATGAGTAGGAATGACAGGCAGCAACCTTCTGTCTGTTCCTCAGAATCTCCAACATCTCCAACACACGCATCACACAGCAAGTGCTGTAGCTAACCAGTTTGCAGTGTGGGTGACACGCCCATGGATCTCCTCAATCCTACCATGATCCTGTCAGTTCATGTAAGTCAAAGAGCTTTGATCCAGGTTGGCCCTTGGCTGAGAGTCCAAGAGAAGACTCCAGAGGCCAAGAGAGGGAAGAGAAGAGGCCAGGGTGTCTCCAGACAAGGAGCTTTTCTGGCTCAGTAGGATTGATCTCTGTAGCCTACTGTGGCAGAGCTCTGTGAGTATTGACACCTGGAGACCGAGCTGATGGAACAGAGCCTTCAATTTCTGTGACCAGGAAATATGATCCTGGGCCACGCATGCCTCTCACAGCCAGTTTTCACTCTCTTTCTTTGAGCTGTGGATTTTTAATTTTTTTTTTTTTTTTTTTTTTAATTTCTTGCCCCGAATTGCTATACTTAGAGATCTTGTTTGCTTGCTAATCTACAGCAATTTTGCTGGCCCAGGGGAGCTGTATTTGGTAATTAAGTGGATGATGCACTGGTGAGTAACGTGGAGTCCATAAATGCTCTGCATCCTTTCAGCTCGGTGGCTGTGGGAGGCCGTAGTGAACTCAGCTATACAGACACTATGAGTGGTGAAGTGATCAGTGCCTCATTATTTTTCCACTGTCAACAATTGTCTGTGAACCCCACAGGCGAAGTGTCCAGAGCAGGCTTACACAAAGGATGACAAATAGCTATTGCCCTCGCTTACTCTGCTAGTTCAGGGCTGAAGGCTGCATAGTAGGTCTCATGGACGTGACCCTGCTGAGGCTCCTGCGGGTACAAGGAAGATATCATGCAATAAAGTTCCTTTCCTCTGCTCTCACTATGCTTTAAAAATAAACAAACCCTATTGCTTATAACCACTTCCTGCCCCTACCACTGAACAATTAATTCTGCCACCGTGACCTCAAGTTCTGCTGTTTACTGGTGTTGGAGTGGTCACATCTCTGACGGTGTCCTTTTACCAAAAGAGCTTTGCTCACATGCGCATCCCTGAGTGGGTGCACGTTGCGTGTTACAGCCACCCGTGACCTCTCTCGTGTCCATCACCAGTGGTGGGGAACAACCTCCCACGGCATGGTGGGCTCAGCGGGACGTGTGAGCGCGTCGGGGCGTGCACAAGCGTGCAGTGGGGGTACCGTGCTGCAGATCAAAGGGAAGACGAATCTCTAAAATGTTTAGTTTATGAAGTGCATTGTTGTTGCACTGCCGCCCAAGGTCTTCAAAGGGCCCCAGATTTATTGTCTCAGCACAGTTCAGAGATATTTGCTGTAGATTAAAAATGGAAGAAATAGGAAGGGGGCCAGGCATGTAGATTACTGAGTAAAAATAGAAGCTCTCACATTCATTTGCTGTATGAATTTGGGTTTTGTTGCTTTCTTCCCTTGCTAATTTTTTTCTCCCCTCCCCCTTACATTTGTTCCTAAAAGCCAAGGGGTCACGTCTGTGTTTTCTTGTGTGGCCGCACGCAGTATGTCCTGACAGCTCTGCTATCTCTTAGGTAGAAACTGAGATTATCCAGGCATGGCTTTTGGAAAGGAAAACTCAGTACAGGCAAATCTGCTTCGCTTTTAGTAGTGGAGGTACCGTTTAATCTCAGCCCCTGACTGTTTCTCTTCCCACAGCTCCTCTGCTTGGAGGAAAGTCATCAACTCAACACATGACAAACAAATTAACTCTCCTTTGTGGCCGTGGATTTAGAAGAGAAGAGCAGTCATTTGGCTCCTGCTCAGCTGGTCATGTAATGCCCCCCAGACAGCCTGGGCCGTGGTGTCCAGCTTACTGGCGTGGCAAGGTTGGCATGTCCCTGGCAGGATCTGACCAGGCACCTGCTGTGATGGTGCTGTGGGCAGGCACAGAATGCACCTACACGGCCTGGGCCCATGCAGGGGCTTGTCCAGAGCTTCTGCCCTCACTTACTACTTACAGACTGACCTTCCCCACCAAACCAGTCTCCAGTCACTCCTTTCTGTTCTGTGGCTGGGGTGATGGTAGGAGGTGTCAGGGAAAAGCATGTGCTGTGAGGTGGAGAGATGAAAAGCATAAAAACACAACTTCTTTACTTGCCTGCACTGAGCTCTTCCAGTTCCAGTAGGCTGAGGGAGGTTTGTTCACACTATCATGATCTGACTTTGACATGGGATGGGGCAGGGTTGTCCACATTCACAGCATCTCTGATACTTCTCCTCACCACCTCTTATTGATTGTCTCCTGGGCTTAATGTGCTGGATATGTCCTCACTGAGGCACTGGCTGTTGCCTGTTAGGCAGAATCTCTGGGTATCAAGCATTCAGTACCGACAGAACACCGTTCTCCAAAAGCTTACACTACAGGTTGAGAAGACAGCCACAAAGGAGGGAGATACAAATCCAGAGAGAGAAAGTGCTGGAGGCTTTGGAGCTAGAGATGGTATCGAGTACCTTGTGTTTGATTTATGGTTCTGGTTCTCCAGAAAGCTTTACTCCAAATGGTAAAAATTCCCCTGTGCAACTCTCAGCCCCACCTAGCAGGCCTGGAAGAGCTAAGATTTGGGATCCTACATCCTATCACTTGGGAGGAGCATTATCTTCATGCTAAGTGTGAGCCCACACCCTAGCCGTGTGAATCTTACACCACAGCTATGAGGAGAAATACTTCAACCATCTTGTGACCCTGTTGGGAGACAGAGTCCACTGCTAATGCCTATCTCTCCGAGATTCCAGCTAGCCATCCAGTAGCTTTCAGCAAAAGAGCTGGAAGCTGTGGCCGTCTTCTGGATGCCAGGAACCCCACCAAGTTTGTTTGTGGTGTTGGGTAATATTATGAATGCTCACCCCGCATCCGTCTTGTCACCTTTTACCTCTGCATCATGCTGTCCATTGCAAAGGCTGCCATACATTAAAAAATCTCTGTCTCCAGTGAGGTTTAGGTATAGATTTTAATATAATTACAGCATGTAAACAAAATACCACTCGATTATTGAAGCCATATTCAGTGAAGCTTAGCTCCCATGCGAGAGATACATATGAATTTAATTGCTGTTAAACCTCAGCAAATGTTCTTTCAGTGAGGCACTGGTATTATTTAACACACAGATCAAAACAACTACTGAAATCTAGAGCCAATGTTGGAGATTAATCAGTGGGCTTTGGCCATTTCACTGCACAAGAGGTTATTTGTGGGACGCTTCCTGCATTTTGGCAGCTGGTAGGACGATGTCACACCCATGACATCCAGCTCCAGCCATTGCTCAGGCCCATCCAGGGGTTTCCCTTGAGCTGTCCTCCTCAGGGAGAGCAGCTGGGACATGGCTGCTCTTGACAACTGTGGCCAGGCTGTCTTTCATAGCAGCAGGATCAGCACTGGGGACAGGCTTGTGAATGCCAGCAGAGCTGGGTGCTGCTGCAGGGACAGGAGGGCAATGCCACCTTTGCCGGGGTGGCCCCTGGCTGGGCAGTGTGTCCATGACATCCCTCTCCCGAGGCTGCTCTGTCGCCTGCAGCTTGGCTGCTCCCTTCTGCTGCTGACATCTGGAGCAACAACGTACACAAAAGTCTTTACAAAGCAAAAACATACACAGAGGAACGAGATTAGGTTCTTTTGAGCCTCTTCCAGGCCCAGCCTCCCCCAGCTCCCTTTGCTATGTTTTGCTTTGTACATTGGGAGGAGAAAAGCTTGGGTAGAGAAAAAAAGGACATTTTACAGGTTAATGATGCCTAGATTTGATCCAGGTATTGCTTCCCGGATCTTTTTCAAACTCTGGTGATAATTGAAGATGTTTTGCAGAGCGCAGAGGGTGGTGGGGAAGCTTGGGACAGCTTACAGATGTGTGCTTTCCCTGGCCTTTGCAGCCTGCCAACCCGGCGATGGCTCTCTTTGGCTCATTGCATCAGGACCTCTGCAGAAGCAGCGAGCTCCCCGGGGCAGAGGTCTCGTGGCTGTGAGCACCGACAGAAGCGCTCTGGGTGGCACGGCAGCAGCAGTGGTGGCACAGAGTCCCCTGGCTGGTGAAGGAGAGCAGTGCCCCTCCCTGTCTGCCAGCGCTGCCCACCTCACCGGGAAGAGCTTCTGTCTCCTCAGAAATACCACCCACAAAAGCTGTGGTGTTGTTATTCCCATTTTACATACAGATCCTCAAAAGTGTTTAGATATCCAATTTCCTGTTAAATTGAGAACTCAGTACCTAAATGTCTACTTGGATCTAGGCGATTTGCTGATAACGTTGTAAATGGAATGTTGACCTTCCAAACTGGTTGCTGGTGGCTTTACCCAGAGACATCTGTTTCTGCCAGAGTACAGGTCCCTGCTCCCACACGAGGCAGCCAAAGATCTTGTGGCTTCTTGGTGGGACTCACCTCTGCCCCCAGCCCCGTTGGTGTTCTCCTGTGGCACCGGGAGGGCCGGAGATGCTGTGGGGATGGGCTTGTGCTCAGAGGAGATAGGACATCAAAGTCCTGGCCGCACACAGCAGGAGATACTCTGCAGCTTCTCCCCCCAGCTCCTCTGCCCCCCCTCCTCCCCCAGCAATGGGGTGCCACCCTGTTGTTTTTGGCAGCTCCCAGTGGGAATAATTACAATGTGCATGCTTTAAATTCCCTCTTTTGCAATGACAACTGGATGCAATTTCCTTCGGATTCTCACAAAGCTTGTGAAGCTCTCACATTGTTGGAAGCCATTCAGTGAGTGCTGCAATATGTTCAGAGGTGGCTGCTTCTCAGCAGGACCCCAAGTGATTCCTAGAAACCTTTCCATAGCCTGTTGTGCACCTCGGGACCCTCTCAGCAGGTGATACAGGGGAGCAGGGTCTTTCAGCTGAATGCAAGCTTGTTATTGCCACGCTGCGGAGTACCAAGATAGCCTGGCTGGAGGCACACACTCACACGAGAGAGACTGTGCAATGCAGACCTGAAGGTTTAAAGATTTCATATGTTGTTGGGATTTTGCTCAGGAAATGCCAAACCAGAACTGAAACCTGTGCTTGATGTTTGATTCTCATTCATGCTTAACATAAATATTACTCTTGCTAACCAAACATCCCCCGGAACAGCTCCATGGAGATGAGTCTTTGCAGAGGACATTATGGACAAGTTTTGGCTTTTGCCTGTGACAGCAAAGGACCAGATACAGCCCAGGTCTCTTCTGTTCTCGTTGCCCTGTGATGAAAGAGAGAGACTCACCAGAGCAGGCTGCTGAGAGAAGTGACTTTTGAGACCACATGTGTGTGCATTGAGATGGTCTGTTCGGCTGGAGGGGAAATAGTCCTTTTGATCTGGAGACGCTGAGGAAACAAAAACTACTTCCTCCAGCTAAAGGCTGGAGAACATGGAGGAAAACACTCTTCTGACAATGGGGAGTACCACATCTCTCCTTCCTACAGGACGTGCTGTGCTGAAGATGGCCAGTTTCAGGCCATCAGGCTCAGCACCAAGTCAGGCTCTGAGCAACCTGAGCTAGTTGGAGATGTCCCTGCTCGCTGCAGGGGGTGGACTGGGTGATCTTTAAAGGTCCCTGCCAACCCAAACCTTCTATGATTTGGTGCTGCTCTCAGACTTCTCCTGTTGACTTGTGGAGGCATTCATACCAACACCCCACCAAACCACTGGACCACTGAAGGACAGCCTACAGTGCCCTTCCAGAACATTCTCCAGGCAGCTCATGGAAGAGCACGATAACTTCAGAGGCCTGATGAAACCCAGCTCCTGCCTGTGTGGGCAAATTATCTGTGCAATGTTCATCAGGAGAGGAGAGGAGAGGAGAGGAGAGGAGAGGAGAGGAGAGGAGAGGAGAGGAGAGGAGAGGAGAGGAGAGGAGAGGAGAGGAGAGGAGAGGAGAGGAGAGGAGAGGAGAGGAGAGGAGAGGAGAGGAGAGGAGAGGAGAGGAGAGGAGAGGAGAGGAGAGGAGAGGAGAATGCCACTAGGACTTGAAAAAAACAAAGTCCAAGGAGGAGCAATATGTATTATGATTGGAGGGAAGGGGTAAAAGAAAGACCGTGCTTCTGTCTTTTGTAATTTGGGAGGGAGGTCTTGCACAGATAGTTTATTCCAAGTGCCTGATCTTTGCCCTGTCTGGGGAACATAGGAATTAACTCAGATATTAAGCAAATGCTATGGTCTCACTGGAAAGCAGCTTGCACTTATCCGGAGCAAATGAGACCTTGGGCAAAAGCTCATGTCAAACAGCACCTGGAGGAAACTGTGCACATTGTTCTGGATAAAGAAATGCCCTCTCAGTCTTCGAGCATGGCGGGAAAGAAGCTGCCTTGATGGCTGAGTATGGAGGAAACCAGCATAGTCCAGTGGAGCAGTGAGGACATTTTGGGAGCTCTGGTGGGCTGTGATCACCCGAGAGGGTCTGCTGTCCCGCAGTGCTTGATGAGCAGAGCTGCCCTTCCCACAGAAGTGCTGTGCAGGTACTGTTGTATTGGTGTCGCTATTTTTCCCCATTTCCTGACAGTGATAGCACCTCAGATGTCCTAAAGGCAGGGCAGCCATCTCTCTGTGGCTGCCACAGCACAGTCCTTGCCAGCCTGCAGTCCATGCAGTTCCCAGGCATCCAACAGTGCTCAGCAAATGTACAAAGTGCCATACAAACCATAACCTTCCTGCATTCGCAGTCCAGTGCGTGCAATCAAACCTGGGGAACGTAAAGGAATAATCAGGCACTCACAGCTGAGGTTCACTTTTACCTGGGCCTAAGTACAAATCACTGTGGTCACTGTGCCTTGGGATGCCTCCGGTTTATCCAGGAAAAGCTTAGCAGACCTTTGAGTAAAGCACATACAAGATGCTGGTATAACATTTTCCAGAGAAACCTGGAGAGCAAGATGGGAGCACAGTAAGCACATGGTCCTGAGGTGTTCCAGGGGCTCAGAGTCAAACTCTGCTCTGCCATTCAAGACTCAATGGGACCTGCGGACTGTCCTTTGGGGAGTTCATCAAGGCTGTGCTCCTTTCTGTGGGCACTGCAAGATTGTGTTCTCCACAGCATTGCAGGCTGATGCCCTGGGACACTGCTGAGTAGGGGCTTATGGAGCACTGGGGACAAGAGAAAAATGTCTCAACTTCAATAGATTCGATAGGAAAAAAATACCTTTCTGCACACAGGGTGGAATATGACGGTGCAGGCCACACTCTAACCCAAGAGCAGCTACAGGTTACAATGGCTTTCCAATACCTGCCCTAATTTCTTTCTGGTTTCACAGCTTACTTGTTTTAGGAAGAGGGAATTTGCCCCAAAAGAAGGGAGCCAGGGCATTTTTTTTATTTATACTTCATTTCCCTCAGTGATTGTTTATTCCTGGGGAACATCACTACCCATCCCATCATCAAAGCTTGAGGTTCTCATAGTCAACGTCCTGGCCTTGGACTGTAACCACAAAAAAATGGAGGAGTTCACTTTGCTGTGAACCTTTTGGGTGCTGGCAATATTTGGAGATGCAGTCCCATGCTGGTGGTGCCTGTGTGGTCTAATTAGCCTTTATTGCTACTCTCGCCTGCCCGCTTACTTCCATGTTAATTTATGTGTCCCAAGATGTGCCTGCTCATCTGTTCCTTATTTCCTGGGCATGAATTTATTTTCTTGCTGAGTACTGAAAGGGAAGGAGATGAAATGCATTGAAGATCTTGATTTACAACTTCAGCATTTCCCTAAATCTGTTAAGAACTGAGTTTTCATGTCCCCCTCCTCTCTACCCTCTATGATGGCAGGGAGACACCCAGCATGGCAAGCTGGAACATGGGCACCAAAGCAGAGACAGACCTCTGTCACTTCACTGACCACAGCTGACAGTGGGCACTGTCTGCCCTACACCCAGTCCTGAGTGCACTTTTTGTGATATCTTGACCCTCTAGTGCAGCATTGTACACTCACCATTTGGTTCTTCCACCAACTCTCCTGTGTTGTTTTGAAGCTGATGATGTAGTTGGTGGTGGTGATGCACAGGGTCTAGTTTGGGATGTAGCTTGTCTAAGGCAAGGAGGAAAACATGGGAGCAGGTCAGAGCAACTTCAGCTCAAACAGCCACCACCCTGCCTGGCCCTGTGGCTGCCCAGCTGCCTCTTCCTTGTGATGCTTTGCTACAGGGAAGAAACTTCCTATCCACTAAGCCTTCATGCTTGGTTTACAGTACCCAGTCAGGATCACAGGGAAAGCAGCTGCTGGTTGATCCAAAATATTGATGTCAGTGGTTGATTAGGAAAAATCTATCAGCGTGCAACTGCATCTCAATAACTAGAGAAGGGACTTCTTCTGGTGGTGGATCCTTCCTGGTTCCCCAGGAGCCAGGTACATACTTGCCAATCGTGCTGCTGTGGTGAGAGGGGTTTGAGTCAGCAGGGATAGCGCATCCAAGAGAGGTCACTGAGACAGGTCATCCCTTCCTGCTGCGTCTGGGGTCCTGTCTGACAAGTAGCAAACTTTCCCAAGCAGGAATTAGGCCACTCTGGAGTTTACTCCATTTCTCCTGTGCTTTCCCAGGCCTCTCCTCTCAACTACATTAAAATCTCCAAAGTCATGGGGAGAGCATTTCTCAGCTTCTGGAAAAGCCTTTGTTTAGGTTTATGAAACAGCTTGTTTGAGCAGGTTGTGTCCAACCATTCTCCTCACTTCACCCTTGCCTGGGCACATACGAGGAAAGGAAAAAGAGAGACCAGCCTGGCTGTTTTGGGGAATCCTGCCACTACATGGGTCAAACCCATGTGCTTGGACCTCTGGGGATCAGCGGAGTTAGAAGAGGTCTGGAGAACCTCTGGAAGACCTCTGGATGAGGCAGCAGGACTTGCACTCCTGACCAGGATAATTCCTGTTGGGAGACTGAAGAGAAAATATCCATTAGCTTTAATTTTAATGGCAAAGGAGGGTGACAGGCACCAGGGAGAAGCTTCCTCCTCACCTGTGGCCCATGAAAATCCCCTACCAGGCTGGCAGTCACACTTGGGTTGGAGGAGGGAGCCCATGCATCCCTGGTGGACTCCCTGGCAAAGCTGGCATGAGCCATTCATGGTGGTAAACAAGCCAAAGACCACTGCAGAGCACCCCAGTGTCATCCCCCTGCCGTGGCTGGCCTGAGGAGTCTGTACCAGTTGAACCCAGCCTGCTGCTTGGAAAACCCCTGGCTGTGCCGTGGGACGAAGTGAAATATCGTTTCCCAGCCTAATGGATAGGTTGTTAAATATACAATGATTTACCATCACTTTCACTGCAATAACTGTTCGCACATTGTCTCTTTGCCCGTTTTTATGATTCATGCTATTTGGTTGCCCAATTGACATTACCAAAATAAGGTTTCTATGCCTCAGCCTTTCCTTCCTCCTCTCTCCCCTTTTTCTTTGACAGTTTATAGGCCTGAGAGGAGTTTTTCCAATCATGGTAATATCTTCATGTTTTGTTGACAAAAGGTCAACCTAGGAATAAGCCAAACTGGTTTTATGAAAAATATTTGCTTATTTAGTAAGGGGATGTGTGTAGGAGATCAAATTTATGAGGGCGAAATTGAATCTGGTTATTTGAAGGATTCTGAAATAAAAGCTTCCCACCCACTCACAAGGGGAAGAACAATACTTATAAATTACTTTAGGTTGAAGCAGAATGTAAAAATAAACTAAGTTTCTGTGCAAAAGGTAATGAGATCCGGAGGAAGAGCTAAAACCAGAGCTTAAGACACAACAGCCCATTCACTCCCTCATGCACAGTGTTCATTTCACACTATTATTCCTTACAGACGAAAAGTCATAATCAGGTTCCCCAGTATCTGACCTTCCAGTTCCACAGCACCCATCCTTATCCACTGGTAAAGAAAGATCCAGTATCTTAACTGGTCACCTAGCCAGGAAATCTCTTCTGTAGCATGATTTCTCTGGTTTGATTTTAAATTATAATTCTAAAACTGGTCTCTCACACCTTTTCATGAGAATGGCCCATGCCAGGAACCCTACTCAGCTCAGGAGTAATTTGCATGAATAGCACTGCTGAACACGTGTGCTTGGAGGGTCCTGTCCCTCAGATCTTCTCTCTTTTCTCTGAAAAGAATAGCCAACAGTGCAACTAGCCAACAGGTTAAGTCACACTTTTCCATAGAGAATATGAAGAGGGAATGTACCATATATATGCATATATGTATCTCCATATATTTTAAAACTCTATATGTGAATGTGCATGTGTATGTATATACATGTGTACGAATTAGAATAATTCAGACCAGGAAACCCCTCTGGAGGTGATCATGTTTAATTGCTGGAAAGACAGCCCAGCCTGACTGTTCAGGCCCTTGTCCAGTTAAGTGCCGAGCCCTTCCAGATGTGAAGAAATTCTCCTGATATGGAACTGGAATTTTCTTTCCTGCACCTTGTGACTGCTGCCTCTGTCCCACCACCGTGCACCTCTGAGGACAGTCTGATGTGCACACAAAGGAGTATATCTGGGCACACACACACAAGGTTTCTTTTGTCCTTCCTCTGTGCATCTGAGAGATAACAAGCACGTGGAGCCTTGCTCTGGCCCAGTGCAGCTATTCCTATTTCTAGTAAACTCGGAGAGACTGTGGGGAGGATCTGGCATTTCCTTCCTTCTCCTGCTGGTGCACAGCTCCAGTTCCTTTGTATTATTTAGACGCATGCCCCTCTCATGGCTCGGGACATGACATTTCTTTCCTCTTTAAGCATGATTATTACAAAACATGAACTGGAGCAAGAACTACGGCAAAAAACCCCTCTTTAATGAAGTCTCATTGACACTGGATGCTTGTTAAAAAGCACAACAGAACGTCAAGCAGGTCTTTGCAGCTATTAGAGAAAAAGATGAGCCATTATTGAAAGAGTTCAACTGGTTTGGGTTAGCACTACTGTCATACATATTTTGGCAGTTTCTAGATATTCTAGGAGGCGGGATACAAAAATGAAATCCAATTTGCTGGAGATTTTATATAATTTTTAAACAAGATAACAATATTGTTTTTAGATACTCGGTATTGTTTGTAGATATTCTGCCTCTCTTTCTGTATGTAGCCACCACAGATCATCACTATAGGACTGGACATGAGCTATCATTAAATCCTGCTGGACACAGGACTTGGCTTGAGCACAGCTGCATGTGTCTTGGGCTTAGAGCCATAAGAAGAATGAGGCCAAACTCTCCCAGCATAGAGGCAAAAATGATGAAGCTTCTTGATTGTGAAACAATCTTCTCGCTGGGAAAGCTGCTCAGGATTTTGTAGTTTTTCTGTCCCCAAACACACGACAGCTGGTGTGACCTAGCCTGTGAAAGGATGATTAGAGAGAAATACATGGCTGGTGTTCATGGGCACGGAATCTATTTCTGATAGAGGTAAATGGAGATTAATCTATCTGTACCTGTGGACCTCCCAGCCAATTTTCTCCCTAATGGATGGTAGATGTTTTTTCATTCATGCTTTTCTCGCTTTATAACATGAGAGCAATCATACTGTCAGAGCTGTGACCTCTCACCATTACTCTAAGAAGAGCACATCTTCACATTTGTCTTTGGGGAACAGACAGGGCCTGTTCCAAGAGGATTTTAGTTACTCCAGTGCCACAACAGCTAACCAGCATAATTTTTTTTGCATAATAAAATTGTATTTTCTGCCCATTTGCTCTCAGTGACCCATCAAAGGATATAGAAAGCTTTTTCATAGTAATTTCAAACATAGCTCAGATTCTGCCCTTTTCTACACAGGAGAGATCCTGTCATCCACCCCTCTCTCCCTCCCACTCCAAACACCAACCCCATCCCCAGGGGGAGGAGACACTTGTTGCGCCCGGCTGACGAAGCTCTTCACAAAGGCCCCACACGTAGTGCCAGTGTCTTTCAGAGAGATCACACTCACTGAGTACAGCTGCATTGCTGTACAATTAGCCACATTTCTGCTGGATGTGTTGGGTAGCAAGAGGTAAATGCCATAGGGAAGCCAGAAGCTGGGAGTGGGTCAGGGTGCAATCTCAGTAGCTGATTCTGCTTGGGCCAGAGCCAAAACTGTTTAATACTTGTCTGTGTGTTTTGAGCAGTCGAGGAGAACGTGCGGAGCATCAGTGCTTCACAACGTGCCTCCTTGTCTGACTGCTTTGCAAGAGCAGATGACAGTTCTCAGGCAAATCTGCTAATTTGGAGGCAGAAAATGGTTTCGTCTGTCTTGCGGCGAGACACCTGAGAAGCCAAGGGAGCTGTTTCAGGAGAAAGCACAGAGAAGGTCTGTGTACTTACAGCTGTGCTTTCAACACTGGAAAATAAATCATCTTTCCACCACAGAACCCATTATAGTTACCCTCACATGTAAGAGCAATTAGGATGTTACTGCCTTGCTGTCATGGAGCAGCCTGAATTGCTGCTTGAAGAGGTGTAATGGGAGTGGAGTTATTATCTGTGGTTTGGGGAATAAGGGTATGAATGAATGAGTTACGACATTTCAGATAAATAATCCTCTGACTTTTTGCAAAGAAGTGTCGTCCCACCCTGTTGCAAGCCGATAACTCTGCCATTTCCTGCCCGAAGAAATTCATAAGAGCAAATCTCAGCTCTCCCCTGACTCCTCTCCGATGAGGGAGAACAAGAAGGGAGAAATTTGGCTGTGGCTGTTTGGTGTTGTGCCACTTCATCCTGCTGGCTCAGAAGCCAGCAGCCTGCTCAGCTCTGCCCGAGTGGCAAACACACCTCCTGCCCAGGACAGCTGCCATGGCACAAGCCAGCCCTCCCTGGCAGAAGTAAGGGCACAGCATGGAGTTAAACCCCCTTTAGCCACAGATACTGCCCACTTTGTTCTGTGCTCGATGGACCCTCCCCCCCAAAAAAAAGAAAGATGTGACAGATCCAAAGAAAAGGAGCAGCTAGGAGACAGGTGTGTGTGTCCCCCAGTCTACTTTCCCAAAAGAAAACAACCCCCAGAAATTGGTTCAGGTTCCACTGGGATTGGAGGCTCCCCTCAAATCTTTGAAATACAAATACAGATTCTGTTTCTGCTCAATGGATGGGAAAAAAATCATGGTTCAGGCTGGTTTCTGGTTAAGTTCAACTCCAGAACCCCTTGTGCAACTCAGGAGCAGGACGAAAGTATGAAGAGGGTGTTTTGCCATTTGGGTAAGTAGAGTTGGGCTCGAGAATGAAGTTGAATAAAGGAAGAGGCTCAGCACAACGAGCCTCATGTCCTGTCCCATGGGAAACAATAAAGCTTGAACTGACTTCAATATACAGGAAAAGCAACAGTGGAACAGAGGAGCAGCAGCAGCAAAACAGTCTAGTGTGAGAAAAGATACAAAATCAAATTAAATCAGGAAAGCTATTGTCAAGGGATGGCTTCAAGAGGTGTCTGCTAGTCCCTGGCCTCTGTGTGAAGAGAAAATGATCACTTGCCAAACAGAAGAAACTCAAAGGAGCCACTGGATAAATCTTTCCCTTTAGGAACTGCCTTTTTGGAGCAACCTCTACTCTGCTTGTATTACACATGCCAGCTCTTAAAACCTTCAATTTTTGTCAGAGTCCATGTGCTGCATTTATACCCAAGTACTGTAAACGCTGCCTGTTGGCCATATGGTCAAGGCTTCAGCAAGAATATCTTTGTATACAGGGGTATAAACATGATCCATACAGCAAGAGAAACTCTCTGGGGGGAGCTGGTGAGCCTTCTAGTTGTAGGAAAAGGGAATACAGGTGACCTTACCCCTCATAAATAGCAGCTGTGTTAATTAACCAATACAGCCTCGCTCCTGATGAATAACAGCTGTAGCCAATAAGGGTGAGTGAGATAAAAGAGGGGGTTAAGCCGTAAGAGGGGATCATCATGGAGGAGGAACTTTGAGGATCATGAAGGAGAGAATCATGAAGAAGAAGGTTCCTGTGGAGAGAGGGTCGCTGCTGTAAGGTCAGTCTGGCTCTGCAGTTAGAGCCTGTTGTTGGAACCTGCGGTCACAGTCTAGCCAGGTAAAAGCCTGCAGTCAGAGTCTGCAAACTAGTGCCTGCAGTCACAGTTTAGCGGGAAATAACCAGCAGTCAGAGGCTGCAAGGGAAACCTACAGTAGGAGTTTGCTGCAGCCGGAGTCAGTGAATAGTTGAAGTTAAGATGACTAAGCTCTGAAGTGGAATAAGCCAGGACCCTTTTAATGCTGTGTTTAACAATAAGTCTGTGCCTTGGTTCATTTTTACTCTCTAATAAGAGGGCTGCTGTAACATCTAGTGTGCATCCAAGCACCCTCATTGCTTGGGCCAGCACAGATGAGTTTTGATTTGCTGTTCCAGGAGCCTAATTGCTATTAGACTTCCCTTGAGCAGTCACTTGCAAGTGGAATCATATCATGTTATTCTTAGCTAACATATCTCTTTCTGGGTGTTACAAGAAACTGGATTAGAAACAGGTACTTGGCATAAACAGGCAAGCTGCTCGAAATGCTCTAAGACTGCCGTTTCAGCAGACTGCATCCAGCAAAAGAATAAACCTGAGTTTTAAGTGGTTTAACGGGGCAAAGCAGAGGAACACAGTAATATATTCATGGTTGCAAGTGTGCATACACCTGCATATACAGCCACACAGCTGCACAATCAACAAAACACTTCCACAATTTAAAAGCATAATTAAGCAAATTAGGCTGAGATATAGGGGTTTTTTTGGCTTAACATTTTTAACATCTTACCTCACATTCACTTTGCTGAAAATGAAACAGAGAGCTCTGAAGACAGCATTTCATTTTCAAAATATAAACCTAAAAATGTTCCCCCCCATCAAATCTACAGCTATGCTGAGTGTATTCTGTACTTCAGAAGAGCAGAATGTGATGCTACACAGATATCAAAAGTATATTCTTTATGCACAGAACCGCAGCCAGCTGCCCAAACATTAGGTGCTCAAGGGCCTTAAGGCATTGATGCCTCATAAATTTGAGAACATATATTAGGTGAGTACAGAACTGGAAGTTTTGTAGCAGTGGAAAGTAAGTATGATAATGAGGTAAACACATGTTCTAAAGAAAATACGAGCTAATCATGCCCTCTGAGCAGGAGAGAGCAGCTTTAAACAATCACTTGGGGAATGCTGGAGCAAGGCTTGTGGGCTGCTACAGGATGGGCTGCTCGTTAATGACATCTCTCTGTGTCCTGTAGCTTTTTAATGTTGTAAACACAGTATGACAATGAGGTAACCAAATAGGTGCTCTGCTCCTGTGGGTGCTTTGAAGAACCTTTTGAATGCTCTTTCCATTCCAAAAAGTGGAGTGTTACATGTAGCCTCAGTTTTCCTTAGGTAAGAAAGAGGAAGCATCCTTCAGGGGCCATAACCACAGGTACAGCCGGGATTCCTCCTTGGGTCACAGCACACCTCAGGTGTTGTGAGGTCTGTGCATCGTGGGCTCCATCTGGAGGTTGTTTGCTCTAATCTGTGCTTTCGGAAGAAAGGGAGAGAAAATGCAGCAGTGCTGGGTCAAAGTCACGGAGTCATCCGGAAAGAAATGACCCTGCGGACTGATGTGTTGATGTGGCGGTGTCACACAGAGATTGCGGGTGGTGGGATGAGCTCTACTTGCCCTGGGTAAGGGGAACCTTACAGCTATGCCTGCGATGAAGCCTTCGCTGTAAGTTTCCTTATCTTTGGTCCATGGAGCAAACATGAGACAGGAGACCCAGCACACAGCCAAGACTGTCCTGTTAGACTGCTTACGGTGGAAGCAGCTGCCCTCACAAAGTCCCCAGGGTGCGTATTTGAAAGTCTGTCCCTACCCTCACCTTCAAATGTGAAGAGGATGGTAGAGGAGACATCAGCCTGATCTATGGCTTCCACAGAGCAAAGAGCACTGGGAATGGTCATTCCAGAGGTTCGGGGTGAGGTAGCACGTGAAAAAGGAGAGGTTTGGTAACTTGAATGAGGTGCTGATGCATGAAGCTCACAAAGTGCTTCTTTGAGACTAAACAGAGCAAGTTTCTGATGACTTATTCCAAATGTCTGATCCTAGTGGTGTTGCTCAGGTCTTTCCCACAGCTTTCACTGCAGTCTTCCACTGTTACCTTAAGCAATAGGAATTCTGAAAAAAGTTTCAGACTGAGTCATTATGCTTATGCAAAGTAAGAGAGAACTGAAGTGTGACCAGGCTTTCTGCCCACTACTCTGACAGTAAAAGCTGCTGGGAGTGGGGTACGCAGGACCCCACAGCCTACCTCTGTTCTAATGTTAGTAAAAATCAGTGCTGAGTGGTTAAAACCCACCAGTGATGGCTCTTTCTGTTTTGCCAGAGGTCTCAGAGTGCTTGTAGCAGTGAGGGGTTGGAGTGGTGCAGAACTGACGAGCAGAGCAAGAGAGCTCCATGAAACACCAGAGTGTTCTGTGCATAGGAAGGTCATGCTGAGTGGGATCTCTTTGTTCGAGGACCTGCTGCATGTTAATGTACTCATCATCCTCCTATCTGAAGGGAAAAAAATGCTGAGGGTTCTTAAGCCAAGGAACAGTTCTAGATATCCCAGGGGCCCTTTTCTCTTCTGATGCAGTGAAGATCATTGTGGGGTTACGGAGGTCAGGAAAAGTACTTGGGGTGAGAAATGTGAGATTTGCCGTACACCATATAATCACACCCATGGCTGTAGACATTATCGCCAGCCCTGCTTGCTGTGTGACCGTGTGCTTCCACAAGAAGGAGATGCCCCAGCTGCTGGCTGCTGCATGGGCCTGGGGAACCCAGCTTGTTGGGCTCTGATTTTATGTGGAAAAAGCACCACAAAGGTAGAGGCTGGAAGTGCAGTCTGTGCCACGAACAGGCCTGTAACACAAGCCAGCAGCAGCGCTCCGTGTCTGGGATCAAAACCCCACGAGCAGGGCAGGGCTCTCCTCTCGAGATGGGACGTGCAGGAAACCACGCATGGCCCAAATTACATTTTTGCCATGGAGTGCCAGATGCCCCATGGGATGAAGGAGTGCAAAGGAAAATTGAAGGAGAATGGGAGCTTTAGGGGACACGTGGACTTTAGTCAGCAGCTTAACAACACAAGTTTCAGGGCTATGCTTCCCTAATGCCAGAGGCTATGAGGGCTGCTCCATTGTCAGGCAGCTTCTGAAAGAAAAAAACATGTCTGCAATTAATTACCCAGGGCGTTAAACTGACGTGCAAGCAGAGTTTTCATTTTCATAGGCTATTCTACGTTTTTTAGCCATGAAACTAAGCAGTCTTCCCTAAGTTGTGGATATCAAGGGCTGCAAAATTATTTCCTCCATTTTTTCAATGCTGCTTAAAATCAGTTACATAGGCCCTCTTCCACAAGATTATTATAGGCTGCACAGGGTGATGCTTAAGGAAAAAAAAAAGTAATTCTTGACATGTACAGAGACCATCAGGAGATCTTTGATTTGCAGAGGAGCCGAGTTACCGTTGCCAGCAAGATGTAAAAATTTGGAGGGAAGCCTGCAGATCATACAGAGATTATGGTGATGGCCTGTCACACAGGGGATGAGAAAGAAATTGATGAAAAGGTGAAGCCTCATTGCTGTGTAGATCCCTTTCTGTGTAATATGGTGACCTCTACTTCCATGCCCACATACTGCTTTATAGCTCTTACTGGAGGAAAAAGATGTTTGATGAATGACATCCATACCTGACCCAAAAGGAGAACATTCAAACCTGTCATGCTGTTGAGTATCAAGTGAGAAACTGCTTCGGGGGCGGTAAAGTGATCATTGATGGGATGACAATAACTTTCAAATATAATGGGTGCTTTTTCCATGGTTTTATCGGATGCCACCATGAAAATGACTGGGACCATCCACTGGGGATGAAGCAAAAGATGGATGGCTTAATGAAAGCAGGGTTTACCATCAGATTCAGATGGGAGCACAAGTGAGCTGCTGTGAAGAGAAACATATAGGGAGCTCATGGTCTTAGCCAGGACCAAACTCTCCAGGCCCTTACCCCCAGAAATGTTTTCTGGTAGCAGGAAAATGCCACTTGTTTGTACTACAAAGCAGCCCCTGATGAAAAGATACACTGAGCACCTACTTTAGGATGGTAACAATAAAGGTGTTCTTAACATGGCTCTTTGCCCTAGGGCTTCTCATGGGCATGAATGGCAAATTATTACTATTTTCCCTATCTGAAACCTGCCAGGCCTGCTGCTGATGAATGGAACTCCCTTGCAGTTGCCTGGTACACCCTGGAACTGAACAAGACTCTGGGGCAGGGTTACAGCTGTGAAACCTGTGAGGTCTGGCATTTTGAATAGAGAGGCAGCAGCCTTTCCTTGGATTACATAAGGATATGCCTCTGCCAGAAGCAGGAAGCTTTAGGCTGCCCAGCCTGGTGTGCAGATGCAGACAAACCCTGCTACATATGCTACAGATTACAAGCAGAAAGATGCTGTTTTGTAGCTTGAGCCTGTTAAGTAAGGAGTTGCATGGTTATTACTTCACCCCAGCTTCTGATGTGCCCTCCTGTGACTTGTCCATGAGGATGCACCCCAAAGGATGTGTGTCCCTGATTTCCAAGACTGTCATTTCAAGTTTTCTTGCCCCTGCATGCTTGTGCCTACAGCTATTTAAACCCTCACACATCCTGCATGACTTTGCCTTTACCACAGCATACAGGCTCTGGGACAATCCTGAGTCACCCAGGGGATTCCTCCAGACAAAAACTATTTTCCAGGCATGCCCTGAACCACTTTGGCAGAGATGGCACTTTGCTAATGTTATGACAGAAGAAGAAAAGGCTCCATTATAGATTTTTCCAGGCTATCTTTCCATCAGTTTCTTCTGTTACCCCTGGACTCAACCAGGGCCAGACTCTTCATTTCTTTTATTTCTGGACCTTTATAACACTGTACACTCATCATTTCCTGTCCACTCCATACCAGGTATTCCAACAACTGTGCAAGGGAGAAATGAAAACAATTTTCTTTTCAAAATGTAAACTGTGCTTTTTTTCCATAGGAAAGGAAAAACAAAAGAACCCTCAAATTTTAGGTTGTGTTTATCACAATAGTATTTTCAAACACCAGCCACAGAAACAAACCAGTAGTATTTCTTATTTTAATTGCATAAACCCAATATGAATAAATTTTATCAAGCCTGTAAGTATACAGAGGTGTATTCTTTTAATATTTTTGGCTACTTTTATTTACAAAAGGAAAAATGAGCTTACAGTTTCAAGACAAAAAAAACACCAAACAAGGCTAAAAGTGAAAGAAGAGGCAGAAGAATGTGTGGACTTTTACTTTAAAAAAAGTATCTGGAAGAGAAACAGGGAGAGCTAAGAGCCAGAGCAGCTGCTGATGTCCTTGAATTTAAACAGCATCTGAAAAATCCAAGTCTCTTGTCTGTCACTTAAAGTGTAATAAAAGAATCCGAAACAGAGCAGTCCTTCAAGCCTCAGATGTACTCTGGGGCACTGGAAGCTTAGTAGCCATATTTTTCATTAAGATGAGTCTTGCCATCACCACTTTGACCTAATGGACAAAGAGAAAGTGTTGCATTATTCCTTTTATCCCTCACCTAAGAGGAATATGTATAGCTGTATGAAATAGTCTCTAGGCAGCACCAACCATACAAGCGCAGAGGATAAAAAGTCAGACTGCATATTGCAATGAATCTTTTGATTTACACTTACAATTCATTTCAATTTTACTAGAGTAAAACTGAACAGTGTTAAGATTACATCAGGTACTCCTGGTTTTTGTTTTTCCTGGAGTCCTCATAGTGCCAGCTTACAAGGAAAGTTTGATTATTTATTGTCAGGCAGAGCCAAAAACAGCTCCCTCTTATGGACACAGCTTGCTTAACTATCCCAGATCAGACTTTGGAGTTACTGAATCCAGTATTCTGTTCATGTCAGAGATGTGCAGTCTTTTCATTGATGGATGATTCACCAGATTACAGTTTTCTTCAGTGAAATTTATTCTTATTTAAATAACCTTGCAACAGCCTTACAGAAATTATAGTAATGAATCTATCAAGTGAAGGCTAAGCTTTGAACTTACTCTGAAAACCTCAATGCACTGAGTTTTCTATTTTAGAAGAACTGAACATTCATTACCCTGTTTAAAAATAACTTCACCTCGCTAAAATCACCCTGGGACTAAAGATAGAAAATTATTCAAGTTTAACATATGTTGCATCAATTATTCAGTGCCTTCACCAAACCATCTTTGGAGAAGACTTTTCTCTGAAACAGCTGACCCAGTGTTAGAATTCCAATGATTTTTGCAAAAAACAGTAAAGAAGCATTTTTGTATTTCACAAACTTCTGTGGAAACTGAGAATACTAACATTGCTGGAGCATTTATCCCTAGGGAAGGTTTGAGCTCGTCTTTCAACTAGGTTATCATACCACCATGTGTGAACGCAGTTTCATCTCTCAGCTGTTACAAAACTGAAAAATAAACTTCAGGTGTATCTCTCCATTGCCACGAAGCTACTCCAGATATGGTTGGTATTTCACTGCAAGACTTGCACGGCCATACAACAAACATGGGGCATAGCATGCCACAAAACATCAGGTTCTGGGTAAAGTATTCCTCAATTAGCTTTTTCTCAAGGACTGACAAGGACATCCTTGTGAATTATGAGGAAGATTCCTGCATTGTGAGACTAAAACCAGTAAGGAAATGGTTAATACCTGCAGGAGGAATCCATATGCAGTAGTCTGGATCATCATCTGGGTACTGTGAGGAAAAAAAAGGTTGTTGGACCTGCAAAGAGAGGGGAGATTTTTTAAGGTGTTGTACCCCTCCACCAATGTGTCACAGCCACTAAAACCCTCACTAATTCAGAGACAGATAATGAGAGCTGAGGGTTATTTCTACAAGAGTCAGGGATGAAAACAGTAATACAGAAGAAAGACCAAACCCTCAGATAGATCTGGTTCATTTCCATCAGAGTCACAGACTAATAAAAATGCTGTTTAGAGGGGACCTCTGGAGGTCATCCAGTCCAATTTCAACCTGAAAACACAATCTGTCCACTTCTGGACAGTTTAATCCTAATGTTTGGTGATGTCATTTGATAGAGGATTTCTTTACACAGGGAAAAGCTTTAGAGTAGGATTTTCAATAGGTGCTTTACTGATTTCAATGCACAGTACCACTGAAAACTTTGGGTTTAAGGTGACTTTTAAACAAAAGTCCAGGTGTTATATAAGGGCAACTTAGTTTTCAAAAAACAAACACCACATTGTTTTCAGGGCTTGCTGGCATCTTGCAATCTTAAAGCAAATCACAACAGGACACTTGCAGTGCAGTTGTTGGCACAGCAGGATCTTTTTGTCCCTAGATTTTTAAGTTTTGCCATATCAGTATCATTTTCTCAACAACTTCTGTTTTCAACAACTGGGAGTAAAAAAAAAAATCATACAGCTACAGAGTGCAAGACTTAAGAGCTCAAAATAATGCCAAGTTACTCAGCACTGATTTGCATTACTCTGTAGCATTATTACAGTCTCAAGTTATGCAGTTGAAACAAATTTTCATTCCCTCAGTTACTTTCCTTCCTCAAATTAATATCTAAACCAGCTTTTTTAGAAGACTCATGTTTTCCAAAACGTTAGACTGCAGAGTTGTACTGCTTTTAAATATGGCTTGTGAACAATCACTTGAAAATTGTTTTTCCAGTTTTACGATTCAAAGTTATTGAAATATTAAAAAAAAAAAAAAGAAAAAAAAAAAAAAGAGCTGACTTCTGATTGATACTTTCCATGCAAGATCTGAGCCCAAAGGCAGAGACAGCATGTGGAAAAAGTGATTTGTGATGGGAGAAAGAATACATTTAAGCCATCTGGCATTTGGAGAATGCTCAGTGTTAGAGCAAACTCTGTGCTGGTGAGAGGTGCTGACTTGACTGCCTCAGCATGAAAAACTGCCTTGTCCTGCCGTATTCATAAAAATGGTCAAACTTGGGCGTTACCAGTATAAATAAACTCTCGATATCTTTAGCAAGGCCAGCAACAAAAGACAGTTCTGAGGACTGTGCCTACCCAATCCCTGGGTCCTCTGCCAGGACTAACAAAGCAGCAGTCAGCACATACAGGATGCAGGGATCTGAGGTTCAGTAAGTGCTGCAGGGCTAAATTAGATGGTCCCCACAAAGGAACTGTCCCAGTGGTCAGAACTCATGGTCTACCAAGTACAATCATCTCTGATGGCAGTCAGCAGATGGGTGGGATGCCCCTCTAAAGGGAAGAGCCTCACAATAATCATTAGGCTGTCAGAGAAGGCAACAATTGACTGAGTCCCAAAATGTGCAAAGCTCATATACTTTACATTTTAATACAAATCTTATGCACAGGAGAAGCACTGCCTGGTACAACCGCTCAAATTTCATGACAACTCGGTTGCAAAAGATGATAATCTCTCAAACTCAAATCTCTTTCCCATCTTACAGAGAAGGATGAGGTTTGACACAGACAAACTGCAGCTGTAGTACAGCGTGTTCTGTGTCAGCCAATTTGTATTTCTCAGACTACTCTCCAAGAAAAGCTTTGCACTGGCATTCCAAAGCCTGGAGAGCACTTATGTTCTACACCACTTGTGATACAGCAGAAGCAGCAATTACTAACTGCCAAGGGAAAAGGTGAAAAAAACCCCATTTGTGATTGAACAGAGAGCCTGTGCTTTACCTTTTTATTGGAGACTCCAAAATCTGTGTTCAATGGCAGTGAACAGTTCTACATTTGAGTCTTAGCCAGCAGAGAAGCACAACTATGACCAAGTTAGACTCCATCAACTTGTTGCTATTTCACTAAAAAAGGGCCTAGAAATGACTTCCTCTTAAGCTGCAGGAGTCATGGTGTTGTAACTGACCTTGCTTGAGCCACTGATTTTCTTAACTTTCTCAGATGTCTCTTCAGGTTCCTTATTTACTACCTTGGATGCTGGGAAGAAAGCAGAAGTGTTTTATGACACAGCACAAATGACCAGTTCTACAGATACAAACTTACAGGAAGTTCACATAAAAATTAATACATCCATAGGGAAATCCAAGATATCTCACTGCACCACAATTCATACTTGAGAATAATACTGCTGAATGTCTTTTTGTTTTTCCTAGATTTAACTTATGTTAAATATACTGTCAGTCATGTAACTGAATGCAGTTTAATAAGACCTCTATTAGTGATTCTGTATTATTAACTTTAGTTAATGGCAGATGTTTATTTTCTAAAGGACACTTACTATCTGTAATCACTGCAGTGACTGATTTAGAAAGGAAGGAGTAGGAAATGTGCAGGACCAATTTGCTTTTTAAAAAACAAACACCAAACTTTAGAGCTGATGGGTGAAAAGAATTCCTTGGTTTTCTGCTACTTAGTACTTGAAATATTGATCCTCTCATGGCTTTCTATGGGCGAGATGACGAGGACAGATTCTAAGGAGTCTGAGTTACTAAAAGAAAGGCCATTAATATCTCCTTCATGTACACCCCACATTCTTCATTTTGGAGATCAGATTTTTTTGTACATACATACATTATCTAGGTCACCAGCAGATTATTAAAGTTATGTAGCATTTGTCACTTTATAAAAGAAAGTTTTGTCCATCTGTAGTATTAAGAGCTAGTGCAAGAGAATAATGGAGGAAAAAGCATCATCGTATTCCCCTAAATTAATTCTTCTTACATTGATTTTTTGAAACAAAAGATCTCTAAACAGTTAATGACTAAGAAAAGCAAAGACACCTCTAATACAGTGGAAATGCCCAGTCTTTACCATACACTTACCACTTCCCAAGCAAAACACAATCTTTCATTCCAATTCTAGATTCTTTAGGCTCTAGATTAGGCTCAGTTTCCTTTGACCCACATAAGATAAGAAGTCCTTTAGTCAGTTTCTAAATCCACATGCTATTACAAAATAGTCTGTATTGTACTGTTCACCTTGGGATTTCTCTTGTGAGGGTCCCATTTGAGATTCATTCCTCAGTACCTTTGGCTCAGGCAGAAAATCACCCCCTGTAACACAAAAAAGGAAGAGCTTAGTGGGCACTGCAGTAACTCTCATGAGCAGAGTGCATCCCTGAGACCCAACACAAAAGGGAACTCTTTGCCACATTTGTCTTGGGAAGAACTCTTCTCTCAAAAGTCTTCCAAATTATTTCATCTACCAAGCCCATTGCAATACAATAAAGAAAATTATGTGATCTGTTAAAACACTTTTCAACAGCATCATGTCCAGCATTAAGCCAAAAAGCCAGAACTAGCTTTCTGTTATCAAACATAATTCTTCACTGAGAAACATCATTACCGAGTTTTCAAATGCATTGGGCTGATACAGAAAAGGAGGGACTGGAGATACCTCAAAGGTACCTTTCCATTACCACTTCTGAAATTGTTTTTCCTCCTTACAAATGGATCTGAAGTTTTGCACAGACATTTGTTTACTTATTTTGCCACTTTTACTGCCAACAAAACATTGCAGTTGTGTTCATTCGGACAATCAATTTAATGGAAACAGGGCTTATCAAAGTAGGATTTCCTTATATCCAGGAGATTTATTCTATTTCACCAAAAGGTGTGAAAAACGGACTGCCAAGCAGAGTTTCAGCTAGAATCATCTGAAACTCAGCTGCTGCCACACAGGCTCTGGAATTATGGCAAAAAAACTACAGAAAATAAATAGGCTGGAGAACATGTGACTCAAACATTTGATTCACATAGCTCTTAAAAGTTCAGCACTAACAGACTCATCTTCATTACTGGAAAAATCAGAAACAACAGTTTACCATCCTGAAGGGAGTCTAGATTTTTGTTATTGCAAGGAGAGCCATCAGGAGCATGAGTTTCTTTCCCTGTTTCTTTCTCTATTGTCATTTTCATTTCCAGGTTTGACACTCTGCTGTTTACTGCATCTGATTCTTGCTGCTCTTCCATTTTTTCTTCCTCCTCCTCCTCCTCCTCTTCCTCCTCCTCCTCTGGCCCATCATCTTTAGTTTTTAACAAGTTTTCAGGGATGTCTGGACGCTTAACAGGCAACTTCTGCAAGACAAAGACCTGGGCATCAGCTCCAAGAGAGAGGCAGATGTCACAGACACTCATTACAGCAGAAAGCACACGCACTCCTGGCAGAGACAGCTGGTAAGGAAACACTCTCAGTGACAAATAAGGCTTAAGGAAAAGCTATTGGTAGAGATGGAAGATGAAAAAACATGTCCAGTCCATAAACAAGGAGTGCAGTCTTTTCCTAAAAGGGACTCTGGAAACTGAATCAATCATGGATATGATCCTGGCTATGAAGATGGAGAAAAACAAGAAAAGGACTGGCTGCTGAGGCAGAGCACTAGTTCTGCCTCATGTCCCCAGACTGCCTCTCTTGATCCACTGCCTTTTGACCACAGCTGTGCCCCTGGAAACTGGCTGTACAAAGACAGAGTGGCAACTGCTGGCAGTGAACAACATCCAACAGCCCCTGCTCGTTGCCCATGCACCTTCCACGGCCCCAGGCTGCACTTCCAGGCTGTTTCCATGCATGTGAGAAGACACAGTTGCCACCCCAGCCTCGACAGCCTGAGATGGTGGTCCCACCAACAGCCACTGATGTGCAACGCTTCCAAGTCCAACTTACCCCTAGGCTTCCAGTTTTCAGTTTGAATTTGCTCCCCCCTTTCATTGCACCAAAGAGAGGCAGGTTCATCTTTTTAGGCTTGTTCTCTGCATTCAGACTGTAACTCCCACCCCTGATAAAAATCAGACACAAAGGAAAACAGTATACAAAGTATCAAACAAATCTTATATAGAGAAATAAAATATATACAAAAAAAAAGAGGTCTGCCTATGAGAAGTGGATATATAAAAATCCTTTTATTTCTCTCCCACTTGCAGCATGCAAAGAGGACGCTGCAGGAGATGACTCCTCCATCCTACATATATGTTGTGGGATTCAGACACATGCCATAACAGGAAGCAAAAAATAAACAAACAAAGAAAAATTCCTCAGTATCACACAGACTTCCTTAAATTCAAGTGCATACATATACACATATTTATATATAAAAACACAATTGGAGGCCAAACCTTAATTAAAATGAATTAGGTAATTAACCTCTAATCAAGCTGCCACTAATAAAAGATGAACCCGGCACACACCCTCTCAGACTGCAGTGGTGCTGCTAGGCAGTAGTTGAGCAGCCACTAATGTGACTTCCAAATACATTTCACAGAGTAAAAGTGGGTATCATCTTGTACATAACATCTGTAAAATTCTTCAGCTCCTTTTGGATGCACATGGGAAAAAAATGAAAGAAGCTAACACTCTGCTCCCAGTGCCTTACTCGTGTGATCCTGCCAGCTTGGGCTGGTCTCACTCCATGCTGTGCATTTCCCTCAGCCACAGATGCTGCAATAGCCCAGAGGCACAGCAGCTCCTTAAAGAGGCGAGCCAGGTAGTCTGGAAGGCTGTCCTGCTTTTGTGATTGGAAAGCTGCCTATTTACTGGGCTTGCACAACTGCCCATGGATAAGAATAAAGGGAAAAGTACGTTTTCACCAAGACTTACTGGGGCTTCAGTTCAGGCAGTTCTGCAGGCTTGACAAGCTTTATTAACCCTTTCAGTCTCTGCTGCTCTTTCTTCAGTTCAAACGACCGCAAGTGAAGCTTCTTTCGTGCCACGCTGTCTAACGTGCATCCTGATTTCATTTCGGTCATGAATTCATCCAGAGAATCTTGAGCTGCTGGATGGGACTGGACTAGGCAAGATAAAGGGAAGATATATAATGTTATGGTGGGGAGATAACTGTAATCATCAGGTTCTGCCTTCAGAGAATATGGTACATAGGAATGACAATCTGCTTTGTGAGTTTTTGTTGGATTGTGAAATAATGGAGGTTGTTGGCCCTGGAAAGATGAAAGCATTTCTCCTAACAAAAGCCGGAAAGTAAACTTTAATTCACTTACCTAAAAAAACCTCTCTTAAAACTGAATGTTTCTTTGCACATGCTATTTCTGGTTGCTCATCTCACTTCTAGATCTGCTCTCCCTAAAAAAGTGGCTTAGGGATTTTTTTTGTAGTCGTAAACTAAAATAACCCCAGCCACACGAAAACCTACACCACTGCATAGGGAATCTGATTTTGACTTTCCTGGAATGTTTATGTCATAACATTTGCAAAGCTCAAAATCAACCAATGCTGCCTTCTACCCCTGAGAGAGTGCATACAAACCAAATTTCATGCATTAGGCCAATCACACAGAACTTACCTTTGACCTGATTTTATGCAAGAAAACTGCTCTGAACTTGAAAAAGAGTAATGACAGTCTTTCTACTCCACCTAATTTCAAAATATTAACAATATTATGCATATTTGGCTAATTAAAATAAATCTCAGGAAGTAAAGCTAAATCTCCAACTAAATCTCTAATTTTTTTCAAAGAAAAATAAATACAGACTTCTAATATCTGGATTTAAATTAACTAAATAACAAGATCCAGAAAAATGCCTTTCTTTGGCTGGAACAGTGTTTCAGAAGTTGTTATATGGTATTCAAAAATAACCTGGAGGCAAACAAAGAAAAATGTTCTTGCCAGAATTTTAACAAGTCTTTTGGCAGACAATTTTCTGCCTTTTAATATTAAATGAAAAGTGGCAAATCCAGTATGCATTTTCTGCCTTGTGTTTTTGTATATATGCAAAAGCGTAATTATTTGATCAATGAGTTATTTTCAGTCCAGCTTGAGCTAATTAAGTAGCACTTGAAATTTTAAATGAAAATAAAACAGACTAAGTTTTCTAAAGAGTACATATTTGAGCAGTTTTACAAGACATAAATAATTAGAGGAAATTCTAATAAGACTCATGCTTAAAAATGCATTCAGTTGAAAAGGATATTTCCTACCTAAAACAAAACAGAGTTTACCATTTGAAAATACATGAAAGCTGTAAGAGTAACTGTTCAAAGATATACAGAATTAATAGGCTTCAAAAGATAAGAAACAGTTGTAGCATCCACCTCCATGCAAGCATAAATGATGACAAAACATGTCATAAAAGAAATTCTGTCGGAAATACTCTTTTCTTTTCATCACAACTATTTGTATGAACCAAGATAAAAACAAGCAATGAAAAGGTATTGTTAACAACGTCCGAACCTCCTAGCAGGTAGGAGCTGAGCAGTATGATAATTTGATTTAAACATCAAATTACAAAGAGGTGGTTTAGTGAACAGTCATATTCTTCAGAACAATTAAAGCTCCCCAACTAAATGCAGAGCTTGCTGCTGTACTGCAGAGCAGTGTAAATGCTTCAGTCAGTGAGTGATGCTGAGGGAGTCCCTTCCTGCAAATTGGATTCCCTGCTTGATTCCATCAACAGTGCCTAATTCCAGCGAGTTCACCTTGCAGGGTTACAGTCAGCATTCCTGATCTGTTGCAGCAGTTTTCTACACTACTGAAGTAAAATCTGACATTACTAGGAGGCAAATCAATCATGTCTATTATACTTTATATCCCAGTGACAAAAAGCTACAGGGCTATTTACTGCACCATCAACTTATTGATATTTTTACTGAACAAGCGACCAAAGATGAGACTGAAGAGCTCCATACATTTGATCTGCATTCAGCAGCATTGCTGAATGAGAGATAGCAAGTCAGTCCACCAGTAATTAGCTCTGAAGAACCCCAGGGAACAATTTGTGAACTTCTACTGAGACTTTTTTAGACAACTACTTAATTTCTCCACGTGCTTGGTAAGAGGTGTAGCAATTTAGCTTGTCATTCACTCACTGGTGTCTCTATGCTCTTGTCTTTAGGCTCCAAATTATCATCTAGAGCAAACAAGAGTGCATTAAGGTTTTAGAACTGTATGTAATGCAGCAGTTTTGCTGGACAGCTCGTGACATTGCTGAGAATGTTCCAAGGTCAATAACCCTGCCCCTGGCTTTCTCAACATCTGTGATTAACCTAAAGCACTCAAATAAGAGAAAACCCAAGGAACTAAAATCCACCCAAACAAACCAGCTGATTGATGCAGCATTTGCTATGTGTGTTTTACTCAGGCCTACTCCTAGGGAATTCCCATCCAATACCGAGTGATTCTGTACTTCACTAAGTGCCAAGACTGCACTTTTTTCCAAGGCTCTAAACTAGCTGTGTAACCACCTGCAATTTACAGAAATGTGCATTGGGATTGCATGACCAGGTTTTGGCGGGGAAGGGGCCTACAGCATTACATGGTGCTAGTTGAAGTATAAAAACAAACTGACTCTCCCTTCACCCAGTCTCTACTACAAATTAATTCAACAGTCTTGCTGAGAAACAGTATCAGTAGAAACAAAAGTATCAGAACATACGAAAGCTTGGAATTACACCTCTCACACAATCTAAGCATTAGCTTCTTTTGCTGGTCAACTGCTAATTGCTTACCAAAAGTATAAGGCTGAAAACAATTCCTTCAAACACACTGAACATCAGTTCAGATGCTTAGTGGAGTGGTACTGCTTTTTGAACAGGGATCTGGTATAATCAATCACCAACACAAATGTTGATCTAAGTGAGTTTAACTAGAAAGAAACACATGTGCCATGTAATGCACAGAAGACAGCCCAGCTGTCACACTGCTGCTAGGCTTCTTGGAGAGAAACTTCTGACAAACTAACGCTGCAGCCTTTATTAATGCCAACTCTGTTAAAGAGGTTTTTGTGTGAACAAACAGCCTCAACACATTTCCTTCCTGCCTTCCTTTTACTCCATGAGACATCATCAGTAACAGAAAGCAAATTGCAGCCACTGGTACAGTTTGCTTTTAAACATAACTCACTAACAGGTACCATCACTGTCTGGAAGGACTCCGCCTTCAGAAACAAACTTCTCATGGACTGGCATGTTCACTGAACATATGGGTTAAGTGTCAACTGCTTTGTCTCCACATTTTCTCTTCCCACCTTTCTTTTATATAGTGTGTTTACAACAAGAGATGTGAAATAAAATATATTACCTGTTTCTGTGAGTTTTTTCCTCCTCACTTATAAATGTTTTTTAAGGGAGTGGAAAAAACAGTGTTCCTCAAACTGAGTCACTGTCAGCAATATGGGCAGGTAAACAGTAATAATACTCACCCTCTCAGAACTCCAGGAGCTTGTGCACTTGCCACCTTAATTCAACTTAGATGTTGCTTGCTTTGGAAAAAGCTGCATTCATTAGCAAGTGACTACAAACAGAGTACATAAACTACTGGATGAAGACTAAGAATTCTCTTGAGCTAACGCAGTGACCTGCAAACCCTCCTACCCCTTTGTGAAAAGTGGACACAAAAAAAACCCCCAAACCCCAAACCTATGAAAAGAGAAATCCCTAAGATAATTTTCAGCTCTGTATTTTTCTTCATGGAAAGCACTGTGATCAAATAAACTTCATGCCTTACCTTTCCCTGAAACCTTCAGCTTCTCTGTTATCTCAGAAAGCTCATTTTCTGCTTCTTTGAGCTTTGTGACCTATGAGAGAACAACATGCTTAGAAGACTTTATCTTGTTAAAATCTCACTTTAACAGTTACTCAACTATCCTATCAAATTACTTCCACTTTTCTACTTCTGTGCTTTGACCACGACTTCCTGTGCTGAAACAAATTAGAAGTCTACATTGTTCCTGAACAACTTATTCATTTCTTGACATAGAAAATTATTTAAACTGTTTCTGAAACATGACAGTATGCATAATTCTTCTGCAGCAGTGTTACACCACCACTGAACCCTCCAACCCCTCACACCCTATTGTCTTTGTAGGACTTATTACTGTCATATGCCTATCAATCCAGGATTCTTATTCTTTGAAGCAGAATGACACATTTCTCTGGGATGTGTCCTGTGGACTTAAAAGCTTGGAATTATTTTCCAATGATTTGAGACCAATTTAAAAGTATCCTGTTCTGGCATTTCCTTCATTCACTGCCACTAATCCACTAAGTTTTCTTCTTAGACATAATATAATACAGGCATGAGAGAGTAACCTTGATATGTCATAATAATTATTCTTACCAGGGAGTCGTAAGTCTCTGTTTTTTCTTCAATTTTACCAGCTTTCTTCATTCTGTTCAGTCTTTTCTTTTCCACAGCACCAGTTCGATCAAGGAAGGTGTCATCATCACTGTCATAAAAATCCTCATCTTCCCAGTTCTTTGATTTCCTTTTTCGGGATACTGAAAAAGGCACAGGAGAAGGCAAGAAACAACATGATTTGCATACCACTCAACAATAGAGCAAATACAGGATAGCAATCTCAAATCCCTAATTCAGGGCATTTAGAATGATCACCGTTATTCACCTGCTTCTTGCCTCAGTACTCCTCGAGCATCGAGCAGCCTGCAAGCTTCCAGTGCACACTGTATCATTGCTTCCTTCTTTTTTCCTGAATGGAGAACCTCTGCCACCAGCTGCTTCCCTGATGCATCATCCACAGGCAACCTGTTCAGTTTGAAGGATCAGAGAACAGCTCAGATACAAACAGCTTTTCAGGGATGCTACTTAGATATTTTACAATGGCATTGCCATTTCATTTTAATCCTTATTTGTGTTAAGTATTTCCACTTTTCATTTCATACAGACCCAATCAAAACGTAAGTGTGATTTCATATTCATACAAGTCAATTTGTATTTCACTGGTCCAAACAGTACTTTTTCCTCTATTTATTCCATTGGAAATATAAGAAGTTAAAATGTTAAATGTCAATCCCTGAATCATTTTAAGTATGGGTATCTTGTATCCATACAACATGAGTAACAAATAGTTTCCATGATGAAGCAAAGGATTTTTAAGCAGTACAATCATTACCATGTTGAGAATTCTTGACTTAATTTCCACCTCACCTTCTCCTGTCTTAGTCTTACAAAAGAATCACATTAGTGGCCTTTAGCAGGAACCCCTCAAAAACTGTCTTATACCATACAGGAACTGAAATCGGGCACACAGTAGAATCAAGTTTGGGGTTGCTTTGCCCTTTCTCATTAGGAATTGAAAGAGATTGTTTCCTAGTTTCTCCTCTTGTATTTCAGTTTCACATATTGCTCAAAACAAGGGGAGCTGAAAGAACCTAGACTCCTGTTTTCCTGATTTTCATCCCCTAGGAAAACCAAATCCTGTCAGAACAAAAAAGGAGCACGGACACTGAAGTAGGCACTGATCCTTGAATTTCCATCTCAGTATCTGGGCTTATGTCTAAATCTAGCTGGCTTCCCTGCCAAGTGTGACACAAGTAATTCCTTCAGTCTTTGTCAGTAAACTCAACAGTCAGCTTCCATGTGTCAGAGGGATGGAGATGTACATACTTGATCCTGCAGAGCCAGCTGTTGTGCCCACGATCATCATACTCGTATTCTAACTCTTCTCCTAGAGGAAAAAAGAAAGTTGATGTAGTAACCAAAACGGAAATAAGCAGGAATAATCTTTACAGCAGAGAAGAATGTCATGGGACACTCTTCTAAACAAAAGGGTAACAAGCCCTTGTTACACACCATGATTTTACCTTACTTTTTAAAAATTATTATTATTATTATTTTTTTTAAATCAAGGCTTTTTCAGACCAAAAATATCTCTTAAGTGGCCTGTTTAGGAACATGTAGTTCAAAGAAAAAAGCAATCTTGTCTCTGTATGTATTAAAGTAAATGATGGGGAAGCAACAATAGTTTGCAATCTGAATTCACAGATACTGTTGGTCTTGAAGATTGCTTTTTGACTTTAACAAGTAAGTGAATATTCTTTAAGTTTCACTATCAGCCACTGAAACTTTAGACCAGTTAATTATTGCCTTTTGTCTTCTTTAGATTTTCCCATTTTACAGTTATGCACAATTACAGCCATCTCCAGAGCAAACAGTCTGTGAATTGAGGGGTTTTGATTTCTCTGCATAGCTTCCAAGCATGGGGGAAGTTTGAGTCTCACTCCAGAGGAATACAAGCTGCTCACTGCAGTTAGGAATCAGTAACTAAGTCTCAGATATGCAATGGTGATACAAGTTTTAATTAAAAAAAAAAAGAAAAAAACCTGAAACAAACCACTACAAATCCCCACCAAAACTTAATGAAACAAAAAAATATTACCCACAATGTAACAGAAAAGTTTTGCTCCCACATGACACCTTAAATCCCCCTGGAAAAATAAACAACAAAATAAAACTTTGCTAAGTAAAAAAAAAAAAAAATCTCATTTAATAACAAAAAGGAAACTTACCTTCTCTGTCAAAAAAGCCCTGTAAGGCCTTCCTAGGATCTTTCACATAAAAAGCATCTTGAACATCCTGAAAATCAACAGCAATAGGGTTTTCTTCAACCTCATCCTCCTCAGCATCCTCACCTAGAACACATACAAAGTCCAAAAAAACTCCATGACACATCAGAAAGAGAACACCAGTATATTTCAATTTTCATTAGTTTGAAAGTAGCAGCTATGTCATAAAATTACTTCCCTTAACTTTTATTATTCCTGTACCCAACTCAAAAGTAGGGTTTTTTGCTGTTAGTTATTCCAACATATGACTCAGTTTTGCAGATCAATGTCAGTTTCAGTACTTTCAAAGGTTTATGAGCTTACATGTTTTCACTCAAAAAAACCCAACTCTGTTGCAAAAAGCTCAGTAATTATAATTTATCTAGCTCTAATATGTGGAGTTCCAGTTTAAATGTAAAGACAGCTATACTGCATAGAAGTCCCAAGCAGTCAAGTTTCACTTCTTAGGCAAAAGTGTGGACATCATCACAGGAGCAAACCAAAGAGCATTAACTAAGCTCTAAGTTTCATGGTCTTTTATAGGCATAATCAAATTACCTCCTCCTGTCTAAAAGGAGCTCTCCAGATGTTAGCTTGTCACATACCCTTCCTTTTTAACAGCAAAAGGATTAATTTGTACTCCAGAAGTTTGACTGGATTGTGACTCTTGGCAGCCAGTTGGAACATGAACTCTAATATTCAGTGAAAACAGGCTTACAGACCTTCTAATGCACATCAGTCAATTGACACAGCATCACTTACCCATTCCCCACGAGCAGCTCATATCACTATTCTGACTCCTTTCACTCCTCTCCTCTTTCTCATCTTCCTCATCAGAATCCTCTCCCAACATTGTCTTTTCTAATTTTGCTTGCTGCTGCTTGCGTAGTGCCTTCAGTTCAGTCACAGTTAGTTCTGACTCAGACTCCTGGTCCTCTTTGGGTCCCTAAGTCAAAACAGAAAATTAGCAGAACTGTTTTAAAAAACCCCAAGCAAATATTTCTAACACACATGGAGATTACACATAATAACAAGCACACCATTACACTGCTCTTCAAAAAGTGGAATTATTTGACCATAGCTTATGGTTTGCCTTCCATAATATATTAGTTTCATCAGCATTTTCAAAAGCAGGGCAGGGAGAAATAAGCATTACTGTGTACCTGCAGTCAGATGCATCTCACGTATAACTGTAATTAAAATGCTAAAGGCAAAACTTCCCGTCAGAACCACACGGGTGAATCTGAGGAAGGAGCGGCTTCTGAAGTGCGTGTACAGCACACGATGTGCTGCCCAAGACCCTACGAGTACACACTCCCCTTGTTCATAAAGAAATACTAGCTCTTTATTTACTGGGACGTCATACCGTCAGAAAGACATTCCTAATGCACCGCACTGTTGGAGAGAAATACCTTTTGCACTCACTGCACACCAGCAGAACCCGCAGCCTCACACCTCACTGCAGAGCCCGCAGCAGATACCCACAGCTTTTCTCCCAGTAAAACAACGCCGGCAGCGCTGGGCTGCTTCCAAACAGCCTCGCACCTCAGGCAGTCACCCTACGGAGCCGGGAAGACTCCCGAGCCTGGTCCGGGCCAGCCTTTACCGCCCCGCACACGCTCCGGAGCCGCCCCGAGCCCGAACCCCGACGCACCTGCAGGAGGAAGAGGCGGGAGCTGCCGCCGAAGCGCAGCCCGTGGCCCACCCGCACCCGGCAGTAGGTGCGGGGCGGCACCCGCGCCTTGTTGAGGAAGGTGCCGTGGGTGCTGCCCAGGTCGTACACGTAGAACCCGGCGGCATCGGCGCCGCCGGGGGAGCCGCTGGCGCCGCGGTACTGCAGCACGGCGTGGTGCCGCGACACCGACGGGTGCTCCAGGGAGAGGGCGCAGCCGGGCAGCCGCCCCACCAAGAACCAGCTGCTGTCCTCCAGCCGCACCGAGCCCAGCACCACGCCGCCCTTCAGCACCTCCAGCCCGTACCCGGAGCCGGCGGGCGGGCGGCCGCCCCACGGCGGCTCCTCGTAGCGCGGCGCGGGCGGCGCGGCGGCGGCTGCGCGGGCGGCTCCCGGCGCGCCGGGCCCCGGGTCGCCGGGCCCGGGGGCTGCGGGCAGCGGGCGGCTCGGGCGCTTGAAGGCGGCGGGTTCGGCGGGCTCGGCGAGCTCGGCCGCCGCCGCCTCCTCCTCCGCCATCTTACCCGGTCCGTTCCCAAACGGAGTCCTCCGGGCACGAGCGCCGCGGCGCTACAGTGCCAGGGGTAGGACGCAGCGCCGGGGGTCGCTCCGCCGCCGCCCAGCGCAGCCCGGGGCAGCGTGAAGGGCGAGTCAGGGAGGGCGGCGGCGGCGGCGGGCGAGGCGGCTGCGGCGGCGGCGGGCGCTTCCCGCCTCCGGGCTGGAGGAGCGCGGGTGGCGGGGGAGCCGCTCTCGGTGGCGGACCGGGACGCAGTTCCGGCTGGGCGGCCGGAGGGAGCGCGGCCGAGGGGTAGGCGGGGGGCGGGCGAGCCGCGGCCTTGGGGTGCGGGGCAGCCGCGGGCCCGGGGAGGGAAGGAGGGCGAGTGGCGGGCGAATCGAGTGCGGCCCCCGGAATTT
Organism: Hirundo rustica; assembly: GCF_015227805.2. Taxonomy (NCBI): domain Eukaryota; kingdom Metazoa; phylum Chordata; class Aves; order Passeriformes; family Hirundinidae; genus Hirundo; species Hirundo rustica. The sequence goes on from NC_053452.1 coordinate 29,704,634, forward strand.
CTCCGCGCCGCGGGTCCCGTTCAGCGAGGCCCGGGTGGGCCCGCAGCAGCCCTTGTTACACACAGAAACAATTTCCGTCTCACGAGTGCGTTTGTTTGTGTCCCCTCTCCCCTCAGGAAAAGCCGCGATGCGATCTGTAAACTGCCGGAGTGGCAGCCTGATGCCGTCGAGGACGCTGCGCTGCCCAGCGAGGCGCTAAGCGACAGCCTGCTCGGCCGCCGTGACTCGAGGTGGTCGGAGCGTCATCCCAGCTCCAGTGTCTGGTGCTGCCCAGAGTGCTTTTCCCTGCAACGAGGCTCCTGTGTAGCCGCGGCACTCGGTAGCCTTCTTCTGGGCTCTGAGCACCACAGGTGACCTATGTAAAAATGCTGCGATACTGGGGCGAGATCCCGGTCTCCTCCAACCAGGCCAACCGCAGCTCCTTTGACCTGCTGCAGCGCGAGTTTCGTACTGTGGAAGTCCAGGACCCACCCCTGCACCAGCCGTCTGCGAACAAACCCCGTCCCACCACCATGCTGGACATCCCCTCCGAGCCCTGCAGCCTCACCATTCACACCATCCAGCTCATCCAGCACAACCGGCGCCTGCGCAGCCTCATCGCCGCGGCTCAGGCTCAAAGCCAGCAGCAAGCAGAGGGCATAAAAACTGAAGAGAATGAACCCCTGCCATCTTGTCCGGCCTCCCCACCTCTCCCTGATGATCTGCTTCCTTTGGATAGCAAAACCCCCAAAATGCCATTTCAGCTGAGGCACAGTGACCCAGAGAGTGATTTCTACAGGTGTGTTGGTATTTCTTTAGGTTAGTTCTTGGCTGAAGGAAGGATGAGCGTTTTAAAAGATATATGTCATTGTGTTGATTCCCTTAGGCTGAAGGGTCAAGCAGCTGTATGTAAAGTATTAAACAGGCTTTAGGAAGGAAATACTTGGATTTTTCCTGTGTGAATAACATGCACATTGCTCTCCTTTGCTTCCTGTCTGTAAAATGTGGATGTGTGGTGCTGTTTTCTGTCTTGTTAGTGCTACGCTAAATGCGTGTGCATGGTCTTGTCTGTGGTATTTCAACACTTTTAGTTTAGGACATAAAGGCTCTTCTGTTCAGACCACTTAGAACTAAAATTGTGTTACTGTAGTTGAAAATCCAGAAAACACATGACTAGGTTTTGGCTGTTCAGCTGTAGGTTCTGAAAAGATGTATTTGATAATGTATTTGTAAGATTTCGGTGGCTGAGGACCTGTGGCACAGTGACTGTCACATTCCACTCAGTTTGGCGGCCTTCCAGTCAGAGTTGGAAATGAATACAAGTGAAGGGAATTCTTGTCTCTGCTACTGGCTCCACCAGCTGGAGAAAGTGTAAAGAAAATTTTACACTGCTTCTACCTCTGCTGCCAGCCTTTGATTAAATAGTATTGCCACCACTGCCTGTCTGTCCCCGTGACGGCACTAATTTCACAAGGAGGTTTTGCATTTCTTGCAAGATCTTACAGTACTTCGTAGGTTATGTGTGTTTAAATTAAGGGATTAATCCTTGCTGCTATGTGCACTAACGAACATTTTGAGGGAGAGGATAATACATTTTAGTTTTTAAAATGGGTAAATGTGCATCGATGGAATATAATTTACTGGTTAAATGCCACTGAGATCTTTAATGGCCTGAGGTTGTATAAAATGAATTTTATTGAAAGATGTTGCATTTGGTAACAGAGACTCTCTGAACAGTAGAGTGATTCTGGAGGAACATTGTCATTCTTCTCAGAAGATTCAAAGTAATTGGCAGAGAGGGGTGAAGGGAAATGCAGTTGTGTGAGTAGTCAGGCCTTGTGTCTCCTGCACCGTGGCCCTGTGGTTTCTGGAACTGAGAAGTGTCCTGTTCTGTCCTCCTCAGTGGCTTCAGCTCGAAGTTCAGTTTTCTATGGCTCTGGCCATGTTTTGAGGGCTGCTTTGTCTTTTTGTTGTTCCTTTGGAGTTTCTGGGGTCCGGGTAAAGAAATGTTATTTAGTGGTCAGCCACGTGGGGGAGTGTAAGGACTACGTTGTGGAAAGTAGAGAGACAGTTTTGAAATGAAATGTTTTGCGGCTGACAGGGTGGATTTATAATGAGCTGCAGCGTATTCTAGAATTTAATTGCGCGCTTGCTAACCCAAACACATTTATGCTTTTCCAGGGGCAAGGCTTTGAGTTTATTGTTGCATGTTTGTTCTTAACTGTTTTGAGACAAATGACTTAAGAATAGCAGCTGTTCCATAGGTGCTGTTCTAGTAGCAAAAATGAAGTTCTGTGATTTGCTGATGCCTCTGAGTGTGCAAAATCAAATTAAAGGAAGAACATTCTTCCCCTGATATAACATGGTAGTGCTTAAATCTATGCTGCCTTCTGAAGTACAGTTGTCAGAATTACAGCATTTAGATAAATCTATATTCTAATTCTGTTTTTCTTGGTCAGTAGCCTGGGTCTGAGAAGTATTGTATAGGTACATGTAGATACGGAAAGAAAAGAGGATAAGAGTAGCCAGCCTGAATCAGATCACAGGTTTAGTTACTGTTTCCCTGTTACTCATTTTCATGCTTTGACACTTTGTCCCCATGTCTTTTAGTTTGTTATCCCCTGAATCGGTTTTTTTTTTCCCCTGTCGGCCCGGTTTGTGTAACCCCTACCTCCTCATATGATGAGGGAGAGGCAGAGCTTAATTTATAGCTGTTTGTGAGTTGGTTTGGTTTTATCAACCCCCCAAAGTCTGTACTAACAATAGTTTATAATCACTACACTATTCCTCTCCTACAGTTTACAGACTGTTTCTAAATATGTTAAGAAAACATGATGAAAAATATGTTGATTCTGGCACAGATCCCCCAGGGAAGACCTGGACTCCATAGTGGAGATCTCTGGACTCCATAGTGGAGATCTCTGATCTACTTGCTTGTTGATAGATTTGGAGAACTCTGGTAGGTTTGTGAAGCAGGTTTTACAGTTAAAAAAGCTCTCTGGGTTCTTTCTGAGTGTAACATATTTACTTGTGTGTCCTCTAGTTCTTCGAATTTCCCCGATGCTCCAAAATATATCCATGCCTGCAGTTTTCCACATCTCTTCTGAACGTATTAAAATAAATTGTTTTCACATTTTCTCTCTTCTGGTCCTCATGAGCCGAGGCAGTTTAAAGCAAGAGGTGACTCACCACAGCTATTCAGCTGTTTCATCCTTGCATTCCTTTAGTATTCTTGAATGAGGTACCATCTGCTCCTGATGATGTTACAGTTCTTGGGATGCACAATAAGGGATTAAAGTTTGGTTTTGCTTGGTGGAGAAATAGAAAAGAAGCTTTAAGTGTAATTGATGGAGAATGGGTACGAAACTGTGGACTTGAAAGTACCATTTTGACAGGAGACCCTTACCATATAACAGCTGCTAGCTTTTCCATCTTCTCTGCTCAGCTTCCTCAGATTAGCATGCATCCATCTTCAAAGGAAGCCTGACCTGCTCACGTGGCTCTTCTTGTGTGTGCGTGGTTGGGTTCTCTTAAAAGATTTCTCACTCATTTGGTCATTTGCATTCCTGGCCACATTGGATTGCATTGAAAGGTAGTCTGTAAACAAAACTGGGAGTTTGCAATGGGAAGACAGCTCTTGGCAGAAAGGACTTGCAGTGAAGAAATGTCTGTATAGAAGTAGAGGAGTACGTGTCAGTGGGATAGCAGTTTTAATGCAGGGAAGGATTTGGAGCAGTGTGATTAAAGTGGGCAGAGGAGACTTCCCCTGATGGTCTAAGTGCTTTGGCTTCGCCCATTTCAAAGCTGGTCTGAGTTACGCCACTGGGACCCAATTTATTTTTGCCATTATCTAATGAGCATTTTCTTTTCATAACTGTGCAGCCTTCTGTAGATGTAGCAAAGGTATTTAAAAAGGCTCTTTTCTGAAAGAAAACAACTTTCTGGTTTGAGTTAGTGTGCTGTGTTCTTCGGTGTTCTCTCTGACTAGAGTATCTTGTTTCTGCAATGTTCTCCTTTATTTTACTGCTTTGGGAAAATGGCTCTAAAGCAGCCTTGTTGCAGCTCATTTGGTAGAAATTCAACTTCACAGCATAATGTTTCATCAAATTGTCCTGTTCATAAAGAAAACAGTCCCTCCCTCCATCTGCTGCTGGCTTATGCTCACCTGGGAGGAAGCAGGGCACTTCAATCCATTCCTGCAGCTGATTGAACCTCAGCTGCTGATCCTTGTGCTGACTTAGCCTGTCCCCTGAAGACACTTACATGAGAAAGGAACCATGAGCTCCCCTTCCCTCTAAGGAAAACAGCCTTACAGGAGAGGAGCTTGGAGGAATGGATTGTGCTGCCTTTGTGGGGTGGCTCGTTGTCACTTAACTGACTGACACAGAAAGTGGGTCTTTTGAGAGTTCTGAAAACTGGCTAAATCACCAAATAAATCTGGTTGGTATAAATGGACACTGTTTTCTTGTCTTCTGTTGTGAAGTTCTGCCTGTTTTTGGTAGCGGTGGGAGAAAGCTGGCCTTTGAGTCTAATGAATTTGTAGCTTCACAGGTAGATTTCTGTCTGGAACATCATCTAGTGTTGGTGACCCGTATATAAAATATATAGCACTCTGTTAGAAATACAAATTTGAAGAGCAGCAAGTTGGCCAGTATTTGTGATATACTATATATTCTGTAGAGGAGATCACCTCCAAGTCACAGACTTAATTCCCTATCCTGCTAAACTCTGGTGACAAAATTTCAGGGATTAAGGATCTCTTGTTTACCTGTAGATGTATGACCAAGCCTTTCAGGAAAAGAACAAAGTTCTGCAGGGGTGGCATTCTGTGTAATGATAATGTCTGGATGGGTGCTTTTTTGTGCTGAGTATCTGGATGAAATCTAAGTCCAACACTCTTTAGCTGTGATCATCAGGGAAAAGAGGAAGTTTGCTTGTCCTTTTTGGGAAGGCTTGACATTAGATAACTGCTTTCAGCATAAATGTGTCTATATGACGGTTTTTCTTCATGTGCATTCTTACCAGAGGGTACCTGGAAATTAAAGGAGATGAAGAAAAATTATTTTCTTTGTTGGTTTCTATTAACATCTACAACAACATTTCAATTTTTGCTCTCTGTTCTGGCTTTTAATCATATTTCTCTGTTGTTTATTATGAGATGTATGACCAAGCCTTTCAGGAAAAGAACAAAGTTCTGCAGGGGTGGCATTCTGTGTAATGATAATGTCTGGATGGGTGCTTTTTTGTGCTGAGTATCTGGATGAAATCTAAGTCCAACACTCTTTAGCTGTGATCATCAGGGAAAAGAGGAAGTTTGCTTGTCCTTTTTGGGAAGGCTTGACATTAGATAACTGCTTTCAGCATAAATGTGTCTATATGACGGTTTTTCTTCATGTGCATTCTTACCAGAGGGTACCTGGAAATTAAAGGAGATGAAGAAAAATTATTTTCTTTGTTGGTTTCTATTAACATCTACAACAACATTTCAATTTTTGCTCTCTGTTCTGGCTTTTAATCATATTTCTCTGTTGTTTATTATGAGATGTATGACCAAGCCTTTCAGGAAAAGAACAAAGTTCTGCAGGGGTGGCATTCTGTGTAATGATAATGTCTGGATGGGTGCTTTTTTGTGCTGAGTATCTGGATGAAATCTAAGTCCAACACTCTTTAGCTGTGATCATCAGGGAAAAGAGGAAGTTTGCTTGTCCTTTTTGGGAAGGCTTGACATTAGATAACTGCTTTCAGCATAAATGTGTCTATATGACGGTTTTTCTTCATGTGCATTCTTACCAGAGGGTACCTGGAAATTAAAGGAGATGAAGAAAAATTATTTTCTTTGTTGGTTTCTATTAACATCTACAACAACATTTCAATTTTTGCTCTCTGTTCTGGCTTTTAATCATATTTCTCTGTTGTTTATTATGAGAAACAGGAAAACAAGAGAAGAAGACATAAGAAAAACAAAACCAAATTGATTTGCCTTACCAAGAGCAAGAGATGGAGATTTTGATTTGAATACAGTATCTGAAATATCTTTCCTCTCTGCCTTTAATTGATTAGATTTCAAGTTGATTATATGCCTTCCAGCATAGTGACCTAGCTGCATTTTAATGCTCACAATTAGTTTCTTTTCTTCTATGAGTTTAAAAGACATACAATATTCTCTGCTGCTTCTGAACAGTGATATGCATTACTGAATCACTGTTTTACACTGCTTTGCAGGTGGCTGAGTATCCTGCTTGGGATTGCCAAAAATCTGTGTAATTTAAGTTTATCCACGCTATTTTTGGTGAATGTTTCTGTATTAATAGTAGCATGGCATTCAGTTTTGATAGTATAAGATGATCTCCACTGCTGGCTGCTGGACAGCTAGGTGTCCTTTATATAAAAAAAGAGATTATTTTTTATTGACATGAATTTTAAGGATTGTTTTCTGGTTGATTTTCTTTGATGGTGGTTTATTTCTGTTGTAAACTCTTGGTCCTGGTGTTGTGTGAGACATATGGCTGTTTGTGAGCTTCAGAATTCTGCTGCTGAGGTGGAGAGGGGAGTGAGGGAGATGTAAAAATAGTATGGGTTATAAACTTGGTTTATAAAGAAGCTGATGATCTTTTAATTCATCCTGTCAGGGTGCCTGCTGTCTTCTTTGCAAAGTAGTTACATAATTAAGTGGAAATTGGGATGCTAGTCATTTTCCATCAATTAATGACTGGGATGAATCCATGACCTAAGATTCACATACTGTTCTTAATATCTACTTAGAAATGTGATCATATGCCACTCTTAATATAGTGTGATTCCCTCTTTATTTGAATAATCAGGAAGTGTTGCGCTGGCGTTCTTAAAACTGAATAATTTTCATCCTGGTAGCTCTAAGTTTCACCTTTCTTTTCACTCCTCTTCACTTTTTTACTGCTGTGTTTCAGTGGTTTTACTGCTGTGTTTTCTGTGTCAGCTCTGAGGATCAGAGGGAGCTGAGGCTCTGTGGCCCAACTTCTCAGTGAGACTGAAGGGAACCTCATGAGTTGTTGGAGAGACAGAGTAGTAAGGATTTTATCAAGCCATCAATACTGTCTGTGTGCTGTTAAATCAGGTCCTTCTACTGGAAAGAGTGTATGTGATATGCCGTTATCTAGGGTTAACAGCGAGGAGAATCTCCGGGTGCCATGCGGAAGATGTTGGGAGAAATTGATCAGAAACAAATGAAGAGTGAAATTGTTCCCTTAATTCTGCCCCCGGTGCTGAATGGAGTGTAAAAAAATGTATCATACTTAGCAGTAATGGAATTTCATTTTTTGACATCAGTGTTTGAAGTCCATGTTACTGACACGGGCAAATAGATTACATGCACTTAATTGTAAGTTGAGAAATCTGGTAGATACACGTTTCCCTACCGGAGGCCTTGCCTTGACTCCTCTGGGGAATATCTATTTGTTAACTCATGTGATGAAAAATTCGGTTGGCTGACTGTAAGTGAATGATGTTTGAAGTGCTCATGTCAGTTGTTCTCCATCTCCTCCATCCTGTGTAGTCATTCCTTCCTGCTTAGCAACAGAGGAGGGAGGTCTTAAACCCGAGACCAGGGAATGGTGCTTTATGACCAAACTTTTCCAGGCCTCCTCCCAGGGCCTGGTGTTCACATCTTAGGTTGCATGTGGGGGTACTTCTTTCAGTGTCATGCTTAGTGACTGTCTGCTGGAAATGAGGGCAGAGAAACATGTCTTTTTGGCTACAGCGTACCTCTATGAAATGTGTGTGTGTCCCATTTCTTGCTTTTTTTATGTGTGTCTTTTGCTTTAGAAATTCCAGTCTTGTCTATCCCAGAAGCCTTTGTCTCTGACTATTAGGCCTGTGACATCAGAGATAATAAGGCAGAGCAATGTGATTAACTGAGAGGGGAAGTTATTTGCATTCATGTTGTTTAAAATGCCTTTTTTTGTTTGTGTCAAGGACCCATTTAATTCACATCTCCAGGAGAAAAGCTCTTGGATGGGAAGGGAGATGCGTAAGGGTTCAGAGGATTTGCCTCCCACATTCATGAATCACCCAAAGAATCTTGTGGCATTAGAAGGGAAAATGAAACTTGGAAGTGCTGATTTGGAGGGAGGGAGAGGAGGAAAAGCAGATAAACACTTACTAGGTAGATATGTAACCGAGAAGCTGTAGACAACCCAAAGCCCCTGCTTTCCCTTTGTACATCACCTTATTACTGACAATGTCTCTTCAACTGATCCAGTCCTTCAGTTTTTGTGTGCTGTTTTTGTCTTTTCTATATTTTAGAGGAAAAGGAGAGCCAGTGACAGAGCTGAGTTGGTCCTCCTGCCGGCAGCTTCTGTACCAGTCGATGGCCACCATCCTGGCGCACACGGGCTTTGAGTGCGCCAACGAGAGCGTCCTGGAGACGCTGACGGACATCGCCCACGAGTACTGCCTCAAGTTCACCAAGCTGCTGCGCTTCGCTGTGGATCGAGAGGCTCGGCTCGGGCACACCCCTTTCCCTGACGTCATGGAGCAGGTCTTCCACGAGGTGGGCATTGGCAGCGTGCTCTCACTGCAGAAGTTCTGGCAGCACCGCATTAAGGATTATCACAGCTACATGCTTCAGGTGAGAAGGGCTTTAGGGGTTTGGCGGCACCAAGAAATGTTGTACCCCCAGTACAGTTGCTTATTCCTGGGGCAAGTCCTGAGTCTTACTGAGGGGAAATCTGACTGGGTTTGGGGAGGAGTCATCAAAGGAAAGAGAAGGGGAACTTTTTGGCTGGAAGACAGAACCCCTTATCTGTCTTCCTAGTGAGACCAAGGATGCTCTACTGATGGCTTGCCTGAATTTAAGAAGAGTCCTCCAGCTCTTGAAATACCCAGTCAAAATTACCAAGTAGAGGTAAAATCAGAACTGTCTGATGAGCTGAATTTTCTCGTTTAGTGCGATATTTGGCTGGTTAACATGTTGGAAAATGTGTAAGCAGACATAAATTTCTAGGCTGTAGAGTGGTTTGTGTTCACTTTAGCAAGGAGTGACTTCCATAAGCTTTAGGAATGTAGGGTAGTATTTTACTGATCTGAGTTGTCACACAGGTGCTACCTTCTTCTTATATAAAAATAACAACCTAAAGAGTTGTCTTTGTTAGAAACATTCCTGGTCAAAATGCCAGTACTGTTCATTTTTGTTCGAATGTTTTTGTTCAGACATTGTGTCCTTTTGGAATCTGGGTTTTCTGCATCATCCTGCTGCTGCAGTTCACGCTCACCCTGCAGCTGATCAATGTCTTAACAATCATTGTTCTTTATGCAGGACTGAGGTCCACAGTGGCACCTTTATTTGGAAGTATATCTAGAAAGGGGAAATAGGCTTTGCTCTTCTTTTTCCTCCTTTCTTCTGCTGTTTGAAAGTCTTGCAATTTCCCTGAGCACAGATCACTGACTGTTGGGTTTTAGTGGTATAAACAAGTATTTGTTAGAAGCAGATGAAATCTGAAATGTTTAAATTTAATTGTTTACTGTTGTTAAGTTTCTGGAAGTACAGGGTAGTTCTAAATCTCATTCCTGTATTTGTTTCACTTCTCTAACTGGAGAAAACTTCTATGTTTTTTGCTGTAAATGTAACAGAATATACTCAAGCTTTGCCCAGTGGTGACTACAGGGCTGTTGAAGATCTGAGGTGCTTGGTTTCTAATGCTTGGGCAAATTTGCTACTGTAGGATGGGGACAGTCTTATAGGTAAAACCAGTGAGACACTGCTTTTGTTTCATGCTCTGTTTAAATTTCTGAGCCTCATCATCTCTATTTATAAAATGGAGGTGTTCATGTTTATCAGTCAGATGTTAGTGGATTAAACCTCTTATTAAAGTCCCTTATTACAGCACAGAAGGTGCACTTAAAGGGGGAAAAAAATCTCTTGTGTAGCTGCTAAGTTGTTTACTTGCTCATTCAGGTCAGATGTTAATAATGTTCAGGGAACAGAGTGCACTACAACGTAATTGCCATCAGATCCTCTGAAGTCACTCTCACCTTTCTGGCCTCTTTCTCACCTGCTGATCTTTAACAGGTTAGCAAGCAGCTCTCTGAAGAATATGAGAAGATTGTCAACCCTGAAAAGGCAGCAGAAGACACAAAACCTGTGAAGATTAAGGAGGAACCTGTTAGTGATATTACTTTCCCCATAAGTGAAGAGCTGGAGGGAGATCTGGCTTCTGGTGACCAGTCTTTGCCTGTTGGAGTTCTTGGAGCTCAAAGCGAGCGCTTCTCTGCCAACTTGGAAGTAGAAGCTTCCCCACAGACTTCAGGTAAGGGTTTCTTGCTTCTCCTGGAAACAGTCCTTCAGCAGTTTCATGTGATCTTGTTTCCCCTGGTTAGGTTTGGATTTGTGTCCAGAAATTCATATTCCTGCAAACTTGAAAGCCACGTTCCTTACACAGTTTAGGCACTGAATGAATTCTGGAGATAGGAATGGTACTTGGTGCTGTCCTCCATATTCAGAAGTTACCCTGGTAATGACAGTCCCTGTTTTATGAAAGCTTGTCAGTGACTTATGTGGAATGGGGTCCTGGAAATCCCTCCTAGCATCTCTACCCCAAAGCCTGCTGTACTTGGCTGAGGCCATGGAAAGTGAAATGGGGAGTGAATTAGTGGGGTTATGGAGACTGAACTCTCTTCCTCAAAGTGCCATCCCTTGACGGCATTGAAGCACACTGGTGGCAAGCATGGGAGAATCTGCTGTGGCCGTGCCTGCTCTGTATCTACACAGAAGTTTCATTTTTTTCACTGTTTGGTGAAGCTGAACATCTTGGAATGAAAAAGAGGCAGTTTTGATTTTGCACAGAACCGTCTGAACTCTGCAAGTCCCTGCTATGATAACTGTTTCACTTAAAAATCTGGTTAAAAAACAATGAAGCTTGTCCTCCTATTAACCCTAAGCTAAGTAGCATATATAGTGAGGTTAGAGTGTCCCTCTGAGTCCATTAGTTTTTTTGCCTTGTGATGACTTTTAAAAAACGTAAATCCATCTAATGTTTTTCTGAAAGCTCATATTGCTTTCCATATCACCTCTGAAATGTGAAGTGTTTGCAGTTTTGTGGGAGAAGGAACAGCAGATTCCTCTGGCCCGTCCAGGGTTGTGAGTGATTCATCTGGAATCATCTTTGTATTAGCATCTGCCACTTGAGACCCAGAGGTTAGCACACTAGCTGTATATTAAATGCCTCTTGCTTCTCTCATACAGAATTGATGTTTTCTAATTAAGAATACAAGTGCTCTGTTCCTCCCTGAAAATCCCTCTTCACTTTACAAGAGCCTTTGGAAATCTCATCTGTGAGAAGTTCCAGTCTAGACCTGGGCAGGCTGGAGAGTTGTAATATCCTAAGGAGCAAGAAAAAGCTGCTGCAATTAGAACACCGTCATCTCGAAATGCAGGTGTGAGGACTGCAGAGAGGGCAGCAAGGCTTCAGTATCTGAGGGCAAAACTCTCATTACAGCCTTCCATGTTCTTCCTGTGTTTTTGTGGATGCCTGACATTGCAGTTGTGAGCTGGCTGCTTACTTTCATTGCAGCTGGAGAAATGGAGGCAAACTTGTTCCCGTTCCTCTGCCTCTCAGGATAACATAAAGATTAGCTTATTTGTGAAGTACTTTGAAGTTAAAGTGCTTTGAAGATGAAACATCCTGTGTTGATGCTTAAGTACTTTTAGTCATTAGTGACTCTCTTAGTGACAGGTGACAGAGCTGCAAGGAGTAAGGCTGAGCACGAAGAGCAATTGATGAAGGAAAGACAGAGTTTAGTTTAGTGAGCACCTCGGATTATTATGTAGACTGGAGCTGTAACTCTGGAACCGATAGCATTTTAATGATGTGTCCATTGTTGACAGGGATGCATTTACTTTTGATTAACATAGGAAGGACTTCCCTTAAGGTGACTGAGCTAATGTAAGCTGTATTATCAAAAAGGTCTCATAAACCTTGGTTTTGGCTAAGCTGATCTGGAAAGGATTCCTGACTTCTTCATATAGGAGAATTCTTGGCACAGACACGTGTTGGAACATTTGTTCTCTTTGTCATTTCTACCAATAACGGCATATTGTTACTAGTATGTTGATAACAGGGAATGGCCATAAGTACAAGAGCTTTGGTTGTGCCTTCAAACTGTAGCCATGCTCTATGAGACATGAAGTTCGGACAAGTTACCAAAAATGGTTGTTTATTATATTTATTTATTTATTTATTTATTTTAATTTTCGATGCGAACTTAAACGCCGCACAAGGGAGAGAAGATTTCACAGTTTATTCAGTTTTGGTCTGTTTATGCCCATCTCAGCAAAGAGACCAATTAGTGTATTTTTAATAGGATTTTTGTCTCACTTTAAACTTAAACAGAAATAATGCAATCTGTAATTACTTCTCTCGGGGAGAAAACATTTGCTGTTTTCAAGGAATATGGTTTGGTAATTTGTACAGAAAATCCTCAGTCATTGCTCAGATTGCACACTAGTCCAGAAGCGTTTTATAAAATAGTGGGGTGGGGGGAGCTATTTCTCAGCAGGGCATCTGTGAGGTTGAGCCAAAAGGATTTCTTTCCATTCTGCTGAAGGACGGGATGAGACCTATGGGTGTTGAGTAGAAGGAGGCAGGAGGGCAGGTGGCTGACTGCAGCTCTGATGTCTCTGCATTTCAGTGCTAACAGTGGTATTTGGGACTGTTCATCTACCTACTCCTCTGCCTGCTCACTTCACCTGCCCTGCAGAAGCCCAGGATGTCCGATGGTTGCAAGGACCTCATAATGACTTCTGGACTTCCTCAAAGTCCTGCTTCTGCAGGGTCTAGTCCATGTGCTCTTGGTGTACTCCTTGCCCCTGGGACACTCCTTCTGGAGAGTGATGTGAAGTTGCTTCTCATGGAGAAAATCACATGGAGGCTAACAGTGAAAAGATACCATCATATTTTCTGGAGTGGCAGTTGCTGGGCAATTAAATATAAGTCAACAGATATTTTTATTGATCACAGTGCTTGGTGTGCTTTGTTGGTTTTCCACCAGCATAGTTAACCTGTGGCTTTGCTTTTGCTCCACCTTTGCCTTTGCTGCTGTCCTTTGTATCTGCATGCTGTTTGTGATTTATCTTTTTCCTCGGTTACTACTGTGTGCTTTTTCCTTCTCTAGGGGCCGAGGTGAATGCTTCCCCACTGTGGAACTTGGCACAGGTGAAAATGGAGCCACAGGAGAATGAGGAGGCTAATGTACATGGCCACGGGGTCCTAGGCAGTGATGTCTTTGAGGAGCCAATGTCAGGCATGAGCGAAGCTGGGATGCCACAAAGCCCCAACGGCTCTGAGAGCAGCTACGGTTCTCATTCTGCTGACAGCCTGATGGGATCCTCACCTGTCTTCAACCAGCGCTGCAAGAAAAAGATGAAGAAGATGTGAAAAGGAACAGTCCTTTTATTTAGTCCTGATAGTGTGCAACAGACACTTGAAAGGAACTAGTAGAGTACTGTGATGATTCCAACACAGGGCTGGCCCTGGTGTGTGAGGGACCTACATAAAATTACTATGAGAGGTTTGATGTGTAGCTCCCCTCTTTGCTGGCTTCTGTACTCTGTCCTGATTCACAAGACTGAAGATCAACCTTTACATTTGGTGGTGGCATGGCTTGCTTTGGCCGATTAAGGAGGAACGTGCCGGTGAAAAGTAGTTGTGAGGAGATGTTCTAAGTTACAGAACCACTGAATAGTTTGGTTTGAGGGGACCCTGTGGGATTTCTACTCCAATCTCCTGCTCAGATCTCAGCCAGTTAGAGCAGTTTGCTAAGGGCTTTGTCCGTTTTGAGTATCTACGAGGATGATGATGCCAAATCTCTCTGGGCAGCATTTTCCCATATTTAGGAACTCTCACAGTAAGGAAAAGAATATATTTGCATCTAGCTGGAATTGCTCATGTTCCAGCTTGTGTTCTCTGCCTCTTGTTCTGTCATTGTTCATCTCTGAGAACAGTCTGACTGCCTTCTCTACTCCAGTTATCAAGGGATTATATACAATGACATCTCTTTTTAGCCTTTTCTCAAGTGTGGAGAAACCCCGTTCGCTGAGCTCTCCTTGCTCGTCCTGTGCTCCATCCCCCAAACCATCTCTGTGACCTTCCACTGTAATTGCTGCAGTGCCCTTGTAAGGGGGAGCACAAAAATGGATGCCATCCTCCAAACGTTATCTCGTGATCGTTAAATAAAGAGGAGTAATAATTTCCCTCAGGGTGCTGGCTACCTGCTCATTGACTGCTGTGGGCAGCAAGAGAGTCCTAAGTCAGGGTATTTGAGCTGGAGAGGCGTCGCTGAAGATGATGGTGATGTAGCGAAGATGCTGTAGCATGGTCTCAGTGCCATTAGCCAGCTCCCTCAGTGCCTTCACGTTCAGCCTGCTGGTTTCCATGGGCCTGTGTTCTCACCCGCTCAGCCTTCCTCTGCTGTAGGCAATGCTTTATGCCTGCATGCTGCTGGAAGGCTCGAGGACCTGGCAGGACTTAAAACAGAGCTTATCAGTGGAAACAGGTGAAAAAGATGTTTAGTACATGAACCCGAAAGTACAAAAAGCATCCTTTGTTACCATATTTCTTGCACTGTTGAACAGTAAATCATATTTTCTTTACTTTAACCTTCCTTTTGCTTCCAGTGTACTTAAAGAAGCCCTTCTTATTTCTTACCAGTTTCAATTCCAGCTGAGCTTTGGCTTTCCTAATTGTTTCTGCCTACTTGGACTGTGTCTCTCTATCTCTGCTGGCCAGCCCATCCTGTCTTCCACTTCTCTGCACCTTTCTGTTTGTGTTTGAGATCAGTCAGGAGTTCGTCAGTCATCTGTGCTGGCCTTCAGTCATGTAATTTCTGCTTGTCAGAAAGGACTTATTTTTTACTTTGAGAAGGCTGTCTTTGAGGATAAAGCAGCACACTTGGGTTCCTTTGGGCAGCCAGGACAGAATTTCCCTTGTGCAGTTCTGGAGACATTCCTTGGATAAACCCAAACCTGTTGACCTAAAGGTACAGGATTCTGTCTTGTACATGTTTCTCAGGATTTTAAATGCCACAATTCTATGTCCTCTGCAGCCAAGAGATTCATGTTCTCCACCAATTCTTCCTTGTTAGAAACAAGACCAGCAGAGCTTACTCCCTAGTTGATTACTTGATCATCTATTCAGGGAAGTTGATGTGGTGTTCTGGAGAGAATGAAACAGCTTTTACTAATGGTGTCAGCCTGTACTGGCAATGCAAACTTTTCCTTTGCCGTCATTGGATTGAGTGCAGCAACTTCAGGCTGGCTGAGCTTTCATATTCAAGGTTGTTATCTTGACAACTTAGTCTGAAACAGAATCTATTTTGCTCCTTGCTTCTATGGCTCAGCTGACTGATGGCATTTTTTTTGTTCTGCACAATCCTCAGTTGATCAACTCGGTCTTTAACTTGATTCAGTGTGTCTCTCTCTCAGAAGAGCTAGAATGAACATGAATCAAGAATGAACAGCCACTTAAACTGGCTTTATACCTGTAACCCCTTGGGATGGTTGAGGGAAATTTACCAAACCTACCATTTATCTTTACAATTGCAGGTTTATCTTTTGAAAGAATGAGCTTCAGGCATAGTATTTTTGTTTCTGTATAACATGCCTGGCCTTAATTCTTTTTTCCTAACTGTATTTCTCTTCCACTTTATAGAAGTGAAATCCAAACATAAAATTCCTCAATGTCTAATAAGAATGTGTGACCATAGGCTTTTATGGACAATGGAGTTAAAATTGTTCATCACGGTTTTAAAGGTCTCTCCTGGGGGGTAAATTCTCACTATTTTAAGCCTAGTCAGTAGTGGAAGAGCATACCAGGAAATCTTTATTTTGATTCCCCCTGAGTCACCATTAGCCAAGCTGCAATGTCCCTGTTTTCTCAGCTGTAAAAAAAGACTAGTAATATTTGCCTTTCAGAAGTGTGTTTGAGATTTAGTTACTCTGCAAGAAAAAGGTACAGTAATGATTCTGAGAGTTTCGTGAGAGCTGCAAGCTTTTACTCCACTTCAGTTGGACTGTTCCTGGCTGGAGAATGCTTAGATGGTCACTGAAATGTTCTATATGATGCAGATTTTAAGTAAAATGGCTGATCACAAAGAAGTACAGCACAACTCTGCTCTTCAACTGCCAGGTACAAGGAAGGCATTGGGCTGGTACGTTCTCACTCAGCTTTAGGTGTCTGCATCTAAACTTGTTCCTTTGGGCCACACTTGCAGCTGAAGAGAAATAATCATTCTTAGGTCACTGTCCTTTTGGCCTTGAGGTAGAAGTATAAAGCAGGTTGATTGAATGGCATTTTTAGAAATGTCTGTTTTTCCTTTGTGTGCCCTAAAGTGATTTCAACTTGACTACCTTAGCTGAAGACATCCACACTGTCAGTGTATGAGTTCAGTGACATGATTTAAGCCTTTCCTGGATGGGAATCAGAGATTTCCTCCTGCTGGGGCCAGTGCTTTTTCTTTTCTGCACATTTACTAGAGCTTGCTGTTCAAACGGTAGTAGAGGGCTAAGAGCAGGCTGCCCATCTCAGTTAAACCAGCAGATCCAGCATTCCCCACAACACACAGAATGTGCCAGGATGGGGCCCTGAGGCTCAGCCTGATTTGCCCCTTGTGTCTTTGGCACTGTTTGTGAACACCTGTCATGGGGCCTTTCTCTGTAGGTGCTTTGCAAACTGGTTCTTCTAGTACTGTTCTTGCAGCCAGGGCACTTACGCCAAGTCCATTGGACTATTTTCGGGAGCCAAATGACAGAGTGAGTGCTGCCAGCATTGCTTGCTCATTTGCAAGGTTTCAAGTGGGCTAAAAATGAAAATTTAGTGTTCTCCAGGGCTTTGGTTAAACCTCCCAAGTGTTAATCTTAAGTGCTTTCTCTGTATTGTTCACGTGCAGATGTTCTGTCTTAACTTTTGTGATTTTTTTTTTTTCACATCCCTTTTCCACACTATTTCCAACCCATTTTACCCTGTAACACACACTCTGCAACAAACCAAGCCTGAGTGCTTCAAGTGTGATTAAATATAGTGCATATTCACTGTCTTTTGAGTCAGCTGTGTTGCAGTGTCAGGGAGAAGTGCTGTTGATTCTCTTTGGGATGCATGTTCATGCAGAGGTGAGAAACCCACCAGCGTCATTTAAAAATGAAGGCAGAGTAATAGCTGCACCTCCTGTTCCCCCACTGTGCTAAGGGTTGCAGCTGACTTTTGTGTGCTTGATGTTTCCTTTTATGCATGTGGAAGTTTTACCTTCTGGGTGAACCCTCTGCCTCTGAAGGCTTTTGGTTCTTAGAGTTACAGTGGTGTTCATCATGCATGAAATAGTGAAATTTAAAAACGAGCTCACAAAGTCAGACACAGACAATATGTTCTTTTGATGAATCAAAAAGGATTTTGCTAGGTGTTAATGCAGCCTTGGGCAACTAGTGAGGTCTGTTCATTGACCATGTAATCCCCAAATTTTCAACCACAGTGAGATTATGCAGTGGGTTGGAATGAAGCTCTGCTCTCTCAGTTGCTGTTTCTTGCTAGTGGCTGGTGAAGCACTCTGCTGACCCACCTGCTTCAACAGTCTGCAGTTTTTGCAGTTCTTTCATCTTTGTCCTTTCTCTTTCCAAAAGTGGGTGGATGAAAAATGGGAATATTGAATATTGACCATGTCCATATCCAGTAGCATCGATGTCTTACCGTGATTTATTTTGCCATGATTGAAATTGGTAGGAACTTTGATATCAATTTGGAGAGCAGGATCTGTAAATTACTTGGCTTTTGAAGTGTTTTGCATAGGAATCATACAGGATTGTAGTTGAGAGAGCACTGTGTATCATCTTCCTTTTCCCCTCTAGCAATTCGTTTTTATTTCTTTCAAGAGTTTTGCCTGGTACCCAGTAAAGTTCACTGCATAAATGGCAGTGTAACAACTTATGTGTACGGCTTTATGTCAGGCTATGCTACCCAGTGATTTAATTCCAAGGCCATCCATGCTAATTTGAATATGCATAATGCTGTGCAGAAAAAGAGATGTTTCCTGCATAGAAACGTACATTTTAAAAAGAAAACAGGAAAATAAGATTAGGTAGGGTAGGTGAGGCCAATCTGATTATGTGCTCAGTTCTGAGACTAATGCACATGTTATGTGTGAAGGATGTTTTACTTAAAATGTTTTTGTACATGCGTGTGAAAGATATATGTAACTTTGCTTTGTGTTTATATGGAACAAAATTACTTAGAAATATTTCAGGGTTGGGTTTTTTCCCTTGCTCTCCTGGAGAGAGTTGCTTTGTAATTTCTAAGAAAATAAATAAAAATATTTGGAAATAAAAATTCTAAAGGCCTTGTGTGTAGTTTTTGGTTTGTTTTGGAGAATGATGCTGTGAACACAGAAGTTGGTCTTGGGGTTCTGTTTACCCATATGTGGGATCTGGAGACCTTTTGCAGGCCTGAATAAGGTACTGGGATGATATATCAGTGTTAATGTCACAGCCAGGAAGACAAGAAATGCTATTCAAGGATGTGGCCCGGGAAAATGGAAATCTTATTTTGCACAGGTGCCAGTGTTAGTGAGCCCCTGAAGTAATATTAGAACCACAGTGCTACTATTGGTATTCATCCAGCATAAGCAAGTGCTGTTTCTGGGGAAACTACTTATATATACTTCTACTACTTGTATTAACAGACTACCTGGAAGCCCTGCTCCAAGACCTGTGCTTTGCTCTTTTATGTGCTGGTCTACTTATTTTACATTCTGCCTTTTTTTTTTTTTTTTTTTTTTTTTTCCTTCTTAACCCGGGGAACTGCTTTAGACTGCAGTGAATGAAGCACAGTGTGCTTTCTCATCTGCTCTGTCTGTCATGGTGGGGCTGAGGAAGGTTTGATGCTTGCTAGCCCTGCTGAGCAATTGCAAATAGCACAGCCTGGATTAGGATATTGGCCTGTGCCGCTTGCCGAGGCTTCCCATCACACTTGTGCTTGGGCGCAGTCCACCCGCACCGCCGGTCCTTGCGAGCCGATACAGCTGAATTGATTTCCCGGTCCCCAGTGCGGGGTTGTTCTTTCCCCTTCCCTGCCAGGACCTGGAGGCAGAGGATAGCAATCCCCCCTTCCCTTGGCTCCCCAGCAGGTTAAAGCCTGAGCGCTCGGATCGCTCTTCTCCGGCAGCCTCGGGAGCAGGTCAGCCGGGAGGGAGCCTGGATGGCGGAGGGCCTGAGGGCTGTGCCGGGTGTCGCCCGTGGCCGGGAGGGAGCCTGGATGGCGGAGGGCCTGAGGGCTGTGCCGGGGGTCGCCCGTGGCCGGGAGGGAGCCTGGATGGCGGAGGGCCTGAGGGCTGTGCCGGGTGTCGCCCGTGGCCGGGAGGGAGCCTGGAGGGCCTGAGGGCTGTGCCGGGGGTCGCCCGTGGCCGTGAGGTGGTGCTGGGCGCTCGGCGCTGCGGGGCCGCCGGCCGGGGGCTGCAGCCGCAGCCTCTGCGCGCCCCTAAAATCCCCCAACTCCGAACCGTGTCATTTTCCCTGCGTCTCTATACTGGAGATTAGAATCTCCTCCTTGTTGCTATGGAAACGCTGCGTGAGAGAAGTCGACCTCATAATGAGTTCGGATGAAAAGTCCTTAGGGGCGAGCCCGGCACCCGGCACCCCTGCAGCGGGGAGAACGGGGCTGCGGGATCTGCGGGATCTGCGGGATCTGCGGGATCTGTGGCAGGGGCGTCGCTGCTTTTGCAGGGATCTCAGTGGTTTGCAGAGCTTGTCGGTTTTTCGCTTCGGACTCATCAGGCCAGGAACAGCCCCTGCTGCTGGACCAGCCCTTTCCCCTGGGAATCGGCTCAAGAGTCGTGGCAGCACCAGCTGTGCACCTGGGCTGCCCTCGGTTCGGTGTGTGTGGAGGCTGCCATTGCAGCAGGCAGCGGGGCCGCAGCGCGAGCTGGGTGAAAGGCTTGGGTGTTGTGAGGGGTCTTTGCTTCTGGTGCCTGTCAGGGCCCGGCCATACGTACACTCTGTGCTTTTCCCTCAAATCTGGGCTGCCACCTCTGAGCCCAGACTCCCTGCAGGTGTGCCTCACTGTGCCCATGCAAACGTCCTGCTGCCTCTGCTCGTCCTTGCCAGCCAGGTTCGTCTCATCCCTCCCGACCTTCACTGCTCATTCTCCTCTTGAACTTCTGACAGCTTTTCTGTGCCCTCGCTGCCCAGCTTCTTGTGGTAATTGTTGCGGCCCATCTTGAGTTGCAAACAGGCTTAGGAGGCAATCTTTTTTCCCTGAGTAAAAAAAAAACCAAACAAAAAAACCCCAAAAACAAACAAACAACCCCCCCCCCCCCCCCCCCCCCCCCAAACTGTTAAGGTTATTTATCTGAGTTTTAGGCAAAATTTTCTTATCTCTTGGTGGTGGAAAGGAAGTTGGAACTTGCTGTAAATATAACAGTTGTAAAAGCAGATATATCTTCTCAGTTATTCCATCTTGTTGCTGTTGGACAAACTGCCCAGCATGGAGGGTGTGCTGGATTCCAGCTCTGGCGTAAACTCCTCCATCCCTGATGTTTTCAGGCTGCAGTGGGGGTACAGGCAGAATTTGTACAGCAGGAGAGGATGAGGCAGCGGGCTCTGCGGCAGCCAGGGCTGAGCGTGGCAGGTGCACTGGTGTCTGTGTTACCCAGCTGTGCCAAAGGTGGCATTTGTTAAAAGGTAACCCCAGGAAAGATTTTGTGAACTACAGTTTCTTAGCATTTCTGGATATCAGTTTCAGAATATTTGGAGAACGGCTGGAAAAATGATAGTATTTGCCAATACTAATACAAAAGGTCAATTTTTTCCTTGTTGGCAGGATTTTTCTTTTTCATTTTTTTCTTCTTCTTTTTCTTCTTCTTTTTCTTTTTTTCTTTTTTTTTTTTTTTTCTTCTTTTTCTTCTTTTTCCTTTTCCTTTCCCCCCTTTCATTACGCTTTCCAGTCATGGAGCAGCCACAATGTTGGTTTTGGTGATCCTGATTTTGCTGGAGGAACCTTAGTGTGCTTGAAGAATGTGACATTGGTACTGCTGCAGCAGCTCCTTTGAAGACAACGATGCTGACTGAATGTTTATCAAAACCATCCTTCTTCACCTACAATGAAAAAATTCAAAATTCACCCAGTAGTGAATAGACTTACATGAATGTAACCAGACCAGTTTGACACTCTCCATCTTTCCCTTTTGACAGTCTCTTGACTCCTGTAATACCATAATTTTGCTATTATTTGAGTGGATACAAACTCTTCTATTGCACAGCAGTCCTGGATTTCTCTAGGGAAGAAAGGAAACAAGGAAGCCAATTGCTGGTATGTCTGAATGCCTAAAGAAAATTACATGAACCAATTCTAATCTAAAAGGTTATAGTACATAAAAACCATCTGAATCTTCCACTTTTAGTCTAAAGAAACAAAACCACACCTCCACTTCCCAGCTTCTTTGATGGTCACATTGAAAGTAAATTAGCTGCATTTATATTGTGATATCTGAATTAAATTTGTCTGATATGGCTGAGATGTCACAGCCCTATTAACTACAGATGCTCTATGATAGTGTCTTTTTAAACAGGCAGGTAGGATAAAATAAAATACGATCCTTTGTCTACTGAATGGATTTTTCTACGGGAAACAGTGAGCAAACCAGCTACTTCTCAGTATAACCAAGTCTTTCACAATGACTTCAAAGGAAGCAGAGAAATTAAATAACTGAAGAGACACTGTCCTGCATGTATTCATCTCCTCTAGCCCAAAGCTCAGAGACCTTCCTACACTTATTTCTAGTCTTTAAAAAAAAAAATCAGCATTTCACAAAAAGATCAGCAGAGCTGTACAGCTCTCAGCAGTGATTTCTGTTGTGCTTTGGGTTTTGTCATTCTGTTTGCATGCTCAGTTCTGATAAATTATGTTCTTCTTGGGTTGGGTGCAAAATGTATTTCTGTAATGAATGAATGTAGTTCTCTCTACAGAGCATCGAATAAGATACCCTCTAAGATCCCTATCTTGTAAGATGTTTAATTATATAGAATCATCCTAGAAAATGTACTAACTGATGTCTGGGTCCTGAAGCAAGTGTGAGTGAAAGACGTCTGATCTTGAAATTGTGGGCTAGAAAGGAGTTTGTGGGCCAGCTTGTGGACTGGCCACAGACCCTTATGCAGAGACACTGCTTTTTCTTGATGAATCTTATAAATTCTTGATGAGTCTGACATCTTCCAGGGTTGTAAACTCAGGTTCAGAAACTACAGACGCAGACTCTGGTGCTGTTTGTGGGAGTTTCTAGGTTGTTTTAATGAGGCACGGAGGTAATTTTGCAGAGTCATGCTGCAGGTAGATGTACCTGTGAGCGCCAGTGTGGGACTGTGAAAGAACTGGTGTCTTTTTGGGGTGGCAGGTAGAAGAGAAAGTGATGGTCTGTGCAGAAAATCTGTGCGCAGCCTCCTCATGGGGAGAAAATATGAGCTCTTGGAGCATCTACTGAAAATTCATAGAGGGGTGAAGGATTTAAAAGTGAAAGGAAAGGCAGAAAAGAGAAAGATGAAACTGTTTTAGGATTTAATAGTGAAAGGAAAGGCAGAAAAGAGAAAGATGAAACTGTTTTAGGAAGTGCAAAAGTTAAAAATCGCAAGTCTTGATTCCTCCCCCTCCCTCTGCCTGGAATCTCTCTGCATCCATGAGATGTCAGTGATTGAGGCTGACATAGGGACAGCTGAAGAGATAGAGAGGGTAATGTATGTAGGCATGTATTTAGGATGTACTGAATTAGTTGCTATTTGTATATGCATTTATCAAGGCAGAGATACACAGAGCAGTTATATATGTGGCTGCACTGTTGCCATCATATCTTTTACAGTTCCCAAGGATTCTGAGTAGTTCCTGTGCCAGTTCTGTCATCATCTTGTGGGATGTGTGACCAGAGGAGTTTTGGGTGCTTCAGGTAACCACGTAGTGCTCCCAGTCTTTCATCTAGCAATTCAGATAAACACGCCTGTGATTTTAAGTGTATGAAGAACAGAGCGTGGATGTGCTTTGAATTATGCCTATACCTCAATGCTTTGCTGAATAAGGGCAGTACAGCAGAGTAATGAGCAAAATTAAAAAATAAAAAAACCCAAAACTGCTCATCAGGCTATATTTAGGTCATGAACTGCAGTTCATATCTCTGGACACCTGATGCCTCTAGCTAACTGGCATGACTGAGCTGCTCCAGGAATGATATTTTATTCCACTGATCTGACAACACCCATCGTTTTCTTATACACAAATGTCCATATCACTAAATCACCTCTGCCATCGTTAGTGCTAATTGGCTCCCTGGCTGTACCCTCAGAGGAGCTTGATAAGCCTGAATGGAAGCTAAAGACCTGTTTCCCCACAGAATGGCACTGGGACAACCTGTGAATATGTAACTACCTCTGCTTTCACATTATGCTCCCTGGTCTCAGTACAGAGAGGTTTTCAAAAGCCAGGGCTATCACTCTCACCATTTTCTGTCAGGACTGAGTTTGCCCACACAGAACTTAAAGCATACTAGCCACTGGTAAATGTTTGCTTTCCATCATATTTTTCTGCTAGTGGATGCCTGTGTGTGTGCAGTCGAGTGCGCTGGGCAGGCTCCAGCTCCTGGTAAACAAGAGAGACAAAATGGGGACGTGAGCAGAGTGGGAATGCAGATGGGTGCTGGCATGAGGTCAGACGCTTTTACAAAATACCACCCTTCATTTAAGCTGTGTCATGCTTTCTGATGTGCCATATCTTATGATGGATTAGACAAAGCCAACAATTTTTTGGCAGTCTGAACAAAACTTATGCAAGAGTAGATCTTTTTACTAAAATTCGGCTTTCAGAACCCTTCTGAGAAATTCTGAATTGTCCTGGAAGTTCTGCTCTACATGTAGATGTTCAGTGTATAATCCTGAATAGATCATAAGTTTTGAACAGCAGTTCCTTGAGGACTAATATAAATGTATTCTTTGTCTTGTAAAGAAATTTTTTTGTCCTTTTCCAAAAGGAGTGATGAGCTTCTATTAATGAGAACAAGAGAAAGGGAGTGGCAGAGCTGACATCTGTAGCTCCTGCATCTGAATTGTCTTCCATTATTTGTTTTATATAACCAGAAAATCTTCTTTTGAGGAAGGAGGAGGAGTGGGCTGCGGAGAATGGAAGAATCATGATTTTGTTCCAAGGAAAGTGAAGGAGGAAAACCAAAATTCTGCCAACAGAAAAACAGTGTTCTTTGTCCTCTGTAACTTTAATTGCCATCCCACCTACTATGGTGGAATCCCTAAGGGAAATAGAACTAACCAGAAGGTACAAAAGTATTTTCATATGTCTTCAAAGCATGTTGTCAGACAAAGCTGTTTATATTCTCTCTTTATCTTGTCAGTTGTAGGCCTTGAGGGTTTTCTTGTCCTTTTGCTTTCAGTGTGTGTGGGTGAATTGTGGCATGCTCTCTGCTCCCCTCCATCTTCTTTAAGGTCTCTGCTTGGTTTCCCTGTGAGATGCACATAGATTTTCTATTTGGCAAAATGTGGCATCACTATTCCACACTCCACTCTAAGTCTTATGTGTCAGTCTCCTTCCAGCTTTGCGGGTTTTGTTTGCATAAATGAGCGGATTGCAACAAAAAGAATCTGGATTGGCAGCTCTGAAGACTTTAATCCTCTTTTCATCCAAAGAGCAAAAATAATGGAACAGCAATGTGACTGGGATGACTGCTGTGCTGGCTAAGACCAGGGACCGAACTGGGGGAGCTCCAGAACTTAAAAGCATGACCCCTTTTATAACCTGAGCTGAGCAGAGAGGTCTGTATGGCACCTGTAAGCTCTAGAGAGTGGGAAGAGCTAGGCCACAGCTGGCTGCTCAGTGACATGAGTTTGCTCTGGAAATGAACTCTTTCCAAGTGTCTCAGCTTTACAGCACCGCAAATCCTGTGCAAGTCACTCCCTAAGTGATAACAGTATCTTACTGGCCGTACTAGAAACTGTGATTCAGTCCTAAGCCTGAGGAAGAGTAACCCTTAAGTCAAGTTAGTCTTAGATTCTCTGCGAATGCTTCTGGCAAATGTACCGGGCTTGTTCTATATTAAGGATTTTGTCATGGTTACAAGGTTAATGGTGCTCCTGGCTGTTCCTGATGTCAAGCTCTTGGATGAGCTGGGTAGTCATTCTCCTGTCCCCCATCTGGAATCCCCTGTGCAGAAACAGAGCTGTCCTGCAGGTCTGCTTCAGAGTTCTTTGGAAATACAGAGGTGGAAGAGGTGGCCTTGTAGTCCATTTTCTGATTCAGGATCACTGGTACAGAAATTATTAATGAATGACATTTGTCCACATCTCTCCTTGAAGATCTTGAGCGATGGGAGACTCGACAGAGTCTTGGTATGTGACCAAGCTGCTTCCCTTGCTTTTAAAATGTGTTTTCTAACGAGCAGCCTATATGTTCCTTGCTGCAGGTTAAGGTACCATGGGGTGTGTTGTTGATTTCCTGTAAAACTCCTATCTAATCCGTGCCTTTAAATCCTGATTTTGTGCTGGTGGTTATTTGGTTGTGTATAATCTCACACATACGCCTTCTCTAATGCTTTCCCTCCCCAGACCATTTCTACAGCCTGTTAAGGTCATGCTGAGTCCTGACCTTGTCCTCCACGGTATGTGCAGTCCCGTGCAGCTTAGTGCTAGCAAATTTAGTAAGCATAATCTCTCTTCCATCAGCCAGTCTGTAGTGAAAAAAATGGATAGAAGCAAGTCAAGGACAAGATGTACAGAACAGTTTTGGAAAAACAACAGGGGCAAATAACTGAAGGCAGGTCATATGATTCTCAAAGCTAATACTTTTTGGTTTTGCATTAAGTTCCAAGATCTATTCTTATTTGGAACTTCCTGTTTGAATTAAAGATGTTTTAAAATAATTTTTAATATTGTTTTCTCTAGCTGTTGTATCAGTTGGATCTCAATATTCAAGGTTACATTTCACCATTCTGAAATTATTTCACAGAACAGAGTGGCTCTGCTCATAGCCTTGATTCTCCCATGGGTCCAGACAGGTGGCTTATCTCTCACTCAGAGGGCTGCCCTGCACTGGCTCCAGGGCTGGCTGTGCCAGCCAGGCATCACACTGCCTCCTCCAGCTAAAACATGGGGAGCTGCTTTCAGACAGCCACAGTCAGTGGCAGAAAACACTGGATCTTCCCAATAAGGTGGGAAACATGCCACTGTGTAAACTTTGGCAGAGTTAAGCCCCAAGCTATCAAGTCTGATCTGGATAGGAAACTCCACTGTGAGGAGTTCTGGCATGTAAGTTTCACAGACCCAGTTGATACCTGTTCAATTAGAAAATAAATAAAACAGGATTGAAGAATTTTTTTTTTTTTTTTTTTTTTTTCCTCTGGATGGTGATGTCAAGGCCTTAAGAAAGGTATCTGATATAATTACTTGTAGAAAAGTACAGGCAGGTAAGCAGCTTCCTGGTTTGTTCATCTCTTCCTGCTCCCAACCTGGCATCTAAGAAGTGCATAGCTGGGGACCCTTGTGGGAGGTGCCACAAAGCAGGGGTCTGACCTTTTGCTTATATTCTACCTGGGCCATTTATTCACTCTGTAAGCAAAAGACTTGAGAGTCCTGAGCCACAGTAGTGAAATAGGGGTAAAGTTCCATCCGCTCCTCAATAAATTTCTCAAGAGACTGGGAGACCTTCAGTAACCTGACTGATCTCACAGTCTCCTGAGCAGGTCAGGGCCATTCCATAAGATCAACAGCTCAAGGAATCACAGAACTTGTGCAGAGCCAGTGGCCAAAGGTTCTGGCAGTTCTAAAAGTAACATTGGCCACTGGGCCCTTTAGGTGGTGAGAAGGAAACTGTGCCGATGATGCACATCTCAGCCCAGATACGTGTGAGTTGTTGTGCTTACCATCAGTGTTGTTCATTTGCTGCAAAGCAGGTGTTAGCTCAGGGAAAAAAAAAAAAAAAAACATAAAAGCTGCATTTTGCATTGTTTGTTCCTCGTTAAAATGATCTGGGCCCCCGTGGGCATGTGTTGTCTTAATATTCTGGTGCTGAGAAGTGCCGCATTTTCATAATGAAAGCTGTTGCAGGAAAGCAATTCCGACCTCAGATAAAGGGAGAAGATTACACTTGCCACTCGAGTTATGGTATTAGAACGACTGATTTTATTTGTTTTCATTTTCCCTGTCAGCTGCTGCCGAACCTCTATGCAATGTTCTTCAGAGATGTTAATTGTATTTTGTGTGTCTGGATCCCCCTAAGAAGTGACAAACATTTTCAGTCACAAATTGGATGTCCCTTTTCATTTAAACATCAACAAGGAAAACTAATTTAAGAATGGTGGAGCCGTTGTTCCAGCAAGGGCCCTAATGTGTGATAGAAGCTGACAGGTAGATTTAAGGACATAAAGCAACAGATTCTGTGTTGGGAATGTAAATCTATAAGATACTCATTTAATTTTTCCCTCAGGTGGTTCATGACTGAAGAAAAAGAGCTAGAGGTATGCAGTAGGACAAAATAATAAAGTAACTTTATTCAGTTTTCAGGAGTACAGTCACATAATTTAGGTCCAGCATTGAAGTGGACAGAACAATCTTTGGGCAAATCTATTTTTTTTTTTTTGTGGTTTTGTGCTCTCCTGCAAAATGTGCAACAATCCTTGACCAGAGTCAGTCACTGTGTTCTTCAATAAATGCTTGAAGGTGATTCCAAATGCATGTCTAAGTCACGTTTCTCTTGTCTCGGTGCTCAAGAGAAGCCATCCTGTAGTTGCTGGAGCAAGACTCTCAGCTGCTGTACATCCTATTGGACTGTGCCTCAATTTGTACATTGTGGAACGGGCTTTCTTGTCCCTAGGCTGGGCAAAGCAGATTTCCAGCCTCATAGTCCTTTGTTTTTCCCTGTGGCTCCCATAACTCATCAAGCAGGAAGTTCAAAGGAACTTACAAGCCACCTTGGTCCTCCTTTTCGATTGGTGCCAAGTACAGCCTAAACCCTTGTGGAGAACTGTCAGCTGTTAACATGGAAATGATTGCACCAGCCATCAGCAAGGAGGCTGAGGGGACAGGGACTGCCACAATGTAAAGTCTTTCTGGAGCAGCTGCATGTTCAGCCCATGACATGAAAGAGTCACTAAGAACTTCCTTATTTATTTTCTAATTATTTTCTCTTTCGGGCAATAGGCAGAACCGCAAGAAAGCTAATTCTGTGGGGAGATGGCTCTGCCTGCCTGTATCCCTCAGGGTGTAACTCATCAGGTACAAAAAAGCGCACAGCATCTCCCAGCACATCCTGCTGACTGTAAGTCAGGTCCTGGAAATTTCACCTGTGCTAAGTAGCATCTTCCTCCACAAGTGGTCCTCCTGCAATCAGTGCAGTAGGTTCCTACCTGAGTGAGGAAGTCAGGCAACAGCTGGTCCTCAAGAGCTGTGAGTTAAAAGTGTAGCAACCAAGCTGATTTCCATAAAAATGGAAATGAGTCAGAGAGGGGAGGACCATATTTGAGTGCAAATGCAAGCAATTAGCTCAAAGCCATTACTGTAATGGCTAGAAAGACTTTTTTTCATTATCATTACTGAAATGCATTAGCAATATCTTTTTTTAAAAAAGATGTAAATATACACAGTACAATCCCATCTATCTGCTGGAGCATGAAGTAACCCCATTTCAGTGGTACGTGCAGAGGAGTCTGTGGAGACTCTTAGCAACAAACAGAACTTTACACAGGAATATGAATGAAAGCAATACCAGGGAGAACTTGAGAAAGGCAGCTATGATTAGTACCAACACAAATATTTGCTCAAACGGGAAGCTGGACTTTCAGAGCAATTTCTAGGAATACCTGCCTGGCCACTACCTGTCTTCCTGGCCTTGACTTGTGCTGATGGCCCTCTTCCCCAGAGCACTGCTTTTCTCTCCTTCCCCAGCCGTGCCCCAGGAGGATGCCTGGCTCAGGTACAGAACCCACGGGTCCCATCACAGGACATGGCAGCACAGGGGACTTTCAGGGTCCTGGCGGTGTGGGGAATGTGTGCTGAATGCAACGGAATCTATCATTCTCAAGGCACTCTTGGACAGCCTTGGATTTTTGTTTAGGGAGAGTCTTAAGTCCTGCTTTGCCACTTCATCTATTCTGTAGATACATTTGCAACTGCATGGTTAAAATAGATGGTCAATGAATTAAAAATATTTTCTGTGAAATATGATGAAAGTGATATGCTTTCATTTAATTCAAGCTGGGAGTATGTGGAGGACTTCTCCCTGACTGTGGTGGAAGCGGGTTGATTATTTGGTTGCTTTTCTCTCCATCTTCTTTTTGCCTTTGGAACGAGGGAAAAAAAAAAAAAGAGAAAACTCACTGTTTCATACTATAACAGTTGTTTTGGCCAAATGCAGGGTTCAGCTGAAGGTTTTGGAGCCCTGTTGCCCACCTGCAAGGTGGGCTGTGCAGCCCAGTCACCTGCAAACCACTCTTACATCTCTATGGTATTTTTTGAGAGGAACTGTGAGACTGAGGTAACAGAATGAAGAATTACTTGTATGAGAGCAGCTTTAGACACACAGAGGAGGTTTTCAAGCATAATCCAGAGATGATCTGAGGGAGACACACCGCACTGATGTAAAGAAGTTCAACTATCCATGCAACTTCACCCAGGAAACATGACTGCAGCCGTTCCCAGTGCTGACAGTCTAGGACAGCAGGAGAACAGTTCTTCTGGTGAGCCGCAGAAAATATCTATGTTTTCTAGGTTTTCAGCACCGTTCATGAATTTAGGACCAAAACTGTGCTTCCTTGGAAAATATTTGCATTTGTAGGGTTTTTCTTGGGCAGCCACAGTTATGGATGGTGTAGGGGTATTGAGTTGTGCTCTTGTGGCTCTGCAGTCCTGCTGCAGTTCTGGAAGAACTTCCCCACTTCTCACATAATTTGGTAGAAAAATACCTGGAAAAGCACAGCATGACATTCAGCATTACCAATAGTTGCTGGTTCCCTGGCAGTATCCCGTCCATGCACAGTCACTGTGTACAAGTGTAGCTTTTTTCACACCATTACTCTGCAAGTATCTGAGGTGTCACTCTGATGAGAAGGCAGCGTAGCATGACAGTCAGCTTGTCTGAAAATACAGGGGTTCTGCTTTATTAGACACTTCAGGTGAAGACTTATAAGCCAACCTCTGCTTTTGATTACACCTTCACGGTTCTCACTGGAGGCAGTAGAAAGAAATAGGCAGAAGTGGTGGCTATGTAATCCTCTGTGCAGGAGTTTCCCCTACAGGAAGGTGGTCAATTCACCATGTTAGGTGCTCATGGAATTTCCCTTGTGTACACATGTGTGTGTAATCTGTACCTTCCTTCAGGAGCCTCAGGGGAGCTGAACCTGGCCTGCAGATGATACAGAAGATATTGTCTGCTGGAGAAAGGTCTATCGTATTTTATACCTGGATTCAATGGGGTGACAAATGTAAGCCTGTTTTTTATTTCCGTGTGGCTGCTGTATTTCTCACAGCTGTCTATCAAGGGTTGTCTGACAGAGACAGAAAGTCCCAGGTCATTATTTCAGTCATTTCAGTTATTTACATGCAGGGTCGCTCTCTGCCACCCTTTCAGAGAAATGACTGATGTCCTTAGCCCTCTGCACAAGGTTCTTTCATTCCTCTGAAACAGCCTGGGGTGTGGGTGCTTTCAGCTGGGGCCCTCCCCATGTCTAGCAGACCCTTGATTCAGCGGTGCTTCGAATCCGGTGCTGCATCTGAGGTGTGCAAGGAGCCCACCAGCTTGTGGCTCAGTTCACAGATGAGGCTAATTGCACCAAACCTGCATTATGGACCCACAGAAGACCTTCAGGCAGCTGTGGTGCATGATCCTATGCAAAGCCAGTCCAGCAACAAATGCTATTGTCGTTCTAGCACTGCTGGAAGTGCAGAGGGCATCCTGTGGCCTGGCATGAGCCTGACAGCTTCTACTCCCAAGGTGGGCTCAAAGTCACGGCACTGTGATGCTTTGGTGATAGAAACCTGGGGACGTGGTCCTGGAAGGATCTGACAGCACAAGAAGAGTGGCACTCCTTTCCTGCAGTAGCCTTGCTGGGACAATCTCACTCTCAGGCTCATCTCCTCAACTCAGGGACTTTTTTCTAGGCTGGGTCCCAGAGAGCCAGTGGCTGAGGCACTGTCTTCATGACCAGATGCCCTCAGTAATCCTCTTTCCAATTTACCTTTGTGAGCAGCATCTCCCACTCCTGTCACGTTTTCTGTGTGGGAGTGGGAGAGTTAGCAGTCTGGGGCTGTGCTTCCCCAGCACACAGATTCTGGAAGGGCACCAAGCCCTCTCTTGAGCCCCTGGCTGAAGGTGGCTGCCCTGTGTTTTTTGAATGGGATAAGGAGTCAGGGCTACATGAAGGAGCTACATCTGCTCATTTCATGCACCATGGCCCCCTAGAAACAAGATGATGGCACTCACTTCGAGAGGACAACTGTGTGTGGTGGGTTTGGAAGGATTTCAGTGTGACCACTGCTGGGGCCAGGAACACTGGGGTGAAACAAGTAGAGAAGGATTTAGTTAACTTCAGCCAAAGATGGCCATCAGTTACTGACACAGTCCATTAGTGGAGCTGTTTGTTATACCAACTTAATTGTGTTTTCAGAAAGAAAAGGGAAAAAGTAATCAATATGCTTAGTTCATTTTAAAACAATAAATAACCACAAGCCTTTCCCTTCTCTCTTATATAGTATTGCTATCAGCTGGGAGACTGAAAGGTGGCTGTTTGGCCAGCAGAATCAGGCACTGTGGCTCTGGCTCTCTCTGAACTGTTTTCCTGCCTCCAGGTGCCAAAAAGAGATCCCACTTCTCAGAGGTGATGCATGGAGCAGCTGCAATACTACCACTGTCTAACCTGAGCTTTCACATCTGCCATTTACTTGTTGCTGCAAGCTGCTTTTCCTGCTCCAGCCATTTTAGCACAGCAGATCCCAGCACTCGCTGTCCCAATCCATAGCCGTGGACATTATTTCTTCTATTCCAGCAGGACCAGCAGGTTGAGAGAGAAAGAAATAAGGTAGAAATTCATTACTGTGTGGGTAGTGGGACACTGGAATGGGCTGCCCAGGGAAGTTGAGGGTGCCCCATCTCTGGCAGTGTTCAAGACCAGGACGGATGGGGCTTTGGGCAACCTGGCTGTTGTGGTTTAGGAATGGCACTCCCTAATTTAATGCCGTCTCCCCTGCCCCATGAGACTCTCCCAAATCACACACAGCTCACTTGCTCTCCTTCCCCTGAGGAAGTCATGAAAGATTCTGTGTTGAGGTAAGAACAATTTACTGGAAACAGCAACGAAATAAGGGAATGAACAGTAACAACAACAATACTAATGGCAACAGTGTTTGAAAGAGAGGGTGATTTACATGCAAAGATGTTCACCAAGCCATGGACAGTGAAAACCAATGTTGGACCAGACCCTCTGCATGCCCACACTTTGTCCCTGCTGCAAGCTGTGCCCACCTTCTTCAGAAAGAGGGAATCCCTTCTTTCCACCCTCTGACAGCGAGGTGAGGTGGTGTAGAATGACAAGCTGACATGCCCTCACTTCTCCAGGTTCCACACCCTCATAGCTAATGCAAGAATATTAATTCTGCCCTGGGCCAAAAAAACAGGACATAAGTCTGGTGGAAGGTGTCTCTGCTCATGGCAGCAGGGTTAGATTAGATGATCTTTAAGGTCCCTTTGAACCCAAACCGATCTATGATTTTATTAATTGTATCTGAAAAGAGAGCCTAAATCAGAAACTGCTGTGCTTCATGCCAGGATTGTAAAGGCCGTAAGTAAAACCTTATCTCTAAGCTTGGATCATTTTTTGCTTTCTCGTACACAGGGAAAACACGTGCCCTGAGAAACCGTGGTGAGGTGGAGAGGGTGGGCAGGAATCACGTCAAACCCAGGCCCCCGGACCAGAGACTACCCTGTGCATGAACCAACCGTGTAGTCCAGAAGAGATCAGAGCTCATTTCTCCTGTGTACCCTCATGTAGCACAACCCATGGTGTGGGAAATATGATAATGAATATAGAACATGGGGTATTTCTTTTTGTGGTGCTCAAAGAGTGCAATTTTACCACTCTTTGCTTTCGCACATTTTTTTCATGAGTCTTCTGTTGTTCTTGAAAATTCATGGGATTGGCTGGGAAATCAAATGATTAATAAGAACAAACTACAGGCATTTTTTTTTTTTAAATATCTGATTAATTTCTAAATATTTTTCATCTCATTGCAAACAGAAGGAGAAGAAATGCCCTCAAAAATAAAATGAAAGCTGAAGATCTAGGTGGTAGACCTTTAAGACACACTGTAAATATTGCAGAAATTATGATGAGCTTATAGCAGTCTCTGAGAAAAATCTGTCTACTGAAAATACAGCCTTTCAAAGATTGGGACCATAATTTAGTTGTGTGTGGAGAAATATGCTCTAAGTGCTTAACAAATTATAAAAAATAATAATAACAATTAATAATACATGAAACCTGGGGAAAAAAAAAAAAAAAAAAAAAAAAAAAAAGATGAATCACTGCATTAGAGAACACAATAAAAATCTTTTGCTTCTTGTCAGGGATCCTGTGCTGACAACTGTATCTGTTACAACAGCATATGCTGGAAAAATGCTCTGAGATAGGGCTCTTATTCAGATTTACAAACTGGCTGATTGGAATCTGGCCTGCAGCGTGACAGTCTCATAAATCAATGATGAAACCCTGCTCTGCACAGCTTCCCGAGATGTGAAGCAAATGCCATCTTTGTAGGGGTAGAGAATGGCTTGGCTGTATGGCGCTGGTGTGTCTGGTCCTGGGATGGATGGAGCAGTCTATGTGGGAAGAATTTTGGAGAGAGTGGTGCCACATAGGGTGGGAGGGTGTCAGTCGTGGAGAAGACCAACTTCTGATCACCAGATCTGTACAGGCAATTGAACAGAGAAGTGTTTTCCCCAGCGTTTTCTGTGTGAAGATGAACCAGCTCCCTGTGGACTCGCCAGCAGACATGGGTGCACATCTGTGTCCTCTGGCCGGCTCCGGGTGCTGCCCTGAGACAACTGCTTGTCTCCCAGGGTGTACAAGCGGGAGCATCCTGCCTGCTCAGGTCAGGGTGCATTTGTCCTCACAGTGAGTTTATCATCCACATGGGACTGCACAGAATGCTGTGTGGATGATGGAGATCACTCCCCTGCCTGGGGCTTCAATTCTCAGAGCGCTGATCCCAGTGAGAGTAACATGTTGCAGCTGCAGAGCAGAGAGGGAACGTCTAGCCAGCAAAGGAGAAATTTCTCAGCTAAACTATAAAGCTGCCCAGGGCATGCTTGAAGGCAGAAAAAGCCAAAGGTGTTTGGAAACATTAGATGTATGGTAACATTTCTCTTTCTACTTTTAGAATCCTTTTAAAGATACATTTCTACTGGGTTGGTTACTCTGAACTGTACAGATCTGCATATAGGAGATCGATTTTTAGATATAGAAGGATTATTTTTCTTATCTTGAAAATATAAAGTAGTCATAAAATAATAATAAATCTCCCTTTTTACTATGTGGAATCCTGTTAATATTGCCAAAGTGATAGAAATTTGCCTGAGTGTAAAATGAGCCTTAAACCTAAATTGCATATTGTTGCTCTCTTAACCTCTGTCATCTTCTCTCAGAGTATGAGATCTTGAGATGTGGCTCCATTCTTCTTCAGTGTTTGCCAACTGCTCATCATGCATGGCAGGCTACTGTAAACATGTAATAAATAAGTACAGCATGATAATTTACACCTCCAGCTTCACAGTTTTAAAGAGACAGTGGACACATTGGCTGACTCAGGGCTCCTTATATTTTAAACAGGCAGAATTTAAAAAAAGAAATTATCCATATAAAAGGTAGTGCAGAAGATTTCTAACCTGACTAGTGAAACAGGGAGACTTCCTCACATCTCCTTTCATTTCTTGTTGAAACTCTTATTTTTCCTTTCAGAAAATACACCATATTTACGAAATGCTTTGCTCTTTTCTTCAATACAGTCCTTATGTAGTCTTTCAAATATATAGAGAAAAAGTTCTTTAAGTATTTCTGTTGCTCTTACACCACATATAGACAGAAAGCTCTTTTGCCTCAGTCTTTGACAGCATTTGCACAGAACAAGATGTTGAAGCCCCAATTTATTTTTTTTTTTTTAAACAGAAGTGGAAACCTTTCCTATATAATTTTTTTTTTCACTTCATCTTTTTCTTCTTTTTACCCAGGAAAATTTCTTTGCCATTCCTCTCCTTGGGATGACCTTTCCATTAGGACCTACTCCAGGCTCCACTCTTGCTGAGTTTTTCTGCTCTCAGCCTCAGGGCCTTTTAACATAAGATGGTGAAACAGTAATACAAGGAATATCAAATATTATCACTATTATGAATGTTTATTGAAATTTCTCAAGATGTTGAAATATAGCTACTGATAGAGCAAGAGCACCTAGGAGACCCTGTCTCTGTCCAAGGTCACTTTCTCCAATCTTTTCACAGAAACAGGACAAAATGACAAGTACTGCTTCTAGATGAAAACAAACAAACAAACAAACAAACAAACACAACAACAACAAAAATCTCAGTTCATACATGATGGTTCAACACAGAGAGCGGTGGCACGTTGAAGCTGATACTGTCAGTGTGGTTTCAACATGGCAGGAAGGAGAGACTCCCCTATGGAAGAGCATTTCTCCTTGTGAGCTGAAACTTGGAACAGGAAGGCTTTTCCGTAATGGACTGGAAGAGAAAATCTGCTGCATATAAAAGTAGTCAGGACGTAAAATTCCACTGCACCTGATGAGAACACCTGTCTCTACCTAGCACTGTTGTGCTCACCTTGGTCCCAATTACTCAGGGCTTTTTATGCAACCTCTTTATCAGCTCTTAACTGTACTTGAAGGATGAAAGAGAAAGTGAAAAATTTCTAGGTCGTTTCCATAGCTATACCTCCTTTCCCATAATCTGAATGACAATTTGACACCCAAGTTTCTATTGTCAGCTGTTCCTCTGAGGGGATGAGGGAAGAAAAATTTTGTGAGGTTTCCAATTACAAGTGTAATGATCTCTGTGCAACAGAAAGCAATATCTGTCTATAACGCAGACAGGTTGAAACAGAAGATGCAGAAGAAGAATAATAGAAATGGGAGCGTGACACATACATACAGAGATG
Source organism: Hirundo rustica (assembly GCF_015227805.2). Classification (NCBI taxonomy): domain Eukaryota; kingdom Metazoa; phylum Chordata; class Aves; order Passeriformes; family Hirundinidae; genus Hirundo; species Hirundo rustica. The sequence goes on from NC_053452.1 coordinate 29,740,817, forward strand.
CTTCTGACATCTATCCCCCAACGATCCTCTGTCATAATTTGCTGAAAAACTCAATTTGCTTGTTTGGAGTTGAAAAAAGAGAAAACCTCCAAAATCCAGAAGCAAAGAACTGTGCAGCTGAAGAAGGGGTATGTTCTTCCCTCCGATCATTTTGAAGATTTTCGGAATACTGATTCCTTTGAAAATGAAGCATCAGCTGGTCATCCTTGTGGGTATCTGACAACATCTAATTCCTAATGTCAGGTAGCAATTGGCATTTTTGCTGGTTTTGTCAGCTCTTGAACCTGACTCCTGCCTCAGCTCTGTTATAAGTAGTGAAGTTAGGCCCTTATTCTGCATCTTCCCTGGTGTTGCCATGGACATTTTGCCATGATACATTTTGTGCTGACAACTTATACATCATGTTTACCAGTTTCTCTAAATGGGAGGGAACATTTGCCCATGTCTGTAGGGAGCATGATCAGTGTGGTGAAATTGGTGCTGTGCAGAAGGGTGGAGTTCCTTGTTTTGCCACCTGTGGCATTTTTTGGCTCTGTTTCAAAAACAAACAAAATCATCAAACTTTCCTCTCTACTAATTTAGCCTTTATCCTGCTTGTTTTCCTGCTTCCTGGGGGGATTTTGTGACCAGGCCTTACAGGCTGATTGACTTATCAGATGCACTTGTAGGTGATAAGTGGATGACTTATAAGATCAATTAGTGCAACCAGTAGAGATGCTGGGCACAGCATGGTTTTACCAGAGTCAGTTATGGAGAATGGTTATCTCCTTTAGAAACTGGGCTTTTCTGAGTTTGTTTTAACATTTCTTTTGAATCTGGGTGCATTTTTTTCCTAAAATCCCTGATCCTGGTGTGGAGGGGCTGTCCCTACCTCTGTGTCCGTGCTGTAGAGCTGTCGGTGTGCTCAGGGACAAGGGCAGGAGGAACCTTTCAGATTTCAGCTGCCCCCAAGGAGTGAACCACACATACGCAGATAGGTCCTGCCCCAAGGAAAGGGAGGCTAGAGTGACCGTCAGCTATCTTGATATCTTTTGGACATCTTGGGGTAGGTAAAGGCTCTGGCACAAAGTAAATCAATTCCCTTTCCTCTCCCTGACTTGACCCTATTTGGTTTTTCCACCTGCCTCCATAAAAACTCTCATTGCACCATCAAGTGGCATCACCTCCATCCCAATATGTGTCCGCCTTCAGTAGCGTTCTTGCAAAGTGTCCCGTCCTTCAGCAGCTGGAAATAAAAAGGAAGGATACTGCTTTGCATACTTTTCCTTGAAGTTTATTAATGCTTTGAAGATGTTTTCCAGCTTGTTTCCTGAAGTGTGGAGAATTCCAGGTATTTTTATCCTTTTTTCGTCATCTCACAGTGCCTTGCTCTTTGCCCATTGTCTTTGCAGACAGCCTGGGTGATCTTGGCAAATAAAGCCAATGTTCTACCAGTTTAAAAAGTTATTTTGTGGACTTTGATGCTTACTGCAGTTTGGGAAATGCTCTGAACCAGATTAGCAGAAGCAAAGATTAGCTGTGTTTCTGTCAGAAAGACTTGCTGGAATAATTACCGCTCTCTGCATATAGTGACCATCCCCTCTCAGTGCACATGCAAATTTCAGGCACAAATTTCAGGGTGGCAGCTGCTTTGGGCTCCAGCCAAAGGACTGGGATGCACTTTTCCCCGTGTTTTGGTTAAGTGGCAAAGAACAGCTCAGCAGCTAGTGTGGCTTGAAGCTTCTCTTGCAGGAACAACAAAAGCCACGATCTGGGGTCTGTCTCTGCTGGAGGGTTTCGGATGCTGACCTGGAATATACATCAACGTACGCAGGCACCCTAACAGCGACTGTTGGATTGTATTCAGGTGGGTTGTGGTTGCCAGGGGCCAGGAGTGGTGCACAGAGATGGACAAGTGGGTTTGGCAGCCAGGGAGGGACAGCTCAGCCACATGCTTCACAGGATGGACTGAGCTGTATTTTCAGCTTAGATGAGTTCAGGCACTCTCCAAACTGATTAAAAATCTGTTTACTGCTACCAAGGCAACCACAGCCTAAATGATCTGATCTCTAAAGATGGCACTCTGGCTCCAGCACGTAGCCTTGGTTAAAATGCATAGACTTCTGGGCAGCTAGGCTGCTGCTGGGAACAAATTTGCTTCAGACTTTGTCCTGTACTGCTGTGAGCTCAACACTGTCACGATGTGCAGTGCTGGAAAAACAGGGAGGATTAATGGAAAGTGAAAGTGATTCAACCCCAGGGCCCGAGAAATTCTCCTCTAATGCCAGTTTTCCAGCTGAGCAGCACCTTGACTTTAGTGGAATTACCCCTGATTCATACCAGTGAATGTAAAGGTTCTGGAAAAAGACCAAACCAGCGTGGATTTTGCATCTGACTTAGCTTGCTGTTCATGTTTTAATTTTCTGATATCAAGTGTGTCTTGAATGCCAATCTTATTTTCTCTCAAATCCCAGACTGCGAATTTGTGGAAATAGGGCTTGGATTTGAGCCCCCATCTCTGACAGCAGTCTAACTTCAGCATCTTAAAGAAAGCATAAGCCTGAGCAGGTAGTGTTACCGAATAAAAAAATTAAATCTGAAGAATGTGTTAGGTTTAGGATGAGAGCTGGAGACTGGAATGATGAGAGGTTTACAAGCCTGTCTTGCTTTGTTAATAGGTTTGGAGATGGGACATCAATTCTTTTAACCTGATTTGTGCCCTGGTAATGTTCCTTTAAGCAAAGCAACAACGTAGTGAGAGACTGTAAGGTTTCATCGCCACTGATAGGGTCTTTGCCGTGGGTGTTGTTATTCTGATCAGCTTTGACATCGTATAAAATAGCTCTTCAAGTAAATCCAAGAAGCTTTTCAGAATTCATGAGGTTTAAGTTGAAATAATTACATTTATTGATCTCCAGTATGTGAAGAAAATTTCCAATTTATTGCAGAGCTCTTTGGTGTTAGACCTCAAATTAGGCCATGTCAGGAATTTCTTCTTTTTTTCTCTGTTTTTTGATGCTTTTGTTTGATAAGAGATTGTTCACCTGATAGTAAACATTGTCAAAACTGGTGTTGCTGTGCAGGTAAACTAGGATGCCTCAAACAAGCCCCAGGGCAGGCAGACCCTCTCTAGGACCAAGGGGAGGAGGAAGGATTTTGAGTCAGCTGTCCACATCCCCGATGTTCTGCTCCCCACCCTGCCACAGCCTCATGGCAGGAGCCTGAGTTGATAATTGCTCTGATCTCCTCTGGAAGACAGAAAGGGAACAGTGCTTCCTCTAGTTCAGTGAGTTAAAGGCCAGCTGCTTGGAGATCCCCAAATGCACCCTGCACCCACAAGCACCTTCTCTAGGAAAAGGAGGCTGGTATTCCTGCTGTTTGTGTTGGAGCTAAAGGGGAATCACCAGTATGATGGCTAGAAGATCCATATATCCTACATTACATCTCGGTAAATTCCCACAGCCGTCTTTGCTGGTCAAACCGCAGCTGTGTAGTCAGCCACAAGAGACCAGCCCAATGTCTCTACCTAGGGCCCAGGATAGGTGGTAGGGTCTGTCTGGAGAACTCTGCTTCTGGACATACATCTTTCTCCTTCTGAAGGTAGGTCAACAGGCTCCTGACAGAGAAGAACACTTGCTGGGGGCTATGCTGTAAGCATGGAAATTTTCCAGGTGCCTAAGACAAGCATATACAGAGTTTGCTGGCTCAGAAGTTCAGAAGCCAAAGCTGATGCCAGGCTAGAAAGCCATGGCAAAAGTCACAGGAATTTCGTATGATATACTAATATACTCTGCATCATATATGGGCTTTCAGTGGCAGAAGGCAAGGCTTTCACATGTTGCTGCTTGTTGTTTCTTGCTGCTGGGCTTTGCACCAAGCCCCTGGGCAGGGGGGTTGGCAGGGGCTCCCTGTGTTGGTGGCCCTGCTCTGGTCTGACTGCGCTTGTGGGAAGAGCATCCCAGTGCCCTGGGACCACACTGCTCCCTGCCTCATCCTTCAGTAGGGTACTGTGGGCTTTGCCAGGGCTGGGGAGTGACCCAGCAGGACAGGAAGGGGACATCTGTGCTGAGGGCTTTCTGTGAGACTGGAAGGTGCTGCCAACAGTTTAATAAATTATGCCTTTCTTCAAATACACCTTTAAATTTAGATCTCTGTTTAATAAGGCAGTCCTCACATGTTCTTTCAGGGCACATGTATTATTTAAAAAACATTTATAAAGGATTAATGTACTCTGGAGCCCCACTGACACAAATCTCTATCACTTCCAGTGCCAAAAGCCAAAACAGTCCAACATACTCTAAGAAACCCTTTTCATCTGCGTGTTTATCTCTAAATCTGGCAGTGGAAAAAATGCTGGCCTTACAATATTTGTTTATCTACAGGACTCTTTTGTTTATCCAGTGAACAGGGACAGCACAAGCAGTGATACTGCTGTCTCTTCTCTGCTCAGCCTAACCTTTCTGTCCTGCACGTGGTTAGCATATTTGCACAGACGATCTCAAAGCTTCTGATCAATTTGTGCTGACTCCTGCCACCTTTGACTGTGCAGGCTGGTTGCCTGTACCTCCAGTGCCCTGGGTACAGATCTGTAAATTAGGATATGTGTCTCGTTTTTTGCAAAGGGCTTGTTGTATCTGCAGATGTCAGCAGCTAGAGGGATCTCGCAGATGGAGTGCTTATTATTTTACATGGCAGATAGTTGTGCAACAAGGAGCAGCAGAGCTGTCTCCCTCCATGACCCCACAGTGGCTCTCAGTAGCTGCCCCTCCTGACAGCTGTGACTGCTGGGCAGTGTTGTCCTTCATTTAGCTGGAGCAGGCAGCATTCCCAGCTGTGGCTCATCCTTCTCATCCTTAAATCTGTGGAAGTGATGACTGAAGTCACAGATGTTTGACTTAGGCTTTTTTGGGGAGCAGCAATTCACACCAGGAGAGGAGCGGGAGTTTTGAATCAAGCTTTAGACATTGCTGTTCTTCTGGCACTCTTCTGGAGGACAGACTTGTGTCAAAAGCACTTCCTCCAGATGCTCAGGGCCAGCACAACCTTGCTGGGCAGTGGGAGGATGATGCAGGCCAGCTCTCCTCTGTGTTGCCCTCTGAGCAGCCCCTGTGCAGCCCCACTGCTCTGCTGCAGGTGTGCAGCAGGTGTTGGGGTGCGCCAGGGCTCCCCCTCCTCTGGCTGACCTTGCTCCCTCTCACCAGGGGAGGTGCTTTGCTAGGCAGAAGAGGGACATGGCAGGACAGCCAAGAGAGCAGAAGGTTTTTTACACCGCTGAGTAGAGAGGTGAGCTGCACCTGTGGTCTCACCCCAGAGAGAGGGGTGACCACCAATCACCCGGCCTTGCCGACCTGGCCAGGGATCGCCATCCCAGAGGCTGGGTCTGTAACCACACGTGGGGAGGGTGACAGCTCTCCAGCTGCTGGTTGGACTCCACCTCAGCTGCTTGCCCGACTGCCTGTGTCAGGGGAAGCTGTGGTGCCAGGAGGCTGGAGAGATTTCTCCTCACCCTCAGCATTGCAGAGAGCAGCCACTCATTAACAATCAAGGTTTCGCCGGCACCTAAGATCTTTGCAAATTATTGTTGTGCACCACTCCTCTCCTGCCCTTTCCTTTCTCTGTGCTCCTTCCCCGTGGCCTTTGATTCAATAAATCAAAGCTTAGTGCCAAATCTTGTTACATTCCAGCTTCCCTGTTATTCCCTCTCTGCCCTTTGGGAGATGAAAGCTTGGAAATGTGTATAGTAATGAGGGTTTTGAGATGTGAATAAAAGACGTGAGAAATGTAAACTAGGATGATGATCAAAGATGATGCATTAGCTCTGACGAGGATCTATATTGTCGCTAATAGGGTGGCCAGACCAATACAGGATGACAGAAAAAAAAAAAAAAAAATCCCTGTGGCACTGCTGATAAAGTCTCATTTTTCATTGGGAGGAAGGTGAGAAAAGAGCGTCGTAGAAACGGATCTGTGGTATTTTCACTTTTCTTCGTGGCAGAGAGATAATCTCAGTTCCTGAGGCAGCTGAATGATTGGTGAAAAATATCTAGTTAGGCTTCTGTTGAAAATAATAGGAGTATTCCCATTTCTTTCATATTTGTTTTGTAACTGAGAAATCAGAAATAACATTACTCATTTTTGTTTTATCTTTTATTAGGAAACTGCCATCTTTAAATTGACAAAATAACAAGTTTTAATTCTAAATTCTTGGCTTTTTTCTCTCCCCTTCCCCTGCTTTTTTTCATTTTTGTTGTCCTATTTTTTTTCCTCAATAGACCAAAGGGAAAATAATAGAGAAGTAAATTAAGCCTGTATTAAGATCCAAAGCAGATACGATGAAAGACTGTATAGTTTTTAAAAATTTATATTTTAGACAACGAAACACCCAAAAGAGAAACAAAGGTCAATTTCTGTTTGAAACCTGTTTCTAACACCTTTTTCTAAAAAATATCTTTCTAGTTTTCCAGATCAGAAAATTCTGTGCTGTTTACCATCTCCTCTGGTGCATGCTTCCTTACTTTTTGTCTTTTCTGCATCTGTCTTCTACATTTTCACCTGCTTCAGTCTTCATGTCTGGTGCAGAGCCTTGGGTCCCAGATGCTAGCCCAGCCCTCACGGAGGTGGGACAGCACAGAGAGATTTCCTCATGATTTTAGCAGAAAACAGTGGGCAAGGGTTTCCAAAATGAGACCAAATTCTCCTTGAGTTTGCGTTTCCCTGTGTCCTGAAATACATTCCTCTAACTTCTCAACTATCCCCTGTCTGATGTCTCAGCAGTTGCATTGTTTTTTATGAGCTAATATTTTGTTGACGACTTTATTGAATTGTGGCTTGTTGATTTCAGACCATTTCTCCAATTTATTGACACTGCTTTGAATTCAGGTCCTGTTCTACAAATGTGCTCTTAAGCTGGAGTGATGAGCAGATTTTATAATGCACACTCTCTGCTCTTGTTTCAGCTACTGATGAAGAGCTGGAACAGATCCAGGGCTGGGTCAGATTCTTTTGGGATCCAGATGAGATTTCAGACTGGCAGTTAATCACTGACACTTTACTGTTTGGTGCTGTCTTTTCATTAGTTAGTTCGTTGTCTTTTTGGTTTTGTCTGTTTATTTGCCTTGTTGTGTGTTTTTGCATGTGTGTGTGGTTTTTTTTGTGAGGGTTGTTTGTTTGTTTTTGTTTGGTTTTTGTTTATTTTTCTCCCATTTGTTTGTTTTTGTATTTTTTTCTCCCTGGCTGCACTGACAGGCAATTTCATGTACGGCCAGTGACTCCCACCCCATCAGCTGTGAAATGCTGATGAGCACAAAGCCATGGCAGGTGGTGGTCTGCAGGTGCTGCAAGGAAGAATTCTTCCTTATGAATATTTGCCTATTAAAAGTTTGAGGGTAAGGCCAGACAGTGTTTGCAAGGGAGTTTATATCTGGTTATACTCGAGCATCCAGACAGCTAAAAGTGCTGCTAAGCTGGATTGTATTTCCTTGGTCGGCCATGTGGGACAATATGGAGTGCTCTGCTAAAACATATATCTCAACTACTTCCTCCTTACTTTCCTTACCTTGTCAAAGACGAAATTAGGTTTTTCTGGAATAAACAACGGACTTGTCGTCCCTTTTGTTGAAAAGAAGAACTGAAATTATTTTTACTTGATAAATTCATAATGCTGGGCTGATTTTTTGTCAACTGGTTTTCCTTTGGGTTTTTATATATCGACCAGGTAGCAATCTCTGCTAGGGTTTTTCCAGGGAGACTGACTAGTCAACATTTTCCCATGTTCCTTTCCCCCCTTATTTTAAATAGATATTGTATTTTCCCTTCCTGTGTCTCCAGAGATCTCTTCCAAGGCCTGAATTTCAGGGATGATTTCTGAACAGATCAGATATTCTTACAACTGGTTCTTTCAGTGCTTGAGGCTGGATTTCAGAATACGCTGATAATTTGACCATATCTCAAGATTTTTTTTTCTTTCTGGCCCGTATTTCTGTCCCCTTGTTCAAATTAATTTTTGAAGTATGTTATGGAGCCTGAAGCAGAGATGGATTAAGCTACTTCACCCTTCTCTATATCAGCCATAGTTTCCTCTTTTCCTGTTAAATAATAGCCTACATGTGCTCTTTTTCTGCCTCTGCTGATAACCTAATATTTGTACTTGTGGCTTTATGCGCATTACTAATTGTAATTAAATTTGTGCTTCAGCATTTCTGATTTTTATGCTGGTTCTTTGCTTTGTGGTCTAGTTTTCACTTTTTTTGCTATTTTCTTTTTGATTTTCAGGTCCCTAAAGGGCTCTTGACACAGCTATAATGTTCTTTAATTCAGCTTCCTATATTTCTATCACAACAGGATAGGTTGCCATTGTGCTTTAACATGGTTTATCTCAGTAATGGCAAATTTCTTTTCTCTCTTCTATGCTTAAATTCTGTTCTTAGGAGACCTTATCTGCCATGCTGCTGAATCTGTTGGAGTCTGGGAGGGAGAGCCTGCATTTTCCTTGGGCTCCTGCTAATTCTGCCTCAAAGAACACGAAGTGCCAGCATGTCAGAATGACTGCACCCAAATGACTTCCCAGCTGAGATTTTTAACTAGTAGCTGCCTACTGATTGCAATCAAGCCTAGAAAAGTGGCTTGGTCTGCCAGCATCTTCCTTCGCTGTTTGAAACAAATCCCTTGAGCACTTGAACAGTCTGGCATACTGTCTGTTCCTGCTCTACTCCTTTTCTAATGCTGCTAATACCAGGTGAATATTGTTGCTTTCTGCCAGCCACAGTTCTGCCCCTTTGCTGCCTCTGGTAATTTATAAAAGCAAAAAAGCCAAGCTTCAGTATCTCCTTGGTGAGATAGGGTGAAGTAGCATTTTTTTCTTGATCTCGGCTTTAATCTTGTCTTTGCTTCATTTAAGGAAGGAAGTTTGGTGGTGTTTTTTGTTTTTTTTTTTTTTTTCTTCTCACTTTGGAGTCAGGTTATGTGCAATCCTCTGTCTTCTGCATCTGTTCTCATTCTGCCTGTGGGGGGCTCCCACTCTTCCTCTCTGCTGCTTGCGCTCCCTGAGCATGTGCAGGTCACTCACTGGCTGCCCTTGTGGCTCCCTCACCCATCATTTCACATCCTCCCTGTGTTGTCCAAGAAATCCAGAGAAAGGCACTCTCTCCCACCGGAGGGCAGGTGAGTGCTCAGGAGTGTGGCTTTGCTGCATCCTCCTCCATGGTCCTGGGAGTAAAAGTGGGTTCTGGACGTAGCTAAAGGCCAGCTTATGAGTCAAAGCTGTTAACTGTCACACACAGTAGTAAAAATCCCCAGAATTTTAGTGTCTGCCATGAAATTTATTGATTTCCAATAAACTGAAAATGCTTTAGTTAAAAAACCGAAGCTGCTTTTTTTATTTTTCATTCTTCCTTCTCCTGTCCTGGAAAATGCCCAGTAGTTGGTGGTGACTTTTTGAATAACATTCTTCAAGCATAGAGAAAAGAACATTTTTTTGGGAAGAAAAAAAAAAAGAGCCTATTTTTCTATAAAATTACTTTTATATAAAGTTTTTAGCTGATATAATTTAGTGATTTCCCTCTGCAAAATGCAATTTATTCCTCTTCTTTTTCTTTATCTTCTCTTCACAGCTTCCCCAGAAGCTGTGATCCTGCAGATCCTGTGATGCTATCGGCTGCATTTACAAAAGGTCTGGTATATATATGTTTGCCATTTTCATTGTCAGTTTAATTTTTTCCCTGAGCATATTAATATGGGCAATTATCTTTATCTGGGAGCAAGGAACTAAGAAAAGGAGAAATAAAAATCTTGGGGCTCACAGGATCTGAGGCAGCAGTAGCTGCTGGTTTTGGTTGCTGAGGCTTCTGGTTGGGTGTCCAGCATAGTGGCTGAGGTGCTGCTCATGAGATGCGCAGGACAGAGTCCTGGCCAGCACCCTGAGCTGTGGCTGAAATATTTTCAATAACTCTAGGGAGCATGGACTCTCCCTGTGCCATTTTCCAGGCTGTAAGTGCATGGAGAAGTCAAGGTAGCTGTTCTGGCATGGCAGGTGTCCCAGTGCTCTCATACTGCTATCCTGTCTGGGGCCAGGAGACACAGATGTAACAATGAAAGCGCTTATTAGTTTTTTCGTTTTTATTGCAGGTTTAACTTCTTCATAGGTTAGTAAAGTCTCATTTTGGGGTCTGGCTCTAATTTTGTCAACAACAGCTGGCTTTTGTCTTTCCAATGACACTTTCTGCCTCTGAGAAATACCAGCCCCTGAGAGATACTGGCCAGGGAGTAACCTCCCTTTTGAGCAGCCCACAGAGAGCTCTGAGCTTCCTCAGTCTGAAAATTAAACAGTGGGATGCTGGTGGCTGTTCTGCTGGCAGGTTTTGTTAATGATGAAGAATTACCTATTATGCCGGCGTTGGGTGGCTTTGACAATTCCATTACATATTACTAATAGTGTTATTAATACGTGGCAGCTTCTCCGTGACTTCTGAGCGCACGTGTGCCGATAGATGTGTGAGTGCGCGTGGGTGCTCCGGGCAGGCGGCAGTGGAGACAGCAAATCTGTTGTCAGAATGCAGCAGCCACTGCTGTCACCTCTCCCTTCCTCCCACCGGGGGACTATGCCAAGAGGGGCAGTGAGTCTGGCAGGGAAAGGCCTGGCTCTGCCTTTCCTGGGAGCAGAAGCATGAGTGAAGCTGATTGATGGGAAAGATGCTGATCTCTAGTGGTGCTGTGACACCTTCCTCTCCTGCCAGAGGGGTCTATCTGTGACTTGGGAGGCTGATTCCTGGGTCTTCCTCACTTCAGCTCTGCTCCCCTTTCTTCTCTCCTGGTCTTTACACTTTTAGACCACAGCCAAATAGTTCAGTTTCTGGAACGGGTTTAAGTGCTAGAGCTCCTACCAGGCACGGTCTAAAGCAGTGGCACAGGACTGACCAAATAATGGAGGGTGGAACTGCCTTGCTTTCTCAGCAGCGTTTTACCACAAAGGATTAAAAAATGGAACAAAATTCTTGTGCTGCCATCATAATGCAAAAGACATTGGTATGGCATGCGTGCAGCTAGTGCAAAATTGATCTCCATTCAGGGTTCCCTGGAGATCATATGAATGCAGCCTTGAGGGGAAGGGAGACATGGGGTCCGGGGGAATGCAAGCCAGAACAATTTGGAAAGCAGTGATGTAGCTAATCTCCTCCCAGAGGGGTGGCTCAGCCCCCCGCAGGCAGCCTGCCCCTCTCACCTCCTGCAGCCCCGTAGTGTGGGGCAGCTCCTGCCCGGCGGGTCAGGCAGGTATCAGCAGTGCAGAACAAAGGGACAGCGGCTGCTTTGGTTTTGTTTGTCTCAGGGAGGGAGAGAATGTGCAGAAGCCCTGCCTCTTCGAGGGCTGGAGTCCTTAAACACCTGTTGAGGCAAGTATCACAAGTCTGAGTGTGTGTGTGTCCACCCTTGTCCCTCCAATATCTGCACAATTTAATGTATTTGGATTTAACTCCACAAGAGGCAGAAGAGAAGGAATGTGTCTGTTGTACCCAGAGCACTTTATTTATACAGATCCCCTTATTTTCTTCTCTACCTGCCTACTTTTCAGGATGTTTAAGAGCAAATGTCCTCCATACAGTGCTTCATATGAACAGGACCAGGGCATTCCAATCCTGGCCAGCCCCTCAGAGGCTTCCACACTGCAGCGTGAACCCTGATATCAATGCTTTGCATTGTTGTCTGCTGGTCCAGGAGCAGGACTCCTCTGCAGTGCAGTATCAGCAGCTCAACACAGCTGCTGTCTTGGGCTGCCTTCAGGGCTCCAGCGCTTTCTGGGGTTGTTGCAGTCCTATGGAGGCCAAGGACATAGACCTCATTTGATCTCCTGTCCTTTCTTCCCATCCTTCTTACAAGCAGCTGCCTTCTGCTGTCTTATGCAGTGCTGGGAGTGGGTGTAAATATGTCAGACCACTTAATTGTAGGCTGGCCCCTTCTCTTCCTGTCGATGGGCCAGAACAGAATGAGAATTATTTTCCCCTAGCATTAGTCTTGTCACGAAATACATGGGAAGAAGCTTATGAAACTCATGAAAAAACACCTCCTTCTCTTTTTTGCCTCCCCCATTTCCCAATATTTTGAATTTAAATCATCTGCAGAAGAAATATGTGTAGAAATACCTCGTGCATCGGTGCAGGTGAATTTCTCTGTGTCTTGAAAAATGGAACAATTCTTTCCTACAGCTATTGATTGTCATTCCACATCTATGCTGTCCTCCTAACTTCAAATCAATTTGTGCTTTACCAGGCTCTTTCATGTCATCTTATGACAGAATGCTAACTTTTCCCCTTAAAGGTTATTTATCTCTGTCTCTTTGTAAGGTCAGTGAAAATCACTGTACTCTGGCTCCCTAAAAGTAATCCATCTCGTGGAGGAAATGATGAGGTAGTATTATGTCTGGCAGTCTTTTTAAACAAGTCCTCAGAAACATAAAGAAAAACGTGATCCCTTGGTCAGGGAGGGGGGAATTGAGGACATTGCAAGAGTCAAGTTTGGAAGCAATCAATGGAAAGCTTGGAGTTTGTATTCTGAAAATATCCCCGCTTCTGGAATCTATTTACAGATATTTTTTGCTGCTACAGAGTGGGGGCAGAAATTAATAGTAATCCAAGCAGGCTCCCAGGTGGTGGATGGCCATGAGTCTGAATTGGAAGGATAATTTATCTCCTTTGCCACTTTGAAGCCTTTTAACCTGGGGGAGATCCCTTGTCTAATGAAATTAATTGAATGTGTCTGCAGTCTGGGTACTCCATCTGAATTTAAGTTTTAGCAGTTTCCAGGTATCCACTCCTGCCCAACAGGCCCAGTGCCAGCAAAGCTTGTGTCACGCACAGCTCCAGGCTCACACAGAATAAAATCTCCAGTGCAGAAACAGCCTCCCTCTGTCTCTACCACTGTGTGTCTGAGCTGCCACTGAACTGCACGCACTGCAGTGCAGTCAAAGGATCAAATGCAGTTAGAAAAAGTTACAGAAGAAATTGTCACAGGCTATTTTTATGTGCAGAACAGTAACATCACAGAAAACTCCTGACCAGCAGGTTGCCAGAATGTAGGAGAGCGTTATTGGGAAAGAGTTACTCTATTTTCATCCTCCTCTTCTGCTGTTCACCTCAGTGTTAGTTATTGGCAGTAAGAGGAAAACCACTGGAGCAGTTTAATCTTTGGCCTGACTGAGAATAGCCATTTTTGCACCTGCTGCTGGCTCAGGAGAGTCCAAAGCTCTTGGTGGAAACCATATACCAAACATACCTCTCTGATGGCAAATAAAAGTGCTCCATGCTCTTTTCCCCAAGAAAATTATGCCTTGGGTATCAATCAGATACTGGGAAACTGAGAAACTGAGCTGTAGCTGTAGGCTTCCATATTGTTGTGGCTGCTTATGTTGAAACAAATAACTGGAACACTGCAGGAACCCTCTGGCCAAAGTGGGAGCACAGTAGGCAGATTAGCTAGGCGTCCCTAGAAGCAAAATGGCCAATATCAGTGCAGACAGCAGTCACACTTTAATGCAGATCTGGAGGATTGATTCAGCATTTTATTGATCAAGAGAAAATTGGTGGGGAGGGAAATTGGTGACAGGCAGTGTAAACTACCATAGATGGCTAGACACTGTAAATGGGATGCTGTTATTTCTTCCTTTTTCTCATGCTACATGGCCACAAGAATGCCACAGGCTTTAAATACACTTAGATTTCTTTTTTGCTCATTTTTTTTACTGCAACCTTCTTTTCCCTTCACCACCAAGCTGCATTCAATGTCTGTGTTTTAATGTGGAGCAGATTATCTGATTTTATACATATCTGATTTAAACACAGCTCTGAGACTGCATAAAAATGCCAGCTATACGACTGTGTTTTGTGTGGGCATAAATGCTGTATTGTATGGATAGCCAGAAGCCCAGCTTCATCGTGAATAAATACAGGTTTGGTCCGTACACATGTGTGCTTATTTACTGAATACTTATGTCCTCTCAGCTCTGGGAGCTTCCAGGAGAAAGTTATGTTTGTGTGACAATCTTGTTCCCAAGGAAGAATAAAATGCTTATGCAGAAGCACTGGCCCTTAGGCTGTTGGATGAGGGAGGATTTTTTTCTTGTGTAGGTTTCACTGAAATTAGCACTGAGAAAGCCAAACTCTGACTAGCATAAACCTGATTTTTTTTTTGTGATTTCTTTTTAAAGGGACATTCAGTTGGTGTTCTCTGCTCTGTCAGTGAAAAACAAAATTATGTTGAAAGAAGTCTTCCGTTAGATTCAGTGGGAGTCTGAGACACTTGGACGCAGTGAGGTAGCGAGGTGAGTATCTGAGCTTGCACAGCCTCCTTCTGAGGCTTAAAGACACACCCTTGCCTTACTTACTGAGGAGCTACTATGCTATTCTGCTGTGCTGTAAAGATGGGTGCCCCCTTTCATGCATGGAAACTTAGAAATCCCTGTTGCCTGACTCAATTTTTTGCCTTGATGTCAGAGAGTGAGCTGTGTCTTGGACAGTACTGCAGTGCAGACTGACCCAGAGAAACCCTCAAGAGCTTTTCAACGGGTGGTACAGGGAGCATTGCCATGGCAGGGCTCAGCCAGCAAGAGGTGGTCCTGAATATGGTTTATGCAGAGAAATCTCCCTGAAGGGAAGGTAACAAATGTTTCTTACTGGAACAGGAAGTCATTCCCCTGGGCTTGAATGTAAGTTCTATTGGTTCCAGCTTAAGTCCAAATTTTGTGAGTCTAGTCCTAAGGCACAATGTTGCAGGTATTATTTTCTTAGTTAATAAATCTTTTCTCACCTATTACTCCCTCACCTGTTCCTCATCCCAGCAGGCACCACGATTAGAGGCAATTACACAGCAGCCCCATTTTCTATTTCTGTATTTTGTCACACTCAGGTATTTAATCAAGGAGTGGATCAATATATGGGTGCCTGTTCCCCTGCCCTGCTCTTCCTGGGTGAAGAGGCCATCAGCAGCAAAGGGTGGTAGACTGGATTTTAAAAAAAAATCTCATAAAGATTAATCTTGACATTTGATAAAGGCCCAATAAAAAGTGTCACACTAAACCCCCTACGTATTTGATCTTTTTTTTGTGTGTGTGTGTAAAATAATATAAAAAAGAGAAAATGATGCAAGACTTCCATTTTCTGCACCCCTGTTTGAAGCAAATATATTCTTTCCCAGACAATGTATAAGTGAAAAAAAAAAAAAAAGGGCCACAGGGAACTGACTTTAAAAGCAGACATAAAAGGTGTACCAGTGCCCTCTATAAATACAGATGGTGTTTGATCTGTCTGGATCTATCATGCAACGAGTAAGACAGTTTAATGACAAAAGATTGTGCCTTCCTGGAGAGCTTCCAGATCCTGATCCTGATAGGGAAGCAGCAAGTCCACTTCAGCTCTGCCAGAGAACTTTTAATGCCCTCTTACAAATCTACGAGGAGGGTTGTGGTGTCGACTGAGAGGTTGCTGCAGAGACAAGGGAGAAAACTTTCCTGTGAGAAAAGTTTCAAGAAGGGCAATGTTAGAGCTCTGAAAGACTCTTTTGCACCTTGTCAGAGAAAGCTGTGGGACATGTTCAGCTGGATGGAACCAATTGCTGGAGAGACTGGAAGGACGTGGCATGCGAGCAAACAGCCCTGAACCGGCTCACTTTCTCCCGTACTTCATTTTTTACATTGTTGCAGAGGCCTAACTGCTGTCTCTTAGGTAATTATTCTAATTGTTCTTAGATGTGTAAATCTAGAGTGGCTTTTCACTGTTCTTCGGATGTTGAGTTCCTAGAAAAGAATGCTCCTGTGTCCTCTGAACAATAATATAACAGGATAATGCTGGAGTGGCCAGGGAAGGACCAAGATATTTTTCTCTGGAGATGTCATTTCAAAAGCTTCCCTGGTCACATAGAAAAGGAACATGTTCTGCCATAGCAGGAAATCCAGCTCATGAACTGGGGAGGGTGCTGTGTAAACACAGGTTAATGTAGTAGTGGCCATGGAACACAGCACTGGAGCACAGCAGTAATGGTCAAAACAAATGGGCTGAAGGGCATCAGAAGAACTGAAGAAAGTGTTTGCAGGGCAAATTTGCTGATCATATACTGCTGGAGTCCTGCTTCCATAAGCAAAAATACTAAAAATTAATTCCAGCAGAATTGCGTTTCTCCTTGGTAAGTGAGATGAAGGCTGACTTAGCATGGCAGGTCTGATTGACGTAGATCTGGCAGCTGAGTACAAGACCTGCAATCAAAAATGGTGTATCAGGAAAAAAAAAAAAAAAAAAAAAAATCATAAAAGAAGCTTGTGGGACACAGACTTCCTTTAGGAGAGGTGAAGTTTAACCAAACATTTCTCCAACTGCTTTGGCTTCTAGGTACCTTAAGATTTCAGTAGTCAAAGTAACAAGGCTTCAGAAGCTATTTTCTGGACTGTGTATCCCCTTGGATCTTGAACTGTCTGAACTTAATCATCTGCAAAGATATTTATATGGATATCTTGAATATTTGTAAACTGAATGGGTATCCAGCTTGATGTTGAAGAATTTCTCTGGGAAACTGAAATTTGTTTCCTATAGCTGTTGTTTCTACTGCAAGGGTCTGCTGTTCGGAAGCGGTGTTTCATTTTAACTGCAAACGTGCCCAGAGTTTGTAGAACAGTTGAGTTAGCTGGGCGGCGGGGAAACAGCAGAGATCTGTGAACCTCATCGCCTGCAGCCCCGCAGCTCCTTGCTCAGCCATGGGCCAGCCCAGCAGAAGCAGTGCCCACCAGATGCCACCCTGCCAGCTGCCATAAGGAGCCAGCGGGAGCTGTGCCACAGCCGCAGGCAGCCGCAGCCCCCAGGAGAGAGCCACCTCATAGCAAATGATGATGAGACAGGGTCAGGCCGTGCATCAGCTTTCACATGTCTCTTCAAACTTCCCAGCTTTCCAGCAGCCAGGAAAACAAATTGCCTGCAGGCACAGCAAAGGCCAGGGTTGCCATCAGCCCAGCGAAAATCGCTGGCAGTAATAGTGCCATCGACATTTCCCTCTGCAGCAGCGGCTGTCGGCTCAAGGTGCTTTCATTATCTGTGGGCTGGGCTTTCCTGGGATCATTTTGTGTTTCATTTCAGTGAGAGTCACTTCTCACCTGTCATGTTCCTGGTGAGCTGCTCCCCACAGCGTAGCAAGGACAGGAGAAGAGAGGCTCAGAGAGACAATGTGTATTCCAGTGCAATATTGGAAATAGCCAGATGTGCCATTGCTTGCAGAGTGGCAGAAGGGAAGCCCAATGAGTCCCAGCAACCCTTTAGCTCTACAAGCGTCTCTTGCACCAGTGTAACGCAGAGGAATTAACATGCCAGAGTAGATGTTTACGTTGTAACTGCTCTGATGGGAAAGCTGACTTAGCAGGTACCCCTGACCCTTCTTCCTCTTCACTGCTTCTTCTTTCTCCTTTCACTGTTGCCTTTTATTGCCACTATGGTTTTGATTTTAAACCTTGTTTTTAAACATCCCAGATTCCTAGGGCTCATTACTAGTGCATGCCAGATACATTGAAGTGTCAGTAACCAGTCCTACAGAACTGCTGGATGCTGCTGCTTCCTCTGGTCTTGCCGACCTAAGTTGGCATCAGCCAGGAAATGTGGGACCTACTTCATGGGTCATGCCACAGTTTGTCCACAAAGGCAACCTTTATTCAGCAGTAAGGTGTACAACTCCTTACACTGCCACTTCTCCAGAAAACCAGAATATACAGGCAGGAACCTGGGATAAGGGCCTTGAAAAATGGGGTGTGAACCTGATCTTCAATTCATGGCAGAAGCAGCAGCAGCAGCGGGAGCTGTGCAGCTATGAGGACTCTGGGGCTGGCAAACCAGCTGCCAAAGTAGTTTCTCTCTCACCCGCTTTGTCATCAACATATTGGCTTTAACTTCTGTTAAGATGGACTGTCCTCTTGGCAAAGGAAACTCAAAATATTTCCATGGCTGTGAAATGCAGAGTCAAGAGGCATGAGTCATTCAGATTCTCATTTTCCAATGGGCTTGATATTTAGGCTTTGAGAAATGACTTAGTTGCATGGCTTAGCTGTGCAGTGATTTGCAACAGGGCACAGTGTGAGTCAGGCGCTGATGCTCTGAGCTGGAAATTTGCTGTCTGACTTAAATGCAGGCCTGGAATTAGGACACCCAGTCCTTAACACTTCAGAAAGTGGCTATCTGTGGGTGCAAGCCGGATAATGGCAAAATCCGGGATACTTTGTGCGGTGAGGTTTCCTTTTACCTGCTACTTGTGAATGTACTTCCCCTGTTAAATCAAAGTTTGGGGCTCCTTTAAGGTCAAATGAAAATTCCTTATTTAGTAAAACAGCCCAATGAGTTGTAGCTGAGTATTTAGCAACTAACTGAAGCATGTCATCCAGAACCCCTTATTTGCATTTCTTCTTGTTTCAGCTTCCTTCCTTTCCTGACATACTGCCTTACCTGCATTCACAGTTGTGCTCTCTTTCAAGTGATTTCTTCTGATCTCTCCACCACCTAATTAGAGAAGCAACCCTGAGAGGCATCATGGATCTCAGCTATGTGTTACAGCTGTGTAAAATTCACTTTGACATTCAGACAGCTTTCATTTTTCCCTTCCTGAGATGCGAGTCAGTGAGCTAGAGAAGAAGAAATTGTGTGGATTGTGTAGATGGGATGGGGTACCAGCATGAGCCTCACACTGCAGCAGGAAGTGCTCTGTGATTTAAGTTAGTGTCTGGAGGAATGGTAGTCTGGTTAGAAAGCAGCAGGAGGGGAAGCTGAATTTTGCCTTTGGAAAAGACAGTCCTGGAGAGTGTGTGTGAAGGTTTTGAAGCCTGAGCCTGTGGCTTCCAGTCTTATGAGGCTCTGCTGCTTCCCTTTGAAAGGGGCCAACAGCGTATGAACCGGGTAAACCAGCAGCCATCTGAACTGCCTCAACGAAAACTCAAAGCCCCTCATCAAGGATGAGGGCATGACCAGAAATGGACATAATCACATTCATTTAAGTAAAACTCTGTGGTCTGTTTTATTTGATGAATTATCATAATTGTCCCATTTGGAGGTAGAAGCTATGAAATTGTTTCTCAGCTATTCTTATAATTCACCTGCCATTAGGAACCTCATGAAGATGGCATTACCACTACATTTGTAGATAAAAGCCACACACATACATTTGTCTCTGTGTAATCATACCCATGGCTGGAGATTATTAACAGAGTCACAAAAGCAGGCTTTCAGACTGGGATCAGTGCCCAAACTAACACTGCCCAGGAAACGTGCTTTGTGTACCTCTGCTCTGATATCTTTAATTATATTATCTCATATGTTTTTTACCTCCTTTCAGGGCTCAGGATACACAGCATCCATTTAATGAGCAGCTGTTCAATATTTTGTGTTACCATCACTGACGAAGGCACATCCCCTTTCCTTATTACTGGGAGCTAATCAAACCCTGTTCTGAGGACAGCATGAATCACTTCCACTTGTTTTTTAACGTTGTGCTTGCTACTGATGTATCTTAACACTTCCCCCATGAGATCGTCTTCAGAAGACATGGTGAATTGAACCAGGGCGCTCTTTTCCACCCACTGGAGCCAAGGAGCCGAGGGAATAAGAAAGTGGAAAGAGGCTGTGCGTTTCAGAGGCTGGTCTGTGATACTGAGAAGATGTGAGCCAAGCTCTGCTCTCAGTGCACCACCGCTGTCACTTGCAGCTGCTTTCTGTGTGCTTCTGACAACCACACCCTGAGATAAGGGATCAGAAGCCAGAAAATAGCCACATGAATAACAATTAAGTTGCTTTTGCAATGTTCAGTACCCTTTTGTGTTTACAATCACTGTCTTCATTCTCTTTGAACCTTTCAACTTAAAAAAAAGAAAAAAAAAAATAAAGAGAAGGCGCTAGGATAAAAAACAAGAGTAAAAGTGCATAAGAGATCTTGTACAAATCCTTTGGGAGTTAAAATAATCAAATTAAATTAGCCTGCCGGGGACTGTGTTATAATTGCACCAAAATGTTTCATAGGCATCTTCAATTCTAAAATTTGTGTCTTTTGCTTGCTTTTGCTGAATTTGAAACCACAAGAACTTTCTTTGCAAGGGGGTGTGCATGAATGTGTATGTGCAATACCCTAAATTTAAAAATAAATATCTGAAAACAAGATTCCCATCATGTAGCTATAGATGAGTGGGTATGAACCATCACAAGGTTAGGAGCATTTTGGTTGCACAGCTGTAGACCTCTGCCACTGAGTTAAAGGAGTGCCTGATAGTCGCAGGAGTTTGTCATCATTAGGTTTGATTTTCTGTAGGAGAAGAGGCACCCACTTTGCCAACACCTATTCACAGATCCTTCCGTTCAACAGAACGCTGGTAACAGCTGGAATCATGGGCTCCTCTTCTAGGCTCTAAGGGCTGTGTGTTCTGCTGGGTGCAAACTCCTTTGCCAGTGAAAGACTGAATTTGCTCGATCTGCTTCAACTGCCATGGAAGGAGAAAGGAAAGAAAAAGAAAAAATATTATAGGAAAGACAGAAAATACATGAACATTTAACAGGAATTTTCTAAGTGCAGCTGGATGTGGCAAGGGATCTGTCGTTTCATCTTTATTCTCTAGTGGCAGTTGTTGAATATTTGTCAAAAACATACAATGTAAGTTTTATATAAAGAAGAGCCTCATTAAAATGCACTAATGACCAGAAATCCCAGGACAGATTGATATATTCATGAAGTTTCCACAGGAAAACATACAATGAACCCTAAGGGAATATGTACCTGAAGCTGATGTATTATATTTGGAATTGATTTAGAAAGTTTTTTTGTTTAACTTATTTCAGAGAATTCTTGACAGTCAATTGGTGAATCCACTGGAGAGCATATTACAATGCAAGGACAGTCTGAAAACTTGGGATCCCTGTTCTGCTTTTCAGTCCTTGCTACAGAATGGGGAAAGGGTCCTGCACCTTGATGAAAAAATTCAGGCATTTTCAGCAATTAAGTGTTTGTGATTGAGCTTTTCAAACCATCTAATAATCTGTTCATCAGCTAAAATAGAAGTTGCCAGACTTTGTCTGGCCTTTGTTATGATCAGTGTACTAAATGGTTTTCATGGGTGTTAGATGTTTCCAAGGGAAGAGTAGAAATCTCCCAGAGAACAGTTCTGGAATCACTCTATTTCCTTTCACCTGTCCTCTTTGTGTGTCTCAGTTATTATTTGCTATTTTTATCAGAGGCTGGAAGCTCTTCTAAGTTCTGCACAGAAGTAAGAGCAAATGGAGCTGAAATTCTAGTTATGGAGATGGAGAGATGGAAGGAAGCACAAAAAAAACAGAAGAAGGAGAAGGACACGAGCAACGGGACTTCCTGGTCAGTTTGTCTTTCAGAGGACCATCCTGGTGGCTTCTTCAGAAACACTGACTATCTTCCAGGAGGTATCTCTGAAGGAGCACATCTGTCCTAGAAGGAAGCTGCTGCTTGGACAACATATGGAGTTGAGGGAACAAGGAAAAGGGGCAGGTGCAAGAAGTGTACAGGACCAAACCTCTGAGAAGTATGAAAGGAAAGGATGGAGACAGCACATGGCAGTAAGCTTGAGTAGAATTCCAATCAGGGGCTCTTTATCTGACTTCATTATGAAAAGCTGTGTTGTCTACAGGAACAAGTACAGCATGATGTGATGCCAAGAGGTTTGCTGCATGGTACCAAAGAGATCACCTTCCTGTTGTATGATGGTTTCTCAGGCATTTTTTTGCCTGAAGTCACCCAAGTTCCTCTGGTGAACATGTGACTTCCTTGAAACATAGCAGGCTTTTCTTCCTGTTTACTCCATCTTCACCCTGTCTCATCTGTTTCAGACTTAAATTATTTCCTATTTTATGAATCTCATTATGTATACTCTGTCTCTTGGAAATGTTCACCACAGAAAGCAAAGCTACAGTGGGATCTTTTCCCAAGGGAGCCACCAGAAGCCCTTTGGAATCATGTAGTGTTTTGCACAGTGATTTTGTGCTCTATAAAATGTCACCTCCCTTGGCTGCTCTACAGGCAGCCTGAACAAGCAGGAAGAGGAACTCTGTGCTATCAGTAATGAATAGGAAGCCACAGAACAGAAGACCTTGGACCTCAATGGAATTTTCAGGTTTGCTCATTTCCAGGTCGAGTGCTTTGAAGTTTGGTTGGAAAAAGCATCCAGAACCTTCTTTGTGATTTATGACCAGCCTGACCACCACAGCTGGCTGCTGAGCTTACCCTGGCTTCAAGGAAGTGGTGAGGCAAGCTGTGATTTTCCATATGCTTAGCTGAGGTTCTCTGAGTGCCATTGTACTGCTGTGATGTACCAATTTTGGTGATGACTACCAATTTTTGAACCTCTAGCATAAATGAAGATTCATCTCATTGTACAGCATACAATTTGTGAACTCACTTGAACAAGTGGGTCTTGCAGAAGCTGCTAGTTATATCCTAGAACTGTCAAAGCTGGTCAGCTGTGGACAAAGTAAATTTTGCTTTATAAATTACATTGAGCTGTTCTGGACACATTCAAAGCAGGAAAATACTGTATTTTCACACACATTTTTAAGTTAGCTGCCCTTTTTTTAAATGCCAATACTTGAAATAAATTCTCAGGGAGTCCTTACCTGTAGATAAATTGCACCTTTTCAAAACAGGCACACTGAAACAGCCCAAGGCCAAGAAATCAGAGAAAAAGGAGGATTCTATGGATGTACTTTGGGGCACACTTCCCAAGAGTTTCCTCCATGTATACATAATCCACAATGATGAGAAGAATTCTCTTTCTATAATTTTAATACACTGAATATGCACAGGAAAATGCTGGTGCACATTTGAAGCAGCATTGGTCTAATTTTCAATTTTGTTTTTGGTTTGAATCAAGATTTCCTCTCTTTTTCTGTTAGCTGTTTCTCTCCAGTCTAGCTCTGAAATATGCATTTTGAAAGGCTTTGCATAGGATGCCTATCTCAGCTTCAGCAGAACTCATTAATCCTCTGCAGTATTGAACTGAAAGGATTAACGAAAACGCCTCTTCTGGATTTGTAGTTATTTTGACCCTTCATTTTTATTTCTAATTTCTAGTTTAGATTAATAAACCCCTTGGGACTCACCATCTGCTTTCTAATTAATTAATGATAATTGTCCAGTGTATTGGGTCTGGCTGAGATGGAGTTTATTTTCCCCATGGCTGCCTGCATAGTGCTGTGCTTTTTGTTGGTGTTTAGAAAGGTGTTTTCTACACAAGCAGTGTTTTGGCTGCTGCTGAGCAGTGCTTGCACAGCGACAGCACTCTCCCTCCAGCGTTCCTCCACCTGACCAGTAAGCAGGGGGTGGGCAAGGTCCTGGGGGGGCACGCAGCCAGGACAGCTAGCCCAAACTGACCAGAGGGATACTCCACACCATATTGATAGCTGCTCAATAAAAAAGGATAAGAGAAAGCAGTAAGAGTGGTGAGTTGTTGAAAACCAATATAATCACGGACAAAGACCCTCTAACTCTTTAAAGTTAGAAAGTGGTATGTTTATTCACTGGCGGGCAGTGTGGGAGTCATCTCCGAAAGGCGTGGCCGCCCCCGAACAAGGTTCCTTGCCCTCTATTTATTCTCCAAGATCTTACATACAATACACAAGCATAACCCCAGCACCTCCCATCCCCACACTCCATTAAAATGAGGCTATTAGTCCTTCACGTATGCTGAGTTCTTCTCTTGAATTGGGTCGGTAGTCTTGAATTGGGTCAGTGGTCTCAAAGGATGAAGTCAGGAGAGTCTTCATCAGGTCTCTGTGACCCTCTGGCACGAGCCAAGGTCCCCTGCTTCATGATTGATTGGTATGAAGTCTAGGTGCTGGCCACTGTTCATACTGGTTTCAATCTGTTCTTATAACAGTTTGCTTACTCCACTTTCTTCTACAAACATACTCAAAATATAACAAGTAGCTCTATCTTAGGCATATAGTAATCATTAACCTACCATTTACTAATAAATTGCTCCTAACCCTTCGCTAAAATCTTAACACTTTAAAATCATAATTCAGTGGGGGCATTTTTTACCATAAGTTTTGTCTTTCAGGAAGCTGGGAGGTGGCTGTACATTGCCTGTTGATGGGATGTAGAGAATAAATCTTTTACTTGCCTTTGCTTCCATGTGTGACCCTTGCCTTTGCTTTATTAAAGTGCCTTTATCTTGGCCCATAAGGGTTTTTTCATCTTATTTTCTCCCCCTTGATCTGCAGAGGAGGGGACTAATGGAGGGGGTTGGTGGGGTTGACCCATCATGTGCAGGAATTGTATTGCTCCCTGGAGGTGACTGGTAGCCTTTTTTGAAGTCTTGTGGGCAGCAAAGTGCCTCTCCAAGCCACGACTCCGAAGCTGCTGTCGACAAGCCACTACATGAGAGCCTTTTTTCTGTGCAAAAATAAAATAAAACAGAAAATGAGGTCTGAAATTCTCAGGTGGTGGCAGTAGGCTGGAAAGTCTGATATAGCTGTGTACTAATTCTCACAGTTCAAAAGGGAGACAAAAGGAGACCATCATGGATTCGTAAGTCAATTCAATTCATCAATGCAAGTAATCAACTAATTGTTTTTACAATTGTGATTCTTGGATATTTGATTTACAATTTTTTGTGCTCCTCAAACTGGCACCCTCAGGATTTATTCAACCCTTTGGTCATGGTGCTCTTCCAATCTAGACTGCTAAACTTCTGTGCAAAACACATTAGGCAAAGCAAAAAGGAATAGGAGGTCTCAGTCTGAGTCTTCACCACAAGGTCTCCATTTTCTCTTTTTAACCTAGGAGCTCCATGAAAGTAATTTTTGCTTATTTAAGGTATTGACTTCTACATACTTATGATGGGGGAAAAACACCCCCAAATCCAACAGAACAGAAAAAAACCCCAACAAAATACCAAGCCACAAGAAAACTACCCCCAGAGAACCCAAGAAGAACACCTCAGGTACAAATTAGCTCATCTCCAAACCAAACTCAGGCATGATAAATTGATTTGTGCCAGCTGAGACGCCTACTCTCAGCCCTCCGTGTAGTCAGTCTTTTCTTTACTCTGCAATGAGCAAAGAAGTTCTATTACAAGGAGTGGTTATTAAACCTGATATTTCATGAAAGCTGGCTTTTCACCTAGTAATAGCACATATATATTTTCAAAAGTGGCACACTTCAAGGTTAAACTCTGGCTATGATTTTGCAAAGGGTTGTATTAAGACAGCAGCTTTTTGTGCAAACATTTGCAGTTAATTGGAGGAAATATGAGTGTGGCGTCAGGGCTGAAGAAACAGGTACAAGTGATTTACACTTCAAAGATTTCCCAATAAACATCAATCCAAGCATTTTATACTTGGTTCCACTATAGCTTATATAGGTGTAAAACAGGAGTAATTTTACTGAGGGCATGAACCGTGCAAGGCTAAAATAGCACAAAGCAAGCTCCATAAAGATGTCATTGTTTTAGCTGAAGCCATACTGGCACTCTTTATGACTGGGAATAAACCATTTCACTTAGCAGGAAACACTGGAACCTGTGCCAATGTGTTTGTATTTATTTGATAGTGTTGCTTCACACAACAATGGCTTGTGGAGAAATGATGACCAACCATACCTGTGATTGGGAGAAAGATTTCTGAAACAGGTGTGATAATAACAACTATTTCTAGTAGAGGAAGACTTGGGAGGGAAGAACATCAAGAGACCGCTTACTATTCTTGTTATTAAATTGAGCAAAGATGCTCGTCAGCTGAAGTAAAACCAGAATTGAATGGAAAATGTAAAATAAAATGTGACACAGTCTTTTAAAAGGAAAACAACTCCAGTCAATGGTTGTTCAAGTTTTAGACATATCATATCAAGATCCACAATGAGCAAAGCATCAACTTGAACATATAAATTTTAATTTAGTAACTGCTGCAGTGATTTCAATACTGGGGCATGAAAGTGGTATAAGGGAAAGGGGCAGCAGACCCACGCCTTTTTGAAAGGGGTACTCCAGATGTTCAAGCAGGATAGAGATCCCAGCATAGGACACCTCTGCCTTCCCTTGTTCCAAGGACTTTGAAAGGACTGCAATTCATCTGCAGGCTGAGGGTCTTTATTGTCTAAAAATTTGCTTTTCACTGACTTGAATGTATGGCATGTTTGCAGCGTAAGCGGGGAGTTCTCTGCAATGTCATTGATATTTCAGAGTAGAATGTTATTATCTGACCTTGTCATTCAAGATTTTTAAAAGACATCCGGGTGTGAGGTTTTCATCTTAAGATTAGAAGTACAGTCTTGAATAATGTCTGTGTGAGTTAGTCTTTCATTATTGGACTAACAGTAAACACTGTTATTTTTATTTGCCCGTGCAATAATTGAGTGAGTCTCAAATTTTTTTAGGACATTCCTTGAGATAACATTTTCCGGTGCCTCTGAAAAAGATGTTGTTTGGGGAGAGATTTTGAATGGACTTTTGTCTTGGTTTTGAAAGACAGTTGTCTGCCAAGGAAAGCTAGAGCCTCCCTTGGAATGGAGAATGTAAATCCCCCTTCCCTCCAAATTATTATAATTTTGCAATTAGGGGCTTTCAGGCAAAGATATGGGAATAGGAGTAACAGTTCTTTAGTAGGAATATATTAAAAAAAAAAAAAAAAAAAAAAAAAAAAGGAAAATACAAATGTAGTAGTACAAAAAATACAAGCAAGGTAGCAAACAAAAATCCTGGAAAAAACCCTGACAGGGTCAGGGATACAACCTGGCATCTTGTTGGTCAGGGTGTTTGAAGCAGTTCATATAAGTCCCCCTGGAGTAACAGATGTGGTTCTGAGGAGTAGATATGGTCCTGGTCCTGTAGAAAGTCCAGTGGTGGTGAGATGGGTCCAGTCTTCCTCTGGGAATCCAGTGGAAAAACAGGATACCTTGTGTCCTTCAGTCTCAGTTTTTATCTAGCTAGGAAGAGTTGGCTCCTCCCCCACTGTGTGGAGCATCTCACAATGGGATGGTGGAATGTGTCATGGCATTGATGGGCCCTAATGGCCCATTATCAGAAGATGTCCCCCTGGAGGATGGAGATGTGGTGAAAGAGATAAGAAACACTGCCCCACCTGGATTTAATGTCTGGGCCATTATCAGAAGGCATCCTCCTCCCTCCCCCCTGGAGTAAGAAGGATAAAACATCTCCCAAAAAACAGCTTTCAACAGATGAAATATAATACACATTTTTAGGTTATATAATCCAAGACAACTTTAAAACTTAATATGATAAAAAATTTAATGCATGCACAGACATGTGCTATTTGCATCTAAACACTATCTGTAATATTTACTAGATTACAACTGTGTTTGAACAGAGGAGAGAAAGAAATTCTGATTTTTCTTTTCCTAATGGTACTAGTAAAAAAAAAATAAGAGTCTGGATGGCAGGGATAAATCCAGTCCTATTGTATGCTTTGAGCAATTTAATCTGATAAATAGTTCAGTAGCTCAGACTTCTGGCAAAAATAGGCTGTTAGTGCTGTGTAAGTCCAAAATATTTTGGGAGGATGCGAGCCCAGTGTTTTATTCTGAATTACAGGAAAAAATGATGCTCAGTCATTTTGTCTGAATGCTTCAGATCCAACACTGTCTCGTGTGTCATTGAAAGATTTTCTCTTTTGGGTACAACCTCATTGCTCACGATTCAGGGAAAAGGGAGGTTCAATTGAGAGGAGCCAGTCATGGCTCCGGAAACATCATAATGATATTGAAGCTTATTTTACCCTGCAAATTACCTGTGACATTTCATTTGAAAGCTGAGGTTTAATAAAAAAGGGGAGTCCCGAGCTACAGCAGTTGTGGCAAGTACACAGAACAAGCCTTTAGAAAAAGGTGTTTTTAAAGTTAACCTTGGGAACAAGAGAGTTGTAGGCATGAAGATCCTCTCAAAGGAGCAAGGGGAAGGGAGGGGAAGCTCTGGAATCTCTGTTACATGTGCACTGCTGTCAGAGTGCCAATCCCACCAGTGCTATGAAGCGAAGGAGACAGAGTGAGTTCACAAATAAAAGCTCTCCTAGGCTGGTTATGGAGTGCAGGGTGGGTTGCAAATTGTGATGGTCTTTTCAGGGAAGAAAAAACTGTTGTGTCACTTGTAGCCTTCCCCACGAGACTAGACACCGCCGAAGGTAAAGGAAGAGTCTTGACTCTCTGGCTTGGTGCATAGTTCTGCTTTTATTCTTATGTCCTGCTCAGCCTTGAGACCACATCCGATGGAGAGCCAGTGCCAGAGAGTGCTGGCCTCTCAGTCACTGTGGCTTTTTCCCCCAGGGGCAGGGCCCAGAGGCGAGACCCAGAGGCTTTGCCCAATCAGTGATAAAACAAGATTAGGTTACATCTCAGTGAGGGTGGTAGGCACAGCTGCGCAGGGACAGATAGAAAAGAACATTACAAATATAAACCCAATTAATGCACCACAACAGTCACTGATGCTGCCATCTGACAAGTGTGGCAGCAAAATGAAGCTCTGACTAGGTGAGCACCCAATTTCACTTTTTATTAAAATTGTTTATAACTCTAAATAATTTTAGGCTTTAGCAGATTCATAAATTTCTCTTCCTACTTAAATTTCCTCCAAAATGTTCAAACACAGGTGTTGTCCTAAGTTCTTCATCTTAAAAGGGATACTGGTGGTGTTTGTGTAAAGAGACCGAGGAAGCTGCATTGTAATGCAGATGTAGGATTCTCACATATACACACACAGACAAATTGTCAGCAAGAGCTGGTGCAATCTGCTTTAACTTCCTAGATACTCCAGTCTCTTTAAATTGCCTCTGAAGCCTTCAGGCCAACAGGTTTTCCTTTCAAGCCCCAAATTCACCTCTTTCCAGGTTCCTGTGAGGTCCTGCTCTGTCCTCAGAGATACTCTCACTGGTGAACGACCCCTCTCTGTTACTGCTAAGTAGAGTATAAACAGAACAAGGCTCCTTCCGCCAGCCAGGGCACTGAGAGGATTCTCGCTCTGATACACTGGCCAGGTCAGTAACCTCGGCCTGGGGCACTGCTTGTGTGGAAACAACATGATAACACACGTTGCTAGGTGTGACAGCCTTCAGGACATCAGGCTCACTCCTCTGTGAAGCAGGTGACGCTATTCCTGCTCTGCTCACTAAAAGAATTTATGCTACTGCACATGCAGGTCGGTCGCTGGTGCTGTGTGTGTAGTGCAAAGTCAGGCTCGGGATTACTGCGATGCTTGCTGTGCTCTTGAGGCAGCAGTGCAAAACCTGCCTGTCCTTTTGATTGCAGAACAGGGATTGTAGCACCTGGGTTTAGGGGGCTTTTTAAACATCAGCCAGTGCAGGACTCTAGCAGACATATGCCCTGTTACTACTCCTCAGAAGGTCTTGAGAAAGTAATCTAACCTACATCTGCTCCTCCCCTCTGTAGATGCAGATAGAGAACCAGTTCTGTCCCTAAAGGGGAAGCCGTGTGGGCTAATTAATGAATATTTGTAAAGAACTTTGTGGAAGACACCTGCTACATTGTATGATTACCTGATACCAGTCTGATCCCTGGGGAGTGCTCCAGATGGCTGGTGCTCCCTCCTTGGCCCCTGCTGCTGATGCCACTCCTGTGCTTCTCCAGTGAAGCAGATGAGGGGGCCCCTGGGACATCTGCAGGGTGATTTCTGTAACGTGAGATTTTACTTCCTTAAATGAAAGATTTTTGTTATCTCTGCAAAACTAGATATTTGAAGTCTGTCTGTTTGCCTTTGATCTTCACTGCCTTGATTTTTTTCGTTTGCAGTGAGACTGTGGAGCTTAAAGGAGCACAGAAGAGGGGGCAGTTGGAAGAAAAACTGAACTACTGCCTATTCCTACCCTGCTTTTCCCATTATGCATGTTTTATGGACAGGTGATCTCCTTAGTGGCCTTGTTGCAAAAACCCAGAAGGATTTTGCCTTTCTAACCTCAACAGCATTGGTTGCTTGTAGATTTTGTTTGATTGCATTTTCAGTGTTTTTTTGTCTTTTTTTTTTTTCTTTTTTTTTTTTTTTTTTTTTTTTTTTTTTTTCTTTCTTTTGTGGAATAAAAATATGTTGATGCAGAATGTATCATGTAGAATAAAACAATATGTTGGTCTGGGCACATGGGGCGTGGGCCTGGTTCAGGTTCCTTGCTGGCTTCCACATTATTTCTTCATCCATGCCAAGCCCTCTCACCACAACTGACTTTGCTACAGAAATATTATTTTTTTTCTTTGCCTTAACTTTAAAAGCTGTCTCTTAGTGAACTATCTATGTTGCTGAGAAGGAAAGGAGCCAGGCTACATAAAATTTGAGAACATGCATTCTGTGATCAATATGTTTTGTAAGAATGATGCTAATATAACTCAGGGAAAAAAGTTGGCAAAATTTTCTGAGAAGAGCTGATGGGATGATTAGAAAACAGCTCCTCTGAACTGTTTCTTTCTTAAAAAGAAGTTTAAGTTTGGCTTTAGCAGTCTGGTCATAGAATTAATTTAATTTACAGTCTCTGCAGTCCAAATGTCCCCAGAGGTATCTGTCTCTGAACATAGCTAAACCACACTGAAGACAGGCCTATTTCTCATCCTGACCATAAAGGTGACTGAAGCAGATGAAGATCTGTGGTCTGATCCATCTTCAGTCAGGTGTTAAGTCCACAAGGCAAAAAGAGCCAAGGACTGTGAATTAAAGCTGGTCTGGTTTATACTGGGAATTTTAAGTAGGTTTATTACAGTGAGTGTTCTAAAAGGCACATGATAAACTCTACTTTGTTGTAGGCTGGAAAAATCTTGGCAGGCATTTTAACTTTCAGTGGCAACTGGATGCAAAGGGCAGTGAATCTGAAGAAGTCCTCCGGCTGATGGTAAAGCAGAAACCAGCTTAGATTACTTTTGGATGAAGATTTCGGTCCAAAAAAATCCTTGTGCCACCAGTTCCTATGAAAAGACCCCCAATCTCAAAGTGAAACTCAGCAACCACCCAAATTCACATGGCCAAAACTGTGTGGATCAGCAAACAGAAAATAGTACTAAGAGATGATACAGGAGTCTGAACACGTTTGCAGAGAAAAGTGGATGGGGCTGGGGAAATATTTTCTTCAGTATTTTGGGACCTGACATGAATTAGATTCTCATGAATGCTGGAGATACAGCAACTTCAGGCTTGAGGGAATGCACTGGTTTTATTGTCTCTTTGTGCTTTCCTCCAGCATGGCATCATGCATAGTGAAACCCAGAGTCTGACCTGGGAAAATGTGCAGTAATAATTAAAATCAACAGAATGGCAAGAAAACCTGTTCACAGATCACAGCCTGAAAAATAGCAAAAGCAAAGATCAAACCTGAAAAAAGTGTAACTCTGGGTGTGAAAAAAAGCGGGGTCCAGATACCAGAAATCACCGGAGAATGACGGGGCAGCAATGGTACTCCCTTCTCTCTTCCATCAAACATGAGCTTGTATTCTCTTTCAAGGTGAGAATTTGCATCTTGCCTCTGATCAGCCCTCAAGGATAGTCTCTTCTGTCTCTTTTGCTGCCAGAGGCACTCAGCAAGCTTTTTTCTGCCATGTTATTCTTCACATTTTGGAGGACTTCATGAAAACATGCACAAATACCTCATTATCCTGTGCTAGGTCTCTCATTATAGCTTCCCTTTGTGCCGCCTACAGGAAGGTTAGGCTGCCTGATTTGCAGAGGTCTTCTTGACCCATTGTTTGCTGCCTTGGAAAGCTTGGAAAAATTTCTGCACTCTACAAAAAAGCCTTTCAGAAAGTCATATTGAATTATCTGTTATATACTATGTTTGCACATGTATTTAAATGCATATAAATAGGTATTAATCAAAGCATATGTGTGTAGAGTCCCTTTTGCTTGTGTAGTTGTACAAACTGCCTTGCTCTGAGGATGTGCCAAAAAGAAGCTTGCTGCAAAATGTGTGCTGCAGAAATCCCGGGCAAGCTCTGTGTCACAGTGAGTCCCTTTGTGCACGGGCTGTTAGAGCTCATCATCTCAGCCTTCTCCCCCCAGAATGAATCTTTCCTCTTCTTTTCAAGGGCTAAGTATACTTCCAAATCAGGATGTTAATTTGCACAATTCTTTGCACACAGAAAGCCTATCTGCTGAACATTTTAACAAATATTTTAGGTTCTTTGGCTTTCTATTATTCTGTGTGACACCATCTGCTGTTGATAATCAACTTGTCTACTTCAGTATGCTTTTTGTGGGCCTCTCTCTCTCTTAATTTTATGTTCACAGGCCACAATACTGCAAGCAATATTGGATTGTAGCTCTGCTGATGCAGCCTCTTGTGACTCCTTCTCTGACCTGGCAAGTACTTCTGGCAGAAGAATATTCACGGAGCAGCTGAGATGCTGGGAATTCTGGAACCTCTGTTGAAGGCAGGGACCGTAGCTTTATTGAGTACTAAGCCTGCACTTGAGGCTGCACATAATGAAGAAGCTCCAGTGGCCTCTTCATGAAGGGTCTAAGCCAGCGGTGATTTTGGCACTAATATTATCTTCATTTTTGCTTGCCACCAGCACTCCAGTGCAGGGACACATAACGCTGGTTCTGGAAGCAAAGGAAAACATTTTCTGCAGTTGTCTGCTCTCATTACAGCCTTAAAGTTGTCTGAGAAAGAAATTAAGGCTGTGTCGTTCTTGGTTTTTGTTGCTGTCTTTGCCAGGAAAATGAGTTGTCACAAAATCTCAAGACCTAATCTCTTCTAATTAAGAGCCCCTCTCAGCCCGAGAATTAGGGGAGTTTTAATGAGAACAGACATTGAAGCAGAATTAACGTGTTCTTACTGGGGCTATTCCAGTGGAAATCTGAATACTCCCAATTCCTTCCCCTGCTGGAATTTAGAGATATGTTTCTACTGAGTAGGGAAAGTGAGCCATCTATTATAGGTTCAGCTGCCTCCAAATTCTCTTGAAGAAGCTAGAAATGAGTGATATAAAAGCCACCAGGCAAAACCAAAATACCATGAATGAATGCCCACCTTATTATATATATAGACAATGTCTTTATTTTGAAAATACAGTGGCTATAACACAAGGCTTTTTGTCATCATTGAAGGTGGGAATGGTGTCTTCAATGTCAAGAGCTCCTGGTACCAAAAGTAATTCTGACAACCCTGAAGCCCACCTTTGTTTGGAAAAAACAGCTATCTCACCAGCAGTAGTCGTGTCTGGGAGATACTGTGGAAGTCTAGGGTCTAGAAATGTCCACTGAGTTCTTGGGACTTGCTATACCACATTTCATGCATAAGAGTTTACACCCCTTGTTGTAGAACAATAAATTGATTGTTTATAACATTTTCTCAGACTAAAAATTGCTCAAACACTGGCATGGGACTCCACTGGAAATATGTAAGCATGAAAGGAACGGCTGTGTCTTTCAGAGATATGTTCGTCTCTCAGCTGCTCTCAGGGTAGCCCATGGATCCTTGCAGGTGGAGCAATAATACATCTTCAGCCGCTCATTTTCAGTACTCCAGTAACCTAATTGTGGTCACAAACCAGCCCCTTAAACTCCAGTTGGCTAAAACCTTAATCTGAATGCATGCTGTAGTCTCACGGACCTCCATAATGACAGCCAGCATGATATGAGAACAGCTGCCTTTTTGAGATGTAGCACAAGGATGGCTGCGTTAAGGCGTTAGCTCAAAACTACATCCCATGGATCAAGAGAAAGCTGCACTATTTCCTGCTCTTTCCCTAAATGATCAAAGCAGGTTATGTCTTTCAGAAAAGTTAGTACAACCTTCTGTATGCAGTTTCAAGCTTCCTGCATCTTGATGTTTTGCCTGCCTCCTGATTTGAGTGTTTAAACTCTGTTTTATTTTATGATCAGGCCATTTACGCTTGTGTCAACAGTTCAGCCATCATTAAAGCTTCTGTAAGGCCTCTAGTGTCTAATGCATTAGCAAAACCTTTATCAGAGCTACACAGGAACTGCTCAGAAAGAACAGCAAATGTGAGCAGATAGGAAGGGACCTACACTGATTCTCATTTTGCTAACACTCTTTTGGCTATGTGACTTAGTGTTGAGGCTTTGAAAGTAAAAGGTTGAAAATGATAATTTCTTGCTGGATCTTCAAGTCCAACAACCAGAAATGTAGGACATTTAATCCATCAAGAGACCTTTTAAATTTACCTGTATTAAACATCTGACCACAGATATGTTTTAAGTGAAGGTGGAAATTAGACTTAAGTTTTACTAAAGAATAAAGAACAATGAAAAAATCCTTTTGGACTTTCAGCTTTTATAAACATCATCCCTTAGATACTCTAAAGAAAATGCAACATGAAACTGAACTCTTCATTTTAGTCCAGGTCCTTAGCCTAGAAAA
Organism: Hirundo rustica; assembly: GCF_015227805.2. NCBI lineage: Eukaryota > Metazoa > Chordata > Aves > Passeriformes > Hirundinidae > Hirundo > Hirundo rustica. The sequence goes on from NC_053452.1 coordinate 29,775,130, forward strand.
TTGCACTAAAATTGCAGATGGTCACTTAGGCGCTTTGGATACAAGCATTCATCCTTGTCCAGTGCAATCATGAAAATCCATCAGTAAGCCAGAGTGGTTTTCCTTTCACTTTCAGACTGTAGACTTTACAGTAACCAAAATATAACATCAGCATCTGTACAATCAGCTGAAGTTTGCCAGTCCTTAAGCTTTTGATCACAATGGTTCTGTGTAGCACAGGCTAATGAGAAACCTGGAACGCCTCTAAACTGTATTTTGTTATTCCTTTATGTGAGCACTCACCATTATGAGTTGTAAGTATGGTACAGGTGATATTAGCTGCTCTACAGTGTCCCACAATACATAAAATGGGTAATAAATCTTGTTTGGAGTTAATTGGGTAGGTACTGCGAAAAATAGGACAATGGATCTATGTTTTTGAGTTTATTTACCGTTCTGCCTTCCTTTCCATATGTTCCATATGTATTAATCTTTGATTAAACCTAATGATGAAGCTAGAAATGGTAGCTTCAGAGAATATACTCGATATATTGACTAAATACACTGATCTCGATATTAATTTTGAACCAAGAAAAGTACATTAAATTTTATCCCTCAAAACAAATAATCAAAAAAACTAGTTTTGATACACTTCAAGTCAAGAAGTTTGTCGGGGGAATTCAGCACGTGAATAAAATTTGCTATAGGAACATTATAGGCTATTGCATATACAGGTATGTTCCAAGATGTTAAGAAGAGAGGTGTCTTGCCTAGCAGGAAGAAACATTCCCTTAATTTCAAAATAATCTCTACGCTTAGTGATGGCTGGAAACAAATTACTGGTGCCTTCACTAAGTGTAAATTCCTGATCGTTGCTGACAGAAATCCCCACTGAAGGTAAGCAGGTTCTCAAAGTGCAAGGTGAGGCCTCAGTTACTCAAACTTTATTTTGTGTATCTATCACAAAGCTCATTCTCTGCTTATGCTGTAAATATGGGTGAGTTACCTGTGCCAATGCCAGAGGTAAACATGGTAAAAATCCCTGCTGATATGAATCTTTCTTCTAGCTCAGCATGACATCTCCAATTAGCCATCATTTCCTCTTCTTTTCCAAAACATTTTTTCAAACTCCAAACTACAGTGTAGCCTAAAAAAGTGAAATAGCTATTAGATACACCAAAATAAGGGTGCTTTTCCATTTTTTTTTTTCATAATTTGCACACACGCATATGTCCATATTTTCAGCCTGACTGGAATTTTGCAATTTATTAGTTTTGCAGGGGTATATTTTTGCACTTTTGCTGGCTTCCAGCTTCAAATATCAGGGAGCCGCCAGGGAATTTAATATCATTCCTTGTGTAGGAAAATGACCCCTCAGACTGCAGGACAATAGGTCCTTCCTATCATTTGAAACTTGGGCTGGTGTTCTCAGGATGGTGTTCTCATTCTGCTAGTGCAGCTTTGGCATGAGCAGGACAGCAATCAGGTGTGAATGCAAAGAGGAGCAGAAATATTTCAAGGAGAGAGGAGCACATCAGAACCTCAGAATTAATTTCCTTTAACATTTTCATTGTACTGTGCCACTTTGGGGGGGCAAAGAAGGGTTATATTCCCTTCGAAAAAACTTAGGAATGAATAATGACAAGTTCAGATTGATTGATCCAACATGGGAAACATCCATCTTTCTCTAAATGTTTTGCTTCATTGGGAACAAAGTGATATGCATGCATGTTATTAATAACGTTAGTAGAATTTAGTGCCATTCTTAATATCAGAAACAACTTATTTATCAAGTTGACATTCCATTCCTTGTGTTCATTCTAATACAGGTACACAACTGCCATAAGTAATTTTACAACTTTAACAAACGATTAACAGCCCATGCAGTCATGAAGTAATGTGGTTGTAAACATTTATGTGGAGTGTTATAAACTCTCATGAAAAGGTAGTGAACCAATAGCTGGAGCCTAAATTGCACACACAGACACACACAAACACACAGGTGGAATGAAAAACAAAAGTTCTGGGAACGGTGCTTTTCGAAATGGAATTAATGTCAGTGTGCATATGCTATTATTATAAAATATAAATCATGACGTTAACAATGTAAAGCTCCCATTTTAGAACTACATGTGTTTTTTCTGAATTAAAAAAAAAAAAATCACAGAGCATCCATAGCTCATGTAGAACCACTAGTAAGAACTGCACATTTTCCAGCTTTTCTAAATACTCTGGCATATGGCCACGGAACTAATCCTCCTGAAGAGCCCTCTTCCAGCCTCAGCCAGCTTTTTTGGACAACTCCCACTGGAAAATTGGAGTCCTCCAACAAAACAAGTAAGGTAACAGATCCAAGCTGAGAATTAACTCAGCTGGGGCTAGAAGCACATCTGAGACAGAGATGCTTTCACCAAGTGCCTAAATAACTGCTCAATTTCCCTTGTGGTGAAATTGCATAAATTTCATCACTTCTGCTGAAAATTACCCTTGATAGGGTTATCTTGAGAGAGATCTCCCAGGAAACCATGGCCCAAACTATTGAGGGATATAAGAATTAAAGAAGCAGCATCATAAATTCTCCCAGACCCAAGCAGGACTTGAACAGCTGCTGGCCAGTGACAGAACACCCAAACCCCCCAGGAAAAGGCCATCCCCAAGAGGAAGATAGCGTCCCCTGAGCAGAGACCATGGAGTGATCCATCATCTAGCAGCAAATCCAAGGGGTTTCTCTCCAAGCTCTCTGCTCCCTTTCTCTGATCTGCAGGATGTGACCTACTTAAAGCCAGCTCTAGAGAGGAGGAGGGGAGCTGATGTCAGCCATGCAAATCAGACTGATTTATATTCTGATGCAATCAGCCACAATCACAAAATCCACTTAGCTGGGTGAGGACTCCAGCTACTTTGTTCAATTACACAATTATCATATTCCATTTAATCCCCAAATCAATTCCTGTATTTAGAATTATTTAAGATGCTTCAGCAATTATACCTAATTAGGTTCTATCAGTAAAGTAAATAAATGATGTGATGTGCCAATCAGATGGCAGCCATGCCAGCTGAAGGAAAAGGAGCTCCTAAGTCCTCAGCATCATGCAAATGAGTATTTGGGTGTTATAAAGACATCTGCTATTGCATTGGTGAGAAGAAAACCATAGAGCCCAGATTTGTTATTCAATTATTTCGGGGCTGTGCCACCTTGGACACTTGAAAAGATGACTGCTCCTCTTTTGGGTAGTTTGGGCACTTCATTTCCCTGCTTAGTGTTTATAAAAGGCTCTGAAGAGATAAAGCAAAGGAGGGAAATGTCTGATCATCCCATAATGAGGTGCTGTCTTACCTGTAGAGAGAGGTTTTCAGACCAGTTTCAGAGGAAGAGGGGCAAGCAAGAGTAGACCATCCTAGTACTGGAGAATAAACCTCCAGGACACTCTCTGTCCTCACAGGAACCCCCTGCAGGGCCAGTGGCTGGAGCTGTATGACAACATCCCCTCCAACCTCAGGCAACCTTTTTTTCCATAGGCAGACTGGGCTGTTTGAGGGTCTTCTGATGCACTCCAGACTTCACTGAACCAGCAGCACTGGACAGTCTGTCACCATTGTGATTATGCTTTCCCATAGGAAAAGCAACCAATTAAAAAAAAACCCCAAAAACAAAAGAACCAACAGCTCTTCTTTTTGGCCATTTTATTTACTTATTGCAGTTTTGTCTTTGTGTCGGCTAGGATACCTGGCTTTCAGGCACAGAAAATGATTTCTTTAATGCCATCCCATTCTGTCTTGCAGAGCAAAAGGTTTTAAAGCAGGGCCCTGTAATGCCAAAGCACAACTTTCTACAGCTTGAGCTGAAGAGCTCAAAACGATGACATTTCCATTAAAAAGAAGCTTTTTAAAAAAACCAAAGTCTGTTTTATAATCTAACACACACACACTGAGAAAAAATAGACCTAAATGACTGGACCTAGTGACTGGACAACATAGTTTTCAGCTGCAGAGCACAGATACCATGTGAACATGCTCTACAGAACTGCTGTGGGGGAATTGCTGGAGAACACCACGTAATTACTAGCTGCAGAAACTGCAGCTACGTGTTAGATTTGACAAAATCATTAGAGGTGGTGGGTTTAAAAGTCACCATGAGAGAGGCTTTGCTCCCAGGCAGAGACTGTGAAGTGTCAGCCTTGGAGATGGGGCCTGGGATGTTAAACCCACGGCATCCACATGCACTGTCAGATGGTCAGTGCTTGGCTCCCTCTCTCTCTCTCCACCACTTGGATAGGGATGAGTATTGTGAGCAGAGGCTGCCTGGAGTCCTTTCTGATCAAGCCCATGTGCCCCCTCCCAGAAAGCATTTATTCCTTTTTGGTGCCTGTTTCTTTGCCTGGCAAGAAGGCAAAAGAAGCCTGAAACTCTTTTCATTTAGGCTGGTGTAGGTCAGGAATTACTCACTGGGCTCAGTGTGGTAGGTGATATCAGCGTTCTGTACTCTGCCCAGAGCATGTAATTAAATAGCTGATGGTTAGCAGGCAATCTGTGCGTTTAATCTGTGTTCCTATAATTCCTACTGTTGTTGTGGGGGTGATTCTCCTTTGCTCTCAGATTCAATTTGTCTTCCTGTTGGACTTTGAGAAAGCACCTGGAGTGAATGCTCTGTTTGCAGCAGAGGGGGTTTCCTGGCCATGCTGTGCACACACCCCCTGGGACAGCAAGCTCCCTGCCAGCAGCTTGGTGCAAAGATGAGCCCGAGGCCAGGGGCTGCAGTAAGTAGCCCCTTACTTTATTTGGACAGGACTTGGAGCAAACTGGTCCAGTGCCAGGTGTCCCTGCCCATGGCAGAAGGGTTGAAAAGGGTTGATGAACTTCAAGGTCCTTTCTAACCCAAACCATTTTATGGTTTTATGATTGTATGATTTGCTCCAGAAAGCTCAAACCCAGTGAAGGTTTCATCAGCTCCTGCATTTAGTGGAGGATTTACAAGCAAGTATACTTTTCTCAGGCCTTTGCAGCAACCTCCAAATCTGCCCTGACCGAGCTGACAAATAATGGGATTGGAGCAAAAAAAATCAAGGTTTGGACCACTTAAAGACAAGAAGGTGTCTTGTACTTAAAAGCTGATCTTCTGTAATCTGACTTGGGGCAGGAGCAAAGTATGTTGCCAGCCCACCTGTTTGACTTTTACTGAGCATTAACATGACATGGGGCAAAACTCAGATTGGCTAAATGAGGAATGTTTTGAAAGAAAATGTGAATTCACCACGAGACAAACCGGAAAGAGGAGTCAGGGAAAAACTGATGATACTTTTCAGAGGCCACCAAGAGACTAAGAATGCTGCAACCAAGGTACCCTTGGAGAAATGGTGAACTCCTGCCCTGTTCCCATGCCATAGTGAAAACTCCTGTGTACAGTGGCACCGTGCCCAGACATTCAGCTATTTCCTGCATGCATCTGCCTGTGGTACAGCGGATCACCAAGCCACTGAACAGGGGTAACCCGTCACTACATTTGGGTTTTGGCATCATGGGTTTTGGGAAACAACCAGGCAGGTTTTGGAGTAGGTTTGTCTCCTAAAGTGACAGTTGGAGTGGAAGAATTTTGATCATGGAGGATGCTGAGCGTGTGCTGAGGAATATATTGTGTGCTGATCTACAGCCTACAGAAGATGCTGCAGTTGCTCTGGCATAGTTATTTAGAACCAGCCCAAATTATATTAATAGAAGTAAAACATTACTGCTTAATGATACTGTGCCATTAACAAGGCATCAATAACGGCAGGGTGGCATTACAGATATAGATAAGCCATTGAGTGTCAACAAACTAATGAGTTATATTTATATCCCTGTCCAATAATTTTTATCGATGTGGTTGTGGAAAGCAAGGGAGATTCTATGTTTTATGGGTAGGTCTAATATTAGAACTAATTGGGGTTTGTGAGCCAGAACTCCCTCCATTTAATATCTGTATTGGAGAAATCACAGGCTTTCAATGACTTTGCTCTGAGGATGTGTGTGGTTTAAAAAGTGCTATAAAGAAAGAAATGTAGAAATGACTGATAAGTCCAAATGTAACCCATTTTCCTCCCCATGCATGTTCTTTTAATGCTTTGCATAAATTTGTCCTTCTGGAACAATGATTTAGATACTTCTTATTTTTTGTATGTCCTCAGCTCAACCACTTCAGTTCTCTTCTTTCTTCTCTGCAAACTTTAATGAAGTCCACCCCTGAATAGGATTTACTACACAGACTTATGAATGCCAGAACTTTATAAAAGCACTCAGGCAGGAAAACTGGCAGTGAAGCACATTGTGGAAAGTGTTCTCAGATACCCAGCAGCACCTGAGCTGGGCATATCTTTTTGCCCACCCAGAAATCCTTTTCCTGATTGTTAGGCATTGGTGCCTCAGTGGAAAGAGGGTTGCTGGTGCCAAAAAGTCTTTTGGGTGCTACATGAGTACGAGTCATTTACAGACACCTCAGAGATGTGTGTGGCTGACCAGTGCTTGAGCAAAAGCTAAGCAGTTCTTAAATAACCACTGTTGAACGTGTAATGCCATCAACTTAGGCCCATTCATTTTTTAAAATTAAAATCTTCTCGAATTAATGCATGAATAGTTCTGGGGAAGGCACTTGGAAAGCCCCCTTGGTAGGGAAGTGTTTCAGAAATAGAATGTGGACTCTGTCTCTCTCTCCTCTCTCTGCATGTTGGCGGGGACACCTGATAGATTGGGTCCTTTGGGGGATGCAAACAGATCTGTGATACCTGTTAGCCTTGGCACTCCAGGGAACTCATGCAATTAGGCCTCTAGGAAGCTCTGGTGATCCAAAAGGAGTATGCTGATTGATTTTAAGTGTTGGAAAGAATGTTGCTTGCGTTGCTCACTGAGCCTTGAACGCCAAATGTCTACCCAAACTGGGTTGTAGTCCAGATGGTCTTGCCCTGAGGTAATCTGTCATGATCTGAACTCACTCAATTGCTGTAATTTATATGAAATGATAACTTCACTCCATCCAGAGGTATGTGTTTCTACGGTGAGAAGTGACCTTGTGTCTTATTCTCAGTGGACAGGTATAATATAAGTGGTTAGACAAATCTCTGCTGTTTTCAATGCCTGCTGCTTGTGGATGGAAACAAGGGAAAAGGCTCTGGAATGGAAGCAATTTTTTCTCTCATCACGGTGCATCACGGTGCTCTACCTCTGCAGGAGCTGCTGGGGAATCCATGTGTTGTTTTTCTTGCTGTGTCTGTTCTGGGTCACATGGAAATGCTGGTCAGGCTCGTCCACAGCTGCTGGCTTTACAGCAGTAGGCTGTGTGACTTCAAGGCAAAAAGGAAAGCCCTTCTCACTCCTAATGTCATCAAACCGACACCCAACTGATTTTTAAATTGCAAAGTAAAATGGCACCTGCGGTGTCAGGCGGATTTCATGAAAAGCCTGAGAGAACCCGTCTGTAAAAATGTTCCTGATGGTAACTCCTGAACCGCTTTCCTGCCCAGCTTATCCTGTCATGCTGGACCAGCAGCAGCCTCTGAGGGGAGATGGAAACCCCTGATCTCATTCTGCACGTTGGTCCCCAGGCAGCTCATAATGTTCTCCTGTCTCTAGCACAGAAGGCTGTAGCTGGCAGGCATGTGCTACCTGTGAAAGGCTTAAGATATATGAATGCTGTGGGAGTGTCTGACCTTTATCTCTGTGCAATGATGGGGACATTCATTACAGATTCCCTCACTCTCCACACATTTCTATAAAAAATAATGGGGCCCCACACGCGTGCCTCTAGTCCTTCCTTTCATCTGAGAAGTGATAAATGCAACAAAGTAGCTAATTAAACATTTTGCCAGCGTGGCATGCACAAATAATTGAAATTTCTAATGATAGTGCTGTGATAAATGAAGGAGTTAATGTATTCTGATGGCACCCAGACAACGCGGATAAAACTATCAACTTGCATCTTGTTTTCTTTCCCTAGCATCCCTTTTTCCACTCCCGAGCATCCCTGTTTCTCCTCCAGGCAGACCAGATCAAGGACCTAAAGAAGATAAGATCTGTCCCAGCTGGGTATCTCAGCAGAGAATGTCAGGTCATGGTCCTCCTGAGCTCCCAGCAGATTCTGCCCCCGAGAAGAGGATTGGCCCCGTTGTGCTGCAGCCCCCAGAACCCCTCCCCAAAACCACTTGTCCGTACCAGTGGGCAGGGCGGAGAGAAGTGGTAGAAGGCAGAGAAGAAAAGGCACAGCTGCAGACACAGATGTTCATGCACAAGTACAGCTCGCCGCGCAGCCAGCTAGACAGCGAGTGGAGCGAGTGGAATCACCATCTGGCCAGAGCAATGTGAGACTTTTATCGTTTTCCTCTGTTGCTGACAAGCTAAAAATAAAAACTGTGTGAGGCAAAGAATATCTGGTGAACTTCAGGGGCAGAGTCTGCCCTGCTCTGTGCTGTGGTAAATACCGGCTTGAGCTGAATGAAACACCCTGCAGATGCAGCTGGGTGCAACCTACTGCAGAATTTGGCCCCAGAGGGCTGTAGAAAACCAGATTTTGCTGCACCTGTGGGGTGATATTGCAAAAAGAAGTGTGATAATTAGGATCCGAGTGGCATTTTTATTAAGAGTCAGTGAGTAAATATGTTACTTTTAACTCCCACCTGGTGTGTCCGTGAATTTAGTGCTCAAAGAATGTGTTGACAGAACTGGAGGCTGAATTCTCTTTTCAGAATGTTCTAATACTATCATCATTGCCACTGTCCCCTAATGTGTCCTAGCAGCATCTCTGGACAAGGACTTTTACCCACAGAATGGACTTGGCCTCATGAAGTCAGTAGGATGATAATTGTGCCTTCTCTATCTTTTCTTCTCCTCATCTCTGAGGCTCTTTAATTCCAGATTTCTAAAAAGTTTCCAACCCAGTACTTCGTTGAATTCAAGCCTATCCCAAGAAGAGTTGTGGTTTTAACAAACCAGTGTTTTCCACTGAAAAGCTGATTGCACTGAAACATTTCCAGGCCAGATGTAGTGAGGACATTCATTAATAAATGCCTTTGGGCATTTTATTTCAGATGCCAGAGGAAGATAAATGCTCTAATGTTTCTCCCGCTTCAGGTGATGTGGTTGGTTGCTACCCCATCAGGGCCATGCTGGAACTGAGACAAAATGGGATTGTGGAGATCCAGGCAGGAGCTCAGCGGATGATGGCTAAGAGACACTGCTGCTCTTGGTCAAATGCGCGCTGGAGCTGCTGCTGCTTTCAGAGGCAGCAGGTGCAGGGCTGGTGTGTCCTGCCTTTGAGCCAGGGTGATTCTGTCTCTCCGTGCCTTTATCTGCCAGAGGGAAATGCAGCTGCTACTGTGAAAGCTGGCAGCTGCTGTGACCAGAATGATGTTGCAGGCTGACACTTATTTCTGTAGGCTTTCCTATTAAAGATGGAGAAAATGAGCTCTTTCTTTTGTCTTCAGGAATCCTGAGAGGTGATGCAAACTTGTATGTTGTAGGCTTGGAAAGACAGGAGCATGCATGAGAATTCACCCCTCTCCTCCCTTGCACCTATTTCCAAAAATATCAAAATAATTCCACTGTTATTGCAAATTTGTTGAATTTCAGAGGAACGTAAGAAGAGCCACCATGTGCAGATTCTTGGGGTTTAAGCACAGCGGTGTTCACAGCTTGTTGGGGTTGTTGTGTTTCACACCCACAATTGGCACAAGAGCACACACACAGAGCATTCCCACAGGGGGTTCCCACCAAGCCTTGGACTGCGTGTCCAGCTGCAGGCTTGTCCCTGGGTGATCCTGAGGAGACAGTGTTTGCAAGGACCTTGACAGAAGCAGTGTAAACACTCACACTGTAAGCAGGCATCGCTTCCCATAGCAGGAAGCACAGATGACACTCAGTAAGACTAAAGGGCAGCACTTATGGAGGCAGTTATTGAAAGCAGCCACCTGTATTCCACAGTATGTGACAGACCATGGAATTAACAGCCTCAGGATATATAGGCAATAGGGTTCGAAGGATGGGGAGAGACATCAGTGAAAACAGTCTATTTGGCAGATTTAAACTCAGTTGGAGGTGGCGCCCACTGTTTACTAATCATTTATCAATGAACAACTTCTGTCCTTATCTGGTGTTTCACTGCTGCAGATGTTATAATGATGCTCAGAGACAATCCTGGCTCTAAGGCATTAAAAATATACAAAGAAGGGATGAGGCTACTGGTAACCAAATGTCTCTGCAATTTCACCTTTTCTATACTGTGGTTTGTGTTTTCCATTTTTAAAGTAAAAATGGGCTTTGGAAGAAAACTTCCTGAAAAAGAATAAATGGATATCACATCCAGTGAGAATTCAGAAATTAAGGAGTGGGGAAAGGACATTACTCTTCCTCTGTTTTGGGTGATGGCTGTTAGAAACTGAGCAAAAGGCATTTGTCTGATACAGAAATTCTTCAGTTTCTTATGATGGAAAGTACAACATAGAAAAACTAGAGAAACAGGACAGAAAAGGTAGCATTCATCAAGCTTTACGTCCAAAGCTGATTAATCAGATATTGTGAAACAAACCTTTGTGAGCATAAGGCTGCCTTTAAAAAAATCAGGTAGTTTTGAAATTATAAAACTTCATTTGTTTTCAGTTACTTCATCCTTTAGGGTTCACATGCTCTGGTCTGGATAAAATCTGGTGTTGTCCCTGCTATACCAGTGCTGTGTGGGGAATGGCTGTGTGGTGCTCTGAGGAGAGACCCAGCTGCACCAACACTGGAGAGCACCAACAGTCGCTCCCTTTCCATCTACTGCCAGGAGGAGCTAATTTTGGAGCAGGACAAGGCAGAGCTGTTCACCTGTTCCCTTTTAGCCCTCAGAGAGAGCCACAACCCACCATGGGGGCACATTCACGTGAGCAGGTCTCACAAAGGCTGTTTGTTCAACATGAGCTGAGAACAGATGCCTGCACAGGCGGCTCTTTAGGCTGTTGGATTTTACTGCATGCAGAGTCAAAACCAGAGTGAGTAGGGAGCATGAGAATTCAAACCTGAGGGAGGAGCAGAGGGCAGCCGAGGCAAATCATCTCTTCCTGGAACAGAAACAAATAGCCGGTGTTGACACCTGACTGCTGCGTGCCATCCATTGAGCATCCCAGCAGACAGCTGGATTTTCCTCTCAAAGGGAGGTGGTATCAGCAGAAAAGTGCCAGATGCCGAGATAATTTGAAGAAATGGGAAGAAGTGGCTATTTACTGGCCTGGAGATGCTTTTATTTTCAGCTGCTATAATTTTCATCTGTCTCAATGAATTTAGGTCAAAGAGCCTTCTATGCAGCTTAGTCCAGACAATACCAGGCGGTAGAAAACACTTGCTGGGGAGGATCAAGGAAAGGGTGATGGCATTTACTGTAGTTCTGCTGCCCCACATCTTGTGTCTGTCTCTAAGGTGGGATGAAAGGTGACTGAGCATGGCCGGATGGGACTGGACCCAGCCCAGGATCTGTGCTCTGGCTGCTGGTGAGCTGCTGAAGTGGGCCATCACTGCTACTTTGGTTCCCAGTGAACATGGGCGGAGAGAATTTAATTCATCCTGCATTAGTGAGATAAAACAGCAGTGGAAATAGCACAGAGGGGAAGACTTTGGTGTTCCAGGGAATGAAGAGATTATGATCAGTTTTTGAGCTTGAATATAGAGGTATTTAGAAGCTGGCATTCAGACTGGCAGGAGATTTGTCATCAGAGATAGAGTAACTGGTTGCTGACACACCCACTGGATGGTGATCTGTCTTTCTCCTGCCCTGGTAAGCCCCCAGTTAGGAGCTCTTCCTTCCCTTAGAGGGAGCTCCAATGTCAGGTTCCTCTCATCCCCTAAGCGGACAATTTGCAAGAATGAGCACACCTGAACCTAGCAGTTATCCTCCCCTGCCCTGGGCCTCTCTGCTGCCACCCTTCCTTTCCTGGAGTCCAGATCTGTATCTCTGCCTTGAATCCTTATCCTGCCTCAAGGTACACCAAGGCTCTTGGGACTCCTACGTGCCTCAGGTGACAATCTCAGCTGGCTTTGGAAGCACCTCCATGAAGACCACACACAATGGATCTGAACAGGGGCAGCATAGACTTAACCATGAACCTTGAAGATACAGGCTAGCTTGGCAAGAACACCCCTTCCTTACACACGGACACACCTTTGGGCACACGCATTCAGTTGCATACTGTTTTATTCACAGCAAATATATTCACGTTTTTATATGAATTTAAAAAAAAAAAAAAGTTTTTAGGAAAACAACAAAGCAAAAAAAAAAAAAAAAAACCCACAAAAAAACAAAACAACAAAAAAAAAAAACACCCAAAAAAAAAAAAAAAAAAAAAAAAAACCCAAAAAACCAAACCAAACCAACCAAACAAAAAAACCCCAAAACCCCACACCTGACCCCCTAGAAAAGCCTGGGTATGTTCATATAGAAAAGGTGTTGCACCAGAAATCTTCCATCAGAAGACTTAACCAGTGGGAATTTCTGTAGCAGCTTGGAAAAGTTTTCTGTCTATTTACTGATCCTTTGAATGACCTCATCCCTACCTGCAATGCTTTCCTTTATGCTGTTTTTGGCTGTTACATATTGTCATTAAGGCACAATAGATATAGAGGATTAGATTCTTGTGTCTGTAGTTTGAACATCAGGTAGCCTGAGCCTTTCTCTTTGCCTGTGGTTTAGACTTCAGGTAGAGCCTTTCTCTTTCTTTCAGATGTAATTATGAATATTCATGGTAGTCTCAAATACTGTCCAGGTGTTCACCTATAAATATTCACAAATCATTGTTGTGTGTGAGCATAAATCTGCATTATCTAAGCATGAATGTGAAATTGTCCAGCTACATCATGGATATTCATTGTCTAGATAGACTCTGAATAGACATAAACTGTCTCACATTTTATCAGCTTGATCTAGGTTTCTTTCACAATGACCGCCCCCCCCAGCTTTACAGAGGTTGGTCAGAGAGGAGAAAATAAAATTTGTCATCGTGAGCAGTGGTTACTCACGGTAAAAGCACAAACTCATTCTGTGATTCTTTCTCAGTGTATAAAATGAGCAGAGACACGGGCCATCAACCTGCACTTCATATTCCATACTGTGTGTTTTCACCCTCGATTTTCTCTAGGCTCCACTCGTTTTCTTTATAAGTTAGGGCAAGGCTGTCTTTCTCTCAAAACCACAGACGCAGTCTATATGGGTCTGTCTGTCTGTCTGTTTTTAAATTGCTGTAAAAGACCAGCTCTGGTGCCAAGCGATGAAGAATTTATCCCAGAATGTTTAGAAGTAGTGTAAGGTCCTGCTTCTTTCTGTAGTTGTGTTAGAGCTGTCACGGAAACCAGGAGGGACTGTGCTGTTCCCAGACTGCTTGAAGGCTATTTGGTACCACTGAAAATTCACCAGGAGCTGTGCTTTTGTGCTCCACAGAGGACCCCTGTCTCACCCAGTAAACTTCTCCACACATCATCTCCACGGTGTCAGACACCCACACATTAAGGCGGGATTTATAGGAAGAAGATAATATGTTATATTAGACCACTTGATGGAATTGGAAAAAAATCAAAGTTTTGAGCTTTTACAGTGCTCTCAAAGCACTTGAGGGTTGTTTCGTTTAGTTTTCTTTTGTTTACACCCAAAAAGGAAGACAAAGATGTCTGGATGACATGTTCATATCTGTCTGCTTAACTTGTAGATACCTAACTTTAAAGGAAGTACTTCCACTCTGGGTGCCTTTAATGTTTTTTGGGGAAGTGCGTTGTTTGACCTTTCCCATGAGCTAAGGAGGAATATGCTGCAGCATGGGGTGTTCAGAGGTGGAAAAAGCAAATACGAGGAGAAGAGGCTATGGACACTGTAGCTGAATTGATAGACTAACCAAAACTACCAGAAACTCTGGATCAGAGATTTTCCCAATAAAATTAATGTGAATTTGACTCACTGACCCAAAATTCTGGTCAAGCTTGGATCTATATATTCTCTGTAAGGGCTTCTCCCAGAAGCTGGGAGGAAGAAAACTGTTGGGTGGAAAACCATATGAAAGTCCAGTGCAAGAAAATTAGCAATCCATGCACAATATTGGAGCAAAATATTCCTTTGTGCTCTGTTTGTCTTGCCAGGATGCTGCTTTTTATTTCTCTCCTTAAGAATGCAAAAAAGTCACAGGCACAGGAGAAGTGAAGGTCAAATGATACATATTTGCACTTGTGTTTCCAGTGCCCAGAAGTGAGTATTTGTGACTTTCACTGGAGAAATAATGTGGGAAATTCTCCTCCATGGCAGTTTAATTGAAACTCAGAACATTATGGTTCTCTCCATTTGAGATACATCCAGGCCACCCCATCCTTACATTTTCTTCACCACTTCTACTTTATTTCCTCTTCAAAATGCTTTCTTGGTAGTGCTGAGCAGGAATCACAGAATCATAGAAAGATTTGGGTTGGAAGGGACATGCTCTGGTCAGGTTGGGTTCACTTAGTCCAAATTCTTCTAGTGTCTGTCGAAGGTGTGAGTGAAAGGACGATTGTGCCATACCAATCAGGATCCTGTAAAAGCTAGCAGCTGCTGCCTAAAGCCACAAAGATATAATGAAATAAGCTGACAGTGTTTGCTTTGGTAGAAAAATTCTTCTAACATTCTTTTTCCTTGATGAAGGATTTCTTGTAGAGGAACTGTGTGCAGTGAAAATTCTCTGAGATTGACCATCAACTGCAATGCTGATATCAGTAATACTAACACAGTACATTTCAGAGGAGAATTGTCCTGCTGCTGGAGGAGATACTATTTACAAAGGAAATGAAAGTCCTTGATCTAGAGACCAATTTAACCTAACTGCTGATGCCATTTGCTCTGTTTGTCATTGTGGAAAGTCAGGGTGCTTTGTTTTTCTAGCTCTCCATTTTATTTTATTTTATTTTATTTTATTTTATTTTATTTTATTTTATTTTATTTTATTTTATTTTATTTTATTTTATTTTATTTTATTCTATTTTCCAAGGAAGTGCAGCTGGGCTCTGACAGAAACCAGGGTGCAAAGCAGTGAAAATCCCTAGATATTTGGTGAGATGCCTGTTTTCAATATCTGTATCCTTCTCTGCAACCCAAATAACTTGTTCAAATTCTTTCCAGTTTTCACGTACAATGATGCCCATGCTTTGTGTTAGTCATTTGTCAAAGAGAAAAAACCGTAAAAGCTTGGAAAGGCAAGAGACACGGGCCTCATCAAACAGAGGGAAGATACTGCCTGACAGTAAATAGCACAACATTGTTCAACACCTTTGGCTCATGGGAGAACAAAGAGTGGCCTGAAATCTCTTTAGAGGAAGATGAGGGTCAGGGAGAAAAAAACCCCAATGGTTTAAAGAGCTTTCCAGGGCTAAAGCAGAGATAACCAACTCACATCTGCAGGATTGTGACATGTTGAATCATCTTTTTAAAGAGGCATCTTCTAAAAAGAAAAAAAAAATAGAATAAAAAATAAAAAAGGGTTTTTCTTAATGAATAAGCCAATAAACTAAACCACACAGGAACAAAGGTGATTCTGACATGAGCCTGTCTGTAACCCTGGAAGGCATTAGCTCTGCAGGCTTGGGTGTACAGCAGCAGGAGTCATAATTTGTTTTCAAGAGTCATAAAAGGCTTGACTTAGCTGTGAAGAAGGTCATGATTGCACCTCTCTGAGACTCACAGGATCTGAACACTGTAGATGCTTATTAATATATAATTACTTTAAATAATGTTTCACATCCTAAAGATGATACCTCACAGGTCATTTCAACCATCTTGGGTATTCATGGCTATAGCACATGGTAACTCAGGCTGGCAGTTGAGAAAATCTGTGTATGCTCCAAAAAGTAGTAGATCCTGCTGACAGCTGGGTTGGAAGCTAGTGGGAATAACAGGACTGGCTGCAAAACCCACTCTAGGGTGTAAATTGAACACAGAAAACACAGCAGCACCACAACTATTCAAAGCCAGGACTCATTAAAAGGACAAATTTGTCTCCTGAATGCCAAAACAGAAGCAAATGTTCTTCATGGCCTGAAAAAGAGGACCGTATGACTAAGCCAGATCACAAACTGCACAGAAAATGTTCTCCTCAGCTGTGCTTAAATCAGGGCACTCCAAAGGTTTCCTTCTGGGGAACTATGTTTAATCTGGCACATTTCTTGAGAATAATCAAAGGCTCAGTGGTCCGATTGCCACAATCTTGTAGTGACAACAGCAATTGCTGTCAAGGGGGGCATGCACCTTTTGAACATACTTGTAGATGCCTTCATGTGATGAGATAATGCATTGGGCTTGTATGGTCAGGTTTTGGCAGTGGGGTGGCTTCTGTGAGAAGCCGCCAGAAGCCTTCTCCATGTTCAGAAGAGCCAATGCCAGCTGTCTCCAAGAAGGTGGGCCTATCAGAAATGTCTCCATGACTGAAGAGGAAGGGGAAAAAAAAAAAAAAGGTTGTGAGAGGAACAGCCCGCAGACACCAAGGTCAGCGCAGAAGGAGGGGCAGGAGGTGCTCCAGGCTCTGGAGCTGAGATTCCCCTGCAGCCCGTGGCACAGACCATGCTGAGGCAGCTGAGCCCTCAGCCCAAGGAGGTCCCTGGAGGTGCAGAGATCCACCTGCAGCCGGGGAAGGAGCCCCACACCAGAGCAGGTGGACGCCTGAGAGGAGGCTGTGACCCCGTGGGAGGCCTGTGCTGGAGCAGGGTCCTGGCAGGAACGTGCAGATCCATGGAGAGAGCTCACTTTGGAGCAGATTTCCCGGTAGGACTTGTGATCCCACGGGGGACCCATGTTGGAGCAGGCTGTGCCTGAAGGACTGAACCCCATGGAAGAGTGACCCACACTGCAGCAGTTCACAGAGAACTGCTGCCCATGAGACAGACTCATGCTGGAGAAGTTCATGGAGAGCTGTCTCCTGTGGGAGGGACTCCATGGCAGAGCAGGGGAATGACTCCTCTCCCTGAGCAGTGGCAGGAACAATGTGTGATGAGGTGACCACAAACCCCCATTCCCCGTCTCCCTGAGCCACTGAGTGGGAGGAGGTAGAGCCTGTGAAAGAGGGAGGGATGAGGGGAAGGTGTTTTTAAGATCTGTTTTTATTTCTTGTTATCCTGCTCTGATTTTGTTAGTAATAAATTCAGTTAATGTTTCTAATTTGAGTCTGTTTTGCCTGTGATAGTATTTGGGGTGAGACCTTTCCTGGCCTTGTCTCAACCCATGAACCCTTTGTTATACTTTCTTTCT
This sequence comes from Hirundo rustica, assembly GCF_015227805.2. Taxonomy (NCBI): domain Eukaryota; kingdom Metazoa; phylum Chordata; class Aves; order Passeriformes; family Hirundinidae; genus Hirundo; species Hirundo rustica. The sequence continues at coordinate 29,792,348 of NC_053452.1, forward strand.
GTCCAGCGGTGGAAGGGAGTGAGAGAGTTGCTTTGCTGGGTGCCTGCCATCCAGCCACGGTCAACCTCTACAAATGTTGTTGTTTTAGGAGAATGCATACATGCGTCCTTTGGCCTCTGTTTCATTTGCTGCACTCTTTTTCTCTTTTTCCTTTTTTTTCTTTTTCTTTTTTTTTTTTTTTATGTTTCTCTTTTTCTTTTTCTTTTTATTTTTTCATTTTCGTTTTTTTTTTCGTTTTCGTTTTCGTTTTCGTTTTCTTTTTCCCCTTGAGGGCAGAGCATGGCCCATAGTGTCATGGCCCTAACGTAAGTCCCTGAACCTGGGACAAAATCCAAGCGTTCCCTGAAAGTCAGAGCCTGACACATAAGAGATGTTTCCAGGGCATAACACTGAATATGGCTTTTGACTGCCTTTTCGTGAGTATTTTCCTCTCCATGCATCCAAGTCTATGAAGCTGTGAAAATGGATTTGGATGGCCTTACTGCACAGCACAAGGGGCTACATTACAAATAACTCATCTAACCATTAATGTAGAAAATATAAGAAGCCTCAAAGACTGTTGAATTACATGTTCAGGGAGGATGATTGCCTGTCACTTTTCCCTACAAGTAAATATTTACTACTTTAGAAATTGTCATATACTATTAAGAAACACTTCCACTGAAGAAGTTGATGAGAAGTTGAACACCGATTTAACTGGGAGCAAATGTGGCTTTCTGTTGGCTGAAGATGCTCAAGTTGGTAATTTTACAAAGATAAGCTGTCATGAGAAGTCTTTAAATAATTTGTGTTTTCTGAAGTTTCCAGACAAAATCAACAGCTGGAGTTTTTTGGTGTTTCTACATGCAGGGGCAGACCTTGTGTTCTCGCCTTGCAAATAATGGGACTGTAATTTCTACGTTGTTTCTGTGTTTACCTGATGGAGAGCTGAGGATGAAGGGTGACATTGACAATGTCCTTTTAACACTTTGATTGGCAGGTCACTGCCTCCTGTCAGTCACCATACCCAGAGAGAAAGCAATCTCATTAATAACAGAGAAAGAAAAAAAATGAAAGGCACAGCCTTGTGTTGTCTGAGTGCAAGTTGTAAGACTTTGCTGACACCTGCAAGGTGGAATAAACACCTGCATTTCAATCACTGGGAAAAGAAGTCCATGTATACAGAATTCAAATAGTCTGTGCAGGTAGTTCTTATTTAAAAGTTAACAAATCAGCCTTCAGTTAGAAAATCCCGTTGTGACCTCCCCCAGGATGAGAGTGATCAGTGATGCATTTGTTGCGGGCTGCCAGGTTCTATGGGCTACCCAAGCACAGGGAGCATCACGCAGAGCATCCTTTAGCTGGTAAACAGTAAAGGAGAGGTTTACATTGCTGAGGAGTCCGGGTTTGTGGCTTTACATGGGCAGGATGGGCACCTAAAAGGAGAAAGGCCCAGCGTAGTGCTGTCACTGCTCCATGACTTGCTCAGAGGAGATGCATCTCTGCTCACCCCAGAGACCATGAGCAGAGGAGGCACTGCCCCTGTGGGGTGCATTTCTGGGGACTCTCTGAAAACAGAAGGTCCAGGGTGCTGGGGATGTGCCACGGAGAAGGAAAGATCTCGCAGCAGGAAGCAAACTAATTCAGATGCACCAACAGTACAGCGCTTCCCGCCTGCCTGCCAAGGGCGATGGCAAATCCAGCTGCCCTTTCACAACCTCCAAAGCAGCACGCAGCACACAACAATAGAGAGAGAAATGAAAGCCCCTCAAAGTAAAACTGAGGAGCACGGAAATTAAAACTGAAGGGAGAAGCAAGGAAGCTTCGCTGAATAACCTTTTGGAGCTGGCACACTCAGACATGTGTGACAGTTCTGGGTGGTGAGATGCAGGCATGGATACCTGGAGCAGTCCAAGCTATTCTTTAATTAAGTTACCTGTTTTTATTACAGTGCCCCAGATAATATCCTCCTTGCTCAAGTTTGCAGTGACACTTCTCTGCTCTTCACACTAAAGCAGATTCAGCTTGTTGGTTGGTTTTGTGGAGTGTTTTTATTTATTTATTTATTTAAAAAAATCATTATGTTATATGTTCCCTTTAGGGGAAAAATAAAATGAAAAAACCTTACCTATTCTATGATTATAATTCAGGTTAATCTTCCTTGGAGTGCCGTTTTCCTTTCTCTGTATAAATAAATATGTATATATATATATGTAGGAATTACTAAGTGAGAAGTTAGAAGGCAGAGGAGGTTGTTGCTGCTTTTTCCCAGTCCTGCTTTGCTCAATGGACCTTAGCAAAATTGTTTTAGTCACTGTTCCTTTCCTCAGTATTCCCTTCATCTTTCAAAAACCTAATGCTTACAATAACCTCAGAAAGATTTCCAGGACAGAAGACAGCAGCACAAAAATCTTGGAAAATTAACACCTGTATCTGCAGTACGAGCAATAGCAGCTCCAAATATGTCCTCCCCAGCTTACTGATGGGCCCTCTCCTGATACAGATGAATCACCTCTTAGAAAATATTGGCTACTTTGTCCATTCACTTCTTGTTCTGCACACAGTTATAAGAGGTTGTCAATATATTTTTAGTGGTTTTGTCCACACCATGTCCACACTAGAGTTTTGGCAGATACTGTTAAATGGAGGATCTCAATGCAAAGCCAGATTTGAGCCTCTATGGAAATTTTGGGTATGTATTCTGCCCAGCAAGTGATCAGCAGAGCTGGACACCTCTGCTGTATTTCCAGCCCTTTCACAACCCTGTATCTGTGCATCTTTGCTTCCAGTTGGTTTGGGTGGTGGTGTCCATTGTGAAGGAATTAATTTTTTGTGGGAATGTGGTTGGGTGCTCAGAGTTTGGGACATTTGGCATGGCTGTGATGTCCATCACTACCTACATTGTGTCCCATGACCTGGAGGTCTGTCACATCGACATGGGCGTGTTTCAACCAGATCAACTCTTTTCTCTGTGCTGTTCCCAGCCTTTTTAGAGGGTTTTTTCCCTTCCCCTTGGATGCAGAGCATAGCATGAGCCATGATGAGGGTCTTCTCAGGGTCTTCAGCTTTTACACTGCTTTGTCCTCCAGCATGAAATTCCTGTTCTATCCACAGTCCCTGTTTCTTTGGCGGAACCACAACAGGAAGCTTCAGGCAGAGCCGCAGAGCTGGGGTAAACAATATCTTCTAAATTAATACAAAAGCAAGATGATTTCAGCTGCAACCATCTTTTTCTTGCTGTTTGAATGTAAAATGAAGAAGATCCACATCCCACTGGAAATGCAGGCTACTTTTTGAAGGCACAAATACCATTTTTAGACTCCTTCTCTTGACAGCTTAAAGGAAAGACATGAAAAGGAAGCTGTTGTATTAGTTGCTGTACTTTGTACAACAGCATGGGTTCCTCCTCCATTTCCCCTGTTTTTTCTGGAAAAAAGTTTGTCTTCTCTTAAATAAATGCCAAAGATGATGCTAAATAAGTGTCACATTCTGACCCTGTTCTCTGCAAGCTCCCTGGTCCCAGTGGGTAGGTCTATCCCGTAACTCAAGGCCATCCTTGTATTAGAGGCTGAATGGACTCCATGATCCCCTGGGCTTGAATACATTTGGGTGCTTACCATGAAACCTGCTGTCTGCAGGTCAGGTCTGTGGCAGGAGGACATGCAGGGCACACAGCCATGCTAATGACCTGCTGGCCACTATGGATAGTCCTTACTGATAATGGCTCTTTCTTGGATGTGAAAATAGTGGGTAACAGCAGGAAGAATGAGCGTTCCCCCATGGAAACCTGTAGTTGATCTAGGTACAGGGCCAATCCTCTTTCAGCATCTTACAAAGATGAGGGAGCTGCAGCTATACTAACATCTAAAGAACATCAGTCCATGCAGTAGTCTTCTTCCCCAACATAGTATAATAAATGCACCTGCTGGAGGAAACCTGAGAAAATGATGTGGTGGGGTGACAAAGTGGCACTATCACTTCCCTTATCAGCTGAACAGGGGAGAAAAAATAGAACAAAAATCTTCTAGGTCAAGATAAGGGCAGGGAGAGATCACTCTCAGATGACTGCCCATTGTCATGGGCAAAACAGACTTGGGGAAATTTGTTTAATTTATTACCAATCAGATCAGAACAGGGTAATAAGAAATAAAACTAAATCTTAAAACACCTTTCCCCCACCTCTTCCTTTTCCCTGGCCTTAAATTTACTCCTGATTTTTGCTACCTCCTCAAGTGCAGAGAGGGATAGGGAGAGAGGGTTGTGGTCAGTTCATCACATGTTGTCTTGCTGCTCCTTCCTCTTCAGGGGGAAAACTCCTCACACTCTTCCTCTGCTCCTGTGGGAGTCCCTTGTACAGGGTGCAGTTCTTTCCCAGTGTGGTCCTGACAAGATAGGTCATCATTCCCTCCCACTCAAATATATTATCCCGGAGGTGCTCCTGCTGTCACTAATGGATGATCCGCTCTTTGGCCAGCAGTGGATCTGGCTTGGGAGATGGCATTATGAGCTGCGTCAGACATGGCAGACATAGCAGCTCCTCACAGAAGTCACTCAGTGTAGTCTCCCCTGCTACCAAAACCTTGCCACACAACCCCAAAGCTGACAAAGTTACGTCCCTATCTGTTGTAAACAGGGGAGTTCCACTGACTTGAAAATCCTCCTGTCAGCTCAGGCAGCCAGGCGTCTGGCCCCAAAGCTGCTGCTGCCTGTCGGCTCTCTGGGTAGTGTGGCTAAACCTACAGGAGGGAAAGCACCCCGTGAACTTGTATAGATCACACTTCCTTGGCGTTGGAGGGACCTCAGATAATTGTAATAAAATTGTTCATGAGACAAACCACAAAAGTCACAAGCCCCTTTGAACATTTTGTCTTGGAAAAGGTGCCTGTGTGCCTGGGTATCCTGGGGGTATCTCCTACTTCCCCACTTACATGGACAGAGGGGTCTGGAGGGAGGGCAGTGTTTTCTGCTGGTGATGAGAAAAGAGAAAATCCTGGTATTTCCAAGATCATCTCTGGGCTTCCACAAGGCCAGCTTGGATGGAGAGGCTTCGGCAAATGGAGAATTATGCAGTGTACTGGGAAAGCCATGGGAATTCTCTGAAGACTAATTCAGCCAGTGGAATCACCCTGTGGGCTTCTCTGCTTCCACCTTCACCTGCAGAGACACCTCATGCCCTCTGTTTTATCTTCCTAAGGTTCTCAGCATCCTATCCCCTTTCCTATGCCTTTTTCACGGCAGAACTGAGCTGGAATACCTGGGAGAACAGGCTTTCCCCCCCATCCCATTCCTATCTTCAGAGCCTAAAAGGTGTCATGGTGATGCCAGTCCATCTGGCATCTCCTTACTTTTGGAAAGTGACTTTTTATGTACTGAATGATAAAGACTCAGCCACTGTTTTTTGTTTTCTTCCTAGATTCAAAAGCTCAAATTCTTATCTTGTCACTTCCTGGGGTTCCACAGAGAATACTACAGCCACAGCATCACATTCTCCCATGAATCCACCTTCCCCCTTGTGACTACGGCTGTTTCTGAGCTAATTACCCTGCCTAGCTCTGTTGGTTGAGTGCTTTTGTTATTAAATAAACACTACTGTTCTATCAGCCTCTAGTGAATTTCTGAAAGCGCTATCCAAACACTTGGAACATCCTGCTACCTCTACCTCTTGTGGGATAGATGTATGAAATGTGTTTTCCTAAGGGCATGTATTTTCTCTGTTAGTGTTGCTCAGGAGAAGAGTCTGTTACACACTTCTCCCACCTGTGTAGGAGGTCTAAAATGCAAAATATACACTCCTAGTTTCTGTAGGATAAAGATTGTCTTTGAAAAATGATGGTCATCTATCATCTTTTAGGTGGAGATGTATGCAAAAAAACAACCTGCAAACCCAACTTCAAATGGTTTCTACACCCAGTTTGTGCAGGTTGAACTCAAAAGGGTCTTACTCTCTCCATTTCTCTTGGGTGTGTGAAATGTGCATGTGTTTTTCTAGCAGTGTTTGATTTTGGTTCTGCTGGTACATTTTCCAAAGTCAGGGAACTGAGCTTAACCTTTGCAAATTGAACCAGCATCTGGTAATTTAACCCAGACTGTTTTGCAGATTGTTGCCAGAGATTATTAACCTGCCTCTGGAACTTAGTGGGTTGCTCCAGAGTTATTGTGTGCTACAGCTGGTTGAATAATGAGGAAATCTGGAGAACTCTTCTCCTGAACAAGATTCATGGCTATTCACAGAGGCATTGCAACTTATTATTCACCAATATCCCAGTGACTGCTGGGAATTTATGAAAATGTTGGCAACTTTTAAATGGTTGAAGAATACATTCTGGAAATGAGTTATTTGCTATTTGTCATTCACTGGTCTCCTTTTTGGAGGCATATCTCACATACAAGTTTGAGTCACTGAGTCCAAGAACAAAAATTATGCCATATGACTATTCACACATCATGAGTGACTGGGAACCAAAGTGAGCCATTTGTGAACAAATTGCATTTTGGAAATTATTTATCTGTACTAACTGGCAAAGATTTATAAACATGACTTGAATTGTGCACGTTCGGAGCAAGTCAGTACTTTTCCCTGATGTTTTTCTTCTTCTTTCCAAGAGTCTCATTTTCGATTAGGATACATGATATATATAAACACATAAAATGTTAGTCTCTTTCCTGTGCCATTGGGAGAAAAAAAAAAAAAAATCTTCAAAATATGAGCAGGATATAACCAATACAGAAATGTCTTTCTGCTCCCACAAATTACCTTGTACCTGAAGTCACTGCCTCATTCATCTCAGATGAATTTGGTATTTGAAATTTAATGAGCTTTAGAATGATGATGGCTGAAATATTAACATTTGTATTTCACTGTTTATTAAAGCCTGCAGAATTGATGTGTATGAAAGATGTCCACATTTGAAAGTCTTGGAAAACCTGGAGCAAGAAGCAGTTTATAAGTAGGATGAGCCTGCAAGATGAGTGGAGCTTGGGAATATTCCCTCCCCTTGAATTTTGCATCTTCAGTCCCTGCTTATGAATATTGAATCCTTTGAATACTTGATGAATGATTCATTAACACAAGCACACATGCAGAGCAAAACAGGGAAAATGTTTATTTTCATGAGTTTTGTTTAACTACTGTTTTTCTTGAGACAGAACAGAACTTGGGGTGCATGGCGGGATTGCCAATGAGGTGCAGCTGCTGCAAGTCCCACGGTAAGTTTAATTTTGAGTGGTCCTTCACCTTCCATGAATGGCTAGTGGTGTCCTTTGTGCTTGGATGGGCAGACCATGTGAGGAGATTGGTTTCAAGCAGCAGGACTCTGATCCTGTTATCCTTCTCAGAGAGCTTTGCAGTGTGGCACTACACAGGGTGCCATTTTGATCATGTATTTTCTTTGCAGCACAGTTGTATCATATCTCTGTCTTAATAATCTCACTCATTATTTGCAGAAAAAGGTAGAGGTGTCCTATGAACTCTGAAAAAAAAGCCCTTTAAACCTTTCAGTTAGCTCTTGCAGAAACTGCTGCAGACCTGCAAGATGGAAAGTCTCTCCATGCAGTCCAGTTCTAGACCACAACAGTTCTCCAGAAGGACTGGGGGTGAGGTGGGGATAAACAGGGTCAAGGACATGTCCTGGATGCATGGCTGAGCAGTGGTATAACTACAAATAAGGCAAAGCTCTCATTCACCTTCTCTTCTAACCTGTGAGATGGAGTCCAGTGCTGGCAATGGATCTGCCAGAAGGAGTCTGCAAAATGCTCCCCTTGCACACAAGAGGTGTGCGACATCCTGGCATGGGAGAGAGACCACTGCCACGAGACAGAGGTCAGGACAGAGGCCTCACTGCTGGGGAAAGTGAGGCAGGAGTCTTCTATCAGAGAGCTACGGGCTGTGCATGGCACTTTACAGCTGGAATGAAGGAGCTGGTGCTGGGAAGTGGCAGGGCTGTATCTGTATCATTGCTGGCAGACAGGAGCTGTGGTATCTGCTCCCCTCTGCAGATTAATGTCTCTTCCTTCCCCAGCCCATCTTATGATGAGGGTAATGATAGTTATCCTCCTTTTGGGAAGAGAGGAAAACCAGACTGTGTGGAGATGAGGAAAAGAGTAGTCAGTCCAAGGAGCAGCGAGCATCATTTGAGGGAATCTGTTAGTGCAGGACTGAAGCAAAGAAGATACTGAAATCAGATGCTTGTAGAATATAAGGTCAGCCAGGGGAAAACTGGGAAATGTTTTAACAGGGGAACATACAGAAAAGAGGAACATCCTCTCAGGAGACAAAATGAAGTGGATAAAAACTGCTAAGTCTTTTCTGTCTTTAAAATCCTTGATTGTGCAGATGGGGGTTTGCTTACCCTGCTGTTGCTGTCTCCATTTCAATAATGGCCACAACACTCTGTGTGTAGCTAGGAAAAAAAAAAATAATAGAACAATCTGGAAGTAATGAGTCAAAGATAATATAAGATGACAGTAATTAATTCTTTGAAATAAAATTCCACAGAAGGGGAAAGGAAAACACGCAGAAGGAGGGTTGGGAATGATGCCAGATGGGAAGCCCAGGGGACAATTCCAGGAGCATATAAACTTGAGATCATTTGGAAATCCATGCACATTCTTAGGGGATGACCAAAGCTGCGCTGAAAGTTCCCAGTAGAACATTTGAATTTTTAGTTTAAGTTGCCTGATTTGCCTGGGAAGCATGACTTTAGACAGCTCTGCTGTGTTTATCACCTTCCAAGGTGTGCTCATTTATTTGTTTGGTCTATAAAGATATTTCTGGGGATACAGAAGCAGAACACCATGTAAAAATACTACACTGGCAAACAGCCTGGCTCCTGGTCCTGTTCTCCTGATTGCCCACACTGAATGCGTATATGGTAGCATGCTGATCCCTAAATCAGTCTGATATCCAGCCTATTTAGACATCTTAAACATACATAAATTTTAGAAATCCTAGCAAATCTTTTCAATACATTTTTTTGTGACTGTCTTTTTGGTGACAATATAGAGCTGTTAGAATCTAACAGCTGGGTATAGAAGCAGGGAACAAATGCAATGAAGCAAAGTCTCAGACATTTCAGGATTTTGAATTTTTGCTGGGTCCATGAACAGCCACTTGTGTTCTGCTGATATATAAATTAAAAACCTTCTTCTATGGCTTCAGAATAAAAAAAAAAAAAAAAAAAAAAAAAAAAAAAAAAAAAAAAAAAAAAAAAAAAAAAAAAAAATTTCAGGACTTTCCATCCCTTTTAGTGACGTCTTGATTCCCATTCTAAAAATGAATCGGACTGATCTTGGAGGCTCAGGGTTCAGCATCCATGGTCATGGCTCTGCTGCAGGTGTAAAAAAATCTGAGTCAGTCCCTGTTTATGGCTTTGAGGTCCTTATTGCTCTGCAATCATGCCTCATACCTCCATGGAAGAGAACAACGTTTTGTATGAATTCCATGTATACAGGTGCAGTTTCTGCACCTTAGTTTGAACCAAGGTTCAAACTCCTTCTGAATCTGGAGGAGCTCAAGGCAGTATTTACAACAACCCTTACTCTAAATTGTCAGGGAAGTTTAGTACAAGCCTCAGTTTTCAGACCCCTTAATTTGGACTAAAGAAATCTCTCTAAGGGTTAGCAGCAGCAACAACATGCTGTGATTTGCAATGCAGATAGTTGCCAGAGGCTGAAATAACATACACTTTACAAGCTATTTATTTTTGGGCCCTCTGAAATCAACCCTCAGAGCTCACCTGTTTTGGTTTTAGAAGAATAACAATAGAGTGCAGCAAAGAAGGTTGATGCTAGGAACAAAAGGAAAGCTGCCTAGGCTGTGTGCACTGTGCAGAATGGGAAAGCTTCCCCCAAACCCCACAGACAGTGAAGCTCATTTTCCCTGAAAAAAACGTACTAACACTGAAGACATTCACACAGAGCTGGCAGGTGTCTCGTGTGGATGTCCCAGGTACCTAAGGCATTTAGAGGGCGATACTTGGGCAGCTAAATTGCTCCTGGCACGTCTGGCTGCACAGTGCTGGGCTGCATGGAGGTCTAAGCCATTTCCATTCCCTTGAACAGTGACTGGTGTGCATTGGTATGAGAAAGGTGCTGCGTTCCAGCAGACCAGTCCCAAGGGAACTGGCAGGTGTTGGAGTGGCTGCAGTGCTCTCAGGTCAACGGCTTCAGGTCAGCCTGGCCCCAGCTCCTCCTCTGACAGCCCTTCTCCTTCCTGCACTCTCTCACTTGTCACAGGTTAATTTTTAGAGTGCAGAAGTGAACAGGGTTGTGCTCTGCTGCTTCCCAAGAATGGGGTGTCCGAGGTGGATAGTGGTGTGTGCTGGATAGCTAAAGGAACTTAACTCCAGGGAGGTCTGCAGAGGTTAAAGGAATAAGATTGGATGGGAATAGGGGCTCCACAAATTGTTTTCAAGGTCATTCTCACTCAATTATCAGCTCCGAATGCTGAAGGCAAAAAGATGACTTCTGGCCTTCTTTGTCCACTGTTCCCTGGGTGCCATCCTTTCAGGCATAGCATGGCTTACTGTTACCCATCCCACCTTGTTTTCCTCTCCCCAACACCAGTCACACACTCTTCTTCCCTTTCCTTCCCAGGCTATTTTCACATAAAATTTTAATACCAGCCTAGAGACAGAATATCTCTCATTCCTACATAAAAATGGTAGGAAGTATAACCTTACCCCATACAATCTCTCAAAATCATCAAAGCTGGTAGCAGCATCACTCTCCTGTATCCTGCCTGCAGGTTTTGGTTTTTCACAGATGGAGTTTTCATTTAATCAAGCTCAGACTGAATGAAAGCAGCCCAATTAATTAAACAATGGCCCATCTGGTGCATTGCAAATATCTGCAATACTGGGAGATTAATATCAATTATATCAGAAGCTGGAGGGATGCAAGGACCTGCAGAGATGCACTCTCTGGGATGTGTTAGAAACCAGGCAGAGGAAGAGTGCATTCCTGTGGAGAGATCTCTGGGCAGGGAGCAGCGGGCCTCTGATCCTGCTGCCAGCTGTGATGCCAATATTCTTGGAGCAGCTGGACAAGCAGTGTCTCTGAAGTTTTTTTCAGGTGAAAGTTGGGACAAATTTGGCATGTTACTGTCAGCTGTACCTTTGAAAACACATCTTGTGTCCCTGTACCCTAGAACTCCTCCACTATAAAATCCTTTATTTAAAACATGCTTCAGGAGCTGTGGAGAAGAGTATTTACAAGGACTATGGATAAAACCTGCAACGTCTGGCTTGAAATCCCTGTTTGTAGTGTTTCAGTTCAGTGAGATACTTCCTGGTCCAAATCCAGAAACTCTCCTCTTACCAGTTCTAATTTTCTCTCTAAGCTCATAATTGTGAACATGCTAATTTGGAAGCCAGATTATTTTTTCTGCAAAACATGTCCCAGACCACTGGCACAGCCCAAGACACACCAGGTTTCTTATGCACATCTGATTGTAGCAGCAGCTATCCAGAAATCCAGGAAGGCTGATTGCTGTGGTGGCACACAGCTGCTTTCTGTCACATGTGTGGCAAGCCTGGCACATGTGGTGCTGCAGCTGAGCAGATGAAAAGAAATTATTTTTGGACATTTTGATCCCCCTCTTTTGACTGTGGTGGCAGCAGTGGGTGCAATTTAATCATGGCAGGGCATGTCACTGGATTTTCTTATGAGAACACAAAGAAATGGGAGTAGAATTAAAAAAAAAAAAAAAAGAAACCAGCTCTGTTGTGTTATTTTTAGAGCAGCTGGCTTTATCTTAAGGTGAGGAGTTGTGTGCAGTAAACACTGGGTGATTGTGATAAATATCTATTCAATCAGAGATGGAAAAGTGCCACTTCACAGTAAGGAAGGAAAACCTACGTTTGTGCTAGAAACAGTGTCTGTAGATTTGTTATCAGATGTATGAGTATTCTATCTTCTACATTTAGCTTTCTGTGACAATTAAAGGTCACAAATGTGGCTTCTTGAGCAAAAGCTCCCTGTCTAAGACCCCAGCTGATAACTCATGCTTGTCCTTTTTTTCCTGAAAGGTAAAACTGATTTTCAATTACAAGTCAGTGGACTTTTTGCTTGAATGAGAATTAAGTCAATCAGAAGCCAACACTTTTTTCTTCCCTTACTAGATTTCAGAAATCATTTTGGCTGTGGGCTGAGTAAATCCAATGTCAAGCACATTGGCCTGCTCAGATTTAAAGCCGCTTTGGCCAGATGAAATAAAGCAAGGGTGGGAGAACTGAGTTGGAACAAATAGAAACCGTTCCAAATCCTCAGACTTAGTAATCAGCTTGGCTTGATAGGGTTTGGAGGCTAGTGAACCATTTAGATGAATAAATACTCTTTTGCGTTTCCTCACCCTGGAAAGGCTCCTTGGAAGTTTCCTGCCCCAGATGAGCCTATAGGATGTATCCATGCTTCTAATGGGAACGCTGCCCCCCTCGCCGGAGAAAGAGTTTCAAGAGAAGGTCACGCAACTTTCTGCTGCTCAGTGCAAGGACTGGGTTCAGGTGCAGCCTCACCTACACTTCCTTGCAAGTGGTACTAAAAGAAAGAGGCTTTGGACTTGGTTCTACCATCTGCAACTTATTCTGCAACCTGCTCCATGGAAAATAACTCATTGTTGAATGCAACTGCACCCCAGGGGAAGATGGGTCACATTTGCAGCCTGTGGAGCTGTCAGCCCTCTTTTGACACCTGTATGCATTAGAGGAGTTGTCCTTGTCTTGACACAGAGGGATGTGAATGTGGCTGGTTTGTTCCTGTGAAAGTCAGACTTCCTGCTCCCCAGTTTGTGATGAAAATATCTCTCTTTTTGGTCTTTGTTGTTGTTGTTTTTCTTCCCTTTTTCTCCTCATTTGTAGAATGTATTCTATATTTTATTATATTATTTTATTTAATTTTATTTTATTTTACTTTTAAAATTATTTTTAGATTCCATCAGAAAGATGAGGAATGCCTAGAAAAACAGGTGAATGCCTAGAAAAAAGGAAGGAAAGGAAACTAGAGCTCAATTGTTGCATAGCAGTAATGCTTTCTCCTTTATAGGGTGCTCCTGAGAGTAAAAACTGAGCAGGAAGTTGTAGTTGAGGAAATTTACAGAGAACTGACATTTTCAGAGGCCTTCCAGATTTAGGACCATAAGGAACAAAGAAATAACATTGACCTTGTTGGTGCGTTAAACCTATGCAAGATTTTGTGATATTTCTGGGTGAAATTTCTTGTAGAACAGACACAAGGCAGGAAGAAGGTCTCATGTTTGCTCTAGACTAATAGTACAGATCTGAGTAGGTTAATTATTTTCTGCTGACCTCATCAATCTCAGGTCAACTTGGCGCTCTCAGCTAATTGAGGGTAAGGTCTCCTTGGCAGAGATTGGATTAGATGGGATGGTAGCCACCTCTAAAATAAGACTTGGGTGTGGCACGAGCCATCCCAATCTTGTTTACACACCCATCCCCTTGTAAATTCTACATTTTAATTTTTATTGATGCCTTTACAGTTTGACAAATATTTTTCTATGAAGAGAAACATAATTAACTTAAGTCATTTATATTAATCAGAAAGGGGGAGACTCATGCAAAACGGGTAATTTTGCACTGAACAGGTCGAGTAACCTAATGAATATAGATGATGCTGATTTACGTGTTTACAGAAAAGCAACACTTGGCTGGGGGGTGGAGAAAGAAAACAGGCCAGGAAAATGGACTGTTAAATGATGTTCTATGATTTCTGTGGAGTCCTGCTCAGGAAGTGTTTCAAATGTAAATGCAGCTTTTCAATGTGCTTACTGGGACTAAATTACTCAGAACTGGCAAAGCAAGACATTATACATTCACTGTGTCTAAATGATGGGCTGACCCTCAGTCCCGTAAATGAGACACATTGTTAAGTGTTTCCACTCATTTATTTCGCCAGGGTTTGTAGGGTAAGGACACATTTCTATCCGGGAGAGGATGCATTTTGCAAAGCTAACATCAAGCTCCCTACCTTCTTTCTAGGACTTGCATCATACACTGGTAGGAAAAAACATAGTGTTGAAATGTCAGCCTCATGGAATTAATGACAAAATACTCATGGGATTCAGAGGCGACAGACTCTCCTGTAATGCACTGGTCTACAACCATAGATGGAAGAGAATCATCCCTAATCCCACTTGGTGCCCTAAAAAGTGCATATTAAGGGTTTTGTGGGTGTGTGCATAATGAAAAGCATCTTGGTCTTTCATAGAACTGCTAAAATCTGTGCAACAAATGACTTACCTTCAAAGACATTTCTAGCTTAGCATCTCAGACCAGGCAAAGGCACTTGAAACCTCAGGGGAAAGCTAAGAAAGTCCCCCCAGCAGCTGCACAATGGACTCTCATGTTTCTCGTTTCTCCTTGAATGAAACAGGTAAATCCATGCACAAGGGCTCCCTTAGCTTCACATCTCCAAGAGGAGTTATTGCCTCCAATATTCAATGCCCTTTTATCAGAACTTGTTACAGCTCAGAACAGAGCAGTCTCAGATTCACAGCTTTGTTTGCTCAGGTTGCCTAACACAACTAGATTTTGGAGTCATATTTTATTAATCTTTTAAACAATCAATAATGAAGAGGAATAAACTTTGTTGGAAAGCTCCTTTTCTCCCAGAGGCTTTCAGAGAGGTTTGCAGACTGCCTGCAGGGAGCACAAAGCGGCCGTTTAACAGTGTGCAGCTTAATGTGCGCTGGAAAGTGAATGAAAAATATCACTTGCTACTTCATCTTCAGCAGAAAACGTGGGGAGATGAAATGTAATGATTCCATAATGTTTCTGCAGGCATGTGTCCAAGACTGCAAAACACCGATACTGCTGTTCTGATGGATGGGGCTTGAGTGGTACCGAAAGTAAATTCAGCTTTAGTAAAACCAGCCCATTTGTAGCTTTTAAAGTGTGTTGCCTGCCCTTGCCGGTGTGGGGCTACTGCGGGTACGGATGCTTTTCCTTCAGCAGCAGGCATCTGGCAGCACTGAGCTGGGCACCTCCAGGGGTTTGATCTGAAAACAGAGCAGGCATTTCTACCGGTAGTGGTTATTAAGCACAGGCACCAGGTGCTTTGTGAGAGGCTTGCACCTCTGTCAACAAAACGCTGCCATCCAGACTGATGTTTTCTAAAGATCAAGCCAAAGATCATTCACAGAAATGAATCAGGAAAGCCCTAATGTCTCTGTGATGGAGAAGGCTGACTAGGTGAGCAGATTTTGCTTTTTTTCCTGGCTCTGCTGTTTGCAAAATGCTTCATAGTTCAGGTTCACAGTCCTGATTTTTGGATTACAAATTGTTTTCTCCCAAAGGAGGGATCCATGCCAGTGCTCAATTTTCAATACCATTTGCTTCAATGTTGCAGTTCAGGCTTTTCTGCAAATTCGTACTAAGGGCTGTCCATTTTTGTTTCCGTCTCAAAAGCTGCTGAACAGTTTATTCAAAGAATTCTAATGAATAATAAAATAAAAATATTACCCACAAACAGAGAGCAAATCTGGAAATCTTAATTGAAAAGCTTTTTAAAATTATGAATTATTGAAAGACCTCATGGCTTTCTGGGATCTGAGCCACCAGGATATACTTCACTGTCTAAAGCCTAATATTGTTACTAATTATGCTTTACAGGGTGTTGTAGAAGGCAACCCTCTCTCTGCTGAGATCTTTTATATCCCTTGTGTTAAACGTGGGACACACCTTGAAAGAATGAGCAAAACTAGCACACAATGGGAAGTAAACACTGGCAACTTGGACTATTAAAGTACAGCGTGAGCCACAGTCAGCGCAAACCTCCTTCTGCACGCTGCAGGGAGCCTTTATGGAGGCTTTATTCCAGTTGGAGTAGATGTCTCCCATTTGCACCTGTGAAAACCTTCAGAATCTAGGCAAACCATGAACTACTGCTCCGGTACAAGTCACGCCACATCAGGTATGTTCTTGCTGTCATTATTAGTACTAAATTTGTTCACTTCAGGCTGAGCAACGGTTTGGAGTGAGCAGTTATCCACCATATCCACCAGGCCCTTGGAACAGAAATGGAGGAAAGCTGATCAACAATACATCCAATGCTTCGCGGTTTGTGCACACTTGCAAAAATCCCAGAGAATTGCCGCTCTTTGTTCCACTGTTTACCATCTTCAAAAAAGAGTACAGGAGCCCATGAAAATAGTCCCTGCTGAGTGTTGTGAGAACAGCAGCCAGTTTTCCCCCAACGTTTATCTTCTGGCGGTCCCCTCTTTCTGCCTTTCAGAGAACACGTCAGTGGTGCTGAGCTGCAGATAAGTGGTGTTGTCTGGGAGAAGCTCGAACAATGCCAGCTCCACGGCAGCCTCCCACGCACGGCTGAGGTGGCGCAGTTTGAAGCGTGCTCTGCTTTTCTGCACAGAAGTGGGGGTAAGGCTGGCTGGTGGGAGTTAAAAAAAACCTAGGCTCCTGGTTTGCTTTTCAGAATGAGTTTTGATTAGATAATTACTCCTGTAGAGGCCCAGCTGCATTGCCTGAATTCAGATTTATTTCTTTTTAAATACTGCCACCTATTTCTGTTCCTCTTTCCTCCTTATCACATGATCCTGGCCATGGATTTACTTGTACTGTTCTTGAGTATCTCCACAGCTGAGATGGCCTCTGCATCTCACTGACTCCTTCTGATGTTGCCTGTCCTCCGCACTACGTATATTGGTAGCTGGGAGAGACAATGAAGTTATTTCTCATCTGAAGAGAAGAGCTAAAAGTGATAATCAGAGTGCAGCAGAGCTTTTGAATTCCAAAGTGCTTTGTCTACACCTGCATTGCAGATGACAGGTGACAGCTTCTATTTTCTAACCCGAGGAAGAGCTGCCTGCCTGTGCTGAAAGGGACATTCCAGCCATTGCATGCCAGGGGCCATGCTGTGCACAGGAGAAACTGTCTTATTTCTGTAGACATGCTGCTTCACGCTTTAGCCCAATAAAGATCCCAAAGTGATCCCAAATGACACAAGAAACCCTTGGCTGCTAGGAAAATTTCAGGGATACAAACAGTGTTCTGAAAATCTGTGATAATGAACTCTCTGGTGGAAATGTGTCTACCTTTCTAGATGGGCAACTTCAGTCAAATTTCTATATAGGAAAAAGTGGCAAATATTAGCAAAAAACCATTTTACCTGAGGCAATGGTACCACTTGCATTGTGCTCATGTGACTTTTAAAATACATTTGTCAGAAAAGTGCAAACAATTTCACTATCATGGTTTAGCTGATTTTGATCTTACTAAGACTTTACACTCACTGTTACTGTTCAGAAGTAGATCTCACATTATTGTGCAAATATGAGCAAACAATACCCTAACTGGGAATTCCAAATAAAAAATGTAACACTAAATGCAGAAATTGGTAAACTCAAGGTTAACTCTCGATTGGAGTTCAGGTATTTTGTTGTATGTCTTTGCTCCCCTAAAAAGTGCCTCTCTCTTTCCTCCTTCCCTGTATTTGCACTTCCTATCTTATATTCTTGCACAATGTCCTTATGAACTATTGAACAGCTAACACACTCCTTACCTGAGGGGTTTCACTCATGTGGTTAAATTGTCCCTATGTTCCTAAGTTTATAGAGCATTTTGAGGTTGTTGTTTTTTTTTTTTTTTTTTTTAATAATTTTTTTTCCTGGAGTTATTTCTGGAGATAGTATCATGCCAAAATGACCTTGACTTTGAAGACATTTCTGAGTCCAAAAGTTACTAGAGACAAAATGCACTAAAATAAAAAAAAGCATCGGGATCTTTGGTCATGAAATCCAAAGCTTTGATGTTTGGCTTCAATGTCTACATTTGGAGTCCTTTTCTAGCCAGTTTCAATGCTGAAGATCCTGCTGTTACACAGTGGTTGTCTACTGCATCAATAACTTCTCCTTTTCTGGGGGTCTGATTTTAATATCCAGAAAAGCTGAGAAACACAATGAGCATTTCCAAATAGTTACTTTCCCATGAAAATTATTGTTATTGCTTGTACAGTGCTCCTCGGCATTGCTGGAAGGCTCTGTGTGACTTGGGCAAGGCAAGAACCATCACTGTCACTCAGAAGATCATGTGCAAGGACCTGCAACAAAACAGGGAAAAAAAAGATGGAGATTCAAAACACGCCCCCCCCCCCCCTTTTTTTTTAATAGAAAACTGACTCCTAAAATAGCCTCTCTGTGATCAAATCGAGAACACATCATTTTTGTTGTTTTCAGATTTAAGGATCTCATGACTATCGTGAGGTGAGCACAATTTCTGTGGTTATCAGTCTCCTTTTCTATTAATTTCTCATGTGCTGGTTTAACTAGTACTTCACCTAAAAAGGGAGTTTTAACTCTGTATGATGGCAAAACAGGAGCAATAAATTCTTATCGTTCCTGTCAGATGCCCCTGAGCAGCTGTAAACTGGAGGTGGAGTGGTGGTGGGTGAGGGGCTTTTTGCCACCAAAGAAGACAGGCTTACCCAGGACTACATGGGCAATGCATTCATATTCCCATACTATTACTCAGATATTCTCAGGCAATTAGGCAGGGGAAATGAATTTAAAAATGAATACTCTTTAGTACAGATTCTTGAAATTACTTTTATTAATCAACACTGATTTTTAAAACATTTTTTACGTAATAATTTTTGCTGTTAAAGAGAGCGGCAGAGAACCTAACAAAGGCTTGGTAGCTAATGAATCTGATTTTGTATTCCACGTGTTGTGGCCCAGAAGCCAGGCTCTGACAGATTTCTTTATTGAGCCTTCAGTCAGGCTCTTTGTGAGAGTCATTCTGTAAATGAGGGTTTGTAAGCCATGACCATGGAAAAGGTTCATTGTCCATAACAGTGGATGATTCAAGGGCCTGATTAATAGCAGTGAACAAACACTTTCACCTTGAAGGTTGCCAATTCAGATTTAGTCCAGTCCGGCAGTGACAGCAACGTCTTTGCTTCTTGGAACTGTAAGGGACAAGAACGGTTGATAGAAACTTATGTGGCAAATTCCTCCACAAAAATATACACTGGGGACAAGAGGGAGAACTCTCACATCTCTGGGGACATCTTTTGTAAGGGTTTAGATAGTCTGGTAATCTTCTCAGCGATCAATTGTTTTGGAAAGTTCTGCAATGCCTGTGGAGAAGCCTCTCTCACTACGTGGTCTCTTTGGTGAGCCTAAGTGGACTCATTAGCTTAACTCAGTCATATAAGCACTGTCACAAACATGAGTCCTGGTGACAGGTTTGCTGGGAAGACTGAGGAGCACTGGGGTGACACTGAGGAGTGTTTCTGCCATGCTGTGTGTGCTGTGGCATGTGAAGTTTGTGCATGGAGTGCATGAGCTTTTATCACTTCCTTAGGAGGGGTATTTCCTATTTCCTTACTGCTGTTGTTGTGACTGTTCCTGGCTTTGGTATCCATCTGTAAGATTGCCAGGACAGAAGCTGTTTCCTACAATCATACAGTGCTTGGATCATTGGAGAGAGCTGAACCTCTTACTGTCTCTGATTGCTATTAAAAATGCAACATGTTGTGCAGTGGATGAGGAGGAGATAATTTCACTGATGCTGTTCATGCTGACTCTGTTTTGTCGAAAATTTTCAGGAACTGTATTACGACAGCTGAGAAGATGTGACTGCAACAAATGTTCCAACTCCAGTTTCTTATGAGCATGTAGAACTTGAGAAGATTTGTTTGTGAAATGAGAGATTTGCCCTGATGTAATCAAAATGTTCCATCTTTAAACTGATTAAACATCCTTCCTGGGTGAATCGGTTAGTAAGAATCCACTGGAGGTTAGGAGGAAGAAGTACATGCTTGTGTCACTGACATGGCCAGATGTCAGTTGAGATGGGCAGACCAAACAAAGATCACAACATGAAGCTGATCTGTAGGAACAGGGGGAAGAGTGTGATGAGGCAGTTTATTGCTGATTAAGCATCGACTAATCATGCCATTAATCAGAAAATCAAAATCAGACTGCTGGATGATAGGGTCAGTGCACAAATTCTTATTAGCAGCAAAGGGAAATAAGGGTGAGGGTGACTGGTGTTCCTTCCTCATACTGCTTTCCAAGTAGCTTCACAGGCAAAATTGAATTTTGCTTTGTTTGCAAAAAGTATTCTTCACAATGATAGTTCCTTATGCTTCCCTAACACCTTTTACTGTGCACCTTCAAAGTACATAATAAATTTCATTAATTTGCCTTCAAAACATGCTCTGCTCTGCTTATGTTTGATCCTTGTGTTTGCTCTTGCACCACTTGTCTACGTTATTATGGAATTGAGGACGTGAATGGCAATATGTGAATTTAACAGTGTGGCACTCACAACTGGAATGAACTGTCAACTGCTAATTATTCACTTGGAAAGTTCACGAACAACTGTGAATAACTGACACATCTGAGAGTTTTCCAATCTGCCTCTGGACATTTCATAATTACCAAAATGGTGGCATTCATTGTATGATTTATTTGTTGTGAAATGTTTACTTGGCTCAGCTCCCATGTCTATACAACCAAGCCAACAGCTGTAGGACCCTAACAGACTTCCTCGTGAGATATCCAGCACTCGCTTTATCAAATCTGTTCAGCAAATACAAGAAAAACAGCTTTTTTCCCCCCGACATTTTAGTATTTCCAGCTTCTGTTTGATCCCAGAAGCCCAGAAGCATCAGAAAAACAAAAGCAAATGAACAGAGAAGGGATTCCTTAAAAAAAATCTTTCTCAAACAGAAGTCATTGGTAATCAGTGATTCCTTCACCAAATCCAGTCGGTCCCTGTGTGCTGGTCTGCAGGAAATCACACTGAGCAGTTCTAACACTGCCTTTGGGATCCTGCCAGTTTTAAAGCCTCCAATGAAACCTCAGGTGAGCATCTAAGGGTGGAGTGGAATCAGTACTGACATTTTTCCTGAACCATTTCTTCCGTATGGCTGGAAGTAAAATGTGTGCTGTCGGGATCCTGCAGCAGCCCTGTGAGAAACCTCTATTTAAAGAGACCTGTGGACACCCTGTACTGTGCTGTCAAAACTGAAGCTGACCCTGTGTGGCCCTGCTGTCAGCTTGGGTTACAGACTTCCTTTTTCCTCTTCCATTACTGAATACTGTGTGAGGACTGTCAGCTCAGGCGCTCTGGAGTGGATTTCAGAATTGCTGGTTCTAAAGTTTTAAAGCAGCTAAAAAGAAAATTTCATAGCAGCCTTCCTAATGGTATGCTGTGGGAAAAGTTGGGCAGGGACTTTACACAAGGATGTGGAGTGATAGGACAACAGGTGATGGCTTTGTACTGGGGGTAGGTTTAGATTAGATACTCGGAAGAAATTCTTCTTCTGTGAGTGTGGTGAGCCACTGGAACAGACTGTGGATGCCCCACCACTGGAAGTGTTCAAGACCAGGTTGGATCGGGCTTTGAGTAATCTGTTCTGGTGGAAGGCATCCCTGCCCAAGGCAGGAGGGTAGGAATTTGATGATCTTTATGGTCTATTCCAACAAACCCTTCTATGGTTCTAAGAAAAGAAGCTGTCTCTGAAATAGTGATTCTGATTTGCAGTCAGAAATCTTAAAACTTCTGGGGATATTTGATATTTTTTTCTCTGGTTAATGAGCATTTTGTGTATGACACTGGTCATGTTTACTCATGTCAGCAACTACAAAAGCTAGAGAGACTAGAACAATAACAACAACAGCAAAATATCCTCCCTGAATTCCAGGAGCTGGAGCATTAAGTAAAACACTGTTTTTTATAAGAACTGGCTGTCCTAGTTTTGGCTGGGATGGAGCTAATTTTCTTCACAGTAGGAAGTATGGGACTGTGTTTTGGATTGGTGCTGGAAACCATATAACATAGGGATGTTTCTGTTGTTGCTGAGCAGAGCTGACGTAGAGTCAAGGCTTTTTCTGACTCTCACCCCAGCCCACCAGCGAGGGAGCGGGGGGTGCACAAGGAGCTGGGAGGAGAGCCATCCAGGACAGCTGATCCCAGCTGACCAGAGGGACATTCCAAACCGTATGGCATCGTGCACAGCATATAGAGCTGGGGACAAAGAGGGCAGGAAGGGACATTCAGAGCGACGGCATTTGTCTTCCCAAGTCACGGTTCTGTGTGTTGGAACCCTGCTTTCCTGGGAATGCATAAATACCTGCCTGCCAAAGGGAAGTGATGAATAAATTCTTTGTTTTACTTTGCTTGGGTGGGTGGTTTTTGCTTTACCTATTAAACTGTCCTTATCTCAACCCTCAAATTTTCTCACTTTTACTCTTCTGAATCTCTCTGTCATCCCGCTAGGGGGTACCGAGTGAGGGGCTGCGTCGTGCTTAGTTGCCAGGGGTGTTAAACTCAGCGCTGTTCTTTCTCTGGAGACTTGCCTCATATACGTTGGCTTCTCTGCTTCCAGTGTGTGCTTGTCAAAACATTTCACTCTTCCTTTACAACCTGTGTGGTGACTGCCAGCTCCTCCCTGCCCCCCTGCCTTGTTTTGATTTAAAAAGCGTGACTCTTTTAGGTAACAGATGTTTCTCTGCCTAAATATGCCACCCATAGTGTGGAAATAATCTGAAACCAAAAGAGGACATTAGTCTGGGCTTTGACATGTCAGATCTGAGAGGAGAGTGGAAGTGTTTTGTCAGCGACCTCCGGCAGAGCTGGGCTGGCAGGGTTGCCATGGAAATTAGCTTGTTTATCACATCAAGGTCCTCATAATCAAACAGCAGAAGATGTAATTCAGAGAGCGCAGAAAGTAAAATATTCATGTCCGTATGTATTAAGTTGCAAGAAAAGTGGGCAAAGAGGTCAACTGTCTCAGCAGTTTATCTTCTTTTGGTTTAAATAAAATCAGCACCAGCAACTCCAGTGTCAAGAGGTGATACTGATCAAAACACAGATATTATTGTGGCATGAGCACAAACTGAAAGATATGTTCAGATGTGCAGTGTGAAATCATACTCGAGTCACATGAAGAATTACTCTATGTTGGTTAATGATAGTTTTTTTTATTCCTCCCATTTTCATTGAAATGAATGGTCAGGCAATCATAACGTAGTGTTAGTTTGGGCCTTGGCTTGAGTGGAGTGAAATAACTCATAAAAACTGAGAAGTTTTATTGCATAAGACAGTGTTTGCCCAAGAAATATATATCATCTTGTGGGAGGACCCAATTATAAGAAAAAGCAGATTGGGACTATGGGATATTAACAGATGGATGCTTAAAATTTTAATTCTTTGATTCTTGAACTGTTATTGATATAGGAACAAGCCTGTGAAATGCAAGCTCTTATACAAATTTACATGGTTCTAAAGTGTAGCAGTACCAGTTTAATTTTGAACAGAAGTGATAGGTTTGATTGAAAGAAATGGGCACCAGTTTCTATGAGATGTCTGCAGTAATCACTAACCTGCTGAACCAGACTTTAAAGGTCAGGCCACATGTTATTGGAAAAATCACTCCCTTTGGATTCACAAAAAGTTCTTGCACTTCACCTGGGACTGCAGATTCAGTAGGTGCAAATAAACAAAACCAGGAATATTACTTAGCCAAGCATGGGTGCTTTTGAGCAGGGAAATTCAGTCAGAGACCCTCACTCAGCCTTCCTACAGGCACTGGGAGCCCAAATGTCCCTGCAGGCTCTGCCTCCCCATGCAAATGGCCTGTGTGCTGTTTATGGACCGGGTCCTCGCACACATCATTGGAAAGCTTCAGAAACAGCGAAATGACCATACATGAGAGAAACTGGAAGCTTACAGCCAGGGTCTGCTGTGGCAAAAATAAGATTAAAATATGAATCAAAGTGTAATGTTATAACTGAGTAAATTACCTTCTTCAAAAGATCCCTGCATTTATATTTAGCAAGTGCTGGCTATGCATCTACTCCCACCATGCTGTGTATATTTGAGTGACTGGAACAATTCCTGAGGTTAATTACTAAACTAACCAAAGGCCTTGACTCATTTGGAACTGATGGAGAGAGCTGCACTTATTCCTCAAATTTATCAAGCAAACACAATTATGCTGGTCCTGACACATGGCTTCACTAACAGCGCAGGCTACTGGAATAAAACACCCTGCCTTGGCATGTGATTCTCAGCCTCAGGAACCACGAGATGAGAGCTAATGCAGGAGGGAAAGCAATGCCCACCCACTGGGTGTTCCCCCTGATGCCTTGTTTTTAAATTACACCACATCACTGGAAACTACAGAAAAAATATGATATTCTCTATCCTGGAACCCCAGGATACGCCTGCAGATAATTCTTGCTGAGTGGTATTCTGTTTGTAGGACACAAAGCAGTCTAGTTGGCTACAGCAAGCAGGACAATAAGCAAGATGAACACAAAGCATTGAGGTCTGAGATGGTGTCTGAATCAGCTGACAGTTGACTTCCATCAGCATTTTCAGTGGGAACAAGAGCTGAGAATAGCTGGAGAGGAATGTCTCCAGCCGTCCGAGAAGCCCGATGCCAACTGCTGATCTAATGTCTGCTTATCAGCTTTGCTAAGGCTGGCACATGCAGGGGGTGCAAATGCATGCCACTGAGCCATTGCAACAGGGATCAAAAGGTCCCCTCTCTAGCTCGCCTCCTTTGCAAGCCATTGTTGGTGCTTCCTTCCCTTGCCTTTCACTGCATGCTTCTGTACCCTGTACAGTTGTCCTGGTTCATGAGGTTTTTCCAGGAGGTACTTTCTTTCCCTAAATTGAATGTCTTTTTAAGTAAGATTTCTTCTAGACACACACAGAACCAAAAACCTCTAAACAGGGATGAAGGCAGGGAAATTAATTTATAATTTCCAAGGCTGATTAATTTATGATATGAAAGCCTTTTCCACTTCTAAGGTAATAATAATCATATCCTTAAAAAACCATGATGATATTCCTTATTAATGACTAACTTAGGTGTGCATTTATGGACATCCCCACTTAATAAAGCCCTCAAATATATGACTAAATCCTACTAAAGCCAAATCTTAGGAGTTTAGCTGAAGTGGCACTTCATTTGCTAGTGCTTTAAGAGTCCCTCTAACAAATCCTATCTAAACATGGAATTATGAAACAGAAAGTGACATCCATAGCACCAGAATGATGACATTTTATCCTGGTTCTGGACAGGATGGGATTAATTTTTGAGTAGCTGGGGGGCTGGGGAAAGTTAAGACTCTGAGGTTATTCTATATCGCCTCATGTATTACCAGGGGTGAAGAGACTTTTCCAGGGTAAAAGGAAGTGCATCCAGAGAGAAGGAGTCTCTTCCAGTTAGGATAGTGTGACTGCAGTTGGGTTGGCTCATGCTCTGCAGCAAGAATTTTGCATGTGAATCACTCTCTCTCTTTTGTACACTTTTATTATTAATATTGTCGCTGTTACTATTTGTTTTCTTATTGCTGTTTCCAGTAAATTGTTCTCATCTCAATCTGTGATCTTTACCTTTTGTGTCTCCAAATCTTCTCTCCAGCCCACTGCAAAGGGGAAAGGGAGGGGGAGCAAGCAAGGGCCAGTGTGGTGTGGAGAGTCTCAATGGGAACACTAAACTGGGGACTACCGTTCCTAAACCATGACACATTTATTAAAAGAGGTGGTCCTGAGCATTACCTGCCTTTAGAATAGTTTTCAATTTTTGTCAAACCCATGAGACAGTTGATGGAGTATCTCTTTTCAAGTGGGAAAATGGGAAACCTGATTACAGAGCTACTGTAGGAAGACTCGAGCTAAGAGTTGTGGAATCATAGAATGGTTTGGGTTGGAAGGGGCCTTAAAGTTCATACAGTCCAACCCCACTATGTAATGTAGAGAAAAGAAAAGAAAAGAAAAGAAAAGAAAAGAAAAGAAAAGAAAAGAAAAGAAAAGAAAAGAAAAGAAAAGAAAAGAAAAGAAAAGAAAAGAAAAGAAAAGAAAAGAAAAGAAAAGAAAAGAAAAGAAAAGAAAAGAAAAGAAAAGAAAAGAAAAGAAAAGGCTCTATGATGACCCTTTTAGAGTCTGAATGTGAGTGCTCCATGTAGCAGGATTGTAGAAAAGCCATCTCTTCATCATGCATAATCTCGCTATCTTCTGGAAGACCTGGTGCACTTTAGCAATCAAAAAGAAAACATAATTTTGATAAGTCTTTAAAAAAGAAGTAGTAAAGGGGAAGCGGGGGAAGGGTTGAAAGCACTAATTTGCTCTATCATAGGTTTATTTTCATGTACTTTTGTGATCACAGAAGCACTCTGCCAAACTTGCCCTTTTTTTTTGTGTAGTGATGTGAATCAAGGTTCAGTCATTTGCTGGAGTGGAAAGCTTTTTGCTCTCTTTAAGTAGGAACGAAATTGCAGTGTGCACCAAGGAGAAGGTAACACCAGTGAAGGTCTTGCACCATACGAGTGGGAAGTCCAAGTATTTGAGGACAGATGCATACCTAGATGCATACAGCTTATGGCATAGGCACCAGCAGTGCTATAAAGCCAAAAAGCTTAAGATCAGGCAGTGAGACAGTATTTGAAATAAGTGTTTCCCATCGAGGACTACAGAGACACTGGGCTGCAGCAGGTGGCAGAAGTAGAGCTTACCAAGTATCTCTGCATCTCCAGGGGTGCATCCTGGTGACAGCCAATCCTGCTCACAGTGCCCTGAGCCACCTGCTTCTCTCCCTGGGCAAGGTCTGGCAGACAGTGCAGGACACATGCAGGGACAGACAACACTGAGCCCCACTTCACTATCTGCTGGTTCCTGGTTTGGACAAGGAGCTTCATTTTGCTGCTGGTTGTCATTTCTGGGCCAGGTCTGCATGCAGGATAACTCATGTCCTAAACACCTAGCTGTCCCTGTGTGACACTAGTGAGAGCTGGAACACTGGTCCCTTCAACAAAATCCTCCATGTCTTTGTTGACTGCTGATCACCACTGACACAGAAAGCTGTGCTTTCTCCCCAAACTTGGTAGATATTTCCTGACTCAGACTGCCACAAATTATTTTCCCTGAGTCCAAGTTATTCCCCCAGGTCCTAAGAAACTCAGGAATCCCACAGCTGAAATACCCCAATGATTCAGGGTTGTCATGATTTACAACCCTAATTAGATCCCTCTGTATATTATGACTGATTATCTAATTGTGGGATAGCCTGCCATGCTTTTCAACAGGATTTCTGTCTCATTCAGTAAACATGGTTGGTCCTGTTGTGGGGAGTCCCTTTTGCTCTATTTTCAGTCCTTAGATGGCCTCTGTGTTTGGTGGTCTTACTACAAACCTTGTGCTCAAGCGCGCAGGTTAGGTAGAAATTTGGATGTGCATCAACCCCTTCTAATGCTCTGATTTCCCTAGCAAGGAAACACCATGAAAGAAAACCACTCTATTCTCCAAAACAGTATCTAGTCTGAATAATCAGGGAAAGAGGAGCATGGAGTGCCTCTGCAGGTAAAGCAGAGTACAGCTTACACAACCTTCATCTTTTACTGCTGTGGCTTTTGGGAGGAAACATCCACAGCGAATGCTTTAGGGAGATGGAGAAGATGGTGGACGGGGCTGTCATGATGGAATCAATGTGATGCTGCCTGGAAACATGGATTCTGTCTGTACTGCAGCTACAGGGCTTGTGTGTGATGCTGGGCAGTGAGATTCTAACTCAGTGTTTTCCATATCCTGCCTGTGCACAATGCAGGCTGCGGAATCTGTAGGTAAAACAGAGGAGAGAAATCAGCAGCCAGACTCAAAGCAATTAAAGTGCCTCAAAACCTAACATTCCCTACCAAGTCAGGACTTTCTAATGCAACACCCAGCACAGCTGGACATTTCAGATGTAATATCTCACCGTCTCAGTTCCCCATCTCCATGGGAAGTAGCAATACCACATCAGTTCTCAAGATTTGCTGTGTATATTAATCAATTGTTTTTTCAAACCACTCAAACATTGTAATGATGAATGCTTTAAAGTACTTATGATTAATGTTGTCTTCAGATTAAGTCTTCACAGTGTACATAAATAAGGCCTGGGGCTGAACACAGACAAATTAAGATAAAATGAATTACTGAACAGCTGCTTCTGGGGGGAGCAAATCCACTGTACTCTCCAGGTGGCGAGGGCACTTGAAGATGGTGTATGTGAGCATGAAATTAAAGACCGGGACACATGCTTTACCCACACGGGATTGAAGAAAGTTTACACAAACCTTTCATTGCTATCTTTGATTTTTCAACCTTTTAAAATCAATGGTTTTCAATGTATTAAATGTACCAAGGCAATGCAACAACTCAAAGAGATAATTATTTTTTGTTGGATACACGAGACATATTTAAAAAGGAAGAAATTGACCCTCTTATAAAAATAACAGCAGTAAATGCTGGAAATCACATGGCTGGTAGTGACATGCTAGTGTGGCTTTGTCACGGACACTGTGGAGGCCACAGTCCCCTTTGAACTGTACCAACACAATATTCTTTCCCGGGTCATATTCCCTATCCAGAATTCTGCCTCCAGTCTCGGGTGTCTCTGTAACTTGGTACACTTTATTCCCGGGCAAGGAAGCACCACTCAGCCTTCTGCTGACTTTTTGAGGAAGGACTGAAGGAAAGAGAATGGAGACGAGATCTTATCAATGCATACAAATAACTTAAGGATCGGTGTCAAGAGGATGGGACCAGTAGTGTTCTGTGAGAGGTCAAGGAGCAATAGGCACAAACTGAATCACAGGAAGTTTTATCTGAATATTAGGAAAGGCTTTTATACTTTGAGTATGTTAGAGCTCTGGCACAGGCTGGCCAGAAATGTGGATCCTCCTTCTCTGGAGATATTCAAACCCTGCCTGGATGTGATCCTGGGCAGCCCACTCTAGGTGAACTTGTTTTAGCAGAAGGGTTGGACTAGATAATCTTCAAGTATCTTCCAGTTCCAACCATTCAATAACTCTGTGGTTGTGTGAATGACAATCCATATTTCCCCTCTATCATTCTGCTTTGGAGTTTGTGGGCTAAAACTGTGCCCTGGCTTTCTCCCCTCTGTTAAGTGTTTGGCTGTAATTTAGTGTGAGCATGAGCTGTGGTTGCCAGCAGCAATAAAACACTGGACCGTGCTTTCTGGCTCAGCTTGAGTGTCTCAGGAAGCCTATGGTGAGGGCTTCCCAGGCACTAAAAGCACAGCCCCCCTGGAGCTGGCAGCAGCTCTTCATCCCTGCAGTTTCAACAGTGCAGGGGGGCAGCAGATGGGGACTGCTGCTCCTGGGGACAAGGCAACTGAACTGGTGCTGCTGGCAGAAAGTTCCAGGGAAGGAACGCAGAGCAGCTCATGCTTCTCTGAAGCATGACCTGGGCTAGTGATGAATTAGCACACAGGAGTCAGTGAACTTCTAGCTCTGAGGTTTAGTGTACATCCCCAAGGCTAAATTAGGAGGCTGTGTCATGATCCAGCTAAAGCTTAGGTGTCTTTCTTCACCTGGGTGCATAAAAAATACGAGGTCAAATCATCCAGTGGTTCTAGCCACAGAGATCCTCCACAGAATAGCAAACAGAGCATCTCACTTGATGGGGTCTTCAGGCATTTTTTCTGCATGAATGCTTCTGCTATAGCTCCTTCTGGGAAACCAGACCCACAACGAGCAGTGGTGGAGTTCTGACTCTCATCCTCTTCCCTGCCATATGCACCCTCTTGCTGTACAATACCTGAGCACTCCTTTGTATAACTAGTACTTTGTTGGGGAGGAAATCCAACCTATACTAAATTACAGATCGGCCAATCTGAGCTTGCCAGTTCAGTTGAAAAACAAACAACCTCATCTAATTTCCTGCATGTATGTTTTTCCTGCATATTCTTTAGCTTTGCCTTGGCATTTCAATAGCAGCAGGAGACTATTAGCTTGTCAACAATGGTCTATTGCATTGACATTATCTCTTAATTACACAATTACTTTGTTATGTACTGTAGTATGAGCAATAAAACATTTGAAGTACTTCAAGCAAATACAGTTTTAGAGGTTTAAAAGAAAAATGACACAACCTAACTCTGATTCAAACTACCTGCTAAGTGTAAGTACTTTTTTCTCCTCTCTTAATAGATTAAGGAATTAATTGTACAATTAGTGCTAGAAAAGGTGTAGGTGAAATGATTGGTAAAACGGTACTCTTTGTCTTTTTACCCTGATAGACACATCAAGAGAACAGGGCTGCTTTAATCACATCACTCCTTGTCCTATCACCATGGGACCCCTCAGAAATTAACTGGATCCAGCGCGACACGTGCCACGCGGCTGGAGGCATCCTGACAGCGACCTGCGCCTGCTGGCTTTGCCATCGGGGGAGTGCCAGCCTGACCACACTCCGGGGCACTTTGGGGTCACCTCCCAGCACCAGGTCCAAATCTGCAGTAACACCACAGGGTTTTCGCTTCAGAAGGGCTGACCTGGAATACCCGACTGGTGCTGCTGCTGCCTAAAGGTGTGCTGGAAGTGAAGCTCACAGCCAGGCACTCTGGCAACCTACTGCTGCCCCTGCCAGGTTATCGCTTACTGGCAGCTGTGTTGCCATGCCCCAGACTCGCTCCCAAAGGAATCAAGGGTACTTTGTCATTGCCCTTGAATGACAGTAAAACTTAGGACTTTGTAGCCAAGATAAAACTGGTGCACTTGGCAAAGGTTTTATTTTAGAAGTAAATCTCCTTATCCCCTTAAAAGTCCAACACTGCTGACTTCTAGACTTATTTTTTTTCCTACAACCCTTGCTTTGCCTCCTGACAAAATCAATATCCTAAAAATAAATAAATAAGCATACAGTGCAAGCATCTAAATTGAAAAGCAGCAGCTGGCAGGACCATGCATCTTTAATCTAGATTTAGTCACCCAGATAGAGCAAAGCTGTGCAAGACCCCTCAGGCAAAGCATTTGACAAATTTTCTGTACTGCACTTCAGAAGCCATGAGTGTTCTCCCCATAAGAGGTATAAAAGAACAACAAGATGGGAATGCTCCCAGTCACTTCCCCCACAGCTCCCCTCAGCCTCTCTCCTGGGATAGATGAGGAACATGGTGGTGACTTTGGCTAAGGACTTGCGTGTCGGCACAAAGGAGGAGGAAAGCCCCGAGGGTTGGTGGGAAGGAGCTGGGATAAGCTGTAGGAGCAGGCTACAGATCCAGACACTGGCATGGTTTCACTGACATTCTTGCATTTTGTCAGCTCCTCCATGAGAGAAAAACCCATTTACAAAGAAGAGCCATGTTTTCCTGGAGGGTGCTTTGGTTTTTTGATTTTGTGAGAACCCTACAGGGAGGATTCAGGGATGATGACTTAAGCAGGACTACTTTTCTGCTAACGTTGCTGATGCTTTAAGTGTTAGCTTTCATGTTTTTCAGATTCTGTGCTGCCTAAGTGTGTAGTTCTGACCTCTATTAAGTGCTAGTAAGCTCACTTCACAGAGTACATAGACAAAACAAATTATTTTCCTGCTGAAGACCAAGGATGACAAGTACTACTTTCAGGCCCAAAAGCATAAACCACGATGGATTGAAGAGAGAAACAAGAAGGATGAGGCCTCACAACCTGAAGCTGTAACTGGAAAATTTAACCCCAATATGCAAATGGACCAAAACTTATAAAAGTGTGACCGGCTGTCCATTTTGTGACCATTTTGGGTCCACTTTGGGTGTAGCCCTGGCCAGGCCCTGACCTGCCCAAGGTATACCCTAAAGGCCTTTCAATAAATATCTACTTTATTCTCTTTGCTCTGTCCAGTCTCTGTTTCAGGTCAGCTTTCCTAAGGCATCATTGCCATTCAAGAACTGCACAAATATATATCAGAAAGATTCTTGCAGCAGCTCAGCTCCTCACCTACTCCCATCCCAGAGAATTTTACCTGGTACCCTATTCTCTGACTAGCTCTTTCTGGCAAGCAGAAAAAAAGGTATCATAATGCTGCATTATTAGGACAAAATGCAGGTCTGTTATACGTCACTTAGAATGAAAAACAGCAGCTCTGAAGAACAATCTGAATGCGGATATTACAGTGATGGCTAATGGATAAGGCAGTGAACAGAGCATGCAGATTTTTACAGCAGTCTGCTTACTTGGGCTTCTCATTGGGTTTGCAACACACAGTTTAGCTAAAATTCAATGGCTGTTCTGCACTAAAATATTTTTCAGAGCTAGAGATAAGTCTAAGCTGCACTGAGATGTCAGTGGAGATCTCAGCTCCCCGTGACATATTGGAGATGGGTTTGAGCCCATTCAGGCTTTGCAAAACTGTGAATAATTTTAGGAAGGATTTTGAAGGCAGAAAATATTAGCATTTTTGGGAGAAGGAATCCTATGCACAGAAGTAGCAGGGAATGGGTGACAAAACCAAGAGGAGAATGCTCTTTCGTGCACAGAAATAAATGTTTCCTAGTAGCCCCTGGGTAATGGGTTCGGAAGTGGATAGAGATTTATTTGTCCTTTTAAAATATTCATGTCTCTGTGACTGTGTTGCATGCACTAACTGCTCTGGCAACCTTGGTCTCAGACTCACAAAATGTTTTCAAAACAAGACTTTTGTGTTTGCTGCCTTTGGCCTGACAAAACTATAATGGCAGAGAAGTTCAAAGGCAGCAGATGCTGAACCCTGGCTCTCTCGGCTTTTTTTCCACACATCAGCTGTCAGCTAGAGATTATGCAAAATAATTCATTTTGAGTGATAGGAATAAACACTTTTCAAACATCTGCATGAAGAAGAAAAACAGAAGATGATGGCAATCTGAAAGACGGGGGCAAGGACAGCATAAACAATTAGCACGTATGGGTTGACCTGAGAAGAAAGGAGCACGCTTTGTGATACTTGTTGCCACAAGTGCTGTACGCTATAGAATTATGTGTTGTTTTTGCCTTCTTTTTGGCACTGCATCTCAGATAGGTCCTGTCCTTCTGTCCCACCTCTGCAGCTCAGTGGAAAGTGATTTGTAAGTGTCTTTTGAGACATCTCATTTTTCAAGCCTCGGATTCAATTTAGTTTCCAAATGTTCTTCAAAAAATTTGATATTTCATGGTTAAAAATGTTTATTCAACTGTAAAGACCAATGTCTTATTTTTTAAAAAAGGTCTCTTGAATTTAGATTGTGGTTTTTGAGGGTGTTTTTCTATTTAGAAGAAAATATGAAATATTCTGACATATTTTAAAGCTGATTCATTTTCTATACTGGTTAAGAAATGCATGAAAATAGATGTCTTGAGCAAAATTCCTGACCTATTCTGTTATTGTATTTTGCCTATTCTGCATACGTGCTGTTTTCCAGCAACAAACAGCCCCGTAGGATCATGGGGGAACTTTGGTCTTTTTCTTTTCTCTGCCCTATTCCTCCTGCCTAGGAGCTACTCTACAGTACAGAATAAACATTTCTTTTTTACTTTCTTCCTTCCTTCAATCTTGCAGCATACTCCCCTCACTGTGCTCCCACTCTTTTGAGTCTTTCTGCTTTGTCTGCGTTTCTGCAAATGAACCTTTTTTTTTTTTTTGCATCTGTTTTTGTGAAAAGGAAAAAAACACGAAGCAAAACAAATGAGCTCTGTGAAATGCCAAGGAGGCTGTTAAACAACAGTCTTGAAAACGGCACCTTAATTGCATCACTAATGGGAGTTCTTATCTAATTGAAAAGCAACGAAGCAGATCATTTTTTTGTTGTAGTTTCCATTAACCACTGCCTGAGAAGTGGAGAAATGAAGAGGAACCAGAAAACAAACCTTTGCAAGGGCTGGGGGCTCTCGTTACCAGAGAGAGAGGGATGTGCCTCCCTGGAGACTTGGCTGCTCTCCTCAGCCACCACTAGAAGCACCGGCGCTGGCTGCGGAAGCCAGCGGGAGGTTTAAGCAGCCACAGAAGGGGTGGTGGGCAGTCACTAGCTATGCATCAAAGCCATCTCCTCACAGGGCCCTGTAATACCCACAGAGGTGCAGAGAACTGTAAGCCTCAGACTTCTGGGCTTTGCAGAGCCTGTTTTTATAAAAGTTTTATTGCTTAACACCATCTATCTGCGAGTAGCTGAGGCGGTCAGTCGCAGTAGAAACTTTATTTTTGGATAAGATTTAATGAAACCGAGAGCCATAGACCGAAGTGCACAAAAAAGGTGCTCTGTACCTAGGATACCTTAGGCCTTCTGTATCAGGTTTCTGCCCATGTGAGGACTGGCTCACACGTGCACATGGACCCTGACTTTTATGCAATTACTGCCTCTAGGACGCGCTGGCAGTGCTGTCTCTCCACGACTCTCTTTTGAGACACATGCACAAGCAATCAACATTTTTCATTTCTCCTGTGAGAGTGGATAAGCATGTGAGAATTGATCTGTACTTGTCCAGTAAGTCCTGCCCTTCCATCTCAAGAAAACCTTGACAGATTCAATCAATTCCACAGTAACCAGTAAGCTGACAAAAAAATTAGAGCCTGGTTGGAAACCAGCCTGAAGCAATGGGATCATACAGCCAGAATTTAATAATGTGGCTCTTTGGGAGAGAAAGTGAGATGGGGTTCCTGCCTCACTGCTCCGTGTCCCCTTGGGAAAAAGCATACTGTTTTGGGGACTCTCTTGAGCTATGGGGATGGAAAGCAAGGGATTCTTCTGGCTGGGTAGGTCAACACCTTGTGCTGTGAAGCAATGACAATCTGGCCTCAAAAAGGGTATGGGACTTCACTCTTAGCTCTTCTCATTCCCTAGTAGGTGTGCAAATCAGCACATTTGGTGCAGGGATGATGGGTTCCAGTGCCAGGACTTACGACTTAACTGTGTTTGCTTCTACTTCATCAGCTGGAAGAAAAGCTGTATGGTTTTCTTGCTCCTGAATGTAATTTCTGTTTGAAAGCAGATATTGCATGCAAATGGTCTGAAGGCTTAGAGCTTATCCACACCTAATATTCATGAGTGTTTTTGGTGCATAAGCGAAACAAATGATAACCTAAATTGTACTGGGAGAATATTCAACAAACAAAACAGGCTCTGATCTTGTTAGCTATACAAACACACACAAAAAATTCCATTCAGGGAATACTACATATTCCTATTTCAGCAGCTTCTTTCACTCCCTGAAGCTCGTCTAGGCATGGTGTACCCAGGGATCCCACCAGGCACATCTCTGGCTACGTGCAGTACTGCAAGTCCTGCGTACAGAGCCCTTCCTATCAGCCTGTCCTGCAGGTGCTGCACAATTAGCCCTAATCACAGATAATCACAAACTGAGTAATTGAGTAGCAATTGAGTAGCAAATGCTGCTCGATTGTCCAAGCAAAGGGGAACAGAGTACCCGGTGAACTGGCGGGGGAGCAGAGCCTGGCACAGCACAACCGCCTGTGCGGCGAGCTGATGTAGATAATATCCCTTTTCACGGAAAAGTGCCAAAGGTCCCTTAGTGATGATACACAGATAAGAAAACCTCAGAATTCGTATTTCATCTGAAATAGCTCTGTGCCAACAGTGGACCCCAGTCAATAATGATGCACTGGGGTAGTGGTTTGGTATAGACTCTGTTAGTAATAGACTACTTATTTTTTTCACTTGCACCTCTTCATATGTGAGTGTACTATTTTTCTGAGAAATAATCTCACTTCTGTTGGTAGAGCAGTTTAAGCAGAATTCTGTAATAATTAATAAAACCAACTGGCCAATTTAATTTTATAAAAAAAAAAAAAAAAAATCCTAATTGGGATAAAAGTTTCAGCACTCACAGTCCTGTCAGGGAAATTCTGCATGATTACCTTTGATATCCCTGGCATTTTCTAGCAGCAGAAATCTTGCAGTGTTTCTGAAACAGAAGCTGCTGGGCCAGCTTCCTCCAGCAGCCTGGCTCTCAGGCAGCTGCCAGATGTGCTGCTGAAGGTCTACCCCTCCCAAAGCTCTTAGGCACCACAGCTGCACAGAGTATCCTATTGTGTTGGGAAGGATGAAGCCAGAAAGCCCTATAAATATGATTGCTTAGATTCTGAGAATGTGAAACGTGTAACTGAGATAGAATTGAAAGTAAGTTTTGATGTTTGAGATGTCCTAGCTGCTGGATGCCTAGGAAAACAACCCCCAATGTATGATTTATCCCACACTTGTAACACCCCCCTGAAGTATCAAGTATCTGTAACCCCATTGGCACAACCCTGTTACAGCCCACCTCGAGACCCCTTATCAGGGGGCTGCGAGAGTGGGCCTCTCTCTGTTTCTTCTCTTCTCTTCTTCTGCCTCTTCTCTGTTTCTTCTGTCCCTTCTCTCCTCTTATCTCTTTGTTTACCTCTTGCATCTTGCTCTTGGAATTTCCTTATCTCTCACTACCCCCACCTTCCAAGGCCATGCTTCAGCTGCGCCTGGCGGCTCTGAGCAAGGCCTCCCATCTTATACAATAAACCCCTTCTTCTAAAACCCAACTTCAGAGATCTCTCGTCTACATTAATCTACACCGTCCTGGAGTCCTCAGCAGCAGGAAGAGGCATATTTCTACAAATTGGCGCCCAACGTGGAAGATGCAGGACCCAGCCTTTCAAGCTGTGAGAGACTTCATCATGGACGGTAACTAAAATCACTAGTGGTAGTCTAATCGGTGTCGTGAGCACAGCAAATCGCTGCTGAGCAGTGTGAGGCTGGAGCTCTTTAAAGCTGCCGAGGGCAAAACCTTGAGCACGAGGACCGTTACTCAGTAGCGGACACTCTGAGCTCTGAGAAGGTTTTTGCCGGGCATCCCTCGAGCACAGACGGCTGCTGCTGAGCGGCGGCCACTGGGGCTCACGGAGGGAGTTTTGCCGTGGTACGTTGCCACGTGCGTTGAGCGCGTGTGGGCACTGCTTTGCACTGCCCGCACTGAAGCGCCGAGGGGAGGTTGGAGTCCCGAGCACGGAAGAGCTGTTCCTGAGCAGCGCCTGGAGCCGTGGCTTTGAAGGGGACCCCGTGCAGTGTCCTGAGAGCCGACTGGAGTGTCTGGCCAACCCCCACGTCGGATCTTGAGTGAGGACCTGCTTCTGCGACATCGAGGTGAGCTACACTAGTGTTAACAATATGGGTCTATCCCGTTCTACCCTTGATAGAGATCTCTATAAGAAACTTAAGCATCTTTTACGCTGCAACAACAGTACTTTACATAAGCAAGAGCTGAAAGACCTTTTAGAATGGACTCTAGTTAACTTTCCCAATGCTGACCGTTCAGCCGTCTTTACCAGAGACTTTTGGGACTCAGTTGGAAATAGACTCTTTAATGATATTTCACGAAAGAATTTTGCTGTTGCTGAGCTCGTTCCAGCTTGTAGGGCCCTCGTAGAGCTCTTTGCTACAAAAAATGCCTCTGCAGCCACGACATCTAGTCACCCCGCTCCCGGAGATCCCGTCCGCATGGCCGCGGGTCTGCAGCAGAAACCGCCCCCCTCCCCCCCTCCGCGCCACGCGGTTTCAGCACCCGCGGCCCCGCCGAGCGCCGCGGACCCATCCCCCACCCACGTGGCCGCGGCACCCGTTCCCTCGGCCCCACCGCCCCCACCGGACCCTGCGGCCCCTCCCACCGCGCCCTCGGTCCCGTTCACGGATGGAATTCCTCTTATCGGGGCCCCCTCCCCTCGCTCCAGTGTGCCGGGCCCCGTCCCCGTCTCTGCCCCTTCGAGCCCGCCCACTGACAGCGTTCCGGCGGCGCTTCTCGCTGCCGGCACGGCGGCAGCCCCGCACCCTCCTCACCCCGCGGCTCGGGCTGTACTCCCCCTCCCCCCCGCGGGTCCCGCCGCTCCGCCGGCCACGGCTTTTGCAGCTGTAGCCGCGGCCGTTGCCGGCGTCCTTCACACACAGGCAGCGACCCTCCTGCAAGCGGCACAAGCCCCCCTCGCAGCAGCCGATGAGGCGCTGGCGGTGCCACCGCTCTCGCCCGTGCCAGCCGCTGCCTCGCCGCCGCTGCCTTTCTATGAGCCGGCGGTGCCGGCTGCAGCGGTGTCGGCGCCCGCGGTGCCACCGGCGCTGGTACCGGCTGTGCCTGCACTTCCCCTTGCGCACACTAACGCGGAAATGCCCACCACCCCGCCGCGTGTTCTGCCACAGTGCCCCAGCCCCGCACCGCGGCGGATGCTGCAGGCCGTTCCTGTCCCGACTCCGCGGCGTGTCCCAGCCCTGCCCGCAAGCTATGAGCAGCTCATTCCCGCGGCACAGACGGCGGATGGCCATGCGAGCCCAGTCCCTGCTCCGCGGTGTGTTCTACCCCGCCCCCCCCGTCCCTGCCGGAGCAGCGGCTGCACCAGACGCCGCGGCCGCCACCGGGTTCGCTGCGCTGCCCCCTGCCGCAGCCCCTGCGTGTCCTGTGCCCGCAGACTCCTTCGCGTTCCCTCCCGCGGCCCCTGAAACTACCGCTGCTGCGGCTCCCGCGCCCCCGCCGCGTCCCGCGCGCCCCATGCAGCCCGCCGCCGTGATGATTTCCTACGCCAACCCTGTGCACGCAGCGCATTCGCATTTCGCGCCAACGCGCCCGGCCGCGTCACCGCCTGTGATACAGCCCCATGCAGAAACCTACGCTCAGCCGGAACTTGTTACAGTGCCATCGCAAATAGTCCACACTGCCGCGCGTGCTGCACAGCCCCCGACGCCACAGACTTCAGCAGTTTCTGCACAACCACAGCCTTCAGCAGCCCCTCCCCCGTCCACGACCCTGCACACAGCACAACAGCAACACGATTCTACAGCGACTTATATGTATCCTTCCGCGCCTCTTCCACCGCCAGACCTACGTGCTACTGTAACAGCTTCATGCCTGACGACTCCTCCCGCAGCTTCAAGTTCTTCTCAGATGTCTTCACTGACAGGCTCTGTGCCTTCTGCATTCCTGCCTGTGCCTCCTGCATCCCTGCCTTTGCCGCCGCATCTTGCATCGTGCCCAAGCATGACAGAACCACAGCTTGGCACACAAGCCTTGCAACGAGAAGGGGGAGGATGGAATGTGACAGCCACTTTAACAAATACAGGACAGACAGAGAACTGCTTTTGCCCTTGCGGCTGCCAACTCTCTCAAATCTGAGGATCCACCACCACCAATCCCGATTTTGGAAGGTCCCCAGAAATGTTCTGATGACCTTCAACTGACAGACTGGCATGAAGTCACACGAGAAATTTGCAAAGAAGAAAATCTAAATCCTCTAGCCATGCCTGTGATATTCAGCCAGCAAGCCGGAGGTCCCAGAACATGGACACCTATCCCATCTCAAGACATGAAAGAATTGCGAAAAGTGATAAAGGACAGTGGCATCTGCTCTTCATATTATAAAGAACTGCTGAAAAATACCCTAGAAAGAACACGCCAAACCCTAAAACTCATTTTAAGTCAAGTGAAAAGGGTGAAAGCCCAAGCTACACCTCAAAAGAGATTGAAGAAAGCTCAGTATGTTTATAATTTTCTGAACAGCTCTGCAAAAGAGCCTCACCCTCACATTTACAGACATTTCTTGAACACTAAAAAGGTAAAACTGAAAGTACACCCCCCAGTTTCAATTAAAAATTTAAAATCAAGACAGTTAGAAAGACCATATAATCCTGTAACATGGGGGAAGAGGTTTGCATTTGCCTCCACAGAAAGAGGACTCAAGTGGGTCCCAGTGAAGAACAGTGAAGCTGTACCACACATCTAAGCCCGCTGACACACCCACATCAGCCAGTACTTCTGCAAACCAAGAAGCAAGCACCCAGACCTGAGCTGCGCAGAATCATCAAGAGAAGATGATCCGCCAAAAGCAGCCCAAGAAAAGACTGGAGTTTTATTATTTGCATGTTACTTTTGTTCTTTTGTTTTAGTTTTTGTAGTGAAGCTTTACCTAAGTCAACCAAAGATGAATGTCTGAGTTGTTTTAGCCAAGTCTGTAGGCTCTGATACCATCTGTCTATCTGACAGAAGCCCTGAAAAACCTGTTTAGTTTGAGTACCTTTTCCAAAAGATTTTGAAGGTTTGTGCTGCATGAATTTATCTGATCACTCTGTTTCCATTCACAAACAATTGCAAGAATTGAGAGATTTAGCTGGCCAAATTACAATAGATGACCCATCTTGGCTAGACAATTTTTTTGATGGTATGAGCTTTGCACCTTGGCTAAAGGAACTTTGTAAGATAGGTTTGATTGTTTTAATAGTAGTAATTGTAGTTTTAGTAGCGGTTCCCTGCATACTTCAGTGTGTGCAAAAAGTAATGAGTAAGACAGTATCTAGTGTTTTAGTTGTTAATAAGAACGGGGGAGATGTTGGGAAGGATGAAGCCAGAAAGCCCTATAAATATGATTGCTTAGATTCTGAGAATGTGAAACGTGTAACTGAGATAGAATTGAAAGTAAGTTTTGATGTTTGAGATGTCCTAGCTGCTGGATGCCTAGGAAAACAACCCCCAATGTATGATTTATCCCACACTTGTAACACCCCCCTGAAGTATCAAGTATCTGTAACCCCATTGGCACAACCCTGTTACAGCCCACCTCGAGACCCCTTATCAGGGGGCTGCGAGAGTGGGCCTCTCTCTGTTTCTTCTCTTCTCTTCTTCTGCCTCTTCTCTGTTTCTTCTGTCCCTTCTCTCCTCTTATCTCTTTGTTTACCTCTTGCATCTTGCTCTTGGAATTTCCTTATCTCTCACTACCCCCACCTTCCAAGGCCATGCTTCAGCTGCGCCTGGCGGCTCTGAGCAAGGCCTCCCATCTTATACAATAAACCCCTTCTTCTAAAACCCAACTTCAGAGATCTCTCGTCTACATTAATCTACACCGTCCTGGAGTCCTCAGCAGCAGGAAGAGGCATATTTCTACACTATTGCTGCACTGCAGACGAGTCTCAGTATTAAACAGTGACGTGGGACTGGCTTCTAGGAATGGTTTCCAAACTGCTTGCTTGAGCTGAACGTTATGGATAGAGAGCAACCTCTCACAATACTGGTGGTTCTGAGATTACAGCTCTGAGGATCAGAGAGGGCTGCACTGGGAATGTGGATGTGACAGGGTGGTGGATGTCAGGAGCTTCTGCTTGAGGTCGTGCTACCCCTGTGGCAGCAGACTAGGTGCTTTCCACAGATGGCAATAAGGGCATGGTGGCCTCCAGATGTTGAAACCTTGGCTCAGATTTCCAGAGACTCTTCAGTCTCCTGAAGTAAGTGCAGAGAGCTCATTCACTCATGGGGGGTGGGGTCTTGTGATTTAATGAGATGTACTGTTTGAGGGCTTGTGGCTAGTTATGTCTCCTCCTTAATTTTCTTTTTTTTTTTTTTTCTTTTAATTTCTAGCCAGATAAAACAGTGCAAAGGAAAAGAATTGTGGAGGCGGTGAAGCAAATTATTATTTTTTTTTCTTAATTATGATGTGAGCAAAATTACACACTTCACTTTAAATGAAAAGTACTATTTGAGCAACAGATAATGTCCTGGAGCTGTTTTCTAAAAAGGAATTTCTATTTTTTCCTTTAAATGATGTCTCCAGGAATGTGCTCTATTTCTGTCTGGCTTTTCTGAGGGTATATACAAGTATTGCTCCCTGCAGAGAGTGAAGAGAACTATAAGTCTTTTCAGGTTATTTTCCATGATTCTCTCTCTTCTCTGCATCACTTCTGAAGTTCTTCCACTTCTGCTCTGCTGGTGATGCTGCTCTCATTCCTCACTTACTACATCTCCATGGAAGTACCTCCACTCTTTTACCCCTCTCCCTGTGAAAGGGTGTTGTTGCTTTCCCACCTGTGTGGGAGCCCTTCTCTGAGTTTCCACCATGTGCAGGACCTGCTGTGCATGGGGTAACCTCCCTGAATGGGGCCTTCTGTAATAGTCCATCAGACTCTTCTTTAACATTTCTTTGACCTGATTTCAAGGAAAAGTGGCGATGGGTGAGGCCGAGCCTGCTTGTCAGCTCAAGGCTGTGTCCTCCTGCTTCCTCAGGCATGCCCGTGTGCCCCCTTGCTCCCATCTCGGTGCAGCGCTCAGCGCTCCTCGGGGGGCTTCCATCCTCGATGCTGGCCCCTCTACTGCATGTTCAGATGAACAGTAATGTTTTTAATGGGCTTCCTGGGCTGAAAACATTTTGGATTCCATGTAGAAGTGTCTCCAACAGCCTCTCATGCTGCAGGGCTGAGCCTACAGAGGCGCTCGCAGCAGAAACACTGATAGAAAGGAACTGGCAAGAGACTCCTGGATCTAATAATAATAATAGGGTTGCAGAACTGAAGCAGAAGAGATAGAAGTCATTAGGATTGAAGAGAGCTATT
The DNA here is from genome assembly GCF_015227805.2 of Hirundo rustica. NCBI lineage: Eukaryota > Metazoa > Chordata > Aves > Passeriformes > Hirundinidae > Hirundo > Hirundo rustica. Next base: position 29,834,420 of record NC_053452.1, read on the forward strand.
GAGGTAGAGTAGAAAGGTATTTTAGAGAACTTGATATATTAGCAGGGGAATGCTGGTTATATAAAAAGTATCTACACAAATAGGATTATGATTAAAAGCTGAATTAGTGAACATAGTTAAGAGGATTAAAGAGGAAAAATTAAGCTAAATAGTTGAGATAGTAATAGTGCACTGGCTTTGAGCAGGTTTGGTTTATCAGACTGCAACTTGTGCTCTCTCTGCAGAGAAAGAACACAGAAGAGCTGCTCGAGCCGTGAGCCAAGGAGCACACTGGGGACTGCTGCTGCTGGGCAGCTCCTGGGGACACCTCCCACAGGCAGTTCCTTGGTGAGGCTGTGACTGAAGTACTGGGCAACCTCCTCATGCTAGGAGTGCCTCTTCAGGTGTTGGGGTTTCTTAATACCTTTCTGCTGGAAGCTGCATTTCTGTGAGAGGTATTTGAGCAGACACCAAGGACGGTATTTTCAAAGGTGAGCGTTTGCATTTATTGCCAACCTTTTTCTCCAGATAGGTGTTTGGGAACTAATGGTACTTGAGCGGATAATAATGCTTACTACTCCACCTTGTAGCAAAGAGAGGATTATTGGCACCTTTTGAAGAAAAGTACATTGTAGGAAAATTTGCGGGAAAAACTCCTTGCAATGTAGTCAGTACACGACTTCAGTTACTGAGCAGCTTCCTTTCTTCTTGTCATGACCTTACATCTACTAGAATTGTTCTGCTGGCATTACTTCAGAGCCTTCACAGCATTTAGCTCCCGGTCCTCTAGCAGCACTTCTTAACCATGACTTAGTGCTCTTTTTCATGTGATTTCCCAGCAGAGACCAGTCGGACAAAGGCATTGCCATCACTGCAACCCTTGGATGCTGCAGTGCCCATATGCTGCAGAAATCTTGAGGGAGTGTATAAAAGAAGAAAAAGATGCAATTCCCATCTCTTAAAATGTAATACTGGTAAAAGTTGGGCTCATTTTTTTCCCACCTGTTGGAGTCATAAATCTATGGGCCCAGATGGGATCCATCCCAGGGTGAGGAGGGAGCTGGCAGATGAGTTTGCAAAGCCACTCCCCATCATTTACCAACAGTCCTGGCTCACTGGAAACTGGCCAGTGTGACACTCATTCACAAAAAGGGTGGGAGGGAGGATCCTGGTAATTACAGACCAGTCAGCCTGACCTCAGTACCTGGCAAGATAATGGAACAGTTTATAATGAGTGTCATCACACAGAATTTACAGGATGGCCAGGGCCTCAGGCCCAGCCAGCATGGGTTTAGGAGAGGTAGGTCATGTGTGACCAACCTGATCTCCTTTTATGACCAGGTGACCTGCCTGGTGGATGCAGGAAGGGCTGTGGATGTTGTCTATTTGGACTTCAGCAAAGCCTTTGACACTGTCTCCCACAGCACACTCCTGGATAAGCTGGCAGCCCGTGGTGTGGACAGGAGCACTCTGTGCTGGGTTAGGAAGTGGCTGGATGGCCAGGCACAGAGAGTGGTGGTGAACGGTGCTGCATCCAGCTGGGGCCAGTCAGCAGTGGTGTCCCTCAGGGGTCTGTGCTGGGGCCAGTGCTGTTCAATATTTTTATTGATGACATGGATGAGGGTATTGAGTCTTTCATTAGTAAATCTGCAGATGACACTAAGCTGGGAGTGTGTGTCAATCTGTTGGAAGGTAGGACGGCTCTGCAGAGAGATCTGGAATAGCTGGATGGATGGACAGAGTCTAACAAGTTGAAGTTTAGTAAGTCCAAGTGCTGAGTCCTGCACTTTGGCCACAATAACCCCCTGCAGCGTTATAGGCTGGTGATGGTGTGGCTGGACAGTGCCCAGGAGGAAAGGGACCTGGGGGTGCTGGTGCCAGCAGCTGAACATGAGCCAGCAGTGTGCCCAGGTGGCCAAGAGGGCCAATGGCATCCTGGCCTGGATCAGGAATGGTGTGGCCAGCAGGAGCAGGGAGGTCATTCCTCCCCTGTACTTGACTCTGGTGAGGCCACACCTTGAGTGCTGTGTCCAGTTCTGGGCCCCTCAGTCCAGGAAGGATGTTGAGATGCTTGAGCGTGTCCAGAGGAGGGCAACGAGACTGGTGAGGGGCTTGGAGCACAAACCCTGTGAGGAACGGCTGAGGGAACTGGGGTTGTTTGGCCTGTAAAAAAGGAGACTCAGAGGTGACCTTATCACTCTCTACAACTCCCTGAAGGGTGGTTGTGGACAGCTGGGGGTTGGTCTCTTTCTCCAGGCAGCAACTGACAGAACGAGAGGACACAGTCTCAAGCTGCATCAAGGGAAATATAGGGTGGATATTAGGAAAAAAGTTTTTTACAGAAAGAGTGATAAAGTACTGGAACAGTCTGCCCAGGGAGGTGGTAGAGTCACCATCATGGACGTCTTTAAAAAAAAGACTGGATGTGGCACTTGATGCCATGATCTAGTTGAGGTGTTAGGGCATGGTTTGGACTTGATGATCTTGAAGGTCTCTTCCAACCCAGATATTCTGTGATTCTGTGACTCAGGGCCTGAGGTGTTGTAAGGAGGGCTTTAGGAGTAGCCACCAGCATCTACACACCACATGCCTTTACCTATGTGATTGTTTGATCTTGGAGATATTTAAGATTATTTGCATATAAAAAATGAGTGGGGGAAAGGGTTTTCCATGCCAAAGTAACCTTTACCCTGAAATAAAAACTACAATGTTTTGAATTGTCCAGAATTCCTAAGAAAAACAATGGTTCCAGCAAGCAGTGCTTTGAAACCCACTTGCAGTAGGTTTTTCCAAGACCTGGTGGCTCTGTCATGATTTTTGGGCTTCATTTTTAATGCTATAAGCAGCTGGCAGTTGTGAGCAACAGCTGTCCACAAATTCAGCCCTAAATTTCAGTTTCTTATAGTCCGTCTTATATTTTCTGTCTTAGGGAATTGTTATTCTTGCACATAACTACCTGTGGTTCTTATTAATATAATTTACTACAGCTTGGTTATCCCCACAGGCCTTGTAATCACTGAAGGCTGGTTCTTTGCTGATATTCTGTGGCTTGTCCTATGAATATGAGGCACTGAGTTTAAGATGTATATGGATTTGTGTGTAAAGGCAGTTAAAGATGGAAAAGGCTGTTTCGAGGCCACCTGCAATATCTCAAAGGTAAAGTTCTTTATTTCTGAGTGAAAATAAAGCTCTGTGAATACTTTATCCATCATACCAGAACTGTGTAGGAACATTTCTTCTCACACCAGAAAAGCATATAAAGGTATTTTTCTTTTTCTGCTGGAGTTCATTTCCTATTCTGATGAGCTGGTCCCACCTGCCTCTCAGAGATCTTCCTTGTGAAAGAGATCCTTAATTACAGCTAATGTTTTCATGTGAATGTTTTAACTTTGGAAAAACACTGCTCTTCAGTAAAAATGCTAAATTTAAAAGTACTCTGGCCAGCTCATCATATGCAGATCTTTTCATCAGCATTACAGAAAAGTATTTTTCACAGAGCTACTTACATTCTTAAGCTGTCACTACGCCAGCAGTGAGTATTCTCCTCCTGCTGGCTGGCACTGCAGCCCAGGTCCATCGGGGTGTAAGTCATGAAACCTGTGCTAGCTTCAGCCATGAGCTGCAAGAAGGCATTTGTCCCCTGAGTCAGCCTGCCCTGGAGGAGAGTCTGTCCCAGTGGTTTGGAGTTCTTATTGCTGTTCGCTGTCCTGCATTCCTCCTCTGCCCTATTATTTCTTCCTGCTCCTGTGCCTTGTCTCCAGCAGCAGGTAATAGAGAGCAGGATTTTTTTACTCCTTCAGCAAGCATGATTGAGACTTCAATTTCTTGCTCTGCTTGCTGATCCCATGGAGCTAAGCTCATATCCCTCATAATTCAAGGTGACATGACAAGGCTCACTGGGGACTATCCCTGTACACTACATGAATGAACAGTCCTATAAATGGTCAAATAGTTTTCCAGTAGTTTGACTTTGTTATGTTGTCCAGATCTCAGAAAACTAAGATTACTCTGTTTTGGCCTATAGCATGTTGATTTTGAAGACCTTTTTTGTCTTCTGTTCTTTTTTATAATTGTTATGTATTTGTAGTAGATAATTTTTCTCACTCCACTGTGGGAGACACTGTTATTCCTATTTACGCATGGGGACACTGAGTTGTAAAGAAGTTATAGGTGTGGGCTGTGTGGCACTGAGTGCTGCCAAAGCTGTGAGATCCGGAGCACCCAGCAATCTCCTAGGCAGAGCCAATAATAACACTTCAGAGAATGCAGAGTATTTTTCTACGACTGCAGAGTGAGACTGCTGCAGCAGTGAACTACTGGACTAAGGATTCACATGGGACAAAGACTGCCAGGGCTACTGGCTCCTTTTCCTTCTAATTATACCACACACTGAATAAGTCTGTTTGAAGATCTTTTCCCTTCCTCTCCCTTCCTCTCCCTTCCTCACTCCAGATCTACTCTTCCCCCGACTTTTTTTTTTTTTTTCTTTTTTTTTTTTTTTTTTTCCCTTAAGTATTTTCTCTCTAAGTACTCTGGTGCTTCCTCCACCAGCCTCACACGCTAGCCAAGTCTATCTTTAAAAAAAGAGGATTTTGGCAAGATTAAGCATACAGACAATATTGGCGTTCTGTTCCCTCCAGATTCCTGAAAAAGACTATCTCCTTGTTTTTTTCATGTACTTCTAGCTTCCTGCATGGAGTGTCTGACCTACAGAGACATTTTGGAAAAGAGAATTAACATTTTTGTGCAGCTGCTGACCAGCCAGTTAGTCAGAACTAAAGCTGGAATGCTGTGAGGGGAGCTGCAGCCACCAGTGGTGCTTTCTGCAGATGGACAAGCCAGCCTGGATAAAGGGGAGCAAAAATATTCCTTCTAAGACATTCCTTCTAACACGGGGCCAAAATAAAAAGGAAACTCAAAAATAAATAAAAAATTCAATAAGGCTTTTTCGCATTTATATGAATTAAGTTTTTTTTCCCTTCATTTTATTCTTATCTTCTGAGCTTTGACTGGGACAGAACATGGAAATGATCACAATAGACTATACCTGACCAGGAGAACAAGTCCAAGAAGTTTGTGCAGACAAGAAGTGTCCAGGTTTCAGGAAGCCTTGATTTACAGGACCACCAGAACTTTTGCTCTGCCCTAATGGGAATTCTCATGCAAGCAGGATATCCAGCTGCTGAGTACAAAACTCCTCTGCACTTGTTAATCTTCTTTTTTGTTATTGAACCTCTCTCTGCATCAGACACTTGATATTTGGCTATTTTTTCCACTTGACTTTGTGATGTTGCTGTCTCTCTTGCAGTAGCTCACTTGCCTTGTGATCCTTTCCCATAAGCCACCACAGACAACTATTAGTCTGGGGTCATCCGATTCCTATAATCAACTTCCTGCACGTATAAGTGAAATTTAAAGGCTGGTGGTATGTGAAAGGTTCTGAACGGGGCAAGGACATTTAGAAAGGCTCAGATTATATTGAGTCCCATCAGTCCCCCTGTTGTTTGTTCTGTGGTTGAAATTTGTACCCAAAGAGAAAGCTTTTGTCATCTTCTGCACCGGTTTCCTGTAGTGACCTATATGTGCTCTCCATTGTCTTGAGCCTGTTGAATTTTGCCTTCACTTTCCTCCTGTCTAATCATACTCATCCCTCTTAGCAGAAGCCTCTCTCCTCCCACTGTCAGAAGATTCCTTCTGCCTCTCTTGGTCTTCAGTATATCTGTCCCCTTGCTCACTGGAGCAGCAGTCACAACAGTCTTGGCTCCCACTGGCTCCCACTCCCTGGCATCCTCCTGGGATGCTGGTGCCCCTCTCTGTACCCCTGCCTGCAGTGAGTATCTTCAGTTGCTCCGTGCAGTGTGGCACAGCTCACCCCTGCTGCCTTTCCCAGGAGCCCTTTGACCATGCTTTACAATGGTTCTAGCCAGGAAAATAATGTTCTGCAAATGGTTTCGGCAAACAAACAAATAAAACATTTGCTAATATTTTTTTTTTTTTTCCTTCAGAAAAGCTGAGAAAAATGTAAACCCAGGAGACATTCTTGGGTGAATCTTTTTTTGTTTTGGTTTGGTTTGTTTTTTTTTTTTTTTAGAATTGGTGGAGTGTCAGATCAGCCTCTCCATTTTCAATGGACAAAACATGCACAGCAAGACTGTAGCTGTAAAGGTCATAAGGGGTCAGAGAAACATGCTGCTCTTCTCATCATCCCTCTAAATTCTTCAGAAATCTCTCTATCGGATTTTACTGCTATTTTTTGTGGCAAATTGAGGTCACTCTGCTGGGTGTTGAATAACATGTACGGGCATGATTGCGAGCTGATGCCGCCTGCCAACCTTTGTGCCCAGTGGTGATACAAGACCTGCTGCTGGTGCAACCTCCCACATGTGCAAGTTCCTTCTCAGGCTGGTTAACAATCACCCACTTCTTCCAGAAGTGAAGGAGTGTGACCTCAACCTCCACACCCAGCTGCTGCATTGTCACTGTAACAATAGTGCCACTGCAACCAGAATGAGGTGATGTTTTCCAGGGATTCATTCAGCAAGAAAGTCTCTGAAGTGTGTGAGATCTGAAGAGAGTAGGAAATGATAATTCAGTGTAAAGGCACTCTCTTTCTTTTTGGGAAAGTGGGAGAGGAGAATAATACGATCTAATTATCTATTATGTTTCATTCCAACACAGCTTGCCCCTCCAATAAAAAGATGAACTAGAACAAGTAGTTTGGCCAAGAGAGAGATTTAGCAACTGTTGAACTATTTCCTACTGGACGACAGGCTTTTGGGAGGACTGGAGGGAGTGGAAGGGAATTGGGAATACCTGTTTACCTAGTCTTAGTTCTGCTAACATCGATTAGCTTTCTTCTCCTTGTGCCACCACTGCACAGACCTGTAATTGCTGACATCTTTAAATGTGGAGGCATGACTGCTTGAGCCAGGGGTTACTCAGATATCTGGGTGTTTAATTGCATGCACAGCTGCAGAGTTAAATATTCAGGCAAACAATTCCCGTAGCATTTGCCTTCTTTCAAAGTGTGACCCAGTGAACTCCTGTAGTCTACCTGAACTGCAGTGACAGCTCTGCCAGTCGGGCACTGTGTCTGCTTCAAAGGCCAAGCTGTCTTGTCTTGCACACCCAATCTGCAATTCAAGCAGCCCCTTCTTCACATTCCCCAGTCTGCACCTGAGACATTCCCCCACAGCCTTGTAGTCTTGCTCTGTCCTCATCATGTTGCCTGCTTGAGAGGCTGAGACCTGGCATGGGCAGAGGGTGTCTGGGCAGGCTCTGTGCTCTCCCCATCTCATGACACCATCCTGGGGAGGGTGCGACCCCGTCCGTCACTTATTACGTGTGGGCTGGAAAAAGGAAAAAACACCTGCCTGGCTTGTTGTTCACTTAGCAAGAACCTGGGTCTTGTGATTAAGGAAACGTCTGGGGGCTGAGGGCTCCAGTCCTCAGGTCTGTCTCTGACACAAATGTCCAAATGGCCTTGGGCAAGTCACCTCACCACCTCAGGAGTCTGAGCCTGTGCTGTTTTCCTCCATCCTGTTACCTGCCTCATCTCTTTGCATCAATGTGCCTGTGTACTCCTGAGGACCGCTAAAATGTCTGAGCAATTAAAACTGGCAACCTTTCTGGCATTAGGATTGCGATGGATCCACCTACCATATTTTCCCCTTTCACTGGAAAAGAAATCAAGTGTACCACAAAAGAAAACAAAAACCAACAATGAAAATCTCTGCTTGAGTTTGCCAGTTGGTGGAGCAAAGAATTATCCTGGTTTCCACTGTATGTGTTGCCTCATGCAGCATATTGCTGACCCCACACTTCTGCAACAGCAAAACAAAGAAAAACCACTTCTGAGATTAGCTTTTGTCATTAAAGCCTTCGTAGTTTCTGGATTTGTAGTTCCAAGATGGAAATGCCTTCCACCTCCCCACCACTCTACCTCTGCCCAGACCATCATAATCTATAAGGAAGCTTGAAGAGGGTAGTTGTCTTGGGTTACAACGTAAGATGAAACCAAGAATATGTATTTTACCACCACCTTCATAAGCTATTAAAAACAGGTGGGATAGTGTTCTTTATCTCTTCCCTGGCTCATCCCTGATAACTCCCTCCGGGGTCTATCTTCTGCTAATGGGCCATTGAATCTCGCTGCATGACTCATAAAATTACATCAACCCATTGTGAAATGTTCTGCCCAGGGAGAGGAACAAAGCATCCCTGCCTGGATAAATTATGGGGTTTGGAATACCACAAGCAGCCTTACCTACTGGATTCCCAGAGGACAAGAGCTACATAACCACCACTGGACCTTCAGAGGAAGACAGACCCTTCTACAGGATCCCCACTTCAACACAACCACATCTATCACTTCAACAGGATTGCAGCCACCATTTAATTGGACTGCTACTAACACTCTGACCAACAGGGTGTCAGGCTGTATCCCGATTGTCAGCTTAAGCCAGTGTTTCTGTATTACTGCCTTTATTTTAATTTTCCTATTAAATTGTAGTTCTGACTTGGCATATCCCGCTGGTTTTCTTTCAAACCAGTATAGTAGTATAGTAGTAGTATTTTCTGGTTTTTTTTTTTTTTTTTTTTTTTTTTTTTTTTTTTTTTTTTTCCCTCTGCTGCATTTCTTTAGAGGTGAAGAAAAAGAGATCTACTCATTTATTAGTGTTACATCTGCTTTCATCCCACTTTCTTCACATATCCTCTCATTCCTTTTAAAGACAGCTTCAATGCAGGTATGAAATGCATTGTGGGGAGTCCATACATTACTTTGCCTGAAGTTAATCAAGATCTTTGCTGTTTCACAGTCATTTTGCCTGAGCTACTTATTTAGTTTTTCTTAGGTACAAGCCTGGTTGTTTGCTGGGAGATCCAGGACTCAATTGAGCTGTCAGTCCTCACTTTCCTTCTCAGGGCAGCTGCTTCAGTGCAGTCACCATCAACTTAATGCCCGTGTGCAAACCAAACCAGGTTTGTGCTGAATGAAAATTGCAGCCATTATGATGCTCCTTTTCCATTCCTCCACCTGATCCCCCAAGGAGAGCTTCAGCTATCAATTATCTGAGAAATTGGAGCCATCTGTGGGGCACAGGGAACTTTATCTTTGCATGCTGCGCATAGCAATGATATGGACTGGGAGTCCCATAGGAAAAACCACTATTATTATTTAAAGAGCTATTGGCTGTCATTGCTCTGCCCTCCACAGAGGTCTCTGCAGCTTTCTGTTTGCCTGGCTGTTTGGCTTTACACTGATTTATTGTACTTACATAAATAGGATGAATAATGTGTTTTCAAAATGGTAATTCGGCACCCAACTGTAACACCCCTCTTTGTTCTGTGTCATCTCTTGGGTGTTATTTTCTTTCCCATATCTATCTTGGATTTCCTTGTTTCTTTTGGGTGTCAAAAAAGCCCTCCCCTCTCACTGTCAGGGTCTGGAAGACCATCTAGAAACACCATATCTCATTTTATCCCCCCAGTGCAAGACATCAGCAAAATGGAACAAAACGCTCTGGGTGAGTGACCACCAAGATGGTCAATGAGCTGGAGTGCAGGATAAAAAAAGCTGAGAGACTGGATTTGTTCAGCCTGGAAAAGAGAAGGCAAAGGGGGTTATTACTACCCCTTTTCACCTGTCTAGAAAAGGATATAGGGAAGACAGAGCAAGGCCTTTCTCAGAAGTGCACAGTATTTGAACAGGATGAAAAGGATACAAGTTACATCAAGAAAAAAATCTTCTTTAGAAAGAAAAACAAATTCCCCAGGAAGATGGTGCAGCACCAAAGCAGGGCCCAGAGCATCTGTGGATGTCCATCACTGGATACATTAAAAATTCAATTGAACAAGACCCTGAACATCCTGCATTATCTTTGAAGTTATCCTGCTAAGAGTAGAGCTTTGAGCAGACAGCATCCTACAGTACCTTTGCAATCTGAAATTCTGCAATCCTGACCTGTTTCCTGCCTCCTGGGAAAATGCTGGGGAGAGGATAAAAACCTCTCCCAGCTCTTCTTTTTGTGGCTATCCACAGTAAAATACAACTGGGAAAGGAGATCTTAACAGGAGGGAGAATGTAGTCCTCTCTCCCTGTTAGCATTACCTGATGTCACTGCCTTTTCCATTTGGACAGAAATTTTTCAATAGGGAAAAAGGCAAATTGTGCTGCACCTTGCATTTTCAGATGTTCTGTGCAAATGGTCTGACTGCCTGTCCAGCCTTGGCTGCATTGGGCTGAGCAAGAGCCAAGTAAACTGTGGGAAAAAAGCAACAGGTCAAACAAACTTGCTGTGAGGAAAATCTCCCATTTGTGAGTTCAGGGGAGAGGAGGGGCTTTATCGAGTAAACTTCTGTCTTGTGCTATCTCTGTTTGTCTGTGGCTTTATCTATTACATGGAGCCATTAGGAGAACCAAAATGCTCCCCAGAGTCATTCAGGATGAAAACACTTTCTCTTATGTCCTAGCTACTTCTAACCACCAGGAGCAATTTCCTGTCTCTGGGAGGATTTTGCTGTTTGCAGCGTGTAAGTGATGGCCTAGGATGGCTGTGCGATGTCACCCTAAATCTCTGCTGTGTCGCGCATGACGAGTCAGAATAAATGCAATAAACTGCCGTGCGCCAGTAATGGGAAAAGCAATGAAGCAAGGTCCAAAACAAGAGCTGGTTGCTTTGCAAATAATAAGTCCACAGCTGATAGTCAGCAGTGATCAGAAAGCCATGGCAGTCTTGTGGCCAGCAGGTCCCCTCATGTGAGACGGGCTGCAGGCTTTGGTCCAGCCCCAGGAAAGAGGCCAGTGTGGAGTGTAGAAGGGTTGAACCCAGTGTGTCTGAGGCAGATTCAGCAGTCTATCTCTCCTACCTTTTGGTATTTCATAGGGGTCTGGATGAAAATGTGTTGTTGGATGTGACCTGGGGGTCTTGGCTCTGGCACAAGACCATTCCAAATGTAGTAAGTAAGCTTGCTCATTCTTCCTCCTCACATTGCAAGAAGAGTTAGTGTGAGCATTTCACTCAGTGTCAATGGGATTGACCTTCATTGCCCCCTCAGACAAAGTTGGCATGAAAGTCTATTTCCTTAGAAGACATATTCCTGCTTCTCCGTTCTGACAGCACCACAGATTCGGAGTGGGTGCTGATCTGTCCCATGTGTTGCAATATGCTCCTCCAAAAAGACCACTTGTTAGGCTGAAAAAGCCATTTTGTTTTAGGATGCTGACTGAAGCAATTAAGCTTCTAAGAGATGGATGAGACTCGAATAAGGAAAAGAGTGAGGAGAGTCATTTCAGGGCACCACAGGCAGGGGAGTGAACTAAGAAGTTATTCAAATTGCTGGGAATGTTTTAGGTGAGAAAGAAGGTTTTTGACTGCATGAGGAGTGTGAGAGTGCGACCTGTGGTAATGACAGACCATTTGTCTCTTTCTGTGTCTATCTCCTACACTGACCAGAAGCTTTTCAGACAAGGGGTATATTTCCACAGCAGAAGTCTAAAAATTCAAGGAGATGAGAGAGGGAGCTATAACTTTCTCTCTTTCCCACCCTTTCACAGCTCACTTCAACAGCTGGTCTCTCCTTATGATTTGTATAGAACAGATAAACAAAGCCCCATTGTAAGCCCATATCTCCTTCAAAACCCACCTGGAGAACCCAGCTCTGACCTACTGCCTCCCTTTGTACTGTCAAAACCTTGCAGGGCTTCTCAGCCCCATTTAAAAAATAGGTTTGGCCACACTTATTCACCAGTAACTGTATGGGAATTATTTTTTCCTTTCCCTACTCTGACCCCATGTTGAAGCACATGTGCACACACGCACACTGGCAAGCTGAAAAACAAGCAGGCTACAGTGAGCATTCCATGTAACACCTTTATAGGATTAAATATTTGAACAGTTCCATTAATCTTGCAGTTAGCTGCTCTGAACTGCATTACGTGCACCAGCAACAGCTGGAAGAACAAGTGCCTGACCACACTTCAAACATGTTTACTCTCCTTTCCCACTTCGCAGTCCATGGTAAGATAATCTTGGGAATCCTTTACAGAGACAACGTCCATTGGAGACAGCTCTATCCTCAACATCCTTTGGAAATTACTTCCTGAAAGAGATCCCCTCTTATTATTCCTCTTCTTTTACCTTCCACTAGACAAGTAACCAGCAAACTGTACAGGGTATGAAAACACGAGAGAGGAATGCAGGCAAATGGTCCAGGTGGAGGGGATCTACCTCTTCACCTACCACCTTCCCCATGGTTCTCTTCTTCCAAATGGGATGCAAACCAGTGCAGATGAAGATGTGAGATATCAGCCACAGGCCCTGTCTAAAGATTCATTTCTGATCCTGGTCTGCTTCTATCCAGGCTCCTCACAAGTGGGGATGTGGTTGCATGGGCTCAGCTGAGAGGTGCTGGGTGCTGGTACTGGCATTCCTGGGCTAAGGCTCTAGCTCAGATCCATTCAGCACACTGGTCTTCCTCTGACTCCTCTGCGGTCCCTGTCACGTCCAGGGAAGGGCACTGGGTGTGAGAGGTGGTTCCAGTTCCCCTGCCATGTTCTATCTTATTGCAGGGCAAGGGCAAGGTACCTCTACTGAAATGAAAGATGTGTGAGTAGAGGAAAGCTGACACAGGTGGGAAGAGGAAAATCAGGCTTAAGGTTTGTGCAAAGTGCATAATAATCTGGCAGTTTCTGCAGACTGCATAATGGATCTGTTCAATGTAAAACTAATTCAGTTTCTTGTGATTCTGGAACGCCTCCTCATTAAAATTGTACATTTGCCTTTTTAAAGAAGTGACATACAAGAGTGTGCATATTGCATCATATTAAAAAGCAGAGAAAAATTGCAAGCACCATCTCACTTTGCTAGGTACAGCAAACACTGTTGGCGTCCCTAATATGAAAGTTTTTAATTTGATAGTTTACATTCCATTAGCATCCCTCATCTATCAAACCTGAAGTGCATAAATGTAGCATGGCATACAGTACTTTGCATTTGCAAAGGCAGTGCTGTGAGGTGCATAAGAAAATATTTCTTGAGGCTCTGAAAGGCCATTTTCAACATGATCTTGAAAAGCTAGAAGGGAGACTGGAAGTGAGAGGGCTGTACTGACATTTGAGAAACACATTACAGAGTTACATTTCACAGCCTCAACACAAACGTCTGTCTATTTACCTACTGACCAAATGATTGCCTTATCTAATGGTCCATCTAGTCTCATATTCGCAGAGAAGTACTTCGCAAAAACTTCACTGACACTTGACTAAGAGGCAAAGAAGAAAATAATGCTGACAAACACATTTTCCCGGAGGAAGCCACTTCAGACTGTGATCAGCATATGATAGAACATCAGTGTCCTTAGTTTGTTGAATCTTCCAATCAAAATATTCAGATACTTCGAGGTCCTTAAAGACCTCTATTTTGGTGTCTAAAATTGACAATCCCATAATAGATAGTGGATTTTTAGCTGGTAGGTGTTGAGGACTCTCTGAAAATTATGCTCTTTTTAAAGAAAAGTGCCAAAGTCCTGCTGCCCAAACCCACTGCACATTCTAGAAAATAATGGCTGCTCCTTTTGGAGAAGATTAATGGCGTCTTGGGATGAGTGAAAAAGGCTACTTCTCCTTTCAGCTGTGTGCAGAAGTGCATTGGTCCAGACTCCCACTGCGGATAATTCAAAGGATTATATCTGAGTTGTTCTCCAACGTGTTTAATTTTATACATAATGGGGGGCATTCTTATGGCCCATTTGACACTAGGCAATAATATAAACACAAGTAGTGGCTGAATGGAATTGAAGGAAGACAAAAGTTGTAACACAACTATTTGCCTCAGCAGTATAGCACTGTCCAGTGGGACTCTTGCAGAAAGCCACTCAGGCTCGGCCAGACTTTGATAAAGAGCAGATGCTCTGTGACAACTTGAGCTGCACAAGATAAAACAAAAGTAATCACCCATGATGCAGGATAAAAACCAGCTTCCCTGAGCTCCTAATTCTTTCTTCCTCTGCTCTCTGTACAGCAAGTATGGTATTAAGTCTCACCTGTCATTAAAGAGTGCTTGGACTATGTCCTGACTTAGTTACACAATACTTTCTCTTTGAAGGGAGTTTTCATCTGTGGTGCTCTGATACCATGATGGTCTGTGAGTCTTACGTATCCTCAGTAGTAAATGGAATTAATTTAACATTGGGATGGCAGGCGCACTTCGGGGAGGGGTCACTGCCTGACTACTTCAAACCACGGCTCAGTAGTCTAACCTGATATGAAGAGGTACTGCTTGAAATCCTTCCATGATTTTTTTCCTGGCTCACAGGGGTGGTACTTGCGCAGGTGCTCACACTGTGCTGGGCTTACAGGAACCAGGGCTCCTTGGTATCACTTCAGAGGGTGAATAAAGTGAGCAGACTCAGCCTTGCTCCTGTTGTGCCTCCTGACACATTAGGAGACCAGACTTCTCCTGGAGTCATTAGAAATCTTAAAGCTCCTGGGGTTGATTGGGAAATAGAGGCTTCTCTAAGTCCTTGAGAAATAGCTGAGCTCTAAGTCAAGATTTTGGGATGCTCCAGGTGACTGGTTTTTCCATAGTGTACTTCATTGCCCCTCATAACACAAAGCTTCAGGGATCAGCTGGCATCCAAGTTTGGTGTCTAAGGAAAAAAAAAAAAAAATTATTTCAAGGTATTAATGAGATTTTCAATCATGGGATTTGAATGTGAATTTCATGCTCTCCTCTGTCTCTTTAATGTGGTTGAAACAGATCATCACCCTGTAGCTGAGAATCCTACATGGATTTGAAGCAGGCAGTTGAGCCAAAAATCTGGATTTAAACATGGTTTGTGCATCAAAGTGGGGGCTTCTTCCTAGCGTCAGAGCACCTTCTGTGTCTTCATCCCTGCTGAGTGTAAACAAGCAAACAAAATGCACCAAGGAAAAAAAGGCCCATAAAGAGAAACTCAGCCGCTGTCATTAGCAGAAATTTGCAAGAAACAACAGAAAATGACAGCACACAAATCCCAAAAGGTGTTGTTTCAGACAGCGCTGCAGATGTGAACACAGAGAGCAGATGCTGAGAGACCAGCTGTGAAGGACCGAGTCAAACAAAATCAGTTATATTGGGCTGACTCAGAGCAACCAAGGAGAGCTGAAAACCTCGTGCCATGAAATCTGTAGCTCCTTCCAGCAGCCATCAGCCAACACTACATGTGTAAGAGGCTGAATCCTCCACAACTCGGACTGATACTTTCAATCAGATGCTCTCACAGGTCCCTACAGGAATCTCCTCATGAGTTAGGGGGTGACAGGACATCAGCCAAGAGCCATGTGTTCAATGTAAACTCATTCATGGTGGCATTGATTTCAGAGCAGGATTTCAGCCCTGTGTATAGGGGTGGATTTGGAGTTTATTTTAGGGAACCATTAAATACTTGGCTCACCCTTTTCCTTCGCAAGATGGTAATCCTGATATCGTTCACTTGCAGAGTAAAGTGCTGCTATGCACTCACCTCCAGGTCTCTCTCCTGTTCTCCAAGGGGCTCTACATGCACATTCCAGCCATGGTCAATATCACAGTCTGCTTTGATAGCATCTGTTTGCATGTCTACAGTGTTGGCATCTAGTGACATACTTGCTTCATACATCATATGCCTGCTTCCAATCTTTTCTTCTGTCTCTCTGCTTTCATAAAATGAATTTGTCTCTTTTCCCCCAGTCTTGTGACACAGATGGGAGAGTCAGCTTCAGAGCCTCTTGAGGAGGGACAGATCCTAGGCTCAGGAGGCAGCTTCCACTCCCTTTTGTGTCTCATCTGAAAATTATCAGAGGTAAATTGCCTCTGTCATTTCTTCCAGGATGCCTTCAAAAGGTCGCTGTAGACCTCTACATACTTTCACATGTGGAAATTCAATTTTTGGGAAATACAGGTTGCCTGATACAATGCATTGAGGTGTCTTTGAAGAGCAGCAAGCTGCAAGTGGAGTCAGCACAATGCTTCTGTGTGAAGTGAAAACACATTTCTGAAAGGAGACAACAAGCACCTTTCGAGTCTGAATATCTTGTGCAGAACTTAGTGCCTCTGCTGTTGTTGTAGGCAACATTTTACTCTTCTGGGTGGGTCTTGAGCCCAGAAACAGGCCAGCACCGTTATGTCATATATTTAAAGCAAGACACCTGAGGCTGCAAAGCCAAACCACAGCTCTGTTGTGGCCCTGAGACAGACACAAATTCATGAAATTATATATGTGCATTACACACTTCTGAACTCACACATACACATTAATGTATATGGACTGCATTTTAATGTATTTCTGTTACACGACAGTGAAGCAGGCTGGGTTCTTTCATTGAAACCAGCATGTGTGAGTTTTCCAAAGAAGAAAAACAAAAGAAGCAAACCCAGCAATCTCACATGGCTCAAAAGTGGTTTCTAATTACAGTCACTGTTACAGATCACTGCTGAGGGATGCAAAAGAGAAAAGATGAAAGCTGAGGGCAGAATTACCAGCAGCTTTCAAAGCAACCTGTGGACTGGTAATGCAGAGTGTGGAAAGCTTTAGTACTGAAAGCCTCAGAGCATGAGAGACAAAGAAAAGTAGGGAAGGGGAAAGAATGCACTGGCTCGTCACACCATCACTGGAAGGACCCCAAAATGAAAACTTTTCACCAATGTTTATTCATTAACTAACGAAGGAAAAAAACCCTGAAATGTGAGCTGTTAGCAGGCCTATGAATGGGATTTCTGTGAAGCAAAGAAAGTAAATAATCAGAATCAGAAAATTATATCTAGTGTTTGTTCAATAGTTCGCTGAAGCATTCACACTATGAACCAGAAGAGAATTAATCTCATCTATGCCAAAATAAAGCTCAGTTTCTGCACACATAGAGGGTTGTAGGATTAGAGTCTAGATCACTGAGCCTTTTAAACCATTCATTTATACTGGTTTTACACTATATTTAGTTTGCAGAGTTATTGCAACCCAGTGGAATGGAGAATAAGTGTTAGTATATTCAATATTTACAGAAGAAGAACCAAGCAAAGTTAGATAATAATAAGAACTGTGATAAAGACCAGTAATATAATTCTGGAGACAGACTGCCACTACTAAGAGTTGTCCCTTTCTATTGTTTATTAACCTTTGACTAGCATTTATTTTCTAAAGAAAAGCTTCAATTTTTTTACTTGGAGTCAAACTTATTACAAAAGTGTGATAGATTTCAATTTTAAACATCTCAACAGGTTTGAATAAAGATGGGTATGACCTGCATGAGGCAGGTCATCCCAAGGAACACTTGCTTCAGGCAGAATTCTGTCCTGGGCAAAATGGGACACCTCAGGGTTAAAAAGGGAAAAAAAAGGAGAAAAGGATATGCAGGTGATGTCAGGGGCCAAAACATAGCAGAGAAAGAGGACAGTGATCAGTGGTCCCAGCCACAGCCCGTATATTGATATCCCTGGGATGGGAAAAAGTTATTTGGCCTTGGAAGTAGAGCTTTAGTCTTTTTTTCTACCATCCCCTAATGGGTAGTATTCATTTCCTTTATTACCAGCCATTTAAAAATTAGTCTGGGACCATCATCTAGGCTTGCATAGACAGTGAAGAGAGGGAACAACCTAGTACAGGATCAATGAATTTACCTCTTGAAGTATTTTTTTCTGTCTCAACCAGGTTAGAGTGCTGTCAATATTTTAAATGGCTGCTGTTACTCAAGATGATTCCCACACTCAGTGGGTGTGACTTTTTGCTGGAGGTGTACATAGATTCTTCCAAAGGAATATGAATTTTGAGACATTCTGCAGGGGACAGCATGGATAAAACACAGAAACAACCCCAAGATGAGATGTGGGATTAGACTGGCCTCAGATGTGGTAGAAGTCAGAGGTTTAAGCTGAGAGTAGGTCTTTAAAACAGGCACTATATATGGTTGTATGCAATCAGTTGTACTGAAATAATGAGGTGAAAATATTGCACTGAAGGCTGAGACTCTGCCTTGTCTGGAGTGACACAGCTGGGCCAAAAGTGGGACCTAAAAGTTGTGGCTGTTTTTTCCACACCAGATTATTACAGAGTCACAGCATGTTCAGGTTAGGACAGGAACTGGTGGCTCTGTACAGAGACTTTCATTTAGCTCAATCCTATCTATCAGTGCATCTATCAGATGGAGACCCAGCTCTGAAAGAACACAGTGAAAAGCAGATGTAAAGGGAAAACCTTTGTGCCATTGGAAGCATTGTCACTGAATTCTGCAGCACTTTGCCCCAGTGTAAAAGGAAGATCAGCCACTCCATTTCTGAGCTGTAAAATTAATGGCTAAAGGCATAACACAAACTCCATAGAAACTCTGAGAAGAAATGATAACAAGGTGGAAAATTAAGAACCTAAATGAAATCAAGAGCTGAGGTTGATATTATTAAAATATATTGTTTAATCAGAAAATCAGATTATTAAATCTTTTCCATCCAAGACAAAAGTATTGTCTTTCACAGAAAATCCTATATTATGGTTTTTCCTGCTCTTTCTCATTTACTCTGATCTTTCTCTAGGAGATGCATTTTCTTCCATAGCTCCTTGCTCTTGTGTGTCCTCATTTAAATCATCAACATTTTCCATAATTGTCTTTGCACTCTCTTGTAAGTCTGCTGCAACAGGTATGGTCATTCCCACATCTCCTTAGCTCTGTTTCCAAAGCAGATATTGATTCATGGCCATGCAAGCCACCCCAGTACTGATGTCTCTGAAAATAAGGTCTGTGTGTAGACTTCTATCCAGAAGAGCTAAATCAGGTCTGGAGTTTGGAGTTACTGTTTTCTGAATTATTCTGTGTCATGTGATATTATTTTGACCCATATGCACTCTCTTGATATTTCTATTTACTCTTTATTTGGTACCACTATTTTCCTTTTTTTTTTTTTTTTTTTTTTTTTTCCCACTGTTTCCTCTCTGGCATGCATGCTGCTCAAAAGAACATTCTTCTTGCCTTATGAAGACATCCTTGGACAATGTGGGGGACCTATAATTTATGACTGGGAGAACAAGGCAAAAAGAAACTCAGTGACCTAATCACAGTAAGAAAGCCACAGAAAAAGGGGAGGATTGAATTTGAATGTTCCGAACTTCTGCTAAAGGAACAGATCTAGTCTTCTGCCCCCGACAGAAATTAATGTATCTGTAGGCATTACCAATAAACTAATATGTTTATAATATTTTGACTATGCTATCTATCAGAAAATACCAACAATTTCACCAAGAATTGATCTGCAGTGGCATTCTTTACATTTTTTGTGAGTTTCCGTTGCTGCTAGAGGTTTTTTGTTTGTTTGTTTGATTGATTGATTGATTGATTTTGGTTTTTTTTTTTTTTTTTTTCCCTTCTCTGTTTGTGGTGGGGCAAAGGAACTGAATTAAAAAAAAAAAAAAACAAAAAACCTGCAGAAAGGCATACAAGTATTGCTTTCCATCACACCTAGTCCAAGGCTACTTCTCTTTTCAGGAGGACAAGAGGTTTATTTCAGGGAGGAGCAGAACCGAAGGATGCTGGCTGGGGAAGATGACCCTTTGACATCTGCAGGCCGCCTTCTCAAATGCAGATGAAACTTGTGTCTCACTGAAAGGAAAAGCATACTCCAGCACCAACTTCCACCTGCCTGTTTTCCACTACAGTTTTTAAAATTAATATGTTATTGTGCTCTTTTCTATTTCATGTAGCTTGTCAAGGACTTTCTGCATTACCTAGAAATAGAACGTAATGCTACGTAGTAATAAAAATAAACTAAACAGCTTGCTGCTGATGGCTAAACACCATATACTTAACCCCTTTGTATCCAGATTTTTGCAGACAGCAGACTGTATTAACAGCCATCATGATATTGGAAGTCTTGGACACAGCTCCTATAAAGCATGTTAGATATTTCAGGTCTTAAGGAACAATTCTTCTTTTATGAGATGATCTTTATTATATGCTGTCGAGGACTTCATTCAGACAAGGTGCAGTTATATCTGTCTGCCTGCTCTAGGTGTGCGGGTGCAGTGATCATTTAGTTGGCTCCATGGGCTGAAATCTTTGCTGAGTCTTTCACTGACACCAGCCAAATGAGGGTGCATCACTTCAGCTAGCATCAGAAAGGTCTCTGTACAGTGCCTTAGGTCTCCCCTGGACATAGGCTGCCAGGTCCTTCAGTTTTCTTGACATTCTGTCTACCTATAATACTTCTCTAAAGACAGCCTGTAACATATGGCCTTGAACTAGATACCTCCCTGAAAACCTGTCAACCCCCAGACAGCTCCCAGTGGAAGTGTCAGTTCTTGTCATGATAGTTTCACTGCTCTAAGCAGCTGCAATACAACTCCTTTTTAACTGGATCAGTGTTCTCTCCTCTTCACATAGGAAGCACCAGTGTTGCTGACACATGGTTGTTTGCTCCATTCTTGTCCCTCTGTAGCTGGATTGGAGAACCTAAAATAACACAGTAAATTCTTTCATTTTTTGTTCCTCGAATCTCATGCATTAAGAAGTTTTTTGCTATTTGTGTTGATTTCTAGGTGCATTTCAGTTTCATTCTGAAATTTGTTCCACAATCCATAGCACTATATCACAACATGACCATTATTTGTGGACTAAAGAGTTATTTCACTTTCTGAGATGCAAAACTTGAACAAGATCGAATACCTGTTTCCCAAAATTTATCTGTGTGCATGCATACCAGTTGAGATGCATTCACTGTCTCAGGTTTTTCTTGGTTGTTTGTATGTGGAAGTCCTTAGAAGATTAATAGCACCATTTTGGGAGATTTTCCCATCCCATTCCTGATTTCCTTTCACCCCAGCAGCCTGCATTTACTAAAGGCTGAGCTTCTTCCCAACCTGCTGTTGATCAGCTAGACATATACACAAAAATTTTGGGGAAAAAAAAAAATCTTTATTTCCTGACAGACATGGCATCGGTAATGTGGTAAAAGTTCAACCTCCAATGATTCTGTTTCATAAGCTGAGTGAAATCTGCACTTATGCTTAGTCTGGTAAAGACTTTTTGCATGCTGCCTGTGAAGGAGTTAGATGTTTATTTGAGAAACCGTGGTAGCTTATCCAAACCTTGCCTTTTTAGAAATCTCCAAGATTTTTGTTTCCTGTTGAGTAATGGCGAGCGTGGTTGTTTCCAAGGCAGAGCAGACAGAAGTGTCCACTGTGGGAAGACTCACACCCTCTTCAAGGAGAAACTCCCTCATTCCTTTCTATGTAAGAAATGCACAATGACAATTCCCCATGTCCCTGTTCCTTTGGAGCACGTCAGGAAGGCAAGGAGGCAGTTACAAGCTGAGAAAAGTAAAAAAGCTCTTTCCCTCTGGCAGTCCTTACCAGAAGAGGGATGTGTCCCGTTCACCTGAGAGACTGTAGCGGTTTCAGGTTCGCCAAATTTTGTTAGCCAAATTTAGTGTAGTGGTCTTAGTGTTTGCTCTCTTTTTGTGGGAGAGAATTATGAGAAGCAAAGCAGGCTCAAGATTAAAAATAAATAGTTTTATTAACACACACTAAAAGAATGGAAAAGTAGAAAAAACCCCCCAAAAATCCAAAATGAAACTTCAAAACACTCTTCCCTCCCTTTACAAACTGTTAACTCTCTTGTCTGTTCTACAAACAACAGAGAGACATAACCTGTGTTTTTCAGTCAGTTTCACCATTTAAACATAATCTTTCATCATTTTGGGAGAGGACTCTTTCTAGAATCCTATGGAGACACTCATCACAAGACTACAACATTCTAGTGGCTCTCAATGTCACAAATCTGCAAATGCCTGGAGTTTTTGCAGACTGTGCTGTTCCGCCTATTAGCAGCCTTCCCCTTGGCTACTCATGGGCCTCTCAGTGTACCCGGGGTACTCTTTAAGAATTATTCTTACAGTGTAAAACAAGGATTCTCTTCTTCTATTTCTAAAATTGTCTCTATCTCAAAAGAAATAGAGACCTCCTTTTACCCCAGGAGCCGACGGCTTTGAACCACTTTTTCTCTAAAATCATCTTTGTCTCAAAGGCTAAGACCATTTTTACCCCAGGAGCGAGGGGGGTTTAAGATTCTCACTTAAATCGCAATCATATCAATCCCCAGCTTTGACTAGAACCAGTATTCCCCCAAACAACATTAAGATGTTACAAGAAACAGTCCATTCTCCATAGTTTATCCCCAGAGTAGTTCGGTTAAAAATGTCCACATCCTCAATCCCTCCTTCTAATAATCTTTATCCGTTCTTTCACTCTTGCTCTACTGACTTCATGCAGTTCCTTTTCTACATCCACTCTATCTCTTCTGTCTCTCAGGGAAGGGTTAGGCTTTGGAAGCTTCATGTTGCCAGGAAAGGGTTAAATCTGCCCAGGCCTGCAGTGGCCCTGTGATTTTTCTGGGCAGCAGTGTCTCCCTCACTGCATCTCCGATCAGCCGGGTTTCTCTTCCTTCACTCTTCTCCTCTTCGTCTAGAAATCACCGGAGGAGGGGAGGGAAGGGGAGGGAGGAGCTCTGCCCACCCCTCGGTGACAATCAGGGCAGCCTTGGCCTAAAGAGCGGGCCCATAGCTGTTATCAGGGGCCCAGAGGAGACCATTCCCTGCTCCGGGGCTCCAGGGAGGTTTTCAAAGTAGTTGATGTTAAGCTGTAACCTCTCCTCCGCCACCAGGAGCCGATGGAGCCCGGCCAGACCTCGGGTCAGCTCCCCCCAAAAAGGGGCTGGGGTGAGCAGCAGACCCCACTTGGTGTTACCTGTACAGATGGCCAAAAGGAAAAGGGCTGACCTGGGCAAAATCAGGATTTATATGGGTGCTGCCCAAAGTCGCATTCAACATTCTCAGTGGTCAAAGCGGATGCCAATATCCCAAACGAGCCTTCTGATAGGTCCCTGTCCTTTCCAAAACAATTCCAAGGTCCTGACAGGGCAACGCTCCACATTCCTCCCTAACTAAAAACCCAATGTGCCAACCCATGACAGGGATGGACTGCAGGGAAGGGATGGTAGGACACATCAGAGGGATGGTGGGGTTGGTGTGCAGGTGTAAGGGAGGCCAGGACGGTAATGGCTTTTGTTAGACTGGGCTATTTAAGCCATCAGGTTTTAATCAACCACAAACCAACTGGCCAAACAAATGGCTTCATAAACCATTGTGCCCTGGCACTTTTCCATCCAGTGTTTACATGAGAAATTTGCTTTATAAATGTGGAGAGCTAACATCTATGCAAAAAGATGAAACTACCTAAAGGAAATCTCCTACTGGGGTTCCTTTTAGTGAGAGGACTTGGACTACTCAGAGTAGCTACAAACTCATTCTGCAATTTGCTGCCTCATTTAATTTTCTCAGCCTAGTATTACATAATCAATAACATCCTGCAGTCCCATAGACAAAAACTGCAGACAGTGTATCTTTCTGGGCTTGCGTTGTTTATTTTTTACTGTGGATTTCATTATCTTGTAATTTACTTACTTCTCTACTGGAGGTAACGCTGGATTAATCTGTCTCCAGTTCTTATAAATCGGTAAGGAAAGCTTTAACAGGAAGAAATTAACAGTCTTCTAATACCCATTGCTGGTGTATTCATGTGTCAGAATTTAGAAGCCTTTTTTCCTTATGTACTTTATTCTTGTGTCTGTTTTTCTTGCTTTTTTGTAGTTGGGGCTGAGGTGTGATATTCTACATGATGATGAATTTCGAGATCCATCTGGATAGCAGTAATTTCTGTTGCTTTCTTGTCATTACTTTTCCCATTTTTAACCCTTTTTTAATACATTTAAGACATTTTAATAAATCTACAGTGTTTTTTACAAGATCATTCTTTGCTAAAATATAAATCAGTAATTACACTTGATGGTCTTTGGCTTAGGAAGAAAAATAACAATAACATGGAGGTAAACCAAATATTAAGTGGTGTACTCTTATTATAATGAGGAGCTGTGTCCAATACAAGAGACTGTCTCCTCAGTACAAGAGACGTGGAGTGCGTCCTGAAGAGGATGACAAGGAATATTAAGGGACAGGAGCGTCTCTCTTACCAGGAAAGGCTGGGGCTGGGCCTGTTCAGCCTTGAGAAAAGTGAGAGGGAACCTCATCAATTTTTATCAGTATCTGAAGGGAGCATGCCAAGAGGACAGAGCCAGGCTCTACTCAGTGTGCTGAACAACAGAACAAAGGATGACAGGCAGAAATGGATGCACAGAAGGTTCCATCTGAACACGAGGAAGAACTTCTTTACTGTGCAGGTGAGTGAGCACAACAGATTGCCCAGGGGGGAGTCTCCCTCCCTAGAGATACTCAAGAGCGGTCTGGATGCAATCCTGTGCCATGTGTTCCAGGATGACCCTGCTTGAGCAGGGAGGATGGAGCAGATGATCCTCTGTGGTCCCTTCCAACCTGGGATTCTGTGATATGTAAACCAAACACCGCTAACCAAGCTGACACACACAGCTGGGACAGTAGACATGAACCTGACATTTTACCAAGGGAAAGAAAAGGAATTCACTGTAGCTCAAAATAAGCAAAACCAGATGAATTATATGATAAAGGAATTAAAGATTGTAACTTCCCTGTGGAATGAACATTACTGTTACAGAGAATCTAAAAACTGAGATCATGTTCCCCATACAGAGTCATATAGAAAGGGTGTGGCTTTCAGACTAGGTTGGTGTTAGATTTGCACTTTAGTTATTTGAAAATATTGGTGTGGACTGCTCCCAGTGAAAGCAGTGAATAGCTGAATAAAACTGTAATATGTCTTTTCAAGGCTAGTCAGGAGCAGTCTTGTTTCAGAAGCTGTGAGACAAAATCAGGTCCAGTGTGACCTGCATTTCTGAAAAACAATACACTTAATGTGAATGTCTAAGTAGGGATGTAGATTCTGCATATAGATATCTTCATTAAGAATTTGAGAGTGAAATTCTGTAATCCTTGTCTCAGTAATTTTTTTACTGAAGGCCTGGAGTTGTATCAAATGTTTACATGGCATGTAAGAAATCCATGTATCCCATCCAGCCATCACTATGACTGGTGAAAGCTATTACTCTGAATGTAATATTAGTTCTGAAATTTTTTTTTTTTTTTTTTTTTTTTATCCATAGTCATTAGAGAAATCATTTTGAAATGAGAATGTAAAAAGTGACACTTGACTTTCACAGACACAGCACAGAGTTTCACATAGTTTCAGAAGGTGTTTGAACATTGCACGTTTAAAACATAGCTGGTGTGAATTTTATAGTATAGTTGATAGAAAGGTAAAATGTTGCTCAAGATTAAAACTAGATTATAGCTCTCATGTGCTTCTTTCAATATAAATTAATGAACCTTATTCTCCTCTTTTTCACTCTGGTGTAAAGACAAAGTAACCCAACAGAATTAATCCCAAAATGTTAGGCAAATTAATGTATTAGTCACATGGTCATGGAAATCAAAAGGGTTAAGAGGCTGTGGACAACATGTCCTTCACCAGGCAGGAGGCGCTGGCATAGTCTTTAGGCTTTTTGCCTGGAACAGGCTTCAGTTCTGCCATACCTGCCAAAAAAAGCCTTTATTTTATTCTCATCTCTTTATATACTATGCAAACAAGTTGGATTGCTAGTCTAGCTTTATAAATGCAGTGAAGTATAACACAATGAAGTGAAGTCTAGCTTGTTTGACTTAGAGAGGAGATATGTAAATTGCCAGTCATCTTCAATAATTTAGTCTGATATGACAATATGATGAAAGCTGAACAAACTGCCAAAAGCTGTGGTTTTGCCTTCTGCACTTATGATCTGGAATTGAGATTTTGCTGGAAATTATTTAGTGGACTTCCCTGTCTGATGGAAGAAGGTAATAACATGGTTATTATTAATAATCCATTAACAAGCAGGTGGTGTTAGTTGAAAAGGAAAAAAAGCAATTTCCCTGAGAGGAGCAAACAAGTTTAAAAGCTCCTGCTCTCCTTTGCAGTAGAATAAACGTGACAAGGCACAAAAGACTGAGACATTAGCAGGATGATCACCATCAAGCTATTAATCGTTTTCCATTTTATTGCTGAGGGTTTTATACAATGCAACTCAATTCATTACATCTTTCCCGATACATCTAAAGCTGAATCCTGAAATGCTTTTTGCTGTTAAATAATACAACACAGTAGACACTATAAATTACAGGAAATGGTGGTGTGAAGGATGTTGGATGGTGAATAATTTACAAAGATTAGAACAGAGCAAGGGGAGGAACCAGTGGTGGAGAAAAAAATCAAAGTCAAAAAGAAGTTTTCACAGGAGATCTGAAGAGTTAATGGAAGAGGCAGACCAAGGAAGTTATTTCATGAGGCTTAAAAAAGAAGTTTCTATGCCAGAAATAGAAGAATATTTTTCTCATACTGGAAGACATGCTGAAACTGTTAATTTGTGACTGAGGTAGAAGGGGTCTAATTAGTACTGCAAAACAGTCTAGAAAATTCGGGAAAAAAAAAAAAATCTTTGGAAAAAAACCTTAGCAGGAGTGGGGGGTTCACTTCTCCAGGTGTCTTCAGAGAAGGCCAGAGTGGAATATACCATTCTTCTCCAGTCCTTGGAAAGGTCACATTTTCATCTGGTTCTGGAGTAGTTTCCAAGCAGCCCAGCCTGATCACCCCCCACGTCCTGGCTGGGGGTTTCACAACCATATTATATATCCTGTGGAACAAGGTTATGCCATGGATAAGATTTTCCTCCCCTGAGCTCCAGAGCTGCTGCCACAGTAAAGAAGAGCTGGTGCACTTCTTGCGAGTAATACTCCATTAGAGACCGGTGATGTGCTGGCCTCTGGAAGCTGGAACAAGGCACTGCCATGACATGTTTACTACCACCACCAGAGCAGCAATTTGGGATGACATTGTAAAGTGTAATCAGGAATAAATTATTCATTAATGGCTTTTAAACGGTCTGAGTTCAGTACCTGGTGGCAAGGCTGTGAATGGAGCAATTATTAAAAAATTCATGTGTTCTTGGTCATAGAACTGATAAATACTGTGAAGTGCTCTTCGATTACGAGTGGCTGGCAGTTCACTTGCACACCACATTTCTGTTTCTAGTTGCCAATAAATGATGGCTATGCCCATGTTTGTCAGGCTCCCTGTAAGAACTCAGCTGCTGTTTAGCGCTTGTGGGCACACTGGCAGGGTATATATTCCTGAGTGTTTGGAGACTAATTTAAATGCCTGAGACATAGCCTCGGCTCTCGTCACCCCTCCTGCCTTCTCTAGCCTCCCAGACCCAGCTTTTACAGTGTAAGTCAAGATAGCACAGTCTTCAGCAGATGAGAGACTCATATTTGAGAGTTGCTTCATTGCAGAAATGCAGGAAACGATGTCATCACCCACCTGCACAGAGTACTTTGATATCTAAGAACGAAATATAAATTGTCATTAATTTCTGTTTTGGGGAGCTTTGCAGACCTGAAGAACTTGATTTGTTCAATAGAGCATTAAATCCTGTTTTCCTATAAAGTAAAAGGGAAGATGGAGTATAGACAGCTGAATTTGCCTCTCCCCGCTTCCCTTCCACTGGCACTGCTATTGTGGTTTTGCACCAACAAGAGAGTTTTTTCACTGCAATGATGGTAGAAACATAGATTAGCTGCTGAGGCCATGATTTCCAGGCACAGATGGAGAGCGAAACGCCTTTTAATATTAGTACTTGAAATTCACTGTGTATGCTGAAGGGAAGGTGAGATAAGTAAAGAAATTGCTTCTGCAAGAAGGGGTTGCTCCTGCAAGCTGGGTTCATCAGAGGATGTGAGCAGAGCCATTGCTTGACAGCAATTCAGGACCTGCACTCCCTCTGGCTTGCTCTAAGGCTGATTGTCAGAGCAGTCGTGCTGGAGGAGGAGAGCAAACACAACCTCCCTAGGCAGAGGAGGGAGCTAAATCCCTCTTCCAAGACAATTAAAAAATGGTTGAGCCATCAGATGTTGGGGTGTTCTGGGACAGAGCCCTTGCCCCCCTGGTGCAAGCTGTTCGCTTCTACATGACTTGGTTAAGCAGTCCCTGTCCCAGCATGGCTCCACAGGGCATGTACTCTTAGAGGAAGAAAGGCAGTTTCCAGTCACTGCTCAGAAAGGGGATTATGAAATAAAGATACAAGTCTAAGAGAATTCAGGTCAGTTCAGGTTGATGAACTGCAAAACCAGAGGTGTGCCTCGATGTGGGCTGTAAACAAATGTGCGCTCTTCAAGACGGTGGAGGAAACCTCAGAGCGGCTGGTACTCAGTTGCTCTCGTGATACAATCCTGAGCCAGCCACCTGTGTTGGTACTCCCTGCAGGATAGCAGGCACTTTGTTTGGTCTTCAGGACCCCTCCAGCACCAGGGAGCATGATCCCTCTGTGGGGGCTTACTCCTAAGTACGAGAAGTGCTACAAGTTTGGCCCTGCTTCAGTGCTTTACCAATGTATTTTCTTCTTATTTTGACATTTGGAGTGAGAAAGGTTTTCACCAGACCCATGCTCCACTCCATATATTTCTGTTTGCTCTGAAGAGCTGGCAGTTTCCAAGATTTCTGTGCAAAGAGAAAAACCTTTACCGCAGTGAATCCTAGGGTAAAAGTAGGCACAGACACGCAGAGAGCAGCAGCAGCAAGCAGAGGGCTACGAGCAGTTGCTTACGGCATTGAGTGAGTGTCTGGGACCATTTTCTGCTGGAGGTACTTGTGTCCAGCTGAGATACACCATGCTCCAGCAGGGTCCCTGCTGTTGAGGACAGGTTAAATAAATATTGTATTTCATGAAGGAAACCATCCTTGTAGGATTCCAGCTTAGGGATGGAAGCCGTTTCTTACTCCTTCATGGACTAATGCAGGGTATTTTCTCCTCAGGTGAGTGTCACTGCACATACTGAAGCACAGGAAGGTTTAAGAAACCACAAAGAAGACAACTGAGCTTCTTTTCCAACCTGTTTACTTGTGCTGGGGGTTCTCACAGCCTCTTGTCTGTGGCTCTATACCTGGAATATGTTTTGGAGACAAATGGAAATCACCCATTAAAGCTATGGCCCCCTGACATGATAAGTAATTAATGGGTGGAGCTTTGTCCTCCTGGAGTGCAGGTTCAGATAAAAACAGCCGGGTGTGTGGTGAAATCTCAGGCACCTCCTACATACAGGTACAGAATTGCTTACTAGGTGGTCTTTTAAGATCTGTTGAGGAGAAAATAAAAGGTAAGGTGAGAGAAAGGACTAATAACTTTATCCTAAACTACCCATTCTCAAGGCATACTAAAAAATCAGAAGACTACTAAAATAAATTAAATCACCGTCTAGCTGCAGATCGGTCCCAAGGAGCCTGCAGCAGGCTGATCCCGTTCAGCCATGGCTGTGGTGGGTCTCCATCCCTGCTGCCCAAAAAGCAAAGTACCAAGAAGAGCGTGGAGAGGGTACAGAACTACCTCAAATAAGCTTTCAGAGACTTGTGAAGTGAAAGCCATAGTAGTTATATAGTCTTTAGCTGGCAGGCAAAGAATGAATTTTGTCTCTGGCGAGAAAAGGTGAACTATCAGGCAGTTTGCCTTGATGTTTGCCATTTGCATCCTGGAAATAGTATTGAAGCCGTTAGTAGGCTCAGCCCAGGTCTTTGGACTATTGCTTATTTTTTGCAGCTCTTGGAACCATACCCATGTGACAAAAACATGGGTGTGTTACTTGCACAGGTATTTGTAAGATATTTCAAGCATGTAGTTCTGGAGCCTGGAGTTCTGCAAGTTTGGGCCCTCTTCACCAATCTTCTATAACTGCATAAGGAAAACTTGGTTCTCTTATAAAAAAGGAAACAAAACTTATTTTCTTTTTCTTTGTGCTACAATAGTATTTGAAAATAAGATTAAAATCCATGAAAATTTCAAAGACAATACTAAAACCAGGGCAGTTCAAACTACTTCATCATGAACAGAATTTAAAAATGTTTGCAGAAGCTTTGATGTTGGCTTGTTTTTAACTCAAAGTAGGCTGCAGCTGCAGGTTGCACACACAGTGATGTGCTGGAACAGGCTTAATGAACTTGGAAATTTGGTATCAAGTTTTGATCTTGCTGCACTAAAGCTGTGTCTTTGAAAGAATGCCTTCTATCCTGGATTCTGGCCTTTTCCCATGGTGAAATGAGCCTTTCTTTTCAAAGACCCTTGCAATTCCCATATAAACAGTAATACTAAGAAAAGTAGTAGCAAATGTATTATCTATGTGTGTGCATTGCTTACAGGAGGTGAGAGAAATATTTGAATATATTAGATAGTGGATGAAAGTCAGATCCAGGTTTTGAGAAAATAAATCTTCATAGAGTGCTCCTTTGCCCTGCTAAATCCTCCTCCTCTCCTAAGGATTTGGTCTGAAACAGAAAATTACCAGACAACTCCAAAGGAATATGCTGGTTCCCTGCTGGAAAGAGCAGGTGCCCAGGATACCACCACTGCTGCTCTGTGCATATGCTGATTTCCCCAAAGGCATGGCCTGAGCTGTTCTCTCTTCATCTTTTTTAGAGGGAGAATGACTCAATTATTTTCATGCCAGAAACACATGGTCATGCATGCTTGAACCCTCACATTGCAAAGCTCTCATTCCCCTCTATTTGAGCCTCCAAACTTGTTATAATTCCTGCAGGGAATATGCAGTTCCTTAAAGCCCAAAAATGTGCAGAATTGCCCTAATTCCTCCAGTCCTCAACATACAATTTATTCTCATCACCTTGTCCATAACCTTCCATTAATTTTCTGCTTAGTTGCAGCTCTGTCTTTTTCTCTTCCCCTCTCATCTTCTGAGGCAATACCTTTTCTCCTCCAAAATTTTCCCTGTAAATCCCGGCTGGACTCCAGTTTATGGGAGCAGGGCACTTGTCTAGAGGTCAGACCTTGATCACTAAGGTCTTGTTCTTAATCTACCTATGAAGTGCTGAAAGACTGAGAAACTTTCTTCAGAGGGCTAGAGCAGGAAATCCAGGAGCACAGGGCAAACACATTTCTTTGATGCTCTGCTGATACTGTGAGGACAAAGAGCATTGGCTGCAGTTGCTTTGTCTGGGAAGTTGCATCTTCTCCTCGTTGATGATGTCCTTGATTTCCTTACCTCCTCGTTCAACAAGTCTCCAGCAGGGGAAACTGCCTCTGGCCCAAGCACAAGCATCAGCTTGACTTGTTTTTGTTTCTAAGATCTCTTTCCCTTCTGCAAGCTTAATGCTGCTCCTCCTTCGTAAATGGCTGCACTGTGAAAGCACATTTGGGTTCCAAGATGTTATCGCACAGAGCTAATGGGATAGGTTAGAGAAGCACACAGAAACAAGGGTATGAGAGTTCCTAGTTTCCTGAAACACTTGCCTTTATTGCTGCTACTGAGAGGACTGCCACGTTCCCCTGCAGAGCCTGTCCAAGCCTGTTCCTGCCATGCTGTGTGATACCCTGCTTTGGGAAGGCTGCAAACGCTTTTTTATTACCCGTGGCCATTCAGTATGCTGCATAGCCTCAGGAAACAAAGAGTAGGAAGCTGGTGAAATATCTCTTCTGTCCATTTGCCTTCCTGGTTAGGGATGACATATGCAATAGGTCACACCTCTCCCTGCTGTGGGGGGAGGTGATTTTTCATGGCCATGATCAGCAGAGCTGCTAAACTGCATGCAGGAAGAATGAACTCAGATCCTTCCTTGCTAAAGAAAGAGGAGGTGAAGAAGGATTCCCTGCTGGGATCTGGTCCATGCTCACCTGGGCTCCCAAGGGTTCTGGTAGCTCATGTATTCATTACCTTGGTAGTCATTCTTGTAGACCAGATTAATTCAGGCAAACGGTTCTGAATCAGCAGCCCCAGAAAAAGAAGGCCTTTTGGCAATGTGCTTTTGCTCTTTACTGTTTATCCTGCGTTAATGAGCTGGTGAGGTCAGGGCCTCCCTCAGCTGGATGTTCTCTCTTTCTGTCAGATAGCTAGTGAGACACAGCGCTGCCTGGATGAAGTTATTCTCCTTAAAATGAATATGGGGAAAAAGAGAAGTCTTAAGATACTGCCTTACAGAAACAGATCAGAACTGAATTGATCAGTGCTGAATTGTTTCCCTGAACTCTCAGGAAAAGTTAGGGGTTTTATTTGCCAGTAGGCAAATAAAGATGTTCTGAGGACTAATGTTGCACTCCCACATCAGTAGTTTTGTCTCTTCTCTGTCTCTGTCTTTTGCGAGGCATTAATGAAGCCAGAGGAGAGCCCGGATCCGCTGACTTCCCAGTGTCATTGTGAGGAGCCCCACAACTGCATTGATGGAGCTCTTTGTGGTGCCAGCTCTTATGCAGCACCATTGGAGCTCAATCCAGTAAGTGGGACATTCAGGACACTTTAAAGTATTTTTCATCTGGAAATACTGATTTATCAAAAACTAAATTCTGTGTGAAACTAGTTATCCTTTTGAAAAATAGTCTTGTTTCTTACATTTTAAAGATTTTATGCCTTTTTTTTTTTTAATTGAAAAAGGATGATGTGGGTGTAGGAAGAATTTTTTTGGTTTTTTTTCATCTAATTTCACTATTTTTAAAGATGAAAATTCTCATGATGCTGAGCATGATATATATTCAATACACATTCTGTAAATCGCCAGATGGATGTCATCTGGGAACGATGTCACCATCGTTTTTTATCAAAGTTAGATATCACTTAGAATTTCACAGGGTAAGTATCTAGGTACATGTTGCTGAGAGGAATGCAGATATTAAAGATGAGACTCATTTTCTCTTTTCAGCCATGGTTCCTCATTTGTCCTTATCACCTACTTAGTGTTTTCTTCCATAGCAGTCAAGCCAATCACAGATCTAGGACTTGAGAATTCAGCTGTCACTTCCCCATTTCTCCACAATTTTCCCTGAATCCTGACACTCCAGCCTGGAGTTTCATCAGAAGTAAAGCTTCATTTAATGTTGTCTAGAGGAGTAAATAATTAAACAAACAAATTTATCAACTCCAAAATTCACGCCTACTTTCTCACACATGTGCTTGAGGTTTAGAAGTACATTTCCTTATAAACCTTAGCTAGCAGAATGAATATTGTGTGGCTGGAGCTTGCTCCACTTGACAGGGTAGAGGTTCTTGCTTTTTTCTCTGTATTCCTTACAGTATTTATGAATCCTCAGGATATTTTTCATGGGTTGCACCTTGTTCTTACTTTTCCCCCTTTTTTCCTCTGTAGAGTTTGGCATTGTTAGTATTATTATTTTGCTGTTTCCTTTGTCAGGTTTGTATAATGCAATCACAAGTGAAACATTCAATAGGTAGGAAATGAGAGCCTGAGTATTTCCACTGTATTTCTTTAGAACATACTGTATTCACTGATGTAGGCAACTGGCTCCAAGAAGGGACTGGAAGGCCAGCTATAGCTCCCAGCTCTGGTCCTGGGTGGTTTCAGCAATTTTCCCTGTCTTAGTTCCCTCACCAGGAAATGCAGACTATAACACCCCTAATCACTGTCGAGCACTTTAGTACAAAGTGATGAAAAAGTCTGTATATGACTGTCATGTAATCAGGGAGGAAGCAAGGTGGGAGTGAAAGAGAGAGAAGTTACACTAGATTACAGAGGAGGTGAAGCAGTTTAATCCCACTCTTCCTCAGGTTCTGTATGTTTCAGGGGAATATAAGATCTCACACCACACAGGCTGCTTGCATAAAAATAATACAAGAAAAAAAAAATTCCACTGCAGTACCCTTCTTTGGATTATGTACATTGATATAATGGTTAAAAATTCACTACTCACTGCTTACAGTGGCTGTTTGCTTGGTTCTTGTACTTGACCCGGTTTAGATACTCATGTCAGAGCACATATATTTTCAAGGTTTGTCTTGCCTTGATTTGTACTCATCTATTTCATTCCTTCAAATCCAGTACCACTGAGGGGAAAAAAAGGGGTCTGTGAGTGCAGCTAGTGAAGCTGCATGAATCTTCTGAGGCATGGGCTCAGAAGGGACGGACACAAGACAGTGGTTTGCCACCAATATGTGAGGAGAGATAGATTTCTACCCAAATGGACTTCTGGCCCTTGACTTCTTTCAGGGAAGGTACACATGTGAAACACCATTTATCCTTTCACCGGTTAAAAATTCCAGTAGATTGGGAATAATAAAAATGATAACGTATATGATAAAATGCCTTGTGGAAAATATAGTAATCGTCAAGATTCTCTGATGTTGACCACACAGAGAGTGTTTCGACCTTTGAATCAATTAATAATGCTGAACATGAAAGACTAGGAAAGGAAAAAAGAAAAAGGCTTTTGTGTGCTTTGTAAGATATTTGTTCCTTCCTTCATTTGTTCATTTCAATTGCATTTGCAAGTGGGAGACTTGAAGTGTAAAAAAGTTGCTTTTGACTCATAGCTTGGGTTTTACACAAAATTTGCTAAAGGAAATGTTTTTGCCCTCCCTTGCATGCGTTGTGCTCAAAGTGCTGTTCACAGAGAAGACATGGCAGAGGGGGTGATCTGGGATGGAAGGGAAAAGGCCAGTGGGACCCTGCTTTGCACCTTGGTTCAAGCCCTACTCATGGGAATGGGACATTCACAGGCTGCTGCGCACTTGTAGTCTTGGGGGGACCATACAAAGTACATTTCCTCTGTCCCCTTCTTCCCCAGCCTGAATCGAGCTGGAGGGGTTTTGCAGTGTTTTCTGACAGGTCTCTGTCCATCTCCAGGGTTGGGCAGTGCTCATCCCCAGAGACTGTACTGTCTTTCACGTGCTGCATTTGTCAGGCCCTGTTGTTTGTTGGCCGGGAGACTCCAGCAGCAATGAGAGGAGAGGTCATCAAGAGTGTGCATCATGGCTAGACAAAGCCAGCCAGGCAGCCAAGAAAAGTGAGATTCTCTGATGTTTTTTGTGATGTTATCACTCCTAGCTCAGATTCCAGGGAATTGTAGTTTTTGGAATCATGACAAAATGGTCAACTCCCCTGTGCCTGCTTCAACATGCTTTTCGACTTTTCTCTGCATCAGTTACCAAACAGAGCGCCCTTCACAATCAGTCACTGCAGGCAGGGATCAGAGGGGCTTTAACTCATCAGAGAACCACACAACAAGCTGGTGAGTTCTACTGACAGCTGCCTGCATTAACTCATCGCCACATCCCTCATCTGTTTCCTTCTCACACCCATCTGGTGCTTGTCTACCTGCAGAAAATTTGGTGGGTTTTAGAGATCCCTTGGCTGCTCAGCTCACACAGGACCTGCTTTCCCTCACCTCTGCTATAACCACCAGGCTTCTCTCTAATGGTTTGAACCAATTTCTTTACTTTGCTTTATTCCTCACTCCAGTCCTTATACACAAGCCTCCTGGTAGAGGCATGTTCTTTTATAAATGCATCTATTTAGGGAACAAAGATACTGCCCTTATTTAACCTCTCTGTTGCTAAATTTTCTGCTTATTGATACGTCCTTCTGAGGGAACCACTGCACATGCTGAGTACTTAAGCCATTAGCTGGCATTAGCAGTTGATGAAATGGTTTTTCTGATGGTTTGAGATGTCCCTGAAAACTTATATTTTTATATTTTGTCTCTGAGTTTGGAAAGTCCAAAGTCAGGTTCAGGGAAAGCTGATGAAAAGAAACACAAAGAAGTTATCATTCATTCCCTTTGGCTTCATTTGGCAGCAGAAAAGGCCGCACAAGCTGGTTAGGAGAGTCACTGGCCTTCACTTCTATTAAGACATTAAACCAATAATTACGTTGTCTACTGAAAATGCAGAGGGACAAATAAATGATTTATGAAATACTTGGCATAGTAACTTGTATTGCCTGGAATGAAGCAGTTTTAGCAAATAGTCACCGAGGAATTGTCTCCTCTTCTTCTTGCCTCCAAATAACAGATCTCAAAAGCTCAGACCAGTCCGGGGGCTTTATC
The DNA here is from genome assembly GCF_015227805.2 of Hirundo rustica. Lineage (NCBI taxonomy): Eukaryota > Metazoa > Chordata > Aves > Passeriformes > Hirundinidae > Hirundo > Hirundo rustica. The sequence goes on from NC_053452.1 coordinate 29,870,244, forward strand.
GGTGTCTGCTGGCAGGCAGAGCAAGAGTAGGAGGTCTGAGCACATCTGCACCAGAGGAGGCAGCACAGCACAGAGAGCCAGCTCTGGCCGTGACTGCCTGGCAGTGCTCTGCCCATGTTGGGTGGGGGCTGCAGAATCCACACCTCGGCCAAAACGTACAGCTACTGTGTTTGGGCACAAGCTGCACCATGTCCTAGAGCTGAACACTGCCTGCAGCCAGCCAGGGCTTCTCATGACTGGTTTTTAGCTCCCATGTCATCCAAATATCCCATGAAACACCTCAACTGACCCCATTCATAAAGCTGTGACTCAGTTTCTCTTCATGACCCTCTTCTTCTACCAGGACCCTATAAAGAAACAGGCATAAAAAGCTCCTAGCCTGATGCAAATTACAGTGTCTAATATTCTATGACATATTACATGAGAGGATTAATATCACCCGGACCATGTTGTCTTGGGGCCAAAAGCATTCAAAGTGCTTTTTGCTTAGCTTCTGGGAGCTTTTGGAATAGGTCCAAATCCCACAGCTGTTTCCACATTGTTGAAGTTCTATGCCTATAAACAGCATTCATGTTTTTTTACCCGACAATAGATGGTGCTCTTTCTATAATTATGTGTCTCCACAGCCCCTGCATATACCTATTTTTAAAAAAATTTAGAACAGACATAACAGATTATCCTTGGGTTTGGGCATTACAAGATCCCAAGTGGCAAAGGAATAAATAACCATCTGCAAACAAACTTGTAGCACAGATAAACTCTCTGTTATGGTTGATCTGCCACAAGGACTCAGAATAGATCCTCAAATCTAAAGTGCTCAGATGATGAGGGGCATTTAAATAGACAGATAAATAGATGGAACAAGTTACAGAAATTATAAGCAGTGAACCAGATCTCTTCCCTAGCTTGCACAAAACAAAACTCCGGCTAACTCAGAAAAGATTTGTCATGGTATTTTCTTCATTCTGTGTTTTAATAAAAAGGAAGAAAATGGTAAATATCATCAAGCAAAATACACTTTGTTTTTCCCTGTATTCATTTTAACTCTGCAGAGTACAGAGAAGGGTTCTGTTTTCTTCAGGACTTACACAAGTCACAATTGTAACTAAAATCCAAGACATCAATATTTCCTAGTCAAGATTAGAGGAGGGAAAATCATAAAATACCTTAAAATTTACTCCTCAAATAAGGCATAGTGATCAGCATTTAGAATAGTTCAGTGACTGCAAAGCTATAATTTTTTGGACATTATTTCCTCCCATTCTTGATGTTATTTGTGCCTAAATGAAAGTCTTCAACCTGACGTCTACCTTCAAATTGTTTCCATTCACATAGATTGCATAATGCATCTAATTTTTTGTTCTAAATTGATTTCAAATTGAATGTCAACTTGGAGGTCCTGTTCCTCAGGCTCTTTAGAGACTGAACAAGACTCTTTGGAGACTGACTGAGCAGCATCTCAGCCCTCTTCCCCAGTGAATTTGAGCCCTCCAAATACAGTCCTCAAAACCATCTTTGGGTGCTTGCAGCTCTTGAAGTTGATACATGCTCTCCTCTGCAGGCAGAGCAGAAATACATGATTAGTGCCTTCCTGAGGGATGATTACAGCTGCCCAACATCACACAGTGAAGCTGACCCACTGTTCCCTCATCCTTTACCCCAGGCTTTGAGCCCTCCTGCAGAGTCTGGGGAATGCCTTGGTGGTGTCGCACCCAGCAAAGATCTCAAACCTACAAGACTACACGGGAGCTCCTGCCACCGAGGGCTACTCACGCATCTCCAGTGCTTAAACCAGGAGGAGAACCTTGCTGATACTTGTGCTGGTACTTGTGGTGAGCGAGGAAAGGGGGTCTTTTCAAGGGGAAGTCATGCGATGTGAGCCAGGAGCTTTGAGTCCTTTCTTCTTCCTTCTGTTCATCATCTTTTTGCCGGCAGGTTCTTCTAGTCTGTTAGACTTATGGGCTTTGCTGGCATTTCTTCTCTCCTACTGTGTTTCCTTTCACTCAGATAAATACTCCATCTCCTCTTTCTTCTTTCCCCCATGCACTTGATCAATATGTAAAAAACGCAAGAGGAAAACACTGTGTTAAAAAGGGCCATTTGTGAAAATACTTATCTAATTATATTTTTAGTCAGTAATAGAAGTATGACTGATTTCTAAGAAAAATCGTTAGGCTAACAATATTTAGATAAACACGTTATCCATAAAGCAAAGGAAAAAAGCCCCTGTTTCTTTCATAGAAAGTATTAATATTTCTGACTGCTGGTGTTGGAACTTGATGAGAAGAAAACCAAAATGCTGAAGTGAATTTTAGGCCAATTAACACTTGAGGCTGGAGAAAACAAAAATATCTTAGAGCTTTGAAGCTTTTTACCGTTATATAATAGTGAATATTTAAATAAATAAATTGAAATTGCAATCAGAATGACACAATCATTCTATCTTTATCAAAAGTTTAAATTCTGATGAAGAGGGAATTTTGAGTCCTGGGGAAACCTTCTGCTGACAGATGCTCAGTTAAACTGCAGCATCCACCAGCGCTGAGCGTACTGAAAGGAAGCGAATATCATGCTGGAGACTTAGAAATGTTATTCCTTCTTACTGTGGTAACAAAATTTTCATTGTTTCTAACACTTCATTTTTAGAAGATGGACACCCTCATGTATGATCTTCATGTAGACTGCAAAGACCAAATCCTATTTTAATTTATGTTTGTATAAACCATTAAAGCCTCTGCTGAAGTAATTTGAATTATTAAATTTATGCCACTATGATTAAGAACAGATGCTGCCCTGTGATCCCTAATGCTCTGTATACCCTAATGTGTCACAATGGGAAACCACTGAGGAGTATTTCTGAGGAAGGCGCACAGTAACATTTCAGTGGAGGACACAGAGGTACTCAAATAAAGCAACCGTGAAATCAAATGACCTTTCAATCTGTTTATGAGAGACTTTGTCATCTCCACTTTGAGACAGCTGGAACAACAAGTGAGAGATCTTAATCTATATCCCAGAGAGTCTTCGCTTCAGTGAAATCCAAAAATACACACAGGCTCCTCAGCTGTCGTGGTCCTGTTTGTTTTCCCTCTACAGGTTTGAGCACTTGAGGAGCTTATGTCTTTTGTGTGCTCAGGGTGGGCTGTTCTCAGCTCTTCCCCAGAGAAGGATTCATCTGTAATTTACTACAAGCAGTCCTTGAGCAAAGATATAAAATGGATAAGGATTAGCATGATAAAAAAGGAGTTTCTTTTTCTTTCCTGACGTACTGCAAATAAAGCTCATCACTGGTTTACATGCTTGGCTGCTTGCCTTATAACAATAAAATCCCACCAGCATTCAAGGAGTGGAAACTTTGAGCCTTTGGAGCCTCTGAGCAGACAGATACCGTATGGACAGTCCAGTGAGAGGTTAGGTGACACAGAGACCACAGTGTCTCATCAATTCCTCATCTTGGGCCAGGCACGGGGAAAGCCTGAACTCTCTTTGGGCTCAAATGGACTCAGAAACTCCATAAAGGCAAGACCTAAGTGCATGCCAGCTGGTCCCTGGTCATGATGTCCCTCTGTATGTTCTTAAACTGTGGGACATGTGACGTGATGTGTGCCAGTTTGGCTGACACTGTCAGAGAAAAGCATTGGCCGAGATGCCCACTGGCCATCCTCAGGCATCCTGCTCCCTCCCAGACGTAGGGGTGCTAAATGTTGGTGTATGCCTTAGTCTGGCACCTGGTGTAACACCACTGCAGCCAAGGGAGCCAGACTTCTGGAAAGTGTAAGCTGCCACTGATCCACTGAAACAAGTGGAGCCACCATAAATTCCGGTATCAGCCTATAATATTTCTACTGTCAGCTTTCCCTGAGTTTGACTCAAATAACTGCTCCAGAGAAGAAATTACCATTTTCCAGTCCTTACAGCTATCCAATCTTCTGTTATGGGTTTCAGCTGCATCTTGCAGGATGCAGTTCAGCCCTGTATGTATCTCACAGCAATCATGTGCCTCAGAAATTCTGTTTAATCCAAGAAAGGGCCCGAAAGCAGAGGGTAGAGAAGAGGATCACGTGCTGAAAAGATGCAATTGAAGCTTTAATGACAAATGCAGTAAGCTGAATAGGGATGGGAGAAAGAAAGAAGGCTGCTCATAAGATTTTTAGTTTAGAGGATTTAAAAAAATTATCTACTGTCAGTGTTTTCCTGTCTGTGTGAGGTGTCTCATTCTTGGCATGCATGCCATGCTCTATACCAGGTATTTAGCACACTATACAAGTGGCATACTGTGTAAAATGCTCTATAACAAAAAGTGTCACACTAGTGTAGGAATACTAAATGTATTCTCATGCTTCAGCATCAAATCATCTTGTTTCTGTTGCTGCCAACACTGCAGAAGGAGATATGATGAAGCAAGTATGAAAAATTACAAGTGCCACATGTATGGCTTTGTTTGGTTCAGTCTTAGAAGGGTCAGGCATTTTCACTGGCTTGAAAAAACATTTCATCAGCTGAAGGGGCTTCCTAGCACAATTTTTAACTGAGTCTCAGTCTAAATGTTCCTGTGCTCAGATTCATTAAACCTAGGTGCTTAACAATATCAGCAGATTCAGTGAATGTTGTTCTTGTCCATAAATAGCTTTGTGCTTGCTTTGCATAAGAAATAGTTAAAAGGAATGATTTTTGAAGAGAAAAGTGTTCCATTTAATAATTGATTTTTTTTTTCTTTTTTTTTTTTTAACATCAAAAACACTGGCTAGGATGGTGAGTCACCACTAACAGCAACGGTGGCTTGTATTTCAAAGAGCTGCCATGGAAAAAAACCCAAAGAGTTAACCTAGTAATAAAAGTTTCACAACTCATGCAGCTTTAATTATTCACCGGGACACATAATCATAACCATAAATTATAACGCTATGAATGATTGAGGGTTTCTAATAGGCACAAAACAGAAAGAAACCCTTTGCAAAGCCCAACCATTGTTGGACTAATTAAATGTCTTTGAAAAGGTCCTAGTACTCAACTCTGAATTCCCTTATCTCTGCAGGTGTCATTGCAAGTTAACATTAGCTGCCAAAACTGGTCATGCTTGAGTTGGTGTTCATCTCTGTTGCTTGTTGCTCAAAGCAAGCCCAAGGAAGCGCTTTTGGGCAGAAGATGCTTTCTCTAAGCAGGAACAAGAGAGACAACTCAGGTCAACACAACGCCCAAGTGACCCTCAGTGGTACAAAGGTCTTCCTCAAGCCGGTTTGAAACTTCACAAAGACATCTACTTATTCTGCCTGCTAAAGTAGGAAAAGGATGCATATCAAGAAGAGAGTGAATTTTCTCAATAGGACTCTCAAGGGAATCTGATGAGACCTAGTCTTCTGCCACTCTGGGTTTTATACTTCACTCAGAGGTGGAAGTTGGTCTTGGAGAAGAAGGGAACATTTCTTCCCATTTCTTCACATGGCAGCTTGAGAACAGAATTCCTATCTTCAGATCACACAGGAAAAAAAAAAACAACCTTCAATTCAGGAATGTAGGAGCTGGCAGGAAACAGAGAACAGGCTGTATGTTAAAAAGAAAAAAAATCCAAACAAATAATGAACAAGGCATAGGTTATATATAATAGTTTCCAGTGTTTAAGACCCAGAAACATTAGGAATATTATAGAAAAAAGAGCGTAAGGAACTTTCTGCTTAGAACTCCTAGCTCTGAGATGGTCCCTGAAAATTGAAAATAATATGGAAAATAGGCCTTAAAGACACTGACGTGAAATTTACTCCTATTGGTATGTTTTTAGCATTTTTAATGTTGAATAATGCCTATTTTTTTGATGTGTGCTGTATTGTATTGCTGTTTTTTAAAACTTTACTGCTTGCACTCATGATTCTGAATGATCTCCCATTTTATTTGAAATAAAGAAGATCTCTTGCTAGCTTCTGTGTCTGTGACAAATGATTGTGACTTCAAAATCCACATAAAACCTTGGGAAAGTAATTTGAAGTCCAAGGAGTTTGTTTTATCATAAGGTTTTGGGTTCTGAACTTGGTTATGACAATGCAGAGACAGGATTTCCGAGGGGAATTGGTGCATAGCAAAAGCCTTCATCTGAAAGCTTAAGCTTTACCTGTGGCCATGAATGTTTAAATCTTAGGCATTTACCCCTTAATGGCATTTAAAGCCTGAAGTCAGATGCCTGCATTCACTGTGAAGTCCCTGGGGAAGGATAGGTCCTGTCAATCCCTGGAGAAGAGGCACACCAGGAGAGCCTGCAGCAGTACCTGCCTCCCAAATGAGACCTGCACTACCTGTTGGCAGTCCAGCTGTGGTAGCTGGGAACTCCACTTGAGTTAATAAATGCTGCTTCTTCAGCAGAGACAAAAAAGCAGTGCCCCAGATCATGAAATGGGTGCAGCTTGTTAGAAAGTGATGGTAGTGTGACCAAAGTTTCCTATGACCATCACTTGATCGGAGCCTTGAGATGGAGATGTTCATTTTGCAAGTTTCACAAAGCAGAGCAAAAAGGTCTAAATTAAACAAGAGAGAATTTAAAAACCAAACACAAGCCCCCCAAATAATCCCACATTAAAATAAAAGCTATAATCTGTGCTCTGTAAACAGAGAAAAGTGTCAAAATCAAAATGAACAAAAATAGAAGGAAGGGGCTTATAAACTGACCCTGCCAAGCCCACTACTTCCCTCCATCTTCCCTTGGTTTCAGTCACTCTGTGACTTTACCAGCTGGAGCAACCTGTGCATAGCCCTGTTTTGGTCCCTGTCAGCTACTTGCTGGGATCTGCCAAGGAGATTCTGATGTCCAGTTACAGTTTGAGCAAGAAACAGGCATCTAGCAAGAGATGAAAGAAAAACTAAAAGTGTCAAGCAACCTGAAGCCTTCATGCTATTGTGACTTCGGCATGTAGGTTTCAACACACTTTGGAGAGACGTGAGGTCCTTTGGTGTTTCAGAGGCTGCTGAATGTGCTTGTAGGTAGGTCTCTATCCTCCCAACCAACTGAAGCTGGCACACAAGATAAGATATCGTTGTCTTAAAAAGAACAATACCATAAATAAATAATAAAACCCCCCCTGAGCTGGGTTCTAAATCTGAACATGCAGCGGTTTTTGGGTATCCAAGAACATTTATACTACGTTGGGAAAGTTTGTTCCTCAAAAACTGTTTCGATTAAAATTTTAGCACCTAAAAAAGAGCCTGACCCACAGCTCTGTTCTTTTAGCAAAACAGGTGGAGGGTGTTTTGAGTGTCAGCACTTGGACATTTGTGATTGTGATATCAAGAATAATGTGTCTCTCTTGTTTGCAAGCCCAGTTTCCAGTGGGGGGGCTCAGCAGCTGAGCCCCAAGGCTTGGGGAGCTCTGACCTGGACTACTAATGAGAATTCTGTCTGTGTGTGCATATGGGAAAGCAAGAAATTATGCTTCTTGCATTTTTTTAGGCATGTTACAAGCATGGTGATCTCAGATACAGTTAATAATTTGAGTAGATGATAAAATAGCCCTGGTGGTGGGAAAACAGGCTCTTTGGGGAAGTAGAGGTTGTTTCCTATGGTGGTGTGGAAGGGCTGCAGACTGATGAGCAGTTGTCCCAGACAATCACAGTTGTTGACAGCGGTGCTGCTGAGGAGCTGAGGGAGAATGGAGAGTCTGGCACAGGAAACTGGGGTTGTGCAGGTGAGGACCTCGACATGGCCTAGACAATGGTTTGAGATGAAGTCCTGGGGAGAAACAGTAGAGTTCATGGAGCATTAGCCTTCAGTGTGTGGGATAGGTGTCCCAGGGCAGCCTGTGGTAGCTGTGTTTGTGCACGTGCTGTCCGTAGGGTAATCCATGAGGGCCACAAACAGCAGGTGTGGCAGGACATGTGTGCCAGGGCCGTGGGCACCGGCTCAGGGCGTGGCAGAGAACAGAGGTTGGTTTGAGGTTGTGTGGGGCAGCTGATTTGGGTAATCACCATGGCAGAAGTGAACTGTGGTCCTGGGGTCTTGCAGAGAGCAGAGATGCAGGATCATGGGAGCTACTTAAGCAGGATGGTGTGAGCCGTATCTGAGGGCTAGGATATTTCCCTGTCAGGGAAGTGAGGGTTGATCTGGATCTGCATGATAAAACCTGGGCTTTCAGTTGTATCATTCTTCTATTCAGGAAGAGGGGAAGCAGCACACTAAACTTCATTCCCATTCATCCTGTGTCTGTTAAAGAGTCTGCCATTCTTGCTCCATAAATTCCAGGATGGTCTCTAACTCCTTGCTGACAGCCAAAAAGTTATCTGCTGAACCAAGGCTTCTCCATTGAAACTTCCTTCCAGGAAAGAGAGGGAACAACATAACATCCCTCACTGAAATGGCCTGCCAGTTCCGAGCAGCCGATTGGAAAGGAAGCATCAAGACAGAGAGCTGCTTAGACCAGAGCTGGATAGGGAGAGCTGAGAAAGTAATTCTCCCCCAAAGACTCTCTTTCCCAGTCTTGATCTTGTGCTGTTCCAGTATGTCCCTGTAACATTAATATAGACAATGAAAGGAGGCAGACTAAAATGACTCCTTTAATATACTGCTCCAAGAACCCCCAGGGTGCAGTACAGATAGCAGCAGTGTGGTGAATTACTTGCAGCTGCTGTTGGAGATTTTGACTTCTTTATACCATAAGAAGTTCGTGTCAGGTCTACTGAACTGGGGTGCAATATGGCATGGACTAATGCTGGCATTTGCTGCTCCTTCCACTTCTCAGACCCTGTACTTAGAGGGGAAGGTTCTGAGGAGCTGTGAATCAGAGCAGAACAAGGGACAGAAAAGCAGAAAAATCAGAACAGCTTTAGGAGACGGGACAATGGTCTCCGGATGTGATCATACCTAGAGTATTGGGTGAAACAACCATTGGGATGGTAGGAATGCAGACAAGTCCTTCATTGCCAGTAAGAACATGAGAAAGCCCACTTCAATGCTTAAATTAGTTAATCCCACTCCCTCCCTTTCACAGTGATCCCATTCCCTTTCTGCAGTCTTTCTGTTACAGCTTTTGCTCTCAGGTGAAACAAGAATAAAGATTTTCCTCTTAAAATTCAGCAGAGGTGTCAGGGCTCAGCTCCTTGCAGAATAAAAACTGCCAGACAGTGGCAGGGCAAACATGTTTAAGAAATCTTATTGTTTTTGGAACTGTAAAAGTTCTATAGGCAGCTGTGTATAGAGAGAGAGCTAAATTGTATGGCCAGGAAAGGCACCAAAAAGGCTGTACCGCAGCAATGCATGCACATCACCGCCTGTTGCTGGCTGGAGACAGACAAGCCACCTATGTGCTTCAGTCCTGCTGTTCCCATTTTTCTGAGCTCGTGAGGCTGAGGGCTGAGCTTTGAGGGATTCTTCTGATGCTGCTGCTTCTCTGTCACTCCACTGCTGGGCTTCAGGGAGCCATAAAGATGAGTATCATGCAGTTCTCAGGCAGCAATCACTGCCATGATCCTGTGTGCTAATGCCCTCTTCATTGCCCCTTGGACACCCTACAGTGCTTGTTACCAGCTCTTTCTCTTCTTTGGAGTGTGAAAGGATAGCACTTAAATGGCACTCTAACAGATGACTTTTTATCTCCTCTCAGCAGAACAAACCTGGGCTTAGAATTTCCTGAAGGAAGAGAGTTTTGTGTTGCAGCAGGCAAAGAGGCATGGAACCAGGCTAAAAAGTCCTCATCACCCTGTTGAGTAAAAACTGGAAAAATAAAATAATAATTTGATTCCCACCTTTGTCAGCATCTGCAGAGCTCTAATGAAGTCAGGAGACTTTATGTGATCCACAGTGATAGACGTGGATCTATTCCAAATTCCCTCATATAAAAGGAATACATAAAGGGAATATATAAGGGGAATAATCCACTTCTCATAAAGAGAAGAATATCCTGAAAAAGAAACTGTATATAGTGTTACTGATGTCTCTTTTGCATCTTCTTGCTTGATTCGTAGGACCTCATCCCTCTTGTGCTGGGGAGATGGTATAGGAGGTCAAGAAATGAGTGGATCCAACTCCCATTTCTTTCTTTTGCGTGCAAAGGATGTGCACGATTCTGCAAGGACTCCCAGGATTTATCACTGGAAGACAGTCTCTTTCACAATGTTTTAAATGTTTTAAACCTTCTGCATCTTGGATGATGTTTTCAATAAAACTCCTGTCTCCAGGAGCAGTTCTGCAGGGCCCTGCCTGCCTCCTTGCTCTGAGTGTTGAGAGCTCAGGCCCGAGTCACTTCTGGTGGCTGGCAGAGGTCACACTGCCTGGGACCTGGGACAGTGGCGGGGAGGGTCAGGCCTGATGGTGGAATTTATGAAATATATATAGGCATATGTGAGGTTAATGAGGAGCAAAACTCAATTTTTCTTCAACAGATTCACTCTTCTGTTACTGAAACCAGAATTCAGCCTCCCTGATTCAGAGGCTTAAAAGTGGAGTAAATTTATGTGGTGTGAAAGTGAACTGATGCTGCCACTTACATCCTGTTGAGCCCTCCCCTTCCCAGGATTTTAGGTGGAATGAGAAGGCTATGAACATTTTTATATTCCTCTTTGAAGGATCAGTTCTTGCTATTACACTTTCTTAAACAAAACAAAGTCTGTTATATTTTTTACAGTGTTTTTTTCATGAGGAAAAGGTTTATGAGAGTGGGATAAGTGCACTCAGGTTGAGTGCAGCTGATACCCAGTCTAGGGAGAGTCTACTTACCTCCTGCCCCCTTTTTATCTACTGGGAAAAGTTCTGCCAAACAGTTTGGTCCAAAACACTCCCCAAATGAGTGATCCCAGTGTCTCCAGTTTGAGCCCATTACCTTAATGGTAGATATTCATCAGTAATGAACCATGCAGTTAACGTGCTGGAGACAGCATGGCTAATTGAAGATGAGGCAAGGGGTTCTTTAATATTATTTTTCCTCCACTTGCTTTCAATACCTCTTTGCTCCTCAGTGAGATCTGATGGAAGTTTTAATTACCTCCGAGAACAATAACTATATAAAGACCCTATCTCTTTGTCTGGAGCAGTTTGCCTAGAGATGAGCGATATTGTATGCTCAGGTCTCAGAAGGAATCTGAGGTTGACAGGCATGGTAAATCCTTGTTACCCACTGAAACCTTGGAGTAGTAAATTTTTAAAACTATTTCCATTCTGGCCAATCTGTCTTACCTTTCTGTCTCCTGTAAAGTATTTCTCCCCCTGTTATCTGTCTGCCACACACAGAACAGTGTAAGTGGAAACATTAATATCCCTATGAAATATTCTTTGCCCTAACTCTCTCATCACATTTTGGGTACGGATATTTCTTCCTTCCTTCGTTATCTCGCCTTTCATGTTTCTCTTCCTGGCACAGGTTATAAGTCTTTTATAGGTTGTAAGTCTTTAGGCAGATGATGTTGGGGACAGACTACAGAGAAAAGCTGAGCCCAGACCTTTCTGTTCAGCCCAGTCTCTCCCACAGCCTAGAAGTCACTGTGGCGGGTACGTTAGGAACATAAGGATGAGTGAACTGAACAAATGGCACTCAGGTTTTGCTATAATGACACTACAATTTATTTCACATTATTATGAAAAACCAGTCCCAAGCATACAAAAAACTTTTCCTGGGGAACTCTGGTGACAGAAATTAATAATTGAGAAATATATGTTATGTGGAGACATGTGAATTGTTTCCATTTTAAGGAGTTTTGGATTTGTTTTTAGGTTTAGAGTGCACCGCAGTTTTTTTAAACATATTGTAGAGATTTTTTTGTGTTGCATTTACCAAATATTAAAAAATACTCAAGCAAGAATTATGAAAGAACCAAGAAATAGAAATCCTTGATGATAATTTCAGTAACAATTCTGACAGTGCACTAAGAATGTCATCCAACATTTCATAAGAAATACACACTCTAATATCATATTTGCTTTTCAGGGTGCTTAAATAAAACAAGCCATTTACTGATGAAAAGCTTTGCCTTTGCAAAAATTATAATTAGTTTTGCTGTATGTTTGAGAACCGTCTTGGATTAAAAAGCAGAATGACCTGTCCTCCCACCCTAAGCTTGACAGAGCTTACGTAAGCAGAAAAGAGTTTAAAAAAGCCTTTTCCCCCCCCTCTTTCTTTGTACTTTTTAGCCTTTGCATTCTGGTCTAGAAGGACTCGTGGCTCTGTATCTTACAATTTACAGCTTCACCCAGGATGCCACAAATCTCAAGATGGATGTTATCCTCAGAAGACCTGTAGCCCATGCCTTGGCTTTTCAATTTCTGTATAACTCCTCAGTTGCCTGGAGAACTTAGGTGGTCCCTTTCCATTGAAAATTAATGGGAGCTGAGTCTTCAAGTCCCTTAAGTGGATTTGAAACTTGCAGCCAAGAGATGTAGAAAAGCATCCCAACTTAAATATCAGGCTAAAGTTGCTTTTGCCTCACCAGCACTGTCATGGGCTGCTGCTACATGAAGGTTCTGCTGATCTTCTCACTCTTTTTCTCTATCGGTTATGCTAAGGGGTAGCTACAGAGAAATAAAGCTCTTTGCTGGCCTCTTGCAGACAGCAGGGAAGTTTCTATGGAGACAAAGGAGGATGCAGCAGATTTATGCTATTGACAGCTGGAGAGGACCAGCCTTGCTGACAGGTCTCAGCTCTTACCTGCTGTCACATTTATGGATGGTGAGCAGCAATGCTGCATGGTCTAATGAGCGGCTCTAGGCTGTGCCTTTCCCGATGCACTCACCCTCATGTTGCCCCCTCCGCTGTAATTTCAGACTCAGTGACCCCAGGGGTTGGGAGTTGTTATTAACACACGGGGGTCACTGCAAACCCAAAATCCATCGTCAAAAGGGGCAAAGGCTCAAGTTCAGAGGTGAGAGACAACACACCAAAGAGTCTCTACTAATCTCTGGGGATATGGAGAGATGGTTCAGTCATAAACATATATTTGGGAAGTTCAAAATATTTTGGCCAGAGCTTTTTTTCTCTTTGTCAAGGATTGTTGCTCTGATGGGGCCATGGAAGAGAGACAGCCCTGTCTCAGGTGCCCTTGAGGTGGGAGCTGGCCTCCAGGCACAGAGGGAGCTGGTGAAGGATATTTTTGGAACAGTTCTTCTTGGTATATCTCCAAATAAACTTGTTCACAGAAATGCACCTCTCATGAAGCATGCTGTTCTGTTGAATTTGCACGTGATTTTGGTGCAGTGATTTCAGGGGGAAACAGGGAAACAGCCTGTTGAGTGGGAGGAAACAGAGGGGGTTTTTGCTGGTTAGACAGCAACTGCAGACTTAAAATTCCTTCTCAGAACCACATCAAAGTCTCTCTATCCCACTGTGCTGATGCCAATCCCTAATGGGTATGCGGAGAACCTGCACAAGAACCATACGCAGACAAAAGAGTTGTTTCCTGGACACCTCCTGGCTAAGAACTCTTCTGGGCCTTGTGAGCCAGAAACACCGTGTTTTGACCCTTCCCACATTTCCACTGTCGGTTATGATTTGCTCTAGCACTAATGTGGCAAGTGGCTGCAAATGACTGCTGAGTTTTAGAGCAGGGATCAAAGTGTGACACTTCATCTGAACTGTGGAAGGGAGTAAGTAGGTAGTCAAAAAGTTCAAGCCAGAATTCTGGATACGTCCAAAAGGAAGGTTCAGTGAAACCTTCTGCAGTGAAAAAGCATCATGAACAATCCATAGTGGGAAATGCAGTTTGACCCCTCAGCCACAGAAGGGTTTTTCCCTGCAGCTAAAGGGCAGGCACTTTGTCCAGAGGACTTCAGGTTTCCAAGGTATGAATATGAGGTTTTTTCCCACCACTTGGGGCTTTCAGAAGGATCACTATAATAGTTGGAAAACCATTTGTCAGGTCTCTGCACCCCATTTCTCTGAAGCAGCAGAGTGTGACCAAAGACCAAAGCAATCCTTATGTCTTCCTGTGCTTGAGCTATCACTGCCAAGAATGAGGAAAATTTTCCTTAAAAGTATTCTGCCGTGTTGGGCAGATAACCATCACTTGGTTAATTCCCTGTGACATGTGTCTGCTCCCTTCCCAATTATCATGTCATATTGTGGCAAGTTTATGAGCCAAAGGAGTCTGTCAGTATGCAGGCATGAGAGATGACCCATTATCTCTGAGCCTTGTTGCTGGAAGGTGCTGAACTTTGGCGTTACTTTGACTTAATGGGGGAACATCGTTATAGCTGTCATGGTCTCTTTTTGTCTCAACCTTGTTCCATGTGGGCATGTATGATTTTGTTACCTTAAATTACCTGAAATAAAACAGTAAGCTTTTTCTGAGGACCAACAGCTCATCCTTCAGAGGCATGTTGTCTTCCTTCTAGGTTGATTGAAAGAACGGATGGCAGAAAGGAAGAGTCAGAGGCTGGAAGCAGTGGTAGCATTTTATAGACATGTGGAGAAGCATGATGGAGAGCAGGGAATGATTGACAGTGCAATGGTAATAACAGGGCAGGGAGGGGACTTTAGAACAGCAAAACAGTTGTAAACTGTGTCTGAGCCGGTGTGGGAGATGATGAGTGTAGGTTGTGGCTGGGCTTGACAAAAGCAGGGACAAGTGAATTGTGTCCCTGTGAAACCTGTCCTAGAAGGGCAACAGCAAGCTCCCTAGGAGGTACATGCTGTAGGGAACGGAGGATCCCATGGCTGGATATGCCATGATAAGTATGCTTTCAGTGATCTGCTGATCTTTCGATGCAGAACATGAGTTGAAAGTAAGTCACCTCATTGTGAAGATGTGAGTTAGCCCAAGAGGGTTGTGGTGGTAGAAAATATTCATCTACCATGGATCTCTTGGAGAAAGAGTAGTGCTGGATGTCAACTCTTGCCCTTGCAGAGCTGTACCCAAAGCTGCCTGCCTGCTATGACAAGGCCGGCTGTGCTGGTTTCCCTTTGCTAATGCAGCAGGAGGGCAAGGGGAAGTGTTGCAGTGTGAGTGAGATAGGATTGCACATTCCAGAGCCAGCCTTGCCTGTGGGATGGCTCTTAAGCTGTCTCTTGCCCGTTGCACAAAGGAAGACAGCATTTCATCAAAGTCCCTCTTTGTGTTTGTATATGTTCATAATTCTGGTCAGTTTTTCATTTTGCAGCAAATTCATTCCCTTCATTTAAGTGTTATGACAATCAAAAACACAAAACAAACCAAAAGCAAACCAGTCACAAATATCTGTTCTGCTTTTAGCAGTCCATGCAGAAATGCCTCCTCTGAGATGAGCTTGGTGTGATTCTCAGCTTGGTAAGAGGTGATGGGTTCAGTCTGTGGGGCAAACTGCAGACCTCAGGGAATGCAGAAGAAACGGAACAGGTTTTGATACCTAGGATGGATCCAACTTTGTTCTTATAAGTACTACCTGGAAAAATGTTTGGCTCAGTCTTCACTGGTGAAATATCACTGGCTAGAACGGGGCTACACTGATTTCTAACTACTAGTTCACATCCAGTGTGTCCATCTCCATCTTGTGATCAGCTGTCTTCCTCAAAGCTTCCCCCTGACTCCAGCTGGAGTTATACTAATGCCTGATTTCCTCACCTTTTGAGAAAACTTGCTAGCTATGCTGTGCTGGTAACAGCTTGGAATGTAAAAAAACCCCAAGACACAAATGCAAAGACAAGTACAAAGAGCACTCTAGAGCAGGGTTTTCATACTGCCTTTTTTTCTTTCTGATTATGATTTAGCCAACACTCATGACTCGTAGTTAAATACACATCTTTACTCAGAGATGCATGCCAGTAGTGTTAACCTTGAAGCTGTAAGCTTGTAATTAATTTTGCTCAGGTCTGTATTGAAAGGTGTTTTTGGTTACCCCTCATTACTGAGAGGAGCTGCGTGACTCTTTAGGGAAGCCAGAGAAACAGTCTCTGAAATTTAGCTGAGACTGCAGACAATGTGATGAAGTATCCTGAAATTTGGCTGGGAAACCCTGCCTAAGACAGGTCTCACAGTTTCTGTATGGCCACCTGCCACCTATCGCTGTCTTACGCAGTAAACCTTCCAAAATAAGTGACTGCAGTGATGTTCCTAACGAGAAGCCAAGTCTGGCGCTTTTTGCCCTTGCGGAGTCATGAGTCTGCTTGGGACCAGACCCTGGTGTCTGATGTATTCACAAAAGGATGGGAAACCTGTTCAGAAGCAAGTGTTACTTTTTTAATGTATTTACCAGTTGGAATATTTCCACATGTGCTCAAACATGGGAGCCAGGTTGTTTAAAGATATGATGGGTAAGAAAGAAGCAGTCAGGACTGTGGTTTTTGAACTGCCTCAAAAGTTGCCATCCCTACCAAGGTAGAGGGTGTATCTAATGCCAGGTCAGTGCCTCTGCTCTGTGACTGTGCTGGTTTTCAGGGAGGCATTACTCATCTGAGATTCCATGAGACTGTCAAGCATGTTTCAGACCAAAGTGAGGACAGCAGACTATGCATCTTCTTTCTTGTTTGGCTTCCTTTTATTTTTTGTTTTTCTTATAGTTTTGAAGATGCTTGACGTTCACTAACTCAGTAGCTAATTACTACTTGTATTATGCTTGACTTTCAAACTTTTGATAGTTCCTTGATAGGTCATAGCAGCCATCAAAATCCAATGAGGGTAAATCAGTATTTGCTTTTATATTGTCTGTTGTGAGAAAAGATGTTCTGAAAAAACATACTAGATGTGCCTTCTTATTGATTTGTTTGCCATTGTCTTTCAAACTGCCAAGGTTTTAAAGCATTCATTTATTTTAAAGGTAGTTGTTTCTAAATTCAATAAAACCAGAATATTTTCCTTGCAAGATCTACTATTAAAAGCTACACATTTGGTACCACTGGCCTGTGGTTTTCTTATCAAACTAATTTAATTCTAAGGAGAAGAAGAGAGAAAATAAATCATCTTAATTGCTCAGGATGTTACAAAAAAGTCTAGAGAGATACCTTTTTTACTTGAATTACTAGAGCAAAATAAACAATTTTGTTCACAAAATGATAGAAACAAGAAATTGAAGAGGTCAGAAAGGGTATCTTCTCCCTTTACCCTCACAATCAAGACTCAGCAACTACCGAGAAACATTTCTGGCAGATTTTCAACAGATTAATGATACCTGTGTAGCGATGGCTGAAACTCACCCTTAGGCAGGGCTTCAGCAGAAAGCCTATGACCTAGCCTGTGACCCACAGCCTACATCATTTAAGCTCAGGGACATGAAATCTT